>NW_026527013.1:105815491-110615491 GCF_024362965.1 Panthera pardus | reverse complement strand
CTGAGATCAGATACCAGGAAGTTACAAAATATATATACCTCATTTGACATTAAGAAAAAGTAAAGAAGGAAATTATATGAAAATCCACTGTAGCTAAAATAAGTCACAGATTAACGGCTTTATGGAAAACCACCTTATTAAATTCTACCTTTCCTTTAAAAAGATACATAGAATTAGTATAATTAATGGTTGTAATTACTTTCATAATGTACTTTTCTTGACATAAACATTCTTTAATCAATCCAAAATGCAAAAATGCTCATTAGTGAGTTTACTATTTTAATAACCTTTATCAACACAAGTCTAAAACTCACACTTTCCAGTACTTGAATCAAACTGGAATAAATATTTTCCTCATAAATTCTACACTTCTGGTAATTGTTCAGGCATAGATTTTTTACTAGAAGATACAAACCAAACATAACAGCACATATTTTCTGACCTTTAAAAACATATCCGAATTTTCACTATTCAGGATTGCTCTACCTTCAAATATGAAACTCAGAAGTAATACTTCCTAAGACATAAATGCAGTATGAGAACATCACATGAAATTGAAAATCAACAGCATGATAAACTGATGTATTAGGTGAATAAGAGAAAAAAAAATTCACCATATCTAGGTCACTTTTTGTTCATTTCTTAAAGAGAAATCACTGCTTTTACACTTAACACTTGTACTCATAATAATTCCATGCTATTTATTTGTGTACACCATTGTGTATGTATATTCCTTTTTCATGCCTTTATAAATCATGAAATCACAAATCTCCAAATTCCTCAGTGTTCAGAAATTATGATTTTGATGACTGGAACACATTGTGTTTCTAGTTACTAAGATTCATATTCTTATTAAAAACCAAGTTTCTTCTCATATATAATATGAACACATATCATTTCCCTCTAACACAGACATAGAAGGGAACCACGGTTGCAGCACACAGACATCACCGATTTCTATCCTGTGATAACAGAATCCTTTAATTTCTTCAATTCTGTAGTGAAATTTAGAAACGAGGACCAGAACATCATAAATGCTCAAAGTCCACATGGTCAAGTATGAAAGGTTAGATCATTTTCAGCCTAACAGTTCATTCTATTCTCCCAGAAACAAGTCCTACTCAGTGAGAAGAGCTCGGACTCCTAAGAGAACTGGGTGGGGAATCACCACTGCTCCATTTGCCCCTCCCAAAGCACCTAACTCCTCCGGAGCAGCAAAAGCTAGCTCAAGACAGTAGCCCATGCTGAATCAGCACTTGTCGTTGAACCAGAAATTCCAGAAGGGTGGGAGGCTGGCAAGGAGAGACGGGAAGAAATAAGGAGGCCTTGGAGGAAAAGAACATTTCATATACTGACAATAGGTCTCCTGAGTGTATCAGTAATAAATTGGCTTCCTTCCAAAAAGTTTTTCTCTTTTACTCTCTCTGCAATAAAGGAAACAGTACATTAAAGTGTTTTGTGGACTATGGACAATTTGGAAAATCACATATTTTCAACGGTATTCCTCTATGAATTAAAGTTAAGGTCTATCCTTAAACAGAAGCAGTATTAGCCACATATTCAACAGAAATCTAACCCTCAGTTAAATTTTATGCCCATTGAAGCAGTTAAAGTGTTTCCAAAATAAGAGAAATGAAAGTTTTCTTTTGGCTTCCCTGGTGTAATATACCTGAATGTAATTATTTACCAAATATACAGAATGAGAATGTTTACACTAAACTGTAATTGAAAAATTTAAGTTCTTCCTAGGGGGGAAAAATAAATGCTACCCAAACAAGAAATCAACACGCAATAGACAAGCTATTTTGAAGGGACAGACAGCACTGGTTTGGATAACTTCAGGAAAGAGGTATGGGTAGGATAAATGAGGTCAGTCACCATCTAGTTTCACTTATCCATGTGTTGTTTGAGATTTTCAGTGAGCACCTATAATTTTAGTACCTTAATATTTAAAGAGAAAAAAAAAAAAAAAAAAAAACAAACCAGTTTCTCTCCTTGTGGTGCCTGACCAGAAAAAAAAAATCTCTCCAGCTTTTGGAAACTTTAGTATATTCTATAAAATGCAGTATGGTTATTAGTTATGAGGTTAAGAGACAATCAGGTAGAAAAAAAATTTGCTAAACTAAAACACTTTCTTATAATTCTCAGAAGAGGAGAAACACCATTTTGCTCCTAGGAACAGGCTATTTTTGAATGACCCTAATGAACTGAAAAGTTGCTTGTAACTCTAAGTCACACAACTGATGCCAAACAAGGATACTTCTTCTGCCATGTTTCAGGTAAAGTCAGTCTATCAATCAAGAATTATATACAAAGAAATGCTCTAGACACAAGAGTAAATAAGTAAGTAGAAAGAACTCATCCCAGCCCTTGGAAAATATATGCTTTTACTGGTAAAGCAAGACAAATAAATAAAAATTGTCAGCAATGTAGTGTGTAATAATTTTGCAATAAATGGGACCAAGAGCCCTGTACTATATAAAGGAAGAAATTATTTTCTGAGGTAAGGACAAGGAAATCTTCAAGAAGGACATCTTGAGCAAACCTTGAGCAAGGTTTGCATTCCAAAGCAAACCTTGGAAGAAATAGAGCATTTATTTGAGTAAAGTGATGGTAAGAAGAAGGGCATTGGAGAGAGAGGCACGGATGGGGAAATGGTGATTCTGAAGTTTTCCTTTTTTTCCACAGCAAATGGGGAGCCTCTGGAAATGTTTGGCTAAAGAGATGTTTTAGGAAGTGTAGAGGAAAAGATCAACGTCAGGATAACAATCATGAGGATAATATGTAATAGTCTAGTCATGAGGTTCATAAATGTTTCTAGATCAGGGAAACAAAGTAAGGAGAAGATGCTAAAACTATTAGCCATGAAGACAGTGACTGAATGGCCAACAAAATATGAAAGTAGAGAGAAATATCTTCAAAACTTCACTTATGCAAAATGAGAAAAATGATGACACAAAATGAAACCCACTTGGTGAGAGATGTGATGAGTCTATTCAGAAATGTTTAAAAGTAATTGAAAATGTAGGAATATATTCAGAGAAAAGGATCAGGACTGAAGATTAGAGTAGTCCCCATCTAAACTGGAATTGTAAGTGACTCCAAGAAAGTAGAAGAATTTTCTTTAAACAATCTAGATAAGAGAAGAGCCAAGGACTACAAAGTAAGAAGTTGATGAGGATCTGGAGGTCGAAGGAAAGGGACAGTAGAGTGTGGTGACAGACACTATTGGCAGGAGGAGGTAATACCAGTAGGCAGCCTGTGTTGGAGAGGAAAATGAGACAGAGAAAATGCTCTTGGGTTATTCAGGAAATCACCACTGACTTTGGTGGATCACTAGAGACAGAAAGCAGGTACTGAGGTTATAGGTAGAAAGAGGGTCACTGTACTACAGTCTCCTATGTGATTCTGAAAAATTCCTTCTTAAGTTTTAGAAAATGTGAATTAGAGCTGAGGAAATGATAGTGAAAGAATGAAGAGAAGCTAGCTTAGGGACAAGAGCAAAGATCTCTCCTCCCGTCTCCCAAACCCCACCACCAATTTAAAGACGTAGTTCAGCACAGTCACTGAAGTACAGGCTTTGGTGCCAGACCGTATGGGTTCAAATATTAGCCCTGCCATTTATTACTAGTGTCTTGGGACAAATCACTTGATCCTGAGTACTGACTGTGAGACAGGCACTTTATTTCTTGACTACTGACGATGTGACAGGTTCTTTGCCGACATTATTTCATTTAATCCTCACATTCTTATAACATGGTCTCATAGGTCAGTTTTCTGCTTCAGGATGATCAGTGAGAGCACATGTGCCTAAAGTTGCCGCTAAAATCAGGACCCAAACCTAGCTCTATTGATTCGAGAGCCTGTGTTCTTAACTACTAAATGATAGAGAGAGGGATTAACTGAAGGTGGGATGTACTACATGGTACCCTATGTTGGATTTCTGAGCATAAGCACCAAAACCAAGACATGAATGCCTAGATCTTTGCATCTAACAGCTCTTATTTAATGTACAATGAATCTACAACTGTCTCATAATCAAAATCAAATTCTAGCAAGAGTCAATTAGGTAACACACGAGTTGAGGGGGCTGGAGAATTCACCCCAACAGTGAGGTAGTGTTCAAGAATTAGTCACCATTCAGTATTAGTCAATGGTTGCCACGGTGAAAAGTAGGTCCATGTTAATGTATCTTCAATTTTTTAAAAAAAGCATGGAAGTGAGGATATAGACAACTAATTCAAAGTGCTCTAAAATTACTATGTAAGGCAAACAAAATATTAAAGTCCTTTGGACTGGGCCACAACCTCAGCATGACCAGACAAAGTTTCACTTCTACTCTAGTGGTCCACTAACAGAGCAATGCTATTCACATCTCTTGCAGTTTCTGGCAAAGGAAAAAAGGTGCCCAGAAAATGGTATGTCTAGGGATGGTGCATAAACAGTAAATCCTATGTTCCCTAAGAAATATCTTGTAGCATCAGATAACACATTTTGCATTATATTCAGCTTAACAAATAGCCTCGAGGGACTAACAGGTATTTTTGAGAGTATTACCAACACTGGTACAGTTCTCCATATGTGCCACATAGTGATCTAAGTGCTTTCTATACAACAAGTCTTTCAGTCATCCAGGGAATGATATAAGATAGGTGAATTTATTGTTCCCATTCTACAGAGGAGACAGTTGAGACACCGATTAAATAACTTGTTCAAGGTCACAAAGCTAGCAAGTTCAGTGGCAGGATTTGAATGGAAGAAGGCTACCTCCAGAGTCTGAGCCCTTCGCCCCTTGGGCACCACCTTCCTAAATCTAAATGAGGGTAGTAAGGGGTTGATGATGCTATGTAGTTAAGCTGTCCTCTGGTCTCTCAGACATACTGCAATGGAGATACATGATACTTTTATTTTTAGCATTAATGTCACATGAACCACCTCAGCAGGAAGGAATCTTGTGTGGTAGGTATAAAATGTCTCAGATGTTTTCCATATCACTTCTGCTCACATCAAGACCACCAATATATACTTATACAACTGCTAAGCAGTATGCACAAATGTATCCATTCATATTATTTTAATGTGCTACTGAAATACTTCAAGCATTCACGAATGTATGCTCTACGACCGAGCCAGTGAAGTGCCCCCTGCCATTCATGAAAGTAAGTATATGTGTATTTGTAGACACACATTTATAAAGTCTTCCTGGATGTGAATGAATAATATTATTCAGATGTGTTCTTTCTCATGTTTTCAACCTAACGAGTCCATTATTGTATTTGATCAAAAGAGAAGTTCCTAAAAAAATAATATTAAAGGATACACATACCTATCAAGTTCTTAGTGTTCTCATCTACTCTCATATTTCTTTTTTTTTTTTAAGTTCCAATCCTCAATAAAAGAAACACTCATTTGAAGATGTTTGGATTGCCTTGGCTTTTTACAATCAATGTCAGTTTGTATAAAACTAGAAATATGAGTTATTATTTCCAAAAGTACTTTTAAATATCCCATGAATCATTAACTGCTCTCTCAATGTAGCCACATTTAACAAGCTGAAAACTGTACCTTTAAAGAAAAAAAAAAAGCTTTTTCCTCTACTCCCAACACACAGGTAAAAGTCAATTGCAAAACCATCTTAGTCTAGATTACTGCAACTGTCTCCTCAGTTGTCTCCTGTACTCACTTGAGCCCCTGTCTGTCTCCTCAGTTGTCTTCTATATTCACTTGAGCTTCTGTCCAATAGAGGACAGAATTATACTTGCAAAATCCAAATGAGATGGTGATGTCACTGGTTTTCTTTTTGTCCTCTAAAGTCATCACTGCACCTAGAAACAAATCCAAGCTCCTCACAAAAACCTTTTTTACCTGCCCTACCACCCCTCGAGCCATATATTAACCTACTTCTTCACTTACAGTGAGATACTTAGACACACATTCAGTTCTGAGAACAAGCTGAGCTCTTTCCTGACTCAGCGTCTTCTCATACTCTGTTCCCCTGTCTAGAAAGCTATTCTTCCAATCCTCTATGTGGCTGGGGCTCTGCAAAGTCACCTCCATAGAAATATTCTTCCTGACTTCCTGGCTTTAATTTCATCCCTAGAGTTATTCTCACTATCCTCTTCCCTCCTGGAACTGATTTTAGTCCATAATGATGCCTTTCCTTTTTGTTTATATGTTTTGTCTGTCTCTTCCACTGGCCAGAACTACACAAAGGCAGAAACTATGCTTGCATTTTCACTATGGTATAGGTGGAACCTAGCAGAATGCCTAGAACACAATTAGCATGCAATCAAAGTTCAGTGATAGAAATGAAGAAAGAAGGAGGGAGAGAAGAGAATGACAGAAAAAACGAGGGATGGGAGAAGAAAAGTTAACTGCTGGGTTCATGCAAATGGAATTTTTTTATCACTGGACTGTGAGTCTACTCAGACGATGTGAATGTCTGTTGAAACAATTCTCAAGTGTTTTCTTACTCTACCTGTCTACTTTTTTCACATACAAACTAGATTAGATATGTAGGAAGGATTTCAAAGTAAAGATAAGATACAGTGAGGGGGGCCTAAAGTTGTTTCAGATCCTTACACCAAAATCAAAGCTTATAAATCTTACGTGTTGATATCCCAGAATGGTACAATTTCATAGGTATTTTTTTAACTCAACGACCATCAGGAAAATGCCTTGTGTAAGAGGAAGCTTACACTTGTGTAAGAGGAAGCTAGTCATTTCTTAAATTGACCTGAAGATATAGACCTTATTGCTAATTAACTTAATCTTTCAACCATATTTTTTATTTCTACTGTACACAAGACTAATAGTAGTTAAATGAAAAGAACAGGGGGAAAAAACCCAGAATGTTTACATATCACAAATCAAAAAAATTCTTATGGATTTTTAGGTCCTGCATTGCTTATCATCCATACATTGAAGAGAACACTGGCATTGCATTTGTCTCTTGTCAGCCTAATTCTTCCAGTATAACTTTATAAACTTATGAGGTTTAAAGATTTGTATCACAGTTTCCTGGATCTTACCCCTCCTCTTATGTGCAAATACTGATTTTCTTCTTTGACTCTTGTCTTTGTCTTAAAACCAATCTTTCTAAAGGAAAAATGTTGTGAAAGTCTTAAGTGAAATTACTCCTACAGACCACTGTGAGTTAGATCAAAAGATGTTTCTAAGGTATAGACATCCAAAGGTGGGACAGCTGACAGGGAGGAAGGGGTGACTCATCCTGAAGAGTCACTGAAGGAAGGACTCTCAATTATCAAGGTCCTTAGCACAAATCCCTGAAATCGGAAGGTTCATCTAAGGCAATGTGGCATTCTCAATTCTTGCAAGTCACTGCAGTTTGAAGATTTCTGAGAAGACACTGGTCTTTCTAATAAAAACACATGTGCTGCCCTCTAGAGTTACAAGGGGAAAAAACGAATCAACCTGGAAATTCTGAAAACGGAAGTAAAGAGAAAGAGGACAGGAGGCGCATATGTCCATCTGTACTGTTTTTCTGACCTAACGAACAATTAGTGTCAGGCTTTGAATATGAGAAGTAAATTAATATCAGCTGGAGGAAATTCCGAATCTGAGGTAAATAATAGTTCTCTCTGAAAAACACAATTGGGGATTTTTAAAAACTTTTAAAAATGCATTTTAAAACAACTTTATTGAGTAAAGCTACCCATTTCAGGGGTACAATTTAATGATTTTCTGAAATAAATTTAAACCTAGCTGTATAACCATCACCATAATCTTGTTTCACAATTTTGCCATCACACCCGTTAAGGTCCGCCAAAGTAAAGCTAATACCCATTCCTGCCCCAGACCCAGGAAACCACTAGTCTACTGTATATCTCTACAGATTTGCCTCTCATTTCATTTTTGAAATATGGAAGTCTGGAATCAAATATTCCCTAACACAGCAATCAAGGCAAGTCTTCCTTTTTGTAATGCATCTCCTTCAAACTGTCCTGCTTTGATCAATGTCATTAAAGAAGGGTTGAATCCCTTACCAAACCAACTTTAGGGAGAATATCTGTAAATAGCTACTACTTTTCAATGTTTCAACACATCATATATTTAGTCTTCCACAGTTTGAAGGTGATATTAAATCTGTTTCTAGTCTATGTAAAAATTGACCATGAGTATACTTTTCACATGCAGGTCAACAGTCCATTTCAAAATAAGATTTCACACCCCAAGGTTTTATAAAGGATTAATGGTTATTATATTTCTCTTTACTAGGTATGAGCAATCCATTTTTAAGTGAGCAATCCATTTTTAAGTTGAAAAAAAACTCTAAATTATTCCTTTCTTTGCTAATAAGCTTTTAAAAATCTCCATTTTAGGGGGAGTCTGGGTGGCTCAGTCAGCTAAGCTTCCGACTTCAGCTCAGGTCATGATCTCGCAGTGTGTGAGTTCGAGCCCCACACTGGGCTCTGTGCAGGCAGCTCAGAGCCTGGAGCCTGCTTTGGATTCTGTGTCTTCCTCTTTCTCTGCCCCTCTCCCATGCATGCTCTGTCTCTCTCTCTCTCAAAAATAAATAAACATTAAAAAAAATTAAAAATCTCCATTTGTAATCTGTCAAAAGCACTTTTTTAATGGGCAATTAATTTTATTTTCTTTTATGTGTTATAGTTGAGACACAATGTTACATTAGTTTCAGGTGTACAACACAGTAATCCAATAAGTTTATATGTTCTGTTATGCTCCCCCTAAGAGTAGCAGCCATCTGTCACCATATGTTATTACTTTATTCATTCCATAATTAGAAGCCTATATCTTCCACTCCCCTTCACCCATTTGCCCATCCTCTACCCACCCTCCCCTCTGGCAACCATCAGTTTGTTCTCTGTATTTATAGGTCTGATTCTGCTTTTTGTTTGTTTAGTCATTTGTTTTGTTTTTTAGACTTCACATATAAATGAAATCATATGGTATTTGTCTTTCTCTGTCTGACTCATTTCACTTAGCCTAATGTCTTCCAGGTTGAAATTATTTTAATCCTAGTGGTGTGACAGCCTTCACACAGAAACAAAGATTCCCTCAGGAGAGCCCAGGTTCTCAGGAGGTGAGACCTGAAACTCTAGCCCATCCTCTGGAGCAGAAATACCATCTGAAATTTACCATGTTACCTAGGCAGGACAGTTAATTTTCTGTACCTCAGTTTTCTCATCCATACAATGGAGATAAGGGTTTATCTGGGATTTAAAAGTACTGAGACATGTGCCTTGAACATAGCCCACAGTGACTGTTTATAATCAATATTATTTGAAAGTTATTTTACCAAGGATAATTATCATCATTTAAAAGTAAAGAATGGCGGGGTGCTTGGGTGGCTCAGTCGGTTAAGTGTCCGACTTCGGCTCAGGTCATAATCTCGCGGTTTGTGAGTTCGAGCCCCACGTTGGGCTCTGTGCTGACAGCTCGTAGCCTGGAGCCTGCTTCAGATTCTATGTCTCCCTCTATCTCTCTGCCCCGCCCCTGCTCACACTCTTTCTCTCTGTCTCTCAGTAATAAATAAACATTAAAAAAATAAAAAATAAAAAAATAAAAGTAAAGAATGGATTTGTGATTGGCAGCAGAAAAATGTCTAACAATGGGCAGAGTGAGAATTTTAAATCATCTATTTACAATTACTTATATCACATGCATTATGGATTTTCAAAGCCAAGTTGTGGTTTTGGTTCATCTTCAAGACTAAGGACTAAACCAAGAGGAATTCAAAGGCTGGTCTCAAAGAAGGCAACAACGCTCATCAGGGCCTATGTACCAAGAATGTGCTGACACACTTTATGGCTTTTTGTATTCCCAATATTCATTGCCTTATGAGTTTTTCCTTTACCTTATCCAAATGGTAAACTGTCTATTTCACAAGATAAGATTATGTGATTATAGCAAAGTAGAAAAGGAACAAATTTAGATCTGGATAAGTAAAATTAAACAAATCAAAGAAGAAAGCAAAGATGGGAATTAATAGTTTGATTTTTAGGTTTCTTTTTTTCTAAGCAATTTATGTTTTAAAGCATTATTAAGTTAGGAACCTTACGTATCTTTGTGAATCCACTTTAATTAAAGCAACAAGGCCTGCTGACTCACCTCCACCACCATGGGCAGTCCCTACAAGCACAAATCTGCACATTAATTGCGATTAATGCTCCTCTCTTCTTTCAAGCACCAAGGAGCAGAGTTTTATAAACAGCCAAGTGTGTTAATTTAAACAAAATATAACAAACCAGTTCTTTCTAGGTGGTAAAGCTTGGTCTGCATATTTTCATTATTACATAATGGTTACCTTTAGGCCATAAACTATAAGGTCATAGTAAGGTTACCATGAAGTAGCAAATGTAATAAGTGGGAAGAAAAGTAACTAGAGACCATATTTAAGATGACTTTTTCCCTAGCTGGGTAAATGAATGTTCTTTTAGTATAGCTCATTCAGTAGTGCTGTTTTAATACAGGTTTTCTATTTAAGCCACTCATCTATACCCTGTATTGTAAAATTTCTCAAAGATTTCTTTTTAATGCTTTCCCTCTCCCCCTTACAACACACAACCCAGAATTTGCTATGGTTCAAATGGTGAGACTAACCTAAAGGTTAAAGCCATCCTTGGCTTAGAACCTGCATACACTAATATTCAAATCAAAATGTGAAATAAGTTACTATTCTGATTGTGAAGAATACATTAAAATACACAAAGAGTAACAAAATAAAATGAATAAGTACAGGCTCTTTGTGTTTCTAAAAGACATATCCTTTTCACCAGGTGATGGTAAATTGATACACAGCATTAATAATTTTAAAAGTTCGGGGTGCCTGGGTGGCTTAGTTGGTTAAGTGTGCGACTTCGACTCAGGCCATGATCTCATGGTTCATGGGTTCGAGCCCCACGTTGGGCTCTGTGCTGACAGGTCAGAGACTGTAGCCTGCTTCAGATTCTGTGTCTCCCTCTCTCTCTGGCCCTCCCCCACTCACGCTCTGTCTCCATGTCTCTCTCGAAAAGTGAAAAAACATTAAAAAATAATAATTTTAAAGGTTGTTTGCCTACTACTTCACTACACAAAAATGCAAAGTCTGCATTGGCAGAAAACAGCTTGAGATCTTTCTATCCAAATCTGTTGGTCAATGTGATAACTGTTTTTCATTTATATACTGTTGATACCCAAGATACAGCAAATAATGTCATCAATTTCCTTCAATTACCTCATAAAGGATTCATTTGCACTCAGGGAATAAAAAGGTTGCGACAGTAGCTTCAAGATCACTCAGCAGCAAGAATCAACATTAATAACTATCCTCAGAGGCACAGAGGGAGGGAAAAAAGTCATTTACTTAACATTCTTTAATTCTTTGTGGTATAACAAGACTATGTCATGATTTAGGGTTGAAAAGCGCAGTTCTTTTGCTCATGAGAAAAGTCTTCCATAATCTGCACATTTTTTCTGACACTTGGAGTTATGAGATCTCAGGCAACCTTTAAATGTGGTATCCCCCTGCTGAAAGCTCTCAAACAGCCTTCAGAGGAAAAAGAAAATCCCAATATTACTTTACTCCTGAGACTTCAAATAGCTCAGGCCTTACTGTATAAAGATGTTTCTTTATACAATAGTTAGATAGTGCTGATGAAAATAACTCTTGTATGCCTATATTGTAACATAGGGTCATGTATGGCTAATTAAGCATTCTTCCTTTGGTTTGATTACATAAAGAGTTGGTTTTGTAATATAATAGCACGTGAAGGTCAGTATGGTTATGAGAGAAACCTTAGATGCTGTGACAAATCCAATAACTATCAGGGTATTTTGTTCATAAAAGTAAAGCATTTCTCAAAATATTTTGCTGATTTGTTAAGGTACTCGCAGATATTATGCTGGCTGCTGGACTGACCTTCTCCATGACACTATAGGGTCAGCAGATTTGACAACTATACACTGTCAACTCTCTAGGCCGTCAACAGATTTTCTTAGAAGACAGGAATGTGTATTTTGGAGTGAGGCAGAGACCAAAACCAGGATATTTAAGTTGAGGCACACAGGTATCTGAACCAAGCCGGGGGGGAAAAGACAAATTATCAGTCGGCTACTTCCATAACCAGCTTCACCGGTGTGTTGTGAGCAAAGCTCACACACTTTTCAGGTAAAGCCTCCTGCCTCCAGAAAAGACTTAACTTTCATGGCTATGTCTCCTCTGAGTATGTAAAACAGACAGTGATTCACATCTTACAAGTCCAGGAATCTTTGAAATGAACTTCAGGAAACGTTGAAAGCTACCTGAAGCTCCTGCAACAAATATAGGACTGCACTGCCCTCCAGAGGTGACTCCTTGGCAAATACTGCACTTTTCATCAATGAATGTTGTAAGGACCAAGGAATTCTGCTGCAGTAATCCTCACTGCAATTTTACTACTGCCGTCTCAAATGTTTTTGTTTTTTTTTTTTTTACACATATGCCTAAAAATCAGCAGCAACCTACTGTTTTCCCTTAAGCAGAATATTACATTTTCTTGGCTCTTCCATCTCATCTCATTTCCTTTTGTCCTGTTTGAAACTAATATTTGCTACAACTTCTGTTAAATGTTCAATATTAATTTTTTATGCTTAGGAGGACCTATTTATTCATGCATATTTTTTCAGAGAAATCAGACTAGACAGCTTAGGGAAGCCTTACCAGAACTTAAGAAGCCTCAGAAATGACTTGAGGCCATCAAAGGAGTACTGAAGAAACTGAATATTTTGCGGTCTAATTACATTGTCATTACTTCACTGAAACTTGAAGGGTGCCCACAGCTACTGTGAGAAAAATATAAACTTATCTTGAAGGCTTTTCTTCTTGAGCTTTGGTTCCCCGTAGTTATGTAAACTACTTCTGTGCTGTCTCACATTCCACCTAAAATAAGGGGAAACTTTGTGGATTATCACTATCACTTTCCCTTTATTCACTATCAGCTCAAAATTTTTGAGGTTTAAGACAAAGCTAATAATTCCATGATAAAACTGCAATAATGAGTATGAATGACTCAAAACAAATAAATGGGAAGTATGAAATCTCAAACATTTAGTGGAGAAAGTTAAGCTTTATCTCTTTGTATAACAAATATTTAGGTAGGGCTTTGCAGATATTAAGTTAATTAAATCATAACATATGTAAGTATTATGATTAACACTTACCTTTTACAGGTAAGACACGGGAGGTTAACGTTGTTCAAGATCACAGAACTGGGACGTGAAACAGCTGAGATTCAAACTTAAGCACTTTGGCTCCTGAGTCCTGGTTCTTAACTTCTTAAATTTAACTTAACTTAAATACATAGATTTGTTTTCTCCCACATCAAAAAAAGCATTAATGAAATTTAACAAAATAAAGTTAATACTTTAAAATAAAGTTTAATATTTTAAAATAAAGTTAATACTTTTCAGGTACTTTTTAAAAAAACCCATGGCACATAGAAATCTTTAAAAATATTAAAACCCTGATAGATAGAAATATTGCAAGAAAGAATAAAATTGTAAATCAATTTTTCAGGATGACTTACAAATATTTACTAAGTCACTAATCTCTGGGGGCTGGAATGAAGAAAATATGAAATGACATGGGAGAGTATTAAATCTTCTAAAAATAAAAGTGAAGTATATAAGTAAATCAGTTATTGACATATTAAACTCAGTATCAAAAACATTTTAGCTTGTATCGAGCAACTATTTATCATTTTTCAAATAAATAATTGTGATTATTTTTCTGCAATAAAAAAGAGAAATGCAAAGAAAACACTTTATCATGAATACTAAATTCATTTAAAAAAACAGTTGATAAAAGACTTGAGATTCATAAAGGGAACCACCACAAATGGACAGTTATTGAACTCAGAGAGGGATTATAAAATGCACTTCAGGTTGGATTTAAAAACAACGCTCTTGCACCAAGCAGGCCTGCCAGCTACCCAGCGGCTGGGTTCAGAAACTTAAAAGCCCCTGAGAATGCAGCTCGGTAACAACAAAGCAAATGCAGTCAATGCCCAGTGTCGTTATGGGGATTAGATGGGGGTCACCACTTCATGGCAGCACCTGCACAGCTATGACATAAGCTTATATCCTACATAAATCATACCCCCTCTGTTTGCAAAGCAATAATAAAAAAGTTGTTGCTTGTCTTTTGACTTCTATTTCTGGGAAACTTGGAGTTTTTCCCTTATAGCAGTGGAATGTACTAACCATCCCCAGTGGGACACACTTAGAAACCCCTATCACGGAGCATATGTATAAATATCCGCCTTCTCACCTCCAAAGTCATTTGCGTCTTAAACATCACAAAGTTATTATTATTTTAAGCAGATTAGAGTGAGGAAGAAAGGGAGAGTGAGAAGGAAGGAAAAATAGGAAGGGAGACACCTGAAAGAGGAAATCAAAATACTAGTACTGACTGAAGATACATAACTGACCAACTAGTGATAAAGGGAAATCAAAATAAGATGGACTTGCCATTGACAGTTGCTAAACACTGCTTTGGACAAATGCCAATGAATCTGGTGAGTTCTGAGTTCTCCCCTCCCCCACCCCACCCCGCCATCGAATCCAAATACTAAAAACGACTGCCTCCCCAAAATATACTGCTTTTCAAAGCTAGCACTAATATTGCTTGAGAGATCAATGAAATGATGTCGCTAGAACTTACTTGAGAAAAGACATGGTGACTGCCCTTAAATCACTAGGTTACACACATGGACAATAATTTGAAAAACCAACCTATAAGTCCAGTTTGCCACAGGGCAAAACTTCACAGTAAAGGATAAAATAATAGCAGGTTAAAAAAAATAGAAACTTATTGAATTCGCATTGCCACACTTGCATGACAACAATAACACTAATACTAATACTGAATGATGACCAGAGCTGGGAAAGTACTGCATCATGGGGCATCTGGGTGGCTCAGTCGGTTAAGCATCCGACTCTTGATTAGGGCTTAGCTCATGATCTGTGGTTTGTGAGTTCAAGGCCCGCAGTGGGCTCCATGTTGACAGTGTGGAGGCTGCATGGGATTCTCTCTCTGCGCCTCCCGCGTGCTCTTGGGCTCTCCCTCTTTCTTTCTCTCTCAAAATAAATAAACAAATAAACTAAAAAAAAAAAAAAGTATTGCATCAGCAGGTGGAGCACTTCCTAATACAGAGGTAATGTTTAATCTTCACCTACATTCTAATACTCTAGCTTCTAAAGAGAAGAGCAAGAGAAATGTACTGAGTATTATTAATACTGAAGACCTACTAAGTTACTTGAGTAAGGGATCTTTAAAAAAAATGCGTTTGTTCTAGGTATCCTATCTAGAAAGATATATTTTATTTTCTTCATAGTGATAACCCTGTTTGTACAAAAAGTGAAATCCAACAACACATTTTTAGTCAGAAATTTTTTTAATGAAAAATACAGTTAATACAGATGATATTAGGATGATAGCCAAGACATCCTTTATGAAGCTTTAATGTTGTGAAAATTATAAAGTTACTAATGCAAAGAATATCAAATATGTCCCCCAATTCAATGTTTAATATTTAAATATTTATTGAGTCTCTGTTCTTGAGGACTTCCACTATACTGGGGAGAAATGAAAAATAAATTTAAAACCCATAGCAGATGTTAGCTATTTATCTCTGCTACAGAGAAAAAATCAGCCAGCAAGGTGAAGGGGCACTATCTGTGTGTGTGTGTGTATGTGTGTGTGTGTGCGTGTGTGTAAGCTCCCTAATATAAAGTAACCTGGTGAGGCATCTCTGGTGAGATGGAGAGAGCTGTGTGGAAATCTGGGAGAAACAGCAAATGAAAACATCCTTGAATACGTAAGGCATATCATGCAGTGTTTTATGGGCCTCGGTAAGGACTGGATTTCACTCTGCATAAAAAGAAAGCCATTGTGCAACCAGTGTGAGAACTGCATTTTCTAATGTGGGGGAAAAGTAATTGTACTCAAGCTATCAGAATAGTATATAAGGCACAGTGGCCAGAATTGGGGCATGGAGAATGACATATTGGGATTAAAATAATTTCTGTTTTTCAACGTCAAAGCTGAAAGACCCTATGTTAATTACCGCATTTCTCAACCCCCACACAAATGGTCATAATATGTACACTACAGTAAGATTAAGCAACGCATAATACAAACAGCACCTAAGATTGTTCCAGGATTATAGTAACTGCTTAATAATTAATAGCTGACATTTAAATAGTGTTGTAAGCAACTGGAAAATGTGTTTGACATGAACTTAGGCAGGAAATACACACATTTTGAAAGGTCTAAAGAGAAGATGGATGTTATTAGGACAGTCCTTGAATCTTCAAAGATTCTAAGGGGCTCTCGACATCTAAATAAATCTCCAAAAGATGCAAGTTCATAAGGAGAGTTTGGTACACAATACAAATATCTAATTGGATAATTACATTATTATCCCTTCAGAGTAACTGATGAATAAAAATAGTGGTATTTAAAGTGAAAATTATATATTTCTTAGGACATGTCTAATTGAAGCATCCCAATCACCTATGAGTAAGAATTAAACTTACTTTTAAAATGAGAAATTGAAGTTTGGGGAAGGTAAATAAAATGTCCATATCACACATCTAACAAATAAGCTCACAGCCTGTCCATAGTAGGTGCTCAGTTAATGTTTCTTAGATGAATATATGAAGCTTTACTCCAAATTTCATGTCTAAATTATTGATAATGGCTCTATAATTTATTAAATCAGGTAAATGCTTCCCAAATTCTTCTGATGATTAAGAATCATCTAATGCTTGTGTTTTCTCCTTTTTCCATTGCCAGACCCAGAAACTTTTATGAAAAAGCCTAGAAATCAATATTTTTAACAAGACTCCTATGAGTAGAGAATTCCGAAAAATACCTCACTGGATATTAACTGCATAATGACTCTTTTCTAATCTAGAACTGCCACCTAGCTCTCTTTTGAAAAGAATACGGGATGCCTAGGTAGCTCAGTTGGTTAAGCGTCTGACTCTTGGTTTTGGCTCAGGTCATTATCTCATGGTTTCATGAGTTTGAGCCTCAGGTCAAGCCCCACATAAGGCTCTATGCTGACAATGTGGAGCCTGCTTGGGATTCTCTGTCTCACTCTCTCTTTGCCCCTCCCCCACTAGCGCTGTCTCTGTCTCTCTCAAAATAAACTTAAAAACAAATAAAATAAATAAAAAGAAGAATATATAACCCTTTCAATCCTCCGCCATTTCAAAGCCCAATAAATAATCTTTCTTCCTTGCAAAGACAGAGGGCCCTGAATTACAGATTTTAAAAATGTTGCAAGATATCAACTTTGTCTAAGATCACTTTGTTGATTTTAGTTAAATGGGAATAAACACAATATGCATGGGAGTTTTAGTTTGGTTTTCCCATGACAGGCTACATATCCAAGCAAATGTCTAAGGAAGGATTTTCTAGTATTGAAAGTTTTTACTTAGACTCAATTATAAAAAGCATTCCTCGCCTAGCCTTCTGCAGGGGGTGGTGATCAAGGTCTCATAGTATCTGGAAACTTTTTTGGTAACATAGTTAAAAGTATTGTTGAAATGAAATGCCCATTCCCTTCACTTTCCGGTAAGAGTGGGAAAATAGTCTTCATTTAGAAAGTCTTCACTATGCCCTAAAAAATACAGATTGCTGTATATTCTGCCAACTGCTGAGTGGTATCCAGTGCTGGTAACCAGGATGAGGTCAGACACATTAAAATGGTGAATAACTGTAGTTTTTCACAAAGCTTTGGGGTCTAAAAAGAAATTCTATAAAATATTTATCTGATGTGGTACACAGAACAAACAAGAGCAATTTCTTAAGCTCCCAATACCACGCTGTAAGGAAAATGACTAATAGCTATTCTATTTTCCTTGGACCAAGAGAAACGATCTGAACTGTCATCCGCTGGCTCCCGTGCAAATAATGGGAAGCTTCCACCTTCTCTGGCTTTGAGAATTCAGTGACTACTAATGATGAGAGTCACTAATCAAGCATGCATACCAGGGTCTATCCTAAATATACAAGATAAAAGAGTCTTCCAGTCCCACTGACCATTAGCTATTGCAAAGCAGCAACATCCTACAGTTTCAAGATGAAGAAGATTCCGAAAAATATGTTGACTAAACAACACTATTTCCTGGTCAAATGATTTTTTCTTTTAATGACGATAAAAGAACAGTGTGAAAGTTGCAACTCTTGGACCTAAAATAAACACGTTCTCAGGAAATATTCATATTCCCCTTTCAGTCCAACATAAATAAAAGGAAAAATAGAAAGTAATGCAATGGAGGTTGTGCCTCCAACAAAAGCAAAACTACAGAGTCTAAAAAAGCATGTGACAAAATTTGAGGTTTAAATTATCCAAAATCCCTCATAAAGAAATAGTCTTAAAGATTTAATGACAATAGGAGCACTTGTTTCAAAGCACTGTCAAAGTAAATTACTTTGAAAACATCTGCTTCCATCTATTTGTAATAACACTAAGCTATCAATTTCAAAGGATTTATAAATTTTTATTTTTTCAAAATTTTGTAATGTGTTTGTTTTTGAGAGAGAGAGAGAGAGAGAGAGAGAGAGAGAGAGACAGAGCATGAGTGAGGGAGGGACAGAGAGAGAGGGAGAGACATAATCCAAAGCAGGCTCCAGGCTCGGTGCTGACTGCACAGAGCCTGATGCAGAGCTCGAACTCATGAACTGTGAGATCATGACCTGAGCTGAAGTCAGATGCTTAACTCACTGAGCCACCCAGGCGCCCCTATAAATTCTTTTAAAACGAAAATAATTATTCTCTTCTTTTGTGGCACAATTACTGCAATCTTAGAAGGAAGAAAGAAACTTTCTTCATTCTGAACAAGAACATAACTTTTCGTTAGCAAATGATTTTTAATTGAACTAATTTAATTAGATTCAGCATTTAGACACTCAGAATGTCTTTTCTGTTTTCTCAATTAGCATTGGTGTACTCAGTCTCTCTAGAAAAATTTTAAGAAAAATAAATGTGTAAAAGCTTAAAACATCTACCTTTAAAATAATATGGCTGCTGCTGTATTTGGAACATAAATATCACTCTGCATGGGGCTTAAAAGAAACAAGACAGAACAATTAACTAGAGTCCTTGGAAAAGATTCAACTCTAATGCATGCCAGGGGCCAGCAGGGGGAGTAAAAGCCCCAAAATCTGGATAAAATGAAAGAAAAATGCTAAATGGAGGTACAGGTGGGATAACCTGCAAAGAATCAGTCACCGGATCAAATGGGAAAATAAGAAGATTCTTTAGGGCCTTAACCTAGAGATAAAATGATTTTGAATTATATCTCATCCATCTGGTGAAAAACAAGTTCATGTCTTTCTACATATACTGTGGGAGAAAAATAAGCTAACAGAATTTCTTCATCGGTCCACTCAGATTCAAAACCCTATCACCTTTTTTTCCATCATCGGTTGATAAAGAGAATGAGCTGCTCTACTAGAAGACAATCATATACTTTTATTAAACAATAATTCGTTTAACTAACAATTTCTTGAATTTCACTGTGTGGTCAGGTAGGAGAATAATGAGTCCTATGTCAGTGACCTCTTAATCAGGCATTTGTTCTAGCACATGAGAGAAAATGATGCTTAACATGATCTGCATGAATTAACAGCTCTGGTAGTAGAGATGAGGGGGAAATTTCTAAAAGCAATGAGGGAGTAAACAAAGAAAATTTTTTCAGCAATAAGTCAAAACATATTCCATGTTCATACTGTTTAATTTGAAGACGTTTTATGCATAGAAACACAGCATTATCTAGAAGAAAGAAAATTCTGGCCTTCAGAAACACAATAACTCTTTCAGGTCACAGAATTACCAATGCATCTGATTAAAATATTACCTGTCAGACCTTTCAGGAACACCTACTACTGCCTGACAGATGTTTGCTGCCTGGTTATTTCACTCAATAAGGCAGTGAAGGGCTACTAACTGCATCCGCTCTTATTTGCATTAAGATGTTTGGCCATCCAAAAAAAAAACAAAAAAACAAAAAAGACATAAGGCCATCAGGTTTTAGCAGAGATGCCAGATTAACCAAATTCTGATTACGTAAACTCTCTGTTGAATGACCTCACAGATTATCCTTTAATAGAAGACATTCTTCATCAAAAACCATATCTTTTTATGGGTTTTATTTATCAACCCTCAGAAGTTGGTGAAAAATTTTTTCAAGTTAAAAAGAGAGTTTGCTAGAAAATCTTCAACTGTGCAGTTAACACTGAATTTGATAAACAGTACATTCCCAGTAACAGCCACCAAAATTCCAAGTTAAATCTGTGCCCTTGGAACAACGCCAAAATGCCACAGCATATTTGCACTTTGAACAAATTGCACATTTTTAACTCCTATTTTTTTCTGCCAAAACAAAGGCTCAAATATGCAGATTCTATCCTCTCTAAAAACTTTACAATGGTAATTTCGGATGCAATGAAAAATGCTTTCAAGAACAACAGAGTGATAGATTGATTTGCTATTTTATTTTTAATACTACCTGAACTATTTCTGGAAATCACAAACGAAAACAGATACCCTGAAATTGTCACTATCATCAACTGGCTTTGAAATCAGGCAACTTTATTAGATTTTTCTTTGCTACTTGGCCAATATCCTTAACCTCTCAGCCCCAATTTATTTGTCAGATAGTGAAAATAATACCTCATAGGCTTATTGGAAGGAGTCAACGAGATAATAAATGTGTCTATTCTAGTTCCTACCACATAGTAGCTAATCAATAAATGATACCTCTACCATTATATCCTACTAGACATTTGCACCTACTGGGTTCAAGACACTAATCATGATTTGCAAAATGAAAATAATAATTTCAAATAGGATTTCTAAGCCTTCAGTTATAATTTGAAAAATGCCCTGATTTAGGGCATTATACTAATGAGAAAACTCTGTTAAGAAACTGAACGTTTTCTGTCAAATATACCATTCTTCCCCCCAAATAATTACTCATTAAAATCCTACTAAAGATCTTCCGATCAAATTGTCCACTACAGAAGAAATTCTAACAAAAACAGATATAATTTGATCGGGACCCAACAGAGTTGACTTACTGAAAAAATAAAGGTTCCCCATGTTATTTCCAGATTATATTTGACTACTTTATTACTTTAGTGGGCACCCTATAATAAATATTATCCATTTTCCTACTTTTTGATAAAAGAATACTATAATTCTTTATGGAGGAAATAAATACATATATAAAGGTAGATTTATTAAAATAAAAATAATCCTTATTAGGGCAATAAAGATTAGTACAAATAAAATCTATGCTAATATGGTTGTTCTTTTACTCAATCCAAATACAGTAGAGAAGGTAAAAGAGTCTTCCAGCTAGGACCAAGGTAGAAATCTATTTCTTATGTTTTACCTTTCGCTACCCTTTTTTAAAGAATATATTTTAGTCTTATTCTATTTAAAAACAAAAATATGCAAATAGGAATTTAGAGTTTGGTTTTAATTTTGATGTAAGGTATAGCTCCGTCTCCTCACTGTCAATACTTCTGCAAACAGACACAGCTGAGCTGCACACATCATATACATAGGCAATTTTTCTGTAGGTGATCTGAATGTTATGATGATTTGAAGTGTGCCTGATATTGTTTCCATTAAATTGTGTCTAATGCATTATAACTGTGAATTAAAAATTTATATACCATAAATCCCTTGGAGGTTTTAAATAGCAACTTACTGAGTACCTTCCTTGCAAAAAGTTCATACGACATGAAGTATTTACTATTAAATAGCTTCTAATATTTCACCTTAGGGAATGCCAAAATGTTTCCCAAAGGGTAACTTTAGTGACCCAAGCATTTACAAAATGATGAGTAAGATACCAGAGAGATATGTAAATCCCAAGCTGCTGAGTTTGTTTTGGTTAAACAGCCCAGCTTCTTTTTGAGAAAGACAGATGAAATGTGCATCTCCCTATGCAGGAGAAGATGGTATGCAATTAGAGTAGAGATGATCCACATCACATGTAAATGACTTGGTGAGTTGTTACTGGGAATCTTTTGTCTGGACTTTCATTCTGAGACGAATATTTTGAGCACCATATGAAGTGTCCTTGACAAAATTTCTCTCAAGAAACTTAACCCAAATGACTATATTAACAGCTACCACCTGCCTTTCAAAATGTATAATTTTTCTCACTCATCAGTAGATCCATTTAATGCTTTGTTTACATATAACATAAACATTAAGGTTGTTTAACAGAAGTAGGAAATGAGTCAAAGTAAGTGGACATGCATTTAAAACTGAGAGACTGTTTTGTGTGATCTGTAACATAACAGAAATGATAATAAGGTAAGTAATTTATTAGAAGTTATCTGTGTTTATTAAATGTTTTACACTGTTATCTCATTTAAATCTCTCAACAATCCAGAAGCTGGGCACAACTGCAATTCTAATTTTATAAATGGGGAAACTGAGGCACATAGAGGTTGAGAAACCAGACTTCTGAGTAAAAAAGAGGGGGGGAAATAAGGACATTATTCTTATGATACAAATATTACTATGACTCAGAAATTCCCATTCCATTTCCTGTCAAGATGGAATAATGGACTCTTCCACGTAAATCAACCAAAAAAATGGACAAAATATATGAAACAATAGTTTTAAAACACTAGAACATCAGGCAACCAAGTATAGTGATCCTTGACAGATGCAAAATATACAAAGTAGGCCTAAAGACTGCACAGCTTAATGCCTTGAAAGAGTTTCTGGTAGTAGTACAGCAGGTGGAAACCCAAAAAGAACACAGCAGACTCCCAGAGGTGAAGAAACAAAGTCAAAAATCTGAGGACAGCACAGTGTTCGCAGGCAGCACTAGTGAGAAGAATGCAGCACCAAGCAAAATGAAGAATTTCCAGAGCTACACAGAAGGACTTCCCTCAAATAATCAGTAATCATCAGTACGTGTATGTAAGAAAACCTCCATAAAAGATTAGAAGAAAGAGTGCTCAAGTGTCAAAAAGGGCTAGAAATAGTGCTTATTTCTACCAACCAGAGAGGAAAGTCTCATGAGTAATGGGGCATTAGATACAGTAAACCAAAGGGGCCTCCCTCAGTAGTAAGAAATAATAAATCCTAGAAAGCACTACTCCAGTCATGCCTAATTGGAACCAAAGGATAAAAATGTTTTTTAATAATTTAGCTGTTTCCTTGAATGAAGCTCAAGAATAGTTTGAGGAATATAAAAAATATGCAGCATTCAAGAAGGTAAAATATACAATGTTTGGCATATATTAAAAATTACCAGGTATGCCAGGAAGCAAGAAAATATGACCCCAACTAAGGAGAAAAATCAATCAAACCAGACTCAAAACTGATACAGACTTTAGAGTTAACTGAGAAAAAAAAAGCATATTAAACAGCTATAAACTGGTATCCCACATTTTCAAAAATTAAGTAATGGCATGAAAGATATTAAAAAGAACCAAATGAAAGTTCTAGAAATGGAAGCTACAATATGCCAGATGAACTATATATTGGATGGGCTAATAGGTGACTAGACATTTCAGAAAAAAAAGATTAGAGGACTTGCAGACATAGCAATGCAAACTACCAAAATAAAACACAGAAAGAAAAGATAACTTTTTAAAAATTTATTTACTTTGAGAGAGAGAGAGAGAGAGAGGGAGAGGCAGAGAGAGAGGAAAAAAGAAAGAATCTCAAGCAGGCTCAATGCTGTCAGTGCAGAGTCTGACACAGAAATTGAACTCAAAAACAGAGAGATCATGACCTGAGTCAAAATAAAGGATTGAACTCTTAACCCACTGAGCCACCCAGGCACCCAAGAAAAGAGAATTTTTTAAAAACATCAGAGCATCATCAAAACATGGAATCATTTCACGTGGGCAAAATACATGTATTTGAAGCCCCCAAATGATGGGTGATATTTGAAAAAGAAATGGCCACCAAAATGCCTGTATTTGATGGAAAACATACACTCAAAATAAACCCAAAGCAGAAGAAACATGAATAAAACTACTCCAAAGAATATTATAATCAAATTGTTGCAAAATATTAATTAGAGAATAAAAATCTTAAAAATAGCCAAGGGGTGCAAGGAGGACAAGAATGGGGAGAAGACACATTCTAAGTACAGAAAAACGAAGGTAAGTATTATGACAGCATACTTCATGCCAGAAACACTGTAATCAAGAAGATAATGGAGCAACATCTTTAAAGTACTGATAGAAAAAAATATCAACATGGAATTCTATATCCACCCAAAACATATTTCAATATTGAAAGTGAAATAAAGACTTCTTCCGACATACAAAAGCTGGAAGAAGTTATCATCAGCACATCTGTACTTCAAGAAATGCTAGTCCTTTATGTAAAGAAAATCATATCAGATGGAAAAATCTGATGATCTACAAAAAGAAATGCAAAGCACCACAAACGGCAACCTCATGGAAAAATAGTAATTTTTCTTATTATTTAAATTTCTTTAAAAAATAATCTAATGTTTAAATAAAACTAATAATGCAGTGTAGGGTTTATAATTAAGGTACAAGTAAAAAATCTATGACAATAATATCACCACGGTCAGGAAGGAGTAAATACAAGTATACTTTTGGTAAAGTTCTCATACTATAAAAGTAGCAGTATAATATCATTTGGACATAGATTATGATAAATTAATGATGCATATTATAAACCATAGAGTTAAACTTATAAAACAGAACTGTAGATGACAAGCTACAAAATGAGAACAAAATGAGTCATTTTAAAAACTCAATTATTTAAAAATAAGGTACTAAAGAAATAAAGAAGAGAAAGAAAAAATAGTAAATAAATAGCAAGATGATAGATTTACACCTAACCATATCAATAACCACACTAAATGTAAATGGTCCAATTAAAAGGCAAAGATTGCCAGATTGAATGCCAAATAAAATTCAACTATATGCTTTGTTCAAGACACTTATTGTGATTATGACACAAACAGACTAAAAGTGAAAATATTGGTAAAGATATACTAACATTAATCAAAAGACAGCTGAGACAAGAAGATTTCAGAGCCAAAGAATACTACTAAAGATACAAATTTTCATTTCAAGATAGTGGAATTAATTCATCAGTAGGATATATCAGTACTAAATGTTTATACACCTAATATTAGAGTCTTTAAATAGAGAAAAAAAAAACTAATAGAATTTCAAGGAGAAATAAACAAACCCACAATTGTAATAGGAGATTTCAATACTCATCTCTCAATAATTGTTAGAGTAGATAGAAAAATCAGCAAAAATATACAAGATTTGAACAGCACTCTCAACACACTTGAATTTATTAACATTGATAGAAAACCCAACAGTAGAATACACATTTTCTTCAAGTACATATGAAATATTTGCCTATGAATGTGGTACCATATTTTGTGCTTTAAGACAATCTCAGTATTTAAAAGGATTCAATTCATTCAAGTTATATTCTGACCCAAACGCAATAAATTAGAAATCACTAACAAAAAGATAACTTGGAAAATGCTAAAATATTTGGAAAATAAATAAAACACTTAGGAATGATCATGGGGCAACAAATAAATCAAAAGGGAAATTACAAAGAATTCTGTGACATGAATAGTAAAGAGATCACAAGCTAAAAAAAAAAAAAAAAAGTGTGACCGCATCAAATTAGATTCTACTTACCAAAGGAAACCATTAACAAAATAAAAAGGTGACCTATGGAATCTGAGAAAATAATTACCAACAACATATCTGATAAACAGTAATATCCAAAATGTACAAGGAACCCATACAACTCAACAGCAAAAAAATACGAACAACCTAATCTTAAAATGGGCAAATAACCTGAATAGACATTTTTCCAAAGACATACAAATGGTCAAAAGGTACATGAAAAGGGCCCCACACCACTAATTATTAGGGAAATGCAAATCAAAGCTACAATGAGATATCACCTAACACCTGTTAGAATAGTTATGATCAACAAGACAAGAGATTACAAATGCTACTCAGTAGGTGGAGAAGGGGCAACAATTATACTCTTTTGGAGAGAATGTAAACTGGTAGAGTCACTATGGAAGAAAATATGTAGGTTCCTCAAGAAATTAAAAATAGAGGTACCATATGATCCAGCAAATGAACCTGAAGGGCATTATGCTATGTGAAATAAACCAGAGAAGACAAACACTATATGGTATTACTTCTATGTGGACATTAAATGGCGGGGGGGGGGGGGGGGGGGGGGGAGGCAAACTCATAGTAGTTCCCAAGGATCCCAGGGATCCCAGAGGTCCAGAAGGAGGAGAAGGAGAGGTTGATAAAGGAGTACAAACTTTTAGTTTGAAGATATTGTTGTAATATTAATAAGGTCTGAGGATCTAATGGATAACATGGTAACAATAGTTGATAACACTATGTCATACAATTGAAATTTGCTAAGAGATAGAACTTAAATGTTTTCAGGAAAAAAAAAAGGTAAATATATGAGATTGAAGGATGTGTTAATTACCTCAGTAGGGGAAATTCTTTCACAATGTATACATATATAAAATCATCATTTATTCACCTAAAAAAGGAAACTTTTCTAAATCAAATGAAAATGAAAACACAACATATCAATATCTGTGAATCTACAGCACTGTTAGCAGTATTTAAGAAAAATTTTGTAACACTAAATATATGTAATTGAAAAGAAAAAAAGTTCTCGTAACAATTACCTCAGCTTCCACATTAAGAAACTAGAAAAAAGAGGAGCCAATCAAACCCAAAGCAAGTAGAAGAAATGTAATAATGAAGATTAGAGTGGGAATCAAAGAAATAGGAAAAAAGAAGGACAATAGAGAATACCAATGAAACCAAAAGTTGATAATATTTAAGATTTAAAATACTGGGAAATGTCTAGTTAGACTAATGAATAAAGGAGAAAAGACATTAATTACTAATATTAGGAATGAAATTTGTAATAGCAATACAGAATCTACAGATATGTAAAAGGTAATAAGAGAATATTACCAGAAACTTGATTCCTGAACAGTTGAAAAAGCTAGATGAAGTGGGAAAATTTCTTGAAAAATACAAACTACCCAATTCAAGAAGAAATGGGTAATGCGAATAGCGTTGCATCTATTAAAGATTTTGCATTTGTAATTTAAAATCTTCCTGCAAAAAAGTCTCCAGGCCCAGGTGGAATTAACTGTTAAATTCTACCAAATATTTAAGGAAAAAAGAATGCATCTCTGCAAACTTTTCCAGAAAACTGAAGTGACTCTTTCCAATGTATTATATGAGACTAGCATTACCCTTATACCAAAATCTGACAAACACATTACAGGAAAAGAAAATTCCAGACCAATATTCCTCAAGCAGAATCTGTCAACATATAAAAAATTATAGACCTTGACCAAGTGGGATTTGCCCCCAGTAATGCAAGATTGGTTTACCATTTGAAAGCAATTAATGAAAGACACCATATTAATAGAATAAATGACAAAAAACACATAAACATCTCAAGAGAAGCAGAAAAATACCAAATCAATTCTTAACAAGCTACATGGAAATGTGCAAATTTTGAAAGTATCTAACAGTAAGTGCTATTCATATCATCAAATATTTATTAAATATCTATGCACTTGAGCTAATTCTTGGCTAAGAAAACATTAGGAAAAAAGATACAAACCCTAGCTTCAGTAGAGCTTGTATCTTTGTAATTGTTGTCATTATCTTTGTAACATCATCATCTGTTCAGATCCTTCTCTGCATAGTAATGGCACTCTACCACACACTTCAATTTGCCAGCATAGTAAATTGCTATATCCAATTGATTTTACATACATACTTTGTCTCATTAGAGGCCTATGCACATTCTGTTTCTTACTTCTTAGACCTGAACTACTACCTTAAATACAACAATTTTCTACTTCTTGTTTAAATAAGATAAATGCACTGAACTCTACTGTAGTTCTAGATAACAAAACAATAATGAAAAATAATAATCCTTTACACTTGCATAGTGGTTTACACATTTCAAAGCATTTTCACATTGACTATATCATGATCTCACTTGAAAAATTCTGTGCAGTCACTAAAGAGAGTAAGGAATATCTTTATTTTATAAATGAGAATACTGAGGTCCAGAGATGTTAAGTGATTTATCCATAATGCACAGTTATATAATTTCTTCACATAGAAACTATTCTTTCATCTCCTTCAAGTTTCAGAAAGAGCAGTGGTTTCATAAACAAGCACTATCTTTCTTGAATATAGTGGCACATGTCTAATTTCATAAATAGGCTCCTTCAAATAGACTTAATATGGCTTTTCCAACATGGCTACTAAGCTTTTTGCCCAGCAGTAATCAAGTCCACTATAAAACATACACACTCCTCAAGTCTTATTACATTGTTACAAGACAACCAGACTGTCCATAGAGTGAGCAAGTAAGTGGCCCATGTGAGGAAAATTCTCGATCAAGGAACTAAGAATTCACATGACTGTAACATTAGAATCCAAAATATAAATAATATTCATTACACTTCCATAAAATTCATCTATGATAATAAATTCCCCTTACTGAAAGAATGTTTTAAAGTTTTATATAGCACTGTTAAAAAAAATAACCTGCTTTTTAAGCTCCATTTCAACTTAACTAGAAAAATAACCTTCTTAATCAATTTATTTAACAGAGACTAACTCAAAGTGCTAAAAAGTATTTTGGATATTCTTTTGCCCAATTTCAGTAGAAGTGCCTCTGCACAGCTGACAGGAAGAAATGAAGAAAGGTTTCCTCTTCTATAAATAAAATACAGAAGTATGAGAAGGAGGGGGGGGGGGGGGCATCTGAAATTGGTTGATTTGCTGTTCCTCTTTTAAAAATCACTAAATTGAATGTGAAAATAATTTAACATACTAAGTTGTTCGTGGATTTCTCCAAATGATTGCAAATTTCTGGGAAACAACCTTACTCTGTCACTATTTCTGCCATAAATTATATACATTACAAAATAATGCCATTGGAGAAAAACCAACAAAAGCACCAAGAGATTATGTTTCTAGGCACATGCAGAGCTCATTTTACTTTAATTATACAGTTCTTTAATTTGGTAATCATAAAATATTCCCCGACAAAATTAGTTTTAGCTACAAACTTAGGCATGTAAATTTCATACAGTCACCACTTTTCCTGACACACTGTCAGAATGTCACAGTTTTTAAATAATGACAGTACGTGGTATGGCACTACTTTTTCAAGAAATACATCCACAAGAACGTAATGTTCAGTTGGCTTCCTCAAAAGAAAACAGATGAGGAATAAATAGTGGCAATAATTTTCCTGCTTATGGAAACATGAAAGTAACATGGTAAAATTTCAAATTTCACTCATCAGCCCTACCATTTATACTGAGACCCACCTCAAAATGAAGAGTGACTTTTTAGAACTATTTAACAGAAAATGAAACTAGCAATAATAATCCACTCTCTCTCAAATGGCTACAATAGCAACCAAATTTCTACCAGTTTTATTCCTTAAGGTATAGAGAGAAGGATGTCAACTATATTCATAATGAAAAGTGCCTATGTTAAAATGAAGATGTTGTTATTTACATTACAGAGGGCAATGTAATTGCTTGTTACAATAACAATTGCTTGTTAGCAAGCTTCTGTTTACAGAGCTCACTGCACAGCCCCTTGTTTGATGAGCTGTTGCTTATATATGTGGCTACATTTGCATCAGTGTTTAAATGTGAAAACTTGTGAAGTAAAAAGAAAAGTTAAGATACAACAAACGGATAATCATAATTAGATACCATCCCATGGGGAATTTAAAATGAGGCTATACCAAAATGTTAATAATGACATCTGATCCTGATACAATATGCTATTATTGTTCCCATTTTTCAGATGGGGAATCTGAAGCACAAGAGAATAAAATATTTGTCCAAGGTCCTATAGCTGGCAATCAAGTGAAAATCTGATCCCAAGCATTCTGAGTAGAGAAGGTGAATTCTTGACCTTCCTAAGAAAAATGGTTGCTTTGAACTACATATTTTTGTAATTATATAACTTATTTACCTCATATGAACAATAAACAAGTGAAAAACTTACAAACCACAAAATGTTTGTGTGGCTGAAAAATTTTTTGAATTATACTATTTAGTGACTGGCTGACACTTACCCCTTATGTTTGGATTGCCCTCCCAAAAATAAAGTTCCCTACCCCACCATTCCATCTGGCATGATCCCTTCCTCAATCTTCTCTTCTGCTGATAGAGAGGGAAAGTAATGACTTAGAATCATCCTACATACAGGCTCATAACCCTGCCTTTTTCTTTTTTACTTTCTTTTTTGAGGACATTCTAAGCACTAGTAGAGAGACCAGCAGCTCAGCATTTACCTCCACCTCTTACTTGATAAGTCTACTCTCCTCACTGATCTCTTCCATAATATTCTTTCTACATTCTTTAAATTAACATGTCTCATTCTCACTCTTTTCCTCCTCCAGCCTCCAGCAGAATCTTGGAGGCTAAGGAATTAAAAACAGGCTCATAGCCCTTTGCACCAGACCAGGCTTAGCAGCAAATCCACCTCTATCAAGAATGTCATGGGCCCGGTCTAACCTTGGAACATGTCCCTGAGCAATACAGGATGAAATCAGGAGATGGAATCTCTCACTCTCAGTCCACCTAGCTAAAGAAGACTGAAATCTTGGTGGCATAAAAGCTGTATAGGACTAAGAAATGGAAAGAGTCAAAATGAACACAGTCACCCCCCAAGAAAAAAAGGAGGAGACAAGGGGTGCCTGGGTGGCTCAGTCGGTGAAACGTCCAACTTCGGCTCAGATCATGACCTCATGGCTTGGGAGTTTGAGCCCCGTGTCGGGCTCTGTGCTGACAGTTCAGAGCCTGAAGCCTCTTCAGATTCTGTGTCTTTCTCTCTCTCTCTCTCTGCCCTTACCCCACTCACACTGTCTCTCTCTGTCTCTCAAAAATAAATAAACATTAAAAAAAAAAAAGGAGGAGAGAAGACTAAGGCAAAGAAAAAGATCTATGGTAGAACAAAGATAGCACCTCTTGCTTGTTTAATTAATGTAATATATTGCTTCTCTCAGAGACTACTATTAAATTGTTCTAAATTTTCTTCTGTTCCCTGCATTAAATGTATTTCTTCTGAGTCTTTCTTTTCTTTTTTCTTTTCTTTTCTTTTCTTTTTCTTTTCTTCTCTCTCTCTCTCTCTCTCTCTCTCTCCGTCTCTGTCTCTCTCTTTTCTCTTTCTCTGGTGTGAGAAGTTTAATTTCTTTAAAGTTCAAAGTTCCTCTGGAAGATCAGGACTTCAGGTTAGCAGGTAGAAAGTAGGTTGACAATTCTCACGGTCAGTATGTAGACTTTCACTTGATCCCCTATTTATCAATCCTATCCCTTACCCCCAGCTTCCGATGTCCTGGGTGTCCCAAAGTCACAAAATTCTATGGATTAATTTCTTCAAATAAAGCTTCCCTAACTTCAAATCAACTTCCCTAACCCTACTGGACAAGAAGTAGGATAGTATCCTAACTGTGTAGGGTGGTGGGGCAAAGAAGGGAGAGAAATGATCTGGTGACTGACTGCTACTTAAATAAACTGTCAACCAACCTTTATATTCAGTCATTAGGCTCCTCCCCACCTATAATCTCTGGATCCATCTGAGTTTCGGGGAACAAAATATCTTACTTCTCAATGTCACTATCCCTGTAGACATTGAGTTTGAGTTTCTTCCGTGGTTCTAAGTTAGTCACCTTCCCATCTTCCAGAAATATGTTGGTAACCCTTCTATGCAATTATCTCCTCTCCTACTGTCTCTCTCCTATGAGTTTATACTTTCAAATGTTTATTGTCATTTTAATGGAGTTTTTGGAAATAATGGAGGTAAATACATGTTTTCATTAATATACTTGAAATGCTATTTGATATTTTGAAAAAGTAATCACCACCAATAACCTTTGATATGCCATCAAATATAAGAATACCCTGGGTGGCTCTGTGGGTTAGGTGTCCCACTCCTGATTTCAGTTTGAATCATGATCTCATGGTTGTGAGATCGAGCCCTGAGTCAAGCTAAGTGCAGAGAGTGGAGCCTGCTTGGAGTCTTCTCCTTCTCTCTACCCATCCTCGGCTCATGCATGCTTGTGCTCTCTCTCTCTCTCCCTCTCTTTCAAAATACATTAATAAATAACCTTAAAAAAAGAATACCCTAATTTTGGCAAGAATGACTCTGGCATTTCACTCTCTGATATCATCTGATTTAAGTATATTTTCTTATACAATGGGGGTTATTTTATATCTAGTTTATTAATATTTTCCCCTAGGAATTGGTATTGACTTTTTTCATGCTTTTTATCCATATCTAGGGAGATTTTTTTCTTTTGATATATTTCTGTAATTATTAATGAATTCTTGACACTAAGTCATTCTTCCTGGCTGAGGTGAATTATTCTTTTAAGATATTCCTAAATTTAATTTGCTATACTTTACTGAGACTTTTTGCCCATATATTCATAGTAGGGATTGGTGTATAGATATATTTTTGTGATATTTTCTGCTAAGTTTTAAATTGAGAATTATGTAACCTTCAAAAAATATTAGTTGGAATACTTTCTATCAATTTCTATCTATTCAAACAAGAATTTACTTTTTAAAAATTTGAACAGCTTACTGGTACCAATACTTTGAGGAGTAATTCTTAACAAAGTTCTTTCCAAATTTCTTCCATTTCAGATATTTCTGTCTTTTACTCCAAAATTATAAGTAGTCAACCACCAAAATTTTGTCTGCTACCAAGTTTCACAGAGAATCAGCTTATGAATTCTATTTTTATTAATATTCGTATACAATTATAACTTCTTTACTAATTTTTAAAATAACAGTGCTTTACACTTATTCCTCATTATATATCCAAAGGTTTTTAAATTACTTTTTTTGAAGAAACAACTCTTGGATACATGAACACCACCTTTCATGGTGTCTTTAAATTTTGTTTTTTTATCTCATCCAATTCCCCTTAATATTGTTATGTTTAAACTTTATATTTTTTAAAACATCCTGTGTTGGGTTTTATTTTTTGTAGTTTAAAAATGAAATAATTTGCCACTATATATTTGCCTGTGAATTCAGCTTTGTTGTATTTCAGTAGGATTTTTTCCCCCTTGAATAGTGTTCTTATTTTCTAAATGACTCACAATTACAGTTTTAACTGACTCTGACCCAACTGTTGTGAAGGGTATATTTCTTCCAAGTAATTGTTTATTTTGTGTTACAGCTTTGTGTTAATAATTTCTGTTTTTATTACATTATAATCAGAGAATATGGTCTATCTAATATCTCTTGGCACACATCTTAATCCCTAACAATACAAGAAACTAAATTTGGCATGATAAATAGACTTGTCACTCTCAGGTAAATACTTTGAGTCAGGATCTTTCTACAAGTTTATCTTTCCACAATGAATGTTTTATCAAAAGGTCTTCCAACTTCTGAAATAAAGCCTTTCTCAGTGTTTTATAAGGTACTTGTTGATTTCTTTGACCTTCACAAAATTATTAGCTCATAGTCTATTGTACATGAAAAAGAATAACTTCCTCTAGCTTCAACACAAAAGACAGGCCAAAATGAGAAGTGGGGTTTTTCAATCACTTAAATAACCACCATTTTGAAGTTTTAAAAAATTTACAGATGATGGGGTACCTGGGTGGCTCAGTCGGTTAAGCACCTGACTTTGGCTCAGGTCATGATCTTGCAGTTCATGGGTTGGAGTGCCATATGGGGCTCCAAGGTGACAGCTCAGAACCTGAAGCCTGCTTCAAATTCTGTCTCCCTCTCTGCCCCTCCCCTGCTCGCTTGCACTCTCTCTCTCTCAAAAATAAATAAACATTTAAAAAATATATTTTACAGATGCATTAATTGAAATCTATAGAGGCTTAATGACTTGCCTACCATCTTACATTTAGTGCAGAGCAGCCAGAGCAGAAAAAATTTTTTTTGGGGGGTGGAGATTTTGGATTCTCATGCCATAGTCCCCTTCCAATGTGCTCTCTCTTTTTATTGGCCCAACTATAGAATGTAGTCACTAATTTTATGTGTTTCTCATTGATTTGATTAGAACAATTATATGCTGGAAGAGAAGCAAAAATGAAATTGAAGTGACTAGGGGAAGAATTTTTAGAAAATATCACACACACACACACACACACACACACACACACAGCTACAAATTTCAGACTTGTGAAAAATGAAAAATCATCTTTGAGATGGGATAGGAAGCCTCTCAGGGGAGCTCTGGTTATACATGCTATGTTATAATATTTACTAGTCTACAAGAATATTTTAGTTGTTAGTTTGAAACATTTAAGTGAGGAAATAATCAGGAAAATTATTTCATATCTACATATAGTTCCTATTCCTCTCCTAGAAAGAATTTTAATTACAACTAAAAAAAAAAAAAAAAAAAAAAAAACTTTTTTTAAACCGGCTTAAACTTTTGAATGCCTGGCAAATGTGGCCATGGGAAGTGTACTGAGCCTGACAGAAGTGTAGTGTGTGGTTCCAGGCCTGGCTCTATGACTGTAGCATCTGTGACTTAGCTTTGTGATTCTGGATGTTTCTCTAGACCTCCCTTTCCTGAGAGGCTTTGCACAGATAGTCCCTACCATGCCTTTGGACTCAATTTTTGTGAAACCGAAGTTTGCAAATGATACTGTTCTTTATTTCAGGTGATATTTATTCAGAATGTATCCAGTGCCAGGCAACAGGGCTAGATAATGGATGATATGAAAAAGGGTAGTTACAGTCCCGACCTACAACAAATGCACAGCTGCCCACACTCTTTCTTCACCTCAAACAGGATGACTACGTTATCATATTTAAAACAGTTATGATTCTAATATGTTTTTCTTATGCACACAACAGCCATTTTGGAACTTCTTTGAGAATTACTTAAAGGTGATTAAAAGAAAGAAAAAGCTAAACATCTCTGTTCCAGCCTGCCAGCCACAGCATAGGTTAAAAAGTTACATTTAACCACACAAACAAACAAAAGGTGGTGCTATATTCCTCAGCTCTGTTTTTGTCTGTGGTTGTTAGAGCTATTTTAAGTTTTAATTGAAATTATGTATTTCCTAAAAATAAGTTAACTGAACATATTGCCTTTTCTTATTTAAAAAAACCTTTCTATTATGCCGATGATATCAGAGATTAATAACAAAAGTAAAAGATAATTAACCAGAGACATTTAAAAAAAATGGAAATCAAAATGCATTGCATGCTTGATTGTTTGACTAAAATTAAACAACTAATCTGAATATGACTGATGGGGATGTTGCAGGAGGAACAATTAAAACTGTATAACTCTGATAACTTCAATCAGGGTATGTCTCTTCTTGTTTTCCATTTGCCTTTTGTTATTTATACCTGAGATGCAAAAAACATATAATCGGTTTCTCATCTCTGCCTGTGGTTGTGATGATAGGGAAATCAATCGTTAATTGGTCAGCTCACTGTATTCCTTTATTTATTATGTCTGTGTCTCTCCCTCCTTGATCTTAAATTTCCTTATGATTCTCCTCAGGATTATTTGTTTTATGTGAGTAAAACCAGGATGCTACAGTGCTAAACTTACTGCTTTGCCATTTGTTTCAGATTATTCTTCCTACATGCTCCAATTTGCATAACTTTATTGTTTTGTGGATTCTAAGCTTGTGAATTTATTACCAAGGCACCTGCCAGTGTTACTGTATTTAAGGAACTGTCAGCAGTTTCTATTTTGGGGTTCTAAGTTGGCTACAAAAATTTACTCTGGGCTGAATTTTGGCATGTGTTATAGGGTAGCAAACCAAGAGAAAATTATTTTTAGAAAACAGGGAGAGAATGGTGGGGAAATAGTTTTTTTTTTTTTTTGAGGTATAGAAATATAAAATAGAAAACAGAAGTTGGTGGTTTCAGAAGTATCCTGTAAGATTAATTCTCTTTGGTTTTTCTGAAGTTAGTACCTTTTCAACCCATTACTCTACATTGCAGACTCATGCCTTAAGGGATTATGGTAAACATTAACATTATTGTTCTCTTTACAGGCAAAATATCTTGTATATGCATTAGTTTCAATAATGGGACAAGAGTTTTAGGAAAAAAAAATCATTGATTTAGTAAAGACTAGACTAGAACCAACAACAAGTTGAAGATTCCTGGCAAATGACTAAGCATCTGAAGTATGACCTTCAAGTGTGTCAAAAGGAGGTTCTTCTTAGCCCACTCCCCTTTGGCAACACATAGTCACTATTATCACAAAGAGCTTCACTAAATTTGGAAGAATGAGGGATACTCTGAGTTTCATTTGTCTCTGGGAAGGAGTCTTCATAGTCTATATACATTTATTTGGCAAGCAAAAAAAAAAAAAGATTCATTAGCATATCTAGAACTTTTGAAACATAGTATAATTGAAACTTTTATTTTTCCAAAGCATCAAGGCATGGAAGGCGTGTCATACCCTTCCCATTACCCACATAGATGTGAGAGACCATACACATACACATCTTAGAATGAAGCAATAAACTATGGTTTATACTTTATACCTCATGTATCTTAGAATTTAAAAAATATACTATTTCTAAAGTAGAACTCATAAGAGACTTATTATAAACTGATAAACATTTCTTGAGCACCTTTTTGGGGCAAGGCACTCAGCTAGAGAGTTGCGTTAGTAAGGTATACAAAATTCTGGGCCAGGGATGAAAGCATAATATGAAATGAAGAAAAGAAAGGGAAGTCTATCATAGACATAATCTGCATCCAAACACTGTCTATGGGAAGTAAACTCTGGTCCATAGTTTCAAACAAGCTAGTCCTTCTGGCAGCTATAACACTGTTGTGAAAATCGAGATGTCAAAATAATCAGAGGCTAACTTCAAACACTGAATCATACAATCCATTCCATTCTCTCTTCATACCTTTCTCACCACGTGGCCTTTCAGGTATAATTTGATTTTCCCTGCAGAGTAACTTTCAGTGAGTCACCACTGAGTAGGCACAGATGTGCATTCTAAATCATTTGGAGCAAAGAATTCTTATTAGACACCAATATATTTGCATTTGGGTTTATACATTAATATCTTGTGAGTTGGTTAATGCAAGCCTGTCTCTGTATGAGAGCTCTAGTCTCAATATGCTAACCAAATAAGTACCTAGACCCTCATTGCTAAGGTCCACACCCTACAGCCTACAAGTCCAGTCCTGACACATGACAGGAGCTTAATGAATGAGTTAAGGCAGTGCCACACTGTAAAAGCCCCTGGAGGGTAGCATGGCCTCTCCTGGTAGCCCACTTAAGTTACTATGCAGTTTTCTCTCCAATTTCAACAGGAACTAAAAAGTTCAAAGAGAAAAATAGTCATGGTTTGAATTTTTACAATTTCATTTGATTTTAATGAACTCCAAAAATAAATGAGCTAAAGCAAAGAGGCTTCCAAACCATACCTCATTTCCACTCTGATGTTTTTCAGTCTCATAATTACTGCTTAAATAAATATCCTTTAAACCATGCTAGATTTTGTTTCCTCTTTCTACGGCAGCCTATTGCTGAAAGATGCCTTAGAGTACCTTCTCGCACAACCTCCTTTTTCACAAAGGACCAAACTGATGTTACTATTTCATCCAATCCTATAACAATAAAAAAAGGAAATAAGTACCAAAAGTAGATTAAAATAACCAAGAAGTTGTTCCTCACTAATTAAAATCAGGAAGTTTGGTTAGTTTGATGTTATTAAGAAACAAAAAATTATTTCGGAGTAGCTCATATGTGTTTTCTGCTGTTCATCCAACTTTATTTGGTATAGGCTCTTCAAGTTTATCCTCAATTTTCTGGTTATTAATAGTTTTAATTAGCTTTTTCACATTTATGGGATGATAATAAAAACAGCAAGTTCCTCAGAAATATGTGTTTTTCTTTTAGTTTTTGTTTCCTTAAGCATAAAAATTTGCACCCCAAGAGTGGGGTGTTGCCCATTTCATGTTTTGTTTTGTTATTGTTTTAATTAGCGTAATGTTCCATGTTTTGGCTTTTAGTATCAAGTTTAACCATATGCAACTGCAATATCTATAGGACAACAGTGGTTAAAATCAGTACTTTCATATGACTCAAACTAATATTTACTTAAAATGTAGTTTTTACTGCAAATTAGCTATATGACAACATTATATTTTCTGGCCAATTATATCTAGTTTCTGATATGTAAGCCAAAAATAAGACATTTTGGTAAGCAGGTTAAATTTAATTTATAGCAAATAACTCTCTTTACCCTAAGAAATAAGTTGATTTCCCTAAAAACAACTACTTGTAATCATATAAGCCTTCTACATACTAACCGAAAATGAAAAAGAGATGTTCCCTTATTAAATGAAGGAAGTCCGATAAATTGTAAGTCAAACATAGAATGAGTTAAAAAAAAATCAATGTAAGAATTCATTTTTAGATATCCTGTCACATATTTCCATGGCATTTAATGGGTTATCAGCACATGGGAAAAGTGGAGGAGTGGGGAGGGGCTAAGTCCCTCCACTCTTAATTGCTTTTATATTTTGAGGTATCCCAAATCATGAAATCATGAAAATGGTGAAATGATGGAAAATAGGGCATTGAGAAGGAAGATCTACGTTTACCTCAATGACCCATATGACTTAATCATTCAGTGAACAACCTAGTATCAGCTGTCCCCTGGATTCCAACTGGGAAGACCTCAGATTTCTACAAACTTTTCTACTCTATAACAGGGAATATAACTAGAAATAAATGGCTTTCTCAGTGTGGTTTTGATTTGTATTTCCCTGATGAGGAGTGACGTTGAGCATCTTTTCATGTGCCTGTTGGCCATCTGGATGTCTTCTTTAGAAAAGTGTCTGTTCATGTCTTCTGCCCATTTCTTCACTGGATTGTTTGCTTTTCGGGTGTGGAGTTTGGTGTGTTCTTTATAGATTTTGGATACTAGCCCTTTATCCGATATGTTATTTGCAAATATCTTTTCCCATTCCATCAGTTGCCTTTTAGTTTTGTTGATTGTTTCCTTTGCAGTGCAGAAGCTTTTTATCTTGATGAGATCTGAATAGTTCATTTTTGCTTTTAATTCTCTTGTCTTTGGAAATGTGTCAAGTAAGAAATTGCTGCACCTCAACAATTAAAAATAGATCAACCCTATGACCCAGCAATAGCATTGCTAGGAATTTACCCAAGGGATACAGGAGTGCTGATGCATAGGGGCACTTGTACCCCAATGTTTATAGCAGCACTTTCAACAATAGCCAAATTATGAAAAGAGCCTAAATGTCTATCACCTGATGAATGGATAAAGAAGATGTGGTTTATATATACAATGGAATACTACTTGGCAGTGAGAAAGAATGAAATCTGGCCATTTGTAGCAATGTGGATGGAACTGGAGAGTGTTATCTTAAGTGAAATAAGTCAGGCAGAGAAAAACAGATACCATATGATTTACTCATATGTGGATCCTGAGAAACTCAACAGAAGACCAGGGGGAAGGGAAGGGGAAAGAAAAGTTACAGACAGGGAAGGAGGCAAACCATAAGAGACTCTTAAATACTGAGAACAAACTAAGGTTGATGGTGGGTGGGGGGGGAGGGGAAAGTGGGTGATGGGCATTGAGGAGGGCACCCGTTGGGATGAGCACTGGGTGTTGTATTAAAACCAATTTGACAATAGGTTTCATAAATAATTAAAAAATAGAAAAAGAAATAAATTACTTTAAAAGATGGAATTACATAAAAGAACATAGCCTATACACTATACAACTCTTAACTAGACTTTCTAATAGAGATTTTAAAACCTAAACAATTTAAAAGCAATGAGAAATCCAAAATATATATTCATTTTGGTGAGAGACCACATGCATTGTGATCAAGCTTCTGTTTCTAATCAGACCCTTTACTCTAGGTACCAAAAATATGCCAGCATGTTCTATTATTTGGGACAAAATCAGAAACATATAAATGGTGAAGAGAATTAAGAACTGATAGTTAACTCCTAAAGAGAAAGTGACATATCCACTGTGTTTGCATAAAGTAGCCAAGAAAATACTGTAACTATTGCTTGACCCCTGTTATCTAACTTACACTTCCTTCAAGCTTCACTTCTCCAAAACAATGTTTTTAAAAATCCTAAGAACGTTGTCATTGTAAGACAAATATATTCTTTCAGGTAATTTTTTTTCAAATATACAATGTTTGAAGAATGTAAGTAGGATTTTTCGATTCGAAGTTCTAAAAAGTAAAAACTCAAACCATTCCCAGACAAAAGAGCAATTTGAACTAAGACAAGTCTTTGTGTTCACTAATAGCAAGAACAATATTAAATAAAATTAACCATGTCAGAATCTCATTTGTCCAATTTGTCACCTGAGAATTGTTTTCACTATTTACAATATCTATGTATCACGAATAAAACCTAGCGGAATTTATTTACTTTTGTCAAATGCCATTAGTTTAAGACAAGTAACAAAATGAGTTAAACATTTCTTTCGAATGATTATTTTTTTAATTTTTTTTAACGTTTATTTATTTTTGAGACAGAGAGAGACAAAGCATTAACAGGGGAGGGGCAGAGAGAGAGGGAGACACAGAATCGGAAGCAGGCTCCAGGCTCTGAGCCATCAGCCCAGAGCCCAACGCGGGGCTCGAACTCATGGACCGCGAGATCGTGACCTGAGCTGAAGTCGTACGCTTAACCAAGTGAGCCACCCAGGTGCCCCTCAAATGATTGTTTTTGCTTATATTATACGCATTAGGCCATGTGATTTTACCACAAATTAAAGTGAAATATCCTCAAACTTGAAAATTTTTATATATTCATTTTATTTTTTTCTTTTATTAATTTTGTTTAAAAAATGTTTATCTTTGAGAGAGAAAGAGTGAGGAAGGGGCAGAGAGGGAGAGGGACAGAACATCTGAAGTGGGCTTGTGCTGGTAGCAGAGAGCCAGGCTTGAGGCCCAAACCCACAAAGTGTGAGATCATGACCTGAGCTGAAGTTGGACACCTAACCAACTGAGCCACCCGGGCACCCCTCTTTTATTAAGCTTTTTAATTTCAGTATAGTTAACACAGTGTTATATTAGTTTCAGGTGTACAATACAGTGATTCAACAATTCTATACATCATTACTCAGTGCTCATAGTGACAAGTGTACTCTTAGTCCCCTTCACCTATTTTCACCCATCCCCACAGCCCCTCTGATATGCTTTATTTTAAATAAGTACCCTCAGTTAAAGTTGTTTTTTTTTCAAATAGAACACTTTTTACTTGAATGTTATATATATATAACATATATATATGTTGAAGTATATAACATATATACTTCAGAATATATATATATATATATATATATATATATATATATATATGTGTGTGTGTGTGTGTGTGTGTGTGTGTGTGTGTATTCTATCCAAGAAAAATAGAATACACATTTTCCTCAAGTACACACAGAAGAATCCCCTGGGTAAGTCACATGAAAAGAGACATAACAATATTACAATTTTAATAAGAATGAAATCATAACAAGCATATATTTTCCAACCACAATGGTAGAAAACTAAAGATCAACAATAAAACAAAGCTGGAAAATCTACAATGTAAATATTAAGTACTTAATATATAAACATTAAACACACTACTGCCCAGTGCGCCAAATAAGAAATCAAACAGCAAATCAAAATGTGTGTCAAAAAAAATGAAAAAGAATACACAATATTCCAAAACCTATGAGACACAGCAAAAGCAGCTGTTAGAGTGAAATTTATGCTTTAAATGCTTGTATTAAGAAAAAAAAAAGTTCAAATAAACAACTTAACATCACACTACAAGGAACAAGAAAAAGAATAAACTTACCTGAAATTTAGTAGAGGAAGGAAATAACCAAGGGGAAAAAAACACAAAATACTTGTGCAGTAAACTCAAATAAAATGCAATGATATGTACAATATTACTGAAACAGTCTTCAAATTCAAAGCTATCAGCTTCTGCATTAATCTGACAATTTTCATCGTATCAGGGGAAGGGACTGAATCATTACGTGTCATGGAAATTGTCTTCACTTTTATCCTACATCTCCTTTATATTTTTTTAAGCATTTTATTTATTTTTGGGAGAGCGCAAGTGGGGGATGGGCAGAGAGAGAGGGGAACACATGATCCCAAGCAATCTCTGTACTGACAAGCTAACAGCAGAGAGCCCGATTTGGGGCATGAACTCACGAACAAACCACAACACCACAACCTGAGCTGAAGTCAGATGCTCAACTGACTGAGCCCCTCAAGTGCCCTCTGCAACTTCTTTAGAATATTTTCTGGCTTGGGGGTTTTTTGGAAGGTAGCAACAGTAGAAGAAGAATAGGTATAGTAATAATCCTACACACATACACATCTCTGTCTCAGATACACTAAATGATGCCAGTCTCCTGTGTTTTAAGTATTCCTTTAATTCATTTTGCTGCTAATACTTCCAACAGTAATAAGTACATTGTAATGATTATACAGAGTTTAATGATGTTCTTTCACTAAACTGTTACTTCTGGCTGTTGTGGTAACTTGCAATGATAAACTTGACAAGATGAAATCAGTACTACCTAATGAAGAGTAATTGATACATCAATGTTTTGTTCATAATGTCAACAGGGGAAACTGTAGGTCATTCCTTTGTTTCATTCATTGTTTTTTAACTCAAAAAAGTAGGGTTTTATTTTCAAAAGCGCTGAGCATCCAAAATTAAGGTATAATTGTACTATTTCCATTCACATGCTTTGTCTTCATCTTGATCTTTCTCTGAGTCTATTTCATCCCATAGACTGAAAATTACTGGGTAATTTTTATTACCTTTTGGTACTTCTTGTACCCTTTTCTGTTAGGCAATGATTCAACTTGTAGGTCAATTGTCTCTAATTTAGCTCTGCACTTACATACATGTTAAGCTCTGCAGTTTATTGCATACAGAGGATAGCAGAAAAGGAAATGTGTTCATGGTAGCTTTAAGAACTTTCAGATTTTATCAGTCAGAAAAGAAACTTTATACTATTTTCAGTTTGAGCTTAAAACACTCTGTGGTATTTTAGCATTTGGTATAGATGTCTCATGTCACTTATCACATTATACCCTACATTATAATTATTTCTGTAAATACTAAAGTTGCTTTAGGGACCTCTAAGTTCCATAAGGGCAAGAATTATTTCTTATTCATCTTTTTATGTTTTACAAAAATGCTCCTCAAATTTAATGTGCACACAAATCACCTGGAAATCTTGTTAGAATGAAGATTCTGTTCAGCAGTTCTGGGATGGGGCCTGAAGGATTGCATTTCCTTATTTTTTTAAAAAAAATTTGTAAGACTGGCTCTGCCTTTATTATTTTTTTTGAATTTTATTTTATTTTTTTATTTAACTTTATTTTTTATTTTTTAAATTTTACATCCCAATTAGTTAGTATATAGTGAAGCAATGATTTCAGTAGATTCCTTAATGCCCCTTACCCATTTAGCCCAGCCCCCCTACCGCAACCCCTCCAGCAACCCTCAGTTTGTTCTCCATATTTATGAGTCTCTTTTGTTTTGTCTCCCTCCCTGTTCTTATATTATTTTTGTTTCCCTTCCCTTATGTTCATCTGTTTTGTCTCTTAAAGTCCTCATATGAGTGAAGTCATATGACTTTTGTCTTTCTCTGACTAATTTCACTTAGCATAATACCCTCCAGTTCCATCCACGTAGTTGCAAATGGCAAGATTTCATTCTTTTTGATTGCTGAGTAATACTCCATTGTATATATATACCACATCTTCTTTATCCATTCATCCATAAATGGACATTTGGGTTCTTTCCATACTTTGGCTATTGTTGAGAGTGCTGCTATAAACATGGGGGTGCATGTGTCCCATCGAAACAGCACACCTGTATCCCTTGGATAAATGCCTAGTAGTGCAATTGCTGGGTCGTAGGGTAGTTCTCTGACCAACTACCAGGTTTGCTGATTCTGGTCATCTGAAAACCACACTGTGAGTAAGTAGGGTATACAGCACCCAATATAAGCCATGAACCACTTAAAGGCATTTCTTTCAATTTTGACAGAAATAACCTAGTTACCTTTGGTAAAAAGTCAACAGTATTGAGTGCCTACAATGTACCAAATACAGTCAATAACTCTCACGTACCTAAGAGGTAAGTACTATTTTACCTCCATTTTACAGACAGGGAAAGAGGTGAAGTAATTTGCCTAAGTAATTGAACCCAGGTTTGCCAGATTCAACAGCTTCAGCTTTCAATCACATCAACATAATTCCTCTTAGCATCTCTTAGCCATAATAAATGAGATTGGCTGGGATGTACTTTCTCTCCTCTGTTAGAGAAAATTTCCCATCCTTCAAGGCCCAGAAGGACCCTACTTCTTTGATTTTCCTCCACTGTATGTAATTTCCTTACTTCCCTGGAGGTTTCCCAGAAATTAGTTCATCTTGCTAGTGTAGCACTTGCGAAGGAGTGGGGCCTTCTGATCTTCTTTGCCAGGTGTCTAAAGTTTTGAGAATTGGAATTTTGTCTTACTCAAAATTTGGTGATACCCCAATACTTAGATCATGGGAGCTTTTAAAAGATACAGTGTCCACACATCACTCCCAGGGCTTCAAATTTGTCTGGTCTGGGTTAAAGCCTGTGCATCAGCATGTTTGTAAAACTCCCCAGGGGATTCTAATGGGTTGTCAGGTGAGAATCCCTGATGGTGAGCCTCAAAGGACATAATGAGAGCTAGGATGTTCACTCTGGGGGAGGTGGGTATACTTTAGAGGGTTGTGACAAGCTCCCTCTGGCTGATATGCTGAGAATAGTTAGGGGAGTGGCAATAGAGGTGATGAGAAATAGTCATAGGTCTAGATATTTTTCCATGGTAGAGCCAATATGAATTGAAGACAAATTGTATGTGGGTCTAGAAGATAGAAATAGATGAAGGGTAACTCCAAAGTTTTTGGCCTGAACAACTACAAGACTTGTTTGCTATTTACTAAGAGACTTTCGAAAGGATAAGTAACAGGTAGGTGTACATTTGACACTATACATTCCAGAAGGGGGTCAACCATCTCTGAGGTCAGTGTTATTTAAAATGGAGCCTGCTCTTCAGTAATAAAGTTCTTTTCCCCATCATCATATACTCACTCTCTTCTCTGATGTCCTTCACTAAACCAGGCTCCTTCTCTTCTCCAAACTCCCTGTTCTTCCTAGAGTCCTTCTTTCCTCTCATGGATCCTCTCCAAAGTTTTTCCCTATGCTTATTGGATGATTTTTCTCCTGATGGGGCACCATTCTTGTTTCTTCCTGCATCCTGAGACTAGCTGCTGTTTTTGTCTTCCACAGCGACCACACATTTTACCCTCAATCTCGTTCTTAAATCCTACTTACTGTCTGTTTTTGTCTCCTGTACCCTAACTAGAAAAACACATTGGATGTCCCTACTGAGTCAGCAATCAGCATGCTCTATGCCAGCATACTGCCAAGGTAGAAATGAACACTCTGTCTCTGTCTATAGAATTAACCTTTTCAGTATGAAAATACAATCTCTTGGTAAGTAGGAGATAAGAGCTGCCGTGTATCAAAAGTGATATGCTCACATTAAGTAAAACCTGAAAATTATTTTCCTTGATAACCAGCGATGCATCTAACTATATTCCTGGAGGGAAACTGTACTCTGCAGTATCTAATATGGTAATCCATAAAAATTAGCTACTCTGTAAGTCTATGATCATGAAAATTGCACTCACTACCCCTTCTTTGATATCTAAAAACACATTTTCCTATGCCCAAAGTCTGTGATTATGAAAAAGAAACAAACTGAATAATCCAAATTGTACTGCTCACATTCAAATGCTAAAGTACAAGACTAGAAAAAAAATTTTCTGATTATGCCATTACTGTATAGATGAACGGTGTTTAATGCTGCTAAATCTACCAAAAAGAAAGTATCATTTCAATGTTATCTTCACCCATAGATGAGATTTTTCTACACGTAACTGTCAGAAGATGTTTTAAATAAAAGAGAAAGGACCTTGGGAAGCTTAAAGAGTTAGAAGCTATATACATTTCTTCCACTAGAAATCTTAAAGGAATTCTCACCTAAAAGAAGAGTAAAATAAATTTAGCTAGTTTGAAATGTTAAGTATCTCTTTGAAATTGAGGCTAATACATAATGGAAAGCAGAAATACTTCAATTTTGCCTTGCTTTTCATAAAAATTCCAACTGAAATATTCAAAGTTACAGCTCTCCAAGTTAAAAGAAATGGATAACATTTATGTGGTTCTATTGTGCATCAGCGTGCACAATTTGATTGAAACTTGGTGTAGTTGAGGAGAGAAAAGTTAATAAGGCAATTATTCATGTGCTACCTGAAATCAGACAGGAACGTGAGCCTTCCACAAGACACAATATACGGAGTTACTCTCAAAAGGACTAATCTATCCAAAACTCACCAGTACATACCATTTATTTCTTTTTTTAATGTTTTTTTTCAATTTCATTAATCTTTTATTATTTCTTTAATATGAAATTTATTGTCAAATAGTTTCCATACAACACCCAGTGCTCATCCCAACAGGTGCTCTCCTCAATACCCATCACCCACCCTCCATCAACCCTCAGTTTGTTCTCAGTTTTTAAGAGTCTCTTATGTTCTGGCTCCCTCCCTCTCTAACCTTTTTTTTTTGGGTGGGGGGAACCTCATGAAGATAAAAATCTTCTGCACTGAAAAAGTACATACCATTTTGATAGTGCTCTCTACACCAAATCAAGCAACCACTTTCCAATTTAATTTTATTCTTATAATTCCACAATCACACACACACACACACACACACACACACACACACACACATTTTCTTAAAGCTTACAAAATAATTGTGTGGTTAAAATGAAATGATCTTTAGCAAAATAAAAGGCATCACCCCTATTAAATGGCACCTGTTCTTGAGTTTACCATCAATTCTGAGCTCTTCTTCACTTGCCCACTTTTATTCCACATACAGCATGGAATGTAAGTGTTGAAAACATGTGAGACTAGGGTAAGAAGATGAATGAAGCAGGAGGATGGATGATGAAAGGAAAGGATGAGAAGATAATGAAGGTTCTGAAGGCCTGGATTTAGCCAGAAGGAAAGAATACTATGAAAGGGAGGAGGCAGAAAAAAAAAAAAAGTAGTTGTAGATACTAAGAACGCTGTTCATTTGCCCTACTATTTAGACTCAAGTCAGGTGTGACTGGAACAGTAAGAAAATCTCGTAGGAAATCTGTAGAATCTCCTTAGGCCTTAGAATATGGATAGCAGGATCTGTAAGTTTGAGCCATATGAAATTGCCTGACCTACAAAAATCCCTATTGCATATGGTTCAGCCTAAGATAAACATTTGCATAGTCAATGCTAATTATCTGTGCTCTCTCCTCCTCCCAAGCATGACTGGGATAAATATGCTGAAAAATGGGCAATTGGAAAGTTCCTCTAAGGAGGCTATAGGACAGCTTGAGCACACACTGCTAGCCACAGACAGAGCAGGGATCAAAAATCAGAGTTGACCCCCAGCCCAGGACTCCTTCCATAACCCTATGCAATAGAGGGAAGGTCCAAAGAGAGAAACAATGTGAAAGGAAGAGCAAATGTCAGACTTACCTGCACACTCAGAATTTCACTGAGGGACAAAATCATATCTACCAAAATAGAGCTCGCTTCTTCCTCATGTTACCAGAGAACAATGAATAAAAAATGAGTCATCTGAAAGAATGACATTTCCCCCAAGTGCCATGATTTAGTGGCATTTTTTAAGAGTAAATCCCAAGTTTGTCAAATTCAAGAGTCCTTTGCTGGTGATTAGTTAACATGGTTGACAATAAGGGATACTTTAAAGAACTACCCAATCCAACCATGACACATCTTTCAGGGCTGGACAAGAGAGCCAGTGCAAAGGATTTTATGCCCTCAGTCATTATTACTGTCACGAAAAAAAGGAACTCATCCTATTCACAGCACAATTTCTCTGTTAGCTGAAAGTTAAAGACAGATTTCCAAGTCCCATGATGGTGTCACTAGTGGATTCAATGAGAGATCAACCGTGGTGCACATCAAGGAGATAAAGACAAAGAATATAATCAAGTATCTGACCGACTCAAATTACTCACCTAAGCAGATAATGTGGGCTAGGGAAAAAAAGTGCTCAAAGCTGATTTGGAAGATCTTCAGAGATCTCTTACTAGCCTCAAACTTGTTGAAAAAATTTAATGGACTATTACTATAAGCATCCTTGATGGTTACTGGGCACTACACCGGGGTTGAATGTCCTCAAGCATTTTTATCCCACAGGTTTGCTGATGAGCTTGTTAAAAGCTGGGCAGCTTACAGGGAGCAGCAAGTGCTGAAAGAACTTGGTCTTGAGAGAGAGAGAGAGAGAGAGAGAACACCTTTTGTTCCCACCATCATGAGTTATTCAGGTTATAAAATTTGGAACTGATAGTTGGTCCACAACAACAACAACCTGCTGCACTAACTAAAATAGATTGTATATGTGAAGAAAACAAACAAACAAACAAAAAACAAACAAAAAAACTCTTCTCCCTCAGTTTGGGCTCCAAGAAAAGAAATCAAAATATTGGATGAATGTTGTGATTGTCTGTTGTTAAAGGCAAGGCTGCTATTTTTTTATTTTTTTTTATGTTTTTTTATTTTATATTTGAGAAAGAGAGACAGAGCATGAGCCAGGGGAGGGGCAGAGACAGAGGGAGACACAGAATTTGAAGCAGGCTCCAGGCTCTGAGCTGTCAGCACAGAGCCCGATGTGGGGCCCACCACACACATGGACAGTGAGATCATCACCTGAGCCAAAGCTGGATGCCTAACCGACTCAGCCACCCAGGTGCCCCAAGGCTGCTATTTTAAATAATTGCAAAGAAACTTTTCAAAAGCCCTAAATAATGGTTTCAATAATTTTTAGGCCTTGCTCTAGATGGCAAACCCATCTTCACCTTTTTTTTCAAAAATGGGTGGCTAAAACATTTTCTGAGGGGCACAGTAAGATGCCTTGTAAATTTAGTCTTCTGTATTTTTGCTGGAGCTAAATTACAAGCATTATATTGGTAAGTTGTAAAAGTCAAATAAAGAAATTAAATTTAGCACAGTGTTTACAATGGTGATTTCTCATTCCAATAATTATGGGAACTCATAAAATTTAGGCTTTGCAAGAACAGCAGATTTGTTAGACTTATTTTTAAATTTATGGGCATCAACAAATAGGATAGTTTCCAAATATGTTATTTGATCTGATTTTTAAAATCTGGCTGGCAATTTACTTGAAGCATTCACAAATTTCCATTTTATTGGTGACTAGATGAGCTTTTATTTGTAAATACACCGTGCCTACTTTTAAACTGCTTCTATGGCTTTAGAGTTTAGTTTAAATGCATAAACATAAGAAAGAAAGAGATACGTAAAATCTATTTTAAGATCTGAGAGGCAGTTTTGAAAGTTTTACTAACCCCAAACTAATCTGCACCAGCCACAGAAACCATCTTGCTAGCAGCAAATAATAAAGAGAAAGTACCAAAACCAAATACCATAAAACAGGTTTTTGTTTCAACCATCAAGTGTGTTTATCAGCATACAACTGTAAAGCAAACAACAGTAATGACAATAGTACTGGACTATCAAACATTTTATGTTTATCTATATCAGCGCTTGTCACACTTTTTGGAAAGAGGCAACTCCTCCCTGCCACCCATGTGAATTCTGGTTGAGGAGGTCTAGAAGGGGCGTGAGAGTCTGCATTTAGAAATGCACACATCTTCCTGTGTGATGCTGATGCTGCACATATTTTTACGTGTTACCTTCTTAACCATCCTAAGATATCTCCACCTACCAAGTAATGAAATGGAGGAAAAGAGAAATTTCATACAACTCACAAGTGACAGAACACAAGTCCCCTTATCTACAACATTTCACTGCCTTCACCTCTCAAGAAGAATCTCCCATCATCAATAGTTAATGCTACATCCAAATAACCTACTAATCCAAGATAAATGGATTCAACTCCGTTTTAGAGCAGTTACAAAAACCCAGATGCTCAGGCCTTTCCACCTCTCCCCATCCCCCATATATTTCCTTTTTGATAAATGTGGTAGGAACTGAGAAGTCTAAATATTTTCATCACCTCCACAGGTGACCCTGGAAATCACCAAAGTTACTCATTTCTTACACTGTCCGAAGAGAAAACCCAATGCAATATAGGCCATCTGCATTCCATTTGTTACTGAAAATGGCAAATATGAGGTGTGGATGCTGATCAAGTATATGGGCTTGAGGAAGGACACTTTTCTAAAAAAAAAAAAAAAAAGGTAGATATTTATTTAGCATTTTCTCTTGATGACAACACACAAGCTGTAACCTTTCAGTTCGTCTCTAGGCCTGAGCTATAGTCTTTTTGTAATTCTCCCTTATTTCATGAAAGACTCTAATCCAACATATGCTAGCACATCCAGCAGGTGTATGCAGAAAACCAATCCATTCTGAGATCTCCCTCAGAGGCCAGAACATCGGGATGAAACTGGCTCTGGTATGTTTCTTTTCCTCTATACTTTCATGCTGTTGCAACAGCAAGCATGTGTCATTAGAAAATATAATTAGTCAGAGCTCCTCCTGACGACCATTATATTTTCTGGAGTTTAGGTAAGGCAGACTTCTCTCCCCATTTCCACTTTTACAGGCAAATTTCTCCGTAGCCCCAATGATTTCAAAATATTCTTTTTACTGGGCCATTTGTGCAAGTTAGGACAATAAAATATAAGAAGAACTGTCACCAACACAAACTAGTTTAATGAAAAGAAATGAAACACAGCTCGGGGTCTTACACTGTCGGTTCCCCGCAAAGTGGGAAGTTCTATTCAGCCTTAACAACAATTCCACAGATTTCCACAATCTTTTCACCTCTTACTTTAAGACAGCAGTTGACTCAATAGCTATCAGAGAAAACAGATTCAGGACCAGGTTAGTGTGTCATCAGTGACAAACTGGAATCAGTCACTCAGCCCATGTTTGGGAAAGATACATGTGAGCAAGATACTACCATTTTTGTCAAGATTAAAAATAACTGGATATTCATATACAGTTTCTCTTCTCATGTCTTCAAAAACCTACTTTAAGATTCAAGTTTACCAGGCAGAAGTTCAGCATACTTTATTAGTAATTCCTTATTGAGAGTACATAAAGGGCAATGGTCTTAAGAGAAGATAACAAAGTTGCTTTATAGAATAATCAGAAACCTATGAACTATCACTGCTTCAGTTAAGAAAATCTGGCTGCCAGAAGTAAACATCTGACACAAAGCACATCCTTTCATTCACTATTACACACACAGGAATATTTTTAAATGGGTAATATTTTTAATGTAGTGTTATTCCAAAGAGGGCTCAATATTGACTTTGGGGGGGAGGGCGGGGTACAACGCAAGTACATACAAAAATCTGTATGTAAAGTATTACCTCCCAGTAAGAAAATTCTAAATGCCATACTCCTGTACTTATGTGCATATTTTGGCAGATAACCCCAAACTGTGTGCAAAGTTATCAATGAAAATATTCTGTTAATAACACACTTAAGAGTACTTGCTAAGTAACATGTCTTCTATATATATTGTATAGCAAGTACCCTGCAATTCAGTGTGGTCCCTGAACCAACAGCAACAGAAGCATCATGACCCAAGAACTTATTAGAAATGCAAATCTCAACCTCACCCCAGACCCACTGAATCAGTGTCTGCATTTTAACAAGATCCCTAGGTGACTCATAGGCACTTCACAGTTTGAGAAACACTGGTGTAGCAGTTATCAAGCTAGGCACTTTGTTTTTTAACTTAATCTTCACAACATTCCTACTAGCTAGATATTTTTCTTTTCATCATTACCACTTAATGGGTGAAGAAACAAGACATGGTAATAACTTTTCCAAAGGTCACATAAACAGGAAGGGACAAATCCAAACCCAGGGCCATCAGATACAAAAGCCCTGTTTGTTTCTCTCTGCTGTGTTATCTTTAAGACAGAATGTCTTCCTTCAGAACCCACAAATAGATGTTGGATAGTATGCAAAGTTCAGTGCACCTTTCTCATGAAAAGCTTCATGATCTTCAACTGATTTTTCAAAGAAGTCTATGATCCAAAGATGTTTAACAATTACTTTTTGAAACCCTCGCTGTAAAAAAGTATAGGGGCAAGTAAACAAGTGAAAAACAAGCCGCAAAAATTTGTTTTCCTAACATTAATGCTTTACTCCTTGAAATTTGAAGAGGACCACCACTACAAATTAAAAAAAGTCATATTCCAAGCAGCAATTTACATTTATACATTTCCTTTTAAAAATGTGTGGTCATGCAATTATTCTCCCCTGCCTTTTTTAGGATGCTTAAGAACTTATATAAAAGGAGAAACGAAAATGAGGGACACTTTGTGCTGAAACTTTTGAGTCTAACTGAAATTTGGTTCATCACTACAGATTTTAAAAAAACATGGTGGTTGGGGCACTTGGGTGGCTCAATCAGTTGAGCTCCTGGCTCTTGATTTTGGCTCAGGTTATGACCCCATGGTCATGGGGTCGAGCCCTGAATCAGGCTCTGTGCTGAGCGTAGAGACTGCTTAAGATTCTCCCTTTCCCTCTGTCCCTCTCCCCCTTACTCCCTCTCCCTCTCCCTCTCTCTCTCTCTCTTTCTTTCTCAAATAAATTTTAAAAGATGACCTTAAAAAAAAAAAAAAACAAAACATGGTGGTCCAAAGCATAGCTATTGGAATTCATCTGTTATCCAGGTTTGAATTTTAGCTCTGCCACGTGTTGTATCTTGAGCAAGTCATGTGGAATCTTGAGCAAGTCATGTGGTTTTCTAAACCTTAGTTTCCTACTATAAAATGAAGATAACACCACTAAGCCCTATCCCTGTTGTTTTGTTATATAAGATAATATAGTCAGTGGGTCTAGTGAATTGCCTGGCAATGTAGTAAGCACTCAAATTTGCAGTCAATTATTACTAAAAGTGCTGTATCTTCTCAGTGATTATTATGTTATAAATACACTTCCTGGAGTTTTTCCAAGATCCAAGAAAGCTGTTCATCAGATTTTCTAATCCTTGTAAATGAAAGGATGGGAATTTAAGGAGTGAGCACTGGCCTAAAAGCAAAGGGAAGGAAGGGGAGGGGAAATTTAAACTCCTTTCAGTTACATTTTTATTATGAATCAGTGGTTCTCAAAGTGTGGTCTCCACGCTAGCAGAATCATCTTCACTGGGTCCTTCTTAGAAAAACCAATTCTCAGGCCTTTCCCCAAATCCACTAAACCAAAGCTTCTGGGGCTGGGACCAGCGAAAGTCTTCCAGCTGAGTCTAATGCATGATAAAGTTTGAGATCTGCCAGTATAAATGGAAAAACGCATTGGGCAAGGACCATCTGAAAACCAGTGTACCTCCACACAGTCTCCACACTCCATCTTTGGTGTGTGGACACCCGAAGCTGTGATTAAATCTCTTGTGATCTGTGACATATATCATCATAAGGATCTTCTCAGGAAGAAAGAGGATACTGGGAAGGCAGAGGAAAGGCACATCTGCATAAATATGCAGCTCTCAACTTCCTAAAGGAGGGTGTTATCCTCCTAGAAACTTTCCCCACGTCACCAAAGGGGATTAATGTCATCATTAAGTTATGTAGGGCTGTGAACAGTTGCATCAAAAGAACATATCCTCTTTTTCTACAGAAGTAAGTGTCAAGTCTCTGATCCTAGCTTAAGGCCTGTATTTTACTAGGGGAAAATGGACATCTGCTTAGGTTTTAAGCAGAGAGGTGTTAACCAGTGGGAAGGTAAATGGGGGCATATAAAGCACAGAGGTTAAGAGTGTTGACTGCAAAGTCCCGTTTGCTTGTTGTCCTAACACAGCTCCTCAGTTAGGAGCTCTGTGACATTGAACAACTAATGAATCATGCTTTGCCCCAATCATGCTTTGGTCTAAGGGGATAAGAACAATAGTACCCATCTTACATTGATGCCAAGGATTAAAGGAATTCACATACATAGAACACATAGAATAGTGCCTGGCATCCAGTAAGTGCTCAATAAATGTTCTTTTTTTTTTAAAAAAAAAAAAAGGTAGATGAACCAGAATCAAAAAATGTTGGTCTCTTCTTTGTTAGCAGTCTTATAAAAAGGAATCCATTCCCTTTAACATGGGGGTTTAGACAAAGGCCTTATGTTTTCATATTCTGCATGACATTCACAATAAGGTCACACCTTTATGTGGTTACTGTTAATTAATTATTTTATGTATCTTTGCCATGTTTTTTCAACCAGATTGCCAAGAAACATTGAAAACAAAGACACTTATGTCTCCTCATACTCCCCACTATGCCTTCCCTGTAGAAACTGCTAAACATATATTTATCTGTGATGATACAACACGAAAAATAAAAATCTGAATTACAAAATACAAATTTCAGCATTCATTTATTTTTAAGAAGACAGCCACAACATTAGAAATATATTTATGTAACGTATTACTAAACTTCTTTTAAGTTTTTTTCTAAAAATGCATTGACACAGCAAAAAATTTCTATAATATCAATCAGAGCAACTCAACCCCAACTGTTTCATGGAGCTAGAGTTAAATCACCTTCTTAAAACATTGTAAAAAACCTACTCTTCAATAACATAAAAATGTGTTTATGACATTGAACATAAAGACTGACGAAGGTTATACTATACAGCCCTTCTAAAACTCCTTTAGGTTGTTTTCACTGATGCTCCAACAGAGATAAAAAAGAAAGTTATTACCTGAAATAAAACCTCAGCTTCAATTTATTGCCACATTTCCAGGCATCCCATATCAAACATAACTATAAATAGTAGGATCCTCAAACTGCAAGTCCAGTCTAATTTATAATTTATTTCCCCACTATTCCTGTCTTTCTGTCCTGGAATGCTTCAGCCTGAAAGAAATACCATCATGTTTTACAAGTTGGGTTTAGAAACAGTCACTGCAGATCCACTACAAATGGGACATTGTTTCCATGGCTGGACTGTGATATGAAGATAGGCCAGGCACATAACTATCTCCAGAATACAATGGCTTCCTTGCCTACATTTTCCTCCCCTCTGTCTCACATTGGAAACAGTACAGCTATGAGCTTCTATAGGACCTGTCACCAGGGAACTGTCCAACATACTTTGGCAAGGGAATTATTTCACCCTGTAAGAAAAGAGGATAGGAAAACACTAAGAAGAATAATCTCTTGCTTGGATGCTGGCCATCTAATTAAATTCAGAGGGGTATTGATTCTGTCCACTTAAATTAACTTTAATTTTATATATAACCAAATTATAGATTTAAATTAACCAATATAGATCCCTGAAAGTCCTCCAAGAAAATATCACATGTCTCTAAATATAATTTTTAAAGTGAATATAATTGATGTCTGACTTGGATTGTTGATTATTTTCTATTTTAACATAAAATTCCTAGCACAAAAGGATAAATTGAGGCACTGTTTTACGTAAGGTGAAGGCACAACTTAGCCACAAAGAAAGCAAAAACTTTCTAAAGTTCACTAAGGGTATGTTATTATTCCAGAGATTTAGAAAATATTTAAGAGTAGCATTTTAAATTAAATTGAAAACATTTGTAATAGTTTCTTATCTAAATCATCATACATTATAAAAGCATTTACATATATTAAAATCCAAATATTTCAAAGTTCACACGTGGTGACAAGAATACCAAATCTGGAATCCTAAGTGTGGCTAACCAATATCTAGTTAGAATGTTCCACATCTTTGCTAAATGCTGAGCAAGAGAAAATGAATTATTTGGATCTGAGCCTTAATAATTTTTAGTGTCAGGTCATCAATCTCCTGACTGAAAAATATTAAATTCTAAAGTCACTTCTCAAAGAATTCACAGCATTGTTTTCTTCCGATTATTTGCTACATAGCACCAATTTTATTATCTCTGAGTTAGTGTGGATACAATGGAGTCAGAAATAATACAGAATAGACCAAATTACTTAGCCATACATTACTACCAACTTTCCACTTGATTGCCTTGCTGATCTATTTCTCTATAATTATCACTCACTAGTATTAAATATTTGTTCCTGAAATTGGCTAAAACATTCTCAAAATGCAGAGATGACAGAAAATGCAGATGATGAAGAAATGTTTTCTTTGTAAAACTGAAAGAGTTCCCAGAATTGTTTTCAAAAATAGAGGACAGGGAAATAGGTAACTAAGCACTTAAGAAAACACATACCTTCCATATAATTTTCCATATCTCCATGAATTACAGGAATATAAATCTGAAAAAGTTCTAATGGCTGTGGAGAATAAAGCAGATAGAACTTTCAGAGCACAAATATTTTGTCCTTCTAGAAATAAACATACACCATCCCTAATCAACCCACTAAACTGTTAGTAAATTGTGTTTCTTGAACTCTTTTAAGGGGACCACTTTAATCTTCCCAGAGAAGATTGTCTAGGGCAAAACAAAGATTTCTTACCATGATTACCATTCAGAATCTAAAAATAGACATCCAAGAAAATTGAGATCAAGCAACTTCCTGACATAAACCTGACCTAATTCAACAGTCTGGTTTTTATCAGTCCTTGCTTAAGACCCAGAGGGTCATGAAGCTTCAAAGAATAAGAAACCCCGCAGAGGACACAGAGCCCATGGACAATTTACGTGTAAAATAATCAGCCTTGCAAAAGATTAGAAATTACCTAACATCTCTTAATAGAAGACCTATTAAGTAAATTGTTTAAAAATCCATACAATGAAATACTATATAGTTGTGAAAAACAAAGAAGCAAGAAGACTTCCATATATGGAACTCTGAGAAGTATGGTAAGGGGAATAAAACACAAGGCACAGAAAATGTGTTATAACATGCTAATATTTAATACATATACACACAAATACACAGAGCACAATATTCTGGAGGACTACACAAGAAACAGGGAGCAGTGACTGATTCTGGAGAGAGGAAAGGAGCAATCAAGGCAAAGGGGGAGAAATACAAACTTTTCACACTGTGACTTTCCTATCTTTGAATTTTGTACCTGTATATCTCATACATAAAATCATACTTAATACCACTGGTGAGAAAATAATGAAGCCACCCTTACATCTGTAGGACATTTGTACGACATACAAGGAGTCAGGACAAAAAGCCCTACAGTATTCAAATGGTTCCCATTTCATCGTTTCCTCATTCACCAGGAAGCTCCACATAACAAAGGCTGTTTCAACTTAGGGTAAACATCTTTTCCACCTACTGTTCCTTGGATTGTTTCAAATAAACTTCCCGTGGTAGCATAAGGAAGATAGTTTAGTGGCAAAAGCCATTTCCCTTCCATATTAATCTTCATCAATCTCTCGTCCAAAAGCTTCCCAGAAAAAGCATGCTTTCTAATTAAAAAAGGTGCCTGCATTGAAAAGGCAGCTCCAAAGCCAGTCCCTAGCCCTTTGTTTCTGAACCTTTCTATAAAGAAATTCTGAGGCCATCACTACAGTGACCCCATACTGGAGAGAAAAAGTCCCCATTTGGTACATCCCTCCTTGATAGTACTACAATCTGACAGCACTTAGTGGATGAGACAGAACATAGTGTTACAAGTGGGGGCTGTGAAGAGAGACTGTCCAAGTTTGAACCCTGATTTTGCCACTTACTAAGTAAATATGGACAACTTTCATAACTTCTGTGTGCCTATTTCCACATAGGCAAACTGTAAGTAATAATACTACCTAATCTGACAGCACAACTTTTCATTCTTTAGGTTACAACCCATTAGAGTGAATAATAAAATTAATTTGCTGAGTCACAACTGGCACTTCTTTAATTAAATGAGACAGAAAAAAATGGAAAAGAATAAAAAAGAAAACATGAATTTTAAACATAGTGAAAGGTGATCATGAATTTTTTTTCCATTCATATACAACATAGGGACTGGGGGGGCTCTATGTGTAAGGTGTCTCAATTTTTCACTGGGGGTCATTTAAACAACTTAAAAGTCTACTATAATTAACTATGAGGAAAAACTGTATTAATAAATACCAAGTACTTAATACGTTGCCTAGCACTTAGTAAGCACTCTGAGGATGAGCTTCTGTGATCCTTATTACAGTAAGAGTAACCAACTTTTGTCATCATCATCATCTATAGCATTCAGAGGTAAAAAAGTAAACTCAATATATAATTGATGGCAGCAAAAAAAATACATAAAATACAAATCTTAATGAAATATAATGATATTAAAATACCTATAGAGATAATTATGATCACTTGGGAAAATTTAAAAACAGAAAATGGAATGAAATAATGTAGCAGGTTTGTGTAACACAGTTCAGAGGAGAAAAACACCGAATTTAGGGAACTTCACCATTGGGTGAAAATAAACTCCGTGCGCGTGCGTGCGTGCGTGTGTGTGTGTGTGTGTGTACATGTGAACGGGAATCATAAGGTTCATGATGACCTAGAGAAAATATCAACTTCTTATTCTTCTGATTCTATCTTTGCAAAGGGACAATCCATTATTACTTCTGCATCTGACCTGTAGCAATGTGCAGAAGCTAAGGCACTAAATCCAAATGCTGGACAGGGATCCCCCCAACTCTAAATGTTAACTTGTGTGTAGTGAGAATAAATGGGAGGGATTAAACACGAGTATCATATGTGTTTTATTTTTATGCTTCACATTGTGATTTGAAAAATAAAAGTGGCATGCTGATTTATACATATGTTCCTTGGGAGTCTGGTGAGCATGAAGCTGTTACTGAGACACCGACCAGTTCTTTCTTTACTGACTAAACCCAGTTTTAAGACCACATGGCTAGAATGATATGGACACAATACGAAATGCTGTCACTCTGAGAAGACTTTCTGGCCCACCAAACATTCTCCTCCAAAGCAAGTTGTATCCCAATGGTTTTCAAAACTGTGTTGAGTGGCAGAAGCCAATCTAAAACCTTGTGATATGTATAACAGAAAACCAAGCTTCCCCTAGTGTATACAGGCATGAGGGGAGCCTGGAATATTCTTCCTGATTATTCCCCCAATAATTCCTTCTCCTTCCAGATGGCAGACCTTAACAGAGCTCCGTTGGACAGTTTGAAAGCCTCTATTCCATCCCAGTAGCTATCAAACTATAGCAGGCATCAGAATGATCAGGAAGGCTTGTTAGAATCCAGATGGCTGAAGCCCACCAGTGTCTGGAAGGCCAGGGTTGTGAAGCCTGAGAATGTGCATTTCTTACAAGTTTCCCAGGTGATGCTGATGCTCCTGGGTCCAGTGACTACACTTTGAGAACCACAGCCCTACCACACCTTCAACACATTTGTTTGATATAGCTTGAACAAGGATCACCTATACTTTATACCTTTGCAACTAATTTGAAAGTTCTAAACATTTTTATTACAAAAGCATCCTAAAAATTCAACATACAAAGTATTTAGATTTGGGGATTTTTTTCAATAAAGCAGTGTTTAAATCCTAGTGATTTAGCTCCATTAATTGAGAACACACTCACTAGGGCATGAGAAGGTTCTGATACAGTGCTATAGAAACACATTTTCCTAAAAGTTCTTTAGGTTCTATTTCCCTACAGAACAATAATGTTCCCTGTTTGGAAATAATCCCCAAATGTTCCCTCTTGTTTAAATTGCATGAATTCTTAACATACGTGGCACACATACTGTAATCTATGACTGAATGGAGCCCTTTCTGTTCTCAGGGAGAATGGAAGGATGTTATTTTCAGAAACAGTGAGGCTACCTTTCCCATTTTTTTCTGACTGGCAAAATACTGCAATAAAGTATTGCTCAACTCAGACTGAAACAATTTTCCCATCTGTCAAAATATTTTAAATAGTATCAAGCTGGTATTACTTTGTCAAAACATTTCATCAGAAACAGTATCTAAATTTAAACAAGCAGTTCCTCGAACTATGTAAGTAAGGTGAATAAACTGTCACTGACACAATATATTTTCTGGAAAACCTGCAGTCTTGTTAGAAAGACCTTGAAGGAAATGGGTGTTTAAACCAAGGATAAATGTACACTGGGTAGAGACAAATGAACACTGCGTAAAAGGCTGAACATTTCATTGTCCTAGAAATGACACCCTTCAATTCTTCCCAAACAGCATAAAACAACCCCAGCTTTACAAATAATTCTGGTCAGTCTCAGTAAACCTACAATTTTGCCATAAAATATGAATGTTATAGGTTAATGCAGAGACCTCCACAAGCATAAGGACCTTGGGATTTGGAGTTGATGCTAATTCTCCCTTCAGCATCCATATGAGGTGGTATGGATCACCTGATGTTTCTGGGCCTCAGTTTCTACGTCTGCACACACAGGAAAAACCTGCCTCACAAGGCGGACTTGAGATACGGCACTAAGAAGGCATCTGATGGACTCAGTTTTCCTGCTTTCACATCCATCCATAAAACTCAGATTAATCCCCATGATTTGAGTTTAATTTGGGAGACAGTATGAACAACAGGAAAAATAATGTCTAGTGACATTTCATGTCAATAATTTATAGAATGTATATATTCTGGCTTTATACATTCTCTACTTCTCGTTATAAATCTAGCACAAGAAAAGCACTAACAGAACATTCTCTCTAGGTCAGACCTACCTACATTTTTTCCCCATAAAGGAGTATATCTTCAATTATCTACAGATGCTACCAAAACTTTTACATCCTTAAGGGAATTTGAAATTCACTGTATGTCCTAAATTCATGTCGTTTACCACCTTAGAAGGAAGTACAGTATATTTGTAGCAAATGATATTGTTTGCTGCAAACTATTCAAAGGTTAAGTAACTACAGACTCGCATTGAACTTTTTTCTCATAGGAAAAATGTTCATTTCTTATACCTGGTCAAACAAACCTACAGGAATGACAATGAATGAAACAGGGTTAAAATAGTGAGATTTTGGGGTGCTGGGTGGCTCAGTTGGTTAAGCATCTGACTTCAGCTCAGGTCATGATCTCACGGTTCGTGGGTTTAAGCCCCACATCGGGCTCTGTGTTGACAGTTCAGAGCCTGGAGCCAACTTGGGAATCTGTGTCTCCCTCTCTCTCTCTGCCCTCCTTTCCTCATGCTGTCTCTCTCTCTCTCTCTCTCTCAAAAAGAAATAAAAACATTAAAAAATAGTGAGGTTTTTTCCTCTTTGATGTTTAAAATATTCTGAGCAGCCTTGGTTTTGCAAATTTCACATTCTAAGTAATCTCGATTGCCAGAACCAAGTTCATTACAGAAATTAAGAAGTCTCTAACAATCAAAATTGGTTCACAACACTGTTAAAATATTTAAATATAAACATTGGGTATCTAAACATAAACTAAAACAAAGTGCTAAAATTTTTATTTAAATTGAGGAAACTGTTCATGCATACATTGAGGTTTTTATCATTCTTCACAGTCATAGGAAAACTTTTAACAAAGACCTTAACTTACTCGTAACATTTTCATATGTATGTATATTTGCCAGCTTCAGAAATATTTCTTTGCTTGTATTTGTGCATGACTTCAAGTATTTTAATTATCTAGAGAGCACATCTAGCCAGGTGGAGAATCACAGACACATAGCATTCTTTTCGCACAATGATCTTTGGTGTTAGTGAGGCACACCTGGCTGGCTCAGTCGGTGGAGCGTGAAACTCTTGATCGTGGGGTGTGAGTTCAAGCCCCACATCGAGTGTAGAGATTACTTAAAAATAAAATCCTTAAAAAATTGCATTAGTGATATATGTTGTTTTTATGTGTGGGATTATGGTTTTGAAAATATCACTATGATTTTGATTAATATGATTTTATAATGTCAGACATTGTTTTTGGGATCTAAGGATAGCTAAGCACTTACTTTGAGAAAATGATATGGTATCTATAACAAGAAGAGTTTTGACTTTTTAAAAAAATGACCCTAAACAATTATCATTATTCTCATAAAAGTCAATGTTCAAGATGACTGTTATATCAAGAGCCTTTTTTAATATGAATCAGGTAGAAATTTCCTTTACTGCATTCCTTTTGTACCCTCGGATTGATCATTGCAAATGTCCATGCAGTCTGAGGTGTCAATTACTTGCCGATGGACACAAAACTCACAAATGGGTGAAGCCAGGATGTATGGCCCCCAGGTGGGTAGTCTTACCTTTCCCTGCCAAAAGAAGAGGGGTAGAACCATCCCACTCAAAGAGTATACAATCGGGGCGCCTGGGTGGCGCAGTCGGTTAAGCGTCCGACTTCAGCCAGGTCACGATCTCGCGGTCCGTGAGTTCGAGCCCCGCGTCAGGCTCTGGGCTGATGGCTCAGAGCCTGGAGCCTGTTTCCGATTCTGTGTCTCCCTCTCTCTGCCCCTCCCCCGTTCATGCTCTGTCTGTCTCTCTCTGTCCCCAAAAAAATAAATAAAAAACGTTGAAAAAAAAAATTAAAAAAAAAAAAAAAAAAAAAAAGAGTATACAATCGAGCTGGGGATCCAAGACGTAAGCATACAACAAGTTAAATAATAAAAGTGAGAAATAACAACTCAGCGAATTAAGGCAACACATGTCGCAATGTGAACTAAGCAGTGAAGACAAGGGGTGAGGTCAGTGTGGCCAAATGAGCATGGACAGCTGCATAAAGAGGAGTCCTGAAGTAGACATGTAGAACAAGAAAAGTTTAAGCGGAGACATGTTTCATGTGTCCAGAATAACAGGAGCAAAACAGAGCCATGTGAGTAAACAATCTGGTTGGAGTGAAGGATTTATATTTAAAAAAAAAAAAAGTATTGATGAAACTGGACAAATAGTTGAAAAGATCGTGAACGTCTTGAATTAAAGTCTGGCAGGAATCGGGGCGCCTGGGTGGCTCAGTCGGTTGGGCGGCCGACTTCGGCTCAGGTCATGATCTCGCGGTCCGTGAGTTCGAGCCCCACATCAGGCTCTGTGCTGACAGCTCAGGGCCTGGAGCCTGTTTCAGATTCTGTGTCTCCCTCTCGCTGACCCTCCCCTGTTCATGCTCTGTCTCTCTCTGTCTCAAAAATAAATAAAACGTTAAAAAAAAATTAAAAAAAAAAAAAATAAAGTCTGGCAGGAATCAATCCTACCACCACTGGTATCCATCCAAAAATTGTGAGTAGAGAAGAACTTTGATTAAAAGGTGTTTGAGAAAAATATTCAGCAAGAGCATGAAAAAGAAGCTGGTGAGGAAATCCCCAGAGCTCTGTATGAAAGGCTTTAAAATCTACTGGTCAATTTCAAAGACCCATAAATTACTCAATAGTTGTTAAATATATCTTACTATTATCTTTTATTTTCTTACAAATGCTACAACTTCAGAACTACATAAATGCAGTTTTGGAGCATGCCTAAAGCTGCTTCACTAAGATTTACTTCTGAAAACCTATGCTATAGTAGGTGCTACTGATGGATCCTCCATATCTACTTGCCTTTACCACTGTAGAACACCCTGGCCAGACTTTGATTTCCAACCTCCAGCACCTGTATTTCTTTCCCAGAGGCCAGAAGAGGCTGGGGACATAAACCCCACACAACCAACCCTGAGTTCTGCCCAGCAGTCCTCAACCAATGGCTAGAATCAAGCGTTGCCACATAAATATCTCAGCTCCCTCCCCTGGATGGAATATTTCTCTTTTTTTAATGTTTTGTTTATTTTTGAGAGAGAGACAGAGTATGAGCAGGGAAGGGGTAGAGAGAGAGGGAAACACAGAATCTGAAGCAGGCTCCAGGCTCTGAGCTGTCAGCATGGAGTCCGAAATGGGGTTTGAACCCACAAACGATGAGATCATGACCTGAGCCCAAGTCAGATGCTTAACCAACTGAGCCACCCAGGCTCAGAATATTTCTAGTGTGCATGTTGTACATTCTTTCCCTCAGTTACCAGTAGAATAAGTCTTTAGTTATCCAGCATAGTAACTTCCTTGATATCTTCCCCCCCACACATTCCCACCCCTGCTGTCTTCTACTCTCTTTCACATTTTCCTTATTACAGTGTCCTAGACTCTGTTTCCAAATGACTTAAACTGGAATCCTTGCCTTGGGGTGAGGGTGAACGCAAGCTAAAATACACCATAGTGTTTCAGCCTACTAACCTTGGTTCAAGTTACCTCCCTTGTTCTAATAACCGCTCAAGACCCAGAAAGTACATCCTTTCACCCCTAGTCTGAGTTTCCCTGATCAGCCCAGCTCATTGCATAGGCTCCCTTTCCTAAAACTTTCAACAATCATAGCCTTTACTTTTAGGTGTTCTATATCACATGGTGTGTTATGTGTATGTCTTACCTTCTCATCCACTAGGCACTCACCTTATAGATTGAAACTTTGCTTCTTTGTATCTTCCACAAGCATAAAGCTGAGATTTGTGTCATTCAAATGGCTACTGATTACTACTTCTCCCTGTTGACTTACAGACCAGAAAACCTACTGATAAAAGGGGAGTCATACTTTATTTAGCTTAGGATTTAGATATGGTTCTTTGGACACATATGGTTTGGCAGAATGAGAGAAGGTAAAAGGGCCAGCAAATTTGAATCTAGCTTTCTGGCTTCTAAGTAGAAGCCCACTGTTCCAAACATATTTCCAGTTTCCTAATTTTTCAGTATAGAATGCAGAGGAAACTAAGAAGATTCATTTCTCTTTAATTCAAACCTAGTATCGCTCATCCATTTTCTTAGTCAACAATTGTTTATTGAGAACCTGTTATTGTCAGGCACTAGCATAGCAAACCTATACATATTAGAGGGAAATTATGGTTTTTGCTGTCTGGCACTTATGGCTGAAGGTACAAACAAAAGAAGACAGATAATATCCAAGCAAAAACAAATACACACAAAAAAATGAGAATTATAAAACTGAGGCTATGAAATAAAAATACAGAGTCTAGTTGAAAAGAATGACCAAGATAAAAAGGGGCTACTCAAATGGGGTTGATCAGGGAAGATCCTCCTGCCCTAAAGGGTAAGCAGACAAGCCAAGGGTGCCTGGGTGGCTCAGTCAGTTAAGCATCTGACTTCAGCTCAGGTCATGATATCATGGTTTGTGGGTTCGAGCCCCACGCCAGGCTCTGTGCTGACAGCTCAGAGCCTGGTTCCTGCTTTGGATTCTATGCCTCCCTCTCTCTCTGTTCCTCCCCCACTTGCACTCTCTCTCTCTTTCAAAAATAAATGAAGATTGAAAAAATTTTGTAAAACAAGAAATTCAACCTCATAAATATTTTACCCTATTCTAATAAAGTTGAGGACTATGGCATCCTGTTTTATGAAGACAGATTACCTAATTGGGGAATATAGAGGAGAGAGTGGGGAGCATATACAGATATCCAGGACAGCATGCTTGATTCTGACACATCTTCCATTCAGGATACCACCCTTCCATTCTGTTTGAGAATTCCTCCTCGGGAAGTCACAAGACTTAGATAAGTAAAAATAGATTACCACTCTGTGTCCATTGATATTGGTATGTGTACTTGAGTTATTAAGTATTAACCATATAAACAGTATAGAAGGTGATATATTCCATGGTTTCATGTAAATAATCTAAGATTCAATGATTCATATTTCCTTTTTTTTTGTCACAGAAAAGCTACTTCTCTTCCACCTCATGGAGCATTTACACTGTAATGACTTATCCATGTGTCTGCTAGACATTACCTGTTAAATGTGAAGAAAAAGCCAGCGTTGAGTTCCTCACAGTATAATTCATAATATCTTACCTATACAAGGTACTCAATCAATGTTTGCCAAATGAATTAATAACACTGTTAGTATTTATTGAATGCTTAATATTTTCCTGGCACTGTGCTAATTGTGGCTGGTACTGCTTAAGATTGTGAGCTCTGGAGTCAATAGTCTGTGCTTAACACCTGAATATGTCATTACTAGCTCTAGACCTTTGGGAAACTAATTTACAATCATCACTCCTCAGAGTTCCCATGCATAAAATCCAGACAATAATCCCTAGCTCGTAAATTGGTCATGAACATTAAATGACAGAACACGGCACAGTGCCTGGCATATTATAAATGCTGAACTTCTTCTTCTTCTTTTTTAAGTTTTATTTATTTAAGTAATCTCTATACCCATCATAGGGCTTGAACTCACAACCCTGAGGTCAAGAGTCACACACTCTCCTGACTGAGCCAGGCAGGCACCCCTAAATGCCAAACTTCTAAACTCTTACATAATCCCACAATAGTACCATGTAACACATGAAGGCACTCAATCTTTGAGACTCAGATCACATTACTCATGATGGGCAGAGCTCAGATAACCAAAATCCATGGGACTTTCTATCAGTCGGGGTGTAAGTTAACCTGCTGTAACAAAGAAACCAAATAATACAATGGTTTAAACAACAGAGAAGTTTATTTCTCTCTTGTGTAGCATGCCAGATTGCCAATGCCTTCGGTGACCAATACTCTTTACTCCTTTTGCCCTGACATCTCCTAGAACACATGTCAATGTATGGTTGAAGCGGGATCAAAACCATCTGAAGTTTCAGACAGCAGGAAAAGAAAGGGGCAGAATGTAACAAACAAATGTCTTAAAGCATAGATGGAGAAGTGACACACATCACTCACATTCTGTTCCTAAGAACTTAGTCACATGGCCACATCTACCTCAAATGGGGACTGAGAATTATAGGGCCTTGCTGGTCAGCCATGTGCTCAGCTGCAATTTTATTTCCTTGGAACAAGGGGGAATGGATTTTGGTAGACAGCTAACAATCTCTACCATGGACTCTAACCCTATGCTTTTCAACATAAAGAATCTAACGTCTCATTCCGAAACTACTCTGTTGCCATCCCTGAAAACTTAACAGCTTATCATGCAAGTTACTTGACTATGTTACAGTGGGGATGAATTTACTACACACTTAAAAATTACATGAGCTCGTGTTCTGCCCTTTCTGTGAAAAACCATCAATCTCTCAGTGTTATTGCATCCAATAAAATTATATGCTTTTAGGAAAAGGCATTAAAGACTGACTGACAAAAATCACAGTTCATATTTTATATGTGGGAAATTAAGAACCAAAAAGTTACTTAACTGAAGTCCTCACTAGTCTTAGATAGTAAGTCAACCATATATAGAATCCCTAAAACAGAAGAGAATGAACTAACACTTTCAAACACCTACGAGTATTCTAGGTGCCTTAATTAATTCAAACAAATAATTCCTGAACACTCATTATGCCACAAACAGTGTGCATTACTAGAGACTAGACACTGTCTATGCCTTCTAGAAGGTGAGGTCCAAACTTTACACATATTCTGTTTAATTTTACCTCTATTAACACCTTACACAGTAGACATCATAAATGAGGAAACCAAGACTCAGAAATGTAGTCAATTTGCAAATGTTACTCACTAGTTAATGGTATCATGTTAAAATCCAAATCCTCTTGGCTCCACAACCAGTGCCCTTTCCATGATGTCCTGACTCCCGACTCAAACCACACCAGACATACTAGCAATGACTTCACCAAAAAAGAACAGATCACGCACTTACTATCATTATCTGAATTTTTTTCTCATTTTCTGACTGAAATGATGCATAAAAACTACATATGCCAAGTGAGTCCCCACTGGAAACATGATCAGAGAACTGTGCACATGGGCATACGTCACAAGTGGCAATTAAGTGCATAAAATCAGCATGACTGACCCAAGGGTGTAAACAAACAAGCAGACTGGGGAGTATTATTAATCACATGCACACTGTCTACTTAATTGCAACTCGGGCTCTTAAAAGTTAGAAGAGAAATTTCCACTGAAGGAAATTTCCAACTTGGGGGTAAGATCTCTGTTTATAATATGTAAGTATTTTAGATACACATATGCTAATACATATGACTTCAAAAGCAATAAAGTTGCCAAATATTTAAATGAATTACTTTGTCAAATACATAAGCAAAAAACGCTGTTATAAGATTTATACAAAATCCATTTTCTTATATTCTGAATTTTGTGATGGTTGAGAAGGAATAGGAAAACACGGGTGTGTTAAGACCTTATCATTTGAGAACATCTAAATAACAAGAGAGACTTTTTCCCATTCTATCATTCAATCACTCTCATTAAAAATAAGTACCTACTTGAGGTATAGAAGGGTCTGACACTACCCACTTGAGGGCAGATCTACTTTGATCTCTTTGTCTCTGTCTCTGTAGCATTAGGTTTCAAATAAAAATATATGGTGATTCATTCCATACACATGTTTATTGTTGTACATTTTATATGTAAATGTATATGTAAATTAATACATTCAAATACAGAGGCAGTCAAAGTTTTTGTCTCTTTCTACTTTTAAATGCTTAGATGGGAATATGAAAGAAAGTATTAAGCTATTTACTATTCCCAGTGGGATACTAAATGAAAGCTAAATAAGTCTCCAGAATAAAATAGAGGATTAAATCAATTTATGCAAAAAAAATCTATGTGTCTAGATTGTTTTTTGCTGTAACTACATTCAGTGTAAGGTTAAAAAAAAGACAACCTCACATTCTATTATAAAATTCAACTTCAACTACCATACTTAAATTAACTTGCTCTGAGAATAGAGACATTAAATTATATCTTCAAATCACTTACACAATAGCTCACAATATTATTACCTTAAAATGTAATTCTGATACTTATACTGAGAAGCTGGAAAGTTCCAATTGAACGAGTTAACTTGAAGGAATACTCTTTTAAGCAATTTTACACAAAATGAGCATTATATGGTCATCCAAATGCATATGCAATAAACATTGTATTTTTAAAAATTGCACTGCAGGAGAAAGTGGTTTTATCTAAAGAACAAAAATGTTTGCATTTCTTAACCTCAGTTTAAACAAACAAATTAAGTTCCTTAACTATACTTAATGCTCTCTTTTTTTTCAGTTTATTTATTTTGAGAGAGAATGTGCATGTCAGTAGGGGAGGGGGAGAGAGAGAGAGAGGGAGAGAGAGGATCCCAAGCAGGATCCGCACTATCAGCTGAGAGCCTGATATGGGGCTCCATCCCATGAAACACAAGATAATGACCTGAGCCTAAATCAAGAGTCAGACACTCAACCAGCTGAACCACCCAGGTTTTCCCACTTAATTCTGTTTTTGACAGTATTTTTCTCGGTTCATGAAGAGTTATGTGAGTGCTGCTTTATTAACTAGAATCCATGATGTCAGAGTTTTCAACTGCAGTTTCACAACCATTAATGAAATGATTGTTTCTTCTAAAGGTAATTTTTTTGTCAACTACATACCTAAAATCATAGTTGTCTTCCAAAATATGAAAGAATTTTTTTTCTAGCTAAGGCTCTGCCTAGCCTTAATATAACCTGCCTGTTCATTGGAATAGTTTGTTTTGAATATAGTTCAAGAACTTTAAAACTTATATTTATTGGAGCACCTGGGTGGCTCAGTCAGTTGAGTGTTTGATTCTTGATTTCAGCTCATCATGATCTCATGGGTTCATGAGTTTGAGCCTTGCATCAAGCTCTGTGCTGACAGCAGGGATTCATTCATGGATTCATGGATTCTCTCTCTCCTCTCCCTACCCCTCCACCACTCACACTCTTTCTTGCTCTAATAAATAACTAAACATTTCTAAAAACGTAACTTAAAAAAAAATAAAATGGGGCGCCTGGGTGGCTCGGTCGGTTAAGCGTCTGACTTCGGCTCAGATCATGATCTCACGGTCCCTGAGTTCGAGCCCCACGTCGGGCTCTGTGCTGACAGCTCAGAGCCTGGAGCCTGTTTCAGATTCTGTGTCTCCCTCTCTCTCTGCCCCTCCCCTGTTCATGCTCTGTCTCTCTCTGTCTCAAAAATAAATAAATGTTAAAAAAAAATTTTTTAAATAAAATGAATGTTTAAACATTTATATTTATTAAGATACTTAAGATATTTGCACACTGAAAAACAATTTGCTCTTGTGGTATGTCTTACTCTTATTTTGATAAAAAAAACTATATATAATGAACATATTGCTTTATAATCTTTTTCTACTTAGCATACAGAAAATATTTTATACGTCATTACATATACTTTAGTAGTGGCTTACACAGCCTTCTTTTAAAACATCCTTTTGTGTTTTTTCATTAAAGTATTGGTAAGTCAAAGGAAACCTGATATTTATAGAAGTATGCCTTCCACCAGTTAAAATCAGATCTTACCTTTGACATTCCATCTAGAGACACACAGCTCTAGAGGGAGGAAGACTTACATTTTAGGGTGGTGATATGTGCGTTCCTGGGAAGTTACTTAATTATCTCTTGGGACCTAAACTATTTCATTGGTACAAGTCTAGATAATGAAGAATATCTTACTTGTCAAAAGAGTCTCTTGAGAAGCCTTCAAAATTTAACGTCTATGACTAAAATACGCAGTTCACTGCAACCAAGCAGGGGAAAGTGTGTGCCAAGGCATAAGTGAATTGGGAAGGTGTCCTCCTCTGTGCAGCTTCACTCTCCATTGTCGGGCCCCAAATGACTCATCCCAGAGATTTTCCTTTTCTTCAGGCCAATCACATTTTTCAACCAAGTAGGAGTTTATTCCTGCCTTCTTGAGCTGGCACCAACCCATTTTTCAAATTGTGTCAAGCCATACATTTTATTCAGTGACAACCTTTCTTTTTCTAAACCTCGGAAGATGAACACTTTTTTTTCCTGACTGTAAAAAATCAAATTATGTCACCTAATTTCAAGGAAAAGATCTGCAATGGCAGTCAGACCAAACACACCATTTGTATGCAAAGAGAGTTAAAGTACTGGAAAAGTACCCTTGCCAGTAGAGTGTGGTATCATTAAACACAGAACTAAATTTGAAGCAGAAGTAGTAGAAAAAAAATATATCTCGAAATGTGATAGGGTCCATTACGCTTCTTGATGAGATTACTTGCCTCTCCAATACATTACCCAAAGGCGCTTACAAAACTGAGGGAATATATTACATTGGAATTATCAGGACTTTCTAAGTAGGTCAAATTTTGAAGCAAAAAAAAAATAAAATGCTTCAAATTTTATGCAGTGTTACAAAAAAATTGTAGGAACTCTGCAGCAAAGGTGCTAATCACTTTTTAAAGTAAATTTACAAAAAAGTCTTACTCTTGCATAAACATTAAATGTATCGCTTTAAAATGCAGACCAACACACCTGAGGGCTGTTCTTTCACCATCAGCTTAATTCAGTTTTTAATAATAAACTGAATTTTAATTATATAAATATCTTTATTCATTTGAAACTGTTAGAAAAGTTGGGCTCCAAAAAATTTCAAAATCTAACTCTGATCATTTTGAACCAAACAGATTCAGTCCTTACGATAAATATAAAATACTTTTTCTTCTTCCTACTGGGTTTCCATTCATGGTGTTATTACAAAACAACAAAGTTCTGGTACAATGTTTTTAATAACATTTTAGTTTTCTTAGAGGTAATTCTAAAATAGCAGGTTTACTATTTGTGTAACTTTTCATATGGGAATATTGAAACATCTAGCAGCTGTAGCATATGCTTCAGAGTGCCCTAGGCAGCAACATGATTACATAAAAATTGACTTAAGAACCTATTTAATTAATTCAAGTACAAGTTGAATAAAAGAATGTTAACTGCTTTAAAAGTAAAAACTTCTTTTGAAAAATCATCTCAAGCAAGAAAAATGTAAAAATATAGGTCTTTTAATGTCTGATGTCATGTTGACAAAGGTTAGATAAATATGGACCAAAGAAGTACCTGTGGAAATAAATAATGAGAACATAGACCTTTGTGACTTGCACCTGCCATGATACCTGAACAGTCCACCAAGCAGCACCTCTTCAGATGCAGGCAATGAAGCCCCCAGTGAAGATACCATCTGGGAGCGAATACATTATGCCAATAATAGCGTATTGTGAATTACTGTGAATAATACAGACCTGACACATTAGTGTTCGTAACTAGTGGGCCTCTGAGAAAAGGGAATGCAGAACTGTAACATTTAAATTGTGTGGGAGGGAGGAAGGAAGAGTGAAATCCCCCAGGTTTAGGCCCTAAAACGTAAGAAGAAGGTTCATGAAGATTAAAAGAGAGAAAAGCTCCAAAGGCAGAGAAAATGTCTTTAAACGATTTTACCATCATCTAGACCAACTTTTATTTTGAAGAGGAGGAAATTCAGGATCAAACAGACCAACCAAAAGGAGAATGGTGAATGGCGGCCATAGAAACCAGCTTTGCCAAAGTTGTAATCTACTTAGCAACGACACCACTTCTGATTCTTTGGGGAATTACATTCTTTCAACCAGGACTAAAAAGTTGTCCCAAGTCATATAAAAATTCCAAATCATATCACATTTATTGTCACAAGAATGCAACCTAGTTTTGAATGTTAAGCCACTACAATAATGCATATGGTAAAGAGAGAGGAATTATATGGAATAGAAATAAATTGATAGAGGATTTTAAAATAAAAATAAACAACAAAAGAAAAAGCTCATGATGGTTTTTTTTTTCAGGCCACCATTCCTTGTGGCATTCCCCAAACTTCATATCCCTTTTATTCCTACTTTCTTCCTTTCGTGCAGTTTCAACATGCATGGCACACTGAAGACTCTCAAATAGCCACCTCTAGTTCTGCCATCTTGACAATGATTCATCCCTCTCTGGAACTTCCCTGAGAAACTCTACAGTGTCCTGCTGCCAGAGCAAGGACAAGTCCAGGTAATAAACATGGTACTTCACTCTTCCTGAAGGAAGGCACAGCATACAAAATCAATCTCACTGTGTATATTTCTTGTCCTGTCTCCTTCTGTGTGTCTGCTAATAAAACATTCACTGTATCATTGTGTTTAAAACACTGTCATGTAGGGGGTGCCTGGGTGCCTCAGTTTGTTAAGTATCCAAATTCAGCTCAGGTCATGATCTTGCAGTTTGTGGGTTTGGGCCCCACGTCGGGCTCTGTGCTGACAGCTCAGAGACTGGAGCCTGCTTGGGATTCTGTGTCTCCCTCTCTCTCTGCCCCTCTCCTACTCACCCTCTGTCTTTCTCTTGCTCTCTCTCAAAAATAAACAAACATAAACAATTTTTTAAAAATTAAAAAATTTTTAAAAAGTCAAATAAAACACTGTCATTTTGATCTCAGGCTCATACTTTATCCAGGGATGCAGACAGTCACCAAAGATGTCTACTCCTTTCTAATGATGCCACTGCCATCACCCAAAAGCCACAAGCCTACATTTCACAGTCACTGAGCTTGTTTTATTCCTTCCACCCTTCCCTTTGACAATCCATCCTAAAAGCAAAGATACATTTTTTAATTGTGGTAACAAAAACCACACAGCATGAGATCTATCCACATAACAATTTTCAAGTGTAGTGTACAGTATTATTAACTATAACTACATTGTTGTATATCAATCTCTAGAACTTTTTCATCTTGCTTGACTGAAATTTTATACCCATTGAAGAGCAACTTCCCATTTTTCCCCCTCTCTGGCCCTTGGCAACCACCATTACTGTTTTCTTTCCCTATGAGTTTAACTACTTTACACATATATGGAACCATGCAGAATTTTTTTTTCTGTAACTGGTTTGTTTCACTTAGCATTAGTTACTCAGGGTTAATCTGTGTTGTAGCATATGACAAGATATCTTTCCTTATGGCTAAATAATACTCCATTGCATATATGCCACATTTTCTTTATCCCTTTGTCTGTTGATGAACATTTAGGTTGCTTCCACATCTTGGCTAGAGTGAACTAAATATTGGAATGAACACAGGAGTGCTAATATTTCTTCAAGATCCCAATTTCAATTCTTCTGGATAAATATCCAGAAGTATGATTGGTGGATCATATGGTACTTCTATTTTTAATCTTTGAGGAACCTCTATACTGTTTCATAGCAGCTGTACTATTTTACATGCCCACCAACAGTGCATAGGGTTCCAATTTCTCCACATTCTCACCAATACTTGTTATTTTCTGTTTGTTTTTTCTTAAGGTCCGCCTAACAGTTGTGAGGTGATACATTATTGGGCTTACAATACCCTGATAACTAGCAACAGTGAACATTTTTTTTTCATATACCTGTTAGCCATCTGTATTGTCTTTGGAGAGTGCCCATTTTAATCAGGCTATTTATTTGTTTGTTTACTTATTTATTTTTGCCTTGAGTTGTAGGATGTCTTTATATTTTTTGGATATTAACTCCTCATAAGATACATGGTTTGTAAATATTTTCTTCCATTCTGTAAGTTGCCTTTTCAGTCTGTTAATGGTGTCCATTGCTGTGCAAAGTTTATTTATTTTTGCTTTTGTTGCCTGTGATTTTTGTATCATATATAAGAAATCATTGCAAAGACTAATGTTATGAAGCTTTTCCTCTATTTTTTCCTGGGAGTTTCATAGTTTAAGGTATTAAAGTCTCTAATCCATTTTGAGTTGATTTTTGTGCATGGTGTAAGACAATGGTCTAATTTCATACACACAGGCATTTGAAAAAGTAATTTTACACCTTTTAAAAGTATACATATACGTATACATATATGTAGTAAAACTTTTAACATGAATTAAAGAACAATAAACCAAAATGCAGAATTGTATTTATCCTTTGGGGGCAGGGAGTCTCAGAGGAGACAGCGCTGATAATGGTCATATTCAATTTCCTAAGTTGGTTTTATGTATGTACCTAGTATTTCACTATATTTGTACATATACATATACACAATTTTAGATATATGGACTATTTTATGAAAAAATTTAAAATAAAACTGTTTATTTTTAAAGGGGCGAAGTTTATAGTTTTTTAAAAAAATGAATCTAATAACTTTTAAAATGATTTTTTTTAATTCTAAAACTTCCCTATATACCCATTAGCATAAGAACTTACCTCTAGAGGTCCCTGGATGGCTCAGTCAGTAAAGCATCTGACTCTTGATCTTGGCTCAGATCATGATCTCAGGATTCTTGAGATCACCTGCCACGTCAGGCTCTCAGGATTCTCGAGATCACATCTCACGTCAGGCTCTGTGCTGACAGTGCAGAGCCTGCTTGGGATTTCCTCTCCCTCTCTCTCTATCCCTCCTTTGTGTGCACATGTGTGTGGACTCTCTCTCTCAAAAAAAAAAAAAAAAAAAAAAAAAAAAGAAGTCTACTTAAAAGTTTCCAACTCTGAGGTAAAACAGTCTAACATCCATTGGGTGGAGCACTGCTCTCTATTTCTAATCACACAGATAAATTCTACTGAAAATTAATTTACCGAGGCAGTTCATCCAAATGCATTTTATTTTTATTTATTTAATTCCTTCTACCAAATCCCAAGATGAAAACAAAGTTCAAAGATTACTTGCTATACAAACTTATCAAAAACACTGATCATGAACAGAGATCCCTACTTGCTTGCAGAAAAACTCTACTCAAGAACTACTATTGTCAATGCTTGATGGTAAGCACTGAATAGGTCTGCATGATAATTTATGTCAAGGTTTCTCAGCCTCAGCACTATTGACATTTTGGGTCAAATAATTCTTTGTTGTGTAAGGTTGTCTGATACATTGTTGGATATTTAACAGCATCCTTGGCCTCTTCCCACTAGAAGCCAGTAGCATAGTCTGTCCCCAGTTGTGACATTCAAAATATTGCCAAGTATTTCCGTAGTATAAAACTGTCCCCCAGTTGAAAACCACTGCTCTATATGAATAACACACCCTAGAGGTGCCCTCAGCAATAGGACCCAGCAGCCTTGACAACAGAAATACAAATAGGAAAAAAAGTGCTAAGCTCAAGCAAATTACACGCTATGGGAAATCAATTTAGACCAGCCTAAGTAACTTATTATTTCCTTGAATACTATACAGCTACATGAAAATAAGGAAATTGATAAATATAGTGCCACTTAAAATTACTCTTAAATAAGAATTAATCTTCATTGATGTATTCAATTAGCAGTAAATTGATTAGTCAATATGTCAAAAGGCAGGAACATTTTAAAGAAATTAAATTTTCTGTGTATTTATCGTGTGCCAATAAGCTCCACATTACTAAATTCCATGACATTTGTTGATAATTGATTAGCTCTTTAATTAGCACTGGATATGAGTAACCACTCATTTCTCCTGAATATTCTATGCTTTGTGTTTTCCATTTTCTCTGGCAGCTACTCATCCATCTCCTTTACTGACCAATTCCCCTGTCTTCCAAATTTTGGAGTTTCCCATGGTTGAGTACTGAGCCCTTAGCTTTTCTCACTTCATACCATATCCCCGAGTGGTCAGATCTATTTCCACAGCTTCATATACCGTCTATGTGCCATCATCTGCCTCCCTGACGTCGTCCCTTCAAAGTTCCAAGAGCACTTCAGTTGAGATGTTCAAGCCCCATCTTCACATATGACATCTCCCTTGATCCAGCTGCTCATGCCATCGGATCAGAATTGACATTTTCCTCATTCGTATTTTCCCATCTAATTAGTTATCAAATCCTATTTATTATACTGGATCTGTCAGTTCTGTCCACTGTCCTCATCCCCACTGGTACTACTTACTGAAGGCTACAATGATTTCTGGACTAGGCTACTCAAAGAGTTTTCTAACCTGTTTCCATATGTCTACTCTTGCTTAAGAACCTATTCTCCACTCAATAATTTAAAAATACTATTCAGATCATGCAACTTCCAGTGTAAACTTGCAATCACTTCTGATTGCACTTACAGCAATATGCAATTCCCTGCCATGACCTAGTAGGCTCTGCACCATCTGAACTCCTTTGCTTACATCTCCAAGCAACTTTCCCCTTTGTACATGTTTTATCCACGGTGGTCTTTACTCTCTCAGAGAAGCCAAACTCCTTACCACTTGGCACAAGCAGGTCCCTGTGACTTAGAAAGATCTTTCTGTGCCACTCAGGCTCATCTTAAAATGAGCATCTTTAGAGAGAGAGCTCTCTGATCCATCAAACCATATATGGCCTGGTATGTAAACATTTAACATGTATCGTAGCATATAATTCATACAAAGCTGCTATGAGCTCCGTATCATTTTACAGGTAAATACATCAAGGCTTAGGAAGGTTAGTAAGATACTTTCACATCACAGAGTAACAGAACTGGATCCATAGCTCTCTCATCTCCAAGCCTGGTCTCTGACTAACACACACAAGACCTTTCCCAATGTAGATAGTCTAACGAAGACAGGATATGCTTTACGAATTACAGCTTCCTTCACTTCATACAATATTGTTTACCCACTAGTCTGTAAGATTTCGGAGACAGAAGCTGCAATTATTGATCTCTAAATCTCAAGGGCAGGTGATACTTAAAATTTGTGATGAAAGGGTCAAAAGAACAGGAAGAAAAAAATAAAAATAATAATATAAAATAATAAAAAAATAAATAATAAAAAATAATAAAATAAACAAGAGAATTCATCTCTGGGAAAAACAAGGCTTTATTTATCCAAGACTTTTAATAAAATATTTAATCCCCAAAACAGTAGGGACAAATGCTGAAGATTAGGACAGGAACAAGTGGACCTGGAAGCATGAGGTTATTACTATTCAGTCTTCCAATGGCTGTGACCAAAGCCATCAAAAATTACATTAAGTGCATAAAGCAGGTGACTAGGACCAGCAAAATGGCACTTTTGAATCTGTTTCTAGCCATAGACAGACATGGAAATGTCCAACTCTGAATCCAAGTAACGAATGACGCGTTCTTCCGAGATAAAGACATTAGAGAAAAGAAAACACTCGTGATGGAACAGTTCTGCAAACAATGGTTTGCAGTCACAGCACTAAATAGCATCTTCGCTTTTGCAAAAATGAAAGAATCCAAGGATACTTTGTAACCACGATCTTTCTGACTTTACTCCCTCCCCCACCAGCAGTCTCAACTCCATTTATCCCCTACTTTCTCTGCAAAAAAGAAAAAAAAAAAAAAAAAGTCCAATTTTAAATCTCTTCCAATGTTTTTATAAGTAAAGCTTGGCTGATCCTATCAAGATGACAAAAGTTCTGTAGCCAATAAAGGAAAAATAAAGATGAGAGATTGCTGAATGCACCTGATTGCCTGATAAGAGAAGTCAATTATTTTCTATCTGATGTTTTCATTTTCAGCTGGAAATTTCAGACAGTGCCCCTCTCAGTGAAGGAAAATTTTTTAAAACACCATTACTCCACTGGAGGGGAAAAAAATTCTCCAAAGTTGTGAAATGAAACTCTTCCTTCATTCACACACTGGTTTTTATTTTTACAGTCGTACCAGTAATCTGAAAGAAAAGGCACTGAAAGTCAATTCCAGGTCTCTAAAATGTCTGACTGTGCATGACCCAGTTCTCTTCAGCACCTCCCAGAAGATTCAGCCAATTTTTATTTCTGCAGTGCACCAGTGTTTATCATTTGTTTTACAACGGTGCTGCATGTTCTTGAAAGTTGACACAGATGAATTTCACCCCTCGTTTACAAAAACTCAAGAGAGACGAATAGCCTTAAAAACTAAATCCGCCACTGAGGCATGGTTAATTTACTAAAACAGCATTTCTTTTTTGTCCCCCTCTCAGTTCAATATTTACTTCCTTACAGTGGTAACTCCACCTCCACCAGAGCCTCTTTATTTGTCAAGATTTCTGACAAATTTCCAGCTTATAATTAGGCATTATGAAAATTCACTGTGGGAAATCTATTGCTAGACAAAAGCTTTTCCATTCGCTTTGCTTTAAAGGAACACTGATGACTTTCACCTTGGAAAGGCTAAGAGCAAAATCATGGATGCATTTTGACTGCATATATATGAATAAACTGATTTCTTAGGGACAAATGCTCTAAGACAGACCTGGAACAGAATCCTAGCTGTCTCTTATTAGCTGGGTAATCAAAGGTAAGTTGCTTCATCTGTCTGTGCCTCGGTTTCCTTAGCTATAAAATGAAGATAGTAACACTAAGTGTCGCATGGGTATATTAGGAGTATTAAATGAGAAAACCACCCAGCGCAGTACCAGGCACATGGTAAATGCTCAGTAAATAGCAGTCATTAGTGTTTTTGTTAATAACAGAGAGAAAGAGTAGGGACAGTCCTCACTTCCCCACTTACTGCCATCTTCAGAATCCCACCATCCTCCTTTACTAATGAATGAAGAAAGCATCTAGGCAGCTTGAAGCCCTGGAAAACCACAGCAAGCCTAGGGGTCCTGTCTCTGAGAGAAAGGACAATTGTTCAGATCTGAGGCAGCTTCTCAGGCCCTGCAGCATTGCCTAAATCCACTGACAACACACCCCCTCTCCGGGATGAGAGGGGCTCGTGCCTCTCTCCCCAGACTGACGTCTCCTTGTTCTGTCAGCTGAAGCAAATTTCTAGTCCCTCATCCTCAAAGCTAGCGTATGGACAAGACATGCTCTGACACTCTTCAGAGAGAATTAATTCGGAGCTGATGGGGAAGAGCAAGAGCAGGGAGTTTTCAGGAGCCCAGGAACAAGTAAGACATCTCCATGGACACTTTCCCTGGCCTTACATCATCAAATAATCAAAAGAAAGCAACGGTCAGAAATCAACCAAGTATGCCCAGACACATGTTTGGCTTTCTGTGTGAACAGAGCTCATCCCTCCTATGACTCTAATCATTTCAGCAAACAGTTGGGGAGCTAATACAGAGTGAGCTCTCTGTATTCTCAGCACTTGGCCAAGTCTTCACATGTACGGACAGTCTCATTGTCTCCTATCTTCAAAAACATCAATACTGTCATTCTTCTTCATTTTTCAGGTGAGAAACCAAGGCATAGAAAGATCGGGAAACTTCCTTGGTGCACTTGGGTGGCTCGGTTGGTTGAGTGTCTGACTTGGGCTCAAGGTGTAATCTTGTGGTTCGTGCATTCACACCCCACATCGGGCTCTCTGCTGTCCGTGTGGGGCCCACTTCGGATTCTCTGTCCCCCTCTTTCTCTACTCCTCTCCCACTCACACACTCTCTCTCTCAGAAATAAATAAACACTTTTTAAAAGACAAAGAGTGGGAAACTTCCTAAACAAAACACTGGATTGCATGGAACCACAATTTGACCCAGTCTAGCTCCAAGTCCTTAATCTTTACTCCTCTCCTCTATGCCCCACTCCCATTGGCCAAACAACTGGAAAGTTGGTCTTGCTTTCTCTGATTCATAATTCAATTTTCTGTAAGGATATTTCTCTAAAACTTATGTTACTGAACTGGCAGGAGCTTTGAACAGATTCTAGTCCTCTTTCATTTAATATTCAGAATACACACACTTAAAATATTGTAATTCTACTAGCACTGAAGTGGGAACCCCATCACAGAGGTGTGGATGAAACAAAGTGGACCCTGAGTCCTGAACTCTTGAAGCTTTGTGATAAGGCACAGGGAATCTGTGCACAGTGCACTCTACTTGTGTTTGTATTTGAGATTCTCCATAATAAAAAGTTAAAAGCAATAAAAATTTAAACCACAAACAAGATAACTGAAGATCTTAACCCATTTTAGGATCCAGGCACCTGGGTTCAGTAACTCAATATTTCTTTGGACAATGTCGCTACTGGATTGATTGCAAGAAATAAGAGTGCAGGAACTTATTTATCAAAAATTTTACTAATACAAGAATCCTTCCCCAGGAGTATTTTACTCTCATCTATCTGGGACAGCGAAGATATTCTCGGAGTTGAACCTTTGGCTCACTCTAACATCTGCTGTTCCTGGAGCTACTGCTGCTGATAGGAAAACCTTTTCCTTCCTTCCCCATAGCAGGTTTGTCTTTCCACAGCCTACAAACTACTAAAGACTATTTGCATAATCAAACTAAAAACTTCCACCCCTACAGCCTTTTCACAGTTCTCTTAAAAGGTGAAAAGAGAGAAACTTACCCGTTCTGTTGTACATTCCCTCTTTGCCAAAATGTGCTGTGGTTTCGAAAACTAGCCCAGTGCTTCTGAACTTTTCTGTATCCGTTATAATATTAAAGAGCCACAAGGAAGGGAAGTGGTTAGTCAACTTGCTAATTTTATCAGTCCCTCCCACTGGTTAAATAGTACCTGATGCTACAGACCCGAGATCAGTTTTCCAGCTCACTTCTCTGGTACAGCACGCCTTTATAAAAACAACCTAACTTGAGGGGAAAGAGAGTGACAGTCAGTATCTAGTTCATAGGCATGAGACACTTAATGAATGAACGTTTTATTACTATTAATAAGAAGCCCAACAGACTACAGAAACCAGCGATTTTACAAAACGAGGAGGAGGAGGAGAGAGAATGTCTGTCAGCTCCATACTCTAAGCATACTCTCAGTCGGGTGTGCAGGGGAGTGATTTTAATGCAATCAGAGGATGTGTGGGAAGTAGCTGGTGTTTCACTGCTGATAAATTCTCTGCCCTGGAATGGAGCCAGTTTACCGGATATATACACTTCCACAACTTGGGGCCCTGGCTAGGACAAGTCTCTTCCTCCAGAGTTTATCAATTAAAACATAGGGCCAAGTAAGGCATATGCCTCTGAATGAGGGAAAACTAAGCGTCCTTTAAAGAAATCATGAACTGTCTTATGGTTGTAAGTATCTGCAGTAAATGAAAAGAAAATACACAACCTAAAGACAGATTTTAATGAGGTAAAGTAATTCTGACGTGACAATCCAACTCCAAAAATAGCAATATATAAAACACTGGCTCCCCAGAAACCTCTATCACAGGATTTTCTAAGTTATTTAAATGTATGGCATTTGAATTAAATATGGAATACTCACTTTGAAGTGTATTTCCCACCATATCATTAGGGCAGTGGGAAAAAAAAATATCTGAAAATCAAATCATTACAGTAACTCCTGCCTCTGATTGGCTGAGAAATTGAAAACTTCAGTCCCTTCAGAGAAATTCTGGCAGTTTTTATATAATTGCATATGGTGATGGCATTTGCAAAAAGAATTAGCTTTGGTAAACTAAGGCACGCTAAGGAAGCTAGCAATTCATTACTGTCACTTTTCCTTTCTTAGTGTTCTCACTACTCACGCAATCAAATGAGGAAAGGAAAAATTTGGTGAAACTAGTGAATTTATTTTCCACCTCCATAAGTTTGTTTTCTAGTTAGAACTAAGAAAGTATACTGTACTGAGGTGAAATACCAGCCATATCTTGTTCTGAGATCCCAGCTCCAATCTGCCTTGAAGAGCAAAAGGTGCACATTTCTAAGTCCTCAAGGTCATGTCTGCCTAACTGTGTGAGTTTAAGAGGAGGAGCAAATACCTAAAATCAACATTTCACACCCATGGCCCTCCCACCAACATCGGTGGCTTCTGTATCTTCACAGAAGGAAGAGAAAAACACACAGAGTTCTAGAGCAAAAAGAAGGGAAGGAAAATGAAAAAGACTCACACTCTTTCTCTAAAATTTTTTGCAGCCTCCCCAGGCTTCTACATTCAGGGCCACCTCCTTGGCCTCTTCCAGAAGCCTTCCTCCTCCATTCAAACATACCAACTTGCACCCTCTCTGAAGTCCTACAGCATATTTCATCATTCTCTCAGTCTAGCCATAAATTATTTCTATGGAATGTCTTTCTAGAAGACTGTCAGCCTCTTCAGGACTTAGATACATCCTTGATGCCCACCTAGAACATTAAGCTTATGGATCACAAAGCCCCTCTTTTAAAACAAGTATTTTGCAAGGCTCTTTTACTGACCTAAAATGAAACTCAGAGATTCTGAATCCAACCTGTATACGTATATTTTTGCAAACTCAATGAAGTGCTGGGGCACCTGGGTGGCTCAGATGGTTAAGGTTCCGACTCTTGATCTCAGTTCAGATCATGATCACGTAGTTTGTGAGACTGAGCCCATGTCAGGCTCTGTACTGACAGCACACAGCCTGCTTGGGATTGTCTCTCCCTCTTCTGTCTCCTCCTCCCTCAGTCACACTCTCTGTCCCTCCCCCCACCAAAATAAATAAACTTAAAAAAATCAATCAAGTGCTCCCATGCATGAGTATATACACACTTCAGGAGTCCTCCAAAACTTGTCCTACCTCCCAATGAGCAAATCCAGATTGAAGAGATGTAAGAAGAACCCAATCTTTACAAGAAAAGTAGGAAAGTGAAACACTGGACAGTTGAGTAGACGGGAGAATAAAATCTAGTATTAAAATAAGAAATAATAAACCAGACTTATCATCACATAATAAAGTAAAAGGAAAATAACACTAAGTGAAGTCCAGATAACATGCTAAGGAAAATTACAGACTGTAGACCTAAAGAAAATGTAAAAAAATGATTAATATTCTCTTACAGAAGCTGAGAATTGTTCCTTATTCATAAAACATTTTACAGGAGCATGAACTTCTCCTTTTTTCAATACTGAACCAGAGAGCTACAGATGCATACTGATAGAGCTGTGCGTGTTGGTTAAAATCCCATGAGCCACATTGTTGCCAGTGACATGGTTCTCCAAATGGTGAACAATTTTTCACATAGCTTCTAACAATAAAATTTGAAATTACACGATAGTTGTAGTCCTAGAAAATTCTGTGTATAATAAAATTGAAGAAAACAGTTTCATATATGTAGCAGACTTTGTTGTTAGGCTCAAATAATTATAGACAGGCGTTTCACGCATATGACTATCCAAAGAAATATTTGAAATGCATGGCGCAAGAAAAATTTTTCCAATTGTAGCAGTGTTCCTCACATTATAAGACCCCTCATGACCATGAGACTGGCCCACTAAATACCAGAAGCACCACCTGAACATTGTGGCATCCAGAAAACATTCTCACAATTTTCCAATCCTTGCCTTGGAGGTCAGCACAGCCTCATGAAGAGCCACCACCCAAGACAATCCACGACCCTTGGCAAATTGAGCTGCTTCGGAAGTCAGGCAGGAACATCGAGAAGTGAAGGAAACCAGGGGAGGGTTATGTGAAATGAAGGACACAGGCCTCGGCTCACGTGAGCCACCATTAGCAGCCACCATGGGCTCCTACCCACTGTAACCTACAGATTATGAGCAGTGCAGAACCTTCTGTCTTCCAAGGGAAAGGAAGGAGACATCTAGATTTTTATGCAAAATGTCACTTTTCAAAAGATTGGCAAACGCTCTTGGGATCAAAGACAATTTTTCTGTAGGCTAACATGATCTCTAACATGAACTATTTGGTCAATTACAAAAAGCAGCTGTAATAACATTTATAAAATATGCAATGCCAAAATATGATATTTAGTGTAAAAAGCAGGTGACCCAGCACTCTGATCTCATTTTGTAAAAACAATTATATATAAATTATATACGATCAACCCTGGAGTATCTGCCAACATGTTCACAGGAATTCTCTACTGATAGATATTTCTTTTTCCTTTTCAGCATTTTCTAATCTTTCTAAGATGGGCACATAGGTTTTACAATAAGAAATAAGCCTAGTTTTAAAACTATATTTAGTTTATTTAGTTTTAAAACATTAGAGAGAGGACAGTAGCTATAAAACGCTCTTTGAATACAGAAAGGACCACGGTTAAAATGTACAAACAAATAAAATTCGTCTCAAATACCAAATTCTGCTCCATGTCAAGCACTGGCTAAAGACCAGATGTAAAAATCAAGCATTCTGCAAACCAGAAGAAGGCTGTGCCCAAATACTAGGATTCACTACATTGGGTTCCAGATAATGGGTCATTACTTTATCTCCTTTATTAGCCAGCCAGAGCCCACACAGGCAGAATGGAAGACTGAGTGCATGACAAAGAAATACTCAAGTAACTGTCGATTAAAAAAGATCTAGTCCTTTAAAAAGGTGAAAAAGTAAGTTTTTCTATGAACTTAATAATAACAAGAAGAAAGTTAATCTTTAAAATGAAAGTGTCTTAATAATTTAATTACCTTTTTCCTATTTACAACATCAACAGAAGCTGGGTCATTTTTGAGTTCAATAAATTACTTTATTAATCTCCTCTAAGGCTTAAGAAATACTTCATAAAACCTCTCTTTTTTGCAAGCCAGTTTTATCCTTCTATCTGCTGAAGACTTGGACCACATTTTACTCCTATAAAAGCTTATTTTCTCCCAAATTAGAAATATTTAATTAGAAACGTTTCAGAGCTGATCCTCCTAGGGACCAAACATGACATCCTAGAAAAATAAGCTAAGATCTTAAAAAATCATACATAATAAGACGATTTAAAATGCCCAGGTATACACCCTAAAAATTCTGCAATCACTACTGATTTTTTGGGAATTAATAAAAATGTACTACCAGACTGTATAGAAAGGAACTTTAGAACCACAGAAATTGGTGTGGAAATGATGTTACCATTTCTAGAGATGTTACTTTTTCCTGTTAGAGAGTACAGTCATGCCACTGCTTACTTTGAAAGGAATTCACCCTTTCTCCAGGCTTCAGCTATATGCTGACTAGAGCGTCAGTCCCTAAATACGTTTTCAAGTTTGTTCATTTCCATTCTGCAGAATCAGAAGATTATACAGTCTGTGAACTAAAACTTTCCTTTCAGTTATGTCTTTCAATTTTGATGACAAAAGCAGATGTTTGCAGGTCTGAAAGTTGCTAGTTCGACATTGTTGGGGAACCTAGGGTGAATGCAACAAACTTACCAATTGCCCAGCATAAAATGCGATATGAAAATCTCATAAGCACAGTATCATGCAGCATGTCTTTCTGAGAAAAGCATCCCAAATATAGTTTCTTTAAAATGCTTTAGGCATCTGGATTAAATTTGCTGCTAAGGTGATTATTTTTAGGCAAGATCCTGCGTATTGCCATATATTCAAATAAAACTTTTAAAATTGCCATTGAATACAACACCTCTAATACTTGTTGAAAGGAAAGGAATATCATTCATGTGTGTATGTGTGTGTATGTGTGTGTGTGTGTGTGCGTGTGTGTGTGTAACACATAGTATTCAAATACACTAGTTATCAAATAAGTGTAAATTATGAAAGATTAACATTTGAGGCTATCAACTGAGGCTAATCAATTGAGGCTAATAGAAGATGATGACAAGCTCATGATGTGAAAAGCACTCTGATATACTACTAATAGGAGTGTAAATTGGTACACCATTCCTGGAGAAATAATTGTCACAGTGTATCAAGAATCTTTTTAAAAGTTCATGCTCTTTGAGAGCGACTCTTTTTCCAGGCATCATTTCTAAAGGAAAAAAAAAAAAAAAGATGTAAAATGATGATTCGTGTAAATGAACTTCCATTACACTGTTATTTTAAAAAGTTGTTAAACACCTGCAAATCATCTATCTGCCCAACATAAAGGGGATAATAAAAGAAATTATGGTATAATTATATGAAAAAGTATAACACAACTTCTACAAATCATGATATTAAAATATGTAATGACACTAAAAAATGTTTATAATACAACATTAGGTAAAAAAGTTACAAAATGTGTATGTATTATTATCCATATCTTGGAACACAAACATGCTCCATTCATAACCTTACATGTCACAAATAAAATGTATCTGCATATTCAATAGAAAAAGACCAAAAGCCCAGGATGTGAAGAATAATTATCTCTGGATGGCACAATTATAGATAAATTTTATATTCTTCTTTTTACCTTTTCTTTTTGACCAAGTTTTCTACCTTGAGCATCAGGAAAAAAATACTTCATAAATCTGAAGACATCAAAAAGTTGTGAAGCACTCTTCATGGATGTCAGAATCTTCTTCATTATCACAGCACCCTCTACTTGGTCTTTAGTCTTCAAAAGCACATTTTATTGTTACTTTGGCTTTGTAGACTTCTCATTTTACTCCTTGATAAAGTGAAGCTTGCCTAGAAACTCAGACAATTTAGGGTGAAATCAACCTTAAGTTGATGTGTTATGTTATGTTAATGTGTCAGCTGGTCATCTTAGTTACTCCATAAGATTTAGTTACTCTTAAAAACAAACTGCTGGGCCGCCTGGTGGCTCAGTTGGTTAAACGTCTGACTTTGGCTGCAGTCATGATCTTGCAGTCCCTGAGTTTGAGCCCTGTGTTGGACTCTGTGCTGACAGCTCAGAGCCTGGAGCCTGCTTCAGATTCTGTGTCTCCCTCTCTCTCTGCCCCTCCCCACTCACAATCTGTCTCTCTCACTCTCTCTCTCAAAAATAAGTAAACATTAAAAAAAAACCTGCTAAAATCCACACCCAATTAATTGCAAAATAAATAAGCAAATTTTTACCTGGGACAATAGTAACAGTGAGTGTTGGATTTAAATCAAGCCAAGGAGAAAGAAATTCATTTTCATCTAGTTTCCATAATACCAAACACTTGAAAATTGTAACTTATTTAATTATCTCAACAATGTTGAGAGTTAAGTTTTCTTCCATCTATTTTACAGATGAGGGGATTAATTTTCTCAAAGACTAGGTAAATTGACGAAGGTCTCATATTTCATAAATGGAGAACCAGAACTGACTACAGATAATTCTGGCTACGAAACCACTGTCTAGCATATAAAAAGAGGTGTTTCTTTGGAATCCAGGTAGTGCACCTGGGCAACTTAAAGAATAAAGTCTTAGAAGATTATGAAATAAATTAGATTATTAATAAGAATAAAACATACTTTTTTCCTCTGGAGTTACTATTATGGAAGATGAAACAACTAACAGAAAATTGGGGGAGGAGGGGGAAACACACAGTTGAATTAATAATTGAGGTCATGTTTTCTGAGCCCCAAATCAGGACACAGGACATAGACATGGTACCAGTCTCCTGTTTTGTGTAGCCATCCTATGTCCAATGTTTAATTGGGGGGGGGGGGGAGGGCGGGGAGGGGGTTTAAATTGGCATCTTATATATTATTTGTAAATACTAAATAAAAGTCACATTTTTTACTTCAAAGGGAAAATTTCAGTTACAAGTAATATATGTTCCTCAAATCAAGTAACAGAAAAAAATTTATGAGGGAGAAGTAAAAACTATCTCATTACGCTACACTACAAAAAAATAGCCATTGTTGATGTGGTAACCTCCCAGATTTCTATTTACATACAAAACAGCATAGTAGGAATTAGGAAAATGAAGGCTGGTTAAATTGGCCAAGTAGTATAGTTGGTGACATGAGGCAAGGCTTGAACAGAGATGTGTCTGACTCCCACAGGAATGTTTTTTCTACCTCCCATTTTGCCAAAGGTAGGGGGATGGGTGGAATACTCCACAAACACAGAAACTGAAGGTGAGTATTCAATTGTCTGTTTTTAATACTTTCATAAAATGAAAAATATTAGATGGTTGACTCTGTCATTTACTACTATTTCCCTTTGAGCAAATCACTGAATTTCCCCAGGCAGAATGTTCTCACCTATAGATAATGGTGATAACTTCCAGAGTTCTGAAAGAGTCAATGACTCAGTAACTAAATGGAATTAAATTTTAGTACTTAAGAATCTCTGTTTGAGAACAACACAACATTCTTGGGCATCAAAATGCAATGCTAACCTTTGGGATTTTAAATGAATTAATTAAGATACCATTTGGGCCACGTGTACTGACAACTCATTCTGCAAAGAGGAATGATAATCAGTTCAACAAATAATAGCCTGCTGTTCTATTTTCTGCGACATGACTTGGTATTCCACCAAGTTTAAAAATAAATCTTTTACTCACCTATGATTGACTCTCTCTCCCTCTCCTTACATTATTACTATGCCCTACTATGGAATGCCTCCCTCTGCTGGGTTAAAGTGTGCTTTGAGTATTAGAAATGGAGGATCAGAAAAGGGTCAGAGTTCCATGTATCCTTTCTTTCTCTCTGAACAGTGCCTAAAAATCACCCAGAATTTCCAACATTTCTTTCAGGCCCCAGTTCCAAGGGTGAGAAACTTCGATCACTAAAACAGTCCTGGGTTCCAGCTGTTCATGTAGAGACTGGGTTGTACTAAGTGAAGATCATACCCTGCACGAGGCAGCAAAGAGGAAGGAGTACCCAGACCCATTCAGTTATGTGCCCATTGTGAAATGCCATTACAACATTCTTTTGTCTCCCGAAGGGATAAGTACCTCACCAAGTCACACACAGTCCAAATGAGCTGCATTCTTCTAAAGTAGTTTCCACTAACTGATAATCACTTTCACTCAGTGCAAATATGTGACTTCCCTTTCTGGAAAAGGTCTTGAGACCTTGCAATGTTTTGTTTAACAATAATAATCTTGTTGTTTCACTCTCATCTATTCCCCTAAGAATTAAAATGTTTTTATTTCTCAATACTAGGGATTCTCAGGGACCATTCTGGGATTTTCCTAAAAAGTTTGCCTACTGTACTACCACTCACTAACTAGATAGTCTTAGAAATGTTATTAAATGTTCTGGCCTTTATTTTCTCATTTACAAAATGGGGCTAATAATGTCTATTTCATAGAATTGCTGTACATATTAAATAAGATCAATTATATGAAGGGCCTTCACACAATGACCAGCACATTTTAAATGGTTAATAACTGATAACTACAATTTCTATAAGTAATCATAAACAATATTTATATAGTTTTCTCCTCTCCACTCTGAGGATATTATAATGACTGTGTAACTGTATGTATATTCTTTCCATATTTTTTAAGGTGGCTAAAGGCCCATTTAGGCCCTTTTTCCACAAGTTTACTATACAGTTTTTTAAATCCTTTTAAGATCCATAACCCTACTGAATCAGGAATAAAATGTATACTTAGTTTCAGGCAAACAATAGTTCAACAGAAGCCCCTTCAATTTTTAATTACTCCCTCTTCCTTCTTCAAGTTCACTGCTATTCTCTGATTTTTTTAATCTTGAAAGCCAGTCAGGGTACATTATTTATGTTATATTCAATAGGGAGGAAAAGAAGAAAAGGAATTTTATTCAGGACACTAACTCTAACCTTGAAATGTTATTTTCTGAACATTTGTTCTGCTCACTGAGCAATTTTTGTCTTCAAGTCAGATGTCTAAATACAGTGCTTGAGCTCTGCTTAAAGGCTAAAAATATAGACTTCTGCACAAGGTGATGGTTACAAAAGAAGGTATTTAGAATATGGTTCAATAGAAGCTAAGGTAATTGAGCGTTAGCTAGCTATATAGTTGAACCTGAAGAATTTCTGATCTACACTGAAGCTTTGGAGTCAACTCTTGGGCCATTATCCTTTGAAATACATTTTACTTGAAAAGAGAGTCAATTAAGTAAGTGGTTTCCTGAAATCCTTCACCAGGTCCTCAATTTTCATCATTTCAAGACTGGAAGTCCTGGAAGCCTTTGTTGGCCTTTTTCCCTCTCTAAATAGAGTACTTATAAAAACATGTTCCACAAAGCATACTGAGTATGAACAGGAAGAATGGCCACAAAGCTTATGAAACATTTCCCTCCTCTTGAGAAAAAGCTTTGAATAGAAGTCAATGAATAATTATGATGCTCAATAGTACCACGTAAAACATAGCCATCATATAGAAAGTTTTTTATCCTCCAGAATACATTGATCATTGCTGGCTCTGTTTCAGATTCGAAGTTCTGCTCTCGAACCTCACACTTGGTCTTCCTCAGGCACACTTTCCTAAAAGTAAAGTTTCCAGGTTGGGATGGAAATAGAAAAATAGAACAAAGGATTATCCTAGAGTGGATAATCTTGACTTTATTTTCCAATAACAGTGAAGTCCATTTCATTTTTAAACTTTTATTCCTTTTGAGAACCTGGAAAAAAATAATATTGGATGAAGAAAGGGAGATAGGGTACATAATAAAAATTGTGATGTGCTCATGAGGCAAATATTGCCTGAATGAGTGAATGAATGGAAGGAGTCATAACAACACTGGAAAATCTCAATAGGCTATATTATTATCAGATCCCTCTTTAAATATTTATTATAAGTAAATTGCATGAGGCCATCCTGTCTTTTTTAATACTTTATCTCCAGTGCCTAGAAACACACCCAAATACTCCTTAACAAGTATTTGCTGAATGGATAAATACACTTTCATTTCCCTTTTATTTCCTTTTCTACTTTTCCATCATTTTTAAGGCTAACACACAATTATTTTCTTAAACCTCTGAGAATTCCCCTTTCAACACTAGACAGAATAGATAAGTAAAATGGAATCATAATTCCTTAATAAAATTTTCATGTGAAAAATAATATTTGGCCAATTTACACATAGTATGTGAATTAAGCCTTTGAGAAAAGTAGTTTCTAGGCAACATCTGTCCTTATTAAGTGGGTAAAATGCAAACGCACATACATACTGGATATACATTTGACCAATTTTTTTGCATCGTCCTCATCATGAAGTCATTAGGTAGAAAACATCAGAACAGAAAAATTCCCCTAATCATTTCATTTATTCATCTCCCATAACAGTCAAAATTGCCTAAACACTACTTTTTAGTAATAATAAGTGTAAAATTGTGGTATGAAATCCAGGTAGGCAGGTAGTGAGACAAAGTAGCTAACACAGGGACAACAAAAATTGCATTCTAAAGGAGGTCTCTATCTGGACTATGTTGTGTCAATTATGTCTAATAAAATGTAGTTTGCTACACTCCAACATTTTTTGTAAATATGTTTTTATTGTGTATTGGAACATTTTTGGTGGAGGTTTAGGTGTGCTTTATTTTACGGTGAATTAAATTTTATACATATCTGAGACTGGAGTTTGATGCCTTAAATTTATTTCTAAAATGACATAAAGTTTACTTTAAAACTTCCAAACTTCCACATCCATGTTTTTGAATTTCCAGATTGGGACTCTCAGAATAAAATAATACACATTTCTATAGCAGAGGTAGCTCCTGTCATGGGGTTAAAATGTTCAACAGGAAAGAATCTTTTTTCCTTCTGGAGTTACCAAACACCTCCTCATACCTTTCAAAGTGACCTTTTAAAACTGAATATGAAACGCATAAAAGGTTCTGTCTCTCTCCATATGCATGTATTCACAATGTCCTAAGGCATTTATTTCAGCAGAATTCCTGATGTTTTAAAGTTGATTTAAAAACAAATAAACAAAAATATTTAAGAAATAACTGCATCTTATAGCATTTTAAGAACTTCTCTTTTACCATGTTACACATAAAAGGCATATCTAAATTTAGATGTATGTAGATAAACATGCCAATCCCTGAAAAACCCTAGACCACAGAAGTTCTAGGGAAAAGTCTGTATTATATTAAACATGAGGCTCCATTTCCTTGTTTTGAATTATTGGTGCTGCTGTGGCAACAGCACAATAGAGAACTGTGTTGCACTCTCAGCAGAGCTATTTATATTATTTAACCTCTTCCCTGGGAGTTCTTCCTCTACTGAGTTCTTCCATTATTTTAATAAAGCAGCCCATTCAAAGTTTTTTAAAAAATCGTTGCTACATGTGAACAAACAACAGTTACCTTTAAGCTCTTTAGGGCAAACATTCTGGACACGAAGCTAATCTTTTGACAAGGTTTAAGACAGAATACCCATTTAACAGATCATTTTACCAAAATATTTTTTTTAAATTTTACCAAAACATCCAGAAATGGGAAATAGCTAGTTAAGTCCTAATTAAAACACTTCAAAGGAGAAGATATTTCTACAAAATAAAAGTTCAAGGTGGTGTTCCTTCCTGAGTATAGGATGTTGCAAGTGGAAGGTGAAGCGTGTGCAGTGACATCGACTGGCAAAAAGACTAAGAGTAAACTAATTCCATAAAGGTACATGTCATAAAAATTTCTTTAATACTCACCCTCTAGAACAGTTATATTAACCAAAGAGAAAATTAATCAATTAGATTTATACTGGTGACTTGTTAAACTATGAACATTTCCTTTAGTTAGGATAAATTGGCTAGCCATGTAGTTGATTCAAAGGTAGGACCTTTTAATAAACTCTTTTGAACATAGTAAATGACGTTAATTCCCATATTTGGAAATCAACCAAGACAGCTGGAAGAAGTTGTTAGGACATGAGAAAACGAGGTAGGACAAAAAATGAAAAGTCAGTCTTCTCCAATGACTAGGAAATGCTTGGGGAGGGAGTAGTGCAAGGCAAAATATTAAGGGTCAGGCAGAAACTATCAAAATGGAAGCAAAGGACTATAAACACTTTTGTAAATGAAAACTGCACCTCTCTAGATTTATCTGTCACTTCTCCCATAGACCTGCTCTTCATGTACAAGGAAGTTCTCATTTTCCATTCAACTGGCCAATACCTTTCCCTCTTCCATCCACTTGGGCTTGCTGTTCCACCTGCCTGCCCTTCTCCCCTCTTTTTTTGCTGGCAAAGGCACTTGTTTAGACTTAGATCAGGTGTCTTGTCTGTCAGCTTGCTCAGTGACCCCCCACTCAAGCAGAGATTGTCACTGCTTCTTCAGTGTCACAGGCCACCATCCCTACTTCTGCCTGAGTGCTCACATCTTCTTACTATGAAGGTGTTTTTATCGAGTTCTCTCACTAAACCGGGACCTCCTCAAGGGCAGAGTCCACAGAAAACTCATTCTTCTCTTTTGCCTCTTTTTTTTTTAAATTGTGCTATGATTACTGAATGACTTAAATGATGGTATCAAAATGGATTTAAAATTAGTAATAAAAACCATAACATGTTTTTAAAAGTTACAATGTTCCGACATGTTTTAAAATATAAGTTTGCTCATGTAATAGAATGCAAGAAGATATTTAGGGTATAAAAGAAAAATAATAAGGATACAAAAAGAAAAAATTAGGAGAAATGGACCAGGAAGCCACTTTTGTCACTGCCTGCTATGACTATGAGCAAACTTAGTAAATATTCTATTAAAAATTTTTGAAGTGAATATTATAAAGGCTAAAATGAATAAGCATTATTTCTAGTTTTATATTTGGCTCCCGAAAAAAGTAAATTGGATAAGCTGTCATTCCAACTATTCATTATTTCTTTATAAAATGTAACACCACCCACTTTCTATGGAAGAAAAAAAATCACATATTCTTTCTTATTAAAACCTATGCCCTATAGAGGTGCTCTGTCAAGCTGAGAAATGGCATGTCAGGAGACAAAATATGCTGCAGAGACAGATGTCCCTATTCAAAATGCATGTACAATGATCAATCACAATTCAGAACATTCTTGAAAACTCAAGCACCACACTTAAAAAACAATTACAGAAAGACATGTTAAAATAACATCAAGAAGCTTGATACGTGCTGAATGCATTACCCAAGAAATTCAAAAGAGTATTTGTAGAACTTGAGAGGATTTTGTATTTTGTTAAGGTTCCGTATAAGAATTTGAACAGTACTGTTAAAGGAAATACTGTGCCAAGGTCCACACCTGCTCTTGGGTGAGCTCACCTTTGCCTTATGCTACAAGCTAGCCATTCAATACCCATACCTGGCCTATCATTAATGTCATTCCAAGTTTCATGAAGAATTTAGTATTTGTTGCTCCTAAGCATGCCTTTGATTTCATTTCAAGTGAGTAACCCTAAACAATATATAGCAGCGTAAACATATTTTTGAGATTTCATATATGATTATATATGCCTAGCTTTTTACTATCAAAGCCACATACTATTCCACTGCATGAAAATATCTCAAATTATTTATCTATTTTCCTATTGATGGATATTTGGTTTGTGAATAATGCTGAAATAAACATTTCTGTACATGTCACTTTGTGTACATGTGAGTATCTATCCCCATGGGATTACACCTCCCAGTGGAATTGCTGACTGGGCCCTTACGAGATGCACAACTTGCCTACATATGTATGAATATATTGCTCTCTTAAGTGGTACTAATTTAAACTTCCCAGTATGGTGAAATTTCCTACTGCTCCATATCCTCACCACCAGTTGGTGTTGTTGAACTTTATTATTTTGTCAAACTTATGGCTGATGGGTGTATGGAATTGTATAACCTAGTAGCTTTAATTTGCATATCCCTGATCTTGATTTTAGCTGTTTAGTGGCCATTTCGATTTCATTTGATCAAAATTGACTACTCTTATTTGTCCTGTTTTTCCTGGGTTATTTTCTTTTCTTTTCTTTCTTTATTATTTTTTTTTTTTTGATATCCTGAATGCTAATACTTGGTCATATTTATGTCACACATACCTTTTCCCAGTCTTTGACTTGTTTCTTTTTTCTTTTATCTTATAAATTTTAAATTTAATAATAATTATTTTCATAATTATTGATCCCTTCCTTCGAATTAGTGCTTTTTTGTATTTTGCTCAGAAAATTCTTCCACCCGCTATATCATAATATCCAATTTGCATTTCAAATTTAAATCCTTAAAATTCATCTGAAATTGCTTTTATGCTTTTACGAAGTAGGGATACATATTCAATTTTTTGTCCCAGTGCCATTTATTGAATAACTCATTTATTTGATGATCAGCAAGGCCATCTCTGTCATATATCTTGTTTCCATGTATAAATTGGTGCTTTCCGGGTGATTCCGCCTAATCCATTTGACATAATGTACAATATTATGGTTTTATAAGAAGTCTAGGTATGTTATAATGCCATTCTTCCCACTTTGTTCTTTTTATTCAAGATTGCCTTTCCTTTCCTTTCACGTAAATTTGACAGTTAGCTTGTTGAATTCCATAAAAAATTCTGTTGGGTACTTGATTAGAATTTCATTGAATCCATAGCTCAGTTTGAGAATTAACAACTTAATAATACTGAATATTTCAATTCATGAGAATGGTATCTTTCTCTATTTACTTGAATTATTTTCAAATAACTTTCATTAAAGATCATCTTTTTACATGATGGTATTTTGTGTCTTTTATTAGATTTATTCCTAGGTTCCTTTTTTGTGTGTGGCAAATGTTATAGATATTGTGAGTTGTATTTTCTAACTATGGAAATATATCTTCTTGATCTTTGTATCCAGAGCTCATTATACATTTAGGGCTCCTTATATGCATTTTGATTATGAATAAATGAATGACAAAATGTTGTGACATTTACATGAGAAATAAAATTCTATAATGATGGTAAACCAGAAACACATTATTGGGATTATTTTGTTTTCATTTTAACTAAGGTAAGATTAAAATAGGAGAAAAATTAAAGCCAGAATTAACCAAAATATTAGAAATCAATTTCAAAAAGAAAAACTAGGGAAGGGCAGAAAATTTTGTAGAAGGCAACATTTCAGAGGAAGCTAAAACCAAGGAAGAAAAATTTTAAAACAATTGAAAAAATGATTCATAAAAAGGATCTAGAATTATTTATCGTAAAAAAGTTATCCCTACATCTTACTGACTCTGAAGGATTTTTATTATTACACACCCTTAATGTTTAATTTTTTAAATATACTGCATATGTATTTAATATTTTAAACATATCTATATATCTATATCTATATCTATATCTATATCTATATCTATATACATATATATATACTCTACATTATCTGAGAACTGTTTCTCATGCATCTTACTCTTTCCTCCCACAAAGTTTAGAATTAAGATTTTTCTCCTTCATTCAGCCACACAATCATTTATCAAATATTTATTAAATTCAGTCCATATGCTGGGCACTTTATTTAAAAAATTTTTTTTAATGTTTTTATTTATTTCTGAGACAGAGAGAGACAGAGCATGAGCAGGGGAGGGGCAGAAAGAGAGGGAGACACAGAATCCAAAGCAGGCTCCAGGCTCTGAGCTGTCAGCACAGAGCCTGACACAGGGCTCAAACTCATGGACTGTGAGACCATGATCTGAGCTGAAGGCTGACGCTTAACTGACTGAGCCACCCAGGCGCCCCCTGGGCACTTTAATAGATAGTAAATGGAATGTGCCTGACTTCCACCCTCACAGAAGCTTATGGGCTCCTGGAGAAGACAGATATTAAATAAGAACTCCCCAGTCTGTATTAAAATGTTGTGACAAGGGAAATACAGAGTGGTATGCGTACAGTTGAGGACCCGAGAGAGAAGACATCATGGACTGCCCATCTTGAGGAAGTGCTGTTAAAACTAATACTTGAAGAAAACTTAGGAATTAGAGACAAAACAGGTGTTCAGGCTGGACAAAAGCCATGGGGTGCACAACATGTAAGATCACAGCATTTCAAGGATCCAGGAAACAAAGGGGGAAACCAATGCCAAATATTTGTTCTTTGTTTTCTTACTCAAACACATGACAGCCTGAAATACTTGGACTTTCTGGTTCAATATGAAGACAAGGAGGCAGAAATGGGAACTCCTTTTTTTTTTTTTTTTAATATATGAAATTTATTGTCAAATTGGTTTCCATACAACACCCAGTGCTCATCCCAAAAGGTGCCCTCTTCAATACCCATCACCCACTCTCCCCTCCCTCCCACCCCCCATCAACCCTCAGTTTGTTCTCAGTTTTTAACAGTCTCTTATGCTTTGGCTCTCTCTCACTCTAACCTCTTTTTTTTTTTTCCTTCCCCTCCCCCATGGGTCAGAAATGGGAACTCCTAATGTTCTAAGCTGTGGATCTTCTCTAAGACAATATGTATGTACCTAAAATGTACTTAGACAGAATAGCTGGGATTAATTCACAAATAGTTCATATACAATTTCACTTCAATATACACATCTACGGAGTGCCTGGGTGGCTCAGTCGGTTAAGTGTTTGACTTTGGCTCAGATCATGATCTCACGGTTCGTGGATTCAAGCCCCGTGTCAGGCTCTGTGCTGACAGCTCAGAGCCTGGAGCCTGCTTCGGATTCTGTGTGTTGTCTCCCTCTGTTTCTCCCCCACTCACATTCATTCTCTCTCTCTCTCTCTCTCTCTCTCTCAAAAATAAATAAAGCTTAAAAATTAAAAAAATATATATACATATCTACAGAGTATACCATGCAGGTATACAGTCACATATGCAAAACTAGTAACTCAAAATATACAATTATGTTTTTAATGTACAATTCTTTTAAAATCATACACTGTACACCTTCAGCATCTACATTTCCTTCCCTAATTATAATTTCTACAAGAAAATTTTACCATAAGATATTGACAAACAATAATGGTGAGAGATGATCAGTATTACATAGGGATATTTGTAATTCAGACAAACTTTGTAGAAATTATTTGTTGAACATTTGAAGAATTTCCACATAATTATTAAATATACTAAATATTCTTTCCATAGTATGTTTAGTATACCAAATCAATGTTAATACTACATTAGTTCTTGCCAAATAACAATATCACAACAAAAATCAAATAATGTAATTACCAGAAAATTTGGCTAACTTAAATTCAAAAATAGTAAAGCTTATAATTTATTTTTGTCATTTCATTAAAAATGGAACAAAATGCCAGTTTGAATCATGATATAAAATCCATGCAGATTTAGCTATTTTCTATTTTATTTGGCTTTTCCAAAGACCAAAGGAAAAGAAGGCATTTTTCAGTCATGATTCAGAAGGTAAACATAAAATCTAATCATAATTCCAGAAGCAACCATGACTTATATTTTAGCATTTCCCTTCTTGTTCTTTTTGCCTAAAAATAATGCATTTATGTATACATGTTGTGTGTATATATGTATGTATATATATATATGTATATATATATATATATATACATACACACATATATGTATATTTATATTCAAGACAAATATATATGTATGTATTCAAAATAAATCATTATTTAGGTTTATTACCTACTTTTTACAAAAACAATATCATTTAAAAGACTTATTTTATGACTGTGTAATATTCCACAGGAAAAATGCACCATATTAAACTTGGCTGTTTTCTATCATTAGTAGGCATTCAGATATGTTTCTGACTTTATTTGTTCTTTATAAATAAAAAGCATTGTCTTTTTACTTTATGCCTGTTATACTAACAACGTGGGAACTTAATGGCAGAAAAAGTGACAGAAAAATAAACCACCTTTCTTCTCTAAGTCACCTGTCTTAAAAAACGTGTGCAAACATTTACTGAAGACCAATTCTATTCCAGGCCCTTTCATAAGCACAGAGGATACAGAGAGGAGTGAAAAACACTTGCCAGGAGCTCATTGTCTATCATAGTTATTTCCAACTGGGACAATTCTGCCTTGCAGAGGACATCTGGCAATGCTTGGAGACATTTCTGGTGGTTACAGTGTGGGAGGATAGCGTTACTGGCCTGTAGAGGCCAGAGGTGTTGGTAAACACCCTCCAGTGTACACAACTAGCCACCACAACAATTATGGAGCCCAAAAGTTCAATAAGAAAAGTGCCAAGGTTCAGAAACCCTGGTCTAGTCCTCTTGTGCAGTCTCCAACTCCATCACACTCAAGAGTTCATCTCTCCTCAATGATAACATTTAATAAGTTATAAGAATGATTAGGCACACCAAAAATCTCCATGAAGCTACATATTTAGGTCAACAGAACGGCCCAACTAGAAGGAGTCCATCCCAGTTTCCATACTCGTATTTCAAATACAGTGACTCCAGATACTGATCAACAAACCCCAAAGCCTGGCAGGATTTTAAATCTGGGGCATAGACTTCAGACTCTGTTTAATGTGGCTTCTTCTACTCTCTTTCAGACTGTTCGAGTTTAGGATTGTCTCAGGCAAGAAAATGAAAACAAGGTATTTTTAACTACCTGCTCAATTGCTTGGAAAATTACCTCTTAAAACATTTAAACACCCACTTCTCATTTTTTCCAAAGCCCTTGAGTAGCCAAATGATATTAATCACTGGAAATCCTTGAAGAAAGATGTAATTTTTCAGTGTTTGGAGGGTTCATTTTATTTTTCAAGCTATTTATTTTGGAATATACGTATACGTATGTGTGTATGTAGTATGGGTATATGTAATTACTATAAACATACTATACATGTTTTATAGAATATGTACATGTATATAGTACAGTATGTATATATTATATATACTATGTATAGATACATACATACATCTGCAAGACAATCATAAAGTTGCTACAAACCCGGCAGCAGTACCTTCTCTGAAATTCTAGAAGATTCAATTTTGATAGACCCACATGAGCCTTCAAAGAGTAGCAAACTCATCATAGCAATTGAAATCCAAGTAATTATACGTTCTTCAACTACAAATGCAATATTTATTAGGCAAAAGAATCCTGATTTTGTGTAATGCTGTATATAATGAGATTGTACATTTCCTTTAATCTTCCATTTGTTCAAATAACCACAGCACAGCTGGTGGCAACAAAAGCTACTCAATTGTTTTTTCACTGTCTAAACTTGGAATAAATGGTCCAGCTCTAGAAAAGAAGTTGTCCTTTTGTCTGATAAGTTCCTTTCAAGTGGTTATCAATTTAAGTAGAGAAGTCAAAGCAGCCCATCAGCAAATACCTCATCAGATAAAACATCAAATACCAACCACCCCCATTACTGAAAACACTGGTTTGGAAAATAAACAAGGGCAAAATGGCTCACTGCTTTTAATCAGCGTAATGAATACCATTAACTCAAACTGCAAACTCCCTATTCACCAGAAGTGAATTATTTAGTTCCAATATCTTTCCAATGGTTTCTTTTTCTCTTTAAACTTTAATTAAAATCAACCACATTTGAAAACTGTGGAGCTTGAGACTAAGAAAAGATTTTCAGCAATAAAAGTGTTTTTAAAACTTTGGTTCTGGGAACCTCTCCGACATTTGAAAATTCTTCAACTTAACTGGAAATGCAATTTGTGTAACTTAAACATCAGTAAAGAGAGATATAAAATTCAAGCTATTCAACCAACTTTTGTGAAGAAAATTCCACGTGCTGAATACCATGAGCACATGACAAATAGGGCATCATGAGAGAAAGTATTTTATGGCTCAAGCAATTCATGTATCAATCAGATGTTTGTCAATGAACATGGATACTGAAAAGTTTTCATAAAGTATACAACAATCAATATTTTGGAAGTATCTTATAAAAGCTTTTCTACTGTTCTCCTTGATTTCCGAATATTCTAATAGGTTTAGTGTTTTTATTAGCTCTATTAAATATCTGAGTTCTCATGAAAATATTAATTGATCAAAAATGTACATTTTAAATTGTTCCAATAGCTGTGAGAAGTATCAACATCAATTAAAATTAGCACGTGGGCACCTGGGTAGCTCAGTTGGTTGAGCATCGGACTTCAGCCCAGGTACTGGTCTCAAAGTTTGTGAGTTGGAGCCCCGTGTCAGACTCTATAACTGACAGCTCAGAGCCTGGAGCCTGCTTCCGATTCTGTTTCCTCTCTCTGCCCCTCCCATGCTCATGCACTCTTCTCTCTCTCTCTCTCTCAGAAATAAACATTAAAAAAATTAAAAACAAAAGATTAGTTGTGTTCAGCATTCTACCAAGTACTATGAAAAGAAATAGTAACATTGGAAATAGACTATAAGAATGGTTTCATGGGTTTCGGTTGACATTTTCACAGTATTTATGTATCCACCTAATATGTATCATCTACCACATACAAAGCTACATAAAAATTAAAAAAAGAAGCAGAAAATATTTCCAGTTGAGGAAACATGATAGAAAAGCCCTTTACAGGAATATATTGAATACCATGGGGGAAACAAACCCCAGACTAAAGGAATGTGCATAGATTCTCTTTCTTTCCTTTTTAAATACTTTTTTAATGTTTATTTATTTTTGAGAGTGAGAGAAACAGAGCACATTCAGGGGAAGGGCAGAGAGAGAGGGAAGATACAGAATCCTAAGCAGGATCCAGGCTCTGAGCTGTCAGCATAGAGCCCGATGAGGGGCTCAACCCAACGGACCACGAGATCGTGACCTGAGCCAAAGTCAGATGCTTAACCAACTGAGCCACCCAGGCACCCTGATTCTCTTTCTGACCCAACTCGCATCCCTGCATGTTGACTAGCCACACTACAATAGTTCAGAAAACAACTATTGGTGAACTGATAAAATATTATTCCTGGGTAGTTGGATTTTTTTTTTAATCAATGTCTGATTTCCAAACGTAAAATTTTATGAAAGAAAATACCATGAACAGGGCACCTAGGTGGCTCAATCAGTTGAGCTCAGGTCATGAAGTCAGTCTGACTTCAGCTCAGGTCATGATCTCACAGTCTATGAGATGGAGCTTCGTGTTGGACTCTGTGCTGACAGCTCTGAGTTACAGCCTGCTTCAGATTCTGCATCTGCCTCTGTCCCTGGCCCTCCCCCTCATACTCATTCTCTCTCTCAAAAATAAATAAACATTAAAAAAAAAAAAGGAAAATAGCATGAACGGATAGCTTATAAGATACTGCTTCTAGCAACAATTTTGTGCATATATGATTTTTTGTTTTGGTCTCCCGTCAACATTCATGGATACTATTATAAGTGAAATTGTATCCATGCACCTGAAATACCTAGTATTGACTCCTCCTTAATCTGAAGAAAAGGACAAGTTTTCTTTGAATGTTCTCAGGATCTATTTTTCCCACCACCTAACATAGACTGAAATTAAATCAAATTCACCATTTATAATAAAAGCCCTCACTGAGATGCCTGGGTAGCTCAGTCGGCTGAGCGTCTGACTCTAGATTACTGTTCACATCATGATCCCAGGATAGTACAATCCAGCCCCGTGCTGGGCTCATTGCTGAGTGTGGAGCCTGCTTAAGACTTTCTTTCTCTCTCTCTCTCTCTCTCTCTCTCTCTCTCTCTCTCTCTCTCTCTCTCTCTCTCTCTCTCTCCCTTTGCTACTCTCTCCCAATTGCATGCTCCCTCCCTCCTAAAATAATTTGTGTTTTTTTTTTAAAGTCTTTGCTGTTCTTCAGTAAGCACCACCTCTTAAACAGATGTGCTCTAAACTTAACAATACATCATGATGGACATACACAGACACTCCTGGGCACAATGTTTAAATACCCCTATAGTAACTAGTTTTTCCTTAATGGCACTAAAGTATATAACAAAAAGTAAATGAAAAAGTTGTGGCCTAACACCATTTAGATGCAGTCAATATTTTTAAAGAATATATAGCTAAATTTCTAAATCCACTTATATAAACAGCTTTCTCTTACAACTGGAAATTCTGTCTAATTGAAGCCTAAATTAGAAGAAGGGCTTCAAGATGTCACTAAGAGAATAAATTAATTAATCTTCCCCATAAGAACTAAAATTCACATAGTAGCAATACACGAGTAAGACTGTCTTAACAAGAATCACCCTTTCTAAAATAGGAATGTGTTAATCCCTCAAAATGAATTGCTGGCCTCTATATTCATGTCTGTCTTACATAATGAGTATATAGTCAATGACTTTTAGCTTGCCAAAATCTTCCACACCTAATTTCATGATGGCTATGAAGCAAATACTTTGCTTGTATAATTGCACAGTATTTTTTAAAATGATGATATGTCTATGACTTCTTTAAATTAAACCATTAATAGTTATATATGTATGTAAGCTCTATTTTGTTCTTCCTTGATACATTGGTTAAAGAGAGTGTTGCTTAATTCCTATATACCTGTGAATTTGCCAAATTCCCTTCTGCTTTTTATTTCTAATCTCATTCTATTGTGGTTGGACAATATACTATGCATATTTTCAATCCTTTTAAATTTATTGAAATTTGTTCAGTGGTCTAGCATATATGGTTTATCTTAGAGAATAGACCTTACACACTTCAGAACAATGTATATTACATGTTGCTGTTGGCTGGAGCAGATATTCTGCTAACATTCTACAGATGTTTGTTAGGTCTAGTTGGTTTAGAGTGTTATTGTTATTAAAGTCTGCTATTTTCTTCTGTGTCATCTGTCTAGTTTTTGTATTCATTAATGGTAAAGTCTCTTACTGTTATTGGTGAATTTTCTATTTATCCCTTTATTCTGTCAGTGTTTGTTTCCTATTTTTTGTGCTTCTGTTACTAGGTGCATTAGTGTTTATAACTACTATGTCTTCTTCATTGGTTGATCATTTGATCATTACAAAAAGTCCTCTTCTGCCCCTAGTAAAAATTTTTGTCTTAAGGTCTATTATGTCTGACATTAGTATCTTTTTTTGGTTACTACTAGAATGGTATACATATCTTTTTCCATCCTTTAACTTTCAAAATGTTCGTTTCTTTGAATCTAACATGTTTCTTGTATACAGAAGATAGATGCTTTCTTATCCATTCTGTCAGCATCTGCCTTTGATTGGGTTATTCAACCCATTTATATTAAATAAATTACTGATAAGATAGAATTTATGTCTGCCATTTCTATGTCATGTCTCTTGTTCCTCTATTCTTCTCACTGCCTTATGTTGTGTTACACAGATATTTTTTGCTGTACAATGTTAATTCCCATGTCATCTTTTTTAAATATATTTTTAGGGCGCCTGGGTGGCTCAGTTGGTTAAGCGTCTGACTTCAGCTCAGGTCATGATCTCGCGGTTTGTGAGTTTGAGCCCTGCATTAGGCGCCATGCTGACAGCTCAGAGCCTGGAGCTTGCTTCAGATTCTGTGTCTCCCTCTCTCTCCCTGCTCACACTTTGTCTCTCTCTCTCTCTCTCTCAAAAATAAATAAACATTAAAAAATTTTAAAAAGATAAATATATTTTAATTATTTTATTAGTCCCTGGAGATTAAAATTATCTTAATTTGCAGCAATTTAGTTCAGATTAATACTAACTTAATCTCACTAAGACACACAATATTACTACTATATAGTTTTGTTCCCTCTTCTCTCCTTTGTGTTATTATTTTCATACAAATTACTTTTAATACATTATTGTCCTATTAACATAGTTTTATAGTTATTGCTTTATACAGCTGTCTTTTAAATCAAGAGAAAAAAGTTATAAACAAAAATACATTTATACTGTCTTTTATATTTACCTATGTAGTTACCTCTACCAGTATTCTTTACTTCTTCATGTGGAGTTGAATTGTGGTTTTGTATTCCTTCATTTCAGCCTGAAGAAATTTCTTTAGTATATCTAGTAGGGCAAGTTTGCTAGCAACAAAATCTCTGTTATTGTTTATCTTTCATTATCTTAATTTGTTCTTAAAATTGAAGGACACCTTTGCTGGATATAATATTTTTGGATGAGAATCTTTCAGCACTTTGAATATGTCATCTCACTGCCTTCTCTAGCCTTCATGGTTTCTGAAGACTAGTCATCTGTCAATCATATTGAGGACTGCTTGATTTGATGTTTTTTTTGTTTTGTTTTGTTTTGGTTTTTTTGCTGCTTTCAAGATCTCTTTGTTCTTTGCATCACCAGTTTGACTATGAGGTGTCTGGGTGTGGTTTATTTATTGGGCATTTTCCTCATAACATTTATTGGGGTTTGTTGAGCTTCTTCAACACATATACTTATCTTCAAATCTGGGGAGTTTTCAGCTATGATTTCTTGAAATATTCTTTCTGCTTCTTTCCTTCTGGAACTTCCATTATACACATATTGGTACTCTTGATGTCTCACAGGTCTCTGTGGCCCTGTTCATTTTTCCTCATTCTTTTACTTCTTGTTCCTCAGATGAAATAATTTCAATTGACCTATCTTCAAGTTTGCTAGTTTTTATCCTTCAGCCAGTTCAAATCTGTTGAGCTCCCCTGGTAAATTTTTCATTTCATTTATTGTGCTTTTCAACCCCAGAATTTCTATTTCTTTTTTTTACAATGTCCAACTCTTCATGGATATTTTATATTTAGTTGACAACACACTATTCTCATACTTCCCTTTAGTTTTGTAAACATGGTTTCCTTTAGATTTTTGGACATATTTATCATAGCTGATTTAATTCCTTTGTCTAGTAGGTCTAATGTCTGGGCTTCCTCAGAGACAGTTTTTATTGATTTTGTTTTTTCTATGTATGATCAAGACCTTTCTTTCTTCTATTTTTGGCATATATTGCACTTTTTTTGTTGAAAACTAGACATGTTAAGCAATATAATGTAGCAATTCTGGAAAACAGATACTCTCTCATCCCCAAAGTTTTTGGTTTGTCTGTTTGATGTTGTTATTGCTTCTCTTGCTGATTTTGCTGTTGTTTGCTTAGTGACTTTTCTGAATTCTCTAAAGTTTGTAGTTTTGTCATTTGTAACCACTGAAGCCTCTGCTCAGTTAAATCTGTGATGAGCTAATGATTAGACAAAGATTTCCTTAAACACCTTGAACCAATATGTCTCCCAGACTTTGACAAGGGGCGCTATATGCATCTTGGGGCAAAAATGCAATGTTCTGGTGAACAGTTTACAACTCTGGCTCAGCCTTGACTTCCTCCTTGTGAAGAAGCTCAAGGTCAGCCAAAGGTAAAGGTTAGGGCTCTCTCAGGTCTTTCCTGGGCATGTGCACATCTCTGCCCGTATCTCTTAAGCAAAAACTGAAAAAAGCTTCCTTGTTATATAAAACAAGACACTGAAGCATCATCAGTATAAATTCTTACATGACCCAGAACTTAATTCACTGTGGATATGCCCTTTACCATTAGCTAATATTTCTCTGCCTGGCTCTGAATAAATCATGGTTTTATGCTCATCAGAACAAACTTCTCTGCATATTTTGTAGATGATTTAAAAACACAGAACCTGATCCAAGCATTACAAGCCAAGATATTACAAAGGTTGCATATTTCAATAAAACCTTGAAGATGATAGGGTCCAGGAGGTGCCAAAGTGCTTCCATCCTCAAATTAAAATTCTAAACAGTTGTACAAAAGTTCCTGAGTTCAGCATCTTCTGTAGCCCACTCCCCAGAGAGAGGTTTCATGGTTTTCACACATACTCAGCACATACAGCTCATTTAGAGAAGGGCTTATATAACCAAACATTTTGACTTCATAGGCTTGTTCAGGGACCTTTCTGTGAGATGATAATTGAATCTTTCCAGTGCTGCTTATGCTGAGATCATCTTATAGATGTTCTTCATGAGGGTGACAGAGAGCACAGCATTATATCAAACACACCCAATTCTTTCACATAATAGTCATCAGAGACTCTGTACCAGTACATTTATGGGATCAATCAGTTATCTTTCCATTCTGTCCTTAGATAGAGCTTGGTAAAAAGGAATTGGCCAAATAAAAAGCTATGCTTGGAAATTTACATATCAAAATCAATGCATACATTTTTAAAAGTTCCACTTGACTAAATTTCCCACAAATTGAGAATCTGCTCTTAAGATAAATCATTGCATTTCATGTTTGCTCATAAAAATTAAGGGGTTGGTATTTTGTATGTGGAAGCTTTTAGTTCATAAATAATAGCTGGCTTAAAATTAGCTGACTGATGATTACAGTTGGATACCATAGATCTTTCTAAAATATTTTATTTAACTGACAACAGGTTTAATTTCTAATAAATAAATTGACTCATCAAAATGACACATAGTTATGGAAAGAGGTCATTACGATACTCCACTATTTTTAACTCTTTGGAAAGGAAAAAAAGTATCCTAAGTGGGAAAATCTATTAAAGAAATTTAAAGTGCACATTTAAGCAAAAAAGAGCAAAGAAGACAAAAGTTAAGGTTCTCAGGTTAACGACCATTTAGTTATGTTAAACTTAATATGTGTTTAATTAGGCTATTAAATGTGTACTTTAATGTAACACAGGTGAAATGCAGAGTAGTTAATGTTTCCATGAGAATTTAATTTCTACACTTCCTTACTCTCCCATGTTGAAACAGGCAACCTTTGAGTTGGGTTAATATAGCCCTTTGCAGTTAATTGCTTTGTTTTGGTTTTATTTTAAAAAGAAAAGAATAAAGCAACTGACAGTATTTAGTATTATTCATGTTTAAATGGTCCTTGTTGGTTTTAAAAATAATACCTTAGTAAAAGGAATAGATTAGAGGATATGTTTATATCTTTGCTAGAGCCAACCTTCTTGACTTGACATAATTTTTTAGCCAGACTTTATTAGTAAGCAGTGAACCACTATATTAAAATAAATCAAAAGAAATGATTATTTAAATGTATTTTAATTATAGAACAAGTAGCCACAATTCACACACGAAATCCTTAATGTCCTCGCTGACTTTAGCAATAAGAACAACAACAAAAACTAAGGCAGCATGCCTTTGACTTCACTGATTCTACTTCATAACTTATAAACACCATCAGAAAAAGGCAACAAAATTTACCTTCTTGGTGTTATTGAAAAGAGTATGCCCCAGAAACCCTATCTTAATCCTGTGCTTGTTTTCTTTACAAGCACCAACCTTTTAGTTGGTGCTCTCTGTTGCATCTTAAATACAGAGTGTAAACCTTATTTTGTAGTGGGAATGAAGGAGAGAATACTTCCCATTAGTCCCATACAGTTATAGCATGACGGTTTCTGGACTTGTGTGATTACCCTACAATATACTGCCCCAGTAGACTGGACTGTGACACATATCTTGGGATCCTTAAGAATCTATTCCCAAATAACTGGGAGAGAATGGTAGTGCTGGCATCAGAGGAGCCAACAGGGTTCCCATTAGAATACATTTTGTTAAATCAGAAAGAGCTCCAGAGTTGTCTAACATGTCCACTCCATGTTTTAGAACCCTAAAGTATCTGTCCTAAAACTGGTTCAGTGGATTTAACACACTGACCCTTACCTTCTCTGCACACAGCTGTTGATCTAGCTCTGGATGACTTCCCAAGCATAAGCCTAGCCACCCCAGAAAAGTCAATTTCCAGTAAGAGAGGACTATAATGTTCCAGATCAACATACTTTGTACAGCCATGCTCTTTGAGAATAAATGGCCTGGTAATTCATTACCTCCTAGTTACTCATTTACTACTATCCTTATGTAGTAGGCAGAGCTTTAAAAGCAAATCTAAATCCCAGATACACTACTTAGTAGCTTCATGACTTTGCATAAATAGTTAATTCTTATACACCTCAGTTTTCTTATCTCCAAAGTAGAGAAATTAGGAATTTCTCCTAAAACTGTCATGCTGACTAAATGAGATAATGTTTTTAAGTGTCTAAAAACAGTGCCTGGCAAAGAATAAGCACTCAGTAAATGTGAGCCTTCTCAACAGCAGTACTGTAAATACTAAGAAACATTATCAAAGAACACATCTGATTAGCAATGTTTTGACTAAGTTTAGAAGGCAAGCATTGGGAACCGATTAAAGGAACAGGTTGCTAGACTAGATGTGACTTACAATTATTAGAGTGATCATCATTCATTGTTCATTCAGATATTTATTAAGCATCTGAATGCTCACTAGATTCTATACAAGGAAAAAAAAGTTGACAATTCTCTAAAAGACTCACAATACTAGGGGAATATAAGACAAATATACACATCAGTATGATTGGGGAAAATTATAGCCAATGCCAACTGAAGTAAAAGTGCTTAAAGGTGGGGAACTCCTATCTGGTAAGAGGGATTATTACACTATGAAATATTTCTAAATAAAGTAACATTTTTTTTATTCTGGATATATTCTTTTGATAATACTAGGCTCTGAAGGAGATCTCAGGGGTAAATATCAAATTCCTTTATTCAATAATATTTACTGATAATTGATTATGTGCTAAATACCTCATTCCACTAAACCTCAAACAACATTCAGGGCTAAAAATGGCTTGTCTTCATATATCAATAAAATCTTATTTGTTTTAGGAAAAAATGCAACTGGGGTGCCGGGGTGGCTCAGTCAGTTAAGTGTCCGACTTTAGCTCAAGTCATGATCTCATAGTTCATGGGTTTGAACCCCACATCAGGCTTTGTACTGGTAGGACGAAGCCTGCTTCTGATTCCCTGCCTCCCTCTCTCTCCATCCCTTTCCCACTCTCATGTTCTTTCTCTCTCTCTCTCTCTCTCTCTCTCTCTCTCTCAAAAATAAACATTAAATTAAAAAATTCAATCATTCTATTTTGACAAAATTTTAATCCCTGCTTAAATATTTCCTGAGGAAAACTGCAGGATTCACCTGCAGAGAAGTCTACTGATTTATAAGACTATTTCTGTCACTTTTTAAATGGCTTTCAGGGGCGCCTGGGTGGCTCAGTCGATTGAGCGTCTGACTTCGGCTCAGGTCATGATCTCATGGCTCGTGAGTTCGAGCCCCGCGTCGGGCTCTGCACTGACTGCTCAGAGCCTGGAGCCTGCTTCAGATTCTGTGTCTCCCTCTCTTTCTGCCCCTAACCCACTCACATTCTGTCTCTGTCTCTCTCAAAAATAAACATTAAAATTTTTTTTTAATAAATAAATAAATTAAATAAATGGCTTTCCTTTTTATTTTCTTTCCTTTAAGAACCTGTAACATGTAAACTGGATCCAGGATCACAGAGACCTTGAATTAAACTGTTGGCCAAAGCAAATTATTTCTCTGAGCCAAGTTTCCTCCTTTGTAAAAATCCGTAAAATAGAAATAAATTTCAGCATTTTGCTTGTACTCTGTGGTTTTTATTTCCTTGTGCCAACTTGTTTACAACTAAACCTCCTTTGCTAGATTGCTTCTTAGAAACAGCTACCACATCTTGTTCACTTTTACATGCCCAAAGTACTTAACATAGTGCTTGCTTCACACAGATAACAACTATAAATTACCTATGTCTAACACCTTTCCCCCTGCTTGGATGATAGCAAAAGCATCAAATCTACTCTTAACCAATAAACTAATATATTTTTATTTCATGTACTTTGCCAGGGAGACAATCTCCAAACCCAATGTTATATAAGGTTTAGCTAAAACTCATTAAGAGAATAATATTTTCATTCTTACTTATTTTTGACAGATAAAAATAGTATATCTTTAAGGCGTAGAGCACGATGATTTGATATACATATAAGGGACCACCACAATGAAATTATTTAACCTATCACCTCCCATACTTAACACTTCTGTGTGTGTGTGGTGTATGTTACTATTGTTTACTACAGTCACCATGCCGTACATTAGATCTCAAGAACTCACTCCTCTCATTAGCTGACAGTTTGTACCCTCTGATCGATAAAAGATCATCTAAATGTGCAATAAGTCATACTTGAAATCAGTGCTCCGCGATAATCCCCTGAAGATTCTGATGCAGTATGTCTGAGATGGAGTCTGAGAGTCTAAATTTCTAACAAGCCCCCAGGTGATGCTGAAGCTGCTGGTCAGCAAACCTCACTCTGTTGGTCGGCTCTAAATCACTCTTAAAGTTTGTGCCTGGTGTTCATTTTTTGTTCTCTATAGAAGTGTTTTCCTGGACGATGCTTAAGCATTAAACTACTAGCCAAAAGCATTTTAGAAACATACTTTTAAAAGTCCTAAGACGAGCTTTGTCCTATATACTTGGGTGCTTTTGAGTACTCTCATTATTTATTACATTTTGTGGGGCTTGTCTCACAGGACGTATCACAAAGATTTCTCTCGAGACTTGGTATTAGAAAGAGTGGTGCTCCTTCTGCACAGCTGGCTTGTTCTTCTAGGACACACAGTATCAATCTTTTAAACTGTTGGTCTTTCCCTTTTTTCTGTGGCTGCTTGAAAACCTACAGACAGCTGTGTCGGCCCTTTCCCTACAGAAAATGAGCAGTACCTTAGCACCTGGATTATATGTACAACTTCATCTTAAATCATTAAATAATTCATCTACCTTTTCCTTCCCTTATTTTTTGCTGGCTTTTATTTTACTACATTTTGGATTTTGCAGTATTATATTTATATATTATAAACAGACTTAAAATCCTGTTTGAAATGGATTGGAATGGAAATTGAAAGAAAAACTGACAGATTTTAAGAAGAAAACACATGTATCACGGTTCTCATACATTCCATCATCTTTTATAAAAACTACAATGCAGCTTGCTAAAATTTTTATTAACTGACTTAAAGTTATTTTTTATAGTTTTTTTAAGTTATTTATTTTGGGGGAGAGAGACAGAGAGAGAGAGAACTCAGAGGAGGGGCAGAGAGGGAGAGAGAGAAAGAATCCCAAGCAGGCTCTATGCTGTCAGCACTGAGTCTGTCAGCATACAGCCTGAACCCAGAAACCATGAGATCATGACCTGAGCCAAAATCAAGAGTCAGATGCCTAACCGACTAAGCCACCCAGGCACCCCTGACTTAAATTTATTTTTAAGAAAATTAGGGTTCCAAAAGCCTTTGCTATCATTTCCATTACTGATGACAATGGACTGTCTCAGAGCAGTAAGACAGAACCCAAATTGGAAGGTAGGAATGGCTGGCCATTGGCTGCCTGATTTGTTTCCAGCTCTCTCATGATATGCTGTGGATCTCTTCACTCAGTCTGGGGGTTCAGAGCTCTTTCAATTCTTTCACCAACTTCCCTGAAATCCAATTACCACTATGAACTCCTACAGAATTTATTTTCTCTACTATTTTTTGCTCTCTCCCAAATGCTATATATACAGTGTTGTTATAACATTCATATTTTTATATTTTTGTGTCCCTCACTTGCACCCAACTTTCCATGCAGTCAGCATCAATATTACTTTCTGCTTATTAAGTAACAACATTACTATTGTAGGAACCCTACAATAGGGGGCACTGCATAATAATCTTGGACACTCAATACAGAGGTAAGAAATTAAAAACTAACCATCTGGGACAAACAAAATTATCTCTTCAAGTTATTAAGAAAAGCCCTAGGTCTGCTAGGATGGCAAGGTTACTGAAGAGCACCTATAACTATGAAGTCACCTTGGCAATTAAGATGTTTTAAATAATGCTTTCAAAGTCCTCTTAATCATTTCACTCCATTGTAGAAACTCATCAATGTCTCATCAAAGCTGTCTATAAAGCTGCTTGAATTTTAAGGCTATCAAAGGTATGGTCACAACCTATTTTTCCAAGTTGAATGATTTCCCATTTTTCTTTTATATATTTAATTCTCCAGGCAAATCAATCCATTTACTTGTCTCAAATGGCTCTTCTATCATCCCCTTGCCTTGCTTAATATCATGAATCCTGCCTGAAGTACTATTCATGTCTGTCACACAACTAAATCCTATCCATCCTCCAGAAACCAATGAAAATGTTCCTCCTTCATGATGGTGTCTTTCCCTATTTTCCAATTTGAAAGGAATCTCAGTCTGCCACATTTATGTATCACCTATCATCTGTCTCCTGTCTCCTTACAAAATACTGCTTTTGACTACATTTTGGGTTTGTTGTTGTTGTTGTTTTTTCTTGTTTTTTTGGTTGTTTGTTTTGTTTTTGCATATGATATCTGCCAACTGGTTAGCCCTCTGAAGAAAGTTATGGCTACTTTTTGTTAATATTCAGAAAACTCTTACCTTACTCCCTTCAATCTAGTCTTTAAAAGTCTACTGAAGGAAACCATCAACAAAATCCTGCTAGGGGTGCCTAGGTGGCTCAGTTGGTTAAGTGTCTGACTTCGGCTTAGGTCATGATCAAACAGTTAGTGGGTTTGAGCCCCGCGTGTGGCTCTGTGCTAACAGCTTGGAGCCTGGAGCCCGCTTCAGACTCTGTGTCTTCCTCGCTCCCTGCCCCTCCCCGGCTCATGCTCTGTCTTTGCCTCTCAAAAATGAATAAACGCTAAAAAAAAATTTAAAGAAAATCCTTGTCGACATGCATCAGCAGGTCATTACAAAGCAAAGAAAGTGTTATTTGTTTACCTGTTTTTCCTATGAAACAAGCCTCTTTTAATCACACCTCCCATTTATGTGTGTGTATGAAGTATACATTCATAATTTTGCAAAACACAATAAATATATAAAATGTTTAGTTTGCATATTCCAGTTTTGATTAATCATGGAATAGTTTTCCTTCACAGAGATTGATAAGGGCTACTACTCATAAAATGCAACTCTACATAATAGTACTCTCCTTGGAGAGTGTTATGCTAAGTGAAATAAGCCATACAGAGAAAGACACATACCATACGTTTTCACTCTTATATGGATCCTGAGAAACTTAACAAAAACCCATGGGGGAGGGGAAGGGAAAAAAAAAAGAGGTTAGAGTGGGAGAGAGCCAAAGCATAAGAAACTCTTAAAAACTGAGAACAAACTGAGGGTTGATGGGGGGTGGGAGGGAGGGGAGGGTGGGTGATGGGTATTGAGGAGGGCACTTTTGGGATGAGCACTGGGTGTGTATGGAAACCAATTTGACAATAAATTTCATATATTGAAAAATAATAAATAAAACAATAAATATGGATTTTCTCATAAAAAAAATAGTACTCTCCTTGGTACTTCAACACTTAACAAAGCACCTAAACTTCATAACAAAGTAGAGAGTGCTCTGAATTATAGGAGTCAAATTATTTCAAATGTATGATTAAATATGCTATAAAATTATTCTTCTGAACACTTATTTTATTTGTTAAAGACCATATGTTCTTCCTCAAAATAACTTGCTATTTTTGAACTATTACTCAGCCACACACTTCCTACAAGCAGCAAAGGTTACTTCAGCGAAACCTTGATTTTACAATATTTGAAAGACTTTCTTCTGCTACTCTATGCCAGCTGAAAATTCATGAGTCATAGGTGAATGGCAGGGGCAGTCCTGGAGGTAACTGTTCCTTAATGCAACTGGCCTGAAATAAAATTTATTTAGCAATTATTATTTTATAAACTCTTTCATACACACGATTGTTTTTTTTTTGTTTTTTTTGTTTTTTGTGTTTTTTTTGCTTTAAAGCAATGATGAAAACAAGTATCAGTATTACTTCCACTTTTCAGAGGATGCAATCAGGTCTTAGAGGAGTTAGGTGAACAGCCCAAGGACACAAAGCTAACTAATGGCAATACCCAGATACCTAACTCTTTTTTTTTTACATGAAATTTAAACAACATGTTGTTTCCATACAACAGCCAGTGCTCATCCCAACAGATGCCCTCCTCAGTGCCCATCACCCACTTTCCCCTCCCTCTCACCCCCCATCAACCCTCAGTTTATTTCAGTTTTTAAGAGTCTCTTATGGTTTGGCTCCCTCCCTCTCTAACTTTTTCCAGATACCTAATTCTTTACACTATCATATTTAGTTTAAGATTTGAAGCATTTTTAGTCGTCTTTCGTTTCAGTTTGAACTGTCTTTAGACGGCTACTTCTTTAAATACAGCTGCTTCCAAATTGGCCAGTGAATTTGATATTGTCTTTTTTCTCATGATGTTTTGGGTCATTCCTTTCTCACTTGATCCACTAACTTTGTGTTAAGTTGGAAACTTTTGAAGTACATCAAAAGTCAGAAAATTTGGGGGGCGCCTGGGTGGTTCAGTCAGTTAAGCATCTGACTTCAGCTCAGGTCATGATCTCACAATTCGTGAATTCCCCCTGCATTGAGCTCTGTACTGAGAGTTCGGAGCCTGGAGCCTGCTTCGCATTCTGTGTCTCCCTCTCTCTACTCCTCCCCTGCTTACACTCTGTCTCTCTCTCTCCCTCAAAAATAAATAAAATCATTAAAAAAAAATTCAGAAAAGTTTAAGTCAAGGTAGCATGTTTAATTAAACATTGGCAGAGACAGGGCTGTATATTTCTAAACCTTGTTTCCTTTTCCTCCAGGGCTTAAGGCTAGATAACACTTTCTAGGCTCCCTTAAATTAAGTGGAACCATGTGACTACCTATAACCAAGGAAAGGCAGTCAGAAGTGATGGCTAACACTTCCAGGTCTGAACCAAAATAATACTCTTCAATGCAATCTTTCACACTCTCCTCTCTTGTTTATAGGCCAGGTACAGAGGATCCAATGACAGTGAAGCCAGTCAATGGAAAGGGCTGGAACTCCTAAATAACTGGAAAGAGCAAAGGCTCCCAACACTTGCCCCACTACCACCAACACTAACCTCGCTCTGGATGGTGACATGGTGATAAACAATCCTTGACTGTACTAAAGCCATCAAGATTTCGGTCTTGTTAGTTATATTCACCTACCCCAATTTAAACATCAATGAATAACTTAATTTCTCTTTCAATAAATATTCTATAAACAGAAGTATATGATTTCAAGTATAGATTCCTCAACCATTATTACCTTTCATAATCAATTCAATGCTTTTATGAGTGTGCTTTGGTGTTAAGTAGGCTTGAAACAAAGAAACAGGTTCAGAGTGTGAAGTAGTGGATTATACACAGCTCCTTCAAAACATGACAATAGTATTCTTATGTTTAGTATTTTAGTATTTTTAAAGATACCATATGTTTTCACTCTTATGTGGATCCTGAGAAACTTAACAGAAACCCATGGGGGAGGGGAAGGGAAAAAAAAAAAAAGAGGTTAGAGTGGGAGAGAGCCACAACATAATAGACTCTTAAAAACTGAGAACAAACTGAGGGCAGATGGGGGGTGGGAGGGAAGGGAGGATGGGTGATGGGTATTGAGGAGAGCACCTTTTGGGATGAGCACTGGGTGTTGTATGGAAACCAATTTGACAATAAACTTCATATATTGCAAAAAAATAAAGTCATTCCTGACTATGTTTCATGTACTTTAGGATGTACAGAACATACATACATGATAGATACATGGATATATCCTATATATAGGATAGAATAAGTTCATTATGTAGAATGTATAATTGGATTATTCTTGTACAGTTATAAAAGTATTAAAAGCCTAATATTTATATAGATAGTGCTCACATTTTAATGACACAGCAAATACTATTTGTCACTCATGAAGAGAGGAGAATGGGGACATACTCCCCAGCTTTCTGATAGATGACCTATGGTTCTCCAGACCATTCCTGGAATTAGTTGGCTGCACTAACTCGAGCCACTCCTCTGGATCTGAATTATCACTGCAACTGGTTGTAGTTACATTAAAATAATTTACAACCTCTCATCTTAGTTTTCTCCCCACATAGGGGATATAACCTATATATAACCTTTTAAAAAAAAGTTAACAGGTATTAAAAAGAAATGTTAAGGCACTAGGTATCTAGATGCCTAATAACTTAACTGGTGTTTTCTCCCAGAAAAGAGAAAGATCATTCACTGATAACGAAGAGTTAATTTGGGGTAGGTGGGTAGATGGCTGTAGGCAGCAGTAAACCCTGAAAGGTTTGCCAACTTGCAGTTTATTAAATTTTCTTGTTTTTTTTTTTTAAATTTGTTTAATGTTTATCAATTTTTGAGAGAGATAGAAATGAGGAGGGGATGAGTAAAGAGAGTGGGAGGCACAGATTCTGTGTCATCAGCTCAGAGCCCAATGTGGGGCTTGAACTCATGAAACACAAGATCATGACCTGAGTCAAAAATGGATGCTAAACCGACTGAGCCACCCAGGTGACCCTAGATTTTCTTTTAGAAAAGGGTTAGTCCTTTTCTTTTTCAAAAGTTTGTTTGTTTTTTGTTTATATAATCTCTATATCCAACATGGGGCTCAAACTCATGATCCCAAGATCAAGAGTTGTGTGCTTCCCTGACTGAGACAGCTAGGTGCTCCTACTTTTTAAAAAAAAATTTTAATGTTTATTTATTTTGGGGAGACAGAGAGACAGAGTAGGGGAGGGGCAAAGAGAGAGGGAGATACAGAATCCAAAGCAGCCTCCAGGTTCTGAGCTGTCAGCACAGAGCCCAACAGAGGGCTTGAACGCACAAAGCGCAGAATCATGACCTGGGCTAATGTCAGACGCTCAACTGACTGAGCCACCCAGGGGTCTCCATCAACAGTGTATAAGGGTTCCTTTTTTCCACATCCTCGCCAACACTATTGTTTCTTGTTTTTTTTTTTTTTTTATTTTAGCCATTCCAACAGGTGTGAGGTGATATTTCTTGTAGTTTTGATTTGCATTTCCCTGATGATGAGTGATATTGAGCATATTTTCATGTGCCTGTTGGCCATCTGTATGTCTTTTTGGATAAATGCCCGTTCATGTATTCACCCATTTTTAATTGGATTATTTGTTTGCTGGGTTTTGAGTTGGATAAGTTCTTTATTTATTTTAAATACTAACCCTTTATTCGATACATCATTGGTAAATATCTTCTCCTATTCAGTAGGTTATCTTTTAGTCTTGTTGATTGTTTGCCATGCAGTAGCTATTTATTTGGATGTAGGCCCAATAGTTTATTTTTGCTTTGTTTCCCTTGCCTCAGGAGACATATCTAGAAAGATGTTGCTCTGGCTGATGTCAGAGAAATTATTGCCTGTGTGCTCTTCTAGGATTTTTATGGTTTCATGTCTCACATTTAAGATCTTAATCCATTCTGAGTTCAGTTTTGTGTGTGGTGTAAGAACGTGTTCCAGTTTCATTCTTTTGCATGTAGCTGTCCAATTTTCCGAGCACCATTTGTTGAAGAAACTGTATTTTTCCCAATGCATATTCTTTCCTCCTTTGTCAAAGACTGATCATATAATTGTGGGTTTATTAATTTTTGCATGTTTTAAAAAATGCATCCTGAAAGAGGGAAATATGAAGAATATGAAATACTAAAAACACAAATGATTTTTCTAAGAGTTTTGTGATAACAGATATAACAGCTTTTTACCCAATTGAATCTCTAAGATTCCAGCTGCAAGAAGTCTGAGTCTTAAAGTCAAAACTAGAAATGTAGGTGATATTGGATAGCATAGTAATTGAGTTAATTACAAAGCAAAAAATAAGTCATTTCTATATTCAGTTGCTGCAGAATAACTGCCTTTCGATGTTTGTTTGAATACTCTAAATGATTCTAGACAAATGTTGACTGAATGAATAAGTTAATTATTGAATGAATTAATCTAGCTCTTTGAATCACATCATTTAACACAATGACTGGCAGAAACTGGGACCCAACAAATGTTCAGTGAGATTGATTTTCCTTTCCACAGCCTGGTAAGAAGAGGTCTTCAGAACCAATTCTTATAGAGTTCTCTTGAATCTCATATGTCACACCCATTCATCTCATGTAGTGCATGAGAGAAACTCACCTTCGTTAGAAATATTCAGCTTATAAAACAATTATCAAATAAGAGTAGAGTAGCATGCCTCAAACCACTGAAATCCTCCATTTTCAAGCACCCATCAAATTATCCATTAGTGTTTACAAGCATTCATTTGGTACTTACCAAGGTAAAGAAATGAGCTAAGCATGAAAGAATGTGACAGAAAATGTTTTGGAAGGTGCTGCTCAAAAACTGCAAACAAAATTAACCAAGTTTCACGTCAATATACCATATCCAGTGAATGCAAGGCTTCCCTCCTCTTTAATGTACAGCTACTTTGCAAAAAACTTTTCTCTAAAACTTTTTAATGTTTTAAGAGCACAAAACTAGTTAAAACAGACTCTGTCTATTCATAACACGAATATTAATGGCCTGGTGTTTATATGTTTCTCCATTACTAGAACATGTAAGAAAAGTTAAATTCTTTTCACTTCAGCAACTTTAGAACCTATTTGTGATTTTAAAAAAATTAAAAACATCAAATAGCAAATTCAATTAGTAAATTTGCAATTGCCTTTTTAATCTTCCATATTTTAAAAATTTAATTATCCCAGACAAAACTTTATTAGCTAAGTTATACATAATACATTTTTATGAATCTAAATAAATTAAGCATTGTAAAGGCCTTAAAATAAGCACTGCATACAATTTCCTGTTTTTTCAAAGGTCTGGAAAGAAAGACTATTCAAATTCCCTATCTTCAAAATTTCCAAAAAAATTAAATTTTCAAAACTTTCTTAGTTTGCGTAGAAATCAACTAACCTATAAGAAGTACATGAACAAACCCTTTACTGGAGAGTTTTTCAAAGTACTTGCATTTTAAAACATTAGGTTTATTATTAGTGGTTTAAAAAAAGAATCTTCAGATCAGTCTCAACTTCTTCACTATCTTGCTTATTTTTTTTTTTAATGATAGGGATTGTCCTGCAAATCTATGGTGGAGAAAATGAAACAATGTTTTGCAAAGAAAAGTATCACTCACATGAATTAACTATATAATTATGTTATAAAATGGGAGATAGCAAGATTTCTAATGAAAGTGAAAGTCTAAAGAACATGGTACTGCCCCCATTTCTTTCAGCCCTTTTGCAAGAAAATCTTCCAAACATTGGTCTCTGCTCATGATTCCCAATTCTTCTTGTCCCATCTTCCCTTACCCATTCCAGTCTGATTTACAAGCTAATCATTCCACTTAAGCTGACCACAACCTGCTAGATCAATAGTCAATTCGGTAGTACCATTCTCATGAGCAACTCTCCCCTCCTTGGTTCAATTTTTTTAACTTGGCTTTCAAATCACTACACACTCATGATTTTCTTCCTGCTTTGGTTCCTCCTTTCCTGGTTCCTTCTGTATCCCTCAGCATTTGAGAAGGGTATGTCCCAGTGCTCAAGACTTGGCCTCTTCTCATTATCTGTTTACCTTTAATCTCTCAGTGACTCTCCCTGCTCTCGTGGCATCAAATACCATCTCTCTACTAATGGCTTCTAAAATTTTTATCTCTACTCCAGGCCACTTTTAAGAACTCCAGATACATACATCTAACTACTAGACATTTTCATTTGGATGAACAGATTATCTCAAACTCCATCTGCCCAAATTGTATTCCTCATCTCAGCTGATGGCAATTTTATCCTTCTGGTCCCTAAAGCCAGAACCAAAGGAACAACACTTGACTTCACTTTTCTATTACACCCCAAATCCAGGTTGTTCACAAGTCCTGTTGGATCTGGCTTCAAAATATTCCTGGAATCCAACCCCTTCTAAGTACTTCCACAATTGCCAACCTTGTCTGAGCCATCATCTTCTTTTACCTCTTTTTTGTAACGTTTTAATTTGAATACATACATACATACATAAATGTTTTAGACTGAATATAGCTGCCAGAAAATGTTATAATAGTTTCAGGTGTACAATACAGTGATTCAAGATCTCTGTATGTTATGCTATGCTTGCAAGTGTAGCTACTGTCTGTCACCATACAACACTATTACAGTACCAGTGAGTATATTCCCTATGTGGTAGCTTTCATCCCTATGACTTATTCATTCCACAACTGGATCAGTCTTCTTCCTTCCACCCTTATCTCACACTCTTCCAGTCTAGTCTTCCAATCTAGTCCATGGAGCAATTCATTCTTGAGTTTAAAATCGTGGAATGGTCCTCAACTTCATTCAGAATAAAAACCATAGTCCCTACAATGGCTTAAAAGGGACTCAGCTCTCCATTACTTCAATGACTTTCTTCCCTACCAACCTGGTTCACTTGCTATGCTCCTGCCTACAACAGGTTCTTGGTCTTCCTCAAAAGGCCAAGCACATCTACAAAAGCAGAAAGCAGATTCATAGTTGTCAGGGTCTGGTGGGGAAAGGAAAATTGTGGAAGAATAACTGCTTAATGGTATAGGGTCCCCTTTTGGGATGATGAAAATGTTTTAGAACTAGATAGTTGTTATGGTTGCACAACATTGTGAATGCACTGTCACTGAACTATATAGTTTAAAATGGTTAAAACGGTAAATTTTATGTGTATTGTACCAGTTAAGAAAATTGCCAAGTACCCTTCCAATCTTTGCTGTAGCTGTTTGCTCTGTCCAGAGAGTGCTATTGTCCCAAATATCCACTTGCCTAACTCCCTTCCACCTGTGTCTTTGTTTAATATCACATTCCCAATGAGGCCAACTCTATTTAATACTGCAAACTACTCCTTACTCTGCACCTCCCTTATCATGCTCAACCCTTTTTTTTTTTTTCCACAACACTTATTTTCTAGCATAGTAGATAACATACTTACTCAATATATACACATCTTATTGTCTCCTTTGTTAGGATAAGAGCTCTAAGAGGCAGGGGTCTTTGTGTATTATTTTTAGGAAGAAAAAAACAATGATACGTATTTAGCCTGATTTATTAAAAATATATACATTAGGCCTACTAGAAGCAAGGCAATTTTCTAGATGTTAGAAATTCAATGGCAAACAAACAGGCACAATACTCCCTTTTCTCAAGTATAGCAGGGGAATTACGGTGGCTGAATACCCTTCTGAGAAATTTAGTCTTGGTTTTCACAAATTTAGCTTCACCTAGGAGGAAAAAGGGATTTTTTTTTTTCATCTCCGCAACCCTCAGAAGTTAACCTTAAAAGCCACCTCAGTATTCTGAAAGTTGGCCTTTTTGAGTGATGGGTCTAAAAAGAAGTTTCAGCTGGATGAGGGCCCAGAAGGCAAATCCTAACTGGGCCTCTGCACTGGAAGGCCAAAGCCCGTGAGGCTCTTGAACCAGATTTTTTTGGAGGAGCAGCTGAGATCTCAGGGTTAGAAGTGGCCCCTTCCCTTGGGAGGTTCTAATAGTTTCCAGACACTCTGAAAAGATAGGGATTACAATTTTACAGGGTGTCTGATACATGAGCCCACTTGACAGTACGACTTCTAAGGAGAAAGTACCACAAGGCGATGCCTGCTGGCGGCCAAGAGGGACAAAGAATTAGTACTAAGCACCAAAGTTTTGAAAGTTGAAGCGAAATTTTCCTAGCTGTCCCTGAGTGAAACCAGCTGCCAGTGGAGCTACCCAAACTGAACTGACACCACATGACTAAGTAAGAGCCCAGGAGAAGTGACCAACATGGACTGAGGACTGAGTGTCATCCGGTCTCCATTTCCTGGAAGCAAATAAGCCTTCGGATGCTTAAATACCTGTATGAAGAAGGAGGCATCTCCAAGATTGAAGGATATTTGCTTTCTGGTCAGCCTTGGTTACAAAAGAAAGACTGAAGACAGAGCTCTTTCAACAACTTACTAAGCAATAAGAAGGCAAGGATATTACACCATTTGTCTGTAAGTGCTGTTGTAACTAATGCACATAGTAACTTGTGAAAAAAATGAATGAACAGTGACTTAAAATAAGATGAATGGAAATCTGTTTGTATTTCGCAGTATTTAATATTTTTCTAGGAAAATACCACTTAGTTTCAGTTGCCAGTATGTATGGTGGTGGGGTTTTGTTTTTGTTTTTGGTTCTGGAAGTTTTTTGTTTTTTTTTTTTTTTTTTTTTTTTTCAGTTACTAGCACTGCAGTTTCTGTTGCATAAAAGGAAATCCAGCTCCACTTCTCTAGCAACCCTTCCCCCACCCCCACCCCCACCGCCCTCACACTATGCATTTTTTTTTCTTTCACCCTTGCTTAGCAGTTCACTTGCTCCTATTTGGGAAGTTACTTATCTTATATTAAAACTTACTTTTAACCTCTTGCATCAAAAAAGAAGAAGCCATACTGTCATGCTGGGTTATTCAACAACAATCTATTCCCCTCCACGGGATAAACTCAGCCTTCACCCCCATAGTTTATCTTCTCTGGGAGCTGGATTACTGCCTCATAAAACAGCACAACAGTACTATTATCACATAATCATTATCATTACCTCACTTGCAGCCATACAGATCCTTCTAATCCTGAACATCCTGCCTCTCTAATCTTGCTATATCTATCCTCTCCTGCTGTGAAACTGGTGGTGTGTTCCATTTTCAAAGAAGCTTAATGTAATCACAAATGAAAAAATAAAATATATTTTTTAACTAGGCTGCGTTTTATTGATACCATTGTGTTATATAGCAATTTAAAATAGCTCCATATTTCATCCAAGTAAACAAAACAAATGTGTGGGTGGCAGGGAAATTTGATCTTCAGCCTAGGTCCATGTTTTCTCCTCCAATTTTCTCTTTCTGGCTTTTGTCGTGTTATTTAGGGCAGATTCAATATGACACTTCTGTGTGGGGACTACTCAGTCAGCAAATGAATTGCCTCCACCTTGAGTGGAGTTTGGAAGAAGCACTGCCATTCTACCTAGATTTATCCAGAGGCTACAAGTCATCACTGTTTAGTTGGGCCTTTTCCGTGCCCAACTAAAGTTACAAGGGATACCCAAAGTGGGTTCCTTCCCTGATCATTTTGACAAAAAAATGAATCATTCTAACTCTGTGAGGATGACATATCCATGCCCTCCGAAGCCTAAAAGAAACAGGCACTGAACTTTAGTCCTCACAACCAGGGAAAACAAAGTTAAGAAAAACTTTATAGCACCAATAGTAAAATCAGATCATCAAAGGGTTCACATTTATTTCTTTATGTACATAGAATGTTTTTATGTATGTTTTCCTACCTAGTGTTTGTTTTTGACACTGATAACACAGAAAATTAAGAAAACAGATATATGTATCTATATATCTATATATCTATAGATATATAGATAGATACATATAAACAGATATATAGATCTATAGATCTATACAGATCTATATATAGATCTATATATAGATATATAGATATATAGATATATAGATATATAGATACATATATCTATGGGTCTTCTGACATGGGAGATCATGACCTGAGCCATCATCAAGAGCCAGACACTCAACTGATTGAGCCACCAAGGCAACCCAAGGTCTTCTTTACCAATTGGCAGGATGCCTGGGTGGCTCAGTTGGTTCAGCATCCCACTCTTGGTTTTGGCTCAGGTCATGATCTCATGGTTTCCTGAGTTCGAGCCCCACATCCGGCACTGTGCTGACAGCATGGAACCTGCTCGGGATTCTTTCTCTCTCCCTCTCTCTCTGCCCATCCCCTGCTCACATTGTCTCGGTCTCTCTTATAAACAAACAAACAAACAAACAAACTTTATTAAAACCTGGCATTATATAAGAGAAGCAATCCAATCTCCTGACAGACGCATACTCTGTCTTACCCTCCTCCATATTATAGCACCTCTTTATGGCATATATTTATAAAAGCTACTGGATTTTAAGAAGCAAGTTCTACTCTTCTATCAGGTGTGACATGTGCAACCAGCAACAGCATCCAGTCAGATGTATAACCACTATGGTACTCATGCAATTCAATGTCAGGGAACTCCAAGAGTTGGCATGTAGCCATGAATGAGCCAAGGGACCATAAAACTTCTAGAAAATTATACCAAAATGGTGTTGACTTGGCCTTTTAATCGAATGATAATATTGCCTTTAAAATCATTAATAAAATAGAAAACAATTTTTCTTTATTCTTTTGTCTTACTGTGTAACTGAGTCATACCTATAGTAGAAACTACAAAGAAGCAGCAATGTGAGAAGGTCACAGTTTACTTCATAGAAACAGCTATAAACAATACCTGAACCAGCTAAGGGTCAGAGAGAACACAATACAGAAAAAAAAAAAAGAGCTCTAAGCAATGAAAGGAGAAGATACCTTTTCTCTGTTTAATACCAGGGAAGGCTATATAAACCCATCTATGGCAATAACAAGGGATTCCCCGGAAGGAATCCCCAAAGAGAACATTAGTAGCTCACATTTTCATTTGAGAAGCAACGTGATCTCTCTGAATTTTCAGAATACTCTTATTAGTTTTGTAGAGTAGCAATTAACAAACTAAATAGCTAAAGAAACATAGTTGCTAAACAGTACAGCTCCAGCAAAAAGTATTTGTATATCTAGAGGAAGAGGGAAAAAGAAACATGAAAAGGTCCTGAAGTAGGTCTGTGTTTACTGTATGTAAGGGCCAACAAGGAGGCCAGTGTAGGGTAAAATGAGCAATGGACAGGGTTAGGAGATGAAGTCAGAAAGAGGGTGGAGAGATGGAGTGCATATCATTTACAGCACTATAGAAAACGAGGAAGATTCTAGATTTTGTTTTGATAACATGAAAAGCCATTGGATAGTTATGAGCACAGAAATAACATGAGAGGACTTTTAGCAAGATCAATCTGGTTATTGTGTGAGAAATTAACCATATGGGGCAAAGGTAGAAGCAGAAATTTAATGCAAGAGTCCAGGCAATATTTCTTCCTCAGAGAAATTCTCCCACCAGCTGTTCAGAGAATGAAATAAAATATTCTTCATATTTTTACAGTAAAAATAGCAACTTGAATAATGTACATTATACATTACAAATAACTGCAATCTTTTAATAAGTTTCAATACAAAGAAGGGCCTTTTTCAGTAGCGGAACATGCAGCACACCCAGCACAACAGAAGATAATACCCAAATTACAACCAAAATCCAAGATTCTAACCTAGCCACTTTCAGTTAAGGCTTCCATCGATACCCAAGTAGGAAGCTCAGTGAGGAGTACCATGGTAGTTTTGACTGTATAGTATTTGCAGTTATAAGCCAAAGAAATAGGTAAACATTATTAAAATGATTTACCCCAAAGTGCCCAATTTAGATGCCAGACAGTGCTCTCCTTTACTTTCACAAAGTTCCAAGCAGATCTCTTGTGACACTATTAAGGAGATGAGACCAGCAACATGGACTTTAGAAAACTGGAATTTGCTGTCTTGGAAGATGTCCAAACTATCCAGAGAATATATGCAGCACATCTCATAGGAAAGGCAAACTGTATAAGGGTTACTTCTTCTAAAAACGTCATCTCTTACATTTTGTGCAATATTCCTTTAAGCGTTGTCCGTCTTTATTTACCTTGGAACTTTCACCCTGTATTATGATAAAAGGAGATTAAAATTCCGGGAACTATTAACTGTTCCCAAAAGGCACTCCCATTCTCCTGTGGCAACTTAATATATTTGAAGCTGAGCCCATTTTTGATTAAACTATAGGAAGACTCTGCCAGGTCTCTACTAAAATTTATCACTCTATTTCTCTTTCCTATCATCTGAAATGTTTTTTGAAGAAAATCAAAGGTACATCTAAAATAGAACTTTATTTTTAACCTCTTTAACCACTTGAAAAGAACAGGGTTGTCAATGACGCTGATCTATGGGTGAAGGAAAGAAACCAAGGTGGTCAGGGAGGCAGCTCAAAGTTTTCACAAAGTCCTTGGTCAGCTTTCATGTACATCAAAATGAAACGTATGGCCCCTGGTGACTGAAAGCCTTCACGGGCTTGCAGCCTCTTTCTAACCTCTCTTCATGCTGTGTGGTTGCAGGGGCTCTTCCTTTCCGAGTCAGAATTCATATTCTTCCTTTGTGACAGTACGGTCTGTTCAAAGTAACCCAGATAAAATGGGGTTCCTTCTAGTTCTTATGGCAGTTTAAACTATTTTAAAATGATGTTACCCTTCTGTTTGCAATAATCTTCATTTTCCTCCACTGTGCTAAGGATATTCTGTCACCTTTTATTTTAGTCATTGTCTTTCAGGAAAAAAAAAAAAAAAACAAGTGTCAAATTTGACACTTGGAAGTATTTTTGATAAATGAGCAATTTCCAAACTCTAAGTGAAAGGCTAGTGAAAAATCTTTAAGATACACTTAAAATACCCATTAGCAGGAGAAGGACTGTACCCAGGGTTAAAAATTACGGGGAAAACAACTTGTAAGCATTACCACTTAAGAAGCTGAGTGCCTAAGGCAATGTTCCTGACCACCACACAAGTCAGCGATTTGCCTCTGGAGTCTGTTCCACACCTCTCTAATAGGCCCAGAAGCTACAGACAATTAAGTATTAGATTATGTGACTCCCACTGCTAAAAGTTAGCGGAACATTCTATGGCTTTACCGAAAGTGTGCTGCTTTTCAGCTAGGGGTGCAATTTCACCAGCTCACTCACCTGCATCTATGTGCTACTTAATCCCGGCTTCCTAGCGTTTTCCTTTAATTGGCTCAGCCATCTTCTGCCCTCAATCAGCCTGATTTTATTCTTGGGTTCCTGGTGAAGACGACTGAATCTGAAAATTGTGGTGCCAAAGTCTTACAGCAGTGTCAGACATATTTATCCATCTAAAACTTCTATATTTAGAGGTGATGTCTTTCTGTGGTTAATGAAGCCACATCTTCGCAAGTATCTAAAGTCTACACTATTCTGGGGAAATACTAGAGGAACTACTCACAACACGAGAGTTAGGGTATGGCAGCCAGCATGTCAGCATGTATGGTGGTATGGAAAACACACTGGCCAAAGAACCAAAAGACCTGACTTGGTTGCAATTTATTTGACCACGTCTTTGTAGGCAATGCCATCATTCTGTGCCTCCCTCAGTTGACTCATCTATAAACTGGGGATTAAGCCACCTACTTCAAACGGTTTTAGTCAGAGAGAAATGAAATAAGAAGTGGTAAAATGATGTGCAAATTACAAACGCTATAGAAATTGAGGGATTAGAGTATTATTGGTATTCTCAAATTCTAATTTCCTTATCATGGAGGCAGTAAATAGCTCTTAAGAACTTGATGATGTTTTTATATTAAAAAGTTAATTAAGAAGACCTTCATTAGCATGTGTAATCAAGTTCACTGTTCCAATTGGTTCACTGAAATTTCTATTGCTAAAATAACACGGAAGAAGCCACAATAATCCTGAACACATGTTAATTACACAAAGCATCAAAATGTATCAAGGAATAACCAAAAGATTTATGGCCATTGACACTACTCAACTCAGCTGTCTGCTCTTGATGATTTTCTGCCACACTGACTCAAGGATCCTATGCAACCTTCAACCATCACCTTTGATAAAAGGACACAGAAGAGCATACACTATCCACTCTTTTCTCCTAGGTCTTAACTCAAATATCACACTGCTTGGCATCATCTGAGTTCCTGACACTGAACAGTTCTAAAACTGAGTTCACTTCAATTGTCTATACTTAGAATTGCCTGTTCTTTCATCGGTGACATCATTCATCTCTCGGTCACCCAGGTTAGTACCTCATCCATTCTTTCTTCAAAATATTTCCATGAATTCTGTTCTTTTATCTGACCATTAACTCCTAGTGTACCTTTATCATCTCAAGTCTAGTAGGCTAACAGACCGATTTCCTTCCTCTTCATCTCAGAACTCCCATACCCTATTCCATAAGCAGAGGATTAATTTTCTTAGAAACCCCACTTCCAGGTATCACACAAGTAATCAATGCCCAGTGCCATGTGAAGCTTTTAAATCCCACTCTAAGTGACTGTCCTTAATTGAAGTCGCTCAAGAGTAAGATGTTTCCAAGCTTTAATAAAGTGCAGTTAGACTATGTCAGTAATATGTAACTAGATATCTCCAAATCAGTAAGAAATACTTAACATGGCGCTAAAAATAACTGCTAATCATGGCTTCTACAAATATGACTTATGTGTACAAGATGTAAGTGACTGTTTCACAGGGACTCATAGCAGTCAGTTGCCCTGGAGATCCCCAGGAGCAGCATAAACTGAGACGGCCAGCCTGTCAGAGATGTGGGATCAACATGTGCCAGCGAAAGAAGCAAAGGAAATACCTGCTAGAGTCTTAAGTGAGTCAAGATTAGGGTGACCAACTATTCCAGTATGCACAGGACTAAGAGGTTCCCAGGACATGAGACTTTCACCTTTAAAACTGGAGGAATCTCAGGCAAACTGGGATAAGTTGGTCACCCTGGTTAAGACCATGGTGAGGTACACACCAAGGGGAAGGAGAAGCACAAAGCACAATCAGTCAAGTCAGGGAAGTCAAAGCCAAGGGGCAGGGAGCCAAGGTTACAGCACAAAGGCCTAGGACCACTTACATGGACCACATTTGGCCATACCTTCCTATCTCAAATGTTTTACCTTCCCAGCTCACAGCTGCACATGAGGAATCTTAATTCAGTCAAGTGTGTGAACTGCCATCTGACACTACATGGGGTTCCAAGTCTGTGTGTTCACTTCATCTGTTTGGTTCATTCCAGGACAAAATTCCAAGTGCATCCAAAGTGCACACAGAAAATTTGATTTTATAAGCCACAAACCCAGGTATGTATACAATGTAACCATCTCAATTTCCCTTAAACTAAACTAAATTTCTACTTTAAATCCCTAATTCCAGTTAATGGCAGACAACTTAATCGAGTCACTTCAAGTAAATGCAATCAAATTAGTGATTACTCAGTTATTTCTAATTTAAAGTCTGTCAACTTGGAATGAGACAGCCAGATCTTCTCTTCTTTAAGATCCTCTGACCCTTCTAGGGTTTCTGGGTTTGGAGGGTAAGACCTAGACCTTTTCTCAAACTTTAGCAAGACAAAGAATCACTTGGAGGGCCTGTTGATTACAGATCTCTGGGAACGGCCCCACAGTTTCAGATTCAGTATGTCTGGGGTGGGATGCTCAAGAATTTGCATTTCTAACAAGCTCCTAGGTGATGCTGCTGCGGTTGGTCTCAGGGACCATACTTCGAGAGCTACTGGCATATATTCAGAGGTCTTCTGGGTGATTCCAGCTCCTCGTTAGTTTTCTTCCATTCTCTGAATTGTCTCCCTGGAGCTTTGGATCACTCCATGTGACAAGAAAACAAATGCCAATGAGGGTGGAATGAATGCCTTATAGGTCTAGACTTGGGGATAGGTCAAATAGTGTAACAAAAAGAAACATGGTGTTATAGGAGCACTTTAACTAGTATCTCAAAAATTATCATTTTGCTACATCTGTAAGTGTTATATTGTCAGCACTGTGCATATAGCTGCCCTCAGATATATCCTACAGCTTGTTAAATGTTAGTGTAGAATGAAGGAAAATGACTTCACCAGAGTCTAAAAACTTCTAAGTCAGGCTTTACCTCTTAATAGCTATGTGTCCTTGGTTAAGTTTTTTTTAAATTTACCAGCTCTGTTTTCTCGACTATTAAGTAAGACTGATTCTATCTTCCCTACCATGGTGATCTCACAGAATATTTGCAAGACTCAAAGGTAATGTTTGAAAACATGCTTTGAAAATAATTAATGGTTATATTTAAGGTGAAATATCTGTTATCATCCACATAACTTCTCAGTCTAAATAGTTAACTCTATAAAAATTAGATATATATGGCAAAACTATAGATATATATATATACATTATACATATATAATATGTATAATATATATTTTTCATAAATATGAATACAATAAATATATATCATATATTACATTATAGTATATATAACATAATATATAATGACTATATATGTAATACACACATATACAATTTTTAAAAAATATTTTTAATGTCTATTTATTTTTGAGAGACAGAGAGACAGAGCACATGCAGAAGGGCAGAGAGAAAGGGAGACACAGAATCCAAAGCAGTCTCCAAGCTCCCAGCTTTCAGCACCGAGCCCCATATGGGACTCGAACCCACAAACCGTGAGATCATGACCTGAGCCGAAGTCAGATGCTTAACCGAATGAGCCAGCCAGGCACGCCTACACACATACAATTTTAACATTCGCCAATATTACCAATACTATCAGGCACTTACTAGTTAAACTCATGGGCAGTAGGGAACTGGAACAAATTGTGTACATGTCTTCCCAACTCCTCATTTAATGACATTAAGTTGGTGGCTTAAAATCAACAAATGCTACAAATTAGGACTTGTGTGTGGCCTGTTTATTTTCAGAGAGCTAGTTGTTAAACACTTACCAGCATAGCACTGCTTTAAAGGACATACTGGGCCTTTGAGAGGTACATTTCCAGTGTCCGTTTTGATAAAGCAATAAGCATGTATTTTTCTTTTCCCTTTTATACCACATAAAAAAGTTACAATTTGGAGGAAAAAAAGCATGTTAAAATACATACAAATATGTTTTACCAAATTCTTAACCTGCAGCAGTGATTTTCAGTCTAAAGTGGGACAAGAATCATCTGGGTATTTGTTTACAATGCACATTTGAGAGGCGCCTGGGTGGCTTGGTCAGTTAAGCTTCCAGCTCTTGATTTCGGCTCAGGTCATGACGTCCCGGTTGGTGGGATCAAGCCCTATGTCAGGCTCCATGCTGAGAGCGCAGAGCCTGCTTGGGATTCTCTCTTTCTCCCTCTCTGTCTGCCCCTGCCCTCACTTACACGCTCACTATCTCTCTCAAAATAAATGAAAAAACTTTAAAAATGAAATAAAATAGGGGCGCCTGGGTAGCTCAGTTGGGTAAGCCTCCAGCTTGGTCTAGTTATGATCTTAAGGTTTGTGGATTCGAGCCCAGCATCAGGCTCTGTGCCTGGAGCCTGCTTTGAATTCTGTGCTTCCCTTGCTCTCTGTCCCTCCCCCACTCACACTCTGTCTCTCTCTCAAAAACAAATAAACATTTAATGGGGCACCCAGGTAGCTCAGCTGGTTGAGCATCCGACTTTGGCTCAGGTCATGATCTCACAGTTCGTGAGTTCGAGCCCCGTGTCAGGCTCTGTGCTGACAGCTCAGAGCCTAGAGCCTGCTTCGGATTCTGTGTCTCCCTCTCTCTCTGCCCCACCCCCACTCATGCTCTGTCTCTTTCTGTCTTAAAAATAAATAAAACATTTAAAACATTTTTAAAAATAAACATTTAAAAAAAATGAAATAAAAAAAATGCCAATTTCAGAGCCTTCCCCCCTCAGTAATGTGAACAGTATGTCTGAAAAAGGAACCCGAAGTTCTGGGGGTATCCCAAATCAGTGGTCCTGCAACAACATGTAGATCTATGGATAAAACCCCACATTCTGGCTTTCAAAGCCATCTACCACCTTGTCACAAAATTCCTTGTCCTCATTTCCCTAGTGCATGCCTGTCCTGAATTGAAAAGGTACTATCACTCTCCTACAACACAATCTTTGGAATTTTGCTTTACCTATTTACCAAGTTTCCTACAATTGAAACCTCTCCAATGTGAACCCTGAGTTGACAAGATAAAAACAGATTTCATAGCCTTTTATACTAGCAAACTTAGCAACTGTTTCAAGGGCACATGCTGGCAATGAGTCAGGACCAATTGAAATCTTTCATAAAGTGGCAGGAAAGGGGTCAAGAGAGAAGGATGAAGGTCTCTGCATGCATCATTCCCCCACACACTACAGAATAATGCTGAGCATTTTGCCTAAGCAATTTTACTTTAGTCACAAAATCTTACTATATAAAAATAACTTGTTTTATAAATTAGCTGTCAAATCCTTGGAGAAGCCAACCATGAACAATTTGTTGTTGGTTATATTTCCATTATTGTCACCATTTAATCCATAGTTTAGTGATTAATGGTTTTCTAAGAAAACTTGTTTGAAGTATAAAGAATGAAATCCGTTAAACCAAGTATGACCCGACAAGATTCATTTGTCTTGAGGGTCTCATCAGTACTGAAGCTGTCATGACATAATTAATGGTCTAAAAGATGAAACAGGACTTCTGTTCTGTCATGTCTCCTCTATTTAAGTCTTTAAAAATGAAAAATAATGAGTAAAGGTGTAAAACAAACTGTTTGATATGCCAAGAGGCAAAATAATCCCATTAAAATAATTAGAATTTCATCACATATTATTAGATACTGCTGTTTCATTGGAGAAAAAGCTCAGTCTGGGATGATCCTCTGATATATGTGGGCATCATTTATAACACTGCCATTAGGAAGGATATACTTTCTGAAACTTGATAAGAAGCCTCCAGACATGCTTCTCTCAGAATTAAAAGGCTGCTTTGGGCAACAATCCTTCAAAAGTTCTCAACTACTGAAAAAAATTTATTGTTTCTTTAGTTTAATTAAGAGCCTCCCACATATCTGAAAGAAGAGTAGAGAACTCAAAACTAAATCTATACTATGGGTCTATGATCATAGAAATTATATGTGCAAATAAACCAGGCTAGAAAAGGCAACAGAAAATGATAATAGTTGATTTGTTCAGAGATAGGAGATTGGGCATTAAATTTTCCACTGTGCAACAAATATAAATTAAGAATGCTAACAATAACTCAACCTGACTCTACAGCTCACTGGGTCAACAATCTGTGCCCCTGCATGGCTAACCATTATTTTAATCCAATCTGATTTAATGCAACATACTATTTTTGAGCACCAACTATGAGAAAGGGATTTTGCTAACAGCATGAAGAGAGACTCAAGAATTCACTAGAATCCATGCCATCAGGGACCTTGAAATCTAGTGGGGAATAAAAACATGAATGTAAATGACTATGATAAAAAAGTAAAATATGGAGTGATCTGGAAAACACTAGGGAAGAAGTGCTTAGCAAATAGGGAGATTGGTGAAGATTTTACAGAAAAGATAGACATAGAGAGAAGCCTAAAATTTCCCTAAGATGTGGAAGCTTGCAACAGTAGTTGAAAAGTGATCAGAGGAAGTATTAGAGACTATAGTAACAGGGGGAGAAATAATGAAGAGAGAGTAAAATCATACTGTGTACTAACTGTACCACAACCCTGGAGTCTTGGCTTTATAACCTCTTAGCGGCATGTTTGGCAAATAGCAGGCACTCAACATGTTTTGGTGGAAGGCAGTCAAGCCCCAGAGTAACTAGGAGGAATAATACTCCAACTAGGACAGCCATGCACGTGTAAGATTCTACTTAGAAGATAACTAGTGTTTTAAATGTGAAAGTGCAGTCTAAGTCTCAATTTATATGAATTTAAATGTCATATCTCATAATTATGATAAGCAAGCGGCACAAATTACAAACTTGCTCATTATTTTGTATTTAATGGAAATTAACTTGTTCTCATTTTGCTATTATAAAAATGTTATCTAACTTATCAATGTGTATCTTTCTATGTGTTTATATATGATTTTACATGTTGCCATCAGTTTTGATAAGGGAATAAAAGTATTTCCTTGAACACCTAAAGGATAAGAAAAACTCAGAGAATATTACATTCATGTCAAATAGTACTTCAATTCACACCTATAAGTAATAGTTCAATTAACAAATACCTTTGGAAGAGGGTACCTAAATCAAAACCAATAGAGTGAAAAATACTGTATTTCCTTCTGCATCCACTTCTCCCATTCTCTAGCTTCTAATTCATACACAGAGGCTCTGGGTCCTAACCTACCATGTACCTATCGAAAACTGAAGAATCACTACTCTTATCATCCCATTTTAACCAGTACCCATTCACACTGAAATTAACTCAAAATGTCCTGATTTTTAAAGGTCTTTAATTGGAAAAAATTCTTTATTCCTAATAAGGAAAGGCATTTTCTCATTCTGAAGGATGCCTGAATACTTAGACTGTCTACTAAGCCTACTTTTGGCTGATTCTTAAGTGGTCCTAAACACTAGCTTATACGGGGAGAGGGGCACAGCTTGTAGGGGATACAGTTTGATCTTCATAAAGTAAGGATTTGAAATTCAGATGCCATTTGCCTATTACCCAATGCATCAGTGCAGTGAAAAACCTTACACAACTGAACATAGCAGCCCTACTTGAAGCACAACCCACTTTAATTCTTGTGGGGTGACTTGGGGAGGGAGGCACAGAGCACATCTCCATCAGTCACAATGGCTCCTTGCTCTTCTGGGACCCTGGCTAAGGAGGTCGGAAACTTTGGAGAATAGAAGAGTATATGTTACATCTGAAGTGAGCCTACATCACCCCAGCAAAGGGCTGTCTGCCACCAGGTCCCTTCCCTCTTCTCTTGTTCCCAATGGATTTTCCTTTACAGAGTATAAACCAAGCCCCAGCCTTCATCTCCTTTAACCTTAACTGCTGAAGCTTTTGCTCAAGACTAAGATATTTTTAATGCTATTTAAAATTTCTGTCCTGCACTCTTTCTTATCTGGAATGCTTCCTTCTGCTTCCCAGATTATTTCTGCTTGAGGTTATGAGGTGTCTAACAAATAACCGTGTTGTTGGAAGGCACTGATTTCATCAATGGAGCTATTAACTGCACACAGTAAAAATGTTGATGACTATAGCCCTTTTGATTCAACTTTTAAAACCACTTCTAAGAGTTTTGTTTATTTACGGTCTTTACTTATGTTCAAGAGAAAATTTGAGATGGCTTGAAACACAAAAGACCAAAACTCATTAACAATGCTTACAAAACTAATGTCAAATAATAAAGAAGAAATAAATACGAAAACCCAGACTGCAGAACCCCTTTTGGGCATAACACTTAACTGTGGTTGCTCAAAAAACCTATTGGGTCATTGAGAGTGATAAACACTATTCTGGTGCTATGATCAAAGAGGAATTTATTGCCTAAGTCTTTCTGTATAATTTACCAGGCAACATAATGAATAAGGTCTTTAACGGCAGTTTTCATAAACCACGCAAAGACATCTTGCAGGATAAGCTTCATGGGCATGCAACCCATGCAGCTGTACAGCACCCCAAGACTGGAAGAGCCCCACATTTGGTTTCATGTTCTGCTGTTGCTGTCTTGAAATTCTCAACTTTTTTAACAAGGGGTCTCATATTTTCATTGTACACTGACTGGGCACTGAAAATTACATAGCCCATCTTGACATCTTTCACACAGCTATCAACCCCTAAAGTTCTTGTTTGAGGGTATTTCTCCTTTGGCAATTTAAGTACAGCATTTGTGGAACTGATTCTATATTTTTCTGAGTATTAAAAATAAATCACATGGATATATGAAGACCCCCCCCCAGCAAACTCCCAAACTTAAGTCTTATAAATACTAAACATAAGCAATAGAATCATTTTATGTGGGGGAGGGGGGGGAGAAAAAAGTCATTATTTCTCCTTTCATATGTTAAGCTCAAGACACTTGTCAACAGAAATAATGTATTTACTGTGATGTTTTTTAGATATAGTAAGATGTCTTAGCTGTAAAATCTGTAAATAGACTTCTCATTTAAAATCAATCACCCAAGTATAACTTCATCAAATTAAAAATTGTGATCTCTGAATTGTGCCTTCCATTATTTTCCCTTGATCTTACTGTCTCAGGAAATACATTTTTAATGTGTTCATAGAGAAGTAAAATATCCTCAGGTGGCATTTTGTATTTTACTATGCCTTCAGATCTGTTCTAATTACTGCTTCCTACCAGGAATGGACTCTTAGCCTGTTCTTTATGAATTTTTGTGTATAGTTGAAAGCCATCTTTCCCATATACAACACATCAGGTAAAACGAAACTTGGAAGCTCCTGTTCATATGACTGATGAAAACTGCTTCTGCCATAATAGCACATTAAGTCCAGCACCAGAACTGCTGCTGGAAGGTACTCAACGGTACCCATGATCCCAGCATCCCTCCATTCCAGTTTAAACCACCACAGTCTTCCAAGCACAGAGACCTGTGTGCCTGAGGCTTAGAATCTAGGGGGCAGTACGTGCAATGGCATCACCACTTCACCACATACACGTGACATGGTGAAATGATAAAGGAAAGGACCAGGGATGGATTCAAGGACGTGACATTCAAACTTATTGAAAAATATTTAGTTTTATTATCAATTCAGAATGTGATTTAATAGGTGCAGGTCTATGCATGAAGCTAGAGATGGATTTACTGTGAATTAATGAAGCTTAATTAAGCTCAGGGCTCTTTACTTGCACAGTCACCTTTCAACACTTTTCACTCATGTTGTTATTTGTAATTTTGTATCCCTTTTCTTAAAAAGGACCCTGAAACTTTTAAGATCCACAACCCACAAAACTTGGGTCCTCCTCTGCATGGGTCATACTGACTTTTGGCTCTCCCCAGAGTTCTTCTCAAGAATGACAGGCTCACACAACTAGATGCAGTTAGTTAGCATTAATTCCATTTTACTAACTCATGGACTTACAACAGGACTAGTTTAGTAGGCAACAAACTTGATCCTATTCAGCCTGATTTTCTCAGACTACATTCTCCTCCTGAACTCAAAGTCTTAGTGATAGTTCCAGCCTTCCTTCTAGAAAAAGCATAAAGATAAGAGCTGGAGGGCACATGCATTTTCATATCTATCCCAGAACTAAACAGACACAGAGGGTCAAAAAAGAAGGTGCGTTAAGAAGGAAGAGGTCATCAGACTGCAGCTCCTTTTTTGAACCAGAACTTCTCACTTCTTGGTCCCACCCCACAGCCTGCTTGAGCTTTCTAGACAACCTCGCTGGAGGGAAGGAAATATAATTTGCCTTTTTTTCTCTAGAAGTATTTCCTTCTAATGTCACGGGTTTCCTTTATAGCTGTGACAGAGAACATCAGGATTGTTGTATGGGTGAAACTGTATTTTAGGGGATGTGATGTTACCAGATGGTTTTTAATCAAAGAAGTTTTACACCTATCACAAGAATGCAATTTTAAGCTTCATATTCATAAGTTCATCTGTTTTATTTAACAATGAATTTGTCCATAAATTACAATGAAAGTACTTATAAAGATAATTGTTCTTTGTAAAAATCACTCGGAAACAATAAAAATCACAAAATCAGAATAGAAACAGTGAAATCTTTGAGTATTAAGCAGCCACCTTTATTCTATGAAAGTATATGTGACTAAAGGTGGGTGTAAAGGCGTTTGCAATTCCTTTTCCACCAAACATTAACATTTCTACCAGATAAAGCATGGTGATTAGGAACTGCAAGCTAAAGAGATTCAATTCACATGGTGCCACTTCTAGCAAAATTTATTTTGATTTATTCTGGATAGAAGTGCAAATAAATCTTTTGAGCACATATAGACTAAAGAAGATTGCTATGAGACTTAAATATAATTATTATATCACAAGAGAAAGTGAATAAAATGTATTAGCACAGTGGCTCAGAAAAAGAGACATTCAAAGCATATAATTCATCCAGTAAGCACTAACAGGTCACACTGTTTCATATCAAGAATGCAAACAAAAGTTCTTGAAATATTAGGAAAAATTCTTTGGAAGCTATTATAACATTACACAAAAGTTGTAAAAGTAATAATAGGATAATATTTCTAATAAAAGAAAAATGACAGCAGGCAGCAGGCTGCATTGTTAGTTGATGCTGAGGGACCTTCAGCTGGGTAGTACAAGATTATCTTTGCAAAGAACTTTCTCACACAGATTTAGAAGTTTATCAGTCTAAATAGTCTTTAGAAGATACAGTCCCAGACTTTTTTTTGTGCCTAAGAACAAAGTTGATACAAATTATTATCTTTTGAAATGGTGCAGCCTTTACATAGTTGTATGTTGACAGCATCTAAGAAAAACTGGTTATACAATGCATTTGGGTATGACTACGTATTTGTAGCATGTTCACTTTCAGTGAAAATGTGTCTTCTCAAAAATAAATTTTCCTGTGTTCTCCCATACACCAGAACACCTGTAAGATATCAACAGTATCTTATAGTAAACAGTGAATTTTTACATGTTCTTTCAAAAAACTTTTAAGTCACTGAAATGATTAGATTCACCAGAAAACTAAAGAAAATATTTAAGAGTATTAAAAAGTTTCTATCAGAAGGTAAGAAGTCTAAATTTGCAGCTGCCCCAGCTTAACACAAATTTATTGATCAATATTTCAAATATAAGGTATTCATCACAGCTTTACATGTATGCACTCAAGTAACCTTCTAAATATCTTTACTTGAATATCTTGCCCTCCAAGGGCAAAAGGCACAAAATTAGACTAATCTATGCATTCCCAACCTTAAATCTCCTTCCCTAACAGGTCTCTCCTTCTGTCCAGTTTTGCTTCCCTCCAAATTACAACCAGAATGATACTCATGATACACAAATCTGATTGTGTTATTGCTCTGCTTAAAACTTTCACAATGTGTCCAACTGCCCTTCATTCACCTGAATTTGGTTCACAACATTCTCTGAGATTTGCTCGCAGCTCACATACCTGCAGCATTGCTCTCCACTCTTGGTCTCATAGTCTAGGCTGTGACTGACCATGCCAAATTGCTCTTAATTCTATAGACGTTATCAATACAAGTCTGTCATCCTGACCCCAAAATCTTTCCCCAGTCCTACACGCGACTCCTGCAGCTTAAACCTCACTATCACTGACACCCAAAACTAGCTTATGATCCCATAGCATTCCATACTTCCTTTCTCATAAACCCTAGCTTACCACACACTATTATTATTCAGAGGGGGAATGCTCTTTCCCACTTTTGAAGTTTCTCTCACGTGGGAGGAACACTACCTACTAGTGTGACACCCTTAGTCTTCCCCAAAAGGAGTGACTATGCCATGGTGAATTTTAAAAGGGAAACACAGTGTCTTTCTCCCGGGAAAAAAGAACCATTCTGCCCAGAGAGAGCATGTGCTTTGCTTCTCAATGCTATTAATGTCACAGGGGCCAGATGCTTCTCTTCAGAGGAGCATGTAGTTGCCCAGCCCTCCCAGAACATTATGAGTGTATTTCTCATAGTATGAGAAGGGGTTTAGTATCAGAAAGCCCACTTGGCCCTTGATACAAGCTACTTAGTCTAATACTATCTGTATCAGTATAAACATGTTAATTTTGTTTCCCATCCACCGTACTCTTTTCTTTCATTTCTCACTTTGCTCAGAAATCATATAGGAACAAGGAGTGATTTCTCTTGGGAACACTCAATCCCCCAGATCATAATACCTATGTACTGTTTTTGGTAAGTCTATAAGATCTGAAAGATGGGGAAGAGATGTCTGGTTTACCGTTACAGTCCCTGTAACCTAGCAAGCGCCTCGCCAAGAGCAGGTGCTCCGAAATTGTTGCTTATTAAATAAACAAGTAAGTACTTAGATGCCATCCTGCCATCTTATCCGCTATTCAGGCACAACTATTACCTCCAGTTAGGTTGTAGCTACTCTTAAAATATTTCTTACTTTCAAATTCCATCTAACATGTTTTCTATCTAATGAATTTTAGACTCTTGACATCAATCTTTTTAAAATACACTTTAAAAAATTTTATTAATAGCACTCTATTGAAATAAATCCTAAATTGGAAACATATGAGCTAGCACATTAGGAATTCACTAATTTGCAGATCATTTTTATCCATTAGTTCACTGCAGAAAAATCACACATTTAAAAAACAGTTCAAACAGCAATTTCACCAGCATCTTAGCCTTAAACTTCACATACTCTAAATTTATCTTATCAAGGAACATACAATAAAATGTAGGCCTGTATGGTTAAATATAGTTCAAGGTAGTTAAAAAAGAGGCATGTTGGTATTTTGGAAAGTAGATTAATGGGTTAAAGAATTGTATTACGAGTCAAATTAGGGTAGATTAATAATTATATTTTGAGAGTTTCTAAAACTCTCATCTTTAATTTTAACATTTTTATTGAGCATAAGACATCTATTAATATTCTAAATGTGTTTGCTAATAAACTTTATAATATTATTATTTTATGTTTAAATATATTATTTTAAAAGGACTGATACATTGCTGAATATGATTTCATATTTAAAATCAAGGGACAAGTTTTCCCTTTGATAAAACAAATCTATTATTTTTTAATGAAACTTATCAGAAAAATATAAATCACATAATAGAATTATAAGCTGTCGAGAATGTTTCTTCTTGTAAAGTATCTGTTATTTTAAGTGAAGACTGCCTGCATAAACTAATTTGTGGCAACTTCATTTTTATTCATTCAATTATATTTAAAAGTCCATGTATATGCATGAATACATAATTAAACGTTCTTGTAAGATTTGTCTCTAGACTTGAAGGAAAAAATATATATGTTCTCAAACTTTGAGAATTAGGATGCTACTGCATAAAACATAATGAAGGATTATATGTCAATATCCTTTTGTATTTGTGACAAAAGGGAAAACATTCCAAAAAGAATTGTAAAGGAAGATCTAAGTTGTACAGGACAGGAACAAAATGTGCAATAAGCAGAAGTCTTTGGCATGTATTTTTAAACAGGAGGTTTTGAAAACTCCAAATTTAGCTTCATAAAAAGAGGTAGTGCAAGTGTGAAGCATGTGGTCATTTTGGCATACTCTGTGTATAACTTCTCTCTTTACCTATATAAGGATATAATAAAGCTTCAGAAATGTGCAAAGCAGAAATCCTCCAGTTCTGTTTATTCACTTTCAGTCAGGTAGTAAAATATCCTAATGTTCCATGAAGAAATCTCCAAAATGCACTACTAAAATAGCCTGCTAAAGAGAAATCAACAACTTCTTTATTTAGATACCGAACAGTTTAAAGGAAAAGACTGGTGGGGCTTTTTGTTTTTTGTTTTTTAAGCCAACTATATCTGCAAGGATCTGTCAGCTTTACTAAATGTTCCTTGTCTTTATTTTGTTGCATGGTTTTCATACTGTCATGCCCCTTCCTTCCTTTGCAATCCCCCATATTCTCCAACTTCCTTTCAAGCCTTTTGGGGGGAAAGTGTCTCAATACCCTTAATCTTTTCCCATTTCATCCCCTCTTCATGATCCTTTCTCCCTTTTCTGACTCCTTCTGGCCTTCTTTCGCTATAATAATTACTTTATATTATACTTACATAGCCTCATATTTCTTTTACAAGTTCAATTTCTAAAACATTCTCCATTCACTTCTTCTTCTATAATCCTTGGCCACACTTTGTAAAGAAAATGTAAACTAAGGCCTCCTTTCCCTTGGTTATCTAAGACAGAGCAGCAATGTAAGGAATAGAAAAGAGTTTCTGCACGTGATGTGTGTGTGTGATGTTCCTGTGGCCCTCAATCTCGAGGGAATACCAAACTCTTCCCATAACCTACATGTATGGCAAAAGGATCGACAACTGGGGAAAAAAATCAAACTTGTTTGGATAGAACGATTTGTGCTGACAATTTAAATGTGAAATTCTGCCTATTTCAATGGTGCTACATGACTCTCAGTTCAGTTTTGAAAAACTTTGTTTTCTAAAATCGTTATGGTTTCAAATATAATTTAAAAAAATTTTTAATGTTTTTTATTCATTTTTGAGAGACAGACACAGAGCGTGAGTGGGGGAGGGCAGAGAGAGAGAGGAAGACACAGAATCTGAAGCAGGCCCCAGGCTCTGAGCTGTAAGCACAGAGCCGGGCGCAGGACTCAAACCCATGGACCGTGAGTTCCTGACCTGAGCCGAAGTCAGACGTTTACCCGACTGAGCCACCCAGGCACCCCTCAAATATAATTTTAAATGGTTTTCCAGAATCCATATCAACTAATACCTATGAGCGTATGAATGAAACTGGATTTTCAGATAGTAATAGTTCATTAAAAAGATTTGGCCACCAACAAACTGAAACCATTCCTTCTTTTCTGACAATGGTATACAAAAAGAGGATATGAACTAACATAATAATCATAAAATGGAAATCAACATGGTAAATATCAATGACAAGTAGCATATACCACTGCCAAAATGGCACGCAGTTATAAATTTGAATAACCAACACAATCAAGATTTAACCTAGGGATGTACCTAAATAAAAATGTCTGAGACCTAAATGAAGTTAACTGTACAACAACTAAAAAGGCTAATTAAAAGATGTACTATTTTCCTGATAGGATGATTAATACTGTAAAGATGTTAATAGGGCAATTGCAAACTATTTTGAAGAGAGATTTTATAAACCTAATTTAACATATTGACTCTCGAAGAAAAAGTATGTAAGAAGAGCTAAGGGGAGTTTTAAAGAGAAAAAATAAAGTAGAGTAATTTAAACAGTATGATACTAATAGAGAAATTACAGGTGATAATAAAAAAGTCTACAAAGAGACACATGTGTATATACATTTAGTGTAAGATTAAAATAAAATTAAACAGTTCTATTGCTCCCCACACTGTTAAAATGAAGAATTCCACAGGATTTATTATATATAAAAATTTATTTTAAAAAAAAAGTAGAAACAATAGAGGAGGCTTTGTTATTTGTTTGCATCAGAAATCTTGCGGTTTGGGAGGTATATGTCTATACTGAATTGTGGTGCTATCATTTAAAACTACAAACCTTGGATAAGTTGTTTATTCACCATCTATAAAAAAAAAAGGATTAATAGTATCTTATTCATTGGGTTGTTATGAGGATTGAATGACCGCATGCTCATAAAGTGTTTAGGTGTCTAACAAACTTTACTTGTGGTTTTTATGCTTAGCATAGAAACAAAAGCCAGAAAACATAAGAAAAAAGAATGACATATGTGAGTATATCAAATTTTTAAGGTTTTGTGCAACAAATATCGCAGTAAAGGCAAAATTCAAAGTATGTAATGATTTACAATATGTATCGAGGATATATTAAAAAGCTCTTAATTCATTTGAAAAATAAGCACCTTAAGAAAAATGTGGCAAATATCACAAGCAAACTGCTCCCCAAGAGAAATACAAAGGCCCCACAAACATAGGACATTTCTTTCAACCTCACTAATAATCAAAGAAATATTTTTTTTCTTTTCTGATTAGCAAAAATTGATTATTCACAGTACTGTAAAAGAGTAAGGTCAAATAACTTTCTCATGCAATATTGATGAGATAATAAACTGGTAAAACCTTTTGGGGAGCAGTTTATGAAAGTATATGGAAATTTAAAGATGCATTACCTTTCCCTAACAGTTCTACTGTATGAACATAGCCTAAGGAAATAGAGAAGTACAAAAACAAACAAAACAGATATTTTTCACACTGTTATTAAAATAGCAAAACAAGTTAACAACCCATGAGGTAAATCTGTAATTACTAATGCAGAAATAGATCAATAGGTCAATATTCAGTAAGAAAAGACAAATTAAAGAATAGCGTATGCAAGGCACATGGGTGGCTCAGTCAGTTAAGCATCTGACTTCAGCCCAGTTCACAATCTTGTGGTTTGTGAGTTCGAACCCCGGGGCGGGGGGGGGGGGGGGGGGGGGGGAGGCTCTGTGCTGTCTGACAGCTCAGAGCCTGGAGCCCACTTCAGATTCTGTCTCCCTCGCTCTCTGCCCCTCCCCCACTCACACACTCTCTCTGTCTCTGTCTCTTTCTCAAAAATAAATAAACATTTTTAAAAATTAAAAAAAAAATAGCATATGCAGTATGAATCAGTCCTATTTCAAACACATGTAGTGGTAATATAGGTTTGTAATTGCAAAGAAAAGTTCTGGAAGAATATATTTTAAACTGTAATCAGCAGTCATTTCAGTGGGATAAGATTATAAGAAGCTTTCACTTTTTAATTTATACTGTAAAGTATAGTTTGGATACTTTCTTACATTTGAGAATTCCTTTCATAAGGAAAAAAAGAGACCTTTCCATTTTGGAAAAAATAAGAGATTAAGAAACTCCTAATAATTACTCTGCTAGTTTCAGATTCTCACATAATTCTAACAGCTACCTGACTTTTTAAAACATTTTTTGCTTAGGTTCAATAAGGTCCTTGTCAAGAATTAATATATACCTAAGTGTTAACTTCCTCTTTAAAAGAACTGCAATTAAAAGAGATACTTACAATAGAATTCACAAGCATGTTTCTCAGAGTTTAACTTGCAAGTAACATCTCCATTAGTACTTGAAACCAAGAATTATAACCCATAGCAGGCAGAGCATTTAAAGAAATTTTAATAATAAGAAGGTGTCCAATTTAATTTGACTTTCAAAATGTTTTTTACACTTCAGAAACTAAGAACTTCCCTACAGCCTATAAAACTTGTGCTATGCATCATAATTTTTAGGAGGAGAAAAAGTAATTTCTTCTCATTAATGTAAACAAATTCGTTTCTTTCAGAAGCTAGAGTTATACGGAAAATTCCTAATTAGTATAGTAGAAACAAGATATTCTTTTTCATCATTGAAGAGTATTAGAATCTTCTGGAGATCAAGTATTTTACATTTTCCGTGGTTTTGAACAGTTTTACTAAAGCAAGCTCTAACTATATTTAAATATGGAAGGCCACCACCCAATTTAGTGAACAATTTCACTTCCTCAGGAAGCAGAGGAACAGCCATATGACTGGATATTATACCCCTGAGAAAGAATTAAACTGGATTCCTGCAAGAGAGACTAACTTCCCTATCTATCTCTCTATGGCATAAAAAAATGAACATTACTGTTCTTAGTTTAGAACTCATTCCTCCTGCCAAAAATTGTGCATCCCCCAGATTCTCTTAGGAAGCATCATGTTATACAGCAGAGCATTCTACACCAACACTCACCAGATGTCTAATTTTGAGAAAGTTTAGTGTACATATCTGTAAAATGGGAAAACATCACCTGCTTTACAAGGATGTGTGAATATTAAATGGGATGCTGAGGCTAATATTAATGCAAAATACAAAAAAAAGGGGCTCAAAATATGCTCAGAAGCCAGGATAACTAATAGTGAGCAGCCCAGAAAAGACAAATGTGAAACAATAGAGTAAATGTAATTGTATAATTATAGTTACATGATTTTAAAAGCATGCATTTTCTTGGCCTACTTGAAAAATAAGGTGCTAAGATAAAAACAACAACAACAAGAACAACAAAGGAAAGCCACACAAAGGTAAATAACCATTAACCAACCACCTCACATTTAAAAAAAAAATTTAATGTTTATTTATTTCTGAGAGAGAGGGAGAGAGAGAGAGGGTGAGCAGGGCAGGGGCAGAGAGAGAGACATACAATCTGAAGCAGGTTCTAGGCTGCGAGCTGTCAGCACAGAGCCCCACATGGAGCTCAAACTCATGAACCAAGCCAATCATGACCTGAGCCAAAGTCAGATGTTTAAATAACTGAGCCACCCAGGCACCCCTAACCACCTCACATTTTAATTTCCCTTTTTTTTTATAACAATAAATTCATAAAGGAACAAGAACACACCACTAGAAGTTCTTGAGCAAGAGAGAAGTGATAGATGCAGTGTTTGGACTGAACACCTCATTGCTGGGTTATCAAATTGACTTTCAGCATGCATCTTCATATCTGGATTGTGACAGGGGCACTGCATCACTTCTAGATGAAAGACTCTCAAACCTGAGAATCATGACTTCTCTCCTGCTCCAGGAGCTTCAAGTGATGATCTAGTATCTGCTTAATTTCTTCTGCCTGATAATCAAGGTTCTCGGTATTCGGATTACACTTTCCCTATTCATACTGAATCTCAAATACAGATTCTCTAGGCAAGGTTATGTCATTTTACTCCCAGCAAAATACCAGGTGGATGCCAGTCTGTGCGGGTGTTCATACCACCTCCAGATTTAGAACACTGCCTCTCCCTTAGTCTTGTGCAAGCCAATCCACTCTTCAAATCCACTTCAAGATCCAACCCTCCCCCAACAAAATCATGAATGTGTATGTATTATACATTTAGAGCCAGTTCCACAGAATCTATCACATCTATTCGTTTCCTTTTTATGTTCCTATTATTTGTCTATGACTTGTTTTGCCTGGCATGGTCACTTTGGAATAGAAAGTCATGGCTAATATTATTCTATTTTGAATCCTTTAGAAAACTTTTATAAGTATAGTAACAGCAAATTTCTTCACTGGTGCAAAAAAACAAGTATTTGCCCATGCCTCCCCCCTCCCCCATCCATCACATACATTCTTTTTTAAAAAATATAATTTATTGTCAAATTGGCTTACATACAACACCCAGTGCTCACCCCAACAAGTGCCCTCCTCAATGCCCATCACCCATTTCCCCCTCCCGCCCCCCCTTATCCACCCTCAGTTTGTTCTCTGTATTTAAGAGTCTCTTGTGGTTTGCCTCCCTCCCTCCCTGTTTGTAACTATTTTTTCCCCTTCTCTTCCCCCATGGTCTTCTGTTAAATTTCTCAAGATCCACATACAACATCACATACATTCTTGATCAAAATTATGGCATAAATTTAATATTCACCTGAAAATCCCTGAATTTTCCATTTTGTTTAGGTCTTGTGAAAATATCACTTTCCAAGAAGATTATACATTTCTGTAGTTATTCTTGTTGCTTCATCCATGTACCATGCATGCCAGGCATTATGTGTATAGCATATAATTTTGAAAACAATGCAGGAAAGGAGGCTTTTTGCTTCTTTTATTTTATACAGGTAAGAAAATGGAAATGAAAAGGGCCAACACCACAAAGCAAGTAAGGAACAGATTTGCCTGTCAAAAAGCCCTTCAGACTCCCAAGGTCTCCCTGCTATACTCTGCTTCTGCCTCGTCAGAAAACGTGTGCTCATGTTCCACCGCAGCTTACTGTCTCAGCCTCTTAATGACATTTGAAGTTTAAAATCAATTATTATCAAAAGGAAAATTTTTTGAGATCCAGAAAACTGTCCAGGAGGTTAATTTTTTTGTACGTCACTGTGAACACCAGTGATCCGAAAGTGCTGGGCAGGAAGACTTTTCAAGTAAAAACAGCCATGAGAATGCTGAGAGTGCCTTTCCTTTTTCTTTCTTTTCTTTTCTTTCTTTTTTTTTTTTTTAAAGACTAGACAACTCTCAATTATGCTTTTATCCCTGGACAAATGTTCCTTAACACTCACCAAATTTTGGCAGATGGCTGACAACAAAAGTAAAAAAAATGTATCTTTTCTTACTTTTAACCTATTATTCTAGCAAATGTTCAAACAATAAAATATAAGCAAGCGATACTTTAGTAGCCATCAAACTAAGTGATCAGTACCTTGAAAGTGCTTCAGTCATTTAATTATTTCCCAACATTTTCAAGCTCACTGCAGAACAGTCCCACTGTGTAGCCCTAAAGGAAAAGTCCAATAAAATACATTTTCAAAGAAAACCATAATATTTTTTAATGAGAATTACTTGCACCTTTAAAAGTAATTACAAGAAAGATACACTCTTAAACATCAAGAAAAAGAATACGCAGATTCAGAGATAAGGCTGTCAGAGTAATTCTCCTACCTTATTAGTAGTCCAAAAGTAATAATTAAAACTACAGTTAGATACCATGTTCCCTATAAGGCCCTTTTATTTTTCAAATATACTACGTAGTATTGATAAGCATAAAAGAAGCCAGACTTTTTTTTTATTATGTCAAGAGGAGCATAACTTTAATACAAATTTCCAGAGAATATTTTGGCAGTATATGTATAAAGCCTTCAAATGTTTATATGCCTCATCCCAGCAATGACATCTTTAGGAATTTATGGTACAATATTAGAGGCAAAAAAATTAATAAACAACTTACATTAGTCAAATACCCAAAATGACCTAATTAAAAGCAATATTAGTAGATTGGTAGAAATAAATTATGGCATGCTCACAGAATGGATGTCAACCAAGCAAATAAAAATCCTATTTTAGAACACTATTTCATAACATGACAATTGTTTGTGATGTGCCATTATGTGAGAAAAGGTTAAAAACAACATATATTCTAATTTGTTTTTTGCAAATGCTCAAGGTCATATCTGCATTGAGAGGGGAAAAACTCTCAAAAACTCCCACACTGTATCAAGGTTGGTAAGGTGGGATCAAGGAGAAGGGACCTTATGTCACTTCTAAGGATAGTTCATAAAAGATATTAGAGCTTCTATCTTACTCTCTGGGATCACTCACTCTGGGGAAAGCAATCAGCTCTGTGGAGAGGTCTACATGGCAAGGAACTGAGACCTTCTGCCAACAGCCAGAGAGGAAATGAGGACTGTAACCAATAGCCATGTGACTGAACCATCTTGGAAATGGATCCTCCAGCTTTGTTCAAGCCTTCAGATGACAACAGCACTCACCAACAGCTTGACTGCAACTTCCTAAAACACTGAGCCAGTAAAGCCCAGATAAGCCACTCCCAGATTTTTGACTCTCAGAAACTGTGAGAAAATAAATATTTTAAGGCTATGATTGTCTTAAATTATGAAATTTTGGAGTAATTTGTTATACAGTAGTTATACAGTTATAAAGTGTGTTTCTCTATATGTATTCCAAATTTTTTTGGATAACTAGTACCGCTTTGAAAATTAGAGAACAAAATGCCACCTCAGACCTGCTCCATTTCTGACCTGGGCTGGTTCACCCCTCCTTAGGCAAGCTGGTAGTCCCGCACTCCTGGAAGGTTACCATATTGATGCTGAACTTAATGTGGACACCCGATCAGCGTAGCACACTACAGTCCAGAACTTCTGGGCTGAAATAACCCTTCTACCTCAGCATCTCGAGTAACTGGGACTAGAGGTGCGTGCCACCACGCCTGGCCAAAATGCCACTTTAGAACACTAGACATTGTGAGTATAATCCTGATACAGATTTTAGATTAAGTCCCAGTGTCAATTTTTCAAGCTAAATATTTCCAAAGGATCCTCACACAGGTAACATACCTGCACTAGTCCAGCAGCAGAGAGGTCCTACAAATGGAATGCTCCAGTTACCGTTAAGTTAGAAAGCCTAAAACTTACCTTGAAAGGCCCTTTGCAAATAAAGAACAAAAATAAATTAACTAAATATTCAATACAAATATGCAAATAATTTTTTAAGAGGAGAGTAAACTATACCTAAGGAAAGCAAGAGAAAAGTAACACTAAAGATATAAACAATTATTTCTTAAAAATAGTAAAATATGTACAATTCTAGTAAGTAAAGGGATTTGGAGAGAGAAAGCAGAAAGAGCTAATCTTTGCTCTCAAAAGAAAGACCCAAAAATAAAATGAGAGGTAAAAATCACTACTTCAGAAAAGATTTAAAAAATTATATAGATTCCTATATACAGTCTGTTGCTAAAAATTTTTTTAAGTAGAATATATGTCAAAACAGACCAACAATTCTAGAAAAAATTGAAGTAAACAACTATTGCCAAATAAAGTTTCCAGGCCATGATGATTTTAATATGTTACTTCTTTAAACAGTGAAGGCATAGAAAAATACGGGGATATACATATTTTTTAATCTGTTGTAGGATGTTCAAGTAACCCTCACCTTTCTGCTAGGTGATATGGTAGCCTGTGTGTTTTAAAAAGGTCCCTTTCTCAAGATACCATACTACCTTCATCTGTAAAAGTACTGTAGCTAGGCAAAGAATGATAGGATAGGTGATGACGTGCAGGTTGTTCAATCATAAATGACAAGCCTACTAACACTTAACCCTGAAACTTGAAAAAGAGCTGACAAAACAGAAAACTACAGGTATTATTTATGAACATGGAGGCAAAAATGTTAGATGAAATATACATCAAACACAGCAGCATATTAAAATCATGATAAAACATGTCCAGTTTAGTTTATTTCAGGAAATCCAGAATGATTTAATATTGGGAAAGCTATTAATAAATTTATGACATCAATAAGTCAAAAGCAATTAAAACAGAACACTCCCTCAAAAAAATGTAACTATCTGGATACATGTTCATGGGTTAGTAAACCAGGATAGTTTAATGTATAGTTATCACCCTATTAAGCATTAAACAGAGTTGTTTTCAATAAAGTCAGATGTATATATGACACCCATCACTAACATGAGAATGAAAGCCTGACATTCTTACCAATGCAATAAAAAAAGAATTAAGATTTATAAATATTGGAAAGGCAACTTATATGCGTATATAATATTGTTGCTTATCTTTTTACAAGATTTAACTGAAAACCGTAAGAAATTATGAGATTCGGATGAACTTTTCAGTACGCCAACAACAGCTGGAAAATTTTCAGGAAAAGCCACAGTCACATACAACCAACCAATCACTCAATCATTCCATCACTTTCCTCTCTTTTGCTTCTCTCTTTCCCTCTTCCCATTCTTTCCTCTTGCTCTCTCTCTCTCTCTCCCTGTCTCTCTCTCACACCTATACACATGCATACATACATCCCTATATCTCATACTGTTACACACCTGGAAATAAAATTATGTTTATCTAGTGCAAAAAGATAGGGAGGAAAAAAAAAAGGCCTTCTGAAGAGGTACAAGATAAGAGAAGCCATAATGAAGAAATGACACAATTCTAGAGAGCCATCTGATAGAATTGATACACCAAGATGAGTGACTTCTCTATTTTCAAGGAACAAGACGTGTTTCAGAAGTTGTCTAAACATGTATTTATACGATTGACAATAACAGCTTGAAATATGCCAATGGAGCCCAAGGGTCGATAACATACATTTTCAGCCGAACACTCATCTTCTCTTCAAGAAGACAAAAGCAAAAAAAGTCCCTTATGGGATAAAGAGAATAAAAGATCTCCCTTCATCTATCTTACCTTCATTGGAGTCACTAACCTCCAAGAATCACATTGTTCTGGGACCACATTTTAAGTCACATAACATTGTACCCTTTTGGTGCCAAATGCCAAAAGCTATTTGAGGACAAGGATAAAGTCATTTCTTTAGATGCTCAATACTTCCTTATTAAATCATTTAAACAAACCAGACTACTTACTAACCTACTAAACCCTCATACAGTGAAAAAGGAACAATTTACCCACTTAGGATAAACACAGATACATTTGGAAGAGATCATTTTTCATGCATCCTTTTCCTTTCCATAGCACCACCTCACATGTTAATGGAAAACTGATACATATGGACTAAAGCAGCCTTGTTGGGTCATTCCAAGTTATATCTCTCCACGTAAAGAAAGGACTGAAACTCTCTCTAGGCCATTTATGTCTCCCATCTAATGACATTAAACGTTTTCTTCAAGTGGGTCAAGCACTATCAGATTTCACATTTGAATCTATATGTTAATTGAGTGTACTGTGTGAGATATGAAAAACAGGTTAATAATTATTTAAATATACTATTTTAAATGAGAAAAGAAATAATGAATTTACTAAAAAGTAATATTTTTTGACCCATATCCCCCTTTCATTTCCAGGAAACAACAAATAATATCAACTATTTGCTAACAGATAGCGTAAGTCCATTATTAAACCATAGTACTTAAGTACAAGCTTTTCTATCATTTTATATTATCTTTCAAGAAAGTATTTTATGGTTCCATATGTAAATAATTATAACAGTATAATAAAATACTTCCATGATCCTCAGTTTGTTTTCAGTGGACAGTACTTCAACTAAGATGTCTTTATAAATAACGCTTTGCTTTATCTCCTGCTGCCTGGGACACGACATACAGTTATGAACTGCTCTACTCATTACTGAATTTCTTTATCTTATTAGTTTGTTAAAGACATAAAAGTAGGATATCACTTTGGTAAATTTGGTAAACACTTGCTTCCTATGCCGTTTCATATCACACAAGTGTTTACCAGTTTCTCAAAGCACTGCGTATCAATATAATTCTTAACTACATATTGGAAAAGCACCAAAATGAGATTTTCCCCAGTGATATGACTTTTAGGTTTAAAGTACCTTAGTTACAATATATCTAATGAAGTGGAGTGAGAGAGATTAGACCTTTTCACATATTAATCTGAGCTTAAAATAAATTCTAAGAAGATCACTGCTATACAAGAATGGACAGAGGCATCTGTTTATCTCTGAGAAAACAGCTATGGCTAAGTCAAATGCCACTTTTCATAGCTTAATGGGTGGAATTAAAGAGCGTGAGTCAGAGAAACCATTAAAACAACAGTAGCTTCAAATTCTGACTCTGACACTTTCGGTATGATGTTGAATAATTATACTCCAAAGCCATTGCTTCCTTATCTGTAAAACAGGATAAAAATATACACCCTGTAATGCTATGTTATTGGGAGACTTAGATGCAGTAATGTATAAAGTGATTAGCAGAGTTCCTGGTACTACAGTAACAGTAAATAAACCTGAAGCTACTATTATAGTGAAATTTATGTTCTAACATCACTAATCCTATAGATGAAATACCCTCTCCTTTTTAAACTGGGTAAGGAAGAAAGACCACTGGGGGACTGCTAAACTCACAAGGCTGGAAGGCTTGCAACTACAGAAAAATTATGACACGAGAGATCCTTCAGAGGTGCTCAGCAATCTATTATTTGCTGCCTGGTAGATGTCTCAAGACATAGAGAATACTTCATCACATGTAATGGATGATCAAGGCTTCAAAATGCTTTTCCAAGAAGTGGTGCCACTAGTGAAAAATGGAACTGATAATTTCACATCTCTTAAAAGCAGGCTGTATCTGAGCTTATGTCTTAGAGTGTGAATAGCCCAAACATTTAGCTTTGTGGTTTTATCAGAGCTGAACAAGAACTAGACAAAATTAGAATTTAGCTAATATTAGTGACGAGGTTTACAGTTATCTTCAGTCAGTGGAAATCACTCATGGTTATATCAATTACTAGAGAAAATTCCTTCTTAATAGATCACAGTCATAAACGCAAAATCCCAGAAATACCACATTAATGATGGTTTGTGGGTACAAACAATAATTCAATAACTATTATCAGAGTTTATAGTAATTAGCTTCGTATCAAAGAAAGTTAAAACTAGCCAAATCATCTTTCCACAGGTAAAACAAATATAGTTATTAAATATAGAAAATCATGGTTCCTCACATATACACTAAATTTTAAGAAAAAAACTGGAAGGGTAGGTCATGAATACTCCTCATCATTATTTAAATGCCAAACCTAAAAATTAACCACTGGCATACAAGAAACCTTCAACAGTACTCTCTCCTGTGAACAGGCATTTCTGTTAAAAGTATTCCTCGTCTTACCCCAGAGGGAAAAATTATTAAAATAAATTAACATTTTACTGGGTCTCTAATTGGAAGTGGCTGTTCTCAACAAATATGTTTATCAAACAGTGTGACTGGCAAAATGTATTACTGTAGCTGTAGTTATCCAAATTACATGCTGTCTAAAGCAAAAAGGGCAAAAGCCATCTGGCTCATATAACTTGCATTTTCTAGACAGCTTGCAGCTGGTTCTGATTAAGCAGCATCTCAGAACTCCAAGAGATCTATTTTTATCCCTGGAAGTATATTTTTAGGGCTCACACACCCAAGGCACAAGGCATTTGCATTAATAAATGAACAATTACCTTCAATAAGGAAAAGGTTTATGTAAAACTGTGGTTTGGTCTTCAGCTATGCAGGATGGACTACAACTTGAATATGATAGTCTGACACCTTATTTTGAGAATGCGCTCTTCTCTGGATGTTCCAAGAGAGGGACACAGAAAAGACACTTCCTCTGTCTTATGAAATAACCAAAAGAAGATTCTCAACAAGAAACTCAACTGCGTTGCCTGATCCAGCCTAGCAGGATGGTACAATTATCACCCCATTGTACAAATGAGGAAACAAAAGTTTGGAGAGGCTAAGTAACATGCTCAGAGTAAAAAAGACAGTGAATAAGGCAACCAGGATTCACACCTATTTCTTCTGACCCCACAGCCTGAGCTCACTACTGACAGGGCTAATAATGCATTTCAACAATTCACTTCTTTATATTGCTTTAAATATTGTTTATTTATGTCCTTCCAAATGGACTTCAATGTCTATCATTATAGGGGCCAGGTCTTCACTGCACAGTTTTCATCCTCAGAGCTTAGCACAATAACCTGCACTCAAAAGCACTTGCTGAACACATGACCACAAAACTCATTCTTTCAGGCACAGGTTTAAAATACCCATTATCAAGTAGGTCTTTCTTTCTGTTTGTCATCAGTAGATTCCAGCAGACATCTGTATGTCACAGAGACCAAGTCAATTAATAGCCATATATACTATGACTGTGTCAGAAGGAAATCATGAGGATACCAACACTTTCACCAAAGCTCATCATTCGCACATGCAGGGGCAAAAGTCAAATCATTTCATATGCCCTTGACACTGGGCTTCCCTCAAGATCTGACAGCACTGTCAGGCGCAAAACAAATATAAGAAACTCATCCACTAAGTACTATATTTGTATTCAAGATACACTATCAGGGCCTGAAAATCAACATTTTAAATATCTTAGATTTATAATATTGGCAGTGTGAGTTAGTGGGCTTCTCTGGTGGGTGGATTTTTACAGTCACAAAGGTGGTGAAACATGGCAAGAGCTTGTAAGTTGCTTTAAAATGTCCATGAAGGGCGCCTGGGTGGCTCAGTCGGTTGGGACGGCCGACTTCGGCTCAGGTCATGATCTCGCAGTCAGTGAGTTCAAGCCCCGCGTCGGGCTCTGTGCTGACGGCTCGGAGCCTGGAGCCTGTTTCAGATTCTGTGTCTCCCTCTCTCTGACCCTCCCCCGTTCATGCTCTGTCTCTCTCTGTCTCAAAAATAAATAAATGTTAAAATGTCCATGAAATGTTGTGTAGATGGTTACTGATGGGGTTTCTGAAACACTAATCCAAGGCCGACATCTTCTCCTTTTATCATTAGATGTTCTCCTTCCACACGTATAGTTACATGCTTTTGTATTTTACAGGGGACTCTGCCTGTATTTTAAGTAATTATGGTCATATTTACCGTCATGACTCCAGAGGAAAGGCCGCCCTGTATAAAAATGTCAGGGAGTATTTCATTCCTATCCTTTACGTCATTGCCATGCTCTCGTTACAAATAAATACTTTCTGATGGTAAAAACAGATAATAATAAAGGGTTGCCAAGTTTCCCCTCCTCCAGACTGTCATGGAGGATTAAGTGTTAAAATGATGAACTTGGCTATAAATAAAAAGGATCATTTCATTATGAATAAATAAAAATTGTCAATTTATAACATGACTCCTTCAGGCCCAAATTTAGAAGGGAAAAAGAAAATTTCAATGTCACTTACTACCTTGAGCTTAAAAGCACTACTCATATTAACTTGGTTTTGGTTCCACATAATATAGCAAATCCCAAAAAACAAAAACAATGCTTTCCTGATTCTGCAAGTCCATGTCTCATAGGGCACAAAGAAAGAAAAGGAAGTGACTGGTTTAAAATAGGCCTTCTAAGTGACTCAATTACATTATATTGAACTCTTTTCAACATCCTTTAATTCTAAAGCTAAAATGCGGGTTATATTTGAAAAAGGTTTAAAATCATGGTACAAACTGATTTACCTTATATTGCCTGAAATAAGAAACTCTCTTAACCAGAACTTACATTCTTTATTAGATAAGTGATAAATGCAAGAGAGCGAGAGCCATTCAAGCAGAGGAGAGGGACAGAGGGAGACAGAGAGAGAGATCTTAAGCAGGCTCCCTGTTCAGCAAAGAGCCCGATGTGGGGCTTGATCTCATGACCCTGGGATCATGACCTAAGCTGAAATCAAGAGTCAGATGCTCAACTGACTGAGCCACCCAGGCACTCCCAGAGGTGATGATTCTAGTAAGAAATTTACTAGATTTGAATTGTTTGAAAAATAGCTACTTTATTACAAATTGAAAGTCTCACTAGACCGTAGGTTCCTGTAGAGTCAGATCCACGTCTTATTCAAGGATGGAGCAATGAACATAGTAGAATATCTGGATTTTATGAGGTGCTCAATAAATGTCAAGTTTGAAAGAATTCCTACTATGCAACTCACAATTTCCTCATTATATCAGATACAATGTTTACAGTACATAGTGTTTGCAGTTGTCCTTAGTAGGCAAAAAGAAAACTAACATCAGTGTCAAAAAAACAAACAAACAAACAAACAAAAAACCCACTACATACTCCTTTTCCCTTAAAAAACTGTCCCTCTTTCTGATTTGAACCAATGGAAATTTGAACTAACTCTTGTGACCACTGTATAGTCAACAGAGCTCCATCTCCATGATTCAATTCCTCAATTTGGCCCAGATAACAATAGCAGCCTTACTGTATCTACTTAAGAGATGACTACATTTTACACAAACATGATTAATAACAGAGAGTACAGGGTATCTTAAGTAAAAGTCAGGAGTACTTAGCAAGAGATAGGGCTATGGAAAGAACATTGGTTTCAAGGTCAAAGACGGGTTTGAGCCAAAATGCAGCTCTTATTAGCAATGTGACCTTGGGCTAGTCTCTCCCTAAAATAAGTCTTCACCTATATTAAATTAGGACCATAAAGTACTTATCTCATGAAGTTATTATGAGAAGTAATGTATGATAAGATATGAAAAAGCTCTTCACATAGTGCCTATTACATAAGTAGGTTATCAATAAAGTTTTATTGAATCAGAATATAAAAGATCACAAAACCAAAAAGTTACTACCTGTCTCTTCCCATTAAAATATCCATACCTAGAGCGGCATAAGGGACTAATGGAGTTTGGAAATAATGACATAATAAATAAGGAAAATAAGATTTAAGGGAAAGGGAAAACAGCTAAGGTAGGTTGATAATTATTTTTGTTTATTTGATGGATTAGGACTTAACTAACAGGCAATTAAGTTGTATATAATAAAAAACAAATGCAGAAATTACAGGTCTGATTTTCAGACTCAATATTTCAAAACTGTTACTCAGGATTTACACACTACATAATTTTCATGGTAAATTCTAGTCTTTCGTTGTTTTTTTTATTAACTCATGCTATTTTATTATTCAACTCTCTTTCCTTTATCATTGACAACTAGATGAAACTTTTCTCTTAATTTTCTTTCCATATTCTATGTTATCAATGATGACTTCATGACAATTTAGAATGGATGTGCTAGGATATTTTGGATACAAATGTTTAGGCCCCACACAAAAATGATTTCAGATTAGGGGAGTTATTTTTTGTTTTTTGTTTGTTTGGTTGGTTTTTGTTTTGTTTTCTTTTGTTTTGGCTACAGGTGATGGTAAGGTAGAAAAGGGACATAAGATATTAAGATAGAAAATGTGAAAGGTTGTGATCTGGATAACTATTAAGAAATATTTGAAACTCTCTCTCAAGTGGAGAATTCAGTAACTTTTATACATCTTGTTTATTATGGCTGCTGTTCTCTCCCCAACTTTTTTAATCCATCTACTCTTAAATTAGGTACTGAACAGGTTGATTTGAAATCACCCACAGGTAAATCAATTCTTTTAAAGGGAATCACTTAAAAATACTACAAAGCTAAATGGTACTACTAAAAACTGTTTTTAAAACACAAATGTAAAGACTTAATATATAAAAGACGAGTGCATGTGTATATGTAATAAGAGACATAATATGAATAATAAATATAAATATATTTACTTTCTTTTTTGTGGTTAAGACTCCCCACTTATTTATATTTTCCTGATAGTGAATCTTTACTTCTCTGTGCTTTTTCTCATTATTAAGTCAAATATATTCTTATAAGATGTCCCAAATCATTTTTTTGAATGAAGAAGTACATAAATTAAACACTTGGACTAAATTTATTATCAAGTGCCTGCCATGCTTCTCCCTACACTTGAACTTACTCTGAGGTCACAGAACTTGGACACTAAAATAATTTTAGTGTACCTCCCCAAAGAGAATTTTTATAAGGCATCTATTTATTCACGTAAATGGCCCTGTGTATATCCAAATTATTTTTTATGACTCAGGAAACCAAGTCCTCATTATCCTTTCATCTCCTGTAACCACAAGAATAATCATGTAACTGAAAGGGCTGAAATTCAAGGAGTCTCTCTGGGAATATTTACCCCCCCACACATCCCCACCTTTCTTTTCTCTTTTATAATGGGACCTTGCCAAGAGATGTGCTCTTATACATAAAAAGAATTACACAAAAGAGGAAGTCCAAAGAAACTCATCCATTGGGATTTATTTATTTACATCACTGAGGTCCTGCTTATTCCTGACCTAATTTGCCAATACAAAACTATTTTTAAATAAAGAATACCTTATAAAACTTAAATAATGAAATGAGTTTTAGTGTGCATTTAAAAAGGAGGGTTTAAACACCTTATGTGTACAGAATTCCAGAAATAATTACTATTTGATATGTATTTATGTTTTATTTTCCAAAACTCCTTAATACACTTTATCCCTCCTTGTCACCAATTAACAGCTGCAGTGATAGAAACTATAATTCACATGTCAAAGATGATCCGTCTAAAGTTTCCACAGCTATAGAACACAGATTGTTTTCTATAATTTCAATCACATTTTCATAAGAATATGGTTTCCTTGGCTCAGGAATTTCTCATTGACCTACCATTGGTTTCAAAAATTAACATCGATAACACTTCCACATTTGTGTCTTGTATGTGTATCAAATCCTATCAAACCCAGAAGTATTATCAATGAATATTTGAGTCCCCCCCCCAAAAGAGATGGAGTATGTGCTCCAATTTTTCATTTAAGAGCAAGCCCAAAAGATAGGCCTTTTTAAAAGAAATAAATTGAATATAGAATTACCTGAAGACTGTCACAAATAATATTCATAACATGTACATGTTTAACTTGAAATTCTTCTAACAAGTATTTCATATTCAAGAAAACTATAGAACTTAACTTAGAAATAAGTAAGATACAATAATCCTAAATGAGATTACAAGATTAAAAAACCAAACATTCTCAAAGTATTTTGTAGACATAAAATAGCAATTATAGTTAAAACAAAACTTTCATTAGAACTAGAAAAAATAAAGAGGTGAAAACATACTATTTTCCTTTGTGCCACCACAGTTCTGTATTCACCTCTCTATCATGATTTTTATCATATCATACATGTATCCAGTTTTTGGGTTTTTTTCATATCTGTTTTCCTGGCAAGACTTTGATTACCAGGGGTGGGGAAACTGGCAATTTTCATTCTTCTATCCTCACTTTTTCTGGTACATAATAGAAGTTCAAGGATTTTTTAAAAGAAGGGCTGAGCCCACTAGATTTTAAAATGTATTATAAAGCAATAATAATTTAAATAATGTGGTTTTGACATGTATTTTGAAATACATCAACAAATAAGAATAGAAAGTCCAGTAAAATATCTAATTATATGTAAGAATGTAATGATATAATAAAAATTCAAAACGATCAGGGAGGAAAGCTATTTAATAAATTATATTGAGATAACCAGTGATCTGAGGGGAAAATGGGTCAAAATTTATATTGCATAATATAATTACAATACTAATGCCTCCTTATTCTCTGTCTTTCTGTGTGTGTATGTCTGTGTATATTTGCATTTATAATACATATATGATTTAGCTCATAAAAATGAGCATAAAATTGAGTATTTTTGAAACAATGGTAGCTTTCTAAACCTTGAGTTAATAAAAGAAACAAAAAGATGTAAATTTTACAGTTTAATCTTTAACTTTTACTAAGAAAAGTGATAGTCATGGTAAAAGGAAAACAACATATTGCAGAAATGTTTATCAAATACAAGAGATCAAAGGTTGTTTTCTATGTTACAAAAGGGGATAAACTGACAGAAAAATAAGATGCTGAAGAAAAATAAGGCACTAACATGGACATGCACATAGGAATCAAATTATTAGGTACACATCGAAAAAAAAGAGCATTAAAGCATTTTATTTATCAAAGTGAGGCAAATTAAGGCAACACTGAAGTACCATTTTACATTTAACTAACAAATACAAAATTCTAAGACACAATATCCAACAATACCCAGGTTCTTAGAAAAATAAAATTGATAAAGCCAAGACATTATTGTTGGCAATTTATAGTAGAAAGCCATCTGACAGAGCACTTCAAAAATCATTTCTTAAAAATCACATCCTTTGACCCATAAAAATATTCAAAACTTTTAACTTAATAAGATCAGGCCAGAAAGTTTAAACTGAGTGAATAATGACCCATAATAATAATACTAATAATAATAATTTTAAAAATTAAAAAAAAGGCCATATTCAAACAGATTTTTGTTGTGATGCAATTTATAATAGCAAAACATTATAAATCTAAATCTTCAACATCAGAGGAATGATTAAGTAAACTAATGATTACCAAGCAACTGCTCCTGGAAACCACTCATTAAAGAGTATAATACCTGAAAACGGCAATATAAGTTGAAACCAAATACAACTTGAAACCGAAAGGAAACAAACTGCACAGGTTGGTAAGGTAAGGAACAGTTCCTGTCTGTTTTTAATATTATTTATTCTATAATTAAAAATTGAGAAAAAAATGGTTCTATAAATTATTGGTAGATATTCAAAACTAGAGACCCACAAACGGATCACATATGAAGCCAAAGCTAAAAACAAAATTAATTTCTTTGAAAGAAAATTACAGCTTCTGAAATATAGTACATGCCCTGGCACTTAAATGGAGAAAAGGCTAAGTAAGAATAATGGGGAAATTACTACAGTAAAGAAATGAAAGACAAAATAAAAATGCCTATGGAAAGTATCTTCTCCATGGAGATCAAGAACTAAAGCTGGTTTTAAGCTAAGAAAACAGGAGTGAATTGGTCCATTCAAAGAAGCTAGAAAACAGAAAATAGAGTATTATAAAAATAAAAAAACTTTCCCTGTGAGTAATTTTTTTTCACTTTCCTCCACCAGTCATCCCTCTTCACTTCTATGCACCAAGAGTAGCCCACTGGTGCCTAACTATGAAAAGCAAGGTTACAATGAGCCTTGTTTGTGTACATTCATCATTTGCATACAAACTTTAATATTAGCTTAAAAAAAGGCACATTGATGCAGAGGTCTGGAAAAAGGACAAGTTACCCCTTATGTCTCTATAACACTATTTGCCACATGCACTGCTCCTTCCAATTTTAGTTTCATTAAATGTAATGAAAATGAGAAAATTTGTTATGCCACGGGTGTTCACACAACTCTACCCGGATCAGCTACTGTGTTGAGACACATCTGGTGTGCCAGAAACAAACTAGGAAGTGGTGTGTAGGAGGAAAGAAAATTAAAAGTTGTCAAACATATTTCTTTAGGCACTCAACATAATCTGGTATTCTAATTATTTTCCAGATATTGATGTAGTCAAGTTTATTACACAAGCTAAAGCAAAACTTTTAGGTTCCCCTAAAACTTTTCCTTCACAATTCTTTACATGATAGAATTGGTATACCCACATTAATACTCCATACACCCAAAACACACATTAGGAAATTTTCTCCTTGGGATATTATGCCCCTGGGTATTAGGTTATCTGACATTCCTCAAACATATCCAACTATTTTATGCTTGTTAATCTGTTAATAACTGGAGGACGACTTCTTCAATATTTCCCTTCTAATCTGAGCAATTATGACTATACGACAATTTTAGTGCCAAAACCAATGACAACAATGAAGACAATTAAATACAGTTTGGCAGTGGGAAATAAATTCCCTGAAATCATCAAATAATTTCACACAGACAACCCAAAACCCAACTTTATTTATTAGTATTAAATTATACACAATTGAGGCTCCTAGTCTTCTGATACACAATTCACCTTTAAAAATGCAAGCCAGGGGGCACCTGGGTGGTTCAGTCGGTTAGGCGTCGGACTTTTAATTTTGGCTCAGGTCATGATCTTGGGGTTCTAGGGTTCGAGCCCCAAGTCGGGCTCGGTGCTGACAGTACGGAACCTGCTTGGGATTTTTTCTCTCCCTCTCTCTGCTCTCCCGCACTTGTGTTTGTAGGCTCTCTCTCTCAAAATGAATAAACATTAAAACAAATTTTTTTTTTTTAATTTTTAACAAATGCAAGCCAGGAATACCTCAGAAATCTTTCTAATCCAGTTTTCCTAAATAATAATGTACTAAGAAAAACACTTAAAAATACAGATAAATATTGATCCATTAACCCAATTAGAATATATAGACTGTTTATTTTTTTATTATTTTTTTAAATTTTTAAAAAAAAATTTTTTTTAATGTTTATTTATTTTTGAGACAGAGAGAGACAGAGCATGAATGGGGGAGGGGCAGAGAGAGAGGGAGACACAGAATCGGAAGCAGGCTCCAGGCCCTGAGCCATCAGCCCAGAGCCTGACGCAGGGCTCGAACTCACGAACCACGAGATCATGACCTGAGCTGAAGTCGGACGCTCAACCGACTGAGCCACCCAGGTGCCCCGGATTTTTTAATTATTTTTTAAATTTTATTTTAGAAAGAGAGGGAGAGAGCAAGCAGGGGAGGGGGGCAGAGGGAAAGAGAAGGAGAGGGAGAGGGAGAGGGAGAGAATCTCAAGCAGGCTCCATGCTCAGCACAGAGCCTGAAGCCGGGCTTGATCCCATGAACCTGGGATCATGACCTGAGCCGAAATCAAGAGTCATACACTCAACCAACTAAGCCACCCAGGTGCCCCAGGAATGTTAAGACTGTTTAACAGCTAAGATTTATAATGCTCATATGATATTTCAGGCACTGCTCTAAAAGGCTTTCCAGGTATTAATTTACTTAATCTTCACAAGACTTTTGAAGTAGAAGACGTTAATTGGTATGCCCATTGTTCAGATGAGCAAACTGAACCAGAGAGATTATGACAGTCAGTTGATAGAACTGAGTTTCTACCCAGGTCCATAGGACTCCACCACTACTCTCTACTGCCCCCGTGCCTTCCACTGTATACTATGTCTACCTCTGTGTTATTTCCTATGTGCCACATCTCAGCTTTCACTGTAACAGACACTTGACATGCACACTAAGCAAAAACACAATGATGATTCAAGAGATGTCAATGAAACCAATTCTTCAGAAACAATCTAAAAGGTGATGGTTTCAATTCCAAGAATGCACTGAAACATCTTAAATCTTAACATCTTAAACCATAACATTTGAAACCTACTCTACAATTCAGTATTTTTATCTAAATGGCCTTAAACCTACTAAAAGGAAGCAAACTCTGAGTAAGCATAACAGTGGGGAAGAATCCGTGATTGTCCAGAACATTATAATTTTTGATTACTTTTAATTTACCTCTGAATTAAGTAAAAGTGTCTATACACAGGTGCGACATGTTCCACAAGGCAAGAAACCCTAAAGAAAACAAGTCTCTTAATAGGAAGGATACTGTTAAATCTTCTCTAGGTTGTCATAGGTAACTATCTTCAACTGTTAATGCAGAAGGTAAAGAAACAAGATGATCACTCAGAAAACATCTGGAAAATAAAATGAAGTCATGAAACCCAGTAGATACCTACCTACATAAAAGTGAAAATCAACTAAAAATTCCAAGACAGTTCTATGACCTGAAATTTTACTTAATTCAGGTCCAGAAGGAGACAAAAGCAAAACAAAACAAGATAATTTGACACTGTCTACAGATACCTGGGAATATATTTATTAAACTATAACAGTGAGCTCTGGCCAAGCTTACATAAAGACAGCAGATAAAGAGAAAAAGTCTTCCCCCAGCTTACTCTTAAAAATGACAGAAGAATACCCTGGTGATGACGGAGTAGAAGAGTTCTTCATTTCCTGTTATTGTGAATGTTCTGAGCACATGTTCAAGGCGTTCTCATCACCACTGCCTAATTTTCATTTATTTTCCTCAAATGCAAACGGTCAGTTGCCTAGGCTGACTTTACTGTACTTGTCTTTTCAACTCTATTCAGGAGAATAACAGGAAAATAACTCATCATGCGGGGGGTGGGGGGGAATGTAAATGACGCTGGTGTCATAAGGCTTACAGGAAGCAAGAATAGTAAGGTAAGAACAAAAAGAATAAAAAACAAAGACTCACCAGAACATGGCCTACTTGAAAGGAGCTGCTTCCTACGGGTGGTAGAGGGCTGCTACGGTTTGCCAGAGTCCTTGTAAAGTGCTCTGGGGGGAGGCCCCTAGCTTTCCACTGGGGTCTCTCAGAGGTACTAGTCTGGCAGCCCTTCCTGAGAGTGGTCTTACACGGGGGTCAGATGGGGACACTTCTCCATCTATCAGTGGGTGGCTACATTCTGTAGGAGGCACAGGAAGCCTGCTTTAGCCTTGAGTCTACCATGTGGTCCCAAACCCAACATTATTTGTAAGAAGGCAGTAAGTTTGATCCCTTTCCCTTTCCTACATTTATTTCTTGATGGCTCAAAACATGAAGAGAATGGTATCATACGTAACACTCTGAAATCCCAACCAAACATAAAGCAAATCTTTTCCTGCTGGTTTTCCAAATTCATAGGAAGTATGGGGAATTATTTAAAAAACATTAGGGAAAACTAAGATTTAAGATACAAAACCTGAGACAGGGAATAGGGGTGGATCTTAGGCATTCTGGTAGGGGGTGAGGGGGTGCTCCTATAGACCAGTTCTGTTGTGAAGTGGCCACAGGTTCCACCCTAAGCTTCCAGTGCAAGCTAAGGAACTGGGTCTGGCTACCCTGATGTGTAAAACAAGAGGGCTAGACAAGGCCATCTTCAGGGCACCTATGGGCACCAACATTCTATGATGTTATAACTAAAAGTAACTAGCTGTGGCAGTACTTTTAATGTGAAAAATGAAAACCCACATCAGTCCCACATCACAAGACTGAAGTCAGCCCAGAGCCAGAGCACTCTCTAAGAAAGATGAAAATGTTGTTGATCTGCAGTAATTTTAGAAACTGGTGAAGAGACCAAGAAATACACTGAGAAATTAAAACAGGACATTGACCTCTGTGAAAAGATCAGATACAAAAGAATAATTACTGGACTAAGGGAAAAGTAGTTTTTCCCTGTATTATTTTTAAAGTAGGTATGTCCTTGAAAATATTATTAAAAATATTGAATCCTCAATTGCCCAATGGTATTAGGCCACTTCCAAAACCCAATAAAATCCCAAATTAGCTTGCAGATGAATGATGGCTTTAAGAATTTATCCAGAATCCAGTGTGATCCTATAGATGGGATGGGACAAACTCCTCAGAAAATGCCAAGAAACATTTGAGCCAGGCCAAAAAGCACTGAAACGTTCCACTGACATAGAACCCACAAGTCAACATGAAGCTTTCACTGGAAGATACAGCCTTTGCGTGCAGTTTTCCAGGGATCCAGCCAAAACTCAGAGATTATTGAAAAAAGCTCTCAAAACCAAAATGATTCCAAATAGAGGTTTCTATGACAGGGGAATTCTGAATGGAAATTTATCATTCACAACCAATGGCTTCAATAACTGATCCCATTACATCAAAGGATTTTAATTCTTTCCTGGAAATTCTTTACAAATTACAGGTAACCGCAGTCTGAACAGAACTTCTGTGTATTTTTAAACAAGTCAATTGTTTCAATGAGATAAATACATTTATTTCCACCAGACAGATAATTGTTTTCTTGTTCAATTGCATTACATTTGTGTATCCAGGTATAAAATGTTACAAATGGAAAATTACTGAGAAGCAAAGCAGTCATTAGTGTGACTTATAAACGGAGCAGAAATGTTAAAAAAGTTTTTCTAATGCTTTTTTATGTTACGAAATACGTATTTTTATTTTTTAATCTCTTCTATATCTTAAAAAAATTTTTTTTAATGTTTATTTATTTATGGGACAGAGAGAGACAGAGCATGAATGGGGGAGGGGCAGAAAGCGTGGGAGACACAGAATCCGAAGCAGGCTCCAGGCTCTGAGCTGTCAGCACAGAGCCCGACGCGGGGCTCGAACTCACAAATGTCACAAACCGTGAGATCATGCCCTGAGCCAAAGTAGGTCGCTCAACCGACTGAGCCACCCAGGTGCCCCTAATCTCTTCTATATCTGATTGCAGAGCAAATCCTCATGCCCAAACACAACACAAAGAGAACTAAGATGTTGGCTGACCAACAAGAATGGAGAAATGACTTGAATATAAATAGACACAAAAGTAAAATAAATTCAAGGATAAATTACTCACCTTCATAAGAAATCCAGAAATTTGGCAAACTCTGGGAAGTAAAAATAAATCATTTTCAAGTATCACTACTGGAAATACACTATTTCTAGATATCATTTTGTAGATAGAAGAATTGTGTCATAAAAGCACATATCTGATTACCTTCCCAAGAGATTTCTCACCTATCAACTATCCTCAATTAAAGACAGCCTCAAAGCAAACAAGAGACATTAAATGACAAAAAAAGTCAGCACCTTGTTGTTGAAGGCAGATTATTTCCTTATGGAATTTGCACATAAATGGTCAATAAGAAAGAATGGCCAAAGACAGTCTCCCCTTACTTACCAGAAAGTAGGAAGGCACACAATTAGAATTACAATACCTAACACACAATATCCTGGGGGCACAAGTGCCATTCTATAAAAAAAATGTTGGTTTTGTTAATATTAGTATTTTAATGTCTTCGGATTAAAGCTGATGGCACCTATTCTCCATCTGTTCAATAGTTTTTGTGTCACATATTATATCAACATATACACTGTACATTTTTTAAATAGAAAGATCTTATTTTTTCCAAACTTCTTAGAAATTCATGTTTCACACTGTACAATCAAAAAATTGTTAAAGGGTATTGACTACAATTTAAATATCACACATTGATCAAATACTCAAAACTGATTAAAAATGGGTATTGTGATGTTAACACAGATCTAGAAACACATTAGGAGGTACAATATAATTTTGAATAAGGCATAGTAAACATATATAATCATTTTAACCAATGATTCTTCTCTTTTTTTTCTTTGTGTAAGTTGATTGTATGAGATTTAAGAGTTAGAAGACTTAGTAATAGAATTAAAATACCATAAGAAATTGAAATTTCTTTACAGTGTTGGAGTTAAAGAAAAAATAATGCTAGTATGTTTTTGTTTTCTGAATACTTTTTACAGTTATATTAACTTAAAGCTATATAAAATAGGGGTAGGCTCCCTGTAACGAATTTCTTTTAATGTTTATTTATTTATTTTTGAGAGAGAGAGAGAGCACAAGCAGGGGAGGGGCAGAGAGAAAGACAGAATGTGAATCAGGCTCCAGGCTATGAGCTGTCAGCACAGAGCCCCACATGGGGCTCAAACCCATGACCTGTGAGATCATGACCTGAATCTAAGTGAAACACTCAACTGACTGATCCACCCAGGCACCCCAAGAATTTTTTAATCACATCTTTAAAATTTAGGAGGAAATCTGTTGGTCCAAAGATGCTTTTAGACAAGATTATACACTTTGAATTATTTAATATATTATAATAATCTAATTAATAGTAAATCAATAAAAACTTCCAAAATAGCAATGAGGAAGATTTGCTGTAAAATTTATTTTCTGAATTTACCCAAGGCCACTTTTGCAGCTTAGAACATTTTCTTGACATATAGCTATTTTTCCCCAGTATTTTTCAGCTGTAAAAAAAAATCCTAAAATTTCTTAAACCAATCTTCACGTTTTTGGAAAAGGAAATCAAAGTCCTAGGAATTAAAATGTGAAACCAGATTCTATATACCTACTTAAATGCCAAGTCAAAATTACAGCAAAGAAATCCTAATTCCTGTTTCATTTTTCATTTAAGGTGAAAAATAAAGGTAAAAGTAATGGTCTGGAGATCTTACAAATCCAAAGCACAATATTTAAAATGGGAGAAACAGGAGTGGGGGAAATCACCAGCTTCATGGAGCTTACATTCTCATGCACATACAGACAAACCAATGTCAAGAGCGAACTCTGTCCCCAACCAAGTTTTTGTGTACTGACTCATCTTTCTTCTCTAAGCCTGTAATTCCCGCCTGGAGAGCCTGAATCACATTCTTACCCTCTGTTCCTCTCTCTCACTCCCCTATGGGGTTTGTTCTGTCAGATGACCTCTGTTCACTTACACAGGATTCCAAGATGCCTTACTCAGCCTAACCCACACGAGCTACCCACCTTACTACACCTGCGTGCAACAATTTCATTCGAATTTCCAATATCACTTCAGAGTCAACAGAAACAAAACCAAACATATTCTCTCTCAGAACTGACTGCCTATTTCAACTTCCCCTATTGCTACCATTATTATTCTCCAGAATTCTCAGTCCTAAATTTTAGTCAGCTTTAATTCCTCCCTCACCTGTAGCATCCATATCTAGTCAGTCTCCATACCCCACACGTATTAGTCAGAGTTCTCCAGAGAAACAGAGACACATTATAAGGAATTGGCTCACAGAATATGGAGGCTGGTAAGTCCAAAATCTGCACAGCTGGTGTTTCAGTTTGAGTCTGAACGTCAACAAGGCTTCTGTGGAACCGGGAGGAACCAATGTTCCAGTTCAGAGGCTGTCAGGCAGAATTCTCTCTTATTTGGGGGAGGTCAGCCTTTTGTTCTATTCAGGCCTTCACCTAATTGGATGAGGCCCACCCACATTATGGAGACTCAGTCTGCTTTACTCAGTCTACAAATTAAAATGTTAATCTCACTCTTACAGAAACACCCAGAATAACGTTTGACCAAATATATTGGCACCCAGTGGCCTAGTCAAATTGATGCAAAAAATTCACCATCACACCACAGTTTTACTTTTCAAAAGTCACACTTGTTTTCTCTACTCTTGGTCTCACCACCATCATCTCATATCAGGTCCTTACGATCCCCTACTGGTTTTAGCAAAAGGATGTAAACTAGCCCCCTCACCTTCCTTTAGTTCATGCATCAGTGAATATGCTGTGGATACATTTATTTTCGGAAATGTTTTTGTCATATCATCCCTGTTCTATATACCTTAATTCACAATGACATCTTACTCTAAAAAGATCCATTCTTTTTCTTACAATATATTGCCCTATATAATCCAGCCCTACTTTGCCTACTGACCTGTTTCTTCTATCAATCCCCTAACTTAGAACTTACATTATAACTGGCCAACAGCTTAAATATCTTCTTCTCTCATCCACACCCATTCCCTCCGCAACATACTTCCCCTTCTCTGGAAAGCATTGAGAACTCTTCTTTGCCTACCTCAATCCCATCCACCTGCCAAGCTTTGTCTCCAGTTTCAACTCCTTTTTGAAGTTTTCCTAATTCTCCAAACCACATGAATCTTTTAGTTTCTATCCCTCATGTACATTTAAAATAAACAAAACCATTGCTATTCTAAACTACTCTGTCTTGTTCATGAATTTATTTATTTTTTTAAATGTTTATTTATTTGGAGAGAAAGAAAGAGAGAGAGAGCATGAGTGGATGAGGGGCAGAGAGAGAGAGAGAGAGAGAGGGAAAAAGAGAATCCCAAGCAGGCACCACACCACCAGTGCAGAGGCGGACACAGGGCTCCATCCCACGACCTGAGCCAAAATCAAGAGTCAGACACTTAACCAACTGAGCCACCCAGGTGTTCCCATGAATTTATTTCTATTGCACATCCCTCTTTCCCTGGTTCCCAATATCACCCTATTACTTCCAAACACACACCTTCTATTTATGCTGGGTTGAAAATCTTGGAAACTGCTGTGCCAAGCACTGTTTAAGGCAATAGACATACAAAGAAGCGCTACTCTAAAAGCCTTACAGTCTAATATGAGAGAGAGATAATTACTATAATAATTAAGGAACAATGTACTGCATGCTGTAACAAAGGTAGATACAGTGCTCTAAGGGAATATAGAGAATATAACAGAGGATGAAACTAAATATCCCTAGTAGAATAATGTGGTTGGAGATAAATTTAACAGGAGGAAAAGGCATTTCAAGTACTGAAAATAACCAGTGCAAAAGAACAGAAACAGTGAACATACACATATACACACACACACACACACACATATACATTCTTATATACATATATACATAGTTATATACATATGCATATATACATATAGATACATATATACACACATATACATTTATATTCATATATATTCATATAAGATATGATGAGACATTTACCACATTGGCAAACTAACTGGGTGTTAAGGATCAGAATCCAGGCACAAAATGGCTTAAAAGCAAGAGATTAAATTCAGTAAAAGTATTATTGAGTAATAGGAACAGAGCCCTAGAAACAAAAGTATCTGTAATATTGAGAATAGTAAGTCCAGAACTTGAGTGTGGAGCTGAGGAGAAGCAAACATGGCTGGAGCATGGAGCCACACCACTTCTAACTGAGAGACTAGGAAAGCCCTAAAATACAAGTAGATTTTTATTTGTCCCTTATCGATGACCATAAGGAACAAAGAATTTTCATTACTCATTTGGTGACAAATCTAAGCTCATCTGGCAATAAAAACTGGCCTAAACAGACAGGAGATTATTTATTATTTTAACCTCATTTAGTATTAATAGCTATGAATTTCACTGCAGAAATAAATATTAAATGTTTTTGTTATGAGGAACTGTCCCAGACCCCATTAAAAGTGACATGACACCAAAAACAATAAGATACCTAGGAATAAACCTAACTAAAGAAGGAAAAGATCTATACTCTGAAAACTGTAGAACATTTATGAAAGAAACTCAAGAGGACACTAAGCAATGGAAAAGCATTCCATGCTCATGGATTACAAGAACAAACATTGGTAAAATGTCCATACTACCCAAATCAATCTACACATATAATGAATTCTTACCAAAATATCACCAGTATGTTTCTCAGAGCTAGAACAGACAATCCTAAAATTTGTATGGGACCACAAAAGAACCTGAATAGCCAAAGCAATTCTTAAAAAGAAACACAAAACCAGAGGCATCATGATTCCAGATTTCAAGTTACATTACAAAGCTGTAGTCATCAAGACAGTATGCTACTGGAACAAAAACAGACATATAGATCAATGGAACAGAAGAGAAAACCCAGAAATGGACCCAGAATTAAATGGCCAACTCATCTTCGACAAAGCAGGAAAGAATATCCAATGGAAAAAATGACAGTCTCTTCAACAATGTCGTTGGAAAAAATCCTGTGTCTTTCAGGAACACACTGAAGGATAAAAGTGGACCACTTTCTTACACCATATGGAAAAATAAATTCAAAAAGAATGAGAGACCTAAATGTGACACAGGAAACCATCAAAATACTTCAGGACAAAACAGGCAGCAACCTCTTTAACCTTGGCCGTAGAAAGTTCTTACTAGAACGCATCACCAAAGGCAAAGGAAACAAAAGCAAAGATGAACTATTGGGATTTCATCAAGAAAAAAAGCTTCTGCACACTGAAGGAAACAACAAAACCAAAGGCAGCCTACTTAATGGGAGAAGATATTTGCAAACAACATATAAAGGGTTAAGTATCTAAATAGTATCTTATAAAGGGTTAGTATCTTATAAAGGGTTATAATAGTATCTTATAAAGGATTAGTATCTAAAATCTATAAGGATTTATCAAACTCAACACCCCAAATACAAATAGTTAAGAAATGGTCAGAAGACATGAATAGACACTTTTCCAAATTACATCAAAATTACTGACACATGAAAAGATGCTCAATATCACTCACCATCAAAGAAATACAAATCAAAACCACAATGAGATACCACCTCACACCTATCAGAATGGCTAAAATTAACAACAAACAAACAACAGGTGTTGGCAAGGATGAGGAGAAAGGGGAACCCTCTTGCATTGTTGGTAGGATTGCAAACTGGTGCAGCCATTCTGGACAACAGCATGGAGGTTCCTCAAGAAACTAAAAAAAGGAACTACCCTATGACCCATCATTTGCACTATTAGGCTTTTACCCAAAGGATGCAAAAATACAGATTCAAAGAGGTATGTGCACCCCAATGTTAATAGCAGCATGATCACTAATAGCCAAATTATGGAGACAGCCCAAATGTCCCTCGACTAATGAATGGATAAAGAAGATGTGGTGTATATATACAATGGAATATTACTCAGCCATCAAAAAGAATGAAGTCTTGCCATTTGCAATGACATGGATGGAACTAGAATGTATTATGCTAAGTGAAATAAGTCAGAGAAACACAAATATTGTACCATTTTACTCATATGTGGAATTTAAGAAACAAAACAGAGGAACATATAAGAAGGAGGAAAAAGAGAAGAAAGGGAAACAAACCACAAGAGACTCTTAATGATAGAGAACAAAGTGTGGGTTCACAGAGGGAGGTGGGTGGGCGATGGTCTGGATGGGTGATGGGTACTAAGGAGGGCACTTGTGATAAGTACTAGGTGTTGTATGTAAGTGATTAATCACTAAATTCTACTCCTGAAACCAATATTGCACCAAATGTTAACTAACAAAAATGTAAATTGAAGAAAAAGAAAAAGATTTTTTAAAAGGCTAAATAAATTTTTAAAAATAAAAATAAATAAAAATAAAAAATAAAAGTGACATGCCATGTAACACAGGATTTATGTCTCATGCTACCTTTTAAAAACCTGATAAAATCTCTTAGCTTTATACCCTCTGGATCCTTCCATGTTGTTGCAAATTGCAAGATCTCTTTCTTTTCACGGATGAATAATACTAAGTGAAACACATCAGTCAGAGAAAGACAAATACCATATGATTTCACTTACATGTGGAATTTAAGAAACAAAGAAAAAAAGAGACAAACTAAAAATCAGACTCTAACTACAGAGAAGAAACTAATGGTTACCAGAGGGGAGGTGGATGGGGAGAAGGATGAAGTAGGTGAAGGGAATGTTTTTGTCATGAGGAGCACTGAGTAATGTACAGAAATGTTGAATCACTACGCTGTATACCAGAAACAACTATTAACACTGTATGTTAAGTATACTGGAATTAAAAATTTTCTAAATCCAAAGCTGGTAAATGTTAAAATTAAAAACACACACACACACACACACACACACACACACAACTGATAAAATCTCAATTCTAAAACACACCTGGCTCCTGGGGTTTTGGAATATTCTATGGACCTTAGATTTTGAGATTTCACAGAACCAGTCAGATACAGAAGGGGATCTATTGCCCAAGAAAGGTTTTAGAGTCCATGGAAGATCCATTTAGGATTGTTTTGTTAAATGGAGGGTGAGTTCTCATTGCCAAACACATTCTATTTTTGACCATCTTTGTGATCCGTGGCAAAGTTTATTTTACTTATGTAGTATTAGTTAAAAACAAAAAATAAACTGACAATCATGGACTCTTATATCAACCTTTTCACTCCCCTTATAATGCCAAGAATACCAGGAAAAAATTGTAAAAGAACATTCTCTTTGCCTCCTATAAACTTAATAGATAGTTTCCTGGAATTGTCTATTCAAATAGAAAATTAATTTCCATGCACAGCTGGAAATACCACATTGGCAAGCAAAGAAAACATCAAACACCAGTATATTAAAGTGTAGGAACTATAAAGACTCAACAAAACAGAATCTGCTCAGTAAGATGGTCATATGAGAACATATTTTCACCTGTTTATTTAATGTATAAGTACATCTCTTAAAGTGAAGTAGCAATAATCAAGGAAGCTTTGGATTCAGAAAAACAATGAGAGGATTACATCATTCAAGCCATTTTTCTATCATTGTATGAAAGGAGAAGAGGTTAGCACATTCCTTGCCAAGGATAAAAGACGTCTTCACGCCTGCACAATACATGTATGGGTAAGATACTGCCACCTACTTTGTGGCATGGTTGCTTTTTTATTTTTCACTTTGGGATGATGTAAAAGTTCTAAAGATAGTGGTGACAGCTGTGCAATAATGTAAATGTCCTTCAGGCCAAGGAAGTACACACTCTAAGAGGGTTAAAGGGTAAATTTCATGTTATGTGTATTTTACTGTTATATAAAATATAATTTCAATAATATACAAAAAGCTCCTTAAAATCAATAAAAAATAGTCTAAAAGAAACATATGCAAAGGGTACAAACAAATTGAAAACAGGGGAAGAAAATCCAATAAATACATGGAAAAATGTTCAAAACCACAAATAAGAATGCAAGTAAAAATGACTACAAACTATCATATTCAATCTTTCAAATTAGTGAAGATTAAAAATATTGAGAATTTAAAAAAGAAAAAAGGCAGCTTTTCTAGACCCACCAAAAAGATCAGGCTCTGTTTATACATCATCCTTCATTTGCTTAGGCCTAATGGGTATTCGTCTTTGTACTGACCCATCAAGAAAAAGCAGGCTCATGGTGCCATCTGGGGACTCCTCCCCGATGCTGTACCTGCATCAGGCAATGACTTATATGGTCAATACTCAACTAATAACCAAACTAAACAAAACAATACACTTCATACACTTTGAAAAAGAAGAAGAAGAAGAAGAAGAAGAAGAAGAAGAAGAAGAAGAAGAAGAAAGAAAAGAAAAGAAAAGAAAAGAAAAGAAAAGAAAAGAAAAGAAAAGAAAAGAAAAGAAAAGAACAAAAGAAAGGCAGAAACCAGAACATCACCTTCAGTAACTGCCATACAGAAAGGCCAGTAAAAAGGAGTAACAAGGTGAGGATGAGAAAACCTCATATGGCATCCAGGCAGTTGGCCCCCTTGGTCCTGCTGCCTTGATTCTCAAGTTATCAGAATACAAATTAAGAATCTCCAGCACTGACATTTTGCATATAACAACAAGGAGAAATTTCAATAAAAAATCAATGTGTTATGAAAGTAAGACAGAGAAAAACAGTCTGTGTGAACTTTATTCACGTTGGAACCTCTGAATGAGTGAAAGATTGACTTCAGGAGTATTTCTAGACCAAACACAACAGAGTCCCAAAGTGTAATATTGTGTTAAAAACCTGGAGCTACATCTCTATTATCTTTGACAAAGAACCCCAAAACACCATGTACTTCAGTAAATCTGCTGGGATATCCCACAAGCAAAGTGAGGGATCAATTTAATTAGCTACATATAGGAGGCAGTATGTGGATGGGAAAATACATGGGACAAAGTAGGAGCTGAAGAAATACTTGTTGAACTGAACTGAGACAAGTGGTAGAAGCTAATACACAGTACCTGTATGTACTGATGAAATTTATTATTGTTCCAACTTTCTACCATATTTAACCTATGGAAAATATAGAAAATATCTATAGAGCCAGCTGTAAAGGTTTATTCTTTTCCACTTGGCATCCCCAGTAACAACCAACCCACAGCATGGTGCTCAGAGTCTAAGTGAAGATTCATTTCCCCAGAATCAACATCTTTGACTCAAATCCTATTGACAAAAATACAGAAAGTTTTAAGTATGGGGGTGAAATGTAAATGATGAGAAGGTGATCAAAACAAAGATTCTAACAGAAGACAGGCCAGATGATATAGATAAGTCACCTCAGTGAGACCTACTCAAATAAACCAGAAGTAGTCTCTTTTAGTATCCTATCAGAGAAATGTGAGGATTCAATCAGTAACTTCCAACTTCCTCATTTGCTACTCACACTAAAACTTCATTTCATATTAAATGAAATATATTTATATGTATATATAGAAACATATTTGTCTATAGAAAACTCAATTTCAATTTTCACAAATTAATACTTGATCTTATAATGCATGTGCACTCTGGTATCTTGTAATATGGTCTATTCTATTGAACCATTTAATTGCAAGTACAAAACTGATTCCATGGCCTGATAAGAGCCTGTGACATGCAGAAAACACAGGACTATATGATTTCTTTCTAGCTCATTAAAGGAAAGATCATGATTTTATGTAGACGCAATCTAAAAATATCCATAACTCCTAAATACTAGGTCCTCAATGACCTTTCCAAAGCTAATTACTGAATGAAATGATATACCCCCGGTAACATCTTTGCTTTCCCTTCTTCCTCACAATAAATACCCACAATACTTTCCATTCAACAGGCTTTAGAAGTGATTTTCCCAGGGTGTACAACTATTGCCCCACCTGACAGCAGAGGTGAACACAGGGGATTTTGCAATAAAAAGTTAAACATTTACCAAAGGAACTCCCTTAACCCGTAATAAAGTACATTTGAATCTCTGTAAGCCACCCAGCAATAACTAAACAAAAGTCAAAATGGTACTCACGCAGCAGCAGCAAACCACATAAACCTTGGTTTTAATTAAATGAAAGATATTTCATAGTAGTTGTATTCTCCCTTCAAAACTACACAATTTGTTCCCTGAAATAAAATTATTCTAAGTTTCTAGAATAGCATCTTTGTCACTTTTGTAGATTTTCTTAATTGGATGCCGTCTGTTGCAGACCCCCCTCTTCATCCCACCTCATCCTCACCATCTTTAGTAATGGCCCAAACTTGTGGGTGTGCAGGAGTCTCTGGTGAAAAATGAGCTGGCTTTGAGTCAAACAATACTTCCCAATCACAATCGGGGTTTTTTCAGTACATAGCTAGGGAAAGGTCTTGTTTACTTCTTCCCATTATAGCTTAAAAACCATCTAAAACATTGTTTCCTCAAAGGCATTACCATCGAGACATGGAATCCTAACAGCATCATCTGTGCTTGTCAAGTGATTTCAAATTGCTTTACTTTGTAAACCTTCTCTTGCTTCTAAGTCTACCGGGTAAAGAAGTAAATTCCACATGTATTTAATAGCATTTGGATATTTTATTCATGACAGTTTATAAAATAAAATGTAAAGCCTCAAAGTTTTAACTTTAAAAAGCACTTTGAATTATAAACATGAAAGAAATATTAGTGTCAAAAAATTAGGTCCATTGTAATCCTGTAATCAAAGCATTCTGTGCATTTTCCAAACTTGGCAAGCCACATTTTTATTTTTAATTTTTGAACTACTAATTCTGGAGGAAAAACAAACACCATTAACTTCCTCTTCAGTCACTAGTCGTCAGTGCCATGTGTTTTTATCGCTTCCTGCCACAAGGAAATACGTTTGAAACAAAGAATGATATTCAAAAGACAGTTCTCTGGGTGTTTAAAGTCATTCTTTCAGGAATTGAGAAACACTGTAAACATATTTAAATAATGGTACAGAATGATAAAACTATTCAGAAAACCTTCACATTTCTTTTATTACGTGATAATGCTCAAAACAAGCCTGTCAAGATTATTTAAAAATAAACTGAGTTGGTCAAGTTAAATAAGTTCCCTTCCTAACACAGCTAATAAATGACAGAGCTTGAATCCAAATCCACTCAGTTTTATACCCAACCTCATAGTGGAAACTATATTCCATTGTTTTCCCTATGAACCTTTTGATCAAACTGTAGGTTTTTATATTAGCCTATTTGTCTAAACCATCACGGGTTTTTGTGGATGAGTCGTGGGGAGAGCCTTCACTGAGGCTAAGGATGATAAGAACATGAAGATGAAGAAGTGTTCAACACCTTCCTTATTAAGTCCTATGTACTAGATAGTACACTACATACTGGGAATCCTCAGCAAGGATGTAAACTATACCTCTTACTCTGAGGAGTTGGTAAGAAATTGAAAAAAAGGGTGGTCTTTGTTTGGGTTGCTATGCCCAAATACCACAGCCTGGGTGGTTGAAACAACATAAATGTTTTTCTCACAGTTCTAAAAGCTGGGAAGTCGAAGATCAAGGTGCTGGCAGATTCAGCGTCTGGTGAGAGTCCTCTTCCTCATTTGTAGATAACCACCTTCCTGCTGCATGCTCACATGGCCCTTCTTGGTACATGCTCATGGAAGAAGATCTTTCTCTCTTCTTCTTATAAGAGCACTAATCCCATCGTGAGGGTCCTACTTATGACCTAATCTAAACCTGATTATCTCGGGGCGCCTGGGTGGCTCGGTCGGTTAAGCGTCCGACTTCAGCTCTGGTCATGATCTCACGGTTTGTGGGTTTGAGCCCCACGTCAGGCTCTGTGGTGACAGCTCAGAGCCTGGAGCCTGTTTCGGATTCTGTGTCTCCGTCCCTCTTTGGCTCTCCCTCGTTCATGCTCTGTCTCTGTCTCAAAAATAAATAAATGTTAAAAAAATTAAAAAATTAAATTAAATTAAAAAAAACCTGATTATCTCCCAAATGCCCCACTTCCAAAAACCAACACATTGAGAGCCAGGGCTTCAACATACAAATTTGGAGGTGCCATAAACATTGGGCCTATAACAGGAAACTGACAGGTAAAACAAGCGATCACAATTAGTTTGATATATGAAATATCACAAATATCATCACTTAATTATACTTGAAAAATATTTCTTGATAGTGAAAGGGAAGTAATTTTTTTACCATCAATGAAATCCATGAGATAAACAATAATCTCCATGTTTTACAAATGAGAAAACTGTGGCTCAGAAATGATAATTTGTCCAAGATCAAAAAGTGAGCAAGTGAGGGAATCTACCTAGCTTCAAAGCCCAGCCTCTTTTTACTAGAGAGCTGTAACCAAGGGCAACAACAGCCTTCCTCACTGCCTCTTCTAGGGTGTATATAGCATGGCTCTTCCTACCAAGAAAGAGAGTAGCTCCAAGAGCCAAGTACAAACATACATAGCATGTAAAAACCCTCTGAATAAGAGATGACTAAGGCCTGAATGCTGATACAATAAAAGCAGGTCAGGAAACTAATTAAAAGCACAGATCCTAAACTAGCCTGTCCCACTTGCAAAAGAGAACACTCTACCTAGTAAAATGGTAGAGACACTGGTTTCATGGCAGACATAGTACGACTGTAATTCTCAAAAAATATTTCATAAGCTAACAAAAGAACAAAGACACCTACGTATTTGAAATATAAAACCAATATGACAAAAAAAGTATTTTAATGTTGAAGCAAATTAACCTGGAACAGAGATACAGATTTGATTTACTTTTCTTCAGCTCTGAGAAAGTCATTGTGACTCAGTGAGTACTAAGGCTGTAGCAAAGTTTCTGTTTAACTTTTTTAACTTTTTTTTTTCCTTTGAGGGAGAGAGAGAGACAGCGTGAGCAGGGGGAGGGGCAGAGAGGGAGACACAGAATGTGAAGTGGACTCCAGACTCTGAGCTGTCAGCACAAAGCCTGACACAGGTCTCAAACTCACCAGCCGAGCTGTGAGATCATGACCTAAGCCAAAGTCGGATGCTTAACTGACTAAGCCACCCAGGCTCTCCAGGGCTGTAGCAAAATTTTAAAAGCATACATCTTTTCCAGCACTTTGCATAGTAGGTACTTAATAACATGCTGTGAATGAATGGATGCAGGCAAGAAAAAATGAATTAGGATTCAGATTAAATGGTCACATTCACAGTATATAATTAAATATCTCATTTTATGTAGGGGTTTTGAAATGATTTCTTCAATTTCCAGTTAAACGTCTACCCATATTTATTTTCAAGCCTAACTTGTATGATAGCCAAAAGATCTAGATATTTTTGTGTTCCAAAACAAAATAATTGCATGCTATTTTACTCACAATTTTGAAATTTACAGTTCATAAAAATACTATGTTTAAAAGGAATTTGGGGAAAATGGATATTACTGAGAATAAAGAAATGTGTTTATATGCAGTGTGGTAACATAGGAGATTTTTAAAACTAGGTAATTTTGCTTATTAGTGGTACAAATTGGGAAGGATAAAGAAAAAAAGAAAAGCAATGATCTTTATTTCAATATACTATTTAGTAGCCATTTCAATGGTAATGTAGAGGTGTTACAGAATAATACCTCTACTCCATCTTACTTTCTGGTCATCATTTTTCTCTTATTTCATAATCTTATTGTTAATGTCTTTTATTTTGCAATACTGAAGATCTTTTTCTAAGCCAATTTATGTCCTTTTTTGAAAGAAAAGCCATATATGTGTATGTGTGTATCTATATACAAACACATATATTCATATATATTATATATAAATGCCCATAATCATTTATGCATATACATAATTATATATAATTATATATGTATATGTCTCTTTCCTGGGTACATTCTGTCTCTTTCACATATATGAAATTGTATGTTATATAATATATGTCAAATATTATATATCAATAAATATATTTATATATTTATAATTTATATTTTTATGGATTATATATTATTTATTTTATATGCTTATATAAAATACAAATATTTATATGTTATTTATTTGTATATACTTATATATACAAATACCTAATTTATATCCAGAAACTACATATAATTATATATAAATTAGAAATTATATATAATAAAACTATATACATAAATTATATATATATAATTTAGAAATGAGACAATCCTTATATTAACTCAACATTTATTTACAAGTTAGTCTTTATGTATTCCATATAAGCACACATAAAAATATCTCATGCTCACACAAATATGAGAAAATCACTTCTCTCAAGATCTCACTTTAATTAACGTTTGGGTTTGGGGGCACTTGGTTTACACCTCAGTGACGTGTGTAAAAGGGTGGTCAGGAGACCTCAAGTATGACTAAGTGTCATAACGTCAGACAGTACTGGCTGATTTCTTCAACACTCAGTGGTAGCAAGAGTCCCAGGGTGGTCACAACTGTGTCCCTGTGCTCAGAGCCTATCAGAGTACCAGCAGGTTTTACCACAAGGACTTGTAAATCCCTAAGGATTCTATCTAGGTAGGTTCAAGTGGGGCCCGAGAATTTGTGTATTGAGAAGCCCCATGTGATTCCTATCAGACAAGCCTGAAAAACACTGTTAGCATATATGGGAAGGAGCACATTGAAGGAGAAGGCCAGAAATGTGGTTCGCCCTATACCATGGACACTAGAAATGTCTCATAAGTACTGCCAGTTTTTATAGACCATGGCAAGCCATGGAGAGTTTTGATAAAGGAAATAATTAGATTTGTGCTTTAGCAGCAGTGCTTTACTAGGCAGCATTGTACAATTAGGCTGAATGCAGGAGAGACTAAAAATAGAAAGATTAGCTGGAAACCTATGACAATAGTTGTGGCCAGAAGTAATGAATGCTAAAGGCTAGCAACAAAAACGGAAAATAGAGTCAATCAAAATCCAAGCCAACTTGATGTGCAGGGGAGCAGAATAAGAGTTTCAAAAGTGGCACCATTGTTTTAAGCACAAGTGGCTGAGGAGATATCTGTGATGTTCATAGAAAGAAAGAAGGTCAAAAGAATTTAGACTAGGTACAGTATAAGTAAATGAATTCATAAATGAATGGTTAAAAGAAAGATCATTTGTAAGGACAGGAAATAGGGTTTTAACCCCAGTTCTACCATCTTCTTGCTAGCACATGCTAGACACATCTTTTAAGCTCTCTAATCCTAGTATATTTGTTTATAAATTATGCTAGTAAAAAATTTTGCAGGATTGCTGTAAGGGTTCAATAAAATGATCTGTAACACTTGATCCATAGTAGGTGACTAACAGGACAATTTCATTGTTTTTCTGCTTTTCTTTTCACCAACTTTTATGTTCAATGATTTAAAGCCATTCCAGACACACAGTAGGCACTCAACATACACTGGCTGAATGAATGAATGAATTACTACTGCTATGACAATTCTATTGAAGACTGAAAAAAGATCATGGGATTTGGCCATTAAAGAGTAATTGGTGCACTTAGAGACTGCTTAAATGCCTAGGGGTTTTGAACATTTGTGTGAAGATAAAGTCCAAGTGTTCTGGTAGAGGACATTCAAAATCAAGTGGTATTGTAGAATTAAAGTTTCTTCGAGTTTCATTGTTTTGTTGTATTGTTTTGTTTTTTCTATTCTGCACGTTAAATAAAGGCTTCCAGCTAGAAAAGAAAAATCTGCTTTATTAACTTTAACAGTATTAAAAACACCTTATCCCTTAGAGTTTTTACAGTATATTGTCTCATTTGATATTCAGCTACTTGAGTCAAGGAATTCGGTTACTACTATCATCATTTCTATTTTAAAGATGAGAAAACTAAGATTCAGGAAAGTTAAGGTACTTTTACGGCATGAGTGTCAGAGCCAGGGGAATTTAACTGAGGTCTTCTGACCACAAGTTTGTTGAGCTTTCCACCACCCACACTCATCAAGCCCATTCATGTTATTCCATATGAGCTCTCTTCCATGCTTGCCCTCACACTAAGTTTTCCCTCCTACGATTTGGAAGTGAAGAGTGGGGAAGAGTCTTATGGGCCTGAGGAAGTTTGGAAAATAATGCTCCTTCCTCAAAACGCAGCCAGCACCACAGAGCACCCATCCTCCTTCTAGTCCAGTGCCAGTCACGAATGCTAACACCACAGTACACCTGTTTCTTGTTAGCTACAACAGAAAAACCTGCTGTCCTTTGATAAGTATCAGAACTGTCTTTTTGGAAAGCTTTTCTGTAAAGATGATACAAGCTTTAAATTCTGATCTTAACCAACTGGTTAAACAGAAAAATTTGTCTTTATATTGAGTTACTGTTACTTTGTACCACTCCCCATGGTGTTGACTGCTTGAATTCACACCCTGACCCTAAGCAGATGCACAACCTTGGACATCTTATCTATCTCTGAAAGTGGTTTCTCATCTTTAAAATGGGGATTCTAGAAAATAGCCCTTACCCTATAGGGTTTTCACTTTAATAAATGAAATACCACATACAAAGTATTTGGCACATTTAGAATGTGAAATATAAGGAACACTCAATACGTGGTCTTTGCTATTCAGCAATGTGTGGTACCTTAGTCTTGCGGAGAAAGCAATTCAGGCCCAGAATGATCAAGATACTTTGCACAAAGTGACCAAACATCATTTTGAAACAGTAACTTTCCTTATGGAGAAAGAAATGCCCAAGATAATCAATGAATTTTTCATTGACTGAAACTGCCACATTCATTCCTCTGACTTTAAATTATTCATTTGTAAATTAATGTACATTTTCAGTTAATAAATCAGATGATTTATGATGGGGGGAGCAGCTAGACCCACAGGTGAGTTTCGAAAATCTTAAACATAAAAAAGTACATTTAGAAACACAGGAAAAGGGCTTTTTTAAACACATCAATATGTATTCTCACATATCCTTGTAACAATTAATATCTAAATGAAATTAATTTGCATGCTTTCAAAATAGGAGAACAAGTGTTTAATTTTCATAACTAATAAAACAACATTGCCTTTTTGTAGAAAGTAAATGTTATCTCCTAAAGGACAAGAATTTTATATTTATTTACTTTCTCCTGCTTTTTTATACTTCCCTGATGTTTCTTGTCATAGTGGCTCTGGACATTGGTTACACATTATAATCACTTTGGAGGTTTAAATGAATACCCGGGCATAGACCTATAAGGAGTCCAGTTAAATCAAAATTGTTGAGGTTGGTGGTTCCAGTTCAGGTTCTGTCTTTGTTTCCTTTAAGCGCTACAGATGACTTTAAGGCAGAGCCCAAACCAAGAATCACTGGCTTACCCAACGTCTTTCAAACAGAATGATGGATTTTTTTTTTGCCTTGTTGACTGCTGTCTATAAATAAGTTGTTTTACTTTGAACCATAAAACTGCTTACTCTGAAAGGCAGTCTTGACCTTCAATGCAAGTTAGATTTCCCTTGATTCTAATCAAATGATTTTATGAGAGTCCCATTCCATTAATTTTCCTCATAAAGTTAGGTGGGATGAGTTATATAAGAAGACCACATTATACACAGCATTCAAATTACAGCACTAGAAAAAAAAAATAGGTCAGGCAGGTTACAGATTAGTGCTCTGTGGTATTTTTTTAAGAGTTTAGGTATCATGCTAATTTTGTAATAGTTGAAGTTATAAATCAATGACAAAAATGTGATTCTGAAAAAACCAGCAAAAGAAATACAACATTATAGCATTAAAATATCTGACACAACCATACAGCTATTCTGAAATCCTTTTCATTCAATTCCTGAAACCCTTCGAATAAATAATGCTGGATCCAGATTGCGGAACAATGGGGGTTAAAAAGAACCAGACAAGCATAGGAAGCCTGATCTGCTTATACTGTCAGGTAACAAAAAAGAAGATAATCTATGTATTTCAACAGCAATAACTTTATTTTCCTGGGTTATTTAATAGTGCTGTCTCCTGTGTGCTATGTAGCAATAGGGAATGAAATGAAGTTGCAGGAACTCCAAAAGAAGCAGAAGGAGAAAGACATCCAACGGCCAAGACACATCACCATTTATGTATTATTTATCCTTTCGATAATTTAGTTTACCAATGGTTTAAAAGGATAAAAATACTGAACCACTCTGCAAATCCTCTTATACTGGCATAACCTCTCTACAGAGTAGCCTTCTTCCACTGGGGAAAACATGGGGTAAGGTGGAAAAAATGGGATCCAACAAAGACCCCAAGGATCTGAAACTAAATCAGGTTCACAAATACAGGCAAGAGAATTTAAGAAAGTGTTTAGGATTGCTTCCTTCGAGTAAGTGAAGTTAGGAAGTAGAACCTTAAGCATAGGTTGAAAATTTTAGAATGGAAAGATGGGTTCAGTTGCTTACTTAACTATTCAAGAACCTTTTTTTTTTTTTTTTTTTTTTTTTTTTTAATGAATCATGTGTTAAGTTAGCAGCAGCCTTAAAGAGGGATAAGACACTGTCCCTGAAAGTTTCAGTGTGACTTAGTCCTTGGCCCTCTCCTCTTTTTCTCTTTTTTCTTCATTTCCATCTTTTAATTGATAAGGTCATGCTTGCTAATTTTAAGCTACCCATGTTTTTAACTATTACCTTTATTCAGATGATTCTTCAATTTCTAGCTCTAGGACAAATTTCTCTTCATCAACTCTACATCTCAAGCTATTCCTGACAACTAGCAGAACTATGGTCAAGAATACACACTACTGAATTAGAGTTCCTAGATCTGAGTCCTAGATCTGTTCCACTCAATTTACCATGAGACCTTGACAGAGCAAGATATTTAACCTCTCAAAACCTCAAGATCTGTATCTGTAACACAGGGATAAGAACAGTACCTATACCTCAAGAGTTATGAAGAGTTCCATGAAATGAAGACAATATAGTAATGAAGCCCCTAGCTTGTGGGAAAAATTCAGCAAAAGTTAACTATCTTTTCTATCAATATCACTTACTCCCACTAATTATCATTTTTGAACTTCATAATTACTTTTGTTGCTTCCTACTGTGCTTTTCTGTTTTCCAGTCTTCTTTTGAAACATTTAAAATAAAACTTTCCCCTCTATTTCTGTTTTTCTCACTGAAGCCTGCTCCTAATATTTACAGGTCCTAGATTAAAATTTCAGAGGTCCACCTACCCTGTTTCTAAATTTTTTTAACATATAAATCAACCTATTAGCTGTTAAATAAAATTTTTTCTACCCTACTGCCTTTGAAATGGATTAGAAGATCAGGTTTAAAGTTATATTTTTCAGATGCTTCTGGATTCTAGGACAGAAAATCTAAGTAAAAGGAAATTTAATGCCTAGATGTGAGCCCCCAGCCCTTGCCTCCAGCCATGACCACCCACCTCCCCTATTCCTACACACCAAATCTTTTGAAATCTTACCCATCTGTGAAGGACATTTCGTGTACTTCCTTCTCCAAATTTCCCTTGAGACAGATATGATCTCATCCTCCTCTAAGTATACAAATTATTTTGTTTCTTTTTATCTTAATGGAAGTTACAGCATTCTGACTTACATTTTTAACAGTACCTATGCCTTTGTTTTCCTAGTTACAGGTCACTTCTACTTGACCAAAGATTCTTTGTGCTTAATACTAGCAGCATGTAAGAATTTCCTGATGAGCTTAAAAAAAAAAAAAAAGACCTCTAGGGTCCACCCAAAATCAAAATCAAGCATATGTAGTGGGGAACAGACAGGGATATTTTTCTAAAGCTCTATTGTTGATGTTGACATGCAGCAAAGGTTGATAAGAATTGTATAAGATTATAAATTCCTTGGAGGGCAAGGTCTATATTTTGTACTCAACACATTCTTTGAAATTGAATTTAAGCTGATATATGTTTTCCCTCCTGTAAAATACTTTCTGGCCCATAGGCTACACATAACCTCTATAGTTACTGAACTAATTTATGAGCACTGAGGCATGATGGTGACTTAAGCTCTAGAATTGGGTAAAAGGAGACATATAAAGAATTAATCTTACAGTCTGGATCAAACTGTCTCTTTTGCCTATATCTCTGTTTACTCTGTATGGTACATCTTATTGACAAAATAATCAAATAATTAAAAGTATGGTCAGGGTGTTATTCCTAACACCTCGGACAGTGTTTGGCATACAGTGGGCATGATATAAAAGTCTGGTGAATGGGTGAGTGAATGAGCAAATTCATGAACAGAAATTAGGAAATGGAAGGATTTGAGACATTATTTCAGTCAGGTGTGTAGGGTAGGTTGAATAATGACCCCTCAAAAGATACTCACATTTTCATCCCTGGAACCTGTGAATTTTATCTCATATGTTAAAAAAAAAAAAAAAAAAAAAAGGACTTTGCAATTGTGATTAATGATTTTGAGATGGAAAGATTATCCTGGATTACCCAGGTGGGCCCTAAATGCAATCATATATATCCTTATTAAAGGGAGATTAGACATACACAGAGAAGGCAATGTGAACAGAAAGGCAGAGATTGGAGTGATAATTGCACAAACTAAGGCACCAGAAGTTAGAAGAGGCAAAGAACAGATTCAGAGGGAGGCACACAAGAATGCCAGCATGGCAGATGGTGTAAAAACACACCAAAAGGTGAAGTAAGGCAACACAATCATTTATTGGAGGTGGGACAGAGTAGGAAGCCGGTATATAATAAAAAAGAGGGATGGCATAATTCCATTTGCTCAAAAGTGAACAAGCTTTTGAGCAAGTGACAGACACAACTAGAAATTGTGATAGAATGTGGAAATGATGGTTTTGTCACCAGTGTGAAAAGACCTACAGACGTGGGTATTTAGAGTGACCTTCACAAAAGGATAGTTACAGGTCACAGTTAAGACAAAAGCACAAATTTGTGTATACTAACTCTAAATGAACACTAAATGCTTTAGTATCTCTTTTACAATTAGATCTTTTATATATTGATATAACAAATTCATTACATATCTTCCAAATAAAGAAACTGGGACAAAGGGAGATCTAGTGAACAGCAGATAGATGACAGGTAACACTTGTTTCCAGAGCTTATGTTTTAAGTCCGTGGGCTTTTACCGATAACCTCGAATATGCATTTGTATAATTTCTCAGTAACAGATAAGGTAACAAAGTATTCAAAGCAAAAGATATAGATTCCCTTAGACCTGATGAGTATGGACACTTTTTTTATGGGGTGGAGGTAGGATAACAAAGAACAGAAGGAAAGCAGAAGCAAAAAGACTAAACCTCTTTACCTCGTATATTGGTTAAGAACATACAACGACAGCAGGATGTAAACATATCCATAATGATCCTACAGTTATAACAAGCAAAATAAACAATCCAACCTTAACATGTCCCAATTCCCCAAGGACCTCAGGTTTGCCGTGTAGTTTAAGAATTAGTCACTCATTTAGACTGGGGCAAATCCCTATGGATTCAGGGAGTTTGCGATCAACTAATGGGTTATGGCGTTATTGTCAGTGGATGTTACCCCACAGGAGGTTGGACCATTGCATCACTCAGGGTAAAGACATACTTCTTTTGTGTGTGACAAACAAGAGCCTACCCAAAGAGGTTCCCCAGAGAGCTGTGAGTGAAAGATATGCAGTACTTGCCTATTTCACATCTGTTCTTTCCATGAGCTTTAGAGCAATGAACTTCCTGGGCAGATATGAAAGGAACCCCATATGACTACATATATGCCAGTGGAAGAGATCACTCCATCTATCCAATATCATGCTGCAACAGTGGCAAATAATAAAGCCAAAACACATCTTTAGTGGGGACACACAGAAAATTTAGGAACCTAATTTAATTTTTATGAAGACTTCAACTATCATATTAAAGTGCTTATGAGTTCATCAATTTAAATGAGAAAAAATGAAAACACAGAGATCAACATGTCATAAATTTTAAACCAGCTGTTTTCCTTTGTACATATTTCATGGAAGTTCCTCAGAAAAATGTTACTACTGTTAATAATACAGTCTGCAAAGAATGCATCCATTTTTTTAAATTTTTTCATTCTTATTTATTTTTGAAAGAAAGAGAGACAGACAGAACATGAGCAGGGGAGGGGCACAGAGAAAAGGAGACAGAGAATCTGAAGCTGGCTAAAGGCTCCAAGCTGTCAGCACAGAGCAGGATGTGGGGCTCAAATCCATGAACCGTGAAATCGTGACCTGAGCCAAAGTTGGATGCTTAACTGACTGAGCCACCCAGGCACCCCAAAAATGTATTAATTTTTAAAAGTTTGGGGTGCCTGGGTGGCTCAGTCAGTTAAGCGTCTGACTCTTGGTTTCAGCTCAGGTCATGATCTCACAGTTTTGTTCCTTTGAGCTACACATTGGGCTCTGCGCTGGCAGCGTAGAGCCTGCTTGGGATTCTCTCTCTCTCTCTCTCTCTCTCTCTCTCTCTCTCTCTCTCTCCCTCCCTCCCTCCCTCCCTCTTGGGATTCTCTCTCTCTCTCTCTCCCTCTCTCTCTGCCCCTTCCCAACTTGCACTGTCCCTCTCTCAAAATAAATAAAGAAAACTTTAAAGGTTTAAATGGTGTTGGACCAATGATTTCAACTTAAAACAATTTGCTGCTTAACCACAATTGAAAATACTTTTACTCCTTCCTCTGTTCTTACCTACAGTGTGTATTTTTTTAATGGGGTGGGAGGTAGCTTATAAGTATTGAAACAGGGAGAGTTCAAGTTACTAAAAGGCAAAAGGCTGGTAGGTCGGCTTTCTACTACTGTGCTAGCTACAGCAGCTCCAAACTTGGACTTAACATTTAGGGAACTCAGTATGTGGCCACAGTTCTTGCAAAGGATAACCACCCTCTTGCACTGTTTATTGTTTAAGGAATAGACAAGACACCTAGAGGGACACAAAAAATTTCAATGGGTAGCACCTAAATAGAAGCAAAAGAACAGCTCAAAACCGTCAGGAAGACGTTAAAAGAACAGAAAGTTAACAAAAGAATAAATAAGAAGAAACAAAGGGAGGGGACATGATTTACCACAGAGATCAAGCACCTTGGTTTTGCTGAGATATTTTCAACTGTTTCCCCTCACTCCAAAGATAGTTTATCAGCCTCCTCACAAAATATCCTTTGTTCTTCACTTATTTGGCTCCTTTTATGTGCTAGGCAACATATTAGCTAATCAAGGAACTATTAGTCAAATAACCAATTGTTTTACATTTAAAAAAAAATCTTAGAAAGATGTCTCTTGCTTTCAAAGAGCTTAGTTTATTACTAAGCTATGACTAAGAAAACCCCCCAGCTATAGGAGATAAGTTCCTTTTCCAATGAGGTAACAGGTATCAGAGAAGCCCAGGATCACCAAGGAAGGCTTCACAGAAGAATGAAACAGAGGCATGCCTTGAATAATAAATAAAGAAATTTCCCAAGGACTGGAGGTGTGTTGGTATGAAGGGGAGGGCACTCCCAACAGTGAGAAAGTCACACCCAAAGGTCTACAAGCAGAAAAGCAAGAACCAGGGAAGGCACATAGCTTCATGTGGTGACCAGAACAGGCTCGTGGTGCATGGAGGAGGAAAAGAAAGACTAACAAGAAAAGGCTGTGGGGTCCTTGTGTCCCTCAGGTAGAGGCTATAGACAGTCTATGACATTTTTCAAACAGGGCGGTGACTTAATCAGTTTGGCTGAAGGAGAGTCATCTCATAGTAGAAAAAAGACTTGCTACCAAGAAGTTCAAAGCCAAATCTACTTCTCTAGCAACTTTACAGAACTTGAGTATATATACCAAGGACATTTGCTTTATCTAATCTCCCTTCTTTTCTTTCATTTCCTCGTCATGTATTTTATTTTTTAAAACATATTATATAAATCCCAAATCCTTCTTGGGAGTTAGGCAGGAGAAAAGAATATGAAAGAAAGACAACTAAGAAAGGTAAGAAGGCAGATGGGGAGGTGGATTATCAGTTCTCCCAACAGAAGGGAAAATGAACTCTACTTTGACATATTTTATTGAAATTCAGAGATCCAATAGCACACATTATCCAACACAAGTTATCATATGTATTATTTTTCTTCTTTCTATAATTGGCTTCCTGACTTTTTCTAATTTTCAGCTCCTTTCACTGAAATACTAATACCTTTAAAATCTGTTTTCCAATAGATTGTTTCACTTTAAACATAAAGCCAAAATAAGATATATTAAATTCTCCATTAAAAATGAAGCACCATATTATAGGCACAAAGATACAGATACATTCAAAAATAACATAAAAACCACCTAAAAACAATTTTCATAGCTTTGTGCTTTTATTTTCTTAAAGTAGTTTTCAAAATATCCCTAATTATAATATTTCTTTTAATACAACATATAAGCAGAGAAGACAGGTTTTCAGGAAGAATTACTTCATAATCACTGGGTTAATAATTTACTACGAAAGACAATATTCGCTGAATGACAGTAACATTCCCCATAAGTCCCCATCCATGAACACACTGGGCAGATATTTGGGGATCCCAGTGACAAACCAAACAAGTAACTACAATGACTTTCTATATTTTTTCCAACCAGATAGAGATTCCAAAAGAGGAGTTCAAGATACAGTTCTGTCTTTGCCCATTTGTATAGCAGTCTTAGCTCTGCAAAAACCACTCAGAATCTCAAAACCAGAAAAACATAGGTGAGGTAATCAAGTAACCTTTTCAGTAACAACAGAAACAGGTGTCACCACCAGCTTTTGTTAAACTCGCTTACATTCTCAAAAAATCCAAAGGCGCTCAGTGTTTCTTTCTGAAGAACAATCTCCTCTGAGGTGAAGGTTACAAGATGAATGCCTGCATATGTGCCCCTATGATTATCTACCCTCTCTTAGGACTCACAGAATTCCAAAGTGGGAAAAATTATTAGGCCAAATTCCAACTTCAAAGGAAATTCTCCAGTTAGGCCAGTTGCCAGTGGAACTATGAAACCAATATAAAGTCTTCTTAGAAGTTAAGAGCCTGGAAGGAAAGGTTAATTATGCAGTGCTAACTACGGAGCAACCCATCCATCATAAGAGCAAAGAGTCTTACACAATCAAATGTCAGAAAGTTAGCATGAAAAAAGACTCAAAACAATTTCACAGACTATCTCAGAATTCTTCTATTCCCAGTAAATCGATTTAAGAGTTTAAGGAAATACTCACCGATAGTATGTCATGAGTCTCTCCTTTGGGGTATTTAAGTAACTCTGAAGCAACTTAAAATCAACACATGAGACATGTGTGGATAAAAGGTATTGATCATAATTTGCAAGGATGAACATGACAAAATCAAAGCCATAATAATGGCTCACCTATTAGAAACTTAGAATTTGTAAAAAACTATATAGCAAAGGCAGAAAGAAAACAAGAAAATAAGGGGGATGGGAGACAATTAAAATGTAATTACAGTATGTAAGAAAAAACAAACATATATTTTGCTCATAACAAAGAATTTTTTAATTTCTTCAGAACTTATTCTTAGCTCACTAACATTTTATTTGACACAATTCTTTGCTTTCTAATCCTATAACAAATTAGAAGTAATAAATTATAAATGGAGAAGACTGTTATACATTAACATTCTCAAAAGATAACAGATAAAAATTAAATATATATAAAACCATAGAAACTAAAACATTTGAGTATTTTTTAGTGGAGTTTAGATGGTTCTACATACCTCTGTATTTCCTGACACTTATTACAATATTGCAAAACAATCACACTCACGCACATGCACACACACATGTACACACCCACAACTTTGACATTATTAACAGCAAACCCTAAAGAATATAGAAAAAAAATCTGCAAAGGTCCACATACAGTTAAAAACAAAAGGCTGCCCATTTGTTTTGCCAAGGTACTAAAATTTGCCACTGGATCTTCAATAAAATGAAGCCTAGCATTGTTTTATAATTGCATTCACTGTAAAACAAGTGTTTATCAACCACTGTCTATTTGACCTAGATTTTCAACATAATATGTGAAATCCTGAAGGTGTTTAAAAATGTTATGCAGGACACCTGGTGGCTCAGTCAGTTAAGCGTCTGACCTAGGCTCAGGTCATGATCTCGCAGTTTGTGAGTTCGAGCCACACATCAGGCTCTGTGCTGACAGCTCAGAGCCTGGAGCCTGCTTTGGATTCTGGGTCTCCCTCTCTTTCTCTGTCTCTCCTCTGCTCAAGCTCTGTCTCCATCTCTCAAAAAATAAGTAAATGTTAAAAAAAATTTTAATGTGATGCCAATATGCAATAGACAGCAAACATAAGAATTGTGAATATTAAATTACTTCTTCCTCAGTAGATGTAACTATAATTTCAGATAAGCTAACATGACTTTTATTTATTTATTTATTTATTTATTTATTTATTTATTTTTGGCAGACAGCCTTCAGCTGCCACTGATATGACTTTTGTATACTAATTAAGGACACATACTATTCTATATTATACATATTATTCCCACTTTCTGGGAAGCTTCCACTAACCAGAACTTGAATTTACTAATAGCTACACTGCTTCACTATTTCACATGATTCCTAATGAAAGGCTTACTGAAGAATCTCTTAGAAAATGATTTGCCCTGATTTCAATATGTTTCTACCTCTTTGAAACAACCTTATTTAACTCTTTAATAATTGGTATAATCAAGAGTACATTATGAAATACTCCTACCTCTTATAAGCACTACCATATTTTTACTCCCAGGTATAAATGTTCACAATAAATGTGGGAGAGACTGACTAGCTATTCACCGAACTTGTTTCCTCCTCTTCCTGGACCACTGCTAGTCTGCTTTTCTCAGCCTCCTTTGCAGTGAGGTATGGTCATGTAACTAAATTATATCCAAAGAAATGTGGGTATGCCTATGGAAACGTCCCACATAAACCCACCTCTTCCATTTTCCTTCCATCAGCTTGACGGAGAGACGTATACTAACCTTGGAATCCACAAGGAGAAGAAAGACAAGTCACAAGACAGCAACCATCTGGGGCCTCCATAGCCACTACAAAAGAAGAGCCTACCACTCAGGAAAGTCTTTTTAGTCTTTATGTGAGGAAGAAACAGCCTTCTTTTCTGTTTGAACTACATTATGAGGAGTTTTTTGGTAGTGTTATAGTAATGAACACAATAAATATATAAACTGAATTACCTATCAAAAGTAATTGTGAAAAGTAAAGTTGAGAAGAAATACATGTGCAAAATAAATTTAAACTGAATATTTTGGTAAAAGATTTGTGCCTCACGTTTCAAGCACTGTCCCTCAGGACCTGAAGAATAAATAAAATCTTCTATCTGGTTTGTTTCAAACTTGAATATCAGATTGAGAAGTTTAGACTTAGCAATAGCAAAAGAATGAGTCACATAACTGTGAAGTTAAAGTAATAAAAGAAAATCCAAAATAATATTTAACAAATTTAACGTTCATTATCTCCTATCAATACTGTACTCTAATCAAATTCTGCTACAAAACTTGAAGGACTGATTTGATTATCTTAGAATATTTATCTTGATCACAACTTTGAAATAAATAATTAGCTGGGGGCCTGAAAATATTTTAGTTACACAGAGTTTATTGTAATGAGATTTCACCTGTATTTCAATAAAAAGCTTATCAGACTTATCAGGGGAAGCCTTAACCTACTTGATTTGTCCTATGACTCTATTTAATTTACCATTCATTTTTTATGGTAACATATTGTGAACAAACTGAAGAAAAAAATACCCACTTGGACATTTTGATATTTGTTTGTAGCTTTGTCCTGGTTTTAGTTTCCTACTTAATGACTAAATGGCACCACAGTGGGTGATACACTAGAGTAAAAGTGGTGAATCATTAAAGAGTTCGTAAATTTTAAAAACAGGGGCAGGCCTTCTGGGCCCCATATGCTTCTAGAAAACCCAATGTTGTGCTGTATTAATTGAACCGTGAAACTTTTATTAGTCCTCTTTAAAAATGCTTGCAGTGAAGCTTTTATTAATGCTTGCCCTAAAATTGTTTATACTACTTAGCATTTCCATAACAATTTAGATTTCAAAGAACTTTTTGATCATTAGTTAAATCCACCACATTTCTATAAGAGAATTCGGCTCTTTAGCAAAACAGAGGCAGGCAGGGAAAACTCAGCTAATTTTTGCCTAAGATATGCCAATCAGAAAAAGAATAGAATATAAGATTTTTCCACAAAACCTTTAACTTCTGTTTAGACAAGCCTGGCCCTCTCACTCCATATGCATTATAAGTGTCTTCACAATGGTGAAGAAAAGAGAAATTACCTATCTTTATGCAATGGGCTTTGAAAACTAAGGTTATAGGATGCTGCAATACAGCTAGAGTATCTCTACTATCCAGATTCACCTAGATGCCCATCAGGCCACAGCGCTGCCCAATATCAAGAGGCATCATGTATGTTGTGTTCTTTGTTTCAAAACTTCTTTGAGTACATTTTCATCAAAACTGCATTATACAAATTTGATCCATCAAAAGTAAAAGGTAGAATCATTCTAGGGTTGATTCAGCCTATCTTATTTACTCTTAAAAATGTCCAGGCTCACATCATGTCTTCTGTATTCTTTTTTTTTTTTTAATTTTTTTTTTTTTTTAATTTATTTTTGGGACAGAGAGTGACAGAGCATGAATGGGGGAGGGGCAGAGAGAGAGGGAGACACAGAATTGGAAACAGGCTCCAGGCTCCGAGCCATCAGCCCAGAGCCTGACGCGGGGCTCGAACTCACAGACCGCGAGATCGTGACCTGGCTGAAGTCGGACGCTTAACCGACTGCGCCACCCAGGCGCCCCTGTCTTCTGTATTCTTGAGATCATCCTGAAAATATGATCTGGTTTAAAATAGGTAGAAATATGAGGGGTGGAGGGGAAATGCACTCTCTCTATAAGAATATCTTTGCTTCACCTCCACATAAAAACAGGATGGCCTAGATAGCAGAGAATGCATAGAAGCCTTCAGAATTTCTCCACAAATGATTACCTCCTCTAATTTTCAATAGCACTAGCTTTTCATTTGGCAGAAAGCAAAATAACTGAGTTATATATTAGCTCACAAGAGAAATACCTCTATTGAGATAGGATTTAATGATGTATTTTTTGTTTTTCTAGAGTCTCAAAATGAGAATTACTAGTTCTTGTTAGACAGATTAAAAAACATTCCTGGGGGGCGTCTGGGTGGCCCAATAGGTCAAGTGTCCGACTCTTGGTTTCGGCTCAGGTCATGAACTCTCAGTTTGTGAGTTCAAGCCCCATGTTGAGCTCTGTGCTTACAGTGCAGAACCTACTTGGAATTCTTTCTCCCCTCTCTCTCTGCCCTTCCCCTGCTCACTCTCCCTCTCAAATTAAATAAATAAACTTAAAAAAAAAATTTCTGCATTTTGCCAAGTCACAGTGAAGAGCACTATGAAATCTGTTATCTGGTACCCTCCCCGCAAGCTGACTACATAATTCTCTTTAGGGGAGGAGTCTGAGAATCCGTATTTATAACAAGAGCCCCATGTGACTTTTATTACCTGACATGGTTGGGAAACTCTAGATTGGATGAGACCTAAAGTCCTTCCTTCTGAGACTTGGCAATCCTGATAAAAAATAAATTACTATAAATGGCATCCATACTGCTATACAGAAGAAATTAATTTCTGATCCTACATTTATTAAAATGCTTTAACACACTGAAGGGACCCAAACTACTCATTCTTCTGTCTCTCCACTAAAGGGTGCTGTCTATAAGGGTAGAAACCATAATTTAGTACTCTTTGCGTCCCTACTGAAGAACACACCACTTGACACAAAATGGATGCTTAATGAAATGTGAATGATTGACTATCCCAAGTGCAGCAGCTAGCTGCCAATCTTATCCAGTCTGCCCTCCTTGCAGGCTCCTCAGTGCCCAAAAGCAATACACACTGCTCTAACTTAGAACATTATTGAGGCACCAGGATTAAAATAAAAACTAGCGAATTCTATATTCAAAAATCAGCACTTATTGTTTGACTGAATACATGATCAAGACAGTAATATTTAGTACTTGATATCAACTATAATTGAACATGGATGGTGAAGTTTTATGGGGAAAACAAGAATGCATACTATCCCAGAACCAATTTTCAAGACAAACATAAATACTTTGTCCAAAACACTGACTATTAAAGAATTTCTAGAATAACCGGAGTGAGGCTATTTTTCTGGTGCACAATAACTCCTTAGAGCCCTTTGCAGAACAAAAGCAAAACAAATGGATGGTGATTGCCTCAGGCCAATTTAAGTCTCTTTTTAGATAGCGCTTTTTTTTTTTTTTTTTTAATGAGATGTAAGAAAAACACTTTTTCTAAGTCAAAAGATTAGGTTATTTCTCACCAGCAGAATATATATGGCACCAAAAGATACAGGCTAATGATAGCAGGAGAATATTTTCATGTCTGTGGCCAGAACATTTCCCTTTATATACGCAAAGTGCATTTCAGGTCTCTGATCATAGTTTGCATTTGTAACAAATAGAAAAGACTCCAACCCACCTGGCCCACTTGCTATGACTTTCCTCAATTCAGATTTCATTCATAAAAATTTCCCAAACAGAACTGACCGAGGCCTTTCGATAGTGCTGCTCTCAACAGAGCAGAGCATTTATAAGAAAAGTACACAAGGAAATTTTAATGAGCTTCACTCAATAGTTGTCTTATTTATCACCCACTTTTTCCTTTCTCCTAACTGAACAATTACCATGGCTGGCAAGAACTTCCTCATTCAAACAGCAGTCTCAAAGGATATTTTCATATTATAAAACCAATATTCTTGGCGGGGGGGAAGGGTATGCTGATTTCAATTGTCAAACATTACCAGTTATAAGCTGTATCAGGTATATATGGAATTAATCAAAGTATTTGGTATTATTTTACTTTATGTTTTTTGAAAGAGAGTCCAATGTATTTGCCCATTTTATGTATTACAGTACCTTTACACATAGAAGCTCTGAATTAAAAAAAAATGTTACAAGTTGTTATCATCTTGAGCAGAAAAAAGTTGACCTACACATACTATTCCCTCCTTCTCCATATGCACCTTGAAGCAAGGATTCATATCCACTTTCTATGAAACAAACACCTATGCTGGGTGTACAGTAAGACTTCTATTTAACCTCAAATCCCCTTTAATCATGTTTCTTCTCCCTCAGGAGGAGTTAGGTACAAGCACTCTATGTTTTACTTCTCTCTTTTACCACACAAAGTTCAGTAAATGTTACTTCTGGCCATCAGCTCCTTACATATAAATACCATTTCTATAGCTTTCTTGCCCAATATACTTTACCTCTTAAGCAGTTATCTCAAAAGCAACAAAAATCTCACCCTGTTCCACATAAGGTGAGAAAACTAAGACTATTATCACCCTTACACCAACCTTCCAAAAAAAACATTACTTTTAGAACAAAATTAGATGTAATATGGACCTACCTGAGAAATTCTCTAAGGTACCCATAGCTCACATTAAGTATAAAATTTCCCACCTGTTTATCTTCCTGCTATGTGGTCTACTTTCCTGTAGGCTTGGAAAAATTTTAAATATTTCTTATTATATTGTATTGATTCTCTTCTTTAACTAAGGTTGTCAAAATATTTCTGTATTCACTGCAAGCTAGTTACCTTTAAATAGCCTTTGATGGCCTAAACTGGGAATTTAACCACTTAAAATAGTGTTGTTAATGGGATTATGTGTTTCTCATTAAAAATAAGTGGGTCCAGGTCTAAATGTGTTAGAAAGATGCTAAATAAAAACCACACAGACACTGAAATTGCACTATTTAAAAGTGAGTGAGTTTCATACATTGAATTTAATTATAATTTGGATCCAAATTTGTCCTATACAGTTTATCCTTCATTAGCTATGATGGCATCTGCATTTTGTGCCCATTTCAAGATTACATATCCTGGTAAAGTTGCTGTTTCAAATGTTTCATGTGGATACAGTTGTAGTCACTGCCATAAATTCTATTTTCTCATCATTCAATCTTACCCGTCACTCTTCCCAGTCAGAGTGAGAGGTGACAATAGAGGGAGCATATGACCAAGGTGGTGGATAATAAAGGGACAGGACAATTTTTTTAATATATAAAAAGTCCACTTTCTGGTCTAGAGAATTAAAGACAAACCCCTATATAAATTCTAGACAATAATTTCCAGAAACAGAAGAAGTTTTCTGCCACTTCTGTACTTAGCCAATTTGTCCCTATCGATTTTAGTATGGTTTTTAATGACATCAAAACATCCCATCACAAGAAAAAAATATTTAACTATCGTGATTCTAAATTAAATGACTTTTTGTAAGTTATGCAATTGTGACACATTAAATTTATACATACACGATATATAATACATTTAAAATAAAATGTATACATATATAAAATGCAAACATGATTTTAAGTTCATCTTAATAGAAAGGATAATACAGTATACCAGAACTGTGATAAGCAATGTAGCTCACACACAGGGCTGTCTGTGGGGTGGGGGTGGAGCAGGAAGGAACAAGTACAGCAGGCTAGACCAGTGCTTCCCAAAGTGTAGTCTCCAGGCCAAGACTAACATCACCTGGGGCAACCTATAATACTTGCAAGGGTTGGGCCCCCCTCAGACCTGCTGAATCATATACTAAGAGGATGGGCGAATTTTTAACAAGCCCTCCCAGTGATGCTAATGCATGCTAACGTTTGAGAACCACTGGAGCACAAAGACTCAGAGGTAAGAGGCCTTAGGTAACTCTTCATCTGTGTATCCAGAAGACAATGCCAATTATAAATAATGATTGTAACTAAAAACTCGGGAATACCTTTACTACGTCACTTAGAATCAACAGTCATGGATATACCCTCCAATAATGTTCAGTTCCAAGTTCAACATACAAGTTGGCAGCTTGTTGAGGATGTGGGGAAAGTTGGTGAAACAGTGGAATATCACAGTAGCTGATCTGGGTGTGGCACACCACAGAGTGAAAATCTTGGCAAAAGATCTCCTTTTGTAAATCCTGAAAATAATATTATATTAGCTTCAACCTCAAGAGTTGGGTAACTCAAGGACATCAATATGAGGAAAGGGTGTTTTTTTTTAAGAATATACAATTATCCAAGCGGAAAATTCTTTTAAAATTTGTCTATGATTAACATGTAGTATCTGACCCTACTCCATCATTCTCGAGACTTGGATTATGTTTGTTCCAAAAGTGACACCCAGTTCCTGTAGGAATGGGTGTTGGCTCTGCTGATCACAACTATATGAGCAACGTATTACACTAGACTCAGAGGAAGCAGGTGCTGAGATTATAATTAAATATGTATATAGGAAACAGGAGTGGCAGCAAAGAAGGGCAGGGAGGAGAAATATCCTTCCTGTGTGTCAAAGAGATGGAGAAGTGTAAATCCACAAGCTGATTTCCCAAGCCCACAGCACAATTTAATAGCATACAGACACGTATTAGGTCAGAAAGACCATGGGTGTGAAGTAGATGCCAACATCATATGTAATAAATATTAATAACGTCATAAAATGCAATCCAAATGCTACATTAGGAGCAGAAGGATTAAAGCCTAGTGCTCAGATAACAACGCAAATGAAATTACTGCCTGGAAAGCAAACTGGGTTATGTAATAGAGGATTAGCTGTAGAATACAACATTCAAAATTCATTATATTAACCAATCTTTGTCAGAAAGAAAAAAAAAAAGTCCTTTCATGACTGAAATTTCTTGCTTTGAAGCAACACAAAGCAACAACTTTCACATAAAGTTGGTTAATGGTTTAAGAAGGAACCAGACTGACCGGGCTGCACTGGCGAGCTCATCGTGGGAATCTGGAGAAGGACTAATGGGATGGGATGCAGATTCACCGCCTTCCTTCCGCTTTCAGTGTTGGTCTTGGACAGACTGGTAGAGGAGAAACCTAAAATGTAAAAAAAAAAAAAAAAAAGATGTGTATGATACAGGTTATGTCAAGTTACATAGGAAAAGAGACAGAACTGGCTTTGCATCTCAGCTCAGCCACAGCTGGACCATGGAAACAGTCACATCAACCTCCCTGGTGTCTTAAATCTTCACCCATAAAAAAACAAAATTCCGTAAAGCACAGGAATATTGTAAACACCAAATAATATAATAGGTGTGGAAAGAATCTGTGAGGAGAAAAGCACTTCACACAATTATAATTAGTTTCCTGTTTACTGTTCACTATAATTTGTTCACTGTGATCATTATTATACAAATTGAAAACATGTTTTGGAATGTGGATACAAGGGTCTCGTTACATAGAATTCTTGACTATCACTGTCAAAGATTTCCTTCCAGAGGCAGGAGTTCTTAGTGAAAAAAATTTTAATGAACTAAAATAAGGAACAAATCAGCCATAAACTATACAAGTGACAGAAAACCCCCATTACAATTTCCATTTCTCCTTGAAACCTTTTGCAGTCTTATTCCAGCCAAAAGCAATAACAGCCATAGTCTTTCTAGGAGTGGCACTTACAGGATGGACTTCTGGAAAGGAATTTAAGGGACTTTCTGCTTACAATTTGAATGTACTCTTACTTCTAGACACTTCAGCAAAGGAAACGCAATTGGAAGGACATTCTCCTCACAGTTTACTGGAATGTCAAAGTTTAAAAAAAAAGAAAAGGAAGAAGAAGCTTTTAAAGTTATACTTAATGAGTTTCTTACTAAAATAGCATATTCCAATTGGACTATTTTTGTAGACAGAATGCTGTGAACACTGAGAATTGTACTTCTCTTTATCTTGAGAATCCAACATATTTACTGGGACTCACTTTCCCATCAGTATCTTGAAAGTGTTATACTATTTTTGCCCAAATGTATAAAGCAGGATATAAATACATATTTCCTTTGAAGAACTAAATAATATCACCAAGAACACCTATAGTAGTTTCAATGGTCTCTACATAGAAATAGGCTAGTTACTAAAACAGCGGAGAGTTATCAGTCCAGCTGGTTACTTCTCATCATATCTTTGGTGCTACATACATGTAACAATATAACATATAGTTTCATAAATCTTCTTTAAAAATTATGCTGATGTGCTTATTTTATTAGCATTGTTTTAAGAATCTTAATTTCCATGTTGATGAGAAAGCAATATTTCTACAAAAAATGAAAAATGAAAAGTAGAAAACTCTTTTGATTTCTCTATCAGCAGAGACATGTTGACGTTGGCTTCTAAATGAAAAGATGTCAATGTCATATTTTAAAGTAATAACACCATGTGCATAGTTCTTTATAGTTACAGTGTACTTTTAAACCTATCATCGTATTTAATATCACTTTCACATTAACCATGCTAATAGGTACTTGTAACTCTCCCCTCTCTTTATGAGTGAGAAAAATGAGATATCATCTACTTCATATTTAAAAGGTAATAAAGCAAAAGCAAAAACAAAGTTGAGTGAGATTTGAATTTATACACTAAAATTAATGAATGTGAATGTTGAGGATTTTGGCAGTTATACTTTTTCACAATGCAGTATGAAACATTTCATAAATGCTCTTGATACATTCTGGCTTCCCAATGTACAATTTGATTTTAAATTAGGAATAACAAAAAGCAACAACCAGGAAACCTTAAGAGTATGGAGGGAGACAGTACTGAAATGTGTCTTCCATCAGTGGCAGAGTTACTCTGTGTTAAAAAAAAAAAAAAAAAAAAACACTTCTTTTTAATCTATGTTACTTTGTTCAAATACTTGTATATGTACAAATACAACTAAATTTAGCCAATAATGTCCAAAATTTTAATTGTGATAATACCAAAGCCAAAGTTTTACTACTTATCCCCAAATCTAAAATGAGAAAGTTATTTCTATTTCCACACACCTGCCATTTATTTCCACAAAACATACATAACAAATGTCCATGACATGCTGATTCATGGCTACGTACATAATTGTTGGGTTTTGACTTCATAGCTCTAGACCTGACTTGCAAAATAAATCTCAGATGGAAATATGAATGTGGCTTCTAAAATATCAGTAAATAACTTTTTAAAATGTAATCTACTCACTCTGCCATTCAGCCTTTTATGCCTAAACATGTAAACATGACATATCCTTCTAATATTATTAAAGCCTTATTATCTGAATGCTGCATAAAGAAAATTAACGTGCAATTCCATGTTGATACATCCTAGTTCCCATTTATTGCATTACACCAAAATTATCATGACAGTATAGCTGCATAACTGAACTGTGGGCACATCAAAATCTCTCCTAAAATGTTTCAGGGGTATCGATCCTCTACACATACATGCATCTTGTGTGTATGTGTGTGCATGTGCATACACATGTGCATCATCAGCTACATAAATTTCTCTTTCCTCATGGCCAACAAAGTCGACAGATTAGCAACTGTATTCACACATTATAGGGACAAAATTGATACAGAATTTTACACAAATTAAGTCAGAGGTGCCTGGGTGATCCAGTAGGTTAAGCTCACGACTCTTGGTTTCAGCCCAGGTCACGATCTCGCGGTTCGTGGGATGGAGTTCCATGTCAGGTTCTGCACTGACAGTGTGGAGCCTGCTTGGGATTCTCTCTCTCCCTCTCTCTGCCACTCTCCCACTCATGCTCAAGTGCTATCTCTCTCAAAGATAAGCAAATAAACCTTTTACAAAAGACAGTTTTTAGCTACTTAGAAAAGAAAGAGGGGTGGTCAGCGAGGGAACACCGGTCAATGAGAATGGGCAATTTATTCTTAAATCTCCCTACACTTCTTTATCCAAATGAGCTCCAGAGAAACAGACTGTTTTCTTAGAATGGGAACATTTTCCCCTAGTACATTAGTCATTCTTACAAATAAGCCTAATGTAGAAATAATAGGAAACTGGCCTTCAAGTGGGTTGATAAATGAAAAAAAGAAAAAGAAAGCAAGTAATGCTGATTGTGTGTACAGATTATCCAAGCAGATATAGAAATATATTTGTTTTCAATTAATAGTTTCAACTAATTTGCACATTAATTTGTTCATGCTATAAAAATACATATGTGCACATTTAAGGATATAAACACAAGCACAACAAGAGTAAAATTGCTGCTATGAATCTTTTACCTATTGAGATCCAAGAATGGTTATTTTTTTTTTCCTGAATATATTCTTTGAGCTCTGTGAATCCACAATAAGGCACTGGGAGTCTTGCTTCCAAAAGACCACCTCTGACTGCAGGTTGATCAGCTGCCTACAAGTCAGTTATTGCTATGATATCGTGGGACATAGCACAAGCATAGTGCAACAGTCCAAGGGGGTGATATCTTGCAATGTCTCAGCTTGCCCATGCAGCCAGGGAAAGAAGGGCACTAACACATTATATCACCCCATGCCACACTGCTCTCATTAGCATCATTGTAGGGTTGTTTCCACAGGTCCTTTAGCCATTCTACCTGTATGACATGTTCTACAGTAATAGCATGGCAAGTCACCAGGACTTTACAGGACATAAAGAATTTGCACAAGGATTATCTCCTCTGATCTTCACAACAGCTCTTTGGAGTACACTGATAAGCCATTATTATTCCCATTTTACAGATGAGGAATTTGAGGCTTAGAGAATTTCAGAGATTTGTTCACAGACATGTAGGTGGTAAAATGGAAGAACTGGTCTTCTGACTGCTAGCCCAGTGTTCTCTGTAGCATCACAATGAATTATAGACCCTTCGAGCAGAGCTGGTTAAATATCAAGACTGTGTCTACCTAGTCATTACAGTTTCAGTAATGGCTCATTAATTAACAGGTCTCCCTTACTAAAGAACCTATCTAGCCATTGAACAGACTGAATTCAGTCACCAAAAAAACCCAAAAAAAAACCCCAAAAAACAAAAAACAAAACAAACAAAAACAAACAAAAACAATAAAATAAATCAAAAAGTTGGAATGAATGTCTGTCTACATGAATTCTCACACTATAAGCTTTCATTTCCTTAGACTTGGACTTCATGGTCCTACCACAACCTTTCTTGGTTTTTTAACTATAGTCTGACCTTTTATTACAGTTTTTTCCTTGTGGACAATTGCTATTATCTTAGACAATGTGCCACCAAGAAAACAATCCTTCAGTTGTTATGTAGCTAACAAAAACTATGTGTCTCTAAAATATCTTTCCCAGACTTAGGGCATGTTGTAATGCACAGCTCAGTCTACAAAGACATTCACACTCATCTGCAGTCCTTCTCTTCTTAGGTGGAGCTGTTAGCCACTAATCCTCTATAGAGTAGGCACCATGAGCTGACTCAATTCATAACATCCACTTGAAGAGAGTTTACTGGTGAAATAAGCCTACTGTGCCAGCGCACTGAGTATCATCAAGCCCATAGTCTCTCTCTCTTATGCCTTAGAATAACATGAAATTCTACCACGATTTTATATTTAGAGGAAAACACTAGAAAATTACTCTTAACATTCTATTCAATTCAACAAACTCTTATTGATTACATACAAGATACTCCATTACCAGTTTGGAAAGCTCAGATTATATTTCCACTTCTCTGATTCTTGCATTTCCCACAGATAGTCACCAAAGCCAGTACACTAATGTCTTAAAAATATCTTTCATATCTGGGCCCTCCTTTACATTTCAATGAGTGCTGCCTTGGCCCAAGTAATCATTCATCTTAATTAGATTCTTTATCTGACCTTCTATCTGGTATCCCTGCCTCTAGGGAATGTCTGAATGAATAAGTGAGTGAGCAAATAAAATTTGGCGACCAGCACACTCTTTAGTTGGTATTCAAGTTCCTTCATAATTCATTTCTTCCCACCTCATTTTCTCTCCTTCTTTTCCTCACACAATCCTATGGTTCCACACAATCTGTCATTATTCCTAGGGTGATGTTCCACGTTGTTAACTACTGCAGAGGCACAGGCACCAAATAATCAAAATGAACACTACCTGTATGGCTGTACTAATGCACATCAGCAGACTGTGGGTCCTGATTATTCCTGTATAGTATTATTCATATTCATATTTCCATGCCTTTGTACTTCTTTCTACAAAGATTACTATCATATCTTCACTACCTTCCAGCTCAAATTCTTTAAGACCATCTTCAATGAGAACGCTTAACCAGCCACTCCAAGCAAAAGGTCAGCTTCCCCATCTATATCCTTTCCCACTGTATCTTGTACCTGTAATAACACCCCTTGTGCTAGATAATAATAATGCCTCTCATGTTAGTGAAGTACTTTTATCCACCATAAGACTATGTTCCTCAGTTCAGGGATTATACTGTATTCATCTCAGTAATGCCTACACCTAGTACAGTACCTGGAACATGCAGGCACATGATAAATTCTTGATAGATGAGTTAACAAAGGGGAAGGGCTGAACTAATGAATCTGCAGTTGCCCGATTTGGCTGCGGAATCATTTATCCAATGTTTTATTATAGAGTTCTGAAGGACTAGAACATAGTCCTTTGATTTGGGTCAAAAAAAAGAAAATACTCTCCACTTAGATGGGCCACCATCTAAGAAGAGCAGACCCAGAGGGGGTGGATGCCTTCACGGATCAGGGGAAAACACCATTCACCCAAAACCAAATTTGCCTGTGAATTATGTTATCCAAGATACTGTCATTTTCTAGGGCTTATCATATGAAGTGATTTCCCAGATCACTAAAATGGTTCAGCTTCTCACCTTATTAGCCCAGCTTTTTCTCCACTGGAGGAAGTCCATTTCTTTATTCGACAAGTTTTATAACTTCACCATTACATCAAAATCATCGAACCACTATTCATCAAGACACAAGAGAATGCGATACAGATTTAAGGATACTTGTTCCCCTTCAATTTTAACAACAGAAGCAGGACTGTGCAAATAAGGCTCCTGACAATACTTAAAAGTTGTCTTAAGCAACAGGACCCCAGGGACTCTGGGGACTGGAAAACTGATGGACACAACAAGAGCCACACTAAAGATACAGCCAGTTATTTAACTTCACCTAATACCACAGCAGACATCTGGTGCTCCAAATTATCAAACACATTCATAAAGACTGGCACATCGACTCCTTTTGGCTCATTCTAGTCTCTGGGCAGTTACCTACACAAGACTATTGGTTTCACTCCCTGTCTGCTTGCCAGATGTTTGCTGACTTCACCTTTGAGTACAGCTAAGAACAGAACGTGTCACCCAGAGGGCCACACATCTCACATGCAGTCTCTGTGCTTACATTTTAAAAGCAAATAATAAGCTCCATTATAAGACTTTTAGGAGAGCCATTTAAGTACAGGCTACAATGTAGGTGTAACACAGAGCAGGGAACGCAGCTTGGGAGGTTAGTTGTTATGCATGTATTTTGCATATTTAAGACGGAATTCAGTAGTCTATACTATAAATATAATTCAATGGTAACATCTAAAAATATACAACACAATCAGGAATGGTCTGCTGGTTATTTCATTTCATAAGAAGAAGTTCTGCCAACCACAGTACCTGCACTAATAAAACAGACCTTTTCTTAGTAAGTCTTGTTTTTTACAACATTGGGCTTAGCCCCAGGAACGCCAGTACCCAAGTCATATCTTAAATGGCTTCTGATAGATAACAAAGAACATTTTATCAAAAACTCTTACTGCACTGATTTTTATTGAATCATCTTTGAAAGCCCCTACCTGAAACTTCCCTCCTTGGACAATAGGGAATAGGGAGTCACAGCCGCCATTATCATCAGTTTGAGTTTAAAACTAGAATCACAATACCCAGAAACTGCAGGACATACAAGGCTCCTTTTCAGTCATGGCAAAGGGGTTCTTAGAAAAAAAAGCTTTGTCTACCTGTAAATACACACGAGACAGAAGTCCAAAATAGAATTGTGAAAAGGAAGTAATAGTCGAAGTGAAGGAACTTGTAACAGACAACCTCTGATACCTGTGCAGCAGGAGGGCTTTGTAACTCTTACACTATAACCTTCCCTGCAGAAAACTGCCCGATCAAGCATGCTTAAAAGAACCTGGCTCCCGGTCTACTCCCTTGCTAGTGTGGAGGCACGGGTTATGATCAGCTGGCCAAATACAAAAGACCTTTATCCATTGCTGCAATTTAGATTGACATAGTTCTCTTTTCCAAACTTCAGTATTGAATACATTTTTTAAAAATGTCTGTGATTTCTTTAATGCTGCTATGTACCTCTTGAAGATCTGATAATCCCTTCATGCAGCAAATTGCCCATGTGAAATGTCTCACTAGCTGGGTGCTATGGAAGTCAATTAACCTCTCTGAACCTCAGATGCTTACACATGAATTACTTAACTCACCAGGTCGTTGTGAGGCTTGGAAAAAATAAATGTAAAGTAATCGGTAAGGAGAAAGTGCACAAAAATGTTGACTATTAGTATCATTATTAGTATAGAAATTGTGTTTTACTTCAGGCCAAGTTCCATCCCAGGAGGAAACTGTGATACACAGTGCCTCTCACCTGGAACAAGTTCTATGCCACAGCTATTAATCTTTCTCACTCCACTAGGGCTACAACAGGGATCTAATTACTAAAGCTTTCTCCTTTCTTTGCTTCTTCCTTTTAGAAGGCAAATGTGTATTCTATGGAAATACAATGTGCCAATATTTGCTTGTGACTATACTTTACCCTAATCTTTTACTGACTGATGTTGCTAATATTTTTTTTAATCACTTCTTAGGTATTGATGGAAAGGAAAGCAAAAGAATATCAAATCCAGTAAGTTAGAAACAATTATCATTTTGCAGAAATTTGAAAAGAAACAGGAACTGTATTCCCCGAGCACTGTATAAATCTTTCTATAAAGAACTTTTGTATTGTCTTAACAGAGCACCTTGGGAATTTCAGTAGACTCTAAGGCCTCTCCTCTTATTATGAGGAGGAATTTACTAACCATTTTACTAACTGCTCTACTGAAAGTGGTCAGTTCTATTTTAAGCCACCCAAGACATATCTCCAGACATGGACAGACATGCACCTGAGGGGAAGAAATGACAACAGCAGAGTTCCCACATGGTAAAGAAGGGAAACAATGAGCCATGAGCCATGAGGGCAGCTGCCAAAAGACAGCAGGTACATGGGCTCCATCCCCAGTCAAGAACCATGTTGTCACTGCTTCTTTTTACTCATTTCTCTATATTTGACCCACTTTTTTTAAATTTACATCCAAGTTGGTTAGCATATAGTGCAACGATTTCAGGAGTAGATTCCTTAATGCCCCTTACCCATTTAGCCCATCGCCCCCCCCCCAACAACCCCTCCAGGAACCCTCTGTTTGTTCTCCATATTTAAGAGTCTCTTATGGGGGCGCCTGGGTGGCTCAGTCAGTTAAGCGGCCAACTTCGGCTCAGGTCATGATCTCACAGTCCATGAGTTCGAGCTCCGTGTCGGGCTCTGTGCTGACAGCTCAGAGCCTGGAGCCTGCTTCGGATTCTGTGTCTCCCTCTCTCTCTGACCCTCTGTTGTTCATGCTCTGTCTCTCTCTGTCTCAAAAATAAATAAAACATTAAAAAAATTTTTTTAAAAAAGAGTCTCTTATGTTTTGCCCCCCTCCCTGCTTATATATTGTTTGCTTCCTTTCCCTTGTGTTCATCTGTTCTGTGTCTTAAAGTCCTCATGTGAGTGAAGTCATATGATTTTTGTCTTTCTCTGACTGACTTATTTTGCTTAGCATAATACCCTCTAGTTCCATCCACGTGGTTGCAAATGGCAAGATTTCATTCTTTTTGATTGCCAAATAATACTCCATTGTGTATGTATGTGTGTGTATACATATGTATATATATACATATGTATACACACACATATATATGCCACATGTTCTTTCTCCATTCATCCATTGATGGACATTTTTGACCCACTTTTCCACTAGCCTTTTCTGGAATCTCTTCCAGTTGAACAGGTCATTCACTTCATTAATCCCTTTCTGAAGAACTCCCCTTGGGGCACCTGGGTGGCTCAGTCCCTTAAGTGCCTGACTTCTGCTTAGGTCATGATCTCATGGTTTACGAGTCCAAGCCCCACATTGGATTCTGTGCTGACAACTCAGAGCATGGAGCCTGCTTCGGATTCTGTGTCTCCCTCTCCCTCTGTCCCTTCCCGACTCATGTTCTGTCTCTTTCTATTGCTCTCTCTCTCTCAAAAATAAAAACATTTAACAAAATAAAAAAAAAACTCTCCTTAAGTAATGAGTTGAGCCAACCTCCCATCTTCCATCTTTAACTCCTTCTTATCTTCTTACAAAGAACTATAGTTTATACCTAAGATTTATCTCAATTCCATCCCTCTCCGGTTCCTTTCTTGCCTATGCTTTTTCTTTCTCTACAGAGGCTTCCTTTGAACACACACTGATATCTTAGGATACCCCTCAATTTCTAGAATACACTGATATGTAAGAAATACATCATATCAACTATCTTGTTCTTAACTTTACCCTACCAATTATTACTGACTTTTCTTTTTGTTTTTAATTTTTTTTTCATTTATTTATTTCTGAGAGACAGAGACAGAGCACAAGTGGGGGAGGGAAAGAGAGAGAAGGAGACACAGAATCTGAAGCAGGCTTCAGGCTCTAAGCTGTTAGCAAAGAACCCGACGCGGGGCTCGCACCCACAAACCATGAGATCATGACCTGAGCCAAAGTCAGATGCTCAACTGACTGAGCCACCCAGGCGCCCCTATTACTGACTTTTCTAACTGACACAAACTTCATAATTATGTTCCGCTAAGTCAACCCAGGTTCATGCTATGGAACCTTTTGTGGGTTATATGTAGCATAAAAGCAACAGTTTTAACCATGCTTGAGTGTAACATGTACTTGGAGTGCTCACTAAGAATGAGCTGCGAAGGTAGCTCAGATGGCCCCTGCCATGCAGATTTCACTCATAGTGTGAAGGATCTCTCATAGCGTGATCCAAGGACTGTTCTGAAATTCAGATACTTGGCACTCATCTAAGAACCTCCTAGATTCAAATCTTTGGGACAAAGGCCCAGAAACAGTGTTTTTAACAAGCTTCCACAATAATTCTTAACTGAGCTAAAATATGAGAACCACTGAATATATATGTACAATTAAGAAACAAAATAACAAAACACACACACACACACACACACACACACACAGAGAGAGAGAGAGAGAGAGAGAGAGAGAGAGAGAGAGAGAGAGAGAGAGAAACAGTGAAAAACACACTTAAAGTCTGACAGACCTTATTGTAAATTACACCTCTCTGATTTTCTTATTATATTCTCACAGGCAAATTATTTTACCACTCTGACCTTCAGTTTGCTCACCGGTAAGTTGTTGACTCTAATATCTATTTGTAAAACTAGGACAAACAACAATATATTTAAAATATTTAGCGCAGTGCTCAACAAATGTGAGATATCATTATGACAGTCAGGGCCTCTGTGTTGCAAACTGCCTCTGGAATTGTGAAACACTGCACCCCTAATAGATATCATATCTTAAAAAGAATAGGACAGCACAAGGGCTACAGGGATTTGAAGGAAGCTTTCACTGCACTCAGAGGTAGAGGGGAGAAGGTACCATGGAAGAGCTGGCATGCAGCTTTAGGATATTGAGTATTACACAAACATGCATAGTTGGCAAAAATGTCCTCCTTTCCAGGAAGTTCCCTAAGTCCTAACCTCAGTGAATTGTAAATAGCTTCAAGAAACAATTTTTAAATTACCTTGCTGTGTCCTTCAACTACTTCATGATTAAAATGATCTATTTTTGTAGTCCCCTACCATAAAATAGTTTCAGTGTTAAAATTATCCTCAAAGTTACTCTTAAATACAGAGAACAAACTGAGGGTTCCTGGAGGGGTTTTCGGTGAGGGATGGGCTATATGGGCAAGGGGCATTAAGAAGGACACTTGTTGAGATGAGCACTGTTATACGTAGGGGATAAATCACTGGATTCTACTCCTGAAATCATTACTACACTAAATGCTAACTAATTTGGATGTAAATTTTAAAAAATTAAAAAAATTAAAAAATACAATAAAATTATCCTCAAAGTTATCTCAAGCTCTATGCTAGTAACAGGATGTTGGTAGTTTGTTTTATGAAGCATATTCCATTTCCCCCAAAAGAGGACAAATTTATACAGACTGCTTCTCAAGTATACCATGTTCTTTATATACAAAATGATAGTACTAACTCTTGCCAGGAGGAGGTACTCTGGATTACTATATTATTACTGATGGGCTGCAGCTTTTCTAACATCTCTTAGAAGAACCATGTAAGATGTCTGCTGAGGGTCAGGAAGGCAGCCTTTTTAGCAAAGCTGAAAATTCAACTGCTCCAAGGAAGCTAACTGGCTCATAACAGGATCAAGAGATTGATCCCAGGGGCGCCTGGGTGGCTCAGTCGGTTAAGCGGCCGACTTCGGCTCAGGTCATGATCTCACGGTCCGTGAGTTCGAGCCCCGCGTCGGGCTCTGTGCTGACAGCTCAGAGCCTGGAGCCTGTTTCAGATTCTGTGTCTCCCTCTCTCTGACCCTCCCCCGTTCATGCTCTGTCTCTCTCTGTCTCAAAAATAAATAAACGTTAAAAAAAAAAAAAAAAAAAAAAAAAAAGAGATTGATCCCATTAGTAAAACACACTAATGAATGAAGCCAACTCACTCTGAGCAAATCTTATTAAACCTCATTATCTTATGAAGAATAAAGAGCAATTCCTACTCTGTTTCAAAAAGTGGAGAAAAGATTCAAATTATAAAACTTGCAAAAATAAGGTAACAACAATTATTGAGAATATAAATACAATCTCAGAACTCAAAACAAACCCAGAACTCAATCCAAAGGACATTTATTTCCTCTCAGTGAGAAAGCATCCTTTGAAACTGAGTATCTGCATAAAAACAAAGGGTAGCTAAACCAACTCATTTTACTGCAGGCAACTTGTATTAATGTCACATAGGGGAAGAGATACAGTCTTTGCTTTCATATTCCCGTTCTGCAGGAAAAAATATTCATACACACACACACACACACACACACACACACACACACACACACATTAAAATAGACTGAGACAGATCAACACATATAAATAGTTCAATGCAACATCTGTAGCAGTCCTTAAGATTGTATTAAAGTCCTTGCTGTTTATCAGGTTGGTAAATCATATCAGCTCCTAGTTACTTAAATTGCCAGTTGCTGGGCAACCACATCTTCTGTCAACTGTCACTCACTCTTAAGTTCCTCTGCAACACTCCTTTAAGAAAAAAAATACTGAAAAATTCTTGAGATGCTTATTTTGGGCATCAGAAATGCACTTAATTTTATCCCTGAGCTTAAAGAGTCTGTGAATTGAATAATATTGAGAAAATAAATATGTTCAGTGAACCGGAGAAGGGACAGTGTGTGTGGTACAGGTAGTGCTGTGGGTGAGTACCTAGATAGAGAAGTGAGAGACTTTGTTAAAGGCAGTCTCCCTTTTGGAACCTGGTCCACAGTAAAGGCATGTTTGTGACAGAATTTTTCCAAAAGAAAATATGTACTCTAGAGGAAATAGGCTATTCTCAACAAAACTGATGTCTAGTTATTTTTATAATCATGCACTCATCACTGAAGGTTGAATAAGCATTACAGTCACAGGAATCAACAACTCCTTCCTTCAGATACTTTTTCCCCCTGGTAAGTTCAAACAAAATAATTTACTACCATCTCATGAAAATCTCTACTCTGTAAATGTTGTTTTATTTTCTTGGATGTAAATCAGTGTGCATTATTTTACTCAATCCAAGAGTTAAGTTATCTACCAATAGTATAAAACGTGTCTTCAAGGTCAGGCAGACTCCTCAGCCATGAAGATAATATAATGCAGTATCTATGTAGTTCACCACATCAATATAAGTAGTTCTAGAATTGCTGCTCCCCGTCTCTCTGGGCCTCAGTTTTAAACTAGATCACCTCTGAAGTTCTTCCTAGCAATAACATTTCATAAAATCATCAACCTTTAAATTATATAGTTCTAAGTTACAGCCTATATAAAACTGAGCCAACCCAATAAATCAGACTTGTGTTGCTACATGTCACAAACACAGAAACATATACAGCTAGAGACAAAAAAATATATTAAAATAAACAACTTACACTGTTACACATTTAACAAAATAAAAAGGAATATCTTCATGACTTCAAATAGGATATTATTTCTTCAATGAGCCAGAATTTGTCAACTTTGAAATTAAAAAACTTGTGCAATCAAAGAAACTCTCAAAAAGTGTAAAGATAAATCACACTGAGGAAAAAATATTGCAATGCAAATAACCAACAAAGAATTAGGAACAGGAATATTTTAAGAACATCCATGAATCAGTAAGAAACCAAAACAAAACAAAAAAAAGAACAATTTAGGATAGGAAAAGGAAAGGAATGGGCAACAAACTGAAAGGAGAATTTCGGCAGCCAATGATTACATGAAAAGATGCTCAATGAGATACCAATCACACCCGTAAGATTGGATATCATTTTTAAATCGCATAATCCTAGTGTTGGCAAGGATATGGAACAACTGAAATTCTCCTACACTTTAAGAGAGAATATTCTAAGCACACACCACTTAGAATAGAAACTTAAAACTATTTATCCTAAGGGAGATTTATAGCACTCCATGACCTGTAGTAGGCAAAATAATGATACCCCAAAGATGTTCATGACCTAATTCTCAGAACCTGTGAATATGTTACCTTACATAGCAAAGGGGGTGATGAAGATTACAGAAGAATTTAGTTTACTAATAAAATAACCTTAATGTAGGGAGATTATCCTGATTATTCAGGGGGGCCCAATGTATTCACAAGTGTTTTAAAGTGGAAGACAAAGGCAGAAGAGAGTCAGATGGAGATGTGACTATGGAATAATAGATGCAGCAATGCTGGCTTTGAAGACAGAGCAAAGAGGCCATAATCCAAAGAAAATGAGCACTTTCTGAAAACTGTGAAAGCAAGAAACGGATTCTCCCCTAGAGGTGCCATAAGAAACACAGCTTTGCCAACACCTGCATTTTAGCCCACTGAGACTTGTGTCAGACTTCTAATCTCTATAACTATAAGATAATAAATTTGTGTTGTTTGAAAACACCAGGTTTTGGTAATTTGTTTCAGCAGCAATAGGAAACTAATAAATGACCCATCAATTATTCTCCTAGGGAAATTCTCCCATGTGACTGCTTGCACAAGAATGTTCACAGCAAGATTATTTAGAACAGAAATTTGAAAACAATCTAAATGTTCATCAACAGGAAAATGAATAAATGCTAATATAAAAAAGAATACTCTATAGTAATTAATATAAAGGACCTCTAGATATACATATCAACACAGATACGTTTCAAAGCTTATTGTAAATTAGTGAAATAATAAGCTAAAGCATTATTTGTATAATATACCATTTATATGAGGTTCAAGAACATATAAAATGATACGGCAATATTTGTGGATAAATATATTATAGCTAAAGAATAAATAAATGAATAGGAATGATAAACACCATACCCAGGATAGTGGCTACCTTCGAGTGAATGAAATTAACAGTATTTCAAGTACATCTCAAACACTTTACTTATTAAAACAAAAAGTCCTGAGGGGAATAGCACAAAATACAGAGATCTGACAGGGGCATATGTGTAGATAACTATTAAGTTTATTGTTCATACTTTTCTGTATTACTGAAATATTTCATAATAAAAAAATAAACAACATATGCTTCAGTGATGTATTTTCCACATGTCCACTGGCAAACAGGCAAACCAATTCTTCCCAAGTTCACAGAAAATGATCTCACCCAAGGAAATATCCCTATTAACTTACCAATTAAAAGACAAAAATACCAAAAAGCAAACATCAATATTTGACCTAATTTTTGTAACCTTCCAAATGTACACTGAAATAAGCAGATTTTTATTTTTCTTTTTATTTTAAGCAATTTCATCTTACTTCTGAAAGTCAAGAAGTAATTCACATTGGGAGGATTTCTTCTGAGTGTCTCCAAATAGGCACACCCAGGTGTGAAGAGGTCTATTTGTAAGTGGGTATTTATGAAATGGACCATAATAAATATGTTATCACCTTTCATACAAAAAGGTGAGATGGTTCATTTAGAAATACAGTGTTTACATAAATTGCCTGACAAAATAATATTCTAATTATCATTGCCAAAATCCTCCATCAATAAGGATTAAGAAGCTTATTTACTAGAGACACAAGTATTTAGGAAAAAATATAAATCTCCTTTTTTGTGGTTTAATATTTCCCCTTTATTTACACTTCTATCAAACATGTTTAAACTCCTATGTTTATCTTTTTTTTAGGTGGCAATGTCTGTCTAAAGCCCTGAGGGCATTAAGATTAGGCAATGACTATTCTGCATTTTAGGACAAGACTAGGAATGAGGGGGTTTTCCACTTTAACCACTTTTCCTCCTGAACTGGAAAACGTTAACTCTTTCTCTGGGAAGCATTCATTACTTAAAACACTGGCACTAAATTGTTTTTGCTAGAAGAAAAAAATAAAAAGGATAATCTAAGAATAATATATAATAAATATATGATTGGTAAAAATAGAAGCATTGCACTACAACCAATTGTCATGAATATAAAGCTTATTTAACCTCTAAAAAGCCAAGATCCCTTTCTTTTCAGCCTGAGAAAACTAATTCTTTTTAGCTCTGGGTAGCACAAATATAATACCTGCGCCTGCCAAAATGCCAACCACAACATAAAAGGCAACAATAACAGCTTTAAAGAAAAACATGTTCCTTTGTTGTTTCCCTGACCAAGCCAAGCCTGAATCCAAATAACATGCTTTGATCAACAATTCTGAATATCAAACATGAAGACATACCATATCACCATGCCTAAAATAAAAGATAAACATACTATTTCAGTTTACTTTAATTTATATAATACTATTTGGGTTATTAATACACTAAGAACTATCATGTAAGAAACACTGACTTAAGAACTATTCCAGCCAGGTAACATCTTATAATCAAAGCTTCCTCCTTTAACCGATGCCTCACATTTATGCAGAGCATTACTACCAATAGCATTCCAGAATCACTTAACGGAATCTTCTACCTTGTAAGACCTTCCTTCATCGTTTTCCCTTCTGTTTCTCTTTTCTCAGCATGAAGACATTTGGGTTGGTAAATCAACATTCTTACATATTTTCCCCATGTCCCTTCTCCAGAGAAATGTCATCTCTTGTTTTATCCACTTCTTCTGAGGGGTCTTCCTTCTCTGCCTAGGATCATTTCCTCTTCAAGCACATAGGTCGAGTTCCCTAAATTCAATGTAATAGGATCTCTGAAACCATCTTGGCTGCTTTTCTCTCCTTTAGAGGAAATTCCCTACTCATTTCTGACAGACACATGACCTCTACCTGAATATATCCTCTGTCAAAAACTCACCAAATCCATGCCATTGATGAGTAGATTATAAGTATGTAAAAGATGTTCTCCACATGAAGTCAAGACGCACCTCTCAGTTAGTTCTATTTATTGATTTACTTCATTCATTCTTCTATGGCCCCAAATCTCTTTGTCATGTTTTTTATCCATTCCATTATTTGAATGCTATCATGGTTCCTTCAAATCTTAATTAAATACCCTCTGTTTATCCAAATAAGCCTTTAACCTTAATACCTTTAGTTCCATAATATGCTCTGCTCCCACTACCAATTGATGTTAAGCTAGGATATGACCAGCAGATGCCTGGCATACAGCATATGCATACATATGCCATATGTGAACTAGCATAGCCCTTACCAGTTCAGTCAGTCTAAAAACATACTACTGTATTCAGTGCCATCATATCACCCTGGGTTTATGACTTCAAATTCAATCCAGTGACATTATCTTACTTATTTGTTATTTCTTGTTTGGTGTATGTCTCCTGCTGCCAGGCTACAAACTCCATGAAAGTAAAGATGCTGTGCATCTAATTCACAGGAACCAGAGAACAGTGCCTCATACAATAGACAGTCCACATATACTGTTGGCTCTTCAAGTAAACTCTACCTAAAATATTGCTTTTCAACAATTTTCAACAGACATATTCATGTATATTCAGTATCTCTTACTGACCTAAATCATACAATGGCTAAGTGCTGGCCACTGTGGAATTTCAAAATGAGTAAAATTTAGTCTTTACGGATAGGGAGAGTTCCCAGAGTTGGTGATGGTAAGGTTAAATCCTGGAGAAGGTACAGAAAGATATCATTCAAAAAATGTATTTATAATCAACACACAGTGCTGTAATGCCATTCTGTTTCATATTTTTAGACTTCAGGAGGTTTGAGACTTTAAGAAGGTTGGAAGAAAAGTATTATAGGTACAGGGAACAGCACTGGTGAACAATGCACAAGTAAGAAAAAGAACATTCTAGGAACTGCCAGCCAACTGAGGTGATGGCTGAGGAGAAGGTGGTGTGGGGAAATGCAAGGGGTGGCCTGGGGAGTTATCAGGGCAGATTATGAAAAGAGGGCAGTAGAAGCCTCTAAAAAGATTTAAACAAGAATATGACCTCACCAGGTTAACATTTAGAGAAACAGAAAATGCTACTCTCAGAATAGTGCATTTAGCAGAGGAGGGTAGGACTAGGGGCAAGAAATGGGTAAGAAGCTGCTATAGAATTTGGAAGAAGAGATGACAAGAGGGTGGGATATGGGGATGGGGGGTGGACCACAAAGAATGGAGCACAGGAATAGTCAAGGCAGTAGGACCAATAGGGTCAAATGATAAAGAGGTGAAGGAAAGAGAAAGTCAAAGATGACCCTCAAGCTTTCTGAATTGGTGAACCAGAAGGAGGTCCCAGTCACAGAAATCAGGAATCTGTAATAATAATCAAGAAGCTCCGAAGCCTTCACTTCTCAAACTAAGAAAAGCATGTACATCAGTATGTTAATGATGCCCTCTGAGAACTGGTATTTAAAGTGATCTAATCTCCTTTAGTCTTTCTTTCTTTTTAATTTCCAATTTTTCTTTAAAAATGTATTATTCACAATGAGAAGATGTTTTATTTCTAACTTTTTTCAATAAAACTGGCTTTAGGGGCTCCTGAATGGCTCAGTTGGTTAAGTGTCGAATTCTTGGTTTCAGCTCAGGTTATGACCTCACAGTTCATGAGTTCCAGCGGCATCGGGATCCATGCTGATGGTACAGAGCCTGCTTGGGATTCTCACTCCCTCTCTCTCTCTGCCCCTCCCCTGCTCACTCTGTTTCTCTCTCAAAAATAGATAAATAAATTTAAAAAAAAACTGGTTTTGTTATTTTGTCTGAAAGATAAAATGGGAGTCTGAAAGTCATTCCCACGGATGAGTCTGTAAGTCATTACAATCAAAATTAGATGATCCATGTAGATAGATTTAGGGGTTTGGAGATTTTGGTTTTTGTCATAAATACAACCAGCAATATAAGATTGTGACACTACCAGGCGATTCATGTCAACCTGGGCTTTTTTCTTCTTCTAATGAGGTTATCTTCCACATCCCACAAAATTTTTGTGTAATGCCTACTACTTACTAGGTAATGTCATGAACAGACAAACTCTGTACAAAATTAGTAGGTAAAATAAAAGTACCTATAAACTAATTAAGTTGCTCTAATTTCTGTTTTTGGTAATAGCAACAACTCATCTTACTTACATACTTAACATCTTGACATGGTAATTTAAATAGATTCTGTCATCCCTGCAAATAAATAGAACTCTTATATAACATGCCATGCTCATAAGCAGATTGACTACAAACATCACATACATGGAGTTTTTTTCAAATTGTCTTAATGTAGACAGTTGTATGGTAAGGGTTTAACAAGCAGTCTAACTCCATCTCCTGATTTCTTTGAGGAATTTTTTTTTCTCCAGGTTTTGGAAAAAATCATTATTATTATTTGCTACAAAATGCAAACATGCCACTGTAGACATCCACTCATTCAGCATGGAATACACCGGTTTACAAGAGATGAGGAGGAAACACTCTCTGTCTTCATGTGGTATACATTTGGGTGAAAAAGCAGGAGAGGGCAGAGTTTTGGAAGTATTTCCACAAGGTTACTATAAATTAAAGTGGTTCAAAAACTAAAGAACCCAAAGAGCGGAACTGAAGGGCCCTGGTGGGACTGAATACTTAACAACTAAATCCAATGCTTCTGTACACACTGCTGGCATAATGGAAGATTTTAATGGAAGAGCCCCACCCCCACCCCCAGTTTCATGCAGTGATTACTGCTATAGGTTTACTCCACAGACCTGGGGCAGGAAGTGCTGAAATCACAAGATGTAAACATAAAACAGAATACTCTTGACCTAACAAACCCTTTGAGAGGGGAGATAACTGGCTTCCACTTCAAGGAAAGTAAAAGTCTGCAGCCCATGGGCCACCAGACATAAGCAGCCGGGGACAGGGAAAGCTGGGAGGCCATCAGATTGACCTGAGATGAGCTGGTCCCAAAAAGGACAAAACCAAATGGCCAGTTGTGCCTTTTGCTCAAAGCAGAGTAACTGCTGGGAAATTAAAAGAACACTAATTCCCCTGCAAGATGAAGGAGAAACAACAAAATTCTACATGGTGATGTTGACCTCATCCCAGTAACAATAGAACAAATTCTGTAGCAGGTTAAGGCAGTTCATAAAACTCCAGGGCACTTAATCTTCAAACATGGGTTTTTCAAAAGGGAAAAGAACCTCAAAGACAAGAATGAGAACTGCCGGAGTGGCTAGGAAGGAAGAGTAGGCAAGGTGGATGGTCTCCTTTGAGGATTATTCTCTTATGATTATTTTGGAAGCCCCTTATATATTAAGGGTAGAGTTTCACGGGGTAAAATTAAGTTACTTTTTTAGGCCAAATGAAGGTACATACTTCTAATCCCTTCCATAGTCCTGTATAATGGGTGGGGAAATGGAGGAGACCCTGAGACATACGGGTTCCTCATACTTTAACCCCATTTTCTCTCAGCAACAGAAGAGTATCTCCTACACAGACATCAGGTGGGAATTCTTCAGACAGAGCTTTTTACTCAATTAGGATTTAGGAAAAAAGTCTTGAGACAACAAAGGACCAGGATCAATTTGATAATTAAGAAACCAAGGATTTGTATAGGGAAATCATGATTCAGTGAAGTGATAGGGTGTTGTTGGCCCTATCCAGTAAGTGCCCTCTCTTTCAAAACTCTGCTTACACTATATTTAAAGTCTGTAAACCAAACATTTTAAAAAATCGTATCTGAGAACAAGACCAAGACTGTGTTTACTTCAACTTGGGAATAAATAAATGATACAAGTAACTGAGAGGAAAGAATATATAAAAATGCAAAAAGGTGAAAGATGAGATCTGATCCCACCCCATGCCCCACCTCTACTCTGAGAGCCCTATAGATATCCCATCAGAAAATATGAGTAAACTCCAAATGCCCCAGCAGTTTAACATTTCATTTGATGAACAAGGGTGCCTCAATATCTGTACCACAAGTACTTTGGCGCATTAAAAATTCACTCTGTTTATTCAGGGATGTTAGTCCTCCCCTGAATAATGTTACTTTCTGAATACCAAAGTTTTAAAGTATTTACTAAGCAAAATTTCCTGCCCAGTCAAACCAGCATCTCAGGAAGCAGGGCACTGCCAGTGGACTCTGATGGGTTTTCATACTCCCTGCACCTGGGATCAAAGGCAGGCTCTTCGGATAATTTTAAAGCCCTAGCCAGCGTGCTCAGAAAATGTTCAAGACTTTTAAGTTTATCACTACATGTAGGGGGAGGGGAATCTTTTTTCAAACAGATAATTTTTCTGCTGTCCTAAAAGTGCTTTTCAACAAACCATAATCACCTCAGTCAGATGTACTGCAACTAGCAAGGGAACAATACAGTTTACTTTTGAAAGGACTCTGCAAAATACTCATTATCAAACAACAGAAGCAGGGCTTCAGCAAGGGCCTTGGTTCAACTTTAAAATACCTGAAGCCTAGGGTAGCTCGCTTGCTAATCAGGGCACACAACCTCTCTCCAGCTGAAGAAGCTTATTTTCATAGTGCCTGATGTATTCTAATGAAAAATGCTGCTCATTGAGAATTTTAGTTTTAGGAAGGAACAGGAAGTCAAATTGTATTGTAGCCATTTGGTTAAAAAAAAAAAAAAAAACCTTACAATTTGACTTTCCATTCAAAATATAAGTGACCTTCAAATTAAATGCTATATCAATAAACTGCCTTGTTTTTCATTTGACAGTACTAGAAAAATTTATAAAAAGAACAGGATGTATACATTCACTGACATAAGCATATAGATTAAAATCTTTGGTAATGGAAAGAAAAATTAATTTTATTTTTTCAAAGTATTGCGTACCAAGTAATAACTTACAAAAAAATTTTGAAGTTATCATAGGTGGATATATTTATTTATACAGATAAATAAAAGTACATCTTGAATAATCAATTGTCTAAACATAATTACTAACAATTCCCTTACAGAATATAAAGTATTGATTCAGTTTCCTAATTGAATTTGAGTTAAAAAAGAGATGGGATGAAATCTAGACCTAGTCAAAGAGTAACATAAGCTTTTCTAAGTTCTGGGGAAGGTGCTCTATTTTATTATTTTTCTTATTTGGTGTGCTCAAAGAGAAAAACCCGTAAAATAACTTGTATGCCATTATTATGATTTTAAAAAATACAACAGGGGAGTCTGGGTAGCTGAGTCAGTTAAGTGTCCAACTCCTGATTTCAGCTCAGGTCATGATTTCATGGTTCATGGGTTCAAGCCCCACATTAGGCTCCTCGCTAACAGCATGGAGCCTGCTTGGGATTCTGTCTCCCCCTCTCTCTGCCCCTCCCCTTCTCTCTCTCTCTCTCTCTCTCTCTCTCTCTCTCTCTCTCTCAAAATCAATAAATGAACCTTAAAAAAAATAAAATAAAAAATACAATAGAATCCATAATATTTAATCTCTTCTTTAGACAAGTTCTTTGAGGTGACAGAGAGCCATTTCCCTTCTGCCAAGAATCCCTAAGGAGGACTATCCTGTCACCCCTGGCTTGTCATCAGAGCCTCATTTCTGCAGGTGGAAAGGCCTCCGATATGTCTAGAGATTTCACTTCAGCAGTATGAGAATTTTACCTGGGCAATGAGTACCCTAGCTTTGGCAGAAAGAAAAAATAAAGTCCACATCCTGCCCTTACTTTTTTCATGGACTGAGGCTAGATGAGGCCTTGGACTTCTCCACAGTGTCATATTCATTTCCCAGGGATGCCATAACAAATTATCCAAACTTGGTGCTTGTAACAACAGAATGTATTCTCTTACAGAAGTTCTAGAGGCCAGAAGTCCAACAGCAATTTCAAAAAACAAAATCAAGGTGTCAGTAGGGTCACACTCCCACCAGAGGCTCTAGGGTAGAACCTCCTCCTTGCAATTCCCAGGTCAAGTAGCTGCTGCTATTCCTTTGGCATGTGGAATCCAATCTTTGCTTCCATGGTCACACTGCTTTCCCTCTTCTGTATGTGTCACATGTCCCGCTACCTCCCTCTTATAAGGATATATGTGATTGTTGTTAGGGCCCACCTGGATAATCCAGGATAATCAGAATAACCTCAAATATCTTAAATGAATCACATCTGCCAGGTCCCTTTTTGGCCATATAAAGTAACATTCACAGATTCCAAGGATTAGGATGTGGATGCTTTACAGAGTGCCATTATTCACCCTACCAAGGTATCTTGTACAATCTAATATATTACAAACTAGTTTATAAAACTTGACAATTTACTACTCTGTTACTCTCAGAAAATAAAAAAATAGCAAAACATAGTATGTGAAGATTACAAGTAAAGGGTTATGCATTCCATACTTTCTTGGTCCCAGAGGGTAAAATAAAATGTCAGAAAAAAGTCCAGATTATAATGATTTGATGATATCCCATAAATTAAATACTTAATATTCCTAAGCATACTTTTCACCCTCACATAATTTTTTTTTAATTTATACACATTTGATTAACAATTTTAGAAATGGAAGATTACTAGAAATGTTAGTAAGCACAGGCATAATCATAACATTTATTATTAGGATTCTACGAAGCCTCAAGTTAGAAATCATTATCTAGAGTGCCAGGAGAGTGTAATGAAGAAGAAAAAGTACTCTGAATTGAGAGTCCTGGATTTGCATCCCAGCTTTGCCCCTGACAAGGTGAGTGACTTCGGGCAAGCACTTATGCTCAGTTTGTCCATCTGTGATGTGAGATATGTCTCTGGGCATTTCCCTACCATCAAGATTCATAATGAAACTGAAGTTGAACCCCCGACTCCTTGGCTGGGTACAAATCCAAAGTAGTCCTCTTTCTCTTGTTACCAGTTCCTGGGAAGGTTGCAACCTGCCACCCTCTCTGCTTCTTGAGCATCTCCAGCACTGTCTATTTAAGCTAAGAGCCCAAGTTTGCACAAAAATAACAATAACAAATAATCACCATCATCATTATCATCAGCATTATCTTTATGGAAAGCACCCCACTATCTTGCTCTTTGGCTCCCTTTTTTTTTCTATCCCCTCATGTCTATTCCACGCTCCCTCTATCTCAGATAAACCCAAGAATTCCAATCCCTTGTCACACTATCATGCCATCCAGTTCTCACTCTAAAGTCTTGGTGCCAGCAACAAGAAGACAAGCTGTGAAAGCAGACAAGGTGAGGAAGGCATCAGGTATGTCAGAGGTTCATGGTCTCCTCAGAACCCTCATCAAGACTGCAGACTAACACATTTCTCTTCCTAACGGTAATTTTTATTTTTGTCAAGTTGATAAGATCTTGTTATATTTAAATGGGGCCAATACTACCCACTTGGAAAGGTACTGATGAGAATCAAAAAAGAAAATATCTTAGTATGCTGTCGGGCACATATTACGAGTTCAATAAGTATTACTGCTATCATCATCATTATTATTAATGTTACTATAATGCTTCAGGGACTTAAATTAGCTCTGTTTAGATACAAACCATATAAGAAAACCTGTAGTCAGTATTCATAAACAAACGACAAAAACCATTGAAGTCAGAATCATAGTTTGAGTCAATGCTATATTTTAAAGGGTTGTCATGCATAAAAACAAATGCCAATGAATTCCATTCCGAAAACAATTTTGCATAGTTGTATTTTTAGTTTCTCAGAACTGGCCTGATTTTCTCTTCCCTGGGTGAATAGAATTCCCTCTGAAATCCCTAATGTAGCAAATAAAGAGAGAATATGTCTGGTTTCAGTCAGATATTACGTGGGTTGAGGTTGGGGATGGGCATGGAGATGAGGCTGAAAAGTAGAAACATAAATCTGATTCAGAATCACTCTCAGGAAGTAAGAATGAGCAATAATGTTGCTCACTAATGTTGACAACTTACAATTGATCCTCTTCTTCCCTTTTATACAGTTCCTGTAACTAATTTCTGCCTTTAAAAAGTCCTATCCAATTTCTGCTACTTCAAATAGGACCATGCATGAGAATCTCTAAGCTACATTCAATCCATGAATTCTTTTAATGACAGGTATAAGTACAGCTAATGGTGGAAATTAACCACTAGCTTCATTGGTCTTGATCCATCAGAGTTATAAAGGCATTTATACGGTCACCCAAAGGCTCATTTCTTTTCCTAGCAGTGCTTTAACAACACTTCTTAATTAATACATACTATGACATTAGTGAAAAATAATACGCTATCTAGAAGAAATAGGAATAAAGCAGGTCAACCTTGTACTGCTTAGCCATAAGAGATTTAGTCTCTGAAATACCAAGCTGCTTGGTAAGGGGACTTGAACTTTAAAGCAGTCCCACAACATGAACACAGAGAACACTGTGGTGCCAAGGAGCCAGCACAGCTACCGGAAACTTCCACAAGGTTATTCACACAATGGTTGTAATGGACCAATTCCAGGAGGGTGAACATTATAATCAAGGCTAAATTTTACTCTTTTGGCCCTGCCTGAGAAGAGACATTCAGGCATTTAAAAAAATAAAATGTGTGTGTGTGTGTGTGTGTGTGTGTGTGTGTGTGTGTGCGCGCGCATGTGTGTATGTATATATGTGTGTGTGTGTGTGTGTGTGTGTGTGTATATATATATCTGTGTATACACATACACACACAGATAATAAATAATAACTTCCAACAAGCAAACAGAAATGTAATGTCACAGAAGTGTCACATGCTTCCTTCCCATAGCAACTTCCAATAATCAAATGGTTTTCTCTAAGTAAGCAACACAAAAGAATTTACAGAAACAAGCTGCTTTCTCTTTTGACTACAATAATCATTTTTGCACTTGATGTTTTTGGTTATCTGACTTGAGTGCCATTTTAAATGCAAAACAACCAACAGAAACTGAGCCCATTAATTCATTACAAAGGTGTTCACGCATACAGAAGAAGTGAAAACATTCGTATCTGCTGAATAATGTGTATATCCTACAATTGCAAAATTAAGCCCAGGGATAATAACCAGGAAAAACAGACATCACATGAAGCTAAAAATAAGCTGATGCCAAAGCTACCAGACGTAGCTCCTAAGTGTCCCTAAAATGACAAGAAGTCATGCTGTGTCTAGTTTCAAGTCATGGATATTTGACAAGTCTTCTCGTATGTCATCTAGAATATCACCACTGCTTAACAAAATGCCCAGTGGATTTTTTTTCTTAAGAGGTTGATATGAGCAATGAACAGCTCTAAATATATTATAAGGTTCTGACATGTCCGAGGACTACAATTATTTTCTGTGATTAATCCTGTTTTTTTTACTGACACGCCATGGGTATTTTGGAGGGAATTATTTCTGCTTTGAACGGGAGTTCAATATTCTCTGTTCTTTTTGTTATTAATTTTCAATGCAATTTATGACAGAAGCTAAGGATAAGGAGCTGGGGATGGGGAGCAGAGGTTTGAATCAAGATTTGCTTTCCTTGACAGACCGCTGGTACCAACTGTTTCCATGGTGAGCAGTCTCACTTATGTTTGAGGCCAGAGGACCTAGTTAGGCCAGGGTCCAAAGTTCATAGCCAATCGATTTCATTCTGAGAGTTATTTTAAAGGAATGTTAACCTTAGGATGCTTTACAAAAATAAAATCAAATGAAAAAATAAAGTCATTTATTAGGGGAGGAGGAGCAGGATATACTGGGATTCTGATATAAAGAAACAATATAATTTGAAACAGCTGCTTTTCATTCTCAGCCTTGCACAAGCCACCTCACTAAAGACAGATTTAGGCTAAACTCTTCATTTTATGGATAATAAAACTAAGTCCTCACAGATCCAAAGAACTCGGCCAAAGTCATTTAATGATTCTATACCATTTTCTGAATAATCTTACTGGAAAGAACATACTGTCTTTTTTGGAAATTTTTCATTTCTTCCACTTAATTCAGGTGATATGAACTTATTTGACTCCACAAAGAATAAGCTAAAAACTTCGATCAAAACATTTGAGTATGTTCAGATACGATAAAATATTTTGCCTATTATTCCACATATTACTACAATTTTATGAGAGTTTCTAAACACCTTGAATGTAGTTATATTTTACTTCTGTAGTTAGCAATTTGCAGACCGTTGTGAATTTTGGAAGCTACTAATTGTCTGAAGAAAAGAGAAATAACGTCACTGGGACACATTGGCACACTGAAGGCAAGAAAAAGCCCTTAATTGCTGTGACTTGGGAGCAAAAAGAAGGAAGCAAATGAACACGCAATAGAGAATTTTTAAAAAGAGGCGTGTGAAGGTGTTAGAGAATGGAACACATTCAACTCCTATTTCTCTAAGTCTGTAATTACCACCTGGCCGAAAGAACAAGCAGTGATTCTCCATAATCTATCTGTTGCCATTAGCTGAAATAGCTCTTAAATACTTGACGTCAGCCTCTTCTTAGCCTAAAACAAATTGGGGAAGTATTTGTCTTCAATTTTGACTTCAACTGTCTATCATTACATCATAATTCTTAAACTTGGTACTGCTCAGAGGACAAAGACCAAGGATAAGTGGCCATGGCACCCCACCTGGGCCTGCTTTCTTTAAGGATGTCTTTCTTTCTTTCGGAAGTCCTTTGCTAGGACTGAAGGCATTCATTACTTCAGATGGCAGTGTTCACTTTCTTCCTCCTCCCTTGCTCAGAAAAAGTTTCTTTCCTTCTCTAGGGCATGGGGATGACAATGGCCAAAGCTCTGGCCCAGGAAAGACCTTGTCACTTCCTTTTCTGCCTTCAAAAGATACTTTCTACAACTGACTGCAGAAGGTAGTTCAGAAGCGTACGCTTTGCCTGCCACTCCATCCTACGAGTGGTCTGCTCAAAAATAAATGACGATTAATACTTCTTCCTTTCCTAAGTAGGAAAGAAGCAACCTCCTACTTTCCCCAAAACCGAGGAATTCTGAATGACGCAACTAAACTGATTTTTCAACTATAACATTCTGATTCTCAGCACACTATGGGTATATAACCAGCAACCAAATAGTACTATCAGCTATCTATCAATCAATCAATCAATCAATGAAGCTCATATTAACAAGTATTGAGCAGCCAATAATCACTGCTCTAGTTTTAAAGCAGAGAGTCCACTTAAAAAAAATTTTTTTTTACATTTATTCATTTTTGAGAGACAGAGAGCACAAGCAGGGGAGGGGCAGAGAGAAAGGGAGACACAGAATCTGAAGCAGGCTCCAGGCTCCGAGCTGTCAGCACAGAGCCCGACACGAGGCTCGAACTCACAAACCGTGAGATCATGACCTGAGCCAAAGTCAGACACTTAACTGACTGAGCCACCCAAGAGCCCCCAGAGAGTCCACTTTCAAAAAATAATTGGAATAGGGGCACCTGGGTGCCTCAGACAGTTAAGTGTCTGGCTCTTGATTTCAACTCAGGTCATGATCTTGCAGTCACAGGATCCAGCCCCACATGGGGTTCTACGCTGAGCATGAAGCCTGTTTGGGATTCTCTCTCCCTCTCTCTGCCCCTTCCCCACTCGCTCATGCACATGCACTCTCTCTCAAAATAAATAAAACATTAAAAAATAATAATCAGAAGAGATTTAAAGTATTTTTCCTTATATGCACCATCCAAAACTATAAAATTCACACATCCTCAAGTTTTCTTGTTATCTATAAGAGTAAAGAAGCTTTATACAATGTTACATTGTATTACATTACAAAGATTCATTCAAGATTCCTAACACTTAAGTGAAAGAGATCAGATTTGGGTAACAGACAAAAGAAAACCAACCAATCATCAATAAAGATTTCTAAACAATGAGTAATAATGAGAAACAACAAAGACATCTCTTCACCAACATGAACTATGCTGTTGCACTTAGAAATCTGGAAATTGTTCTGAATTAGGAAGTTGCTGATAGTCTAAAAAAAAAAAAGAAAAAAGAAAAAATACATCACTGAAACCAGTTGGCACATTGAAGGCAAGAAAAAGCTTGTAACTGTAGTGACTTGGAGGCAGAGAGAGGGAAGCAAGAAACATGTAAGAGAAAACTTCAAAAGAGGCATGACACAGATAATCACATATTATGATTCTATGCATATGAATGTCCAGAAGCAAAAAGTCCACAAAGGCCAAAAGTGAATTATTGGTTGCCTAGGGCTGGGGGAACGAAGAGTTTGAGGGGTAACAGCTAAAGAGCAAGCGTAGCATTTCTTTTGTGGATGACAAAAATGTTCTAAAACTGATTATGGTGATGGTTGCAAAGCTCTGTGAATGTACACTATACCACTGAATTGTAGGCTTTAAATGAGTGAACTGTATAGTATGTAAATTATGTCTCAATAATTCTGTTACCCCACCCCCAAAAAGAGAGAGAGACAGAGAAAGAGAGAGACCTATGAATGTGCTGACAAGTGGAACACCAAGAGAAGCTACTGCAAGGGAGTAATTCAGTAAGGGAATACAACACTTAAGAAGTTGGACACTAGGGGCGCCTGGGTGGCTCAGTCGGTTAAGCGGCCAACTTCGGCTCAGGTCATGATCTCGCGGTCCGTGAGTTCAAGCCCCGTGTCGGGCTCTGTGCTGACAGCTCAGAGCCTGGAGCCTGTTTCAGATTCTGTGTCTCCCTCTCTCTCTCTGACCCTCCCCTGTTCGTGCTCTGTCTCTGTCTCAAAAATAAATAAAAACGTTAAAAAAAATTAAAAAAAAAAAAAAAAAAAGAAGTTGGACACTAGGAGCAGCATCACTACCTCTGATGCCACTAATGCCCACGCTTAAGTTTTTGTTTTTGTTTTTTTTTTTAATGTTTATTTATTTTTGAGACAGAGACAGAGTGTCAACAGGGGAGGGGCAGAGAGAGAGGGAGACACAGAATCTGAAGCAAGCTGCAGGCTCTGAGCTGTCAGCACAGAGCCCAACGTGGGGCTCGAACCCATGAACTGTGAGATCATGACCTGAGCCGAAGTCTGAGGCTCAACCGACTGACCCACCCAGGCACCCTGCCCACGCTTAAGTTTTAATTATTTGGGCCCACAGAACTCTTTTCTACCCTAGGGCCTTTACATGTACCATGAAATGTGACATCTAATCTACTTTTCATCAGTTGTCTTTTGTTTTGTTTATAACCAGCCGAGAAGTAACCATTCATCCCAAAGAGATCTCTCTTAGCTTAAATGCTACTTCCAAAGAGTTTAAATATATCTAATCTAGATAGGATGTCACTGTTATTCTCTCTCATTTGAATCCTGGTATTCTCCTTAATTAACACTTATCTCAATTTACTATTACATATTCACTTATGTTTAATTTCTAGTGCCTTCTCTTCCATTGTAAGCTTTATGATAGCAGGGACTGTGTCTGCTTTGTGCCAAGCATGGTTCAGTGAACAGATCATGGGGAAAGCAAATATTTGAACAAATGAAAGGATCAGGAATGAATGAGTAGATACCACAACTAATGCCCTATAAGACTCCACAGAGTTGGGAAGCCTCATGCCATATGACAATTTTCCAGAACTACTCCTCAGGATATCCAACTCTGTTGGAGACAGTACCAACATAATAAAGACCTTAGAGGCCATCTGGTCCCACCCCTGCTTTACTTCACAGATGAGAAAGCCAAGGTCCATAGAGAAGAAAGGAGTCAATCCATATTGAAACTAACAACACACCATTTCTGCTTAATAGTCCAAAAAGAGTTTAGGGCCCTTATTAATTTCTTCATGGTAACTAAATAATAAAACTATTCCCCTAATATACCCAGGGGTTTTCCAGTCTATTCTCTGGGATTTTTTAGTAAAAATATAAGTTTCCTAGAGTTTTGGCAAAGTAGGAAGGCACTGGCTTAGATTAGGTGCACAGAGAAGCTCCTGTTCTACCCCCACCTTGGTACATGGTTATGTAGTTAGACACTGAGAATTCTAACTTCATCCACTTTTTTGTGATTGTCCAAAAAAGAAAAAAACATTACCTTTTACTAAAACATTACCTTTACTAAAAGTGAAAATACAGTTACAGAATTATTAGGGATCTCAATCATCCACTAAATCTTTAAAAAATATGTTATAACACAATTTTGAAAATTCACCAAAATAGACATGGAAATCATAAACAAGAAAATAAACAACTATGATGATCAAATTTAAGGTGAAATAAAAAATATCGTTAAAATCATAAACTGATGTTCTGTGAGCAAGAACACAATACCAGAATAACTGAAAAAATGATTTCAAGACTCTTCTCCATTTTCTCTGCACGGAGTCTGAAGTTCTGGCCTCTGAAGTTACTATGTGTTAAAGCATTAGCTACAGCAGTGTTAAATAAATACGTAACCTGGAAAAAATAGCACATGACACCATTCGTGCTGATAAACAGGTGAACCCCCAAATTGTTTTACCAGATTAGGCACTGGGCACTACGGAAAACAGCAAGAATAAGACCCTTACTTAATGGTCCTGAGCTGTAAACTTCAAACTAAAAAAGCAAAGAATGGGGTTTGCTATAGCCTGAATGTTTGTGTCCCCCCCAAAATTCATAAACTGAAATCCTCACCCCCAAGATAATGGTATTAGGAGGTAGAGTGTTTTGAAGGTGATGAAGTCATGAGGGTGGAGCCCTTATGAATGGTACTGGTGCCTTTATAAAGGCCGCAGAGAGATCCCTAGAACTTTCTACCACATGAGGTTACATCAGGCTCTCATCAGACACTGAATTGGCCAGCTCCTTGATCTTGGATTTCCCAGCCGTGAGAACTGTAAGAAATGAACTTATTCTTTATAAGCCACCCAATCTATTGTATTTGTTACACCAGCCTGAAGGGACTAAAACAGGGTTAATAAACCAAAGCCAGCAGCACAGTGGGGGTCCCTGCCTGCAGAAGGGGAGAGAAGAATGGGACACTATTAGGGTTGCCAGATTTAACAAGCGGTAACAATGATAATGTAGATGCCAAATTGAATTTAAATTTCAGATAAACAACAAATATTTGCAGTCTAAATATGGTCCATGCAATATTTGGGAACTATTAATACTAAAAAAAGGTTTTGATGAGACAAAACATCAATTAATTAGCATTCTTCTGTATTTTATCTGGCAACCTAGACACTAATGAAAAGGAAAATAACCTTACAAGTCATGTGACTTTAGTTCATATCCCAGCTCCACTAATGATTTTGTGTAAGCTCTTTACATTCTCTGAGAATCACTTGAAACCTGAAAAAGTTGTTACAATCCCAAATTAAATAATAGCAAAATACCAATGTATCAGTATAACCATTTATCCACTTGCCCTCCTGTACTTCATCATTCTGTCTGAGGATGGCTTGGACTTGGAAGACATTTTTTACGTAGGTTACTAATTTTACTCCCAACTGCTCTCTTTGAATCCAAACAGTACATAAGGTGCTTAAAACCTTGGCCTGTAATAGAACTACTAATATTTTAATCCAAACCAAAACAGTATGACTTGGGAGAAATGTTTATAGCAATTTGATAGCCAGCATTAATAAATCCCTCACCCTCAGAAATTGGTGGTTTTTCCACAGAAGGATTGGACTCTGTGGCCAATAAACTAAATTGAAAAATCTCCAACCAACTGTAATAAACACAGAATTGAAAGCTAATAAAACACCACAGGGCATTTCAAGGTAACTCAGCAGGGGAGAGCTCACCAATATTAGATGTGTTTACAGATGGTGACTAAAGATATAATAATTAATCTGCTTTTGAACTAATGAACAAATCACATGCTTCCTTAAAATACAAAGCACAAAGCTCTTAGCTGCTAATTAAGTTTAGGAGTGGAATAAACACTTGATTTGCAGTAAAGGATAAGGCTCATAAACAGTAATATATAGCTAACCAAGTCTTGCCTTTCTGACTCAGAAAAACAAGTGCCCTATTCAGGGTATAAAAATTGACATGGCACTATCATTCACCTGCGGTTTTCAAGTCTTAACAAGATCCAAGATCATTTATTATGTGACATAAAGTGCTTCCTTAAGGATCTTTTACAAAGGAATTACTCCAAATTGGTTATAACAAAGCTAAATGTAGTATTTTGCAATGTTGATAATAATATTTAAAGCTTGTACAAGTTCAGCCATGGAAACAGAATGCATCACACTAGCAATCCAATAGATCAGTTATTCTCTATCCCCTTCATAAGTGTTCAGTGCAGCTGACAACTTGAATAATTAAGAATTCCTCGTGTAGAATTAAATGGAATAAGATTCATGCTCACAGATGAAAGAGGGAAGAGGATGGATGGGTAGGCAGAAAGATAAACAGATGACCAGGGGTCGACAAACTACAGCCCAATGGCCAAGTCTGGCCCCTCAGCCTGTCTTAGCACAGCCCACAAGATAAGGGCGGGGTTTACATATTTTAATGGTTGAAAAAAAATCAAAAGAAGAAAAATATTTCATGACACATGAAAATTATATGAAAGTGGAGGAAACATGAAGAAGTGGTCCATAAATAAAGAGTCACTGGGACACAGCCACACCCATTTGTTTACCTATTGTCTATGGTGCTTTTGTGCAACAACAGCAGAGCAGAGTACCTAAAACAGAGGCCATGTGGCCCACAAAGACTGAAATATTCATTTTGTTCTCCTTTTCAGGACGTTATCTGTATGCCAACTCCTGAGGCAGACAGATAAGTAGATAGATAATACAAACTACAAGCCTCTATCATCTACCCATCCCAGTAGGTTGCACTAGAATTCTCAAGCATAGTCGTTACAAGCACCAAACTACTTTAGAATGTAATTTATCATCACTTAGAAAATAAAACATAACTATCACGAGCCAGGACTCATCTTGTTGCTACATTTGATTATATGTATGTTTTTCCTTAGAAAATGGACTTTCATGAAAGGCCCAGAAACTCAGGTTGCATGTAGCAGGACTTCCGCTATTCTCTCAGCAGAGGATTTTCTGCCTTCTCCCTCCCTTTCCCTCATGGTCTACTATCTCTGATGCTGCCTGCACACACAGCCCCTTTCCCTTCTCCAGTCTCTGATTCTCACCCACATGGCAGCCGGGCTGGGGCAGTGTCCCTGGGGCAGGAACGGCTATGGCCATGGCAAAGGGTAGAAGAAGGGAGGGAACCCTCATTCCTCAGTGCCCCTACAGCTGTTCTCAGTCACAGGTCAATTTCTTCCAACATACTCTTCTCCTTCTTTCTCACCAAATCTGGTATCTCATGAAAATGCAAGTAGATCTTAATTCAGTATTTTTAATTCACAGAAGCCCTATCATTCTTTTTGTGCACTTTCAAATTTCTCTACAGGTCTAAGAGAAATGAATGAAGAGGGTGAAGAAGCTCCCTCCACACCACCATCTATTTCCTCTTTTGCTAACAGTTAAAAAGCGAAAAACAACAACAACAACAACAACAACAACAACAACAACTTAGAAAACAACAATCAAGTTATCTGTTGCTTTTGGGGCAGAAGTATAAGAAAAATGCTCTGACACTGTGTCTTGTATTAGAATGGATAATGGAAAGACAGAAACCCTGTCAGGAACAACAGCTAGAGGCTGGACAAATGGAATGGATCAGATCAATCTCCTGTATTCTCAGAAGAAAAAGAAAATAACAGAAGTGATATGAAGTGGCCAAGGCCAAGAAACTCCCCCCAAAGTTTACACCATGAAACAGCCTTACGTGACTACACCATCTCTACCCCATCCCACAGAGCTTTACCAAGATGACAGCATATCACATGGAATCACTTAGAAATGTAAGAGCTGGGAAGGACTGTTCAAGGTTCGTTTTATATTTTCTGTGTCAAAAATACTGCTTGTAACAAAGTAGATGCTCAATAAACATTTTTGAATGAATAAACTGAGGAATAAATGACTCTATCTTACTCCCTTATTTTACAGAAACTGGAGTTTTTCAAGATCACATAGCTCATTGGAGAAAGCTAAAACAAAAACTCAATTTATAAGCTCTCCCTTGCCCAAGGCCATTGCTCTCTAGTGGCGGGGAGTGTGGAAGACATGGATGACATTCACCCAACAGACCTTCTTTGTCTACCCATCTCCAGATGAGCTCGGTATTGTGCTCAGAGAAAGTTTGCAACTGCCCCGCCTCCCAGAAGATAATTCATCTGAAGCTTAGAGTCTAAGCCAGTGCTACCAGTCTGATTTTGGTGGCCAGTGACTGGTTTAGGAGCAGACTCTGACTCAGAACTTTGGCCAATGGAGAAAGGGACATCTGCTTGGGAGAAGGCCTTCTGGGAGATATTTTCCTACTTATTATGATTAAAAGTCCACTCCTCATTCTTTGACCTTTCAGAGTTTGTTATTCAAGGACAAGATTCTTGTGGCTTCTAGGGACATCTCATCACCACGAGGTTATAAAGATTTCAAAGAACCTAACCTAACCCAGAACCTTGGCTTCACTGAGCTACTGAATTAACCAAAGCCAAACCACTCATTCCAGAGTTTTTAAGCGAGAGGATAAACCATACTATTATTCAAATTGAGTAGTCTCTTGCTTGCAGCCAAAACATGTTGAATCATGTATCCATTCTTGGAAGATGCTCCATTCCCTGCCTTGGCCTTTATCCTAAAGAGTCTTCACCTAAGTTCATGGGAACCTTAGGCAACATTGTAAGGGAAAAAATAAAAAGCTAATTCTCATTGCCAAGATAGCAGGAGGGCTTCAAGTGCCCACCTCTACCCCAGTGAAGCACTAGTCTATGCCAAGCCAAACTTCAAGCGCATTTTCCCAGTAGAAATATATGTTGTGTGGGCCCCATGACGATTATAGAGCAGAAACTGTACTATATGGTTTAAATAGGTTTTTGTAGGTTGGCCTGGAAACGTAACATTGTTTCTATGGAAAATGTTTCAAACTCCAAACTCTGTTCCAAATGAACTTTTGAATGCAACCTGTTTTAAATTGGGGGGTTGTATATTTATTTATAATTAAAATACACAAGGATGGAAATGAGTTATCAGGTGCAAAAATCACATTTGGACTTCTGGCTTTAAATTAATCAGTGTCCCTTTGCCATTTTGGATAAAATAACTTTGAATAAAAGGGGGTAGTAATATCTTGCAGTACCAAATAAACATGAAAAATCAGAATTCAGATAACCTACCATATCTTAAAATTTGCTATTGGAGGAGGGGTTACTTTACAAATTAAATAGTGCCCATCGTGCCAAAATCTGTCATTGTAAGCAATGTCTTTAGGGCCATTGGGAAATGTTTCAAGCAGTAATTTGAATGAATGTATGAAAATATTACACCAAAATAAATTTAAAACCAAAAACAGAAAAACCTTTGTATTTAAGGATTAATCCAAACCCTTGGAGTTTTGTGTTCAAGTCAGCCAACAACTATAATTTGGTTCCCCCCCAACCCACACCCGCCAAAAAAAATCTCCATTTCTTGGTCCGGATACTAAAGATAGATCGGGGTATAGCAGAAAAGGTACTTCCTAGAGATTGTAGCTTTTTCTATTTCCTCTACAATAGAATGAAAAAAATACCATCTAGGTCCCAGACCTGTTGTGACATTTACATGATATAGCATCCCCCAGTGCTGTACTTGAGATCTAGTAAGTCCTCAGTAACTGTCAGTTTCATTACTTTGTCTCCTCTTCTTTCTTACAAGAATACTGCCCTCATCTAACATATCTAAATTCTCACCAACCTACACACATAACTGACAACCAGAGTTTATTCTTCTGGTAAATATGCATATGGTCTCTAAAGAAAATCAAGTCTAGCATAATCTTTCAACTCTATGTGAAAATGAATTAACATTTTTCTCTGCCTGGTATAAAATATTACGATTGAATGCTACGGGGACTTTTCATTACTGTATTTTCTGAAACTTATATTTAAATTCCGCTGAAACCATAGATCTGGATGTAAGTTTCTGGGATTGGCATGTTGAAGAAATACAAAGGTAGTATAAAAGGGTAAAAAAGAAATGAACAATTACAATTCAAATCAAGGTTTGGTATGATACAGAGAATCTTATCTTTGCCTCAAGATCTCCTCATTTTTTCCTTGTGAACTATTAAGTTTCAGAGTTTCCAAAATTATTCTTTTATAATACAGCAACCATTTTTTACTTAAAAGTAAACTGTAATAATTAGTGAATGCCAGTTAAAATAATGATGTCTATAGCTAACATAAGATAATAAAGATTAAACCTCAGTGTTCTTAATGCTTTGAAATTAATGTTGAAAGCAGGAATTCATTCTTTTGGTTAACTTGACTGCCACACTGAGCATATCTCTGTGTATTGCTCTCTTAAAATGTTCAATTTTTTGGATGCTGTTTAGAAGCCATCTGTGTTCAACTCCTCTACCGTTAATTTGGAAGTGGTATTTGCATGTTGTTATGGTACTCATGTTACCTTGGTTCCATGACCTGTCCTTTCTCTGCTTACTAAATCTACCAAATAGAATGAACACCAGTAAATCAAAGAGTTGCCTTTGTTCTATGTGATTATCGTACAAAGCAATTGAAGCTGCTGTCCCAAGGCTCCACAATAAAACTCGACTCCGCGCAGGTAAGCAGAAGCCTATCCAGGATGGCTATCTATATTTTCCAAACCACCAGTCCCAAAATACACTGTTTCAAAGCAATTTAATATTTCGGTGAAAAAAAAAAAATGGGTATCACAGAGGGAATGAGTCTTGTCAATTTTCCTAAGCCATACTTCCCACTCACAACAATGTAAGTTTTCAAATAAAATAATTCAAATTAATTTTCCCACCTCTTATACTCCAATAACCCTACTTATCTGTCATGCTTTATCTCAAAATTAAAATTTATCAGTGACTAAAGAAGCAAATAAAACAGTTTCCTCTTGAAGCTCTCTACACTTCCCTCCCCAAAGTACAATTTGGTCTTCCTCACATCTCTGTATCTTCTGCTATGCTCTAAATGCAAAATGCCCCAAAACTACCTTACTGCCAGCATGCAAACTCTCACCCTCAAGTTTCCACAAAGAGTATTCGATTCCTCAACAAGCAGCAAACTCTACAAATCACCATCACGCCCAAGAGAAGAGCAAATCAAATTGCTCTTGAAAGATACAAAGAGAAGAAAAACTAAAAGCTCTCATTCTTAATCTAAAAACAATGCATATGTATGAGCAACACTAAACTCTAAATATACATTTGTATTTCACCCACACTGCTTATGACTACAGATTTTTGCCAAAAATATTACATTTAAGTATAATACCTCAAGTTTTTGAAAATCTCCAAACACCCTATCTTTCCTCCTCACTGCCTACCCCCAACCCAAATATATTACTACAAACTTCTGGGTAAAGGACAGAAAATCTCACACTAAACATGAAAAACTGAGGTGAAGGATGTTTCCCAATGTAGGGGGAGAAAAGGTTTGGGTTTAGAACCATCTCTTAGTTTAAAAGGAATAGGCTTTAGAGGCTGAGATGGGAATGTCGGCTCTGTCTCTATATGAACTGTTTAACACTGAGAAACTGACTTAACCTTTCTGGGCCTCAGGTGTAAGATGGTCTTAATACCTTCTATGATCACCGTGTATACAAAGTATAAATAAGCAACAGGCTATACAGCACAGTTTCTCAGCCTCAGCACTACTAGCATCTTAAGCCCCATAACTGTGTTGTGGGGTCTGTCCTGTACATTGTAGGATGTTTAGCAGCATCCCTGGCTTCTACCCACTAGATGCCAGTAGCACTCCTCCCTTCTCTTGATAACCTACAATGTCTCCTGACATTGCCAAAAGTACTTTAGAGGCAAAACCTTCCCCTGTGGTATATCGCTGAACTACCTGGCTGATAATAAATGCTTACACTGTAATGGTAATAGTCATCATTATCATTATCCATTAAATAGTAGTGTCCAGATAAACATTGTAGTACCATCGACATGTTACTAAAGAAAATGTTCTTTGGTGGCAAATATGGGCAGCATGGTGAGGCCACAGTCAACATCCAGCAGTTTGATCACCACCTGATGACATGTACTCTCAACAAGACACCTATGGTCTTTTACAGGTAGTAAAGAAATTTGGGGGAAGTTACAGGGAATATAAAATACCCACAGTTTTTGGGCACCTAGGTGGCTCAGTCAGTTGAGCATCCGACTCTTGATTTTGGCTCAGGTCATGATCCCATAGTCCTGGGACTGAGCCCTGCATCGAGCTCCATGCTGTGTAGAGTCTGCTTGAGATTCTCTGTCTCTCTCTCTCTCTCTCTCCCTTTCCACTCTCCCCTGACTTCTCTCTCTCTCTCCCTCTCTCCCTCTCTCTAATTAAAACACACACACACACGCACACACAAACACACACACACACACACAAACACACACACAGCTAAAAAAATTATTGCCACAAAGCACTACTTTTCAGTCCTAATGTTAATTTGTAGCAGAGCGGTGACCAAAATACTGACACACTTACTCCTAGTTCAACAGATATTTCATCTCACCATGACAAGTATTTAGGAAAAATCCAAATTAGACAGTCAGACTTTCCAGTGTCTATTCACTGTCCAAGTGCATTTTCCCACTAATTCCTTTTGGTAAACTAGCTAAGCTGCTCCAACTTTCTTCCTGTTTCCTTCACTATATTACCCAGTTCTTCAGGAGACTGACAGCTCTCTAGGGTCTAGAAGACAGAAGACAGATTTAACCAAGGCAAATTTGGTCAGCAAGAAACCGATAGCTTCAGTCTCTCTAGTATGCCATCACAAACATTTTCTATGGCAAACATCCGCAGCTAGGATAGAACAGATAGCCTTTCATATTTCACTTAACCAATGTACATTGCTTGGTCAGATCAGTTTTGCCTCTAAGACCTACTCAAACACTACTGCTTGCTGTATTTCTAAGAATTTTTACTATTAGAAGCATGGGACACAGTGTCTATGCCTTCCAAGGAAAAGGCATGGAATGACTACTGATGCACTCTGATTTCAAATATAACAACTATTCTATTACAGGGTTGTAACCTAGCATTTACTAAAAGGTCCATGTTAGAGGCAGATTGTAAGGTTTGCTACCATGTTCTTGAGTAGAAGATCAGTAACAAAAAATTATAGCAAGAAACATCAGTTTTTGCTGGTCCTAAATATGGTAATGAAGGATGAATGAGTTTAATTCTAGAGTAGCTTTAGACAAAATATTCTGGAAGAAAAAAAGTTCATCTTTGGTATCCCCAAGCTGCCCCACCTGTGGTTTTTATGGTATGTATGCCCCCTCCCCAAGCCTAAGATACACTATTCAGAGCACCATTTTTCAGATGCCAGATTTCCCTTATGTACTTATGCTGGTCAGTATCCTCTTAGAGCCCAGATACATATCTTCCAAGTCAATCATTAATGTGATAAATTAATCCACGTCACAGTGTTAATGGCCCTCTATAACAAGAAAATGCAAAAACAGAGTCTGGTGGCAAAATAAATGAAGATTTGGAGACTAGTAGTTTTGACCTAGTTACTTTTATAAGCCTTAATCTTTAAACTGTTATAATAACATCGATCTCATAGGTCGCTGCACAGAATGCAGTGTTTAGCACACAATGAACATCAATAATTGCAACTATATTACTAAATTCCTCTATTATATCCTACCTTGAAGTCACTCCAATAATGAAATTTTTAAGCAGGCTAGAAATTAAGGAAATTATGTTGACAATTTTCACAATAAAAAGGGGAATAAGGTATAGCAAAGAAAGAGAATTTCAAAAGGAAAATAGGAGCCCTCTGTTCTGCAGATGAGGAAACTGACATGGCCAAAGCAAGAGCACCATGTTGATCTATCATTCCTTTCCAATGGCTTTTACATCCTTTCTACTCAGATTAAGTCAGGTTAGGTATGTGTCAAAGAAACATAAACACTACCACTATTTTAGCTCTGATTCCCATGTTCTAGTCTCTAAAGGGACAAGTCAAGAAAAAGTGAGAAGTCAGAGACAAATGTCATTATTTGGGCCATTGGTAAAGTAGGGATAATAAAAATACGTTCCTCATGGGATACTTGTGAGGAGTATATAAATAATACACATTAAGCGTTGGGCCTGGCATAAGGAAGTCCCATAAATGTCAGCCATTAATGTTATGTAGAAGAGTGTGACATCTTAACTTCACCCACAAAGCAAATGAAACCCAGAGAGATGAAGTGATGTTGCAAAGGTATGTGCTGGACATGGAAAAAAGAACCCAGTATTCTCATGTTTCTGATGAGGAGAAAAAGGAAAATGTGGAACAAGGGGAAAGAGCAAGTCCACAGAGCACTACCATGAACTCTCCACCACCATTCCAAACGCACTCTAGCATTAGTTTCCTAGGACTGCTCTAACTACCACAGATGAGGTGGCTTAAAGCAACAGGTATTTATTCTCTCCCAGTTCCAGAGGACAGAAGTCTGAAATCAAGGTTTTAGCAGGGCCATACTCCCTCTGAGACTTGGTAGAATCCTTCCTTGCCTCTTCTTACCTTCTGGTGGTGGCTGGCAGTCCTAAGCATTCCTTGCCTTATGGCTGCATCCCTCCAATCTCTGCCTCTGCTGTCATATGGCTTTCTCCCTGCATGTCCCTGACTCTCTCTCTCTCTCTCTCTCTCTTCTCCTCTTATTATAAGGACACTGGCCCTACTGGATTAATGGCTCACCCTACTGCAGTATGACCTCATATTCCCTTCTTTTTAAGTTTATTTATTTATTTTGAGAGAGAAGAAGAAAGAAAACACACAAGTGAGGAAAGAGGCAGAGAGAGAGAGAAAGAGAATCCCAAGCAGGCTCCAAGCTGTCAGTGCAGAGCTGGATGTGGGGCTCCATCTCACAACTGTGAGATCATGACCTGAGCCAAAATCAAGAGTGGGACACTTAACCGACTGAGCACCCAGGTGTCCCAGACCCCATCTTATCTTGACTGCATCTGCAAAGACCCTTTTGTCCAAATAAGGTCACAATCCCAGGTACCAGGGATTAGAACTTGAACATACTGTTTTGGAGGAACACAATTCAACCACAACACCTCTCTCATCTGGAGACATTTTTGTTTTTGTTTGGTTTGTGTAGCCAGTTTTTTGTGGGTTTTTTTGTTTTTTTGCTTTTTGTTTTTTGGGGTTTTTTTGCAGGGGGGGTGTTGGAGGGAGGGTCAGTCTTAAATGAGAAATTCACTGAAATGTTATTCATGCTAATGGGCCAACTCAGAATTATTGTAATAAAAAGGCAACTCTGTCTACTTAACCATGTTTACTTCCCAAGCCCATTAGTGGTTCCATGTGGTGAGAAAAATTTCCCACTCACTTTATCAAATTTAGCACATTTATTTAGTCTGAGTCAATGTCTGAAATATCCTTTCATACATTTAAGCTAACTTTTCCCAAGGTCATGCAGCAAGATAGAAGTCATAGATCTTTCCCCTGTGAGTCAGTCACTATAAAATATAGCACGGAATTTGGGTGAAAGAAAGGTGATGAAATGTGCCTGGAATAATACAGAGTTGGTTTTTCCCCATGTAACACATTTGCATTGTATTTTATTTTATACATATCTGAACCAAAACCGAAGCACCACTGACCTAAAATGAACTATAATTTCATACGAATGTATCTGTAATGAAATAGATTATTTTTTGAGACTGAGAAACACTTTCTTTCCAATCACAACTCAAAGTAAAAGGGAGTACACATTGCTATCTATTAATATCCTTTGAGCGAAGTGGTACTTAAAGAATAAAAATGGTCACTTTTCCCTTGTCGTAAAACATCAGCAAGTCACATAAAATATAACTGTTCCAGTCAGGCATTCATCACTGCTGAATTTTTGTGTCAGATTCTCTCAGCCTGGAATGTTTCTAATATGAATTTAGTTAATTTTGATAAAGAGAAATTCACTCAATTCACCTTAAAAAACGAACTAATCTAAGCTCTGGTCATACATGCCAGGCACAAAGCAATCTGTATTAAATTTTCACCATAAAACAGTTACCAAATTTGATCTGGCAGGGTAAACTCTCTCAGCACGAAATCATTGAGAAACATGAGAGGTCTTTTCTGGAATTTTATAACGTGGAGGAAATTTTCTCTTTAGGAATAAACATTACATTTCATATACATACTTTAATAACTATAGAGATATGAGCCAAACTTGGGACTGACTACATACAAGCAGTGTAGTGAAGTGTCTAGGGTCCACGTGGAGTCAGATCAGACTGCCTGGTTTGGAAGCCATGCCTTGGAAGCTGCAATAAATTGAAACAGCCACTCAATCTCTCTAACACTCAGTGTTCTCAGCTGTAAAAGAGGGATGATGATAATAGTACCAACATCGAGGATTTTAATGAATAATAGATGAAATGACTATAAAATCTTTGGCATAATGCCTAATGTTATTATTATTAAGAGCACGGATCCACACCTGGCAGGTATGGCAAACTGCCTGGTTTCAAATCACAGCTGCTATGAAGTACTGGCATTGAAATATTGGGCAAGTAACTTCATCTCTGTGAGCATCACATTCTACAAAAGGGGAAAATAATAGTAACTACTTCAAGAATATCAAATGATATGTATGAATTGCTTAGCTCAATACTGGAATACACTAAGATCTCAGAAAAAAATATATATACTTTGTTATATCTTCCTGGTGGAATTTAATTATGCAAATAATTTAATAATTGGCTTTTCACTTACACACACTGCAAATTTCTTTGTCATTTAATAATTATTCTCATAAATCCAAAACAAAGAATTATTCCATGCCTAGAGGGTCAGAAATATTTTTGCAGGTATGAATAGTGCAAGATTGATCAGGACAGGGATTTTTTTTAAGTTTATTTATTTTGCAAGAGAGAGAAAGAGAGAGCATGAGTGAGGGAGGGGCAGGGAGAAAGGGAGAAAGAGGGAGAGAGAGAATCCCAAGCAGGCTCCAAGCTCAGAGCAGAGCCCAATATGGGGCTGAGTCTCACAAAATGTGAGATCAGGACCCAGCTGAAATCAAGAGTTGGACACTTAACAACTGAGCCACCCAGGTGCCTGTAGACAGGGATTTTAGAAATATTCCTTTTAGACCCATTCTCAGTGCTCCCAAGTAGTCCATGAATAGTTTACTTAAATTTCACTCTTTTCTAACATATTTCAGCTGCACAGAAACTAACATATTTCAAACAAGAAGTCTGGAAACAACCAGAAAATAACCAAGTAATGTGTGCAGCTATACTTGTTTAAAGCAGTCAGATACAAAAAGTATTATCAGGCAGATTCTCAGAATACTTTCCTCCTTGCTGAACTTTTTCACAGGAGCCTTCCCAGCAGCCACGCTTGGTAAAGAGAGCCTGTTAACACTGGTCCCCTTTCAAGTCCAGGATTGTGTCTCACTTCCTGAACTGCTCTATCTAGACTGACACTGAAGAATGGATCCTCTTGTCCAGCAGGAACTGTCTGATGGCTTTACTTACCAATTAAAAGTAAAGTCTAGATGGAGGCCAAAAAAGTTTCTCCTAGGCCAGTAGGTATGGAGACTGAAAAGGCTGCCTTCCCAAATAAGACAGCCTTAAATTGGTGAGAAATACAAGTGCAAAGGTTGGAGCTACACAGGGCTTTAGAGCCTCCCCTTTAGCAAACACTATTAACTGGCTAACCAAAGCCATTCTCTCCTATGCTGTCTCTTGCTATAGATGTTGGGAAACTAAATATTCACTTTTCAATCTCTTCTGTAGCTAGGAGTGGACAATGAGGTATAAGCAGAACACTGCTAAGGAAGTGCTAAGGTTCTCTAAAGCTTTTGCTTTTGTGATTAAACAAGACACCACCTGCCTGGTGCTGTCCCTCCCCTGCCCCACCCCCTTTTTTCTACCTAGAACATGAACGTGAGGTTGAGAACAGCAATAGCCTCCTGCAACCATGAATCAATCAACAAACACAAGGACCAGCTACTGGAGCAGGGCCACAACAGCGTTCTAACTCTAATAACGGAAATACAGAGTAAGGCATTATTCTTTTAAACATCAAGGCTAAGATGCCAGGATCGTCAGCCAGATGGCTGAAGTGGTATTAGATTTACGAAGGAGGTAGGTAACACAGTGTCAGATTCAATGATGGTCACTACAATGGCAACAAGGAGCCAGCTGCCTGAATTTTAAATACCAATATCCACATTTGGCATCATCAGTACCAATATCTCTGAATACTTAGGCCAATTATTTAATATGTATTTAAGAAAACAGATCTTAAAAGACTTGAAATGTTAAACTACCATGCAAATGTAAAATAGTTCTTTATTTTACTATATTTCAAGTGAGAGGCAAATAAGGACTGTAAATCTTAATAATGACAAACTAATAGAACTGAGACAGGATAAGCAAAAATGTTATGCATTTCTTTGATTGAAGTATATATATAAGTATGAGTGTGTTAAAAGCAAGAATCCAAGTGAAAAAGTCATAAATTATAATGCTGAAGAAAGTCATGTTCCAAAATAAGACTTGTTTTCTTCAGCAGTCTGGATAACATTTTACCTTGTGTTCAAACTATCCATGCATGCAATGAATGCAGTTTAGTCAACCTCAAATTATACCCCATTTCTGATCATCTTGTAGAAGCTCAACCTGTGTCCATGGAAATGTAGCATCACATTGCAGGGCTAAGTAAAAGAAACAATATTTGGCATTTAAATGCATGAGGTACCTTTAAATTGACTCCTTTTTAAAAAAAAAATATCTCCACCAAAAAACAGGCTAAAATTTCAACTCAATATTTCAGAAATTAAATCAACATGAAAATTCACCCTGGTCAATCACATATTTACCTCTCATTCTATAAGTTATTCATAAATTAACTGGTTCCTTTCTGAGTTTCTTTTCTTGAGCTCATCCTTCCCACTTCTTCAATTACAATTCACTGATGTAAATGAGTTTAATGTACCTGTACTTGAATTTGTCACATCTTATGTTATCATTCCTCATCCTTAGAAAAATAAGGATCCTCCTATTTTTCAATTTTCCCACAATTTTCTCACAGGTCTGCATTTCATTTCCTACCATATGTTTGTCACCTTCTTCCAACATTTACTTCCACCTTCTACACCATCAATCTCTCCCTCTCTACTAGCTTTCTTCATTAGGGCTATAAATCCATTCAAACAAAAACACAAACAAAAAAGCCCCAAACCTGCAAATGTCTTCTGGCTACCTATAACCTAGTACCTAAGGAACATCCCTTCTCTGCCATGCTTTTCAAAAGAGTAGATCCCTTGTTTCCAAACATCCCATATATACAACCATTGTGTGCTAATAAGTGTTTAGCAATCAGCTCCAATAAAAAAAATATGTGTGTTTATATATGCGTGTGTGTTTATTATAAATTTTACTAGTATAAAAGAGACATAGCACAGAATTTACACATAATAATAAAATATACAACATTCTTTACCTTAAATTCCACACAGACAACTGCTTTCTTTTTTTTTTTTTTTTTCCAACTTCTTTCTTAGAAAATGCTTTCATTGATATTTACCAACTCTGGTGTGCTCTGACATGAATGAATGTTGGTTGATATTTTCTTTTACATTAGTAAATAAGATGAAAGTGAAACAATGAATATGTATGTCAGAACTTCTCTTGCTCATCAATATTGGGAACAACTTCTCTGTTGAATTAGATAATATTTTACATATATGAAGAATATTTGGAAAAATATTTCTTCAATTTTTGTATCATTTACAATGCAATTGCTACATATCCAACATTCTTTTGAGTTTAGTCTGCATTATTAACAATGTATCTATCCCTTTAAGTCTGGACAATCAGCACAACAAAATCTCACATTTGCAGCATTTGCCAATTTCCATGGTATCGATAGTCTCACTATGGGAAATTTCAAGATACCAAAGTGAAGTCAGTGAACATAGACTCCAGAAGAGGTAGGCAGTAGCACAATTTTATATGGTACATCCATATCCAGATAAACTAGACAAAAATAACCTTAAGAGCATAGACAATAAGAGAAGGTAGTAAAATAATTAGGAAGGATGAATTTTGAACATTTACTATACTGATTTTTAATAAAATGTCTTTAATTGTAATGATACATAATTCAGTTGACAGTAATGGCTATGTTTAACAACCAGCCTGTACCTTTGTTGAAAACTTAACAAGGTGGCTCTCACAAGTCAGTGTAAACCAGTTCCAGGTCACCAGTGCATGGAAATATGGCTTATACAATACATACCTGCTCTTGCTAGAGCCAACACAGACTTTCTGCTACCAGTCCATGGGAGCTTTTGCACACCTGTCTTATTTGACCTCTCTGCCACATTCCCAACACTTTCCACACACTGCCTTTCAACTACTTTCAACTTTCAACTTTCTTTCAACTACTCTGCCAAGGTTTTCCAGATTCATCGTAGAACTTTATTCATTCACCATTCTCCTTAAACATTCATGTTATTCTAACCTCAGTCCCTTTTCCTGCTCATTTTGCAAACCCAGTCTAGGCAATCTCACTAATGGGTTTAGTTAAGCAACAATTTACCAATGACCTCAAATCTCTTTTAGCAGACCAGGCTGTTCTGCTAAGTACCAGAACGGATTGCACAATGCCGTATGAGTTAGGTCCCCTTCTTATTTATTTACTAATTAAGTAATGAGTTGGGTAATTATGTGTTTGTGTCTGTTTCTCCCACTAGGCTGTAAGCTTCACAGGCACATGGAACATTGTGACTCTTTTCTTGCCATAGTCTCAGGGTCTAGCACATTATCTAGCACAGAGTAGCTCCTTTGGGAATCAATAAAGGTATACATTGAAATAAGCATTTAAAACTAAACAAGTACAAAACAGAGCTCAGTAAATGCCCCACAAAATGTGTTTCTCTCTTGACTCTCAATCATACCAAATGGTGCCAATATCTAACCCTGCCTCATCTGAAAGAATCCAAGACTACTCTTTTCCCCTTATTTTTCTTATCCAGTCACTGACGACAATCTACCTTCTCATCACCTAAACAACTTGCAAAGCTTTTCCTTCTTCCTCACCATCACTCTTGCTACCTTAGCTTAGACTCATTCTTGCCTGGACCACGACAGGTCTTGCCTGAGCTCCCTGCCTCCTGTTTTCCCCTATTCCAACTCAAATTCATGGTACTACCAAAACAACCTCTTTACAAGGATGACTGTGGCCATCTCTGTTCAGTAGTCTATCAGTGGTGTGCTACCAGCTAGAGAAGAAACTCCAAACTCCATCCCCTAGAACTTATAAAGCCCTTTGTGGTCAGGACCTCATCTGGTTTCCCAGTCTCACCACCTTCCACTTTCCTAGGAAGCATCTTCACTCCATTTGCACTTACATGGCTGTAGTTCCCCACCCTCTTTCACATCTCTGGGCCTCTACACTTTGACTTCTCTCAACCTGAAATATCCTCTCTCTGTTCTCCACTTGGTGGTCAAGGCTCATTGCATGCTCTTTTTTTTTTGACCTCCAACAAAGACCCCTCCCTCTCTATTTTCATAATGCTCTGACACTTCTATGACTATATTTATCCCCTCCTATAATGATTACTTTTGAATATTTACTTCTCCCCAACTAGACTATGAACACTTGCCCAAAATTGACTATATCGACCACAGAGACAAGCACAGAGTAGGAATTCAGCACTCCTTGTAGGACTATGAAATGACAAGCCATTTATTCTGCAGAGAAAATACACAACTAAGTAGCTGTTGCCCCTTTTAAAACCATTCACCTTGAAAGTTATCCACTTAGTTTAATGATGGTGGCATTACTCCAAGTATTTTTGGAAGTCGACTTTCAGAACTGTCTGGGGAATGTTCTTTAAATGATCTCAAGTGAGGCCAAAAAAACATCATTCTGAACAGATATGAGGCCTAGGAGGAATCACAGCACAAGTGATACAATTCTCTGTAGAAAACGAGGAATGAAATATGTACCAGATCACATAATGATTGATGTGGGGGGACTAATAAACTGGCTCAAAGGTATATCTACAGAGAAAATCTCAAAAAATATTTTGAGCAATATCTTAATATTTTGTCATATTAAAGACATTTACAAGTCCTTAAGATGATTTCTCTGACAGAGCAATATTAATGTGGATGTATAGTTATTGGTAACTTGCTTGATCCACTATATGAAGCTCTTTCAATTAACATTTCCCAAAAAACATCCAATGTGAATAGGTATCTAATAGAAACTGGTGATTAAAGAAATTTAATACACAGTATTAGACAAGGTTAAAAGGGTTTATTTACTCACAGACTTTTCAGAGATATTAATATCTTAATGTGACTCTCCATGACATCTATCTATGGTACACGGGGCTTATCAAATTCTTTTAACTTCATGATCTTTTCTTCTTGCAGATATTGTAGGATTAATGTTCCATATACTTTGAGAAATCTGTTGTATGGAACTAGGTACATCTTTAGAAAATATGACTTGTAATCTGAAACTATACTGATATCAAAAGCTACAGATGAGGTTACTGAGAATATATTCTAACTGCCTTATATAATGTATCTCATTTATCTTTACAACAGACTTGTAGTATAGATAGTACTAGGATCCCCAAATTATAATTAAGGACAGAAAGGTTGAGAAAACTTAAGTAACCAGTCATATACCACACAGCTAGTTAGAAATGGAGACAAAATGTCACCCTGTCATGACCAACCCATGGGTCAAAAGCTTAACCTGGGCACTGAGTGGGTTCTGCACTGCCTCTTGGACTGAACACAAGCTCTCCTGGAATACACTGCCTCTTCATCATTTCCCTATTTCCACATAGCTAATTCCTACCTATTACTTTAAGGTTCATTTTATCTATTTTCCCTGGGATGCCTTCACTGCCAACTGACTAAAAATAACCATCCCCATGGTACCTTATTCCTTTCATGGAACTTATAAATTTACTGGCTTATACAAACCGCACATAGAGACCAAACTCGCACAGCCTCAGAAAAAAAAGCTTTTGACCAGCTAACATATCCCAGACAAGAGAAAAGTTTATGGTCTAACCTCATTTTCATTGTTTTCTCAGGGTAAATTTGGGTAAATACCACAATAATAAATTTGAAATTCTGCTTTAAACATTTCAAAGTAGTTGCAGGAATATCATCCCATCTGTATCTCAACTTTTAAAGGAAGAAAACAAGTTATCTTTGTAAGTAGAAGAACCTGAGTTTTTAAAAAAGCTAAGTGGTTCAACATGCAAATCAGTCTATCCCAGAACAGTACTGCACACATAGTAGGTACTTAACCGATGGCTGGGTAAATGCTTGAGTAAGGCTAACTTAAATTCTGGCACTTTTCACCCTTCAGCACTCCTTCTGCTCCGGTGCGCCACCTCCAGATGTAGCAGATACTGTTGTTGCCTGCCCACATCCCGTGGCCATTACCACTCAAATGAATGCCCACAGACTTTCAACAGCCAACACTTCCATTTAGTCACCTGAGGGTCTTCTCCCCTCTCCACAGAAGGCTAGAAGCAGCCTCAACTAAGGAGTAACTGGTTCTGTGGTGTCTTGAATAGACAACTCTAAGGGATGCTTTCTTGCAGTTTCCCCCACCCCCAAATTAAGCTTCAGTTGCCCAAAATGGTAGCTGGCTTAATACACATCCTTTACTGACTGCCTTCCCTACCCCCATCCATGTATTCTTTGCATCCTAAAGAAACTACCTGCTCTCCAAACCTTTGTCTTAGAGTCGGATTCTGGGAAATAAAACAATGTAGGATAGGAAAGTATTTCTAGTTTTAAAAAACAAAGGTAAAGGGGCACCTGGGTGGCTCAGTCGGTTAAGTGTCCGACTTCGGCTCAGGTCATGATCTCACAGCTGGTGAATTCGATCCCCTCAACAGGCTCTGTGCTGACAGCTCAGAGCCTGGAGCCTGCTTCAGATTCTGTGTCTCCCTCTCTCCCTGCTACTCTCCAACTCATGCTCTCTCTCTCTCTCTCTCAAAAATAAATAAACATTAAAAATTTTTTAAACATAGGTAAAAAAGTCAGGGATCACTTATAAATAATTTAGTATAATCACATTTTTCAAAGAGAAAACATTAACCAGCCGCTATTTGTCACTGCACAGTGAAAACAATCCAAACTGGGAGTTAATGTTAGTACATGAATTTTAACTTATGAATTTTCTGACATGAAAAGGAAAGAAAGACTGCTTTGAAAAATACAGAAGACACTGTAAAAATCTGTTGGGCAAAGTGCCATTTTAATACCCACTTTAGGCCTTCCTAAAGGCCTAAAAATACCTTCCTGTTAGGCCTCTAACACCTTCCTCAGGTGCACAGGCTGAGAAAAGTAAAATTTCTCACATTGTATTAATCTGTTCTTTTTGAAATAACTTTTTAAAGGCGGGGAATAGGATAGCAGGGAGAGGAGAGATCAGGTTGTTTTAATAAAGTCATCTGATTACACAGGATTTCTTAAATGGCCCCAGATCTCTGATTTTCAGTATAGCAAATATAAGCTCTCTCTCCCATATGCCTACGTTTGATGCCACTGAGTATGCTCATTCATTCGTTCAAAATTTGACAAATGCTTTCTATGGAGACTTATGAGGATTTACCTGTAGAGATAGAAAAATGAAATACACACAGCTATCCCCAAGGAGTCCCCAATCCAGATAGTGAGACAGAAAAATGAACAGCATTCAGGATGACAATGGATGCTGAGGGTATTTGGGGGTCACAAAGGACATGCTCCTAATCCCCACAGGGTTGGAGGAATGGAGCATGGAGTCAGCAAAACTGGATTAAGACTCTTATAAAATGTTTGCTTTAAAATATGGTTCCCCATACCTGGCCCACCATATTTTATTTAAAATAAAAAACTACAAAACATGAACTTACAAGCACAGTGAAGTTAAAGGAGCTTCTTTCTAGATTTTCTGGTTGCAAAATCTAGATAAGTGCAACAAAGTTAATGTCTTTTCATACTGTAGGGTGCTCCTGCTTGTTTCAGGAGTATCTACCTAATCCTCGTAAGTAATCCAGCAACAGTGATGTATAGGAAGGAACTCCAGAGGATGTGAGATCTTCACTGAAACTTGAAGGAAAATCAGGAATTCTCTAGATGGGCTGAGAGAGAAAAGAGTGGACAGAATTCTTCTGGCAGAAATGTGTAAGTGGATAAGACTGAGAGATAGCACGCAACTCTTCCAACAGTTAGTAGATTCGTACACCGACACAAGGGGGAAAGGGGCAGGTAGGGGTGTGGGAAGACGAGAGGACTGGGAAACGAGACTGGAAAGATCAGCAAAAGTCATGTCTGCTATGGTCTCTGATTTATTTTTTGAGGTATAATTCACATACCATAAAATTTACCCTTTGAAACTGCACAATTGAATGATTTGTTTAGTATATTCACAGAGTTGTACAACCAACAGCCCTACCTAACTCTTCATCACCCTCAAAAAGAAACCCATATGCTTTTGCGGTCACATGCCATTTCCCCTCCCCCTAGTCACTGACAACCACTACTCTCCTTATCTCTGGATATTTCATTTAAGTGGAATTATACAAATGAGACCTTACAAAAGGCCTTGTAAGTCAGGCTTCTTTCACTGAGCATACTGTTTTCATGTCTTATATATCAGTGTTTCATTCTTCTTTATGGCCCAGTAATATTCCTTTGTGTGCCTGTACCACATTTTGTTTATCTATTCACCAGCTGGTAGACATTTGGGTTGTTTCCACGTTTTGGCTATTATAAATGGATAAGAACATTCATGTACACATTTTGTCTAAAAACGTGGTTTTAATTCCCTCTATATGCCTGAGGGAAGTGGAACCGCTGGGTCATATGGTAACTCTATGTTTAACTTTTTGAGGAACTGCCAGACTGTTTTCCAAAGTGGCTGCACCATTTTATGTACATACCAATGCTGGAGTCTGAAGTCATCTGGAAGTCAGGTGAGCCACTCAAAGTCTTGAGGCTGGTAATAGTTATACTAAAATTTTAATTTTAGAAAGGTCACTCTAGAAGCAGTGTGGAGAATGATTAAATAATTTGGATAATATAAGAGGTATAAAAGTAATCTAGTTGCCTACTGCAAAGAAACCAGGTGAGACAACAAGATAGTCTAATTAGGATAATAATAGTAGAGATGGGGGAGGAAGTGAAATTGAAAAGGAAGAGGAAGGAAAGGGAAATCACATTTTTTTTTTCCTAGAGAGAGAGAGAGCACCTATGCAAGCATATGGGAGAGGCAGAAGGAGACAGAATCTTAAGCAGGCTCCATGCTCAGCACAGAGCCCAACATGGGGCTCAATCCCATAACCCTGGGATCAGATCCGGGCCAAAATCAAGAGTCAGACACTTAGCTGACTGAGCCACCCAGGCAACCCAGAAAGGAAAGTACCTTTAAAAATTATTAATTTAGGGGCACCTGGGTGGCTCAGTCAGTTAAGTGTCCAACTTTAGCTAGGGTCATGATCTCACAGTGCTGACAGTCAGCTCAGAGCCTGGAGCCCGCTTAGGATTCTGTGCCCCCATCTCTCTCGGCCCCTTCCCTGCTCCCTCTCCCTCACCCTCTCTCAAAAACAAGCATTATTTTTTTTTAATTTAAAAATGATCAATTTAAAACAAATTACACATGAAGGTGAGTATCATAAACATAAATGCCTAAAAGATCAGGCAAGAAAGGAAAATAAATAAAATACAAGATATAAGCAATAGGGAATGGTAGATACTAAAAGAGGAAAGAACACATCTAATCAAAAAATAGCAGCTATAACTCAGCTCTAACAACCCCAATGCTATGGGAAATGTAGATGTAGTAGTACTGTCCAATCTCCTTGGTCAAGAAAAACCAAACTGGGTTTCATGTTAAATATCCAGATTTTCAAATATAGACAATTAATGCAATGTTTCTTTAAATTCTGTGATATCAACAAAACATGCCAATGGCTGCAGTTTGTGATCTCCCCAGCATGAAGCAAAAGGAACAGTGAGCCAAGAAGCAGAGTGTGTGCACAGGGCAGGGGTGGACTGAAGAAGATACTACGAAGGAGACAGAGGAGAGAGCAGAAGCAGAGGAGGAAACTGTAATGGTGTGACATCACAGAGGCTCAGGGATAGATTCCAGAGAGGGGAGTAAGTAGTAAACAGTGTAAAATGCCAAGGGTGCCATTTCACACTAGCACTGAAAAGTGGACTTCAGGATTTGACAACTATGAAATACAAAATATTTTCAGGAAAATGAAAAAAAAAAACCTGATGACTGTGAGCAAGTATAAAGCTGAGTAATTTAGCTTTCTCTCACTTCTCAAACCTTGTTTTCTCCAAAAGTCATCATAGAAACTATGGGCCCCAAATTTTTGTTTACGTTTCTCAGAGAAGAGCCATCATTACTTATGTGGTCCTCTTCAGCTGATAGATACTGGACTAGTTCAATTTTTTTAATCACATCCAAAGAACAAGTTTTAATCTCTGTGATGCATGATCACTTGCTCCTCTTAAGCTTGCACTTATAAAAATTCACTACCGACCTATCTTATAAACAGACAAACAAAAAAAAATTGGGAGAACAGTGTAAATAACTTTGCCTGTGTGTGACAGAGACGCAAAATAACAGTGGCTTAGATGAGAGAAATTTCTTCCTCATTCACATAAAGCTTCAAGCTGGTTTGGCAGCTCTGCCTCAAGAAGTCATCGTCACTGTCCCAGGCTTTTTAAAAACAATCCTGTTGCTCCTCTCTCCTTAGAACGCTGGCCTCTTAAGGAGGTCTCAGAGAGTACACCACCATATCCACATTCCAGCAGGTTAGAAGGGAAAAGAGAGCCCACCCCTGTGCTTTAATGGCCCATCTGGAAGTCACTCAAATCTCTTCTGCTTGTTTTTTACAGCCAGAATTTTGCCACATGGCACAATTCCTAGCTGCAAGGGAGGCTGAGAAGTATCATCTTTATTCTGTGGGGTCTGATCCCAGCAAAACTTCAGAGGCTCTGGGTTTGAGGACAATGGAGAAAGGAGATACTGGGAGATAATTAGGAGTCTCCACCACAGAGTGGTATTTAATTTTCAAGGTTCTGTTCTTAAAATTCTAGAAATAATTTATATTTTCGTTCAATTTTACAAGAGAATATAAATCTGGCCTAACCTTTATGCTTAAATACTGGAAACAGAGCAATGTAACATTGCCACAATTTTGGATTCATCGTGCTGGTATTTATGACAGCGCTGAAGAAAGTTAAAGTTAATTTTAATTTGTTCTTACAAAATTATTTTCCTAAGAATTCTAAAGCAACTCTAGTCTTCCTGCCATGCTTAACAACTAGCTTTCAAAAGACTACATTAAAACTCAAACTATAAAATACAAAAATCATTGACATATTCCTACAGCATATGGAACTATACCACCTCAAAGATTCTTTTAAATTAACACAGTCAATTGTGCCCTTACTGCCAGAAAATGCTTAAAGTAACAACATGCATGTACCAAAGCAAGATGTGCTCCTGAATTTTGTCACTCTATTCTCATAAGTTCACAGTGCTATATTTTATCACTTAAATACTAGAGAAAACCAAAAATAAAATAGTTCAACAGCACATAGTTCACTACTTACTTGATATATGAACATTCTAGAGGCCTACCCATGAACTACAGAATCTCCTAAATAAATATAAAAAGGAACTCCATAAAAAGTGATACAATTTAAAAGACAGCAATTTTTTAGCTGTTTTATGGTCATTCACATCCTATAAATTCAAGAATATATTATACACAAAGCTACCTGACTTTAATCCTTCTTAAAAAACAAGCTAATAGGATATACCACTTCCTTATAGTAGCATGTTTTATCCACTTAAAAATATTTAAATTATGTTTAACTAATTTAAATTCTTAATTTATGATTGGCTTGCCTTAAGAAGAATTTTGAATGGCTAGGGCAATGATTAAAATCATCAAGCATAATATGGGACATAACTGACCATTAAAACTTAATTTTTAAAATTAAAAATTCAGTATGAAATATTCATTATAGAAAGTTTGGGGGTGCCTGGGTGGCTCAGTCAGTTAAGCGTCCGACTTTGGCTCAGGTCACGATCTGCGGTCCGTGGGTTCGAGCCCCGCGTTGGGCTCTGTGCTGACAGCTCAGAGCCTGGAGCCTGTTTCAGATTCTGTGTCTCCCTCTTCCTCTGACCCTCCCCTGTTCATGCTCTCTCTCTTTCTCTCTCTGTCTCAGAAATAAATAAATGTTAAAAAAAAAAATTAAAAAAAAAAGTTTGGAAACTACTGAAAAATAAAAAGAATGTCCAATAAACTGCATTAAAGTGAGTATTATATACTTAAATCATCTCAAAAATTATCCTGACCAACAAGATTTTTCATGGAAGAGAAAAATGAATGGAGGACACACACTTCTAATCAAGACAGAGCAACAGGGATGGGAAATATACTCTGCTTGTAAAGATGAAAGTGCTGTACAAAATATATGGAACAGCAATTTTCAAGACACTGGATACCAGGCAATAATCCTTGAGAAATGGGAAACATAAGGCAAACCCTAAGAAATGGGAAAACTGATGACATGAGTACTATGACTATTTCAGCTTCTAGATAATAGCTCAGGGAAGAAAAATAAAGACAGCCCAGCACAGCTCCTGAACTGAAGAGATGTACTTAAGAATCTACGGAGATCAGAGCAGTTAGAAATCTCCAAACAGAGTTCCAGAGGAATGAAAGCTAAACAGAGATATCTCCAAAGATTTGCAGATAACCCTCAGGTATTCCGCAAAGTACTGATCAGTACAATACATAAGGGAAACAACACAAGGCCAGGGAAAGAACCACAGGAAAGGACTACAGGGAATAGTACCTAGTACTCACTCAAGGCTGGGAATTGTGCCTGTTCCCACCAACCAGCCTGGAAAGCCTTCTAATTCATGGGGTTTAGGGTAAACCTGAAAAAATCTGAAAGAATCAAACTGCTTCTGTAACTATCTGCATCCCATTAAAAAAATACTTAAGAAGATTTATAGGGATATAAAAATATCCCACACTCTACAAGGTAAAATTCACAATGTCTGTTATCCACCAAAAAATAACCAGGCATTCAAAGAAGTAGGAAAATATAACCCATAACAAGTAGAAAAATCAACCCAATAAAACTGGTCAAGTACTGAAAAGATGCTAGAATTCACAAGCAAGGTCATTTAATTGGTTATTATAAATCTATTCCATATGTTCAAAAAAGTTAGAAATAGTGACCAATATTTTTAAAACACCCAAATTAAACTTCAAGAGATGAACACTACAATGTGTGTGATAAACAACAACAATAACAACAACAACAACAACAACATTAAATGTGGTTACTGGTAGTGAATCTGAAGACACAATAAAAACTATCCAAAATGAAACAGAGGAAAAAAAAGAATAAAAGAAGATAAACAGACCACCAGTGATCCTAATATACATGTAACTGGAGTTCCTGAAAGATGATAGAAGACAAAAGAAACCAAACAAATTTGTAAGAAAAGAGTGATTACATTCTTTTCAGATTTGACAGAAATCATAAACCCATAGGTCCAAGAAGGTGAATGAACCCAAATCACAAAAAAAAAAAAAAATGAAGAAAACTATACCAAGACAAACCATAATCAAGTTTTTCAAAACCAGTGAAAAGGGAATATGTTTAAGGATGTGTTACATAGAAAAAGAAACAAAATTAAGGATGACAGCAGATTTCTCCTAAGAAACAATGCAAGAAGGAAAACAGTGGAGCAACATCTTTAAAGTTGAGAAAAAGAAAAAAAAAATACTATCAATCTAGAATTCTATATCAAAAAAAAATCTTATAAAATGAAGGCCAAAAAAAAAGATGCTTTCCTATATACAAAAGCTAAGAGAATTCCTCACTAGCAGCCCTATGCCACATGAAATGTTAAAGGAAGCCCTCCAGGCAGAGAGATGATACCAGATGGAAACTGTATGAAAAGCATGAAAAGAAATGAAGGGATGAAAGGAATGAAGAGCACTTAAAATGGCAACGACATGAGGAAATACAAAAGATTTGGTTTTATTATGTAAATATCTTTAAAAGAAAAATAGAACAGGATATGAAATAAAAATCTAATGTGTTTTCAACAGTTACTTGAAAACTATAAATTCCCCCAAGAATATTTCAGATCTGCTATTCTAGAGAAATTAAAACTGTAGCCCTTATTCTAAAAACCCACTCCATTTGGCTTACATTTTCCTCATTTGGCCTGAGCAGTCTTAGCATTATATTTTTGAATACACAAGTTGAATTTATTACCTTTGTTTTAATAAAGAAAAAGTAGTTAAGTAACTCCAAAAGGATGTTCTTAGTAAACAAGTTAGCTCACACAGTTTGGCAATGGCTTTGCTGATATTTATAAGTAAAAGCAAATAACTATTGTTTTACTACAGTGTGAAACTCATCAAATGTTTACTTTAATGCAGGTAACTTTAAAAATTGAGTCAAAGAGATAAGTAGATTAAAAATATATTTAGGGGCGCCTGGGTGGTTCAGTCAGTTAGGTGTCCAACTCTTGATTTTAGCCCAGGTCATGATCTCAAAATAAATAATAAACGTTAAATTTATTTATTTATAGTACAATTCACAGAACTTGGATTCACTATTTGATCATTGTTATTATCATCATAATTGTATAAGATGGTGTGAACCTAATGCATGATGCACATCATTAAGTATTTTTAGGGGAAGGTTTATCAGCAAGGTTGGGACAGAAGATAAAAAGCAGTGCTAGCATCTTACCATTAAGAGGCGGATGAAAGCAATCAAGAGACTAAAGCATAATTGGCAATTCCTGAGTGCAAAATTCTATATATTGCTACTGAGTTTTCTCCTATCCTGTGAAATCTATTCAAAAGCATATCCACAGGTTCTCTCAATGAGTAGCCCTGCACTGGAATGAAAGTGAAAATAAAGAAATAAAACAAGATGTATCTCTTGGGTAAAGAGGAAAAAGTAGGTTCCAAGATGAAAATTTAGAATTGACAAAACCACCTTGGAAAAGGGGTTAACTCAGCCATAAAGTATAGTTCACAGGCACTTGAGTGAATAACCCTGAAAAGCAATTCTGATGCATATTCAAATTTGGGAACTGCTAAGCTAGACTAAAAGAATGAACAAAGGCAAGTCTCCACACCTAAGTATGTGTGTTCAAATTCTGCCATATAAAACAACTATTAAATATCCAGCAGGAGAGAATGAATGGAAAATTTTAAAGTATTTCTACTTGCCAACAGAGTTTATTTCAATTTACTTGAATATTTAATTTCTACACCATTATATATTACTAGATTCAGCATTCTCTAAAGAATTAAGTGAGACAATATATGTGGACATACCCAATACTGAAGTTCAATAACTATATGATGGATTTTAATCAAAGTCTTCTCTTGAAGTGCCGCAAGTTGCATAAAAAACCTTAGAGCAATTCCTGCCTTTCTAAATGGAAAATCCTGTTGTATTGATTTCATGCCCCTGATACTAGCTTTGAAACGTGTTATGTTGGGATTACATCTTACATAAGGATTGAGTTATCATATGTTTAAGTGTGTATGATGCTACTTCATTCTTCTTCTCTACCAGAAAGGATAAAATGATAAGAAAAGCAAAAACGTTAATAGAAGAAAAGCAATTCAGACACTTTTAAGAATACAGCACCTTTAAAATCAGAATATCAGCAGACATTAATACATCAAAGACAGGGTATTATAAACACCATCTTATACAATGACGATGATAATAACGATGAACAAATAGTGAATCCAAGTTTAAATGGTTTATTAGGAGAGACAAGCAAACCTGGGCCATTAGAAAAGAAAGTATATGTAAAGCTTATCTGGTAAACTGGTCAGTGTCAGGCCTCTGAACTAATAAGGAAATGATGAACACCTAAATCAGATGGTGGGATGACACACAATGTCATCAGTCCTTTGGGAAAAGAATGAAACCAATTTGATGGAATATACTGCCCTGTGTATAAAGTAATAGGGCATTAATTAATTAGTTAATTAATATAACTCATTTACCCAATAACAACAATCACCATAACAACATCCAATTACAACCAAAAAATGTAGTGTTGGTGATGTGGGCAAATGAGTTTGAGAATGGAGGCTGCCTGAGCTGCCTACCAACCACATGGCATTATTTTATAATTAAAATTAAATAAAAGTAAATTCAGGCTCTCAGCCTGCCTTAACTACAGTTCATGTGCTCAAAGGTCACACATGCCTAGTAACTATGATAACTGGAGAACAAGAGATACAGAATATTTCCATCACCACTGAAAATTCTATTAGACAACACTGATCTATAAAAGTGTTAAAATTGCCTTGTATATGAAACATGTGATCTAAAAGAAGACATGCACATACACACACACACACACACACACACACACACACACACAAGTCAATAACACACCCACTCTTTCTTTCAGAACATTTACTGATCATTTCTCATGTAAAAGTTGCTGTGCCAGGCATTTGGGGTCTACAGATTAAAACAAAGTAGTCCCTGCCCTCAAGGGGGAGCTCACAGTGCCCTAGGAAATAACAACATGCAAACAGTTGGTCAAGCTGTTTATAAGCAAATACTTCTTTGGCACCAACTGAGAAATGCACTTAGCGCTGTGGAATATAACAAAAAACAGGGACGGCTGGGTGGCTCAGTTGGTTGAGTGTCTGACTCTTGACTTCAGTTCAGGTCATGATTTCATGGTTCATGACTTTCACTGGGCTCTGTGCTGGCATTGTGGAGCCTGCCTGGGATTCTCTCCTTCTCCCTCTCTGCCCCTCTCCTGTTCTCTCTCTCTTTCTCTCTCAAAATAAATAAACTTAAAAAAAAAAGTAAGCACATTCTCTCTGCCTTCACAGAGTTTACAATCTAGTTAATAATACAACACAGAGTAAGATGTATAATATTTTAAGTGACATTATTTGCAATCTATGTACTTCAAACTGAAATCCATGAGTTTGATGTGGAATTCTGCTTTTGCACTTTGGGACACTAGGACAATGATCTAAAAGTGTAAAATAAATATGAATATATTCTAATTAATTTCTGAATAAGTATCTTAAAACGAAATAACCACCATGGAATTTTCATGCTATTGGTGTTCTCAATCATGCAGGTACTAGGTGAAGACAAATAGCATACAGTTTGTTAAATAAATAAAATCTGATGAGAAAAAAAGGTGAGGATTAATTGAGTCATTATAGAACACGTGGTCAAGGGATCCAAAAGTACCTGCACTATAGTGGTTAAAATCATCATCGTGTTTGAAGGCGACACAGCATGCTATCTCTGGGGAGTTTCTACACAATCTGTTCACCATTCCTACAATCTTTGGATATGGCTCACACATTTGATTTAGAATTCAAAAATTTTACAATGCTGATCACATTTTTAAGAGAACAAAAAGGGATTATAGAGTACTCAGGTGATACTTCATTAAAACTGATTTGAAGATTATTCACTTGGAGACTTTTGTTCATATATGAAGTCTGATTACCCTGAACCAGCAAACAAAGCCTTGAAGTTACTATTGTGGATTTCCTTTTTTAATTCATTTTTTTCAAAGGATACTTTCTGCATGTATATTAATATAAAACACAGAAATGGATTAAATAAGAACAGGATCTGAGGCTACATCTTTATATTCTTAAATGCAACACTGGCAACGTAACTTCAGCAATACATCACTTGTCACAAAAGTCAATCCAGCTCTTCTTTTTTTTTTTTTTTTTTTTTTTTTTTTTTTAAATTTTTTTTTTTAACGTTTGTTTATTTTTGAGACAGAGAGAGACAGAGCATGAACGGGGGAGGGTCAGAGAGAGGGAGACACAGAATCTGAAACAGGCTCCAGGCTCTGAGCTGTCAGCACAGAGCCCGACGCGGGGCTTGAACTCACGGACCGCGAGATCATGACCTGAGCCGAAGTCGGCTGCTTAACCGACTGAGCCACCCAGGCGCCCCCCCAGCTCTTCTTAATTTCATCGGGTCTGTTGTGTACATTTAATGTTGGCTTGTTGGTTTTCATTTTATAATTTGTGAAATCTGCAAGTAAAGATGTTTGTGCTTTATTTTATGTTCCTACATAGTTACATAAAATGTTTAATAAGAATAACTTAGGTTCATACTGTAGAGACCAGTAGCCTCAGCTAAAATCAGACTGTTCTTCCACATCATGTTTATTTAGAAGGGTTTTCATCATGAAGCCAGACCGCCTCTTCCTTTCTTTCCAAATAGGTATGAGAGGCTATAGGTCTCTAGTGGGCCACCGATGAATTGCAAAGAGACCACAAAAACTATGTAAATCATACATTAAGTATATCACTATATCTCAGAAGTATAAAAATGCTATTCTGGGCAATAAAATGCAAATTCCTTTAATGGCTTTACTCATACAGTAGCCTTTCTTATTATGGGTTTTTAAAATCAATTAACACTAAAATTAAACTTTAAGTCTGTGTAAACCATTGCCAGAGCCCTAAATTACTCTAAGAATTCAGAGAAGAACGAGATCATTGTCAGCTGCAGTAAGCATCACAACAGGGGAGGGAAAGAAGTTGGGATTAGGTGGAAAGGAGCACAGAGAAGGTGCACCTCCTAATGGGCACACTTTCCAAATAAAACCCCAGAGGAGTAAAGCTCTGATTGTGGCTAAGAGATAAGCTACTGATAGTTCTGGAGGTGGCAGGTTCAGAAAATGCGTGGAGAATCCTTGGCTGAAAGAAACTTGTGCTATTTAGTACTCCTTCAATTGAAAGAGACAGAAACTCAATTTATGTATAACTTCTTGCTCACATAACACAAAACCACAAAAACAGTAGTAGAATGGCCTCAAGAATGACTCCATGCTGGAACTGAAACGTTGTTATTGTTTATTCCCTACAACCTTCTCACCCCCTCCACATATACACATTCACATCTTGACTTTTCTTTACATGTCAGGCTGGTTGTTCATTACGTAAAACCTAAGCCACTTTCTAGTTCTAAGTTTAGGGCTTATATCCTTAAAGCCATACAGCAAGGAGTGGCAAGAATTAAAAATGAAAAGGTAATAAATAGAGGCTAGGTCCAGACTATGAGAGAATCTGCATGCCATGCTAAGGTTTTTCAGCTTTTAGAGTCAAATCTGGCCGAGGCTACGTTAGAACATCTAAATCCTATATGAAAAAATAAGTGTATTTCAAAGTTTCCTGAGCTATAACTTTCTGGGGATTAGTTTCTTGTACTCGACCCTAATAAGCCATAGGTATGCACCTGATAGAATACAATCCAATGAGAAAGCTGCTTTAGGGTATTCAGTTTAAAGTGTTTACATTCTGACTTGAGTACCCAGGGAAATCTTAAAGTCTTCCTCATACCATGCTGGGATGGAGGGTACAACTCTGTAAAATTAGCAGAATACAGATGAGTCCCATACTGAGCTTGTATTTTGCAGTAGAACAGCAAGGGGATCTGAGCAAATGATTCCGATCAATGGAACTAGATCCATTTAAAGAAGAGATTTAAGTACATAAAACAGAAGGAAAAAAAAGCAGAATATCTATGAATAGAATTCAGAGGCACCACAGAGTAGAAAGGGGGACTGAGTAATAGAAGAACAAAGGAGGAATGTCTCAATAGACTTTTCAAGTAGATCAAAACAGCTGCATCTACTGAAAAAGCTACAGAAAGAACCCTATGGTCAAAGAGGCAATGAAAATTCATAATGTTTCCTAATTGAATTTAATAGAAATCTACATATAGGAGAAAAAGGAGACACAGAGCTTTATATTTCTGCCAAAATGATAAGTAGAAATAAAAATATACAGCCTCCACTCCACATTCTTACTTTTAGATGGAAGACAGACCTATAATCTGTACTTCCTGCTGGGAAAAAAGAAGGCATGATACAGCACACTCTCTCACTCCTCTGTTTAACCCTCATACTCCAGTATCCAGTTCTCACAAGATGAACGAAGGAACCCAAGAGCAATTATAGTGCTGACATTCACTCCAGTGGGAAAAACAAGCTTTCCCTTGGAAGCCTCACTTACTGCTTATGAGTACAGGATGTATAAGACCATGGGCTTTGAAATCAGAACTAGATTCAACTGTCCCACCCATATCTGAATGACCCTTAGCAATGTATTTAACCTTTCAAAGTCTCCATTTCCTTGGGAGGGAAGCGGAGGTGGCAGAACTAGGAAAATTGGAACTCAGTGGCCAGAGATGAGATATAGATTGGATAAAATCATTCCTGCAAAGTGCCTGAAACACAAGCTGTACTCAATAGACCTCCATGCCCCTACACAATACCTAATATTCACTGGGCCCCAATTGTACAATGGATCTGAAATGGTCTCTGGCTCTGTTCTCTCCTGAAAAAGAAGGGGAGGGCAAGCTGCAGACCTCCAAATCACATACTGGCTCCAGGCACGGGCGAGTGGCAGTAGTCCTTCTCTTTCATATGTGGAATATATTAAGGGCTAATGAAGTCAATTCCTAGACTAACATGCCTCCTAGGGATTCATCTTTTTAAAGTCTTCTACTCCTTTGTTACCACCATTCCTAAATGGAACCTCATTACCCCCATTCTCCCAAATCCTATTAAGAGTTTTCTTTCTAAGGAGCTGCAGGACTCCAGCTACTCTCCAGTTAAACCCCATCTCCAGTCGGTCATCATGCCTCTCCTGGTCAAAACCTTTGACATTTCATTAAGTAATCATTTGCTCACATTTTTTATCCTTCTTTCCAGCAGTAGACACTTGTCATCCTTTTGGGCCATGAGCAACCAAACCACATTGGTATATATGAAAAATGCTCTGTCTTATGACACAGAGCCCATCTTCTATTATAGAAGCTGGTGTGCCAACAGTGTCCGCAATAATGTCTCACAGAATCGGTTCTGCAGACAGATTTTGAGCACTGTTTTTGACTGAGTGGCTTCTAAGCAAGGTCTGCTGACTATTCCAAAGATTCAATGGGCAGGGTGCCTGGGTGGCTCAGTTAGTCACAAGTTCAACTCTTGGTTTCAGCTCAGGGCACGATCTCGCAGTTCATAGGCATGAGCCCCACATCCAGCTCCACCCTGGCAGTGTGGGGATCCTCTCTCCCTCATTCTCTCTCTGTACCTCTCCAGCTCTCCCTCTCAAAATAAATAAACTTTGAAATATACAAAATAAAAAAAAGATTCAGTGATTCATCCTAAATGACCTCTAGCGAGTCATGCCACTGTATCATCCCCTCCCCTTAAGTTTGGGTAGAACATATGACTTGCTTCTATTCAGCAAAATATGGCAAAGATGAGTGATGTCATTCCCTTGATTAGATGATGTTTTGTGACAAAAATGATGTCATGTCACTCCCATATGTTATAAAAGATTGTCTTATCACACTGAAGCAACAACTCTTCCTTGCTGGCTTTGAAAAGTAGGCTGCCATGTTGTAAGACTACCTATGAGAGGGTCACATGACAAAGAACAGCAGGCTGCCTCTAAGAACTGTGAGTGGCCCCAGACAACCAGGAGGAAAATAGAGACTTCAGTCCTACAACCACAGGAGATGAATTCTTCCAACAATCTAGGAAAGCTGGAAGCAGACCTGATCCTAGGTGAACCTCTCATAGGACTGCAGGCTTAACCAACACCTGGTGAGATCCCTGCACACAGGATGCAATTGGGCCATGTACAGCAATGAAACTGAGATAATAAACATTTGCTGTTTCAAGCCGCTAAATTTGTGGCAATGTGTCCAAAGCAACAGAAAACAGAGTCGATATCTTGTAATACATTTATTTAATTCTTAAATTAACTAAAGTTAGTTTCAGTGACTTGCTGCCAAATATCTTGAGTGATATTTGAGTGAACCAAATTTTATCCTTCCTTCACTGGCCAAGTCAAATTCCACTCATCACAGTTCCATGCAAACTAGACTACTCCACACTAATCTCCTTATCATGTATTCTGTAGAAATGGGAAGAAAGTACCATTTCCAGCAATCCCAACTCTTCTCAATCTCACCAGCAGCATGCTATACTCTCCCTAGTTAGCAAAGAATATTAAATATGGGTTGCTTTCCTCTCTTTGAGGCTCTAAACAGAATAACCTATAGTAAATGGCAAACCACACTTGAATAATCTTTTTTTTTCCAAATTTCACACTTAAAACATTTTGATGAACTCCTATAAACCAAACATTTAGGGAAAGACAGTAAATAAATAAACCTAATGAAGTAGAGAGTTCCTGATACCCTCTCCTCATTAGAAAATGCTGGGGTGCCTGGGTGGCTCAGTTGGCTGAGCATATGACTTCAGCTTAGGTCATGATTTCACATCTCGTGAGTCCGTGCCCCACGCCAGGCTCTGTGCTGACAGCTCGGAGCCTGGAGCCTCCTTCAGATTCCGTGTCTCCCTCTCTCTGCCCCTCCCCTGCTCGTTTTCTCTCTCTTTCTCTCTCTCTCTCTTTCCCTCTCTCTCTCTCTCTCAAAAATAAACAATTAAAACAATTTTTTTAAATAAATAAAATGCCTGAAAGTATTTTCGTCAAATACACGAAGCCAAACATTACATATTGCTATTGTCTATGAAATTACAATGCTTTCTTCTGTATCCTGGATAATGTATTCCACTTTTTAATCTAATAATACAATATCATAAGTCTTGGCTGTTACAAATCATGTGGGCAGTTACCCTGAAAAAGTCTAGTGAGATTTGAAGAAGAGGGAATTTGGAAAAATGAAAAAAAAAAAAAAATGTCATGAGTACCTTCTCCACAGAAGAACAAGTTGCTATCCTTTTTTTGTTTTTTGTTTTTGTTTTTAAATCTGATTTATCTAGATACGAAGAGAAACTGTCTACATGAACAGAAACAACCAGATAATTGCATAAACTCTCTGTTCACTTTGATTTCGTAAGTTCAGCCAAAGAAGCAGAGCTAATAAGAGAAGACAGGTGTCCTAACACCCAGAAAAACATGATCTCTAATCGATGCTGGCTGGCTCTGGAGTGGACGGTCCATTACTGTCCTCTGTCAATATTCTATCTTCTCAAAAATCACATTCTGATTCTCTCATCAGTGAGCCTGATGATCTTCAAGCCTGATGACCATACTGATAAAATTCAAAGCAGCTTTGACCATTAAAAGGATGGTATATAATTGATAAGGCCAGGCCAGTGGGGACAGAGAAAAGTGTGGCACATGAAAGGATGGTATATAATTGATAAGGCCAGGCCAATGGGGACAGAGAAAAGCGTGGCACATGGACTGACTGCAGGAATGAATAACCCTCAGAGGTGTGTGTTTGTTTTAGCACTAACTACTGGGGTTGCGGTTCTCCCCCATCAGTAGACAACAGTAAGGCTCATTCCCATATGACTATACTGATAGATATAAAATCTGATCAGCATATCTACAAAGCTAAGCACTTTGAAATCCAGGAATGTATAAATTTATGAAAATATCATTTAACATGGCCATGGGAGCAGCATGCTATTGTGAACAGAACACAGGAAATACAGATGTCACCCTCAGCTTCACAGTAATTCACTACTGTGTGACCTTGGATCTAACAGTGTACCTGCTACCTTCTTCTGAAAATGAGAACAATATGTCTTCCTACCTGCCTCTCAAATGTTTTGAAGAATATCTGAGAAAGGTAAGCATTATAATAATAAGATAGGAAACAATTGTACATTTCTGCGGATGTATGCAGTAAAAATTAAGTATGACATCTTTATTGAAAGGAAAGGACTTCAAACAATAAAAGTCCCTGCCAATTTAAACATTAATATAATTACATTCTAAAACAAAAAACCCATTGAAGCAAAAATAAAAAGCCACATTTGAACGTAATAAAAAATGTCCATAACTACAATATTTCACTAATGAGAAGGTACAGATGCTACATACAGAAGGATTTTATGATGTCCATATGTTTCTCAACTGAGTCTCCTTGTTAGCTATTTCTCCATATCTCTATTTAAGAATAACCTACACCTTCCCCACTGAGCAGGTGTAAATTGCAGTATAATATGTTGTAATATTTAAACAAATTCAAGATAGAAGCAATTCTAATGAAAAGAAATGACAGCTACACAACCCTAAAACATCCTTAGATGTTGATATTAATACAAATCCGAACTATGTGTATCACTGGAACTAGTTAATTAGACAACTTATATGGTCAGTTGGCTTTATCATTTAAAATTCCTAAAAACCCAAATATTGTCTAAATATACCCCAAATACATATAATAAGTAATTATTTATATTCGTGGCAGTAACTTCATAAAGCAACTGTCTACCATATTAATGGGCACTGTGATGGTCATAAAACACTCAATCATAAAAGCCTGTTACAGTGTATAAAATTACCTGTTTAATTTCAGAAGGGCCATCTTTATTTTTAAAGGATGTCAGTTTAATATGCCAAACTCTTTCTAGCCAGAGTGTTTGGTCTGACTTCCCAATGAAGGCAGGCCCAACAGGCTGAATTGCAGAGAGAAACAGGAAGACTGAGGTTTAAGAAAAAAAAAAAAAAAGAAAAAGAAAGAAAGAAAAAAATCATTCCTTCCTAACCATAAACTGGTACTTAATTTAAAATACTTAATTCCTTCTGCACAATCCTATGTCCTATGTGCACCTATGTCCATTCTGAATGGAGATGTTCAATTCAGGAAGAGAGCTGGGAAAGCATCTCTCTCTCTCTAGCTGGTAGCTTAATATCAAAGGTCAGACTCAAGATTCCAACTCTACTTGCACCTGTTTGTGACTGAAACATCTATGAAAACATTCACTCTTTCCCCACATGGAAAATGACATATTCCAAGAAAATGCTCTCTTCTTGAGATTTGCCCCACTCAAACAAAATGGATGAAAATAAATTACAAAAAAAGTTTTAAAACTAACTAAATTATTTGTCCTCCTGGAAATACAATATTCTTATTAAGTAGCTTAAATGCAAATGCTTTCCAGAAGGCACATCAGTGATTTGGTCTTTGGGTAATTAAATTGGTGCAAACTGGAATAGTGGTTTAAAAGGAAAAGGAGAACTAATTATTTGTGGCAAAAAGCAAATATATTAAACAAGTTTTCAGTCACAATAATTTCCATAATAAACATTCAAAGTACCAAAGAGTAGTTCAAAAGATATCTTTTCCAAGCATGATATTTTAATTGTCCTCATTTACTAACTGCAACTTATTCTGTGCTGTTATTAATTACAGGATTTAAAAGATTTGCAGCACATCAGAAAATAACATCCAGACCTTTTCAAATGTCAAATTGTTTTCTTTGCAAATAATTTAATTTTTTTCTTTAATATGACTTCTCTATGTAGTTACTCCCTTATCCTAGCTTTCAAGGATGCTTGCAAGATTTGAAAACATGGACTGTACTTTAAATACCTTTAATTCCTAAATCCTACCCTTTATGAGAAATCTCAACAAGCCAAGATTATTTAGTTGTATGAGCACTGTTATATCCTTTGGGGAGAATAATACTCTTCACTTCCTTTCCCAGTTGAAGTTCAACTTTTTAAGCCCTTCTTACCTCACTCCCACATTTTGCACACACACACACACACACACACACACAGGCACAATATGTGTGTAATGGCACATATGTAGATAGCCCATTTCTCATAGATTTCAAAATGTTATGGTTACTTAACCTAAAAGTTCCTTTTAGGAGATAATACACACCTCCTGGCAGGGAAAACAAACTGGAAAGATCTTCCTGAAACTAGAGCGTGGGAGACTCACTAGAGAATTTCCAATTCCATACCACCTGAACCGCGTCCTCAGCTCCCAGCTGCAGGCCACCTCTCCAGACTACCGCGCCTCGGATCTGGAGAGCAGCTCAGTCCTCCTCGATCACAACAGGAACGCACAGGCCTCTGACACCTCTCACTGCGGATAAGTGGGAGATGGCTTCAAAGCCAAACGCTGCTCACCAGGCACTCAGGGAACGCCCCCCCGCCCTCCCCCGTCGCCTCGTCTCCTTCCTATCCCCACCGTGACACCCTCCAGGCATTTAATTAACCAGTTTACCTTAGTGAGTTTACGATTCATCAATCTCCTTCTACTAGCCATCCCCCAGGCTCCGGAACTTTTCTAAAGCCCAGAATTCTGATCTGTAGTCATGGAACTGAAGTCCCCCCCACGAAACATCAAAGGTACCCCCACTAAGTATTGCTCCTTTCAAGCAACACGTTGCCTGTACAAAACTTTTCATTCATAACTCGACTCCAGCATAAACTGGGTGTGTGTGTTGGGGGAGGAAAGGGGGGGGTGTCATGTCACCGACCCCTCGCCTGGGCTTGAGTAGCCAATGTCTTTTTGCCCAGCAGAAAAAAAGATCACCTGGCGCTGAACTTACGACAAAGGTTCCCGTCAACCCACCACAGCCTCCGGGTTTCGAGGTGCAAGGCAAGCTGTGCCGGGGTCTGGACTGGGATGCTGTTAACCTGGGGAATCCGAGCCGGCAATACAGCGGTACATCCGGGGGACGCTTGGCCCCCAATTCCCAGGGCTTCCCCCGACACCAGCCGGGGACCGGGCTGTGGTGCCACTCACCTCCGCCCGCTCCTGCTGAGGCTGTCGCGCCCTCCTTCGCCCCACGTCGGCGACCCCCTAACTTCTCCCCCTTCTCCAAACAGCCATCTTTCGCGGAGAAGAGAATGGCGAGGCAGAAGCGAAGGGGGGATTGAAAGTTGACTCGGGGACCGCCGCTGCTCCGCCAGCAGGCACTTACCGGCCGCGACAGGCGCCTGAGGAGGAGACCGCCGCGAGGGTGGCGGGCGCGGCGGGGCCGGCTCGGTGCGCGCTGCGCGATGTGCGGGACGCGCCGCCGCCGCGGCCGCCGCGCGGGGGGCGGGGGGAGCTCGGGAGGGCGGTGCGCGCGGCAGCGAGCTGCGAGCTGCGAGCTGAGCGGGTGGAGGCGCGCGGAGGATTTACTAAAAATAGCAACTCTTTGGGAGGAGGGGGGGCGGAGGTGGGAGGGAGACGGAGAGGCCAGGCCCCGAGCCCCTGCGCGGCCGAGGCTGGGCGGGGCCCGGTGGGAAGGGAGGCAGGGCCGGCGGCGGGACCGCGGGCCCAGGCGCTAGAGACCCGCAGGCCCGGGACCCGCGAGCCGGGGCGGGGGAACAAGGAGTGCGGGAAAACCTGGGCGCGCGGCCGAGGCGCGGGGAAGGACGCGCGGGAGGCAGCAGGACCCAGAGAGCCGCCTAGGGCGGCGTGGAGGACCAGCGATTCCTCCCCTGGGAAGGACCGGGTGCCTGAGAAGACTTGGGTTTCCGAAGCGATACACGCCCACGCGAGGCGCAAGGTGACGGTCTGGCGACCCGCGCTCCTCCCGCAGGGCCCCTAGGCTGCCCGGGGCCGTGACCCAGGACGGTGCGGGAAGGAGCCAGGCAGCCGCCGTGCCCGCCCCAGCTCGGGGAGCCGCGGCCGCTCAGGTGCGCGCCACGCAGACCCCGCGGGTCCACGTCTCTGCCACTTCTTTTTGAGAGAAGGGAGCGTTTTGGGGCGGTACCTGGAGCGTCCCCACAGACGCTTGCAGCTTAGAGAATCATTCAAGGAAATTTTAAGAGAAAACGCTACATTTGGGGGGAGGGGGGTTAAAAACGAATGGGAAATGGGAGGAAATAATGGTGATTGCTATTGGAAACATGATTTAGTTTGTGGCGTTTTAAGGCTGAACAGAGAGCACCATCTGTTCTCAGACCAACCATGAGGGAGGGGAGGCAGAGTTAGTAGGTCCGAGAAGCGACAAGGTGATCCCCTTCAGTGGTTAATATTTTTACTTTGCAGAGCTGGGTTGTCTTTTTTTTTTCCTGCTACAACTTCGTCTATTCTGGTATCACTTACACCTATAGAATCCTTTATATATGGAGTAGAAACCTGAAGGATGTTTTCAAAAATTGTTGTCCTACACATACTTATCTAATGCTAACATTTAATCTTTCAAAGAGGCTAATATTGTAGTGTATATAATGTGACTCTCAAACAAATCAAAGCTAGTGTCTCTGCATGTACATTTCTGTTTTCCTCTAAGTCAGCTAAAACGCTACTGGCTCATAGATTAAACGGATGTAAAGAACAAGAGACACTTAACCTAGTGCCCTCCTTTTCAGAGAAGAGAACAGAGATCCAGAGGCGTGGTGTGATTTGGCCAAGGTCTCAGTTAGTGGCCAGTGGCTGGGTTTAGTTTAAATTCTAGTATTAAAATTGAACTGTCAATGCAAAAAGACCCGGATAACTCAGAGAAACCAGTACGGTGTCTAATTTAAAATAGTTCAGCCTTGGGGCACCTGGATGGCTGAGTCAGTAGAGCATCTGACTCTTGATTTGACTGAGGTCATGATCCCAGGGTTCATGAGGATCGTGAGATGATCCCATGAGGTCGTGGGATGGAGTCCCACCCTAGGGGTTCTGGGCTGAAGGTGGAACCTGCTTAATATTCTCTCTCTCTCTCTCTCTCTCTCTGCCCCACTCCCCTACTTGCTCTCTCGCTCTGTCTCTCTAAAACAAAATTTTGAAGAAGTGAGAAAATATTATCTTTAAAAAATAAAATAGTTCAGCATTTATAGTAGAATGAAGGCATGTTGTGGTTAGATTTAAACCTCACTTTGCTCTAATGAGGAATTCATAGTACAAGGGTGGTCAGCTAGCTTTAAATAAAAAAGCCACTCTCCTAAGGTTGCTAGTGCTAACAGCTTGCTCAACTTTCTGTCTACACTAGGGATGTGTGCATCAACAGGATGAATCTTGATAATGGGATCTCATTAGTGAAATGGGTTGTGTTGACTGTTGACTAAAAATATATTTCAGAGAAACTTCTTATTCACATATGGACTACGCATAAGCAGGTATAAACATCTAGTGACCTTTAACCTTTACTTTCCAAGATAGAGTCCTTTCGGAAATGGTCTAGTGTCCAGGCTTTTTTTTTTTTTTTTTTTGGATGACGATTGTGTTTGGCTACTACTGACTCAAAGGAAAGCAATTATCCCTGTCTTGTCTCTCAAGAAAACCTTTCACATAAAGTGTTTGTTGAAACACACACACACAAGATGCCTTTTGAAGCACAAAAAAAAAGACAAATGTGCTGGGATTTCACTAGATGTTTGTGTAATAAAGGTATGTATGGCAGAATTTGAACCAAAACTCATTTTCGCCTTTTAGGGAGCTGGTACAGGGCATAGCTGACATTCGCCATCTCTAATTATTTATTTTTACCACATCTAAGTCATTTGATAACAGGGAGCTGAATTGCTCATCATTCTCTTAGATATTTCCATGATAACTTTAAGCAAGGCATTTGCTAGGTGCTACTGGAGATTCCAATATTTTAAGATAACATTTTGTAAGAAAGGTTATAGTTTCTTTTAGAAGTCCTGATGGGACTCCCACGGCTTTCTGTTCAAACCTAGGCTTCATGATGCAGTATTACGTTGTTTTTTTTTCTGGTTTTAGGGTCTCCTCAACACAGAGGACAGATAACTTTATTCATGTTTTTGTAGGTTTTTTAAGACTATTTTTTAGAGCAGTTTTAGATTTATAGAGTAATTGAGAAGCTCTATGAAGTTTCCATATATCCCCCCACATACGCACATAATTTCCCATTATTAACATTTTACATTAGTATTGTACATTTGTTACATATGGTGAATTAATATTGAGACATCATTAACTGTGGAGTCCATAATTTTTCACATTTCCTTAGTTTTTACCTAACGTCCTTTTTCTATCTCAGGATCCCATGTAGGGATCCCACATTGTCTTTAGCGGTTATGTCTCCTTAGGCTGTTCTTTGCTGTGATAGTTTCTCAGACTTCCCTTGTCTGTTGTGACCATGACAATTTGGAGCAGTGATGATGAGCTCTATTGCAGGATGGCCCTCTAGTAGAATTTGTCTGATGTTTTTCTCATGTTGAGACTTGCATTATGGATTTGGGGAGGGAAATCACACATGTGAAATGCCATTTTTAGCACATCATATCAAGGGTACATACTAGCAACATGATCTATCACTGCTGATGCTGACCTGGCTAAAATAGTGTTTGTCAGATGTCTCCACCATAAATTTTTTTCTCCCCTTCCTAAATTGTATTCTTTGGAAGTAAGTCACTATGCGTAGTCCATACTTTAAAAGTAATTTAAGGGGCACCTGGGTACCTCAGTCAGTTACTCCTCTGACTTCAGCTCAGGTCTTGATCTCATGGTTCACAAGTTCAAACCAGGTTGGGCTCTGTGCTGACAGCTCAGAGCCTGGAGCCTGCTTCGGATTCTGTGTCTCCCTCTCTCTCTGCCCCTTCCCTGTTTGTGCTCTCTTTCTCTCAAAAATAAATAAACATTAAAACAGTTTAATAAAAATAAAAATAAATACAAGTAACTTAATTAGGGGTTCCTGGGTGGCTCAGTTGGTTAAGCATCTGACTTTGGCTCAGGTCATAATCTCCTGGTTTTTGAGTTCCAGCCCTGCATCTGGCTCTCCGTTGTCAGCAGGGAATCTGCTTTGGATCCTCTGTTCCCCTCTCTCTCTGCCCCTGCCCCACTTGTACTTGCGCTTGCTCTCTCTCTCTCTCTCTCTCTCTCTCTCTCTCTCTGAAATAAATAAAATATTTAGGGGCACCTGGATGGCTCAGTCAGTTGAGCATCTGACTTCAGCTCAGGTCATGATCTCCTAGTTCGCGAGTTCCCCAGCCCTGCTTCCAGCTCTGTGCTGACAGCTCAGAGCCTGGAGCCTGCTTCACATTCAATGTCTCCCTCTCTCTCTGCCCCTCCCCTGCTGGTGCTCTGTCTCTCTGTCTCTCTCAAAAATAAACATTTAAATGAATGAATGAATGAATAAATGAATAAATAAATAAATAAATATTTAAAAATAAACAATAAAAGTAACTTAAATAACTTTTAATATTCTATGCATGTACATATTTATTTGATTTACATTATTCATTTGGAATTCTTGTGCATTCATTTACACATTTTTCTCCAAGGATCACAAGGACACTCCCTGCTCATCACAAGGGCACTCATCACAAGGGCACTCCTTTTTGATGCATAGGGGCACTTGCACCCAATGTTTATAGCAGTACTTTCAACAATAGCCAAATTACGGAAAGAGCCTAAATGTCCATCAACTGACAAATGAATAAAGAAGATGTGGTTTATATATACAATGGAATACTACCTGGCAATGAGAAACAATGGAATCTGGCCATTTATAGCAACATGGATAGAACTGGAGAGTATTATGCTAAGTGAAATCAGTCAGGCAGAGAAAGACAGATACCATATGTTTTCACTCATATGTGGATCCTAAGTAACTTAACAGAAGACCATGGGGGAGAGGAAAGGGGAAAAAAAAGTTACAGACAGGGAAGGAAGCAAACCATAAGAGACTCTTAAATACTAAGAACAAACTGAGGGTTGATGGGGGGTGGGGGAAAGGGGAAAGTGGGTGATGGGTATTGAGGAGGGCACCTGTTGGGATGAGCACTGGGTGTTGTATGGAAACCAATTTGACAATAAATTATATATATGTGTGTGTGTGTGTGTGTGTGTGTGTGTGTGTGTATAAAGAAAAAGAAAAAGAAACATTGGAAAATTAAAAAAAAAAAACACAAGGGAACTCCTTAAACCCCATCACCTATTTAACCCATTACCCCATCCACTTCCCTTCTAGCAACCATCAGTTTGTTCTGTATAGGTAAGAATCTGTTTCTTGGTTGTCTCTTTTTTTTTCCTTCGCTCGTTTGTTTCTTATTGAACATATGAGTGAAATTATATGGTATTTATCTTCCTCTGACTGATTTATTTCCCTTAGCTTAATACTCTCTAGCTCCATCCAAGCATTGCAAATGGCAGGACATCATTATTTTTGATGGACAAGTAATATTCCACCATATACATATATACATATATATGTATATATAAAGCCATATACCAAAAATGTGGTGTATATATATATCACATCTTCTTTATCCATTCATCAGTTGGTGAACACTTGGGCTGTTTCCATAATTTGGCTATTGTAGATAATGCTACAATAAATATATCGGGGTGCACGTAATCCCTTTGAATTAGTATTTTTGCATTCTTTGGGTAAATACCTAGTAGTGCAATTGCTCGATTGTAGGAAGTTCTATTTTTAGCTTTTTGCGGAAACCCCATACTGTTTTCCAGAGCGGCTGCACCAGTTTGCATTCCCACCAACAGTGCAAGAGGGTTCCTCTTTCTCCACATCCTCACCAAAGGGTGGTGCCATTTTAAAAAGTAAAGATATATATTTAGAGGGAAGGGATAAAGAAATTTAGCTAGAAGAATGGACTATCAGAGGTGGGTTTTACCATGAAACTAATAAAACTTAAGCTTCAGGGACTCTCATGTGCACAGGTGCCTTCTAAGGCCCTATATTCATAATTTTGTATTATTTTACTTGAAAGGGCCCCAAATATGCATAAGCCTCATACCCCACCAAACCTGGCTCTCTCCCTGTTTACTACAAGATATGAAAAGGTGAAAGCAAAGGGCTCCACAGCCCTAAAACTTACTGGTAACACTTCCACAATCTGTGTATCTGAACTCCCAGAAATAGTTCCATGCAAGGTGATACTGAAGTTTGGGTTCCTCAGGCACATTTAAAAACTGAATCTGTGTATACATGTATAATAAGAAAGGAGGATATATTTAGTGTCAGGTACAGCCTAGAAACTACCCAATCTGCAAGGCCAATGTCTGTATACACACCATAGCACCTTCCCATCATGTGGCTTTCATTTTGTTTGTTACCCATAAAAGTCATTGAGTGCATTAGTCCTCTCCATAAAAGTTCTAGTTTTCACTGAGATCATTTTTTCTTGGAAGTCATTTCATTTTGAAAATAATTTTTCTCATGGTTACTGATAATACTTCCTCAGGAGATTTAAGTGACTATTTCATTCTCAATTAATTTTGTCCGCTTCTAGGTCTGCAACAATGGATATTGTATTGCTCATCATCTGTTCAGGAACTCCCCATTGAAGGGAGAGGTCTGTGCAGTAATAGAGGTTGTAATGTGACCCATTAAGGATTTCTTTCCCTTGCTAAATTTTGAATGGAATCTGGATGAATATGCTGCCTCTATTTTTAATAATTCCTTTCTTATGCAAAAATGTGTGGGTCATAGTGAGGTTTAATCACAACCCATTGCTCATTTATGAAATACTCTGAACTGCAATTAGTCAGATGCAAATGTGAAGCACTGTTATCATGCGCACATTAGCAGACTGTCAAACCAAGTTTTTGAATTAGGAAACAATCAAAGAAAAATCTTTGCTTTTTATACTTTCACAGTGAGTTTCTTTTAAAAGAAGAGCTTCCATATCCATTTTTATAAGTATTTCATAGTAAGGTACCTCAAATCTATAGCCAATCAGCTTACATTGAAAGAAAAGATTTCAAAATCTAGATGTATGTTTCTTGGTATATGCATATATTTATACATAAAATTTTTAGGTAAAGTCCTTATTAGAAAATAGTTCTTTGGGGCACCTGGGTGGCTCAGTCAGTTAAGCATCCGATGTTGGCTCAGGTCATAAACTCACCGTTTGTGGGTTCAAGCCCCATGTTGGACTCTGTGCTCAGAGCCTGGAGCCTGCTTCGGATTCTGTGTCTCCCTCTCTTTCTGCCCCTACCCCGCTCATGCCCTGTCTCCCTCTCTCTCTAAAAAATAAACATTAAAAAAAAAAAAGAAAATAGTTCTTAACATATATAAGTTTTGTGCCATTTAAGTTAGAGGAAGAACACGAACAAATTAATGCTATTTGTGGGTTAATTTTCAGTATGCTTGAAGTAATCATTAAGTTATATTTCAACTCTAATATAATGTTACCTTATGTGAAAGCATAAAGTTCATGTTGCGTTTTGTACTGAGGGTGTTCACCCATGTGCATAATGTTGTTTGCCACGAGAATAAACCTATACAAATTTTAGGATACCTTGATAATTTATTTTAGATTCCTTTCTATTTATTTATTTATTTATTTATTTATTAACACTGTAAGAAGTCTGAAGATGGGAACCTACTGCTATTGGTTTGGTAGCTCAAGAATGGAGAGGCAAGGTTTTTGTGATTTGTCAGGGCCTTTTCCCTTATTGCCACAAAATGTCTGTTGTAGTACCAGCCATCAAATCTACTTTCCAGAAGGCAACAAAAGGGGGAATATAAAAAGGGTAATACATTTATCAAGAAAAACAGAGACTTCCCAGCAGCCCTAAACACTCTTCTACTTAGTTCTCACTCAACACAGCTTTATCGCATCATCAACACTGTCTGCAAGAGAAGCTGGAATAGCAAATTTTCTTTTGTATTTATTTATTTCTGTAGTATGTATTTTTCCAGCCTCTATACCAGAGAAACACAGAATAAAAAGAGTTTGAATGGGTGAAGGAACCAACCTATAATATCCACCATAGCCCCAAAGTTAAGTTTCAAAAATATTGATATTGACTTTACTAGAAAATTTTCATTATTCAGTATTTTTAAAAGGAATGTGCTAAATGTAGCTTTTGATCTCAGGGTCATGAGTTCAAGCCCCACATTGGACATAGAGCTTTAAAATAAATAAATAAATAAATACATAAATACATAAATACATAAATAAATAAATAAAATTTAAAGAATGTGCTTAGTTACAGAATTTCATGACGTTTCATATATTCACTATCCTGATTTTAGCAGTCACATCTAATCCAACTCAATATTGCAAATGAGGATACTGAGATCCGGAAGTTTTAAGTAAACTCGCCCAAGACCACAGTAGGTCTTAATTACTCCAGATTAAGAGCCCTCTCTGATCTAAGATACACCTTTTATATCGGTGTCCTCCTCCCAGTATAACTAACTACTGCCTACTCTGCCTTTTCTGCGTAAGTACTAAAAAAGAGAGAGACAAAGAGAGAGAAAAGAAAAAAGAAAAGGAAAGTACATCTACCATCGTCTTCAAACTTATTGTCTTCCTCTGAGCCAAAACTCCATACACTGTAACATAAGTTGTAAAAAGTTTTCCAATGCATTTGATATTACTTGGATCAGTATTTAAAATCAGTTTTACGGGGCGCCTGGGTGGCTCAGTCGGTTAAGCGTCCGACTTCAGCTCAGGTCACGATCTCGCAGTCCGTGAGTTCGAGCCCCAGGTCAGGCTCTGGGCTGATGGCTCAGAGCCTGGAGCCTGCTTCCGATTCTGTGTCTTCCTCTCTCTCTGCCCCTCCCCCGTTCATGCTCTGTCTCTCTCTGTCCCACAAATAAAAAAAAAAAAAAAAAAAAAAAACGTTGAAAAAAAAAAATTTTTTTTAAATAAAATCAGTTTTACAGTATGACCCTCCTTTTTTGGTTTCTCATCCTAAATCTTTTGCTGTTAACTTTGCAGTTGCTATTTCAGAGACTAAGAACATTAGAATGCCCCTTCCTTCTCTAAAGACAATTGTAATTTCCTGTAAAGAAGCACCTTCTTTTCTATAGTTCCTTATGGCTGCCTGCCTAAGAAAACAGGATACATCCATAAAATAGCCTTAAGAAAATTCAAATTTAGAAAAAGACTAATTTGGGTAATGATTGTTAACAAAAAATTATTTGTTTTACAAACAGTTTTGGTCATTGAAAGCTATAATCATGTACTATTAAATAAAATTGGAACATGTAGGGGAATTTTTCTTAAAATTTATGAAGTGTTTAAAAAGCTTAATCTCTGCATTTTATTACATAATAAGCTCTTCTAGGGACTTCTAAATACGTAATTTTTATTTTCATGCAATTCAGGAGCACATAGAAAGCATTAAGTAAATTAACTCCCATTATTGCCATTGTCTTTTTTCTTTTAATAATTTGTGGTAATTGGATCTATGTTTGAAATACATAAGCATTATAGCCTCCAAGCAGAAGAATAGGAATAAACAGTTTTTAAATTATTTTTTATTGGCAGAAAATTCTTTAAAAACACTAATATTTTATAACTAGGTGTTCATAAATTACCAGGTTACTCAGAAAAGTGTCAAGATAAACAACAATGGTAGTACAGAGCAGAAGATAACATAGACTTGTCTTAACAGTGGTAGTGCTCAGAGGTCAAGTCTTTGCCCAGCCAAATGATCTATGAGGCCATAGAAGGTATATTTTGCTCTATAAAAGGAAACAAAAACAAAGACCTCAGATATAAAGACAGCCAACAAGTAACAGTATGACAATGAACTCTGACGGCATGAGGAACGTATAGGCTTTTTTTACATTATGCACAAACAATCCCCCAAATCTCAAAGGTTTATTTCATTTTCATGAAACTGATCCTTGGCCATTCAGCTATGAGTCTCCGCCATAATGTGTCTATTCTAGGGCCTCAACACATAGAGCACAGCTGTCTTGAAAGCACATTTTCTTGGCAGAAAGAGCAAAGCTATGGTGGACACGTGCACTGCTCTAAAAACTTCCCCTTGAAAGTTGCATATATCAGTTTCCCTCATGTTTCATTAGCAAAAGCGAGTCACTTAGCCAAGTCTAACTTCAATGCTGTGTGAAGTAAAATCCTCTTACAGAGAGGAGCCTCAATAGTATTGATAATAATATAATAATAATATTTGGGCACCTGGGTGGCTCTGTCGGTTAAGCATCCAACTTCGGCTCAGGTCATGATCTCACGGCTGGTGAGTTCGAGCTCCGCATCGGGCTCTGTGCTGACAGCTCAGAGCCTGGAGCTGCTTCAGATTCTGTGTCTCCCTCGTTGTCTGTCCCTCCCCTGTTCATCCTCTGTCTCCCTCTCTCTCTCTCTCTCTCTCTCTCTCTCTCAAAAATAAATAAACATTAAAAACAAAAATTAAAATAATAATATTTATTATTTTAATAATAATAATAATATTTATTTATTTAGGCTCATCTATACACCAGTCACTAGGCTAAGTGCTAGCACACAGATTACCCCTTTCCAATTTTGTAACAACCCTACAATTTGGGTACTAATTGTCATCTTTAAGAAGAGGAAATTGAGACAGAGTAAAGTTAATTAATGCTAAAATCCCACAACTAGCAAGTAAACATGGGATCCTAAACTCAGACACAGACAGTCTAACTCCAGGGTTCAGCTCCTAACCCGCATGCTGAAGTAGTACACAAAGTCCAATTGCAGAGTTTATGGAATATGGAATACATAAGACAAAAGATTCAATATTGAGACATATGAGATAAACAAAGGAAATTCATAAGATTTTAATGCTAAGTCAGCAAGTCCTGGTAATACACATATTCAGTAAACTTGGTTACTTGCAAAAGCTTTGCAATATCCATAACACCATGGAAAGAGATATTCTTAGAGATTGAGGCCAAGAAGACCAAGAAGGATAATGTGAGACAGACTATATTTATCAAAAAAGACCAAAGATTAAGACCAAGGGAACCTAAGAAATTAACCAAGATATGGATCCCTGACCTTTCAGACTAGTGAATTACCTAAAGTAGTGTTTAGGCAGTCCCTTCCTTTGTCCTATGTGTATCACTCTGGAATGAGTTAAAAGGAATAGGCATGAGTGTATAGTATTAGAGCCCAAATTTACACAATCACATGAGGTACGCAGAATGAATACTCCTATTTTCCAAACACACAACTTTCACCCTTTTTTTTTCACCCCATCAATTCTTTCACTATGTCCCACATCCATCAAAATAAGAAAAAAATCTGATATTCATTATATTCTAGTGCAAATAAATTTCCATTAATTTGCTCACTGGGGGGGAAAGAAGCTCACTGCTGTTACTATAGAAATGTTTCTGGACACTAAATGTGGGTGGACAAATGAGTATGTAATGCTGTTAGTTACCTACCTTTCCAGTTTATTAGTACCATTCTTTCTCTACTAACTAACCTAACTTGACTCATTCCTGTCTCTCTTGCTCCAACAGGCCCACTTTCTTCTCCGTTTTCTTTCTCTAGCTCTTGAACATAAAATTATCCACAACCTAGGTCACCTGAGTGGTTCAGTCGGTTAAGTGTCCGACTCTTGATTTCGTCTCAGGCCATAAGATCAAGTCCTGCATCAGGCTCCGTGCTTGGGATTCTGTCTCTCCCTCTCTCTCTGGCTCTTCCCCCCCCCAAAATAAGTAAACATTTTAAAAATTAAAAAAAATTGTCCACATGTACTTGCATATGCATGTTGAACTTAATTATCATGAAAACTTATCACATAAAATGTTGTATATTTATTTCATTCCTATTATTCCTGGCTTCTAATTTTGGCTCTCTGATACACTAAAAAGGGGGAAAGTTTGTTTTTTTTTTAATTAAGAATTAAATTAGGCTTTGAATATAAACCACATTCTATGGTAAACCACTTACCTTGAATAGACATAGATGACTGAATGGATAAATAAATAAACACGATATTGACTGAGCACATTATTAAATGTGTCAAATCATTTGGGGTTCCAATCTTAACTATCCACTTACACTTTGCTCTTTATAATTTGTGCCTTTGTGTAATCGGCAACTAGTAGCTGAGTTTTACAGAGTCACATTTTCAGTTTAATTTCAACCCGATTTCAGATTGAAAGTAATCGGATCCCATATTCATTTTATAGGGAATATTCACCCATTCCCTCCAGATCTCATCTCTTCTATGTCTGGCTCTCTGCTCAGAAGACAGTCCTCTGCAGACCATACCACCAGGGTTTCCTTGCCTTTGGGCTCCTGGTTGGATTTTGCCGGTGGAAGGCATGGATAAAGAAGTTACACTGGGTATTTAGCCCCATCGCTCCAGCTCTGCCTGCTGGGCCATCGTTTGGCAATGACTACATTCTTCCTCAGCCTGAAGCTCCTGCAAATATACCTCTCACAAGGGTCTGCTCAGAGGCACTCACCCCTCAACACCTCAAGCTGAGGGACATTAAGAACTTGCTACCATTGCTGCATTCCAAATACTTCTCTGTTACTTGATGACTCCTCCAAACTGTCTACACCTGTATACGGAGTGACTTAAACCCTCCTTACCCCTTTGATTGTGCCATCTGCTTTTCTGTTTAGATTACAATATAGGCTAAAAACCACCTATCCTAAGAATAAGGTTTTAAGTCAGGCAGCCACAAAATGCTCTGATTGCAGCTACCATATAGTTCCATCATCATCACAAGACTAAGACTGAAGAATTCTTTTAAGGCACAACGGGAGCTCACCAAAGTCTAGAGTTCCAATGTTTTCTGAGAATCTGGGATTTTCCTATCCAATGTAATTCAAGGTATGTAGGACACGTGTATATTCCTCCAAGCTTTAGCTTCACCATGCAGGGAAGGGTTACTATTTGTGTGTATGTGTGTGCGCGTGTATGTATGTGTGTGTGTGTTTCAGCTTAAGATGCACATGTATGTCTTCAATAGATATATCTAACACAATAATTATAGTATTGACATAACATGTAGCAAGTTGCATTGAAATGGATCATATAAAGTATGTGAATTAGGAGCCAAAAAGGAACCTGTTTTTGAAGTAGTTGTCTCAGAAAAGCATTCTAGTGTGTTTTTAGGGGCCACAATTAAAGAAAGTAATATTCTTGTTAGTCTTCAAATGAAGGTGTTCAGTACTCACAGCAGGAAAACTTAGAATAGATAGTCTAACACTATAATGAGGTGTTAAGAGAACTGGAAGAATAAGAAGCTTCAGATTTGAGGCTAACCACTGTATGTAAAGAAAAGAGAAAACTGTGGTTCATCTTCCATTTGGTTATTTCATTAGTGTGATGGTTCATATTAAAACTACCAAACAATGGAAACAAGGAAGTTTGTTGGGGAAAAAAAGTCAAATCAATAAAAATCATCTTTAAAGATTGCAAAATCATCAGCAAAATACAGCTGACTCAATGAATGTGCATTAGTCCCCTAATGCAGTAACGAAAGGTTTAAACTATTTCTGTTGATTTAAAACCACATATTTCCTTATTATTCTTCCAGGCTTGATATTATTTGTATTTTTATGTGTTTTTTAATGTTTATTTATTGAGAGAGAAATAGAGAGAGAGAGAGAGAGAGAGAGGGAGAGAGACAGAGAGAGAGAGAGAGAGAGAGAGAGAGAATCCCAAGCAGGCTCCACACTGTCAGCACAGAGCCCAGCACAGTGAGATCATGACCTAAGCCAAAACCAAGAGTTGGATGCTCAACCAACAGATCCAACAAGGTGCCCCTATTTGTATTTTCTAAAGATAATGTCAGCATTATACCCCTTCTGGATGCTTTTATCTTTATACCTTAAAGAAATGGACTTTCTCTAATGAATCCAGAGTACTGTAATATCCCCTACCCCATCAATAACCCCTTTTTTCTCTTCAAAAAGAGACTTTGATCTTTTTTTTCTTTAACAAAACTTTCCTAGTATTGGTTGAAAACCCTGGAAAAATAGAACTCAGCAACTATATTTTACATGGTATTACTCATCTCATAGCAGTTGCATGCTTCAGTGCTTTAAAAAAGCTTTTTAGATTTGTAATATACAGTAGTCCTCCCCTTATCTGTGGTTCAGCTTTCCATGGTTTCTGTTACCTGCTGTCAGCCTCGGGTTCAGAAACAGATGACCCTCCTTCTGACGTATCACCACTGTCATTATGCCTACATCATCAGTCGCTTCATTTCATCTCATCACGTAGGCATTTCATCTCACACCCTCACAAGGAGAAGGATGAGGTCGTATTCACATAGCTTTTATTACAGTATAGTGTTAGAAGTGTTTTATTTTATTAGTAGTTAGTATTGTTAATCTCTTATCATGCCTAACGTACAAATTAAACTTTATCATAGGTATGTACATATGGGAAAAAAATAGTATCTATAGAGCTCAGTACTATCCATGGCTTCGGGCATCCACTGAGGATCTTAGAATGTATCCTCTGCAGATAAGGGAGACTACAGTATTTCTTAAATATGTATCATTTCTCCCTACTGCCCTGTGCATTACTCAAATTTGTCCATTTAACACTAAAGAACAAAGTGCTATTTTTCCTAACTCTTTGGCTTACTAGTAAGAAAGGCATATTTTATCATCTTTAAATATGAAATGGATCCATGATTTTTAAAATATGTTACTTTGTAGTCTGACAAAGAAAATAGGACACAAAAGACATAAATTAATGTTAAGAAAAAGCTTACTGGGGAAAATATTTCTACCTCCTTGCTTTTCTCACTTAGAAATTTTGAAAGGATGAAGATTTCCCCAGAAAGGACTGGGGAATTTCAGAAGAACTAATAGGACATATTCACAAATCCTTATATTGAAATGTTATTTTAATATATTTCATTTGGAATTATTAAGAAATCCTCTTTCCTCCTATTTCAATATGACTTAACCTCAATGGTAGCCAAATATTTATGCTACAACAAATTCTTTTGGTGACTAATTCCTGTATTTCAAATAATGACTTTTCTACAGTTTTATTTAAACTTAGGGCCTGTGAAGAAAACGTTTAACTGTTTTAGAACACTCTGTTTGGAATTTTGAGTTAAATACAGTGGACTGAACAGGCATTTGTCTTGGGTTCTCCTAAAACCCCATTAAAATGACAATAATGATTGTTTTGAAGAATAAATCCATAAAAACAGAAAGAATGAGAAGGAAGACAACAACAGCACAATTGGAGAGGTTGCAAAACAAGATGGATGAATTATAAATGGTTAAGAAGCTAAGAGAAACCTTAAAATAAAAATAAGTCAACTCATGACTCAAGAATTAGAAATAACCCATACCCCTAATCATGGAACTGGCTAGTAGATACAGTATTGGAAATACAGAGTTAGTAATACTGGCTCTGAAAAGTTTTCAGAAAGAGTTTGCCCTTAGGAGATAATTTAATTGTGAACCACTGGATGCCTGGGGAAACTGAGGAGACACATCTGTCACATTACATTGATAAGTAGACTTCACAGTAGACACCTGAACTGCCAGTGCCCACTGTCCAGTTGATGCCCAGACTTTAGCAATTGGATTAATACTCCCTGGAATGGACTGAGGAAAATGATACTAGAACTCCTGTAGGTTGAGGGTAAGATTTCTCTAAAACAGAAGGAAGAGTATACTGTGGATGTTTGAAAAAGGATGTGCTTATTGCATTGCGTGAGGGGTGGGGGAGTGGGGGGTGTAGGGAGATGCGGAGTGAGACAAGGATTTCAAAATAAAAAACATAATAAATACCTAGGGTGCGTCCATGAGGGACCCCCAATAGCAGGTTTGAGTGCTGCTCTCTTCGCACTATGTCAGTCATACTTAGTTGCGACAGCTTTCAGTTGCCTGCAATGCTTTAGTAATTCTGATATATCCTTGTAGCCTGGTGTGCATGATTTGTAGGGAATAGACACATAGGACAGTGAAGGAAATGCTGCCTGTTGCACAGAAAGTCCTCTAGAAGGGCACCTGTTGGAACAGAACAGCATCACAGTTCCAGGGAAAGAGCCAGCCACAAAGTTTGTGGTGATCAACAGGAACACATGGCGAGAAAAAGCAGCTGAGGGCAGGCGCTCAGAACAACTGTGAGAAAAACTCAATCTCAAATATTCTGGAAGGCGGTGACAGTGAGGGAGTATTGCAGCTGGTTTCCCCAGAAAGCAGACTCTGAGAAAGAGGATAGTGTGCAGAGAGCTTACTAAGCAGAACTCTTGGGACCAACCTTTTGTGGGGAAAGAAGTCAGCAGGATTGGGCAGAGGGAGAAGCTGGGCTGTATGTACTGCAACCACACACAGCCTTGAATGAGCCACAATGAGCTCTGAAGCTGGAATGGCCCTTTCTAGTCATCTTGAGCCAGGGTGAGGTGGCTGAGCCTTTTTTGTCCTTAGTTCAAAGGCATGCATTTGGGCAAGGACGCTCTCTTCAACAAAGGATAACTCTTTCCATCAGCTGAGGAAATAAGTCCTTCAGTTCTGAACGGGGGATTTGGACAGCACAGTATAGTATCCACCATAGTAGAGAAGACTGAAAAATGTTGAAATAGAACATGAGTTTCAGTAGAAGGTTGCTAAACTGCTTTGTGAGAAGAGTAGACTTGGTTACATGCAGGGAGAGGTTTTGTTTTGCAGAGGATGGAGGGTAAACACACCGAAAAAGTGTGTTTGGGTAGTAACGAGAGTTCTGAGAGGTAGTGGAAGGGGTGAAGGAGGAGAATGAAGGCACGATAGCTGGTAGACTAAGATTAACTTTGCCGGGGCAGGGGGGTTGCGGGGGGAGAGAGGAGGGGAGAAGGGTTGCAAAGAAGTGAGGGGATTTTTATTACATTTTAGCTATGTGGTATGCCTGTGTGAACCTTCTTCTCTATCAAACCACAAAATCTGCAATAAATTTTTCATTATTCACCAAGACATTGTGGAATTGGATGTTTCCTGCTGTGTTTTATTTTATTTTCAACTACAACAAAGTGTGAGTACTGTCTCTGAGCAGCCTTGAGCCTTTAAGGCCTAGACTGATCACTTAGGGGCCAGCCCCATCTGGCAACAGATGCCTTCACAGTGAACATGATGGTGAAGTTCAGAGCAAAAGTAGAAAAAGACTTGTGTTCGGTATTATCATCAGACAAACTTTAGGCATGTCAAAACACGTAAAATCATTCTGTTTGCACCATCACTGTCTAAAAAGACAACAACCTTGGAATTGGAAATTTGATCTCATGAGCAAATCTCTTTAAATATCATCTATGTATGGAGTGCTTCCAAATGTATCCCCTAGCCAGATCTCTCCCCTCATTCCAGGCTTTGTGGCTGCTACTCAACAAATTTGCTTAGATGTCCCAAACCAGGTGTCTGATCTTCTCTCTGCAATCGAGTACCCCTTAGAGTTTTTCTCTCCTCAGTTAATAACAACTCCAAACTTTCAACTACTCAGGCCCAAAATTTGGATTCATGTTTAATTTCTCTCTTTCTCTCATAAACTATATCCAATTCATTAGCAAATCCTGGTAGCTTTGCCTTCAAAATATATTCAGAGTCTGATTGTGTCTCTCCATCTCCACCATTGCTCCCAAACCATCATTACCTCTCACCTGGATCAGTTTAGTAGCCTCTTAACTAGTCTTCCTGCTTCCACCTTGTTCCTCTACAGCTTATTCTCAGGGTGGAAACCAACACAAATAGAAGTCAAAGTCTTGGCAATGGCCTACAAGATCCCTAGATGATCTAATTTTCTACTGCCTTCTGACCTTATGTCCTGTAACTCTGCCTCTCATTTTCCACGGGTATCCCTGTTGTCCCTAGCTGGTATCCCATGCCAGGCACACCACTGCCCACACTCTTTGCATTTGCTGTTCCCTTTGCAGCAATGTTTTTCTCCCTAATATACACAGAATACACCCCCTTTAATACTTTACTATTTACTCACAAAGCACCTCCTTAAATTCGACAGCCCTCACATTCTTTCATTCCTTATTTCCCTTCCTTCCTGATTTCTATGGTACCTATCTCCATATGATATACTATATTTTTTACTTATTTATTTGAGTACTATATATCTTCCTCCATTTCCATTTAAAGCAAACTCCACAAGGCTAGAGATTCTTATCCTATTCAGTGTTATATTGCTAACCGTCTGGAACAGTACTTGGCACGTAGCAAGCAGGTGATAAAATTGACTGAATGAATTTCATAAGTTAATTTTACACTATGAGTATTTGAGAAGGTGCATGTCTTCATCTTGATCTTTATCTTGAGGATTTCATCAAGTCTCAGTACTAAATACCTGTGCAAATAGTAGAGTTTCATTAGGCGATGTCATCTAGTATGTTTTTACTCCAAGCAAAAACCTGCTGAACGTTATCTTGCTATGAGTATATGCAGGAGGCAATATAAAAGATAGTTGTGGTCCAAACCCCAAATCCCAATCCATTCCTTCCAGTTCACTCCTCGTGTAAACAGAGTTTCATGTAACATTTCTAACAGAATGGAATCATTTGGGGAAGGTAGAATGGAAAACCGAGTGGGTAGCTTGAGAGAAAAACACTGGAAGTCGTAATTTGCCTTTCATAAATTCACACAAGTGAGAAATTCATCTAAAAATGGAAATTCTAAAACAACCAGAAAAAAAAATGACTTACGAACCAAATTTTTGTTTTTCTTTCTCTTCTTTTGTAAAAAATGGCTTCCATTTGCTGTGACTCCATCACCTGAAAGGGACCACTGACATTGGTAAATGCACTCCTGGAGCACATCTGTCCTTCCATTCCCATCAATCAGCAACACGAAGTAAGTGCCCACTTTTCACATCAGATATTGTGATGTGTTTAAGAGGCACCTGGGTGGCTCAGTCGGTTGAGCATCCGACTCTTGGTTTCAGCTCAGGTCATGATATCACACTTCATGGGATCGAACCCAGCGTCAGGCTCTGTGCTGATAGCATGGAGCCTGCTTGGGATTCTCTCTGTCCTTTTCTCTCTCTGTCCCTTCCTTACTTGTGCACGCACACTCTCTGTCTCAAATAAATAAACTTAAAAAAAAGAAGAAGAAAAAGAATCAGACAACACTATCCTTAGTCTTCTTAATTTTTCCAATTGGACTGAAGAGCATTGGAAAAGCAGTTATACCTCTTTAATTCACACACTACTAAAGCTGAATTTGTGACTATTCAGAAGGAGGCCAGGGTAGTTTTTGTACTACCTCCAAAGAGAATCTTTATTAAATAAATGAATTTTCCACAAAATTTCATGAAAACTATTTTAACTGTTTCAGGCCACTATTTTCAAGTACCTTTAAGCATTTAAAAATACTCATTTACACACAGCTTGTTGTTATGTCATTCAGAAATAATTTTGATCTATTTACTAAAAGCAAGTCAGCAAAGGACATCTAAGCCAACGTTTCTTTCAGACCTAGCTATGGTAGCTTCCTTAAAAGAGGTAAAAAACTGTAATTATTTGTAAATCTTTTTTTAGCTGAGGATTTTTCACATTAAATATAAATTAGAGTGGTTTCCCTATACTTAAATAAATTTTAAAACATACAACTGAACTTACATAGAAATACACACAAATGCTATATAGGTGAGTGGGGGGAGAAGGAAGGAAGGACAGATAGATGGAAGGAGAAATGGACAGAAGGAAGGATGGAAGGAATAAAAAAGAAATAAAAACATAAACATTATTTTTAAGGTAACTAAAACCAACTATGTCACAACAGATTGCTCAGCTGGACAACCAAAGCCTTTCATAAACTGGTTCTATCTTTTTCAGTTCATCCACCAAATAAAGATATTTTGTATATTTATTACTGATCTGGAAAATTTCCCAAATATAAGGACCATAAAATTTAGATATTTTGTATCCTCAGTTAGTAGATGGATTTGGACATGGCATGTAGTTAAGGCCTATTACCCAAAAAATGTTTTGGTCCTAGGCCTTCCATTTCTCTCTCTCTCTTTTTTTTTTAAATTGATTTTTGAGAGAGATAGAGAGACAGAGCACAAGCGAGGGAGGGGCAGAGAGGGAGACACAGAATCCGAAACAGAATCCAGGCTCTGAGCTGCAAGCACAAAGCCCAACACGAGACTCAAACTCATGAACCATGAAATTATGATCTGAGCCAAAGTCGGACATTTGACCAACTGAGCCACCCAGGTGCCCCCCATTTCTCATTTTTGTGTGGCAACATAGCGTAGGAAATCTAGAGCTCTATAGCCAGACACCCCGACTTCAAATTCTGGCTTTACCCTTTACTAGCTCAACAAGCATATCACAACCTCCCTGTGCCTCAGTTTCCTCATCTATAAAATGAAGGCATAATAGTTGTATATAATTTATACTTTGTTGCAAACATGAAATGAGTTATTGCCTATAAAGTGCTTGGTATGGTACTGGCATAAAGTAAGTGCTCCATAAGTGCTAGCATTAATTATTACTGCTATTGTTATTATGGCTGAAATTCAGTCATTATCTTTATATTTAGTTTCTTCCTGTACTTAGTGAAGATTACTGCCCTGTCACATGCCTACCTTTCAAGGTAAACCAGCAATGTAGCAAAGGCTCATGAAGGAAGGCTAGCCTCAGTCTATTAAATGCAGGATGAATAATCAACATTGAGATAAGTAAATCAAAAATATCAGAATAATATAGCTAAATTCTATTAAAGATATTTGAGGCTGTATTCACTGCTTGGATAGGACAACCCAATGATTGATGATTCCCCCAAATAACACTGATATTCAACAATCTAGTATTGTATAGATTTTTATATAGGTTCCTACCTATATATGTCCACATTTGTCTTAGATTCTTAGAGTGTTGTGATAAAGGAAATAAAGTATACCTTCATCAATAGAGTCACAGCTTTAGACATTTATTCCCTGATATAAAAATCAAGCCATAGGCACTAGAGTAGCCTTACACTCTCAGGTTAGAACTAAGTTCTTGCCTTTATGAAAAGAAAAGAAAATGGTCCAGATTACTTTATCTTCTGACCAAAAAAAAAAAAAAAAAAAAGTGCTATTAAACAACATACAAAGAAGAAATTTAAGGTATTCATTGATCAACAGCTATTGCCTTTAGAACATCAGTAGTGTGTATATATCATGCTCTTTGAAGTGAATTCTTGTATGTAAAAAGCAACTCTATAATTTGCAATAACTGTTTACACATGTTATTTCATTTGATCTTTATAACAATCAACAAAGGGATAAATATAAATACCATGTAAAGTAGATATTAATACTTTTTAAAACTATGTCTTAGGGAACCTAAGGACTAAGCCATGGTCAAATGGCTAGTAAATAGGGGAATCAGATTCAGATTCTAAATCAAATTATTTCAGTATTCAGTAACTTCTTGTCAAGGGTGTATTATGTGCTAAATACTATACTAAGCTCTAGGGCTGTAATTACTCTTTGCCTTTTACTGGTTTTCAGTCTTGACGAGATGATAGAAGAGCAACAAAGTCATTACAGTACAATGATAATGGAAATTTCATTCATTGATTCATTCATTCAATATTTGTTGCCTATTGTATCAGTCTGTTCTAGCAGGAAACAATGGCATACTCTGTATTTATCTAAGTATTTATCTCTGGCTATGGCTTAGTTATGGTCCCAACAGAAAACAGGTAGTACTCCCAAATTAGGATAATTTAAGTAAGGCTTAATAAAGGCAAGATTTATATGGGTAGAATCATCCAACTTCCCAGGAGTAATAACAGTTGGCCTGTTACTACCTTGAAGCTTCTATCAAGGTAAGAATGCAGTAACTGGAATCCAGGAGAATCCAGTAGAGAGGGCCATCTTGAAAGGAACTGTATTCTTTGAATGCAAAACAATATCATCAGGATGATATTCCAAGGTGGGAGCCAGAGACATAAGTACACCAAACTCACTCTCCTCTGACCCCTGATGAGATTCCCATTGGCTAAACCCAACAGGAAGCAAGAGGTTAAGGTTGTAACCCATAGATGTACTCCATACAGAGCCGTCTCAAAAGGCATAAAAGTGTATGGAGAACAGTAGGATGTGAGTATGGAGAGGCCAACAATTCTAGAGGGCAAAAGTCTGAAGTCAGTTTGCACATCACTGCAATCTGTGTCTCCATGGTCAAAGGACCTCCAATTCTGTGTGGGTAATCCTCCTCTGCCTTCCTTTTATAAGGACACTTGTGATGGCATTTAGGACCCACCCAGAAAATCCAAAATAACCTCCACACACATCTCAAAATCCTTAACTTAATCTCTTATGCACAGACCCCTTTTCAAATAAGGTAATATTTGTAGGTTTCAAAGATTTAGGGTATGGTATCTTTGGGAGACCATTTTTATACATGCCACAGTTTTCATTTTCAAATGTGAGAAGACAATGTATAATACCCAAAACTGAAAAATGAAGCAGTAACAAGCCTGTTTTTCAGTGACATGTAGGTATATACCCAAAGAATTAGCTAGAAAGGGTAAAATCGCTGACTCTGTGTAGGGTTAAATAAACATGGAGGAAGACATCCTCAACCAGGACTCCACTAGAATATTAAAAAAAAATTCTTTTAATGTTTATTTACTTTTGAAAGACAGAGGTAGAGTGTGAGTGGGGAGGGGGCAGAGAAGGAGATGCAGAATCTGAAGCAGGCTCCAGGCTCTGAGCTATCAGCACAGAGCCCAATGCAGGGCTTTTACTCAGGGACTGCAAGATCATGACCCAAGCCAGATGTTTAACCTACTGAGCCACCCAGCTGCCCCTACTAGAATAAATATTTAAACCTTAGTGCCCTAAAGCATCCATCGTGTGTTAGTAATTATCTTCTCTACTATGCTTCATGAAGGGACTATCGCTCCACTATTAATGGGAAATTGGGAAAAAGAAAAAAAGTCCCTTAAATCCTATTCTGTAGGGCTTAATTTTCTAATGTAACCCTGGTTGAGAGAGGCATTTGGAGCTGGACACAAAAGTAAAAGTAAGCTTTAAAAAAGTAAAGTAAGGGGTGCCTGTGTGGCTCAGTCAGTCAAGCATCTGACTCAGGTCATGACCTCCTGGTTCCTGAGTTCGAGCCCCGAGTCGAGCTCTGTGCTGACAGCTCAAAGCCTGGAGCCTGCTTCGGATTCTGTGTCTCCCTCTTTCTCTGCCTGCCCCTGCTCATTATATTCTCTCTCTCTCTCTCTCTCTCTCTCTCAAAAACAGATAAACATTAATTTTTTTTTAACTAAATAAAAGGAGAAGGAGTGGAAACAACATCTTTCAAGGGTTTCAAAAGTCTAGTATTAAGAGCAGAAGAGAAAGAGGAAGTTCTGACAGTTGCACAAGTTTCCTAAAGGAGATGAGAGAGTTTGGTTTTAGACAGAAGGAGAGGCACCTATTCTTTCACAGCTAATGAGGGAAGAAAGAAATGGGATAGATGCTGGTAAATTTTAGGTGCATAGCAAGAAGTTGAAGAAACTCATACGTGGTAACTCTCACTTTTTCTGTGCAAAAGAGATTTTGTATGATTATACTTCACTCCCCACTTCATTATGACTGTCATCGATAAAACAGAGTCATTAACATACAACAACTCTGAAAGATCACTTTGTCTTCTTAAAGAAGTAATCCAACTTCAACTTGGTATCTGTGTTAACATCAGCTAATAATCATTTTCTGAAGTGTTCTATTCAATTTACATCTCTCGCCTCCTAGAAGGAAGAATGTTAATGGTGAGGAAAGCTGTCAAGTCTCTGATTACTGCCTACAAATGTTATCACTTGCTACTGTTCAACAATGTTCTGATGAAAATATTACTACTAATGGAACAACATGCATATGTTCTTAGGATAGAAATAGTATTGCGACATTCTGCTTGCTTACAAGTAAAGTAAATTAACATTGAACTGAGGTGAAAAGTAATTCCTTGAGCAAAGTTCTCATGAAATTTTAGCTCTGAATGCACACATTTCATAGAAGATTGCAAGAGACTTCATTCAGGCTTGAACACTTACCTAAATAAAAATCTCATCTCTCAGTAGGTATTATTATGGAATTAAAGCAGTTAATGCAGCTCCAATCTCATATTTCTGGGTACACTAAATTGTGTTTAGTGTCATAAACTCTCCCCAAGGGGTTGACAAAGGACAAAAGATAGAGCCAGAAACCACCATCAAATCAATCTATGAGTAAATTTCATACCAGCCATCTATCTAGTTGGCTTTCTTGAATTCAAACTAAATTTTATAAAACCATGTCCAATATCTTCATTGATGATGACAGTAATGCAAATTTCTTTTTTTTTAAATTTTTAATGTTTATTTATTTTTGAGAGAGAAGCAGTGTGAGTGGGGGAGGGGCAGAGAGAGAGGGAGACACAGGATCTGAAGCGGGCTCCAGGCTCTGAGCTGTCAGCACAGAGCCTGATGTGGGGCTCGAAACCACAAACAGTGAGATCATGACCTGAGCTGAAGTTGGATGCTTTACCAACTGAGCCACCCAGGCAACCCAACAATAATGCAAATTTAAATGTAAACGACTTTTAGCCTACAGTGTATTAAAAAGTAAAGGGTAGGTAGATGCAAGAATTTTACATGAAGTAAGGAATAGCAAAGGAATTTTTAAATTAAAACCACAGAAAATTTATATTTAACAAGCATACTGAGCTTTTTCATGTGCTTTAACCGACAGTTCCAAGAGTGAAACTTTATTCTAAGGAAATAATTTTATGTACGGATGCCATTTAGAGGTAAAGATGTTCATCACAGCATTGTATTTAGTTTAGAATTATTCTTAGTTTTAAAAGCTAAGAAACTATCATTGGGAGAGGGGAGTGGGCAGTGAGGAAATGTCATTGCACATCTGTTTTCATAATATACTACTATGCAGCTATTTAACAGAGTAAATAATAGATAGATATCCAAAATGTATTAAGTGGTAAATACAGGTTGCCAAACCAAATACAAAATGTGATCCCAGGGTTGCCTATTTATAGTGTATATGCATACAAATTTGTGTTTAAAAACATAGGCAAAAATGTGGAAGAATACACACTAAATTTTATTGCATTTATTTGTGTGGTGGAATTACTGTTAATATATACACTTAAATTTCTATAACTAACATGAATTATTCATATAATGAGAATACGAAAGAGAATTTGCTTTAAAAATTATGTTTGCTAGGTGTTTTGAATGACTAAGTGAAATCCCCATGTCATATCAAATGCAAAAGCAGGATATGAAACTGTACATAAAGCATGAAATTTGTCACAAAAAAATGCAAGAAATATGCCAAAACGAGTACTAGGATTTTAAGTGACATTTTTTGTACTCATTTATACTTCTTCACACTTTTCAAAAATTTCAACAATGAATATTTATTCATTAAAAAACAAGAAATAGAGAAACATAAAGATTCATAGAAAGTGTAGAATTCCATGCAAAAAAACTAGTAACTAATGTTCACCATTGAAATTTTTCCACTGGAACGTGCTCAGTATGGTGTTTATGAAAGGCACTTCCTGCCAAATGTTCATTTATTCCTTTAAAAAATGATCTAGAAACTTCACAGACTAGATCTCCCAAATTTCTAGCTTCGGGGGCTAAGTATGTCTAACTCAATCAAGTCTGAACAAACCAATGGCCGAGGTGAAAAAGTTTTTAACGGAAGACTAAGCAATCACGTAATGTGTCCTTGAGCCATTGTCAAGCAGTTAAATATAAAATAGAGATAACAATGCTTTAAATTCAGAGGTTGAAAAAGAGGACACTAATGTGACTTAAGAAAATTTAATAAATGGGTGAGGGAATGTAGGGAGAGCAAACGTGTAGGACTTAAATTAAGCTTTAAAAGATGGACAATATTTGACTAAAACCAGGGAAAAGATTTCATATAGTCATCATGTATGCATAACTGGATTGAAAATTGACACCTTATTACTTAGACATGCAAAAAAAAATAGTCTTCTTGTGATTCACAATGGTCATAGTATTTATCTTGAGCCCAATTCTGGAGGAAGCTGGTGGGGAAAGTGAGTATTGTAGGTGAGGGATGCAAACTTAATAAATGTTGGTTTCTCAGTCTCTTAAACTTTTATTGATGACTCAATATTTTAAGACTAATGCTCAAGTTTTCCGATTTCCTCTAGAGGCAATGTAAGAATAAGTTACTTTATATAAAAAGAATAGTTGGTGTAATCATAAGGTTGTGAAAGTTCCTGATTGTATTTCTCTCTCCATAGACTGGCCATGGTAAAATGGAGGCATGCCATATCTTTAAATAATGGAATTTAGCCATGCTATCTTTACCAAGAACAGATGTTAATTTGGGAATAGCATAGTCTAAATCTCAGTCTAAAGACTGTGAATAGAAATGTTTTCTCAATTAGCGAGGAGCCTCCCCCTTCCCATATTGTGAAATGTCACATTTGGTTTCTTCCATCTGAGGGACCCTACAGAGAAATCATCTCTTATAAGGAGTTACAAGGTATTTTAAATGCTGTTCCCTTGTTTATCTAAGAAAGAGCCAAGATTCTAGAAATTTCTTTAGGCTTAGTGGTTTGGAAGTGTGGGGAATCAGGGAGACAAGGATGCCAATACTTTTTTTAGGCACCCTCTTCTTCCCATTCAGCTTTCCAACTGTGCTGCCCTTCTGCCTTGCTGACTAAAGGGACTAATTGCTCACCACTCACTTGGTGGCTTTCAATTCTGTGTCTTTTCACTAAAGAGAACTCTCTCTGGGCTCTGCCACAAATCCTGAGAAAGGAAGGAGTTGAAGAGAGAAGATCTGGGCTGAAGGATGTGTTATGCCTTGTGATTCATTCAAAATTTCCTTTTCCTTTTGAACTTTATCCACTGTGTCTGGGTCAAGTCTGTGAACCTCAGCTCCCCTGCCACTCAGGATGCATTTCTCCATCAAGGATACTGCCAGGGAAGACTGAGCATGGGTTTTATTACCAGCCTGGGGAGACCAGCCATCAACTCTAACAACTCCAGTCATTGTTCCTCAGTCCATTTCAGGAAGGACTGTATATGTCTTATTACTCCATATCCTAGCTTACCCCTCTCTTTGGGTCACCCACCACTAATCAAATGTGTCCTGAGCTTCCAGCACCTACCAGGCCCTGAGCTTCAGCTCAAATTGGAATTAAAAAAATGGAAAAGTCATGTCTCTATATTAAAACACAGCAGAGGCTAAGGAGGACTTAAAGGCAGACATGGAAAAATTTCATCTTAAGACTGGACTGTAGAGGGTCTGGGAAGGGGGTGGGTGCTGGTGGTGTCAGGAAGGTAAACTAGGGCTAGATTACAGAGAACCTTTAATTCTGAGTGAAAAAGACAAGATGCGACAAATCTTATTTTTTAAGCAGTGGTATTTCTGTGATTTATGTCAACAGTTTATTTTTGAATCTTAAAAAAAGTTATTTTGGTCACTTTAAATATACCACAAGCACATTTTTAAACTCTTAGATTTGTTAACACCTGCAGCTTTGTCATTGTACAAAATAAGTCACATTAAATGCTAAGTGGAAAAGCTTAAATTAAGTCTTTCAAGAATAGCCTCATCTGGAAACCAATGCTGATGGTGAGGTTTGGGGGCACCACTGCTCTAATACCATGCTTATCATTCTTAAATTTGACTCTGTGATAGAACTTTGAGGAGATGTGAGAAAAGGAGGCAAATTTCTTGCTGGCCATTCATCAAAATCTTTAGTGAGTATCTATTAACACATGATCTATGCTAGGTGCTATTTAGGAGGAAGCTAAAATCATGGTTCACCCTTTTCGTATTTATAACCCTAAAAGAAACTTAATTCTAAGAACTCCAATGCCTCAAATAGAAGTTCACATTGATTTTTAGCCTATCATCATAAATCTATTACACTATCTTCACTTTTTCAAGAATCCTCCAATAATGCTAAATACATTTTAGTTATTAAGTACCTACTCTATTATTTATCTACTGAGAACCAATTATGTGCTGACCTTTACATATATTACCTAATTTAATCTTCACAACAACCTCATGAGGTAGATTTTACTATCCTCATTTCAAAACAAGTAGCTTGACTCTCAGCAAAATTAAATAGCAGGGCTTAGTTACACAGCTAAAAAGAACCCAGCCTAGTTTTGCCTGATTGCAAACCTGTGCTCTTTCTCCCTCACACATTGTCTGGGCAGCAAGTTAAGAAAATACAATATTTAGAGGATTACGATGAGGACATACACCCAGCATGGAGGGCCATAAATATTGGCATGTCTGGTTCTGCCTAATAGAGTGAATTAGCCAAAAAATCTCCCCACGGAGAAACAGAGATCTAAGTCCAGATTTAAAATATAAGTGCTTTACTAGATAAAAGAGTTTAGCATATCATGTTCAAACATAAGTCTGAATGAAAAACCACGTTGGTTTCAGAGACCTTCTGGGATCTGATAATGTTAGAGCACAGAGTGTATGTGTAAGAGTGATACAAAGTGAATTAGGCAGGGAATAAATCATAAAAAGCATCCTAGAGTTTTGCTTGATGGAAAGGTCTTGTTTCCAGAAAATATTTAATTTATAGGAATTGTGTGGTTATAACTGAGTTTCCTTTGCTCAAGTTGCCAAATGGAAAATGCGGTACCCAAGCAAAAATGATTTGTTCATTTATTGAGTATTGTAATGTGCCAGAAACTGTGTAAGGCACTGAGGATAAAGACCTAAGGAAGAGGATACTCTATTGTAATTGATACTGAGGTTGACTGTTCTCCATCCCAATACACCCCCTTGCTGTAACAGGACTGACCTCGGAGACAAGGCTGGAGTGATTTTCTAAGTCAAATATAATAATTCCATCTCCCTTTCAATGCCACATTTAAGCCAGTCTGAGTTTCTAAATGTTCTTGAGATAATTCTTGTCCTTAGGTGGACTCATCATTCAGTTTTTAGGAGACTGATGGATGAACTGATTGATACACTGCTTTGTTCCAAAAACAAAGATTTCAGCCCAGCCTGCAGATGTGCATGCAAAGTACCAGAATAAAGAACAAACTGATAAAGAGGTGCCTGGGTGGCAGACTCTTGATTTCAGCTCAGGTCATGATCCCAGGGTCGTGGGATGGAGTCCCACATCAGGATCTACGCAGAGCATGAATCCTTCTTAAAATTCCCTCTCTCCCCTGCTCTCTTTCTCTCTCCCTCAAATAAATGAAAATGAAACAATAAGTAAATAAAAGAATAAACTGATGAAGAATTGAGAATAAGGGGACTAAAAGGATAGTGAACAGCTACTAGAAAAAGCAAATTTGACCCTAATGTTCCTAGAAGAAAAAGCACAAAAGAAAAACATGAATAGTTAATAAAAATCATCAACCAATTGAATGATAACAAAGCAACAACAATAGCTTATACTTAGTAAGTACTTATGGTCCAAGCACTGTTCTAAACACTTATGATATATTAATTTATTTAATTCATATTAATTCATTTAATCTATAGCACAACCCTAGAAGTGTTTTCATCCCCACTTTTGAAAGGAGAAAAAGTGAGGCCCATGAAATTTAATTAAATTATTTAATTATCTAATAAGTACAGAGCTAAGAAGAAAAATAAAAACAAATGAGTAGCTCAAGGGAAGCACAGTATTCTTAATACATTGCCAGAGAGAAATATTTCTCAAGGGTCCTTATAAAGGGAGATTTTGCATTATAATAGTTAACTTGGTTGTGCAGTAATGCAGAAAATTCCCTGGCAGATAAATAAGATTTTTTGTTTTTAATGTCCGTGAAGGATAAGATTTAGAAGTAAAATCTGGATGCTCTGAAACATCTTTGTATTTCCTCTCAGTAGTTATGATCCTTTTCTCTGCCAGATGAGTAAGGTTTCAAGTTTCAAAAATACAGGCTTAAGCTGATTGTGAAATGAATCCTTCATTGGGGACTGGAAAATCTACTCACCTAGCAACTATCTTTCAAAGATACATACTGTATATGTATTTGAAATTTCCAGTAGAATTACGATTTTGAGAAATATTCTTTCTTACAGGAAGTGAAATGCATCATCTTACACGAATTTCCTTCATCATCAATATTTTGGATTGTTTTCCACTCAGACAATGGCTCTGGCATTAAAATCATGGGTAAATCTCTGGTGCTGGTTTATTAGGCATGTGGCCTAAACAGACATGGTCCCTTTGGTAGTATCTCCTCTCCATGCCTGAGTCACTTGGTTCTCCCCAGGCTTTGTCCTTCTCCTGGTCATTAAAAGCCATTGTCAGGAACGGATCTGAACAACTTGCTTCTACTAAAGTTAAACACAGGCGAGGCTTAATATCTACTTACATTTTAACCATAGAAAGAACCTGAAGGATCCAGTCACTGAATGTGGAGATTGTCTGATCTAGCCAACCTGGCCTTTTAAAGCCATATTACACGTTAAGAAAGGAGAATAAGGAAGAGAGAAGCAAGGGATTAACGTTCAAAATCTACACCTTACATTTCATTCTTAATCAAAATTATAAGGAAAATATTTCCTGCAAATGAAGAGGTGAATGTTTTCACTATAAGATTGCAGGGGTGCCTGGGTGGTGGGTGGCGTAGTCTGTTAAGCGTCTAACTTCTGCTCAGGTCATGATCTTGTGAATCGTGAGTTCAGCCCCTCATTGGCCTCTGGGTTGACAGCTCAGAGCCTGGAGCCTGCATCAGATTCTGTGTCCTCCTCACTCTCTGCCCCTCCCCCATTTGCACTCTGTCTCTCTCTTTCAAAATTACATAAACATTAAAAACAAGTTTAAAAAATTTACAGCATTGTAGATGTTGTAATATACTTATTTTTCCTAAAGAACTTCATATTCATGGGGCACCTGGGTGGCTCAGTGGATTAAGCATCTGACTCTTGATTTCTGCTCAGGTCATGACCTTGAGGTTCATGTGATCAAGCCCCACACTGGGCTCTACTCTGACAGTGCAGAGCCTGCCTGGGATTCTCTCTCTTCCTCTCTCTCTCTGCCCCTCCACTGTTCATACTCACTCCCACGTGTGCACGCTCTCTCTCTCTCTCTCTCTCTGAAAATAAATAAACCTTAAAAAAAAGAATTTCAAACTTACAAAAATGATAAAAAGTCAAACTTCTTTTTTAGGCCCAGGGCAACACAATTATCCACAGATTATAAAATTCTATGAACTCTTTGCTATTGGCTTGTGAGACATAAACACATTGAGAATAAAAATGTGATGGGGCGCCTGGGTGGCGCAGTCGGTTAAGCGTCCGACTTCAGCCAGGTCACGATCTCGCGGTCCGTGAGTTCAAGCCCCGCGTCAGGCTCTGGGCTGATGGCTCAGAGCCTGGAGCCTGTTTCCGATTCTGTGTCTCCCTCTCTCTCTGCCCCTCCCCCGTTCATGCTCTGTCTCTCTCTGTCCCAAAAATAAATAAAATACGTTGAAAAAAAAAAAATTTAAAAAAAAAAAAAATAAAAAAAATAAAAATAAAAAAATAAAAAAATGTGAAAGAAATAATTTTGCAGTAGTTTGATAGAATAAGTTTATGTCTCTTGCAACAAATAATTTTAAAAATTATATTATTATGTTTTTTAAAATATCTTTTTTCTAGTAATTCATTTTTATTGTATTTTACAAAAGAATTGATCTACAATGGATTGGAGATATATATATATATATATATATATATATATATATATATATATATATATATAAAGAACTCCACAGTTAGTTGGAGAAGCACTATACTATAGTATAAATAATTCTGTGTTAAATAGGACACTGTCATATTTTGTTCTAAAACAAGTAAATGGTACCAGGTGTCAGAAGTTTAAAAATATTTTGTGGGGGAAATCTTCTATCCACTAATGCAACTTTTATATGTATGTGTATGCATATGAACTAGAAAAAGATTTGCATTGTCTGATAATCAAATATATATTCAGGAATCAATACTGGAGAAACACTATAATCAGGTAAAGAAAATATTAAATGATAACAAGATAAAATAATTTCCCAGAAGTTGTTGGAACTCAAACCGAGGAAAGGATGTCCACTGGGGCTGTTGCATTTTTGGCAAATGGCTGATAATGGAGGAAAGATTAATAGAATCATAAAAAGTTGGAAATCACAGAATCCTACTTCTTCGTTTTGACAGATGAGCTCGGAATAAGGAAGAAACTGTTGGAACTAAAACGATGAACTGGTGGGTGAGAACTGCAGTTCTCATTATATATACAGTTTCCATATATAAATACATCTTTGTTGCTATTTTGTAATATCCAGAATCAGATAATATTAGAGTGAGAGAAACCATCACTATCAAATAATACAGCTTCTAAATTTTACACATAAGACAACCATGGACTTACGAGGTTAAGTGAGCATGCCTGAAATTGCTCAGCACTTAAAAAGTAAGATCAGGAGGATTATCTCATTCCCGTTGCAGTAATATTATGAAGCATCATGTTATGGGACTTTCAGGTGAATCATCATATTAATTCCTCAGGAAGAGTCTTCTACTCAGTCCTCAAAGGAGTATATTTCATAGGAATGAAGTTTTGCTTTTCTTAGGCACATCTATGAAAAAATAAGTTTTATTTAACAAATTAAATGATTGACCACAATGATAGGACCAGAGGAATTTTGCCAAGTAAAGATAATGGATTTGGAAGAATAATACAATTAATAAAAATAAGAGAATTTCAGGGTTAGAATAAACCTCAGCTAATTTATATACACTCTGGAACTACCATCTAGCCTACTCATAAGGAGTATAGTAATGAGTCCAAATCCCACATTTTTATGTTTTTGGACTCATACACTGTGCTGATTGATTAAAAACAGAAGTTATTTGCTCAATAATTGCAGGTACTAAGCTGGCCTCATAATAACCCTGTGAAGAAGATGTTATTATTACCCATTTTACACATGGGATAATTAAAGGTGAGAGAAGTCAAGTAAGTTGTACATGTTACATTGCTTATATAAAATCACACTTCAATCTGATCATATACCCTTACAAGTCCATATCTATTATACCATACTGTGGTCTAGCTAGTCAGTCAAAATGGGATCGTAGGCAGCCAAGAGAGCCCTGGAGTCAGACTGTCTGGGTTCAAATCCAGATCTCACTGCATAATGACTATGACTCTGGGAAAGTTATTTAACTCCCCTGTGCCTGCTATTTCCTTTCCTGTAAAATGGAAGTGGGACTACTATGAAGATTCCAAGTATTTAGCATATAGTAAGAACTCAGTAAACGTTATCTATTATTACCAAGGCTCAAGGAGACAACTCGAGCTAAAGTAGATCTCTTCGTTGTCCAGGGCACAGCAAAATCAATTTATTAACTCCTCTGTCCCTAATCTTCTTGTTTGTAGGCTCTCCATCTGGTGGGAAGAAGGCAATCCAGCTTCTCGAGTACTTCTCAAAGAAGTCATATATTTCTCCCGTGAAGGTAAACAGGCTCAGATATTCTTCATGCTAGAACTCGGTTGGAAGTATCAGCTCCTGATTCTCCCAGTGGCTATCACTATAACTTTATAAACAAAAAAAAAAAAAAAAAAAAAAGGAGAAATATACGAAGATGGTAATGAAATAGTAAAGTTAAAAACCAAATCAATATTCACCATAAGAAACTCTGAATATTATACCTCTAATTAGTAAATGTCTTGTTTAGGGATGCCTGGGTGGCTCAGTCAGTTAAACGTCTTTTGATTTCTTCTCAGGTCATGATCTCTGGGTCTTGAGGTCGAGCCCCACATAAGGCTCCATGCTAGGCATAGAGTTTCCTCAAGATTCTCTCTTTACCTCTCCCTCTTCTCCTCCCCTGCTTAGGCTGTGCGCTCTCTCTCTCTTTCTCAACAAATAAAAAATAATAATAAAGAAATGTCTTGTTTAAAGCAATTGTTCTCAAAAGTGACATTAGCCTGAAAGTCTCTCAGGGTTCAGGTTAGACGGAAATGACCCCAAACCAATTACAGCAGGATCTCTGGGGATGGAGCTGAGGTATCAGGTTGTTTGTTTGTTTGTTTGTTTTTTTCAAGTTCCCCAGGGGGTTCTAATGTGTAGCCAAGGTTGAGAATCACTGCTTTAATGCTACCAGGTAAAAAAAAAAAAAAAAAAAAAATTCCTGAGGTTGAGTCTAGAAATCTAAATGTTCAGAAAACAATTCAGGTGATACTGATGATTGGTCATATTGGAAATCTCTGGTTTAGAACACATGACACCCCAATAAATAGCCGAGGGCCTATATTTACCCTCATAAAGTTTGAGGAAACATTGCCAGTGGAGCTTTCAGACAGAAAATACTTGGTAATAGTTTGGATTTCAGTTCATGAAATTGGAAATAGATTGTCAAGATCTCCCTATTTACTAACCTGTAAACACCATATAGGAATTGCAAGTTTAAGTGGAAATTTAAATGTGTATTTCCTGCTTCCATTATATTTATATCATAACCCTTAATATTGAGCCAACATAATTTGTTTCTTACCTACCAGAAATTATTTTCGTATGCAAATTGTATGAAACTCAGCCTTTATAATACAGAAGAGACAGCACAAAAATCACAGCTATGTAGCAACCAAGCAAAAACAGTGCTGATTTATGAAACTTCACAGACTTAGAAATAGAAACAAAGCACTAAATATTCATGAAATCCCATACAGTGCTTGCACATAAGTTACATCTCAGTGATTTGTAACTTAGTTATAGGGAAAAAATAATAATCTGAGCACATCCAAACATATGGAACCTTTCAAGTGTTAAGTTTCACTAATTTTTTATCTTACTTTGGTCATAAATTTGGTCTTATTTTGGTCATATTTGAGTCATAAATAAATTATGAATATGTTGTAAATGGTTGGCCATAATCTACACCTCCCAAAGAAAAGTAAACGAAGATTTCATCAGCAAAACAAGAGAGTAAGTATGGAAAAAAGAATTTAATGAAAATCTTCTCTGATTGCAATGTTTTTTTTAAAGTGGTAAAAGCTCTTTAAAGACACGAAAACACAAGTGAAAGAAGCAAGTAAAATTCTGTCACTCGACAAAACAACATCATAAAGCTACCCTGCAAACAGAGATAAAATAAGAAAACAATCTGCCATGTACTCTTTGAATTAATCATAAATTCAAGAAATAATCTGAGAGCTAATATGATAATCAAGAAAATATTAAATTTCATTGAGTTACCTTGCCAATTTCAGTTCCAGTTTCATAACATAATTATCTCAATTTTTTTTAACTATACTAACATAAATACTAAGATTCAGACTTCAAACACAAATACTAAGTGCCTACAATCCACATTTAAAATAGTAAGATTAGTGGGGCACCTGGGTGGTTCAGTTGGTTAAGCAACTGACTTCAGCTCAGGTCATGATCTCACAGTCCGTCAGTTTGAGCCCTAGTCAGGCTCTCTGTGGACAGCTCAGAGCCTGGAGCCTGCTTCAGGTTCTGTGTCTCCCTCCCTCTGTTCCTCCTCTGCTCACACTCTGTCTCTCTCTCTCTCTCTCTCTCTCTCTTTCAAAAATAAATAAATATTTTAAAACATATTTAAAATAGAAAGATTAGAAGTATATCACTGGTAAAATCTAACAATTCAATCCAAGATCTATTTACTTATTTTAAACACATTGACTTTTTAAAAATACATATAATTCAATTAACTGCTAAAAATCCCCTCTATTCATTTTTTTTTTTTTTTTGCAACCTCTGATTTTTTTTTCCCTTCAGTGTGTAATAAACCATAATTAACTCCAAGTAGCTCTGGAACATAGTGCTGTTTTTAAACAACTGTTAAAGAACTCCTTTAATTAGAAAAAATTTACAATCAAGATATGCTCTTTTTTTGTGTGTGTGAGGGGAGGGTGCTAATTTTCAAGTGGCCTTAATTTACCTGTGACACAAATATATGGTCAGAGATGATGTATCACCTCCATTGAAACACTCTTACTATTCTTAAAAAAGCAAGTGTGATACTGGGATGTATAAATAGTAGCTAAGCATCAGGAATGTGAGGTGACATAGCCAGTATAATACTTATACTGGTCAGATATGCATGAGCACCAATTATTTAGATTTACAAATTTAAGAGAGAGATGTAGACAGTAGTAAAAATGATCAAAGTCTATAAAAATGGAAACTCTAATGAAGGCCTTAACAAAATGACATTATTCAGCAAAGGAATTTTTTAACAATAGTTCTCAAGTATATGAAGAGGATGATATCAGCTGCTCACCATCTTTATTGAGGAACAAATAAGCAAGAATGAGATTAAACTTTAGGAGAGAAGACTTAAGTGAGATAGAATAGAATTTCCCAAAAGAATTATATTTTTAGAAAGAGCAAATCATCAAAAGGGTCTGTGGAATTTCCTTCCCTGGAAGTATTTATAAATAAGACATATTTTTCCTTGTTCAAAAAGTTTCAGTGATGTCTTCCTGAGAGAAATAATCTCCTATCATAGAATCTCAAGATGGAAAGATCATATTTCCCAATCACCATTTACTGCTATAAAATATACTGAAAACGGAGACTTAATATATAGTTATAAGAATTAAACATTCAAATAGTCCAAAGATTTTATGATCTGTAGTCAAAATATGCTTAATCCCTATCAGATAAACTAAGGAAAATAAGAAACCATTCTCTTTTAGTTAACCAATAATCTTCCACGTGGCTATATGATTAAACTTTTTTTTTCAGGAACCTTAATCTATCATTGTATATGGAGGCAGTCTGCTGCCGTAAAGGTGCACTAAGATGTCGGTGTCTTCCCAGCTCTCACCTGATGTAGGAGTTCACAGGCAAGGACTCATTCTAGCTCAAAAAGTCAGATGGAACCACACACTCTTTGAAGAGGCATACTTTCAGCATGTGACCCTCTCATCACAGCTTACCGTAACCCCATGGGAAAGACAGGGACAAGCAATAATCTTCCAGTTCTAATACACTGTTCTTGCCACTCTAGGAAGAAGATAAATAGCAAGTAAAGAAGAATCTGAAACAAGTTTCCACGTAGACCAGTTCTGCTCTCACTTTTCAATATTTTTAACACCTATCCTGCATACATAAATAGCTAACATTTATAACATATTGTGCTATACATACAATATATAAAGCACTTGTTACTAATGGTTTATATTTGTTCTACTTATTTAATCCTCACAGTTTTAAGAAGTTGGTACTATGGTTGTCATCCATTTTATAGATGAGGAAACTTTGGCAAAGATGTTAATTTGTCCAAAGTCACTCAGATACGAAGCTACAGAGGCACAACTCAAACCTAGGCAGTCTGGCACCAGAGCCTCTGTGCACATTTGTAACATCAAGCTGCCTCTCTGCAGTTGAATTAAATATACAGAAAATTAGAAATCAACTATTTCCATTCCATTCCTCATACTTGAAAACACTATTAATCACTATGTTTCTAGGCTTCAAACACAGAGCAGGACCCTCCAAAGTTACAAAAATAAAATGTTGCTTTAAAAAATATATAATTTTGAGAATTAAAATAATGGTTTATTGTCATAAATTCATTTATCCACAGGCAAGATCTCTCTTCTTATGTGTATGAAAGGAAGAAAACAGATTGACACTAATAAGCTGTTTCTTGTTTTTCATTGTAGTTTATTTGAAATGAGAAGCTCATGAATTGAATTGATAAGAAGTCAATTAACATATAAGGATATGAAGCAGAATGTATTTACACAAAAAGTGACTGTTGGCGAAGTAAACTGCTAAAGTCAACAATTGCAAGTAACATTTAAAAAGACAAATTACTAGGAGTTAGTATATGGAATATATATTCATTATATGCCTTTACTCTCCCTTATCACCAACTTTGAGTCTATCATAAATGTAATTATATCCTTGATTTTAAAGGTCCTAGCAGACGTGGGGAAACCATGCTGGGACTATAAATGTAACCACAATGGCACAAGCTTACACTAGCTACTTCCAAAAATTAGCCCTGTCTCAACGCATCCAACAGCTATTTCTGATAATTCCTTAGACTACAGGTTTCTGTTACTTCTACAAGATCCTGCAAATTTGTCCACTTCAGCCTCTTCATCAGCCACTACGGTACAGTCTCTCCTACCACTAAGCTTGCCGAGATGGCTTCCCCACCAGGGACAGGTATTCTCTGCCAGTGGCAGTTGCTGCTTGCTGCCTCCACCATTCTACCCCTCAGGGAGAGAATCTGAGCACAACTCATCCTAAATTCCTGATCCAAGACTAGCTGTCATTATTGTAGGTTTCAGTTTTCTAGACTTCATGGGTCAAGAGTGATGGAAGTTAAGGCCTGGGGCCTGGTGAAGGTGAAGAGTCTCCTTCTCCTCATTAAACTGGGACCCAAAAACTTTCTATCTTCAGAATAACGGTGAACCAGAAGTAAACCTGCCACCCCCATCCATAGTAGGGAGAGATGACTTGTGAGCAGAGCAGAGAGCAGGGAGCGGTGTTAGAAAGATGGGTGAAAGGGTTGGGAGGAGGGGATCCCTGAGAAGTTGTTATATCCCCTGGATAGTCCGGGGAAATTTAAGTGCTGTATGTGGTTCAAGGTGGTCCCAGACTGGTAACAATCCCACGCAGGAGTCAGAAACAAATTTTTTCTGGAAGAAGAAATTTTCATTCTAGACCTCAAAGAATTTTCTAATATAAAATTTCATGTGTTATAAAGGTACATAAAGATAAATAAGCATAAAAGAAAAAAACCAGCAAGAAAAAAAAGACAGCAGATACAGATTCCAAAGACTTTAGACAATGGAATCACCAGATATACCGTATGACACAGTTTTTATACTAGGATTTTTTAAATTTTATTTTTTAATGTTTATTTTTGAGAGACAGAGCATGAGCGAGGGAGGGGCAGAGAGAGAGGGAGACACAGAATCCGAAGCAGGTTCCAGGCTTTGAACTGTCGGCACAGAGACCAATGCGGGGCTCGAACTCATGAACTGTGAGATCATGATCTTGACCGACTGAGCCATCCAGGTGCCCCTTATACTAGGATTTAAAAATTAGTTTCATATAAGAATGACTGTGAAGACAGCTTCAGAGAACAAAACTCTAAGAATTGCCCCCATAGAATTGAAAACAAAACTAAAATGTTTTCAAATGAAAAATATAATACTAAAATTAAAAATTCAAGAGATATACCAATTAGAGTGGCCCAAATCTGGAACACTGGTAATACAAAATGCTGGTGAGGATGTGGAACAACAGGAATTCTTATGCATTCCTGTTGGGAATGCAAAATGGTACAGCCACTCTGGAAGACAATTTGGCAGTTTCTTATAAAACTCAACCTACTCTTACCACATGGGTGTGATTTCTGGGTCACTAAATGGAATATTATTTAGCACTAAAAAGAAATGAGCTATCAAGCCATGAAAAGATATGAAGAAAACTTAAATGCATATTAATAAGTGAAAAAAGTCAATCTGCAAAGGCTACATACTGAATGATTCCAACCATATGATCCTGGAAAAAGCAAAACTATGGAGACACTAAAAAAGATCAGTACTTGCCTGTGGTAAGGAAGGAGAGGAGAGACAATAGGCAGAACACAGAAGATTTGGGAGTAGTAAAAATACTCTTTATGATGTTATCATGATGGATACATGTCAGTATACATTTGTCCAAGCCCATGGAATATAGAACATCAAGAGTGAACCCTAAGGTAAACTATGGAGTTTGGGTGATTATTATGTGTCAATGTAGGTTCAACCTCCATTTACAAAAAAAAAAAAAGTGTCATTCTGGTGGGTGATGTTGATAATAAGGGAAGCTATACCCACACATCCTCACAATCTCTGTACTTTCCTTTCAGTTTTTGGACTTTGAAACTACTCTCAAAAATGTTTTTAAAAATAACTTCAATCTACCGTTTTTATAACATAATAGGCCCAGATAAAAAGGGAGTAAGTAAACTGGAAGACAGGTCAGAAGAAGGGATTTAGTACGTAGCACAGGAAACAAACAAACAAAAACTGTGAAAGAGAGGTTCATGGAATATGCAATGAGGGGTATATTTTAAGTTTCACCAGAGCTACAGTAGTAAGAGAGAGAATTGGACAGAAGCAATATTTAAAGAAAAGTAAAGAATTTTTCCACTACCAAGGAAAAACACCAATTCACAGATTTAAGAAACCAAATGAATCTCAAACATATGCAATTAGTTTTTAAAATTCCATACCAAGACTTATAACAGTGAATCTGCATAAGAAAGAAAGAAAGAAAGAAAGAAAGAAAGAAAGAAAGAAAGAAAGAAAAAGAGAGAGAAGGAAGGAAGGAAGGAAGGAAGGAAGGGAGGAAGAAAGGAAGGAAGAAAGGAAGGAAGGAAGGAAGGATTATCTTAAAAAGCAGCTAGAGGGGAGAAATGTATTACCTTCAAAGGAATAACTTCAAAGCAGGCTGAGTTCTAAATAGCAGCAAGAGAATCCAGAGAAAGGGAAAATGATTAACTCAATGGGCTGAAAGAAAATAACCGACAACCTGGAATTGTACACTTAGCAAAAATATCTTTAAGAATGAGGGTGAAATGAAGACATCACACCAAAAGAAAAAAGAGAGTTTTTCACCAGCAGTATCTTGAAAATTTGTAAGGATGTACTTTAGGCAGAAGGCAACTGATCTCAAAAGGATATTTAAGATGTTATAATAAAAGGGGAAAAGAGAGTAATACATAGGTAGATATATCTAAACGAACATTGATTATATAAACGACAATAATTTAATTGTGGAAATAAAAAAAAAGGGAAGGAAGGAGAGAAGGAAGGGAAATGATAATACCTGACCACTCTATGTTAGGAAGGGATAAATAAAGTTAAAGGACATGAAGTTAAATGGCATTTATAAGCAACACAACTAATACATAAATATACAGTAAGGCTAAAACTACAAGACCAGAAAATAAACCAAATACTATTTTAAAGATAGCTAATATAATTATCAGCAAATAGAATTTAAGGCAAAAGACATTAGTAGAAAAAAGAGTTTTACTTTAAAATAGTTTCTTGATTCCAAAAGTTACAACTTAAAATACAGAGAAATAAAGGAGAGATTTATAGAGACAAATATACACCAAAAATCACTGTTGAAGTTTTAACATATTTCTTAGTATTTGATGAAATAGACAAAAAAAAATCAGTAAAGGTAGGAAAGACATAAAGAACATTACAAACAAACCAGATCTAATGTGTGTGTATGTTTATAGCACCTAACCACTCCACAGTACGTATTTTTTCTAGCACACATGGAATATTTACGAAAAGTCACCACTTAGGACTACAAAAATGTTCCAGCAAATTTCAAAATACTTAAATCACACAGATCATGTTTTCTGACTATAGTACTACTAAGCTAGAAACCATAAATATGATATCAAAATTACCTATCTACTTGTTAGTCAAAAATTTATATAACCGCTGAACAAAGAAGAAATTGGCATCAAAATTAGAAAATAAGTTTACCTGAATACCCACAGAAATACTATAAAAATTACACACAAATCTTCAGTCCAAACAGTACTTAGAATAAAAACGTATAGCTTTAAATATTAATAAATAATAAGTTAAACACACATTTCAAGAAGTTTAAAAAAAAGCAAAATAAACTCAAAGAAGAGATTAAAATAAATAATAAAAATAATCTTAGTCAACAAAGACTAAAATAAGCATCCACTGGGGTGCATCAACAATTTCAAATATTAGTTTTTTGGAAAGACTAATAAAATTAATAGACTTCTGGTGAAATTGATCAAAAAGAAAGCAAATAGTTAAAAAAACTTAATACTAGAAATGACAAAAAATGACAAAGGGAATCACGTACTAAAGTTGCATGTACTAAAAATGAAATAGGAGGATATTATGGATAGTATCAAGTCAGTAAATTTGAAAAATAAGATGAAATAAGAAATTCAGTAAAAAAAAAAAAACCTCACAAAATTGACAAAAAATTGGAAATTTTGACATTACCAATAACCTATATCCTGAATATAACTGAAAACCATTAGATAAATTAGATAAGTAATCAAAACTTTTTGGCCTTGTTCCACATAATGTCAAAACTTATGTAAATCTTCTACAGGACAAAAAAAAATGACATGCTTTTCAACTCATGTATAGCTAGCATAATCTTGTGTTCTCAATAAGAAAAGACAAGAAAATTATGGACCAGATTCGCTTAAAAAGATATGAAAAAATTCTAAATAAACTATCAACTAAATCAACCAATATATAAAAAAGGAAATATATAATGATTAAATTGGGTTTATCTCATGAATGTAAGGTCGGTTTAACATTAGAAAAGAAATCACTGTAATTTACGATATTAAGAAGTTAAACTCAAAAATCATATTATAATCTCAAAAGCTGTAGGAAAAGCACTTGACTTTGTTCAAGTCCCTTTCTTGATTAAAGAGAAAAAAAGAAACTTGCAGCAAACTAATAACAGAAAGGATTTTCTTAATCTAGCAGAGTATTTTCTGATAAAGTGCAACTGACAAACATCATCCATAATGGTAAAATACTAAAAGTCTTTCCTTTTGAGATTAGCGACAAGGCAAGAATGACCTGTCACCACTTCTAGTCAACCTGAATTTAGAGGATTTTAGCCAGCAACAAAAGGCCGGGGGGGAAGTACATGGAACAGAAAGGAGAACCGTAACTGACGTTTATTTACAGATGATATGATGGCTCATAGAGAAACTATTACAAATCCCAAAAGGTTTTAAAAATAGAAATAATATTTAGAATATCAAGTATATATCTATGTAACAGAAAATACAACTTTCAGTAGATAGCATTCATATCATATAAAAATTAAATATCTGGAAATATCAAAAGCCATACAGAAAAATATTTGTAAGGAAAGACTTCTACAGAAAAATTATGAAAACTTATTTTCATTTTAAAAAGTAATTAAGTGGAAAGAAATAGCATGTTCATGGATTGGAAAACTCAGTATTGTAATGTCAATTTTCTCCCTAAATTGATTCATAGGTATAATGTAATTCCAATCAAAATCTAACAAAAATTTTAGTGGAACTTGAAAGCTGACTCTAAAATTTGAAAGGAAGTATGAAGGCATAATAGCCTTTGAGAAAGAACAATATGGAGGCCTGAAGATTGTACTCTTTCTAACACTTAATTGATAGAGAAATTCTTTTGTTTTTGCTTACTTTGTTGTCGTCGTCGTTTTATAAACTGATATACAATGACTTCCCCCCAAGGGGGAATATCAAATCAAACTAGCAAGTATTTACCCTGTACAATGCTTAGTATCCTCATGGACAGCCAAACGGTCTTCAGGGTATGACAAAAAGAACTATCTCAGTGGTGAATACTGTAAGAAATTCAAGGAGGGGAAATCAGACAATAAATTGGAGAGCCTCTTAGTTTTCATTCAATTCTTACTGGGCTGGTAGGTAGAAACTGATTTTCAGATGCTCAAATGCCTAATGGATTTTTTAAACCTCCAAAATAACAAGAGTTCATATCCTACATGTACTTGTCAAAATATTTCTGGAACATTATACAGGTATTTTAAGTTGAAGTGTGTGTGTTTATAGTTCTTAAAGAATTATGTGATATGTGAAAGTAATATTCATACATAGAAAAGAAGAATATGAAGAGAAAAAGATCTAGAAGCAAAACCAAAATGCCACATCACAACAGCCAGTGAAATGAGTCAAAGAAAAAGAAAACTATACCTTTAATTTTCCCAAATGGCAAAATAAATGTTGATGATAGAAACCAGTGGCTCTCAAAAATGCGGTCAGCAGAAAGCGGCATTAAGCGTTATCTGGTATCTTATTAGACACAAAGCCTGGGGGGACACCTGAGCGCCTGAGTGGCTCAGTCAGTTAAGCGTCCGACTTTGGCTCAGGTCGTGATCTCACGGCTTGTGAGTTTGAGCCCCAGGTCAGCTCTGTGCTGACAGCTCAGAGCCTGGAGCTTCAGTTTCTGTGTCTCCCTCTGTCTGCTCCTCTGCTGCTTGCACTCTGTCTCTTGCATTGTCTCAAAAATAAATAAACATTAAAAGAATTTTAAATAATAAAAAAAAGAGACACAAAGCCTGGGACCCCACCCTGGACCCACTAATCAATACCTGTAGGCACAGGGTTCAGGAATGTATATTCTAACAGTCTTGCCTGGAGATCTTGATGTCCTTCACGTCTGAGAATCACTGAATCATTCCAAAGCACAGTACACTCAGTTTTTACTTACCTGAATGGACAATGGGTCTTAGTGTTTATTATGAGGACTAAACAAATGATCACAATTGAAAAAGATAAAATATCTTTTTTAAAAAATTTTAATCTTAATTTATTTTTGAGAGAGAGAAAGCACAAGCAGGGGAGGAATAGAGAGAGAGGGAGACACAGAATCTGAAGCAGGCTTCAGGCTCCGAGCTGTCAGCACAGAGCCCAGCGAGGGGCTCAAACCTACGAACCATGAGATCATGACCTGAGCTTAACGGACTGAGCCACCCAGGCGCCCCTAAAATATCTTTAAAAAAGAATTGAATAGCGTAAATGGAGCTTGTGTTTTGTCAAAATATAATTAACATGAATCTTTTTACTAATTTCATGAAACTAATATTATACACAAAAGGGAAAGATCCATCATCAAAAACTGTTTTAAAACACTTTAAAATATTTCATATAAATATTGGGGAGATATTTCTTATTTGCAATTTGCTAATTATAGAAGATCTCCATATATACTGCTTCATCTGCCATTGCAAGTACATATTATTCAGCATATGTGACATCATTTTTATTCCAAGATTATTGTTTCATACTAGGATTTTCAAGCTCTCCGGGATTTTTTTTTAATTTGTAAACATGTTTCGAAAATACCCTCGTAAGTCTACAATAACTCTCAAAATTAAAGGGGCATTTCTGAATCACAAATCTTTCTCCTTTTCTTTTATTTGTTTTACTCAGCTTTGTTTACCTAATCATTATCTTCACATCTATTGTATAAAATGATGGATTTCCAACTAAAAGCTCAATAAACACACACAGTAGTCAACTTTAATTGTAAAAAATTACAAAACAAACTTTAAAGTATTTCTACCAATGTAAAGCTCTGTGGGAAATTTTCTCAAAGTATTGTGGATGGTTATTATGAACAAAATAAATGAGGTAAGGTAATGTTACAATAATGATCTGGAACTGTGAGTCAAATGAGTAAGATTAAAGGCATAAAGAAACTCTTCCTAATAAACAAGCAGATAACTGCTGGAAAGAAAAATATGTTCCTTGTTTGAAATTAACTGCCAAACATTCTCAACCTACACAAAGCTGTCATAAAGGACATCTAAATCTGTCCTTGTTTGTAACATGTGTTGTGACAAGATTTGACAGTTTATCAAAGAACTATAATTGCCACCTAAACATCTAGCATTTTGTCAACTGCAAGTATGTTTAGTGAAAGCATTTATTTTACTTAAAATACAACAACTGTTTTTCTCCACTTTCTAAAAGAATTGACTGAATTTCTTTTCTCCTTAGCTGATCAAGCTGCATCAAGGCTCTCTCTTTGAATTATTTATGTTGGAATTGCAAAGGGTAAAAAATAATCAGTAAAGCAAGAAACTATCACCAAGGTGTTTTATATATATATATATATATATATATTCTGGGTATTGACTCAAAAGACCTTCAAAATATAGCAGTTCTCAAAGATCTGTAGAGATGACATTTAAATATGCTTACCTTGGGAAGGAGAAAGATAGACATTTTCTCTATACCACGATTTATTTATCTAGAGTAATTTATTAAGATATGATGTCTTAAATACAGAAAATATGTTCTTCAATAGGCATCATTCCTACCTGTAACTTTTGTTCGGAACAGCCAATGATAAGATAGATGTCTTTCTCAACCCACAAAGACCAAAGTAAAGAGGAACTAAATCCCCTTGCAATAGATTCGTGTAACAGAAATGTCAGCGTAACGGAGATATTTCCATGACACTACCAATCGTTCATTTGTTTCAGGAAATAATTTTTAAAAGGATTATTCGGTCTCAGATATGGAAAGTTGTTCCTTACTGTAGTTGTTTGATAATAAAAATAGTAACATTTTTATGTAAAAGTTTCTGCCCGACTTTTACATTTTTCCTTCATTCTCATAAACCTCAAAGAAAAATGATAGACTGAGAAAAATGCTATTTGGAAATTCAGGAATCCCACATTCTAGTCCACACTCTGCCTCTAATTAGCTTTTAGATCCCAAACCAGTTGCTTCATTTCTCTGGGCCTCAGTTCCCTGTCTGTGAATTGGGATGTTGGACTGGGTGGTCTGGAAGGCTATCTCCACCTTTAACATTTTATGATTTTAGACAAATCCCTGGAACTATAAGGTGTTGCAACAGCCAGAGCTTGGAGCAAAAAATAGCAGCAAGACAAAAATTTCTTCTACTTAACACCTCAAGGCAATGCAACCAACTATGTGTTTTTAATGTTTACATTAGCATTCAGTCCTATTTAGGTAATAATAAGTCTATTTAAAAATCTGTTTTGTTTTTCTTTAAAAAGTGAAAAATGTGTGACACATTGAGAACACTGAGAGAAAAATCATTTTAATTGAAGCTGCAAGTACTTTTTAGTGCAGCTAAATTAAGCCACAGAATTTTCTTTAGAAATCACTGTATGTAGTCAGGCTGAGGATGAGAATTATATAGTATAGATGGGTCTGCTGATTTTATGATAGGAAGGAACATGAATGGAGGGTTGTAGGCAGAAATGAGCTGGCAGGCACTATCAACCATGAAGAGTCTGAATTGAGGAGAAAAGCTTGACGATGTTGAGAAGAGAGGTGATTGGATCAGCAGCAGGACATTTTGATTTAGGCTTTTTGACATAGCTGTTTATATGGTTTTATATTAATAGCACATTTAATATAACTACACTTTTTTTTTTCTAGCAAAGTGATGTGTTTCATAGACATTGTCAAATCTTACCCATTTCTGTTGCCTATTCCAGTCCTTACCCGATTCATGAACCCCACTCAGTGGGAGAGCTCACAAGTAGGGTGAGAAAATATATTCAACAGATTATTTATCAATTTCAAACTATGAAAAAATGGTTATTTATATTTAGTCTAGATCAAAATATTGCAGAACCAAAAGTCAGACACACAATTAGCAGGATAAAAATGTATGATCTATATCTGATGCCTCCATTATTTTTATGATACAATTTGTTCTTGAAATTTCTGGTATCTGTGGTCCCTTCCATTTCTTTCCCCATTACTCCAACTCCTAATGCATTTTGGAAGCTGTGTACTTAAAATTTGCTAACACTTAATCATCACATATATTTTATTAGTCTTTTTTTAATTATAAAAGTAATAAAAGCTCAAATACTACACTAATAAATGGCAATAAAATGTGACAGTCCTTCTTCATCCCAAACTGCCACCAACCTACACCCCTCTCTAGAGATAATCATCATAAAAAGGACCTCCGTAATGACTTGATGCTTTAACTATTTCTTAATTCTAAATACATAAATTTCATGTATTGTGTACCTTTTTGACTGGGTTTTTTACATTTAGAAATATCTTGGGAATATTTCCATATGACTGCACATAAGTCAGTTTCTTTAATGTCTGCTTATGTTTGTATAATACATTATATGATACTTTACCTATTGATGGACACTTGTTAGTTTCCAGATTTTGTTTTTATGAGTAACTCTAGAGAGATATGCTATTTGTCATTCACCATCTTATATTCTATAAATGGTACAATACCTGACACACAATACCTCATGAAATATTAACTGAATGAATTAACACAGTGACAAATAAAATTATCAATATATTTTGGGGTTGTCTATGAATATTTCTATTGAGTAGATTCCTAGAAGGAGATACATTGAGTCAAAGGTTTTATGAAACAAAACTTCCCTTGCAAAATTTCACACTTACACATTCTATTACAACAGAGGAGTTTATCTATCTTATAATTTTGGCCCACCTAATGTGTGAAAATTAGCATTTTCCTGATTACTAGCATTTTTTCATATGTTTATTATCTTTTTTCCCCTGTAAATTGCCTATTCATACCATTTCCAAATGTTTTTGGTCTTTTTCCTCACTCCATTGGAAGCACATTGTTAGACATTTTCTCCAGTCTGTAACTTTCCTTTTAAACGTATACATCCTTTACCTTACAGAAACTTTATATTTTTAGGCATTAAATTTCACACCCCTAGGAAACTACTAAAGGCACTAACAGAAGAAAAACTTCCATGAACTGAAGAAAGACTTGATTTTTTTAGTTTAAAAGTGCAAAGTGGATGCCAAGCAGGAATTTTTTTCCCAAAGACTCAAGATCAACATAGACCAGCTCGCGCCCACTGTCTGAACCGGGCGGGTAACTGCCCTGTAACAACGGAAAGTCCTTTGTTAGTCTGTGGTCTGACTTCGGTTGCAATCTTGACAGCAGCAGTGATCGCTGGACGAAGAGTAAGTACCTCGAGTGATTGGGCAAAATGGCAAATATCAAAATCTTCGGGGGCAGCTCCCATCAGGACCTATCCCAGAAAATTGCCTACCGCCTGGGCCTGGAGCTAGGCAAGGTGGTGACCAAGAAATTCAGCAACCAGGAGACCTGCGTGGAAATTGGCGAGAGTGTACAAGGAGAGGATGTCTACATAGTGCAGAGTGGTTGTGGCGAAATCAATGACAGTCTAATGGAGCTTTTGATCATGATCGATGCCTGCAAGATTGCTTCAGCCAGCCGGGTTACTGCGGTCATCCCATGCTTCCCTTATGCCCGGCAGGATAAGAAGGATAAGAGCCGGGCCCCAATATCCGCCAAACTTGTTGCAAATATGCTGTCTGTAGCAGGTGCAGATCATATCATCACCATGGACTTACATGCTTCTCAAATTCAGGGGTTTTTTGATATCCCCGTAGACAATCTCTATGCGGAGCCAGCTGTCCTGAAATGGATAAGGGAGAATATCTCTGAGTGGAGGAACTGCACTGTTGTCTCACCAGACGCTGGTGGAGCTAAGAGAGCGACCTCCATTGCACACAGGTTGCATGTGGCCTTTGCCTTGATTCACAAAGAACGGAAGAAGGCCAATGAAGTGGACCGTATGGTGCTAGTGGGGGATGTGAAGGATCGTGTGGCCATCCTTGTGGATGACATGGCTGATACTTGTGGTACAATCTGTCATGCAGCTGACAAACTTCTCTCCGCTGGAGCCGCCAGAGTTTACGCGATCTTGACTCACGGAATCTTTTCTGGCCCGGCCCTTGCTCGCATCAACAGTGCGTGCTTTGAAGCGGTGGTGGTCACCAATACCATACCTCAGGAGGATAAGATGAAACATTGCTCTAAGATACAGGCGATCGACATCTCCATGATCCTTGCGGAAGCCATCAAGAGAACTCACAACGGAGAATCTGTTTCTTACCTATTCAGCCATGTCCCTTTGTAATAGAATAACTTTAGGTTATTCTATTTTAAAATAAGATAAAATAGAAATAAAAATATGCCTTGCCCCTTGTTCTTTCTTGGTATTTGATGAAAAGTTCAGTAGAAGACCCAGCTGGCTCTGCCGCTACTTTTCGAATCTCACCTCAGGTATATTAGAGTTTATTTTATTTTATTTTTAAATTTTTAATGTTTTATTTTTGAGAGGTTGAGAGAGAGAGACAGAGACAGAGCGCAAGTGGGGGAGTTGCAGAGAGAGACGAAGACACAGAATCCTAAGCAGACTCCAGGCTCTGAGCTGTCAGCACAGAGCCAGATGTGGGGCTCGAACTCACCAATCCTGAGATCCTGACCTGAGTGAAGTCCCACACTTAAGTGACTGAGCCACCGAGGCCCCCTATTAGAGTTTATTTTAAATTGAGGAAGGACAGATTGAGAATAAGTGCTGGGATTTTCTCTCTGGGTTGTCTCATTCTGGCTTCATTGATTATTTTGTGAACCTTGCAACTACAGTTCATCTACTGATTTCAGATTTTGAGGGTATCATATGGAGGTGTTTGAAAGTGACTACAGAATTTTAGGCATAATTGCTAAAGTTGCTTCAGGATAACTAGCAACTGCAGCCAACCAGATCCATCACCCTCACCACTACCCTTTCATCTGACCCTCTGCCCCCTTTTACTCCCCCGCCTCTGGGCTTCTCCCCTTCCCATTGAGCACAAGTTCTCCAAGATCTGTGCTAAACCTCTTGCAAGACATTTATCTTTCTTCCGTGTATTTGGTTGGCATCTCAGATGACCTCAGACTTATATTTAAAAATTGGTATTATTGTCCTCTTGTTGCAGAAACTAATAAAATGTCTGCATGTGTGTGGGGAAAAATAAGACACACACCTAGACATGTTGGGAAATTTCCGATCTCCACGAAAATGCATACAGGCCCTAAAAGCTTCTCAAAAGATAAAACATAAACAAGGTAATTTTAAAGGAACAATATTCAGATTGCTGTTAGATTTCTCGTTTGATCTCCCAGGCAGCAAGCAAGTGGAAACAATTTTTGCAGTTCTAAAGGACCATTATTTTTAACCTAGATTTCTTTGCCCAGCTGAACTATCATTTAATTTTGAGGGGAAAATTAGGGCATTTTAATATATTAAAAGTCTCAGAACTTTGCCACCATGAGTGTTTTCTGATGTATCACTTAAAGATATCGAAAATAAATATATACGACTAAGAGGAACACACGGATTGAAAGAGGTAACAGTGAAACTGATAAAAAATTATTTTTCATGAAATTACAATTATCACAGTTATTAAGATAAAATTCACATAAAAATTGAGTCACAATATAAAGCAAATATTTTAAAATCTATAAATAAAATTCCAGATGATATCCACAAAGCATGAGAGATTAGGAGATGTTAGGATTGGTCTAAGTATATTAATAATCTTATGTAGTTTGGGAAGGAGGTTACTGACACAAATGATTGACATTATAGCAAAAAACCTGTGTTTAAATATGTTATTTAAAATTCAAGGACAAGCAAGAGAGAAATGTGATGAATTACTTGAAAACTCCTAGACAGGGAAAAAAAAAAAAAAAAGTATGGCCCAGTCAACAAAGTAAACAAATTCGGCTGAATATAGAAAGTAAATAAGGAAGAAAATAGAGCAAAAAGAAAATACCAAATATATGCTAAACTAAAGTCACTATATTAACTAAAAGTCAATATGTTAAATTAACCTCATAAAAGATAGATTATTAGATTGGGTAGTAAATTTATTTAATGATAAGCTGTTTACAAGAGACCAGGAGACACATCCAAACAAAAAGTTGGATGTAGAGGGATGATGAAAAATATAGCAAATAAATACTTACAAAGAGAAACTAGGTGTGATACTTTTAGTCAAAGTAAACATGGCATATGTTTTGCTGATTAAACCCCCCATAAGTTACAAGCATCATGAATCTTTATGTAGTTAAAAAGTCAACATTGAAATATAAAAAGAAAACAAAACAATATGAAGAGAAATGTATAATCTACATAAATAGAGGGAAATTTTAACAAAACTCTCATACATAAAATATGTTATTTTAATAACTACATATGGAAACTAAACAGATAATTCATATTTTTCCAGCATGAATGAGAACATTTACAAATACTAAAAATATTAATAGGTCATAAATAGTCTTCATACATTTTTTAAAAGAAATTTATATAGACCTTATATAGTAAAGAGGATTTACTACAATCATCTTGACAATCTTGAAAAAATAAAACTATCGTAAAATAAGAATAGAATGAAGCTTACTTGACCTGATAAAGCAAATCCATTAGAGACTTACAAAGATATAATTAATAATTCCCACTACAAGCAGTCAAATTTCTAAGCCAGTGGAATAAGACAAGAAAAAGAGCAGTATTGGATAAAAAGAGGCAGAACTGTCAGTATTTACAACTGTCATAATTATCAACAAAAAGATCCAACAATCAAAAGAAAAACTATTTCTTTGAGAGGTCAGCAAAATGACTACCGATAAGATAAAGTATTTGCCTTTCCTAAACACCAACAAAACATAATTTTAAAATATATTTGAAAAAAGATTGCCACAACCTAGAGCAATAAAATCTGCAAAATAACCAGTAAGAAACTCCAAAACTGTAGGATTGGTATGAAAAAACTTTGCTAAAGGATATAAAAAATATGAATCTGGGAGGAAGAACAATATGAGAGTTTCCTCAAATCACCTAGTTAGTATAATCCCAATAAAAATCCTAATAGTATTTAAAAAGACAGAGAAGCTTTTCTTGAAGTTCATCTAGAAAGATAAGTAATAAATATTCAAGATATTTTTCAAAATGTTTTTGTACTATAATAAAACATGAGGTTATAGTAATTAAAACTGTTGTATTGATGCGGGAATGAACACATAAATTAATATTACAGAATTTAAATTCCTGAAACAGACCCATGAATACTTACAGGAATTTAGCACACCCATACCCCATTTAATGGAGGGATTGTATTACTGGACAGAGAAGCATAACTGAATCAATTCTATAGGAGAATCACTATCACAAATCCCTATGGGATATGCTTTTCTGGTATCCTGCTTTGGCAACCACTCCTACAATCTACTCAGATTCTCTGAAATGGGGATGAGATTCCTGCCATAATCTTTTCCTTAAGTATCTTCATATAATTGTTGGTCAATCTAAATCATAGTGATGTTATAATGGGCTTTTTAATGTCAGTTGTCACTTATCAATATATATCTTTTTGATGATCTTAACACTCTGCTTACTTGATTGTATCCTGGAAAGCACCTCCAGCCTCTTCAAAACTTATATTTTAAGTACCATTATAACACCATTACCTTGTATATATGAAATATATCAAGTGTTATTTCTACACATTTAACCAGTCATTTTGGACAAACTGTTCTCAGAATACAAAACAAACGAAAGAGAAGCCATAGCATAATAAATTACACACACTGCAGAATATATTCACCAAATGGTTAGCAAAGTAGCAGATTCTGTAGCTGAAAGCTATAGTGTACTTATGCTTAGTGGCCAAGAACTATTTTATACAGTCCATCACAATACATACCAGCTCCTATTGGCTGAGAGCTCACAACAGTACTTAGAAGCTGAAGGGGAGGAAATACATATATATATAGAGAGAGAGAGAGTTGGCCCTTGAACATGGTGAGAGTTAGGGGGTGTTGACCCCACAAACAGTCAGAAACCCTCTTAAAACTTTTGACTTCCCCCAAATTTAACCATTAATACCCTACTGTTGACTGGATGCCTTACTGGTAACATAAACAACAGATTAACACATATTTTGCATATTATATGCATTATATACTGTATTTCACAATAAAGTGGGCTAGAGGAAAGAAAATGTTATTAAGAAAATTATAAGGAAGAGAACATACACTTATAGGACTGTATAGTGTTTATGAAAAACAATTGGCATGTAAATGGACTGAAGCAGTTCAAATCTGTGTAGTTCAAGGGTCAACTGTGTGTGTGTGTGTGTGTGTGTGTGTGTGTATGTATATATATATATGTATATATGTATATATATGTATGTATATGTATATATGTGTATATATATGTATGTATATGTATATATACATATGTATATGTGTGTGTGTGTGTGTATATATATATATATATATATATATATCTCATAATTAATTCTTCCCAAGTGGCATTAAATCAAGTATGCATATATGACAAAATTGGTATATCATGTCATTAGATAAATAGTGCCTTGATCAATCAATGATGGTGGAAAACTATTAATTGGGAAACAAGTTTTTTCTCATCCTTAAATGATGCATAAAAATAAATTCCAGGGGAGATGGTAATGAAAAACAAAACTCTAAAGCAGTGGAATAAAATGTGGAATAACTTTTATATTCTTGTAACGGAGAAGGCAATATACCGTATAGCCTTTCAAGCCTAAAATCCCACCTTGAAATTTTGCCCTCTCACTTCCGATAACTATATTCACAAAATTATGGAATCTGTTGGTCTAAAGTCACAACTATTCCACTGCTCTTTAATGTATTCATTAAAATAATTTAGTTAAGCAAATTGACTATAGATCATTCCCTTTCTCAATATCCCAATCCCTCTTTGAAGTTTTTTTTTTTTTTTAGAAATTTTCTATAAGACTTCCTTGTTTGGGGATCCTATCTTTTTTAAGTTTGTTTTTACTTATTTTGAGGGAGAGAGAGAACGTGCGCAGGTAAGGGACAGAGAGAGAGGAAGAGAGAGAGAATCTCAAGCACGGTCCACACTGTGAGTACAAAGCCCAATAGCAGGCCTCAAACTCTCAAAATGTGAGATCATGACATGAGCCAAAATCAAGAGTTGAAGGCTTAACTGACTAAGCCACTCAGGAACCCCTATCTTTTATCTCTATGAACTTTCAGTTCTTTCATTCTATTAGGATTTGTTGGCAATTGGTTTCCATGTATTTTATATCATGTGGAAATGATTTACTTTTCTGTCCTTTTGATGGTTTCCCTTCGGGCTAAGCATTTATTTTATTTTTATTTTATTTCTGTTGGCCTTCCTCATTCTCCTTGGCATTTCTAAAATCCATTATCAGATTGATAACTATTTTGTTATCAAGATGACCTCTCTCCCTGACTTTTTATGACCCTCCAATAGAGGCTTTTCTCCCAACTCTTGGCACTTCTCAAACTTTTCCCCCAACAGCCCCCAATACAGCTTATTCTCAGCCACTGTGGGCAAATATTAAGGGTAAAGACCTCTTTACATCACTAATGTCTAAGGTAAGAACCCTAATATCCTCCTACAGATTCTCTCTGCACTTCTGCCAGACTTATTTTCCTAAAATATTTTTCATTACCTTGATCTCATAATAAAGTTTTCAATGATTTCCTTTTTATTGTTTACAGAAAAACCATCCTTTATTCTGATGCCTGACTATCAAAATCTGGTCCACTATTCCCAATATACACTTTCTGCTCTGTTCATATTGGTCTATTTATTGACCCAGAAGATAGTTGCAAATCTCTGCCATCATTCCTTTACATACATTCTCCTAACTTCCAATAGCCTCTCTGTTACCCTCCACTTGACTAAATCTTACTTTTCTTCAAGGCCCTCTTCTTTTACAAACGTCACAATTTCTGATCTCTTTGTGTCCTTCTCCTGCAAGCTCCTATTGTCTGCATCATTCTTTACAATGTTGCCTATTCCGATGAGATTAATTTGGGTAGTCATTAAGGAATGGGAATGCTTCATATATTCTTTTTTTGTTCTTTTTTCTTTTAGAGAGGGAGAGCGTGCATGTGCACACCCTGAGAGGGAGTGAGACAGAGGGAGAGACAGAGAATCATCTGCCCAGAGAATCATCAGAGCCTGATGTGGGGCCCGAATCAGGGCTTGATCCCATGACCCTGGGATCATGACCTGAGCCAGAGTCAAGAGTCACATGTTCAATTGACTGAGCCACCTAGCTGCCCCTCATAAATTTTTTGCATCTTCAAGATGTCTTACTTAATGTTTACCATATACTAAGCAGTCAGTTATTATAGTTTGGTTGATATTTTTAAATTGATATAAATCTTGCCTAAAGATGGGTAAACCTAGGAATAGCTAAACTGGTGTCTTAAATACCAACCTAAAGATTTTATATTTACTTAAAAAGTAATAGGGAGTTTTGCAGCCTTTTCAGTATATTTTCAATAGACGGTGTTAAAATGAAAATAGTACTTTCTGAAGATAATACAGGAGAATTGTATAAAGTGAACTGGACTAGAAAGACTCTGCCACTGGGAGATCCATGCGTCTAGGTGATTTCCATTTTGAGAAATTAGGCCAAAATAATATTTTTCAAAAATTTATATAGTAAATTAAGAAGCTCTCATTTTCCTAATCTCTAATGTACACAAGGGATGTTACTGGAATTCAGCCTGAGTATAAATTTCTAAGTGTAGCTTTGACAGTATCTCTTATCAGATGACATGATTAATGATGTTTTCTTCAGAGTGGCTTCAGTTAGTGTTTTATTAAGATGCTTCCCAAATCCTAATGCTCATTCAAAGATAGTCAGATGATTCTACTCAGGAGCATCTGGCAGGAATCAAAAAAGATAAGGCAGTGATTGAATGGTTTTAAATAATATATTTTACCCAGATTTAATTATTATTCAACTAGTGACTTCGTTCTCTGTTTTTATATTCATCATTCTTGATTTTCTAGAAAAAAACCATTATTTCTTTACCCTCATTTCATTGCAGACACTATGCAATGACTGGCATAACTCATTGCTTAGAGCTAGGGCAGGGAGCCTCCCTTTTATAACATTAAACAGCTTGATTGTCATATAAGCAATGAGTCTACTTCACAGACTTAAAATCTTCTTCCTTGCTTACCAATTAGCTTTTTCACTTAATAGTCCTACCACTTCAGAGAGGATTAGGGGCACCAGCCCTGTGAAAGTCTCCAGGAATGACATACCATGCAGGGAACAGCAAGGACAAAGGCTGTGAGGTGGAAACATGCACATGTTAGAACAACAGAAAGAAGGCTAGTATTTCCCAGAGTGGAGTGAGTGAGAGGAAAAGAGGAATGAGTCAGTAAATTGGGCAGAACCAGATAAGGTGGGGAAGCTATCACATGCACCGAATTTCTCGGATCAAATGGGTCTGTTGTTTGCTCCTGACCGGTAAGTGCTCAAATCTCTATCAGGAAGATTATGTCTTAAATTATTACTGCTCAATAACTTAATGTCTGTCCCTCAGAGAGGTTTTCTGAATAAAAAGACAACTCAAGGGCACCTGGGTAGCTTAGTTGGTTAAGCATGGAACCTGAGCATGGAGCCTACGTGAAACTGTCTCTTTCTCTCTATCTGCCCCTTTCCCCTGCTCGTGCTCGCTCTCTGTCTCTCTCTCCCTCTCTCTCTTTCTCAAAAATATAAACAAACAAACAAACAAATAAATAAGGCAATTCAAATAATCCCAAACTTGCCAGAACATAAAATTCATGGACTCCTAGTCTTAACCTTCTGAATCTTCCAGATAAGAAGCCTGGGAAACAGTATTTTTAAACAATTAATCTAGATGATTAATCGAGATGATCAGGCCAGCTTAGAAAAAACAAAAGTGAGAATAATTTTGAGAGAATTAAAGTGAGAGAATTTTGAGTGCGGAAGGCAGTTTTGAGCAGTAGCATATCAAATCACATACTACTTTGTTTATATTTGTGGCAGCTCAAGCCAATACAGGCACATAGCTGCCATTTTCCTCACCCATGTCCCTGGCCTTCATCTCCAATGGATCCCAGGGCGCCTTCCTGTTGACTTACACATGACCTCAGATTTCTTCTCCATGCAGAAATCCAGGTGGCCACTACCAATTAGTAAGACCTGACAGCAGGTGAAACTTATATGCCATTCCTCTGTTACGGTGACCACTAGATCAGGAGGATTTCTCAGCTGATTTGTATTTTGAGAAATATTGAATTGTTACATAGAAAAATGTATTTGTATTTGTGGGTTGGTCTGTAGGATTAACTTTGTTTAATTAACTCAGAAAATATATTGATATAGACCTCGTAGCTGCAGCATCTTTAAAAAATGGATTTAGTACTTTCATTTATAAAAGTTTATGTATACAAACGTATTTTTGTAATGTGGGGCAGTAAAAACAAGAATGAGCTCTAGAAGTAGACACACCTTAATTTTAATTCTGACTGTGCTGCTTACCAGCTATACTATGAGCCAGTTAATACATGTCTTTGAATCCCTGATTCCTCATCTCCGTAATGGAGACAAAATATCTCACACAATGTTGTGATTCACTATGAACATGTATGCAACAGCTAGAACAGTTTTGGTCAGATGGTATGTATGTGAAATAAAGCCTAGATATCCTCTTTGCCTTTGCTTGAAGCAGAATTCTTCCTCTGTTAATAGACACACTTATAGACTTTGTCCTGTGTTCCTCTATTTGGTAACAGAATTTGGGTAGTGTAATGTGGAAACCTTAAGAAATACTCTAAAATGTTATTAATTCAAAGTTTGATAACTAATATGTATTCAAACAAGCAAAATCCTCAATTAGACTTTCTTATGTGTATGGGTGTATGTCTAGGCTCTTAAGAAAACTATGGAACGATAGTCCCTTAGAATTAAGTGGGATCCTCCACATCATTAGTGCAACATGCTGAACTGCTACAGGCAAGTGATAAAAAAATAACCTCAAATTGGGGCCTCATTTATAAAAATGTGTGTCCTGGAGTTAATATGGAATTGTCCAAAACTATACTTTGTGCTTCTTCATTAAAGAATAACGTCTGTGAATTATATGTAATAGTCAATTATTGAAGTAATACCAAGTTACGTGCATTATACCACCATGATAAGTCAGGAGAGTTAAGCTAACCTAAGAAAAGTAAATATAGGAAGAGTTTATGTCCATAAAAGTTTTCTACACAGCTCAAACGGTCAGAAATCTGAATGAATCAGGGCACCTAGGTGACTAAGTCAGTTAAGCATCTGCCTTTGGCTCAGGTCATGACCTCATGGTTGAGTTCGAGTCCTGCTTCCACTGAGCTCATGCCCCACTTCAGTTGAGCTCAAGCCCCACTTAGGTGACCACCAGTCCACTTTGGGTGAGCCCTGCTTCTCTCCCTTTCTCTCTGCCCCTTGCTTACTTGCACCCCCTCTCTATCCAAAATAAAAGAAGAAGAAATCTGAATGAATCAGAACAATACAATCCCTGTACATGATAGTTATTTAACGTTTTACTGAAATTATATGTAAATACCTCTCAAATTTTCCCATCTTCTTTGTTGCCTCTGCCACTTAGACATGTGTACTTCTTCAAAACACATGTCAATGGGCTAAAATATAAAAAAGTTAGACTATGGGCTCTTGCTAACTGCATTATTGCCTCAGTTCCAAGGGTCAATCCTCATTTTATATCTCCCACTTCTCCTTCCTCAAGTACTCTCGCAGGGATCTGCTAGTTTCTGAACGGAAATCAGAGATCAAAAGCTTTGAATCTGTAAGCTGGTATAGGCTTAGAATTCATCGCTGTGATGCATCTGCTACCCGTAGTGCTTGGGTTCTCACTGTCCTTTTCTTCTTTACCATCAACACAGCTCAGCCCAAGGTCTGCTATTTGAGGACCAAGCCTCAGGTGTCTAAGCATTCCTTGGGTTGGCATACTCTGACACTCTCTCCTCCCATTATCTCTCTTCTCCATATTCTTTCAGCTTTGTGCTCTGCTTCCTGTTTGGTCTGGGGCCCTACATTAAATCCCAAGTGATATCAAGGCTCTAGAAGTTTGCTGGCTCTAGCATCTGCATCCTTTCCTGGGGAGAAGCCTGGAATAGTCTCTCCCACACCTGCTACATTGTCACATCTGGTCAGCTCTCTTGCTCCATCACTTAGATTTCCCATCACTGTGTTCTGTCCATCAGATGAACTCTTTTAATTCTGGCAGTTGCCAGTATCATGCCCAAGCATGCCTTTTGGATGCTGTGCTTTGGGAGCTTGCTTCTGACCTCACTGGGCCTACTCTACCACTTCCTGTACCCTTACCTCTGCCACAGTGAATAAGTAGCATTCTACCCAGTGTTGGCCGTCACCTGCTCCTTGCTGTGGTCCCTATCTGCTTATTAACAAGGCCAACCTAAAGTAGTTCTACTTCTTCCCCTGCCATTAATTTTAACCTATACAATCTCTTTAATAATGCTGACAGATTAATCTTCAAAGGCATCCCTTTAATGTCATCACTCTAATGCTCAAAAGCTCTATAATAGCTTCCTATTCCCTATTGTGTTTAACACATTTTTCTTTTGACTTTTAGAAACCTCCCAGAATCCATCCAAATGTCCGAATAATTCCCAAGAGTCAGATATTACTTGCTCACTGGCCAAGTCCTTCACTCATGCTGTTGGTCTCACATAAAGTGCCTCCTTCCTCTTTCCTTAATGCCCCAGTCCTAGTCATTGCTCAAAGACAAATTCAAGTGGAAATTCCAACATACAATCTTTCCTGACCTCTCCAGTGCTTTGGTACATTGACCAGCTTTTACCAATTTTGTTCTTAATTATTTCCTCATTGCTCCATACGTTTCATCAATGAGCCCTCATTTTCCAAAGAAGTTTGGAAGGATTCTGAAAGAGATGACTATTTTCTCTGGTCCTTATCCCTTTCAGTGCTTGGAACAGTAATGGAAGGCATGAAATAGACAGATAAAACAAGTTCATTTGGTTTAGAAAGTGCCCTACAGAGGCACCTGGCTGGCTCAGTCAGTAAAGTATTCTTGACCTCAGGGATGTGAGTTCAAGAACCACTGCTTTGGGTGTAGAGATTTCTTAAAAATAAAATATTAAAAAAAAAAAAAGTAAAAAGTGCCCTATAGGCAAATTTTTAATTTCCATTGAAAACACATTGGTCACTAAGCTGAATAGCGATTTAGTTATGTTTGATATAGTGATTCAATTATATGGTACTTTCCTCTGTCAAAGCTAAGTATCAAAGAAGACATAAGGTGACTCCACCTGTGTAAAGCAGAAACAGGTGTTACAATTGTGGAAGCCTGTCTAGAGCGGTAACCGGGATGGTACCTGACTTGGCTGAGTTAAAAAGCCTGAGAATAACTGTTTCCTGGTTGTTTTACTCAGAGAGAATTTCTGAGGTATTTCTTTCAAACAGTGCAGAGCGCTGAGAAACTATGCTCCCAAATAAAAGAAAAAGAAAGAGAGAAGAGGGTGGGGAGAGCGGAGATAGGGGAAGAACAACGAATATAAATATAAAGATTCTTCTCTATGAAACAGCTAAGAATTTCATCAGAAAAAGCTTATAGGGGAGCCATGCCTAGCAACATTTACCTTGCATGTAAACAGGGGGTGCTGGTAAGTGCTTAACAACCAGCTCTCTGGAAAACAAAAGCCCTGATTTGTACTGTTTGCATATTTCCTTGGAATAAACACTCCAAATTGCCAAATTCAAGCTACCAACGTGCCCTTAGTGAACACGGAATTGGAAAGAATGAGTGTAACTGTGTCACATGTGCTGGTAGGCGAGGCCCTTGCATAAAAGTTTAGGAAAGTCTCAATGAAAACTTTGTAAATAAACATGAGGGCTTTTAAATTCTCTCATATTATTCAGTTTTCTGAAGTTTCAGGCAGTGAACCCCTTATTGAAAAGGGCTTAACTGCTCTTATTAAAATAAGACTGAGCCACAGCAACTTCTTACTCAACACTTCTCCAGGGGCAAGGGAAATAAAAGGAAAAGTGAACTATTGGGACCTCATCAAGATAAAAAGCTTCTGTACAGGTAAGCAAGCAATAAGCAAAACTAAAAGGCAACTGACAAAATGGGAGAAGATATTTGCAAATGATATCAGATAAAGGGTTAGTATCCAAAATCTGTAAAGAACTTATCAAACTCAACACCCAAAAGAGAAATAATCCAGTAAAGAAACGAACAAAACACATGAATAGACATTTTTGCAACGAAACATCCAGATGGCTACCAGACAGATGAAAAGATGCTCAACATCACTAGTCATCAGGGAAATATATATCAAAACCACAATGAGATACCACTTCACACCTGTCAGAATGGCTGAAATTAACAACTCAGGAAACAACAGATGTTGGTGAGGATATGGAGAAAGGGGAACCCTCTTGCACTGATGGTGGGAATACAAACTGGTTCCGCCACTCTGGAGAATAGTATGGAAGTTTCTCAAAAAGTTAAAAATAGAACTACCCTATGACTCAGCAATTGCACTACTAGGTATCTATCTAAAGGATATAGGAGTGTTGATTTGAAGGGGTACCTGCACCCCAATGTTTATAGGAGCACTATCAACAATAGCCAAATTATGGAAAGAACCCAAATGTCCATTGACGGATGAATGGATAAAAAAGATGTGGTGTATACACACACACACACACACACACACACAGACACACACACACACACTGGAATATTGCTCAGTGATCAAAAAGAATGAAATCTTGCCATTTGCAACAATGTGCATGGAACTAGAGTATATTATGCTAAGCGAAATTAAAGACAAATATCATATGATTTTACTTGTATGTGTAATTTAAGAAATAAAACAGATGAACATATGGGAAGGGAAGTGAAAATAAGATAAGAACAGAGAGGGAAACAAACCATAAGAGACTCTTAAACACAGAGAACAAACTGAGGGTTGCTGGCAGGGTGTTGGGTGAGTGGATGGGCTAAATGGGCAATGGGCCTTAAGGAGGGCACTTGTTGGGATGAACCCTGGGTGTTATATGTAAGTGATGAATCACTCAATTCTACTCATGAAATCATTATTACACTATATGTTAACTAACTTGGATTTAAATTTTTAAAAAATGAAAAAAAAATAAGATTGATGACATAGTGTTCTGGGAAGACTAGGTCCTATTCTTCAAATAGACTTTGGAAGCAAACAACCCAGTATTGCAGAATATATAGAAACATTTGCCATCAATTTTTCTGTTCTTGAAATAATTGTTTTTATAACTAACAACATTCTTGTATAATCCACAATTTTTATGAGAAGAATTTGGTTTTTCACAATAATAACCTGTCTTAGTCATTTTGGTCTGCTATAACAAGATACCATAGTTTGGGAAACTTACACAAACATTTCTTTCATGTTGTTATGGAGGCTGGAAAATCCAAGATCAAGGTGCTGGCAGATTCGATGTCTGGTGACAGCAGGCTTCCCAGTTTGCAGCCTTGCTATATCCTCGCAGTGTGTAGAGAGAGATTTTGTATCTCCTCTTCTTTTTGTGAGGCCATTAATCCCATCATGAGGGTCTCACCCTCTTGACCTAATCTCAACCTGATTTCCTTCCAAAGGCCCCCATCTCCTAATACCATCACACTAGGCATTAGTGCTTCCAGCAACACTGGAATCTGGGGGCAGACCCAAACATTCATTCAGTCCTACATAACCAAAAGGAGTAGGACAGGAGTTGTGGCCAGCATTGGGGGCAGGAGGAAGCTGAGAAAGGGTAAGGTAAAGCAGAGAGCTTGGTGGAGAGCTCTTATTCAGCTTAACTGAACATACCTTTCTTCCTCTTAGGCCAACAGGGACAATAATGTTCTATGGCGATTTTAGAGAAGTGAAAGTGAGAAACTGTTTAAGAATTAGTTGACCAAAAAGTAAGTAAACTGATCTAAGCTAAAAGGTAACAAAATATAAATTGATATTAGCGTGATCTATACAAAATAAGTTTGGACAAGTTTGATTTATTTAAATGAATAAAAACAAAATGTTAATTTATGAACATAATTCGGTAGGCTAATTAGTCATGCAGTACAGCATTGCCCTTCGACAGTTTATTTCCATCAGCAGAATTAATCACAGCAGAGCAGATGTAGTAGGGACAATCCAAGGTTAAAACAAATGATACAAAATAATGAACTAGAGCACAAGATGATAACCTGGAGAAAGTAATGATTTATTATTCTGCCAGAGCCTTCTGTGGATTGTGCAGCCACTTTATGCAAGCCTGTCTCCCTTTTAACCAGATATCTCTGATTGTAGTGATCTTTTACTTTGCATTAATTTTATCTGCCTTTGAAGGTAATGTAACTGTGATAAGAGCCAATTAGTTTTGCACCATCGAGAAGCACAATGAAATGTGACTTAAGAAAACAAAGATAAAATTAACTGTCTAAATGAGACTACAAGGCAATCTCATCTTTGCTATTTTCTTATAGGGCTAAAGCACCATACGTTCAGCATCATAAACTGAAGGACAACTATAAGGATATTTAAGTTGGTTCAAAGACATGCTGTAATGAACACAATTCTTCCAGAGTAACATTAACCAGTAATTTAATGCTAACTTTCCACAGGCCTTGAGATCTATATCTACAGATTACATTACAGACAAACACAAATGGCAGGGTAGCACTATGGGGAACCAAGTCCCTTTTAAACTTTGTTTGGGATTTTGATTATGAAATAAAATGAGCCAAAAGGGTCTTCAGTTGAACATCATCTGGCTTTATTATACCATCATCATTGTTTCCCTGTTGCTTCAGTATACCCAGGAAAATTCCAGTGTTTAAATCTCAGAGGTATTGGAAAAAGGAAAAAATTTTGGTGGAGTTAAAATTTTGCATGACTTTTGTGTGTTTAGCTTATGCTTCTGGTAAGAAATGGATGCAGATAATGGTTACGTAACACAAACCCATTACATTCTTCTAGGTCTCCTATTTATCATAAAAATAAATAATTTAAAATCTTTTTTTAAGATTTTATTTTTAAGTAGTCTCTACACCCAACATGAAGCTCAAACCTATAACCCTGAGATCAAGAGTTGCATGCTCCACTGACTGAGCCAGCCAGGCACCCCAACAATTTTAGTCTTATATGAGTTTTTTGAGGGTTAGACAAATTGATAATGAAAGGTTGTAGTATTTTTTAATCAAGAAACTTACACATATAGACCAAAGGAATAGACTAGAGAGCCCAGAAATAAACCCACAAATAAATGATCAATTAATTTACGACAAAGGAGGCAGGAATATAAAATGGAGGACAGTCTGTTCAATCAATGGTTTTGGGAAAACTGGAGTGACTCATGCAAAAGGATGAAACTAGAGTACTGTTTTATCCCATAAACAAAAGTTAACTCAAAATGGATTAATGACTTGATTGTAAGACCTGCAACTATAAAACTTCTAGAAGAAAACGTGGGCAGTAAGCTCCTTGACATTGGTCTAGGTGATGATTTTTTGGATTTGACTCCAAAAGCAAAGGCAACAAAAGCAAAAATTAATAACTGGGAATACATAAACTAAAAAGCTTCTCATGGCAAAGGCAAAAATGAAAGGCAACCTGCTGAATGGGATAAAATATTGGCAAATCATGTATCTGATAAAGGGCTACCATCCAAAATACATAAAGAACTCATGCGACTCAATACCAAAAACAAACAAACAATCTGATTTAAAAATGGCAGTTTCAAAGGAGAACAGAAGTTGAAGACTCCAAAGACCAAGAAGGCCAACACCAAAGCAGAAACTAAGTGAAAAAAAACACTAGTAAAAACCATGAAAAGCAAATAGATATGGTGATGACACTAGAAGTCAGGTCCAGTGAGTTCCAGATTAATTTTTGGGCAAGGGGCTTGTTTGCAGAGAAGCCCCTTCACCAGGCTCTCTGTACCTGGCACCTGGCAATTTTTGAATTCTAGTTTAAAACTATATTAAGGCTGGACTTTAAAGAACAAATGGAAGAGAATTCTTTCCTAAGCACTATGATCCATTAAAGAAGTTTCTAATCCTAGTTACTCTGCTCCCACTATGTGAGTCACATGGGAAGAATTATTTTCCCCTCAGTATCTCAGCTTTCCATCTATAACCAGGGAGAGGATTCAGCTAGTCTCTACCAACCTTAAACTGTTAGCATCCAATTATTGTATAACTAAACCTACAATTGTTGGAATTTCCTCTCTCTATCTTAAAAACAAGGATGTTTTAATATTAGTCACTTAAGTCAGGGTATTTAAGCAAATGTTTTACTGTTGGAGACCTGGTATACCAATGATGTTCACACAAGGTTCAATATCGTTGAGGATATTTGCAGGTACTCCATATGGAACATATGCAGTGACAGTTTTAAGAAAATCAGTTTCCAGATCTTTTTTTTTTTTTTTTGAATGTTGTTTTTCTTAAGCCTAAGAAAATGCCTATGGTCAAAGTATCATGTCTATTTTCTTCTTCTACCTTCACTTTCCCTAACACCCTTGTCCACTTTACCAGAGAAAGGCATATCCTCACCCGCCCTGAATTTACAAGGTGGCATTTCCCCAGGTTATAGAAAGATGATGTGGTTGCCAGACAAAGGGTAATTCTAAATGTGGGGGTCTGTGAAGCCTCCCTTGATCAAGACACCATTTGGGTCTCTTTTAATTTTTTAAAATGTTTTCAAGGAGTAGGTAGTGAAATATTCCATATTTATGTCCTATGAATGTCTCAGGTCTGAGAGGAAAGAACAATGGTGAAGGTAAATTAGTGGGTTTCGGTTTTGTTCATTTTTTTTTAGCATAAACTCAGAGCTGGAGGATATATATTTCCATTAAGATTTGCTAAAATATTATTGATGATGTCAATTCACATTTGTCTTTTCTTTGGGTAGGTCTCCTGCTTAGCATCACTTGCTAACTACTTCTCTGGTGATTTTTTCATTCCTATCACACACTTACTCTGTTTGGACCCACTTAAAGAGGATGTGTTGTGGATTCTTCTGTAAATAATGCACTTAGAAACACTCACGAAAAGACTTCACGTAAGCCATAGACTTATCAGTGAACTTTTAGTGACCTTTCACTAAAACTTGTCTCACTTTGGAAATAAGGCATAGTTAGCCATGGGTACACCCTTTATTGAAAAGAGAAAAAGCTGCATTCATCATATTAAGAAATGCATCTGATAAAATCTTACTTAAATGTTTAACATTTTATAAAAAACATAATAAATTTAGGTTTCTTTGACCAATCAGTTAATATTAAATATCATCATAATTCAACCCAAAAGAAAGAAATTGTAAACACTTAAGACTTTATGATAATAGCCAATAAATCAATTTTCAAATGTCATTTTATGTGTATATTTTGATTCAGAGAGGTGTAATACTATACTCAGTAAATCCTTTTTTTCTTAATGTTTGTTTTATTTCTGAGACAGAGAGGGACACAGAGAGAGAGAGAGAGAGAGAGAGAGTGGGAGTGGAGAAGGGAAGAGAGAGAAGGAGACACAGAATGGAAACAGGCTCTAGGCTCCAAGCTGTCAGCCCAGAGCCCTATGCGGGGCTCAAACCCACAAACTGTGAGATCATGAACTGATCTGAAGTTGGAAGCTCAATAGACTGAGCCACCCAGGTACCCCTCAATAAATCCTTTCAAAACATAAATACTTCAAACATAAAATACTTCAAACATAAAAATAGAGTATATTAGAACAAAAAAAAAAATCAGTGAGGTGAGTGTAATGAAAATATAAGGAGGAAAAGGAACAATGTATACTTTCTGACAAAAAAAAGCCTGTTGATGTATCTTTCAAATGTACCATGATGGGCATCCAATCACTATGATATTGAATTCCATTAGCTATATTTAAGAACACTGTAACAGTTTTAGTTTATTTAAAGTGTTAATATTTTAAAAATGTGGAAATGGCATGTTTACTAATTATTATTCCCCTGATAAAATTTAAACATTCACTTAAAATGAGTAATTAAGTATCTGAATTTTTCAAAACATTGTTAAGAATAAAACAAAAAATTCAAGAATCATAAATGGGAAACTTTATATTTGGTATTTAATGTTTTCATGCCATTACAAATGATCTTACTAAGAACATGGAAAAGCATTCAAAATATATGCTTACTAAATGATGATCTATCATGATATATTGCAATTTGAAAAATCTAGAGATGCTAAAATTTTAGCACTATCATCATATTATGCCATTTATTTGAAAAATATTCATTAGGTTATAATATTAATATTAAATACTAAAATATTAACAATGGCCTGGGTAGAAAAATTATAAGTAATTTTAATCTTAGTTTATGTATTTTCCTACTTTTTCTTTTTTTCTAATTTTCATACCCTAAGCACATATTATTTATGTCGTAAGAAAAATTATTTAAAATAAAACAGTAGAGTCTATATTTTGATCTGAACACCAGCAGCTTTCTAAGCAAAAACAACAACAAAAAAAATCCCTGCGAAATTAGATTTTTTTATTATAATTCTGAAGCTTTCGCCAGGACAAATGCTAAAATAAAGCCTTCCTTTTTGATCCAAAATTCAGCTGTTTTTATCTAGGATTCTCAGGACATTTATTCTGAACAGGAAGGGCAGAATCAGGTCCCATAATAGCAACGGTACTACATCGCTAAAAATATGCTACATAAGTCTTTGTAAAAAGGCCAATCAGCAGAAAACATATTCTATAAAGGCATCTCCTGCATGTTCCTGAATTATAACTTACCTTAACGGAAAAAATATAGAAACTAAGGAACACAGAAATAGTAGACAACTTACATGCCACATTAAGTTTGAATTATTATTCTTCAAGGAGTTCTGAGGCTGTTCAGTGTGTATTAAATCTCGAACAAGTTACAGGTTTTTGGAACCAAACAGTAATTGGTTTGTAAAACTGGCTTAAGCATTTCCATCTGCACACATAAAATTTTGATTAATTTTCTTTCTAGCTATGTGGTGAGGCATAGCAATGTATTTTGACATTGAGCTCTTATCCACATTTAGAAAGCTGAAAGGTCATTATACTTGCACTCTCAGTGAAGACATGTCTTGATAGCAATGGCCTGTTCAAAAATAGTACCAGGTGATACTTGGGTGACACTCATATGGAGTTCTGTTTTGTCTATAACCACAACTTTCATAGGACTTGATTCTACAAACCCTTGACTGAACACTTTGATTGTGTTTGTGTCATCTTGCATATTTTGGAAGTATTGACCAGAAGAATATCCTTATAACTTTATGTCAGTACACGTCTCTTTCCTCATCTTAACCATTGTCTCCAAAATTACCCGTTATTTTAACATATGGAAGACAAAGTTTCACAGAAAATGTAAATTAGAACATACTAATAAGCAAAGTTGAAATTGTGCTTAATCTAGCCCAGTGGGTTAATGAAATAGAACTTTGGATGCCAAATGGGATATTAAGGCAAGGCCGAGTCTTGAATCCATACTTATTTCAAATGTACAGGTTATTGCATTCTATGGGTTACCTCTAAATACTTAGGGAAGAGAACCCTTGAGTTTCATGTAGAGATAGGTGATATTACTCCCCTGGAAGTAGAACTTTGAAATAGAAGCAACTTAAAATAAGCAGCGATGAACAGTTCCAGGGTACTTTTATAGAAGGGCTCTTGAAGAGGAGAAACTGCACTCAAGTTTGAACTGCCCACCAAACCCTTCCTCGCTTATAAAAATCTACTTTTCATTTTAATAGGTGATTTATCTTCCAACATACTGCTGAACATTGTTTTCTAATATAGAACATTCCTCATAAAAACAGATTTTTGTGCTAGATTTTGCAATTCATTCTATGCTGCTTTCACCCTATAACTGTCCACACAGTGCCCCTTCCAAATTCTTTTTAGTTTATATTTAGAGACTAACGGTGGCTACCATAATTCCATAATCACTTCTGATGAGATGTTAGGAACAATACACCTAACATCAGAATTTGAACACCAATTCTAATACTGACTAGGTGTTTGACACTTGACACATTACTTGAATATCCAAAATGTTTGTTTCAGCAACATTTAGGTGGAAATAGTAATATCCACCTCATGTTGTTGCAAGGAATAAACAGGGAAAAAATCTTTTCCTTTTCCTTTTCTTTTAAAAAATGTTTATTTATTTTTGAGAGAGAGAGAGAGAGAAGACAAGCAGGGAAGGGGCAGAAAGAAAGGGAGACAGAATCTGAAGCAGGGTCCAGGCTCTGAGCTGTCAACGCAGAGCCCAACACAGGGCTCGAACCACGAACTGTGAGATCATGACCTGAGCCACTTTTTCTAGCACTTAATAGTTCCCCAACAAGTGTTCTGTTATATTTTCTCCTACTGTACCATCTATTTGGTTACATTTATTGAAAATTAACCATGGGAAAATCTCTATAGGATTAATGCTAAGAAATCAATAACTATGTGAAAACAATATTCTTCTGGCCATCAAAGTTGGATGGATCAGGTTAGAGATAAATCTATGTTAAACTGAATTCCATGCCATAATTGGTTTGATCACAGTCTGTATTAACCATCACATGCTCTGATGTACTTACCTTATTGGTGCCTTTGTTTAATGGATGTCCTTAATAATTCTGTCAATGTCAATGCTGTTTAAGCTTTTTAATTGTCTTTAGAGTTCAGTTAACACAGTGATGTTACATTGAAATTAAGAATATAATTTAAGATCCTAAGTGTTAAACAAATGTGGTTTGATTTGGCTAAAAGTCCAAAAGCAAACGAAGAAAAAAGAATTTGCTGCCATCGATAGATTTACTTTTATTGAAGATCAAATTAGTGAAGGCTTACTGCAAGGGGAAATTTATTAATAAAAATCATCCTGCAAATGTAGGATTAACCACAAAGCAATTAAGGAAAAGCGAGTGCCACTCATTCACATGTGGAGAAAGTATTAAATAGTCATTTCAATGCTGTTGTGACCTTTGTTTCCCCAGGCAATGACAACTTTGGAAGCAATCAAAGCTTAGGCAAATAATCACATTAGTAATTGGGTCCATTTGCCGTACAGAATTTTTCCTGGGACTCCAAACTCTTTTTTCCTGGTGGGGCTATTTAAAAAAATTGAATAGAGCTAGTCAGTTATTTTATGTAATGCTACTCTGGAAATTTCCATGGATATGTTAAAAGGGCAAGTTAATTAATACAAACAGAAATAACTACTGGTTTTCTTCATCAATTCCCATCTGTTGTTAGGAGCTCATAATTATAACATACTCTTGCTGATAAAAAGCACAGACAAATAACAGGAAAGAGAAGGGAAGCATACAGTCCCTCTTCCTACTGGAAAGGTTCTTGCTCAATTCCCGTCTAACTGGTTCACTGAGTAGATAAAAGCTCAGTGTAGTAAAATCTCTACTTATGCAGTTCAGTATCACCATGGAAACGTCTCCCCCTCAGTGAAATAATGAGATGGTAATGAAAACAGCTGCCACATAATGAACCTAGGCACAAGCAGAGGCCAAGTTACTCATGCCAAAAAGTGAGTGACAGAAGGGTCAAATAGATAGGGGTGGGATGGGCAAGGAGTAAGAAGCAAGCCCATCAGTGTGCATTATGGGAAGGGGTGGGAAGAACTGGAATTCTAATATTGAAACTCAGAATTTGGTTATTGCAACTTTTGGTACTGAATTTGTGGCATTCCCATTTTAGAGACAATTGGGTATAGAACTTGAGTTTGATTATCTGAATTCAGCCTAATATTTCACATTTTCAACACTTCAAACTCACAATATGTGGCTTAACCATTTAGGGTTCTATATTCTGCTGGGTTCTAAGGAGCATGTGTAAAATGGGAACTACATCAGGATGCCAGGGGGACAGATACATGTTGGAGGAATAAAAGGATGTAATGCCTTCTCTCAAAGTGTTCCCAAGTGAATAGAAACTACAACCTCCTCTTCTGGGCCCACCAATTTTAAGATTAAGAGTAGAAATAGGTTGGAACTAATGAAAAGGCTTGGATTCATAGAACAAATGTGGTGGCATGAACTCAAAAGGTCTGGGCCAAGAGTGAGAAACAAGGAATATAACAACATGAAATACACACATACACACACACACACACACACACACACACACACACGTATATAATTTATATGTAAGTTATATTTAATGTAAATATCATGTATATGTATATACATTATATATTTATAAACATTAGCAATTGACCTGAAAATCTCCTTTAAGGAGAGAGCCACTTTTGTTTGATCAGGTACTGGGAGACTGGGTCTTCAGGGCTATGATATAGCTGGTCACTGAAAGGGAACAGGGCATCATGGATCTTGCCCTAGATTTCATCCAGAGATAAAGTGATAACTAGACCCAGAGAAACCATTTCAAAAGGGAGTGGGAGACAAATATACATGTTTTTTAATACACTACATAAGCTATTCTGATTTGATATAATAGTTTTACCTGGTAACTTGCTGCATATACAGGCTAAGGGAAAGGAAACTATCACAAAAGGAAAAACAGGCATGAAGAGGGAAAATAAGGAGTTTGATTTCAGATGAAGTAGGACTACCAGAGTCTTCAAAAACTTGTTGGCAATGGAAATCTTATTTATTTCTTCCACGCATCCATGCATCTATTCCTTAATTGAATAGAACATTATCAAATGTCTATTAGTGCCTGCACTGGGATTAGAGGGGAGGGCAAGTGTATAGAGCAGTTAACAAGACAGATGTGGTCTTTGTCCTCATGGGTCTCACAATCTCAAGGGTTGACACCAGAGGTAGAGACTATTGGTTCATGAAGATTGGCTTTAAGAGGAAAAATGGAAGAAACTAGAGGCAATGGCAAAGTTAAAGATTTTTTTTTTTTTAATGAGGAAAGAGCTAGTAGGCAGAGGTTAAAGATACAGAGAGGAGATAAATGATAAAGTAGACCTAGAAGAAGAAAGGAAGGTCTGGACTTGATAATTCTCACATATAGTTGGGGAAAGATGATGGGAGGTACAGTTGGCCAGGGAAGGAGTTTCAGTTGCTCCAGTTTGCCAGTGTCTATGCCCATGGTGAGGTAGAAAGTAAGGACAATTGCTAAAAAGATCTGGAGGGCAGGAGTCCTAGGGGTTTCTATGAGGAAGTTTAGAATGGCCTGATGAGAAATATGCAGTCATCTAGTGGTTAAAATGCATTGTTCTGACATCAGAGAGGAATTGGTTTGAACTCTGGCTCCTTCATCTACTATGATGAGGGGCAAATGGTTTAATGTCCCCAGTCCTAAATTTCTTCACCTGTAAGATGAAGTCAATAGTAATACCTGTCATGGGGTGCTTGTAGGATTAAATGAGATAATGCTTGTAAAATATCTATAACAAGGAGTGTTCAATAAATATAAGCTATCAATTATATTAACAGAAATAAAAGGGCAGACAAATTACTAGAGCTTTGGAGAGAGTGTATATTGACACATGATATTTTTAGAAGGATTTTCACATGGCCTTAAAGGACCAACTGAGACTACTCTATATTTTGAATGGCCCCCTTCTCTACAGTTAGGCAATATTTATAGCTGTCCTTTGCAGCCTGGATATAACAGGGGGGGAAAGGATAGATTGTACAATTGAGTTGAGAATTTGCAGGCAGGATTGACCAAAGAAACTTTAAGGGTGTTAGTGAGAGATGCTTTGGCATCCACTGTGAGGTACATTGTCTGTAGAGAAGCAAGTAGAGTGGGCAGAAGTTGAATGAAAGTGAAGATGCTATGAGAAGGCAGATAACCTTGAGCCAGAGGGAGGTAGAGTGAAACTAGAAGGAGCCATCTAAGAGCTGGAGAAAGAAAGTGTTGCTATGAATAGAGAGTATGACTCCAGAGAGCTCCACAAGAGCTCTGTCCATCCACAGCATGCCTATGAAAGCAGGTTAAGGTTCACTGAGGGCTCAAAATGTGGTCAGCAAACCCCACTTCATGAGGTCCCAGCTGCTCCCAACCAGACAGGCAGCTCATGTATACTGCCTGCCTCCCATTCCACTGAGTTTCAAATGGCTTTCTCAGATGATTCAGAGTCCTTCTCAATGGTCACCCAGTATAAGACACCAGTCTCTCCCCATTGTGCAGTCCCAATACCATCAGGGGTTCTGTAAGTGTTTTCTCTTGGAATACACATATCCCCAATATTAGGGGAATTAGGCAATATTTATAGCTCATCCACTGTGAGGTATGTTGTGTTTACAGAAGCATTGCTCTGTCCCCAAGGTGCTAATCAAACCCTTCATTTCAGGTACTCCTCCATAGGCGGGCTTGTTCTTGACTAATAGCTGATGACCCTAACTTAGGTGATCAGGTAAAGGCTGATGAGCCTTTCTGCTCTTCCCTACCTCAGTCAAGCTGCCAAAAAGCCCCCAGCTGCCCCCAGTGGCTGATGACTCTAAGGTCTCTCCTCCCTGTGACCGGCCTTAGCTGGGGTAGGTACGAGGAATGCCAAAATTTTCCTCCTGATGCAAACCAATCAGTAAAGCTCTGCTGATGATCGAATGGATGATGGAAGACACTAGCCATTAGAAATGGTATCAGTTTTGCAGTTTGTTTAGTAGGTTTAAAATGTGCAGTCATTACCCAAATATGCAGAAATGATGATGGAAATCTCATACTTCTACCATTTCAATACCTTTAACTCTTCTTTAAAATGTAATGTCTTCCAAGCAGGTGGTTAAAAAAAAAGTCATTTTCCTTCTCCTTCTCCTCCTCCTCCGCCTCTTCAATCTTCTCTTCTCTCCCCTAAGTGAACCAAGTTCCCTGAGAACAGGGAGTATCTTGTCCCAAAACTGTGTGCTTTGTCAGTCGTGTCCTGTCTCTATCCTGTTCCTCTCCCTTCACCCACTACCCATCTTCAGGCATGCTAACTTGGCATTTGCTATGGTTTGGATGCCCTTACTTGGCCTTTGGGTATTATGGGCTGCCATCTGCTGCTGCTAACCGTGCTGACTGCCCTGATGCCTGGTCACAAGATCCCATGCATTTGGAGATTTCTCATCCTAATTTCAAGCCTTTTTCACCCCCTCCCTCCACTTCTTAGCTCTTCTATATACCTCTAGAGAGCTCAAAGACACGCAGCTGTTTTCCCCTCCTATGCTGCAATGTGTGTGGGTCTCTGCAAGTGCACCATCAGGGTCTATTGTCCAGACACATTCTCCAGCTGCGGATCCAAGTCCCATAGCAGCAGGATTCTTGCAGAATTTCTTTAAGGAGTCTGTGTTCTTCTTTGCTATTTTTCTTGAATTCCTCTTCAATCTGTTTGAATTTTCTAGCTAAGGCAGGATCTAAATCTTAGTCATCTTCCTCTCACCTTCTTCTTGACAACTAGCTAAAATGTTATCTCTTTTCCTAGTGGTGAGAAAGATGCCCAGACATTAAAGAGTAAATTCTTCCCATTTTATGATTTATAGCGTAAACCATAGATTTTCAAGGTATAAATTGCAATTCATTAATAGGTTATAAAATCTATTTTTGTTAACGTTAAATAGAATCAAACATAATAGAAAATGCTACTCTATCATATCATAGGTGTAAGTATTGTTTTGTAAAACTTCTGTTTTATTTGTGTGTTTGTGTGTGTGTTGTATACTGGATCAAGATGTAAAAATATTAATTTCTGTGAACTACCAACAAAAAAAGTTTTAAAAACCCTGGTGTAAACTTTTTTTCAGTTCTCCAAGCTCTGGCTTTTTGGAGCCTAAAACATTTTTCTCCTTCAAATTGTTTGGCTCTTGTAAATCAAAGTGTTTGACCTGTCATTGGTTTTTGACATAAATTTTCAGATATCAGTATTGGCTTTTTATTCCAGATTCTATCATATCTTCCTCTGAGACAATGGACAACACTGGATGATTGGGTAAAGATGCTTATGACAAGAAAAAAAGTAGGAAAAAAGAAACTGGGACTAAAGTGTTCATAAATTTTCCTATTAAATGGTCTCAGAATGCATATCAACAATTAACTTCCCAAGTGGGTGAAAATAAAAGGATTCACACAGTTCCATATAAATGAAGCTATGATTGTTTTATGCAATAACTATATCTAACATTTACTGAACATCTAACGTGCCAGGGATGGGAACATAGAGATGAATAAGAAATTTCTGCTCACATCCTAACTGTGTAGGCAGATAAAAATAATTCATAATGTAGTAAGTGCTGGTAACATAAGTCAATGCAAAGTGCTGAAGGTCCATAGAAGAAGAATGTCAAATTTCAGAATTCTGAAGACAAATAGGGGTTTTCCAGGCAAAGAATGGGAGGAAGTATACTCCAGGCAGAAGGAATAGCAAAAGTGGGAAAAGTACATGAATGCACAGTGCATGTTTAGGGTAATTGGATGGAAAATACAAGGCAGAAGTGTAGTGAGATAAGGCTGAAAACAAAGACTGAGGACAGACTGAAAAATGGGACGTTCTTAACACAATCCTGGCAATAGCATATATTAATTTTATTGCTATGTGCCATGCTTAGGTATTCGTACTTAACTTTTGTAAGGCACATGGGAGCCGGAAAGTTTTAAACAAATGTGTGCTTTTTCAATGTGTTTTAGAAAGGTAAGTGCAGTGGAGAAATGTTATGATGTGAAGAAAGTTAGTAGAATCAAAAAGAATATGGCAATCAATTGGAGGTGGGGAATGAGGGTGCCAAGGGCATTCCAAAAGCCCCTAGCTTAGGGTAAGTGTGTGGATGGCAATAGCAGTACCTAAGATGTGGTTTGTAGGAAAAATTGCAGATTTGAGAAGCATAGGATCTCATGTGAAGTTTGACATAAAACTACAAGTAGGGGAAGAAACTATAAAGGTCATCAACAATATTAAGGGAATTTATTCTAGTGTGGGTTTCCAGGAAGGGAGGACTGAAGATGCGTGCCTATCATAAAGATACTCTTTCTCAAGGTGTTTGATGAGATCTGACTGCATCAGAATGGGGCAGAAGGGGAGAATAGATAATCTCAATATAATACTGGGGTGGGGCATATGCTGAGGCGACAAATCCAGTTGAAGGCTAAGAATGTCTGTGTCACCTAGAGTGACTAGAGATAGGCAGTAGGTGGTAGTAGAGTCAAACCTCTGTAAAGGGAAAATCTATTTTGACTTGTTTGTCTGATGGGCAACCAAGCATAATGATATATAATTCAGGGAAAGATAATATCTGGGACTCCCAGTGGGCAGACAACTAGTGCTTGTGTGGGGGAAATCTGTCAGTAGGTAACACATTCACTGGTGGGTCTTATGGGAGAATTCTAGTGCCTAAGAGAAAAACTGATAAGGCAAGTAACTACAGACCTTTGAAAAATGGAATACTCTGTGGGTTAATACCCCACTGGCATCCCCACTAGGGACCTAGGTAAGGAAACAAAAACAGGGATCCAAGTATAAGGCTCTGGGTACAGTTTGGGAAGTGGGTCTTGGCAATAAGATAGAAGCCTATTACTAGCTGACCAGGCAGAACATGGAGAAGAGAGCTGATAGGGAACTGAATTGCAGAATGTTAGTACTTCTCTACGTGGCTAGCACATTATAATCACTTGGGGGTAATCGAAAGAAATATCTTCGCCTAGTACCAAATCTAAACCAATTAAAATCAGAATCTCTGAGGGTGAAGACTGGGCATTGATATTTAACACAAAAACCATGCAAGTGTCCTAAGTCAAAGTTGAGAAACACTAAAGTATTCTTAACCTTAACTGCCCATTGTAATCACCTGGGTAGCTTAAAACAATCCTGAGGCCAGGTTCAATCCCAATAGATTCTACTTTAACAAGTCTGGGGTTTGGCTTGGACATCAGGCCTTTAAAAAAGGTCCCTAGACAATTATAATATGTAGAGATTTGTGGTCTAAAACTATACTCTCCAATATGGTAGCCACTAGCTACATGTGGCTATAAAGCACATGAAATGTCACTATTCTGAGTCAAGATGTTCTATGAGAATAAAATACATACTGGATTTCAAAGACTATGAAAATAATAATGTAAAATATTCATCAATAATTTTTAAGTTGATTACATGTCAGAATGCTAATATTTTGGGTATGTTAGGTCAAGTAATATATTAATAAACTTAATTTTGCATTTTGTTTTACTTTTTAAAATTAGCTACTAGAACATTCAAAATTACTTATGTGACTCATGTTATATTTCCATTGGACAAACGACAGTCTAGCGCTTCTTACATGTTTCCAGCCTGAAGTCCAAATTGGTTCTAAGGAATGCAATTGAACTAAGCCTAGGATAGACTGGCTGTGGGAGGAAAAAGGCCTGTGGCCAAAAAGATCTTTTCTTTATACAACCCTTATTTACTCATAAAATTAAAGTATGTCAGGGTTAAAGGGAATATTAAAAGTCATTCAGTTTAACTCCATTTTATACTAAGAACTGTATATTTCATTTCACTTTGTTGTCCTAAATGAAATACTTCCAATTAGTTATTATGATTAGGTAACAAACATTTTCCTTTAATAATGTAAATAACCCGAGACTAAAGAAACTTAATCACTGACACAAGATTCAAACAAATTCTTTCCTTGTAGTACCTAAGGGAAGGCTGTGGGGAGACAAACAGATTGCTTTTCTCATAATCCCTAAAGGAAAGCTGTGGGGGAAGAAATTTGAGTTTGGACTTGGGGAGGGGAGCAAGGTAAATGGGAACAGTGAGTACTCTGGAGAATAAAATAGGTCTCAGAGGAATCCTACAAGGGGCACTTAGTACAGGAAGAAGACACCATGAATCTGAATGGACCAGGAGGAGATAGTGGAAAAAAAAAAGATACTAAAAGGAATTGGGAAGCTTTTTATTTCAAAATTTTGCCTGTTTCCAAGGAAACAGGAGAAAGAAAACTCGATCTCCATTTTTGCAATTCCCGTAAGTCTGACTAATACTACAGTATTAAAGTTTAGTGACACTGAAAGTTAAATAGGCTTTTAAAAATTAAAAGTTGCCCATGTAGAACACTGACTGTTAAGTGGAAAATTCCTCATAAAACTTAGCTACATACAGCACCTGGATTTTCTAAATGGTAGCACATGGCATAAACCTGGACAGAACTACACTTTGGAGGGGTTGCTTTATAGCTCAGAGTTTGTGTCTCTTTGAAGGCTAATATCCTTGAGTTAGATACTTTGGACAAGAAGGAAAGTGTTCATTTCCTCTTCATATATGAGAGTTGGCCATGATGTAGTTTAGAGAATCAGGAACATTAAAATGGGCCTAGGAGTCCAAACTTGATTTGGTAACTTTTTGACAATGAATTTTTTTAAAAAGTAAATTCTGTTTCCTGTGCTTTGAGAAAGAGGTCTCTGTTTCTCCTATCACTTCCTCATATGAGATGATGATCATTTAAATCCAGTTCTATCTGTGCAACTTGTAGCAAATGCAAGATTCTTCTTTAAGGTGAGGCATTCTGCTTTTGGGTACAAAAATAGAACCTCAATCTACACATTCAATGCAATCCCAATCAAAATTGCACCAGCATTCTTCTCGAAACTAGAACAAGCAATCCTAAAATTCATATGGAACCACAAAAGGCCCCGAATAGCCAAAGTAATTTTGAAGAAGAAGACCAAAGCAGGAGGCATCACAATCCCAGACTTTAGCCTCTACTACAAAGCTGTCATCATCAAGACAGCATGGTATTGGCATAAAAACAGACACATAGACCAATGGAATAGAATAGAAACCCCAGAACTAGACCCACAAACGTATGGCCAACTCATCTTTGACAAAGCAGGAAAGAACATCCAATGGAAAAAAGACAGTCTCTTTAACAAATGGTGCTGGGAGAACTGGACAGCAACATGCAGAAGGTTGAAACTAGACCACTTTCTCACACCATTCACAAAAATAAACTCAAAATGGATAAAGGACCTGAATGTGAGACAGGAAACCATCAAAACCTTAGAGGAGAAAGCAGGAAAAGACCTCTCTGACCTCAGCCGTAGCAATCTCTTACTCGGCACATCCCCAAAGGCAAGGGAATTAAAAGCAAAAGTGAATTACTGGGACCTTATGAAGATAAAAAGCTTCTGCACAGCAAAGGAAACAACCAACAAAACTAAAAGGCAACCCACGGAATGGGAAAAGATATTTGCAAATGACACATCGGACAAAGGGCTAGTATCCAAAATCTATAAAGAGCTCATCAAACTCCACACCCGAAAAACAAATAACCCAGTGAAGAAATGGGCAGAAAACATGAATAGACACTTCTCTAAAGAAGACATCCGGATGGCCAACAGGCACACGAAAAGATGTTCAACGTCGCTCCTTATCAGGGAAATACAAATCAAAACCACACTCAGATACCACCTCACGCCAGTCAGAGTGGCCAAAATGAAGAAATCAGGGGACTATAGATGCTGGAGAGGATGTGGAGAAACAGGAACCCTCTTGCACTGTTGGTGGGAATGCAAATTGGTGCAGCCGCTCTGGAAAGCAGTGTGGAGGTTCCTCAGAAAATTAAAAATAGACCTACCCTATGACCCAGCAATAGCACTGCTAGGAATTTATCCAAGGGATACAGGAGTACTGATGCATAGGGGCACCTGTACCCCAATGTTTATAGCGGCACTCTCAACAATAGCCAAATTATGGAAAGAGCCTAAATGTCCATCAACTGATGAATGGATAAAGAAATTGTGGTTTATATACACAATGGAATACTACGTGGCAATGAGAAAAAATGAAATATGGCCTTTTGTAGCAACATGGATGGAACTGGAGAGTGTGATGCTAAGTGAAATAAGCCATACAGAGAAAGACAGATACCATATGGTTTCACTCTTATGTGGATCCTGAGAAACATAACAGAAACCCATGGGGGAGGGGAAGGAAAAAAAAAAAAAAAAAAAGAGGTTAGAGTGGGAGAGAGCCAAAGCATTAGAGACTGTTAAAAACTGAGAACAAACTGAGGGTTGATGGGGGGTGGGAGGCAGGGCAGGGTGGGAGGGAGGGCAGGGTGGGTGATGGGTATTGAGGAGGGCACCTTTTGGGATGAGCACTGGGTGTTGTATGGAAACAAATTTGACAGTAAATTTCATATATTAAAAAATAAAAAAAAAAAAACAAAAAAAAAACAAAAAACAAAAAACAAAAATAGAACCTCAGTAGGGTGGTAAAAAGAAATTCTGGCCAAGCGAAGGGGGCCATGTGAATAAAAAATTTAGATCAGCCAAAAAATTTTGAATTGATATTCTGCTCTAAATATATTATTGGCTCACTCACACAAACAAAACAAAACAAAATAAAACTCCTTATGTAATCTTTGTGAAAGAAAAATTGACCAAAAATTTTAATGATAAGAGGAAATTCGAAGATTACAAGAGAAATGTGTTTAGTTAACAGGTTTGTGGGTGCTTAGATACTCACTTATATCTTGTGGGCTTTATTCTTCCCAGCTTTGTAAACCAAGATTCACCTCCCAGAACTTTGAGTACCAGGCTGCTGTCTGATTGAGTTCCAGAAATGTCTCTACATGTAGTGCAGTTCTTTTTAAAATCCCATGTCCTTATTTATCTCCTTTTTCTCCACTCTGCAGCAATGGACCCATCTGAGTCAACTGAGTATACAGTCAATTGCCTTTTTTCAAAAAGAAACACTTTCTTGCTTCCAAATGAGTCTGTGCTTAACAAATTTTTTCTTCTCACATGTAAACTGATTTTTTTCTTGATTGAAAAACAAGTCTGTGATTCTCAGAGTTTCTTAGGAAGTAAAAGTGAGGCATAGAGAACAACTTAAAGAGTCCAAGAGGCTCTTATAAACTAGCTTCAGAAAACTTCACAAACACCTCAGGAAAATGTGGCAGTTATGAAATTTGTTGTGTATCAAATTCCTAGCAGAGCTTTTATACCTCCTACTTGGAAGTTTCTTACTTTTTAATTTTTAGTATGCATTCAAATCTAACTTATCAGAATCACATTGGCCCAAATTGGGTAAATAGGGTATAATAATGCATGACATTTCTTCCTAGTTTTTTAAAATTTTTTTAAAATTTTTTGATAACATTAATTCATTTTTGAGAGACAGAGTGTGAGTGGGGGAGGGGCAGAGAGAGAGGGAGACACAGAATCAAAAGCAGGCTCCAGGCTCTGAGCTATCTGCACAGAGCCCAATGCGGGGCTCAAACCCATCAACTGTGAGATCATGACCTGAGCTGAAGTCAGACGCTCAACTGACGGAGCCGCTCAGGCACCCCTCTTCCTAATTTTTAAATAAAATAGTGTCACTTTTACTTGTGGTTTTTAATAGAACCCTGGTTTTTTAACTGAGTACATAATCACTCAGAATAAAGACTACATTTCTCAGCTATCCAGGTAGCTCATTATGGATACTAATAAGTTCTATTCAACGAGAAAAAATGAAGTGATGAGCACAAGTTTTAGGAAGAATATCATTCAATAAAATGGGAGTGCAGATGGTGATGACATTACAATGCATACCTCTTTCTCCATCCACACATATTATAAATATATATGCACATATATATATATCTACACACACACATATATATATACACATGTATATGTATATATACACATACATATATACATATATATGTGTAGATATATATGTGCATATATATATACACATATATATATATATATATATATATATCAGAAGAAATGCAGAAACCATTCCAAGCTTTGCCAAATATAATTTTATATTCGTTTTTATAAACAATTAGACACATTTTGGAAATTGTTCATTTTCTCACTTCAGTGACTAATATCCTCACCCCCTACGCCCATGCCATATGGCTTTTTTTAATGTTCCTTTTACACATAAAAGAGTATGGAGACAGGGCTAGGCCCAGGAGAGCCTAAATAAAATCTCTTTATGAGTTTGTCACATTGACCAGTCTCTTTGAGATTCTAGCTGATACCATTTATCAGTCAGAAGAGCATATGATTTTTGATCCTAGGGTGGTGAGTTTGAGCCCCATGTGGGTGTAGCAGTTACTAAAAATAAATTAATTAATAAACTCCCAAAAACGAGAATAGTAAGAACAAGAATAACCAATATATACATTCAGAATGTCAAGTGCCAGTCACTGTGTATAAACATGATCTTATTTCATGCTTACTGCACCATAGAGAAGTAGGTATTGCTATCATCCCCATTTTAAAGAAAACCTAATTTTAGGATAAAGTTTAATTCCTTATTCATTCTTCTCTTGCTGGGACTAAAAATGAAAGAACTGTGAAGTGTAGCAAGTTATTTGGGTGGTAAGTGCCTGGAGTTATTCTGCACAACCCATTGCTGGGGCCCTTACAAATATAAAAAAAGCACAAAACACCTCATACAGATGTGTTTTGTGAGTAAGTGGGTTGGAGGAGGGCATTGTTTTTAATCAGTCAGCCTGAGTATTTTGGTCCTTGACAACCTAATTAAACTCTAGCTTTGGCTATTTTCTGTCAATGAGATGCAAAGAAACAAAGATATGAGTCATTTTGCTTTTTTCTTTTTTGGATATTTTTCCTTCAGTTAAATCAATATCATTAAACAATCTCAGAGAACCTGGAGTTTTGGACATCCTTCATATTTTTGAAAATTAGTGTGTTCAGGAAAAAAATTATTAATACAGAATTCTATTCCGCATGATAAAAATACAACCTTGACATGAAACTGTTGCCAGGAGAGGATTATATTCCTCAAAGAAAAAATTGGTTAAAACATTCATCTTTATTCTTTTTTGCTTCATCCCATCAACTTAATGAAACCACGAATGACAAGCTATAAGGAAAACCTGCATCTCAAGCCATGATTTTCTTCCTAAAATCAAATCTATTTTTAACAGCTACTGTGAGCCAGGGACTAATTTTTACACAAAATTATACATTCATGGAAAAACTGTGAATGAATCTACTGCTTGTTAAATGAACGTTAAGTAAGTGATGGAGTAAGCTGCCACCTAGAGTTGAGATTTCAATTCAGTTCAAAATATAATATGAAATTGATTCTATCAGTCTGAGATTTTTTTTTAATGTCTCAATATTTAGATGTACACAGAAGTCCTTTACTTCTGAAAGTTAATGTCTGTATAGATTTGGAAATTTTGCCAAAGAAGAAAAGGGTAATATTTCTTAAGGAAGCTACAAGAGTCCTAGAAGTTAAATATGTTGATATGCATTAGCCATATATATATATTTTTTAATGAGTCTTTGGGAAAATATATTTAATATGTGAACACATGTAAGTACTCCCAAAATGATTTGGAATGTCTTATGTTAGGGCACCTGGCTGGCTCAGTTGGTAAAGCATGCAACTCTTGATCACAGAGTCATGAGTTCAAGCCCCATAGTGGGCATGGAGATTACTTTAAAAAAAGTCTTATAACTTTCTGGAACAACAGTCTATTTAGCCCAACTCTTTTATTAATAACCTATTTGATTTCCTGCTTCACTTACAGCCATACTGAGGGCCAAAGGCTTCTACTGTATGTGTATCAGGATCAGTGTCAAAATCCGGGTCAACTGGGGCACCTGGCTGGCTTGTTGGAAGAGCATGCGACTTTTGATGTCAGGGCTGTGAGTTCAAACCCCAGGTTGGGGGTAAAGATTACTTAAACTATTATTTATTTATTTATCTACCTATCTATCTATTTACTTATTTATTTGGCAGAGGCAGGCAGTTATGGAGGGGCAAAGAGAGAGGAGAGAGAGCACAGAGCCCGACTTGGGCTCAAACTCACCAACTCTGAGATCATGACCTGAGCTGAAATCTAGAGTTGGACGCTTAACCAACTGAGCCACCCTGGCACCCCAGGTGTAGAGACTACTTAAATAAATAACACTTTAAAGAAAAATCTGGGTCACTTATTCAAATTTAAATATGACTGTTAATTGTTCAAAGGTCTGGAAAGCTAATGTTTTCACTTCCTTAAACAAGGTTGGTCTAAAATCATACTCTTGTCAGAAACGCTGAAATTAATAGATTAGTCATTAGAAAACCCAGCTGGCTTAATAAATTGTGAATAGCCCATTCTCACCCTGAATTTGCATCTACCCAAAAGTGTGGAAAGGATTTCTATGTCCTAACCACTCCACGTGCAGCATGGATGGAGCCATGACTGCATGGATGGAGACATACATGCTCTGTATGGATTTTCTGAGTCAAACAGAGCTGGAGATTGTCTATGAAGTAAGAGTTTAGGGTAAGGGGTACCTGGGTGGCTCAGTTGGTTAAACGTCTAACTTCAGCTCCTGTTGTGATCTCATGATTCATGAGTTCCTGGCTCAGTTGGTTAAACGTCTAACTTCAGCTCATGTTGTGATCTCATGATTCATGAGTTCCAGCCCTGCATCAGGCTCTGCGCAGCCTCCTATCAGGCTCTGCACTGGCAGTGTGGAGCCTACTTGGGACTCTCTCTCTCCCTTTCTCTGCTTCTCCCTTGATCTCTCTCTCCCTCTCTCTGTCTCTGTCTCTCTCTCTCAAACTAAATAAACTTAAAAAAAAAAGAGTTTAGGGTAAGCTATCTCTTCATCTGCACAATTCTATGATTGTACGTTTTTCACCTGACTACACTCATTCTTCAACCTTGGCCATGTACCTGGTTTATCTATCAGTCTCTTGGTGCGTGGAGAATAAATTGTTGACTCTTTTCCACCTCACGGAATGTCCTACTTCTTTCTCCTACTCCAGGACTTCCTCATTCTTGTTCTCTCCACCCACTTTCACAGCACACATTTATTGTCCTCATTTTGTCCCACAAAATTCTTTTTCAATAATCCTTTCCCCCTCATTTCCATCATCCTCTGTGTGACCTCTATGGCCCAGTCCCCTGAGGGCAAATGTGTGTTTAATCCTGTTGATTTGTTTTAACTTCCCTTGGCTCTTCTAGGCTCTCCCTAAGAGTCCTTGCCTCCCTTACAGCTCCCCATAGGAAGCTCTTGCTTTCCTGCTTCTACAATCAGCCAGAAAGGAAGCAAGATAGGTTTCCTTCTCACTCCCTGGCAATGTCTGTATTGTTAAACTGTATTCTTTGACTTGTCATTATTTGACATTTGCACTTTATTCCTTCTGTCCAACTTGCCTACAAGTCCCTATGCATCTTCTTTTCTCTTTCTTCTCCCCCCCCCCTTCACTAAGCCATTTTTGTCTACTTTAGACATTTTTGATCTTCTTTGCCCTCTTGGTTTCTACCCCATGTTTAACTATAATATTAGTGTCTTGCCATTTATATCAAAATGTCTTACAACATGAATTGAATACCCGCTGTGTGAAAGGCATTATTCTATGTGCTTTGCAGTAGTTATTACTTCATGTTAAAAAAAAAAACCAAAAAAACAAAAAAACAACTTCAAGAAGTAGGTATTATTATTGCCCCTATTTGGCAGGTGAGGAAACCTATGCACACAAAAACCTAAGTAACTTGACCAAGGGAACACAGGCAGTAATTAGTAAACCAGGAATTTGAATCCCAAAAGGTTAGGCTCCAGAATCCATAGACAAAGTCACTAGGCTCTACTGCCTCCATGTCTTAGCACTTCTCTTAACTCTTCCTTTTACTTCCAGTGCATACTATGACTCTCAAAAATTATCAGAAAACCTAGATTCAGGTTGCTTTGAGAAGGGGCTATGAAAGTCTTCTCACCTCAGGCCACTGCAACAGCAAAGCACTGTGGATCCAGGCAGCTCTGCTGTAAACAGCAAAATGGTAGAAAGGATTTGGAATTAGACAGACTCGGATTTGATTCAGGCTCCATCCCGTATATGGTAGACGTTGTGTGGTTATTTGGCTTTTCAAGTTCTTCTTGTGTGACACGGAGATAGGTGTCTATCTTTAGTTCATGTCAGGATTCTAATCCAAAATTAAGTCTCTTTCCATTTTCCCTCTTACTCCTTCTAGTCATGTCTCCACTAATTTATTGTTTTAATTATTTTCAATGTTTATTTATTTTTGAGAGAGAGAGAGAGAGAGAGAGAGAGAGAGAGACAGAGCATGAGCAGGGGAGGGGCAGAGATAGAGGGAAACAGAAATCGAAGCAGGCCCTAGGCTCTGAGCTGTCAGAACAGAGTCCGATGCAGGGCTTGAATTCATGAGCCATGAGATCATGACCTGAGTCAGATGCTGAACCAACTGAGCCACCCAGGCACCCCTTGTCTCCGCTAATTTAATACTGTCTTCTGGTAGTTGTTCTCAACTGAGAAAGATGACTGATACCTGAGCTGATAGAGATCTGGAGCCCTGGACCCTATCCTTCCCCCTCTATACTCTCTTCATTGTCCACTCTTGTAATGTTTGATTCTTATCAGCATCTGCTAAATGGAAGGCTAAAATTATTTTCTATAAAACTCACCAGAAGTAGTAAGTAAATGCCTAGAAAACAAAGGGTATTTTCCATAGGAAGTGGGAAATGGGAAAATTGCTTGTGAATGCAAGGTGACTCAAAGAATCTTCACGGTATTTGTGGAGAGTTAGGCAAATATACATATATGTTCTACCATCTATAAGTGACTGTATGAATTAGTATACATATATATGGGTTACAGATTTGTGAGGGAATATTAGATGAGATAACGCAAGTCAAACGATTAGCATAGAGCTAGGCATGTAGTAAGTACTCAATAAATATTAACTATTGTTTTCATTACAGTCCTGTAAGTGAGTCTATCACTTGATTATTAAAAGCCTGACTAGTATTCTTTGCAAATAAAAATAACAGGACATGCCCATTTCAGAAGTGAACACACAACTGCTTTCATATTTTTATCTTTTCAGTTTGATCAAATAGATTACACTACTCACATACTACCGATTATACTGTACTTGAATTTAGATCCATATTAGCTTTTCAAATTTAATGTTGTAGTCTGAATGGTGCTCTTAGAATATAAGTGGGAGGGCACCTGGGTGGCTCAGTTGGTTAAGCATCAGACTCTTGATTTTGGCTCAGGATATCATCTCGTGGTTTGTGAGATTGAGCCCCATGTTGGGCTCTGCACTGACAGTGCCAGGCCTGCTTGGGATTTTCTCTCTCTCTCTCTCTCTCTCTCTCTCTCTCTCTCTCTCTCTCTCTCTCTCTTTGTCTCTGCCCTCTCCTGCTCACTCTCTTTCTCTCTTCCTCTCTCTCTCTCTCAAAATAAATAAGTATTTTAAAAAATATATAAGGGGAAACTTTAAGCAATATCAACATTGCTTAATCAATGTGTAGATCAGATCATTTCTCTTCACCAATATGTTGAGAACACTGAAAATATGCTACAGGAATGTGAATGTTTTAGGTGTTTAGAAAACAAACCATACTTTTCTAGGGGATTATTTTTGTGTGTATTATTGCTTCATGTCATATTCCAGCATGGGCAAAAGGAAACCTGCTCTGGTTAATAAAATGGGCTAATTCTGGAAAGTGGCATCAAATATAGGCAGAAGTTTCGGGAGCAGTTGTTCACCACAAAAATGCATACGTGCAGCTGTTCCTGATAAAAAATCAGAAATCCCCCAGGAAACTGATAGAAGCTAAAATGGAAAATAGATGGGTAACTAGATACTATCAACAAAAGTTCAGGGTTCAGGGACAGATGAGTACTCAAGAATATTGCTAGACCCATGAGCCACCAAGGTTATTGAGTTGCCCTGGACACATTAGTAAACTCTGCCTGCATCTTCTTATTTGTAAGACAGGGTAATAATAAACCTATGGGATAGGATTGTCTAGAGAATTTAAAAAGATAGTAAGCGGAAAAGCACTTCAAACAGCTTCAGATCATAGTATCTGCTTATTAGATGTTAGTCGTCACCATCATCATCATCATCATCATCACCATCACCATCTGTATTTAAATTTAAAAATGGGCCATCTGAGTACTTATTCCCTGGAAACTCCTTCCAGTGATAATCACTTTGACAAATTTCCCATCTGCTAGGAATTGTTTCAGCCCTGTGAATTGATCATACTTCTACCATTTTCTTTAGCCTCATATCATTAAAGATATAGCAGCAGAACGTCCTTTATTAATAGTGAAAGGGAACCAACAATTATTTTCTTCTTTACATTTATTCTAGTCTGAAGATTTAAAAATCATGTTGCCTTTCATCAGCACAGATCCCAAGGAAGTTTACTAGTTCTTCAAGTTTGAGAAGGGCTTGATATTTTCTTTCTTTTTAAAAAAAAATTTTTAATGTTTTATTTTATTTTTTTGAGAGATAGAGAGAGACAGAGCACGAGCAGGGGAGGGGTAGAGAGCGAGGGAGACACAGACATCAAGGCAGGCTCCAGGCTCTGAGCCATCAGCACAGAGACCAATGCGGGGCTTGAAACCACGGATGCAGGATCATGACCTGAGCCAAAGTCGGATGCTCAACTGACTGAGCCACCCAGGTGCCCTAGAGCTTGATATTTTCAAAGCAGCTTCAAATATTAAACATCCCCATGAAGTAAATCAGTAACTTCATCTTTCATCATAGATAAACAGGACACGGTGAGTTAAAACAATAATTTGCCTTAGGTTATGAACTAGCTCATCATTTGAAATGTCTTCCTTTCAGTTAACTAGTCTGTGCTTCAATCTAATAGGCCAAGCTACAACAAACAATATCAAAGTACTTATTTGTATTTTGTTATATTTACTGAGTCATCACGGTAACCTGTTCCTCATGAATCTGAACTTTGCATCTCATGTTCTACCTGCATGAAATGGCCTTTCTTCCCTAGCCCCTTTGTATTCTATTTTCTACTCACTGTTGTAACTTATATGCAACCTCCTGTAAGAAGCCTTCCCCGATTTGCAGTCTCCTATTTATTGTTAATATAACACTCTGGATCCCACAGATCCATAGTGTATTACAGCAAAAACTATACTCTATTGGAACAATAGGCTCTCTGGAAAAAAAAATTCTTATTTGTTTTTATATTCTCTAGCACATGCCTAGCACATGGCATATGCTCAACCAAAAATTTTGAAGAAAGAATGCCTAAATGATATGTGTATTAGGACACAAGAGGATGTACCATGACAACAAACGCAGCCTACGTTTATTTCTAATTTTAATATAAGTATCCAACAGATCAGAAGGAGGTTCTTTCCCAATAATTCAAGAATACAGGTTGACAAGGCTCTACCATCTTGTGGTTACTGGCTTGTCTGAAGAAGGTGGCCACGATTTCCAAGCAGGTTCTGGGTTGCCAAGATGGGAGAGGAAAATGCTGGCGGATGGCACAGGAAATGAAATTTACCTGTGATAGTAATTTCCTTCCAAAAATTATTGGCCAGAACTACTCAACATGTAAGGTAGACAATGCGTATCCCTGGCTTATCTCCTTCTGTCTCCAGCCTACATGAATTCAATGGATAGCACCTGTGGCTCCTTTTCAACCACCTGCCTTTGAGCAGGTACTCTCTTTGAAACTTCTTTGTACAGATTTAGAAGTGCTTGGCATTCACATGGATGAACCCTGATGTGGGTGTTGTTTAATGACTATTCTGTGCAAGAATATAAGCTCAGTTTCCTTTTCTCAGCTTAGGACAATTCAGAGATGTCACTTATCCTCCAGAATTCTCCTGTGGGATCATGCTAAAACCTATCCTGAGTGGGACTTTTGTCTGAACATTTACTTGGCTTTATTTAATTCCTTGTTTTGCTTCATTTCTTTACTATTCTCCCTTGTGAATATTTTCTTAATACAACACTTGCATACACATTTTTGTCTTAGAAACTGCATCCAAGAAGCTCAACCTAAAATACTGACACCTAACTAAAAGATGGGCAAAGGGGCACCTAGATGGCTTAGTTGGTTAAGCATCAGACTTCGGCTTAGGTCATGATCTCGTGGTCTATGAGGTTAAGCCCCGCATCAGGCTCTGGGCTGACAGCTGAGCCTGGAGTCTTCTTCAGATTCTTTGTCTCCCTCTCTCTCTCTGCCCCTCCACTGCTCATGTTCTGTCTCTCTCTCTCCTCCTCCTCTCTCTCTCTCAAAAATAAATAAACATTAAAAAAAAAAAAGGTGGGAAAAAAAGTATTACACATGTCTTTTCCTGAAAGAGAAGAACCGATATAGGTAAGCCCTGTTATTTCTACCACAGCACGATGAAAATCAATTTGATGATTAAAGGCTAAAAGACGTGGGGTTTAGCTATCTAACTACCAAACAAGGACTAGACATCAAGAAGACGGAAGACAGAAAAAGGTTCCCTGAAAAGAACGACTTCTTTGCTGGGTGAGAAGCTGGGGAAGTCAGGCCAGTGGCCCAAAATACAAAGTTGAAAGAAGCCCTGGGCTTGGTTCTGGCAGAAGTCGTTACTTGAGGAGGGTCGATTGTGCAGTACAAATAAAGATGACAGGCAATACAAGGAGCCCACGTGACATCACAGTATAAACAGTATATGCAGGAAAGCGTAAACACCGGAAGAAGTCAATTTGATGCTACTTTTGGGTTATTATTTCACAATAGGTCCTTAATCAATGATGAACGGTAGGGGGATTTGAGGGATAGGATGTGGCCTTCTGATGGGAAGATGGCAGTAAATTTTATGCAGGGTTGCCAGGTAGTAGAGAAGCAGGCTAGAGGCTCCAGTTTCAGTCTAGTACCAGGTAGGGAATCAAAGGCAGAATCCCAATTGTATGAAGTAAGCATGCTGTGAGAGAGAGAGTCATGTTGCCCTTGATTGGCACAGATCTGCTCAGTGTGCATAGACACCCTAGTACTGATTCCTATAGCTGCAAGATTCATCCCACACCCCTCAAGTTGATTTTCTCTGCTCAGCTTCCTATTGAATAAAGATTCCTTCAGGAATAAAGGATGGGAAGTAAAAGATTTCTTATTAATGCTTCCAGATTTTGAGTTAAAATTAAAAAGCCTTTCCATCCACCCATGTTTTAAATGAATCCACTTATGTTTTGTGCTTATATGATATTTTTTACATTAGATATCCGATGCAGTCAGAGTTTTCTCTTTGGTATGGGTGAGATACGCGTCTAATTTTGTCTCTTCCAAAATTCTGTTTAATATTCTAAAATAATTTTTTAAATCCATCATTCCCCCGGTCATTTAAACAGCCACCTGTATATCATTTACTAAGTTCCACAGGTAGTTGGATCTCTTTCTGGGCTTGTATTGTTACATGTGTCTCTGTATTCATGTATCCACTCCCTATTTTTTAAATTATAGAGACTTTATAGTGTGTTTTGTATCACATAGGGCTAGTCCTCGCTCATTAGATTTTCTTTAGAGTTTCTCTAGCTACCCTTGCATGTTTATCTTACCATATGAACTTTAAAATCAACCTATATTAATCAAAACAAAAACAAAAACAAACAACTTCAAGGTATTTTTATTAATATTAATCAGGATCACAATAAATTTATATATTAACTTGGAGAGAATTTACATCTTTATAATGTTGAGTTGTTTTATCTCAAAACAAGGGATGCCTTTCCATTTCTTTAGGTCTACTTTCTGGGTTCAAGAGTATTCAAATTTTTTTCTATATAGGTTTGTCACCTTTTTTGTTAAGATTATTCTTAAGTATTTCTCTTTTCATTGTTACTATATTTTTTTTTAATTTTTTTTTTTAACGTTTTATTTATTTTTGAGACAGAGAGAGACAGAGCATGAACGGGGGAGGGGCAGAGAGAGAGGGAGACACAGAATCGGAAACAGGCTCCAGGCTCCGAGCCATCAGCCTAGAGCCTGACGCGGGGCTTGAACTCACAAACCGCGAGATCGTGACCTGAGCTGAAGTCGGACGCTTAACGGACTGAGCCACCCAGGCGCCCCTCCATTGTTACTATATTTTTACTTCAATTATAGATTTTAAGTGATTATTTGTCTGTGAAAGTTATTGATTTTTATAGTTAGTTTAATATCTCCTACCTTATTAAGTGTTTTTTCTTATTGGTATTAGAATTGATTCTCTTCTGTGTTTTAGGTGTACGAATATATCATATGTCATTGGATATAGTTTTACTCTTTCTTTTTCGATTCTTATACTTCTGCTTATTCTCTCTTATACAATTGAATTCACTGATACCTCTGCTCCAAGAGAATAGTAGTGGAGCTAACGGGCATCTTTGCCTTGTTCCTGACTTTGGTGGTTCTCTATAAACTCATCATGTTATGGAATAGTGTACCAACTTGCTGAGCTTTTTCAACATATGTAGGCCTGTGTATGGTTCCTGAGGATCTGTTTTATGAAAAGCTTCAAAAGTGATTCTAATATAAACTCTCATTTGAGTGTATGCTCCATAATCATACAAGATAAAAGTAAGTAAATTAAACAATTACATGAACATTTGAGTCACATTTTGTATAGGAGTGGTGGATATGAAGACAGCATTTTTTCCTTCAAGGAGCTCAATTTAATAGACAAGAAAGACATAAACCCATGGTTGTGTACAGTATAACTATTACTCAATAGAAAGTGTTCCATCACTAGTATCCTTCCTGAAAGTTGTCTTTATCTAGAGAGTTAATAAAATATTTACTGTGAAGTTTTCCAAGATTGCATCCTATAATGCTATCTATTGGTCTCTGATTTTTAAACTAATTCAAAATTGGCCTTTATCAAGAGTCACTGACTGAAAAAACCATGATGTCCCACAAAAATTCTAAATTTCCTGCCCTGCTTCCCCCTCACCCCACATCTTATTTTCAAACTGTAGCTATATTGATTATAGCAAGCAATGTAACTCATTTGTCAATTCCTGGTATTGTCATAATTATTTTACCATCAGAGAACAATCGGTTGTCTGTTAGACAAAATTATGTGCTACATTGTTTTAAGAAGAAAGGAATTCTCTACTTTTGTTAAGCAGTTTACACAAATATTTTAAATATTCTTTACCTATCCCAAACCAACTCTGAGACCCATATTTTCCCTCTGTGCCTATTGGGTTTATTCTTTTTAAGTTCTCAGGTACTTTCAAATTTGGAGGGGGGTATAAAAGATGGTCTTAATGCTTGCGGTGGAGGGTAGAAGTAGACCTTTTGGAAAAAGAAGAGATAGAGTTTTAAACCTGAAATGGACTGTGGAATTTTACAAATTAGAAATAATGGGTTAAATCTTTGTCCTTCTGTGTCCTTCAGCTTGTTGGTGCAACATTTGGATGGCTTTCTCCCACTTGCTGTCTCTCTGTCAGTCTCCTTGGTCGGAAGGACTGTCTATTTGGGAGTTACTCATGATTATTGTTTAATTTGAGATAAGTTAATACTTTTTTTAAAGTTTATTTATTTTGTAGAGGGAGGGGCAGAGAGAGAGGGAAAGAGAGTGAATCCCAAGCAGCCTGTCAGTGCGGAGCCCGACTAGGGTCTTGAACTCAGGAACTGGGAGATCATGACCTGAGCCAAAATCTAGAGTCGGGTGCCTAACCCAGGTGCTTTGGGATAAGTTACTACTTTTAATGTCACGGTAGGGCATCTTATGGAAGAACTGAATATATAAATAAGTATATGATAAAGAATAATGAGTCACATATTTCTTGTTCCCAAACAGAATTTTAATGTCTAACTTTTTATTCTTGGAGCTGAACACCTACAGCCATGTTCATTTGCACTTCTATAATGAACTGTGATGAAAATCTGGATTCCGGGGACAGGAACATCCAGGGGCAAATCTCTTAGCCTTGTTGTACCCAAACCTTTCTTTTAGCTGTAAATTAAAGGATGGCAAAACATTGTCTGTTTGGTCATCGGGGCCTTCATACCTTTCTATTTCATGCTTATCTATCAATCTATTTGTACATGTTTGGATTAATAATATAGCCAATAGTATAAGAAATATTTGTAAAGGCAATTGTAGACTCCAAGAATGTGAGCTAGCCTTAAAGGTCAGACTAGCTTGACTACCCATTAAATAGATACAACCTACTGTAGCCTTAGAATTAAAGATAGAATTTCTTTCTGTGCATCTATGAATCATTCTCAACTGGGAACTTAATGATTAACATGATTAGAGAAACAACACTAAATTTCATCTCAAAGTAAAGTTGGAATGTGGTAAAATTTTTGTTAAAATGGTCCAGTTGATTTGATAGCTTTAGCTCCTAAACTTTCATTATTAGATTTACCAGTTAACCTGATATCTTAGTCTAGTTGTATTCAGTATAAGCCTTAAACATTATTCACTTCAGCCTTGACAGGATATTTACAATGTTGTCTATTGGCTATGATGACAAAGTATTTTTAGTTCTTAGAAACTTCAGTGTACCACATTTTAATTTTCAAACCAAATATATTTTCAAAGAAACCTTGACTACATTACTTTATTGTGGCCGTTATATTTTAAATGAGATTTAAATAATTTCTTCTGGTGCAATAGGTACAATCCACCAGAACTGTTACAAAGGCTAACAAAATATTGCTTCAGTGAGGTAAGTGGGGCCTGCACAGCCTTCTGTGTCATGCTTATCCAAGCAATAAATTACTTTCTTAGACAAAAATCATCTTATGAAATTGCTTTAGCTTTTTCTGAAGTAAAGGTATTGAATACATAGTATTGGGAACACTTTATTTTGCTTTTTATCACATACAATTATTTTCCACTTGATAGCTAACACACAAGAGAACAAGATGGATTTCTTATATTTTACTGTTTTCTCATTTATATTGTGTCCAGTTTTAATTTTCCTCAATAAAGATTCTTTCTGCCCTATAACTTAATTTCACTGGCTTCTTAACCCAGAAGTCTTTTTGAAAGTAATCTTAAAACGTCTGAGTTGTATTTATCAAATTTAAATTTAATGCATAATATTATTTCCCTATTGTTTTCCTGAAGGTTATTTCCAAAGGTAGATAAAAGTCAAGTCTAAAGGTTTTTTAGAATATAGATAGTGGCTTCTTATTAGATGTTCATCTTCTTTGATGTTTGACAAGTGAATAGCGAGTGCCTCTCATTTTACTCTCTTGAGAAATATGCTAACAATATCACACATATACAAATAGGCTAGTATGTGAAGAAAGTAACAAGGAAGGAATTAAATGAAAAATAAGTGTCTTTGGTATTTAAAGCTCTTAGGAAGCCTTAGAATCTAGTTTAAAAACATCAGGCAAAGACAGACTCCAATCCATACTCAGGTGAATGTAACCACCTTGGTATGGTATATTCTGAGTAAATTCTGACACAGAAAGCTATTTGTTTAGTTTATTTTTATTCATACTAACTTAAGTCAGCTTTTGTGGGCTTATAGGTCTTTTTTTTTTTTTTTTTTTAATCTGAGGCAAACTACAAAACTATTCCCGGGAGGCGGGGATGCAAAGTGCACTTAGAATCGAACACAAAATCTTGCATACAATTTCATGTAGTTTGCAGACTTGCCAAAGCCCACCCATTAACTGCATAGGGATTTGTATTAGTCGGGACTCTAATATTACAAGTAAAGAGGAAATCAGTTCATGTTATTTTAAGGCAAAGGTAAATGTAGTGGTCCCTGTTTCTAGGAAGATACTGAAATAACTCATAGAAATGAAGAAATGGCTACAGAAAGTAATGCCTATAGAAAGAATTGGATCTGGGAACTCAACATTCCCAGAACATACTCTTTCTGCTGCTCATTTCTGCTTGTCTCTACTTCTCTTGACATATTAATATCACTTTCTCCTGTTCTGCAGATATGCCTCCTTTATGTGGCACAGAACATACTTGCCAGCAGATTCTACTTAGCAACCCCAAAAATATAGTATCCTGAACATACATAGTATCAAAGCCAGAAAGGGATTCCATCTCTGCTTATATCACTTGTCAATTCACTAATCACTGTTGCTCAAATTAATCAGGTGCAAGTTCTACGGCCACTTCTGTGGCAAGGGAGGCAGAGTCTGTAAGCAAAAGAAAGAGGACGGGTCACCTTAAACACTATAACTGACATTGTTGGGTCTCCACATCAAGAATCTGAAATAATAGAGATGCTGAACAAGGAATTACCTTTCTCAACCTTTGAGAACTATTACAAGTCATAACCAATCAAATGTGAGGTTGGAGGAGAGGAAGAATAAGCTGGCAACCAATGGCTGAACTGAGACTGTGTGAAGGGGGTCAGAGTGTCAGTGCTCAACAGTGGTAAGCTGGTTAAGTGGCTCTGCAGGGGGAAAAAAATGGTACACATATATTTATAGGTATATATAGATTTATCACGGATTTTACCAATACCAGAAAATGAGTGGCACACAATTTATTTAAAATGATACAATGTTCAGGGGACACCTGGGTGGCTCAGTTGGCTAAGCATCCGACTTCGGCTCAGGTCATGATCTCGTGGTCCATGAGTGCAAGCCCTGCATTGGACTCTGTGGTGACAGCTTAGAGCCTGGAGCCTGCTTAGGATTGTGTGTCTCCCTCTCTCTCTGTCCTTCCCCCACTCACGCCCTGTTTCTCTCCTTCTCTCAAAAATAAATCAATGTTAAAAAAAAGAATATAGAAAAAGATACAACGTTCAATATTGTTTATTATTTGCATATAGGCAATTAACTCTCTTCTAATGATTTTGTCGATTTTTGCGGAATTCTTGTATTCTAGCTCAACTGTGATTGCAACTGACAAACAAGTGTGAACAAACACTGGTTGATATTTTATTTTTCTTTAACAAGTAAGATGTCAGAAGTTCATTCATTTGTCAACAGTGTGAGCAACTTCCTTCCTGAAATGGATAGTAGTGTTTGAATACTAGAATAGTTCCTCAAATTTTTTTGTGTGTTATTTACAATATAACAGTTGGTCATGACACCTTTCAAGTTTAATATGCATTATCAACATGTTCTTGATCCCTTCCTTAACTCTAGAAAATCAGCAAAACAGTAACTCACATCTTGATTTTGTAATATTTACCAATTTCCTTGGTGTAAACACTCCCTCCACAGCTGGTCTCCAGCTATCACCAGGATACCACGAACAAAGAGTTAGGAAGAGATGTGAAGTAGCCCACTATTCTATAGTTTTTTTTCCCCACGCAATAAACATAAATGACCTCGAAAACACAGATAGTGGTAAAAAGTAGTAAAATAGTTGGGAAGCAAAGATTTTTTTTGAGTATTTGTGGCCTTCATTTTACATATAATTTATTTAATTGTAAGTTCATATACTTTAATTTTTAGTAATGATTGTATCTAAAAACCGGCGAGTAAAATTCCACGAATTTTAACAATTGGCCCCTAGCTCATGAGTCAGGCTGAAGCAGCTCTGTGATGCTTTGCATGATTTTTATGAAACATAGGTAAGAAATAGTACTTGAAGTTACTGTAAAATAGAGAGCTAAAATGTAAAATTAAGGTTCTGTTATGGCATCACTATGATTTCTCTAAAATAGTGTACTCAGTAATACTGGTGGATATCCAGTATTAAACATGCTCAAATTTGAATGGCTTTACTTCATAGTTTGACAAGTTTTAGATTGTTCGCCATTTTAGATTTTTCAAATCCATTTTCTTTTGTATTAGGGCAAGTGATCAGGTACCTATTTTATCACACTAACAAAATGTGTCATTTCCATTAGCTTTATATTTTAGTTAGAAAAGGAAGCCAAAGCAGAATCTCTGCAAGCCTTTTCTGCTCCTTCATCAATGTGTGTGATTAAAATCTCACTTCTTTTGCTTCATTGCATTATAAACTATCAGAATCTCTTTCATATTCTAATAATCTTCTAAAAAACTATACTAGACAAAGTGGGACAATGAACACTAGGAATACGCTTTTTATCTTAGATAGACTGCCATCTTTCAGAGAAAATAATTTGGCCAAAAAATAGGAATGAAGGAAAAGAACAGTGAGAAAACCTTTGATATTTTACTTTACTTTTACATTTTTAGCACCAAATACAAAAGCATCTGCTTACTAGCTTTCTAGCAACTCAAAACTCTCATGTGCTTTAAAGGAATACATGATATGGATAAATGAGAGTAATTGTTGAATAAGTTAAGTTGAAAACTGGATAGTAATTGTGTCATTTAGTAATCATTTTGTCTTGTGGAGGGCAGATTTATTACTTTTAAACATTGTATTGTGAAAACCTATCAGTTTTAGCTAGCATACATTTTGAATTTTAGTGTGTTTCTTAAAATAAGCCAAGAAAAACATACGATTATAGGAGACGCAGTATTCCAAAGATATTTCTAAGGAATTGGTTAAAAAGAAAAGGGATAATGAATGAGACTAATAAATAAGGGAAAGATAATCTGGGGCTTAGGAGAAAAATCAGAAATAAACTGATAATAAACTTACTATCAAAATGGGACTTTGCAGATCAACTCTGGACTTAACTTCTCATAAATGTCCATGTGCTGCAGCAAAACAGACATGCTGTTGAAGTTAGCGCACAACTGTACTCTGTAGTTTATTCTTACTGGTGGTTGCAGATCACAGGTCATCCCTTTCAGTTCCAGTGGGGCTCAGAGGCAGCCCGTGACCATGGTCACAAGGACATTAGGGACTAAGGGTTAGCCTAAGGAGACAGAGAAAGAGTTGATTAATGAGAGACTTATCAATGTCAGACACAGTCGAGGAGAAGGGATACAATTGGTTTAGGAAAATGGAAAAGCATAGGTCTCTGAGGGTGAAAAGTGAAGGAGAAGAGAAATTACACAGCTCAAGTCTGGTACTTCACTGGGGAAGGGAGGCAGAAGAAAAGACATAGACGGGATACCATCCCCTTAGGTTACAGTGTAAGCCCGGCATGAGGCAGAGGCCAATAGGCGTGAGGCAGACATAGAAAGATCGCATGATGTCAGTGATAAAGAGGCCTCAAGTGGGCTCAGAGAAATTAGCTGAATGTATTATGCATATCAATCAATGAGAAAAATTCAATAAAAACGTGAGATTAACTTTTACTATCAGGAGAGGTAAGTTGTGTTTACATTAGAGTAGAACTATGGTTAGATTTTGACAAGTTAACAGAAAAAAATCAGATAAAACTCTATAGGGTTCATACCCTTATTTCTTCTTTTATGAGGGAGGGGGGAAAGTGGGTAAACTGGAAAAACAAGTTATTTTTAGATACATTATAGTTTAATTCAAGAGATCCTGAAGAGATCTAGGCTGCAACAAGCAGGAAATGTTTGAGAAAAAGAGAGTTTTTATTGGACATTCAAAGGGCATATTAACTCCTAGATTTGTGGCTGAGTGTGTGGGAAATATAGTAGGAAAAAAAAGTTTCAAATCTGAAAAGTCTAGACTCAAATTGATTTGCTATTAGCACAGAACTCTGAGGTGAATTAAATAAACTTCTGAGTCTCGATGTCCTCATTTAAAAAATGTAGCTAACAATACTTACCATGAAGTGTAAAGGTAACAAGACACCCAATGCACCTGGCACAGAGGTGTGTAATAACATTATTTCCCTTGTTCCTGAGTGAACTTTCAGTGTGGGAGACTCTCCTGATCAGGGTGAGGAGCACCTGTAAGGCATCCCCAGGCAAAACTTGCCCCACAGTCCAATTAACCAAAGTCATTCTTTGATACAACTCCCGAGCCAAACACCTGACTGTATTACCTCCTTAGTTCCCAATTTTGCCACATTCTTGGATAATGGGTATTGGAACTCCCTGGGAAGGCTCTTACCACTTTAAGAGGAACTTGTCCTTCGTTTCTGGTTCATGCTGGCCTTTTATTCACTCTTTTTCCTCTTCCATTAACTCTCCTGGCTTTCTTTTCTGAGTAGACCAGATGAAACAGGGTCTTCAGCCTGTCCACCTCTCCCAGAAATACTCTGTGTGTGTGTGTGTGTATGTGTGTGTGTTTAATGTGTAACACTAGGTTGTGATTTGATAAAGTAGTTCTACTTAAAAACTGGTGTAACTACTAAGGCTCTTCTTAAGTACTATCACTTAAAACAGTCCCCTCATCCTGGGAATTGGGTGGCAGAAGAGAGGGTAAGGATTTCTCAGGTTAGACACTTTATACTCCCAGTAAGTTGAGTTAAAAAGTATTTTATTTGGGGTGTATATTGCTAGATGTGATAACAACAACTCACAACAACGAAATAACTTGTCACTCATGCAAAGTCTAAAGTTTTTTTCTTTTTTGATCTAATAGATGGGTTCTCCTGTGTGGTTCCCTCCATCTATTACCTTAACCAACAGCCAAGGTCACCTTGGAAGGTGGAGAGAGAGGAGGATTGCTACATTCCATTGGCCTGAGCTAGTTACACAACCCCACCTAGACAGGCAGGATTTGTAATTTTTTTCAATTCCCAGAGGAAAATGAAATGACTAGGTCAATACAGCATCATCTGCCACAGAATGATTTAGACAGATATTATGAAATATTCCCTCTTTCCCAAAAGCTAATGGTTCATAGATTAAAAACTTGCTTCTAAAGACCAAAATCAAATTTGGAAGATAGAAACTTAATTACATTTTCACATCACAGAATTTCAGTGTAACCAAAATTTCTGGCATAACCATGAAGAATACATTTGATGAATTAATCAGAGACACAGCTTGAAACAAAGTAAAAGCTCTTGTTTAGGAGATCTACAGTCTTTCACAGAGTAATACAACACAATTAAGGTACTGATAACATAGAACTTAATTTGGGGTTAACGAAATTATATTAAAAATAATTTTGTAATTGTTAAATTTAGGATAGCCAGAATGGCCATTTTTCATGCAGTTTTAAGCTCAGTGTATATCAAACTAATATTTTATACTTATTTGCTTGCCTGTGATATTTCCCCCATCAGCTTCCTGCCCTAAACAGTGCAAATAATATATAGAAAGATGAAGGGCAAGATGGCTTGCATTTTAATTATATGATACTAAGATTTGAAGGGAAAGCCAGATCTCATTTATTTCTTTCCCTACCCCCTTTTTTTGGAAGCTAAATTACATTAGATGAAAAATGTAAAGATGATAAATGTCTTCTTTGTACCTTTTAACCACTGGAAGTTCAGTGGTAATAAATGTTTCAGTATGAATTCTATAATCCTGTGATCTTTACAATTTGGATAGTTAGTCCATTTATGCTTTAGTGAATAAAATGATGTGTAAACAAATAAACCAACTTCATGATTCTATTAAAGAATCTGGTAAATAACCAATCATATTCCTTTACCCAGAAGGCAGACATCTCACTTACAGAAACAGTTTTTTTTTTTTTAATGGATTCCTTCATTCATCCTTCTGCTACTCCTACCAATAAAAACAAACATTTCCCATTCAAAGCAGAACATTTAGCTCTGTTAGCAACAGAAAGAACACTTCCCCAGCAACAGGAAAACCCAAAAAGGACATCTATTTTTAAAAATAAAATGTGAAGCCCTCTGCATTTTGCTGATTTAGTGAACAAGATAAATCTTATCCATCCAAATTAGGTGAATGCCCTATAGATTTCAGGAATAAATAGCCTGATTTCACATTCCTTTTATTTGAGTATTTGCTTTGTTTTTTTTTTATAGCCCAGGACTTTCCTTGACATGTTTGCTGATTTCTCTGTTCGTGGATATTTACACACATTGCCATGATAAGGTAGGAAGTGTCTTATTTTAAGTGGTAAGGTGGTAATTCAAGGAGTTCATTACCATACGCATAACAGTTCACAGCAGAGTGTGCCTCTGTTCTGTAGCAAGGTTTTTGAAAACGGTGATGATGAGTATGTTCGTTGGAGGAAAGTGATAGGAAAATGAACTGCAACTTACTTGCTATCATTAAGTACCAGTTTTAAACTTGAAAAAGCTTAAAGAGTGTTTGCTCTTGAGACAGAGGACATTGTCCAATGCTTCAAATAACACCTCCCATGTATACAGTATATTAGTGTTAAATTAATTATATGTTTTAATCTCCTAGCTTTACAGAAAAAGACAGTATGCTCAACAAATGATGGATTTTCATTTCCAAGGTTTAATCTTATTTGATAGTAAAGACGGGACCACAATGTAAATCTTCTCAGGCTCATATTCATTACATTCGACAGTCAATATTATGGGGCACATGTCTAATATCTCTTCAACTTAATTGTGTGTATGTCTATTACGAATAGGTTTAAATGTAAAATTTTTATTAAACACAGAAAGATCACTGTACATGCAAGGGTGAAGGCAGGTCAAATTAACTTTGTACCAATTAACATATTACCATTTAAAAACAATAGTAATTTTTAGAATGATCTTATTTTTTTACCTTAGTTGTTAAGCTATTAAAGTAGGGAACAATAGAATAGCAGTGTTTAATTTCACCCTTACTCTGTAAAAATGGAACTAGCTGAGTTAAGCTTTAAATATGGGGACATATTGGGTTCTGTCTATGAGCACGGATTCCTTTTCTCATTTCCTCCTTGGGATAAAGGCAAAAAAAGGAGGTCAAAGGCCAATCACAATTCTTATGATTCACATAAGAAATTGAGGACATGATTCTTGAAAAATTTTAATTTTTAAGATTAACTAATTTAATATACTTGAAGATACAGTATTTACACATATATAATTCAGAATTATACAACTATACAGAATTATATAGCTATATATATATATACACACATATATTTTTTCATTAAATATAGACTACATATAATTATACATTGTATGTAGACACTATGCATATGTCTGGGTATACATTAAATATAGACTACATTCTACATGCATACATTGAATAATACTATGTATACTATTTATACATTAAATATAGATTACACTATATGCAGACATTATGTATATGTCTAGGTATACATTAAATATAGACAATTTGAGCAACAAAATAAGAGTATTGGATTTAACCTGAAGTATAAAATAAAGGTCTATGAATCTTTACTCATATGATTGAATCAATAAAAAATGAAGAAGAGAAAGATTTCCCATGCCAAATAATTTCAAATCATTTAAGTAGATATTCCACCTTCATAATTCCCTGCTGATAGTGTCTGGCCTGCTGATAGCGACTTCCTTCCAAGGAGTAGAGCAATATGGAAAGAGGGAAAAAGTAACTTTGTACTGGAGAAGTCTGACAAACGCTACCTCAGCCAGGTTGATTGAAACCAGCGTTAACAGTGATAAATGATGTTGATAGTGTGTATGCTTGATAGATGACTTGGATTCACTAACTTTGTCATGGTCTTAAAGTGTAATAAGATCTACTGTGAAAGTCTTCTTCAACTGTTAAGTATATTATATGCAAAATGCCTCCCACAGCATCTTGGGCCCATCCTAGGTACTGAAAAATAGTGTTCGTATTTGAGAATTAAATGTTTGAAAGGTGCTCTAGTTTTTGTGATGTTAAAAACAAAACTATTTTATTTAAAAACTATTTATTTCAAAAACTATTGGCTGAGGTTGCCAGTGATCTTATACTTTTGAAATGTCAACATTATTATTTTGCTATAGCTGCATCTATTGTTAGGAAAACTTCATATTGTTTGTTTCTTAGGCTTGAGTTGCCTCAGTATTTCCTCAAAAAATACTATGTAAGAAAAAAGCACAGACTGGGCTATTTGAAGCTAGACTTCAGATCACTCTTAAATGCCCTGAAATTTCTGCTTACTGCTGTTTACAGCTGTTACTAAAGCTTTAACAAAGACTCAGGATATCCTGCTGTTGACTGTTCTTAGAATGTGTCTTCTCTGTTGGCAGTACATTACTTCAACGCCAATTCACTGGCTTTGATATTGGGCTTTGTTAATGAATGTGTAGTACTATTTAATGTTCAGTAGAGGTGTAGTTGACACTGACGATATTGTATTACAAGGAAACTGGAGTTAATAAAATGGCTCAAAAACCCAAAAGATTAAAAAGTAGCAACTGTTTGATAGGTGTGATTTGCTTGAAACGTTGATGCTCTATTCTTCCAGTTTCTCAAAAAGAATTGTAGCCAATTTGTGACAACCTGAATACTTGGGAGAGTTTTTTTCGTCTGATATATCCAGGCAAACTGGATATATCAAATTGTTGCTTGGGGGTTTAGAAATCACTGGCAGTGGCCTGTTGAAAAGCATTATACACTTGATTTTTGCCTCTGACCTCTTTTGTCATCCTTTCCTGCATTAATTGGGCAGATTGGACAGTGCTACTGGGGAATCAAACCTTTTGCAGTAACAGCCACGTAAATATCCTTATCATGTGTTTAAGACAGATTGTTTTGTTTTGAATTTCTGATTGATAGCCAAAGGACCCTACGTCTCAGATCAGTTGGTCCCAGGTTTCCTCTGTAACAACTGATATGATGTTTTTAAGACTACATGGAATGCAACTGTAATCTGTACCAAATTAGGTGCTTATTTTAAGCTAGTGGATTCTGTAAACATTCTCTTTCCCAACTATATAACTCAATTTCCATAACTCGCCAAAATGGCATACCTTAATCAGTTTCTGCTTGCCTTGCTAGCAATTAATTTTAACTCATGCCCAAGATAGAAGGTTTGTTTTGAATATATTTTATCTTTATTATCCCCTATCCCATTACCACCATTTAAAATATCAGCAATGAGCTAGGTGAAGGAAAAGGCATAGCTCACAATTCTGTCATAAACTTTTCTCTAGCATTCTAGTGACAGTAAAAGTAATTCCCCCATAATTGCAAAATAAGAACACATAATCGCCAATTTTTTTTTTTTTTAATTAACCTTTCAACAGTAAAGATTGCGTTTTAAATCAGGGGCACCTGGGTGGCTCAGTCCGTTAAGCATCTGGCTCTTGATTTCAGTTAGGTCATGATCTAGCCCCATGTTGGGTTCTGCACTGACAGGCCAGGGCCTGCTTAGGATTCTCTAACCCCCCCCCCCCCCCCCCCCCCCCGCTCCGCTTGCTCATATGTTCTCTCTCTCTCTCAAAATAAATAAACATTAAAAAAAATAAATCATCTTTAATTAGGCTTTTTCCTTTTGAGGTCTTTTAGGAAATGATTTACCCATTCATTGAAGAAATTTTTATTGAGTATCTACTATGTGTCATGCAGTATTCTTATATTATAGGTGCTGAGGAAACATCCATGAACAAAGCAAAAAAATCCCTGACCTTGTGGAGTTTATGTCCTAATGGAAGGAAGGCAGACAATAAGAAAAAGAGTAACTGTTAGAAAGTGTAAGAGTTATGAACTAAAGGAAGGGAGGATAGAGACAGGCAACATTTTAAATGGGATGGTCAGAGTAGGCTTCTTTAAAAAGATGACATTTGAGCAGGGATGGGACAGAAGTGAAGGGGCTAGCCATGCAAGTATTTGGTGGATAGATCCTTCTAGATAGAGTGCAGTCAGTGCAAAGGCCCCAAGTCAAGAACATGACTTGCTGTTATAGGAGCAGGAAAGCTGGGACAAAGTGCCTGGTAGAAATGAGGTCAGAGCAGTGGATGTGAGGAGAGACCTGCAAGGCTAGCTAGCATAAGGTTTTTTAGGTCACAGAAAGGACGCTCGCTGAGAAAACTGGGAGCTGATGATTTTGGCTTTCTCTCTCCTAGGTCTACAGATAAACTCTTAAATATTAAAAGCATGTCCGGGTCATATTACAGGTTGGTATAAACTGAAGTAATGCCTACACTTACTTTACTACCTTTAGACCAAGTGAAAATGTATTACTTCTGTAATGGGAAAATACGTGCAAAAAGTTAAATACTTAGGCTAGACACCTAAATTATAGTTGTAATTCACTAGTTGGTGTCTTAAATATTAACAAGTCTCCTTCTCTGTTTTCTTACTTACAGGTTGGAACAATATCTTTTTCCAGCTTCCTTGTTGTCTCTAGTATCTCTTAGTTTCCCTTAATATCTTAGTCCAGATAGTATTTTCCAATCGTATTTCCTATCATGGCTTAAACACATTTTATTGTGTTGCAGAGGTCAGAATTCTGCTGGCCCAGGAATACGGAAATTATGTATCAGATGTGTATCAAAACAAAAACTACTTTGCCTCAATTAGTTGAATTGGGCAAAATGAGGGTTTTTCTTGATTTTTTACCTGACTACCTAAATAGTTTTGTTTCCTTGGGGAGGATACAATAGAGATAACACAAGTTTGTAATATTTTGAGACTATAATAGTAATGTATTAAGCAAATTTCATTTTATAGAATAGTACCGTTGTTAAGGAAGGAGATTCGGGAAAAGGGGAATGAACGACGTTAGTTTTCAAAGTGCTTTTGTACCCCTCATAAAAAAAGATGGAAGGGTTCTGCATATCAAATCTGAAAATCTTCAATTTCCTTCTAAACTAATTTCTAACACACAACAGAACAACACGCTTTGACAGCAGGTTCAGGTAAACCACTTTCGTTAAAATTCAGGTAGAAGTGACTGCCTCTAACTCCACATATTGTAACTCATCTAGTGGTAGATTCAGAATGGTGTCAGTCTCAGGGGCTTCTTTGAATGCACACTGAGGGCCAGAGTTCAGTCCCATTTCAGCTTGGCACTAGCTACAATGCCACTTGCTGAAATCTGCTCACACTGATACACCAGACACATTGTATCAAGAGGCTAGTAGAGCTGTAAAAGATGACAGCTAAAAAGCAAAAGTGGCTTTATTATTTTTTTTAAGAGGTCTCTTAGAAAAAGCAAAACTAAGATCTCATTGTGATGTAGGTGCTGGCCAATCACTTAATCAGCGACCGTCCTAAGTGCTAGGATCCTGGGTAAAGCTGATATGCCTGTATCAATTCTACAACCTGTCGCACACCCCAAAAGAGGGCTCGCTGACGATTGGTTAAGGACAAAGGAAAGTTTCTGTCAAAGTTCAAGAAGAGAGGGACTGCGTGAGGAGCAGTTTCAGATCATATTTAACCCCAGACCGTGGAGGGAACCGAGCCTCCGCGTGCTCTTCGGTCGCCGCTGTGCAAAGGAAATGCCAGAGGGAAGTTTGTCTACAGGACATCTGCCTCCCAGTTCCCGAGAAGCGCGAGGTCCGCAGCGCCATCAGTCGAAGGCTCGGCCTCTGCCCATCTTACTCCACCCTAGGGCCGGCCTACGCCGGCGAGCCGCGGAGGACGACCCAACCCGGAGGGCGAGCGCGCCCGCTCCCGGGCTGGCCTCACACTGGGCCCCGTCTCTACTACCGGCAATCGCAAGTTACCCTGGGAACCCAGCTTTGGAGGCCTCACCGCGGTGGCCGAGTGGGCCGCGAGGCGCCCGCCTCCGCTTCCCCACGCGCCGGCGCCATGGAGACGGTCACGAGTCGCCGGCGGCTCCTGCGCCCACCAATGGAAGCGCACGTCGCAGAGAGACGCGGACGTCGCTCTTCCAAGATGGCGGCGCGTCCGTCGCGAGCAGCCGGGCCGGGGGGAAGCCAGCGAAGCCGAGTAAAGCCGCCGCCCGGGAGACGACTGAAGGAGCTGTTTCGGCCGTTGGCGGCGGCTCCGGCAGTTTTCGCTGCTGCTACGGCTGTTGCCATGCGGCGAGGCTAGGGAGGAGCTCACTTCCCCGGGGTGTAATAATGTTAACAGAGGTAAGCGGCGACGGCGGCCAGTGTTTACCTGTGAAATGGGGAAGGGGCCGGCGCCAGCTCTTCCGAGAACAGCGTTTCTCCTGACCGCGGTCCCGACCCTGCGTAGCGGGCCCCGGGGCCCGAAGAGCAACGGGGATCCTACAAGTGCCCCCTGAATAGGAGCTGTGCTGACTCAACAGAGTCCCACCACCTCCGGCTGCTGTGCCTCTTCTTTCGTAGTTGCCACTTGCCCGTCGCCCGAGGCACTGGCCACCCTCTTGCTGTCGCTACCTCCTAACTCATCGTTTCCTTCGTGGTGTCCCCTTACACGCTGCTCCGTGGCAGCGTTGGTCTCTGCGTTGGTGCTGCTGTTCCCCTACGGTTTGCCCGAGATCTCCCTTCTCCGGTCCCTGGCCTCCAAGGGCCCTCCACCTCCAAGCTCGGTCAGCATCCTGGGTTTGTCACTTGGCCAGACCGGTTTTTCCTACCCCCTACTTTGACTACTTCGTGAAGTGGACCTTTTTTCTCGAGCCACACTTGGATAGCCCAGTTATCTCACCTCCCCCTCTAACCCCCACCCATTGTCACCTTTTTAAATCGTAGGAATCAGAAAGTTCAGTTTAGCATCTACACTCTTGATTTGCTTAAGGCTCCCTTGATACTCTCCGTGGAATAGCTTTTTTTTTTTTTCCCCCCCTCGTTTGGACCTGAAATGGAAGTAGGGCAACTATGACTAGCCAGTCAGTTTCCCTTTTCTAGTGCTTGATGTCCATTGCAAAAAGCAGACTTTTTGAAGAAGTAGAGTTCCTTACTAGCAATACGTTCAGGGGAGGAATTAAATTGATCTCATCAGATACTTGACCCCGGTTAACAGTTAGGTGTAGTGCTATGTGGTGGTGTGGGCGTCACTGAAGATAAATTGTGCAGCTTGTGGATTTGAGCAAATGTCTTAGAAGTTACTCGCTTGAAGTCCTGTGAAGGTTCTGGTATCAGCTGTCAGGGACTACTAGTTTGGGCATCTTTGTGGGCTGCACTAAGGAAAGGAAACAGTTTTAATGGGCAGTATTCCTTCCTACCTGGGCCAAAAGGAAATAAAAACGTTTGTAGATGAGTGGCTTTTGTGGCGTGAAAATGTGATGAAAAAGCATTTACTTGCCTTTACCATTTGATTAATTCTGAGGAAGTTCACACTTGGTATTTGCACATAATGTACGCACAGAGCCTGGAGTATGATGTATCTGGTAAATATTTTACTGGCTGACTTTAATGAACTAATTATCTCTAATAGTTTGCATTTCACTTTATATTTTTAAATTCCACATTATTTTGCATCCTGGAGTTTATTTTATTCCCGGAGATTATGGTATAAGTTTCTGTTTTCATTAGCAGTATTAGGTTAAAAAAAAAAAAAAGACCTAAGTAGCAGTTCTATTTTTACCTTCACTGTGATATTTTGGTGAGAACAATTAGCCTTCTAACAAGGTTTCAGTGCTGTCTCTAATGTACGATATTTTATGATCTTTCGATGAAACTTGGCTTAGGTTAGCATGTTGTAAAAAGTTGTAATGCTGTCATATGAGCTCCGTGTCTGCTAGTAAAATGCTAGTGTCTTGATGTGGAAGGACTGTGCCTTCTAAGTTTCTGTACTGTAAAACGATTTTGTGTTTCAGGGAAATATTTTAAGCAGTAAACCATTGATGCTAGTAAGAAGTACTGTAGTGCTGGGGCACCTGAGTGCTCAGTAGGTTGTGTCCCTCTGTGTCAGGTCATTCCACGGTTTGTGGGTTTGAGCCCCGTGTCGGTCTGTGTGCCGAGAGCTCAGAGCCTGGAGCCTGTTTCAGATACCGTGTTTCCCTCTCTCTCTGCCCTTCCCCCGCTCGTGCTCTGCCTCTAGCTCAAAAATAAATAAACATTAAAAATTTTTTAAACATTAAAAAAAAAAAAAGGTGTCCTCTGGTGCGTTGTGTGTCTACCGGTGTGCAACTTGTAAGTGGCAGAGTCAGTGGCAGTTCCTGCTGAGTCCATTCTCTTAACTACTATGTGGGATTGCCTCTCCGGAGAAAGGCCCAGATTAAACGGCACTTGGATTTTATCTTTGGTTTTTAGTATTCATTTTATAGATTAGAAAACTGAAGCCCAGGGACTTGTCCAAGGTCAAGCAGTTATTAGTTGCAAATACGAAACTTGAATCCCATCTCCTGACTCAGTACAGAATTCTATTTAGCTTTCAGTAATTTTCAGCTCTCTTGATCGATGTTAATAATACACTATTTCTTGTCTGAATATTGTCAGTAGGTAAACTGAGACTTATCATTACTTAAGAAAGACTTCTTGCTTTAGCTTTTTTTTTTAAGTCTGAAAAATAGTCCTATTTTGAAATATCGTAGATATAAAATTGTACTCCATATTGGTTACTAAAAAATTAGTAGTGTAGTACTTTATTTTACTGCTTCTCTTAGTTTTAACACAGATCAGGAGGCATTAGGGGAGGTGAAGAGGTGATTTAATTCATGTTAGATTTCAAAATATTTAGTTACGAGCTGTGTTACAGAAGATTCTCTTGTTCAACAAGTGTATACTATGCTTAGAAAGTGGTGAGTGGTACTATCTGCTTGGGTCTTTTGCATCTCAGCATTGAGGTAGGAGATACTATTCTCATTAGCCAGGTGAGAAGACAGAGACTCAGTTAAAATAGTTGGCTTAAAATTATATAACAAGTGGTGGAGCTGGGAATCATACCTAGGTCGTCTTATTCCAAATTGTGTGCTGTTTTTGTGGCTCAGTATGGAATGTGTCATTGATTTTCTTTTGTAATCGATAGTCATCAGTATACTATTTTTAGGTTTAGGTTTTTTGGTTTTTGTTTTTGAACCAAAGTAGGGATGCCAAGTATATAGATACATAATAATAACAGTAGTGATAAACATTCATATGAAACTTTTCAGTTTTGCATTTTGTCAAAATAGATCTTTGAAACCTTTTCAGAAATGAGAAACCATTCATGTGAGCAATTAAGGGCCATACTAAGCTACAAGGAAAAATTACTCAATTCAGCAAATTAATATGTACATTGAACTTTGAAACCTGTGATATGATAGATTGGTGTGATTTGAAAGTAGAGCACCAGTAGGTTCTTCTGCCCCCGTCCCCCCCCCCTTATTTAAAAAAAAATTTTTTTTTAATGTTTATTTATTTTTGAGGCAGAGACAGAGCATGAACGGGGGAGGGTCAGAGAGAGGGAGACACAGAATCTGAAACAAGCTCCAGGCTCTGAGCTGTCAGCACAGAGCCCGACGCGGGGCTTGAACTCACTGACCGCGAGATCATGACCCGAGCCGAAGTCGGCCACTCAACCGACTGAGCCACCCAGGTGCACCCCCCCCCCCCCTTATTTTTTAAAAGAGGAGGTAGCATAGTTTCTGATTTAAACCTTTTGACTTCAATTTGTATTATTTTCATTCTCAATATAATTGAAATATTTATGAGACTTGCTAGACATATCTGTGTGTCTTTTGCATTTTCCATATAGGGATGACAGCTTTGTTTGTTTTAAATGTTTAAATTATTTTTCCCCTTCTGTCTTTGCCCTTTAGGACGTCTTACTCTTAATGTTACTCTTATTTGTCATAGTATACTTGAAAATTATTTGTTTCATACCCACTCTTCCTCCACCACTCTCTTTTTAAAAATAAGTGTAAATTTCCATATATCATAATTAGGGTCTGGGATGTTTACTTAAGGATTTGTTAAAATCTGAATTTTCACAGCATTAGAATATAATGAAATATTTATCAGTGAATTTTCATTAAACACATTTTTAAACTTTTTTCAAAAGCTATTAAGGTTATTATTCTGAGCATTTGTTATTAACAGAGAACTAAAGCTATAGAAGATACAAGAAAATGTGTTGAATTTGAACCAGAGCTGTGGTATACTCAGGAGATTGTTTTTGCCTAACACCCAGTTATCAGTCAGCCTGTTGACATTTGTGTGTGCTTTTAAAAATATGGAGTGAAAAGTTGTAGCTGTTTAAACTTAATAGTTTGAGTTGTGTGCAAATGTGAGGCATTAGTAGATGTTAAAAAAGGTTTACGTTGGTGTTAAGTCACTGCCACCCAGATTTGTTGGTTTTTAGATATTAATACTAAATTGTTGATTTTGTGGTTAACAAGTATGATACAGATGGGAAAAGATGTAGTCTGTAGCACTTTTAAAAGTTCCAGGTTAATAGTTGTTAACAGAATAAAATTTTGTGTTTCAAATACATTTTGAAGATACTTGCACAAAGGAAGATAATTGCTTTGTTCTTTCAGGATTTCTCATAGCTTTTGATAGGTGATTTGCTCTCAAAGAACGTGATAGAATTTGCATTATATGGCAAAGTTGTTTAAATTTTTTTTTTTTAACGTTTATTTATTTTTGAGACAGAGAGAGACACAGCATGAACGGGGGAGGGGCAGAGAGAGAGGGAAACACAGAATCGGAAGCAGGCTCCAGGCTCTGAGCCATCAGCCCAGAGCCGGACGCGGGGCTCGAACTCGCGGACCGCGAGGTCGTGACCTGAGTTGAAGTCGGACGCGTAACCGACTGAGCCACCCAGGCGCCCCAATGGCAAAGTTGTTTAACCATGTGATGGGTAATTTTGTCAGTTTGGCCACGGAGGGTCAAGATTAAACATTATTTCTGGGTGTGTCTCTTAGGGTGTACTGGATGAGGATGAGATTAGCATTTGAGTCAGTGGTCTCTTTAAAGTAGATTGCTCTTCCATTGTGGATGCTCACTATCTAAACTATGTAATCCATTGAGTGCCAGAATAGGACACATGGAGGGAGGAAGAATTTGCCTCCCTCCCCCCCCACCCCACCCCGCCCCACCTTACTGCTTGAGCTGGGCATCCATCACATCTTATTTCATCTCCTGCCCCCAGGGATTTAAATGATCAGTTCCCTGGTTCTTAGGCCTTTGGACTGAATTACCACTAGTTTTCCTGGATCCCCAGCTTGCACATGGCAGATGGTGGGACTTCTCAGCCCCTGTCATCATGGGAACCAATTCCTCATAATCTCCTTAAAAAGTTCTGTATCTATATCTCCTGTTGTTTCTGTTTCTTTGGAGAACCCTAATAGCAGAGACTTAGAGAGTTTCTTGTATGGGAAATCCTGAGATGTGATAAGTTGTACAGCAAGGAAAGGTCTTTGGACGTTCAGGGCTCTTTTGAAAGACACATACACACACACACACTCTCTTGCCCATCATAAATGTTTAGTAAAAATTTATGACTTGATTAGGTTAAGAGAAATATTCTTGGGATGGGTTAATCTTTAAACTGCATGAGCAATTTTTAAAATAATTAATTAATGATATTGTAAAGGCTACTAACTAGAATAAGAACTATAGCCTCAATTGGCATTTAAAGGATGTTAAAAAGTAGGAAAGAGATTTTATAAGGGGAGTGGAAGGACATCACTGTCTAGAATGAGACTGGCTTGTAACTGTACATACAATATTGTTTAGCATCTTTTGATAAGCCAAATTGAATTTTGCCAACATTTCTCAAGAATTTTAAAGGGGTGGGGTGCCTGGTTGGCTCAGTCACTAGTAGGGTGTGTGACTCTTGATCTCAGGGTTATGAGTTTGAACCCCGTATTGGGTGTAGAGATTACCTAAAAATAAAATCTTAAAAAAAAAATTAAAAACAAAGTTTATTCTTGAGAGGGAGAGAGAGAAAGAGAGAGAGGGAGGGAATGAGGGAGGGAGGGAGAGGGTGAACAAGCAGGGGAGGGGCAGAGAGAGAGAGAGAGAGAGAGAGAGAGAGAGAATCTGAAGCAGGCTCCAAGCTGTCACACAGAGCTGACATAGGACTTGAACTCACGAACCACAAGATCATAACCTGAGCTAGTCGGACACTTAACTGCCTGAGCCACCCAGGCGGCCCCCCCGCCAAAAAAAAGAAATTTAAAAGGCTTTTGTTTTATTTTTTCCCTTTTGATTCCAGGTTTTCAGAGCTTATAAATAAATTACATTCATAATTACTTTCATTATGTTTTATTAATCCAGCACACATAAACCCCTTCCCTCCTGATCAGTAGCTAGCTAGTTGATCGAATTGCAAGCAGAAGCAAATATATGTGACATTTTAGTTAAGCCCTGTAACTTTATATTGAACATGCCTTCCATTTGGTATTTTGAAATACTAAAATAGAGGTTTTAGATGTTCATAACTATCCTTGGGGGTCCTAAATAGGGAGATATCAGTGTATATGACTCCGTTGTTTGGATGGATTGTTCTAAAGTTTGTTGACCAGTTTTCCATAGACATTGATAAAAACTATTTTCTTAACTAGTCTATGGTATGTTTATGGTTAAAGTGTTACATTAATTGCTACACATTTATAAAATTATTTTATTTGAGGAAATATGGAATTAAATTTGGGAGAAGAACTGAGAAATAAGTAGAAGTGTTTGTAGTTTTAAAGATTACAGGTATTGGTTGTATGTCATATGGTCCCTGTAAAATGTATTGGCTTTTCATCTCTTTACGTAGTAACTACCAGTACATATATAGCCTTTTGCAGATTATGTAGTGTGGTTTCTGTATTAATCTGGTTATGTTAAATGTGCTCATGCTTGCTTATGTTCAGTTTCATTTCTAGCTATGGAATGAAGAGAAATCTCTTAAAGGGAGAAGAAAAGGGGAATGAGAGGATCTTTGCTTCAGGTGGAATTAAGCCGTGTTAGCCGAATTATAATGGGAAAGGAGGGAGCATGAACTTTTGGAAGAGGGAGAAAATAGGTTCTATCATGGGGAGGAGTGTTCAGTGCTGGTCACTAACTAGCTAGCTATTTGGTGACTTTATGGCATTCCCTGAGTGACTTTTTAAATGTGTTTTGAAATTTTGTGGTTTCACAGACCATTAATTGCTCTCTTTATTGATGGTAATCTAAAACTGGCTTTCCATTTCTCAGGTTTAATTTTGATATTACAACACTTTATTATTATTTTTTAAAATGTTTATTTTGAGAGAGAGAAAAAGCTTGCGAGCAGGGGAGGAGCAGAGAGGAAGGGAGAGAGAATCCCAAGCAGGTTCCTGCTGTGTGTGGAGTCCTACATGGAGCTCGATCACGATCACTGTGAGGTCATGACTGGAGCCGGGGGATGCTTAACCGTCTATGCTACCCAGGTGTCCTGTTACTACAGAGCTTTAAATATCTGAGAGGAGAGGGAACTTTGAATTAAATCAAGTGGACAGCTTTTAAACTATCTTAACCCCTTTAAAAAGAGGTTAATATTGAGTGAATAGATAGGCTGGACTCGTGGTAATGCATCCTCATGTCTGTAAACAAGTTACACCTACCATGGTAGTGAGACAACATACAAATAACCTTAAGTAATATAAGGCTGAGTCACAACTTCACTTATTTATGATGTGACATTGGGGAAGCTGTTTGAAATTTTTGAGTCTTAGTTTCCTTCTTTATAAAATTGGATAATAATAGCAACTTTCTAGCTGCTCTCACATTGTTGTGAAGATCAGATAAAATGAGAGTACAGAGAATATAACTCTTTGTAAATTGCCAATCATTATACAAATATTAGTAGTTAAACTGTCAGGTGTTTTCTCTGTATGCCTTGCACTAGTGTGAATTCAAGTCCTAGGCTCCATCCAGGTTTATGGCTCACTAGCTGCTCAGTGGGGGGATGAATGGATCTCCTGAGAAAGAGGGTGCCCCCCTGGCCATCGGTGTAGTTATAGGGGAATCAGGCAATAGGTTAGAAGAGGTGAAAGAAAAAAAAAAGTAGACCAAGAGCATGTCTTGCAAACTAGTAATGAGGTTAGTTTCCCTTGTAGTTGGTAAACTGATTAAGAATTTTTGAAACAAATTCTAAAACAAATATTTTGAAAAAGGTTACTTATTTGAGGTTTAGTAGTCATTTGTACATGTTCTTAAATATTTGTGACAAAAGAAAACTTTTAATCAGTCCTAGTTATTTCTTTAAAGAAGAAGCTGTTAGGATAATTTTCATTAAGCTTTGGTTTTAACTTGTACTGGATATTCATTTTTGTGGATTAATTTGTTCACCAAACACAAATATACCTACTGTATGGTAGGCAAATAAGAAGTTCTGGTGCTGAAGTGGTGAGTCAGATCTGAAACCTGCCCTCAGAAAATTCACTATCAGAGCTAAATTGTGCCAGTTGGGCAGTCACTCAGCTGAAGCCTTGAAGTCTTTTGTCAAAATAAAACAAGTACCATAATTAAAGGATGGGAAATTAAGAGAAATAAAAGGTTGGAATATGTAATCAAAAGGTAATTACTTGCATTAGCTTTATAACTCCAGGTAGAATTACCAGTTTGGATGAGATGGCAGCTCTAAAATGAGTTTCTCCTTGCAGTTGAAGCATCAACCATCTTGCCTGTCTATGTGTGTATATATATATTCATATATATTTATATATGAGAACAGAGAAGCAAAAAAAAAAAAAAAATCTGTGAATTTGTCATGTTTCTCCACCCCAAAAATATTCTAAATCTCCTTAAGAGTTCTACTATAGTCTACTGAAGGATCCAGCTGAATTCCATTATCCTGGTGAAAGTAACACTTGGTCTCCACCTTCATATGCTATATATTCATTTATTTATCTTTTTTGTGTTTCTTCCCCACTAGAATGTAAACTGAAGATGTGGCTCACATTTGTGTTTTCAGTGCTTAGAATAGAGCTTGACACCTAGTGTCCTCACTAAATATCTATTAAATGAATGAATGTTAAATATTTCCTTCAGTAAGGTTAAGGTAAAAGTGAAAAGACAAAAGCTGTCTACCGTAAATTTAAGCTGTCACATTAATTATCCTTCAAGGATTAGTTACTATCAGTGTCTATTAGACATTTTTCAGTAGGGCATTGTGGTTGAATATTGTGTTTGGGATCACAAAACAACAACAACAAAAAAAAAATAGAAAAAGTTGAACACCAGGCTTTTTTGTTAGAATGTAATTAATTCTGTCTTGATTTTTCCAACAGGTAAAAATCTGATTGGATTGATCTTTTCTTCTTTTTTTTTTTAATGTTTATTTATGAGAGAGAGAGAGGAGCGAGCACGCATGGGTGGGGGAGGAGCAGAGTGAGAGAGGGACACAGAAATTGAAGCAGGCTCCAGGCTCTGAGCTGTCAGCTCAGAGCTCCACGTGGGGCTCAAACTCATGAACTGCGAGATGATGAACTGAGCCGAAGTTGGATGCTTAACCAACTTGAGCCACCCAGGTGCTCTTGGATTGATCTTATTTTCGTATGACCAATTACAAATGCAGGAACAACTTAGAATTTCATCTTGCATCTTTTTAATACTTAATTTTTCTTTTTTTTAAGTTGGCTCCACACCCAGAGTGGAGCCCAGTGCAGGGCTTGAACTCACAACCCTGATGAGATCAACACCTGAACTGAGATCAAGAGTTGGACACTTAACCATCTGAACCACCTAGGAGCCTCGATACTTGATTTTTATTACGATCTTACGTGTACTATTTAAAATCTATATTCCTGAACTAGATAAACTTAAAGCTTTGTTTCTAATAGTATAATAGTGCTGATTTTTGTGTTTTGTTGAGTGTTTCACAGTTTGCATGGCCTCTAATGCTATCTTGAAAGTTTGCAAGTATGAGTAAAAATTTGGGCATGGATATTAAAAAGTTGGAAATTTTGGGGGGTATACCTTCAAGGAAGGCAGCTGTTGCTCTAATCTCTTGACTAAAATTCCTCTCAGTGTCACTATTGGATACAGAGTATTGTTAGATCATTTCACTCATCTATACTTCCATTGTAAATTTAGAAATCGTATGTACCAGAGAAATTCCCAAAGTAATTCTATGTTCAACTGTGAGAATTGAACTGTTTTAATGATCTTTAAGTTAGTATGAAATACTCACATAAGGAGGCTGGAATTATTTACTATAGTTGGTTTATTGTACTGTTTTCTCCAATTTCACGAGGAACATTTTTATTCTGATGCATCTGTGAAACCCCCAAGGTGAATCCTGCTTTTGCCTTGTCCTTAGCTCTGCATTACAGGGGAGTCCTTGTAAGTTACTTCACTTAAACCTGAATTGGTTTTGCTCCTGGAGCCCTGGGACTACTTTTAAGTAGGTTGGCTGTGGTTTGGCACCTGAGAGAGTGTGTGATTCTTTGTATTGTGACTTTTTAAAAAAATTTTTTTTGAGAGAGAGAGAGAGAGAGAGAGAGCGAGTGAGCGCATGTGCAAGTGAGCAGGGGAGGGCAGAGAGAGAAGGAGATAGAGAATCTGAAGTAGACTCCAGGCTCTGAGCTGTTTACATAGAGCCTGACATGGGGCTTGAACTTACAAACCATTAGATCATGACCTGAGCCAAAGTTGGACACTTAACTGACTGAGCCACCCAGGCGCCCCTGTATTGTGAGACACCATGCATGTGTGGAGAATGGCTTTTGGATTCACCATCATTTGAGGCTTAGACATCATAAAACTGATTGAAGTTGTACAGTGCTAATGGAAGAGTTAAGTGTAGTGTGAAATAAAATGTCATCTCATTTTAGTTATTAACATAAATTTTGGGAAGTAATTGGTCTGATGTTAAGATATGATCTTTTGTGTTATGTACTGTTTCTTTAAGTCATAATATTGTACTTTAGAGTTCTTGATTTCTCTTCCCGAGTTTATTTGAGATGGCATATTTTTTTCAGGATATTTAATCAGACTGCAGCTATTAATATAATCAGCTATTTTTACATCCGAAGTTAATTACTAACATCTCATGCATTTTCTTGGGTAGTACCTAAGTGCTTAACACTTTAAACTGTTGGAGTAGTCTAATTCTGGTAAAAGTGGGCAGAATAAGGGGAAATGGGCTAAAGGGATGTTGGAGGCAGCTTTAAAGGTGTAACAGTAAAGAGAAAAAGAAACATTGAAATAATGTATTTTACAAAGAGAGAGTGTGTTTACTACATAACAATTTTAGAAATATAAATTAGGCTTAAGAGTATTTTATAATTTATTAAAAGTTTGTTGTATGAACCAAAAAGCTCTGCAAGTTAATGTCTGATAACTCAGAATATTCAATCAATTAATAGACACTAACGCAAAATTTACAGGACTACCAAAGTGTGATTATCTTTGTAGTGGGGTGCAGTGATAATCATCATTTTTTCTATATCTATATACTTTTTATCTGTACATGCACATATATGTGTGCATCTTCTGATCACAAATTGAACATTCCTAAGTTTTAAGTGTCATATATGGATGGTTAAGAGTGATGGCTGTGTCATATTATTTGGATTTGAATCAAAGTTTTGTCACTTTGGAGCATTTTGGCTTTGAAAAGTTATTAATTTTTTTACCCTTAGTTTTCTCATCTGTGTGACTGTAAGTTAATGGTACTCATGCCACAGGGTTGTTAGAAGTATTAAGTGAAATAACACATGTTAAGTACTGTGAACAGTGTTTCCCACAGTAACACTCAGTAAATACTAGGTTTTATTATTGATTTTTCAGATGTAAATAGCAAGTAGCTTATTTTCATAACTTACAATTTAGTGTTTGGAGTTGTTTTCTGTGTTGTTTGTGTCATTAAGGTTTCAAAATGTCAAAAATAACAAATCCTCTTTGACCTAGATGGTCTAATTCTTCCCTTTCTGTCTCCATTTTTACTGACTTTCTAATTTATGTATTACATTAAGTGCTAGATTAAGACTGGATTTCAGGAGGAAATAGGTGCTACCTTTACATTATGAATTGGTCATAACTAGAACTTTTGACTAACTAATGTATCTCTTCTGGCCATTAAAGTTTTTTACTGTAGATGAAGTGAAAGGGAAAAGTAGTACAATTTCATATTAAGCTTTAAAAATGCCAGTGTTGTGGGGTGCCTGGGTGGCTCAGTCAGTTAAGCGTCCAGCTTCAGCTCAGGTCATGGTCTCATGGTCCATGGGTTCAAGCTCCACATCAGGCTCTTTGCTGACAGCTCAGAACCTGGAGCCTGCTTTGGTTTCCGTGTCTCTCTCTCTCTGCCCCGCCCCCCCCCCCCCGCCCCCATGCTCTGTCTCTCAAAAATGAATAAACATTCAAAAAATTTTTTAAAAATGTCAGTGTTGTGTAGTTTTCTATTATGGGAAGTACTATGATTCTTGTCAGTTTGATAAAGTTTTATGTAAAGCAGCTTTGAATTTAGGTAAGCTCTTTTAGATTGTTCCTTTTATAGGGGATAGACAGGTGAGGAACACAAGAATCCTTTGTTTAAGATATAAATATGTATATATATATATATATATATATATATATATACATATATACATGCATATATAATTGGCTTGATTAGTATTACTAATACTGTGCAGTAGGTTAAGAAAAGGACTGAGGGCTACGCTATTACAAATAAAATTTGTACTTACGAGTCTAAATATGGATACGAAATATAATTTCAGTCTATACAACAGCTGCCTATTTGCATTCATACAATAATATAATAAACTGCTATACTTAAGAAGGGGGTGTTCATGTTATAAAAACATTTTACTTAGCTGGAGATTATGCCATCACAGTCCTTTGTGGGTGAATCTAGATGTCTTTATCTTCCTTTCTATACTTAGTTTTGCTTTCTTATTACTGATGCTTTTTGGATGTGTTGATTATTTTCTCTTGGCTTCTGTCTTTTACTATTCTCTGTGTCTGTAAGCTTGCAGTTTGCTCTCTTAGGGCTTTTCCCCAATCTTTACCCTTTCCTCCCTCCCTTCCTACCCTAAACAGGACATGATAGAGAATTTAACTTTGATTTTTAAATTACACAACACTTATGGATATAAAAATATTTTCTGTTGTTAACTTAAGTGGTGAACAAATAAAACAGTTTATATATATTTAATACATTGTATTAGAATTTCTTTTTGTGGTTGTATGCCTCTTGTCTAAATTTATTTTGATTAAAAAAGACTCATCATCTCTGAGTTAATGAACACTGCTGAGGTTTTTTTTTTTTTTATTATGATTTTAGAGGATTTTGTAGTACTTTCAGGGTCATTGTTCTGATATTAAGTTGTTACTGTACAGCCTTCAGAAATGTGAAGGAAATTATGTGAATCTGTGCCAACTCTAGAACATACCCTGAAAGTTATCTGAATTCTAATAGCTGCATCAGATCTAATTGACATCAGATTCTTAAAGAGTACCAAGGGCTTTAAGATATTAGTGTCAGTTTAGTTACTTTAGGTATTTCTGATAAATTGAATTTTTAAAAATAAATCACTTTTATTTGGCTATTCAGATATCGGGTATAGAATTTTGCCTATCCCCTCCTTTTTTAAAAAGTCTACTTGAGAGTCAGTTTATTTTATTTTTTTAAATGTTTATTTATTTTTGAGACAGAGAGAGACAGACCATGAACGGGGGAGGAGCAGAGAGAGAGAGGGAGACACAGAATCCAAAGCAGGCTCCAGGCTCTGAGCTGTCAGCACAGAGCCCGATGCGGGGCTGGAACTCACAGACCATGAGATCGTGACCTGAGCCGAAGTCAGACGCTTAACCGACTGAGCCACCCAGGGGCCCCGAGAGTCAGTTTAAAATAATGGTATAGAGCATGCTTGAATTTTAAACAAAGTTCAGTTCATGGTCCAGTTCTATGACTGAGCTGTTCCCTCATTTGCAGAATAGAGTTAGTAATACAACTTCTGTCAGAGTTGTTGTGAGAAATATACGTAAAGTGGTTAGCAAAGGTCTTAGCCAGTGCTAAGCACTTAATAAATGATGGCTCCTATTGTTTTAGAGGATGCCCTTTTTCATAAGAAAGAAAGGAAAGGTAGAAGATTGGTGATAGTTCATTGCTAAGCTGTACGTTGAAATACAGCTCTCTCTGCTGTGATAGGCTTGTGTTGTTTTGATTTCCCCTTGGTGCTATATTATGGGGAAAAGCAGAAGTTGAGTTGTGAATATCAAAACTCTTATTCTTGTATTGTTATAGTCATATATAAATGAGGGAGAAGAGAGACCATTTATGAATATGGCCTGTTTTATCTTGCTTTTGCACCCAGGAACTGCTGTGGTAAAAGTTTTGTGTACTTCAGAACACTTTTGTAAGTGGAAGTCTTCTGGTGTATTAATTGAATTCATTCTTTATAATTCAGTTTTTTTAAAGGTACTTATTAATATGAATTGCCATGTAACTAAGCTTATTTTTCAGTATGAGTTAATGATAAGAGAATGGTCTTTGATGTTTGAGGATCTTTATGTAGCCCAGAGAGGGTAGGTAAGCAGTATACCAATTGTGGGATTAGAAATGCCAAGTGTAATATTGTATTATATCAGAACAGTACATTTCAGTTTAGTGTCATAGTGACAGGATCTAAAGAGAACAAGGTATTTGTGGAATGGGAAGAAAATTAGTGAGAAACCTGGACATTCAAGATTTTAATTTTTTTTTTTTGTTTTCTTGCCTTGCAAAATATAATGGAACAATGCCCCCTTTCCCATTAAAACATTTCCATGGTTGTTTGAAAAAATGTAGTACATGAAAACACTCTCCATTATTCAGAAGGATAATTTTTAAAATAATGTACTTAAAGAAGTATATAAATTATATAAAAATAAAAAGTACATAATTTAAATCAATTTTTTAAAATGCAAGTTTGCAAACATACAGAAACCTTGAAAAATACTGCCATTAGCACCCATGTACCTGCTAAGTACTTGGATTTGCTAACATTTTTTTGTCATATTTGCTTTATTTTTGACTCTGTGTGTGTTGTTATTGTAGCTGAATCTTTTTTGTTTTTTTGAGTTTATTTATTTATTGTGAGAGAGAGAATCCCAAGCAGGCTCTGTGCTGTTAGTGGGGAGAGTCTGGTGGGTGGGCCCAGGCTCATGACCATAAGATAGTGACCTGAGCCAAAAAATCAGCAGTCGGACCCCATAACCGAGTGAGCCACCCGGGTGCTCCTGTAGCTGAATCATTTTAAAGTAAACTGCAGATATTATGTCACTTCTCCTCACAATATCCCATAATCTTCCAAAAATAAGGATTTTTTTGGGGGGGGAGGGGACTTTTTAAGTTTCTATTTTAATTCCCGTATAGTTAACCTACAGTGTTCTGTCAGTTTCAGGTGTACAGTATAGTGATTCACCAAGTCCGTACATTACCTGATGCTCGTCACAAGTGTGCTCCTTAATCCCCATCACCTATTTAACCCATCTCCCCATTCCCTTCCCCTTTGGTAACCATCATTTCTCTATAATCAAGAGTTTGTTTCTTGATTTGTCTTTTTCCCCTTTGCTCATTTGTCTTGTTTCTTAAATTTCATATATGAGTGATATATGGCATTTATCTTTCTCAGACTTATTTTGCTTAGCTTAATATTCTCTAGCTCCATCCATGCCATTGTAAATGGCAAGATTTCTTTCTTTTGTATGACTGAATAATATTCCATTGTATATATATACACCACATCTGTATCCACTCAGCAATTGATGGACACTCGGGCTGCTTCCATATCTTGGCTATTGTGACTAATACTGCTAAACACAGGGGTGCATGTGTCCCTTTGAATTGGTGTTTTTGTATTCTTTGGGTAAATAAGTACCCAATAGTGCGATTGCTGGATCTTAGGGTAGGTCCATTTTTAATTTTTAATTTTTGAGGAACCTGCATACTGTTTTCCAGAGTGGCTGCACCAGTTTGCATTCCTACCAACCATATGCAAGTGTTTCTTTTTCTCCACCTGTTGTTTGTTGTGTTATTGATTTTAGCCATTCTGACAGGTTTGAGGAGATATCTCACTGTAGTTTTGATTTGCATTTCCCTGATGGTAAGTGATGATGAACATCTTTTCATGTGTCTGTTGGCCATCTATACATCCCTGGAGAAATGTCTGTTCATGTCTTCTGCCATTTTTTTTTTAAAAAAGTGTATTTACTTATTTATTTTGAGAGAGAGAGAGAGAGAATGAATCCCAAGCAGGCTCCGTGCTGTCAGTGCAGAGCCGGACATAAGGCTTGATCTGATGATCCGTGGATCCGTGAGATCATGACCTGAGCTGAAACCATGAGTTGGACGCTTAACTGACTGAGCCACCCAGGTGCCCCTGCACATATTTTAGTTGGATTTATTATGGGTATTGAGTTTTATCAGTTCTTTATATATTTTGGATAGTAACCTTTTATCAGATATGTCATTAGCAAATATCTTCTCCCATTCCATCGGTTGCCATTTAGTTTTGCTGATTGTTTCCTTCTCTGTGCAGATGCTTTTTATTTTGATGTAGTTTCATATATTTGCTTTTATTTCCCTTGCTTCAGGAGACAACTAGAAAAAAGTTGCTATGGCTGATGTCAAAGTGGTTACTGCCTATGTTCTCTTCTAGGATTTTTTATGGTTTCAGGTCTCACATTTAGATCTCTAATCCATTTTGAGTTCATTTTTGTGTATGATGTAAGAAAGTGGTCCAGTTTCTTTCCTTTGCATGTTACTGTCCAGTTTTCCCAGCACCATCTGTGAAGAAACTTTTTCCCATTGAATATTCTTTCTTGCTTTGTTGAAGATTAATTGACCATATAGTTATGGATATCTGGGTTTTCTCTTCTGTTCATCTCTATGTCTGTTTTTGTGCCAGCTCCATACTGTTTTGATCCCTGCAGCTTTGTAATATAACTTGAAGTCCGGAATTGTATGACTTCAACTTTTCTTTTCCTTTTCGAGATTGCTTTGACTATTTGGGCTCTTTGTGGTTCCATACAAATTTTAGAATTGTTTGTTCTGGTTCTGTGAAAAATGTTGTTAGTATTTTGATGGGGATTGTATTAAATGAGGATTAAAAAAAATTTTTTTTAATGTTCATTTATTTTTGAGAGAGGCAGAGTGTGAGCAGGGGAGGGGCAGACAGGGAGGGAGACACAGAATCCAAAGCAAGCCCCAGGCTCTGAACTGCCAGCACAGAGCCTGACGCGCGGCTCGAACCCATGAACTGTGAGACCATGACCTGAGCCAAAGTCAGACGCCCAACTGACTGAGCCACCCAGGCACCCCAAATGAGGATTTTTAAAAATTTAGCCACAGTATTATTGTTACACCTAATAAAACTACCAGTAATTTTCTGTTGTCATTGAATATTCACTGTATTAAAATTCCCCAGTTTGAACCAGGATCTACTCCAGTAATATCTTTAATCCAGAATAGGTAATCTCATCTTTGTTTCTCCTCTCTTTCTCATCCTCAGTTTCCTCTTCATTGTTGTGAGTGTTCTGTTTTAGGATGCTGTGTGGAATGCACACAGCAACATCGTGGACCTCCATGATTGTACCTACTCCTCTACCTCCCATCACCTTTTGATAACCAAAAAATGGCTCCCATGTTGCTAAATGTCTCCCAGGGAGCAAAGTTGTCCCTGGCTGAGAGCCACTGCATTAAAGGTAGTACCTTTTCTGCACTTCAATTTTTTAGATACTTATTCTTTAGAATTTTTTTTTTATCTTGATTCTGTTCTGTTGTTCTGCGTGTCCAGCCTGTTTTGCTTATTTATTTTACTTTTCTTTGTTGTTTAACTAGTAAGTGGTACTCTAAAAATAGTTTTATTGAGATATTATTCATATACCATATAATTCATTCAAAGGGTATAAATTCGGTGACTTTAATAAGAATTATGCTTCCATTGCTGCAATAAGTTGTAGAACTCCTTACCCCCAAATAGAAAAACCCTCACCCTTTAGCCATCATTTCCAAATCTTCCTTCCTTTGAGCCCCAGACCATCACAAATATGTCTCTGTGGATTTGCCTATTCGGGACATTTTGTATGAATGGAATCAGAATATGTGGACTTTGTGATTGGCTTCTTTCACTTAGCATGTTTTCACGGTTCATCCATGTTTGTAGCACGTATTAGTACTTGAAACTTTTTTAATTGCTGAATATTCCATTGTATAGCTACACCACATTTTGTGCATCCTTTTATCTTTTGATGGGCATTGGGTCATTTCCATTTTTGGGCTATTCTGAATAATGCTGGTATGAACACTTGTGTGCAGGTTTTTGTATGGACATATGTTTTTATTTCTCTTGGGATGTATACTAGGAATGGAATTTCTGGATCATATGTTAACTATATTTAACCTTTTGAGGAACTGTGGAGTGTTTTCCAAAGCGGCTTATACCATTTGACATTCCCATCAGCAATATAGTTAAGGTTCTAATTTCCACATCCTTGAGATTATTTGTTATTATCTCTCTTTTTGGTTATAGCTGTCTGGTGGGTGAGAAGTGGTGTCTTATAGTGGTTTTGATTTGCATTTCCCTTATGCATAATGTTGTTGAACCTTTTTTCATCTGCTTTTCATGACCAGTTATCTTCACTGGAGAAATTTGTATACGAATCTCGTGCTCATTTTAAAATTGGGCTATTTGTATATTTCTTACTCAGTTTTAACAGTTTGTTGTATGTTATATATAGAGGTTCATTAGCAGATGTATAATTTATAAACATTTTCTCCCATTCTGTGTCTTGGGTTTCATTTTCTTGATGGTATCATTTGAGTGCAAACTTTTCTGATCTTGATATAGTCCAATCTATCTACTTTTCTTTGGTTGATAGTGCTTCTGGTGTCAAAAGGTATTTACATTTTGCAATGCATTTTTGGTTAACTTCAGGAGATAGTATTAACTTAAGATAGACTTAACAGATAAAAGTAGGACTGAAATTAAATCGTTGCAGTTTTCTCCAACTTGAGTTAAAAAAAATTATTTTTTGTGAATTTTAATATCATATCTAGGTGGTGTGTATGTGTTTATAGAAAAGACTTTACTGAGATTTGAGGGTGATGAGTTGGGTTTACATTGTGCAGTGTTGGATAATTAACAACCACTGTATTCTTTAGTGGGGAAGCTAACTACAGTAACCTGAAATTCTGCAGTGTTTCTGTCTTCATTTGCCTTGCTATGAGTGTTCTTCATGGTTAGTAACACCCCTGGAGGAGGAGGAATCTTCGAAAAGCAAAAATACAATATATTTCCAACCTTGCCCTCTCTGCTCCTGTAATCTGCTTACTCCTGCTCACTAAATTCTTGGATGCATTATCTCCTTGATAAATTCTTAGTTGTATTATCTCATGATAATTTCGGTGCTTATTCATTATTTTTTCTCCTAGCATAATCTGAGTTTCTAGGTACTAACTTTGGAGATCCTTTATTGGCCTGGCTTGATTCAGCATGACTCTAGGTTCAGGAATCTTATTTCAGATCATGATACTCTTGAGGATCATCTCTGTTTATGGTTCGGCTGCCTCTCCACAGTCACTTGCAGCAGTGTCTGCCTTCCTCACCCCCACCTTCTTAGTTATACTTCTTACTGAATGTTGTAAGATTCTTGTTAACTACTTAAATAGACTTTGGTAATATACAAATATCTAGTTTTTCTTTAAGATTTTCCATATGCAAATCTGTTTTAAAGGTCATGTGTGTTAAGCTATTGCCTCATTATTACCGTAATTTGACCACCTATTTTGTCTTGCTTTCTCCAGAAGGTGAAAGGTTTTACTTGGTGAAGTACAAGTTTTATGACAGCCTTTGTGATCTTAGCTTGATAGGAAGAAATGTAATAATGTATTCATTTAAATATTTTAAGTGAATTGTTAATCAAATATTAATAAAATCAGTTAAGAATATGGTATATCTTTTGTAGGAAAAGTGATATGTGTAATCTAAAAATAGTATTGTTTGCGCTTTATTTTCTTGTTAAAAAATTACATGAATTTTGAAAAGTAAATCAGTGCAAAAGCATTTTTTAGTAAAAAGTGAAAGTATTGTTTTCTTTTTCCATTAAAAATGTTTCTGTATTTACTTCCATTCCTTTCTCTATATTTCAACACGCTAGAGAATTTTCATTAAATGTTTAAAAATTACTGTTAAGATAGTGATGTGAATTACCTTTTCCTGCTTTGATAAGTTTCTGAAATGTTTATCTAATTTTTCCAATGGTTTTTGTTTGTTGGTACACTTAAACTCTTATCTTCTCTCTACTGTGTAGACAGTAGTTGCTCAATGAATTGATTTGATACAGAAACCAAGGGTAAGTGGAACCTAAGTGTTTGGATGCCAGTTGATGATCAGAAAGGAAGATAAACTGTTGAAGATTAATATTGGGGAAAAAAGTCTTGATATGTATAATGTTTTAGATGATTGATCAGGATACTGTGTGTTCAGTATATACTACTGAGAGCATACTGTATGTGCCAAATGTTACACTTGGCACCAAGAATACATCAATGAACAAAACATACACAATTTATGTCCTCATGAGACTTATAGCATATGGTATATATATCAGAAAATAAACAAGCACTTCCAACATAATGTGATAAATGAGGATATTGGCAAGAGAGTGGTTGAAATGGTAAACCATGGAGTCCTATTTAGATAGGGAAGTGAATACAGAAGTGGGCTAAATGAGGAGAAAGTAGAAGAATCAAGTGTCTGCAACTCTGAATGACAAAAATAGTTGCAGTTGATATAACTAATTTGAGCTGGAAGATTGTGGTCAGAGAATAAGATAATTTTCACATTTCCCTTTCAAAAAAGACAGGTGATGATGAAGTCTAGAGTGTGGTGTTATAGTGGCTAAAGTGGAGTTGCATTGAAAGTTGGCAGAGATCAAATGCTAATGATGTTCAAAGTAGCGTAATGGTTGGATTATCCATATGTATGTTAAATACTTCAAGGTTATGTAGCATTTGGGAGAGAAGAATATTGTGTGCCATGTATAAAGAGTTTTGAGTGAATAGTTAGGAATTCCTTGGAGACTAATAGTTCCCACCTGTGACCATATTGGAATCACCTGGGGGACTTTACAAACTAATAATGCTCTTTCCTTAACTTTGATGCACCTTGGAAAAATGGCTAGCTCTCATCCCTAGCTTCTCTGATTCAATTTGCATGTGGTGTAACGTGGGCAGTGAGACTTTAAATGCCCCAGGTGATTCCAAGGTGCAGGAATTGCACAGGAACAGGGGGTTTTACAGGAAACTGCCTGGGACTTATGATTGGGATCATGACCCAGCATCAAAAAGTGGGACTAAGTGATAAATGAAAAAATAAGCAACCTTTGAGAGGGTTGCTGGAGAAGCAGCTTTTACTTAAAGCCAACAGTGAGGGTTTTGAGGTGTGCTAGTTTTTATTGTGGAGCAGAGTAAACCTACAGGAAAGCTTTGGGAGGGAAGGAGGCAGTGGGAAGTAGGATAATGGAGGGGAAAAACGCAAGAACAGTACAGTGGTTAGTGTACAGGTGAGTTCTGGTAAGTGAATAAATTTGTTGGTACTGACCAAAAACAACAGGGCATAGTGGGTTTGGAATTCATGTGGAAAGTACATTCATTAGTCCCACAGTGGATGACAGTTGGTAATGGGTTAATGGTTCTCAGGAGTTAGTTTCAACCTTGATGGGTTCAACATCATAGGAAATGGTAGCCTTGTACCCTTCTCTTTGTTACAGGGTTTGGGTTGATTGAGCAAGATCCATGGAGAGACCCAGAGTTCTGGGAGGTTAGTCTACAGGCTCCCTGGGGAGGGGTTAGAGGCATGGTCTGTTTGTTCTGCTACTGGCAGGTGGCAGCTTTGGAGCCTTAAGGCTTGGTCAGTTCTGCATAGCCTAGTTTTGTTTACTCCAATTTGCTGCTTATGTGATTTTGGCACTCTGCTGTACCTACTAATACTGGCAAAGCCTTCCCTATTTCTTTACTTTTACACTTGATGCTTTTCAGGAAAAATTTTGTTTCCAGTTTCAGATTTGTGAGCAACTATTGATGGGTTCCCCGCCCCCCCCCCCCCCCCCAATGTACAAGATGTGACATAGACTTAGAAATAGTGAAAAAGGACCTTATGTATTACATAGGCAAACTTCCCTTATTATATATTAGAATTTTAAGTTGTAGAGAGTCAAAGTGAGTTTCACAAAGAAACCACTCAGCCTAGATTAACTGACGTATAAACCATATATGGGCCTAAAGGTTTATAATTGTTAAACTGATTCAAATTTGTGGCAGAATAAATGGGTTAGTTGCAGCTCGTTTAATCATTTTGACATGTAACTTTAAACTTGGGAAATGAGATCATCAGACCTCCCTGTCAACAGAGTGCAGCCAGTTTACTTTTCTTTTAAAATTAAAGCTTTTTAAAGTATAATACTTGAAGGCTGAAAGAGCTACCCTAGCTATGCAAATATACTATGAAATTACTTTTGAATGAGTTCATTCAAAACATTCTAAAAAAATTTCGATATATTTTGGTCAAAATAAGGTAAGTAGTAATGTAGTAAATTTGATAACAGCCTGGTGTAGAAATAAGAAAATTGTATGCTAAGTGGAAAACAAGACTTTTTGCATAATTATAGTGTATCATGTTAACTAGCAATTAAAACCCATGTGCTTTTACTAAGCAAAATGTATGTCATGATTAAAGCTTTTATACTTTTTAAAATTAGATGATTTTTCATACAGTGACCTTATTTCATATGTGTTTGAATTGTGGAATTAAAAGTAATTTTTTGAGGCTATGATACAAAGCAAATGAAGCCTATGATAGGTCATGGGGATTTAGGGTACATAAAAAAGATGGTTGTAACAGCTAGGTTATGACATGCGTTTTTATATCTTTTGTATTCATAGTTTTCAGATGTACTTAGCAAAGTGAAAATTGAGGCACAATTATGCTAAATAGTGCTTGTTTTCCTTTTCTGTCTTTTTTTATAAGTTTTAGAGCACATGAGTGGGGGAGGGGGGGGAGAGAGAGAGAGAGAGAGAGAGAGAGAGAGACAGACAGACAATCTTAAGCAGACTTCACGCTCAGCATAGAGACCAACATGGGGCTCTATCCCATAATCTTGGCATCATGACCTGAGCTGAAATCAAGAGTTGATGCTCAACCAACTGAGCCACCTGGGTGCCCCTCCTTTTCTCTTCTTGGATTGCGTTCATTGACTTATCTGATGTTTAGGTCGATATGAATGGTACTGATAGTTCTAAAACTCAGATGATATTTATTAAAAAAACTACACGACAAGTCAGTTGTCTCAGTCATCTTTCGTTACATCTTAATGTTTAAACAATACAGATTCAGGTGATTCAGAGGAATGTTAAAATTTTTCTTTGGTTATGACAGCTGACATCTTTTGGCTTAAATTTTCTAAGCCAAAATTATTTCTACTCTCCTGTATGGTGGGAAATTCTGGTAACTCAGGTCAACATTTGTTATGTTGGAATATATCGAAAGCTGCTTCCTGTGGGAAACTTTGGCTTTTGCTCATTTGTTTTTGCTTTTGTCGGCCACCTTATAAAAGTAGGGTTGTGAGAACACTAGTTAGTGTCTTTAAGACTTACCTGATTTTTAGGTGTATGTGGGTTAACTCTAAATTAGAAATATAGACTACCAACATCTCAGACTGTATGATACTCAGTACAGAGCCCAAAAGATTTGATACTGAGGCAAAATCCCCAACAGTTATTTAATCCAACTTTTCTTCTAGACTCTTTCATCTAGTTTTTTGTTGATAATTGTGGTTAGATTCTCTAATTTTTGCACTTGGATATGTAGTTTGACCCCTAGAAAACCTTAATCTTAGAACACATTAGTTTTACTCCTTGCAGAATTGTCTTCATTGAATTGACTTTTAATGTTTATGTCCACTTTTATTTAAAGTCATTATGAGAAGCAATGTTGTTAAACTTTCTAATGACTTTCCTGCATAACTATTGTTGAGAACATTAACCAGTACTTCATGCTTTGTTTTTCAGATAAATTCCTATATGATACAATTGTTTAAAAATTCAGAGCTGCAAATAGAGAGCACTAGTTAAGTGAGAGGAACCTTGGATATCATCTGTTTCCAACCTGTTTACAGATGAAGAAATTAAGGCCCAGAGAGGTCAGCTATAAGTAGCTGGCCTAGAACCCGAGTCTGGAAATTGTGTCTTCTAACAACTGACCCAGTTTTTTTTTTAAGTTTTTAAAAAAATTGAGATGAAATTGAAGTTGACATAGCAGAGTTAACCATTTTAAAATGAACAGTTCATTGGCATTTAGTATATTCACAGTGTTGTGCAACTACTACCTCTATCTAGTTCCAAGACATTTTCATCACCTCAAAAAGAAGACTTTATTCATTACACTTGTTCCCCATTTTCTCCCTCCTCCTCCTCCTCCCCGCCCCGCCACCCCCCCCACCCCCCACCCCCCACCCCGGCAGTTGGCAGCCACCATTCTGCATTCTGTCTCTATGGATGTAGCTATTCTGGATATTTCACATAAATGGAATCATACAGTTTGACCTTTAGTATATGGCATCTTTCATTTAGCATAATGTATACATGTTGTAGCATGCATCAGTACTTTATTCCTTTTTATGGCTGATTAATGCTCTGTTGTATGTAGATACCACAATTTGTTTACATCCATTCACTTATTGACAGACATTTGGGCCATTTCCACTTTTTGGCTATTATGAATAGTGATGCCATGAATGTATATGTACATGTATTTGAGTTTTCAGTCCTTTGGGGTATTTCACTGGAAGTGAAATTTCTGGGTCACGTAGTAACTGTTCATTGTAGGGTCTTTCCATTTTACCTATCACCTAGTTTTATTTATTTATTTTTGTTTCCTCTCTCCTCCACTATGATAAGAGCATGGTGACTTGGAAAAGAAAGTGAGCCAAAAAAAGTTTTTTAAAGGTATGAGCTCTTGGTATGTTTTATGCAATAGATTTTCTTTTTTTTTTTTTTTTTTAATTTTTTTTTTTTAAGTTTATTTATTTTTGAGACAGAGAGAGACAGAGCATGAACGGGGGAGGGTCAGAGAGAGTGGGAGACACAGAATCAGAAGCAGGCTCCAGGCTCTGAGCCATCAGCCCAGAGCCTGATGCGGGGCTCGAACTCACGGACCGCGAGATGGTGACCTGAGCCGAAGTCAGACGCTTAACCGACTGAGCCACCCAGGCGCCCCTGCAATAGATTTTCAACCACACTTATCCTTTTTTTTTTTTTTTTTTGCTCCCTGTGGTTTATTGGTTTATTGAATTTGATTTTGGTTTGTTCCTTTCATTCAAACTGAAATTGTACTCCTTCATTTCTTTTTCCTTACTAGAACCCATGAGAATGGTTTTAGACATCTAAGTAAATTTATTTATTGTCATTTATGACAACGACCTGAAGATAATCGAAAAGAAGAAATAGCAACACAGATAGTCTTGGCTTCTTTCAAGGAGTTATGTTTAGGTTTTAATTGACTTAAGTGCAGGTCAGATTTCTTTGTCTTCCACTTGTGTTTTTGGGGTCAGTTGGTAGGGCTTGGCAGTTTTTGTGTTGATCAAAAATTTTGAGACCATTGCATCACTTTAATGTATTTATTAAAACAATGCCTTATATTATACTTGATGAATGGTTGTTGTAGAAAATTTAAAGTAAATGCTTTAAGGTAGATTAAATAGTCATCAAATCTCTTGTTTTTGAGGTAAAGCTGATTTTGATTTAGTTGGACTAAATAATGACCCTCTGTCATTATTGAAGTGTCATATATATATATATATATATATATATATATATGTATGTATGTACATATTTCATTTTTTCTTTGGTTTTAATAATAAAATGGCTCTCACTGAATTATCTGTTTGCCTAGAAAGAAAAAAAAAAGTGTTAAACTATTGTTAACCCTGGAAGACCTAATTGAGTTTTCCTGTTCACTGAGAAAACTTATTCCAAATAAGATTATAAGCCTACATTTATAGTACTTGAGGAAAGACTCTGGAGGTCATTATTATTAGTATTTTTTTTACTTCAGTTTTAGAAGATAGAGATATAACAGGTACATAGAATACATTTATTTAACTTTATGAAAAGTATTAGGTAAATTAGACTTTTTTTTTTTTTTTTTTTTTTTAACATGCAGAGCACAGAGCAATTTTGGAATTATCTTAGGTGACAAGAATTTTATTGAAAAGGTAGATGATGAAATCAGTAAAATAAGAGCATTATTACAGTCATGCTTCATAGAACAGAGAAATGCCTTGCCTATTTAGCTACCTGGTTACCTTGTGACCCTCTTCAGCATTAGATTTTTGTTAACCCCTGTGGTAGTGCTTTGCTATTATTATTATTGACTCTCTGTTACTGCCTTACTGCTGCTTTTATCCCTCTTAGTACCAATTGACAGTTTTAAGAGAAGATCTTATCAGTCATATCAGAGTCACCATTTTCGCTAGGCTACCTATGTTATTTGATAGAGCTTTTCTGCCAGGTCATCTCACAGAACATTAAACCGGCTATAGAAATCCACCATTATAGCGGTCTCTGGTCTATCATGGTGGGGGTCATTTATGTGAATCAGAACATGGTACTGTATTCTTAAGGAATCCTTCAGAAGATCCTTTAAGGTATGGTAGGCAGGTAGGACTTTTTTGAGAAAAGTCCAAGAAGGGAGGCATTATATCAGGTGAATACCTTGCTTGTCTTGAAGTTTTATATTTTGACATAGTTACTACATTTGCTTTAGGTGCTGCTTTATGGATTTCTGGGGTCTTAGGAGAAAACCATTTTATATTCCAAGTTTACGTCTTTCATGTAGTTAGAAAAATTTGCAAGAGACTTCCAAAGGGTTGCTTTAAGAGTAAATACATGTTTGAATTTGTTGTGTATGTACACATAAACACACCCCTCACACTGTCATCTCGAGTTAACTTTTAAGCCATTTGAATATGGGAGATCTATAATCCAATTCCATCTTTTCAAAGTGAGTAAACAAAAGTTGAGAGACATTTTGATTGCCCAGATTTGCACGATATCTTAGAGGAGAGCTATGATTAGAAACCGGAATTTCTAACTACTTCTGCCTTACAGTGTGTAGTGCCTATTTAGTGACTTAGAAAAACAAAAACAGCTTCTGTATTCCTGGCATTAATCTAATCTTGTTTAGGACTTTCCAGTTGGGAATCTTAATTGTAAGAAACAGAAATATACCCCAGCTACCTCATATAAAAAGGAGAATTCAGGGAAGTAAAATGAAACACAGCTGGTCCTGTGGGAACTGAAAAGCTGACTGAGATCTCAACTCTCTCAGTCTCTCTCCTCCTCTTCTTTCTCTCCTTCCCTCCCTTTCTTCCTCACCCTCTCTCCTTCTCCCCAATCCTTCTTTCTCCTTCTCTCCCACTTTGTCTTTCTTTCTCTCACAGGTAACCACAAAGTCTCTCATCTCAGCTTTGCAGGGTGTATTTGCTTCATTTTCAGTTTTTGTCTCAGTTGGTTTCCTGGCTTACTCATTGGCTTATCTGTTCCTTAAAATAGCCACCTCAGCCCCAGAATGTACATATTCTTTTTCAGGTCCATTGCCCACCATTGGCTGGCTACAATTTGTACTTTTTTAAGTTACTGACAGAGAGCCTAGCTCAGATCACTGATGAAGTCAGGTCTCACAAGGTATACATTGTCTGCTAAACAGTAAGTTGACTTCCTTTGTGTCATAGAAAGGAAGTTGACTTCCTAGAGATACCTGGTCTAGACCATGGTGAGGTTGGGGGAGGGAAACGTAAGTAGGATAATAGGATTCTTAGAGCTGTGGATGAAAGGATGGGATGAGTAGATGTAACCTGCTTTTTACATATGTAACAATTACTGGCTTTATATTTCAAATAAAAATTATTTTGTCTTGTTCACTCCTAAATAATTGGATGGCAAAGACTGAAAAGATCTTAGCATGGGACATCATATCCTATACATTTGTGCATTAAGTTCCATTAATTGTGAATGAATCTCTGAAATGATAACTTGAGATACTTGATAATTCTTATTATCACTTCTAGACACATGCTTCTAGGGGCTATTTCTTTTTAGGTTTTTTTTTTTTTGGGGGGGGGTCAGTTCTATTAGAAAAGGAGCCTCCTCCTGAATTCATTCATATATTCGTATTCATACATATCACAGACTCTGAATTGTATTATGTTCCAGGAATTTTGGTAGCTATGAAGAGATAACGTTGAACATGATACCTAAGTTCCGTGCGGTAAAAGAACTTTAAATTTTGGAAACAGCTATACCTCTTGCAATTAATTAGAGGTCCAACTGTCTTTGTACCTTTGAACCCTTCAGCTACTGCTCAGTCACACCTATTTGATGTGTCTTCTTTTTACTAGGTTTTTTTCCTAGACCCTGGCATACATACAAATCTCTTCCCACTTATTCCTAAAACTACTGCAGTGTTGTTCTATGCTTACTACTCTATTATGCTGCTCTCAGTAAAATCATCAGTTACCATTTGTTGTCAAGTCCCCTGGACACTGCTGATAACTTCTTTCTTATGGAGATACTGTTAGCTTCTAGGACTCCACTGAGTTATGGGTTCTTTTTGTCTTTTTAAGCTTGCCTTCTCAGCCCTGGTCATGGGCTTCATTTTTCTTTTTCTGCCCTTTAAAATGTTGATGTTACCAGTATTTCAGTTTTGACTTGATGCTCTCTTCATGATCTACTTCATTCTAATTTATAAGATTACTATTTGTGTGACAGTAACTTCAAATTCTGTATCTGTAGCCAGAGTATTTTTCCTTGAAAATAACTTGTATTACTATATTCAGTTGCTTGCAGATTATCTTCACTTGAGGTCTTGTATATTACCCTCAACATGCCCCTTAATGAACTTGACTTCTTCATCTACAAAACAAAACAATAAACATTCCCCCAACCCTGTTGTCCTCGGTGTTGTTTTGGGTGACTGGTTGTTCAGCCAGTTACTACTGAAGCTTAAAAAGCTATGATGATGGCTCTTTCTCATGCTCCATGCAGTTACGCACAAGGTTTATTGCTTGAGTCATCCAGATACTTCTCCAGTCTATAGACTTTGGTCCATCCACCCTACCTTTGCCCTGTTTCTGACTTTTAGATAACATGACTGTAATTGCCCTTCATAGGTTTTTCTGTCTCCAGTTTTGAAATCTTGCAGGTAGTTGATAGAATGGTTTAAACTTGAGTATCGTGTATACTTCTTACAGTCTACTTTATAAAAACAACCTTCACTGGACTCCCCATGGAAGCGTTTCTTGCTTCAGTGCCTATTCCTGTCGTCTTTTTATCAGGTTCCCTGTTCTTCATCTGACTATGGCCTGTTACTCTCTGAGACTAATCTTAGGTATCACCTGTTTCAGGTTGCTTCCTCTGATTTGTTGTCCTTTCTCCTCTTCATGCTGGATCAGATCACTTATTGCCTTGCAATAGCTGATGCATTTCTATCATTTTACTTACTGCATTTTTTTATATTTGTATATATGTGATTCTTTTCACAAGACTGTGAGCTTCTTGAGGCATGAACAGTGCTTTACTTATCTTTGAAACCGCAGAACTTGGCTATGGTGGGCACATGATAGATCTTAGTAAATGTTTAGTCAATTAATGAAAGAAGCTTCCAGTCTAGAAAGGCACATACATATGAATAACTCTGTAGAATTAAAAAAGAAAAATTTAATGTTTATTTTTAAGAGAGAGACAGAGTGCAAGCGGGGGAGGGCAGCGAGAGAGGGAGACACAGAATCCAAAGCAGGCTCTAGGCCCTGAGCCATCAGCACAGAACCTGATGCAGGGCTAAAACTCACGAGCCATGAAATTATGACCTGAGCGAAAGTCGGACGCTTGACTGACTGAGCCACCCAGGTGCCCCTGTAGAATTTTAAATAGTGCTGTGTAGACAGAGAATGCAGGGACTGAACATTCTCTCTATGGAGAGAGATGTGCTTGTGAGGGAGGACTTGTTTCATGGAACATGTAAGTTTGAGCTGGTACTTGAGGGGAATTTGATAGAGATTCTTGCTAAAGAGGAAAGATAATCCATCCTAAAGGATACACAGAAGAGAATGAGTTCTGCTCATGGAATAGCCAGGTATTTCAGAATCTTTTCAAAGGTCATTTTGGCAGTAAGGAGGATAGAAAAGAGGGGAGGCAGAAATTGTAGTCTTGCAGGCTATAGTGAAGGTCTTGCCTAAGGCTTTAATGGTGAAGAGGGGAAGGACCCAAGAGATATTTAGGATATAAAATGTAATTGGTTGGATGTGACAGTTCCAAGAGGGGACAGTCCAAGATAACTCTGAGATTTATCTTTTCAGTAATTGGATAGGCACTGATGCTTCTTTTAAGTAAGGGAATATAGGAGATATTTAAGGTATGTAATGAGTTTAATTTTAGACATGATGAATTTGAGGTACCCATGAGAACCTTAGGCAGAAATGTTAAGTATGCAGTTCAGTGTAAGTTTTAGAAACTCAAGAGGCATATGTGGGCTGGAGGCACAGTTCTGAAAGTCACAGACAGTACATAAGAGGTAGTGAAAAGTGGTGGATTAGAAAACAAAGTTACTCAGGGATTGGATGTATAGAAGATTCTATGACAGTGAAAACAGAATCCTGGGAATTGCAGGCTTTTTTTTTTTTTTCTTCTTTTTTTTTTTTTTTCTTAAAGATGATCAGGGCATATGTACAGAGCAGTATTAATTTTCCTTGATCCCTTTACTTATTTTGAAGGAGAGAGAGAGAGAGAGGGAGGGAGCACAAGTAGGGGAGGGGCAGAGAGAGAGGGAGAGAGAGAATCCTAAGCAGGCTTTACTCTCTGCACCAAGACCAATAATGGGGGTCGATCCCAGGACTGTGAGATCATGACCTGAGCTAAAATCACCAGTTGGGACACCTAACCTCCTGAGCCACCCCATCGCCCCTCCTTTTATCCTTAACCACTTTAACAGATTTCAGAAGTTTCCTGTTTGTCATCCCTATTTGTGATTTCCTAATTTTTTTTCCTTCCTTTTTTTACCCATTGGATTCTTCTAGAGACTATTAGCTTATTCTTCTTTAAAGTGTTTGTTGTCAGACTAAACTAGGGAAAAGGAAAGGCCTGACTTAGATATGTGAATTCAGGTCTCTTCCATGAAATGGGCACATGCATTTATACCTTTGCTTCCACTAAGTAATAGACTGTTGCCATTTTTAAAACATGTTACTCTTGGTTTATCTTCTGTTTTCCCACTTTTGATAATGACATAGTTATAGGTCAACATTTGGCATCTTTAAAACAGCTGTGAAGTTCTGACGATAAATTACATCTTGGACCCAGAATCAGATAAACCTTAGCAGGTGTTGGTACTGTGGCAATACTGAGGACTTCCTGGCTCATTTTCATGGGGGTTATTGCCACTCAATTTTATCTCATTGTTCCCTTGCAGGCATGTTATTCTTTGATATCCAAATTTTTCATTTTTCAAGAAAAGCCTGAAATTCTGATTTGTATGTGATGTTTTAAATGTTTATTAAGAATTAAAAAAAAATCATTTGTTGGCCAAATAAAACACACCACTTTTTCATCCCTTTCTCCAACCTTAAATTGTTTATAACAAAGATCAACCAGAGATCAACCAAAGATCTCAGAATCACCTACTGAGATATTTGAGATATATTTGGTTCTATTGCATATTAGGATAAGAGAGGAAACTTGACTGGAAGCCACAGAAGACTATGGTGGAAAAGGAGACAGGTTCAATCCCTTAGTTTGGAAGATTGAATAATAATTGGGTCATGAAGTCAAATGGGCTGAGACTTACTCCACATGCAGTAAGTATTCTGACAGTGAATTTTCCTTACCCTCTGCTCCTTGTTTGCTGAGGTCTTGATTCTGAACACTTAGGGAGGATATTTTTCTATTATTTTATGCTGAATATTTAAGTACAGAATTAAAACACCCTCCTTCTCCTCTCTCTCTCTCTCTCTCTCTCTCTCTCTCTCTCTGTGTCTCTTTGTTTCTGTCTCTGTCTTTCTCACACCCTTCCCACTCTACTTTGTTGTTTTGCCCCAAGAATGCAACCCAAATAAATAATGTTTCTGTCAGTTTCAAGTTCAGAACACCTAATTTGTTAGGGCTTACGGTATTATCTTGATTTATTTCTTTTTGTTGAGTCAATTTTTATAGGAAGTCTCCTACTCATTCCATGGGAAAATCAGAGAGATATATTGGAGCTTACCTTTGGCTTTTCTGCTTTTTCTTCATGGGAGGGAGGAGTAATGATTCTTGCAAGTGGAACTGTCATAGTTTTGATTGTGCATGTTTTAGCAACAGCTTTTTCTCGTAAGTAAATAAATTTCATTGGTATAAAAATTAGAACTTACAATTAAAAATTATATTTAAGGGGCACCTGGGTGGTTCAGTCGGGTGAGTGTCCAGCTTCAGCTCAGGTTATGATCTCATGGTTCCTGAGTTTGGGCCCCGCCTAGGGCTCTGTGCTGACAGCTCAGAGCCTGGAGCCTGCTTCAGATTCTGTGTTCCCCTCTCTATCTGCCCCTCCCCACTCATGCTCTGTCTCTTTCTGCCTCTCAAAAATAAAGAAAACTAATAAAAAATTTTTAAAAAATTATATTTAAAATAGTGCCACAAAATGTTAGAATTTGATGATTAATTTTTGAATTCACTGGCTTTTCACCGTATCATAGTAGATTATAAGAGGTATTTATTTACTAGGAGCCTTGAATAAGGGAAGTGTAATTTTCTTTGGGTGGAGAGGGGACTCTAAGTGGAATTGAAGTATGTGCTGGTATATTATATCAACCAAAATTTTGATGATCTAATAATTATCCATATTTAGGTGATACATATTTTTTATATGTTTGTAGTTTATCTTAGAGTTTTCTGTGTCAGAGTGGTTGATCTCTAGTTTCCTATACTAAGATGAGAGATTATGAAATTTGTGAAGTGAATTTAAATAGTTAATTTTAATATATAAAAATAGTTTTGTGTTTTTTTTTTTACATTTTATTAAAAGTTGCATGAATTTTGAGTTTGACTTTTAGCATTTGTTCTTTTATGACTGATGGCATCTTGTTATCATTTTCTCTCTTTGTGAAATCATTTTGTACTTGTGATTATTTATATGCAGTTTTTAAAAGATTTTTCGGTGAGCAATTTTCAGTTTACGAATTGGGGGAAAGGTATAGAGATTCCTATCTGTTTTCTGCTCTCATATACATGTAGTCTCCCTTATATATCTCTCACAAGAATGGTAGATTTTGTGGAGGCTAAACTTAAATTGATGCATGATAATCACCCAAACTCTAGTTTACCTTGGGGTTCACCTTTGTTCGTGTTGTACATTTGGTGGGTTGCAGCAGAAGTATAATAACATATCCATCATAATATCATCCAGGGTGTTCTCAGTCCCCTAAAAATTCTCTGTACTCTTTACTTGTTCGTCTTCCTATCTTGTCTCCCTCAACCACTGATGTTTTTATTGTCTTCATAGTTTTGCCTTTTGTAGAATGTTATATAGTTGGAATCATACTGTATGTAACTTTTTTATATTAGCTTTTTTAACATTGTAACACACATTTAAGGTTCTCCATGTCTTTTCATGGTTAGATAGCTCATTTCTTTTTAGTGGTGAATAATATTCCATTGTTTGAACGTACCACAGTTTTATCTACTCAGCTACTTTAGGACATCTTGGTTGCTTCTAAGTTTTGCCAGTGATGAATACACTTGCTTTAAATAAATTCTGTGCAGGTTTTTATAGGCATGTTTTCATTCCTTGTGGGTAAATACCAAGGAGCATGATTTCTGGATCATATGGTAAGAGTATATTTAGTTTTGTAAGAAATCACCAAATTGACCTCCAGAATGGCATTTTACCTTTCCACTAGCAGTGTATGAGATTTCCTGTTGTCCCACGTCATGTCAGTATTTGGTGTTGTCAGTGTCCTGGATATTGGCCATTCTGATAGATGTGTGGTGGTATCTCATTGTGGTTTTAATTCACATCTCCCTGATGACATATGATGTAGAATATCTTCTCACATGGTTATTTGCGTGTATATCTTCTTCAGTGAGGTGTCTATTAAAGTCTTTGGCTCATTTTTTAATTAGGATTGTTTGTTTTCTTATTTTTGAATTTTAAGAGTTCTTTGTATATTCTGGATAACTCCTTTATCTGATGTGTCTTTTGCAAATATTTTCTCCTAGTCTGTGGCTGATCTTTTACTTATTGTGATACTATCTTTTGCTGAACAGAAGTTTTTAATTTTAATGAAGTGCAGTTTATCATTTATTTCTTAATGGGTTGTCTTTGGTGTTGTAGCTAAAAAGTCATCATCATGCTCAAGGTCATGTAGGTTTTCTCTTATGTTTTCTTCTGGAGTTTTATAGTTTTGTCTTTTACTTTCAGGTCTTTGATCTATTTTGAGTTATTTTTTATGACAGTTATAAGATATGTTGTCTTAAATTCATTTTTTTTTTTTTTTTTGCATATGGATGTTTATTTTTCCCAGTATCATTTGTTGAAAAGAATGTCTTTGATTATGTGTAGTTTTTTGGAAGTTCTTGAATAGTGCATTTATCCCTCACAACTTACTTTGTTGCCATTTATAAATGGAATCTTTAAATATATTTAGGGATAACATTATAAATAGCCTTGAGCATTGGGCTTAAATTCAGTAAACAAATGATATTCTCTGTCCTACTTTTAAATCCAAGGGTACTTTCTCTTGAATAGCCTTAGCATCTGTGAATCTTTGTTCAGTTGGAGTTTTTATTTTTGGAAATTACCAGAACTTTAGTGAATAAAGTTTGTAATCAGTTTTGGGTAATACCATTTTGATGGAAAAAAAGTAGCTGACTGTAAAGAAAAGAGATTGATTTTCTTAACTGCAAAATTGCCTTTTGAAGGCAATTTCAAAGGAGTTTGCTCTAGAGGCTTTATCTTTTCTGTATTTCCACTTTGTAAATCTTTTTATTGTGATACTTAATCACTGTTCTATGTTGTCATTACAAGTGTATTTTACTTATTTAGTTTGTGAGCATATTGAGGACAGAAACTGATACATCTTTGTATAATTAAGGCCCAGTACATAACTATGTAATTATTATAGAATCATATGAAATCCCCCAAAATAATTATTTTGAATAGTTGTTCTTATATAAAACGTGCACGTAACCACGCAAAAAATAGGATGTTAAAACTCATTACTTAGTTGCATATTTAAAAGAATCTTTTTCTTTTCTTTTTCTTTTCTTTTTCTTTTCATTTCTTCTCTTTTCTTTTTGAAAGAGACACATGTGAGTAGGGGAGGGGCAGAGAGAGAGGGAGACACAGAATCTGAAGCAGGTTCCAGGCTCTGAGCTGTCAGCACGGTTCCCAACGTGGGGCTCAAAACCATGAACCATGAGATCATGACCTGCACTGAAGTTGGATGCTTAACTGACTGAGCTACCCAGGGGCCCCTAAAAGAATAATAGCCAAGTGTATGTTGCTCTACTGTGAACTAATGATAGGAAATTTTTAATCCCAAATTATTTTCTGGGGTGTAAACATGGAGCATGTTTGTGGGCTGTTTATTTTGTGAAGTGGTTACTTAAGAAATTCAAGTACATTTGCTATGTACGTAAATTTTGTGATTATTGTGTATGTTTAAACAATTTTTTAATAAAGCATTTCAAGCATTAAAAGTAGAAAGATTAATGAATTCCCTATCCTCATGCCCAGCTTAGACATTTATCAACACATGGGCAGTTACGTTTTATCTATATGTTTTTTCACTTTTTCCCCAGTCTCTACTTACAGAATTATTTTGAAGTGTATTCTAGATATAGAATTTAATCTGTAAATAATTCCTCATGTGTCTGTAAAACATAAAGATTCTCTTTGTTAAAATATAACCATAATGTCATTCTACCAAGTAAAAAATAAGCAGTAACTTAATATCATTAAATATCCAGAAAATATTAAGAATTACCCATTACCCATTTCTCTTTTCCTTCCTCATCCTTTTTTCTCTTTTCCTTTCTCCACTGTATTTCCTTTAAAATCAAGTTGAATAAGCTCTACATATTGCAATTTTACCCACAGATTCTCCCAAACCCTCTTCCTTCCTCCCTTCCCCCCTTCTCTTATATGGGTTTTCTCTTACCCTTCATTTGTTGAAGGAACTCTGTGTTTTTTGCCCTTTAGTGTTTCTCACAGTCTCGAGTTTTTGCTTAGGTCATCTCCATGGTGTACTGTAACATTTTCTCTAGTCTTCTGATTTCCTGAAATCAGATTCAGGTTTGATTCCCCCTCCATACAAGAATATTTCATAGATGGTGGTGTGTTTTTTTCTTTCAGGAAGCATATGATATCTGGTTTGTGTTCGTTCTTTCTCTCCCTCCCTCCTTCCCTTCTTCCTCTGCTAGACCTCTAATATATTAAGGATTGCAATATGGTGCTATTCTGATTCAATCATTTCTTCTTTATTATATGGAATATTTCCTTAAAGAGAAATTAAATTTTCATAAACTGTCTGATTACCCTGATAAATGCTTAATTCTGTGCCACTTTTCAAACAGAGTTGCACCCTTTAAAGGTCATTAATGGAATTTAAAAAAAGTCTTCATATTTTCATGAACTCAAATATTTGAAGTGCTCCCGTCCACTGCAGTTACTAATCTTAGTGATGCCATCTTTAACCAATTAAAGCGTTTTCAGGTTGTCTTGAGTCCTTTTTTTGTTTTTGTTTTTTTTCAACGTTTTTTATTTATTTTTGGGACAGAGAGAGACATAGCATGAACGGGGGAGGGGCAGAGAGAGAGGGAGACACAGAATCGGAAACAGGCTCCAGGCTCCGAGCCATCAGCCCAGAGCCTGACGCGGGGCTCGAACTCACGGACCGCGAGATCGTGACCTGGCTGAAGTCGGACGCCTAACCGACTGCGCCACCCAGGCGCCCCGGGTCCTTTTTTTAAAGTTTATTTGTTTGGGGGGCTCAAACCCATGAACCGTGAGATCATGCATGACCTGAGCCAAAGTCAAGAGCCTGACTGAACCACCCAAACGCCTCTCCTGAGTCCTTCTGACTTGTCCTCAGTGGTCTATAGTAGCTTTCTGGTATAGCAAGGTACGCAGGCCCAGTTTAAACTTATTTCCTGCCCCAGTCTTGGAATCAACCATTGCTTCAATAGCCCTGGTTTGCTTTAGTGGAACTGTCAACACTATTTTTCTACTGAAGCACACTATTAGATTTTCATTGTTATTGTTATTAGAGTGCATATCACTAATGATCCACAGTTGAATAACTGTATTGTAAAATCACTTAAAATAGTTTCTCTGTGTGGTTATTCCACATTAGTAGTATATAGTTAGATTGATTTTACTTTGCTTTTGATGGTGTAAACGTATTTATACCATTACAAAATCAGATCCACACAACAAAGTATTTTTAGATGTCTAGTTCTTATAATTGTCTCCTCTACCTCCATTTTCTTCATTCCTCATAAATCATTTAAAAAAGTATCTGTATATACTTATATTAAAAAAATAAGCAAATGTGTGTTTATTTATAACTCTCTTCTTAGGTGAATGATAGCTATACATACTTTACTAATATGTAGTTGAATTCAGAATAATCAGGGTCAGTATGCTGATACAAAAAAAAAAATGCAGTTTGTGTAGAATACATAGAACTGGTATTTTCCGTTCTGATATCTTGATGGATTCTAGTAGCACATAATTAGAAATTTAACTGTCTTATTCTTTGGTACGTTTAAAATTTTTGCGTTAATCAGTTATTTTTTAGGGAATACTTTTCCTTTTTGTATGTCATATATATATACGACATGTGTACACATATGTCATCTATATACACACATATGTTTGTCTCCTTCATAAACAAATTAAAAATAGACCTTTATCTGCCAAATGGAAACATTAGGAAAAGAATCTATTTTGCTTCTTTTTGATGGAGATTGAAGGTTTATTATTTAAACATATCTCTATTATTTTTGAGATTTATTACTTACATAGACTCCAAAACAGTATGTGTAACTAGAAATATGTAGTCTCTGAAAATCTCTTTTGATTAATTTATTTCATTCTTGTGTATCTACTAGAGACCTTTTATTAGAAATTCGGGAAACTTTGATAAAGTAGTTTTTCAGTTTGAGGCTTTGAGTATTTATTGGAAGTCTGTCAGGACTATTCTTTGCTATACTGCTTCATCCACATTTTAAATAATTTTATGATTTTTCCTGTATAAGAGAAAGTGTTCAGTTAATACAGTCTTTTGTTTTCTTTTGTTTTCAATACTACAGTTACATCAAGACTCCAATTCAGTGATTCCCAGTGTATGGGCTGTGGGGATGAGAAGAGGGTCTGCAGCCTATAACGTAGTTTGTATCCTGAATAAACAAATGCATATTATGAATGTACCTGCTATTGTTTTCAAACTGTGTATAGGTATGTGGTAATTGACAGTAATCTAGTTTAAAAAACAGTAATTTATTGTAGCTTGTATATTCTTTGTCATTGGATGCTAGGAGTCCTGATTGTGTATAATTGTGTGGTAGTCTATGACCTTTTATAACTACTGCTCTAATAAAAAGTGAAGGGTTTGTTCAAGCGGTCATCTGTATATTTGTATATAATTCATTCTTGAAAATCTGTAACAGTTGAACAATACACTTTTCTTGTAAGGGAGAAGGTTCTATTACCAGAGAACTAAAAATACACACCCCCGATTGGGAGAGGTAGGAGAAACTCCACAAGTATCCAGTGGCTGTTACCTTTGCAGGTTGGGTATTCAGCCATCTTGGAGACCAGGGTCATTGACTGAGGTGTCTACCCTTTCCACAGGCCCTCTGTCTCCCCTGGCTCAATACACCCGATCACAGTAGTCTTTAACTATCCTCCCAAGAATATACTAGGTATCTTAAGTAAGAGTGAGTGGAAGAGGGTCTTTATTCCTGTGTCCCTGGAGTGTGAAAAGCGGGGTTTGGGACCAGTTGCCCCAGCAAATGTACTCATGATCCCTGTGTGGCTCCTGTTCTGTGACTTCCTCCCTGAAAAGGAAATAATAAGGTGGGATGCCGTGAGCATGTGTTGAGGCAGCCTAAGGAAAGCTTTTTTGTACATCAGTCTCGTGGAAGAACAAAGTCCAGCTTTTTGAGTGATTTTTGAGAGTGGGAATTTGGTATGGTTTGTACTAGAAAGAATGTATAGCTCTGCTTAAAGCCATAAGGTGAGGGGTGGAGGAGCACTTCAATTTAGGCTGCTTTTCCTTTTCACTTTTCCTAGACCTTCTTCCTTTCTTGCCATTTCCCCTTTCCCCTCCTTTTCTCCCTTCCCCTTTCCTTCCATCCCCTTCGTTTTACTTCTCTAGTTAGTAAATTAAATAGTTACATAATTAGTGAACAACTTCTTTGTACCAGGCTTTGGTTAAATTATTATATAATGTTGAATAAGACAAGGTTCCTATAGTTACAATAAGGCCACTCTTCTTATGAGTACTTATTTTTTTTGTTAAGTAAAGTTTCATAAGAAGTAAGATTTCATAAGAAATCATATGACTTCTGTGACCCAAATTGGCGCTGAAGTAGTATCAGTTTTAAGATACTCATCCCTATCTGTCTGGCTGCCCTATGCCATATAATGTGTTCAGATATACCAGGTCATTATAACTCTGAGGGTGGTTGACCCATTCTAGTGAGACTTACATCACAGTCTGACGTCCATGTTGTGGGAGCTCTGACCATCTGTTTTTTATGTGATCTAAAATAAAATAGCTGTTTCCACTTAGTCCCATTCTCCTATAGCCAGGAGAATCTGGGTCTGGCTTTGCATTGAAATAGCTGTGTCATTATGAAGAAAGTTACTTAATCAATCTATTACAGTTAGATTTGACTTGAGAGTCCACTTACTGTGCTAATGGGAATTTTGGATCAAAGAGAGTGATTTTGCAGAGGTTACACAGAATGTTAGTGGTAAACTGACTCTATTTTCTTTGTGTTCTTACTACTATATGATGCTACCCTTACTATCATAAGAGACTATGGTGAGGAACAGATGAAATAGATATCAACAGGACTTGATAGGCATAAAATATTACAGGGAAAATTATTTCCACTTGCTTCCTGTTGTCAGGAGGCATTATCCTTTCTTGGTTCTTGAACATCTTGGAAGCAGGGGTCAGTTTTTATGTCTATGTGTCCCTATGCTCAAAGCCACACTGATGTGTATAGGTGTCAGGACATACTCATAAATTGAGACCCTTGAAATTCTTTCCGTTACTTATGTAGGGTATACATGGTTATATTGATTTTCTAATAAAAATTATATACTTATATTCAGACCAGGGATTTATTATATTCATTACAAGACATTTTCTGACTAATATCTTGGGAAGCGTATTAAATTGATTAATTTTTGGATAAAGGGAAGCACTCGATGATTTTAACATTCTTTTCTTTTTGTGATTTAACTTTAGGTAGTTGTCAGTGACAAATTTTAAGGTTTAATAAGGAGCTGGGATTTCCCTAGAATCAAATCTCACTTTTATGCTTACTAGCTTGCATGACCTTGGGCAGTTTTTTATTTTAAGCTTCTCTGTGCCTTGGTTTCTCTCTTGCTAAACTAGGAATAATTGTGATTAAGGTAAAATTGAATACAAGACCAGGGACTCATTTACTCCCCACAACAGCCACATAGGTGAGGAAATTAAGGCATTTGGTGATTACCCAACTAATAAATAGTAAAGGTGAGATTTGCACTCAGTCTAACTCCAAAGTCCATACTTTTGGGGCACTATGTTGTACTAAGTTCTTGATTACTTCATAAAATGTTCTGAGAAATAAATGAGATAGTGTTTAGAATGTTTGGTACAGTTTTGGTTCTCAAAGCTTTTTGAATTTTTGAGTTGTGGAAAAGGTTTTGTGGACCTAGTGATTAAGGAAAATTATAAATAGGTAGTTGTTCTTAGTTCTAAACAGTTCTGATAGCTTGTTAGAAATGAAAGAATCACAGAGATAATGGATCAGCATCTGCATTTTAAGAGTCTGTATTTAAGGTCCTTAAAGTTTGAGAAGCACTAGAGTAGATGATTTTGAAAATTTCTTCCAATGCCTAGTTGATAAGTCCGTGATTTTAAGGAATCACATAGCATGGGTATTTCGGTGTTGATTATTGTATTTAGAGGAGAAAATGATAATATGTCAAGTATTATTTTAATGTAAATCACTGTAATAGAGATATGTTTCTATTTTTTGGCTTCCATGGTAGGTCAGTTCTTGAGGTAATGAATACTTATTTGAATTTGTAAAAAGTTTCTGATGTGGTACAGAATTATCCTAAATTTTATCATCTTAGGAAATAATTAGAACTCAAGATTTTTATATGGTTATGGTGTAAGATTAGTTGTTTTTCTTAATCTCACCAAATAATAACATTATAATATCAACCAATTACATTATATCTGGGAACACTTGGAATAATATGAAACTTTCTAGTTTTGGACAATTCACTATTCTGGTGTTTCCATGAACAGTTTAAAATTTGACGTTAACTATAAATGAGCTCCTGACTTGCTTGATTTGACATGCTTAATTTTATTAGTCTCTGGAATATAAAAATTTCTTTCACAATTAAAGAAAGGGTCTTCTCTTGTAGAGTTTTAAAACTATGACAGTAATGTCTATTTTGTTCACTGTTAAGTCACTAGTGCCTGGCACATTGTGATAGATATTGACAAGTGTTTGTAGAATGAATGAGTAATAATTCATTTTTTTGATCATTTTGCTACCATTTTCAAATGAGAAGAGACAAGATTCTGAAAACTTATGTTTTAGACATTCGAGCATCTACCATGGTAACTAACTGCTGCATTAAATAATCTTCCCCATATTAACTAACTGTGATTCTTCTTTAAAAATTTTTTTAATTGTGAGATGTATGATTCACATAGAAGAAATATTACATTTATTCAGTTTAAGGCAAACAGTTGATTAAGAAATAGAACCCTACTGAATATTTGAGAAGCCTCCTGTGGGTTGTCCTCCAATTGCATGCTCCCTTCCTTTATCTACAGAGGTAGCCAGTTTGCTTCGTTTCATTTTTTTTTTTTAATTTTTTTTAACGTTTATTTATTTTTGAGACAGAGAGAGACAGAGCATGAACAGGGGAGGGGCAGAGAGAGAGGGAGACACAGAATCGGAAGCAGGCTCCAGGCTCTGAGCCATCAGCCCAGAGCCCGACGCGGGGCTCGAACTCACGGACCGCGAGATCGTGACCTGAGCTGAAGTCGGATGCTTAACCGACTGAGCCATCCAGGCACCCCTGCTTCGTTTCATTTTAAAACCTCTTAAAATATCCAAGCAGTAAGTTGTTTAGTTTTGACAAACTGGCTAGCAAGCATAAATCTAACATTGTAAAGAAAGAATAATATTGTAAATATTAGGCCAGATCTCAATGGAGAAGGTAGATTGATTAAAGTATTTGGGTCATAGTCTGGTTTCAGCTTTCCTGAGAGTGTATGAGAACTCTTTGCAGGGAATTCAGTGGATAAAGTTTTGAGTGAATCTTGGGAAATAGCATCTGCTTTCCATAGTTGGGCCTCTGGCAGTACTGTAGTGTGGATCAGGTACTGGATGTTCAGCAGAAGGATTGGACTGCTTTTGTATTTTAAATCCCCATGGTTTACTTTCAGCTCTTAGAAGTCAGAGACCACTTCTGTAGGTGAAATAGTTTCCCCAGCTGATTCAAGGAGGAAATCATGAGGTCAGAGCAGAAACTTCATCAGTGGGTGTTCTGTCCTCTGGTTAAAAAGATAATAGTGGCCAGAATGAGGAAAAAGGATAATAAATACAAACGAACAAGATTGAAGTAGCCTTATATAGAAGAAGAAATATTTAAAATTTCCACAGAGTGACATTAAAGAGGATATGAATAAATGGAAAAACATTACTTGGGGTAGGAAGACTCATTATTATAAATTATACTTAAATAAATCTTTTCTAAGATTTCTGTTCATGTGTCATCTAGCCGAAAGCTTCTTATATAGTCCTATATATATAACTTATATAGCAATCATATGTAATTGCTTTATTTTTCTCCATAGCACTTTTCCCTGGCTGATATAACTGTACATTTATTTATTACTTGTTTTTTCCCCTTCTGGAATGTAAACTTATGCAAATGTGTAAATTTATGAGAGTATGCTTATCTCTCTCTTTTCTAGAAAGTAGCCTTATGAGGATATGTTTTATTCCTTGTGGTTTCCCCAAGCACCTTCAGCTTATAGCACATAAGAAACATTCATTGACTGAGGAATGAATGAATAAATAAAACTGTTCTTTCTCTCATAATCCATAGAACTTACTGTCTATTCCAGTTTTTTGGTCATTAATTTTGTTCACTTTAGCATCTTATAATGCTTTCTATTATTTTCTTTTGGTTCAGTGTCTAATTGTTTCATTCCTGTAAGACATTCTTCTCTGTGCTCCTTGATGGCAGGAATGGGACAAGTGCATCCTTTGTAGGCCTCACAGTACAAGGCAAATGCATGTAGGAACTTACTGAATTGAATACGTTTATTTATTCGTAAGGACTTAAATTGCTAAAATCCAGTTTGCTTTCAACAAAAGGAGTATTTTAAATATATAATACAATATAATTCTAAACAAAACAGGGTTTTTTGTTTATTTTTAAGGATTGAGAATTTTGGAGATTTTTTTGAGCTCATGGTGTATTTTGGTAACTGAAAATTGGAAGTTGTGCAATTATAATTTTATAAATTTCTATGTAAATTTGAGTAAAATTTTCAGTGAGATGTGGATTTCTTACCTTGAAATTTTAAGTTTTAAAAAATGTTGTTATACTGTATTTCTGTTGGAACTTAGTTTTAAGATGAAATACTCTAAACATGTACAACTTTGGAGGCTATTTAACCTTTTATATATATGTGTGCATATGTAAATGTTTTTATAAATACTTTTTTTTATCATTTCTCATGCCAGCATATCATTCAACAGTTTGTGTAATGATTGCTTTTGTGCTTTTACATTGCCACTAGATTTTTAAAAAATCATTGCTGATGTAGTATACATACCTTTCTACATATAGATTCTGTATATTGTTTCTTAGAGATAAGTCTCCAAGAATGTAGTTAACATTTTCAAAAACAAATTATGTAACAAATACTGCAAATAGTACTGTATATGTTGAAAGGATGTAAAAGTTTTGTTTTTTCTTTTCTAATTCATATGGAAATTTATTTATTAAAAATTATTTTCCTTTTCTTTATTTCAGACCAGTCTATCCATATGGGGATGGGGAAGCCTTGGCATTGTCCTTTCTCTAATAACCTTTGGACCCTTTGTAATATTTTATTTGGCATTTTATATCCTCTGCTTTGTGGGTGGGTAAGTATTCTCAAAGATAATCTTATAATTGCTATGTCATACTCTGTTGTTAAAAATTGAAACAAATGACCATGAGACCTCAAGAAGAAGAAAAAAATGACCATGAGAAATGGAAGTATGGTTTGTGAATGCTCTTTTTTGCAAATTATTTTTTACCAAAGTTAAATGAAATAAAATGAAGATACCTGATAAAATAAAAGCAATGTAATGGGGGACTCTTGGGTGGCTCAGTCGGTTGAGCATCCGACTTTGGCTTAGGTCATCGTCTCCCAGTTCGTGAGTTCGAGCCCTGTGTCGGGCTCTGTGCTGACAGCTCAGAGCCTGGAGCCTGGTTTGGATTCTGTGTCTCCTCTCTCTCTATCCCTCCCCCCCATTCGTGCTTGTGTGCGCTGTCTCTCTCTCAAAAATAAACAAACATTAAAAAAAAAAAAAAAACAATGGTGATTGTTATTTGTATCAGAAATATGCATAATAATTTTCAAAAAGCTTTCAATTTCCAATGATATAAACTTTTTGTATAATTTGACAGTTTTAAAGAGTTTTTATTCCTTTTAGTGTTATTACCTTTTAGGAGTGAAAAAATTTTAAATCTATTATATTAATAAGTTATATTGAGATGATTCAAGTTTTATATAGTATAGAAGATACTGTTTCATTGATTAGACTTCAAACAATGTTAATTTCCCTTGGGGAATGCTGTTACTTTGTTATAGAAAATTCAAACAACCGATTTTGCCTTTTTCTCTTCATGTTTGTTTGGTTAACAGTGTTTATGCTTTACCTTGAATTGATAATCCTTTACAAGAGAGGTTTCAGTCATGATTTAGTATAGCTTCCTATATGGAGCATTTGGTATCAGATGTGAGTTGTATATGAGAAAATCTATAGAAAACAGAGGTAGATGCTTGTTATTTAGATACTCAAACCAAGGTCGCTTAGCTGAGTATTTTGTTGTTACTATGTGTGTGTGAATGTACATATATGTTTGTGTGTGTGTCTGTATTTTTAAGATACGTTTATGTAATTGTGGAATGAATACCTTTGAGTTCTTTTTTTTTTTTTTTTTTTAAGTTTATGTATTTTGAGAGAAAGCAAGCAAGCACGGGCACCATTGTGGAGGGTGGGAGAGGGAGAGAATCCCAAGCAGGCTTCTGGCTGTCATCGTGGAGTAGGCTGACATGGGACTCAAATTTTCGAACCGTAGTAAGATCATGACTGAGCCAAAGTCAAGAATTGGGTGCTTAACTGACTCAGCCACCTAGGCACCCTCTTGAGTTCTTTTTAAAAAATCTTTTGAGACCCCAAATATTTGGAAGAGCTATTTGAACCTATAGGTTTAGAGAACTTAGCTGAATTGAATAGCATATATAAACTGTGTCCTGAGAGACTGTGTAAGATACTCAAGAACTGACTTCTAAATGTACATAACACCACCCACCTCTTTCACAATAGGGTTTGAAAGTTATGTGTAGCCATTTTATAGGGAGTGCACCCACTGTTTGTAGAACAAGTGAGAATCAAATCAAACATTTACCTCAAGGACTATTCCTAAAACTATATTTCAGATTGAATATTTTCATCATTATTGCTTAGATATGATACTATATACTGAAGCAATTAGAAATAAGCCATAGGAATTAGATAAGTAAAATTTTGAATATCTTTGTTGATTATAAAGATGACTGAAGACTTTATAGGTCTACAGCCTTCTTTGCTTCATAAATTAGACTTCTTTGTTACAAATTAAGACCAGAGCAGCATGGTTGCATAACTATACGGTTGCACCTCTTCTCTATAGGGTCATGAGTGATTTTACCGATTGGAAAGGAGACTGTTTTGACATGTTTCTCTGAAAAGGAGAGATTTCTTCTGTTCACTAAATGAATAAAACTTTGGCAAAAGTGATGGAGAAGGATTTCAGAATATTTTCCAATATTTCATAAAGGGAGGAAATTGCAACTTTATTTGTCAGCAGGAGCTCTAGGATCCTTTGGAAGGTGGAGGAGTGGAGAATCATTTCTCTTACACGAAAGTGCTCCATATAAAGTTTTGGAAAAGGGGAAGGGTGATGAGTCCATTCATTTCAGAGTCATGGTAACTTTTCTTGTTCCCTTTGTGAGTCTGCAGATTTATCAAGAAGTAATCTCAAAATATTTTTTAGACACTTCTAAAGTTCTGTAAATTTTTAGATAAGATGGAATTTTGAAGGGTGTGTGAAGGCCACTAAAACTCTTTGGGTAGATAATATGAAGAGTCACATGGTAGGGTCTGAAATTCTAAGTTGATATTATATCATAAATTGATTGGATGTTCTGTCCCAGGTTGTTGATCTCCATGAAATTCCCTGCTATGGTAAGGGAACTTTAACTTAAATACTAAGGGCTTCCCAAAATTGTCTCGGGGGTTAATTAAGCATTTCTCAATTAACTCTGTTATGGTCAATGAGTACCATAATTCCTGAATCACATCTTTCCTATATTGTCTTTAACTACAAAGAATGATTGTCTTTTCTTTAATGTAACTTTGTATGGTTTAATGCTTTATGAATTGTAAGAACGAAAATAGGTTTTTAAATATCAATCTTAAGTAAAATAATTACATTCCATATACTAACCATTTCTTAATTTTAGTGCTTTTTTATTGTACAAGTTTTTAAAGTTATTTTTTCCCCTTAAAAATACAAGTTTGAGAGGAATTAATACATTTCCTATGGCAACCACCTTTTGTTTTTGTTCTGCAGTTTGCCCTTCTGCATTGTTGCTAATGTATATATTTTGCTTATAGTCAAAGCTAATTCCTTATTTTCTAATAAAAAGAAAACTTTTGGAAGGAAGATCATTTAGGGATTTTTTTTGTGTGTTTTTTAAAAAAAATTTTGGGGATGCTATTGATACTATATTATGGGCTACTTCATGTGGTTCTGTTGTATCGGATGATAGAGTCATTTGTAGCATCTGATTTTACTTAAACCTCAAGGCTGAAACTATTAATTAGGTTCTTTGTAAGATCAAACTGTTCCTTCGCTTACTTTCCTACTATCATACTTTGGACAAAGGTTAGTGTTTTATCAGTCTGTTTCATGATAATATTTTTGTTAGCACTATTAACTTAATGTAAGCATTTTATTGTGTCTGTAAATGTACATATCACTAGATAAAACTGAACTATGGGGCCAGCTTGATTCTTACTAATAATAGCAGATGCAAGACAGGTGAAATTTTTGGTAATTCTGAGGCCAGCTCTTTTAAAAAGAAACAAAAATAGAATTGATGACATGGGCTCATATGACTTGGTTTTCTCCACTCCCCTTTCTGCGTTTGTGGTGCTTATACTAAGGAGCAGATAGCCACAGAAAGCAGAGAACTTTGAGAATCTTCCTTTCAGTAGTTGAGGCTGACCATAGTTAATTTTTCACAGTTCCCTTGTCACCACAGCCTTTGAATCATTGGAAGATTACTCCAAGATCATTGTAAAGTTAGAATTTGATGGTTTTTTTTTGTTTTTTTTTTATGGATTTTAGTGGTGCTTAGATTTAAGTGGTAAATTTTAAATATAGAAAATATTGATAACGTTTAGTAAATACAGTAAAGCAGTTCTAAACCAGTTTTTGTCTTACTGCAACTCTGTAATTATTTCAAAACAATTAGCCTTTGGGATATATTTATATGTATCTTTAATTTCCAGTCTGACTTTAAACTATAAATTAAATCTCTTTCTTTCCTGTATAGCCTTTATTTATTTTATTTCCATAGTGGCAAATTATATTACTATCTCACATTAATCAGTTAACTACAGAAATGTGTGATTTTAGCTATGGATTTAGATCCTATTTGTCTTTGGTTAGCTAGCCTACTTACTTATCGAGGGCTGATTTTCCTAAAGTTTGAACTTGTTTCCCGGGATTCTTTATGAAGTATATTGTATAAAAACTTTGAAAGGCACTCTTGTGTAAATTCATAAAATATTTATAGGTGTTTTAAACTTCAAAACATAACAAAATTGTCAGTTACTTGCCTTGCCAAAGTCAAAAACTGACTTTTTAGTGAATGACAGGGCATCTATTAAACCTGAAAAATACATTTGGTAATAGATGTGTTAACTTATAATAAAATTTTATTTTTTTATCTAAAATTAATTTTTCCCCCAGGGGTTTTGTGGTTACTCTCCTGTTTGGAAAAACAAACTCAGAGAAGTACCTAGAACAGTGTGAACACTCATTTCTTCCTCCAACATCCACTGGGATTCCTAAGGTAAATAGAGTAAAGGAATGTGTGAAACCTCAAAGTCCTTTTCTATGCGGTGATGATAATGTGATCACCTGTATATGGCTTGGCAATTTTCCTGTAATTCACTAATGCTCACTGTCAATTTATGGGAGACTTCCTGATCATGCTTAGAAAATGCATTTTTAAAAGATTACTTTGAAAACTTTTTTAATGTTAGATGTTAAAAAGTGGAAATGCAAGTTTTAGGAAAAGATAGAAATTTGGGCCCTCATCCTGCTATCTTAACATAAGATTTCAAAATTTGGAATGAAGTAAATTACATAGAAACCGGAGAGAAGAAAATGGGCACTTTTCTTTAACTGACTTGGAAAATACAGCTTGCAGTTAGGCTATGCAGTATCTATAATTTTAATAATTTAGGCCCAGTTTTATACATATATATATATATATATATATATATATATATCCAACATCTTGAATGTTGGTATATTTCTATTTTTTATATCATAACCTATAAAAATAAATTGGAATTCAGTATTATAAATAAGCTTCAGATTTGCATTGCCTTCAATTGTTGGGTATTCAGGATGGTTTGTTTCATCTTGTATGAAGAGAGACGAATGGTCTGGAGTTGATACCTGTATTTTAACTTTACATTTATTAACTTGTCCATTATGTGCTAAGATGTAGGAGATGCAGAGATAGTAATATACAGTATTATTTTATATTACTGAAATAAAAGAATTTCACCCCATCCTAGTAACTTTCATATTAATAATTTTTTTTTCTTCTAATACTTAACATTTAAAATCTCTTTGAGACTTTCTCCTGGCCTCCTTTAGAATTCCTGTTTATACGTATTCTTTTGAGTTTGCTCACAAATCTTTTCGAGGAAATGAACCTTTTCTTTTTGGATTGTTTCTTAGCCATCCATTACTTTTCATTCATTGGAATGGTACATAATATAGGATGGGAAATATGTTAAAAATTAATATCCTAAATGGAAATAATAACAGTCAAGACTAGCTAAGTCTTATAATCTGTTTTTTAGTACATCATATAAAAAGAGTGATTTTCATTTGCTATTTCTAAAATGATATATAAGTATGTTTTATGAAAAAAGTCTTAGCAGTTGCATGTTATAATTTGAAGCCTATGTTATATATATATATATATATATATATATATATATATATATATATATATATATTTGTGCTTTGCTATTTGTTCATATTTTTAATTGAAGAGTGTCCCACTGATTTTCACTGTATTTCCAGTCCACTGATCTTTCTGAAGACTACAGAGAAATAGAGGAATTCATTTTCTTTAGTTGCTAGAAATCATCCCTAAATAAAGTTAATTAAAATATATTCATTTGGCAGCTGTGTATATAGGCTGGGAAGGGAGAAGAGGAGAGTTTAATAAAGACAATTATTAATTTGACTCACCTGAAACACTAACTTAGGGCTTTGAAGTTTAATTGAAATATAGCAACAATATCTTTTCAGTTTTCTCACATTATAAATAATATTTGCTGATTTTTTAAATTTTTGAGGATAACAATAGAATTTTTTTCTGGGTGTCTAACTTTGTTAGAGAAACTTTGAGAGCTGGTGTTTGGTTTATACCAGAGCCTTAAGAAATAGGGCTATTGTTGACTGACTTGAAGATGACAGGAAAGTTACAATGAATATTCAGTTAGAAGTGAACTATAGAGATTTTAAATTGAGAAACTGTGCAGTAAAATGTTATTATTTTCTTTAAGTGCTTAGAAGAAATGAAACGAGAAGCCAGGACTATAAAGATTGATAGAAGATTGACAGGTGCCAATATAATTGATGAACCTCTCCAGCAAGTGAGTTTTCCTTTGTGGTATTTGCATACCTTGTATTGTGTAATAAGGTTTATTTCTTTTGAAAATACTAGGAAATATTTTTTGTTATATATGTAATATGCTGGAAATTTATTATGCTGTCCTTGGATCCTGTATTTAAACATGGTACCTTATTTGAGAAATCATTCATAATGAAGGGGCTTATGTAATATTCAAGCCTTTTGTTTGAATTTGCGTTTAGAAAAAAGTTTCTTTGATAATGTTTCTAATTATTTTAAAGTTAAAATGCTCTTTAGCTGATGAACAAGCTTAGTGGTTTGGTAAATCAGACATTTTTTTCCTATTGTTTTTTAAATGGATATACTTGATTTGATTAAAAAAATATTGGGGCGCCTGGGTGGCGCAGTCGGTTGAGCGTCCGACTTCAGCCAGGTCACGATCTCGCGGTCCGGTCCGTGAGTTCGAGCCCCGCATCAGGCTCTGGGCTGATGGCTCGGAGCCTGGAGCCTGTTTCCGATTCTGTGTCTCCCTCTCTCTCTGCCCCTCCCCCGTTCATGCTCTGTCTCTCTCTGTCCCAAAAATAAATTTAAAAAACGTTGAAAAAAAAAATTAAAAAAAAAAAAAATTTAAAAATTAGATTAAAAAATTTTTTTCTCCTCCCAGATATTTTTCGTTGATGTTTATTTAATTATATGATTATTATGTGTACTTTAAAATTCTAACATTTCTTTTGTAGATGAACCATATTTAGTGTACCTGATTTTCAAAAATAATACACATCAAGTTGTATTATTTGCTGTTTATTGGCTGCTTTAATACTGTTGCAGTATCCAAGGTCCTAGAATTAAGTGAACTCCTTTGTCTTTTTTGGTAATTTGACTGCAGTATATTTGAAGATATAATCTTGGAAAAGAGGTTTCTTTTTGAGAATTAGGGTCATTTGGTATTATTTTGCACCTCATTCCATTGAACTAATTAAACTCTTGATTGTATCATGGCACTGAAAGTTTATGCTTTTTGCAGACTCTGTCTTTACCTGAATATGGGTGGGGATTGACCACAGATAAGGCAGTTTTTTTAAAATCACAGTTTAGTGTGTAGAGAGTAAATATAAATTGATAAATAATCCTTCCAGGTTTTAATTCGCCACTGATCCTTTTTAAATCCTAAAGCTGTATTTTTCCCCAATATTTTTGTTTTAGGTTATCCAGTTTTCCTTGAGGGATTATGTCCAGTACTGGTATTATACACTAAGTGATGATGAATCTTTTCTTCTTGAAATTAGGCAGACTCTTCAAAATGCACTCATTCAGTTTGCTACTAGGTAAGGTCACTGTTTGATGCAGAAAAATTTAAAATATATTGTTTATACCAGTAAGGAAAATGACTTTTAAATGGAAGGGGGAAATTGATTATTAAAAGGTAAGTAGAGGGCTTCTGGGTGGCTCAGTTGGTGAAGTGGCCAATTTCAGTTCAGGGCATGATCTCAGGGTCCGTGAGTTCGAGCCCCACGTCAGGCTCTGTGCTGACAGCTCAGAGCCCGGAACCTGCTTCAGATTCTGTCTCCCTCTCTCTCTGCCCCTCCCTCCTTCTCACTCTGTCTCTTTCTCTCAAAAATAAACATTAAAAAAATTTTTTTAAAAAAGGTAAGTAGAACAGTAGTTATTATTGTGAGATAACGCTCGGATTATAGAACTGGAGCTCTAAAAACATATACTTCTTTAACCTTTATATTTACAGGATGTTGATCTTGATTAAGCCTTGATTTCTGTCTGGATGTAAGTTTCTTCATCCAGGTCTGGTCATGTGACTTTCACCCCACTTATTGAGAATACCTTTTTTTTCCCCCTCTTATCCAGATACTCTGTTTTATTTTACTGCCATGGAAGTCGTTTCAGTATAACTTCTCTTTTACTTTTGACACATACCTAGTAGAAGTACTTTTAGGGGGAGAAGAAACCAAAGGATCATTAAGTCAGTGGAGAATATTCAGTTTATTTTCAGAAGGGAGTGTAGTTTGATGAGTTTGCTTTAAGAAATTTTTAGGAGATATACTAAATTTCTTACCTTACAAAACTTGCTTATATACTACCTTTCGTATGACAAAATATTTTGGTCTCTATTGTATTTAAACTACTTGATTTTTTGGGTGGCCATTTCATATCCAGAAATTACTTATTTTTGAAAGAAAGGATTTTATGTTTGGATGAGTTTGCATTTTTTTTATTTTTTATTGAAGGATTTTGTTACCCACTCCACACACAGATTTTCCTACCAGCCTGTAGCCTCAAGGCAGGAAGTTGCATGCCTTGGCCTTCAGTACACTTTCAAATCTGAAGGTGTTGTTTTTTAGCCAGCCCCTCTTCTTCCCCACTTAAATTCTTGAAATACAATCTTGTACTTCTGACAGTCTTGGAGAATTAGAGCTTTGCCCTGGGGCTTGTATGGCATTTTCATCTCTGTGCACATAGATGTTTCCAGCTCATGCTACCCTGTCAGGACTTTTCAGCTGTAACTCATTTAATCCTGAGCTTCAGAGTAGGAGCTTAGTTCCTCAACCTCAGGTCACTGGGGAGGCCTGCAGTAATGTGTATGGTTTGAATAATAACCTTACGTGTAGAGATAGATCTGAACTCCTTCTCCCTCAGTGTTAACAGCAAACATTTGCCCAGTAGCCAGCCATCATTACAAGTGTACGCTCCCTGTGGAACACCAAAAATAAGGTATGATAAAAAGTCAGAGATTGGATTTTATCTCCTTTATTTCATATATATAGCATTATTGAGTATTGGGTATTCATTCTTTCAGGTAACTCTTCTGAATCAGTCATTCACTACTTTCTATAGTAACATCATCCTAATGACTTTTTTTTTCTTCCTTTGGAAAGGTAGAAATAAGAGTCCATTATTGATGTATCTGACGGCCTAAGTATGTATTGAAATCTAACAAATTTTAGACCTGGAAAGAACTTTGAACTAGTAATTGGGAGACTTGAGTTTGCATTCTGCTCTACTACTTAGCTATGGAACTATGAACAAGTATTTTAAACTTTTTGAATCTTTGTTTTTCTCGTATGTGAAATAAGCATAATCATACCTTCCCTGTTCTTTGTTCCTTACAGGGTTATTGTTGTCATCAAATTTATTTAATTCATTCAACTAATATTTTGTGCCTACTTTGTACCAACCAGGTGCTGCTGCAGATACTGCAGTGAATAAAACAGAATCCCCATTTGATGGAATGTAATAAAAATAACACTTGTGAAAATGTTTTTAAAGTTGTGAAGGAATTTGAAATTTAAATTTTTAACGCCCTCCAGCATTTATAATTTCACAGATGAGGAAGCTAAGGTCCAGAAAGATTGATTAGTCCAAGATTATCCACAGTCTAGTATTCTTCTTTCATTCCCTACCAGATATGTCATGATTTAGATTTTTCATCTTAGGAGTGCCTTGGTGGCTCAGCCTGTTAAGCAGCTGACTTTGGCTCAGGTCATGATCTTATGGTTTGTGAGTTCCAACACTGCATTGGGCTCCCTGCTGACAGTGTGGAGCCTGCTTGGGATGCTTGCTCACTGGCTCTCTCCCCCTCCCCACCCTCTCTGCCTCTCTCTGTCCCTCCCCCACTCATGCTCCCTGTCTCAAAACAAAACCAAAAACAAACAAAAAACTTTAGATTTTCATCCTAATTTCCCCCCCTTTTTACCTCTCATTGCACTACTTTCCCTGTTTTTGATCCCCCAAACCACCTTTTCTTTACCCTTCATGTAATAAATTGTTTTGTTTTTATTCTTTCCCCCCTTTTGTAACATTGTGTGCTATCAAGGTGAATATTTGGGTGATTGCAGAAAGAGTCAGGTTTCTTTCATCCTGGACTGACCTGAATTTATATCTTTGCTTTCTCATTGACCTTAAGTTTTTGGACAAATAAATCCTCTCCTTTTGAACCTTAGTTTCCTCATTTGTAATAGACTGATAATAACGAAGTTACTTTTGAGGCTGTTTTCAGGGTAAAAATGATACAAAGTCAAGTCCCTGGTATTTAGTAAGGTTCAGTAATTGTGTCATCCATGTGAATGACTTTATTTTTGTTCTATGTTGGCTTTTTCTTTTACTACTAAAAGGTATGTCTTACAGAGTCTCCATGATTGTTTTCAATGATAGTATGGAAAGTAGGTCTGTTTGCAGTCACTTGAATACTACTTTGTTCCTTGTTCTGTGCTGTCTGTTGTTTCTGGAGCATGTAACAGGAGCATTAAGTTATTGCCTCTGCCCTTCAAGGTACAGTCTTGTATAGGGGCCCATGAAGCCCTGAAAGTGTATGCACAACTGTTTTTTTTTAATTGGGTGATTACAGATTTCATTTTAAAAAGGGCCTATGAACCCAGAAAAAAATTTGAAGCCCTCCATTTTGGTGGTCATATTTATTCATTACCTTGAGGAAACAATTACAGAGTATTGGCATAAAATGTAAAGCTAATTTTGAGACACAGTAGGAAGAAAAGACATATGAAGAGTCTGAAGTCCTGATTTTGAGCTTTAATGCTATTATTAAGCTGTAAGACCTTGAATGAACAGAATATATAAATTCTTTGAGTCTGGTGATAACTCATATCTACTTATCAGGTTGTTAGGTTTAAATGACATCACATGACATCACATGTGAGAGAGGACCTTGTATTAACATTAGTATCGATTACTCTAGTAGCAGTTTGGGGATGGGAACCTTCATGGAGCACACTTGAGTTCTCTGTGGTAGAACCTGAGTGTGAACTAGGCTGGAGCTTTAGGGGATGAATCTGTGATAACCTTTGTATTTTTATTCCTCTTTCAAATAAGATATTATGATACAGCACTGAGAGCTCTGGGATATCTGTATTACAGTTCTACCTGTACCATTGAGTTATAGTGTACTTAAGATTTCTTACCATTTATGTAAAATAATAACATTTGTAGCAAACTCAGAATTGTGAGGGGCAAATGAGATGATGTTCAGAAAGCATTTCATGGAATATTTATCAGCCAATAAGTGGTATTTTGAGCAAGTTACTTGACTTTCTCTGTTTCAATCTCTGCATCAGTAAAATGGGATAATTATCCCATGGGGTTATTGTAATGTTTATATATGGTACTAGTGCATGTAAAATACCACAGGATTGGTACACAGTAAATGTTCAGTGTATGTTAACTTAATTTTTGTATGTAACTTAATTTTTGCTACTTACTATGTTCCTAGAATATATACACAGATTCTTTTACCTTATCTTAGTTTGTTTGGGGGGCATGGAGTGGGGGGGGGGAGATCAAATTAAAGCACTTAAGACATAGAGCAACAAAGTAGTCATTTGTGTGGTATTAAAAGCAATTTTTTTTTTAAAGTTTATTTTGAGAGAGAGAGGGTGCACATGAGTGTGGGAGGGGCTCAGCACAGAGCCCAATGCAGGGCTTGATCTCATGACTCTGGGATCATGACTTGAGCTGAAATCAGAAGTTGGATGCTTAACTGCCTGAGTGAGCACCCAGGCGTCCCAAGAGCAATTTTTATGTAGAGGTAGAATGGACCAGAGTAACTAATGAAGACTTCTTGTGGATTAAGGTTAAAACTGGTCTTCAAGAATGGATATGTGGGATAGAGAGAGGGATGAAGGACGTGTTAGGAAAGAGCAAAGTTCTGAGAAGGGGGATAAGGTTAGTGTAGTAGAAGCCATAGGGAAATACAAGTGATCAAGTAACCTAGTTGCGCTCAAAGGTAAAATATGGCAACTCTGTTCCTTCGCCTCTGTTCCCCTTAACCCCAAGGTTAGTAGAAAAAAGATATATTCTAATGCCACGGCTGTGTTCTTCCTAAAGGGTTTTCCTGTGGGAGGAGGAGGTATGGCTATGTATGTTCCAGGATTCGGTGGATACTAATGATAGCGCTCTTTCTGGAATGATGGGAGATATGTTCTGATTATTTAGCCATTTTTCTCACAACCTTTGTCATAGAAGTAATAGATCATGTGTTCCTAGACTCCTCCAAAAGGGAAGCACAACTCAGATAATGGACATTTGTATCAGTAAAGTTGTACACTCTTTTGCCATTTTCTAGTCTTTGCCATTTGAAGACTTAGCTTAAAACTGACCTTAATCAGGGGCACTTGGGTGGCTCAGTCAGTTAAGCGTCTGACTTGGCTCAGGTCATGATGCCATGGCTCACGGGTTCGAGCCCTTTGTAAGGCTTTGTGCTCACAGCTCAGAGGCTGGAGCCTGCTTCGGCTTCTGTGTCTCCCTCTCTCCCTCTGCCCCTCCGCCGCTCATGCCCGGTCTCTAATATACATAAACAATAAAAAATGAAGAAAAACAGACTTTAATTAAAAAAATGATTATTGTCCTATTTACTACAGTACAGCAAAAACAATTAGGATTATTTATTTGTTTACTTATTTTAAAGATTTCATTTTTAAGTGATCTCTAGTGTTGGGCTCGAACCCACAATCCTGAGATCCAGAGTTGCATGCCCCAACAGCTGAGCCAGCCAGGTGTCCCAGGAACCGTTAAGTATTTAAAAGAAGGGAAAATAACTTAATGTTTTTACATATGTAGAATAGAACAGGGGTTGTTAATTGTATATTATATAATTCACATATCACACAATTTAACCACTTAAAGTCAGTGACTTTTATTTATGGAGTTATGCAGTCTTCATCACAGTCATTTCAAGAACACGTAAATGACCCACAAGAAACCTTGTATCTACTGTCATTCACTCCCTGTATTCCCCTCCCCGCGCCCCCCCCCCCCCTCCAGTATCTATTTCTAGGTAACCCTTACCTAATTTCTGTTCCTCCTAATTATGTGTCCTTTTGTGACTGGCTTCTTTTTCTTTCACTTAGCATAATGTTTTCGAGGTTTATCCATGTAGCATATGTTACTATTCTTTCTTATTGCTGAATAAGAAATAACAAATAACAACTGCCAGACAGGCACTCTGTGATTTTGTCTGTCTTTTTGATTACAGCTGTCTTAGTGGGTGTGAAGCGGTATTTCATTATGGTTTTGATTTGCATTTCCCTGAGAGATAGTGGTATTGAGCATTTTTTCATGGGATTATGAGTTATTTGTTGTTATTTGTTATTTATTTCATCGTATGATAATAAACCACATTTTGTTTATTCATTAGTTGGTGGACATGTGGATTCATCAGCTGGTGGATATGTGGATTGTTTCCACCTTTTGGATATTATGAAGAATGGTACTGTGGACATTCATGTACAGGTTTTTCTGTGGACTTACGTTTGTATTTCTCTTGGATATACAGGAGTAGAATTTCTATGTCTGTTTCTAACTCTAACCTTTGAGGAGCTGCAAATTGTTTTTCAAAGTGGCTACATATTCTCACCACTACACTATGAGGGTTCTGATTTCTCCACATCCTCGCCTACACTTGATTTTGTCTTTTCTTTTTTCTTCATTTAAGTAACCTCTGTACCCTACATGGGGCTTGAACTCATGACCCTGAGATCAAGGGTTGCATGCTCTTTTGATTGTGCCAGACAGGCATTCTGTGATTTTGTCTGTCTTTTTGATTACAGCTGTCTTAGTGCGTGTGAAGTGGTATTTCATAATTGTTTTGATTTGCATTTCCCTGAGAGGTAGTGGTATTGAGCATTTTTTCATGGGCTTATGAGTTATTTTTTGTATAGCATCTTTAGCGGATGTCTACTCAGATTTTTCCCCATTTTAAAATTAGGTTATTGAGTAATTTTATTAAGTATAGTATATTGTAGACAGTTTTTGTAAATACAGTTTTATTGGACAGTCACACTCATTTGTTTGCATTTTTGTCCATGGCTGCTCCTGTGCTACAATAGCAGAGTTGACTAGTTGTGACCCGGACCATGTGGTCTGCAAAGCCTAAAAAAAAATTGCCATTTGGCTCATTAGAAAATAAGTTTTCTGACTCTTGAATTAGTTTTGTAGTCATTAAAATATTTAGGAAGCATTGTTAAACTAATAGGAAATACATTAGAGTAAAAATTATTCAACATAGTGTATGATTTTAGCCATGTAAGAAAACCATAAATATGCATGCATAGCAAAGAGACTGATGGGAAATACACTAAAATATTAACTGATCTTTGGATTGTGGATTATGGCTGATTAAGGCTGATGCTGAAAATTAAAAGAAGGAAATTACATTTGGGGCACCTCAGTGGTTCAGTCAGTTAAGTGTCTGACTGGCTCAGGTCATGTCACAGTTAGTGGGTTCAAGGCCTGTGTCGGGCTCTGTGCTGACAGCTCAGAGCCTGTAGCCCGCTTCAGATTCTGTGTCTCCTTCTCTCTCTGCCCCTCCCCTACTCGTGTTCTGTCTCTCTGTGTCTCTCAAAAGTAAATAAATATTAAAAAAACAAAAAAAAAAGGAAGGAAAGAAATTACATTTTACAGAATGAGACTGTATTCTTTTTATAGCCAGAGACCGAAGATAGAAACATTTGGTAACGAGCAATAAAGATATCTAGGATGGCAGCCACATCCCTTTATTTCTTTGGGAAGTGATCTGGAAACTAATGCTCAAAATAGTGTTTTTATATGTGATTAAATAGTAACTAGTCAAATTCTTCTTGATTTAGGTCCATTTATGACTTGTATGACTTGTTTTTCCCTACAGAATTTTGATATATTTTACTGTGGGGTCTAGGAATGTTTCATTTGTCAGGTACATCTTGTTAGAAAAGCTTGTTTATTTTAATATTTTAATACTTAACCTTATATCTAAGAGGATGCACACTTAGCCCTAGGTTATTTCTTTTCCTTTCCTACAGCTTGATTAAGGCTTCCATCGCTGTGTTCTTTATACTCACCCTCTAAAATAGCTGAGTGTGTGCCTCATGTGTGTTTCTCTAAGTTGTTCATTGTATTCTGAGATCTGTGTCCTTTAGAACATCTGGATCTTTAATCTCTTTGAAGCATTGGGCACAGGATGTAGAATTGAACATCTTATGTGGTGTTAGAGTTCACTAAATATAATTTCCCTTAATATGGTTACATAAAACTGCATGCCTAAATTTTTTTTCCATTTTTTTTAGTTTTCTTATAACTTTAAGAGTCAGGAGGTTTTGTGTTATTAAGGCACAGTAAATAAAACACTGAATGGAAAATTAAGAATCCTGATTTATTTATTTTTAATTTAAAAAAATTTTTTAAATGTTCATGTATTCTTGAGAATACAGTGGGTGGGTTCCCCTCGTTGGGCTCATTGCTGACAGTGTGGAGCCTGGGGCCTGGTTCACGTTCTGTGTCTCCCTCTCTGTCTGCCATTCCTTTCTTGTGCTCACTCTCACTCTCAAAAATAAATAAACTTTTTAAAAAAATTAAAAAAACTAAAGCCTTGATCTCACTAACTGTATGATCTAGAAGAAGTAATTGAAGTCTGGCTCTATAATGGTGGGACTTGTAATTATTTCAGATCCCTTGAAATTCTAAAATACTAAGACTTCCTTGGTCAGGTTGTATTAGTGTCGGTTTGTTTTTATTTTTCCAGTCATACCTCATCCTCAAAACATGCACTCACATACTCTGTCATACCTTACATTTTGGATACCATTTGGGGAGTTACTTTTTATAGTGTCTTATGTTGCTAATGAAATTTGATTTACTTAGGAATTAAAGTGCTCTTCTATCTGTTGTTTTACTAGTAGGAGGTCTTAGAGTAGAATGATAATAAAGTTTGTTTATACTTATTATTATGTTTCTATGTGGTTAGGAAGAATGCTTGACTTAAGACATAAAAGACATTTAGTGGACTAATCTTTTCTCGATGGTTAAGTCTTATATCATTGAAAATGAAAAAAAAAAATTATTATCCAAATTATTTATGGCTGCTATTCTTTATAGAATGGTGAAAACAATACATTTGTCGTTTTAGAAGTCTAAGTTTTGTGAAGTGTAAATATTCCTCCCATAGTTGATTTTAAGCTATTGGCAGGCAGTCACTGAACATGGAACTAGAAAAGGAATGTGCACATTTGGCTCTCCCACTTTCTTTTTTTTCCCCTGCTGGGAAAAGGTGCTTCCAATGAAGGGAGCAGACAGATTTGTAATGATGAAGCAGTGAGACTTGTTTCCTTGTGTGGTTGATGATTCAGTTCTTTTATATGTATTTGAGGATTATGGTAAAGAGTAAAGTAAATTTAATGTAAATTCAGTAATGTGAAAAAAAAGTTTCATTATTTTATTCATATCCTTATAATTACATTTTTAAAGTAGATTTTCAAAGGGAAGCAAAGGTGCTCTGGAGAGATGGTTACGGTCACATGTATTTATGAGTAAGTTGAGATGGCACGAAGGGTAATTCTTTTAATGGATTTAGAAGCAAGTTTACAGTTCTGTGCCTTAAAAACCTGCACAAATTCAATTTCAGGCTGAAGCTTTGGACACTGTAACAAAGTAGTCCTTCAAGGGCTCCTGAAGGCTGGAAACAAGTTAAGGTTTATGTTAAAGTGTGTATCCTTTCTGATAGTGAATTATGAGGGGGAAGTTACTGCCTGATTCAGTGGCTCAAGAAGGGATTCTTCTTTAACAGGCCACCTACTTTCACTAAAAGATGTCTTTGGATCAGTTGATCAAAAGCCCTCTACTGCAGTAAAACATTTTTCAAAATCTCCTCTAAGATTCTTGCTTATTAAAATCTACCCAGGAAAAAGTAGGAATTTTATTACAGTAAAGATTTTTTTTCAAATGCCCATTTTTTTAAAATAGAAGGTAAAAGAGATGATATAGGAGATTAATACATATTATTATAATTTTATGTGATTGTTTATTATATTGCTTTGTTAATATATCTTTAAAAAGCCTTCAGATATGTACATGTATGTGTGTGTATATATACATATACACTAAAACACGTACACACTATGCAGTATTCAGTGCCATTCTTACTGTATTCAAATAGGGTCTTAGTAGTTATTTCTGAAAAAAAAAATGTGGCATCAGGAACACAACATTTATTACAGGATTTTGTGTGTGTGGGGGGGGGGGGCGGGAAATCAGTTTTTACTTTTATCCCTTTGACATAAAAGACCATTTCCAGGAAAGTATTCTGCCACGGATGTGAAAATTGCCTTTACTACCCAACAGCCACCCCGTCTTTAGTCAGGCACATCCACCGCATGATGACCCTTACATATACCATGCTTATTCCCTCCTTTTGCTCATTCCTATATCCTGTCTTTCTCCCATTTCAGTACCACTCATTCAATAAGATTTGTTTTAAATGTAGCTTCTTTATTTAATCCGTTTAAATTACAGCATAACACTTCACTTCTACTTTTGTGTGTAGTTATTGTCAGTAAAATTTTCAGCTAGTTTTGGTATGTTTCCAATTCTGTACTGCTGTGGTAGCAATTCTCTTAACTTATTTCAGTTAACCAGTATTCTCTATTCCCTTTGTAAGACATACAGATTTATGCCCTCAGCATTAAAGCTAGGTGAAAAGACCACTTTCTAGCATTTATGTCCGCTCTTGTTCCCATCTTTTGAGTTTTAGGTTTCTCAAAAGTATGCTTGGCCTCCAGAATATCTGGTCCACTTGGTCTGTGTTGTTAGCTGAACATGTGTGATTTAGAGGAGAAAGATAACCAAATATGTTAAAAAAGAAAGTTGTATTTGTCCAGATGTGTGTATCCCAGTTAAGCTTATTATAATCATCATTTAATTTACTCCTACATAGTTGGAAGAACTATGAGAATGGCAAGGTAGTTTCTATGAAAACTGCCTTTTGCATTGGATTTTACTCAAAGCTAGGTGTTAAATGGATTATAGTTGAATCAGGTGTGCACAAGACAAGTAATGAAATATTGGTGGAAAATCTTTTTTTTTTTTAATTTTTAAAAAAATATTTATTTACTCTTGAGACAGAGACAGAGCATGAGCAGGGGGAGGGGCAGAGAGAGAGGGAGACACAGAATCCAAAGCAGGCTCCAGGCTCTGAGCTGTCAGCACAGAGCCCAACGCGGGGCTTGAACTCACCGACTGTGAGGTCATGACCTGAAGCTGAAGTCGGATGCTTATCTGACTGAGCCTCCCAGGCGCCCCAGAAATATTGGTGGAAAATCTTGAAAGACTCTGCATTCAGATTTGTTCACAAATGTCTTTAGTTATACTGTTTAAAAGGAATTGGGTGCCAAACTGTTGCAGTGTAGGAACGTTTTATTAAAGACAAAAGCCACATTGATATATCATTTAGCAAAACCTTGGTCAAATATAAAGTCTTTATTTTATGTTGAAAGTTTATATGATTTACGTTAAAATGAAATATATTCATGACTCCATTTGGTCAGATATTTTCATTTTCTTACCAGTTACCAGTTTTCCATGTCCTGTGTGTGCGTGTGTGTGTGTGTGTGTGTGTGTGTGTGTGTGTGTGGTACATGCTTGGATGCGTATTCAGGTTATATAATCATGGACTCTTAAAACTCTTTAGTCCTTAGAGAAAACAAACCCTGGGAAGTGATGTGGCTTGCTGAATTTCACAACTAATGTAATGGTGCTCTTTTACAGAAATAGTTACTTGATTTTGGTGTGTTTTTTTGCATTACTGATGATGAGCTGTACACTGCTTAGCATAGATGGAATCAGTGATGTAATTTATATAATCTCATTGTCAGCCCCCATATTTGGGATATTCATTGTCTTGTTTTGGTATTAGCATTAAGTAACTTTAGGATTTAGAAAGGCAAGAAGAACTTCTCACTTTGTGTCCTATTTCAGAACTTAAATAGGGAACCGTCATGTGTGCCTCATGTTGTCTCTCTTGGGACACTTGTTAACAGTGTTTTGACCCTGAAAGAGGAATCCATGAATCAGTATGCATCGAGTGCCTCCAGTGTTCAACACACTGTTTAGCTATGGGAGATACCCTTGTGAATAAAAGGAACACAGAATAAGACAGACAAAGTCTCTGGCTTCCTGAGGTTTTTATCTCAGCAATTAAATTCATCTCTAGCAGTTGAATTATTTCACTGTAGGTTGTAAGTGCTATAAAGAATGGAAAATTTGGTGCTTTGACATTGTATCACTGCAGATCCATACCTAGTCTGAAGAAATAAGGCAGAGAGGGAGAAGAGTGAGGGTCAGGGAAGGCTGCCAAGTGAAATTGACTTTTTAGATGAACTCTAAAGTAAGTGGGAATTGTCAAGTGAATGTGAGGGAGAGAAGGGAAATGTGTGGAGGGTGGGTGGGGGTGAACAAACTTGGCAGAGGGATCAGCGTATCTACAGGCTTTGAAATAAGACAGGACGTATTTGAGTTTGAGAAATGGAAAGAGCCCGTGAGTCAGCAGAACAGAAAGGAAGTAAGAGGGTGGAACAGATGGTGATGAGGAAGTAAGCAGGGTCATCCTGGGTATGCACGTTCTTAGAGAAAGTGTTCATGCTTAGCCCTAAGATCCATGGGGAGTTATTGAAGGGGTTTTGAATCTCTTATCTTGTACTATCATATTTGTATTTTTAAAAAGATCGCTCTGGCTGCTGTATGCATCCAGAATGATGGGGATACAAAGGTGGTAGACATGGGAAACCGTTTAAAATAAAAGGCCAGGAATAGAATGCTGGCCGGAGGAATGGAGATAAAGACATGCAAATATATGTTCAGAGAGGTAAACTTGATGGTTTGGTTTTTGCTCTTATACTTTAGTAAAACTTCATTACTTGTTTGCATTTCTAGTTAACTTTCTTAATTTTTGCAACTATTTTGCCAAGATATGACAGAAAGGCTTTAGCGGCCTGCTGTAAATTTTAGAATCTCAGGGTAGGTTTGACTATATCACTTATCCCCTTGGTAATATAGGCAATAATTCTCTCCTTATTTAAATTCAAGAAATGAAAGCTTATAATAGTAATAAAATGAATTTTATTTTATTGTGTAATAATCCAAGTGTTTTTATTAGAATAAGAATCATGTGGAGGAATAGTTTAAACAAAGTGAAAAGAGCCTTGACTTGTAGATATAATTTAAGAATAATTGATACTAAGAGCTCTAATAGAAAACTACATGTGGATCAATAGAAGGAAGTGTGGCTGTCACATAAATTGAATGATTTTTAATGTTCCATTTTTACCTATTACATAATTTTAGAAAGTACGTCACTATCTTCAGAATATTTCCATAAGTTTTAAAAGATAAATAGTACTAGAAATTTTTAGTAGATGTTTTTCTAATTTACAAAGGGAAGCAGTGTGTTCTTCTTCTATCTTCCTAACCTAGAAGAGTTCTTTTGAGTTGAGATTAACATTAAATTTGCACATACTCAGTGGAAGTGAGTTAAGCGAGGAGAAAATAGTGATCTTAGAGATATAGAATACTGTGTTCCCTGTTTTTTTCATCCTCAACATATTTATCTTTTAAGGTAGAAATCCCTATTTTAAATTTAAAATAAATTTTATGTACTTGAATTGCTTATTTTCACTTATTTTGAGTGTTGCTGTCTGTAATGAGTTGAGATGAGTTGAGAACACCTTCTAAAATTAGTAAATTGGAAAGGCTGGATGGCTCAGTTGGTTGAGCATCTGCCTCTTGAATTCACCTTAGGTCATGTTCTCAGGGTTGTGAGATTGAGCCCTGTGCTGGGTTCTGCATTGAGCATGGAGCCTGCTTGAGGTTCTCTCTTTCTCTCATTCTGCCCTTCTGCTCATGCTCTCTCTCTTTCTCAAATAATATTTAAAAAATTTTAAATTAGTAAATTGTATTTTGTTTGCAAAATTCAGCAAAATATATCAATTGCATTGTACCATGAAATGTAACAGATATAATTTGAAAGTTTACATATTCAGCTTCTAAATTTGTTAGAATGAACCTTGTATCGATTAAATGAGTAATGACCTATACCAACTGATTTCTATTATAAAATTTTGAGGTATGGATGATTTTTTATACATAACTCAAGCAAAGGTTGAGTTATTTATATGCTTATAGAGATTGTTATTTTTTTCTATTTATTTATTTATTTGTTTGTTTCTAAAGTTGATTTGTTTTGAAAGGGGGGGAGGGGCAGAAAGAGAAGGAGAGAGAGAATCCCAAGCAGTCTCCTCACTGTCAGTGTGAAGCCCCATGCGGGGCTTAAACTCACAAACCGTGAGATCATGACTTGAGCCGAAACCAAGAGTCAGATGCTTAACCTACTGAGCCACCCAAGCGCCCTTTTTTCTTTTTTAAATAAGAATAAAGAAAACTCTAGAGACTGCTAGATTTAAATTTTTATTTTTAAATTGAGGCTGAGTATTGTTATTAAATGTAGTATATGGTTATATACTATGGCTCTTACAGTACTCTAAATAATGTTAACCCCTTCTCACATCCCTGAGTGAAGGTTACCTTTTTAATGTTAATTTGTTTTTGTGTTCATGTACTTAAAGTTTACTCTTTCTTCCCATGTATGTATCAGAATTATGGTTGTTCATTTAAAAAAATATTGTATTAATAACTTCTGTTTTTATTTGAAAACAAGCGTCTGTTACAGTCCTCTATGCTATTGCCACCTTTAAGATTTCTCCAGAAGTGCAACAATAATCAAGTTAATTTCTTCATTAGCTTCTTTATTACATATATTTGGGTAAATAACATAATGAATTATAGTTTACTTTTTCTTTGCTCTTCTCTCACCCAGCATCTTCATGAGTAGATTCTTTCTTTTATCTACTTGGTTTGTTTCAAAAAAAGGTGAATTAAGTTGAATGCTAATTTAAGGAAAATAGCCCTGGAAAAACTATTTAAAAATATCACTTAATCCAGGGACAGGTGTAAACTGTTTTCGGCTTATCTGTTTTGTTACCTGTTTCACTGGTGTACTAAATTAGCAATGTTTCTTGAGGTTTGTTACTTTTAAAATAGAGTACTAGGTAGCTTAATGAAATTAGTAATCCTCTTTTTCATGGATAGTGACTTTTTATATCATTCTTTAAACTATTTCTGTGGGACTATATTTCAAATGATCAAGTTTTTAAGTGCTAGTATCTGCAAATGGAAATCAGCCTCCTACTGATGGTATTTGGTTCAGAACTTGGGCTGTATAATTAAGGTGAAGAATGTGGAGAATTCAGTAAGGGTTCAGAAGGAATCAAGAAATGTCTCAAATGCTCTTTTAAAAGCAAGCAAAAACATTCTGAATCCCTAATTTATTCTTACATGTGGGGTGAGAAATTACATGATATACCTGTTGTCAGACTCATTTCAGATATAACTGGAAAAACTATTTTTCTATTTATTTTATGCACTTAGAAAGTATTTTTAAGCTGTGGCAGATAAAATATTTCAAATAATATTGTTCAAAGACCTAATCAAGTAGATTTGATATACTTTGGGTCTTGTGAAAGGGAGGACTAAGATGTAATAGTAATTAACTGAACAAAATCTCATTATAAATAAATTCAGTCTCTGTGATGATCATGTTGTCTGTGAGTCATTAAAATGAATTTATACTTTCTGATTAAAACATTTATATAATGTGTTTTTTATAAGGTCAAAAGAAATAGACTGGCAACCTTATTTTACTACACGCATTGTAGATGATTTTGGCACACACCTACGAGTATTCAGAAAGGCTCAACAGAAGATAACAGAGAAAGATGATCAAGCAAAAGGTAATATGTCTATTGCCTTTGAAAATTAGGACTTTAAAATCTGTTTTTCTTTATTATTCTGCATTTCTTGAATTGTTCTTTTCTTTGTCCAGGTACAGCAGAAGATCTTGTGGATACCTTCTTTGAAGTTGAAGTTGAAATGGAGAAGGATGTTTGCCGTGATCTAGTGTGCACTTCTCCCAAAGATGAAGAAGGTTTTCTTTTCAATTTAAGTCTTTGGAGAACAGTGTGCAGAATGGTTAGAGACAAGTTAGCTGAACAACGAATAGAAGGGTAAAAGGTGAAATTATTTTTACAGGAAAGGTAGCATAGTGTAGACACTGTCACTATTCATTGTATTTTTTTTTTTTTTTTTTTAGCTATTAAAAGTAGTTTCCAGATTCTTTTCTTTTTTTTTAAAGTAATCTTTAAAATTTGAAGATGAGATTAGAGATTACCTCTCTTAAAATATAGCAAGCACAAACATTTTATGATTGTATATTTACTTTTTATGATCTGTAGTAGATTATCTTCTCCTTGAGTTTATCATTTCTACTTCAAGAATACACTGTTACCCTAAAATATTTTCTAAAAGAATGAGTGTAATTTCAGATAAAATTTATGGAGTTGAATGGACTTGTACTTTCTTTGTCAGAGGTTAGACTAGATAAGTTTTAGCTGAAGATGTCTTTTTTTAGTTTTATAGCCACTGAGAAAGAGTCAGAAAGAGTCTTTGCTACTTGACACATTTTTTGTTGTTAACAGAATCGGCTGTATAATTACGTTTCCAGGAAATGTTAGCATATGAACAACTACAGAAAAGCGTTTGTGGTTGTGGAAACTGTTTTCTTTGACTTCTACAATGTGCGCAACTTTTTGTTTTCCTCTTTTATCCTTTTTTCTTCTTTCCTTTTTATATTTATTGTGCAATGCAATTTTTTAATTGCCATTTCCTTAGCACTGACCTGAAATAATAACCAAATAGAAGAAATAGAGTGATGTGCGTAAATTGAGCCCTCATAAATTAGTAACGTAGAAGAGCATAACTTCTTCTTTTGTTATTATCTGACAGAATAGTGGAAGTTCTTTCTTTGAAAGAAGAATTACAGGTATATCTTAAAATATGCAAGAAGCTTTTACGTATACAAGGTAATTTGTAGTAGAAGTGTAGAATACACGGTACAGCTAAAACTGTTTTGGGGAAAACACTTTTATAATTGAAGTTTCTCAATGATTCAAAAATAGCGTAAAACTGAGCAGAATAAAAAAAATATTAGTTTGATTAATGAATAGTTACTGTTTGGAGAATAATGAAAAAACTTTAATGAATACTGTATGGACTAATTAATTATTGAAATAATAAACTTGTATAATCAGCCGCTTATTTCTGCCTTTTTGTGTTTTTTTTAATCAAGAGTAGGTGGAGATTTTATATTTTCTAATGTAACGGCCACCTTTTTCATTTCTAGGATTCCTAAGGGATCTGTGTGAGGTCTTACTATATTTATTGCTACCTCCTGGAGATTTCCAGAACAAGATCATGCGATACTTTGTCAGGGTAAGTGTAAACTCCTATTAAATAAATGTCTGAAGAAACTTAGAGTAATAATTTTCAAAATATTTGGTCTCAGGACCCTGTGAAACTCTTAAAACTCATTGAGGACCCCAAAGAGTTTTTGTTTACATGGGTTTTTGTTTATAGATTTATTTATCAATATTTACTGTATCATAAGTTAAAACTAAGAAATTTTGAAACACAAGAATGCACAAGCACACATTCCATTAGTTAATTAATGATATCATCACACCATCATGTTCGTTTCTGAAAATAACACTGTGTGTTTGTCTCCCTCCATCCCTCAGAGGTCTCTGGACAACACTTAGACAAACTGCCTTAGAGTCAGATACTGGGATTTTGGGTTATAACAAGGATATGTTTTAGATTTTATTTAATATAGCTTTACCTATAAACTTACTGGAATGAGGCTAATTAAAATAATACTTCTGGATAGAAACTTAAAAAAAAAACCCAGACAGTTAAGATTCTGCTTCTTATAATTAGAAAATTATTAAGTGGGATGAGAACAGTAGTTTTGGAATGTTTATGTCCTGTATGTAAACATTTGGAGTAAAATTCCAAATATGGATATAAAGGAATAATATTTTGGTTTTGGCTGCTGGTTATGATTGAGAAATGCTAGCTAGCTACAACTATTATGCTGGTTGAATGGGTAAAATGAAAGCTTCTAATTTATATGAAAAGGAAAGCTTAGAATCTTTTTAGTCTATCATCCAGCAAAATAGATACTAATTGCTGAGGTGTGCTTTTATGCTTATATGTTATTATTTAAGCAATACCACACAATTTCTTAGTACCTAAGTTGAGTTCAGTGTCCTTCTCAAGTAGGGTAGTGGTACTGTGAATTAGGTAGAAAATGATTGGTTTTAATAGGAAATGTCTGATAGATGATGTATTTTTAAGACCAGTTATTTGGGCTAGTCATTATCACGGGTGGTAAAATACCTGACAGGTTAATCGCTAGATTTCACAACTGTCACTGAAGGAAGATACTGGTAGTCAGTTATAGCTCTCATTCACAGAATCATTGTCTTCCTGGTACATTTGACAGCCACTGCTAGGCAGTGTCTCAGCTACTTCCTTATGGCTGACAATCTTTTCCCTCTTGAAATTCTGTCTTGTCTTGGGTTCCATGTCATTGCTCTCTTGATTTTTCTCTTCGCTTGGTCTCTTTTTTAGTCCTTTTTAGATGCCTTAACTCCTCTTATATCTAACTTTTAAATACTTAAGTTCTTAATCCTAAGCCCTCTTCTTACCCATTCCTATGCCTTTAAAATCCATTCAAGTGCTAATGACTTTCAAATTTATATCTTGGTACAGACTTCACTTATGAGTCCCAGGCTACTGTGACATGCTGCCCACTGAAATCACCATTCGATTGACCTTTTAAACTTCAAATGTCCAAAATGGAAATCCTACTCTTGTTTCCATGTCCTCTCTTGCCTTTTAAGTCTTTTCTCCATCCTAGCCAATGCCATGACCATCAAGTAAATTTTTCACATCTTGAGTTCTTCCAGAGATTTGCAAGGCCATGCATGATGTGGCCTTGTTTACCTCTCTGGCCTTTGTGCCATGCAGTCACTGTATTCCAGTGATACTGATTTCTCCAAAAGTGCCATTTTCTCCCCACCATAGGGCCATCTTATACTCTTTTTTGTCTGCTCAGAATGGTTCCCCTTATTTTCTTGGGTAAATTGTCTACATCTTTCATATCTCACCTTCTCAGAAATGCCTCCCCTGACCACCCAATCTAAACTTCCCTCATAATTCCCTATTACCATACGTAAGTAAACAGTTATTTTCCTTCATAGCATTTGCCATATATTATAACTGGGTTGTTGTGTTTATTTACTTGCTGCCTCTTTCTGCCAGTAGTACTGTGAGCCCCATAAGGACAGAGGACATATCTGTATCATCATTATGTACTTAGTGGCTATCATCACACCTGGCACATAGCAGATACCCAGTCAGAGAATTAGTTTTAGTAAGAGGAAACCTATTTGCCCTTCTTGCTGCTGTGGTGTACATGCTACTTTAGCTTCTTGAAGATTAAATTGACTTTTAGGAGATGGAATGAAGATGTGCCTTATTACATGAGGTTATAGTTTAAATAAGTAGGATTGTTTAAAAAGCAAATATATTTTGCTATAGATTGCTCTTTTAGACCATTATTTCATTTCTTTATGTTTGAATAATTATAGGGTACTATATTCAGCAAATCAGTTTTTTCTTTTTTTCTTTCAGCTTGATGGTTGATCAGTTTTCTTTTGTTGGTAATTCAGGTTTTCCCCAAAGATGCTTTTGATCAGATTAAATAACAGATTAAAGAGTTGTTACTTATTTCCTTTATAGGGATCCTTTATATGAATTGTACAAATCACAGAACTTGACTGTAATAATTGCTATTTAGTCGTGTCTGCTTTCTTTCCATTACCATGTTTTATTTAAAGATTCATGGCCTCAGTGACTTTGTAGCTTTTAAGCCTTCATATTGGACAGCTGGCACTTCTGTCAAAGTAGAAATTATAAGGAAAAGGCTACCTATTTTGGAATGTTTAGAGCTTTCACTAGAACCTGTATAGGAATTGTTGAGTCATAGGATTACATCTTGACTAACCAGACCCTTTCATGAGGCAAATTAGAAGATCAAAGTAATTTTCTAAGACAGATTGACAGATTGCATTGACTAATAAGAATCACTAGATCTATTCAAAATTCTTTCCCACATGTGTTTTTTTCTTATTTTGCAAAGAAACTTGCAAAAAACTTGGTTTTATTTATGCATTTTCTTCTTACATAGTACATTTAAAAATTTGAGCATATGAGTTCACCTGGGTGGCTCAGTCGGTTGGGCGACCGACTACAAGCTCAGGTCATAATCTCCTGGTGTGTGAGTTCGAGCCCCGGGTCAGGCTCTTTGGTGACAGCTCAGAGCCTGGAGCCTGTTTCCAATTTTGTGTCTCCCTCTTTCTCTGCCCCTTCCCTGCTTGCTCTCTCAAAAATAGCAAACATTAAAATTTGAGCATATGTGGCCAGAGACATAACTTGAAGGAATGAATTATATAAATATAATTTTTAAAATTTGGAGACTGAAGCTAATCTTGAAAGAATAAAAAATTACTTCTAATTTAAGACTGTAAGATGTCTTAAAAGATGCTTGAAAAAGTTATTGGACCTGCCCCACGTTGGGCATAGAGATGACTTTAAAAAAAAAAAAAAGATGTGCCTAGCTGGCTCACTTGGTAGGTTATACCACTCTAGGTCTCAGGGTTGTGAGCCGTCAGGGTTTGAGCCCCACTTTGGGTGTAGAGATTACATTTAAAAAATGTGAAGAAAAGAAAGGAATTATAAAACAGAAAGTTATTGGAACCTTCATGGATGCCTTTTGGAAATGTTAATTCATCCTTAGGTAATAGTTGTCAGAGACTTGCACAGCTTACAAAAAGTGGAATTTATATAAGATAACTCACTGAAGGAAAATAAAGTGAAGGCTACCTTTATGAACTTATTATACTGGAAAATGAACCAGATAAGTTAGAGATCTTGGTAAAAGGAATAAATAAATTGGTCCTTTAATTAGAGAAGTGAAACATCCTGTTAAACTGACATTTATTTAGCCTTTCCAGTATTCTTAAGAAATGGTGTTTTATAAATTTAGATATCACATGTGTAAAAGGATGAAGATTAATAATGGGTGAAAATATGGTATAAATAGGATCAGCACTAAATTCTTAATTTGCTTTATTTCCATTCCTTTAATATTTATCAAATGCCTGCCATGTTTAAGACAGTGACCTTGAGTAAATATTTTTGAAGATAGATAAATCAGTAGATCAACTAACAAACGTCACTTATATACAGAAGGTTCCTGGATATTTGCGGTGTTTCAGAGAAGTAGAAGATAACACAATTACATGGGGAATGATAAGTGATAAATGCCATAAATTCAGGGCACGAGTGTATCTTAAACATGTAAGTAAAAAAGTGTTCAGCTGGAATGATCAGGGTTTAATTTGATTGGAGATTTCATTCTGTAGTCAAGGGCAGGATTTTAATAGGTTGCAGAGTAAACAGTTGTAAAGAATGAGAAGATATATTCTAGAGAAAGATGAATAATTATATTACCATATTATTTTTTTATTTTCTCTTAGGAAAAATTTCAAACACAGACAAGTATAGAGAATAATGCAGTAGACATTTATGTACCAACTAGCAAAATTTAACCACTGTTAATGTTTTGCTATAGTTGCTCTTTTCCTCCCTTGAAGGTAACCACTATTTTACAATTGGTGTGTATCTTTTCCTATTATCCTTCATTTTTATTCTTTTAATTAGATGTAGGAATTCATAGACACTTGGTGCCATGTTTTGCCTTCTAAAACTTGACATAAATGCTAACATACTAGAGATACCCTTCTGCTTTTTTCTACTCAACTCTAGATGTCATTGTGGAGATACGGCCAAGTTGATACAGGTAGCTTTATCTCATTTATTTTAACTGAGGTGGTATTAGGTCATCTTTTTATAAGATGTGTTGATTATCAAGTTTTACATGTGTCATATCTTTCTTAAGTAACAGCATTATGTTATTTACATTATGCTATTGATTTGAGAAGTATATTAAGTTAAATTTGCTTTTTTTTTTTTTTTTTTTTTTACATTTTTGGTCCAGGAAATCCTTGCACGAGGAGTTCTTCTTCCATTAATAAATCAACTCAGTGATCCTGATTATATTAATCAATATATCATATGGATGGTATGTACTTTCTAAAATTACAACTCTGTTTTTAAAGCATTTTTTTAAAATTTAGAAATAATATCTGGGGATCAGGATGATCAAGCAATAATTTATTGAATAAATTAGGTAAAAATATATTTATAGATAATCTTTATGTTTCTGGTATTTCTGTTTGCTCATAGGTTGAAAGTGCTAGACAAATTCATTGTAAGAAGTTTGTTGATACGATAATCCTCTCACAATTTTGGTATTGTTACCACTTATTTAAATTTAAAAAAAGGATGTTTTCCTGACGGAGTGTATAGATTATGAGTACTTTTAAAAACTGCTATTTGGTTTCAAACACGGCTGTGGTCTGAACTACTTAAATATATGTACTTTATGTTTTATACTATATAGTGGAGGAAAATGGGGTAGGAAACCTGGACTGAGAATGGGAGCCTGTGTGTTTTAGGTTTGTTTCTGTAAGTTGCTTAGTGTGTATATAAGTAGCTAACTCATAGTTTTCTCATCTTGGCAGACATATCAAAGGGTTAGTGATTATTAAGTTTAGTAGTTATTTTTGTGTGATTATATATGGCTTTCCTCAATAAATTCATGGTCAAGGAAATATTGTAAATGGAGTGTTGCTGGAATACTTTGATAAATACTTCCAGATCTTTGATTCATTTTCTTGAATTGGAATTTTTCCAGTAACTCAGTCTAGTTTTCGTAGGAGAGAGTTACTTTATTTATTGTTCTTTGTTTCCAGTAGCCATTATCAAACTAGCCATTATCAAACTATGGAGGTCACACAACTTGATTCTTCTTTTCCTTTATCCTACTAGGCTCTACCAAAAGCTTTAAAAATATGTATATCTGTCTAATTAAAATTTTTACAAATACGTATCCTCTGGTTAGGAGTTCTACTCTGAAATTTATTCTTTTTTTTTTTTTTTTTTCTTTTTTTTCTTTTTTTTTACTCTGAAATTTATTCTAAAGTAGTAATAAGTTTGAAACAAAGGCCATTAATGGCCGTTGCTTATAATACTGAAAACTTGAAAGCTTTTTAAGTGTTCTACATAGAGGATTGTGTAATTATGGCATATTGACACAGTAGAATATTTTGCAGCCATTAAAAAGAATGATGATGGTAGTGTATCTTGAATATGAAAACATGTTTATATTTTTAAGTTGAAAAGGATAACTAAAAGTGATGTGTGTTTGTAGATAATGCTTTTTAAAAACAAATATGTAAATATTTATTAATGACTGTATAATTCTGATAGTGTATATACTGATTGAAATGTTAATAGAAAGGTAGGATTATGGTAGTTTTAATTTTTCTCTTTTGTTTATATATTTCATTTTATATGGAATATTGGGTATATAACAAAAAAGTAATGTTTTAAGAAATAGGAAAATACAGGTAAAATTTAAAAACATTTAACTAATAAAATAAGGGTAAAAGGTATTAAAACATTTTGTTATAACACCAGAAAATGGATGTTTTATGGTGTATAATCTTACCTGTGTTACAGAAAAGGGTGCATGTTCACCAGAATGTTATCTCTCACTCATGGGATTAGGAAATATTTTTATTCCTATTTATATTTTTCTTTAGCTTTCAATTTTTCTTTTGCTGACCTTGTATTAACTGTATAATTAATTGTATGGTGAAAACATTTTGGGGGGGGAGATTTAACATATAGATAGTCTAAAAAGAATTCAAAACACCAAATTTTTACTTGTTCTTCCCACACTTGGGCTTCTACTATTGTGTATGATGCTTGTGTCTTTTTGCTATTTAATGAACAGGAATTGATCACTATTTTACTTGCAACACAATATCAGAAAATATATTTAAAAGAGAGGAGTTTATCAATAAAGGATCTCTAGCCTACTTGTGGTCTGGTTTACAGTCTTTTGACATTATTTGTGTGGAAAACCTTGTATGCATAGGTATTATAAACATTAAAATAAGCTCAGTTCTTAGTTCAGTTCATTTCTATGAACTTAGTGTACAGTTCATTTCTATTTGAAAGGAAAAGTTTAGAGCAGTTTATTATTTATTTATTTATTTTTGAGAGAGAGGGCACAAGTGAGTGAGGGCCAGAGAGAGAGAAAGACAGGGAGAGAGAAAACTCTATGAGGCAGAGAGAAAGAGAGAGAGGGAGAGAAGTGGGGCTCACCTGAAGCAGGGCTCAAGCTCACCTGATGGGGGATCTCGAATTCAAAAACCATGAGATCATGACCTGAGCCAAAGTCCAGTGCCTAACCACGTGAGCCACCCAGGCACCCCCAACAGTAAGCAGTTTAGTAGTAACATATTTTCTCTCTGTATAAACTGTTAGTGTTACCCAACAGTATTTTTTTTTTTTAAGTTTTTTAAAATTTATTTTGAGAGAGGCAGAGAGGGAGAGTGAGAATCCTAAGCAGGCTCCCTGCTGTGAGCACAAAACCCTACTCAGGGCTGGAGCTCACAACCTTGAGATCATGACCTGGGCAGAAATCAAGAGTCTGAAGCTTAACTGGAAGCTTAACCCACTGAACCACCCAGGCACCCCACCCCACAGTTTTAAGTCATTTCTAAAAATAGTATGGGTGAATTTGCATTATTCATCTCTGAGTATGTATTTTTTTTAATACAAACTAAGGATAAGTCTTATCTTTTACTGTGGAATAGATTACTTAATTGGCTCATATTGTTATCTCTAGAGCAGATGAATGGACAGCTGTTAATTTGTTTCTTAATGTATTCTTAGAAAAATCAAGACTTTAATAACCTACCTTTTTTTTAATCACTCAAGTAAAATTTACATGAAGTAAAAGAAATTGCCAAGTGGTCTTCCGAAGTTGTGTTCTAATTTTGCACTTTGGTAGTACCATTTGAGAGTTTTTGTGTCTCCACTTTCTGGTCAACATTTGGCATTGTCGTTTTGTTGTGATTAACTTGCATATCTAAATGATATTTGAGCATCTTTTCATACACTTACTGGCCAGTTTTTCCTTAGTTCTGAACTTAAACAATCACTAGTTTTTTGACCTCTTTGGAGAATGGATAATATCTCAAGTCTGCTACCTTTTCATAGATCCCCTTATTGCTTTACTTAAATTTTATTGGCAATCACAGTGGTTAGTTACTTCATAATATCCTTGACTACTTTTTCTCCCTCTATCTTTGTTATTTGCTTGGTGCAACCACACTCTGGTTAAATTCAGCTCTACTCTCCACCCCATTCCTGTTCTTAAATAGCACGTGGCTCGAGAAAAAGACAAAATGACAGAGTTATTTATGTCATCACATTGATTCTGTGCAATTTAGGTCAGAGAATGTTACTTTTCTCTTTAAAACCCTGCAGTAACTTTTCATTCCGCTCAGAGTAAAAGCCATAACACATATTGTACGCTGCCCGATGTGCCTTCCATTGCCACTAATCTCGTCTTCTACTCCTCTGCCTCTTCCCGGGACCATGAGTACAGAGGTTTTCATTTTGTTTTCTTATACGCACTGGAATAAACACTTGCTGTAAGGTTCTGCCTAGCACATGGTAGGCACTGAAGATTCCTTTTTTCCTTAATAAGTCCCCCTTGCACATATTGTTTGAACTTTTTTTATAGATCCGTGATTCTAATTGCAACTATGAGGCCTTTATGAACATTATTAAATTGAGTGACAATATTGGAGAGCTAGAAGCAGTCAGAGATAAGGCAGTAGAAGAATTACAGTATCTTCGATCTCTAGATACGGTTGGTGATGGTAAGTCATTTAAGTATGAAAATGTCTTCTTTAATCATTACTATATCTCTAAATAAAACTTTAATTTGCCTAAGTGTCATTTTATGCTATTTTTTACCTTAACTGCATCTAAATCTTTATTATGTTAACATGTGCTAAGAATAAAAGCATTATAATTTCCTGAATGTGAAGCAATTAATACTGTAAGTCTCTAAAAATAATTGGCATGGTTTAACTTTAATTAAATAATTTCACCATAAAATTTCAGATTATTTCTCTTATTGTTTGCTCTGTTCATTGGTTATTATGTTAAAGTAAGTGCATGTTTAAAGTATTTCATAAATAACATTACCGATTTCTAGCTCACAATCAATTTGTTTGCTTTTAGATATCAACACTATCAAAAATCAAATAAATAGCTTATTGTTTGTAAAAAAAGTATGTGACTCAAGAATACAGCGGTTACAGTCAGGCAAAGTAAGTACTTTCTAATTAATGTTTAGTTACAAATACCTTAAATTCATTTAAATATCTAGCAAATAACAAGAATTGGGATATTAACCAGTGTAGCCCTCCACAAAAGGCCTTGCAGAAAACTTTTTGGATACACTGTATTATCCTATTTATTAAACGAAGCTAAAGAGATTAAAAACTTCCTGAATAATGCTACAGTAATTAAAGGTTTTTTATTTATTCATCTATTCATTTGTTATTCAAAATTCAACCTTTACATAAATTTATACAGTGGGCACCATTTTAGATGGATGTAATAGACAAAATCTCTCTCTTCATTGAACTTAACATTTTAGTTGCAGAATCAAAAAATAAACCACTAAGTAAATTAATATATAATGCTAAAAAATGTACAATATGAAAAATAACAAGTAAAGCAAACTAGAGGGATAGAGAATGTATAAGACTGTTTTAGATAGATGCTGACTGATTTGGTGACATGTGAGCATAGAGAAATCTGATAGATTAATGAGAAAGTCCTGAGAATTTTTGTCTTTTATTGATCTTTCAGGCAAAGGTAAAAGCGTATACAAAGGTCCTGAGATAGGAAAGTGCTGAGTTAGAGCAGGTCAGTATGGCTGGTATAGAATGAATGAGAAGGGATTATATTAGGAATGAAACTGGAGAGGAACCTTGGGGGTTAGATCATATATAGTTTTATCTGCCATGCAAAATTATTTCAAAATTCTAATTATGATGGGAACCCACTGGAGATTTGTTCTGGCGACTGACATGATCTGACTTATGAGTTAAAATGACTACTTTGGGGGCGCCTGGGTGGCGCAGTCGGTTAAGCGTCCGACTTCAGCCAGGTCACGATCTCGCGGTCCGTGAGTTCGAGCCCCGCGTCAGGCTCTGGACTGATGGCTCGGAGCCTGGAGCCTGTTTCCGATTCTGTGTCTCCCTCTCTCTCTGCCCCTCCCCCGTTCATGCTCTCTCTCTGTCCCAAAAATAAATAAAAAACGTTGAAAAAAAAATTTAAAATGACTACTTTGACTCTTGGTGATGACTGGATTGTGGTGGAGTTGCGGGGGACAAGAATGGAGACTGACAGATCATTAGGAGACTACTGCTTTAGTCAAGTAAGAGATGTCTACAGAGGTTGTGAGAAGTAATTGAAGACTGGATATAGTACTGACAGATTTACTAAGAGATTAAATATCGAGTAAGAGAAAAAAAAGGAGGATTCCTAGAATTTTTGGCCTGAGCAACTGCATGAAAAATGTTGCTATTTACATTTATAAAATGGATAATACAGGGAAGAGGAGTTTTGGCAGAGAGAATTAAATTTTCATGTTTTAGTTTGAGATCCCTGTTAAACAGTCAAGTCAACTCACTAATTGGTAAACTTTATAGTTCAAGGGAACGGTCAGTGATGGCCTAAACTTTGAGGATCCTCAGGATTATTAGACAGTTATTTAAAGTTGAGACTGGATGGATGAGGTTTCTTACAAGAGTGAAGGTGAGTAAGAAGATACCAAAGACTTAGTTCAGTGGCACTATAGTTACTAGAGTTTAAGACAAAGTGGAAGATCTAGCTAAAGAAACAGCTAAGTTGCTGATGAAATTAAAGGAAAACCTGGGAGTGTGATATTCCAGAAGCCAAGCATAGAAAGTTTTTAAAGAAGTGAGAGATCACATATTTCAAAGGCTGCTAATAAGTTGAGGAAGATGAAGACTCAGAATTGGCCATTAGATTTGCCACCAGGGGAATATTGGTGATCTGATAATAGCATTTTGGAGTAGTGGAGAGAAACCCTAAGTGAAACCAGTCCAGGAGAAAATGGGAAAAGATGAATTAGAAATAGTGATTATAGGCAGCTGTTTGGAGGAGTTTTGCCCTGCAGAGAAGCAGAGAAATGGGGCTTTAAAACAGAAAAAAAGCAGTTTTTACTACTTTTAGTTTTTAGTGTAGTCAGGGTTTTTTTGGCTGATTTTCTATTTTGGAAATTTATTGTGACTCTCTGGGCTTGTAATTTTGGAGTGTATTTAAATTTATTAAGGAACAGAAGACTAATTTTTGTAAATCTTGGTTTAGTTTGCTGGATTAATTATAACTGACCTTACTTGAGGCCACATTTGTCATATACCTGAGTATATGTGTATGTATGACTGTTCTAGTTAAGTGTTATTTTAAAATTATATACCCGTGCAAATTCAGAATGGAAGAATGGTATGATTTCACTTATGCTTAGTTTACCTTATCTAGACCTTAGAGTTAGTGATCCTTCATCATCATTATTTAAAGTCCATTTGTTGGGACACCTTTTGATAGCAAATCCTTTTAAAATTTAGATGTCTTGTTTGAAGCTCGTCACTTCTATTTTGAATATCAAGCTTCACCTTTTTAGTAGTTCAGGTCATACAGTAGTTTTTCTTTGAAAGAAAAATCAGAATCCCCACAGAGGTGAAGTTTTTTAACCATACTACCCATCTTGAAGTCTTAGAAGGCCCTTTATCTTTTTTATTACTAATAAGGTTGCAGTGAATACTCTTCTGCATCCCTTATCTGTGGAGCTGCTTCTGGGAAGGAGAAAAAGGGATAAATTTGAAGAAAGAAGATTTAGATAGGAGAAATCATATGCTGGCATTGGGTAACTTTATGCCAAACGTTTTAAGTCACTTATCTGTTTATTATACAGTATTTAAAGAAATTTTTTTTGCATTAAATTTTTTCCCGTATTTTATTTTATTTTTTATTTTATTTTATTTTATTTTATTTTATTTTATTTTATTTTATTATTTTTTTAATTTACTTCCAAGTTAGCATATAGTGCAACAGTTATTTCAGGAATAGATTCCTTAATGCCCCTTATCCATTTAACCCATCCCCCTCCCACAACCCCCCAGTAACCCTCTCTTTGTTCTCCATATTGAAGAGTCTCTTATGTTTTGTCCCCTCCCTATTTTTATATTATTTTTGCTTCCCTTCCTTGTGTTCATCTGTTCTGTGCCTTAAACTCCTCATATGAGTGAAGTCATATATTTGTCTTTCTCTGACTAATTTCGCTTAGGATTATACCCTCTAGTTCCATCCACATAGTTGCAGATGGCAAGATTTCATTCTTTTTGATTGCCAAGTAATACTCCATTGTGTGTGTGTGTGTGTGTGTGTGTGTGTGTGTGTGTGTGTGCTTTTTTTTTTTGCATGTTGAGTTTGATAAGTTCTTTATATATTTTGGATACTAACCCTTTATCTGATATGTCTTTTGCAAATGTCTTCTCCCATTCTGTCGGTTGCCTTTTAGTGTTGCTGATTGTTTCCTTTGCTGTGCAGAAGCTTTTTATTTTGATGAGGTTCCAGTAGTTCATTTTTGCTTTTGTTTCCCTTGCCTCTGGAGCCATGTTGATTAAGAAGTTGCTGCGGCCAAGATCAAAGAGGTTTTTGCCTGCTTTCTCCTTGAGGATTTTGATGGCTTCCTATCTTACATTTAGGTCTTTCATCCATTTTGAGTTTATTTATATGAAGGGAGATACTAAATACAGAGGACATTTTCCCTCCTTTTTTCAAGTTATCTTCTTTCTCCTTTATGTACTACCTGTATCTAATTTAGTATCCACACCTAATTAAGGCAGCCTAACTTTCAGAAAAACCTCACTGTCTTTCTTTTTTAAAAAGATGGTTATGAGGGATGGATTTAGGAATACAGACAAACTGATACTTTACCGAAACATCATGGGTTTTATGGGAAAAGCTGCAGGCTTTGAAAACAGTCTTTCTTGCCAGCTCTGTGATCATAGGCAGCCTTTCTGATCTTAAGCTTTCTTCTCCAGTAAGTAGGATTGGCAATATTTATCCAATAGGATTGTTGTGGATAATAAAGTAATGTGTATAATGTACCTAGCACTGTGCTTGACATATAGATTCTTTAAATTTTGAACCTATGTTTGTTTTATTTTTTTATTTTTCATTTTTTTCTGTGTGTAGGTAGTTATCTTACTGTGTTACTTTGAAAAATGAATATAATTTACTATTTAGGTAGTGTGAGAAGAACATTTTATATAAAGACTGTAGAGTTTTTGCTCTGTGAGAAGCAAAATGACTCTGAATATTTTCTGTTTTCTCATTGGATAGACCTCAATCTATACTTGAGAATGTTGGTATTTATTTATTATTGCACATCGTGAGTATTCCATACATCCCTTTAGCCCCTAAAATATTTGTTTTCATTTGAAATATGTGTAGAGATAGAGAATATTTGAAATTCCAATAATTTAGAATTATTTTGTATTGAAAGAAATGGATGCTTATCATACTTTTAATGCATATTCACTAAACAACTTAAAATAACTAGGAAATTCTCCAGGCTTATACTGTTTTGAGAACCTAAATGAATGAGAAGGAAAAAACACTTTATTCCATTTTAGTGTAATGTTTTTATATCTATGTAATGATCTTTAACCTAGTGAGTGAATAGAAAAAATATTAACCTATATTTACTTTTATTTGTAGGAAATAAATACTGTGAAACTGGCAGCAAACTTTGGGAAACTTTGCACAGTCCCCTTGGACAGCATTCTTGTAGACAATGTTGCACTACAGTTTTTTATGGGTAGGTAAATCCATCTTACGAAAATAATAATAGCCCTTGAAATTTTTAGTTAAGTTTATTTTTTATTTTGAGAGAGAGAGTGAGAGCGAGCCTGAGTGGGGGAGGGGCAGGGAGAGAGAGGAAGAGAGAGAGAATCCTAAGCAGGCTCCACACTGTCAGCATGGACCCCAGTGTGGGACTCTAACCCACGAACTGTGAGATCATGACCTGAGCTAAAATCAAGAGTCAAACACTTTACTGATTGAGCCACCCGGGTGCCCCACCCCTTGAAATTTTTAATAATTGTAAAGATTACTAAAATTTAAATATCTGAAATTAAGCATGCCAGTTATGTCTTTCCTCCGCTCTTCATTTTCTGAAATAGTCCTTTTCTTTGGAAATCATCGAGGTGGAGATTTATTTTGTTTTGAAGGAACGAAATGCTTTGCATAACTTAAATGTGTGTTTGTTAAATTGCTTTTAAAATAAACCCTAGGAGGGGCGCCCGGGTAGCTCATTTGGGTAAGCATCCGACTCTCGATCTCAGCTCAGGTCTTGATCTCAGGGTCATGAGTTCAAGTCTCACATGGGCTCCATGCTGAGTGTGCAGCCTACTTAAAAGAAACACTCAGTGGTGTTTAAAAATAAACTCTAGGAGATTCTACTATGAATTTAAATTGATTAATTTATTTTGAGAAAGAAAGAGAGTGAGCAGGAGAGGGAGAGAGAAAATCCCAAGCAAGTTCTGCACAGTCAACACAGAGCCCGACATGGGGCTCGAGCTCATGAACTGTTAAGATCATGACCTGACCCGAAATCAGGTGTTGGACACTTAGCTGACTAAGCCACCCAGGTGCCTCTAAATTGTTTGGGAAAGAGTACTTTATCAGCAGTACACAGTGCTTATAAGTTATTTGTATCTTTCAGTGCATGAATGGGAAAGGGGTTTTTTATATCATTTTAATAAATATAAATATTTAGTAATTTTGATAATATAGTTGATCCTTGAACAACACAAATTTGAGTTCTGCAGATTCACTTTACTTGGATTTTATCCAATAAATACAGTACAGTAATACAAATGTGTTTTTCTAATGACTCGTAATAATTTCCTTCTCTAGCTTACTTTATAGTAAGAATACAGCATATGATACATTTAACATACAAAATGTTATATGTGTTAATTAACTGTTTATATTAATGGTAAGGCTTCCAGTCAAGAGTGGACTACTAGTAGTTATGGTTTGGGGGGAGTCTAAAGTTACACATGGATTTTTGACTGCATGGTGAGTCAGTGCCCCTAACCTCTGCATTGTTCAAGGGTCAACTATACATCAAAATTGCTTTTATCTGGAGGACATTTTTATTAAACTTCCCTGATTCTTCATTTTCATGACCAAAAGCATAAATACATGGCTTGTTGAAGATACTAATCCTTATTTTTTAAATTTGTGGAAATATTAATATTATAATTAATAATCTTTATTGAGAACAGAAGCTGAATATTGAAATAATTTATTTCTGATGAAGCCTTCTGTGCAATTATATCCCCTAGAAATTTTATCATGAAAAATGAAATTTTTTTTTAAAAAAATATGCTTCAGTTTGTGCTTTTTACATAACTGTGGTCTTTTTAGCTTAACAATTTGTGATGTAAGTATTCTTTACCTCAAGCATTTGCCTAACAGTTTGAAAATATAGGGTTTTAAGTATTTGAAACTTTAATCCTTCTTAACTTGTTATATGGTTACATGCACCCAAAAACATGTGACATGAATAAGTACATTGTTATGGATTTTGTTTGTTAGATTACATGCAGCAAACTGGAGGTCAAGCACACCTCTTTTTCTGGATGACAGTGGAAGGATACCGAGTTACAGCCCAACAGCAACTAGAAGTTTTATTAAGTCGTCAGAAGGATGGAAAACATCAAACTAACCAAACCAAAGGTCTTCTAAGAGCAGCTGCTGTTGGAATATATGAACAGTATTTATCAGAAAAGGTGGGGATATATTTTTGTTACTGTTTTCTTAACTTCTTTGGTAGCACCTTTAGTAATAATTTTTGTAATATAAATGAATATTCATTACTTATACTAGGCACTGCTGCTTGGAAACAGTGTCTCATTTAAATCTGATAACAGTCTTATTGTATATTATTATCTTCATTTTATAGGTAAAGAAACTCATGTTTAGAAAATTGAATTAACTTTGCCAAGGTCACGCAAATACTAATGATAGAATCAAGATTCAAGGGCACACACTCTAGATTCAAGGACACAAAAGATTGAAAGTAAAAGAATGGAAAAAGATAAACCATGCAAGCAGTAACCAAAACAGCTGGAGCGGCTATACTAATATTAGACAATAGATTTTAAGACAAAATTTGTTTTTAGAGAAAAGAGGAACATTTTATAATGCTAAAAGGGTCAGTTGATCAAAATGATAAAATAATTATAAACACAACAGCAAAACCTACACAGACACATAGAACAAAACCTGATAGAATTGAAGGGAGAAATAGACAATTTAACAGTAATAGTTGAAGACTTCAATACCCACTCGATAATTGACAGAATGATTAGAAAGAAAATGACCAAATGGGAAAAAAAAAATGGCCAAAATTATACAAGAATCGAAGAACACTGTAAACCAATTAGATCTAATACATCTGTAGAATACTTGCACTAACAACAGCAGAATACCCACTATTTTCAAGCTCTTGTGGAACATTGTCTAGGGTAGACAGACTTTTTACTAGGCCATAAAACAACTCTGAATTTAAAAGGATTGAAATTAGGGGCACCTGGGGAGCTCACTTGATTGAGTGCCTGGCTCTTGATTTTGACTCAGGTAATGACCTCACTGTTCAGGGAATTGAGCCCCATGTCAGCCTCTGTAGTGACAGCGCAGAGCCTGCTTGGGTTCTCTTCTTCCCTCCCCTTCCCTGCCCCTTCCCTGCTTGTGTGCTCTCTCTCTCTCAAAAATAAGTAAAGAAACATTAAAAAATGTATTGAAACCATAGAAAGAATGTCTATCGTAGTACAATTAATTAGAAATTAACAAAGGAATTTTGAGAAATTATAAATATTTAAAAATTAACACATTTCTAAGTAGTCTCTAGGTCATAAGGAAATCAGAAGGAAATTAGAAGGTATTTTGAATTGAATGAAAATGAGAACACAATGTATCACAATTTATGGGATGCAATTACAGCAGTGCTTAGAGGGAAATTTGTAGCTTTAAATGCCTAGTTAGAAAGAAGAAAGATCTCAAAATGACAATTTATATTTTCATCTTAAACCAGAAGAAGAAAAGCAAAATAAATTCAAGGTAAACTGAAGGAAGGAAGCAGTAAAGATCAGAATAGACATGAGTGAAATGAAAAACAGAAAAACAGTAATGAAAACAATAAAACCAAGAAGTGTTTCTTTGAAAGAGAAATAAAATTGAAAAACTTTAGCAGGATTGGCCAAGAAAGAAAGTCACAGATACCAAAATCATGAGGCATCATTACCAACCATATAGAAATCAAAAAGACCATAAGCAAATATTATAAACAACTTTATCACAACAAACTAGACACCTTAGGTGACATGGGCAAATGCTTTCAAAGACACAGATTGCCAAACTGTCATTCTGATAACAAAGCCAGACAAAGACCTCACTCAGGAGACTATCGACCAATATCCCTCATTAATATGGACACAGCAATCCTTGAGATTTCTCACACTCCAGTACTTGTAATGGCTATGCTATAATACCTTTTAATTTATACTTAACTAGCACAAAAGTTGGATTTGAATTTAAGTGTGAATTTTGTTTGAAACCTGTTCATTCGTCCATTTGCTTATATTTTTGCCTTATGAAATATATCATACGTAACAGAGTGCACATTTTAAAGAATAATACTATAACAGACACCTTTATACACCCCATTTAGCTGAAGAAATAAAACATTTACTATGCTTTTGAAGATCCCTAATATATTCTTCACCTGTGTTCACCTATGATGTTTACCGGTTTCTTTAATTCCTGATGAAATCAGTTTCTTGTAATTATTCACTTGCTTTTCCCTACCATTTTAATATACATGTGTGTTCTAAAGCACACATTGCTTGTACACTGCTTTATTTATTTATTTATTTATTTTTATTTATTTATTTTGAGAGAGAGAGAGAGAAAGCGTGAGCAGGGGAGGGGTGAGGAGAGAAAGGGGGAGAGAGACTCCCTGCTGTCAGCTCAGAACCCAATGCAGAGCTCGATGGACAAACCACGAGATCATGGCCTGAGCTGAAATCAAGAGGAGTCAGAGTCGGACATTTAACCGACTAAGCCACCCAGGTGCCCCCTTAGCTTTGTTTTTAGCCTTTATATAAATGGTCTGATACTATATGCGTTGTTTTATTCTCATTATTATATTGATATTTATACATTTTGATTCATGTAAGTATAGTTCATTTTCACTGAAGTATTTTATCATACACATATACAAGACTTTATTTACCTTCAGTAATATTTATGAGCAATTTGGCTTGTTTTCCATTTCTTTTCTCTCATACTTTTGTTCTGAATATTGCTGTTCATGTTTTCTTATTGCACACATTCAAGAGTTTCTATTTAAAAACACAGCTTTAAGGTATATATCAAAGTCTTTCTATGTTAGTTTTTAAAGTAGGTTGTGGTCATTTCTTTTTTATGTAATCCAGTGTGGGGATTATAGTTAATACTGGATAAATAAAAAATTAATAATTATTTAAGCTAATTTCTTTCAGCATTTTAAAGATAGCATTTCATTGTTTTCTGGCTTTTATGTTTCTACTGAGAAGTCAACTATGAGTTTGTTACTCTTTTGAAGGTCATCTCTTTTTAAAGCATTGAAAGACCTCCTGAGTCTTGGGAAACCTTTCCCCAGGACACAGCAAGTCCCACATTTTAGCATTGGATGGAGAAGATTGACAAAAATTCAAAACCTCAATGTGATGCCAGAAATTCAGGGCTGAAGGCAACATATTAGTGTCAAATGACTATGGTGTGGATTTTTCACAGTCATCGTTGTCTTTTTTCCTTAGCTTATAATATTGGCAGCCATTATTTGCTCTTCACAGTAATGGACTCTATTGTCTATACTGCATCTACAATTTAAGTGATTTGTTATCCTGGATATTCACAGTCTGTCTTTTACTTTTCCTGTCATGTGTTTTGTATTGTGATAGGACTTTTTAATTTTAAATTTCTTGAATGTTTATTTATTATTGAGAGACAGAGATAGACAGAGCATGAGCAGGGGAGGGGCAGAGAGAGAGGGAGACACAGAATCCGAAGCAGGCTCTAGGCTCTGAGCTGTCAGCACAGAGCCTGACGTGGTGCTTGAACTCACAAACCGCGAAATCATGACTTGAGCCGAAGTTGGATGCTTAACCAACTGAGCCACCCAGGTGTCCCAGGACTTTTTAATTTTTAACATTATGAATATTAAAACCATGTTTTCTAAAAGTTGAGACATGAAAATGAGGATAATTACAGTACCAACATCAGCATGACCTAGACAGTGCCAGAAAAGAAGACTAAATGACTATGTCGTTTTAATGACAAAGAGAAGGAGCCTTATACCTGGATTAGGGAGAGTAACCAAAATAAAGCATACTACATGATGTATAAAAAATGTTTTGAGATTGGTTTTGGTGGAGAAGAGGATATAAAAGCAAATATTGAAACTGAATATTGCAAATAATTTTAAGTTAATAAAAAGTTTTTGCTTTTGTTTTTTGTTTTTTTCCATCTCCCCAAAAGACCCCAGTGATCAGTTAAAACTAGTGAGGATTAAGTGAATTAGCTTGGGCACAGTGTACAAATGAACACACATTAGCCTATCTGTCCCTTGCTTGCTTTGTAAAAGTAGAGTTACTTTTAAACTGAATAGTGTTACATTTCATGATTCAGAAGTTTCAGCTGAAATATCCTGTGGGTAAACAAGAGAGAAAGTTTTGATAACGTGTTCTGGCCCTTTCAAGTTTAGAACTTATTCTGGCAGTTCTTAACCAGCAGTCATGCTTTTGGTAGTGTATTGTGTTACATCACATTGTGGCAAGAAGGGTATGTTTCCCATAGCTACTAGGTTCTTCGATGTGAAGAAATGGGGAGTTTTAGATAATCTTGATGTTTAACATTTTAATAAATTGCAGAAAACATAAAAGAAACTTTGCTTTTATATAAATACATATTTATCAGACAGTGCAAATGTAAATTTTGACAAATTTCTTTCAGTCTATAAACTTCTTACCGAAGAAAATGAAAAGATCTTACCTGCTAAATAATGTATTCCTTCTATACAATACTGCTAAAATGGGGTACCATTTGCTTACCTGTGATACCGAGGCTTTCATAAAAGTTTTTTGGTCAATTTTTAGTTTCTTCAAAACATTCATAAACACTTAATGAGATTCTTGACATTATAAAAGTGTCAGAAAATAAGCATTTTAGACATTTGCTTCAACATGGCTATAGCTATCGTTGCCAGCCATAGAAAAAATGCTAAAATATTGATAGCAGTAAAATCATGTTTTCAAAGAATGGGAGAAGAATAATGTCTTCTAATTTGAAAATACATAAAAAATAAATATGGTGGAAAGAATTATGGTAAACCAATATTTTTATTTTTATTTATTTATTTTTTTGGTAAACAGAAATTTCTATGCCTTTTTCTCCAGAACTGTTGAATGATCTTTGAAGAGGCTAAGAGGAACCTTGAGAAGGGTGGTTTGACCTAAGTTGTTTTTGTGTGGGTTATAGAAAAACTCAGTGAACAAAATGGCTAATGTTTTTGTTTGTTTGTTTGAGATGAGACTATTGAGGACTCAAAAAATATCACCAGAAAGGGACTGCCAGCTTTAATAGGATTTTCTGTTTCTTTACTAAAACTATAATTTGTTTGGAATTCACCTTCACTCTCACAAGTTTAAATGATCTGTGTGTTTTAAAACCATTTTTCTTGAGGAAGAGAAGTTTAACTTTTAATGACATGCATTATGCTTTGAAGTGTTTAAAATGGGCATTTTAGACATAAAGTCTATATGGTAAATTCTTAGATACACTGGGCCTATAGGTCTAAAAACCTGCTGCTGCTTTTAGTAAGGAAAGTCTTAGTATTCTATGCCAAAATGGTTTTATTGAAAGGATATTTATTTATTTATTTTATTTATATATTTAAAAAAAATTTTTTTTAACGTTTATTTTTGAGACAGAGAGAGACAGAGCATGAATGGGGGAGGGTCAGAGAGAGGGAGACACAGAATCTGAAACAGGCTCCAGGCTCTGAGCTGTCAGCACAGAGCCCGACGCGGGGCTCGAACTCACGGAGGACGAGATCATGACCTGAGCCACCCAGGCACCCTGAAAGGGTATTTATTTAACCTGATGTCATCACATTAGACTGATAAGGGAAATAAGTGTGATGTAGGCTTAAGAATAGAGGTAAAAGTCAAGGTGAATTTTGTATTTGGTTGTATTCAGTTATACCCTCTGGTTTAAGAAGAAAAAAGAAAAAAGTCCTAAAGTCTGCAGGCAGATTAGAGAAGTATTGTTAAAAAAGGAAACATAAAAAGTAAAAATATCTTCATCAGATCGTGGAATAAAAAGGAAAGTCATTTTTTAAGTTAAATATAGATAATACCTGTTTAGTCTTATTATATTTATAATCTTTTTAAAAGTCTTCTATTTATGCACTTTAATAATACACAATAATAAAGCCTGCAATATTTATTATATAATGAAGAGCTTAAAAAGTTAAATTGTGTATCAGAAAACAGAACCTAAATAGTTAGGTTTTTCTCAAACATTATTTGTTGAATTAGTCCTATTAATTACTAATTGCCACTATTAAGTAGTCCTCTTGTTTAAATAATCACATTTGTGTAGTGGAAAAGTGCAGAACACACATTAATAGATAATTCTGAAAAAACACATTTTTGTATTTTTATGTTAAATAGTAAAAAATGTATATAAATATTTTTTTCTATATTGATTCTTTGAGATCTGGTTAGTTGTGTCCTGTGATAACTCTTTAAAAACGTTGGTCACCCTATACCAAAGATGAGGCTTAATTCAGTTCTGTATATTTGAGATTATAGGAAAAAGTAAACTAAATGTGAAATGTTGTAATTTTCAAATTTGCATCTTCTTATTTCCTAGAAACTGAGTTTAGTCATCTTAGAGGGCAAATGAAAGGACAAAACTAGCTAACATCAGTTCCTCTCTAATATTTTTTTACAGACTTGAAGTTGTTTAGTTTTTTTGTTGTTTCAGGGGAAAACATACACACACCACCACACCACATCCTCTCATACACAGTCAACAAATAAGCACCCTCCCCTTCCTCCTCCAAAAAGCTCCAACCACCCTGCACCACCTACTTGGGTTTACTAATTATAATGTTGAATTAACAAGGGAACATTAGAAGTTGTATAGTCCTTTTCCTATACATTTATACTCTGTTGTTTACTTATTTGTAAACCTTTCTCTTTTTCTGTATTTATCCATTCTTTTCTTTAGATAATTCTATTGGATAGCATAAAGAAATTATTTAAACAATGCATTCTTGTTCTAGTTTTTTAAAAGTTAACATCCTTATCACTCATTTATTCTCCAGAGGCTTCAGAACTAAAAATTCAAGTTGACATGCCAAAGAAGACCATATTTCTAGTTTTTCAGCATTTTTTTCTTTCAATAAAGAAATTTTTCACATTGAACATCAGATTTTATATTTCTGTGGTGTATCTGTCATATTATGCACTTTAAAATGAAAGTCGTTGGAAGAAATTAACTTTTCATATTTTTGCCCTCCCATATCACACTGGGATTTTGCTACAGCGATATAAAGCCAAATTTAGGAAAAGGATAGTCTCTTTTAAAGGCAACTTAAAAGGACTGTTTCTAGTGTTAAATGATAAGTAAAAAATGGCTTATTGTTTTGACAGTCATTAAATAGACATCCAGGGCTACTGGATGTTAAACACTAATTCCTAATGACAGTGTTTCTTATGTGCTAGACACTGGGATTGTATGCCTTAGATAAATCTCTCATGGTTACATAATAATCGTAGGTGGTATTATATCCATTTTGCATATTGTGGAAATTAAGCCTATTGAGAGGGAACTTATTCAGCAAATGCCAGGATTTAAATCCATGTTTGTCTCCCATTCTGTATTACATTATGACAAGAAGGTTTGGTTCTTATTTCAGCCTTATTAAACATCACAGTGTTGTTTACAAAGCAAGGATTTTTTGCCAGTTACTTTCAATAATATGATTCCACTATGTAATTCTTCTATAAAGAATAAACTTGTATTTAGAAACGCAAAATGCCATTACTACTGTTATTTTTCTCTGTTTGTTAGGCATCTCCAAGAGTTACTGTTGATGATTATTTGGTAGCAAAATTAGCAGATACTTTGAATCATGAAGATCCAACCCCTGAAATCTTTGATGACATTCAAAGGAAGGTATATGTTGAGTTTATCATTCTTTCTTATAAAAAATATGTATTTCTTTGTACATGTAATTCAATTTTTCAAAGGTTATTGAAACATAAAAGTATAAATAACTAAAAAGGTGAGTAATAGAACTCAGATTTCTCAGTTACAAAAAGGATAATAGGCCAGTTTGTTCATTTAATTGACAAGTGAGGAAAATACTTATGTTGGGTTGGTATTTAAATCTAAAGGGCCAGATACATAGTCTTAGACTTTCATGAGTTGATATGTCAGTAACCTGATGTAATTTATTTTACTGTGATCCTGGAGCCTTTATGTGGGCTTGTTTCTTAGAATATAGTACTTCCTAGAACACTATATATAACCTGTCATGTGACTTGTGTTGCTGTAGGACCATTTTCAATGCAGTTTAGGTATTGGAGTGTCCCTTAGTTGTGAAATTAGTTGAGAAATCATTATTTGTGATAGAGGCTTATTGTTGATATCTATATATCTGTGATCTGTGATTCTTTATAGCAAGACCTCTGTCTAGCTTTTGGTGAAATCTTATTAGTGAAAATTAGTATATTATCTGTATTAATGGTGGAATATCTTAATTTATTTCAATAAGGTTTATGAATTGATGCTACGAGATGAAAGATTTTATCCTTCCTTCAGACAGAATGCACTTTATGTGCGCATGTTAGCCGAGCTGGATATGTTAAAAGATCCTAGTTTCAGAGGATCAGATGATGGTGATGGAGGTAAGGTGACACACATTGCACATGTGTGTGTGTTTGTGTGTGTGTGTGTGTGTGTGTGTGTGTGTGTGTACACATAACGTATTCCTACATATATTCTGTTGCCAAAACATGATCTTTAAAACAAGATAGAAAATACCTTGAAGCCCAATTATAAATTATATTTAAATCTATAAATGAATGACAAAGTTTAGTTACCTCACTAAATCAAAATGTTGAAAATTTAATAACAGATTAGAACATAGCTATAAAAGCCTTGGAGTCTTAAAAAATGTTTTCTTGAATTGTATCACCCAAATATTTTTTATGATAGTTTCCCTTTTGCTAATAACTAATAGTATTCATGATTAACAGGATTATTGAGAGGATTAAATGAGATAACAAGTAGTGATCCTGAGAGTGTACCATAATCCAAAGAGCATTGTTTTAAAAAAACAGTTTTTTTCCCTTTAATTATACCCTGCACAGTATAAGCTGGAAGAAGCTACAAAAGTCATTTGTTTCAACATTGAATTTTTTCAGATGAGGCTATTACCGCTGTGGCATAATGAGGAAAGCAGATTTTGAGAATCAGAATATTTAGATTTTACTCCTGTTCTGCTACTTAGTACCTCTGTGATGTTGGCCAAATACTTAATTTCTTTAAGCCTCATTTTTCTTAGTTGTAAATCTAGGATAAAATTTTTGCCATATTTTCAGAGTTATTATGATATCATTTGTCAGATTTAAGGGAAATTATGTATATGAGAATGATTTATAGACTAAAACACAAATACCAGTTTTTATCAGTAGTATATAAGCTGTTATTTTTTTTTTTTAATTTTTTTTTTTTCCAACGTTTTTTATTTATTTTTGGGACAGAGAGAGACAGAGCATGAACGGGGGAGGGGCAGAGAGAGAGAGGGAGACACAGAATCGGAAACAGGCTCCAGGCTCCGAGCCATCAGCCCAGAGCCTGACGCGGGGCTCAGAGCCTGACGCGGGGCTCAGAGCCTGACGCGGGGCTCAGAGCCTGACGCGGGGCTCGAACTCACGGACCCTGAGATCGTGACCTGGCTGAAGTCGGACGCTTAACCGACTGCGCCACCCAGGCGCCCCTAAGCTGTTATTTAAAAATAGTGGGAGAGGCAGCCTTTAGAGCACAAGTCTCCATATTGTGAGGCCCAGTGGCCATTTTACTTGTGATCCAATTCATTAGTACTTATTAAACTAATTAAATATATAAGATTTGATTTATTTCAATAAGGTTTGAAATTTGTCTATATAAGCAATGAAAATAAAAAGTAAATGGGAAAGATTTGACAAAGTAATTATTTTAAGAGAATGCTTAAAATTTTTAAAATTTTAATTTTTTAAAATTTAAAAATTTTTTTTTTTTTGAAGAGTACTTCTGTAGGAGCTAACCTCAAGTTTAGTTTATCTGTACTTACTGTCTGTTGAAAAATCTTTTACAAAGCTGCTGTGAATTTGCAAGTAGCAGCGCTATTTCCAGAAAGGACTATTAGAATTTTTTTTTGTCTATTTCAATTCCATCTACTTTAGAAATTTCTTAGTATTGTGAAGTGGATTTGCTATATGACCCAGAATGAAAGAAGATATGTTGAATCATAATCAGCTAATTGTATGTGCTTCTAAATGATATATAATTTAAAATGGCGATAGTAGCAATATATTCTGTGGGAGTAGTTTTTGATCCTATAGTGTAAGAACTTTTCCAAAGTCTTGTAAATTCACTTGTAGCTTTTATTCATAATCTCTTAAGTGCTAAAAACCATACCTTAACTTAAAACTGTATATGAATTTTACTTGGCCATACATTAATTTGTATTTTTAACAGAGTTGCATCTTAATGGATAACTTCGCGTGTTCAGATATAGAATAAAAAACTGAGGGAAAGACATTAATTTTAATAATGTATAATTGACTTAGCTCTCTAACATTACTGTTTAAAAATAATTTTAGTTGCTTTTTAATTAAATGGCATTGTATATGAAGTTTTATATATCTTGTTTTATTAGTGAGATATTTAGGAACCTAGGGTTGCAATGTTTTTGAGCCAAATCTACCAAGAATAAGTGGAAATAATAGCTATATTAATAATCTATTTATTCTTCACAGGAAAGAAAAGTTTTATTTGTAATATGTCTTAATCCAGTAAAAACTAACAAAATACTTGAGACCTTTCTTAATGGACTTCACTCTGCAGTGTTTTCCTCATATTTACACTGTATCAGACAACTTCATATGATAATGGGAAAATAAAATATTTAATAATTGTTTTCCTATACATGAACACCTTTTTTTGGTATATGTTTTAGATGGGGCAACTTAGGTACATAAATATTTTCACTGAAATACCTGGCTTGGAAAACCATGAGGCTTAAGGAAACAGGTGTTTGGGAGTACCGTACCACAGTTTTCTGTGCTCTTTTGTTAATAAGTCTTTGCTTTGGTGACTTTCATTCTTAGCGTTTTAACCTTAGATAAAACAACTCTTTCCAAAATGTTATTAATGTATACTAAGTTGAATTTTCCCTCCCACAGAATCTTTTAATGGGTCTCCTACAGGAAGCATAAATTTGGTAAGTACTCTTAGGGTGCCTTAATTATTAAAGTGGCTTGAAAATATTATAAAAGGTGAGCCATAACATACATAAATAAATGATATATTAGAAGCTCTCAGATCATGCTTTAATATTTTAAGAAGTTACTTGCTTTAAAAGAAATGTTAAATTCACATATAAGAGCCTCTGAAATTTATTTTCACTTATAAGAGTGTGCTTAAGTCACACCTGCATAATTCAGTTGTATTTGATAAAAAATCGATTTCATATTTTCATTCCCAATATTTAGTATTTTGAAGTGACTTTGAACAGTGGTGTTTTGAATAGTAAACTTGTGACATATAAATGTGTACATTGAAATTCGCTCTTTCTTTTTGTGTGTAGAAGAGAAATATAAAATTAGGATATCTGAAAAATTCCAGATATTTCTAATAGTGTACACTGTAACAAATTCAGGTTTTTGTATATATAGAAAAAAAAGCTTAAAGCCTTATAGTAAATTAAGCAACTTTATCTTACGATTACAGGTTTAAGAATGACATATTTTTTAACATATAAGCTGTCATTGGCATTTTATACATTCATAGTAAAGTGTGAAATAATGAACATTTCAGTTCTTTTATATATCCATCCTTGGCATGAATAACTTACTTCATAAAATGTTGCTAGGAAGAAATATTATCTTCTATGAAAGTTTCAGTGCAATGTTTATGGGGGTGGTTAGGGAGAGATTGTTTCCTTTGTTTTTCATTCTAGCTACACTACTTTCATACTTTTTGTAATAGCTAAATGGTCTAGAGGTCCATTATCTTATGTTGTCTTCTGTATTACTAAAATGACCATATTGAGTGTTTTATTACTCTATAAATTACATAACCTTTAACAAAATACCAAGGCAGTCAGCTATAGTGTTATGTCAGAGGTGGTGTAACATTTAGAATATTTTCCTAAGTCATTTGGTATCACTACCATTTTTTTGTTGTACTCCATAGCCTTATAACGAGAAGGAATAACTCCCAGAGCATGAAGAAAGTATTAGTAATAATGTTCATTATATAGAAAAAATGCCTAAATGCAATGAAACTTTTCCTTCATTTGAAATTTCAGGTATTCATATTTGTAGTGTTTGTATAAATGTGTGAACACTAGTAACAAATACTTGTTTCCTTTATTCCATATTTGGAATAAATGCTTTTTCAAATAAGTTTCTTTATCACATAGTGATAGAAACCAGAACACTATCTTGATTGACAAAGGTCACACTTGAGGTTGATGACTTGACGTATTTTGTTATTCACTTAATTTTATTAAATTTGAGCTTTTAAGTAGGTGGAGTCTTTTGGATTCTTTTTAAATATATAGACAATTTTTTAAATTACTATTTTTTTAGGAAGAGAGTGTGTGTGAGTGGGGGAGAGGGGGGAGAAGGAAAGCAGGGAAGAGAGAGAGAGAGAGAGAGAGAGAGAGAGAGAGAGAGAGAGAGAGAGAGAGAGAATATCTTAGGCAGGCTCCATGATCAGCAGGGAGCCTGATCCCAGGACCCAAAGTCAAGAGTCAGGGGCTCAACTGACTGCACCACCCAGGAATCCCAATATATAGATAAATGTTAGCGGATAGCTCCATTTTAAAAATAGCTTGAAGTTTGTAAAATAGGTCATAATAGTTTTTTCCCATATAATAAGCAAAGAAAATATTTATTTGTATTGATTTACTCATTTTTCAATTGAGATTGGCACATGAATTGTAAACATTTCTAGCAGGGACATCATAGTTGTATGGGTTATCATAGTAAATCTGAATTTTCAGTTTTTGACTTAGCATAGTAGTTTAAAAAAGGATCTTCTTTTTTTGCCAAAGATTCAAGAATCTTAACCCAAGGATCACTGAACAAAAACTATGTTTTATTTCAGGGCAGCATTAGTGTACTTGTTTTGATCATAGTTTTCTTTTACTAAATAGTACTTATAATTCTAAATCAGACTGTAATTAATATTATTTCATCACTTGTAATTTTATATAGTCTCCTTGATATTTACATTTGCATTATACCTGTGACTAGTGTTTAAGAGATGTTTCAATAGATTATTTCATCATATTTAATGAAAATAATACTTATTAATTGTATATTTTAGGTGTACTAAAAAGACATTTATGTACAAAGTTCTATAACAACTTCTGGGTTGCATAGTATAAGATGCTAACATGTTTAAAGTAAGTAGCATTTAGCTGTTGAAATGTTACCTACAAGGAAAGGTTAATCATAATAATAATGATAGTAATTAACAACAATAATACTTTTTGAAAAACAATTGTTATATATTCTCTGTGATAGTTTGTAATTGGAAGAAGATCGTAGTAGATAACAATCTGAATTTTGTAGAAAATTCTATTTTCTTTGAAGCTTTTTCATATAAAAGTAATATTAAAACAAAGGTTATATTTCTAACAAGATATTTGACTATTGGTCATATGACCACTTAAATAAGTGGATTCTTTTTTTCTTTTCAAAGCATTATAATTTACTTTATAAACTGACAAAATTGTAGAGCAAGTATTATGCCATTACATCATGGGGAAAACTGAGGTACAAGAAAGAACAGTTGATTTGGCTAAAGTCTCTTAGGGTATCACTGGAGAAGCCCCATTTTAACTAAATGATTCACCTTCTTGACTTGACCAGGGGAATGCTGTGGATTATTTGTGTGGAATTATCATATTTTGCTTCTCTTAATCAGTCTTCAGTAGATAAATTTTGGCCTTCTCCTTAGAATGCAATTGCCTTAATTTAAATGGCTTTGTGTAACATGTATGGCTGCATTTAAGTCATTTAACTGACTCTTTAGTAGTATTGGTAATATCATGTTAAGACTTCGGAGTTCATTCAGATACTGTGGTTTTTAAAGTGTAAGATCTCTGAACCATATAATGTCTGTGTGTCAAGAAGTCCCCAAGACCATTTTGATGTTCAGTGATTACTAAGAGGACTCACAGGGCTCAGCATAGTCATGCTTATAGATAGGATTTATTATAGACAAAGGATATAAAGCAAAATCAAAAGGAAAAGGCTCATGGGACAAAGTCCAGAGGAAACCAGATACAAGTTTCCAAGAATCCTCTCCCATGGAAACCTCATGGGACATACTTAATTCTCCCAGCAGTGAAAGTGACAACACATATGAAATGCTGGTACTAAGAAAGCCCATCTGAGACTAAGTGACCAAGGTTTTCATTGGAAGCCGGTCACATAGGCAAACTTCTGGTTAGTGTATACTAAAATTCAAGACTCCCAAAAGGAAAGCGGGTGTTCAACATAAACCACATTGTTTATACAAACAGGTTAGGTACAATGAATGACTTTTAGCAGTTAGGCAGTGGTGGGAACCTTCCCACCAATTGTCATCCAAGGGCCAGGCTTGTAAGCAGTCCTTTCTGAGGAGAGCAATTTCAAGTTAATTCTTTTTTGTTGCTGTTTATTTTTCTCCAGCTTTACTGAGTTATAACTGACATAAAACATTATATAAGTTGAATACATACAACATATTGATTTGATAATTACATAATGGTTACTACCATAAGGTTAGCTAACCCCTCTATCACATCACATAGTTACCATTTTTATATTAAGAACATATAAGATTTACCTTCAGTAATTTCAAGTACATAATATGGTGTTATTATTATTATTATTATTATTATTATTATTATTATTATTATCACTACTACTACTACAATAAATATAATTGACTCAAGGTAACTCTTTCCTGCAGTCTATCATGATGTGATTATGTTCCCTTCTAGGTATGTGTGGGTGTATGTATCTGAGGCAAAAAAGTTTTAAATTTAAACCCAAAGGCCATAGTTAAAAAAGATTCATTTTGAATCACTCAGTAATGATTTTTGTGCAATTATTTTTCAAAATTATTTGAAATCTGTCTTAGAGTCTGGATTCACTTCATACAGATCACAATAATAGATAACTTTTTGTGTTAGGCAGTCTTACTAAATGTTTTACATGTCTTCTTATTTAATCCTTATGTAACCAATGTGTAGGTACTATTATTCTCATGTTAGATAAGGAATCTAAAATTATTTCTAAATTAATAAATAATAAGGAATTGGTTCTAGTACATTTTAAAAAATTGAAATGTTAAGAATATGTCTACTGATTTTTTCCATATTTTTTTCTTGCCATGTATTGAATATAATCAAGAAGTAGCAAGTGCGGATAAGCAATGAAGGAAGAAATAATCTGATGTACTAAGTTGATTTCCGAATTTCTTTGTTTTATAGTTTTTTTAATTGTGGATTTTCTCTATCCTGTTCATATAAATAGAGAGGATTATTGTTGGGGGAGGGATACAAATAATATAAAGATTACATGGGGCAAAGATGGGTAAGGCATATGTGACATAAAATGCTTTAACACTTTTTTTCCTATAAAATTAAAAATGTATACATTTATTTATTTATTTTTTTTTCCAAGTCGTTAGATGACCTTTCAAATGTATCTTCTGATGACTCAGTACAACTTCATGCTTACATTTCAGACACTGGTAAGAGACTTTGTGGTACAATTATTGCTTAAAAATTATTGATTATTATTACACCTGGATTATTTTCCACATATATTTTTACAAACCATTTTTCTGTTCTATAGTCGTATTTTTAAGTTACATGTTTTTCTGCATTGTTTTTTGTTAACTTCTAAAATGTTTATTGTGTATATGGTTTGATATATACTTTGTATCATGTTTGATGATACCTTATATGTATGTTAGAATATACTTATATATCTTCCTTCTCTAAGGTTGTTACTGTTAACACTTGGAAAAGCTTAAATTCTAAGCATTTTGTCATAGCTAATAAACTTGAAACCCAGTCTTTTCCTCTTGTTTGTGTCTAGCTGATAACTGTCTGCAGAATTCTTAAGAAATCACTTGGGGTAGATTTTAGCTCAATCTTTTTCATAATGCAGAGTCAGACTAGATAACTGGGTTAATGAAACTTTGGTATAGGAGCTTACAGAAGTTTAAGGAATGCTTGGATAAGGTGAGAAACCTCTAAAATTTTGTGACTCAGTCAGCATACATGCAAAATGGTTAGTGAACTGAGGAAAAAAATCAATTTACATCATTGCCACTGGGTTATTAGATAATGCCAATGAGTAGTAGGTAATGGTGGTTTACTTGTCCAGCCTCTCACTAGATTACAGGATTATGTCTGTCAGATTACATTTGAAATATTACCATATTGAGGTATCTCAGTTCAATTTCGTGCTTACGTTTTAGGTACTAAAAAGAGATCTTACAGTACCAATGCAGTTTAAAAGATAATTTACATCTTTTTTTTTTTTTTTTTTTTTTTTTTTTTTTAAGATCTCTGTTTTCTTTTGCTTCTCACTGGAGCTAGAATCTCATTTTGCACTGTGTTACCTGCCATATTTCTGAAATAAGTTATTTATAATTGCTGTCTAAGTTGTTCTTTTATCCTTTACAGTTAGTTGGTGCATACACTACCTGCTCTTAAGGGTCATTGGATGACACCTTTGTCAATAAAACCAGAAGTTTTGTTGCTTTTCCTTCTAGCTTTTGTTATAGTTGTTTCACTGTTGTTTCAATTTTCCTTCCTGAAATGTAAAATTCTTTTTAAAAGTCTCTCTTTTCTTTGTTGGTTTGTCTTCCAAATGGGAGGATATTTCCAAACTGCAAATATTCGGTATTTGTCCTTATTTCTTTCTTGAGGACCTTATACTTTATGTCTCAAGGAAGATACTCATGTTCATGTTTCTTTTGTAGATCTTTCTTTTCTCTAAACATTCTGATTTTCTAGCTCCTTTATCCATTTACTTAAAAGTATTTATTAGCTTCTTAAAATGTATGGAAGCACTAAAAGCATTTTTAATAAATTGTTATTTCTGTCAGACAAACTTAAGTATAAATACTAAAGAGGCAACATAATATAGTTGTTAAGAGCATAACTTTTTTCCCATTTGCGTGGGTTCAAGTCCCAGCTCTGCCACCTAATGGTTGGGTGAACCTGGCAAGCTCCTTAACTTCTGTGATCCATAAAATGGATCAATAATAATGTGTACCTCACAGAGCTGTTCTGAGACTAATTAATTACATTAGTAATTACGTGAGTAGCCATTATATATTAGTGTTTGTTCAATAAATATTTTACCAGTTAGACTTCATAGTCTCTGAGTCTAGATTTTATGTTTTTAACATCTTATTACAGGAAGTAGAACGTAGATTCTAGTGAAGTGCTTCTCAAGGAGTGATCCATGGGCTACTGAACACTTCTCTTTGTGTAATCTTTAAAATCTACTAGCTAAATTCAGCAATGTACTTAGTGATGAGAGCTTGATTTACATTCTGGTCTAGTTCCTTATCTCATTCTGGATTAGTGACACATAGCTTGTACATCACCTGCCATAAGTAACATTGTCTTAATGAAAGCAAAACCTATTTCCACTGTAATATCTCACCGTCATCTTATAATAAATATATGCAGCCTCATTATCTGTTTTTAAAATCAAATTACCTTTTTGTCTTCTGCACAACCTATTCTTCCTATTGTTCATGCACCCGAGTCATGAGCTCCTCTGCCTGTCAATTTGTGAGAAATCTTTTTTAGAATGCTTTCTTAACATTCTTCCCTTTATTTCTTTTCTATTCCATCCTAGTCTTGCTCTTGTTAACTTCTAGTTGGTTATGATTTGTTGCCTAATAGGCTTCTGCTTTCTGTTTTCTTTCACCAAACCTCTCTTGAACACAACAGATAAAACTGTTGCCTCATTGCCGTGCTAACTCTGTTGAGTGGTGCTGGTTCTATAACAGGATGAAAAAGTTCGGTGTAGTTTGTTCTGCACAGGTCTCTGTGAGAAGGATCATTGGAAGAAGTGAACAGTGGATAATAAATAATGTTACAGAGAGCTAAAGTCTCAGAGAGTGAAGCAACCAAAGTCTATCCCTAATCTTATATTTTGACAAATCAGGAAATTGATATTAGATAAAAAGGGAACAAAGGGCAATTCTGAGTAGACAGTGCAAATCTTAGAAAAATGTTGATGAAAGCCTAAAAGAGGTTTCTGTCCAAACTGCATTTGCCAGTTTGGATTTTTAGCGTTCATGCTATTAAAATAATTTAGTAAGATGCTATGCAAACCCTTCTGGGCCTAATTATATACAAAATACAAAATATTTAGTCAGCCACTATTTCCCCTCACAATTATGGATTAATGTAATCTATTATTAGAAGAGCAATTTATACTTGTGGGCCAAGTGGTAGTATAAAGTGCTATTGGAAATCCTGCCTTCCACGCATAGAAAGGCTGAAAACAGTAAAATAAAAATAGCTACAGGGAGAAATGTACAGGTGCCATAGGCCATGACGAAAAATAAATTTAGGAAAGCAAAGTGGAGTTGAAGCCAGGGAGCTCACAGGAGCATAAACATTTCTATCTTGATTTTATTTTTTTTTTATTTTAATCAAAAAAGATTTTTTTTTTTTTTTATTTTAGAGAGTGAGCGAGTAGGGGAGAAGGGCAAAGGGAGAGAGAGAGAGGGAGAGAGGGAGTGAGTCTAAGCAGGCTCTGTACTTAGCATGGAGCCCCATGTGGGGCTCAATTTCACGACTCTGGGATCATGACCTGAGCTGAAACTGAGCCACTCGGGCACCCCTGCTATTTTGATTTTTGAGAGCATTTTCATGTCTCTCAAATTTAGAAGTGGCAGGATGAGCTAAGGCCATAGTAAGCTGGAACCTAGTACTTCACATGAAGCCCAGAGTAACCAAGGGTGGCTTAATAGGAACGAGGAACTAGAAAAACTTAGCCTGGTGTCAAGAGAATAAAACAAAGAATGCCAAGATCATGTCTGGAAATGGTACCCACAAGAAATTGAAAGCCCGTCTTGATTCCCAGCGTGGGTGTGTCTAGATATAGCCATCCTCAAGTGATTGTGTACCACAGGGTCTCCTAGCCTGAGGGGATATTAAAAACACTCGTAGAGATAAAAGCTAAGGCAAGAATGCAACACTTTGTCAAAAGAACCAAAATAAAATCATAGAAAAAAATACTGTAATTGAGACTGAGGTCAGTGGATGGATTAAGAATCAGACCAGATATAGATGACTAGAGACTCAAAACTTGTAGAGACCTGAAGAAACGATCTAGAATACAACACTAGAAGGAGGAAAGAAACTGGAAAATAGGAAAGAAAATTAGAGAAAATGATTCACAACAAATGTCTTAAGTTTAGTACAAAATCGGAACAGGTTTTGAGTTTACCTCACTAGGATGCTGTGTAGGAAAATGTCTTTAAAAAAAAAAAAATCTCCAGAATGAACTACATTTATAAATTTTTGATAATTGTAAACAGTAAAGAGACTTGCCAGAAGTCCATGAATTGTAGTTCTTGGCTTTTGCTTTGTGTTTGGTGGGAGAGATATTAATTGAAATACAATTGAATAGTGAAAGCTAGTATCAAAGGTTGTTATTTTATATCTGTTACTTTTCTTTTATTAAATATGTAGAGAATAATGTTACATTATGAGGCAGTAGTGTGGTGTCATACTAAGAATAGGTACAAGCTCTTGAGGAAGTGAGTCGAAGTAGGTAGGTATCACTGTGTGGCTAGTAGTGTCATCATAAACTTATAATGTGAATGTGAGTCCAGAGGATGAGAGTCTTTTATCCTTTGGTGACATCCTTTTGTCTCAGTCTGTCATTTCAAATTCTTCTTCACTTCATGTTCTTTTGTTTGTTTTTGTTCTTCATCTTCCTCTTCTGTGTGTGTTTTGCTCCTCTTCATTTTGTTTGAAATGACTAGTATATGCTGACTATGACCCATATGCTGTGGCAGGCGTTTGTAATGATCATGGCAAGACGTACGCGTTATATGCTATCACTGTTCACCGGCGTGGTCTTAACAGCGAGGAGATGTGGAAAACCTATCGCCGTTACAGCGACTTTCATGACTTCCACATGAGGATCACTGAACAGGTAATCCTCCACTGAATGTACATTTTCGAGTTTGTGCATTTTTTGTTGTTTCCTAATTTGATGTTTGATTCTAAATAGCTCTGAGGATGCTAAGATAATGAGCAGAGCCAAAGGAAGTAAGGTAAGAATTTTTGTATAGTCAGCATAATGTTAGAATGATTAGGAGCATTTAACCAGTAAATCAGTCTTAAACCAGTTATAACCATTGTAGACTAGTGACAAAATATCAGTGGTCTGCTTTGGAAAATTATAATGAATGTATCTTTCTAACTGTGTGTGTGTGTGTGTGTGTTTGTGTGTGTGTGTTTGTGTGTGTGTTGTGCTTTGCAAGAGGTTTTTGGGATTTAGGTTTGGTTTAAGATATGGAGGAGTATCACTGTAGGGCATTTTGTGTTTTTATTTTGGACAATATAATCCAGAGCTATAGTTAAATAGTATCCTTACCCAATAGTGTAACAGTTAAATCCTTGGTCTATTAAGTTGTTTTAAGAACCACAACCTAAATTAAGTTTAACATTAGCCAATTAATGTTTTAACTCTTACTAAATACATCCCTCTTGTTTTATAGAAGTATGTGGACGCTTAAAGACAACAAATGTAAATGAATTATTTCTCTATTTTACTTTTTATTAAATACTTTTTTCCTTAACTTAAAAAAAAAATAGATCATCATCACATGAATTGGAATATGTGATCTATGGAATGTAACTTTTGAGAATCTGTGATTTCATTCAAAGTTTTTTAACTATACATGCTGGTTTTAAACCAGTAAAAATACTGATAATTAATGGTGACATCTGAATGGACAGAAGCTTTGAAATGACATTGTATTATTTGACTAATCAGAAAATATCTTTTTTCAGTTAAGATAATGGAAAAAATATGGTTGGCACCATGATCATTTCATTAAAATACTCTGTGAATAGAGTGAGATAAACAATTAATAGCTTAAAAGTGATTAAAACCAGATTAGGGTTGACTCCAGAAGCCCATATGAAAAATACTATTTTAAATTATATTCATAAGGAAATTAACAACTTTGGACATGTCTCTTCTTCTGTTTTTGTTGTCTTGGTTTGTTTCTTCAGCTTAGATTGATTTTTTTGCAGAGGTGAAAGAATTTTCTGTCCCACATTGATGAAATAATTGCTTTAATTTTATAAATATTACCTATTTTAGAGTCTAAAATCCCACAGCTTATATTATCTGTCTTCCCATCCTCATATATCAACCAAACCTGATAAATTTTAAAATAATTTGAATTGCTAAGTAGTTTTATTTACTTGGAAATCAATGGGAATTTGGAATAATGTGAAATTTTCTTTGTTTGAATAGTGTTAACTTTTTACTATTAAGAGGAATAATAACTGCATAATTTAAATATTCTAGGCAAGGACTGTAAATATCATGTTTATGTTTACATGTTGACAATTATAAGTGAAGAACATACTTTAAAAAAAAAACAAAACCTTTATTAATAGAACAGTCCATACAGAAATTTCCTTTTACAATACAGCAAAAATTCAATGAAATTAATAAAGTGAATTCATTTTTATTTTTTATTACTTTTTTTTTTTTTTAACATTTATTTATTTGAGAGACAGAGCACAAATGGGGGAGCGGCAGAGAGAGAAGAAGACAGAATCTGAAGCGGGCTCCAGGCTGTTAGCTGTCAGCTGTCAGCACAGAGCCTGATGCAGGGCTTGAATCCACAAACTGTGAGATCTTGACCTGAGCCAAAGTCGGTTAACAACTGAGCTACCCAGGTGCCCCAAGAGAAGTCATTTGTAAAAGGGCTCATTGCAGGCAAAGTGCATGTGTTTTGACTTTGTGTTTCTTATCAAGTCACAGTAGTGTATGATTACTTAGATTGCTCACAGAGCTTAAGAATTTAAAAACAAAGCTTCTAAGTGAAAATGTAGCTTTAAGGAAAATGCTGAACATTTGTAAATAAGACCCAGGCTATTCGCCTTTTAGCTCTGCCTTATCTATATTTTTTTTTAATTTTTTTTTTTTTTTTACATTTATTTATTTTTGAGACAGAGAGAGACAGCATGAACGGGGGAGGGTCAGAGAGAGGGAGACACAGAATCTGAAACAGGCTCCAGGCTCTGAGCTGTCAGCACAGAGCCCGACGCGGGGCTCGAACTCACGGACCGCGAGATCATGACCTGAGCCAAAGTCGGCCGCTTAACCGACTGAGCCACCCAGGCGCCCCTGTCTTATCTATATTTTTAAACTCAAATCTCTCATAAAACAGCAGAAGAAAAATGCAGTGATTCATAGTAATTCATCAGTTGGTAACAGTACAACCTATTGACACAAATAAATTTTAACTCCATAGAGCTCTTCAAGTGTTAACATTATTTTAAAACAGATTTTGTTTTCTTAACTTTGTGATGTAAGCTTTTCCAGTCTAAATATACTATCATTTTCTTTACAGATGTTTTTAGGCTCATTGGATGTTTTATTGATAAAGATTTATAAAATTGAAAGAAAATAATTAATATTAAATATCACGTTATTTTAGAAATGGCCTGAACTATGCATTTATTTATTCAGCATATATATATATATATATATATATATATATATATATATATATATATATATATATATATACATACACACACACTGAGTTTTTTCTGTGTGCCTGGTACTGTTCTCAGTGCTCAGAATACAACAGTGAGCAAGACAGACCTAGTCTTTGCCTCTGGGAGCCTACATTCTAGTAGACACTGCAATTGTATTATATTGAGTGAATTGTATATTAGCACAGATAAAATACTAGTGATTTAAATATTAAGTATGCTTTAAGGTAACTGAGTAAAAGTATTTATGTGCTTGGATATAAACAAATTTTGAATCCTTGTAACGTTTAAAAAATATTTTAAAAATATTTAAAAAATAATGGGGGGCACCTGGCTGGCTCAGTCATTAAGTGACCAACTTCAGCTCAGGTCATGATCTCACCATTCATGGGTTTGAGCCTCATGTCAGGCTCTGTGCTGACAGCTCAGAGCTTGGAACCTGCTTCAGATTCTGTGTCTCCCTCTCTCTCTGCTGCTTTCCCATTCACACTCTGTCTGTCTCTCAAAAATAAATATTAAAAAAAAAAATACATTCATGAATTTTTGCAGAGAGAATTATATTACCTTTTAGGGAATGGGCTCCCTTTACCTTGTATTTAAATATAATCTTTAAAATACCACGATTATAGTAAGTTTAATTAGAGTATAAAATTTCCCCATTTTTCTTTTTATAATAGCAATATTTGAGAAAACTATCAGTCCTATATTCTTCTGTTCTAGACAGTTTAAAAAGGAGTTTGATAATCTTGGCTTTAAGAAAATAACTATTTTTGTGGCATTTAATTTATTTCTTTTTATTAACAACATTTAATAATTTAAAGTTTCTGAAATTAAAAAAATTTCTTTTTAATGTTTATTTTTGACAGAGAGAGAGAGAGCAAGTAGAGGAGGGGCAGAGAGAGAGGTAGACACAGAATCTGAATCAGGCTCCAGACTCAGCCGTCAGCACAGAGCTCGATGTGATGCTTGAACTCACAAACCACAAGGTCATAACCTGAGCTGAAGTCAGACACTTAACCAACTGAGCCTCTCAGGCACCCCCAAAATAAATTGTTGTTTTATTGCATACTGTTATTCCCTTGATGTATTAATTTGCCAGGGCTATCATAACAAAATATCATAGACTAAGTGGCTTAAACAATAAAAATAATTTTCTTGCAGTTCTGGAGGTTAGAAGTCCAACATCAAGGTGTTGGTAAATTTGTTTTTTTCCTGAAATATCTCTCTTTGGCTGTCAAATGGATGCCTTTCTTAATATGGCCTCACATGGCCTTTTCTGTGTGTGCTCACGTCCCTGGTGTCTCTTTTCTCTTTGCGTGTTCAGATTTCCTCCTCTTATAATGATACCAGTCATATTAGATTACACCCACCCTGAGGGCTTTGTTTTACTTAATTCCCTCTCTGAAGTCCCTGTCTGCATATATAACCCCATTCTGAAGTACTAGGGGTTAAAGACTCAGCATCTGAACTTGGGAGCGCAGTACACTTCACCCATAACGTACTTGTAATAGTAGAATAAAGTATGTATTCTGTAAAATTAAATCAGTAGTTTCGGAGAGGTGGGTGGCCAACATGGCTGAGACGTAGGGGAATCTGTACTTCCCATGTCTCTCAAACAAAGAAGGGCTGAAGCCAAAGGACTTTGAACCCCAAGAGTCTGGGAGGAAAAGAAACTAAGTTTACCAGGGAGAAACCAGGACAACCTGAGGGGCCATAGGGCTATTTCAAGGAAAAAATTAAACCACACCTGGTGGAGGGTCCAAAACATCATTACGAGTAGGGAAATAAAATAACCAAAGTCACAACAACAGAGAGAAAGTAACACTCTCCACAAAACACTTCCTGAAGGGCCAGACCCTGGACAGTGTATGACCCCCTTTAACATAGCAGTGCTCGCAGATGTAGAGCACACATGACAAGCTTTTAAAACTCATAAGGGACAGAAAACTAGCCAAAATAATGCAATGGAAGAATTCTCATCAAATTCCAGGAAGAAATGACAGCTAAAAAATTGATCAAAACAGATACAAGCAACATAACTGAACAAGACTTTAGGAATCTATTGCCACAGAGATCAAGAGTTATCATGAATTTAAAAAGTGCTATAATGAGGTGCAAAATAAAATGGAGGTGGCCACAGTGTGAACTGAAGAGACAGAAAGGGAGAATAGGTGAATTAGAAGATAAAATTATGGAAAAAGAGAAAAAAAATCTAGGATTATGAGGGGAGAATTAGAGAACTAAGTGATTCAATGAAACGGAACAATGACTGTATCATAGGAATTCCAGAAGAAGAGAGAGAAAGGGGCTGAAGGTGTTACAAACAAATCGTAACTGAGAATGTCCCAATGTGGGGAAGGAAACAGGCATTGAAATCCAAGAGGCACAGAGAACTCCCTTCAGACGTAACTTGAATCAATCTTCTGCACCACATATCATAGGGAAACTGGCAAAATACAAGGATAAAGAGAGGATTCTGATAAACAAGCCTTAACATACAAGGGTAGACACATAAGGGTAGTAGCAGACCTATCCACTGAAAGTTGGCAGACCAGAAAGGAGTGGCAGGAAATTTTCAGTGTGTGAACAGGAAAAATATGCAGCCAAGAATCCTTTGTCCAGCAAGCCTGTCATTCAGAATAGAAGGAGAGAAAGATTTTCCCAAACAAAAACTGAAAGAATTCATCACCAATAAACCAGCCGTACAAGAGATCCTAAAGGGGATTCTGTGAGTGAAATGTTGCAAGGACCACAAAGTACCAGAGACATCACTACAAGCATGAAACCTGCAGATAACACAATGACTCTAAACGCATATCTTTAAATAATAACACTGAATGCAAGTGTACTAAATGCTGCAATCAAAAGACATAGCGTATCAGAATGGATAAAGAAACAAGACCCATCTATTTGCTGTCTACAAGAGACTCATTTTAGATCTGAGGACACCTTCAGATTGAAAGTGAGGGGATGGAGAGCTATCTATCATCCTAGTGAAAATCAAAAGAAAGCTGGAGTAGCCATACTTATATCAGACAAACTGGACTTTAAAAAAGGTTGTAACGAGAGATGAAGGGCATTATATAATAATCACTGGGTCTATCCATCAGGAAGAGCTAACAATTATAAATGTCTATGCACCGAATTCAGGAGCACCCAAATATGTAAAACAATTAATCACAAACATAAGCAACCTTATTGATAAGAATGTGGTAATTGCAGGGGACTTTAATACTCCACTTACAGCACTGGACAGATCATCTAGACAGAGAATCTGTAAAGAAACAATGGCCCTGAACGATACATTGGACCAGATGGACTTGACAGATACATTTAGAACTCTGTATCCCAAAGCAGCAGAATATACTTTCTTCTCGAGTGCACATGGCACATTCTCCAAGACAGACCACATAATGGGTCACAAAACAGCCCTCAGTAAATATAAAAGAATTGAGATCATACCATGCGCACTTTGAGATCTCAATGCTAGGAAACTTGAAATCAACCCGAGGAAAAAGTCTGGAAAACCTACAGAAGCATGGAGGTTAAAGAACATCCTGCTAAAGAACGAATAGGTCAACCAGGCAATTAGAGAAGAAATTAAAAAATATATGGAAACAAATGCAAATGAAAATACAACAATCCAAACCCTTTTGGATGCAGCAAAAGCAGTCCTAAGAGGAAAATACATTGCAATCCAGGCCCATCTTGAGAAATAAGAAAGATCCCAAATACAGAATCTATCAGCACACCTAAAGGAACTAGAAGCAGAACAACAAAGACACCCCAAACCTAGCAGAAGAAGAGAAATAATAAAGATCAGAGCAGAAATGAACAATATAGAATCACAAAAACAAAACAAAACAGTAGAACAGATCAATTAAACCAAGAGTTGGTTTTTTGAAAAGATAAACATAATTAATAAACCTCTAGCCAGGCTTCGGAAAAAGAAAAGAGAGAGGACCCAAATAGATAAAATCACAATTGAAAATGGATTTATTACACCCAATCCCTTAGAAATACAAGCAATTACCAAGGAATACTATGAAAAATTATATGCCAACAAACCGGACAACCTGGAAGAAATTGGACAAATTCCTAAACACCCATACAGTACCAAAACTCAAGCAGGAAGAAATAGAAAATTTGAACAGGCCCATAACTAGTGAAGAAATTGAATCACTTACCAAAAATCTCCTAACAAATAAGAGTCCTGGACCAGATGACTTCCAAGGGGAATTCTACCAGACATTTAAAGCATAGTTAATATCTGCTTTATTATATTTTATATATTATATATTATATATATAATTATATATAATTTAATAATATATATAATATTATAATATATATATTATTAATATCTGCTAATATTCTCAAGCTGTTCCAAAAAATAGAAATGGAAGGAAAGCTTCCTGACTCATTCTATGAAGCCAGCATTACTTTGATTCCCAAACCAGACAGAGACCCCATAAAAAAGGAGACCTACAGGCCAATATCCCGGATGAATATGGATGCAAAGATTCTCAACAAGATACTAGCAAATCGAATTCAACAGCATATAAAAAGAATTACCATGATCAAGTGGGATTCATTCCTGGGCTGCAGGGCTGGTTCAACATTCACAAATCAATCAATGTGATACATCACATTAATAAAAGAAAAGAACCATATCATTCTGTCAATAGATGCAAAAAAGTATTTGACAAAATACAGCATCCTTTCTTGATAAAAATCGTCAAGAAAGTCGGGATAGAAACATCATAAAAGCCATTTATGCTGGGGTGCCTGGGTGGCTCGGTTGGGCGACCGACTTCGGCTCAGGTCACAATCTTGCAGTCTGTGAGTTCAAGCCCCATGTTGGGCTCTGTGCTGACAGCTCAGAGCCTGGAGCCTGCTTCAGATTCTGTGTCTCCCCCTCTCTCTACCCCTCCCCTGCTCACGCTCTGTGTCTCTCAATAATAAATAAATGTTAAAGAAAAAAAATTTAAAAACATTTATGAAAAGCCCACAGCTAATATCATCCTCAGTGGGGAAAACTGAGAGCTTTTCCCCTGAGATCAGGAACGTGACAGGGATGTCCACTCTCACCACTGTTGTTTAACATAGTGTTGGAAGTCCTAACATCAACAATCAGACAACAAAATGCAAAGGCATCAAAATTGGGAAAGATGAAGTCAAACTTTTCACCTTTCGCAGACAACATGATACTCTATGTGGAAAACCTGACAGATTCCACCAAAAGTCTGCTAGAACTGATACCATGAATTCAGCAAAGTCTCAGGGTACAAAATCAATGTACAGAAATTGGTTGCATTTTTATACACCCGTAATTAAGCAACAGAAAGAGAAATAAAGACACTGATCCCATTTACAGTTGCACCAAGAACCATAGAATACCTTGGAATAAACCTAACCAAAGATGTAAAAGATCTGTATGCTGAAAACTATAGAAAGCTTATGAAGGAAATTGAAGAAGACACAAAGAAATGGGAAAACATTCCATCCTCATGGATTGGAAGAATAAATATTGTTAAAATGTCAATACTACCCAAAGCAATCTACACATTCAGTGCAATCCCAATCAAAATTGCACCAGCATTCTTTTCAAAGCTAGAACAATCCTAAGATTTGTATGGATCCACAAAAGACCCCAAATAGACAAAGTAATATTGAAGAGGAAAACCAAAGTGGGAGGCATCACAATCCCAGACTTTAGCCTCTACTACAAAGCTGTTATCATCAAGACCATATAGTATTGGCACAAAAACAGACACATAGACCAGTGGAATAGAATAGAAACTCCAGAATTGGACCCACAAATGTATGGCTAACTAATCTTTGACAAAGCAGCAAAGAGTGTCCAATGGAAAAAAGACAGCCTCTTTAGCAAATAATGCTGGGAGAACTGGACAGCAACATGGAGAAGAATGAAACTAGACCACTTCCTTGCACCATACACAAAAATAAACTGAAAATGGATAAAGGACCTAAATGTGAGACAGGAAATCATCAAAACCGTAGAGGAGAAAGCAGGAAAAAACCTCTTTTATCTTAGCCACTGCAGGTTCTTACTCGAGACATCTCCAAAGGTAAGGGAATTAAAAGCAAAAATGAACTGTTGGGACCTCATGACGATAAAAAGCTTCTGCACTGCAAGAGAAACAGTCAACAAAACTAAAAGGCAACTGACAGAATGGGAAAAGATATTTGGAAATGACATACCGGATAAAGGGCTGGTATCCAAAATCTATAAAGAGCTCATCAAACTCCACACCCGAAAAACAAATAATCCAGTGAAGAAATGGGCAGAAGACATGAATAGAGTCTTTTCCAAAGAAGACATCCAGATGGTCAACAGACACATGAAAAGGTGCTCAGCGTCGCTCTTCATCAGGGAAATACAAATCAAAACCACACTGAGAGTCAGAGTGGCTAAAATGAACAAATCAGGAGACTATAGATGCTGGCGAGTATGTGGAGAAATGGGAACCCTCTTGCACTGTTGGTGGGAATGCAAACTGGTGCAGCCGCTCTGGAAAACAGTGTGGAGTTTCCTCAAAAAATTAAAAATAGATCTACCCTATGACCCAGCAATAGCACTGCTAGGAATTTACCCAAGGGATACAGGAGTGCTGATGCATAGGGACACATATACCCTCATGTTTATAGCAGCACTTTCAACAATAGCTAAATTAGAGAAAGAGCCTAAATGTCCATCAGCTGACGAACAGATAAAGAAGATGTGGTTTATATGTATAATGGAATACTATGTAGCAATGAGAAAGAATGAAATATGGCCTTTTGTAGCAATGTGGATGGAACCGGAGAGTGTTATCCTAAGTGAAATAAATCACGCAGAGAAAGATACCATATGTTTTCACTCATAGGTGGATCTTGAGACACTGAACAGAAGACCATGGGGGAGGGGAAGGGGGAAAAAAAAGTTACAGGGAGGGAAGCAAACCATAAGAGACTCTTGGATACTGAGAACAAACTAAGGATTGCTGAGAGGTTGGGGGAGAGGGGAAAGTGGGTGATGGGCATTGAGGAGGGAACTTGTTGGGCTGAGCACTGGGTGTTATATGGAAACCAATTTGACAATAAATTATATTAAAAATAAATCAGTAGTTTAGGATAATGTAGATAAGTAATATTCTGGAAAATTAAATATTTTTAGGACACCTTGAAAAAATAAATTTATTTCCATAAGGTATGATTTTTTTAAAAAAATTTTTGAGGGAGTCTCCGGAGTCAAGCGCAGACTAGAGGCCCACGGAAGAGGGTAGGAAGGGCGGCGAGGCGGTGCGCGCTCCACGGACTGGCGGGAGGGAGCCGGGGCGGAGGGGCGGCTCGCCGGCCAAGCAGAGCCCCCGAGTCTGGCTGGCAAAAGCGGAAGGGCCGGACAGACTGTGTTCCGACAGCAAGCGCGACTTAGCGTCTGGGAGGTCATAAGTTAACAGCTCTGCTCGGAAAGCGGGAAGGCTGGAGGACAAAGGGAGGGAGAGCTGCTGAGCCCCCGGACGGCAGAGCTCAGCTTGGCGGGGAACAAAGGCGCCAGCGCCATCTCCCCCGCCCATCCCCCAGCCAAAATCCCAAAGGGAACCAGCTCCTGCCAGGGAACTTGCTCGCTCCGCGCAAACACCCAACTCTGTGCTTCTGCGGAGCCAAACCTCCGGCAGCGGATCTGACTCCCTCCCGCTGCCACAGGGCTCCTCCTGAAGTGGATCACCTAAGGAGAAGCGAGCTAAGCCTGCCCCTCCAGCCCCCGTGCACCTTGCCTACCCACCCCAGCTAATACGCCAGATCCCCAGCAACACAAGCCTGGCAGTGTGCAAGTAGCCCAGACGGAACACGCCACCCCACAGTGAATCCCGCCCCTAGGAGAGGGGAAGAGAAGGCACACACCAGTCTGACTGTGGCCCCAGCGGTGGGCTGGGGGCAGACATCGGGTCGGACTGCGGCCCCGCCCACTAACTCCAGTTATACACCACAGCACAGGGGAAGTGCACTGCAGGTCCTCACCACTCCAGGGACTCTCCAAAATGACCAAACGGAAGAATTCCCCTCAGAAGAATCTCCAGGAAATAACAACAGCTAATGAACTGATCAAAAAGGATTTAAATAATATAACAGAAAGTGAATTTAGAATAATAGTCATAAAATTAATCGCTGGGCTTGAAAACAGTATACAGGACAGCAGAGAATCTCTTGCCACAAAGATCGAGGGACTAAGGAACAGTCACGAGGAGTTGAAAAACGCTTTAAACGAAATGCAAAACAAAATGGAATCCACGATGGCTCGGCTTGAAGAGGCAGAGGAGAGAATAGGTGAACTAGAAGATAAAGTTATGGAGAAAGAGGAAGCTGAAAGAAAGAGAGATAAAAAAATCCAGGAGTATGAGGGGAAAATTAGAGAACTAAGTGATACACTAAAAAAAAATAATATACGCATAATTGGTATCCCAGAGGAGGAAGAGAGAGGGAAAGGTGCTGAAGGGGTACTTGAACACATTATAGCTGAGAACTTCCCTGAACTGGGGAAGGAAAAAGGCATTGAAATCCAAGAGGCACAGAGAACTCCCTTCAGACGTAACTTGAATCGATCTTCTGCACGACATATCATAGTGAAACTGGCAAAATACAAGGATAAAGAGAAAATTCTGAAAGCAGCAAGGGATAAACGTGCCCTCACATATAAAGGGAGACCTATAAGACTCGTGACTGATCTCTCCTTTGAAACTTGGCAGGCCAGAAAGGCTTGGCACGATATCTACAGTGTGCTAAACAGAAAAAATATGCAGCCGAGAATCCTTTATCCAGCAAGTCTGTCATTTAGAATAGAAGGAGAGATAAAGGTCTTCCCGAACAAACAAAAACTGAAGGAATTTGTCACCACGAAACCAGCCCTACAAGAGATCCTAAGGGGGATCCTGTGAGACAAAGTACCAGAGACATCACTACAAGCATAAAACATACAGACATCACAATGACTCTAAACCCATATCTTTCTATAATAACACTGAATGTAAATGGATTAAATGCGCCAACTAAAAGACATAGGCTATCAGAATGGATAAAAAAGCAAGACCCATCTATTTGCTGTCTACAAGAGACTCATTTTAGATCTGAGGACACCTTTAGATTGAGAGTGAGGGGATGGAGAACTATTTATCATGCTCCTGGAAGCCAAAAGAAAGCTGGAGTAGCCATACTTATATCAGACAAACTAGACTTTAAATTAAAGGCTGTAACAAGAGATGAAGAAGGGCATTATATAATAATCACAGGGTCTATCCACCAGGAAGAGCTAACTATTATAAATGTCTATGCGCCAAATACCCGAGCCCCCAGATATATAAAACAATTACTCATAAACATAAGCAACCTTATTGATAAGAATGTGGTCATTGCAGGGGACTTTAACACCCCACTTACAGAAATGGATAGATCATCTAGACACACAGTCAATAAAGAAACAAGGGCCCTGAATGATACATTGGATCAGATGGACTTGACAGATATATTTAGAACTCTGCATCCCAAAGCAACAGAATATACTTTCTTCTCGAGTGCACATGGAACATTCTCCAAGATAGATCATATACTGGGTCACAAAACAGCCCTTCATAAGTTTACAAGAATTGAAATTATACCATGCATACTTTCAGACCACAATGCTATGAAGCTTGAAATCAACCACAGGAAAAAGTCTGGAAAACCTCCAAAAGCATGGAGGTTAAAGAACACCCTACTAACGAATGAGTGGGTCAACCAGGCAATTAGAGAAGAAATTAAAATATACATGGAAACAAACGAAAATGAAAATACAACAATCCAAATGCTTTGGGATGCAGCGAAGGCAGTCCTGAGAGGAAAATACATTGCAATCCAGGCCTATCTCAAGAAACAAGAAAAATCCCAAATACAAAATCTAACAGCACACCTAAAGGAAATAGAAGCAGAACAGCAAAGGCAGCCTAAACCCAGCAGAAGAAGAGAAATAATAAAGATCAGAGCAGAAATAAACAATATAGAATCTAAAAAAACTGTAGAGCAGATCAACGAAACCAAGAGTTGGTTTTTTGAAAAAATAAACAAAATTGACAAACCTCTAGCCAGGCTTCTCAAAAAGAAAAGGGAGATGACCCAAATAGATAAAATCATGAATGAAAATGGAATGATTACAACCAATCCCTCAGAGATACAAACAATTATCAGGGAATACTATGAAAAATTATATGCCAGCAAATTGGACAACCTGGAAGAAATGGACAAATTTCTAAACACCCACACTCTTCCAAAACTCAATCAGGAGGAAATAGAAAGCTTGAACAGACCCATAACCAGCGAAGAAATTGAATCGGTTATCAAAAATCTCCCAACAAATAAGAGTCCAGGACCAGATGGCTTCCCAGGGGAGTTCTACCAGACGTTTAAAGCAGAGATAATACCTATCCTTCTCAAGCTATTCCAAGAAATAGAAAGGGAAGGAAAACTTCCAGACTCATTCTATGAAGCCAGTATTACTTTGATTCCTAAACCAGACAGAGACCCAGTAAAAAAAGAGAACTACAGGCCAATATCCCTGATGAATATGGATGCAAAAATTCTTAATAAGATACTAGCAAATCGAATTCAACAGCATATAAAAAGAATTATTCACCATGATCAAGTGGGATTCATTCCTGGGATGCAGGGCTGGTTCAACATTCGCAAATCGATCAACGTGATACATCACATTAACAAAAAAAAAGAGAAGAACCATATGATCCTGTCAATCGATGCAGAAAAGGCCTTTGACAAAATCCAGCACCCTTTCTTAATAAAAACCCTTGAGAAAGTCGGGATAGAAGGAACATACTTAAAGATCATAAAGGCCATTTATGAAAAGCCCACAGCTAACATCATCCTCAACGGGGAAAAACTGAGAGCTTTTTCCCTGAGATCAGGAACACGACAGGGATGCCCACTGTCACCGCTCTTGTTTAACATAGTGCTGGAAGTTCTAGCATCAGCAATCAGACAACAAAAGGAAATCAAAGGCATCAAAATTGGCAAAGATGAAGTCAAGCTTTCGCTTTTTGCAGATGACATGATATTATACATGGAAAATCCGATAGACTCCACCAAAAGTCTGCTAGAACTGATACATGAATTCAGCAAAGTTGCAGGATACAAAATCAATGTGCAGAAATCAGTTGCATTCTTATACACTAACAATGAAGCAACAGAAAGACAAATGAAGAAACTGATCCCATTCACAATTGCACCAAGAAGCATAAAATACCTAGGAATAAATCTAACCAAAGATGTAAAAGATCTGTATGCTGAAAACTATAGAAAGCTTATGCAGGTAATTGAAGAAGATATAAAGAAATGGAAAGACATTCCCTGCTCATGGATTGGAAGAATAAATATTGTCAAAATGTCAATACTACCCAAAGCTATCTACACATTCAATGCAATCCCAATCAAAATTGCACCAGCATTCTTCTCGAAACTAGAACAAGCAATCCTAAAATTCATATGGAACCACAAAAGGCCCCGAATAGCCAAAGTAATTTTGAAGAAGAAGACCAAAGCAGGAGGCATCACAATCCCAGACTTTAGCCTCTACTACAAAGCTGTCATCATCAAGTCAGCATGGTATTGGCATAAAAACAGACACATAGACCAATGGAATAGAATAGAAACCCCAGAACTAGACCCACAAACGTATGGCCAACTCATCTTTGACAAAGCAGGAAAGAACATCCAATGGAAAAAAGACAGTCTCTTTAACAAATGGTGCTGGGAGAACTGGACAGCAACATGCAGAAGGTTGAAACTAGACCACTTTCTCACACCATTCACAAAAATAAACTCAAAATGGATAAAGGAACTGAATGTGAGACAGGAGACCATCAAAACCTTAGAGGAGAAAGCAGGAAAAGACCTCTCTGACCTCAGCCGTAGCAATCTCTTACTCGGCACATCCCCAAAGGCAAGGGAATTAAAAGCAAAAGTGAATTACTGGGACCTTATGAAGATAAAAAGCTTCTGCACAGCAAAGGAAACAACCAACAAAACTAAAAGGCAACCCACGGAATGGGAAAAGATATTTGCAAATGACACAACGGACAAAGGGCTAGTATCCAAAATCTATAAAGAGCTCATCAAACTCCACACCCGAAAAACAAATAACCCAGTGAAGAAATGGGCAGAAAACATGAATAGACACTTTTCTAAAGAAGACATCCGGATGGCCAACAGGCACATGAAAAGATGTTCAACGTCGCTCCTTATCAGGGAAATACAAATCAAAACCACACTCAGATATCACCTCACGCCAGTCAGAGTGGCCAAAATGAAGAAATCAGGAGACTATAGATGCTGGAGAGGATGTGGAGAAACAGGAACCCTCTTGCACTGTTGGTGGGAATGCAAATTGGTGCAGCCGCTCTGGAAAGCAGTGTGGAGGTTCCTCAGAAAATTAAAAATAGACCTACCCTATGACCCAGCAATAGCACTGCTAGGAATTTACCCAAGGGATACAGGAGTACTGATGCATAGGGGCACCTGTACCCCAATGTTTATAGCGGCACTCTCAACAATAGCCAAATTATGGAAAGAGCCTAAATGTCCATCAACTGATGAATGGATAAAGAAATTGTGGTTTATATACACAATGGAATACTACGTGGCAATGAGAAAAAATGAAATATGGCCTTTTGTAGCAACATGGATGGAACTGGAGAGTGTGATGCTAAGTGAAATAAGCCATACAGAGAAAGACAGATACCATATGGTTTCACTCTTATGTGGATCCTGAGAAACATAACAGAAACCCATGGGGGAGGGGAAGGAAAAAAAAAAAAAAAAAAAAGAGGCTAGAGTGGGAGAGAGCCAAAGCATAAGAGACTGTTAAAAACTGAGAACAAACTGAGGGTTGATGGGGGGTGGGAGGGAGGGCAGGGTGGGTGATGGGTATTGAGGAGGGCACCTTTTGGGATGAGCACTGGGTGTTGTATGGAAACCAATTTGACAGTAAATCATATATTAAAAAATAAAAAAAACAAAAACAAAAACAAAAACAAAAACAAAAAAAAAAAATTTTTTTAAAACCAGGAGCTCTCCACTGGACATTTGATCTAATGAGGACCTATTTTAATACTGTTGTGGCCAAACAAATTTATGAATATCACTCCAGCATAACATTTTCCCTGTAAATTGCATGTTTCCTTTTTTTGTTGTTGTTGTTGTTGTTGTTGTTGTTGTTGATTTTTTTTGGGGGTGGTTGCCTTTGTTGAGGCAAAAGAGTTGCCTTTACCTTTCATGTATAACATACAATGAACTTATTCACATTATAGTGTCAAGCAACTATCTGATTTGCCATTCCATTTAAAAATTTATCAGAATGGGATACCTGAGTGACTCAGTCGGTTGAGGCTGACTTTAGCTCAGGTCATGAACTCGCGGCTCGTGGGTTCGAGCCCTGCATATACTCACTGCTGTCAGCCTGTCAGCGCAGAGCCTGCTTTGAATCCTCTGTTCCCCTCTCTCTGCCCCTCCCCCACTTGCACTCCCAAAAATAAATAAATATTGAAAAATAAAATAAATTATCTGAATCTTTCAGTTGGAGATATAAATCATCCTGCATCTTTTCATTTCCTCTTTAATCTCTGCACCAGGAATGAATTTTCTCTATAGATCCATTATTGTTGATGTTTTTAAACAAAGAATGGTTTTAGAAAGTTTGTTTCACTTCAGGACATGTATCACATGGGAAAGACACTAAGATTGCTTGAAATTTCAATTACTAGACTGCTGGCCAGGCTTAGTCACTAGCTAAATGACTTTGCTCTTACACTCTGTTAGCCCCTGGTACAGTTAAAATTTGTGCTTTAGCAAGGCACAGCAGAGTACTGTATATGTGGATCTTTGAAGGTGTGCCTAAATGTTAAGTCTATAAATGCTAGACTTAGAGGGTGTATACTTTGTGTTTGTGGCCTTATAAAGATAAGATACATATTAATGGCTCTTAGACTTTTTCTTAGTAATCTGTGAGTTCATTTCTCATGTGTTTGGTGGGGAAGAAGTGTCAGTGTTACACTATAATTGTTTATATACAGAGTTGTAGTATAATTGCAATCTGTATTTTGAAATTACCTTTTGTTTTTAATAGCTATTACAATGATTAACTGATTTAAAGTCATTAATAGTAAAAAAGATTTGTTAGATTTCTTAAAGAGCCAGAAACTCATGGATCTTTGATCATTAAAAATATATTTGCTAATACTTTATTCGTAAGTCAAAATGTTAAAGAAAACACTTTTAAAACCTTTTAGTATTGATAATTCTGAACAAAATTGGGAGTTTTAAAATGAAATCCCATGTGGACATCACCCATCTTTATTAGTTATTCATGTTTGTCATTCTTAATTGAAAATACTCCTTTATTAATAAATAGCATTACTACTGTGTTTTGGACATATTTTCTTATTTTTGCTTAGTATAATGCATTGCAAAAGAATCTGTTAAAGATGCTTTTGATAAATAGAGGATTGTTATTTGGAAAATACTTTTTTTCTAGAAAACTAAAATTATTGAATGTATTTTATCTTCTAGTTTGAAAATCTGTCAAGCATATTGAAGCTTCCTGGTAAAAAGACGTTTAATAATATGGATAGAGATTTTTTAGAAAAGAGAAAAAAGGATCTAAATGCATATTTGCAGGTAAGTCCTTGTTTATTATTACTCATGGATTTTTATTTTAATATAGCGTATAGATATAGTAGATTTTTCTTTATTAAGTAATGTTTTAATATAATAGTGGAATAGAATACCACCTTTGAGTAGCATGTCCAATGTGAGATGCAGTCTGCTCAGTAATTTATCAACATTATTTCTCTGTTTATTGACGAAGAAGTTTTCTAGACACTGAGTGATCAGGATTTTGTGTGTTCAGGGTTAGACGCATACACCTATCTTTTCTACATTACTGTAAAGTCTAGGTGTTTGATGGTACACCAAACAGTTTAATGTTTCCAATTCAGTGGATAGTAGCTCTTCAAGGTGCATCCAAAGCTAGCAGATTTTCATTCCTGATAAATGCTTCCTATGGTCCATAATGAGTCTAAGGCTTCTAAAATTGTAGGATAGTTCAAGAGAGGAATAGATTCAAGGGACTGTTTCTGACATGTAGTATTTTAGATTTACAGATTTCTGTCATGAAATAACAAAATTTGTCTCACAAGTTACTTACCTCATGAGCTGTTAGGACTCCCCGAAGTAACTTTGTTTTAGACATGGGTACCCAGATGCCAGATATAATAATGATACTACATTATAGTTCTTTATTCCAATGAATAATTTGCAAAGGTTTACTAGTAGACCCAGCCTCAGCCCAGGTATATAATGTTCTATTATTTAGATCCCCACTCCATCCTCTAGAACAAGGATCAGCAAATGGCAGACTGCAGACCAAATCTAGCTCACCACATGTTTTATTAAGTTTTATTAGAAAACAGCTATCCATTTAGTTTATTATCGTCTGTTACTGCTTTTACATTACTACAGCAGAGTTGAGTAGTTTCAGCAAACACAGTGGGCCACAAACCTGAAATAATTACTATATGAACCTTTATGAAAGGTTTACTGACCCTGCCTTAGTATTTCGTGAAACTTAGCTAATGCTATACTGGATATTTTGTTGGGAAAGTTTCTCTCTCTCTTACACATTTATAAAAGCATTTATAAGTTCAATTTGGTTTATTTATAACCATAATTGTAATTCCATGGCATTATTATTTCCTGAAAGGATAGTGAAAACATATAATCTCTTACTATTTACCTTTGTCTACTGGAGTCTCCCCTTATCCATGGTTTTGCTTTCTGTGGTTTGTTATCTATGGCCAGCTGTGGTCTAGAAGCAGAGATCGTCCTTCTGACGGATTGTCAGAAGGTCATTAGTAGCCTGATACTATGTCACACGCATATTGTCATTCACTTCACCTCATCTAATCATGTAGGCATTTTATCATCTCTTACCATCACAAAAAGGATGGAGACAGTAAGATATTTTGAGAGAGAGACCACATTCACACAACTTTTGTTAGAGTTTATTAGAATTGTTCTATTTTTAGCTGTTGGTAATCTCTTACTGTGCCTGATTTATAAGTTAAACTTTATCACAGGTATGGAGAGGGAGGACTACTGTGGTAAATCCATTCGGACAGCTTTGACATTAGATGCACTGAAAGTCAAAAATAGCACAATGAGAAAAATAGGCACCAAACTGTTAATGATAGTAGAATTGTTGATGACTTTATTTATAAACTGTATAATTGTGTTTTTTAAAGCACAGAATTAAAATTCTGTATATTCTTAACTTTCTAGCAGATAAAATTATAGACAGGAGTAAATTTCCAGTACCATATCAATATAAGATACCATTTTTTTCCTGTTAGTTACTACTAACTCCTGAAATGATGAAAGCATCCCCAGCTTTGGCTCACTATGTGTATGATTTCCTTGAGAACAAAGCCTACAGTAAAGGGAAAGGGGATTTTGCTCGCAAGGTAAGCAGACTATTACACTGGTTTTCTTTATAGGTCCGTTTTCATACTTTCTTTTTAAATAAAACAAAATAAATTTGTATATGTATGTTTTAAAACCAGAAAATTTTCTTAAATACTTCATGGCATGTTTATCTTCTATGCATTAGTAAACTTACTATTGATAGGTATTCCTAATAAGTATAAACTCCTGTTTTTACATGTAGATTAAAGTCTAACAGGAGCTTGAAAAAAAGAAAAAAGATTTTTTGAAATAATGCAATAAGGAAGGTTTACCTGAGATAGGTCACAAGCTTTTCAATAACTTGAGAAGGAACTTTTACTGGGAGGAAATGTCTTATACATGGAATAAGGGTAAGAAAAAATGTTAAATAGTTTATGTTCCCGAAAGTATTTATGTCCCTTGAGTGAAAACGTTATTATTTTAAATGCCTTTCAAAGAATATGAGCTGTACACTTGGAATTAGATGGTAGGTTAAGACAATAAATGACTACCGAAATTGGGCAAGATTGTTTAGTAGGTGAGAATACAGACTTTGGAATTAGTCTTTGGTTTAACTCCTTACTCTCCCATTTACTAGCTATGACTTGGAATATGTTACTTCACCTTTTGGTCCTTTAGTTTTCTCAAGTAATGAAGACGTTCTCATTTTGAAGCGTTGTACGAATCAAATGTGATACTCCTTGTGTTATAGCACCTGGTACATCAGTAACCTCGGAATGAATGTTGGTTCTTAGTAGTAGTAGTGGCAGTAATAACAGGAGAAGTCACAGCACTCGGGAAAGCTGGGTGAATAATGTGCAGGAACTCTATATACTCTTGCAACTTTTTAGAAGTCTCAGATTATTTCAAAATGAAAAACAAAACAAAACCCACAACCTCCCTGCCACTCCTTCCCCCCACCCCCACCGAAAAGACTCTTTTTTTTTTTTTTTTAGAAGATGAAGAAATTGGTACAAAATAAGTAAAAATTAAGCATCAGAACTTTTATGATTTCTCTAGGGTGTTGGGTCTTAATGTCCAAGTGGATGTTAAGATTTTTAAGTGGAGTGTTATAATAACAAGCTCCATATTATGTACCTTACAATGTCGGAAGGAGGGGATGTGGTGGGATTGTCATTGTATTTCATGATTGACATGATTGAGTGGAAATTTCAACTCTGAATAGTTTTATTGTCAGTAGAGATTCCTTCTAGTGTTCCGTCTTTTTGATGTTTACCTTATATGCTCTCTTAAGATTGTATCAATTTTAAGATAAACTAATGAATTGATGACAGTTTTTTTGAGATAAAAGAAACATTACATCAGATCTACCCAATTCTTTTAAAAATTTTTTTTTATTTTATTTTTAAGAGAGAATGAGACAGGGGTGCCTGGGTGGCTCAGTCAGTTGAGCGGCCGACTTCAGCCCAGGTCATGATCTCGTGGTCCGTGGGTTCGAGCCCCACGTCGGGCTCTGTGCTGACAGCTCGGAGCCTGGAGCCTGTTTCGGATTCTGTGTCTCCCTCTCTCTGACCCTCCCCCGTTCATGCTTTGTCTCTCTCTGTCTCAAAAATAAATAAACGTTAAAAAAAAAAGAGAGAGAGAATGAGACAGAGACTGAGTGCGAGCAGGGGAGGGGCAGAGAGAGAGGGAGACAAAGAATCTGAGTCTCCAGGCTCTGACAGCAGAGAGCCAGACGTGGGGCTCGAACCCACAGACCGTGAGATCATGACCTGAGCTGAAGTGAGACACTCAACCGACTGAGCCCCCCAGGCTCCCCTACCCAATTCTTTTTTATCAACCATAGTAGCGTCTGTGTGTGTGTGTGTGTGTGTGTGTGTGTGTGTGTGTTTGTGTAAAGCACATATATGTTTGTATATCCAAACAGCTATGTGTCACTTTTTAAAAATATTACTACTGGAGTTTAAAGATCCTTCCAAATCATTTCTGGAAATCCTTAGTAACATACATTTTTGATAAATCATGTTGGTAATTACCAAGTTCATCTTGACCTCTTTTAGATTGGCAAAATAATTTTATGCATGTCAAGAATTAGAGGTTTTTCAGCTACATATCCTTTTTGGCTAAATTATAATTTAATATTTTTTCCTTAATTATATTTCACTGGACATTAAATAGCTATTAGAGAAAATCATCTGCAAGCATTTTATCCGTGGCTCTCAGAGCTTGAGAAATAATACATTATAACACATTAACTTGGTCACACAATTTGTCTAGCCTTGCAAGACATGCAGGCGATTCCTAGGAAGAGATAAGTAACAGTCTTCCTTTATGCACACAGTTATCTTTCTTCCAGTTTATTTTATTTTATTTTTTATTTGTATGTTATTTATTTATTTATTTATTTATTTATTTATTTATTTATTTATAACATTTATTTATTGTTGAGAGACAGAGAGAGAGTGTGAGCAGGGGAGGGCAGAGAGAGAGGGAGACACAGAATCTGAAGCAGTTTCCAGGCTGTGAGCTGTCAGCACAGAGCCCGATGTAGGGCTCAAACCCATAAACCACGAGATCATGACCTGAGCGGAAGTTGAACGCTTAACCGACTGAGCCACCCAGGCTTCCCTATTTTTATTTTAGAAAGAGATAGCATGAGCCACGGAGAGGGGAGAATCTCAAGCAGGCTCCATGCTCAGTGCAGAACCTGACACAAAGCTTAATCCCACAACCCTGAGATCACAACCCAAGCTGAAATCAAGAGTCAGATGCTCAACCGACTGAGCCACCCAAGCACCCCTCTATCCAGTTTTACATCATGGTATGAGGCATTTTAAGCTATAGTTAGGGATCTAAATTTAAGTTAAAATTAATTTGTGTTGTTACTGATACACATATCTGAAGTGATAATGAATAGGCAACATTTTTGGTAAGTCAGGATACGTGTACATTTATGATGGCAATCCATAATTCACTCCTCTGCTTGGTAATTTACACATTTGTTTGTTTGTTTGTTTGTTTGTTTAAGCATGTTTTAAGAGATATCCTGTTTTTGGAAACCTTGTCATAAGTGTTGGACTCTGTTTTTATGCTTCTAAAATTCTGGTTTTTTTCAGGATTAGGCATCAGAATCATTTGTGGAGGTTTTTCCATCCCCCTAGTTTATCCATTCCGCACCCCCAACACAGATGCTTGGACTTTACCCTCAGAAATTAAAAAGCAAAAAGGAAGAAGGATAGAAAAATAAATGGATTCTGTAGGTCAAGGATGGTGCACAGGCAACTATTTATAATTATTAACTAACTCATGATATAGATTTAGGTTCTGTCTTTTAAAAGAGTATCAGTGATAGTTTAGTGTTAAGATAGCATGAGGCTACATATATAAGACCACACAATTTTACAGACAAGGGCACATGCACAGAGTGAGTTTCATCTTTTTATCCTTTTTACCTCTGCATCTGTGTACCAGTGGTAGTGTTTTTCAAATCCTTCTTCATCTTTGATTTTTGTCCTTTGGTTCTCCTCTGACTTGTTCTTTGTGACAGTGTCCCTCCTGAATGTTACATATTCCATCAAGCATATCTGTAGCGCTATTGGCTCAGTTTAATCCAAGGAGTAACTAAAAACTCCCAGTTATTTTACAGTTCTCTTGAAATTCACTTTTTGCTGTTGTTTATTAATAGTACTTATTTTATCTTTTCTAGTTTTTCTTAATGAAAAAATCATGAAAACGTTAGAGTAAAGGAATTTTGTCTTCTTGAACTCATCTCTTAACATTGTGCTGTGTCCCTGAAGCAATGGAGTTCGTTTTTTTCTTTTTCTTTTTCTTTTTCTTTTTCTTTTTCTTTTTCTTTTTCTTTTTCTTTTTCTTTTTCTTTTTCTTTTTCTTTTTCTTTTTTTTTCAGGGAACATAATTTGTTTCTGCAATAGTTTTCATGCAACTCACATTTTCTGGAAAATATTCTTTAGTTTTTTGTATGACTTTGGTTTTCTGTCCCTTTTTTCTTTTTTGTTTCTATTAAAAATCTCAGTACCATATGTAGGCTATTTTGGTTTCTAGATATTTCTCCCTTTCTTAATTGAAATTATCTAACATTTGTACAATCAGAATGTCAATTTTAATGCTTCCTAGCCCTCTGGAGATTATTCCTTTTTATGTTCCTCATCACATTTTCTTTTATACTTCTTCTATTCTGTCTTACTAAAGGATTCCATGTTCCCTGTATAGATTTAAACATTATGTAATGTAATCTAAAACTTATTTAAAAAAAAAAGATCTTAGTTGTTAATTACTTGAGCTTTCTGCTTATTTTATCTAATTGTTTATTTTTCAGTGTTTCCTCAAAATGTCTATGTTATTGTTGCCTTGAATTGTAGCTGAAGTACATTGTGGCTAATTCCATTTGCGTTAATTTCTCTTTGGGAATTTTTTTTTTTTTTTTCAGGATTTCCTTAATAAGGCAGCCAAACTTAGTATCTCTAACAGTGTATTTTATTTTTATATAAGTGAAAGCTTATATTTTCTAGCAATAGCCTCATCATCCCCAAGCTTTTAATCATATTTGTGTGAAAATACAGCTTTAAGACCATACATTTTGAAGACAACAGTTCTGTACTTTTAAAATACAATGAGATATTATAGACTAGAAAATGATTGCATTCTTCTTGTGTATTGATTCTGTTTTTCCCACACTTCTCAGTTAAGTAACAAATCTGATAAAATGAAGTCATGGTATGATATCTTTTCCCCTTAGATGGACACTTTTGTAAATCCACTTCGAAATTCTATGAGGAATGTTTCAAATGCAGTTAAATCCCTCCCTGATAGCTTGGCAGAGGGAATGACTAAAATGTCAGACAACATGGGCAAAATGTCAGAAAGATTAGGCCAAGACATAAAGCAATCATTTTTCAAGGTAAGAAGATGTTTTCAGTAATACCTACAGCAAACTATTTTTAAGTTAACTAAGATTTATTGAGCTCCTGCTTAGATTTACCTTATTTCTTTTCAGAAGTCCACAGCCTTCTAGACATATAGTCTTATAAATAATAAAAAAAACTAAAGAGAATAAATTCTTATCAGAAATGGATACTCTACAATCCAGTCATTCCTCAAGCTCTGCTGTGGTAGAATTGTAAAAGCCAGTGATGTTAACATTATTTATACTGTTATATTCTATTATGCCGTTTTTATTTTATGATGCTATTAAATTCTAAAACAAAGCAAGTAAGCGCTATTGTGCAAATTAGCTATGTTAGTATTCATCAGGAAACATAAAGCCTAATTTCTCCTGATTCACATGATCAAGTGGCTAGATCAGAGGGAGGAAAAATCTCACAGTCCTCTATCTCTGAGCCCATAACTTATTTTTATATACCAGTGAGTGGTATTAGAGTTTCCTAGGAAACTTTTTCATTACATTAGCAAATACAGGTAGCAGACCAAATAGGTTGTTACTTTCTCATTTATACTTTTTATTATTTTGACCTACTTGTTTAAGGTTATGATCAAGACTATAAAAGAAAGGATGTAACTATTAGAGTTTTCTATTTGTTAGATCATGTGTCAGATCTAACTAAATATCTATCATATATATGCGTATGTATGTATATTTAAGTAACAGAAATTCATTAAGAGACAACTCCTAAAATAATGTGTATCTCAATCCATACTTTTCTATTTATTCTCATACTTTCTCTGATGCTTTATCTTTGTTTCTAATCATGGGAACATAACGCTAACACTGAAAATGAGGATTTTCCAGTGCCATTCTTGCTGATAACTACCCATATGACTTTGTACAGAACTCACTGAGCTTTTCCAGGTCCCTTTTCCTTACTAGTAACATGAAGGGGTTATAGGTAATCTTGATGATTCCTGTCATGCTGACAAATGATAATTTGTCCATTTTCCCCATAACTTATATTATCTAACAACAGGTTAATTCATTTTTTAAGCTTGTTAATATACTGTTAAGCTCCCTATGGTAAAAGAAAGAAGATTGGAATTTTGTTCCCTGGCTGTGCTACGAACATTTGGTTTTTAAATCATTTAACCTTTCTTAGCTTTAATTTCTTCTAAAAAGTATAGGAGTTTGACTAAATAATCTCCCCTTCCAACTCAAAAGTCCATTTTTTCTTTTAAAGGAAAAAATATCTTTTGGTAAAGAAGTAATCACACTTTAACATTTGGTTTCTAATTGTAGATTATTAATACTTTTTAATAGTATGTAAATTTTGCTTATGTATTGTCCCCAAAATAAAATTAAACACTATTATTATGCTTAGTGCTCATTTTGATTGATTATTGTATTGTGTTCTTTCACTGTCTTCTTTAGTGTGTTTACTTTGTTGTTTTTTGTTTTTGTTTTTGTTTTTAAACGTTAGGTGCCTCCTTTAATTCCGAAGACTGATTCAGATCCTGAACATTGTCGGGTCTCAGCTCAACTTGATGATACTGTGAGTTAATTTTGTTTTTGGTAGTACTCAACTGTAATTGAAATCATACTTGGCAAATCTTTTTAACTTTTTAACAAAGTATAATATGTATATCTATCAGTAATGTGTATATATTGTATGTGTTAAGTTTGATGATTTCTTACAAACTGAACATGTCCATGTAATCACTCTAAACAAGAAACAGAATGTTAATACCCCAGAAAGCCCCTAATGCTCTCTTCCTGTCACTATCCTCTCCCCACCAAGGATAATCACTATCCTGACTTCTACCCTGCTTTTATACTTTATATAAATGAAACAGTAAGGTATGTACTCCTTTAAGTCTGGCTTATTTTGCTCAACATTGTGATATTCTTCCATGTTGTTTTGTGTGATTGTAGTTTCTTCATTCTTGTCGACCTACAGTATTCCATTTTGTAAATATAATTTATTTGTTGTATTATGAGTAGTACTCCTATGGACATTCTTGTACATGTCATTTGATTAAAAAATTAAGTACACATTTCTGTTGGGTCTATACCCAGGAATGGAATTGCTTGGTTAGAGGGTATTCATAGATTCAGTTTTAATAGATACTGTCAAATAGTTTTCCACAGTGTCCGTGCTGCTTACACTGCTACCAGCAATGCATGAGAATTTCAATGCTCCATAGCCTGCCAACAGTCAATATGTTACGTCTTTTAAATTTTAGCCACTCGGGTTGTCTCATGTGGGTTTCCATTTCTCTGATGACTGTTGAAATGTTGAACCTTTTTGCATATGTTTATTGGCCATTTGGGTGTCTTGTCTTGTGTGTCTAGCTCTTTCCTCTGTTTTCTGTTGGCTTGGCTGTCTTTGTCTTTTTGATTAACAAGAGTGCTTTATATAATCTGAATAGTGGTTCTTTGTTATATATAAGTATTTGTGTATTGTGAATATCTTCTGATTTGTGTCCTGTTGTGTAATGTATATATATAATCTGTGCCTACTGAAAGGTCACAGAGATCACCTATGATTTTCTTTAAAAATATTTTTTATTTTATCATGGAAAAATTTAGATTCCCCATTCATCTAGGATTGATTTTTGTGTATGGAATGAGGGTAGGGGTCCAGTTGACCCAGGCACCATTTAATGAGAAGGCCCTCTTTTCCCATGTGTCCTATATTTCTCCCTTGTGACAAATCAGATTATCATATATGTTTGAGTCTGGGCTTTGTATTCTGTTTTCTTAGGCAGATTTATTTTCAAGTTACAATTACCTCCCTTCAGTTTCACATTGAAATTCTTATAATAAACTGTATTAAAGATAATCTATTATTTGCTTTTTAAAATTCATTTTAGAATGTTTTGTTACGATTTATGCTGGTATAATATCCAAAACATCATACCTTCTGTTAGAGGTTTTTACAATTTAGGTATTTATTAGAATTACCATGTTGTTCCAAACTTGTGAGTATACTTGATTAGAGACTAGAGCAATATTTATTTTACCTCAGGAGTGAAATTGGTCTCTTTCCCCACCAGCCATGCCCCTCACCAACCTCAGCCACCCCTTGTTTGGTTTAGCTATGAGTTTTCAACATGTGAAAGGAAAGGTGCACTAAGAAAATGTTGACAGCATGACAGTGAAAAATATATAACTCATGGAATTTCCTAAAGATTTAAGTTACAACATGGATGAGGAAATAATTAGAGTATGTTGGTGATGAAAGTATTATAAAATTACTGGCATTTATATGCAGTTTTATTATAGTTCTAAATCTTTGCTTTGTATGTATTTTTGGAATCAAAACATTCTAGTTGCATTTACTTTTTACCTTTTTTTAAACTTTTTTTAACTTTTTTCTAGTTGTCTTTACTTTTACCTTTATTTTTATACCATTAATTGCATATTCCCATAACAAAAGTGTACAGATTTTTACTTGTTAAAAGTTAAAATTTTAGAAATGTAGTGAAATACGCCTTTTGTAGTATTAACTTAGCTATATACTGGATTTTATTTCAGCTTCTTAAAATACCTAAATACAGACAACTCACTAACAAAGGAAAACATGTTATTTTGTGTAGATTGTGTTTTGTTCTATTAAATAAAGAGAAATGTTGAGAATATTTTGTTCTCTTGTAAAAGATGCTCCAGAAAATAGGCAAAGGGAATAGCGTTTACCTTATCAGACTAGTACAGACTCTACTAAAAGTAAAAGAGCCAAATTTTCTCTTCCCAGGACTTCATAGATTCACTTTAAGAAGTTTTTTTCTCTACCACCGTGGAATTGTAGGGTTGTGAAATTTTATATTGTGTCAAAATGACTGTTAAAAACATATATTTTATTTTATTTTTTCAATATATGAAGTTTATTGTCAAATTGGTTTCCATACAACACCCAGTGCTCATCCCAAAAGGTGCCCTCCTCAATACCCATCACCCACCCTCCCCTCCCTCCCACCCCCCATCAACCCTCAGTTTGTTCTCAGTTTTTAACAGTCTCTTATGATTTGGCTCTCTCCCACTCTAACCTCTTTTTTTTTTTTTTTTTCCGTCCCCTCCCCCATGGGTTTCTGTTAAGTTTCTCAGGATCCACATAAGAGTGAAACCATATGGTATCTGTCTTTCTCTGTATGGCTTATTTCACTTAGCATCACACTCTCCAGTTCCATCCACGTTGCTACAAAGGGCCATATTTCATTCTTTCTCATTGCCACGTAGTATTCCATTGTGTATATAAACCACAATTTTTTTATCCATTCATCAGTTGATGGACATTTAGGCTCTTTCCATAATTTGGCTATTAAAAACATATATTTTAAAAATTAGACTGAAATGTTAGATTATGAAGACTATAATACAACTTGTTCTCTGATGTCTGAAATAGTGGCAATAATTTTGTAAAAGCAGCAGAAGTAGCCATTCATAATAGATAGGTAACTCAAACATTTTTTTATTTCTTCCCATATTTTGTCAGGTGGATGACAATATTCCACTTAGAGTAATGCTGCTTCTTATGGATGAAGTGTTTGACTTAAAAGAGAGGAATCAGTGGTTGCGAAGGAATATCAAAAACCTACTTCAGCAGCTTATTAGAGCCACTTATGGTGATACTATTAACAGGTACCAGGGTTTTTTGTTTTTTTCTCTTTTTTTTTTTTTTTTTCATCCCTTAGAACTGTTCTTACTTAGCTTTTAAACTTGTACTTCTGGAAGTAGATTGCTCAACTTTTATAGGAGAATTTTCATCTCTGGGCCTTTTATGATCATTAAAACAGCCTGGTGTTTTTACAGATAATTTACATACAAACTAAGTTGCTTACTCCATGAAAGTAGTGTTTCCTTATTTTATATATTTTCTAAAATTTTCACCCTACTCATTTAAATTTCCTTACTTTCAGAAAAATAGTTGACCATGTCGATTGGATGACCTCACCTGAGCAAGTAGCGGACTTAGTGAAACGTTTCAGGTATATCTTAAGACACAGTCACTTCTTTCAGGTAGTACAGTGTTTAGCATTGTTATCACTAATTAACTTACACTGCTTTTCTTTTCTTTGTTTTCTTCCTTTTTGATGAACAAAAAAGACTTGTAAGAATTATAATAAACATTTGTTCCATGGACGCTTTGATCTGTGTTTCTTTAAAACCAGAATTGAAACAAGTGTTATAGAATAATCTTTAAGATACTGGTTACATTTTATCATAGTAATGTGACTTGAAAATAATTGAAATCCTTGATTTTAAATGAAAATTAAAAAAAAAATATGTACATCTCTGGCTCTGGACTTATTATTAACTATTTGAACCTCTGAAAAGAATATAAATCAAGAGCAGTAGTACTCCAGTTCATATGTTCATCCTACACAAATACCCTGCGCCTCTCCTCTGTGCCTAGTAATTTGCCAGTCATCAGGACTGAGATAAAATACAGTCCCTTTAAGGAAAGCATGGCATAATCCAGAAATGAACCTCTTTTCTAAAAGTGAAAGATAAGGCATATTCATGGCATCATGTACTTTGAAGTAACAGAAGCAAGAAAGGAGCTGTCAATATTGAACCTTAATTATTTGCTTGGCACCTACTGCTTTATGTACACTTTCTGATTTTTATCCTATTTTATGAGATACGAATTTTTGTCTCCATTTTTTATTATGTGGAAACTGAGGTTTAGAGAAGTTCAGCTGCTTGTCCAAAGGCTCACATGCTGTAAAGTAGGGAACAGCAAATTTCTTTAATCTGAAGCTGAGTTTCTCCTCCCTACCCCACACTGTTTCCAAAAGTCTGACCACCTGCTATGGCACATGTACATTCCATTTCAGGGTAGGGTAGTGATGTTTACTCTGGAGCACTGATTCCCAGCCTTGGCTGCATGTTGGAATCACTTGGAGAGCTTTAAAAAATAGTGATGTTTGGGTCCCATCTTAGGAGCCTAACTTACTAATTAATCCAGTAGAAGGCCTAAACATTAAGATTTTAAAGCTCCCATGTGTTTCTCATGTTCAGTCAAAGTTAAGAAAAACTGCTCTGGGAAGTCTGTCTCCCTCAGCCCAAATTCCCAGGTGGAACCTTAGGTATTGTGCTCAGTTCCTATCTTTGGCCTGTGAATTGGAGAATAGAAATCAGACACACCAAGTGAGGGAGAATAGGGTGTGAATGTGAAAGGAATGTTGTAAAAAGGCTAGCTGTAAGTGTGTGTGCAGGATTGGTTCAAATTGGCTAAGTTATAGGGGCACCAAGGGAGATTAACTATAAGGTATCCAAATTCAAGCTATTATGAGGTTGTATTTGGATAAGATTTCATTCTCATTGAGATCAGAGGCCTACTTTGAGTTTAAATGTAGTCGCCTATATATTCCATTTTGCTATCTTTATCACTTGTTAATGTTTGTAAGTTATTCTAGGGCAGAATTCATCTGTTACTTTTCCAATGTATATCCCTTTACACTTAAAATTGAACCCTGCTCTTAGTTACTATTTGTTGAATATCATACATCTATAAAATTTCATAATGTTTCCACTTTCTGTTAACATTTGTGTCTTCTGTAGAAAATTGGAATAATTGTGCTAACTTGTATCATTTGAAAATGAAAGTTTTTACAAGATTTATTTGATTTTCTTAAATAGAGATGCCTTTTGGCCAAATGGCATTTTAGCAGAGACTGTTCCATGCAGAGATAAAGCTATTCGAATGAGAACAAGAGTTGCAGGAAAAACTAAATTACTTTCAATTATGCCAGGTGAGTGAACATGTTTGATAAAAATCTTATTAATTTGTAGTTCTTCTGAATTTTTGGCATTGAGCATGCTGGTTTAGCTGCCTTTTGATTATAGTAACTACCAGTTAATGACTTGCCGTATATCAGCTATTGTGCTACGCATTTCTCATATATTCTTTACTAATTCTCATAACAGTATTAAGAAGCTAGGCACTGTTAACATCACAGCTTTCTATGGGTGGAAACAGCAGCTCAAAGAGGTTAAAGAAGCTACCCCAGGTTCAGAGCTAGTATAATAAGTGACTGTTCAGCTTCTGCTCTGTGCTCAGCAACTGGAAAAGCCACTACTTTCAGTCATGAAAAACAGTGGTGCTTTTAACCACTTCATTTGCTACCTTGAACCATTTTGAGAATAAAGTTGATGATAAATATCCTGTGTAACAGATGAAAGGGCTAATAAAAGAACATGAAATGTGAGGTTTCCAGGAAGAATATTTGTCCTACTTCAGAGAAAAAACAAATTCTTTCAGAGATTCCTTTTGCATAGTAACAACTGTTTGGTCCATTAATCTCTATTAAAACATGATTCCAAAGAAAGTATACATAGTGGCATTCTGTTCTAATTTGCATTACTTTAGAACACTGCTATCTCACTAACTTAGACTCACTTTGTCCCCATTTTGACTTCTCTCAACAAGAGAGCCTATGTCATATGAAAAGCAGTTTTGTGTGACTGGATGGATGTTTGCTTCCTTCTTTAGTTACGAATATCTTTGAAAATACTTAGATATTTCTTCTCCACATTTTAATTATGAATATAGAGAATGGAGAAGGAGTATTTGTGAAGTTCTTTAACATCATTTAAGGTTTTTTTTCTCTTTGTTTTTCTTTAAAACTATATTTTCATCATAGATTTAAAAATCTCTCTTCCATCGGTTAAGTTGGAGGTCTGCCAAATGGTTATTAATTCTGCCTTATAGATTATACTCTTGCATTTGGAGAAAAAAAAACAAATCATAGAAATAACATCTTAGGAAAATAGAAATAAACAATAGCTTAGGATGAAATATTATTTAATGTACTATTTATTAGTAAACCAGTTGTGCTGTAGACTGAATTACATAGCTGAAAGAAACTTTATTGCATTTGTTCAGTAAATATTTATTAAGAGCGTATCATGTGCCACACTTTCTTTGCATGAATCTCTGCCTTCTTGGAGCTTGCATTCTGTTAGGGAGACACAGGCAGAAGGCAGAGCAATAGAGAAAAGCCAGAATGTGAGCTCTTGGTGAACGCTGAGGAGACCAGTAGTCTGGTGAGTTGCTGTTGTGAGAGGAGAGGACACTTGTGTGAGGACTCGACGGAAGTGAGGGAAAATACAAAGCTGTATGTTTTTATATATACATAATCCCCTACCTGTTTTTAGTACATTCATAAGCCATTTGCTTTAAATTGTATAGTACTCCTACTTAGAGACATACTTTTTGGAAGTTGTATGTTTCTTTTGAAAACAATTACATAGCATTTACTGCTATTGGGGTCCTGATTATAAATCATTAAGGATAATCATACATATTCCCTTACTCAGATATCTGTAATAACTTCACGTTGCCTAGGAGTAAACTCCAAACTTGGCTCACTCTGGTAGCCACAGCACTTTTTTCCATTCTTCCCTCCACTTTTTTTTTTTTCCAAAGAATCTTAAAATTTAGCTGAATTGTAGCGCTCCCATTTTTCGAACCTGCCTTGTTTTTTCCACTTAGGGCTCATTTGCTCATTGCTCTCTCCACCAAAGGTAAACCATCATCTGTTTGTGCCTGTCAACATCCCGCTCAGGTAGCAAAGTCTACCTCACTCGTCACTTCCACAAAGAGAGCCTTTCCTTGTTGTGTACCATGTGAAATTCTCCCCTCTGTAAACATCTTCATACTTATGGTATTTTCATGGCACTTTGACCATTGCAAGTTTTTTGAGATCAGTAATCAGCTTTCGTACATCATTTCCTTATAGTATTTCTCACTGTGCATTAGATACATTAAGACTATTTGTACAGTGTTTAAGACTTTGTGGATTACTTTTCACATTATTTCATTAAAGTTCTCTAAATTCTTACAGTTATAAGAGTTTGCTTATTGTAAATCCCCATTTTACAGATAAGGAAACAAACTCAGGATGGGTAAGTACCATATAGGTATTAAGGGATTCTAACTCTAATGTGGGGTTTCTGAGTCCGGATCCTGACTTTTCCTTTGCTTTATCATCCCCAGTGTCTAGTAAGTAGGTGGCTGCCTGCAGATGTTTAAATTTTAAGTCTCAGTTATAATATGTAGCCAAAACACATTAACTGAATACCTCCTGTATTACTCAACTGTGTATTTAATATACTTTATTTAACTTAGAGCATAGTTTAGGCCTTGCGTTTCCTTTATATGAGTAATGAATTATGTTTATTTTCCCCCTCTTCATTTAGATGAACTGAAGCACATTATTGGGGCTGAGACAACACGAAAAGGTATTCTTCGTGTTTTCGAAATGTTTCAGCACAACCAGTTAAATAGGAGAATGGTTTATGTCTTCCTGGAAGGCTTTTTGGAAACCTTATTTCCACAGTATAAATTTCGTGAACTTTTCAACAAACTGCATTCACGGTCAAAGCAGATACAGAAATATAAACAGAAACTTCAGACTACTCAAGCGCCTTCTTTACAGAAAAGGTGACACTCCAATCTATGAAGCTGGTGTTCATTTTGTCCAAGACTAATAATATGGACAGATCTTCTGGGGCTTAACTCATATACTGTTGTGTCGCACCAGTCTTTCAGTGTCTCAAAATAGATTATTAATACATCCATAGGACTGTGGTTCTTCTCATCCTCGTCTGTAATCCAGCCACTACCAAGAGAGATTTCTGTGTCTTAAATGATTTGGTGCATATTTTTGCAGCATTGAGAGGATACTGCCCCCTTCTCAAGCAAGAATGACGTTGGTCTCTTCCATTTCAGCCTAATCAGCATTCTCCAGCAATGACAAAGTGCCAGAATGTATATACGAAAGCTAAGGAAAGCACAAAACAATGGTTCACAGATAAACTGGCTAATTTGTTTAACACTGGGAAACTGTGCAGTGTATGACTTGGAGGGATTTGTTTTTTGCATAATAATTTTATAGGTCTTTATCAGAATTTTGATATAATGTGGATTAGCCAGGCGAATGATCTTTGCAACATCTGCTTCAGGTCTGGGGAAAGTGACAGGATGCCCTTAAAGTATGAAGTAACCTTATATCCTAATCACAGTTTTGTGACATAAAATAAAACCAATCAAAACCAGAATTTGATTGGATTTGTTATTCATTGGTATAAAACAAATTTTAATTGATTCTTATGTGCTTTGGGGCTCTATTTTGCTCTTATGGTACTCAACCATAAATTTTCTTCTGGTATTCTGTGTGCAAAAAGAAGCATATAGTGGCATTCTCACTTAAGTTTCAAAATTATTACAGGTTTCTTTATCTTTAAGAGATTACGGATTATACAATAGGGAGTATAATCTCTTGAAAGAACTGCCAAATACATTGTTGTTTTAAAAAATATGGAAATTTAAAAAAACACACTCTTGAAAGTTACAATATGATAATTTTAAATTGTGTGATCTAGACATACCTTAGGCGATTGCAAAAGTAGCAAATCAAAGGATTAAATGAGCTTAGTAGTCATGTGTAAACATACAAATTCTTAATTCTATTACTGTGTATATATGAAAATAAATAAAAACAGAACTATAATATTTTTTAAAATATGCTTTTATTTATATTTTGCATAATGTAAAATTCTACTAAATAAAGCGAGTTGGCAAAACCCCTGGGTGTATACATTTAAATCCCTAAAATAATTTTATACCAACAACAACAAATTACCTTTTCCAGTTTTGGAGCCTCTGCATTTCTTATAGTTTCTCGTTCTCCATTTGTCCATCTTGGAAGTCTTCATATCCCTTGTATGCAGGATTTCTGCATAGTTTTAAATACTTACACTGACTAAGGGTTTGGGTATGTCAGCATTTTTTGTTTTAAAAATACTTAACACTACAACCTTAAAATAGTGAAGCTACTCATCAGACCACTGAGCCAAGATCCTGGTATTAAAAGAACGTCTGGGTGCTTAAGATAAAGGGACAGAGTATCAGTATCCCAGTTATTTGGGAGCTTTAAGATTGGAACAAGATGTTACTGTCTTGTTTTCACTGAGGTCCTACTTACAGAGTGAAGCCTAATAACAGAATAAAGCCTTCCTTTAAAGCTTTATAATAATAATCATATTTATTAATGATGCTGTTGTGCATACTTACAGTATGCATATATTCAGTATGTGTTGCATGTCTAAAGAATTACATAAATGAAATCCCTTTCATTGCAACTTGGAAATGAGAAAAGATCCTTATTGACTCTGGTGGAAGAAATAGTATTTTTTCTTCTCATTGTGTCTCCCTGCTGAGGTCCCTCCCGATGCCCCAGGCTTTCAAAGTGAGGATTTGTGAAACACGTCTGTGGGATGCATCGGCATGGCCACAAGTGCAATGATTTTCAAATATACCCTTGCCCATTTCAAGTATATTTTTGACATAAATAAGTCTAAGAGTAAACAAGAATTCATGTAAGAGCCTAGTGTGTACCTGTGAAAAGCATTTCCAGATAATGTGAGGAATGTTGGCCATCAACCAGGGAAAGAAAGGTCGTGCAAAATGGCAACTTTTCATAACAGAGCCCTGCAAGGTAACTGCAGTCATACCAAAAACTATATGAGTAAGTGGGTTTTTAAAACAATTTTTGTTGAAAGAGTTTATATTTCAGAAGCAGAAATGTCAAATGGTAGAGTCTATGTAAATGGCTGTGCGTCTTCTCCACGCACATCTGTGTTTTTACATCAGAGAGAGCTGTGGTCATGCTAAAATTAGAGATACGTTTTAATGACTTGGTCAAGCTGTATGTAAAATATTTAATCCATGTCAAGTACAGTGTACTACATTTAATAAAGTTATTACATTTAATGCATTTATTGCATATATAAATATATACCTGAAGAGGCTTTAAGTCTTCGGATATTTGATTTTTGAATGTGTTTTTAAGTCAGTGGTGCCTTTAGGCAAGAACCTTCAAAATTAATCATATTTTGTTTGGGTTTTCTGATTTTTCAGGTAACATATAAACTATTTAGAAACCGTCACTACTAACTTCTAGTTTATTCACCTAAAAATTGATTGTATGATTTAAATATAGTGCTTAGCTGGGCATTTCCTACGATTAGGGTGTTCTGAATAGTTGCTGAAAAATTGTGCCATTGACCAATGGATGCACTTGGTTAGCCTTAATTTTTTTGTTAAAAAAAAAGTTAAAAACTTTCTTGTATATTTCAGTTCGCTCATTTTAAGTTTGTGCTGCTGGTGTTTGGGGGAAAATCAGTTAAGTGCTACCAGAAAGTGTATCAATTTTTTAAAAATTAAGAACAATATAAATTTCACAATTTAAAATTTTAATTTTGTGCAATATTTTCATTTAATGCATGTGTATTTGAGTAATTGTAAAATAAATGAATTTTTAATGTTTTGAGATCTAGTTTAAACTGTTTCTTAACCCAACAACTTACATTCCGTTGTTGCTGCATCCTTTTATTTAAGGACTTGTTTTAAAAGTCTTTTTTGTCACTCCTTGTAAAATTATTTTGTTATTAGTAAATTTTGCTTATAGGAGCATGGCTCCTGTACTACAAGGGAAGAATATAAAGAGCACATCTTAGTATTATAGTTGTTAAAAGATAACTTGTGCATATCATTGTACAGTAAATGTCAACTGTGTGCCTAACCTATCAATACTTTCCTTCTTTAACAAAGAAGAAACAACAATCAGAATGTCAGTTATTTTTATTGAACTAAAAGGAAGATTAAAGTTTTTATTTGGTTTGCGTTATGTTCTGTCCATTAGAAAATACTAATAAAGTATTAACAAACCTTTTTGTTGAATTTATTCAGTAATGTTGTATTTTTATTACTTAAAAAAAAAAATGCTTGTTCAGTGGTCTTTTAGTGTCTGTGTATATTTTCCTTTCTTTTCATTTTAGCAACCAGGCAGTTCAAGTTCCAGATTGATAGAAGAGCTGTTGAGTGATTACCGACAACTAATTGAATTTAATATTTCCATTTTATGGGGCAAGTAATTTACTACCATAATGTTAAGGAAACTTCATACAAAATTAGAAAGTCATTTCCTCATTGAGAAAGATCTATAATAAATAATCCATTAACAGTTTTTATTTGATCTCATTTTTAATTCATAGTCTTCCTAATATTTTAGATGTTTCAGTTCTAAAGGCAATAGACTCAGTACTCAACGTGGCTATGTCTGGGTGGTCATAATATTCTTAGTCTTCTTATATCTGTATAGACTTCTCAGACATCAACTGTGAGTACTTTTACCCTACTAGGGACAGGCATAGTATTTGTTAAAGTGCACACTGTAAAATATTGGTCCCCTTTACGATGTTTCTGAGCAGTAATGTACTTCTATGTAACTTATGCAAGTCTACATACTATTCAAAACCCTAAAATGTTCCTTTACAATCCAAGTGATACTATCAAAGTTTCTGAAAATTTCTGTAATAAATGAGTCTGTTTAATTTTGTTTACCTAACTTCCCAAACTTAACCACAGAATTTTTTGTCATATGCACCTTAATTAATAGCTTGAGGATAATGTTCCCAAGGAACATGATTTGAGAAATCGTAGATGGGGAGGAAAAAAAGGTGAAGCATCTTTAATTAGGGAATATAAACTCTAGACAGAAAAACCAGTGGACTTGGGCCACAAAGTTTTATTTGTAGCCTATCATTCCAATGGAAAGTTGAATCTTTGGAAGATAAAGGAGAATATGAAAAATTAACAGGTTGTTAAATAGCAGCTTTAGAGTTTAATTCGACCCTGGGTACCAGAATAATGAACTCAGTAAGGGATAATATAGTGTCCCGTGAGGAGTGGGAAAGATACTTGCAAAAGATCTTGCTAGTGTGGTCAAAAGGGTATTACTAGCAAGTGCAGAGGGGAGAGAGGAATGTGATACATTTCAGTTCTTAAAATGTGTACCAGACATTGGCCCATATATACTGGCAAATATCTGGCCTGGGCAAACTTGAAGCAGCCGACAACCCAGAACGTCACAAGAAAAAAAAAAAATTAACACGGGGCACCTGGTTGGCTCAGTTGGTTAAGTGTCCGACTTCAGCTGAGATCATGATCTCGTGGTTCGTGGTTTTGAGCCCCACATTGGGCTCGGTGCTGACAGCTCAGAGCCTGGAGCCTGCTCTGGATTCTGTGTCTCCCTCTCTCTCTCTGGCCCTCCCCCACTTGTGCTCTGTCTCTCATAAATAAAAACATTAAAAAAAAATTAACTCATTTACCAATTCACAGTGTATGAGAAATGCATGAAATACGGTATTTTAACGTAAGTGGGTAAACATGACCTTTCACATATCAGGTGGAATAAAAGTAGGACTTTGCATTGGAAGTCCCAAAGACCACCCCCTGGCGATTCACTGGAAGAGCTGACAGGACTCCAAGCATATGGTCCTACTCACAGCTAAGATTTATTACAGCAAAAAGCTATATAGAACAAGATCAAAGGAAAAGGATGCCTGGCACAAAGTCTGAGGGAAACCTCATGAGCTTCGAAAGTTCCCTTACAAATGAAGTCTTGCAGAATACACTTAATTCCCCTGCAGCAATGAATTGTGACAACACGTGAACTATTGCCTACCAGGGGAGCTCATTCAAGATTGATTTTTATTGGGGAGAGGTCCTGTAGGCACCCTCTGCATGGTATGTACCAAAATTCTGGACTCCCTGCGGGAAAGCACGTGTTCTGTACGAGCCATATATTTCGTACAAATAGTTGAGGCTTAATGAGCCACTTTTATCAGTTTAGGGAATGGTAGGAATGCTTCCAAAATCTAACTTCTCAGATACCTGAGAACAAGGGCCAGTCTTGCAAGCAGGGTTTTCAAAGGACAGCAGTCCTACCTGCAATGTTAACTTTTTTTTTTTTTTTTTTTTGCATACCTATATATCTTGATCCAAAGAAATGGCTAATAGTAAAAAAAAAAAAAAGATTTGCACTGAAAGTCAATAAGATTTATCCTCCTGTAGAAGCCTCTATACCTAGAGGTGGAAACAGTAGAGAGAATTCAGATGTAGATAAAAGGGAAAAAAGATCAAATGATATAATATGGATATATACTCCCAAGAAGCTTGAGGAACAGATTTGTGTATTTCCAATAAAGACTCCCATAGCACCCAGTTACTTAGTATTTCATAATCAAAATGACTTTTTGAGGTGTAATACTGTTCTCCAGTTTATAGATGGGAGTCATTTACCCCCAATTTCACAGCCGTTAAGTGTGAGGATGAAATCTCCACGGTGGTGGTCTGGGTGGTGGTCTGATTGTAGTGTGTGCCACGGTTTCTCAGTAGTGCTGTTGATATTTCAGGCTGCATAATTTGTTGGAGCTGTCCTGTGCACGATGGGATCTTTATCAGCCTCCCTGGGCCCTACCCACTTGATAATTCCAGTAGCACTACCCCTCACCCCCAGTTATGATAACCAAGAATGACTCCAGTGATGTCTGGGGCAAAACTGCTCCCAGTTGAGAGCCACTGATATGCTGTCATAGAGACAGTCTTTTCTCCATAAGCAAACAGCCAACAAATGTGTGGCTTCCCTTGTATGGAGAATGTAAAGGGGATGCCTAAGTCTGCGTTAAGAGGAGGGGAAGGCCAGGGACTGGCAGCAAAACCAAGTATTTTACTTAAGGAAGCATCCAATAGTTGAGGGGCGGGGGAAGAAAATAAAGGGATTTTGCAACCTGAGAAAACAGCGTTTTTCTTGAGGATGTGAAATGAATGGTTATATGAGAAAATTGCCATGATCAGGCTATTAACTAAGGAACACTGATATTGTGGGATATTTTTCTTTCAGATACCTACTGTCCTTTTTATTTTGTGAGCCAGCCCTTCTAGGGCCTGAAAATTCCCTTGCAGTCTTTGTAAACACCTTTCCCTAATGCTCTTGTTTCTTGAGTTTTCCTTTGACAGGTGCAAAGCCCACTGAGATGCCCAGGTGACTCACCTAATGCACTGACTTCACCTTTAGGGATGAACCTCCTTAAACAATTACAGCTTTTATCCCTGCTGTTTTCTTTTTCTTTCCCTCTGCTTCTTTTTCTGGGTCTTGGTCAAGTCCAGTTCTGGTTTTGATTAAGTGCACAGCTGCTTTATTTCTCCGTTGGTTGAAGCAATGTTGAGAAGCTGGTTTTTGCCATCTGATCTTCTGATTGTCTATCAAGCAGCCAGTTGTCTTTTTTGTTTGCCGGTTTTGAGGATTCTTAGTATCATACTGACATTTTAGTAAGGCTGGGAGCTGGTCACACCTGTGAGATTAGGACGAGCTTGTTGCAGCCCACAGGTGTTTCTACTGGCAGAAGTAGACCACTCCATCTTGTTTGTCTTCCTCATACAGTACTACAAGCTTAAAAAAGGAAAAAAAAAAAAAAAAAAAAGACAAGAAAATGTTTTCGTGCCTGTGGGAAAGGGAGCACCTTCCCGCAGTCCTTCTTGCCTCTCAACTCCCTCCTTCCAAAGCTGCTGTAGTGAATTGGTGAGTTTTGCTCTTTATTTTTGATTCAGGATGCAGTGGTAAAAGTGAGGCTGCTAGTTGTGTGTGTGTGTGTGTGTGTGTGTGTGTGTGTAAATGGAGAAGAAAATGTCTTTTCTCTTAATATAAAAGAAAGTTGGCCTTTTACAAATTGTTTGTGACACTGTATTTGTCGCTGGCATTTACCCACTTCATTGCCTCAACTTCTGGAAATTAATTGGGCATAAAAATTGATCGCACTATTGGGAATATCTAATGTAAAAATACAGATTAACCATCAAATAGGAGAGAACACATACGAAGATTTTTAAAAAAATGGAAATTAGTTTCACTGGCTTTAGGGTAAGAGTTGAGACTTAGGAATTTTCCTTGGTTTTTATAACAGTTATTTCAATGAGTATGTATGCATGACAGAATGGGACTGCAGATTGAAAGATTACTTTTGGCTTGTCAGGAGCTTCATGACTTTCTATGCAACCTGAAGAATGCTAAGTAGCCTGATTTTTCTTGCTCATTTAAAAAAAATTAAATGTTTATTATTTTTTTTTAATTTTTTTATATTGTATTTATTTTTGATAGAGACAGAGCACAAGTGGGGGAGGGGCAGAGAGAGAGAGGGAGACACAGAATCCGAAGCAGGCTCCAGGTTCTGAGCTATCAGCACAGACCCCAACGTGGGGCTCAAACCCACAAACTGTGAGATCATGACCCGAGTTGAAGTTGGACGTTTAACCAACTGAGTCACCCAGGCGCCCCTCTTGATCATTTTTTAAAAACCAAAAAAAACATTAATGAACCAGATGACTATATGAAAGATACTCAATTATAAAATATTAAATTTAATGAAGCTCCTATTTTGATTGCATAAGTTGACTAGGACTTAATATAAATTAAAAATAAAGGAACCAAATAAGTTTCAGGGAGAAAATGTCAACAAATAGTCCAGTGGATAAGTTTGCTAGTTCTTTAAGGAAACTCGAATTCTTGCTGAAGAAGGTGGGTACAAAAAGCTTGTCATTCTTTAAGTTAATGGCCTTAATACAAGATAAGAAACAAAAGCATGCATCAGTTATCAAATAAAAGAACAATGCTAAGAACTTGTTTTAATAATTAGGTATTAGGTAAAAGTCAGAAAATATTCCTAAATGAAGTGAATAATTAGACAAATAATTTTAATAATTATGGTTTAAATGTTGGTTTTAATAATTTTGGTTTAAAACATCTACATGTCTTCACCTTAGTGTTAAAAGTAATATTACGCTGAAGTTTCTAATTATTAAAAAATTTGGATATGTTTTCCTATGTAAAGCCCAATTTGAGTGCCTTGAATTTCCTATGCTGATTTAATGGATCAAGTAAGTTATCTTTGTCTCCACAAAACTTTTAGGTTATGAAAATGTAGAAGTTGTGTTTGACTGATTTAGTAGTGTTCAAATGGGAGTGAGTTTACCTTTCATGCAACATAAGGGAATATCTGGACATTTTTGATTGTCGGGACCAGAGAAGTTGCTAGTAGCCTCTTAATAAGTAGAGGCCAGGAATGTAGCTAAACATCCTATCGTAGCCCACAACAAAGAACTTTCTGGTCCAAAACATCAATAGTACTGAGGATGTAAATCACTGAGCTGAATAAAATTATTATGGCTTTATAAAAAGACTTTAATCTTCTGATGGCTTCAGATCATAAAACAGTGTTACACAGAGAGTTACTATGTTTAAAATGACTATGTAAAATTTTTTTCATATTGTTTTTGAAATTCATGTATGTTGTTACATGTATCAATAACTCATGCTTTTTATTGTTGTTAATGTTCCATAATATATATATGGATAACAACAATTGTTTTATCTACTCATCAGTTGAAGGACACTGGGTTATTTCAAGACCTCGGTAATTATAAATAAAGCTACTATAAACATGGTTGTATAATAAAGAATTTGACCTCTATCCTTTGTTGCTGACTCTGGAAGACTCTAAATTCATGGAATTTCCCTTGTAATAGGAGTGTTTTTGTTATTCATGAGCCCCTTAGAGCACCTGAGTCATGCTAAGGCGATGAGTTGACTTAGGAAGGGAGCTGATCTCCAGAAAGATCAGTCACATGATGAGGAGGTTTGGGACTTAGAGCCAGCTGACCTTTGGTGAGGAGAGGGGGGACTTGATATTGAGTTTCATTACATGGCCAGTGATTCAGTCATCCATGACTCTGTCATGAAAGTCCAATACAAACTGTGGACCTCAAAGCTCACTAGAACTTCCTGGTTGAACAACAAACATATTATTGTGCTAGTAGTTTGACCCACCTTTATTCTACAGGAAGGGGGCAAGAAAGATCGGCATTGGGGAACCTCACAGAACTCACCCTATGTGCCTCTTTATTTGACTGTCCTGATTTATATCCTTGATAGTAAAAGTGTCATCATAATTATAGTGCTTTTCTGAATTCTGTGAATAGTTCTAGTGAATTACTAAAACAAGAGGTTGTTGGAACTCCTGGATTCATAACCAGTTTATCAAAAGTACAAGTGGCCTGGGCACTCCCAAATGTGGTTGGCATCAGGATTAAGGGCAATCTTGTTGGAGACTGTGCCTTTAAACCCGTAGAATGTGATGATAACTCTGAATGATTAGCGTTAGAATTGTATTGCAGTATGTCAGCTGGGGGCAGAATAAGCCTTCACATACAGGTGTTTGTGCATATGCCTTCATTCTCTTGGGTAAATACCTAGGAGAGGCATTGCTAGGTTCTTTGATAAATATATATATTTATATTTTTTTTTCCAAAATTGCCAAACTGTTTTTTTTAAAGTGGTTGTATGTAGCATTTTGTGTTCCCACTAGTGATTTGTTACAGTTTCAGTTTCTCTGCATCCTTGTCAGCACTGGGTATTATAAAGCTTTTTTTTTTTTTTTTTTTTTTTTTTTTTTTATGATTTTACTTTTAAGTAATCCCTCTACCCAAACATGGGGTCAAACTCGTGACACTGAGATCAAGAGTCATGTGCTCCACTGACTGAGACAGCCAGGTGCCCCTGGCTTTCCTTTTTTTTTTTTTTTTTTTAAGTTTAGACATTTTACTGGTTGTGTCTCATTGTCTCTTAGTGTGGCTTTAATATGCATTTCCCTGCTGACTAATATTTTATGTATCTTTTCATATACTTATTTGCCATCCTATCTCTTCCTTTGTGAAGTGTATACTCAAATCTTTCTAACAGATGTGTATTTTTCAAAGGATTTTCTCCTTGTTTGTGGCTTATCTTTTAATTTCCTTAACAGTCTCTTTTGAAGAGTAGATTTTAATACATTTTAATAAAGTGTCATTTATCAGTTTTTCCTTTTTTATTCTTCTGTCTTATCTAAGAAAACTTTCCTTAATACCACAAAGGTAATCTCTTTCAGAAGTTTCATAGTTTTAGGTTTTACATATATTTCAGTCTGCATTCCCTCTCAAATTAAGTTAGTGTATGATGTGAGGTATGAGTTGAGGTTCCTCTTTTTCTGCATATTGATAGACAATTATTACTGCACCACCACTGCAGAAACTATCCTGTTCCCCCGTTGAATTATCTTGTCACTTTTGTTGGATGTCAATTGGCCATAAATATGTGATTCTATTTCTAGATTTCTATTCCATGGATCCATATATTCTTTGGCCAACATCATACGTTATAGTTTTAGAGTAAATCTCAAAATTACATTACATGAACCCTCTGACTTGGTTTTGTTTTCTTCAAAATAGTTGTAGCTATTTAGGCTCCTTTACTTCTCCTTACAAATTTTAGAATGAGCTTGTTTGAAAAACAAAATGAAGACAAAAAACCCTACTAGGATTTTGAGTGGGATTACATTTAATCACTAACTCATTGAGGTAAGAATTGGCATCTTAATATTGAATCTTCCAATCCATGAATATGGTATGATTTCTCTCCTCAGTGTTTTATAGTTTCATGGACCAAGTATTTTACATATTTTGCTAGATTTAATCTGTGTTTCACGTTTTTTTAAAATGTTATTGGAAATGGTATTATATTTTAACTTCCAGCTGTTTATTGTTAGTATATAGAAATGTGATATTTTATGTTGACCTTATTTTCTGTGATCTTACTAAACTCACTAAGGATTCTTTGGAATTTTCTACATGATAATCACATATTCTGTTAATATAGGCAGTTTTAAATCTCTTTCTAATCTATAAGCTTCCTCTCTCTCTTTCTTTCTCTCTCTCTCTTGCTTTACTTCTCTGGCTCAGAACTTTAGTATTTTGCTGAATAGGAATGATGAGAGAGGATGTCCATGCCTGTTTTCTCACCAGTAAGTTTCGAGGTGAGCTGTAGGCTTTTGGTAGGTTTGATCACAAATGGATGGTTTTTAGTGATATGCTTATTGTTTTTAGACTGGTGAATTAAATAGATGATTTCCTAATGTTGAATAGACCTTCCATTCCTGTGATTAACCTCAGTTGGTCACAATTTATTATCCTTTTTATAAATTGTTGCATTTTAACTGCTATTACTAACATTTTTTACAGTTGTGATCATGAGGGATATTAGTCACTGATTCTCTTGCAAAGTCTGGTCTTGGTAACAAGGATAATGATTTTGTAAAATGAGTTGGGAGGTGTTCCTTTTATTTTTTATATTCTGTAAGAATGTGTGTAAAATTGGTATTATTTCTTCCAAAATGTTAGAAATTACCTGTGGGGTCATAGAGTCCTGGAGTTTTCTTATGTATAAAATTTTGAACTATGAATTCACTATCTTATATAGATAGAGAATTATTCACATTGCCTCTTCTTGAGAAAATTTTGGTAGTTGACATATTTTAAGGAATTTGTCCATTTCATCTCAGTCAGGGTTTTTCAACCAAAGTGGCATTTGGATAGGATAATTCTTTGCTGTGGGAGGGTGTCCTTGGAATGATCGAGTGTTTGGCGGCATCCCAGGCCTCTACATACTAGATGGCAGGAACAAGCCCCCCATTTGTGACAACCCAAAATGTCTTCAGACACACGTCCCCTGTTGACTGAGAACCACTGATTTAAGTTGTCAAATTCATTGTCATAATGTTTCTTGTGATATTCTTTATCTTTTAATGTATGTATGAGCTGAAGGAATTTTCTGTCTTTGATCTCTGATGTTGGTAATTTGTGTCTTTTCTTCTTCTCCCTCTCCTTCCCTCCTTCCTCTCTCTATCTTTTTCTCTTATCAGATTGGCTAGAGTTTCATTAATTTTCTTAGAGCTACTTTTGATTTCATTTGATTTGGTTTCATTTGATTTTCTCTGCTACTTTTTTGCTTTCAATTGTATTTATTTAGGCTTTTGTCTTTATGTCTCTCCTTCTTGATTTCAATTTCCTCCTCCATTTGTAGTTCCTTAAAGTAGAAGCTTAGATTATTTCCTAATATACTCATTTAGTATTATTATAAATTTCCCTCTAGTGTGCTTTAGTTTCACCCCATACATTTGGGATTGTTTTCTATTTATTTTCATTCAATTCAAAAGGTATTTTATTTCTATTTGACTCCTTTCTTCCATGAGTTACTTAGAAGTGTATTTAATTTCTAAACATTTTGGGATTTTCCATATATATGCTATTGATTTCTAGTCTATTCCATTTTGGTTAAAGAACACTATATACTTGCCGTTGTTTTTAACTTTTCTGGGATTTATCTTGGTGAATCTTTCATGTGCCGTTGAAAAGAATGTATATTCTGTTGTTACTGGGTGGAGTATTCAATCATTGTTGGTTAGGTCTTTGGTTGTAGTGCTCAGGCCTGCATCTATACCGTGTTTTATTTCTGCTTGGTCTTTCAATTACTAAAATAGGAGTGGTTGAAGTCCCCAGTCACAGTTGTGAGTCTGTTTCCTTTTAGTTCTATTAGGTTTCGCTTCATGTCATTGAAGCTTTGTTTCATGCATATTGACGAATTGCCCCATTTATCATTGCCTAATGCTTCTCTTTATCACTCATGATATTAGTTGTTCTGATGTCTACTTTGATAATAAGAAGACCTTAATAAAACCATACTGCAGGCTAGACTTAGGCCATGAGCCATAGTGTGTTCACTTCTGTTTTAAAGGTTTCTTGTTCACAAGACGTAGTTGACTCTTTTGTTGCTGGTTGGTTGGTTGATCTCTGCCATTTAATTTGGGTATTTAAATCACTTAAATTGTTATAATTGTTGTTAAATTTAAATTTATCATCTTGCTAGTTGTTTTCTTTTTTTTCCATTTATTCTCTGTTCCCTTTTTCCTCTTCTTTTGGATTGGTTTTTATGAATCTGTTTTATCTTTCCTAATGGCTTTTAGCTTTACTTCTTAAAAAAAATAATAGTTCTAAAGTTTAAAATGGTTTTGTTTTTAATTTATGTGGAGAGAGAGAGAGAGAGGAAGGGGCAAAGAGAGATGGGGAGAGAATCTCAAACAGGCTCTGTGCTGTCAGCACAAAGCCTGATGTGGGGCTTGAACCCACAAACTATGAGATCATGACCTGAGCCGAAATCAAGCATCAAGAAGCTCAACCGAATGAGGCACCTGTGTGCCCCAGTTCTTCTAAAGTTTAAAATATATGTCTTTAGGGGCGCCTGGGCGACTCTCTTTCTCAAAAATAAGTAAACATTTATATAATATATATATGTATATATATGTATGCATATATATGTATATACACTATATATACAATGTATATACACTATATACATTGTATCTAGATATACATTGTATATATTATATATACATTGTATGTACACTGTATACACATTGTATATACATTGTATGTGTATATAAACATTTATATAATATATATGTATGCGTATATATATGTATGCATACATATGCATATATATACGCATATATATGTATATGTGTGTGTGTATATATATATTTATACAAACTTTAACTTGTCACAGCTGTTTTAAAATCTGTAAGAATCGTACAATGTATTTCCAGTTTCTCCCTCCTTTATTGTTGTTTTATTTTACATTTCATTTTTACACATATTACAAGCCTTACAGCTAAATTCTTAATTATTTTACCTTAGCCAAATATTTCTTAAAGTGGCTAAAAACAAGGAAAAATATCATTTATACTTCGGTTCATTTTTGCCATTTCCAAAGCTTTCCATTTGTTTGTGCAAATCCAAGTTTCCATCTGGTAATAATACTCTTGCCTCAGAAATTCTGACTTAACATTCCTTGTGATACACATCTCTTGCCATTGAGTTCTCTCAGTTTTTGCTGTCTACAAAAGTCTTTACTTCACCTTAATTTTTGAACAATATTTTCATGTGTGTACTATTCTGGGTTGATTCTGCTTTTTTTCCCCCTCCAGTACTATAAATATGCTATACCATGACTATAAAAACATCAGTGGTTGTCAGGGAGTTGGGAGGTGGAAAGGGAGGGATGAATAGGTGAAACAAAGGGGATTTTCTGGGGGCATCTGGGTGGCTCAGTCACTTAAGCCTCGTACTTTGGCTCAGGTCATGATCTCATAGTTCATGAGTTTGAGCCCCGTATAGGGCTCTGTGCTGACAGCTCAGAGCCTGAAGCCTGCCTCTGATCTGTGTCTTCCTCTCTGCTCCTTCCCTTCTCACACTCTGTCTCTCTCTCTCTCTCTCAAAAACAAAATCATAAGCATAAAAAAAATTAAACAAAAGGGATTTTCTGGGTGAGGAAACTTTTTTTAATAAAACAAATGGTGGATACACATCATTAGGCATATGTTAAAGCCCACAAAACTACACAATTCAAAGAGTAAACCTTAATTTAAAGTATGGACTATAGTTATGTAATCCATAGTTTACATGGTCAATATACATTAATAATGTACAGCATGGAATAATTAAAACTACATTAATTATTATAATAAGCAATTGTAACAATTGTTTAACACTAGTACAAGATGTTAATAATAGGGAAAACTGTGCGGAGTTGGAGAGTGAAGTGGAGAGGGGTGGGTATATCGAATTTTATGAACTATCTCTTAATTGTGTAAACCTAAAACTACTAACAAAAATAAAGTCTATTAATGATTTTTAAAAATACATTTTTAGAAATGTTTTTGTGTGAAAAGTCTGATGTAATTCTTTTGTTTGTTTCTTTACGTAGGTTGCATCTTTTTTTTCTTTTTGCTAGTTGCCTTCAAGATTTTTTTTCTTTGCTTTGGAGCATTTTATGATGTCTCTAGATTTTTGTGTGTGCATATGCCTGTGTACATGCATGTGGTTTTCATCTTGCTTACTTACAACGCTTTTCTGAGCTTCATGGATCTGGGATTTTACATATTTCATTATTCTTAGAAAAGATCTTCATATATTTTTTATTTCTTTTTCTCTTACTTTTTCTAGGACTCCACTTACCCATATGTTTGTTTGATTGATTGGTATCCTACATTTCTGGGATTTATTCCCACTCTTTTTCTCTTTGTCTTCAATACAGGAGAGAGGATTTGGTTGATTCATCTAATCAACATCCAGTTTAGGGGATTCCTTTTTTTTTTTAATGTTTATTTATGTTTGAGAGAGAAAGAAGGAGAGATGGAGTGAGAGCGGGGGGAGGGGCAGAGAGGGAGAGAGATACAGAATGTGGAGCAGGTTCCGGGCTCCAAGCTGTCAGCACAGAGCCCAGACTGACTTGGGGCTGAAACTCAGGAACTGCAAGATCACGACCCAAGCCAGAGTGGGACGCTTACCTGACTGAGCCACCCAGGTGCCCCAGTTTAGGGAATTCCTATTGGGTGGAGATTTTAGAACAAACCACCTCAATAGTCATCATTGGGTTGGGAGCCTTTCTTTGTCCGGTCATCTATGCCAATCCTTTATGGTATGGAGCATGGATGGTCTATATCTGATTGTCTCAGCAGGCATCAGAGGCAAGATTTCTGATAGAGGTAATATGCATGGCCAGCATCCCAAGTATGACAGACTTCTGTAACCAATACAGGTTACAAGGGAAAGCAAAGTAGGAAAAGTAAAATCATGCTTTGGAAAAGGGAAATCAAGATATTTTTCATGCTCCTGCCCTAAGTCACAGACATATTGTACAGAAGCTCATTCACCCTCTGGTGTCCATGAGTTCATAGGAGATAGTTACTTCCATTTTACCTAGAATTTCTATGAAGAATAGAAGAGAGTTACCCCTGAGAAGGCAGAGGAAAATTTAAATGACACCTAGAATCAAGTGGTTAATAATATACTGAAGATTAGATACCAGGTCTGGGTTCCTATTATAACAGTATCACACATTGCACCAAAGCTACACTTGTCTGAAGTTGGTACATAGAAAACAGTTTTTAAGGAATTTACTAATTGATCCGCTCTGCTGAAGGGTAATTGTGGGGAAAGATAATCCTTTTTTAACTGTAGTGAGACTTCTCCCTTCCTGATTACTGCTCCTACTTATTGACTTGTACTGTATGCAGTGAGGGAAAAGGAAAAGGACATTGGAATAAGACTGTCATGGCTAAGGTAGTAGTTCTATAACCCAGTGACTCTGTGTCCCTGTCACTGACAAAAATCATTCTCGGGCAAAAACGAGTTGGAGCCTCAGCTATGCTCATTCTTTCTTTCTTTTTTTTTTTTTTTTTTTAACATTTATTTATTTTTTTTGAAAAACACAGAGAGGCAGAGCACAAGGAGGGGAGGGGCAGAGAGGGAGGGAGACACAGAATCTAAAGCAGGCTGCAGGCTCTGAATTGTCAGCACAGAGACCGACATGGGGCTTGAACCCACGAACTGTGAGATCATGACCTGAGCCCAAGTCGGACGCTTAACCGACTGAGCCACCCAGGGCCTCCAATGAGCTCATTCTTGAATTCAAACGCTTTCAGGCACACATAAGTGATGTATGGAGAGGTCCTGAGAACCTTCTGGAAGAGGATGTTTCCAAAGGAAAGAGGGAGTCTGGGTTAGAAGCTTGGTCAGATAACATTGCCCCAGTGATCTGAAAGGAATAGCAGTACTGAGAGCAGCATCTCAAAGAGGGGCCTTCCCAAAATTTCTGTAAAACCTTGGTGTAACATGGTGATTATTTAGGATTCATGTAACTGAGAGCATAGCTCAGAGAAGGAGCTGAGAGGTAAAGTCTCCTCACTTCCCCAGGAAAGCTTTGAGGCACTGTGGGCTCTGAAGAACAGAGCACATTTTGGGCACCTGTGAACTGCTGGCAAGGAGAGCTCTCGTGGGCATGAGCCCTAGAAAGGCTCTGGGCCCTGGTTCTTCCTGTATGCATTCTTCTGGGAATTGTTTTCCTGTTAGCTCAGTCATTGGTTAGTAATTTGTTTTTCTTTGGAGACTTTTTAACTGTTGGGTGTTAGGCTTCCTAGATGATATCTACACATTCTTTGGCAGACCCATTTCTATTTCTTGAGTTATTGCTGAGCTTACAAATTACTTCGGGGGATTTTCTTAGGTGGAGAGAGAAGCATCAAACACTAAGTGGTAAAGAAATGAATGATTCTGTTCCTTCAGTCCATCTACCAGCTGGTATTTAGAACTACTCTCTCGTGTTGGTCCTATGAAGGCATGGGACCTCAACTTAGGGAATTAAATTTATTTCTATTGAGCAATAATCATGGAGATAAAGTTACCAAAGATCAGTTTACAAATTATAAAAAAATAACTTGGTACTTTTCACATCTTGTTCTTTTTTTTTTTAATGTTTATTTTGAGAGAGACCGGGGGAGGGGGGGGGCGGAGAGGCAGAGAAACAGGGAGACAGAGGACCTCAAGCATGCTCAGCACCATCAGCACAAACCTGACACATGGCTTGAACTGACAAGTCATGAGATCGTGACCTGAGCTGAAACCAAGAGTTGGACGCTCAACGGACTGAGCCACCCAGGTGCCCCAGTACTTTTTACATCTTCTAATTCTGCATTTCAGAGTGTCCCTTAAGACTTTGATTCATAAGACTGTTCTGTATTGACTAAAGGTGTGCCTTTTCCTGAATAATAATAATCCTAGCTAGTGTTCAGTGAGTGCTCGACATTGAACTCCTTTACATAGCTTGCCTATTGTAATCCTTGAAAAATCTGCATGAGGTACTATTATCATTATTATCCCATTCTATAGCAGCAGAGCCTCATTGACAGGAGCAAGGTATATAATCTGTGCATGGTCACACAGTTAAGACTCAGTTGAGCCAGAATTCCAAGTTGCTATGCCACCTTGCCTTCAAATAGTGAGGAAAATGCCACTGGGTAGAAAGCCAAGCTTGAAAGCATAGGGACTGGACCATGAATCACAGTGGGGACACATGGCCAGGACAAGAAAACCCACGGCCCGTGATGTATGAGCATATGAGTTTGATTAATGGATGTGGGAGCCCCGAATACAGAATACTATGAAAAGGATAACCCCTGAAACATTGGGCTGCATGTAGGAAATGTAAGACATTATTAATGTTGCATATCAGTTAGTAGACCTGTTTCTATGAAGAGATGGTTGTGGATGCAGACCATTTCCTTTGAATTCTTATTCTTAACAATTCTTGTCCCCGTCCAATAATTTGGAAGGGAGTGTGAATCTACAAATTGTCCTACAACCATAAGATCATACATTCAAATTGGCAGATTGACAAATTAGAATGCCAGTTTCAAGAAGAAATAAAATTTCCAAAGTTGATTAGGTCAATGTTGCTTTGCAATCTGATATGCAATCTCATATCAGAAGGCCTACATAAGTTGTCCTGGGACTCAGTTGTGACTAAAGGACTGGTAGGAGCAGGCTTGCTGGAGCTCCCCTGGCACAAGCTGAAACACATTTTGAGATGAGAGATTTTTATAACCTCTAAGTACAGAGGTTTCAAGAATGATAGGCCTCAAGGGAAGAGTACGATGCCTGTTACTCATTTAGATGATCCTCAAGTCCTTTTTCTACTTTGAGTTTGAAGGCGAAAGCTATAATGAAAGATCAGGTCAAAAATGAATCAAGACAGGATCCTGAGATCACAAGGTGCCAGGAACCCGGGCGTCAGCACCAAGAGACAGCCCCTCAGCATGGAGCTCAGGGGTTTGCAATCTTCGACACAGAGATGTGACCATGAGGGCCTCACCAGCCTTGTGGTACCTTAAAAAGGCATTAGTCAGCACAACACAATGAGCCAGAGCTTGTGAGGAAGGCTGAAAGCTACAGGGTAGTCAAGAATACCAGGATGGGGAACACATGAGATGCCTCCTAGAACAATTCAGGGAGGATTTGAGACATTCGTAGGTTCCCCAGCAAATGTGAGTGGAGACAAGGAACCATTGCTGGTGGCTGTATTGCAACCCAATGTATACATACAGGCTGTGCTCACTATGCAATGGGGTTATGTGGCTGATGTCTAGAAACGTCGCCCTTTGGGTCTGTCTCCTGCTTAGAATTCATGAATCACCAGGGGTACCTGAGAGATGCTTTGGATGATGTCGAACCAGTCAGTACCATTGTGATGTGAGCTTGCAGCTTCCTAAAGTCTCTCTAACAAAAAAGTTCAGGCTTCGGAATAGGTAATCCTCAAACAGTAAGTTGGAAAATTACAATAAAGAGACACAGTTGCACTAGTTAGCTGGTCCTTAATAATGCCGGTTTCTAAAAGACACCATCTTTAAATCCATACACACTTTGGAGGAGAGAAGCACTTCAGATGGCTGGAGAACAGTCTACTCTCTTGGAAAATCTTTCAGCAACAGGTGTTACTTCTTTTTGTCTTGAGGACATCAAACCCTCAGAGAAGCATGAAATTTTTCCTAATGCAGCTTAGCTGCTAATCATTCACAAAGAAATGAAATTTTGATGGAGTTGTGAACACATGCCTTTTGGCACCTGTTTTTGCCATCTTGGTTTGTTTTTCTTCCCACAGCGTTTTACACCTTCTAATTTAATTTGTGACTGGCCCCTTTCCTCCCAGCTGTTCAGGCCTAGAAAGCACACACACATATTCAAATGGGTTACTGGAGCTTAACACGGCACAGGGACTGAGCCAACAGCATTGGCCAAGTCATACTCAGGTCTTGAGGCCAGCGCTCCTGGTGCCTTATCCCACTATGCACTGGTAACTTGAGACTAGAGGTCTAATATGGAGCCTGCAAAGTTCAAACACTGTCAGAAAGTCTATCCCGTCCAAACAGGGCTTTCTAGGGGATTAAAGAGACCTTGGGTCACAGTGTGGCCTATGCAAGAGCTTTGTGATATGAAAAGTGACTTTGTCGGAGTAACCTCTGTGACATTCTCACCATACGCCTGAGTCAAGCTGCCCTTGTGTTGTGGTTTCTGGGGAATGTGTGTAGATCCTGGATCCAACAGCAGACCCACACACCAAGTTCAGAGCCTAGAAGATTGGAACTTGTGATTTTATCCTGCACTTCACATGAAGTCAAGGAGATGTGAATGGGCAGAATTAGTATACTTTCTCTTTTGGGCTACAGACAGTGTGAATTTAATCCCAATCCAAACGGTTGCTATTTTCCAAAGAGTACATGTGGAGTTGAGCAGAGAGAATGATATGAATTCAAAAATCTCATCAGGGGAGTATCACAATATCTTTATCAATAAGGACAGTGTTTCTCTAGATGTGGGTCCTTCTGAAGCCTCACTGTAAAACCACCGTTTGTTACTGCTATAATTTCCCTGGGACAATGAGGGATGTTGGCAATAACACGGTACATTAAAAGACCATAAATTTATCTGCAGGACTCAAATAATATTTTGGTACAAAGGCAAAAGCCTCTGGCTGCCTTGTAAATCAAAAACATGGTCCCAAGGGGACAAAATAAATCCAGAAAAAATCCAAAATACCTAAGAAAATTCAATTTGTGATAAAGAGGTTATCTCATATCAGCAGAGCAAGGAAGGCAATTTAATAATGGATGTTTTGAAAATAGTGATCTCATTCGTATCTCCACCTGTATATCACAATAAATTGAAAATACATTAAGAATCCCATGTGAAAAAGAAATTCTAAAAGCACCATAAGAAAATATTGGGAGGATTTCCTTGCACCCCTGAAGTGGGAAAGGTCTTTCTAATGATGATTCAAAATCCAAAAGCTATAAAATGAAAAATTCAAGTACAAAAGATAAAAACAACTTTTGCATGATAAATTATACCCCAACCGTATCAAAAATCAAATGACAAACTGGGAAGAATTTTTAAGAACCAAAGGCTGAACTCCCAATACACAAAGATCTCCAAAAAATCAATTTTGAAAAAGATTTATTTTAAACATAAAGGCAGCACATTATTTATATTCTGCATCCTGTCTTTGAGCTTAGTGATAGCTTCTTTATACTTTTTCACCACTGTGTTTTATTGTTTGGGGAATTTCTTTACCCAGTCAGTCCCCTATTGATGTACACGTGTATGGGATACTCCCCCCAAATCTATAGCTTTAAATAATTTTTCAAGAAAAAGAATTGCAGTGTTCAAGAGCTGAGACTGTGAAGTCAGTTCACCTGGGGGTTCCAGTTTTGGCTATTATCAATTTCAAGCTATGTGACCTTGACTTTGGGCCTCTGTTCATCTGTGTAATGGGTTTGAAGTTAATGGTATCAGCAACATGAGATTGTGGTGAGGATTCAATGTGTTACCATACGAGTAAAGGATTTAGAATAGTACCTGACCTAAGATAACTGTTGTAGAAGGCTTAATCATTATGATTATCACTTTTTGGCAAATAATATATAAATTGTATTAGCTCTACTTTTATAACCTCTACTTTTATAATGTTTAGGACTCATAGTGAAAGAGAACTGAAGGGAGAGATGTTATTTAATTTTTAATTTTTAATGTTTATTTTTGAGAAAGAGAGAGAGAGGGCAGGGGAGGGGCAGAGAGGGAGGGAGACACAGAATCTGAAGCAGGCTCCAGGCTCTGACCTGTCACACAGAGCCTGATGCGGAGCTCGAACCCACGGAACCATGAGATCATGACCTGAGCCCAAGTCAGATGCTTATCAACTGAGCCACCTAGGTGCCCCAGAGATGCTCTCTTCCAAAGTCAAAACATGGAATCCAATGGTGGGAAAATAATTCTATTACTTGCTGTTTCTTGCTTTTTAGTGAAGAGCTGCTTACAAATGCAGCCCAACAAGCATCAGGCCTGGATGCCAGGAAGGGTGAAGAGCAGCCCTGGAACCTGCATTGTAATAAGCATACCAGGGGTTCTGCTGCAGGTGGCCCCAGACAACTTTTTTTTTTTTTTTAACTTTTTGAAGTAGTTTTTATTTTCTCCACTTTAAAGGTACAGAGACTGAACGCAGAGAAAGCAAGTTCATAGCCCACTAATTTGGAAGCATTACTGACAAGATTTGACATAAAGCCTTTTTGGTTTGCCACACTGAGTCTTAACTCCACAAAACTACTACTTCTCCTCCTCCTCCTCCTCCTTCATTAAGAGACTTCATTTTTTTAGAACATTTTTAGATTTACAGAAAAATTGAACATATAGTTCAGGGAGTTTCTACATTACTCCTCCTTGTTTCTATTATTATTACATAATAATACATGTACATAATATCTCATAATAATACAAGGTACATCTTGCATTGGTGTGGTACATTGGTTACAGTAACTAAATGGATACATCATTGTTGCATTAACAGAAGTACATATTTTACAGGTGATTTTTAGGGCAGAAAAACTATTCTGTAGGATACTGTTATGGTGGACACATGTCATAAGACATTTCCCAAGACACACAGAATGTACAACACAAAGAGTGAACCTTGTAAACTATGTATGTAAACTGGGTAGTTTAGTTACTGCAAACCAGACAACATTTTGAAAAAGTACTGCTAACTGTCCCCTGGGTGGACGTTTGAATTGTAAGTGTAGTGACTTAGAGAAATTGATCAGGCTCAAGTTTCTTAAAAGTTACGCCAGTGTTTCACCATAACAAGTATCATAAACCAGTTCAGAAGAGAAAATGTTGACTTTATTGAGGTGTTCTTTCCCACTGCCTTTGGGGTATGTTGCTTACTTGTGTTTTGCATTTTAATTTATATTGCAAGTTCATGAAATGAGTGAACTTGATTTTCAGTTTTTTTCAGTGTCTTCCAAGTCCAGGACATATTCTCTTAGCACGTTCTTGTTCATATTCTAATGCTATGTAAAGCTAATAAAGAAAGAAGTTCTAATTCTGCTTCAAGAATTCTTGTTAGATTGGAACATTGAGATTGAGTGGCATGAAAGACCACAGGCTTCAGAGTCGGTCAATTCTCAGCTCATCGATGACTAAACAGAAATGTTGGGAAACTTACTAAACTGTCCTGAAAATAAAGTAACCCCTTTATAAAATCAGGATGTAAATACTGCATGCTCACAGTTATTCCAATGAATAGAGAGACTATAAAGAGGATGCCAACCCAGCAGGTGTTCAGTCATGGTAGATATTATTTGATTAGAATTGGGTTTTCCAGGGAATTCTCTTCTGGTTGTTTGATGCCCCCTCCTGGACAGTCCAGAATGTGTAGTAAGCAAGAGTTCATTTATTTGCTTCAAATATAAGGTTATACGAGGTTTCTAGAAGCATTATTTCAGGAAGAGTCTGAAGTCAGAGCCAGATATCCATCCAGTCTAACCAAGGAGAAAATCTAATAGAGAGGCACTGGGCAGAAACCTGAGAAGCAAGATAAGGGTGGAAGGCAGAGCCCAGAATTTTCTGAATGATAATATTAATTATGATAATTTGTTGATATTTACATGTTCAGAATTTGTATACATTATCTCAATCTTCATTGAAATTCTATGGTACATAGAGTAAATCTTCATGACCTTGGATTAAGCAACAGTACCCGAAACAAAAAGAACCATAGGAAAAAAAAAAAAACATAGAGAAATTGGGCTTCATCAAAATTAAAAGTGTTTTCTTATATGTGGAATCTAAAAAAAAAAAAAATCCAAACCCATAGAAAAAGAGATCAGACTCTTACCAGAGCCAGAATATAGAGGGAATGGGAAATGGAGGAAGGTCATCAAAAGATACCAACTTCTAGTTAAAAGATGAGTAGGCACTAGGGATGTAATGTACAACATAATGACTATAGATAACACTGCTGTACATATATAGACAAGTTGTTAAGAGAGTAAACCTTAAGAGTTCTCATCACAAAGAGAATTACTTTTTCCTTGCCTTTCTTTTTATTGTATCTGTATGAGAAGTTAGATGTTAGCTGAACCTATTGTGGTAATCATTTCACAACATATGTAAATCCAACTATCATGCTAGGTACCCTAAAACTATACAGTGATATATGTCATTTATTTTTCAATAAAACTGGAAAAAAATTAGAAGTATTTTGTTTCAAAGAACACCATCAAGAAAGTGAAAAGACAGCCCACAGGGAGAAAATATTTGCAAGTCATCTACCTGATAAGAGACTTGCAACCAGAATATAAAATGAATCCTTACAACTCACTAATAAAAAGGCAAATTACTCAGTTAAAGAATGGGCAAAGGGTCTGAATATACATTCCTCCCAAGGAGATATACAAGTGTCCAATAGCACATGAAAAGACACTCTACGTTGTTATTAGTCATTAGGGAAATACAAATTAAAAAAAAAAAAAACAATGGGAGACTATATTCATGAGAATGACTTTAACAAAAAAATACAAACAAGGATGCGGAGAAACATAGAACCCTCATCCACTGCTTGGGAATGTAAAATGGTGCAGCCATTTTGGAAAACTATTTGGCATTTCCTCAGCATGTTAAACATAGAGTCACCATATGACCTAGCAGTTCGACTTCCAGGTATATACCCAAGAGAAAGGAAAACATATATCCACACAAAAATTTGTTCAAACATGTTTATATGGCTGTACTATTCATAGTAGCCCTAGTTGGGAGCAACACAAATGTCCATTAACTGATGAAAGGATAAACAAAATGTGGCATATTTATACAGTGGGATATTATTTGGCAATAATGAGGAATAAATATCGGTACATGCTACAATATGGGTAAATGCTCATTGAAAAAAAGTAGTTACAAAAGGCTGTATAATGTATGATTCTATTTACATGAAATGTTCCCAGTAGGCAAATCTATAGAAACAGAAAGTAGATTAATGTTATCAGGGACTAGGGGAAGAAAGGGAAATAAGGTGTGACTGCTCATGGTTATGGAATTCCTTTTTGGGGTAATGAAAATGTTCTGGAATTAATGGTGATGGTCACACAATTCTGTGAATACACTAAAAAGCCCTGAAATATATTCTTTAAATGTGTAAATTGTATCGTCTATGAATTAAATCCCAATAAAGCTGTCAATAAGTGTATATTCAAAAAAATCTTGTGAAGTACATGTTCTGTTTGATAGATAAAGTAACTGAGCGTGGTTGAAAGCCAAATGAGCTAATGATGGAGCCAGAATTCAAAAGCAGTCTGTCATCTCCACAACCTGGATTTTTTTTTTTTTCTAAATTAGGTTCTAGTTAGTTAACATATAGTGTAGTATTGGCTTCAGGAGTAGAATTTAGTGATTCATCACTTACATAAAACACCCAGTGCTCATCGCAACAAGTGCCCTCTTTAATGCCCATCACCCATTTAGCCCCTCCCCTCACCACCTTCCCTCCAGCAACCCTAGGTTTGTTCTCGGTATTTAACAGTTCTTATGGTTTGCCTCCCTCTCTGTTTTTAAATTTTCATTGTTTTGATCACTGAGTACTATTCCATTGTAATGTATACACCACATCTTCTTTATCCATTTATCTGTTGATGGACATTGGGGCTCTGTCCATAATTTGGCTATCGTTGATTGTGCTGCTGTAAACTTTGGGGTCCACATGTTCCTTCAAATCAGCATTTTTGTATCTTTTGGATAAATAACTAGTACTGCAATTTCTGGGTAGGGTAGTTTTATTTTTAACTTTTTGAGGAGCCTCCATACTGTTTTCCAGGTGGCTGCACCTCTTTGTATTTTCACCAACAGTGTCAAAGTGTTCCCCTTTCTCTGCATCCTCACCAACATCTGTTGTTGCCTGAGTTGTTGATTTTAGCCATTCTGCCAGGTGTGAGGTGGTATCTCATTGTGGTTTTGATTTTTATTTCCCTGATGATGAGTGATTTTGAGCATCTTTGCATGTGTCTGTTAGCCATCTGGATGTCTTCTTTGGAAAATGTCCATTCATGTCTTCTGCCCATTTCTTCACTGGATTATTTGTTTTTCAGGTGTTGAGTTTGGTAAGTTCTTAAAAATTTGGATACTAGCCCTTTACCTGATATGTCATTTGTAAACGACTTCTCCCATTCTGTGGACTGTCTTTTAGTTTTGTTGACTGTTTCCTTCACTATGCAGAAGCTTTTTATCTTGATGAGGTCCCAATAGTTCATTTTTGCTTTTGTTTCCCTTACCTTTGGGAGACATGTTAATAAGAAGTTGTTGTGGCCAAGGTCAAAGAAGTTGCAGCTGGTTCTCTCCTCTAGGATTTTGATGGTTTCCTGTCTTACATTTAGTTCTTCCATCCATTTTGAATTTATTTTTGTGTATGCTGTAAGAAAATGGTCCAGTTTCATTCTTCTGCATGTCACCGTCCAGTTTTCCCAACACCATTTGCTGAAGAGACTCTTTTTTCCATTGGATACTCTTTCCTGCTTTGTCAAATATTAGTTGGCCATACATTTGTGGGTCCATTTCTGGCTTTTCTATTTTGTTCCATTGATCTGTGTGTCTGTTTTTATGCCAGTATCATACTGTTTTGATGATATCAGCTTTGTAATACAGTTTGAAGCCCAGAATTGTGATGCCTCCAACTTTGGTTTTCTTTTTCAGCATTACTTTGGCTCTTCAGGGTCTTTTCTAGTTCCATACACATTTTAACATTGTGTGTTATAGCTCTGTGAAAAATGCTGATGTTATTTTGATAGGGATTGCATGAATGTGTAGATTGCTTTGGGTAATATAGACATTTTAACACTATTTGTTCTTCCAATTCATGAGCATGGCACATTTTTCCATTTCTTTGTGTCTTCTTCAATTTCTTTCATAAGCATACTATAATTTTCAATATACATATCTTTTACCCCTTTAGTTAGTTTTATTCTTAGGTATCTTATGGGTTTTGGTGCAATTGTAAATGGGATCTATTCCTTGATTTCTCTTTCTGCTGCTTCATTATTGGTGTATAGAAATTCAACAGATTTCCGTATGTTGATTTTACATCCTGCAACTTTGCTGAACTCATGTATCAGTTCTAGTAATATTTTGATTCCGCTCCCTGGATTCTTGACCAGAATATTCTAAGGCTCTAAAGCTTTCCTGAGCTAGAGAGAGAACCTGAAGTAACTTTTATAAGGGACCTTTGGTCTTAGGCCTCCCAGAGGAGTGCCATTGCTTAATAGTCAGGCCTGGTTTCTGAGGCAGATTGTTTTGACATGATTCTGGTTTACCACGTCGTGAAGGAGTGATCTCAGCACGCTGAAATTATTCAGTGGTTGCTAAGATCTTGACAAGACCAACTGATGTGTATGGCACAGAAGGCTTTACACAGGACATTCACTGGGATATACTGAGTCCAGAGGCTCTGAAACTTTGGTGCCTTTCAGCATCACCTGAAAATCTTGTTGAAAATGCAAATATCCAGGTTCTACCCAAGACACACTGAATCTAAAAGTAAACAACACTGCCTGGTGGTGAGTGTTGTCAGCTGGATGAGACAAAGACAGAAAATCTGTTGATAACGGATAGGTCCTTATAAATAGGCGTTGCTTACCAAAAACTCTAGAGGAGGTTATTCCAATTCTGGCACCAGAGGCACTGCTCAAGAGCAGTGAGCTGCTGTGTGCCACAAGCTGACCCCCAGCTATTATCGGAGAATCTCCAGAAACCTTGCTTAGAATTGCGAACCACAATAGGGGCTGAAGGAGCAAAACTTTGATTCTGAGAGGTCCGATACATGTTTGGACTATATCAAGAAAAATAATTTGTCTTCTTTTGAAAAATACTCAAATAATCAAGAAAAATATGAAGTTCTAAGTAAAATTCATCCCACATTTTCCACCGCAGAAAACCATTGTTTTATGCTTTGATGACAACAATCCCAGATATATGACTCTGAGCCTACGTACATGTAGACAGTCTTTTAACAGCTTTACATGAATAGGGTAACAGAGTCAATGCCTGATATTTTGCAGACTTGGTATGAGTATCTTTGGGACCTATATGTTTTTGAGAGAAAAGACCCTATCTTAAAGAAAGACAGTTTGGGTTTGATGTTTACAGTTTTATAATAGTCACCATTTTATATGAAGAATAAAAACAATCCTAGTCTTAAAGTACATATCCCAAATCAACAGATCGCACATTTTTTTATTGCTGCTTATGTCATTACCCTCTTTTTCCTATGTTAATTGCAAAGCTAATAAAGAAATAGATTGAAATAAACAGTTCATTTCTTCCATAAATTTTTAGCAGTGCAGGAAATATAATGGTTGTCAAAAAAAATTTATGAATGCTTTCTAGATGCATGAATGTGTACAGGTCCTTGGAAACAAAAATTGTGGTGTTTGAGAGTTTTTAACTTTTAAGTTAATACTTCCTTTTTTTTTCTTAATATGAAATTTATTGTCAAATTGGTTTCCATACAACATCCAGTGCTCATCCCAACAGGTGCCCTCCTCAATACCCATCACCCACTCACCCCTCCCTCCCACCCCCCATAAACCCTCAGTTTGTTCTCAGTTTTTAGGATTCTCTTATGTTTTGGCTCCCTCCCTCTCTAACCATTTTTTTTTCCTTCCCCTTCCCCATGGTCTTCTGTTCTGTTAAGTTTCTCAGGATCCACATAGGAGTGAAAACATATGGAATCTGTCCTTCTCTGTATGACTTATTTCACTTAGCATAACACTCTCCAGTTCCATCCACGTTGCTACAAAAGGCCATGTTTCATTCTTTCTCATTGCCACATAGTACTCCATTGTGTATATAAACCACAGTTTCTTTATCCATTCGTCAGTTGATGGACATTTAGGTTCTTTCCATAATTTAGCTATTGTTGAGAGTGCTGCTATAAACTTTGGGGTACAAGTGCCCCTGTGCATCAGTACTCCTGTATCCCTTGGGTAAATTCCTAGCAGTGCTACTGCTGGGTCATAGGGTAGCTCTATTTTTAATTTTTTGAGGAACCTCCACACTGTTTTCCAGAGCGGCTGCACCAGTTTGCATTCCCACCAACAGTGCAAGAGGGTTCCCATTTCTCTACATCCTCTCCAGCATCTATAGTCTCCTGTTTTGTTCATTTTAGCCACTCTGACTGGCGTGAGATGATATCTCAGTGTGGTTTTGATTTGTATTTCCCTGATGAGGAGCGACGTTGAGCATCTTTTCATGTGCCTGTTGGCCATCCGGATGTCTTCTTTAGAGAAGTGTCTATTCATGTTTTCTGCCCATTTCTTCACTGGATCATTTGTTTTTTGGGTGTGGAGTTTGGTGAGCTCTTTATAAATTTTGGATACTAGCCCTTTGTCTGATATGTCATTTGCAAATATCTTTTCCCATTCCGTTGGTTACCTTTTAGTTTTGTTGACTGTTTCCTTTGCAGTGCAGAAGCTTTTTATCTTCATGAGGTCCCAATAGTTCATTTTTGCTTTTAATTCCCTTGCGTTTCATATGTAGAAGGACAAAATATTAGGTTTTTCCCACTCTGTTTCTTTGCAATTCTAAAATTCTACTGGAGCAAAAATTAACTTATAAGCTAGTCTATAAACCTCACTGTACTTTCTAATAAACATACACTGAACATGTCCCAATAAATGTTCACTGACAAAAATTGTAAAAGTTTTCAAAACCAAACCTTATGTTCTGATAATCACTCTTCCTGTCTTCATGGAATTCAACAGAATGTTTTCACTTTTTATGCTGGGGGACGTCTACATGAGACTGGAATTCTCGATTCCAGAACCAAGAGCAAAAGGTAAATTAATCTAGAAAATAGGTGGAAGATACTTTGTTTTGAAACACTTTTTTTTTTATTTTCCATGGCATGAGAACTGATCCTAAAAATGTTAGCTGTTTTTCAAGAGAAAGATTTAATTTGATCTACAGAAATAATAAGGAGCAAACCTTCTTTTATTAATGTTTATTTAAAATGAAAAAAAATTCAGTATAATTAACTTACAGTGTTACATTCATTTCAGGTGTACAATATAGTGATTCAACACTTACATACATTGTTCAGTGCTCATCATAAGTGTACTCTTAACCCCCTTCACCGATTTCACCCGTCCGCCTACCCACCTCCGTTCTGGCAACTGCCAGTTAGTTTTCTGTATTTAAGAGTCTGGTTTCTTTTTGGTTTTGGTTTTGTTTTTTGGTTTTGTTTTGGTTTGGTTTGGTTTGGCTCATTTTCCTTTGTTCTTTTGTTTTGTTTCTTAAATTCCAGACATGAGTGAAATCATATGGTGGGAAAGTGCAAATCTTTTTTATTCACAGTTAAATGGGCTATTAGTAAGGATTTAGAAAACATCTGGAGCAAACAGACAGAAATCTCTTATCCTCAGTGATAGCACATTTAAATATAAAGATATGTATTTGACACTTTTTTTTTTCTCCACACGTATTTGCCTTCACCTACTGTTGGTATGAATCCATATTCTTTTTTTAGAGGTGTATTCCTCCCTCTAGAAAATATTAAAATTCTCTTGGGATATCCATAAATAAACAACAAGTTCTTTTTAATTTCAAGGGATTTTGCACAAATATAACTTTTTGACTTGTTAACCACTTCTTTCTTTGTAATTGGACAGTTTGATAAAAGTGAAAATTAAACTTTTTCATAAAAAGCATACAAATACCAATCACTTATTAAAAGCTTTTCCTTTTTATATGCCCTAAGGGACTACACACTGGCTTTCGAAGTCTGCTAATCCACAGGATACTGGATCCTTTTTTTTTTTTTTTTTCCTGAACCTGATGGCAATGCCTGGGTTAGGGACGGGGGGTGGTTATAAACAGTTCCTAGGTTTTGAAGGGTTAATGTTAGGAGTATAAATATATATTTGATCATTTGCTTTTAGCAATTTCAGTTACTGACTAACCAATTATCACTTGTAGATAGTGACAGAGCAAAAAAACCAAAGAGAGAAAACACTGAAAAATAGAAGTGTCAAGTGGCATTAACAGTGCTGGGCACGCCCTGCTTTCCTTCCAAAGAGCAGTGTCACGATGAACTTCAGAGGGTCTTTTTATATTGGCACACATATGTGGACACCCCAGGTGGACAGAAACTCCTGCTTAGGGTGAAAGTTTTCTTGAGATTTTCCTATGAATGTTGCATCTCTGTGCCACCAAACACCAAGCCTCGGGGTGAAAACTCAGAGCCTGACTGCCCTTCACATGGTCGTGAATGTTGAGATAGACGAAATACCCCTGCATGGGGGTATTCAGTCTTTATAGCCACTCACTTGTTTAGAGAGAGATTCTTACTCTTTCAGGAAGATGTCAGGCTAAGTTCACGTGATCCTTGGTAAAGCCATCTGCATAGGCCACTGAATTGCGCTCAGAAGGAATAGGGAATACCAAGGCTGGTTCATATTGCCCCACTGGGGAATTTATGTCCATTTTGAGATCATGGCCAAAGGCAATTAAATCACCTAGGGAAGTGTGGGCCAATACTGACAGAATCAGAAAATGTTTGAAAATAGCATTGGGAAATTGAAGGTACCTGAATGAGATTTACCACTTTCCATTTACATGTACTGGACCAGCTATAACATCAGAGCTCAGAAGCCTAAGTAGGAGCCGTGGTAGGAATTACAATGGTAACAGAAGTTTCTCTGAAGTTTGAGAACCTCTAGGCCGCTTTGCAGATGCTGCTTCCTGAAGGGACTACTATTAGATAATAAATATTACCCATCTTTTATTTAGATTTATTGAAAAGGAAGGTCTTTCAGAGGCCACCTCATAGATACATTTTCAGTGCAAAAAAAAAATGGAGTACTGTTATGGATTGTGAAAAGCATAGTATATATATTAAAATAAATAGATTGCAGTCTTAGCTCTCACTAACTAGACTTGTGATCAGGGAGTTTTACCCTTTAAGAAATTAACATGAAAGTAGATAAGAATATAATTTCAAATGGCAAATGTATTATTATCATTAAAATTGTGGTAGCCCTGTTAACCTTAGAGAATAGGACCTTTTGATATCCTTCAGGCTTCCTGAAGTATTTATTATTAAATCTTAATATCATAAAGCAAGATGGGATCTTGAATTAGACCCTGAATGAAAATACCTTTATTAGATCACTGTTAAAGCTTGATATATTGAACCTCAGTTTACAGGGTGAGAGTCAAAAAGACGCTTGGGGTGCCTGGGTGGCTCAGTTGGATAAGCGTCCGACTCCTGGTTTTGGCTCTGATCATGATTTCACAGTTTCTGAGTTTGAGCCCTGCATCGGGCTCCATGCTGATAGTGTGGAGCTGGTTTCAGATTCTCTCTCTCCCTCTCTGCCTTTCCTATGCTTGTGCTATCTCTTACTAAAACATAAAATAAACCTAAAATTAAAAAAGACATTTGATACGCTGAGATAAGCAAGTAGAGCTGAGGAAGGACTCTGTGATGAAATGTATCTGCGGGGTTCTGTGCACGTTATTGTTAGATATGATAGAGACAGTATGACTCTATTCTGAAGCTTTCTGAGCTAAACAGTAGAGGTTAAAATGACAGAACTGATCCTTGGCTTCTGACAATAATAGAGTAGTTAATTGAAGACAAACTCTCCCATTGAGTTTATCTAGACATGCTACGCAAAAGAAACAAACATTGGTTTTCAGATAGTAGATTACTACCAAGGCAATCAGAAATTGAGGCATGAAAATCCCAGAGAGAAGGGAAGTGCTTTGAGGTGTGTACCTTCCTCCTCAAAACATTAGTGAATTTGTAGGTGCCATCAAACCAAGAGGCTTACAGGCCGAGTAGCTGCTGCTAAAACAAAAACAAAAACAAAAACAAAAACAAAAAACTGTGTAGAGTTTTGAGCTATCTCACAAGGGTAGAGAAAAAGAGAGAGAAAGAAAGGATTTGAAGGCCCATCAAGAAAGGGAACACTGGAATACCCACACTTCCAGTAGGATGTCAGAAGGGACTATACCTTGGGAGTAAGGGCAAGTTAAAAAATACCAGTCTTTATAAGGACTAAAACCCAGTTTTTAAACAGTTGAAGCCCATATTGGGTTAAGGTAATGTGCCAATACTGTAACTACCCATCTCCCCTCCCCAATATAAAAATAAATCTTCTCCAATAAAATAGAGGGGGGCACTTGGGTGGTTCAGCTGGTTGAGAGACCAACTTTTGATGTCATCTCAGGTCATGATCTCATGGTTGTGGGATCAAGCCCCATCTTGGGCTCTGGGCTGGGCATGGAGCCTGCTTAGGGTTCTCTTTTTCCCTCTTCCTCCTCATGCTCTCTCTCTTTGTCTCTCTCAAGAAAAAGAAAGAAAGAAAGAAAGAAAGAAAGAAAGAAAGAAAGAAAGAAAGAAAGAAAATCTTCTCCAGAGGAATATAATACCAACCATATACTCATATATCTCTAGATTCTCCCATTGAATTTATTCACTTTATTATGCAGGAAAATACAGGCAGAAAACTAAAAACAAAAGGAAAAGATATATTAGAAATCAACAGGTGTTTCAATTATTGGAGCTTTCCAACATAGGCTTTAAAATGACAGTAAGTATTGTTTCAATAAAATCAATAAAATGAAGAATTTCATCAAACACTAAAATATATAGAAAATAACATAAAAATTCAAGTACTTAAAAGTAACTCTAGGTCTGAGTTTAATGGATTAGATATATCACAGGACTAGTGAATGGAAAGGTAAATTGGAAGAAAATATACAGATGAAGAGGGGAAAAAAAAGGAAAATACACGACCTGGTGAAAAAGTCCAACATACATGTAGTAGTAGTCTCCAAAATATAGAATGGAATGGGACAAAAGCAAATATTTGAAAAGATTTGAAATACACTGAGAATTCTCTGAAACAGATAAAAATACATTAAGCCATATATTGAAAAAGCTCTATAAACCTCAAGTAGGATAAATATAAAGAAATCACACCTTAGCACATCCTAGTAAAACTATTAAAAATCACATACTAAGAGAAAATATTAAAAGAAGCCAACAGAAAAAATACATTACCTTCACAGGAGTAACAAGAAGCTGAATTCTCATAGAAATGGTAGAAGTCAGAAGACAATGTGCTAACAGCTTTAAAGTCCTAAAAGGAATGCCAACTGGGAACTATATATCCATTGGATAGGTCTTTCAAAAATTAATGCAAAATAAAGATACTTGCAAACAAAACAAAGATAAACCCATGCTTATGTGGTCAATCTGCAAAAAAGAGTGCAAGTATATCCAATGGGGAAAACACAGTCTCTTCAACAAATAATGCTGTAAAAACTGGACAGCAGCATGCAAAAGAATGAAATTGGACCATTTTCTTACACCATGCACAAAAATTCACTCAAAATGGATTAAAGACCTAAGTGTGGCACCTGAAACCATAAAATTCCTAGAAGAAAACATATGCAATAATTTCTTTGACATCGGTTGCAGAAACATTTTTCTAAATATGTCTCATTAGGCAAGGGGAACAAAAGCAAAAATAAGCTATTAGTATTACACCAAATGAAAAGCTTTTGCACAGTGAAGGAAACCATCATCAAAACAAAAAGTCAATCTATTGAATGGGCTAAGACATTTGCAAATCATGTATCCAATAAGGAATTAATGTCCAAAATAATATAAATAACTTATACAATTCAACACCTAAAAAACAAATAATCCAATTAAAAATGAGCAGAGGACCTGAACAGGCATTTTTCCAAAGAAAATATGCAGATGGCCAACAGACACATGAGAAGATACTCAACATCACTAATTATCAGGGAAATGCTAATCAAAACTACAATGAGATATCACTCGACACCTGTCAGAATGGTTAAAATTGAAAACACAAGGAATAAGTATTGGTGAGGATATGGAGAAAAGGAACGTCATGCACTGTTCACGGGAATGCAAACTGGTGAAACCACTGTGGAAAACAATAGGGAGTTGCTTTAAAAAATTCAAAATAGTAGTATCATATGATCCAGTGATTCCACTATTTGGTATTTACCTGAAGAAAACAAAAACACTTATTCAGAAAGATATATTGCAGCATCAGTTACAATAGCCAAGTTATGGAAGTGACTCAAGTCTCCATCCACAGATGAATGCATAAAGAGATGCATAAAAGGCAGTGAGATCTTGCTATTTGCAGCAACATGAATGGACCTAGCGGGCATAATGCTAAGTGAAATAAGTCAGTCAAGGAAAAACAATTACCATATTATTTCACTCATATGTCCAGTTTAAGAAACAAAACAAAGAGACAAATAAAATAACCGGACTCTAAAACACAGAGAACAAACTAGTGGTTGCCTGAGGGGAGGTAGGTAGGGGGATGGGTGAAATAGATAAAAGGGAAAAGAATACACTTATCTTGATGAGTGCTGAACAATGTATAGAAATGTTAAATCTTTGTACACCTAAAATTAATATAACACTCTGTTTATTATACTTGAATAAAAAAGGTAAAAAAAAAAACTGTTCTAAAGACTAAAAAAAAAAGCAAAATAAATGTATTTGCAATAAAATAAAGAAAGTTTGCCACTACTACTAGACTCATGCTAAAAGAAATATCCAAAGTGAATTTTCAGGAAGAAGAAAAATCATCCCAGGTGAATGCATGGAAGTGCAAAAAGGATTGGCAAGTAATGGAAAGGCTAAATGCATGGGTAAGTCTAAATAATCAGTTACAGCATGTGAGAACAACGTTCTAAAGGCTTAAAACAGGAAGGATGAAAATACTTGAGAATTACAGGACGAAAGGCAGGAAAGTGAATAATTGAGTCATGGGGTTGTAAGGTTCCTAAGCTGTTAAAAGTACTGAACAGGTAAAAGTAGTTCAGCCAGGGATGCATGTTATCATCTCTAGTAACTCCTAACAGCAGAGAAAAACAATATATAATAAATAATAAAGGGGGGACATGAAATGACAGAAGTAGTTGACGAATACAAAGGAGGGCAAAAAGAAAAGGAAGAAAGGTAACATATAAGACAAATGGACCAAATAAGAAAAAAAAAAGGGGTAGAATCAAACTTAAATACACACGTTACATTAAATATAAATGGAATTCAATGAAAAGTCAAGAATTGTCAGACTAGATTAAAAACAAAACATCTGTATTCAAGAAATAGTTAAAAGAAAAAGGAAGAATGAAAGTAAACAGACGAAAAAGATAAACCATGCAAACTTGAACCAAGAGAAAAATAGGGCTGGTGGAGCTTTGTGTGTGTCAGATAAAGCAGGCTTCGATAAAAGTGTTTCTTCAAATAGAGAGGAACACTTTATGATGGCGACAGTAATCAGTACATCAGTATAATGTTTAATTTGTACGCATCTAGTAGCCCCTGCTTCAAATAGATGAATCCAAATTGGCATGATAAATCACAAAAGTGGGCAAATGTACAATTCTAGCTGGAGTTGGAATATACCTCTCTCAGTAACAATAGAACAAGTGTCAAAACCGAGCCCACGGTGTTACAGAATACTTGAGTAGCAAAATTATCAAATTTGACCAAATACCATAGCCCTAGTTTTACGTGTGATAATGGAGTATTGGTTATATTTTTTAAACGTATTTTTCTGTTAGGGAAACATATTGTAGTACTTAACAAATGGGGGGATGAAAGGCCCTGAAGAGGGTGGCTTTAGATAAGTCATGGGGGACAGAGGATGCATTGGAAAGGAAATGGAGGTACAGCAACGTTAGAGAAGTAGTGTGGCCCGGACTTATGGCCCCAGTATCAGAGTGAGACTGAAAGACAACAGACAACGCAAAGATCAATAATTTGCAAGTATAATTTTTACAAGTTAGATTGCTTATCATTATGCTTCAAAAATTTTAAAGAGCACGACAGTAGCATAACACATTTTAAAAACAATCATCAGTAAAACTCAGGGACATCCCAGCAATTTACGTATATCTGTTAATTTCATATTTTGTTGTAATCTATAGAAACTGGAGTACGCTTTCCCTTCCATTACAATGCACTGTTGCTTTAATATTTTGCAACAGCTTCCCTTTAACAGAGATTCCTTTTCCAACCGAATACGTACTTGAAAATGCTCTAAACAAGTAATTTAAATCTTCCAGAGGTTATAATTTAAATCTTTCCAGGGAGTATAAAAGTCTTAATGGATCCAATTCCTTTGTAGTTACCTCTAGTTAAATCATGCTTTACTCTCAAAGTCGATTTTTAACTCAGTTAATTCTTCCTGAAAATACTGGCTAACATGTTCCACTTCTTTTGTTAAATGAATAAATCACAGAAAATGATACTGTAAAGATCGTTTTAGATCCTTAAGTTTTATTATCATATCTTTTTAACAGCTTCCAATTGGGAGTCTATTTTCAAATCAATGGTTTAAACCAATCAGTTTTTAGTTGCTGTTAAAACAGAAACTCTGAAAATTCTGTGGGCAGGCTTGCTTTAAAATTATTTAAATTGTCTATTAACTCTCATTAAGTTTTCTTTTACTTTAATGATCTCATTTCCTTCCAGTTTAAGAAGGATTTCATTTAAGCTTTTAAGGATATTTTAGAGAGTTTTGTGTAATTTTATATTTTAAGTTTTATTGCTTAATATTTCATTTGATAAAATAAAAATCAAAAATAGTATTCAACAATGCTATCAAATATTAAAACAAAAACAAAACAAAACAAATAATTTTCTTTGGAGGGTCAACTTCCTTTTGTAGTATAAGATACACAAATTCTTCTTTATATCGTTGAACATTTTACAAAATAATCTGTCATTTAAGGGATCACTCTTGGGGCGCCTGGGTGACTCAGTCGGTTGAGCGGCCGACTTAGGCTCAGGTCATGATCTCACAGCTCGTGAGTTCGAGCCCCGCGTTGGGCTCTGTGCTGACAGCTCACAGCCTGGAGCCTGTTTCGGTTTCTGTGTCTCCCTCTCTCTCTGCCCCTAACCCACTCGCATTCTGTCTCTGTCTCTCTCAAAAATAAACATTAAAAAAAAAAAAAGGGATCACTCTTAATTTTATGAATTGACCTAATAGCATATACTGATCTATCAAGTCTCTTACTACGGTTCTTGGCAATTAATTGCCAAGGAATAATATAATGAATTGCTAAAATATTTGTTGCTACTTCTTTTAAGTTCCTATAAATCTATTGCTAAAGAATTCAAGACACAGGCCCCAAATGAAGTTGCTTATGCTAAGCCTCACATCACCTGAGATTTAACTATAAATTCAGCTCTCCCTGAAATAGAATCTTAAACCAATCAGGAATTGTCTGATCAGCACTAGTTAGCTAATCTGCCCAATAGACAAATATTCGCTAGAGGAAAATAACTTTGCAATAATGAACCTTTTTTTTTTTTTTTTTTTTTTTTGGCCTCATATAAGTTCCTTGTTCCCACTCCCTGCTGGTTATAAACATTTTTTTTTCATTTTGTATAGCTCCTCAGAGCTCCTTTCTTAAGCTAGATTGGATGCTGCCCAATTCAAATGGATTTTTTTTCTCAAACTCTTAAAATTTTTAAAATATGCTTCAGTTTATCTTTTCATATTGTGTTACTAACTAGTTATAGTTGCAACTTTACCTTTTGTATAAGTAAGTAGATTGGGGAAGGTAATACTTTGCCTGTTAAAAAGGTAAAGACTTCAAACACTGACAACTTTTTTTATCCATTGCCAGTAATTTAGAAAAAATCATTCCCTTGAGTACTTTTTCTCCTTAACACTGTTACCTACATGTAAGATCTCCTTGTCATGGGAGATATATGTTCTTTTGATTGTTGTTTATTAAATGACTGAATTTTGCCATCTTTTACCATTTTATTTTATTTTTATTTTTTTAATGTTTTTATTTATTTTTGAGACAGAGAGAGACAGAGCATGAGCGAGGATGGGGCAGAGAGAGAGAGGGAGACACAGAATCTGAAGCACGCTCCAGGCTCTGAGCTGTCAGCACAGAGCCCGATGCGGGGCTTGAATTCACAGATCATGACCTGAACTGAAGTCAGACGCTCACCCGACTGAGCCACCCAGGCGCCCCTATCTTTTACCATTTTAATGGTTATTCTTATTTTTGTATATAATGTGTTTTAATTTATTTTTGAGAGAGACAGAGTGCAAGCGGAGGAGGGGAAGAGAGAGAGGGAGACACAGAATCTGAAGCAGGCTCCAGGCTCTGAGCTGTGACCACAGAGCTCGATGCAGGGCTTGAACCCATGAACAGTGAGATCATGACTGACCTGAGCAGAAGTTGGATGCTAACTGACTGAGCCACCCAGGTGACCCAAAATACATTTACTTTAAAATAACTATAACCTTTGGGATATTTTACTGGGTTTTGAACATGGACAGAAATATCCCCTTTTTTATTCAAGCCCTCCCTAAAACTAGCTGACTTATTAGCTAAAAAGAAAGTAAAATTTAAACTGGATCAACTAAATGGTCAGGACTCAGTAATGTAAGATTAAAAGATAGCTTTATTTTTTTTCCTACCATTTTTGAAAACTTCTCTGTCAGATATTCCTTCTTCACACCTAGATGGTATTTTCTGGCCACTTTCAGTTTCATTTTTCAGGGATTAAAAGAGCAGTCTGATCTAAACTGAACTTCTCAGATCCACTTCAGTGTTTTTCCCTTGCTCTTGGGCGTGACCCAGAAGGTCAGGAAGGGGGTGTTGAGTCTTCTCTCTTTCTTAGTTTATATCTTCCTGACTTCCATCCTTTCCCTCTGCATCTGTCAGAGTTAGATGGGACAGAGGAGTAAGACATATGGGGCAAAAGAAGAGTCTTATTTATTTAGCAAGTGCTTCTTGGAGATCTTAGCTGTCAAGTGTTCTCTGGTATGGCAGGCTCCTAATGCTGGCTTTTTCTTTGTTTTTTTTTTCCTTTTTAAAAAAATTAAAAAAAATTTTTTTTTAACGTTTATTTATTTTTGAGACAGAGAGACTGAGCATGAACAGGGGAGGGGCAGAGAGAGAGAGGGAGACACAGAATCGGAAGCAGGATCCAGGCTCTGAGCCATCAGCCCAGAGCCCGACGCGGGGCTCAAACTCACGGACCGTGAGATCGTGACCTGAGCTGAAGTCGGAGGCTTAACCGACTGAGCCACCCAGGCGCCCCAAAAAATTTTTTAAATGTTTATTCACTTTTGAAAGACAGAAAGAATGCAAGCAGGGGAGGGGCAGAGAGACAGGGAGACAGAGAATCTGAAGCAGGGTCCAGTCTCCGAACTGTCAGCACAGAGCCAAACGCGGGGCTCAAACCCACAAACAGTGAGATCATGACTTGATCCAAAGTTGGACGTTTAATCTACTGAGCCACCCAGGCACCCTTTAATGGTTATTCTGAAACCAGTATAATTCTTAAATGGAAGGCAATAAATTATTTTGTTTAGATTTTTTTTTTCCCTTTGTCACATAACTGTCACCTTTCTCCAACATTGGGTGCCTTATCCCATCTGTGATCATTTGTGTTATTTGATGATCTTTCTGATTAGAAGATTTTTAAGCACTTGAAGTGGCAATATTTATAGTTTTCAAACATCTTTATTAACTCTTACAAAGATAAGTCTATTTTGCCCACTCTGTTAGTGTGTTTCTTGTAAAATATTCCGTTGATCTTGCTGGTTGTTTCCTCAATTAAAAAAAAAAAAAAGTACACATGCACATTTGCAGGGCTAAGATGGTTTGTCTCAATCCAGACCTATTAGTTTTGAAAATAATGAAATATTACCATTCCAGTTGGTAATTAACCTCTATTCTGAGTCTCTGAGTTTTCAAAACAGTATGTTCATATATACTTTGTGTTTGTATCTAAAATAGCCATAGGGTCTCGACTCAGATGTTTGTAAGTGGGTATAACATATGTTTTTCTCATCTACATTAATGTCTGGAGAAGTATTTGGATGTTTGGAGGAATGTGGTACAATTTTTGGTAATGTTGGACTTCTAGCATCCCTGGTCTCACATTAAATACCAATAGTTCCTCAGTCACTGGGAAAACCAAAAATGTGTCTACATTTTTCCAGAATGTTCCATATCTGCATTGAGAAACACTGGATTAGCATATATTATTAAGTACTAGTATATCTCCTGCATTGGCCCATCAGAAAGACTTGAGTCAAAACATTTAACTTTATGTTACCTTCGAAAGACCAGAACAGAATAATCTTAGTTCCATATAAATAGAGAATGTGAGGCAAATGACACCAAAACTGTACAGGGAGGGTCAGGAAAGAGTAGCAATGAGGACATTATCTGAAAGAAAACACTGTAAGCCCATGTGATTTTCCATAACAATAATGACAAAAATAATTATGATTTGTTGGACAATTGCTTTTCACCAGGCTCTGGGATGATTGTTTTATGTGTTTGGATTTTATTTAATCCTTTCAACAGCCAAATCTGGAATAGGTATTGCTATGCACTTGAGAGGAAAGCTATATTCTCAAGAAAGCTGCCTGCTGTGTGGTCTGAGCCTGATGTCTGGCTTCTAAGCAGGAGGGCTCTGAGGATGGGGTTTGAGGCTGGGGTCTAAAGATCACCACTTTCCTCAGACCCAGGAAATATACAGAGTGAATGGTTGAAAGCACAGCCAACTTCATCTATGGGGTTTTTCTGCCCCTCTAAATCCTAGGATCTTGATTTTTTAAAACATTCCTCTGTGCAATTTCTATTTTATAAGTTTCTTCCTCTCACTTTTCAAAATTGAGCTATTAAATTGAGGCAATCATTTTTTAAAAAGCATTTTGTCATACCACTCCTTGAATTCTTGGACTGATTACCAGAGTTTTGTTTTCTTATAGGAGTAATTAAACTCTTTCTGTATCTGATTATTTTCTGTAAATAGACAGAAATTGCTATTTGGAGACACATGATTTCCAGCAGAAACTTGGAGCATCAACTTATTGGCTAGAAAGAAGCCATTTAGTCCAAATATTTGTTGGAGAGAACAATGTCTTTGTTAATCCCTGTCATTTGGGAACGCAATATTGATTCTTCCTCTAAATTCAGATCTGTTGACACATCATTGATGGTAATAGTTGGGCTCAGAAATGTGTAAGTAAGGTCCGGTGAAAAGTGCGTGTTCTTTGGATTTCAGTCAGACGCATCCTGATTGTGTGTTGGCCGTAGCAGATAATTACAGAACCGCAGAAGCCCCATTAGAGCCTCACTGAGACCAGTTTCGGCGAGGAGAGGCTTTTTACATTAACCGATGTGCTTCAGCTATGGGAAACCTATTTTAAACAGAAGCAATTTTGCTTTAAGTCTGACTTTGCCTCTCCTAATGACAGGAGGTGCCTATATTAAAAAACAAGTAAGTAATAAAAAACTTTTAGTTACTCTATTGTTTATATTCAGTACTCTTGGGAAAAGAGAAGTTACGGGGAGAGAAAGTGATAGTGGATGTACTTACAGATTGGTTATCTGAACTGGTGGAAAAGATTAAGAAGCTCTAGGAGGCACAGTGTCTTCCAGTGATGAAATCTGTCACTATAAGTCCAATGGAGACTATATTTATATTTACAGTATTTAATGAATAAAGAAAAATAAGATCATTGGGTTCCAAAGGCTAATACTAACTTCAAAGGTCAGAGTCTTTCTTTGGGTGGGAATTGGAAGCCATCAGGAACCCTGAGAGAAATTAGTCAAAATACTTGTGTATGCAACACTGGCAAAGAAGTTTTATGAACAGTAAAGGGCTTTCCAAGCATTGGTAACACATATGCAAAGTTTTCATGTTGCTGAAGGGCATGTGGGGTACAGCCTGATAATGAGGAGTTTACCAAGGCTGAATGTGGAGAGTGTTGGCAGATGAAGTAGGCTCTTTTGGAATCTGACCCCAAACAAATACCACTTTGTCTCCCAGACTGTCCCCTGAATTATTCGATACATGTAAACCTTCAATATAAAGCTGACGGATTCAGCTTGATTACAGTAACATTTTAAGCTTAGGGTCAAGTTTGGGGCCAAGGCTAAGATCTAGAAGGATGATTGAAAAAAAGTGATGTCGTTTTAAATATTGGGTGAATTTTAGCCCCGATTTTGTGGAAAATAGATCCATCAAAAGCTTATGTTTTGAATTCATCATTAGAAAGTTCAAACCCAGGGAAGAGAGAATGAGGGAAATAGGAAATGAGGCAGAGGAGAGAGGACAGGTCTGAGGGAGTGCATGATAGGGAGGGCTTGTGCTAGTTCTCCAGAGCAACTGATGGCTCTACCTCTCAGGGCCATTTTCTGGGAGCCATTTGAACTACTGAATATTAGGAAAGTCTTTCTGAGGGAGAGAGTGAAGAAAAAATTTATCTGACAATGCCCATTCCCCATCGGTTAAAGATTTACCCCTCCAAGGTATTAATTCCTCAGGGGATATTAACTCCATAGAGCCAGGGTGCACACAATTGATCATTAAGAAGATTCCTGGCTTCTCATGTTTCAGCAGCAATAGAAAACCTGGGGACAGTGAAGACACATGTGCTGTGGGCTTGAAGCCAGGTCCTGTGGGCTTGTGCAGTGAAAGCTAATGGAAAACAAGTGGCTAGGGGTCCTGGAGACAGGTGGGGCCAGGAGGATCTGAAATAGCAAGTGTGAGTCCTGATACAGGGGGTGATGTGTGCCTGGGCAGTACAGCTCTTGAATGCCTGGCCTCTCACCATGAATCAAGATAACATTTAGTTAACACTGTATGTAGAGAGACCCATAAGAGAGGCCATCTTTGGCCCCAATGTAGCAAACAGGACATGTAGCAGGTGCTCATTCTTCTCCAGAGCAGATGGGGACCCAACTGTCTTGGTGCACCATTAAGATGGATTTGATGGAGGGGCACCTGGGTGGCTCAGTTGGTTAAGCTTCTGACTCGGTTTTGGCTCAGGGCATGATCTCATGGTTCTTGAGTTTGAGCCCCACATAGGGCTCTGTGCTGAGAGTCTGCTTGGGACCCTGCTTTGGATTTTCTCTCTTCCTCTCTCTCTGTCCTTCCTCCATTCTCTCTCTCAAAATAAATAAATAAACTTAAAAAAAAAAAGATGGATTTGATGGAAAGTAGCTGACAACTCCAGCTGGTATAGCATTAAGGAAATGTATTAACTCAGATAAGAGGAAGTCTAGAATTTGGTGAATTCAGCAGTTGAATCATGTTCAAGCTCTCTGCTTTCAAATAGGCTACCATCTGCCCAGATTTCTTTCTTTCCTTTTTTTTTTTTTCTGAGAACTAGTCCTATGTAATATGTTCCAATATCATACATTTTTCTGTTTCTCTTTATACAACAGCCCTGGCACCACAAGATAGAAACGACTGACTGTTTTGTCAGCTGTTTCACAACCTCCTGAACAAAGTTGCCAATTTCCAAGCTAGGAACATGAGTTGGGTTCTCATTTATTTCTTCCCTATATTTTGCATTCACACAAATCCACGTTTTACATTCCCTTATTTGCCATACGTCCTCTTCCGGTATCATATTTTGTACTTTTAGGATTCTTGGTTGCAAACAACGATAAAAACGTGGCTAACTTAAGCAGAAATTGAATCCATTAAAAGTCTAGCTAGGCCGCCAGCATCTACGGGAAAGCTGGAAAAACAACTCAGGCAGAAACCATGACAGGTAAAGCACAGCCAAAATTCTGCCACAGGACGATCTGCTTAGACTATCACTGCTGGTAGCGCTGCCTGCCTACACCTGTCCCCATGCAGCTGGATTCATTGTCCCTGTCACACCCCTCCCCAGGTTGAACCATCTGACCCATCTATTGGGTAATGATTTCTCATTATTATGATTTCCCTTGCTAAAAATCCTAAAAAGTGAATAACACGTGCATTTCAGAAGTAGAGACCTTTGTCAATTGAATTGATTTTTTTCAGCCCCTGTTGTCTCTAAAGACCTGGCTTTTCAAATAATGAATCTTAAACATTATCCAGTGGCAAACCACATTATCGTGGGAGCTGCTTCCCTGGTGGGTTTTCACTACAAATGATTGATGTTTTCTCCCTATTGGTTCTACTTCAGTTTTAATCAAATAAAATCAAGTAATCTGAGTTTTCTGCCCTAGGATTTGGCATGTTTTCTGGAAACTAAATGAATAAATTTATTGAGCATGCATAGCTTGAAATTTTCTGGTGATAGTGTTTTATTGATTTGCTCTTTGTAATTAAATCAAATAAGCTAACATTTCTAGGTACCCAAGCAGAGTGAACATGACTTAAACATTTATCGAACTGGATTTGTTATTTTGTGCAATTGTGCTGATGGACACACTGAACCGTGCAAGATGAGATATGAAATGTAATAAAACCCACATATTATCCACAGAGCAAAGTCTACTTTTATCTGAGCTGTCCAGATTTTTTAGCACCAGCTGAGGAGGAAAAGGTCTGAGTAATGGTGGCTTATATTACCCATCCCAGTGTGATTACAGTTAGAAAAAAAATGGCTTGTTTCTAGCCTAGCGGGTCTTTCCTCCAAGGAACCAAAACCGTGACTGCATTTCGCAGATGTTTTCAATGTGTTTAGTTAAAGAAAAGCAGTAGAAATCAAAAAAAAAATTTAATTTTGGAAATGGGATCTATAAGATATACATGAACAAAACATTTGACTGACTTTTTAATCCTTAAGCCAGCTTTTAAGATAATTTAAACTAGTCCACATTTTTCATGAATTGTGTACATCCTTATTAGACCAGCTAGGGGCTATCAAAAGGAAAAGCCTTTGCTACTAACACAAAGGGCCATAAAGAATCACTTGTATTAACAAAGTGCATTAACAGAATCAATGACTAGATTATTTTGCTTTCATAATGTGTAAGGGAACATTCCCCACCAGGTCCTCTGCCATAACCACAGACGTGCATATGGTAGGCTATTCGTGGACTTAATTCTGCTAAAATTGCATATGGGAAATTCAATCTAAATAAACCTAGAAACATAGTCTCTCTCTGTCTCTGTCTCTGTCTCTCTGTCTCTCTGTCTCCTAGGAAAAAGACTAGGGTTTAAAGAGTGACATATTGAAACTGGATGTCGTTATAAATAGCACCACTGCATCCTTGTGATTCTGTCCTAGAGCATAATGGTGGGAGGTCGTCCTCTTTCTACCAGGATGGTAACACTGGAGGAACAAAAAAGGGCCAATCTGGAGAGCATTCATCACTCTTCATGAGCATTGCTAAATGAGTCCTTCTGGAAAGGCTGTTTAGCTCCTGGAGATACTTCAAAAGAGCCCATGGAAGCCTGGAAAAAGCAGGTTGTCTCTGCAAACTTTAAAGGGCTTTGGGAGCTACCTGAGTTTCTTGGGCCGGAATGTATTCTGTATTTGGCAGTAACCAAACTAGCTGAATCAGATCCATTACAGACTCACCGAGTGTGTGGCTCTTGACCTTGTAAAGATCAGGCACTCCCTTTCAAATGCCTGACGCCGTAATCCTAGTTGAGAGGTACAGATTGGGAGTGACCTGTGATTTTCAGGTTTCCTTTTGATCTTCCAGCCCCCCTCATTTGCTGCTCTGCCACATGTGCATTCCAGCACAGTAACTGTCCCTGTACCTTCCCTAGAGAGCCCCCCACCTGCTCACCACCAGCCGCCTCTTTGAAGTGATGGGCTTCTTTTCGTATGGCGCCCCCATCCCTCATCCTCCTACTCCTCCAGACCCTCCCTGTCCCATTAAACACACACACACTCACCCACACTCAAACACACACATGCACGCACATGCACTGCACTGAGATCCTAGTTCAAACTGTAGAAGCTGATGTGATTTCTCTACATTTTGATTTCCCACAGCACAGTGTACCGTGGTTTTAAATGATTTTGTAACTGATAGGAATGGCACCATTAGGCAAATATTATTCAGTGCCATTATTAAATTTCTCCTCTCTTCTCTGTGGTGACCTGAGGGTAATTTATAAGTACGAACAACTGCACATTATGGTCCAGCACAGAATATTTCTTTCCACTTTTCATTTAAGCTTAAGTTATACAAAAGCTGTTGTGGACTTTATGTGGACTCACCCATAATTTTCTAGTTAGTTAAATCATTTATCAAATGGCTGGCAGATCTCTGTTGTTCTGTGTCTTTTTAGAACAGTGATAAGGATTAACTACTTGATCCAGTATTATTAGTAATTATTAAACAGCAAATCAGAATCTCAATTTCTCCACTTCTTAGTGACCACTGGAAAATAAAAGCATGAATCAATTTTTTTTACAGAAAGACCTATATCTTTAATTTAATCAGCATTAAGTACAGAATGCAGAGTCTAGTATAATGCTGAAGATCTTTTTATCCTGAGGTCTCCCATGTTACATTTAAAAAAAAAAAATTTTTTTTTAACGTTTGTTTATTTTTGAGACAGAGAGAGACAGAGCATGAATAGGGGAGGGGCAGAGAGAGAGGGAGATACAGAGTCTGAAACAGGTTCCAGGCTCTGAGCTGTCAGCACAGAGCTCGACGTGGGGCTCGAACTCAGCGGACCGCAAGATCATGACCTCAGCTGAAGTCGGACGCTTAACCGACCAAGACACCCAGGCGCCCCAACTCATGTTACATTTTAAAGCAGATTCCAGTTAAAGGGATAACAGGATGGAGACTTGCTTCATTTTGCTAGCTGGGGACAGGTTTCGCAACTTCTAAGAGTCTCAGTCTCCTCCTCTGTAAAGTGAAGATAATGGTTTGTCCGTCTCTCCCCAGTCATAGGGTTGAATGAGACTAGTACTTGAAAGTATAGGAACCTGCTGTATGAGGAGGAATCCTGAAACTGCTTGTGTGGAAACTGGTGGGCAGCTGACCCATGCTGACTTCCTCTTCCCGGGGATTAAGGGAAACTCAATGAGTGGGTCTTTTCTCCAGTACCTTCTGGTGAGCCACATCTTCCAGGCTCCTCTCTGCTTCTCCCAAATTGATTTCGCACTCATTGCCTAACCATAGCCACCTGACCTAGCGATTCCAATTCCCCAAGGCACAGATTTTTAAAAGATAGCATTTGCCAAATCCCTGGGATGAGTTTAGAATACTTCTTCCCTACCAGCCATTTTGACCAAACTAACATGTTCACGTTTGGAGGCTTCCCCACCCTCATTTGACAGTCAAGATGTCTTAACAAATGGTTGATGGCTACATATTAATGGAATTGGACCAATATTGAAAACTTTTCACAAACTTCTTTCAATTTAATTATGTGATCAAATTTTTTTTTATTTAACATGCTGAAAATTCTTTCTGACTTTTCTTAGTACTTTTCTTTTTTTGAATTATAGTCACCAGGATCAGTTCCCTTCTATAGAAAATTTACAACAACAAAAAAGTTTTTTAAAATTTTTGTTTATTTTTGAGAGAGAGAGAGAAACAGACTGTGAGCAGGGGAGGGGCAGAGAGAGAGGCAGACACAGAATTGGAAACAGGCTCCAGCCTCTGAGCTGTCAGCACAGAGCCCAACGCAGGGCTGGAACTCATGAACCGTGAGATCATGACCTGAGCTGAAGTCAAATGCTTAATCAACTGAGCCACGCAAGTGCCCCAACAAAAATTTGATTTATCCATCATATTGTTTTAACCCATGTCATTTTTTTTTTTTTACCCATTGCCATTGTAGGGTTTTGGGGGCATTATTTCTTTAAATTTTTTAATTTACGAAGATGTCTTTGCCCACAGAAAAGTTGGAGGGAGAATAAAACAAATGATCTTATACTCCTTCCATAAGTACATTGAATTTACCATAGCTATTCTAGCTCTTTAACACATTTTCCCTTCCCCAAATCAGTAAGAGTGGGATGCAGAATCATAGCACTTCACCCCTAAATACTTGTCTGTCCTGAGTACATTATTCTACAAAAACCAACTCCTTAGTTGAATTGGGCTTATAGTTAATAAGGGGGAAATGATTCAACCAACATGAATTCAGTAGCATCAACTAACATAAAGTTCATACTGAATTTTTTCAAATTGTCCCCAACTGGTCCTGTGTAGTTTTTTGTTGTTTTCATTTTTGGGGTCTGAGTTTGATTCAGCTTCCCACCTCACACATGGCTATTGTTTCCCTTGTGAAAGAAAGCAAAATGGACAGTCTTCTGTTGTTGTACCTCACCTACGCCATCACAGTCAGGGGCACTTTGCCCTCTAAGATAGACAAAAGTAACTGGGTCACTCTGTTTGTTTTGGATCCTAAAAAACACAAAGCAAATGTGGACATTTGCATAAATCTAAAGTCCCTTGCAAAAGCAAATTTAGCCTTAACTTTCACAGTGCAAATACTGGAATATATGTCACAACCTTTGTTAGTATGTCAATTATAAGAGAATATTGCTTTATTTCCACCATAAGCAGACTAATGTAAACGTGGTAACCTTGAGAAGTTTTGTGGTTTTCCCTTTTTGTGCATTTGTGATTTCTTTTTTTATATTGGGCTAATTCCTTTGTGTCTGTTTGTATGTCCTTTATTTTTTTTTAAGTTTACTTATTTATTTTGAAAGAGAGAGAGAGTGTGCACACAAGCTGAGGAGGGGCAGAGAGAGAGGGAGACAGAATTGGGAGACAGAATCTGAAGCAGGCTCCAGGCTCTCTGAACTGTCAGCACAGAGCCCAATGCAGGGCTTGAACTCACAAGCCATGAGATCATGACATGAGCTGAAGTTGGATGCCTAACTGACTGAGCCACCCAGGCGCCCTTGTTTGCATGTCCTTTAGATACTTGCCTCTCCAAGTCTTCACTGCGTTCTCCTGAGTCTCTCTCAATCTGGAGCAATCCCACTGTTTCCCTCTGTTTTTCATGACACTGATTCCTTTCAAGAGTCTACGAAGGTTGTACTGCAGAAGATCCCACACTGAGAAACGTTTGATGTGATAAAAATCCATGACCATCATTACTCTTTTTGATGCCAACATTGTTCCAAATTAGCCAGAGAGCACCACTTCAAAAGCCAGTGTCCTACTGATGTTTGAGCACCTCCTTGCTTTCTGGTACACTGAGTTGTTCCAGATTCATCCCAGCCCTGAAATCAGTTATATCTCCAAATGGTCATTGGTTCCCTTTCACTGGAGGTTGTATTTGGAAATCATGATCTAGGACTTTTCAATGGATAAAGCTAGGATAATTAAAAAAAAATTGTATTGTTACATCCAATTCAGTTCAACAACACATGAGTTTTCCCTGCTTTCTGCCATTCCATTTTATATCTCTTCTCTCTGCAGTGAAACTACTGGTTCCTAACAACATCTCCTATATTTACTCCTTTATTCCAAAGTACAATATTTCCGAATTACAACACCAATAGCAACAAAACTACTGAGTAGTTTAAGATTACTTTGTATTTTGGGGGCACCTGGGTGGCTCAGTCAGTTGAGAGGCTGAGTGTTTGACTTTGGCTCAGCTCACGATCTCATGGTTCCTGAGTTTGAGCCCCACGTCAGGTTTGCTGCTGTCAGCACAATGCCTGCTTCGGATCCTCTGTCCCTCTCTCTCTCTGCCCCTTCCCTGCTTGTGCTCTCTCCTTTCTCTCCCTTTCTCTCTCTCCTTCTCTCAAAAATAAACAAAACATTTTTTAAAAAAGATTGCTTTGCATTTTTTTGTTCCCAGAATATATCCCACAATACTGTGTTCTAATTACACGAATGACTTATGTTCTCTGTATGATTATGTTATTAATTACATATACTTTTAGGATAGTTTCTCATTATATTTAATTTTAGAATTTACTTTTTCTATCATTTCTGATTTAATTTTGTTTATTGGATATGTAAAATGTTTTATATGTTTATATAAGTCAAAACTAAAAATTAATTTACACTCAGAATAGTTTTGCTCTTCCTGTCTCTCCTGTACACCATTCCTATCTACTGCTGCTGGTAACTATTTTTGTTAGCTGATCTACCTTTCCTGTGTTTCGTATAAGCAAAAACTAGATATTTTCTTACAAAATAGGAAGAGTTCTACATATACTGTCCTTTTGAACTTTGCTTTTTTTACTTAAAAATATATACTCGAAATGACTCCTAAGTGGCTCACAGAGCTTTCTTCATTATGGCCATGATTCCTATAAGATTCAGTTCTCCTGGCCTAATGGATTTTTCTATAAATTTTAAGTCGATAGATTTACTGTGTGCAGCCAATGTCAATTATGTCTTTATGTTTTCCCAGGTCAGTTTTTTTATTAAAGTATTTCACTGTCACAAAGATGTTATTCTGTTTATCATCAAAAACAAATTTTTTGTTTGTTTTCACATCACTTTAAAAAAATCTCACTAGTAAATCCGGCATTCTAAAAACGGAGATTATTGGGGCACCTGGGTGGCTCAGTTGGTTAAGCGTCCACCTTTGGGTCAGGTCATGATCTCATGGCTCGTGACTTCCAGCCTCTCACAGGGCTCTGTGCTGACAGCTCAGACCCTGGAGCTTGCTTCAGATTCTCTGTCTCCCTCTATCTCTGCCTCTCCCCACTCATGCTCTATCTCTCTCAAAAATAAGTAAACATTAAAAAAAATTTTTAAACAGTGGGATTATTTCTTTTACTCTCTCTCTGCCCTTCCCTGGTTTGCGTCTCTCTCTTTCTCTCTCTCTCTTTCAAAAAATAAATAAACATTAATTTTTTTATTTTTAAAGGGGGGCAACTAGGTGGCTCCGTCGGTTAAGCATCCAATTTGGCTCAGGTCATGATCTCATGGTTCATGAGTTTGAGCCCCTCATTGCTCATAGTGCAGAGCCTGCTTGGGATTTCTCTCTCCCCGCCTCTCTTTTTCTGCCTCTCCCTGACTTGCTCTCTCTCTCTCTCTCAAAAAATAAATGAAATGGTGGGATTAAAAAAATTAAAAAATGGTGGGATTATTTATTTTTAGAAATATTTATTATTAATTTGATAATTAACCTCTGATTCATAATCTAATCTGTGAGAAGATTTTTAAAAACTTCCTTTAGGATACCCTATTATTCAGGATTAGATGACAAATCAATTTTACATTCTTTATATCACTTTGGTGATGGTAGTCATTGACTATGTGGCTGGCTAAGCAGAGTTAAGTGGCAAGGTAAAAACTGGTTAAAAGTCCCTGGTTTAAAATGACAGAATTAAAGGTGCCTGGCTGGTTCAGTCAGTAGAACATGTGGCTCTTGGTCTCAGTGTCGTGAGCTTAAGCCCCACTTTGGGTAGGTAGCCTACTTTAAAAAAACCCAAAAATTAAAAATTACAAAACAAAACAAAACAAAACAAAAAATATGTCTTGGTAAACCCAACCTTAAAATGGCAGAGTTAAATAGTGGGGTCAGATGGTCTGGTTTATCTTCAGGACAGCTGTATGAAGAGTCTATGCTGTTGTGTTAAACAGATTATTCTGATGTGCAGCATGTAAGATTCATCCAAGTTGTCTTTTGATATTATATCAGATGGTAAGAGCTTCTGTTATCACTATAAATTGGAGTTTTCTAGTAAATTATTAGAAAACACTGTTAGAAGAATTTGGTGAGTTGGTAGCTCTCTTGCTCAAGCCTGAAAATCTCAGAAACAAATTTCACCAACTATGTCATTTGTTTGTGATTGTGCCAGTTACAACATGGCTCCTGTTACTGTCGTTGGTTTAACTCTGGAAAATGCTGTTGCTAGGCAATAAGGACTTACTGGTCAGATCTCAATGGCTTCTTGAGGAAAATCCCAAACTCATACCTTTGTTGCAATTCTTGCACTGACTTCTTTTTCTGTGACATTGCAAAATTTATGTCAGGTGTCTCCTTTTGAAGTGATGATGCAAACTGGAAGTGTTGGAAGGGAGTCAAGGTGGGCAAGAAATGCAATGTAGGAGGAGTGAAATAATCTAGGGGTCAATTTGCCTTTCTTCATGTTTCACACTGAGGCATTACCATATTTTCACAGAGTTCAAGAGATTGCAGCTGCCCTCTCTGTGCCACTTAGCCATTTCATCTCAGGCTGTCTTGCGTACCAGCTTTTCATCTATAAAATGGAGGTAACGCTATTTACTGTTAGTGCCCTCCTCACTCTCTTCCATGTTGGAATATTATATTCATGATTATTCTTTGCTCTCAGTTCTTTGAAGATCACGCTTCTGTAGGGTGATGCTTGCCAGTGGTTGCTGTAAACCTCTAAATTAAACTGTGCCTGTCTACAGACTGTACAAATAAATATACGACATTTTTATTATTGCTGTAGCAATAGAGCAGTATGACACTATTTGGCCCCAGGTGTATTTTCTAAACCTTCTCCATCATACTATTTTTACTTTGGTGGCTGTTGGAGTTTGCTGGGCTGTAGTGGTTGAGAAGTGGGTACGAGCTTTGGAGTGTGATATCATGTATTACGGTCACTCTTTCAAGTCATTTATTTAAAACCTGGAAAGTGCGTAAGGGTTTACTTTCTTTGCTCCAGGGCTAGCACACACATCATTATGAATTATCAAGCCATGCTGACAGTGTACTTTTCCTTCTGGGTAAAGCAACTGTAGAAGCACGTATCTATGGATCAGAGACCACTAGCCTGTGGGAGGGAAGAAGAATGGAGGTCCAAGTTTGAGCCTTAGCTGTCACCCCTTGGCTTTGGACATGTCTAGAGATGCTTGAGATTGCGGCAGTGGACTTTTGTGTATTTACAGGAGAGAAAAGGTACTTGCTCTAACTAAGGAGAGAGTCAGAAGACACAGGCTTAGTCTCATCGCAGGGTCCTGGCTTTGGAGTAGAGGGTGGAACCGAGGATAACACGACAACTGTCCTTTTGGAGTCTCCTCTGGCCCAGCCCACAATACTGATTTTGTGGGAAGGGGCTTTAAGCGGACCAGAAAGGGAGAGGTTCACAGAAAGTGTCATTGAGCCACTACAGATTTAAAACCGCTGTGTTTTGGGAACTGGGTAATAGATTGAAGGAATCTTGTGGCTTTGTTTAGTGGATTGGAAATTCCAGTATCAGCAGTTATGGCAGTGACAGAACACAGAGCAAATGGTAGCCACACCATGTGAGACTTCCCTGGGACTCCAGAAATCATTATGTAGTGGAGTGTATGTGTGTGTGTGTGTTGGGGGAAATGTGTATGGGGAGGCACTTCAAGAGTTCTATTAGTCCTAAGATTACAGGTGGAGATAGAATCAGAGACACCATGTTTCACACTTATCGGGACCCTCCATTTTGTTTTAGACCAGTGCAGTAGTTTGCTTAATAATTTGAAGATAAATGGAGGCAGAGAGGCACAATAATGTGGTCTACTTAATGCCTGTGAAATACACACTTAACAATGGTTAAGATGGGAAATTTTATGTTATGTGTATTTTACCACATTAAAATTAAAAAAAAAAAATGGGGTGGGCAGGAGGGAGATACAAGTTACTTCTCCTTTTAAGGAAAAACAGGTACTATTTTTACATTTAATTTAATAAGTAGAAAAACGTGGGATAAAGGATAGCCTCAAAGGGATTTCTGCCAGTCAGGCTGAATAATAATCCACTCTGGTTGAGTCATTAGCTCTCCTATCTGGTCATTAATCCCTGTGCCTTGAAAACAGACAAGCACCAAGCACAATCCTTCAATCTACTTTCCAGTAGGATACCCGAATTACACTCACTCCACTGAACCTTTTCCAGACCAGATGTTTGAAGACTTTTCAGTCCTCTGGATGAAAACTGTCCTTTATCTTCTTGATTTACGACAGCCTTTCATTTAATGATCAAACGGAGCCACTAATAATTCTGTTCTAGATGTCTTAGAAGGTCCTCAGCAGAATATTTATGTCTCATAGGCTCTTGGCCTTCAATCCTGCTTTACTCTATCACACGCACGGGTCTTAGTGCCCTATGCGCTCTCTTCCATGTTGGAATATTATTTACATGATTCTTCTTTCCTCTCACTTCTTTGAAGATCACGCCTCTGTAGGGTGATGCTTGAAATGGCTATCACTTGGGGTGAAATACACCAGGTACTACCCTAAGCCACTCCTGTAACTTGAACCAGGTGGGCCATGGAATTCCATTGTCATACTTACCAGGTGTTATGAAAGGTTTTCTGTTTTACCTACTCAATGCAGTAAGGTTTGGGAAATGTGATTCTTGTATAGTGAGCAATAAAATGACTATATGTTAATATCTGCATTTTCTTTTAGAAGAAAGATAATGAAAGGGATATCTTTTCTTAAGAATGAGAAAAATTATTGGGGCGCCTCGGTGGCTCAGTCAGTTGAGCATCTGACTTCGGCTGATCTCACATGATCTCACAGCTCGTGGGTTTGAACCCCACGTCGGGCTCCGTGCTGACAGCTTGGAACCTGGAGCCTGCTTCAGATTCTGTGTCTCCCTCTCTTTCTGCCCCTCCCCTGCTCGTGCTCTGTCATTCTCTCTCCCTCAAAAATAAATAAACATTAAAAAAAAAATTATTAAAGGACTCAACAGTAAGACTGAAGTGGTTGGAGCACTCAGAGAGAGGCACAGTTAGAAATACAACTTGCTATTTCTACTTGAAATTTTCCCCCTTGGCTGTAAGAATAGCACCTCACAAAGCAATTGAGAGGTCTAATCTTTTTAGTCTTTAGACATTATATCACACAGTCATGCAGCAACTGATTGGAAAACACTTGGTTTGATTTTGCTAAGACCACAGGCCAGAGAGTATTTATTCTTACCTGTAGGGGAACAAAGGTGATTATAGTTCCAGTAAATATAAAGGAGAATATATGCCATTTTGAGGCCACAAGGCCACCTACCCTCTCTCCAGAAAGGCTTTCTTATCCATTGTTAGGTGCCTGAAATCATGTTATGATTACTTTTTCTCCTCTGTAGTTTAAGATCTTATATGTAAATGTCTCTGCAAGGAGTTAAGCCACTTTTTCTAAGTGTGGGAGTATCTGTTTTAAAGTCACCTAGGGTACTCATTAAAATGCAGATTTGTACCAAGGTCATTTGAATCAGAAATTTGGGGATTTACATTTCAATCAGCCCCTAGGTGATTGTTTTCCACCAAAGATGGATATCACTATTTAAATCTCTTACAGTCTTTTTGACATAATTGAGCTGTTTTGCTGAGGGCAAATGTTGGCAGGGAGGAGATGTGGAGAGCATTCAGGAGAGGGATGGGAGGATAGAGCAACTCTCAAGGGAAGAAAAAAAAAGGAGGGAAAAAATGACAGGAAATAGAGAGCCTGTTAGGAGAGATACTTGTCCTGCCTGTTTCACAGTTTGATCTTTGGAAATTGGGAAGGGCTTTGAGGGTGTTCCAGAACTTGCACTACAGGAGAATTTAAAAGAAGAAAATATATACTCAGGCCATAGGCAAATTAGAAGGTACAGAGCAGACATCCTATTCAACAATGGGGAATGATAGCTTGAAACTCCTGGAAATACTACAAGAAATTACAAATTGAAAGAGGACTTAGAATGCCATAAACACCATATTTTCACATCCCCAAACAGAAGAACATGAATGCAAATGAATATAAACACACATTTAACAAAAATATAATGGAAAATTATGGAAAGAATCTGATATGTATTATAAACCTACTATATGCCAGGAACTTGCACATACTTGTCTAATCCTTACAACCGCTCTAGGAGGTCCTTTTATGGTCAGATTCAAAAATGAAAAACAGGATCAGAAAAGTTAAGTACCTTGCTCTATATGATCATCGGATAGTGACTTAGGAGTCCACATTCTTAACACCGGGCACAGCGGGTTCCGTACTGTGGCAGAGACAGATAGTTGCTCGCCGCAGCCCAAGTTATCTTCTCTCTGCTAAGTATGCAGCTGGACTGCATTTCCCAGACCCCTGCATTGAGTTGGCCATATGATGAGTTTACCAAATGTATTGATAGAGGAGGTAAGAGTTCCACTTCCAGACCTAGTCTAAAAAATTCTTCTATGAATACTCCTCTTTCTTTTCCCTCCTCTTGCTTGGGATAGAGAAGCGTCCCAGGGCAACTTACATGGAGCTTACAGGCTATATAGCCTGAGATCCTGATAATTGTATAGACTGACCTGCATAAGCAAAACACAGATTCCTCATATCCTTGAACCCTGACACCTATTGATTACAACGATTATCCTGTCATAACTAATGATGTGAAGGAATCACGTTACACTTCTAACACTCCAGGGACAAATGGGCAAATGATATATGAAGTCTATTTTATAGGAAACATACCCAGTAAGGAAATGTACAGAGCCATATTCCACCTAGAGAAGAGTTAAAAATTCGTAAATTAAAATGTGAAATGTGTGGAAAACACTCTGGGGGCCAACATTCATTTACACAATAGTAAAGCATTATATGTTGGTATAATCTTTTTTTTTGGATGGAGACTAGAAAATATTTATTAAGAGCCATTGTAACTTGTATCCATTTGAATTGAAACCTAACCCTAGATTTTAATCCTAAATAATTATTTGAGATAAAACTATCAGTATAGAATTGTATTTATGATGGCTAACAAACAAACCGCAAATCCAAAACTAATGCATTAGAATTCTCCAGAGAAATAGAACCAGGGTGTGTGTGTGTGTGTGTGTGTGTGTGTGTGTGTGTGTGTATCAAAAGAGATTTATTTTAAGAAATTGGCTCATGTGATTGTGTTTCAAGTCCAAAATCTACAGATTAGGTCAGCAGACTAGAGACCTTGGGAAAAGTTGCAATTTGAGTCCAAAGGTAGTCTGCTGGCAGAATTCCCTCCTTTTCTGGGAAGGTCAGGGTTTTTTTTTTTTTTTTTTTTTTTTTCTTTCTATTAAGACTTTTCAAACTGATTGGATAAGTCCCACCTCACATATGGAGAGCACTATACTTTACTCAAAATCTACCGATTTAAATGTTAGTTAAATATTGAGAATAATATTTGGCCAAATATCTGAGTACTGTGGTCTAGTCTAGTTGACACATAAAATTAACCACCACAACTAATATAGTTAAAAATTATGAATATGAAAATTATATAGAAACATGGAATGTCATTTTCTCATTCATGGAAGCTTTTTGAATGCCCTGATTGCCAAGACCTGTGGGTGATGATGGATAAGCCTTATCTTTTCATCTCAAGATGTTTACAGCCCAATGAGACAGGCATCCTGGGAGACTGTGTGTGTGTGTGGGGCGTGTGTGTGTGTGTGTGTGTGTGTATGTGTGTGTGTGTGTACGGTGGGGGACAGGCTTTGCTTGTGGAAGGTGGGGATTAGTGACAGAGGAAGCTGAGGGAATGGGTAAAGATCAGCTCATGAAAGGCTAAAAGATGAATTCATTGCTGAGGCATTTGGGCTTTACCCTATGGCAATGGGGAGCCTCGGAAATGTCTGTGAAGACAGAAGCTTTGCCTTTCTGGGAGATGATTTTGGTAGTAGGATAGGGATTGGTGTATAAGGAGGCCTCAGTCTGGGAGACTAATTAAATAGGCCTGATGAGAAATGACTGGGGCCTGAATTAAAGTGGTGGCAGGGGAGATGGAAAAGAGGGAAGAGATTTTGGGAAAATATATAAGTCAGAAGCAGTGGCTTTTGATGGTTTAGACTGGCTATAGAGGCTAAAGGAGAGGAAAAAACAAACAAACAAACAAACAAACAAACAACATTAGGAAAAAGTCCCAGACTTCTGGCTTGTGGTTTCTTCTCCACAAAGATACAGGATAGACGAGGAAAAGCAATTTGGGAGGGAGGAGAAAATGAGAGTTTGAGTCCAGTTTTGAATATGTGTCACTTCTTTGTTTCACGTGCTTTGGGACAACGACAGGCAGGGTGCAGTCAGAAGACAAACCAAACTAGTTATTTTAGCAGAAAGAAATGAAGATAAGGGAGAGATAAGCAAGAGAAAGCTAAAAAGGGACACTTCAGTAACAGATCTATTAATTGCAGGAAGCAGCTTCCATCCTACAGCTGAGGGGACCAAGAAGTTTGGAAGAGGTCCCCTGTGGAGCTGGGATGAGCTGAGGAAAAATGAGGGGGTTGGGCTGAACCCACAGGTGCCACTGGAGGGAAAGGCTATTGCTGGGTGGGGCTTCAGGATGGGAGGGGTTAAGAAAGGGCAAGGCCCTTCTTCCTCCATGGTGGCCTCCGCATCGTCTCAACACCCCGTTTGCAGGGGTTGGCCCATGAATGGAGTAGAATTGTAGTGTGCGCAGTAAGAATCCCAGCATCACAGATTGCAAGGTACAGAAGGATGGTTTTAAAGATGAAAAGAATAGCTTAATTTAGAAAACAATATTTGAAAGTAGGCTGAAAAATCAATGACCAAGGTATCCTTCTCAAAAGTTAGGAAAAGACTAAACTAAAGCAAGGAGAAGAAACAGTATTAAGGAGCAGTAATTAAGGAAATTGAAAACCAATGTATAATAGGGAAAGTCAACAAAGTTTTTCTTTTTCAACTAGAAAAATTGATGAACTTAGTAAAACTGATTATGAATAAAAGAGAGAACTTGGCAAAATTCACCACCAGTGTCTTAACTGGAGAAAGCATATTAGGACATATTCCATCATCATTAAAGAGAGAAAAAATACACATGGAACAACTTCACCCAGGGCATTGAAACCCCTTGAAACTGAAAATGAGAAGAAATGTTTCTTTGATGTACCAACTTGGAGGCCAAAGCCTGCTAGAGCTGTGCTGCTTGGTCATTCTAGAAGGAGCCCTCTGATTTCAGAAACTATGTCAGCTTATTCTTGGATGAGCAAATGCTCAGTAACAGGACTAAGAAGACATCTGCTGTAGTTTGTTCATTCAGTGACCAAACTTGCCACACAGAACATGATGACTCTCACTAACACAAGGTAGGACAAAAGAAGCCGGACACAAAAGATTGCATTGTGTAGGAGTCTGTTTAATGTTGCGAGGAAGGTAAAACTGACTGCTCATGGTAGAAACCAGAACTGTGGTTGCCTTGGGAGGAGAACCAGTAACTGGGATGAGGCATGAAAGTGCTGCTGGGTCTGTATGTGGTCACGAGATGTACTTGACTTGAGAAAATTCATCAAGCTGTATGTATGCATGTTATACTTTAATAATAAAAAAATACCATTAAAATTCATGGGAATAAATAAATTGGGATCGAGACCAAGAGAGGGCATCTGTTTTGCTTTAGTCTCGTTTCTTTGCTAGCCTTACTTGACCCTGTATTGTCTTCTAATTTGCTTCTTTGCTTTCCTTTCAACTGGATCAGCAACTTCTTTAATCAGGAAGGACTTGAGGTCTTGTTTGCAATGGCTGGAGATGTTGAAAGGCAGAAATACCTTTTGGTTTTCGTTAGGAGGATGTCATCGGTTGGATTTCCTCTGTACTGGCTGTTTGCGTTGATCGCCACTGCTTTGCAAGGCTTTCAATCAGGGAACTGCAGGAAGAGGGACTCTTTGCCAGTGCCTGTGCACTCAACTAAAACCTTTGGCAAAACTGCTCATTTGAAATGCGGTGCAGAGAGAAATTTGATAAATCTCTCTGGCTTCAGACACGAAAAAAGATACCTCTGGGCTGGGCATCACCCAGAAGACCTCCCCGCTGTGCTATTTCCTAGTCTACCTAGTCTAACAGATACGCCCCAGACAAGAGTGCTCAGATTCCGGGTGTCTGCTTGAAGCTGCACTGGGAATTTTATTGTTTGGCTTTTTCGTGGCTTCTTGCTTCTAGGTGTTATCTACATAGTAATAACTTTAATGGGTTGAATTTAAAAATTACACATTATAGAATGACAAATACTAACCTCCATTAATTAATATTCATAAGACACACAAAGGCACAGACACATATGAACAATTTTCTTTTTTTTTAAAGTTTATTTATTTTATTTTGAGAGTGTGGGGGGGAGGGGAGAGAGAACATGAGCAAGGGAGGGAGGGGCAGAGAGAGAAGATCCCAAGCTGGCTCTGCGCTGTCAGCAAGGAGCCAGAGGAGGGAATCCTGAGATCGTGACCTGAGCCAAAATCAAGAGTGGGAAGCTTACCCCAGGCGCCCCACATTAACACTTTTTTAAAAGTCCCCAAACAAGGTTAAATTTGGTTAATTTACAGAAAAAATCAGTATTAGCAGTTAGATAAGTTGTCAGAGGAGCTCAAGTGGTACATGACTGATTTTTTACACTTTTCAACTATGTCAACTGGTTTCACGTAGATACTTTGTCAGACACTTAGATTACAGCAATCTTTTCATTGCTTGATTAAAGGTTTGACCACTTTCTAGCTACGTCCTCTAATAGGCTGCAAATACAGGCGTGAAGCTGTGAAGGTGGGTTGGAGCATCACGGGGCACCAGAGAGAGTGCTGCAGGCATCCGTTTGCTCACAGGCGAGAGGGAGACCTGACTACCACCTTGCACACAGTGCCACCAGCTCTTTATTGGTTTGCAGACACTAAGAAATAAGTTCTGCCAACGAAGTGGAAACAGAATCCTACACAGGCCCCCTCTTGGTTTCTTGCTTTCATTAAAAAAAAAAATTAATGTCTATTTATTTTTGAGACAGAAAGACAGAGTTCCAGCTGGCGGCGGGGGACGGGGAGGGGGAGGTGCAGAGAGAAAGGGAGACACAGAATCTGAAGCAGGATCCAGGCTCTGAGCTGTCAGCACAGGGCCCGATGCTGACCTGGGCCAAAAGTTGGATGCTTAACCTACGGAGCCACCCAGACTCCCGACTGGCTTTCATTTTTGAAAATATTTCAAAGCTTTGGTACTTGCCACTGCATAGTTGCAAAGTATTTTGGAGAAGCTCTTAATGCTTCATCCATCATGTGTTGTGATTTTAAAGCAAACCATAAAAAGCCCTGATGATGATGATTTTTTAAAATTGCTTTTATTTTTTAAAGTTTGTAACAGAAAGTTTCTAACAGAATCCAAACTATAAAGAATAACAGAATATAAACTCATGTACCTACTACCCAGATTAAGGAAGAAATTTTATAAATGTAGTTGAAATAGTTCTCTTAATCCTTCTCTGTCCTACAGGTTTTCCTTTTTCTTCAGTCAGATGTTTATCACTGCATGAGCTTTTTAATATTTTATATATATCCCTAATACTTGATACTTAATCCTTTAATACTCTTAATCTATATTTTATTATGTATTATATATATATATATCTTTAATACTTGATTTCTTACTATGCTGTGTATATATTATACGATATATACTATACACTTTGGGATATATATAAATATATAAAATAGGGTATATATATGTATAATTAGGTGTATATATATATATATATATATATATAATTAGGTATATATAGCTATATATATATAGTTATAATATATATATACATACACATATATACCCTTAAGTGGTATGTGTGTATGTGTACAGTATTGCTTTTCATTTAGAAATTTTATATAAATTGCCTCATACTGTATGTAGTCTTGTTATTTGCTTTTTGGTCAAGTTTCTGTTGATGCAGTACAGATGCATTCTTTTTTACTGCTCTGTAACACTCCGTTGCATTAATACACTATTATTTTTTATTAAAAAAATTTTTAGTGTTTATTTATTTTTGAGAGAGAGAGAGAGGGAGAGGGAGAGAGAGAGAGACAGGCAGAGACAGACAGAGTCCAAGCTGGGGAGGGGGGGCGCAGAGAGAGAGGGAGACACAGAATCTGAAGCAGGCTCTGGGCTGTCAGCACAGAGCCCGATGGGGGGCTTGAACTCACGAACTGTGAGATCATGACCTGAGCCGAAGTCGGACGCTTAACTGACTGAGCCACCCAGGCGCCCCACATTAATACATTATTATTAAATTTTCCTGTTGTTGAGTATTAGTTCATATTAACTAATAAAATAAATATTTGCTAAAAAAAAAGAGAAACTATGCTACCACTTGGTTTGTTTTTGTTGGTTTTGTTTTGATTTTCTGATTTAGGTCAATAAGCTTTTGTTTTCTAATCAGTATATTTGGAAAAAGGCAGGACTTGGTCTTTAGTAAACAGTGTTACCGGGACCTGGGTTGAGAGCACATTTATGATGCTGTTCTTTATGCTAGCATTTTAATGACCTCATTTCTACTTCCCTCTCCTTCATGGTTGGGAACATTCTGTCAAAGCCCATTCTCTTTCTCTCTGTCTCTCTCTTAATTGAAATATAATTCACGTACTATAAAATTCACTCTTTAGAGCATAAAACTCAATGGTTTGTAGTGTGTTTACAAAGCTCTGCACTATTTAATTCCGTAACATTTCATCACCCCAGAAGAAAACCCCATTCCCATTAGTAGTCACTCCCATTCTGCCCTACCCCCAGCCCTTGAAAACTACTAATATACCTCTGTCCACAGATTGGCCTATTCTGGAAATTTCATATAAATGGAACAACATTTGGTCCTTTGTGAGTGCTTTCTTATATTTAGCTCCATTTTTCCTCCATGTTGTAGCATGTATCAGTACTTTCATTCCTTTTTATGCATGAATACTATTCCTTGGTACAGATACACCACGCTGTATTTAGTTATTTGTCAGTTGATGGACCTTGGATTGTTTTCACGTTTTGGTTATTGTAAATATTGTTGCTATGAACATTGGCGTGTAGGTTTTTGTGTGAATACGTATTTTTAATTATCTTGGGTATATACCTAGGGATGCAATTGCTGGGTTCAACTTTTTGAGGAACTGCCAAGCTATTTTCCAACGTGGCTGCATCATTTTACACTCCCATTAGCAACGTATGAGGGTTCTGCACATCTTTGCTAACACTTATTATTATCTTATTTCTAAGTTAATATTGCTTCCTTTATTACGTAAAGCCAATACTGCTACTTCTAAGTTCAACTGTGTGCATCTCTATATTGTTCAAAGTGCTATGCCTGTGATGTTAAAGACAATCACTTCCAAGTGTCATCAGGCAGTGGCTTCCTGTGGGTGTCATCCATTATACCTGCTCCCCATTTCACATGAAATCAACAAACTGCTCTAGGAAATTAGGAAGTTCTCCCAGGCCCCAGAGTAAACATAAACTCAATGCTCTTCCACACCTTATTGTACCTGAAGCAACAAAATTCTGAAGGAGACGCAAAGATGTCACATTTGGCCCAACTTGTCAATACACCATTTTATGATTTTCACTAACAGAGTATATTACAATGGAACTCTAATTTGCGTCATTGTTAGTTGTTACAAGGTATGGCACATTCTCCTGAGGACACATCATGATTGGATTTCCAAGATGCTAGGTCACTCTCAGAACAATCTCCCAGCTAGTGAGTGGAGAGCTCACTATAGGTGCAAGGAACTGCTTCCGGCGTTTCAACTGCGTGCTCAAAATAATGTTTTGCAAGATTAGCGCTGGTTAGAAGTGTGCACATTTCTTTCTTTTTTTTCATGTTTCAAGTGAATTCTAGTTCGTTGGCATGCAGTGTGATATTGGTTGCAGGAGTAGATTTAGCGATTCATCACTTACATACAACATTCAGTGCTCATCCCAACAAATGCCCTCCTTAGTGAGAAGTGTGAACAATTCTGAGGCAGTCTCCATTACACGCTTGCTAGAATTAAGTCTGCCTGACTTAATCTTACTGTAGCTAGTATATTAGAGCTGTTACATGTAGAGAGGAGATTTATTTTCCATTGTATGGTTTAGCTTAAGAGAGAATAAAGAATCTGGGGCCAAAATTATAACCAGATTGTGACCAATTCTCTAAGCAAAAGAAACAAAGTAACTGTTGAGGTAGCAAAGAGGCAATAATTCTCTTCATATGGCCTTGTACTGTTTTGTGAACTACATGATTAAAAATCATGGGTTTAACAAAAATCTTTACAAGCCAACTCATCAAAACAGACATTGGGCCAATAAGAATTTAATGTCACAATAATATGTCTTCAGATTTTAGATTTACTTAGGACCATTTTCGCATATTGATAGAATATTTAGTTTAACCGATGACAAGACAGCTCCCCCTCAATGGAACCCTGGCCTAAACATACTTGTTTTGCTTATATAGCAAGAGGATACCATTAAACATGGGAGCTTTTGATTTGTGGCACTGAATGATGGTCTACACAGCATTCTTCAAAAGCTACAGTTAAGGATCCTTCTAGCTTGTAAGCAGTACAAGCCTGACTGAGGTCTTCTGGCCCATTTGCTTGGTATTCATGTTTTATGCCTTGAAATTTCTTTATGATTGCATCCTTGGGGCTCACATTGATCACTTTACTTTCCAGAGGAGCTGGTTCTGATACCCTTGTCTACTCCTCCCACAGAGAATAGTTTCTGTCCTTGGGAACTAGGAACAGAGCAATCTCTAGGTCTCTCCGGTTCTTATTCCTTTCAACTTGAATGTCCAAGGATGGAGGCAGAGCCATAACTACCATCTCAGGTCTGGAAATTGCTTGAGAACAAAAACAAACAAACAAAAACCCACAAAAACATCAGCTGCTTTTTTCTGGATTCCTTAGTTTCAAAACTTGCATCATACAAAGTATAGCGACATCTTTTTCAGGAAGCATTTCTGCAAAATGCTTGAAAGGATTGGTTATGGTTTAACCCACATCTCTAACCAAGATTTCTTTCCCTTCTTCTACAATGATGCACTTTTTATCTGCACTGAGACAAAACATGGCAGACTTCTTTCTTTTCTTGATTTCTTCTGGTGTGGAGCACTTCTGAACTTTCATGTCATAAAAAATAAGATATACTTCATCGGCAACTTGCATTTCTGAGGACTGTCTCCTCCATTAGAATGTATACTTTATATGGACAGGGACTTTGTCTTGTATACTGTTGAATCTGCAAAGCCTACCACAGTACCTGGTTCCTTCCAGGACCTGGGGGACAGATCCACCCCCCTCACCAGCTTGGGTCTGTGGGGTGGGGCTTTCTTCATCTACTAGGGAGGAGAAGGCTGAGCTCAGGCTGGCACCTGGCCTCAAGGGGCAGGCAAAGAATCAAGCTGGATAGGGGAACCGTATTTCCCCCACTCCCTGAGGGCTGGGGTCACGTGATACCCACCTTTGCTATTGTCTTTAAACAAATTATTATTATAGCTATCCTAACAGGTCTGGAGCGTACCTTGTGGTTTTGATTTTCATTTCCCTAATGACTAATCATGTTGGGTATTTTTTCATGTGCTTATTGGTCATTTGTATCTGTGTTTTTTGGAGGACTCTCTGTCCAAAACCTTTGCCCATTCAAAAATCGGGTTATTTTTTTAGTTGTTGAGTTCTAAATCTGCCTTATATATTATGGGCATTAGATCCTTATTAGATATATCATTTATCAATATTTTCTCCCATTCTGTGGGTTGTCCTCTCACTTTTTTTTTTTAAATTTTTTGTGTTTATTAATTTTTGGAAGAGAATGACAGAGCACAGGCAGGCGTAGGGCAAAGAGAGAGGGAGACACAGAATCTGAAGCAAGCTCTAGGCTCTGAGCTGTCAGCACAGAGCCGGATGCGGGGCCCAAACTCACGAACTGCGAGATCATGACCTGAGCCGAAGTGAGTCGCTCAACCGACTGAGCCATCCAGATGCCTCTCACTTTCTTAACAGTGCCCTCTAGAGCACAGAATTTTAAAAATTTTGATGTCAATTTATGCATTTTTTTCCTAGTGTGGTTTGTGCTTTGATGTCAGATCTTAGAAACCATTGCCTAATTCAAGGTCACAAAAACTTATACCTATGTTTTCTTCTAACAGTTGTACAGTGCTACCTCTTACATTTACGTATTACATTTAAATACATTTTGAATTAATTTTTGTATATGATGTGATGTAGGGTACAAATTCATTCTTTTGTGTGTGTATAATAGTTGTCCAAGTACCACTTGTTGAAAACATTCTTCTTCCCTCATTGAATTGTCTTGGGGCCCTTGTCAGAAATCAATTGATCATAAGCGTATGGGTTTATTTTGGGGTTCTGTTAATCTTTATGTCTATCCTTATGCCAATATCACACAATCTTGATTACTATAGCTTTGTAGTAAGTTTTAAAATCAAGAAGTGTGAGACCTTCATTTTTGTTCTTTTTCAAGGTTGGTTTAGCTATTCTGGATCCCTTGCATATCTATATGAATTTTAGGATTAGCTTGTCAATTTCTGCAAAAATGCCATCTAAGATTTTTATAGGAATTGTATTGAATGTGAAGATCAATTTCTTTTACCATCTTAACAAATTTGGAAGATATTAAAATATCTTCTGATCCATGAACCTCGGACATTTTTTAAAATGTTTATTTTTGAGAGAGAGAGACAGAGAGAGAGAGAGAGAGAGAGCGAGAGCACGCATGTGCAGGGGAGGGGCAGAGAGAGAGGGAAACAGAGGATCCAAAGTAGGCTCTGTGCTGATAGCAGAGAGCCCGATGTGGGGCTTGGACTCATGAACCATGAATTCATGACCTCAGCAAAAGCCAGCCCACTTAACTGAGTCACCCAGACGTCCCTGGGATGTTTTTTATTTAGTAAGATCTTTATCAGTTTCCAGTGATATTTTGCAGCTTTTGGTGTACACACCTAGCAATTATTTTTTCTACAATTCTTTTGTTAAATTTACTCCTAAGTATTTTATTGTTTTTGATTCTGTTATAAATGGAAGTAATTTCTTAATTTAACTCTGGATTGTTAATTGCTAGTGAGCACATTCTATCTTGTCTAAGAATGAACTTTCAGTTTGATTGAAGTAGCTTTCAGGATTCCCTCTTAAATTTGGTTTAACAAAAAAAAGATGATTGCTGTAACAGCAAGCATTTAGAGGAAACATTAAGGCCACATAGGTGATTTTTTGTAACTGCTCAAAATTTGAACTCATAGTTCTGAAATTGAGTTTAATGTCATTAGAGGAAGCAGAGTGTACACACATACACACACACACACACACACACACACACACACACACACACACACCGTTTGTAGCAAGTTATCAGTGAGAAAGTCTTGGCTAGTGCTTATTAAGAGTAGCACACAAAAGCATTCATTTGCAAAAGGAGCATTTTGAAGGGGCACCTGGGTGGCTCAGTCGATGGAGATGGAGAATCCACTCTTGATTTCAGCTTAGGTCATGACCCCAACTGATGGAGGGATGGAGCCCCATGTGTGGGGCTCTGTACTGAGCATGGAGCTTGCTTGAGATTCTTTTTCTCTCTCTTTCTCTCTCTCTGCCCCTCTCTCTGGCTTGTATGTGTACCCTGTCTAAAATAAAAATTAAAAAAAAAAAACTAATTAAAAACAAAACAAAAACCCAAAGGGAGCATTTTGGAAAATATCTTATTCTTCAGACTTCAGTCACTATAATTCTGAAGCTTGGTTAGTAACTTCTCTTTGTCCACATAGTCAGATTTATATGATTTACAAAATTTAAGTTAGTTCCATAAAATATGCTTCTGTTAAATATACTTAGCTATCCCCTGAGGGTAGGTTCATGTCTCAAGAATACTAAGTGTTATAAACACTTATATGTCTCTCATGAACTTTTACGGTCTCCAAAAGTGCCTGTAAAGTGCAGTAGATCCTCAAAAAGGATTTCACTAATCCAATTTATCCTATCACTAACCAACGGATACTCTTAATTCCCTTCATTTTCAGGGTTGAAGCAAGAGAATATGTGGCTATTTATTATTCCCTGATCACTCTGTCAATTTCTGAGAAGATAAAAGATAACTTTTGCTAAAAACTTTCCTTATAACGTGGCCATGGACAAAACAAAATTCTTCAGTTATACCCAAGTTGGGACAAACACTCAGGGCGTGTAGCCAGCCTGCCCCTGCCGCCCAGGCAAAGGCTCCAAGTGTGAAGCGGCACTGCCCTCTGGTGAGGAAACTGGAAAAATGACCAGTTTACCAAAGTCCCCCCTCGGTGCATCTGTGCCTATCCATTTAACTGTAGCCTAATTGGAACCTAAACTTTATGGACCACCAATTTTTACCACATATTTCCATCACAGGCTCACAGGTATTCAATTTTTATTTTTATCCTAAAATATATTCAATTTTTATCCTTAAAGAACACTTCCAGTGTTCTAATAATCATGATCCTCCTTGCCCCACCCCCTAAGTAATTTAATGTGTTTTAGATTACTAAAACCTCACCATGTTTCACCAAATAAATGTAGTTAAACAACATCAAGTATGGTGCTTCCTCAGTTACGAATGCTTCATGACAGCAGGATGTTGCCCATATGGCTGAAAGCAGGACAATCTACGGAGATAGTCTGTTTCTTCTAGATACACTGCCCCTCCTTTTTGTGGCGAGAAGCTGGAGGTCCAGAGAAACATAGGCATTATCAAAGGGTGTGATTTGTAGTCTTTGCCCCTTATGCATTTGTCCAGCTCTGTTATTGTTAAAGGATGTGACAGGATGTCACTCTGTAAAGGCAGCCGCTGCTTATGTAACAGTTCTGTCACCTTGGTAGATTGACACTGTGATGAACCCTGAACATGGAGATTTTCTCAGCCATCAAATATGACTCTCATTTTTAATATTCCCTGAACCTTATCCTTCATGCCATTGAAAATGGTGATGTTTGGGAGAAAGAAGAGGTAGGGAGGTGGAGAGAGTTAAGCAAGGAACAAGCGAGACCTTCTGCAGTGGTTTGTACCTTCCTTAAAGCAGAGAAGGGGAGTTAAATCTTTGGAGCAGAGTGTGTCTCCCTCTTTTGCTTTCTCAGTTTTCCGCTCTCTTTCCTTGTCTCTTCCTATCCCTTCTATTTTTAAGTAGCTGGCCGAAATGTGTTTTAAAAATTACCAAATGACCCGATTACATCATCTTTCCCCTAAACTTACCGTATTTGTTTGCTTTACCCTGTTTTCCCATTTCTACCATTTTCTACCTCCCATTTCTCAGTCTGGTAAAACGGCAAACTTCATAAGCCCTGTTTGAAATGCATGTATGACTAGATCAGAAATCGGGGTTTGCTTTGATGCTCTATCATGTGGGGTTAAGGCTTTAATGCTAAGTCCTCTCCTAAGCTGCATTTTTCTTATATATTCACTCAATGGTGTATATTGAGAATCATTTCTAGGGCTGCTGCTCATGCCTATGTGAGTTGTATACTGTACAACCCTGCTTGGCAGCCCCAAAGAACACAATCCTTGTTCTCATAGAGCTCACAGTCTAGTAGTAGAAGATCACATCTGAGGGATATATGATGATCATATTATATTCTATTCGGATGTCTCAGATACCTTAAGTTCACGGTGTTTTAATCTAGACTCAGTAGCTTATACCCGGAATTCCAAGCAGGGACTCAGAAATTATCCTAGGCATCTTGATCTCCCCCCATCTTTCAGTGACTTGATCCCACTGATTGTGTTATCACTGTTGCTGTCCATACACCCAAGTGGTTTATGTGGTGTGCAAGATTGCCTGGGCAAGAGCGTCAGTGGGGCTGAAACCAGGGCGGAGCCCTGCACCTGACATGAGTCTGCCTCAGGTGAGTGGAAGGGCAATCTTTCCTGTTACAAAGGGGCTCTTTTTCAAGCTAGGTGTCTACAGGGGTGTGTTGTTCAGAGAAGTTCCTTTCTTTTAATTCCTCTGTTTACCAGTGGTGACTTGGTGATGTTTCCTAATTGGTACAAAGGTTTATTAAAGAATAGTGGCCAACTCTCCACTACATTAGTTCGATGACATCCTAACTGCTCTCCTTGCTTACTTCTCTCTTCCAGTCCACCCTCACAGGCAGCTGGTAAGGATGATTTTTATAAAACTGAAAAGTGACCATGTTGTGCCTTGCCTGAAATCCTTCTTTTGAAGCCTATTCCTCTCAGAAAAATTGCTTTGAAAGCCAGTCTCCAAAACTGTGAAAAATAGTTTCTGTTGTTTAAGCGTCTAGTTAAGACTAGACTATAGTATTTTGTTATAGCAGCTTGAGCAGACTAATACAGTCCCTTCCAGGTACTTTTCTCTACATCTTGAATAGTCACTCAGCTCACTTCTCTTCTTTCATGTCCTTGTCCACATGTGACTTTGCTCCACACATCAATTATTCTTGTAATACAGTTGACTTCCTATGTCCTCCTCGGAACATCCTGGGTGTTCAAGAAATGTATATTAAATGAATACGTTGATTCTGTGTTTAAAATGTTAGAAAAATCTACTGCTTCTTCACAGTTCTTTCAAGAGAGAGGAGGTCATATCAAACCTAACTGTTCCAGTGGAAAAACTTGCAATACAAATAACCAAACCAATCAAGTGAAATATATTTGGTGGGTTTGCACCTGGGTGGACACAGGGATAAAATCCCCAGTAGACACACTGAGCATATGCTTAGATCACCAGGAGATAGAGACACAAGCAAATTGAAAAAATTTGGGGAAAAATGGTACCTCGGGAAATGCATTGCATTATTATCATGGTAAGAGTCTGAACTTTGCTGAAATTCTTTTTACCTCAAGGTTTACATCTTTACAAAAAGTGATAATATGGTAGGTAGTGGTGGAGTGGGAAGCATTGTCTTTAATGCTCAGGACTTCTGAAGATCTTCATCAAGCCCTGGGAAGGTGTTGTACCAAATATTGGTCAAAGTTTAATTTCCTGGCTTTGTGATAAATCTGTCAGTTTATCAGCTCATATGGCAGGGCAAAATTTCATTATTCTGGAATGAAACTTGAAGGAGTTTGAGCTTGAGAGGACAGGCAGTATGCACCCTTACATTAAAGCAGAACATTTGCTTCAAGCACTAGGTTTTGCTGGTGACTGGTGAGCACTCAAGGGCAAAGTCTCAGTGGAGAGGAGGAGAAAGACCTCCCTAGTTGGTCCGCTCCATTCAGTTCCTTTTGCCATGTTGGAAGCCGATATGATTGACTTTCCTCTTCCCACACACCCCTCGGGCAGGTTGCCCTTCCTGACTTACTATCTTCATTCAAGACTGCTCTGGAGGTATAGTCTCACCTGATTTTATCTTTGTAAGGAATTAAAAAAAATGTTTATTTATTCATTTTGATAGTGAGAGGGTATGCACATGAGTGGGGGAGGGGCAGAAAGATAGGAAGAGAGAGAATCCCAAGCAGATTCTGTGCTGTCAGCCCAGAGTCCCATGTGGGCCTTGATCTCATAAACCGTGAGATCATGACCTGAACTGAAATCAAGAGTTGATTGCTTAACTGAGCTACCCAGGTGCCCCTCTTTGTAAGGAATTTAATGGGTGATCCTACAGTAAGATTTATTAAGACCCAGAAATCTATAAAGATGTCCTTCATGAAAAGGATTTCTGTTCCTTGTGGGGAGAAGAAAAATGACCAAATTAAGACAAGTAGTGAGATGGGAGATCAGACAAAAATAACAAGGAGAGTTAACAGACTCCTTAACATGACATATATCAAAATTGGAGATGTTTAACTTACATAACAGAGGGAGAATTCAACCACATGGACAGAAAGAAAACATGTAAAGACAACTTGTTGAATTAAATTTTGTGCTGTTTATCAACTTGAATATCTTCATCCTCCCTTTTATTGACACAGATTTCTCTCTGGTGAAGTCATTTCAGTGACTAAGAAAGGCTTCATCCACTGGCCTTGTCTGCGATGAGGGCTCTCTGGGACACCCATCATTGTTTGCACTGCTTGGTTTGAGTGATGCAAGACCCAAGCAGCAACCTGCAATGGCTTTGGCCTCTCTCAGTGCCTCGGGCCTTGTTCTAGACAATATTTCTTTTTAGGCTAAGGGGTGGCAGGCTGCCCACACTGCTTTATTCCAGCACCAAATGAAACCTCCCTTAAGTGTTACTACATGTTAATAAACATAGTCAGTGAAACCCACTTAAAAAGAATGACCTGTTTATGAAAGAAACCTTTTGAAAGACAGAATATTTTCCCCTGTGGGCCAAAGCTTAGGCAGAAAAACAAAGAGCTCTTTCAAAGGCTTTAAACATGATGGAGGATAGATTCTGACTTTCTAACTACAAAAATAATGATACTTTTAGCTCCAACCTGCCTTGCTCTGGGGAGCTGTAAATACACTTTATAGGCACAGGTTGAGCCTTTCCAACTTTCTACCTCCAATGCCATTTGAACTTGTTAAGGGTGAGTGATGTTAGCTCAAATTTATATAGAGAAACTGAGGCAATAGAAATCAAAGTGATTTGTACAATGCCACCAAATAATTTACAGCTGAAGTCAAAAATAGAACGAGTTGAGACTGAATGCTTCCGTTACATTTAAACATCTCCTGATATCAGGACTAGCTGCCTTCTTTTTTTCTCATTATCTTTTTCTTTTCTCTTTGTCTTCCATGTTTTGTTTCATTACTCCTGAATCAGGCCCAGCATGAGTGCAGGCACTTCCATCAAAAAGCACGAGGCAGTTCAGGAGGCAAAGGACCTACAGTTTGTATTACCAGCTTGCTGTTAATCCTATGAACAATAAAATACTATTAGCAAAACTGATCTTGGAAACAACAAAATTCTTTCATCCTAAATACTTTGTATTCCAAGAAATCCTACCTTAGAGTATAAAATTTTGCAATTTTTAAATTTCCAGTGTTTGGCATTTTTCTAAAGAAATATTGCTTGAATAGGTTTTAATTTTCCGCCATGATTTGTGTCCTAGCTATCAGATGTACATGTATTCACTTATTCAGTAACATTTTTATTTTACAATTATTTATTTTGAAGTTACTTTTGGCTCAGTACTGGGCTATGTAATATGACTTTGTAGAGCAGATCAAAAATACTTTTTTTTTTTTAGACTTTTCTTAGGAAGTGGATGTAAAGCTTAGGAGTTGGTGTCTGGTTAATAGAGAATTAAGTTAGCTTAATGGAAATAAGTATCACTTTGAGTGACCATTACTGAGTCTGGTCTAACACTCTTTTGAAATATATTAATATGCTTCTCTTGTGCATGCCTCCAGTACCAAGGATCCCTTTGTCTTGGTTAGGTTTCTAGAGATGCTTAAGAAGAAATCAGTGCTCAGCCTTGACACACAACAGGACCAAAATAATCCCAGAGACAATATAATATAAGAGCTAAAGTCCTCTCTCTTTAATTTTTTTTAATGTTTATTTATTCTTGAGACAGAGACAGAGCATGAATAGGGGAGGGGCAGAGAGAGAGGGAGACACAGAATCCGAAACAGGCTCCAGGCTGTGAGCTGTCAGCACAGAGCCTGATGTGGGGCTCAAACACACGAACTGTGAGATCATAACCTGAGCCGAAGTCGGACGCCCAACCGACTGAGCCACCCAGGCGCCCCAAGTCCTCTCTCTTTAAAAGAACTTACTGAGGGTAGTTAAAAAAAGATTTTGTAAACAAAATAAAAGCCAAATCAGAGAATATTTCTTTACCTAAAAACCTGTTACATGAGTATTCATAGCAACATTATTTATCTTAGCCAAAATGTGGAACCAACGTGAATGTCCACTAATGGATAAATGGATAAACAAAATGTGGTATATCCATACAGTGGAATGTTACTTAGACATAGAAGGGAATAAAGCACTGATACTGGTATTACAATATGGGTGAAACTTGGAAACATTATGCTCATAAATGAAAGAAGCCAGACATAAAGGGGCCACATATTGCATGATTCTATTTATATGAAATGTCCATAAGAGGTAAATCCATAAAGACAGAAAGTGAATTTTTTCCCCTAGAATATGGGGGAAGTGACTGCTAATGGATAAGGACTTTATTTCAGGGTGATAAAAAATTCTAGAACTAGATGGTGGAGATGGTTGCAAAACCTTGTGAATATATAAAAAAAATCACTAAATTGTACCCTTTAAAATGGTGAACTTTAATGGCATATGAATTATGTTTGAATAATAACAATAATAACAGAAACAAACAGCACAAACCACCACAAAAAACTTGAAAATAGAATAGATGAGGAGTTAGGTGAGGGGCCTTGATGGCCTCCTGGACCTGGAAGGATCTTCACACCCCACTCTTGGAGAAAGGGACCAGCTTTGAGAGATTGCTCAGCTCTGCACAAGGGAGCATGGTGGAATCCAAGCAGACTTCAGGGGAGGGTTTGTCCTTGTGAGGGAGCATGTGAAGCCACTCATTGACATCTGCCTGAAAATCTCCCTTGTATCTCCTAACAGGAAGGATTCCTGTTTATTCTTCAAGGGTTTTGCTTAATCTATCCAACAACCCTTCACCACCTTTCAAAATGTTGGGCTGTAGACACCCAGAGAAGATTGAAGTGGTGTAGAAAGGGAAGTCCTAGCTGTCAGACAACCTATTATAATCTACTTGATGTCCTTTCTCTACCCTAAGGCCTGAGAGTGATGAAACCTACCCCAGGTTTTGACCATCTGATTGACATCTACTGGATGACCACAACTCTAGATGCAGTGTTACTTCTGAAGTCAGTGTGATGGATGCTATGAGCCACACTGTTTGCTAAGAAGGGTCAGATTTTCTTCTTTCTTGCCAATTCTTCTGTTACTGGTTCTTCTAAGACTGTCACTCTTTTGATCTTAACCTTTACCCTCAGTAGCTTTGTGGCATGTTGTTGCAGTGAAAAGAGATGAGATTAGAAATCAGAATCACTGATTGTAAAATGACCTGTTAGAATTTGAAACACCTAGAATGGAGACTCCCAACCACAGTGTTGGATGAGTTGCAAGAGGTGCTTCAAATTACTGAGCTCTCCTACTCTTGGGATCACTCAGGGCCTAACTAGCTGTTAGCAGGCTAGTTCAGGCCACCTCAGAGAGAAACCTGGCAGAGTCTACAGTATGCCGGGAGGTGAGCACAGGCAGCTGCATCAGCATTTGTCGATCCCTGACAAAAAATTCTGTATAATGCCAATAGGGGCTCTGCCTCCAGTATTTTGGTAGCAGCCAGGATTGTACCCATCATGGACAAGTGTCCCATGGCCTGTGGGAGGGGGTAGTTTATGTTCCAAATAGCTAAACATATACAGAGCTCAGTCCAATGTGTAGATGGTCAGGAGTGAGCGGTATGGGACTAGAGTGGGCATTCTGAGTAGGATTCCTGAGGGCACTGGTCCATACCACAGACTCTAATTTACTCTTTTCATGTTTACGATACTTCTGTCCCATTTTGGCTGATGGGCCATTTTAGTAGGATTCAAGCCCACTGATTCTTCTAACAACGCACACACCTTTGGCAAATTAGAGATTTACCTGGAAATACTTGATGTAAAAATATTCTATTGGATCCAGTCAATTTGCATTATCATGAAGAAATTTAATATACTTTGTCAATGACAAAAGAAAGAACCATACCAAAATGATCAATTTCTATGTGTGCCCTGATGTAGAGAGGGATGTAAAGAAAGAAAAAGTTCTAGAGTTTCTGAGCCTCATTTTTCTCATCTGCCAAATAATGTAACTAATTAAGGCTAAGCTCAAATGTGACTTTCTTCTTGCCAGGCCCTAAATTAATTAATAGGGTCTTTTTATAAGAAATGAATAAAGGGTTTGGAATTCCAAAAGACAGATATCAGGTAGAAGGTTGTTTTTTGTTTTTTAAACAAAGTCCCTTTTATACTCAAAAACATTAATTAATATCAGTCATTGCCCTTACCGTTTTCTTAGCTTTCTGTTTTAAGTATTCTCTTCCTTGTTTCACAAATGGAATAGCAAAAATCTTCCCTTCACCCACTAATCTTGGGAGGCATAAATGGAGAAAGTCATCCATAGTCCAGTTCCAGGTATACAGTCTATTTACTGCTTCTTCCCATGGAAAAGGGATTGCCTCCTTCCTTTGTACTCAAGTACATCTACAATGATGGTATTCTGTTATAAATGCTTTCCTTTTTCATTTGGGCCTCTGAGACATGGGTTTGGAAACACTTTCATGACACATGGCAAAACAAAGACTTTCAAACCCTCCCTTCTTTTCTTTTATATAAATTACTGCTTGTTAATGGAATGGCCCAAGCCTTGGGGTATTATACACTCTGGTGATCTCAAGTACATCCTGTTCACTAACAAAGTGGAACTTGTCACATGCCAAATAGCAAGGGAGACTTGGCTCACAAGAACATAGACATACAAGAATTTTGTGATAGACACTGTTACTGAGAACAGTATTATAGGGTTATTGTGAGGATCAATGTGGTTATATGTGTGGGAGCAGTTTGTACAATCAAGTCCTTTGTGTGTATGCTTTATTGTTGTTTTGGATAGAAGATGACTGCCAAATTTTCTCCTGATCTTAAGATACAGGATTGGTCTGGAATGAGAATATTTGGAGGTGTGATTAAAGGGCAGGTAATGAAGGGTAGTAGCTAGAATTTGTGGAGGGAGTGGGAGAGATCTGCCCTTCCTTTGTTCATTGTAACTTCTTCCATCAACCCAGAGGAGAGAAGTGCTTTTAGATTACAAGAAGGATATTGTTCCCCTTCTACCTAAAAATACTTGCCTTTTTTTGAGGACTGCTTAGGAAGGATAGCTTCTTTAATGAGAAGTAATGTCATTAAAATACAGTGTCTGACATGCTGGATACCCATTCTAGACTCAGTGTCTGACTGCACAGCATGAGAAAAACCAGATAGATTCTACTGTGAACAACCACCATGCCAGTAGTTTTTAGTGTCAAGAATAATTCTAGAAATGACTTTCTAAACCACATTCCCTATGCTATTTTCTTACCCTCCAAATGCTTTCATCAACTCTAAAAACTTACAGTAGTCTCAGGGGTGATAGGGGCGGGAGCTGTGGGAAATGTCTTTCAATGGAGATAGTTTTCCAAAATGTAAGTATTACAGGTTAAGGTCTTGAAATTACATACCAACAGATATCACCTTAAAACATTCCTAAACCTCTTAATGCAAAAAGGATTTATTCTGACATACATATTTCTTCAAAGGAGGGAAGGCTTTTTATGTGTAGCCATTGTTCCAAATTTTCAGGATCTGAATCTGTAATCATCATTTCACTAAGAAAAAACAGACAATGATAGTCCTAGCAAGTGAATCAAGACTTATCTTCTTGAAGATTGAAATCACATCAAGTGCCTTTTCTAACCACAAAGGTATGAAACTAGAAATCAATTAAAAGAATAAAACTGGAAAATTCACAAATGTCAGGATTTAAATAATATGTTACTGAACACCTGAACGGTCAATGAAGAAATCAAAAAAGAAATTAAAAAAATGCCTTGAAACAAATAATGAAAATACAACATACCAAAACTTATGAGATACAGCAAAAGCTGTTCTAAGAGGGAAATTCATAGCAATAAATGCTTATCCAAAGAAACAAGAAAAATCTCAAAGAAATAACCTAAATTTACACCTTAAGGAACTAGAAAAAGATGAAGAAAGCTCAAAGTTAATATAAAAAGGTAATAACAAAGATCATAGCAGAATTAAATAAAATAGAGACTGAAAAAGCAATAGAAAAGATCAGTAAAACTAAGAGCTGGTTCTTTGAAAAGATAAATCAAATTGGCAGACCTTTAGCTACACTCACCAAGAAAAAAAAAGAGAAGATTAAAATAAATAAAATCAGAAATGAAAAAAGAAATGTTACAACTGCCACCACAGAAATATAAAGGTCTCATAAGAGACCACTGTGAACAACAAATTCAACAACCTAGAAGAAATGGATAAATTCCTAGAAACACACACCGTTCCAAGACTGAGTCATGAAGAAATAGATAATCTGAACACACTGGTTACTAGTAAGGGGATTAAATCAGTAGTCAAAAATCTCTGAACAAACAAAAGTCCAGGACCAGATTGCTTCACTGATGAATTCTATCACTGATGAATTTAAAGAAGAATAAGGAAAAATACTTCTACCAGTATTACACTAGTATGAGAGCCAGACAAGGATATCACAAGAAAAGATAATTATAGGCCAATAACCCTGATGGACATAGATGCAAAAATCTTTAATAAAATATTAGCAAACCAAATTCAACAATGTAGTAAAAGGGTCACACACCATGATCAAGGATTTCTTCCAGGGATCCAAGGATGGTTCATCATCTGCAAATGAATCAACATGATACACCACATTAACAAAATAAAGGATAAAAATCATGATCTTCTCAACAGATGCTGAAAATGCTTTTGATAAAATTCAGTATTTATTTATGACAAAACTCTGTTTTAAAATTTTTTTTGAATATTTATTGTTGAGAGAGAGAGTGCAAGCAGGGGAGGGGCAGAGACAGAGGGAGACACAGAATCTGAAGCAGGCTCCAGGCTCCAAGCTGTCAGCACAGAGCCCAATGCGGGACTTAAACTCATGAACCATGAGATCATGACCTGAGCCAAAGTCAGACGCTCAACCGACTGAGCCACCCAGGCACCCCTATGACAAAAACTCTTAACAAAAGAGGGTATAGAGAGAACATACTTCAACATAATAAAGGTCACATATGATGAGCCCAAAGCTAACATCATACTTAATGAAAAGCCTAAATAAAGCTTTTCTTCTTAAATCAGGAGCAAGACAAGAATGCTCACTCTGACCATTTTTATTCAACATAGTATTTGAAGTACTAGCCAGAGCAATTAGGTAAGAAAATGAAACAAAAAGCATCCCAATTTTTAAAGAAGTAGAAGTGTCACTATTTGCAGATGACACACATTATATATAGAAAACTCTAAAGACTCCACCAAAAAACTTAGAACTAATAAACAAATTCAGTATAGTTGCAGAATACAAAATCAATATATAGACATTTTTTTTTTGTGTTTTTATATACTAATAACAAACTACTAGAAAAAGAAGTTAAGGAAACAATCCTGGGGTGCCTGGCTGGCTCAGTTGATTGAGTGTCCAATTCTTGATTTTGGCTCAGATTATAATCCCAGGGTTGTGGGATTGAGCCCTGCATTGGACTCTATGATGAGCCTGCTTAATATATTCTCTCTCTCTCTCTCTCCCTCTCTCTCTCTCTCCCTCCCCCTTTTCTCTCCCTCTCCCTCTGCCTCTCTCCTACTCATGCTCTCTCTCTCTCTGTTTCTAAAATAAATAAAATTTAAAAAACAATCCCATGTACAATTGCATAAAAAATAATAAAATACTTAAGAATAAATTTAACAGGGGCACCTGGGTGGCTCAGTCAGTTAAGAGTCTGACTCTTGGTTTTGACTTAGGTCATGATCTTGTGGTGTGTGAGTTTGAGCCCCACATCGGGCTCCATGCTGACAGTGCAGAGCCTGCTTGGGACTCTTTCTCTCCCTCTCTCTCTGCCCCTCCCCTGCTTACTCTCTTTGTCTCTCTCTCAAAAATAAATAAATAAAACTTAAAAGAAAGAATAAATTTAACAAAGGAGTTTAAAGATATGTACTCTAAAATCTGTAAGACATAGATAAAAAATTAAAGAAGACACAAGTAAATAGAAAGATGTTCTGTGCTCATGGATTGGAAGAATTGATATTGTTGGAATGTCCATACTACCTGAAGCAATCTATAGATTCAGTGCAATCCCTGTAAAAATATCCAACAGCATTTTTTCACAGAAATAGGACAGTCTTAAAATTTGTATAAAATCACAGAAGACCTGAATAGCCAAAGCATTCTTGAGGAAGAAGAACAAAGCTCAAGTATCCTGCTCCCTGATTTTGAACTACGTTACAAAGCTATACTGACCCGAACAGTGTGGTATTGGCATACCATAGATCAATGGACAGAATAGAGTCCAGAAATTAACCCACATACATGGTCAATTAATCTTCAACAAAGGAGCCAAGAATATACAATGGGGGAAAGAACAGTCTCTTCAATAAATGGTGTTGGGAAAACTGGACAGCCACAAGCAAAAGAATGAAATGAGACCACTATCTTACACCATACACAAAAAACTCAAAATGGAAGATTTAAATGTAAGACCCAAAACCATAAAACTCCTAGATGAAAACATAGGCAGTAAGCTCCTTGACATTTGTCTTTGTAATAATGTTTGAAATCTGGTACCAAAAGCAAAGGGAACACAAGCAAAAATAAACAAGTTGGGACTACATCAAACAAAAAAGCTACTGTACAAGCAAAAGAAACCATCAACAAAATGAAAAGGCAACCTACTGAATGGGAGAAAAAATTTGGAAATCATATCTGATAAGGGGTTAATATCTAAAGTATATACAGAACTCATATAACTCAATAGCAAAAACCCTCTAAATAATCCAAATAAAAAATGGACAGATGATCTGAATAGACGTTTTACAAAGAAGACATACACATGGCCAACATGAAAAGATGTTTGGCATCACAAATAATCAGAGAAATTCACATAAAAACCATGAGATATCACCTCACAGTAGTAGAATGGCTATTTATCAAAAAGATAAGAAATTACAAGTGTTGTCAAGGATGTGGAAAAAAAAAAAAAGAAGAGAACACTTGTTCACTCTTTCTGGGAATGTAAATTGATGCAGCCACTAAGGAAAACAGTAGGGAGGTTCCTCAAAAAATTAAAAATAGAACTATCCAAAGAAAATGCAAACAGAAATTCTAAAACATATATGCACCCTCATGCTTATTGCAGCATTATTTACAATAGTCGAGATAAGGAAACAGCCCAAGGGTCCAATAGCAGTTGAATGGAAAAGAATATGTGATATCTATGTATCTATATCTATATATTTATATAGACATATAATGGAATATTAGCCATGAATAAGAATGTAATCCTGCCATTTGTGACAACATGAATAGAAATTGAGGTCATTATGCTAAGTGAATTAAGTCAGACACAGAAAAACAAATGCCATATGATCTCACTTATATGTAGAATCTAATAAAACAAAAACAAAAAAATAAGCTCATAGTTACTGAGAACATATTGGTGGTTGCCAGAGGTGGTAAGGGGTGAGAAATGGATGAAAGGAATTGAAATGTACTTCCAGTTATAAAATAAATAAGTCATAGGGATGTAATGTTGAGCATGGTGACTATAGTTAGTAATACTGTATTGCATATTTTAAATGTGCTGAGAGAGTAGATTTTAAAAACACTTGTCACAAGAAAAAGTAATTCTGTAACTATGTATAAAGACAGATGTCAACTAGACTTATTGTAGTGATCATTTCTCAATATATACAAATATCAAATCATTATGTTGTACACCTGAAATTAATATAACGTATGTCAATTATACTTTCATTAAAAAAGGACTTATCTTCTTGAATTATGATAGACAGAAGCTTTGTCATACATGTAAATACTACTACATAATGAGTAAAGAGTATGGGCCAATTATATTTTAATTCAAGTACCGATGCCCTTGACCATCCTTAAAACAATGTCAACAATAACTCTTTTCCATATGGACTCAGTTTTGTTGGGTGTTTTCCCCTTTAATGATGACTTTGGCATTTGGCTGTCCCAAGTATTAGTTCATCTTTATGTATTTATTAGGCACTAACAGGCTGAAGGATCATCGTAGCATTGTCTTATGGATAAAATGGAGGGGATGTAAATTTCACTCCATAATACAAAGTGTAAGAAATGTCATGCTTCGGGGCACCTGGGTACCTCAGTTGGTTAAGTGTCTGACTTCAGCTCAGGTCATGATCTCACAGTTCAGGGGTTCAAGCCCTACATTGAGCTCTGTGCTGACAGCTTAGAGCCTAGATCCTTCTTTGGATTCTGTCACTCTCTGCCCCTCCCCGCTCATGCTCTCTCTTTCTCTCTCTCAAAAATAAATAGACATTAAAAAGTAAGAAAAGAAAAGAAATGCCATACTTATTTTGGGACACCTGGATGGCACGTGAGTGAGTGTCAGAGTCTTGATTTCAGCTCAGGTCATGATCCCAGGGTCTTGGGATTGAGCCCCATGTGTTCTCTCTCTCTCTCTCTCTCTCTCTCCCTCCCTCCCTCCCTCCCTCCCTCCCTCCCTCCCTCCGCCCTGCTCGCACATACACATTCTCTCACTCTCTCTCAAAACAATGTCATGTTTCCTTTATTTGTTTAAATCAAATGTAACCTATATTCCTATTCTGTAAGGTAGGTGGGAACTTCACTCTGTCCTTTGGTGTCTACTTTGACTCCAGAATCATATGAAGATCCCAGTTAACTTCATTGTCTAGAGCCTTTAAAGAAGGTGCCATGTCTTCTTGAGTATACAGTATTCACTACTGATATTTTAATTAACTTGTCCTATTTGGTTCCTTGAAGATAAGTGACTTGACTGCCTTCTGGCAAAGCCTGGACATGTACTTTGACAGGACAAGAAGCCTTACTAAGCTATACTGCAGAGACCAGAAAAGCTGTTGCCCCCTTTCTAATATTGAGATGAAAGCATCAAAATCTTACACTTCATTCTAACATGCAAGAGCTTCAATTCCAAGCCTTCCCTTACATCCCCTCTACTTTTCAGACTATCTGGCATAATTCTCCTGAATAAATTAAGGTCTCCATAAGTAAATATCCAAATCCCATGTGGATGAGGTAGGGTGGCAGGTAGGATATTGGTTTGGGGATACCAGGCAATGCTGCAGTGAGCCCTGCAACACAAAATTTCTGAGGGAAGGAAAGGGAAAGGAAGGGAAGGGAAGGGAAGGGAAGCCTTGAGTGACATCTTAAAATAAGAAAAAGAACTCCCTTAGGAGTGAGAACTAAGTAAAATTTCCCGTCAATGAACGTGTCATTATTGTAAATGTCAGATTTGTTGCATACTCACAGAATTCAAAAACTAGATGCGACTGAGGAGCACAGACTAGGAGGGAAGAGGAGCATACCGAGTTCCTATTCTACACCAGGTATTGGCCCATCCAAGTAGTTTGGATTTCATTGAATCCTCACAATAGGTACATGAAGCACCATTAGTCCCGTTTTAAGAGAGGAAAGCAGAGAAGTGTAAGTAATAATCTTGCTGTGACAGACATCGTTTTTTTTTTTTTTTTTTTTGTTTTGTTTTTTTTTTTTTTTTTTTTGCTAATCCATCACACCCCATCTCTTTCTCTCATCCGGAAGAGCTGAAGTCACTTTCTCAGCCTTCCTTATGGCAGTGGTGGTCCCAGGACACAGTATTTGGTACAAGACAAGTAGGAGAGTGATGGGAACTTCTGGAGGAGATTTTGGTCACATTTTTCTTTTTTCTTCCTATCTTGAGAATGCCTGCTTGTCTTCAGGCAACTCACATGCCTGTGATGCTCAGGAGCTTATCCCAAAGTCCCTAACACCTTTCTGGTGATGTTAATTGGCTCATGTCACCTCATGTCTGGGGTGGCCTTTACTCTACCTCCCACCCCCACTGTGTCTCAGTCCTGCTCAGACTTATGGGCTCAACTCAACTATTACTCCTTTCCTTGAATCCTTTTCTGGTCCTCCTGAATAGAGCGATTATTCCATCTCCTATATTTCCCCAACATGTTTTTTGTACTTCCTTTATGGTTCTTATCACAATCATTCTCTGAAGTTCTTTGTCTCCATGTTTACTCTTCTCTGTCATGTAAGGCCTTCTAGGCAGGCCCTAGGTGTATATTATGTGCTCCAGAAAGTCCTAGAATACTGCTTGGAATATAGTAGCATTCAAATAATGTTATTTGAGTGATTAAAAGAGAATCTAAGGCCAGATTTGATTTTGGCCTTAGTCCTTAGGCCTTAGTCTACCACTCAGAAGAGACCAAAAGAATCTGAGGCACGTAAGACAATTTATTATCTTTTACTTATGTCACTATTTGTTGGGTATTGTGTGACATAGAGCTCAAAGCAATCCACTTCTTTTCTGATATTCTTCCTGAGGTCACAGAAATGAAGGGCAGAGCTATCTGACTCTAAAATCTAGTAAGGCATACAAAGAATACATTAAGCACCTAAACCTTCAGCTAGTACTGAACTATCTAGAAGTTAGCAGAGAGTATCCCCCTTTTGAAAAAGACTGGAGAATGAATTAAGTAGGTATTCAGATATTAAAGAGGAGATAAAGCCTCCAGGACAGCGCCAAACCTGAGCAAAGCATGAAGGTAATGGAAAGTTGGAAGATGTGGCTTTTTCTTGCTTCACCAGGAAAATAGTTTCAGTTTATTGAATTTATGGGGGCAGGGTTGTGTGGACATCTGAGAACTGGCTGTGATGACCACCATTTTCAACAAAATTTCACGGAGCTTGGGTGCTTTGTTTGTGACCCAGATAGAAGTGGGAAATGTCAATGTGGTCCATGAATACTGCAGCTGCCCCTGACATAGGAGGGTTGGGGAACACTGCAGCTCACGCCTGCAAAGCACAGAGAAACCCTGCCGATTTATAGCTCATTGGAGAGTATTTAGAGACCCGTGGCTCCAAGTACAGTAGTTCTCTCCACCTAAATTCACTTTATCAAAGTGAATAAAAGGTAAACTGTAAAATGTACTCAGACTCATTTGGGCAGGCAGTGAATAATCGTTTGTGTGGTGAAAGGCAGGCAGAGTCCTTGAGAAAGTCAAGCAAGGCTATAACCTTGAGTGCTCTGGACTGAAATGTATCCCCCTGAAATTCATACGTTGAGTCCTATCTCAATGCCCTCCATGTGACTGTGTTGGAGATAAAGCCTTTAAAGATGTAACTGAGGTCAAATGAGGTCATAAAGGTAGATCCTAATCCAGTCGGATTGGTGACCTTATGAGAAGAAGGAGAGAGAGATCTCTTGATCTATATGCACGCACCAAGGGAAGGCCATTTGAGGACATAGTGAGAAGATGGCTGTCTGCAAGCTAGGAAGACAGCTCTCACTAGAACCCACCAGGCTGGCACCCTGATCTCAGACTTTGAGGGTCCAGAACTGTGGGGAAAAAATTATGTTGTATAACCCACCCAGTCTGCAGTATTTTATTAGCTGACTAATACATGGGGTGTTGTCAAAAGAGGACCAATGAAGGGTTTGCATTTTGAAAAATTTTGGGGCAACACCATGGACTGTTGGTATTATGAAGCAGCATTTGTTTCTGACAATGATAATTTTCATTATTTTTTTTTCATTATCTTTTATATTGATTGGTTTGTTTGTTACTCTGAGAGTAACCTGGTTAGGGAAGTTGCCAGAAATAAAAGCAGCCTCAAGGGACTCAGGACATGTTTACAGGCCAAGGTATCTTTGTATTTTTTTCTATCAAAGCAAGCTCAAAAAGAAACTACTAAAAGAACTTTAAAGCCATTTCCCCTCCACAGCCCTTAACTGGAATCCCTGTTTTCAGAGCTCTGCATTTTGACACGAGATAAAATGACTTCCAATCCTTGCTTTAGGGCACATCTGATACTCCCAGAGGTGTCAAAGTTCTGATAAACAGAGGTCTTGAACAGCTGGCATCGAATATTACTATAATACCATTATATATTTGATATCTTCTTTAGGTTGGCTCATCTTTCGATATTATACATATTTTTGAAAATCTGTGAATTAATGGACCTGGTGGGCTAGTTATATTTTTTCCTTATATGTTAAAATAAATATTTAACTACTGAAATAAAAATATAGTTAATCCTTGTCACCTAAACTTATTCTACATTCTATCAGAGACACCTGGGGAAATACTATAAAAGTTCTGGGGTGTTTTAGTTGGAAACCCATAGGCATATAGCTGCTATTTACAGAAAGAAATTTCTGGTTCATGGTGATGTCACCATAAGAAACTCACAACTAATTCATTTGACTATGCTTAAAAAATGCATTAAAAAATTCTCAACAAGATACTAACAAAAGAAACCCAACAAAGTGATTAAATAATTAAAAGAATTATTCACCACAATCAAGTGGGATGTATTCCTGGGCTGAAGGGGTGATTCAATATCCACAAATCAATCAACACAATACACCACATTAGTAAAAGAAAGGATGACAACTATATGTTCCTTTGAATAGATGCAGAAGAAGGATTTGACAAAATATAGCATTCTTTCTTAATACAAACCCTCAAGAAAGTAGCACTAGAAGGAACATACCTCAACATCACCAAGGTCATAAATAAAAGACTTACAACTAATATCATCCTCAATGGGGAAAAACTGAGAGCTTTCCCCCTAAGGTCAGGAACATGACGGAGATGTCCACTCTCACCACTGTTGTTCAACATAGTACTGGAAGTTTTAGCCTCAGCAATCTACCCACAAAAAGAAATAAAACACATCCAAATTGGCAAGGAAGAAGTCAAACTTTCCCTCTTTGTAGACAACATGATACTCTGTGTAGAAAACCCATAAGACTCCCCCCAAACATTGCTAGAACTGATATATGAATTCAGCAAACTGGAAGGATGTAAAATCAATGTACAGAAATCTGTTGCATTTCTATGCACCAATAATGAAGCAGCAGAAAGAGAAATGAAGGAATCAATCCCATTTACAGTTGCACCAGCAAAACAAAACAAAACAAAATAAGACAAAACATAAGATATCTAGGAATAAACTGAACCAAAGAGTTACAAGACCTCTATGCTGAAAACTATAGAATGGCTGTGAAAGAAATTGAAGAAGACAGAAAGAAATGGAGAAACATTTCATGCTTATGAATTGGAAGAACAAATAGTGTTGAAATGTCTGTACTACCCAAAGCAATCTACACATTCAGTGCAATCCCTATCAAAATAACACAAGTGTTTTTCATAGAACTACAGCAAACAATTCTAAAATTTGTATGCAACTAGAAAAGACCCTGAAGGGCCATAGTAATGTTGAAAAGAAAACCAGAGCTGGAGGCATCAGAATTCCAGACTTCAAGCTGCATTACAAAGCTGTAATTATCAAGACAGTATGGTGCTGGCACAAAAACAGACACATAGATCTATAGAACACAACAGAGAACCTAGAAATAGACCCATAAATTCACCAACTAATCTTTGACAAAGCAGGAAAGAATATCCAAAGGAAAAAAGACAGTCTCTTTTAACAAATGATGTTGGCAAAACTGGACAGTGACATGTAGAAGAATGAACCTGGACCACTTTCTTACACCACACACAAAAATAAATTTAAAATGGACGAAAGACCTAAATGTAAGACAGAAAACCATTAAAATCCTAGAGGAGAACACAGGCAGCAACCTCTTTGACCTTGGCTACAGCAACTTCTTACTAGACATGTCTCCAGAGGCAAGGAAAACAAAAGCAAAAATGAACTATTGGGACCTCATCAAGATAAAAAGCTTCTGCACAGTGAAGGAAACAATCAATAAAACTAAAAGGCAGCTGACAGAAAGGGAGAAGATGTTTGCAAATGACATATCAAATAAAGGGTTAGTATCCAAAAATCTATAAAGAACTTATCAAACACCCAAAACCCAAATAATCCAGTGAAGACATGGGCAGAGGACATGAGTAGACCTTTTCCAAAGACGACATCCAGATGGCTAACAGACACATGAAAAGATGCCCAAAATCACTCATCATCAGGGAAATGCAAAACCACAATGAGATGCCACCTCACACCTGTAAGAATGGCTAAAATTAACAAATCAGGAATAGCCAAATTATGGAAAGAGCCTAAATGTCCATCAACTGATGAATGGATAAAGAAAGTGTGGTTTATATACACAATGGAATACTACGTGGCAATGAGAAAGAATGAAATATGGCCTTTTGTAGCAACGTGGATGGAACTGGAGAGTGTGATGCTAAGTGAAATAAGCCATACAGAGAAAGACAGATACCATATGGTTTCACTCTTATGTGGATCCTGAGAAACTTAACAGAAACCCATGGGGGAGGGGAAGGAAAAAAAAAAGAGGTTAGAGTGGGAGAGAGCCAAAGCATAAGAGACTGTTAAAAACTGAGAACAAACTGAGGGTTGATGGGGGGTGGGAGGGAGGGAAGGGTGGGTGATGGGTATTGAGGAGGGCACCTTTTGGGATGAGCACTGGGTGTTGGTTGTATGGAAACCAATTTGACAATAAATTTCATATATTAAAAAAAATAATGATTTATGTGTAGAACTAGTTTTGTTCTCATTATACCCTGAAAAGCAATAAAACAAATTATTATTTAAAAAAAAATAAAATTAACAAATCAGGAAACAACAGAGTTTAGTGAGGATGAGGAGAAAGGGGAACACTTTTGCATTGTTGGTGGGAATGGAAAATGGTGTAGCCACTCTGGAACACAGTTTGGAGTTTCCTCAAAAAGTTAAAAATAGAACTATCATAGGACCCAGCAATTATGCTACTAGTTATTTATCCAAAGGATACAAAAATGCTAATTTGAAGGGGCACCTTCAATGTTTATAGCACTGCTATCAACAATAGGCAGTTATTGTTGCCTAATAAATACTAGTTATTTATCCAAAAGATACAAAAATGCTAATTTGAAGGGGCACCCCAATGTTTATAGCACTGCTATCAACAATAGGCAAATTATAGAAAGAGCCTAAATGTCCATTGACTGATCAATGGGTAAAGAAGATGTGGTATATGGATCCTTATATATATAAGAAGGTGTGTGTGTACATGCACACACACACACACACACACACACACGAATATTACTCAGCAATAAAAAAAGAACGAAATCTTGCGATTTGCAACAACATGGATGGAACCAGAGTGTTTTATGCTAGGTGAAATAAGTCAGTCAGAGAAAAACAAATATAGAGTTTCACTCACATGTGAAATTTAAGAAACAAAACAGATGAACATAGGGGAAGGGAAAGAAAAATAACCAGAGAGGGAGGCAAACCATAAGAGACTGTTAAATATAGAGAACTAACTGAGGGTTGCTGGAAGAGAGGTGGGTGGAGGAATGGGCTAAGTGGGTGATGGGTACTAAGGAGGGTACTTGCTGGGATGAGCACTGGATGCCATATGTAAGTAATGGATCATTAAATTCTACTCCTGAAACCAGTGCTACACAATATGTTAGCTAACTTGAATTTAAATTAAAACATACATTAAATATGTGATTTACTTTAAAATACAATGAGGTTTTAACTACTGATATGTTGTTTTTTTATGTTATCATGCCATAATTAAATGCCTTTTTTTGTGTGTGTATGTGTGTGCATGAGAGAGAGAGAGAGAGAGAGAGAGAGAGAGAGAGAGAGAAATTTCAGTCTAAGTTTTGTCTGCTTGTATGGATTACTTATAGATCTTTTTGCATTAATGTTTTTCATCTAAAAGGAGACATGGTGCATTCAATGACTTCTTAACTGTCCCAAGGGAATTCTCAGTTGAACTTTTGATTTAATCTTGTATTTTGATTACTTCTGAAAACTATCTAGTTTGCAACTAGCTCCAAGTCCTTTCCCCATACAATGCCTCCTTCCCATACCACTGCCTAGGTAGTATTCCTTTGTATCTCAATTCCCTGGTTTAAAATTTTCAGTCACTCCCTTACCCTGGTATTGGAAGCCTTTCCAGTACTTTCCTATATAATTTATCTTCAGGCATCTTCACCCCAGTAATACTGAGCTGTTTATTTTTCTTGTACACTTGATGCTTTTTTTCTTCTTTGGTTCATGTTTACACTTTGAAACAGACTTTGCCTCATCTACTGTGTCCCATTTCAACCCATTCTTTAAAGGTACAGCCTAGCTATCACATTTTTCTTTGAAAACTTCTCATATCTCTTGAGCTAAAAACATTGTTTCATCTCCCCAATTCTGTCTCACTTTGTACCCCCTTTATGGCTTTCATCACAGGCTTGCATTGTGGTTACTTTTGTAACTACATGTGTGGATATGGTTGTCTTCTCTGATGTCATAGCAAGCCTTTTGGGAAGGGCCTACATGTATGTTAATTTCCTCTGCAAAAGCCCAGCACAGTGTGCAACATACAGGCACATTCAGAAAACATTTTCTTTAATTAATAAGTGAATACCTGAGCATCCAAAGCCTGTGTGTGTTGGGGGGGGGGGCGGGGGGAGAGGCTTAGTTAGAAGAGTACCCAAAGTTTAGGATCCACCAGATATAGACGGAATACCTTTGAAATACAAATAAATTAAATTAACTTTGTGTGAGCAAGCTAGTCCTTATGGTGGCCTTTGAGGCTTAGAAAATTTCCACCACAGAAATGGTAGAAAGACTATAGCGATTCTAGGCTCTGTGAACAGTTTCAGAGTATCTCAAACTTGCGTAGAGCTATGGTCTTTAAAGTATGGTCCCTGGATCAGCATCAGGGTCTCTTGGAGCTTGTTAGAAATGCAAATACTTGGGCCCCATCCCAGTCCTACAACATTAGAAACTTCAGGAGTTGAAGCCCAGCAATCTATGTTTGAACCAGCCCTTCAGATACTTTGATGCGCATCCAAGGATGAGAAACACTTACTTAAAGAAAGTTCTAGCAGGGCTTCTATTCAGTCTTGGCACTTCTCAGCTCAGCTCAGCTAAAAAAACAAAACCAAAAACACCCAAAAAGAACTTTTATAATTATAGAATGATGGAATGTAAATCTTATAAGTGGTCATACTCTAATGCTCAATCTTCCTAAATGAATCAACAGAGAAGCTAGGATTCTACCTTTGGTGCCCCACCCTTATTTGGTTCATTGTGAGACATGGCTGCTCACAGTAGCTTGACAAGTGAACACGGATACACACACCTGAGCAAAGTATGCTGATGATGAGAAGTTGATGTGAAAAGTAGCAGGGGTTATCAGCTTCCTATGTGAAAGGAATGTTCTTGGCTCTGAGCTGCCTGGATATCCCTGCCCAATGCCCAATATGCATTTTCCATTTCTTTAATGTTGGCAGTATCCCTTTTTTTTTCCTTCAGTGCCCATGTCTCCTCCTCCATGTGAGTCAGATTCTGATTTGTCAAAGCCAATTATGGTGGTTCTATTCCCCCAACAGTGACTCATAGAGGATTAGGCAGGTGAACCAGTACTGACTAATAAATTGTGAAGGCAAATCTGCTGATGGGTTTCTGTGAAGGTTTTCTTCGTATTTAGTAACGGATGCACAGGGGGAAACCTAGGCTTTAGGATTTTGTTGTGTGACAATGCAGTATTAGGGGCTGAGAAAACTTTCCTGGTACCACACAGATGCCTTAACCAACACAATGGGGACAGCAGAGGAGAGAAAGTGAAGGCAACCCAGCCTCTCACTGTGTTGCTGAGTCATTGAATTTCCTACTCATAGAGCTCCCCACGTCAAGATTTTTGATAGGAGAAATTGATCTATTTCTGCTTGAAATTTATTAAATATTAAATATTACTGCTCTTCCTCTCCCCTTCCTTTCTCTTGAAAAACAAAAAGAAGGATTGATGTAATGACACCTCTAAATTACTTCTGGTTCCAACAGTCAATGATTCTTTGCTCAAAACGTGTGTGGAGTTTTAACGTGAGGCAAGATTTGGAAGGAGTGGGATGTGGAGAGGGTGCATATCATCTCAGTTAGGGTCAAGTTTATTTCTAAGGTCTAGGAGATAGCATCAGGTTGAGGCTATGAGGTCAGGAGCATGAATTCCTAGGAGCAGAATCAATGTCCTGAGTCCTAGAGCACAGCAAAGTCAGGATTCCACAGAATAGGCCAGATATTGAAGATAATAGACAGGACTTGGGTATAGGACACGTCAGAAAAATTCTCACGCATGATTTGCTTGCCTGCAGGGGGAGCAAATGCTATGTGTTTCACTTAGTCCCTCTAAAGGTACTAGGTGAGAGTGATATATGAGCATTCAGTTCTATAGGGCCAGCAGTCTCCATGGGGGGCCTTACCAGGATGGGGAATCCTTTGTTTGTCCTGACTCAGTTGAATTCCCTTACACGTCCACTCAGGAAATTCCTGGCCCTGGCCTGCTGTTTCAGTCTCTGTGACTCCATGCAGCCCCTTTTCTTTCACTTCCAATTGTCTTTGTACTGATGATTTTCTAAGTCCACATGTTTCAGTTCTTGGTCTTCACCTCGTAGTAGTGCAATATCTAACCCTTTCAGATGCCCTGACCTTTGAAAGACAAATTTAAATCAGCCTCGAAAAACGGGAAAGAGGTTGACATTGGTTTTAGCATTTTTGGGTCAACATTGCCACCTAGTGGTGAAATTATCCCGAAGCCTGTGTGTGACTAGAAAGTATTTCCATTGTGCTGGGACATTTGATTTCAAGATCTTCAAATGGTACTATTTTGAGCAAGAGGGGATGGTGATTATGGTTCAATTTGAACGTATCATTTTGAACCTGAGAAGATGGAGACCTGGGGAAAATCCTTTAGACCCAATGAACTGATTATTGGTCTAATAGCCTATGGTTCCTGATTCACAGAAATCCTTAATTTTTTGTTCTTAAGGTTTTGGTTGCTCCCTCAGTTTTGATTCCTTAATTTTAAAGAAATCCTTACCAAATTTAGCCACTTCTTAGTGTAATCATAAAGCAGAATAAAACAAAACCAAAGCAAATAACAACAAAAATCAATTTCAAATGAACCAAGACTCTGTTACTTTTTTCCTCTTGGACATTTTTTTTTCGCTCTTCCCCTCAAGTGTTTCTCAAAGATTTTTGTCAGTTTATAAGTAAAGATTTCAATACGTTCTTTGCCATCTGGCAAGATTTAGAGTTTGGGGCAGGTCTGGGGTAGGGTCTGAGACTCTGAATTTCCACTAAGCTTTCCAAAGATGCCCGTCCTGCTGGTAGAGGACCACACTTTCTATGTCAAGTCTTTATAGAATCATGACTACATTCTCGACAACCCACAATCTCTCTTTGGAATGGATCAGAGACTGTGTTCCGTTTGGGTGACTCTGAGGAAAACCTCCCTTTGCCTGAAGCAGCATCTCTCAGCTGAAGTGGCTGATTCCCTGTTTGCCTGACGTGGAGGTCGTGCAGAAGGTGAAACTGCTGCTGCTTGTACTACTTATGGCAAGGTCAGGAGTTTTCCCTTACTCTGCAATGGCCGTTGGCCTTCTCTGGGGAGTCTGTGATAACAGAGTCTGGCAGATGTCCTTGTCGCCATGCCTCTAGGCCAGACAGTTGCATTAAAGTTCTAAATTTGGTTGCACATTGGTGTCACCTGGGGAACTCAGACACCTAATGATATTTGGGTCCTATTGCTGGGTAAATTTTAAAAGCTCTCCACGTGGTCCTAATGTGCAGCAAGCCTGAGAGCCGCTGTGAACCAAAAGGCGAGTAACAGGCCAAAAGGACAGTACCTTTCCCTTCTCTTCTTTCTCCTGGTCACCAGCTCAGTCTGAACCACAATCTTGGGGAAGGCCTCTGCTGGACAGAAGGTTCAGCTTTCAGCTGCTGTGGTGCTGCCCCATTTCCTCACTCCCTATCTGCACCCCTCATGGGTGGGTCTGTGTGCTTTAGAGCAAGTTTGGTTCTTCCCCAGTGTCCCTCGGGCTTGGTGAACTTTGTATTACATTTTAATATCCCACCCATCTGTGTCCTCCAGGTCAGCTGAGGTCATGTGATAGCCTGCTGCATCCTGAGGAAAGAGTTTTGGCTTTTACAAGGGCAAGTGCTGGATTGGTCTGATCCTCTGGGAGTTATGAATCAGATGCTCTGAATGCGGTCCTTGTGAGGCTTGTGGAGTCAGGAAAGTTATCCAGGTTTTTTTCTCCAGAATTGTTCACATGGGATCCTGGGAGCACCGACCTGGAACTAAAATGGCTCTTGACTTTGAAAATAGATTAATTAGGATTAATTGTTTTAGGCTGTTGCTACCACCTGTGGGAGTGCGTGTTACCGTTTATGGATGGATATGTATTTGTGAAATGCGGTCATAAATAGCCTGGAAACTTTAATGAGAAGAAGTAGAATAAATTTCATGGTAAAGAAATTGTTAGTTCTGTGGAATTATGGTTAAAGATCAACAGAAAAATGCCTTGCTTCTCCAATCTTGTCTTTTTAATTAGATTACAGAGAGAGGGAGAGAGAGAGATTATAGAAACAGAACATTTTCTGTTCTTGCCCTCTTGGTCTTCTGTATTTTTTTTAAATGCTTATTTATTTATTTTGAGAGAGAGCGAGAATCTCAAGCAGGTGCTGCAATGTCAGTGCAGAGTCCTGACGTGAGGCTCGATCCCACGAACTGTGAGATCATGACCTGAGCAGAAATCAAGAGTTGGACACTCAACCGACTGAGTCACCCAAGCGCCCCTCTTCTGGATTTTTGACCCTGTTAATCAGACTTCTTGAAACTGTTTCCTCTCTGATTTTTATGGTGTCACTGCCTCCTGGTTCTCTTTGAACTGTTCTCAATGCTCTTCCCTCTCCTACTCTTCTTCCTCAAATGCAGCCGGTCCCAGGAATCCATCCTTGGCTTTCTTTTCTCCCACATCTCTTCCCTTGAGGGACACCACTCATGACCTGCTCATCCTAGCTGTGCTGGTGACTCTAGTACCACTGTGTAAAGTCCGGGTTTTCCTTCTGAGCATCAGATTCCGACTTTGTTTTCTTACTGAACTACTCAGTAAGTCCTGCAGTAGGTCCTACAGAAAACTAAAATTCGACACGTCCCAACTGAACTTGTCATCCAATTTGTGCCGAAAGTGCCAGATATACCAGTCTCTGGAGATTCAGCAGTGAACAAGACAGATACGGTTCCTCGCTTCGTGAAACTTGCATTCGTGTGGTGGAAGCTGATTAAAAAACATAGTGAAATGTCAGGAAGGGATGAATGTGTTGAAGAAGAATAAAGCAGGGTGAGGAGACAGGGGGATCATGGTGTTCACCTTTTAGGTGAAGTCAGGGAAGATTTTTCTGAAGACGTGGCTTGGAGCCCAGACGTGTGCAAAGTAAGTGAGAGAATCATTGATTCGAGAGTGTTCTAGGCAGAGGATTTCCTCCAGATTTGTTCCTGTTTCCCATCTGCTTAGTTGCTTAAGCTAGAAAGTTGGCTGTCCTTATGTATCCCTTTCCTACCCCTACTACCCCTCACTTCATAAGACTTACCATTTTTGTGACATAAGCATGGAATTGCAAAGAGAACTACCAGTTGGGTGTAACCAGAATTGCTGCAGGGACCTGACACAGAAAGATTCAATGTCCATTCATAACCTCCGAAGTCCAAGAACTGCAAGAGGTTTTTGATAGATCCTATGTGAAATCAAACCCCCCATTTTGGGTTGTGATTGTCTGTGGCCTCCTGTAAAACCTCATTAGTGTTCCCTTTGTCTAGTGTAAGTACCTCTCAGCATAATGTGTATTTGGTGGCCACTATTTATTTATTTATTTATTTATTAAAAAAATTTTTTTTTAACGTTTATTTATTTTTGAGACAGAGACAGAGCATGAACAGGGGAGGGTCACAGAGAGAAGGAGACACAGAATCTGAAACAGGCTCCAGGCTCTGAGCTGTCAGCACAGAGCCCGATGCAGGGCTCGAACTCATGGACCGTGAGATCATGACCTGAGCCGAAGTCGGACGCTTAACCGACTGAGCCACCCAGGCGCCCCTGGTGGCCCCTATTTAAATAGTTGTAGTGTCCCTGAGTGAGACACCAAAACCATATTTGGAAGGTCAGGTAGAGAGTTGAGGGGTCTGGGATTCTGACTATGGACTGTGGAGTCAGAATGTTCATGTTGTCATTTCAGCTGAGTTATATATCCTCTTTAGCCTCAGTTATTGGCTCTCTACAACTGCAATGGCATTCTAATTAATCTTTCAGGAGAGCTGTTGGAGGGTTTATCTAACATTTTACTTTGTAATTATACTTTTTTTTTTTAGCATTGCTTTAGTTTTTTTTTTTTTACATGCATCTCCTTTATTTTCAACAAAAAAATGAATGTTTCGCATGTTCATTTATTGAGTGCTACTAATGGCCAATTTTGGGTGATGCAAAGAACAAGACAGGATTCCTCCCCTCTGAGTGAAGGCAACGAGAGGCAGTAAAGCCAGAACCTCTGAGTTAGGCGTGAGCTAGAGCCTGTTGGTTCTCCACTCAGAAGCCACCCCTTCCATCTCTCTGGCTAACAGGTCCTTGATGTAAAACAAACAAACAAACAAACAAACAAATAAACAAACAAAACAGAAAGAAAGAAAAAAAAAGCAAAAAAAAAAATTAGGTTATGAGGCAGCGACATCTTCAAAGAAGGGGGGCTCCATTCAAAAGATGAATCATTATTGGTTTAAGCTAATCATGTAATCCAATTCCTGTCTGCCATGATGTGTTGGAATGGCCATGTTACTGCATTATGGCCAATGAGACGAGTGCTAGAATCTTCAGGGGACCACCTGGAAAGGGTTCCCTCAGCCATCAAAAATGAGGGACAACTGCGTAGAATGTGTCTCTTTATCTTCCTGCCTCTGAGTGTGGTTAGGCTGGAGCATCAATATCGGGGATGATCAGGTGGACAGATGGAAATGGGGTGCATTCCTGATGACACTGTGGAAAACCAGCCATACCACTGAATTTTTCCAGGATTCTTGTTCTCTGAGGTAATGATAATAGTCTCCCAATTGTTTCAGCCACTATTAGTCATTAATTATAGGCACCAGAAAAATATTAATTGTTAGGTATTTCAATAGAGTCAGGTACAAATCCTTAAAGAAGCACAGAGTTCAGGGAGGTAATTTGGCCAAAGGAAATCAAGGAGGGTTTCCTAGCTTAGGTAGACTTTAAGTTGCCTTTTAAAGAATAAGTGGAAATCCACCAGGTGGAAAACACAGGGAGAGGCTTCTGGGTGAAGGAGGGGTACGTAGACATTTTAAACCAACTCATAGTTTTGAGGTATCCAGAGTAGTTTATAGATTCTTAGTAGAATAGATTCATGGCATTTGTGGATTTAGCATTCATTTACATGTGATCTTTAAAGGTTTTTAATTAAGCATATACTCTGAAACATACAGTAACCTGTAATTTGTCCAAGACTTGAATCTAAACGTTGGTGGCTTTCTGTCTTGGAATGAAAGTGAGTCATGTGGGCATTGAGCCAGTCTGGCTGACTGAAGAGCACACACTGCAGCCTCTCATTTTTTTTTGCTGGTAACTTAGTAACTTTCATAAAACATTTGAAATTTGCTCTCTTTGTCAGTCCTGTTTGAGAAGCAGATGCCAGGGATTAAGCATGCTAGGATTTATATTAGGGAGCCGCGTTGGGAGAGACATGGGGAGGGAACCAGGTGAGGTCAGGAGGCTGGGATGCAATTGGAATACAGAGACAAGGAGAGGGAGAGGAGGTGGAGAAACCGTGCAGTCAAAGGAAGGTTCTGAAAGGCCATGGGGGAAGATCTACCACCAGTCACCATTAGAGAAGTTCCCTGTCTCCCAGGAGTGGGCCTGCCTCAGTATCTTTGCCCCACTCAAAGCAGCCACTGGGAAGCATGACCTTGGCATATATGGGACAATGGAATTCAGAGCACAGCTGCTGGATCCATTATCTATTTCAGTTAGAGGTTGGCTGGGGTTTTCCTAAAAAGGTGTCTCAAAAAGAAAACTGTAAGTCTGGTAATGGAAGTAAAAAAAGACAAAATACTGGTATATTTTATAGGCAAAGTTGTTAACCCTTTTTTTGAGGGGTCATGGAACCCTTTCAGAACTTGATTTCAGATACTGACTCTATCCCCAGAAAAATTCCTGTATAGAAAAGGGCCCCTGGTATAGTATGACTCCTTCATCTTAGATTGCTAAATTCCCAGGTTTTCTATGGCTGTGTTCTAATAACTGTACTGTGGGCCTTCTACAACTCTCCATTCACTGACATTTGGACCTCTGCGACCAATTGCTGGTTCTACTTCTGGGATAGACTCATGGCTTCAGCAGCTGCAAATAGACTTTCTCTTGAAAGATACCTCAGCTAAGAATATCTTTGTCTTGCCTTTCAGGGCCCATTGGGTACCTCTCCTAGTCTTTAGATCTCTCTGAATCCTGAGTATTAATTTCTAGAATATCCGAAGGATGGGATTGCTTTTATGTTTATATCTTGACCATTGCCTTGTCCACTTGGTAAGTTAGGACCTCTCTCACTTTCTTACTCAATATGAGTCCTTTTGTAAAATTTGCGTTTGTGAACCTAGACTGTGTTCTAGATTTCATTATTAACACTTAAGTGTATAAACCCTCTTTTATGCTCCTTCCAACCTCTGTGCTCACATAATCATAAAAATGAAATGTATAATACACGTACTCTCACACATTGTAGTAAAAACACATAGGTGGTTGATTCTCCTTGTTAGGATAGTTATATTCAATCAAGTCACCATGAGCATTGAATTACTGAATATAGGACCATTGAGCTAGGGGAAATATGTATATATACACATACCTAGCTCACATAGATTATAATTATAATTTTAAATTATGTAAACAACTCATCCCAGGAGATTTTATTTTCTTTATTGTACAAAAGAGAAAACAAGGTTTAGAAGTGGTAAGTGTCTTGCTTGAGGCCATCCCACTAACAGGTACTAGAGTTGGGATTCACACCCCATCCAACTGTCTCAGAGCCTGACCTTCTTGCACTGCACTGTCCCCTACCACCTCCAACCTTGGCCCATCCCTTCATATGAGAGCTGAAACAGAAGGCAGAGTGTCAGCTGGGAAGGGACTTGTTGGGTCCACCAAAATTTGCACCACCCACTGGACTACTGCAAGTGACCAGTAAAGCACGTGTGTATTGATGTTGGTGTTGCAAATGAATTTGAGCCAGTAGGCAAATCTACAAATAGGGAATTCATGGATAGTGAAGATCAACTGTGCAAGGTTAAAAAAATGTTTTTTAATGTGCCAAAGGGCATAAAGGGAGAAGTATGTCTCCTTTTCTCTTCTATTCTCACACACCCTAGTTCTCCCAGTTCCCTGCTCCCCTGTCCTAAGGGAACTGCTGTTATCAACCTATTTACCCTTTCAGAGGTATTCTTCTAAGGGCATCTTGAAAGGGGATCTGAATCTGAAGAGATAAGGCATCAAAACACAAACCAACATAGGCAAACAACTTAATGCAAACCCTATGCCTCAGTTCCTCAGCTCTAAAATGGAGGTTATTGCCTTGTCCTTCTGCCAGCCGAGAGGGTGAAGCAGTTTCACGCACCTGAAGTTCTTGTCATGGTAAAGGGCACGTGGGAAATGCATGAGCTTCACCTATAAGCACTCTAGCCTTCTAACTGGACACGGTGGTTTTGACCTTCCCTGTTCCACTGCCTGTAACTAACCAACATGTTCCCAGCTTGGAGGACAATTTCACAGTGAAGGATCTGGCTGGAGAAAGGGAGCAGTTAACTAAATGTGGCCATAATATGCATATGAAACCACCAGCCCTTGTAGTTACAGGATTTATGGAAAGAATCATTAATTTTTCTTTCTTTTCTTTCTTTTTTTTTTTTTTTTTAAGGACTGGTATAAATCAGTGTTTAGCTTCAGCTACAGCCAACCCCAGAAGGAGGGGACAGGAAGTTACAGGCTAAAGAAGACTAGGGGACATTTCCTCATTCAAATGAATTGGAAAGTGTTGCTGCACCCAGTGTTCTTTTTCTTCTTTCTAGTGGAAATCTGTCCTTCTTAAGTAGAGAATCCATTTCCTCCCAAGAAAACTAAGCACTCTGGCTTTCTGAATGAATTTCAGGCATTGATCCTGCTTGAAATGATCTACGTGAAATTGACACCCTTGGGAGAATCAAACAGATTTTTTTCCCTGTAGAAATTAAAATTATTTTTCAATTATACATATATTTTCACTTACTAGATGTGCCACTGTTGGCAGAGCATTTAGGTAGGATTTAACATACGAACTACCATTTACTTAAAAAAAGATAGGGCTTTATCTGAATCAAATATTTCATGCAGTCAATCAAACAACATATAAATAAACATAAAAATGAAATAGAAGACCATGTCATGGGGAAATGAGTCTGGGTTTGAATTGTTTATCTGGTTTATGTTCTGGGCAAAGCTGTCTGAAGCTTGGTTGTTTCTGTCAGATCTTTGAATACTGGTATTTTCCTACTTTGTGTATCTTTGAGATTTAATTCCTCTTGACTTCAAAGGGAAAAATGGTAGCATGATATGGATCAAGATTTTGTCTTGAGGGTTTCGGAGGCTTGTCTGCCTTTTTAAAGGAGATAAAAGCCCTTTTGTTTCCTCATTTGTTCAAGAGTAGCTACCATCCTAAGTGAGAACTCAGATTTCTCACAGTTTTATGTTTTAAAGTAGGGACAGAATATCTAAAGTATGCTTGTGCTTTTTCTGTATCCTTTAACACTTGGGTTGAAATCAAGAGAGGTAAAACTTATTCTGGTCATTAAACTAGTAATTCCTCTCTTACATTTTTGAAGTCTCAGCTCAGGGCTGATGTTTAGGAAGGTGGGAACATTTTACTACTTTGCTCCTCAGAATTCCTGACCACGGATGTTACTGTGGGGATCCTTATTGCCCGCCCCCAGTGCTGGATCAAGGTGGGGAACAGCTAATCATTAGATGCTGCCAACTTCATGTCTTCTGACCTAATCAGCCTCACTACAGCGAATTCTTTCTTGGTAGTCTGTAAACTCTACCATAAACATTGCTAAATGCTTTCTGTTTGCAGAACTCAATGAGAGGAAGGGGATATTCCCACTTGTTCATTTAACTCTATTTATAACTTAGAAAATTAATAGATAAAATGTTTGTTTCTCCACTTCCCAATAAACTTTTTCATTACTATGTGCTCCTCATTATATTGTTTCCCCCTCTTGGTGTGTCAATGGCTCTTAATAGGGAAAAGAGTTCCCTAGCTGTGCTAAATGATGATTTCTTCTAATGGTATAGGGCTAAACTGGCAGAACGCAAGGAGAAGGGGAAGTATGGTTCTTGTCCTTGGGATGCTTACTGTTTGGCTAATGAGAACACACGTGGAATTATTTGCAGTGATATGGAAGTGATATACGTGGTTGTGGTTTAGATAAGTGGTTCTCAACCTGTTTTTCTGCCACAACACACATATGTAAATTTTAGTTCACAGATGTGATGCATACCCATGGATGTAATCATGGTCAAACACAATTCTTTAGGACGTAGGGAGAACCCCACCCCTTACTTTCCTGTTTAAGAAAACATCAGAATGCACGTGGATCAGCATGCTAATGTTCAAAGAATATCCTTAAATTTATTTATTTAAGGATGCCAATTTGTTAAATACTTTGTGACTTTGTCATGAGTAATGAATTACTTGCAACACACTTTAGGACTGACTGCCTACACAGAAGTTAGAAGTTGAAAGGTGCTGATTTATGTAATAATTGCTACTTGGTTTCATAATACTGCCCCTAGGCTGGGCCTAGCAAATACATGTACAAATATAAAGTTCTCAAAGAGCCTGTGAGTACCCTTGTCTCAGGCAGAGGGCAGCCCACAAACCTGGCCAGATTTTCTCGTGATTAACACTCTTGAGGCTCTAGAGAAACACTGCTCTACATCCCTTTATCCTGTATCCTTGATATCCGGTGTCTGGATGCCATGAAACTTAACAGCTGGTATTCCTGCTGATAGCAGAGAATGACACTACTTCAGGGCTCTGAAAGAATCTTGGTGAAAGAAGTGCTTAGCTATGCCAGATCCATTCATTCAGGAACAAAGTATCACTTCTCAGTAGCACCTGAACAGTAGCCTGGCCAAGTGACTTTGTCCATTTAAATAATAAGAAGCGACATATGTCACTTGCAGGTGGAAGGTTTGAGAGCCATTCCATCTGCCACCATTGTTTTTCTTATTTGCCACAAGAGCAGCACTCGCTTTCCAGGTTAAGGACTGTCCTGGAACGAGGATGTGGAGATCAACTGAAATGTGTCTGCAACTGATGTTAACGTGAGCAAGACATGAACCTTTGTTATGAATCACAAAGATCATGGGGTCATTTTTTTGGTTTCTTTATATATATATATATATATATATATATATATATATATATATATATATATATATATACTGTTGCAATGAGACTCCATTAGAACATTATAATTAAAAATACATTGAAAACTTAAATGTATAAATGTAAGGAATAGCTTCTCTAGAAGGGAAACAGTTTTTAGCATGAGGCAGATCCTAGACCCACAATCCACCTGTGCTCCTGACTCACTTTGAGATCTTGCACTGTGTTACTTAAATCCTCCCAGCCAGTTTCCAAATATGTAAAAAGTGGGCGTGAAAGCTAACTGTGCAAGTTTGTTGGGTAGTTACTAGTTTGAAAAGCATCTATCTCAGCGCTCAGCATATGGCAGGAGCTCAGTATATGGCAGCTGCTATCACTGTAAGAACTTGGGTTGTTCTTCTCTATCTGTTGTATATTCATGGTATATAATCAACATTACTCAACATTGTAAGCATTTACATATTTAAAGTGTATGGCAGCTGTTGCTTACCTGACTGTTTTGCCTTCCTCAACTCAGCTCCTTTAGGAAAGGACTAATTCATCTTCCCATCCTTGGCCCCAGCATATAAAAGGTGTTAAACAAACATTAGTTGGATTTTTAAAAGATTTGAAGCTTAATTGTGGCTATTCTAAAATAATAAAAGCTAAGAACTTCGAGACTTTTAAAAAATTTGTATTTCTCAAGGTATGGTTTGAGGCCCACCTGTGTCAAAGGTTTGGGAGATGGAAGGAGGTGGGGGTCGTGGGGCAAACTGCTTGTTAAAGTGCAGACTCCACACCTTTGGAGTCAGAACTCTGGGGGCTTGGTGCTCAGGGAACCTGGATTTTTGATGGGAACTTCACTTGATTCCTATAAATATTGAATGTTTGCCCCTTGCTGTTCCAAATGATAGAAAGCTCATATGCAAATGACCACCCTACGTAGGTGTGAAAAATAACTAGAGAGCTTGCACAAATGTGGATTCAGTGACCTCCAATCAGACTTGCAGATTCAGTGGGTCTGTGGTGGAGGTCAGGAATTGGCATTTTTAAGAAACATCCCTGTAGCCCTTTTACCCCTACCCCAGGTAAATGGATACAGATGCCTGAACTTCAAGCTTTGGGAAATAGTAAATAGTAAACTAGCTTCTCTTTTAGAACTGTTATTTTTTCCCCTTATTGTTTGGGGATTCCTTGTCAATTCTGTGTCTTTGTATTTAACTGAAAAGTGTTTGGGAAACATTTAGGATTGTATGTGGCTGGATTTTACCTAAACTAGGTTGTGATAGGTGGGGAAACATAAATAGCACAAGGTTCTCCTGAGGTTTGTGGTTTTTAGGGAAGCGTCTTCCAAGTGCTTAGAGTTGACTCCACAACTGTCCTGCCTTGTTCCTAAATAGGTTCAGAGGTATTTAAGAATTAATAAATATGTCCTTACTTGAGACGGATCAGTAATGCACCTGCCCCAGCAGTTTGCTCAAGCGACATAAATCACAGCAACCATGCCCTTTGGTGCTCCCCTAGTCTCAGCTGCCCTGTGGCTCCTTTAAGCTACCAGGCTCCAAAGGAGGTAGTTAGGGGGTTGTGATAGGAATGGGGTTTTTAATTCAGGGGTTGGCGAAGGGTAGCAATGAAGTTCTAGAAGAGACCGAGTATTCATCCTTCTTGCGAGGACATCTCCCATGTCAAGGATGGGGACCACTGGTGGCAAGACCCCATGTGAGCTGAGGTTACAAATCCCTGGCACACATTACAAGCTGGTTTTAAGATATTAGAGTAGGTGACCTAAGAAGATTAAATACCAGTGCTGATCTTTTTTGAATGATGCATCTGGTGTGACCACACTGGTCACAGGCCCCTGAACCTACCCTGAATCTAGGGGTGAATACTTTTTAGTCATCTCCCTTAGACACAAAGGGAACTTTGAGTTTCTAAGTTCTTTTTCTTCCATGTGTGATATACCGTTATTTACACTGAGCTTCTTTTTTGTTTTTAAGCTTTTATTTTTAATTCCAGTATAGTTAACATACAGTGTTATATTAGTTTCAGATGTACAATATAGTGATTCAACAAATCTATACATTATTCTGGGTTCATCATGATATGTGTTCTCTTTAATTGCTATCACCTGTTTCATCCATCCCCCACCACTCTGGTAACCATCAGTTCTCTACACTTAAGAATCTGTTTCTTGGTCTGTCTCTCTTTTCTTTTCCTTTGCTTGTTTGTTTTGTTTCTTAAATTCCTCACGAGTGAAATCATGATACTAATTTTCTCTGACTGACTTGTTTTGCTTAACATTATACTCTTTAGTTCCATCCATGTTGTTGCTAATGGCAAGATTTCATTCCTTTTAATGGCTGAATAATACACCATTGTGTATATATATACCAAATCTTTATCCATTCATTTATTGATGGAGACTTGGGCTGCTTCCATAATTTGACTGTTGCAAATAATGTTGCAATAAACACAGGGGTACATGTATCCCTTTGAATTAGTGTTTTTGTATTTTTTGAGTAAATACCCAGTAGGGTGATTATGGATCATAGGGTAGTTTTATTTTTAACTTTCTGAGGAACCTGCATACTGTTTTCTACAGTGGCTGCACCACTTTGTATTATCACCAACAGTATAAGAGGGTTCCTTTTTCTCACATCCTTGCCAACACTTGTTATTTCTTGTGTTGTTGAATTCAACCATTCTGATAGGTGTGAGATAACACCTCATTGTGGTTTTGATTTGCATTTCCCTGATAATGGATGATGTTGAGAATCTTTTCATGTGCCTGTTGGCCATCTGGATGTCTTCTTTAAAAAAATGTCTATTCATGTCTTCTGCCCATTTTTAATTTGGATTATGAGCTTTTTGGCTGTTGAATTGTGTAAGTTCTTTATATATTTTGGATACTAAATATATCAGATAGATGTCACTTGCAAATATCTTCTCTCATTCCATAGGTTGCCTTTTAGTTTTGTTGATTATTTCCTTCACTGTGCAGAAGCTTTTAATTTTGATGCAGTCCCAATAGTTTATTTTTGCTTTTATTTCACTTGCCTCAGGACATATATCTAGAAAGAAGTTGGTATGGCTGATGTAAAAGAAGTTATTGGGGCACCTGGGTGGCTCAGTCGGTTGAGTGTCCAACTTCGGCTCAGGTCATGATCTCTCTGTTTGTGGGTTTGAGCCCCGCATTAGGCTCTGTGCTGACAGCTCAGAGCCTGGAGCCTGCTTCGGATTGTGTCTCCCTCTCCCTCTGCCTCTCCCTGCTAATGGTCTGTCTCTCTCTGTCTCTCAATAATAAATAAATGTTAAAAATTTTTTGAAAAGAAGTTATTATCTGTGTTCTTTTGTAGGATTTCATGTCTTTGGTTACATTTATTCCTTATATTTTTGTACAATTGTAAATGGAATTTTTTTCTTAAATATCTCTTTCTGTTGCTTCATTATTGGTGTATAGATATGCAACAGCTTTCTGTACATTGATTTTGTATCCTGTGACCTTACTGAACTTATCAATTCTAGACGTTTTTTGCTGGAGTCTTGAGGGTTTTCTATGTATAGTATTGTGTCATCTGAAAATAGTGAAAGTTTATTCTTCCTTACCAACTTGGATGCCTTTTATTTCTTTTTGTTGTCTGAATTCACTGGCTCAGACTTCCAGTACTAGGTTGAATAAAAGTGGTGAAAGTAGACACCCTCATCCTGATCCTGACCTTAGGGGAAAAGCTCTCAGTTTTTCACTATTGAGTGTTATGTTAGCTGTGAATTTTTCATGTAAGGCCTTTATTATGTTGAGGTTTGTTCCCTCTAGACCTACTTTCTTGTGGGTTTTTTATCATAAATGATGTACTTTGTCAAATGCTTTTTCTGCACCTAAAATATTATTATATGGCTTTTATCTTTTTTCTTATTGATGTGATGTATCATGTTGGTTGATTTGCAAATATGGGTCACCTCTGCATCCCAGGAATAAATCCCACTTGATTGTACTGAATGATTATTTTTCACGTATTGTTGGATTGGGTTTGCTAGTATTTTGTTAAAAATTTTTGCGTGTATGTTCATCAGACATATTGGCCTATAGTTCTCTCTTTTTTTGTAGTGACTTATCTGGTTTTAGTATCAGGGTGATACTGGCCTCATAGAATGAATTTTGGAAGTTTTCCTTCCCCTTCTATTTTTTTCAAATATTTTGAGAAGAATTGGTATTAATTCTTTTTTATGTGTTTGGTAGAATTCACCTGTGAAACTGTCTCATCCTGGACTTTTGTTTGTTGGGAGTTTTTGATTACTGACTCAATTTCATTGCTGGTAATCTGTCTGTTCAAATTTTCTATTTCTTCCTGCTTCAGTTTTGGGAATTTATATGTTTCTAGGAATTTTCCCACTTCTTGTAGGTTATCTAATTTGTTGGCATATGTTTTTTCATAATATTCTCTTAAATATTTGTATTTCTGTGGTGTTATTTCTTCTCTCTCATTTGTGATTTAATTTGGGTTTTCGCTCTCTCTTTTTGGTGTGTATAGCTAGAGCTGTATCAATTTTGTTGATCTTTTCAAAGAATCAGCTCCTGGTTTCATTGATCTGTTTTACTGTGTGTTTTTGTTTCTATATCATTTATTTATGCTCTTTATTATTTCCTTTCTTCTGTTGGTTTTGGGTATTTTGTCTTTTCTTCTTTTTTTAGCTCCTTTAGATATAAGGTTAGGTTGTTTATTTTACATTTTTCTTGTTTCTTGAGACAGGCCTCTATTGCTATCAACTTTCCTCTTAGAACTGCTTTTGATGTATCCCAAAGGTTTTAGACTATTGTGTTTTCCTTCTCATTTGTGTAATTTTTGATTCCTTCTTTGATTTCTTGGTTGATCCATTCATTGTTTAGTAGTATGTTATTTAACTTCCGTGTATTTGTGGTCTTTCCAGATTTTCTCTTGTGATTGATTTCTAATTTCATAGGGTTGTGATCAGAAAAGATGCATGGTTTGATTTCAATCTTTTTTACTTTCTTGAGAATTATTTTGTGGATTAATACGTGATCTGTTCTGGAGAATGTTCCATGTGCCCTTGAATATAATGTGTATTCTGCTATCTTAGTATGGAATGTTTTGAATATATCCGTTAAATCCATCTGGTCCAGTGGTCACTCAAAGCCTTTGTTTCCTTGTTGATTTTATGTTTGGATGATCTGTCCTTGGATGTAAGTGGGGTGTTAAAGTCCCCTACTATTATTGTATTACTATTGATTATTTGCTTTATGTTTGTTATTAACTCTTATGTGTTTGGGTGCTCTCATGTTGGGTGCCTAAATTTATATAATTGTTATATCTTCTTGCTGGATTGTCCTCTTTAATAATATATGGTGTCCTTTTTTGTTTCTTGTTATAATTTTTGTTTTAAAGTCTAGTTTGTCTGTAATAAGTATTGCTACCCTGGCTTTCTTTTGACATTCATTTCCATGATAAATGTTTCTCCATTTCCTCACTTTCAATCTACAGGTGTGTTTAGATCTAAAACGAGTCTCTTGTAGGCAGCCTATAGATGAGTCTTGTTTTTATTTTTTTTAATCCACTCTATTACCCTATGTCTTGATTGGAACACTTAGTCCATTTAAATTCAAAGTAGTTATTGATATATATGTATTTATTGCCATTTGTTACTTGTTTTCTGGTTGCTTTTGGAAATTCTCAATTGTTAACAGGTGTTGTGGATTTCTCCTACTCTTCTTGCATGGATAAAGCAAAACAATTTTTTGAACGAAAATAATATTATAAATCAATATGTTTTGTTCTTTTGCTCTTTAAGTGTTTGTTTGTTTGTGATGAGCAATGATTACAAAGTGCTCTTAAAGGTCTAAGTAACCCTTCCCTCCTTGCGGATTTTTTTTTTTTGAGGACTCCCTGTTGAGTTAAACCTCATATGCCCATAGGGTCAACATGGTTTAATTCTAGGGAGATGACATCGGTTTCTACTAAGGGAGACCACAACCACATTTGATGTGGATATATAACATTTTCCACATGTGACCGCAAAGCAACTCAAATCCTCCATTTGCAGGAGACATGATTATGAGTTTAAATAAACCCAGAGCAAACAGCAGGTGCTGAGGGTAAATAAAACTATGACTGGTAGGTTCTCCTTGCCCTTGAGGCTTCTATTTAATAATTAATATAATTTCAGAAACCACTTAAAGATACTCTTTGGGGATTATATTGATAGAGCAATGAGATGTACTATGGATCTTGGTTTTCCTTGTCAACTTGAATCTACTTTGTGTGCTGTTTTTTGCAAAGTCAGAGCAGCATATGGTCTTGTATATTTTCAAGGGCGTGTGGCTATGTAGTATAAATGACATTCATTGATCCCACTGCTTTCAAACCTTTTATTGTGAATAAAGTCAAAAGAAAAATAATGTGCCTGACTCTATGTTCTGTGTAGTACTTTTTAGACTGGAGTGCTTGAAATTGCTAGGATACCAAGTAGATTTACAGTTGGAGATGCTGAATGGCACAAAAATAGTCATCTTAAAAAGGAAAATAAATACAAGAAATACTCTGACCTCTTAGAAGCCTCTAGGATTTAGTAGAGATACCTTCCAAGAGTGTTGTTTTCTTCTGTATGAAAAAAGAAACCAGAGTGGGGGTGATTCTGCTGTTTTTTGAGGTTGGTGGTCTCATGTGTTAGAGAAGAGAAAGTGCTTTGTGTTAATTATGTTTCCCTTTTATTCTCAGTGTATGTTCATTTCATTTGATCACTTCTTATTTTTATTTTTCATACATAATACTTGCTATTATCTGACCTATTATCTACTTACTTGATTATTGCCCATTGTCTGTCACCTCCAGTAAAATACAAAATTCATAATGGCAGGGACCAGGTGTTTTGTTTCCTTCTGTATACCTAGCACCTAGCACAATGATTATTGTGACAATAATAGTTGACAATAGCTAACATTTACTGACTGTGCCTGACAGTGTTCTAAAGCATTTGACATTTATATTTCTTGCCCCTCACAAAAGCCCTGGAGATAAGTAATAGTTCAATCCTCATTTTGTAAATGAGAAAACTGAAGCTTAGAAAAATTAAGCAAATCTCCCAAAACTCATACCATTGATATGCGGGAGGGCCATGATTCAAACCCAGGCTGAGTGGCTTCAGCATTTGCACGTACCACTTTACAGGGACAGGAAGTTTGACTGCCTTGTTTCCTGCTGTGCTCCCTGTCCCAGCACATACTAGGCTCTCAATAGACGTTTTTTGAAAAAAGAATGTTCAGCCTGAAGTGTGATTTTCCTGTCTCCTTCGCTGGGAGGTGCCATCAAAGAATGAGACAAGGCTGAGGGAAGTTAATGGGACTGGTTTCTTCCCAAGCAGTCAGGTATGATTTGTTGTTCTCAAATATAATGCGGAGGTTGTTCCCACTCATCATGCTTGTGCTTTCTCTTCCATCTTCTGTCTGCCCTTTCCTCACCAATGCGTGGGTTGCTGGGGGCAGGGGCTGATCTAGATTCAAAGCCATCAGCTATGGGACAAGCTTCTCAGAGCAGATTTGCCCACACATCCAGGTAACCCATTCCTCTGACGTGCCTCTGAGTCAGCAGCCTTCACAGGGCCAATATATCCCCAGCTCAGTGTCCTGGATCTCATCACAGGGCCCACAGAGTTGTTTAGCCCAAGAAATGTGTGGGCTCCATTGACTCATGCTGTATTCCTTTAATGTCCTTCATAAAAAGCTCTCTCTGGGGACAAGCCTTCAATTTCTTTTGTCAAATTAAATATGCTTAGAGATGTATGAGTGTGTGTGTGTGTGTGTGTGTGTGTGTGTGTGTGTGTTTGATTACTGTGGCTGAACCCAGAAAACATGTTCATCAGCCTTAAAAATAGTCTGGTATAAAACATTCAGTTTCCTTTGTTCTCTGTTACTGTTACACAGCTGTTAAATTGTGAGTCTAGTGGTAGTAAAGAACATTACTTTAGGCTGTGTGTGTGTGTGTGTGTGTGTGTGTGTGTGTGTATGTGTATGTGTGCAGGCTTGTGCACCTAAGTGGGAAAAAAGGAGGTAGAGGTATAGCTACATGGCATCTAGGTTTCAAGCATCAAAACACAAAGTTGTTTCTTCATTTCATTTGGGACTGTTAAGCTTTGCAGCCTATTAACACACACAGTGGGGGATCATTACACTTCGCATACTTGGGGGTAACATATAGCACTCCTACTTGGACACAAAGGTTGCCTTAGGAGTCAGGTTGCTTACCACAGAAGGACTTTCAACTAAGAAGAAACCAAGGAGAATAAAAGAGGCCTTTATTTGTGGGTACCTGACAAACTGAATCCTTCTTCTGTTACCAGGGATATTGACTTTAGGACCAAGGCGTGATATAAGCTTATGAAAACTGAACAAAGAAATTTGCTTTGTGCTTAATAATCGAATTTCTGATAAATATAAATATAAAGGATGCCTTAGGTCTTTTCCATACTTTCACACACTAGGGAGGTATGTAATAACATAAAACTCATTTGGCAGCCAAATGCCCTTATATGTTATCACATATTCTCGTTTGTGAGCTTTTATTTTGCTTCATACATCTAATAAGGAAATGTCAATCAGGCTTGTAGTTAAGTCAGTGTTTTTGGTTTTTAAGCCATATTTATCCTTTTAACCTAAAGTTCTGGTGCAGTGATAAAGGCCCCTTGGAGAGGTAGTTACAGCAGGCATAATTTATCTCACCATAGACTCTATAAACTTGGGCATTGTAAAATCTCATTAACTCTTCAAATATAATGAAAACTGTGATGTTATACAAAGAGTAATTATAAAGAGTGATGTATCTGACTTGAGTCTATGTTAACTTTTTTTACATGCTAAAATAGGGTTATGATGACCTTTGTATAGGAATAAATGCTCTCTAGATTATTATTGACAGCAACATAGTTCATTATTTATTTGCAACAAAACAGAAAAAGGTATCTCTTCCCTCTTGGAGTCTGCATTTTTGTAAAGGAAAGATTCAGTAGAGAATAGATATAATGAATAAGTAAAATATGCACTGTTATAACATTATGAGTGCAATAGATAAAAAAAAAGGTAGTATGGGGAAATAGAAATTGGGAATTGGGGGTGGGAGATATATGTCAATTTATAGTATGATGGTCAGATTAGGTCTCCATTGAGAAGGTGACGTTTGATCAAATGATTGAAGGAAGCAAAGGAATTAGTTGTGTGGATATCTGGGGGAGAAGCATTTCAGGGAAAGACAATAGCCGCTGCAAAGGCCAGCACAGTGTGAGAACACCCAGCATGTATGAGGAACAGCTAAGAAGCCTCTGGGTCTGGGTGCAAGTGAGTGAGTAATAGGACTTAAGGTCAGAACAGAGGGGAATTGTAGGATCTTTTATGTTATGTAAGGACTTTGACTTTACTCTAAACAAGAAAATAGAGCCATTGCAGGATTTTGAGCGAGGTGGGGGGATGATTTGATTAGCTTATTTAAAGGATAAGTCTGAGTGTGCTCTGGACAGTCAAGAGTAGAAGTAAAGATACCAATTATAAGGCTATTATAGTAATTTAGGTGCCTGAGTTATACTGTGTAACAAGTTACCCCAAAACTTGTTAGCTTAAAACAACAAACATTTATTATCTCACAGTTTTTGTTTGTCAGAGTTTGAGCATGGCTAAGTTGGAACTTCTGGCTTTGGGTCTCTCATAAGAATGTAGTCAAGGACCAGTTCAACGCTTGATTGGAGAGGATCATTTCCAAGTTTACTCACAAGGAAATCAGTTCCTTGTGGGTTGTTGGATTGTGGTCTTTGGTTCCTCATTGGATATTGGTCAGAGATCATCCTCTTTGGCAGTATGATCCTCTCCAGTAGAACAAACAAGAAGAATGAACGAGTGAGAGAGAGAAAGAAATGGAAGTCACAGTCTTTTAAGACTCAATCTCTAAAGTGATATCCCATTAGTTTTAAAACATTATATTTGTTAGAAATAAATCATTAAGTCCAGGGGGACTTAATGGGGAAGAGATTATTAGAAATAAGTTATTTTAGTAAGAGATTGTTAGATATAAGTCATTAGGTCGAGGGGGACTTAGGGGGAAGAGATTGTACACAGGCATGAATATCAGGAGGTGGAGATCATAGCCATACATTTCAAAAGCTACCTAACAAACTAGACAAGAGATGATGCTAGAGTAATAGCAATGGAGGTGGTGAGAAGTAATGGCAAAATACACAGAAAATCTTGGAGTTGTAATCCGTGATCTATTTTATTTGTGACTTTAGGCACCTTGTATAATACCTTTAGATTTCATTTTCCTACTTTTAATTGAAAGTTCGCTCACTTACCACAACACAAGTAGCTGAAACTTAAAGAGTTGAAGTGACTAGATCTCATTTACATAGCTACTATATGTGTTTATAACCTGTATTTAAAACCTGGCAATCTGTCTCTATTGGATTATATAAAAGATAAAGTATCTGAAACTATTAAAAAAATACAACATGCTATACAGATATAAGTAAATCATGGTCACCAATGTGGGCACAAGGGAAGGGAAACAGAAATAATATAAAAACAGGGAGGCGAACAAAACAGAAGACACTCATAAATATGGAGAACAAACTGAGGGTTGCTGGAGGGGTTGTGGGAGGGGGGATGGGCTAAATGGGTAAGGGGCATTAAGGAATCTACTCCTGAAATCATTGCTTCACTATATGCTAACTAATTTGGATGTAAATTTTAAAAGATAAAAGATAAAGTTAAAGAAAATTTTAAACAAGTATCTTAGTTTCAAAGAATGTTCACTCCAAAAATTAATGCTGATGTCAGTTTTCTTGGGAAGAGAATTTGAGCAGCCATGGGCAAAGGATGGAGCCCTTCTGTCTTTCCATGTGTCTTACATGTGTTTTTGTGGGGGTGGAAGCAGAAACGAATTCCTTCTGTAGCCTGTTTCTACACAGTATGGCAGCACTTAGATGCTACCCAGGATAAAGCCACATGGATTTTGATCTAGAGCTCAATAACTGGGGTTAGTGAAGAAAGAATGGTTTGGGAACAGATGAAGGGTTTGACTTAATGTGGGATTGGTTCTGTTTTTAACCAAGAAGTCGTGTGACCCTGACAAGGCAGAATGGCCTTACATGACCCAGCAGTGGCATGTGTTCTGATTCAAAGTGAAATCCACCTGGGGATAGGAAATTCATTGTAGAAGTTTAGGGGCTAGGCCTGGCTGACTAGTTGCAGTATGGATAGAGGCAGGTGAGTATGCCAAGTCGCACTAATAAAATGATTGAGGCAATAGCCTTCATGACACTTGGCTAATGGAGCCAGTGAAAATCATTCTAATATGAATATAAAAATTCCAGCTCATGAGTAGTTTTGCATTATAGCTTTGATACCTCCTTTATTTTATACCATTTGTATCTTTATATTTTAAGGGAATTTCTTAGTACTATATAGTTGAGTGGTTTTTTTTAATCTAGCCTGACAATCTCTGCCTTTTAATTAGAGTGTTTAGATCACTTACATTTAATGTCACTGGCAATATGACTGATTTTAAATTTATCATTTTTCTATTCCTTTTTTAATTGTACCATCTGTTCTTCTCCATTCTTTTCTTCCTTCTTTTGGATTGAGCATGTTTTCGAATTTAATTTCATCTGTACTATTATCTTACTATCTATACCACATTTATATTTTTAGAAATTATTCTACGACTTGTAACATGCATTTTTAACTTATCACAGTTGAATTTAAAATAATATATCTCTTCACATATAATGTATGACTCTTATAATAGTATACTATTACTTCCCTTTCCCATCCTTGATGCTATTGTTGTGATAAACTTTATTTCTACATGTGTTAAAGGCCCTAAAGTACACCGTTACTGTTTTTGCTTTAAATAGTCAACTATCTTGTAAAGACATTAACAATTGAGAAACAAGAGCTTTTTATTTACCCATATATTTACTATTTCTGCCACTCTTCATTCCTTTGTATGGATCCCAATTTCTGTCTGGTGTTCTTTTCTTTCTGCCTGAAAAACATTTTTTAATGTTTCTTATAGTATAGGTCAGGTGGTGATTCTCTCAGCTTCTGTTTTTCAAAAAAAAAAAAGCCTTTATATTGCCTTAAGTTTTAAAGGAATTTTCACAGGGTACAGAATTCTAGGTTACCATTTGTTTACTCTTTGTTTTAATTGGTAAAAATACGTATTGTAAAATTTATTATCTTAACCATTTTAAGTGTATAGTTCAGTAGTGTTAAGTATATTACATTTTTGTGAAACAGATCTCCAGAACTTTGTCATCTTGCAAATCTTAAACTCTATACCCACTAAATAACAGTTTTCTCTTTCCCACTTTCCTCCTCTCCCAACCCCAAACCCATTTTGCTTTCCTTTTTTATGAATTTGACTACATTGTATATCTTATATAAGGTGAATCATATAGTATTTGTCCTTTTGTGACTGGCTGATTTCACTTAGCATAAAGTCTTCAAGGTTTGTCCATGTTGTACCATATTGCAGAATGTCCTTCCTTTTTAAGGCAGCATACTATCCCACTGTATGTGTATACCACATTTGGTTTATCCATCTAATTTTCCATGGACATTTGAGTTGCTTCCACCTCATGGTTATTATAAATAATGCTGCTATGAACTTAGTTGTGCAAATGCAAATTGCTCTTTGAGATCCTGATTTCAGTTCTTTCGGATCTATACCCAGAAATAGTATTGCTGGATCATATGGTAGTTCTTTTTTATTTTTATTTTTTTCAGGAACCATCCTATTGTTTTTCATAGTAATCACAAAATTTTACATTCTTATCAACAGCACAGAAGGGGTCCAACTTTCCCACATACCCAGCTACACTTGTTACTTTTTTTCTTTTTTGTTTTGTTTTGTTTTGTTTAATAGCAGCTATCCTAATGGGGTTGAGGTGATATCATTGTGACTCAGATTTGCATTTCTATGAAAAGCAGTGATTTTGAGCATCTTTTCATATGTTTTTTGGTCATTTGTATGTCATCCTGGAGAAATGTTTATTCAAGGATTTTCTTATTTTTTAATTATTTGATTTTTATCATTGCTGGGTTGCACTTCTTTGTATAATATGGATATTAGTTCTTTACTAGATATGCAATTAGCAAATATTTTCTTTCATTTTGTAGGTTACCTCTTCACTCCGTTCCTTCTGTCTTTTGACGAACAAAAGTTTTTAAGTTTGATGTAGACCTATTTCTCTATTTTTGCTTTTGTTTCGTATGGACATTTGTTTATTCTTTCAGCACTCTAAGATGCTTTTTCATTATCTTATAGCTTGTATAGTTTCTGATGAAAAGTGTGGTATTATTATCTGTGTTCCTCATATTTAATGTAATTAATTTCTCCTCAGGCTGTTTTTAAAGATTTTTCTCTTTATTAATAGCTTTAAGAAATTTGATAATGTTGTCCTTTAGTGTGATTTTCTTTATATATATTTTTTTCTTGGGGTTTGTTGAAACTCTAAAATTTGTGAGTTTACAGCTTTTTATCAATTTTGGAATATTTTCAACCATTACTTCTTCAAATATTCATTACATTCACCTTTCTTTTTCTTTTGGAATACCAATTACATTTTTGTTAAATATCTTGTTATTGTCCTGTAGATCACTGAGACTATTAATTTTTTCAGTATCTTTTTCTCTATGCTTTTTATTAGATAGTTTCTATTGATACCTTAAAATTAACTGATCTTTTCTTTAGCAGTATCTAAACTGTTGTTTATTCCATCTAATAACATTTTTGTTTCAGATATTTTTCATCTGTTTCTACTAATTTTTTTTCTTGGTTATCGTTCATATTTTCCTGCTTTTTCATGTCTAATAATTTTTGTTTGGCTCAGATTGTAGACCAGGCTTATCGGTTCAAGTCTTTTTTAAAAAAGTTTTTAAGAGCAGATCTAGAGTAGTCTTTATACCATAACTAATTTAAACTCACTCCTAAGGTGTGGCCCATATGGTCTCTATTGCATATGCCCCATGTAGCCCATGAGGTCTCTGTAGTCTTACTGGTGGGAAGTCGAATTATTCCTGGATCCATGTGAACTTCAGAAATTGTTTAATTTATAACTCATCAATACGTTTCTTTTTCTTAGATGTTATTATTTGTCCTGTCTTATGATATATAATTGTATACTGATATTCCATCATAGATTCTATTTACATTTCTAGAACTCTTTCTCTGTATAGCTCCCTTTTTTTGTACGTATTCTAGTATGCACATATTAGCCACTGTGGCCTCTTGAACTCTGATCTGTCTCCTCCAGTCAGTGAGATTGTAGTTTGGATTTCTCCTCCCCGCTCAGCACTTTAGAAATTTCCATTAGGGAGAAAGTCTAGACAAACATAGGACTCACTTCATTTATTCTTTTTCTTTTCTCTGTTGCCTGTTGTCCAGTGTCTGAAAATAGTTTTCCCTTATATTTTGTTCTGCTTTCCAGTTGTTTACAGGGGAAGGATAATTCCAGGCCCTGTTACTTCCTTATAACAAGAAGTAGTTTATCCATAACTGTATTAAAAATTCTCCTCTTGTAGCCTTTATATACTTTAATTATAGGGACCTGGCAATGAAAGCCACTAAAAAAGGATGTTTGAAAGTGTTGAATTAATCAAGTCAAGAATTAGGTTGAACCACATAAAATTGATAATATTTGGACTACTTTAAACCTATCTGATTTATATGGTTTAAATTTATACATTTTTTTTTAATTTTAGAGACAGAGGGCACACACACACACACACACACACACACACACACACACACACACTAATGGGGGACGGGCAGACGGGGAGAGAAAGAGAATCTTAAGCAAGCTGTACACTAAGCATGGAGCCCAAGATGGGGCTCAATCCCATGACCCTGGGATCATGACCTGAGCCAAAATCAAGAATCAGATGCTCAACTGACTGAGCCACCCAGGTCCCCGTAACTTTATACATTGCTCATTGGATTAGCTAAGGAGAGCAGACTCAGGACTCATGTACAGGTTTTTACATTTTCAGTGTGAGATCTCAGCCAAAAATAAATTCTTTGTGTTGTAAACGATGTCTGGGATTGTGCGTCTGGAAATCTTAGGACACTTCTGTTGACTTAATTCTTCAAACAGAACATTCTAGGTCTACCTTTGCGAGCTTTGGGTTTTTAGGGTCAGCACTGTTTTTTGTTTTGTTTGTTTTTGTTTTGAGGGGAAGACTCTTTCTCTGATTGGGTTTATTGTTTATTCAAGGAGTATATCCTTCTTCCTCATGCCCTCAACTGAGGTCTGTCCCAAGACAAGATGTTTATAAAAGGAGACTTCAATCTTGTTTTCTGCAGCATAATCAAATACAGTGACCCAGTCTCTTTAACCTGGGGTGGGGAGCTTTTAGCAGAAATGTAGTTGCATTCTTTGTGAGAAAAATGGCCTCACTAAGGACATAAGAATGTTGTTAATTGTTGAACTTGTGGTTGTAAACTGCTGGAAGGGATGGAGGGTTTGGAGAGCTGTGATAAAGGTGACAGGAGTATATTGTGGTCTCGCTGTTAAATGCTCAAAATAGAGAATTAAATTTGGTAATTACCTCCACAGAAGAAGACTGAAGAAAACTCAAGGTATTCTATTTACTGATAATTACCTGTTGTGGTTTTAGTTTTACTATTTCATAATTTCATATAATATAGAACACTTTACAGTATTTATAAGTGTTTTGTGGGTGACCAGATTGTAATGGGTTTTATTTAGCATTATAGGATATTTACTCATAAGGATTATTTTGTGAGCTTTCTTCAAAAGGTATGATTGAGATAATACATGGCCCAGTGGGTTTGTCTTCCTTACTCCTCAGAGTGCAAATCACTCCTAAATGTTGACATTAGTGTTTACCATGTAAGGTTGGATAGAGGATTATTATGGGTTGGATTTGAGTCCCCAAATTTATGTGCTGGAGTTCTACTCCACAGTACCCCAACATGTGACCTTATTTGGAGATAACTTCTTTACAGAGGTAATCAAGTTAAAGTGAAGTCGTTGGGGTTGGCCCTAGTTCAGCATGACTGGTGTCCTCATAAAAAGAAAATTTAGACAAAGAGGTACACATAAAGGGAAGATAATGTGAGGAGATATAAGGAGAAGAGGACCATTTACACAGCAAAGAGAGAGGCATGGAGGATCCTTCTGTTGCAGCAGCACTCAGAAGGAACCAACCCTAACAACTCTTTGACCTCATATTTATAGCCTCCAGAACTGTGAGACAACAAATTTCTGTTGTTCATACGCAAAAATAAACTCAAAATGAATGAAAGAACTAAGTGTGAGATGAAACCATCAAAACCCTAGAGGAGAAAACAGGCAACAACCTCTTTGAGCTCAGCTGCAGCAACTTCTTACTCAACATGTCTCCAAAGGCAAGGGAAATAAAAGCAACAATGAACTACCAGGACCTCATCGAGATAAAAAGCTTCTGCATGATCAATAAAACTAAAAGGCAACCAACTGAATGGGAGAAGATATTTGCAAATGACATACTGGATAAAGGGTTGCTATCCAAAATCTATAAAGAACTTACCAAACTCAACACCCAAAAAACAAATAATGCTGTGAAGAAATGGGCAGAAGACATGAATAGACACTTTTCCAAAGAAGACATCCAGATGGCCAACAGACACATGAAAAGATGCTCAACGTCACTCATCATCAGGGAAATACAAATCAAAACCACCTCACACCAGTCATAGTGGCTAAAATTAACAACTCAGGAAATAACACATTGGTGAAGATGTGGAGAAACGGGAACCGTCTTGCACTGTTGGTGGGAATGCAAACTGGTGCAGCCACTCTGGAAAACAGTGTGGAGGTTCCACAAAAAATTAAAAATAGAGTTACCTGACAACCCAGCAAGAGCATTACTAGGAATTTATCCAAAGGATACAGGAGTGCTGATGTATAGGGGCACATGTACCCCAATGTTTATAGCAGCACTTTCAACAATAGCCAAATTATGGAAAAAGCACAAATGTCCATCAACTGATGAATGGATAAAGAAGATGTGGTTATATATACAATGGAATACTACTTGGCAATGAGAAAGGATGAAATCCTGACATTTGCAGCAACATGGATGGAACTGGAGGGTATTATGCTAAGTGAAATAGGTGAGTCAGAAAAAGATGGATATATGTTTTCACTCATATGTGGAATTTGAGAAACTTAACTGAAGACCATGGGGGAAGGGAAAGGGGAAAGTAGTTTCAAATAGAGGGGGAGGCAAACCATAAGAGACTCTCAAATACAAAGAACAAACTGAAGGTTGGTGAGGGTTGTGGGTAGGAGGGGAAAATGGGTGATGGGCATTGAGGAGGGCACTTGTTGGGATGAGCACTGGGTATTGTATGTAAGCGATGAATCATGGGAATCTACTCCCGAAGCCAAGAGCACACTGTATACACTGTATACATGGATAGATAGTTAAGACATATACTGAATGAAAAGAATATTGCAGAGAAATATATGTTTTGTGGCATCATGGAAATGTGGCATATGGAATGTGGCATATGGAAAACTTAAACTATACCCCAAATACTACTACTAATGCTTTTCATGACTACATATATGCATTCATAAAGGTATACAGAATGGACTAGACAATAGTGTTTCCCATGGATGATAAAGAAGAAAGAGAAAGGCATGTAACTAAGATTGATATTCAAAGGGAACATAAATTATTTAAATTTTTAAATTTCTTTTTTTAAAGACAGAGAGGCAGTTACTTGAAGGAAATCTGACACTGTTAGCAATCTGGATTGGAAGCAACATGGATGTTTACTAAATACTGTTGCCTGTTCCTTTACTTTACAAATCTTTCACCATAAATAATAACATAGATGGTATGTAAATGTGTAAAACTCACTAAGAAGGGACAGCTAAGGTTGGGGGTAGGGGAGGGGTAACACCATGCTGGGTCAGTAGCCAAGTTGCAGGGATGTAGAAATGAAAGGTGTGTTCCTGCCCACACAGTGTGATGTTTGAGTGATAAACAGAGAAAGTGAGCCAGGAAAGCCCTCCTGGAGGAGGTGACACCAGAACCATCATTAAGAATCAGGGCTAGCATCCATCAGCTGATGAGGGGATAAATAACATATGATTTATCCATACAATGGCATATTACTTGGCAAAAAAAGGAACAGGGTACTGATATATGCTACAGCATAAGTGGACCTTAACATTATGCTAAGTGAAAGAAGCCAGTCACAGCAAGTGATTCCATTCTTATGAAATGGCCAGAATAAGCAAATTCATAGAGATGGAAAGTAGATTAGTGGCTTCCAGGGGTTTGGAAGGAGGGGGGATGAAAAAACAGGGGGGGGGGGTGACTACCAATGGGTACAGGATTTCTTTTTGGTTTCACATACATAATGAATCAAGTGAACTTAACTGAATTGACTGCTAATGTGCATGGGCTTTAGTGATGTTCTAAATATTCCACAAAATTCTAAAATGTTCTAAAATTGATTGTACTGTTAGTGATACAGCTCTGTGAATCATACTCTTTAAAATGGATTAATTCTATGGCATGTGAATTCTACTTCAATAACGTTTTCATATGAAAAAAATCAATACATTTCTGTTTAAGCCACCCTCTGTTCGGTACTTAGTTATGACAGCCCTAACAAAGTAATGTAAGAGTCTGTGCAGAATGCTGTGTTATAGACTGACTGTTGGGAGGAAGAAGCATGCAAGGAGCAGTGGGCTGCCATAAAACTCCTTGGACACTGTTAGATGGTGAGATCCAGTGGGTTATCAGTTCTTGTTTGTCCAGTTTCCGGATGGATACAAATGCCACCTAGACTGAGCAGAGAGGGCAAAGCAGTAGAACCTAGCCATAAGTTTACTAAGAGCTTATTATTTTTGTCGGTCTGATTGTGAGGGATTTGGAAGAAGTAGAGTAAGACTTGCATTTTCTGGCAAGTTGTGAGGTGATTTGATGGCTTCCAAAGAGATTATTTGGAGTGCATAGGTGGTTTGAAAGAAAAACACATAAATATTCTAAATTTTGCCGTTGGCATTTAAGAAACTATCATATTGCAACAGGATTATTTTATATTCCACTGCTCTGAAGCATTATGGAATGTATGGAACATTTATAAATCTTATTTTAGTTAAATATTTATGACTTCTAATGCTCTACCTTAGTTTTCTCTTGGCCTCTTTGTCTCTCTCTCTCTGAATTATGTGGGTGACAGTGTGGATTTTTTGATTCCTGACTCATCCTTTTACTTATTTGCTCTTTTGTTTGTAATGAAAAATTTTTGCTACAGTTAAAATGGTAACTGTCCCAGTGTACAAAACAAAGAAGGAGATCCAACTATTACCTCCCAAACAATGAGATCTTAAGAATGGAAGTAAAAAGTCCCAAGACACTGAAGTGAGCAAGTGAATGAGGCAGCTGGAGGGGACCCAGGCCTGTCAGCAAGTTGTTATAATTGATGCCCTTCGCCTTACTCTGACCGTGGTATAATTTAAAATGCAGTTGGTTAGCGCTTCTTGACTTGACTACAACAGTTTCCAGGCCGTGAGGAGTTAAGCCAACATGGTTTCATTAATTTGCCTTCTTCCTGAAGATTTGAGGCTTGACGTTTCAAAGAAAGCGAGATGCCACAGTGGGCCAACTATTGGGTAAGAAGTTCCTCCTCTGGGAGAAAGCCGTTTGCTCAGATTCCAGCCTTTCAAATGTCAAATGTTACTCATCCTTGCTCTGGCTCTTGCAGGCATGTGTAGTCCCTCTTTTTAAATTTGAGAATGTTTGCTTCTACTAGTAGCTCAGGGAACTTTTACTTGCTGTTTGAAATCCAACCCTGGTACACAAGAAGTATGACTAATTCTACTTACTGGAATTTCAATGTTTTCATCAAGGCCACAGTTTCCTTTTCCAATTTTATATAATGAGGGCAAAATACCAGCTGGCAAACACACTCTTTTTTACTTGATGTACATCAAAATATCTACTGTGTTACAATAAAAAGGGAAGTTTCATAATGGTGATTTTTGTAATCGAAAGAAAACTGTATCCAAGTGTATTTAAAGAGAGGATAGCTCATGATTTGAGTATTCAGTTAAGATATTTACTCAGTGAAGCACTTAAAGTTAACCTTTCAGCTGTGTGTGTGTGTGTGTGTGTGTGTGTGTGTGTGTGTGTGTACGCTGGTTTTCTGTACAGCAAAAACATTAGGTTATCTCTAGGCCAGAGAAATGGTATATACACCAGAGTCATGGCCAATGGAAAGATTTTAAACAACATACAAATACTCATGCCATAGCAATGGCTTAGTTAAGCAATCATTGCAATGGCCAATGTAAAGATGAAAGAATATCAGCTAACCAAAACCAAATTTTTGTCTTTTTCCACAGCAATCCTTTATTACTTTCTCATGTTGCTAATGCTCCAAATATGGATTTTTGGAATGCTGTTGGGAATAGCTCATATCCGGAAGTTCTAGTGGAACTGAGATGAGGCTTACTCACCAGGCAGTTCTTTTGAGGCAAGATCTGACTTGCTTAAAGGAAGTATAAATGTTAATTTGGAATGGCCTAAGAGATTCCTGAAACCTTTTGCTCAAAAGAATCACCTGGAAATTTAAGAGAATCTAGATCCCCAGGTCCTATTCCCAGAGTTCCTGGTACAGTGGGTCAATATGTACCTATATTTGTTTCCTGATTTTTCTAGGCACAGTCTTGATAAGGAACCTCTGGTCCCAATTGCCAATTTGTGTAACTGTGGCAGCAAAGAAATTATTCTGAATTATTGGATTACCTATGCAGGGTCTGCTGAATTTGGCATGCAAAAGCAAAGCTTTTTGGTTTTTTTTGTTTAATCTATAGATCACTCCCAAATCTCCTGTTGTTTGTGTGGCTTCTTTGATTGTTTGTGTGGCTTCTTTGATTCCTTGTGGGGGTCATTTGTGTGTCAACTGATAAGCGATCAGCTGGAATCTTCTTTGGAAAAACAATGTCCTGAACGTGGGTGGATATCAGAAACACCTGTGGAGCTACTTGAAAATATCTTTTCTCCAGACTTGCTGAATTATAATCTTAGGGAGAGGTCCAGACCTTCATTCTTTTGTAGGTCTTTCAGTCGATTTTGAAAAGCATTTAATTTTGATAATCTGAGTTATACTAACAGGGAGAAGTGCTGATTGCTGGGTTTTGGGTACTAATTAAAGCTGAATTGCCTATGTAGAAATCATATTAATTTGTTAATATGATTAAAATGATTCATCTCACTGTTTTACGATTAGCTTCTGCATTTGGTCAATAGATATTTGTAACTGTCCTGAATCCTAGTGAGAAGAGTAGGAGAGATCTTGAGCATTTGAAGTATGTCAAAGCTTTCAGATACAGCCTAAGGAAAATCTTGACATAGGAGTAGAATCTGAACAGGTTGTGGAGTAGGGCGCAGAGAATTCCAGGTGAGTTCAATGAATGAGTGAAGTGATTAAGATAGGGAGTAGAATTCCATGCTAGTAGGAATCGGGCAAAGCATATATGATGGAAAATAGCGGAATGTAAAATTATATAGAATAGATTGGGGTTTGGGAAGTAGCTTGAAGATGAAAAAATCTAGGAACTGTTGCAACATTTTTATGTTTATATAGGAGTAAAGTGATAATATTTTATTTTGGTAGAGTGTTCTGAAGTTTGGGAGGCAAAGCTATGGCATGATGCAGATTGAGAAGATGCTTGGTCTAGGGTGGCGGCTGGGGAACAGGAGGATAGATGTGATAAATATGTATAGAAGTAGCCGAAAGAAAGCTATTTCCTTTGCAGATTATTTGAACGTTTTCTGTTAAAGGAATGGCCATATCATGCACAAGAGGGCATAAAATATTTCCATCATTGCAAAATAACTTTGATCAAATTGGCTTCTTATTTAAATCGTCAGCAAAAACATCCAAATAGAGCATTAATGAGATTTTTGATTATGTCCATGGGCAAAACTTTTTTAGCTTAAAGAGTGTGTAGTCACACTGGTTTGTTGTTTGTATAGCAAGAGGACAAACGTTCAGATATTTAAGTACTGTGAATAAGCAGATGAGAAAAACAAGTATAATTGACTGTAAAGCTCTTTGACTTTTTTCCCATTATGCAAAATGTTTGCAAATTGTTAATGATTCTATACACACAGAGTAATATTTGACACAGATTCAAAAGACAAAGATTTTAGAATTTCCTAGCTTCCTCCCCATCATGCCCCTACCTATCTTTAAAGAGCCATTTCAAAAAATTACCTCACAGGTGACTCTTTCTTTTGAGTGCTCCTTTGTAAGCCTTCCCTTGAATTCGATGGCTCCATTTGCTCCTCACTTCTATTACCTCATCCCAGAGTCCTGTTGCCTAAGGACTTGGTCAGCTAGATCTCTGGCTCAAGGCAGCAGATGGCCTATGTAAAAAAGAGGGCTCCTTCTGCTACCAGAACAATGTAAGGGAGACTCAGATCAGCTGCGGTGAAATCCTGGAATCTGTAGATATTGGAGCAGAATGGGGAAGCAATGAGAGTCAGAAAAGTCTTGGAAAAATTTGCTTTCAGATGCAGACTTATCAGGTCCCAAGTTTACAGGATGACTGGAAAGTATCAAAGTACCTACTTCTTACAAATAGTCTTCCTGTGTGGTTCCAGAAACATTTATAGACAGGCATTGGAAATATAGCACTGAATAAAGCTGGACACAGTCTTTGTTCTTATGTAGACTTGCCTCAAAATTAGCTCAATTTATGAAAAAAAAGGGAGTTTAGATTATATACCAACTCATTACATTTTTGACCCTACACCAGTCCTGTGGGAATAACTTGAGTCTTGCTAGAGCAAAGCCTTCAGACTTTATTAGATCAGTACTGTGTTTCATGTCTTTAAGTATGAAAATGAAATTGAAAAGTAGACATATCTGAACATCACAGATACAAGTGCCAGCTTTTAAAGCTGAATAAAAGATGATGGGATGGGATTTTCTTATGGCTCAGGGGCTTTTTCTCAGAATAATTGTCCAATTTCTTGTAATTTTTAAAATTCTCTTCGGAAATCCCAAGAGTGCAATGTTAACTAAGTTCAGATATTTCTTATTTTAAATCTCTCTCCAATCACTTAGTTTAAATCTCACTGCAATAATTTCAGTCAAAATGTTAAAGAACGGCCTTAGTTATTACTATGAGTAAAGCAGGGAAAAACTTCAAACATAATTTCCAATACAATAATACCGATTTGAACAATGAAACTTTGCTCTGGTTCTAAGACTTTTTTGACTGAGTCGCTGCTAAAGACTGGACTTTACACTAATACTTAGGTTAATTGAATCTAATATTAATGTGCCTTACTGGAGGCAGTTAAATAGAATTAGTACTTGTCCCATAGTAATACCTTTTACCTTCCTGATTCATCTATGAACTCCTACAATTCCTCCTTCATTCAGGTGTCTTTTCCTCCACGGGGAAGAAAATGGTAGAAGACTCCATCCCAACAATATGCTCTTTTAAAGCTTAGGTTGCTTTGGCAGGGAAACACTAGTTGTGTCTTCACTTATGCATCATTGACTCTCCTTGAAAATAAATCCACTGGACATGTCTGTGGCTTGTTGGGAGATTCATTGCCATGGCTGTCCTACTCTATACCATGGCCACACCCTTAACTGGAATTCAAGCCTGAGGTTAGGAGAACGATGATCTTCACCAGCCTTTGAGGATGTCTGACCTAAACTTGTAGCAGCTTTGCCTTAAGTATAAAGAATAATCAAGCTAAATTAATATTTTGATATTTTTCAAGTAAAATGAAGTTTCAGCATTGAGAAGTTCAAGTTTCTGCACTGAGAAACTCTCCAAAGCATAAGCACATCTAGGAAGAATGTCATATAGTTCATTCTTTTCTTTCTAGAAGGATGTTTAAAAGCTGGATAACACTGTATTAGAATGTTAATTCACGTTTTGGGTTTAGTTTCATAGTGTAACATCTGGTCTTTATTATGGGTTCACCTGAGGTTTATTTTATTTTATTATTATTTTTCACAATACAGTTCCCAGTTTGAAAGATCATTTAAGATACTGACTTTTGACATTGTTAAATTTCCTTTCTCCCTGGGAGTGCTGTTAATATCTGATATTTGGCCTTTTTTTTTCTTCCAGTGCCAAGAACTCCCAGCAGATGTCATTGTAAGGCAGATTTGTTTAGCACTACTTTTAAAAAAAGAACAAGTAGAATCATTGCGTGTAGCAGTGATGTGTGCATTGGATACTGGATTGAATTCATTCCAGTCCCACCACGGTGGGGATTATTATAAAAATGTAAAGAGACTCCTAGGATTCTTACCTGCCTTTACATAATGTGGGAGAATTGTCTTCCTTAGGCATAAATTAGAGAACAAAGAGCCACAGCCTTGCACCCAAGCCTTTCCTGGGCTACCCAGCTCAGGACAAGTGTTCTGTGCTCTTTGTGGCACAGGACATCAGGAGAGGGGACAGTTGCTGGGGGCACATAGATAGTAATCAGGGGAGTTGGGATTTAAAATGAAGCAGACTCAATTATTCTGGATCCTCAATGGGAAAACACAAGTGGGCTAAAAGAGAGCACAAGACTGTTTCTTTTTGAAAAAAAAAAAAAAAAAAAAAGGTCAGAGTTATATTGGAACGGCTGACATGTTTCATGAATATCAAATGAAGGTGGAAAAGACAGTTCTCACAAGGAAGGCCAGGCCACAGTGACTTATTTGCTATAAATGTAAACGAATGTCCATCTAAATTTTCATTAGTTTGTACCTTAGAAATATAGTAATAATTTTTCCAGCTTTATAGAGGTGTAATTGACAAATAAAATTTAGTGTACTTAAAGTGTACATGATGATTTAATATGCATATACATTGTGAATGTTTATTATAATTAAGTTATTAACACATCTGTGACCTTATGTAATTACTTTTTTTAATATTTTTTAAAAAATGTTTATTTATTTTTGAGAGAGAGACAGAGTATGACTGGGGCAGGAGCAGAGAGGGAGGGAGACAAAATCTGAAATGGGCTCCAGGCTCTGAGCTGTCAGCACAGAGCCTGATGCAGGTTTTAAACTCATGAGCCATGAGATCATGACCTGAGCTGAAATTGGACGCTCAACCAACTGAGCCACCCAAGCACCTCGACCCCCGTTGTTTTTTATAGTGAGAATGCTTATTTACTGTCAGCAAATTTTGAGTGTACAGTACAATATTAACTGTAGTTACCATGCTGTACATTAAATCCCCAGAACTCATTCAACTTATAACTGAAAGTTTGTATCCCTTGATCAACATCACCCATTCTTCCCACCCCCAGCCCCTGGCATACCATTATATTCTTTGTTTCTGAATTCAACTTCTTGTTTTTAAGATACAAATAATATATATAAATACATATAAGTGATACCACACAGGATTTGTCTTTCTGTGTCTGGCTTCTGGCTTATGTCACTTACCTTAATGCCTTGCAGGTTTATCCATGTTGCTACAAATGGCAGGATTTCCATCTTTTTTATGATTGAAAAATATTCCATTGTATATGTGTGTATCTATATTTATATACACAAACACACTACATTTTCTTTATCCATTTATCCATTATTAGACACTTAAATTGTTTCTATGTCTTGGCTCTTGTAAATAATGCTGCAATGAACATAGGAGTGCAGATTTCTTCAAGAGTGTACAAGGGTTTCTCTTTCCCCATATTCTCACCAGTATTTGTTTTCTCTTGTGTTTTTGATAATAACCATCCTAACAAGTATGAGGTGATATCTTATTGTGGTTTTGATTTGCATTTCCTTAATAATTAGTGACCTTGAACTTCTTTTCACAAACTTGGCCATTTGTATGTCTTTAGGGAGGTGTGCTGTGCCCGTTTTTTAAATCTGGTTGGTTTTTTTCTTTTTTTTTGCTTTTGAGTTGTATAAGTTCTTTATATATTTTGATATTAATCTCTTATCAGTAGATGATTTACAGATATATATTTCCATTCCATAGGTTTTCTTTTCTAGAAACATATACATTTGTTTTAGGTTGTCCAATTGATTGGCATATAATTTTTCATAGGACCGTGTTAAGAATGTTTTGTGTTTCTGTGTTATCAGTTGTAATGTCTCCTCTTTCATTTCTTTATGTATTTGCTTCTTCTCTCCTTTTTCCTTGGTCTAGTGAAAGGTTTGTTAATTTTGGTTTTTGTTTGCAAAAAAGGCAGCTCTTAGTTTCCTAGATCTTCTCTGTTGTTTTTCTTGTTTTTATTTCACTTATTTCTGCTCTGCTCTTTGTTATTTCCTTCCTTCTGCTAATTTTGAACTTAGTTTATCCTTCTCTTTCTAGTTCATTGAAGTATAAAGTTAGGTTGTTTATCTGAGACCTTTCTTTTTTCTTAACATAACTGTTAATCGCTACAGACTATTTTCAGAAATGCTTTCGCTGCATTCCATAAATCTTGGTATGTCATGTTTTTATTTTCATTTGTTTCAAGATTTTTTAATATTTCTTTTGATTTCTTCTTTGACTCATTGGTGTTCAGGTAGGTGTTGTTTAATTTCAATGTATTTGTGAAGTTTTCAGCTTTCCTTCTGTTATTGATGTTTAGTTTTATACCACTGTGGTAAGAAAAGATACTTGATAAGATTTCAACCTTTGATTTGTTAAGACTTGTTTTGTGACCTAATATATAAACTATCCTGGAGAATGTTCCACGTGCACTTCAGAAGAACATATATTCTGATGCTGTTGGATGGAATATTTTGTATATGTCTGGTCTTCTTATTTAAAACACAATATATTGATTCATGGCATTTTCTGGACTTGGGGAAGGGTGGTTTTTAAAGGTATATTACAGAATTTAATTTAGCTTCTCAAATCAATGCAAATATTAAAAATAGGTACGTGCATAATTCCAACCTTACATATTAGTAAAATTATGACAATTAGTGATGATCGTGATGACCAAAGAATCTTTTCTTGGTTTGCTTCCATCAAATTTAATTCCTGAGTTGTTCATGTGTAAAACAGTCCTAAGGCGGGATAGAGCTACCATTCAAAGGAGTTAATTCCTTTTGAGGTTTTGAAGTGATGGAGGTTGAGATGGTAATGGAAATGAAGAAAAGAAGATGGAAAGGGGAAGACAAAGGGAAGGAAAGCAGAGAGTCTGCTTAGAAATTCAAATTACACTTCTTGGAATATAGTTCATGGGTCTTTGATTTCTTTTGCACCCTACTGTGAAGACTTTGCTCATTTTGCATAACTAGTTAAATTAAATAGAATAATAATAACTACTGATGATTTAAAGTCTATATCTACAAATCCTTCCTATCTATTTTTAATTAAAACCTCCCACCCCTCACTCCCCAAAAGCATTTGATCTCATAAAGGAAAATGGTGTAATCAGCTCAGGAATGATAATCTGAAGGGGTACTTGTCAAACTAAGTGTATCCTGTGATAAACAGAGCAAGTGGAAAACCAAATTCCAATTGCCATTCATTGTCCATCAAAGAAATTTAATTATAGTAGGTATATGTTATTCATATTTCAAAGAAGGCAACATTTTCTAAGAGGGTAAGAATAATTACTTCCATGTAACTTAAAGACTTTTTCCATTGCTGAATTTAAGCATCTGGGGAGAATTCCCTGAGCAACTTTAGGCGCATCTGAAAATGGGATTAATCTTTGAGCTTCCCGGCCACATGCCAAGATTCTGACTGTTGCCTTTCTCTGTCAGTGGGACACTGCTTTGGGGTGAGATCTTACATAATCTTGGCAGAGAGCCCCTCATTTTCTGCTTCTGGGTGAGTGGCTGGAGCTGGATTGTTGGTGTTCCTGGACTTTGTTTCAACCTCACACATAATGACCCTAGTCAGTCTGGGGTGGAGAAAATGAGTGCTAGCTTCTCAAAACTACTTCACAAGTCAGGCAGCTTGACGTGCTGGAAAGGGTGCTGAGGCGGGTGTTAGGAGATTTTGGTTCTCGACCTAGTTCTGCCTCATTGGGTGAACTTGGCCCAGCACTTCAATTTAAGGCCTCTTTCTTCCAGGCTTAAGAATGTGGACAGAATTTTTTAAATGCTGTGGAGAAAAAGTAAACCTTAGTTGCATTTTATTTCTCAGGAATTCCTTCCAGGCTTTTTGCAGCTTGTTTTGGGGGTAAAAAAGCCGAAGTTTGTGACATCTAAAATCCATCTATGTGTTGTATTTTGGATACTCTGATTCTTATATGTACACTTGTAATCCACTTTGTTGATGAAGAAAGTGGGGGCAAAGATGGGCTAAATTTCTAGACCAGAGTCAGGACTTGAGGTGTTAACAGAGCCCCAACTAGTCTAAGTTTTGGTTCTGTTATTTTTAAATCTCTTCCTAAGGGATGCCCTGTTTAGATTGGATAGAATTTTTGCCATGTGATTTTAATGTGTTGAAAAAGATGGGGGAGCCTGTGCGTAGCTCAATTGATTAAGCGTCGGACTCTTGATTTTGGCTCAGGTCATGATCTCACAGTCATGAGATTTAGCCCCTCGTCAGGCTCTGTGCTGGACATGAAACCTGCTTCTGATTCTCTGTCTCTCTCTCTCTCTCAAAATGAATGAATGAATGAATGAATGAATGAATGAATGATGGGTCTCTCATAAATGAAGCATAGGTTCCAGATACAAGGCTGTGGTTGACCAGGCCACTCTACTTCCCAAAGAAGTCTCACATAGATTTTCTTTTTAGCTTAAAATACTGTTGTTCCAAGGAACAAACAGTAGAGTCTCAGGGCAAAATGTAATGGAGGTCAAGGTGAATCCACGTGTTTCTTTTTTTTTTAACCTGAAGGGTTAGAGGCACTTTGATACCACCTTCCACTAATACAACTCCTGTCACCTCCAGTTATAAAAGGGAAAAAGTATGACTTCTGCAGCTGCAGACACAATAGCCATGATAGTCTCTAACCCACCTACACACCTGTGGGTACCAGCTCACCAAAGTCAGCGGTCTGCACACCTCATCTGTGACTCTCACAGGCTCCCTGTCAGGAGGTCTTATGATTATCCACACTTTACAGATGAGGAAACTGAGGCTGGGAGATTGACTACCTTGTTCAAAATCTTCTAAAATTATCAATCATTTTATCTTTTTGGAGTTTTAAGTCTATGTTTTACTAAACATTCTTCCTCCTCTTCCTCTCCTTCTCCTCCTCCTTTTCCTCCTCCCCCTCTCCTCCTCCTCCTCCTCCTCCTCCTCCTTCTTCTTCTCCTCCTCCTCCTCCTCCTCCTCCTCCTCCTCCTCCTTCTCCTTCTTCTTCTCCTTCTTCTCCTCCTTCTTCTCCTTCTTCATGGTAAGTATACTCTGTAATCCTCATTACCTATTTCACCCATCCCGCCTCCCACCTCCTTTGTGGTAACCATCAGTTTGTTCTCTATAGTTGACAGTCTGTTACTTGGTTTGTCTCTCTCTCTCTCTTTTTTCCTTTGCTTGTTTGTTTATTAAATTCCACATGAGTGAGACCATATAGTACTTGTCCTTCTGAAACTGACTTATTTTGCTTAGCATAACATTCTCTAGATGTATCCATGTTGTTGCAAATGGCAAGATTTCATTCCTTTTTATGGCTGAATAATGTTCCTGTGTGTGTGTGTGTGTGTGTGTGTGTGTGTGTGTGTGTGTGTGTACACCACATCTTCTTTATCTTTTCATCTCTTGATGTACATTTGGGCTGCTTCCATAATTTGTCTATTCTATATAAAACTGCAATAAACATAGGGGTGCATGTATCCCATTGAATTAGTGTTTTTGTGTTTTTTGAGTACATACTCAGTAGTGCAATTATTGAATCGTAGGGCAGTTCTATTTTTAACTTTTTGAGAAAACTTCATTCTATTTTCCACAGTAGAAAATACATCAGTTTGTATTCCTACCAGCAGTGCAAGGGGGTTCATTTTTCTGCACATTCTCTCCAACACTTATTTCTTTTTTGATTTTAGCCATTCTGACAGGTGTGAGGTGATAACTCATTGTGGTTTTGATTTGCATTTTCCTGATGGTGAATGATGTTGAGCATCTTATCATGTGCTTGTTGGCCTTCTGTATGTCTTCTTTGGAAAAATATCTGTTCATTTCTTCTGTTCTTTTTTTTTTTTTTAAATAGGGCTATTTGATTTGGGGGCCAGACATTCTATTAAATTCTCTTTCCCTCGACTACAAACTTTATTGAGTAGATGATGATATTGGGGACTGGGCATAGATGGGAACTCTCTATACTTTCCACTCAGTTTTGCTGCGAACCTGAAGCTTCTTTAAAAATACCATTTATTAAAGTAAAAAATAAGGGGTTAGTAAGAATTTCAGCTCTTGATATTTGTGTGATCTTGAATAAGTTCTTTATCTCTCTGAGTCTTTTGTGTTTATTCTGTAAAATTAAGATGATAATAGTTTCCATACCAATATTGAGAAGATTAAATGAACATATCTCTATTTATATACCTGTGTCTATATCTAATCTCCTGACTCATTGTGAGTGCTCAAAAAATTTGCTTGTTCCTTACTATTAAATTCCCTTATGTCACACATGAAGGACATGGTGAGTTTAAAGCAGGACAAGACTGAATCCAAATATCCTACCTCCTGTTTGTTGCATTTTTCACAATCCCACACTGTCCCAGAAACCCAGCTTTGTGTGCAGTAAGAGATGCCTGTCTGTGTGTGCGTATTGTAACTTGTGTGACCTGCATGATGGGGGATACTCACCACGTTGACTGACAGAAAGAACTTATTTGGTGGATTTCATTTGCTCAGATTATCCTTGCTAAATTGTACCAGGCACATTTTTTAGGCCCTGTTCAGTTTCTCTGTAATCACTTTCAACAGTCTTAAGCTGTAAGGAGGCCTCTTAAGCAGTGTGATAAGGAACAATAGAGTCTTCTCCACCAGAGAGCCTAACTGTGCTCTGTAGTCTGGGAGCAGACTTGAAGCCTACTGGTTCTGACAGGTGAAAAGCTGTGCCCTTTAGTCATGGATGAGCCACTTCCAGAAAACGATAATTCACTCTATCTTTTGGATGGTTTAATTGCTTAACTGCCAGATGGTTTCTTCTAGTCCCTTCTAAATTTATTATTTTGATTCTCCAAATCACAAGCACGTCTATTCTACAGAGCAAGGGTTTTAACCTCTTGGCATTAGGAAATGCTTTAAGAATCTGATGAAATCTGTGGGCCTGCCCCTCAGAAGATGCACACACACATACAGCAACCTTTGCAAAATGTTTGAATGGAAACTCAGGGAACTAAATCCTACTGTAAAAGGCCACAGACAACAAAAATACACACATAAAGGATGCAAAACTAATACTGGAAAATAAAATGATGCAAAATACCAAGGAGTTGTTCCTCTCTCTTAAAAAAATTAACCCCTAAAATGAGCCACCTCCCAGAAAAATGTTGTACCCAAAGGGTTATTTCTTACTGCACCTGAACGGGATTTTGTTTGGGCTGCCTATGAATATGGTCAAGAGTGATAAAAGGTCAGTTAGAACTATTTCAGCCAAAACTAACAAATAAAGAACCCAAAAATAACAACAAAGAACACCTCACCTAATTGTAGTGGAACAAAGACAGCCAATATTTAAAATATTTATTGAAATAATAATTCTTAATAAATTCTTAAGAAAGTATGATTTTTCCTTTTCTTTATATCACAAGAGGCTTATTAAGGCATTGTTGAGGCTTGAAAGAAATCTTTTTAGAAAAAACAGAATACAGTATAGCAAGAAGATAGAGTGCTTCAGAATGGAAATTTCCAGTTGGGAAACATGGGCTCAGTAAACTATTTGATATATTTGACCATGTGGAAGATTGTTTTGAGAGGCTGTTTGAGAGAGAAGAATTAGATATAGTTACATACAAAACTAAGGAAAAAAAATTTTTGTAAGTGTTAATTTCTGGAGAAATAAAAGTGGTACATGAAGGAAATAATTACAGCTCACTTGGTTTAGCAGGGAACAGTTTAAACATGATGATTTAAACAAAAACAAGGTGGGGGGCAGGCAAGGACACTAATAGTTATCTTTTATAAAAAGAATTGAATAGATTATACTTAAAATTGATAAATCAAGAAATACCAGCAGGCATGTAATGTTTAGAAATGTGGAGATAAACTATATGGAAAAACAGAAGGCATTAAAAGTGCTTAGTTTTGGCCTTGAGGCTAGAAAATCAGACGTGTGAGGGAGTAGATAGCAATTTTTTAATATGACTTAAAATTTTTTTTAATGTTTATTTTCAGAGAGAGTGAGAGTGCATGCACGAGTAAGTGGGGGAGGAGTAGAGAGAGGGAGACAGAGAGAATCCCAAGCAGGCTCTGAGCTGTCAGTGCAGACCCCGAAGAGAGGCTCAATGTCCCCAACTGTGAGATCATGACCTGAGCCAAGATCAGGAGTCAGACACTCAACTGACTGAGCCACCTGAGAGCCCTTTTAATATGACCTTTTTAAAAGTCACATAATGGACTTTAAAAAATCAAGTTTTACACAAATAGCTGTTTCTGGATCTTCTTCTTTTTAAAAAAAATGTATTTATTTTTAAGTAATTTCTACACCAAATGTGGGGATCAAACTCATGACCCCGAAACCAAGAGATGCACACTCTTCCAGCTGAGCCAGCCAGGCACCCTTCTGGGTCTTCCTGAGTAAGTATAAGATCTGAAAATACTGGACTCTAATTCAAACCTCTTCAGGCCCTGAGGATCATCTGCCCCCTGAGAATGGACTTGTGTTCTCACTTTCCCTTCAGCTTTTCCCAATCCCTCTGTTAGCTTGTGTGAATTCGAGCTTTCTAGCCTTCCCTTTGATGAATGTTTTAGTGTTACTACCTATTAATAACATTTAATTGAGGAGTGCCCGAGTGGGTCAGTGAGTTAAGCCTCCAACTTTGGCTCAGGTCATGACCTAGGGTTTGTGAGTTGGAGCCCCGAGTCCAGCGTTGGGCTCTGCACTGACAGCTCATAGCCTGGAGCCTGCTTCGGATTCTGTCTGTCTGTCTCTCTCTCTGTGCCTCTCCTACTTGTCCTCTCTCTCTCTCTGTCTATCTCTCTCTCTCAAAAAGTAAATAAATAACCATTAAAAATTAAAAAAAAAAACAGTTACCAGAAATTCAATAGTTCCATTAGTTTTTACTCTAATTTCTATTTCTTCTTTTGATTCAAGTATAATTTTAAAAATTACATATTGTTAAATCATACATATACTGTGATCCTAATCCTATTGCATTTTTTCTACCCCTAAAGCTTCCCAGAGGTGTCTGGAATTGTGTTCACTAAAGGTAACATGTGCTAATCTGGGAAGAGGGATAGGGGTGATTTATCGCTTTCTTTCTGTGTGGTTTTCTATATTACTTGACTTTTTCTTTAAGTAAGAAGTCTATTATTTTTATAAAAAGCAAAGTCATAACTTAAAAATAATCTCACCCATTCAACAACTCTTTTTGAAGTTCTATTTGTAGACAAAATGATGTTTTTTTCCTCTTTACCACCCCCATGTACTTTGTTGCTAGGAATAGTTCTTTACCAAGCTAAGCTTTTATGTTTTATCTAACTATATTTGCAAGTATGTAAGTTACTGAGGTCACATATTTAGTTTGTGTGAGTGTATGTATTCTTAACTATATTCCCAGTGCCTAGAGCAGCACCAGGCACAGAGTAGGCCCTCAGGAAACATCTTTTGAAAGACTCAATGGAAAAAGAGCTGGGAGAATCTTTCATAAGAAGTCATTTGGCAAAAGTGTTTATAAGAAGTATTCAAAGGTTACTAGGTATTCATCATGCCCTTTTGAAGGAACTCAGAATACCTGATAATTATATTTTCTCTAAGGACAGTTTTATAAGTCAGATATCAGGGAGTAGAGATTTTGGTTGCATAACTATCATTTATTGTTCCTCACTTTCAGCACTGCCGACCAGTGTGAAATGGGTGTGGGACTCATTGCCTTTTGAACAGAGCAGTATGGGGAAACAATGACTCATACTACAGTGAGAAATGGAAATGACAACCCAGATCAAAAATGTCTAAGCTATTGGTGAATCTAACTGAGAACTACACAGAGTGGCAGAAAAGTCACCATGGGTCTACTGTGTCTTATATCTGAGCTGCTTGTGATGATTGACAAGAGAAGTTCCCAGAACCATGACTCTGACTTTGGCAGGATCCCTGCTCCCTGCTTAGTTTTTCTTTTCTTTTTTTCTTTTAAACTGAAGTACACTTGACATAAAATATTATATTATTTTCAGGTGTAAAACATAGTGATTTGACAATAGTTATTACAGTATTATTGAATATATTCCCTTTGTTGTACTTTTCATCCCTATAACTTATTTATTTTATAACTGGAATTCCCTGCTTCCTTTTATCCCATAGGCTCTTTGGAGTCATTCAACTTCCCTTTTCTCTATAAACCCATGCCTAGCTGTGGAGTAAGAACATCTCACTTCCTTTTTGTACCATGGCATTCTCTTTATTTCTTTGCTCCTATAGCATTTTGGATGCAAGAAAATGTGCTAGTTCAGAGTTTACACTCCAGGTTAAACAGACTTGGTTTTGAACACTTTGCCAGTTTATAGGCTTGGACAAGGCACTCTGTGTCTCTAGAGCATCTGTTTGTTCATCTATAATAATAGTGTAGTCACTACAGTATTATCATGAGTGACTAAGTAAAAACATACACACAAAGCACTTAGCACCATGTCTAGCAAGCAGGAAGTACACAGGGATTAGCCAGTACAAGTGACATTGTCATAAGTATTTGTTTATATATTTGTCTCCTTTAGTAATGAACTTCCCCAGGACAGAAATTGTGTCTTAGTCATCTATGGAATTCCATTGGCCTAGAAACATAACTTGAGTGTAGAAGTCGCTCAGTAAATCTTTGAATAATAAATAACTGCATATAGGTATACACACACACACACATATGTGTGTGTATGTGTATATATATATGTATATATATATATAATGTTTATGAATATATATATATCAGGTAGATACATGATATACGATGAGATAAAATGGGCTTTTGAAGCTCTAATTTGCTTGTGAACATGGATAGCATTATTAGAATACTTACATATATCACTATTAAAACTCTGATTTAATTATGTTGGATTTTTTCCCTCACCATAGTTGGAGCTTTTCTAAGTTTAGTTACTCTTGGCTTCAAGAAACCTGGGTCTTTAGGGCAAGACCCAGTCCCCAAGAAAGGAGATTCCACTTCCTTTCAGTAGGAATGTCACTCTGTGGGCCAATTTTGGATTAAACTGAAGAGAACAAATGGAGTGCTTTGGGACAACTGGTCCTTTGGGGGCAGGAATGTGCTGCTGATCACTTGTTATTGGAATCTCTCTTCTGTGATGTGCAACCCCTTCCTAGGGTCAGATTGTTTTTTGTAGTAGGGAACTTGTGATAAGACTGACACAAAATGGAAACTCCAGAGGGTAGGGTGGAAGAACCAATTTTGGGGGAATCAAAAGTTAGATGTTGAAAATGTGAGTCTTGGTTGATACTATATTCAAGTAGATTTGTCCAGAGGGCAGAGGAGATAATAATGTTATAGAGGTAAAAATACGGCTGATACCACCAAATTCCATGAGAGATCACAGAGGCTGAGGACTGAGAAAAGGTTGTTTGAAGTCATTTATAGCTGTTTGAAGTAATCTCTTTCTAGATATCTGTTCATCTCCAGTGTGCATGTCATGCTCTACAGTTGGCAAAGGACATCACACAGTCTAGTTAAGATAGAACTGCTTTTGATTCCACAAATAAAACTGGGAGTTGAGAATACTTTATCAGGGAGATCTGTAGTAGATCTCTGTCTCTGTATCCAGGACAATATCCACTGAACCTTATTCCAGCTCTTTGCACAACCAGCTCTTGCCACAGAAGTCAACTTCTGGGAATGTAACTGATGACCTTTATGAGATTGTTTTTGTTTGTGTGCAGAAACAATATTCAGCTATTTGAGTGATAAGAACTGGTAGCATTGGAGCAGACCCCATGTCAAAAAGAGAAAGGAAAAGGAAAAAGATGTGTAAAATTATAGTTAGAAGAACAAGATTTTATGAAAATGGTAAACTAGAATGGAGAGAAGGCAGCAGTGGAGAGAGATAGATGGAAGATGCTGGAGGAAGCAAAAGGGAGTCAAATGCGGGAAGAAAAATGAAGGAACAAAATGGGGAGACTGGGGGCTTAGTGTGGAAAATCGAAACATCTTCCTCTGAGCCTTGAGGGAAGGATAAAATGGCACAAGGAAAGTCATAGTCATTTTGTAAATCAGGATATTTGAGAGATTGGCACATTATTCATATATAATTACATATCAGTAAGATTACCCTTTATTAAGTTATTACTATGTGCCTTGTATTATGTTCACTTTATTTCTTGTGACAATCTTTGTGGTAGGAATTATCACCATTTTACAGTGGAGAAAACTGAGGCTCAGTATAACTTGCTCAAGGTCAGTGAACAGCCCAAGCGTATATATCTGTCTGACCTCCCAGCGTGCCTTTTTTGCCAGTTATGAAAATCTTTGGAGAGCTGATGAGAGCAGAAAGTTCTTTCCTCTGATAAAAAAAAAAAAAGCACAAAGGCACATATGCATCACATTTTATATGCAATTGCAGGAATTTCGTGACCCACTGAAACCCATCTATGGACCCGACCCCTGTGGATGTGTTGACACCACATAAGAACAATAAGCCAATTTTCAACAGAATAACCTTTAAATATGTGTTAGCTTTCCAAGTCATCACAATGTGATGCTATTTGAATAACATTTCTGTGGCTCCAAACATTTCTGGATCTCCAGCTTCAGAATGTCCTCAGAACCCATTTACTGGCCACAGAAAAAAAATCAGTCCCAGTTACTTTTGTTTTCCCCAAACAGTATTTGTTGTCTTGCCTTGTTCATTATCTTTGGTTTCAAATGCCTGTTGGCTATTTTCAAAATTGCCAACCATTCTCAAAGGATTCCATTCCATTAAAGAAATCAAAAAAATATGCAGTAGGCTCAGAAAGAAACCCTAAAGGGGCATTTTAGAAGGGGTTCTCTCTGAGGTTAAACCTTAAGATAAGAAACTATTCTCAAATACAACCATATGATAGCAACACATGCTGTCTGTGGTTATTACTTTAATGCAGTATTCCTAGTTCAGTGTATAAGGTAAGAAATACCTTTAAAAAATATTACTTTGAGAATACACTAAATGTGATTATTGTAAGTTATCTAGTAAAAATTACTCTTTAAAGTTTTTTTTTTTGATTATTGGAAATAGAACTTTGTCACTTGTGTAGGTACACTTTAGCATCACTTTTGTAAATCTAGTCCTTCAGTGAACCTATGTAGAAATAGTTCACGTCTTAGTCAAGGTCACTTGGTGTGTTTGTATCCATAATCTGATTTAATTTTCAGTGCTTCTGAGAAGTTACTAACTATACCTAAAATAATGGCTTTTAAAAATAGTCATTTCTTGTGGCAGTTTTTATGATATCCTCTTTTCTTCTAAAACCTGACTTAAATACATCTATTTTAAAAATTAATTTTGTTTTGGGAATATGATGTTACTCCTTGGATCATGAAAATAGTTCTCTAAGTGTCTAAATTAACTTTGGATGTTTAAGTTACCAATTATATTGACTAGAAAATTTCTTCTTTCCTTTTTTAATGTTTATTTATTTTTAGAGAGAGAGTGCGTGAGTATATGCATGAATGGGGGAGGGGCAGAGAGAGCTGGAGACAGAGAATCCCAATCCTGTCCTGTCAGCACAGACCCTGATGCAGGGCTCCATCTCACAAACAGTGAGATCATGACCTGAGCCAAAATCAGGAGTTGGATGCTTAATTGACTGAGCCACCCAGGAGTCCCAGAAAAGTTCTTCTTTCTGACCATATACCCCTACAGTGCATAAAAAGCCAGGGACCGTCTATATTGTACATAAATGTCAATATATAGTAGAGTATAATTAAAATGTCCACAATCTCTTTTTATGCTCCGTCCTGCATAAATGATGATTGACTTGGCTGATGTCTATTTATACCAACCTGATGGGCTCCCCTTCTGGAATAGACTTGAGGGCTGCAGAGATGAGTATACTTCTTATATTGTAGCAGACAAATAGTTAAAGCGTTGGTTCTCACTTTTTTTATTGCTCCCCACATATCCATTCACAAGTTCTTACAGGCAACACAACCCCATCAGTAACTAATTATTAGGTTATTGATAATATTGGTTGTGGGTAACATGCATGGTTTGAAGTCCGGGTGCTTGTTCTAATGCTATTATTTTCCTTCTCATGGAGATAGTCATACTAATGCACTGTGGTACTGTAGTTGACAACCATTAGCGTAAGGGATAGAGAGATGATGTCCCTCATAGTTCCTTAGTACATAGTGTTGATTCTTGCTACTCATGTTACGATCCAGGAATCAGCAGCATCAGTATGACCAGGAAGTTTGTTGGAACTGCACAATGTCAGGCCCCACCCCAGACGTACCGAATCAGTATTTGCATTTTAACCAGATCACTAGGTGATTGTATACATACCACAGCTGGAGTAGCACTGACATAGATGGTTCTATGTAAAGTCATATACATAGAAATTGCAGAACATGCTGAATTGCTGTATGGATAGTGGCAAAAAACCACAAGTAGACTGAATAAACACACTTTCCCTCTCTGGCAAGCGATGGGTATGAATATGTAAAATGGTTAAACTCCTGATATTTGGCTCATTCATTTTAGCCTTTGGAATTGGTTATTTTTCCATTTCCATTGCCTTTCACGTTGTTTGGCCTTTTTGCTGGTTCACGTGGTGAAACTGACTAAGGCTCACCATCCAAATCAACATTTTAATTTGCTTCTTCCAGAAACAAGACTTGGTGGTTTCATTTTTTGTTAAACCACAGTTCTCATATGAAATAATCTAGTTTCGTCCCAAATTAGGAGTGATGATTAAGGATGTGACCAACTAACAAAAAATATATGGTAGAGCCAAGATGCAACTGTAGGTCTGTGTCACAAACAAAATGCTGTTCCTAAGCATTCCATGGGAGACTCTGCAGAACCCTGAAGGTCTAGCTGGAGTTTCAGATAGCACTGTGTTATCTCTGGAGACATTATTTGGTAGAATGTTGAAGTGGATCCCCCTCCTCTCTTACTCTGCTGGTGGGAGTACATATTGGCATAAGCCTAGTAGAAGACAATTTGGTTAAACATGTATAAAAAGCCTTGAAAAATGCACATTTGGTGATCTTGCAATTCCAGTGCTAGAATTTGCTTAAAAATAATCATATGTATGGATTAGTAAGTGAAGTGGTATGTTAATTCTATGAATTAGTTAATTCTATGGCTTTAGTGTCTAAAGGAAGGAAGAGAACCCTTCAGCCTGCTCTGCCATTGGTGCTCCTCCTTCTACTCTCTGTAACACCACCCCCACTCCCAAGTCTTCCTCAAAGTAATTGAGTGGCTTGTATAAGTCATTTCTTCCTACTTGGGGCTCAGTTTCCTCATTTGGATGGGAAATTTGGTATATAAGCAGTATTTCTCAGAATATTATCTATGAAGACAATTTGAGAATCATTCATCACAACACCCCATGAATGAAGTGTTATTTTCTTTTTATTGAGGAGGAAACTGAGGCTCTGACTTTCATTTGACCCTTCGTGAAAGGTAGAGGTGGGATTTGAATCCACCTCTACTGATTTAATTCCACTGCTTATTCTATGACTCCAGGTGCTAAGGAAACAAGCAAACAGAGAAGTGCTGACCCTGCCCTTGTGAGCTCATCCTAGGAGGGGGGGATTTTGAGGACTCTTTTCATATACTCCACATTGTTTCTTAAAATGGTTTTTTTGGTGAAAATACTTTTGTAAATCTTTAATTTACTACCATGGAAATCAGCCTGGTTTTTGTTTTTTCTTTCCTTTTTTTAATTTTTAGAAAAATATCTTCTACTCTTCAGATATTTAGTTTTTGACACCCAATGAAGATGCTACATCTCACTTTTAAGTTACAGACCTTTTGGTACTCAGTCAGTTGAGTGTCCAACTTCAGCTCAGGCCATGATCTCATGGTTTGTGAGTTGGAGCCCTGCATCAGGCTCTCTGCTGTCAGTTCAGAGCCCGCTTTGGAACCTCTGTTCCCCCCTTGTCTCTGTACCTCCCCTGCTTGTACTTTGTCTCTCTCAAAAATAAATCAACATTAAAGAATAAGGTACAGACCTGTCTCTACTAGGAATGCATATTTCTCTACTTGGAAAGATGGTGCTGCTATGAACTAGAACAAGACAGACTCTCATTAAGTGGGTCATGTCTACTTTAACCAGATGTGCAAGCTTTGCCTTTTGTTCCATAAAAGCCCTGGTTTCATGTCTAGTAGTTATAGGTTTGGTATTGCTTTAAACTGTGCTGTTTATACTTGCATTATACCTCCTGAATGGCTTCTTGACTTTGGGGAAGAAATAAAACTCCTTTGAAGCATTCATTAAAGAGATGTATCTATTGAGCACCTCTTAATGTGCCTGGCACAGGGCAAAGCTATGGGGCTACCCAGTGAATAAAACACCCAAGGACTGGTATCCTCATGGGTTCAAATCACTTTTTCCACTTTAAAACTCTTTCCCCCTAATTTTGTTAAGCTTCAGTGTAAAATCTGGTTGATTAAGAAAAGGATCTGTGATAGTTCTGTGATATAATCAAATTCATTGGAACTGTAATAGTATGCAACATTCTGCACAATTTAAAGCATTACTTGCAAAGAAGAAGACACACAATATATTTACTCCCTATGTTGAAACTGTGAATTAACCTCTTTTTGTAAATAGAGTCAAAGAATCTAGTTGCTTTGAAAATCCTGCCATTCTATTTAATGCTCTTTCATTATATTTGATCTTCAGTTTTATGGGCTGCTTTGGTTAGTGATGGTAACAGCAGAGAATTATTGTAGCCTTCAAGAGGATGAAAGGAAGAATGGAAATGATTAAAAGTAAGTTAGCTTTTTCATGCACAGGAGGTAGGAATAATGAAGAAGCAGCACCACATTCTTAAAATGATTAAGCAATTTACTAGGGCATTTTGAAGCCTCATTAAAAATTAACAAATTGATCTTAATGCATCGTATCTCATTCTTTTGGCAGGTTGCCTAGTGCCTTAAGGCTTTGGTTAATGGGCCCAGATGATAATCTCTACCAAACGGCAGTAACTTAACATTTGAAAAATCATCTTTCCTTTTTGTTGATTGTAGTGAGGATAGATAGAAAGAGGTGAGCTCTTAGAGTGATTTTCATAAAATTTTAATTTTTTGACTGTACACAGAAGAAACCTGCCAAGTTTTGCTACTGCATCTGAGATTGTTTGGCTCACACTGAGATTATAAATGCTTTTGCTGAATGCCAGTTATATATACCTACATTTAAGTAAATTAGATCAGAATCAAAGTTCTAGATTGTTATGAACTGCTTACATTCACCATAATGGCATGGAAGTAGCAAGACAAGTATGGCGGCTTGGGCCTGTTATGGCCCAATAGCAGGCTTAGATCAGTGCTCTGGCTTTGTCCCATTTGTTCCTGCACAGGGAGCCAGCATCCTTTGGGTGTTTGTTGCACTCCTATCAGCAGGTCAAGGAGCCTCTCGTGAACACCCATTCCTTGATCAGTAGTTTCATCTGCAGAGGACACCAAGCTTCTTTTTTTTTGCATGTATCTTAATTCATATGAAAACCTGTGATATCAAGAGTCATTGAGTTAGAAGGGGCGCTAAAAGATTTAGATTCAAATACATTCCTTTTAAGTTTGTTTCTGTACCCCCATTTTGGGCTATGTAGCTTGCCTAAAGCCCTTTAACTAGAGCGTGGAAGAGAGTTACAACATGTCTCATCCCTTTGCTCATCACTCCCCCTCCTCTAAACATTGATCAAATTCTTCTACTTTATTCATTCACTCAACATGTGTTCACACACACACACACACACACACACACACAGTATTTGTACTCAACTCATCCATATCTCATATATTAGTAGTACCTTTTCTAGTGACTTACACTTTTGAATATTTTGAAAGCTACCATGGTACATGACTGTCTTTTTCCATTCATATTTCATGGGTTGACATAAAATTTAATTGATTGTACTTAATTGAAATAACAAGTATGATTGGAACTTGCAGTTTTGAGAACATAAATAAGTGAGTACACAACAGTAGAGAGGAGAAATGTGCACGGGTAGCAGAGGTGAGTATAGTCGCTGTGCGTGCTCAGCCTCCACGGGCATCAGCACACAGCAGTTAATTTGGCGATATGATTAAGAGGAGAGTCACCAAGAGAGTTGTCATAATTAACATTTACGGAAGGTTTGTTGTGGGCCAAGCGCTGAGTTAATCGCTTCACTTAGAGTCTCTCTTCTCGTCTTTATTGCAGCTATGAAGTTTAGGTATTATTACCCCCATTGACACAAAGGAAAAAAAAAAAAGATCTCTGCTAAGTAGCTTGTCCAAAGTCACATTGCTAGCAAGTAGCAGAGCAAGAGAAAAGGTAGATCTGGCTATCTCTGAAAACTTTCTTTTTAACTGTGGTTCTATATTGTAATAATGGATTTTGACTAGTGAACAACTCAAGGAAATCTATGCCTGCAGAAAGAATGAATGCAGATATCACAAAAGAAATCTCCACCTGGGTGAAAAACTGTCATTTTCCGCTGCTTGGTATCAGGTTGTTCCTATTCCTGTTACAGGAATTCGGGAGAGAAGTTTTGTTGAAGGAGTCTGGAAAAACACAGGCAGTGACTTTTGGGTTCTGCATAAATGAGGGCAAATAAACAAAATGTCTCCTCCTGGTCCAAGTTATTTATTAGAAAGTTTACAATTTCAGCAGTGAGTGATGTCAGATTTAATATATCCTCAGGACTTGCAAGAGCTCTGTCAGCTTGCAAATTTCTGAGCTAGGAACATGGAGACTTTATAATAGACATTTGTTTTCTTGGGGTTCCTTGTATTGTTTCTCCTCCCTGTTCACTTTCAGTCTCAGTTTTGGTGAAAGCTTTGATCTTTAATTAGAGAGAATAATTAGGATAATTAGGGAATGTTTGTGGTTTTTATTGGTGATTTAGACAGTGATATGTATATGGCTAAACTGTTAGATGGATGAACCTGATTTCCTATACACATATACATTTTTTTTACCTTCCTTACCTCCAGGAATTAAAGGGTATTTTAGAAATAAGTTTAAAATGGAAAATTGACCTTGGCTTTATGATGTAAGTCTTGGAGTAAGCCAACCATTTGTTTTGGGAGGCTTCTGGAGCTGGGTCTCTTGATCCTCATTCTATTTAATGCCGTCAAGATAGTCCTGGGTTTAACAGATTTTTTGAATCTCCTTTACCAATGGGATGTTCCTGCGTTAAATTATTTTGGCACTCCATTCCATGGAGCACCTTTATCATCAGCATATTTATTTCACACTTTTTGTACATTTTCATGCAGTAAGGAGTGAGTTCTTTCCTTCTTGCCTCTGAGAGATAACACAGAGCTCCTAGTTTATCCAGAACAGCCTCTTGCTTCCACAGTGCTGTGCTGATAAAGGCTTAACAACAGGTTCTCAGTGGAAAAAAAAAAACCAATGCCCTGACTCTGATTGATAGCATTTGGTGATTTCCATGGTGTAAATACTTCCCTCATGGCCTATGTGAAGCTACCATGCTGACATCACTGGATGTGGGGTTGGGAAGAGATGTATACAGTCAGTTCTCAGGAGCTGGTCTGAGCCAACTTCACCCCTCTGTCCTTGAATACAATAGTACAATTGTGTGGGCTCACTTCTGATGATGTCGGTCAGTGTGAAGGCAATGAAAATCTTCCTCTTATAGTACTTCCTTGCTGAGTTTTCCAGTTATTGCTTTACCGACTCTTTTATTTACTAGTTCAAATGCACTGACTGGCTCACTGGGTTAATCATCCAACATAGGCTCAGGTCATGATATCACAGTTCAGTTCATGAGTCTGATCCTGGCATCAGGCTCTCTGCTGTGAGCACAGAGCCTGCTTTGGATCCTCTGTCCCCCTCATTCTCTGCCCCCAACCCCCGCTGTGTGTGTGTGTCTCTCTCTTTCAAAAATAAATAAAACATTAATCACAAAACAAAACAAATGCACTTATAAGTGAAGGATTTTGTTTTAGGGGTTGTTTGTATATGAATGTATGTGTCTATATACATATATAAATTTATCATATAATACTTACATTTATTTATGTAAGTTGATATTTTTTCTCTGTTTCAGGCTTTCATTTTTAGTGATGGACTACCATGTTTTCTTAGTGTTTCCAAGGGTCTCTGGCCTTTTCTGTCCAATTTGCTCCCTTCAGCCTCCAGAGTAATGAACTCAGTAATAAAATCAATTGAAGCATGAGTCCATTAGTTTCAACTCTCTTTCCCACTCTGTCCTCACCAATTTCCCTAGTGCAAACAGTTCCTGTGGTGAGGACGTGCTGCAGTATATATGGTTTTTTGCAAGAGGGGAAAAACTGTGCTGATGTGATACCAGCCCACAATTTTATGCAAGGCCTTCCAAACATTTGAACAGGATTCCAGGTGCAAGTAAGGTGATTCAAATAATCTTTTAATGACACAACGAAATGGGATTAGCTTTCTGATGAAATGTCTTCTGTTTTTCCTGTCATATTCTGAAGCTCCCTATATTGAATTGTATAACATCAGCAAGATGAAACATAGAAGAACACTACCACCCACTGGTCTTTCCTTCTCAGGACAAAATTTCCAAACTGAAGATAGGTTTGCTCTTCTTGGATACTCTTTTAGTCCTTTTATATGTGGTACGGGGAAATAACCACACAAGTCAGAATCACGTAGACACCTCACACTTTGATAATCCCTTCTGCCTCAAACACATGGGAATGCTAGGTACAATATGGTAAGAGAGCAGAAAACAAAGACATAACTGGCTCAAAAACAAAATAAATATTTTGGGGCCTCCAAATGTTCCAGAAATCCCTGAGAGTAAGCAAGGCTGATGCTGCTGTTTTTGATGACTTTCTCAAATGTCCCCTTCTCAGTAAGGCCTCTTCTGGACACTGAGCTAAAGCAAATTCTCCTTTCTCTAACTCCACAAGCACTATTCTTTTCCCCTGCTCCATTTTCATCCTTGGCTCCTGTCTTCTAACATAGTAGATATTTCACTAATTAATCATCTTGTCAGCTCCAGGAAGGTGGAGATCCTGCCTCTCAAATATTTGTGAATGAGTAAATGAATGCTAACACATGCAATGCATTTGGCAAAGTAGTAGCAGGTAGTAAATGTTCAATCAATATTAATGTTGTTACTGGTACTGTGAACAGATGAATCTTGGTGCTGACGTGGTCTGACTTTTCCTACCTCATTTCTGTCTATCTCTCTCTCTCTCCCCCACCCTTCTGCTGCCTTTGCCTGTATATTTACTGCTTTTTTCCCCCTCTACTACTCTTTATTTTCTTCCCCTTCTGTCCAGTGTTGGATCCAATGCCTTGTGCCTGTGGAGAATAGCTGAGGCCACTGCAGACCTCGGTTTCACAGTGTGAGCTGCATGTATGTATTGGGTGGCCAATAGGAGAGGGAGTGGTGGGAGAATGAGGAGACTCATGGCATGGATTGTGGAGTAAGACCCTTCTTCTCCCTCTCCCATCTCAACTTCACTGCCATGTCCACAGGGCTCAAAGTGGTGAAAATTGTTGAGGGATTTCATTAGGCAAGAACACTTTCAGCAACAGACACCCCTGTGTTGTCGGGTTGTAGCTGCCCAGCAGTTGTGGGGAACCATTGCATTTCAGAGCTGGAGGATACTTGGAACATGCTGTGGTCTGTCTCCACTGCTGCAGCCTTATGGAAATAGACCAGGCTCTGGGGCCGTACAGGCTACTCTCTTTAGCCAGCTCTGTGATTTTCTGAAAGTCACTTAAACTTTCTGAGCCTTGATTTCCTCAATTATAAAATAGGAATTATGCTTGCTTGCAAGATTGTTATGAAATTGGGAATTTAACCAGTTAATTTTTTTTATTAAGCATCTATTATGTGCCAGACCTGTGTTAGATGATGGAAATATAGTAGTTAGCAAAAGAAATACTCTCTTTGCCCTCATGGAACTTATAATCCCGCTGGGAAAAGATATTGAATAGTGACAGGTACAGAGTAGAACCTCAGAAAATGGTAGCTATCTGCTTACTCATTTAAAAATGAGGGCATTGCAGCACCAAGAGGTTAAGGAACATGCTCCAAATAGCACAGTTCCTGTTGGCAGAGTCAGAACTTTATGGTAAGGCCCATAATGTAAAATAAAGTGTAAGTAAAACCTTGGATTGCGAGTAACTTGTTCTGTGAATGTTCCACAAAACAAGCAAACATTTCTAAAATATTTTCTCAGTGTTTATTTTTGAGAGAGAGAGAGAGTGAGAGAGAGAGAGAATGGGTGCATGTGAGTGGGGTAGGGGCAGAGAGGGATAAAGAGAGGGAGACAGAGGATCTGAAGCAGGATTTGTGGTGTAGGCACAGAGCCCAAAGTAGGACTCAAACTCACAAACTACGAGACCATGACTTGAGCAAAAGTTGGATGCTTCATCGACTGAGCCACCCAGGCATCCAAAGACAAGCAAACATTTCTAATAAATTTTAACTTAATAAATGAGCGATGTCTTGCAATACAAGTTGTACGTGATGCTGAATGTCACATAATCACAACTGAGCCAATGATTCTTGAAATTCGCTTTGATATACAAGTGCTTTGGATTACAAACATGTTCCCAGAACAAATTATGCTTGCAAACCAAGGTTTTTCTGTACTTGTTACAAGGGTTGGTTGTGGTACCCAAAACCTTCGTGATGAAACTGCACCTTTTGGTTCCTGTGGAGGTAGCATCTCCTGACCAAGGGAGCAAGGATCCTTCCAGCATTGCCAGGTGTTCCCAGGTCAGACTTGCTTTAGGTCACCTGGAATAATTTAAAAGCCAAAGATCGCTCATTTTATGTGATTTTTTTTTTTATGCTTTCACAGGTTCTTGGAGAATCTGCCCATGGATCAGTAACATAAATCAAAAGCTTATGTTTAAATGAGCATAGATCTGCATTGACCGCAAAACTGTTATTGAGGAGAATGTCCATTATGTAACTCAATGACTCTCATTAATGGGCTCATAGAAGAAATTTGAGAATTTAGAGCCAACAAAATTTGTGCTTCCTATTTTCTTGCAATGGGAACAACATAAATAATCATGTTTGTCTTTTTGTACAGGCTGCCGAAAGTCTTGGAGTCAAAATTCATGTCCAGTCACAAGGAATATATAAACCCTTGAAATTGGCAAATATTTCCTTCTTATTTCCTTGGTTCTGATATGTCTTTCATTTCTATTATTTTATTATCTCTATGTCCTTTAACTTGAGGTAATATACCAAAATAGTACATTTCAAAACTGCTTTCCTTTGTAGGGCAGAGAGTGACACTATGAGGGAAAAAATAGAGCACTGAGGTAGATAATGGAGAAAAACATGAATGAGGATGACTTCTGGGCAATTGTTTTGTCACAAACCCTTTCTACCAAGTATTGATAGACTTTCTGTTTGCTGCTGATGGAGTGAAGTTCAAGGACCTGTGATCTTTGGTTGACCTGGATCTCATCTCAAAATGAATACCTTCCAGTCCTTTCCTTTTGTCTTTGTGTACATTTGCCAGGATATTAGATAGGGCACAGCAGTTAAAAGCTTCTTGGTTCCATATTTCTCATTTATCTAGATTTGCAAGGTCAGTTTAGTCTTGGCTTCCAGTACATTGCTGTGATTAGGATTTTGTTCTCAGGGACCAAAGCTACAATTACCTCTATTTTCTTTATGTTTATGCCCTAAATTCATGTCAATTTTCTGCAGCACAGCATACTTTCTGCAGAATTGGCTCTTCTCTACTGTTCTTGTTGCTATTAAGAAGGAAACAAAATATTTGGACTCAGCTCTCAAATAGGAATGTGTTTTTATCAAGTAGAACAATAAAAACAGCATAAAACTACTCAGATTCCCCTACCTCTGCAGCCTGGTGACAAAGTGGGGGCACGGTAAGAGTCACAGAGAAGCCAACTTCTGGCCCAGCCCAATTAGTGATATTGCTGTGACCCAGCGTTCTCCCTAGTTGCAGGGAGTGCTGAGTTCCCCACCATATGCTCACCAAACCCCAAGGATGATCTTCCCCTCTTTTTGCCATAGAGATCCTCGCTGCTGCTTCCTTTTCTGTATTTCTCCAGGGATCCTCTCCTGACTATAATGCTTTTGAGTCCTTTTGAGGACAGTTTTCCTGGTGTTCCATCCACCTGGCCATAGCACTAGAGCTGTGGTTGTAGCCACTGCTCTGCTCCTGTCCCATGGCCTGCAGGCACCCCTGACCAGTTTTCCACAGAAGAAGTACCTTTGTCCTCAATTGAATACAGACCCTCTAGCATAACTATCCCTTTACTTGACCTGCTCATTGATTCACGGGGCAAGGGTAGTGGCTGTTAAACACCCAAATCTGTTCTCCCGCTCTTCCATATAATATGGCTGCCTAGTCAGAGGCTATTTTTTCCCGGTCTACTCTGCAGCTAGGTAAGGCCATGGAACTAAGCTCTCACTAATGGAATGTAAGAATTCAAATATTTAGTTATGTAAATGAAAATGTTTGCCTTGTACATTAGTTTTCCTCCTTTCCCCTGGGAAATGTCAGTGATGAGGACAGAACTCTAGTGCAATAATTCTCAAAGTGTGTTCCACAGACACCTGGAGGTTCCTGAGGCCCTTTCAGGGAGTCTGGGAAGTCAAAACTATTTTCATAATATTAGGATGTTATTTGCCTCTTTCATGTTTTGCATTTGCATTGATGGTGCCAATGCGATGCTGTGTGAAGGTACTGGTCCCTAGCATGAATCAAGTCACTAATACCCAACTGTCCCAAGAGTCATCACATTCTTCACAGACTTGTACTTGCAACAAAACAAAACAAAAATTGCCAGTTTCAGTCCTTGAAGTCCTTGAAGAAGCATTACAAATAATGACTTTAATCATCTCTGTTGAGTACATGTCTTTTTAATATTCTGTGTAATGAAATAGGAAGTGTGCATAAATACTTCAGATACATGTGGAAATATGTTGTCCCAAGGGAAAGCATGTGTGTGATTGTTTGAGTTTCAAGTTGAACTAAACAGCATTTTTACCTGAAAGAATGATTGACAAAGGGTGTTTATTCCGACATTTGGCATAAATTTTCTTGAAAATCAGCTTGTCACTTCATGGAAAAAAACAAACAGTATTACCAATGACAAAGTTTGAGTTTTCAAGTGAGAATTTCAATTTTGGAAAATATGTAACTGCCACCATGAATTTACCAGCATCTCAGTATTTAAAAACTTTTGTGATGAGATCGGTGGTGATACCGGTGAATATGATTTTTTAACATTGTGCAATAAAATCTGTCAATATTTGAAAGTTCTGCATAGCTCAGTGAACCAATAATTTCTTAAGGACCAATGCATAATGTTTCAAAAGAATGCATGGGTAAAAGATTGGGTATGTTAAACAAGAAACTTGCTTGTTTGCTTGATAACTTTTGGCAATTGTATTCAGTTATATGGTGACCACAACACCAGTGGATTTTAATGTAACAGAGTATGAAAAGATTATGGATATGTTTCAGATTTTGTATTGCAACTCTGAAGAAACTACTACTTGAGCTTTGGTGTAGTATCAAAGAACAATAGTCATAATTATTTGAAAAGGCTGTTAAAATCCTCCTCCCTTTCTCAGCTATATAGTTGTGTGAGGCTTGATTCTCTTCACGTAATTTATTGTTTTTAATTTTTAAAAATGTTTTATTTATTTTTGAGAGAGAGTGAAAGTGAGGGAGGGTAGAGAGAGGGGGACAGAAGATCTGAAGTGGATTCTGCACTGACAACAGAGAACCCAATTTGGGCTCGAACTCATGAACCTTGAACCATGAGATCATGACCTGAGCTGAAGTTGGACATTCAACTGACTGAGTCACCCAGGTGCCTACCTCTCTTCACATACTTTAAGTAAAACAACTTGCTGCACTAGATTGAATGCAGAAGCAGTAGCAGCTTCTGCTTCTTCTTCTTCCCCGCTCCTCTTCCCCTTCTCTTTCTCCTCCTCCCCCATCTCCCTCTCCATCTCCTCTATCTCCTCCCCTCCCTCTCCTCCTCTTCCCCTCCCAATCCTCCTTCTCCTCCTTCCTTCCTTCCTTCCTTCCTTCCTTCCTTCCTTCCTTCCTTCCTTCCTTCCTCCCTTCCTTCCTTCCTTCCTTCCTTCCTTCCTTCCTTCCTTCCTTCCTTCCTTCCTCCTACCCCTTCTCCTCTTCCTTCTCTTTCTCCTCATCATCATTGTCCATTGTCGTCGTCGTCCTGTTCTTCTCCTCTCCCTCCTCCTCCTCTCCCTCCTCCTCCTCTTCCTCATCCTCCTCTTCTTGCTCTTCCACTTCCTCTTTCTTTGTCTTCTTTGTCTTCTTCATCTTCTCCTTCTCCTTCTCCTCCTCTTTCTTTTTTTTCCTGTTATTATCAAGCCAGTCATTAAAAAGAGTTTCAAAAATTTCAAATGATGCTGCTGTTTTTACTACTTTTTTGGAAGATAGTTATTTTTTAATAAAATAAATTAGTTATGTTAGCATATAATAGTTTTCAGAAAGGAATTAATGAATAAATATTTTAATAACATTTCAGTTGTAATTTTGAGTATAGTAATTATTAATATATATTACCCTTATAGACAAATCTCTCTGGGGTCCTCAATGATTTTTCAGTGTAAAAGGATTCTGAAACAAAAACATTTGAAAATCCATGAGCTACATGATGGACTCAACCTGGATCACTGGGTGAGCTCTTGAAACACATCTGTCTCCTTCCAGAGTGGTATAGGAAAGAATACATATTTTGTTTGAGCTTCTTGGTATTGGGGACTCTTTGCTACGGCATCTTGGCTCATATCCTAAAAGATCTATTGGCCCAGATAGTGATCTAATGGACACAATAGGATTTATATTTCCCTTTCATCAGCCAACCAGTATCTCCAAGTTGAGTTTCTGTACCTTGAGTCTTTCCCAGAAGTACTTTTCCTTTAACCTTTTAGGCAGAATCAGTCTTGGGGCATTTGTTGGTCTGAACATATCAAGCCAATTGTCCTTCTCTTGAAGGGACCTAAGAATTCAGGAATGGTAGAATTTTTAACAAGTAAACTGCCTGTGACCATATTCTGGGAACTCGTACATAAGGTTTTAATCTGGATTCTGTCTTTGTTCTGTTAATGTCAGTGTGTTTGGTCTAGTTGTTATGGTAGTAATATTTTTCTGAGACAACAATGAAGGCATGTGGTTTAACAAGTACAGGGTATCATTCGGGAAAATGGAAGAATACTTGAATTTGAAACTTTCTGGGAAAATTCATGATTTTTGGTCATCATGTTTATAAGAATAGTCCCTAGAATATGGGAGTCACATTTCACTAATTTTTATTTACTAGACCTTGCACAGTGGATAAAATTGATTTACTAAGATGCTCTTTAATGATAACATTGCTTTCCTATTGTGTATACTCACATGTAAATAGACCGCTACAAATGCTGAAATCTCAAGAGAGGAGATATCTTTTCCTAGTTTCCTTTTTCTATGAATCATGTTAGATTTTTAAAAAACTTTATCATTTCTTTATTCAAAATATCATGAATGATTACCCATTTTTTCCAGGATCAAGTCTACTTTCCATTCTGGGTATTTAAGACTTATTAAAATTAGGCCCGATCCTATCCTAAGAGCTACTGGAACTCTTAGCAGGTCAAACCCACATAGGAAGAAAAAAAGGGGAACTTGTAGATTCCTTGGCCTGGTATTATCAACACACTCTTGAAAACCCCCTTTACTCTCTTGTCCCCAGTCATACTCATGTGCAACATAACAAGCCTGGTTAAACTCAACTCTGCTTACCCTGAACCTGATCACAGCTGAGCATTGTTGGAGAAAATCAAGCTAATATGATGACTTTCTCCCTTTAAAATTGTAACCACCGATCTTGAATGGGCACCCAGCACAGACTGTCAGTCCTGCCAACTTCTCACAGCTTAACTTTCTCACTGACTGAGGTGGCATTGTTTCTCTTCTAACTACCTCAGCTGATGACCTTGCTTCACATTTTATTTTAAAAATAATCGGTATACAGAGAAGATTAGCATGGCCCCTGCGCAAGGATGATACGCAAATTCGTGAAGCGTTCCATAAAAAAAAAAAAATAATAATAATCGGTAAAACTGATATGTATCTGCTCATACATATTTTACCTTCCCTCCTTGTAGGATGGGAGAATTGTCCTCAGTCCTTCTCTAAGGACCACACTTCCCACTCCTGGTCCTATTATTTGTACTTGTATACCATCCCTGTGAAACAGGAGAGAATATGTCTGTGCTCTCCAGGAGACAGTATTTATCACACACACTCACATTCACTGTGCCACAGTTATATTGGCTTTCTTTCTGTCATTTGATATTTCTGTTTCATGTGCCTTATACATGTCCTTTTCTCTGTTGGGGACAATGTTCCTTTGGGTTTCGGCCCAGATAGTACCTGTTACCTGCTGAGAGAAGTCCTCCTTGACTGTAGTAACTGAAGTAGGCTTCTGTTTGCTAGGACTGTGGTAATGAAAAGCCACAGACTGCGTAGCTTAAACAACAGAAATTTATTTTCTCAAACTCATGGAGGCTAGAAGTCTGAGATCAAGGTGCTGGCAAGGTTGGTTTCTTCTGAGGCCTCCCTCTTTGGCTTATAGATGGGTGTCTTCTCCCTTGTGTTCACATGGTCTTCTCTCTGTGTGTCTGTGTCCAGATTTCCTCTTCTTATAAGGACACCAGTCATAGTGGATTAGGGCCTGCCCTGGTGACCTATTTTTAACCACCTCTTTAAATAGCCTATCTCTAAATACAATCACATTCTGTCATACTAGGGGCTGGGACTTCTATATATAAATTCTTCAGGGACACAATTCAATTCATAAGAGTTTTCCTTGGTAACTCTCTATCCCATTGTGCCATTTTTTTTTCCAACAGCATTTATCACGATCCAAATTTGTATTCCTCCATTTGCTTATGTGTCTATCTTCCCACTAGAATATAAACTCTCAGAATGAAGGGCCTTCATACAGTGGTGTCAAATAGCACAAAATAGAAGCTCAGTGAATGTTCATGGAGTAACTGAACAGGCAGAGAGGGGAGAGGAAGAACTATAGATGCTTTGTTTCAACCTGATGAGGTTTTTGTACTAACTTCTGCACTATTGTTTTTATTTCTCCAATTTTAATGTTTCTATTTTCTCTTTATATCATTTAATGCTTATATCAAGTCATCCCTCTTTCTGGAAATCTTTCCAAATTCTATAGAATAAACCTATTTTTCCAACATCTAAATCTTTTTTGCTTTTTTAAAAAAATTAATGTTTATTTATTTTTGAGAGAGAGAGAGAGAGTGAGTGGGGGACACGGAATCCTAAGTAGGCTCCAGGCTCTGAGCTGTCAGCACGGAGCCCAACGTGGGGCTTGAACCCACAAACTGTGAGATCATGACCTGAGCTGAAGTCGGACACTCAACTGACTGAACCACCCAGGTGCCCCAGGTGCCTAAATCTCTGATAGCAGTTATTGCCTTAATTAGTCACTTTGGCACATTATATAACTGAGTATTGCTTTTAATTCTTTAACTAAACAGCATTTTACTTGGTTGTTTCCTCTCTTAGTATGTGTGCTCCATCTCTCCAGTGAGGTAGTGATATGTGTGCTCAAGGAGGTCAATCATCTTTTATTTATCTGCTTCTGGGTATACTTTAGAGTCCTACGTTAATAATGAAGCTGAATTAAACAGGCTTGGATGCAATTTCCATTCTTTATTAAGAAAAAAAAAACCCGGCTACTTTTGGGCAAGAGAACATGAGTGGAGTCAGAAATTCTGTATGGTGTGCTTTCTGAGGCTTTAAGAAAAATCCTCTGCTTGGCCTACACATTTCTATCTCATTCTCCCTTCTACATTTGCTCACAGATGTCTAATGGCAGCTATCTGAGCAAGTGTTAGGCTGCAAAATAAAGCAAGGTATTTTTAAAACTGCTTTATTGGGATATGATTGACATATATAAAGCTGTAGATGTTTAATGTATCCAACTTGTTATGTTTGGAGATAACTACTACTCACCTTCTGAAGCCATCCTCATTATCAAGAGCAAGGTGTTCCTAAGGCAAACATGCCCTAAAGCAAGGTAGTGACTTACATTTCTTGACTGATTTTATTCTAGAAAAAAAAACACTTAATGGAGGGTGGGAAAGAAATGGATGCCTGAGGTGGGGAAAAGGTGCTGAAAAAAAATTTGAAGACCTGATTTACATCTAGGCCAGAGTCAGCCCTGGCCTGGAATAGCAGACTGAAGAGTAGAAGATATTTCTATGAGTTAGAATCAAGTATGGTTAAGTCTCTGCTCTAAGGAAACTGGGCTCAAATCTTAACTCTGTTAATATGAGTTATATGACCTTAGAAAAATGACTTAACTTCTCTGTGTCTGAGAATACCCATATAGTAAATGGGGTACTTCTAGGTTTATTGTGAAGATCAAAGTATTGTTTAATAAATATTAATTGCCATTGTAGGCAATTCTTAGTTTAAACCATCCTCACTGAAGGTTAGAACAAACCTGTTTTTTTTTTTTTTTTTAGGAGTAGCATGAGAAATGAGGGATAGGACTGATTTATACTTAGGTATCGACATTCCTTCCCTGTAGGCTTTGTTGTTAAGGGAAGTGGTCCTTCAACTTTTGGAACAGAGAAGTTATATTTTATTTCCCAGAAAGTTAGAAGTTACCAGTATGTAACTGTAAAGGGAGGTGTGGATAATGAAAAATCTCTGAACAAGCTGGAGTGGGCGTGGGGGTGATAGTTCTGATGTTGTCTCTTAGAGTGATATTGCCCCAAAGACATACTGGAAAGAACTAGTTTCTTTACCACTGGGAATTCATTCAAACTATAGCAAGGAGGCTAAGCCTAAAAGAAAACAGATCTAAGATTATTCCCATTTCTGAACAAACTAAAGCCCAGTGAACTGACTTGAATGAAAATCCCACAGATGAACTCCAAGCTAAGTGCTCTTTTGATGACCTTATGCTGCTGTTCCTACATATTTCAGATATTAATTGAATGGCAAAAGTGCTAAAAGTCAAAGAATATTCTAGAAATCCATGTGGAACCTCTCAGAGGTAGATTTGACCTCTAATGTAGGGTGGGGGGCAAACTTGTAAATAGTTTAGAAATGCAATATTTATATTACATCAGTATTTTCATAGGCCCCACCTACTCTGAGACCAATTTTATGCTCTGGAGATACACATTACTTCCTGAAAGCTACTCAAACCACCTTAAAGTGATGGGCATAATGACTCATGGTCATGTAACATTCCTTTTAGACACATATCAGCATATTTGTTATTACATTACTGCCTGAACACCCACAGAACTTCAGGAGGTAAGATAAGATTAATATTTAAGAATTTAGTCCCACCCATTTCTATTTTATTCAAATATAACTTTTGAAATGATCACTGTTGGGAATTCAATTTTGCTTCACCTAGGAATAAGGTAAAGATGTGTGAACAGGCATGTCTTAGTCTTTGGAGTCAAGCCCTATTTTGGAACTGTTTTCTTTGGAAACCACACCTAAGTCATAGCAAGGAAATCATTTGACATGAAGCACATGACCCAGCTTGCAGGTGTGGAACTGGAAGGAGCTGGCATTACACAGTACAACATATAATGGGAACCAGGAGGTACCCTATAAAATGCACATTAGCTATTTAAGGTGGAAAAGTGGCTTGCTTGTAGCTGAAGTTGGTAATTTAGATCAATAAAATTGTCAGATTCACATATCTTGGCCATAAATCTCATGCCATAAATCATGGACATTGACCAGCCTCTTCTGCCTGATTTCCTTGACTAGACTGTAAATAGTATCAAGTACTTATAATATCTACCATGTATATTGGATTAAGTGGTACCTATTATATGTCAACCACAGCAGCTAAAAGTACTAGTACACAGTGAGAGACCATTACATACTCATTCATCAGTTTCATAGAGTTTATAAAGTGCTGAAAACATTTTAGTAGCATCCAAAATATTAATTTTTGTAATTTGTAGAATAACAGAGACACCAATTTATTTACTCATTTATTTAACAGATATTAGAGGTAGCAAGCACTACCTCTAATCCTTTCTTAACTGAGTGATCTTTGGTAGTTACTCAGTCTTTCTGCCTCAGTTTTATCATGTGAAAAATTGAGAAAATAATAATACTTCCTTAGTTATTGTGATTAATAAGTGAGTGAAGACATAAGGCATGCTTAGTACATTGCCTCAAACATTATAAATACTAATATTTATTATTTTAGTGTAGGAGACACAGTGATTATATTGCTGCATACCAAATTACCCTAAAATTTAGTGACTTAAAACGACAAATGTTTATTATCTCATGGTTTCTGTGGGTCAGGAATCTGAGCAAGTTTTAGATGGGTATTCTATTTCATAGGTTTCTATCAAGGTATTCACTGGGCTGTAGTCATCTGAAGGCTCAACTGCGGAAAGATTTGCTTCCAAGCTCACACAAAGAATTCTTGGCAGGATTTTGTTCCTCAACAGTTGTTGACCAGTGGCTGTCCTCAGTTCCTTGTCATTTGGGTCTTACCAACATGGCAACTTCCTTCATCAATGTGTGTAACTTGAGAAGCCAATATATTAGAATTGGCAAAGAAGACACAAGTCATAGTCTTTTACAACCTAATTATCCCATCCCTTTTGCCATATTTATTGATTAGAAATGAGTTACTATGCCCAGCTCACACTCAAGGGGAGGCTATTAGACAAAAGTGTGACTACTGGGGGTTAGTCATCATTGGAGGCCATATTAGAAGCTGCTTACCATTATGGCGAATAATACAAACTTGAAGATTACATGTTTATTGGGGAAGACAAGCACTAAAAATAATTCTAGAATAAAATAACAATTAAAAATTGTTGAATAAAATAGCAATTAAATAAATTGAAAACTGTGAATTAGAAATACAATGTTTGATGACAAGTTATAATATTGGTACCTGATTTGAGTTGGCATACTTCAAATGAAGGCATCTCTGAGGAAATAATTTTTAGTTTTATATTTCAAGGATAAATGAAGTAGGCCAGAGATGGACCAGGGAGGTAGATAAGCCCTCTAAGAAGAGTGAACAGATGAAGTGTAGGCCCTGAGGCAGGTGAGTACCTACAGGTGTCCTCTCTATGTGGCTTGGGGTTCTCATAGCATGGTGGCTCGCTTCTGAGATAGTGTTCTGAGAGAGCTCAAGATTAAAAAGCAGAAGCAGAAGCTGTACAGTCAACGTGTCAGGCATCCCTTCCACTGTGTTATATTAATCAAAGCAGTTAAAGGCCAAGATCAGAGTCAAAAGAAGGGGTACTAAACTCTACCTTCCTATTGGAGGTAGACTGGAGGAGCAGCATACTTGCATAAGATCTGGCAGAATTGTTTGGGGGCTATCCTTGGAAAATAACAACCACGATTAATGATGATAGCAAGAGTAATTTAGATTGGAGTTCAAAATTGGGTAAGTAAGAAAGGAAAGTATGTAGATACCTCTTTAAGAAACTTGGATATGACAGGGAGATGAGACTTGCGTGGGTAACTACAAGAAGATGGGGTGAAGAGAGGACTTTAAAGTGATCTTTGCATGTTTCAGGGACGGATCCTATAGAGAAAACCTGGAAGATCATGATAGAGATGGGCTGGTGGATGAAACAGATTTCTGAAAGATGAGAGGGGAAGGAATCAGAACACAATTTGGGAAATTGGGCTTTGGCCGGAGAACTTTGTCCATTGTAACAAAAAGAAAAGAGGAGAAAATCTCATTGGATACAACTAGCTGTCAAAGTCTGGCTTTTCCATTAGTGTTGGAGATCCCATGTACTGGAGACTCAGCAACACATATAGAACTCAGAAAAGAAGTGTGTGGGCACAGTGGGAGAACTGTGGATACTGCAACAGGGTAAGGAAGCAAGGTTGAGGGGAATAATCACAGATGCAACTGAAACCTATTCAAGGAAGGATGTTTGGTTTAATTCGTGTGTTGCTACCTCCACATGTTGTATTGCACCATGTATTCTCATTTTACTGAATAGGAAACAGCACAAGGAATGTTTAATTCAGTTGTATGATCTCTGTTCTATTTGGCTTCCTTTTTAAGTTAAACCAAGCTGGACAAGACAGGAAAAATCCCTTTAAGAAGCAGAGGGACCCCTGTGCTTGTTTCTTCATTATTTGTGCCTTTTTCACTGTGAAATATCTTACTGGCTTCCAGATCAACACTGTCCTCAGCTTTGATTGAAGGCTTATACAAGAAATGCATCTATGAAAAAATGTACACCATTTACTGACCATTATCATGTCCATTATTTCTTCCCTAAAGCCTGAAAGATTTACTTGTTCTGAATTTTGCTGTTGGAAGTTTTTCACTTTTAAAGAAATAGCTTATTTAATTTGTTGGATAATTAAAACGCTAAAGCAAACACTGTTTTTTTGCACTGGATATCAGGATCTCAGAACTAAATTCAGTACTACACTACAGTATGTATAGATGGTCATGGGATAGAGTTTAAAAGCATAAATTCTGAAGTTATATTTCTCTAAGCCCTAGTTTTCTCATCCCTAAAATTAGGTAGTGGGGTGTGTAGGAGGCTCAGACATTTGGGTATCCAACTCTTGATTTCAGCTCAGGTCATGATCGCAGTGTTGTGGGACTGAGCCTCTCTCTCCCTCCCTCTGCCCCTCTCCCTCACTCATGCACACGCTCTCTCAAAAATAAAATAATAAAATAAAATAAAATGAGGTAGATTTTGAGCCTAACTTGTAGGATTTTTTGAGGTTTAAATGAATCAATACCTGTGAAATACTGAGACTGCTGCTTGGCAAATTACTGTTAGCTCTTTTGGTGTTTGTATTCTTCAGTTTATGGTGGCTGATTTGCAAATATATAACTTACCAGTTTTCTGGGCTCACATTTCTAGAGTAAGCCAACATTTGTCTGACACTGCCATATTTTCTTTACATTTCTTTCTTCTTTTAAAATTTTTTTAACGTTTATTTATTTTTGAGACAGAGCAACAGAGCATGAACAGAGAAGGGTCAGAGAGAGAGGGAGACACAGAATCTGAAACAGGCTCCAGGCTCTGAGCTGTCAGCACAGAGACCGATGCGGGGCTCGAACTCACAGATGGTGAGAACATGACCTGAGCCGAAGTCGGATACTTAACCAACTGAGCCACCCAGGCGTCCCTACATTTCTTTCTTCTGATACATTTTCCATTTTTTTCTTTAGGTCTCCATATCCACTTCTGTAGAAGCTAGAGTAGATGGTTTCCAAGGAATCATCTAGTTTTTCAATCATATGCAGTTTATGATTCTTCTCAATGGAGGTAGTGATAAAGGAGAATAATCTATATTCAAGGCAGCATACAATCAATACGAATGGTTCCAACTTAACATAGATGGACTCTTTATTTATTTTTGAAGTGGAAAGTGGATATTAACTTAATACTTGTGATATTCTTTTTCCTATCATGTTCTCCCTACTTGGTATGAATGGATGGGCTGAGCAAACAAAGGGTTTACTGGCTCATATCATGTCATAAAAGGCAGGGTAAGAAAGCTTCTAAATTCTTGGCATGTAGGGATATAGAGTCTACAAATATAAACAAAGATTGTTATTTACCACTTGCATGAGAAAAAAATTCAATGGGATATATATCATTTGAGGAACCCAGTAATATCATTGTTACTTAAAATATTGCATTGTGGGATAATCATTTGCATGTTCAAACAATGCTGATGACCATTTTTTCTAGAATGTTTTGGAGAGAACTGATACATTAAGTAGAGGTTTGGAAGAGAGAAACTCAGATGTCCTTCCAACTTTTAGTATTCATGCTTTTATGATCTTCAGAACGCTGCATTTGGAATTTCTCTACTTAGAGTATTATGGCCTCATTTGAGATTAGGTGGATCATTTTGACTTTACCATGGGGATAGGTGTCAGGGCTAGCCTGAAATATGGGCAATCAGACATTTCCCTCTGTATTCTAAATTAATCCTTCTGAGGCCAACTCTAGCTGTTGCTTTAAAATTTGGCTCTAACTATGTATTCTTTCAAATCATAGTATGATTTTTTTTCATCTATATGTAACTAGGTTAGGTGTACTTTTGCATGAAATCAGAGGTTTTTTTTCATCTTGTATCTAGTTTGGCACAGAAGAGAGATATACCAAAGGGATTTTTTAAAAAATCTCGAGTATCAGGAATTGACTGGCTGCCAAGGCTTTGAATCAGACTGGGGTCTCCTTACCAGATTTGAGGCTTTGTTTGTACTTTTATGATTATGTGGGTGTATGTTCAAAGTCAAAGGCATGAGTGAGTGGGGGAAGGAAGTTATCTAGAGCCTAAGGCATGGGTGTTAGGACCAGCTCTTTATATCCTGAATCTGCCAGAATGAAACTCACTCTTTGGGAAGGGCCACGATATTGCAAAGTTGCCAACACTCCACTAATCAATGTGTTGTGTTACAAACATTCTGATCCTGCATTTGAAATAGCCAGACACATCCTGATCTCATTGCACAGAAAGAAGATACCAGGCATAGGTGTGCCCAATATCCTGGTAGATACAACATGAATATTAGAATAGTAATTGTTGCCAAAGATTGCTTTGGTGTTCAGCATTGATAACCAAAATGTGTCAGGGGCTTTCTCTTTTAGTCTTTGACAGTGTCAAACTTTTTTTTTAAGTTTATTTATTTATTGTGAGAGAGAGAGAGAGAGAGAGGGAGAGACAGAGGGAGAGAGTGAGTGAGCGAGCAAGAGTCAGGGAGGGGCAGAGAGAGCAAGAGAATACCAAGCAGGCTCCATGCTGTCAGCAAAGAAGCTAACATATGGTTCAATCTCATGAACCAGTCAGAACAACATGACCTGAGTTGAAACCAAGAGTCAGATATCTAACCAACTGAGCTACCTAGGCGCCCCAATGATGTCAAACTTACTAGGAAAGATGGGCAAAAATGTATGAATATGGGGCTGCTTCTAATATTCTTTTACTAGGCCATCAGTGTTTTTTCCCCCATAATTATAAATAATCTTGTATTGTCCCCTAGTTGGTTAAACTGTAGACTGGAAGCATTTCAATGTCAGGGACTAGGCTTCCTTAATTCCTTTGGTATCTTAGTACTCTCTTCAACACTAGGTCCAAAGTAAAGTAACTAACCTCTTGAAAGTCATTCTTTGATTGACTAAGAAATAGGATTTTGTTCCACTTGTTAAAAAATGGTTAAGGGCAACAATTTAGGTGACATGAATAAACTATCTAACCCATCATGAAGTGAACAGTCTCCATCAGGAGAACTACAAAACAGGATGGAAGGCAAGAAGATTTTGTAGAATAAAGAATAAGGGACAAAGAAGAGAAAAATAGAAAACACCTGATTGTTTGAGCTCATACGAGTCAACCTTGTTTGGGTTGAGAAGGAACAAAATAGTAAGTATCTCTAGAGCCCATAGTTGGCTTGGCATTTGGGGATTGGTTGACTAGATATTCTGCATTTCTTTTTCTGGCCAAGCAGAACATTTACAGGGACACAAAAGTTATCTAAGTTTTGGCTGGCTGATATGGCCTTCCAGGCAGGAGTGTCTCATTTTGGGCCCCAAAATTGATGTTAACATAATTGATGTATTAAAAATTGGACTTCGACATTCTATTTCTACAGATTATTCTAGGTGCTGTAACAAGTGAAAGGTGTGGAATTGGACTGCACACTTTTCTCCCAGTGCAGGGTTACTGTGTCAAAATGAGGAAGAGGAGGAGAGGATGCAAGAGGCAGAGAAGAGGCCCACGATTGGAGAGGGAACTTGCTTCCCAGGGTCTGGCACGTTGCCTACCTGATGTAGGGTGGCCTCTTGGTAGAGGTTTGATGAGTGAATGAATGTATGAAGCCTAAATTAATCTGGGCAGACAAGCTGGGTAAGCTCCAAATCTTTCCTCTCTTTTTCTGGGAAAGCTGAATTAAAGCCAGCTGTTCTTTAGATTGCCAAGACGCTTTTGAGCATGTTCCTTTCTATTTCTTCCATTTCGATTTATTTTCCCCTTGGGTGCTGAAGGAATAAATGCTTCACCAATTATTTATTCTTTATAAGGATTGGCCCTTTGTACTTAACATTTTCTTAATTGTTCACATTCTGCATATTTCCTTGTTTTTCCTAATGCTGTTCCATTCCCAGTAAATCTTACAGTGAAACTCTAATGATGAAAAGGCAAAGGGATTTCCTATTTGAGCCTTCTCATTTGTCCTTTCCACATGTCTCTGCTACACATTTTCCCTAATACCAATTTCTTATCTAAGCTGACCACACCACCGACTATTTAAATGTGACTTTGAAGTTTCAAATGATTTGAGGTCTTGAATCTCCTGCAGAATAAAACTTGTCAAAAACATAGATGTGTAATTCCTCTCTTTCTCAGAAATTCTATGAGGGTTTTAGAATGTGTGCCTATAAGTCAGATTCACTGATCAAATATGCCACCTAGCCAGCTGGGTGAGAACACATCTGTGAGTGAATTTATACAACACAGGAAGCAAGAAGGTGAGCAGCCTTCTGGCACCGCTAGGTCCTATAGGACGTGATTATAGGAATGAATCCGGAGGAACTCTGTGAAAGGCAGCAGCCCCTGGCAATACAACCTTCAGTCTGCATAACTTAAAAATGAAATCCTTTAGCATTAGAATCAATTTTTAAAAAGAAAAAAAAAACCCTACTAGTTTATACTCCACACTGCTATTTTACTATAATAGCACCGATTCTTGGTGTGCCTGGGTGGCTCAATCAGTTAACACTCCAATTCTTGATGTTGGCTCAGGTCTTGATCTTATGGTTCATGAGTTGAGTCCCACATTGGGTTCTGCACTGACAGTGTGGAGCCTGCTTGAAATTCTCTATATCTCTCCCTCTGTCTCTTCCCCTCCACCATTTACTCTGTGTCTCTCTCAAATTAACTAAAAAAATAATAATATCCTCCAATTCTTGTTCATATACTACTATTTTAAAAATATTAATGATTGGAAGATATATTCAATTTTATATTCTGCCCTTTTTTTAATGTTTATTTTTGATAGAGAGAGACAGAGTATGAGCAGGGGAGGGGCAGAAAGAGAGGGAGACACAGAACTTGAAGGAGGCTCCAGGCTCTGAGCTGTTAGTGCAGAACCCGAGGTGGGGCTCAAACTCATGAACTGTGAGATCATGACCTGAGCCAAAGTCAGACAGTTAGATGACTGAGCCACCCAAGTGCCCCTCTACTCTTTTCTTGACCCTTATACCATTAAATTTTCTTTGTTTTGTCATAGTTTAACTTGCTTCTTCCCTCATTAATCATATCTTCACCTTGATTTTTTTAAGTTTATTTATTTATTTTGAGAGAGAGAGTAAGTCCAAGTTGGAGAGGAGCAGAGAGAGAGGGAGAGAGAGAAAATCCCAAGCAGGTTCTACACTGTCAGCACAAGTCTGATGTGGGGCTCAAACTCATGAACAGTGAGATCATGACCTGAGCTGAAGTCAGATGCTTAACCAACTGAGCCACCCAGGTGCCCCCTTTACCTTCTTAAATATACTAGCTAGTATCATAATTACTACTACCTAACTTCTGAATGACTTTGCAATACACTAGACAAAAACAACCACAGCCCAGCCATAGTCAAACTTACTCTATCCATCCTGCTCTTCCTTCTCCTTACTTTTCTCCTCATCCTCCCTTTTTCTGTCTCTCTCCTTTCTGGAGCACACCATTGGAGTTAATGAGCCATACTCCTAAATTCGTAAGAAAATATCGTAATTCATCTAAGCATGGCCCTTATTTTATGACCTTTCCTTACCTCATCCCCACACTTGGGTCCCATCGACAAAATATCCTCATGTTCAGGTGGTAATTTTGGGAATTCTTTGACTAATATGATACTTTTATGTTCCTCAACCAGGTCTTTCCTCCTTTTTTTGGAAAGAGAAAGTTTTCTTATATTTTCTGCATCCATTTGATTGTGCTGATTTCAGTGATAAATACAGTAAAAGAGTGGTTTTTAAATTTTTGTGAGCTTATTATCACCTGAATTGCTTATTAAAACAGATTTTAACAGGTCTTGAGTGGGGCCCAACGATCAGCATTTCTGAGTGATGTCGGTAGTGATCACCTACTCTTTGAGAACTGACTGCTTCATTAAAGAATTTCTAACTTTTTGTCAAAGCACAATTGGCAATTTTGAGAAAACACAATTCTCTTGAAACAGAATTGTAGATAAGAGAAGTGATTTGCCTAAGGCAAAAAGAGGGAAAAGATTTACTCAGTACATATATTGTTCTAAGTCTGGAAGTCACCTCTGCTATCAAAAAACCATGCAGCCATGTTCTATCAATCCAGGGAGGAGGTATGTGCTTTCATTGTTTATTAGCAATGAGGTCAGTCTGCTCCTTTCATTTGAGTTGTAAGTAAAACCCCATCATAATGCTATCAGAGATTCCAAAAAAAAATTATGTGTATAACAGGAAGAATTTTACTATTTCTGTGCAAATGAAAGAGCTGTGGAGAGCCAAATGGTAGGATAAGAGTGTACAACCAATGGCCTCATATCTAGATGTGCGTTAATTGTAGGCCAATTAACTATGGGCTCCACTGTAGCATTTAGTTATTTCTAATCCTTGGTCTCTTCAGATTGGGGTAATCAAAAAATAAAACTTTTTAGATGGGGAATGCAAAAATCAGCTGATTTGGGCTAGCTGTAAAAAACAGAGGGAGGGGCAATATCAGGGCTTCAGTATAACAGCGAAGAGATGGAGTTTGGGGAAAGTTAAAGAGATCTTCACTTACCTGTCTTCTTCCTTTTCTAGTTCTTTCTTGCAATGGACGTTTATTGCAGAGATGAAAAAGTGCACATAAGATTAGCCCAGGGCCAGGTGCATAGATGTTTAATAAGTATTTGCTGCATAAGTGAAAAAATGAACAAAAAGAGGTAGATGTGAAGCTCTGTGGGAATGGAGAGTAGGGTGATGATATGGCTACTCAGTGTCTTTGTCATTGGCCAAGGGGACCTTAGGCAGTGACATCCTGCCTCAGACATCACTGCAGAGATGTTATCCTACAACCCAGACACGTGTAGTGATTAGATCTAAGTGTATACTGCGTATCTTTCTGAGAGCATGATGTGGTAAGCTGTTAACAATCATTTACATCTCGGGAATTCTTGTTTCCCACCAAATGTGATAGGATCAGAGCATCTTATGGAGAAAGGGAGGTTTGGGTGATTTGGAGGGAGAGAGGGTGGATTTGGGACCTGAAGAACTTCCTGGGAAGGCTGCTATCTGCAGGCCTCCAGTGTGCAGGCTCCTAGAGGAAAGATGGGGTGCTCTGAGAGGGTGCCCTGGATGGGGCGGGGGCAGTAGAATGTGTCCACCTCTCAGGGATCAGCCCCACTCTTAGGATTCTTCATGCAGGAGTCCTCAAATCACCTAGAGGGCTTTTGTTAAAACACAGAACACATGCTTCCATCCCCATGGGATTCTGATTCAGTACATGTGGGTGGAATCCTGAATTTGCTTTTCTCCTATGTTCCCAGGTGATGTCGATGCTCCTGGTCTGGGGACCACAATTCAAAACCGATCGCTTTAGTCATTTCTGAACGAAATGCAAACTTTGCAGTAAATATTTTATCTTTAGAAATGAGGGTAAAAAGATGAGAGTGGCTGCAATATTTTATTTTAAAGAATGGTTTTAATTGACTCAGATTTTCTAGAAATGTATTAAAGACTTCCCGTTCTTTCCAGGAAGGCATATAACTAAACTTTTAAAATTAAGATTTGGTCCAAATAACAAACTAAAAACTGAAGTTGTTTTAATTAAGAAAGAGGATTAACTTTTGTTATATATTTGCGGGGAAAATCTTGTGGCTGTGTATTTGGGAGCTTCATTTTCTTTCAGGTTTAGTACATAATACTTTTCTCCATCGAATTTCATTAGAAAAGGAAATCCAGTCTCCTTAATTATAGCTAAAAATGAAGGCTAAAGCATAATGTAGGCAGTCTGTGTGTGTGTGTATGTGTGTGTGTGTGCATGTGTGTGCGCACACACTGAGGCATACAGGCCTGTTGTAATATTTCAATAGCACAGATGTTTTAGATAAGTGTGAGTCAAGGTAAATATTTAAAATTTCCATCTTAGCTTGGGAAATCCAGCATACAATAACCAGAAGTTTTCTGTAATAGTAAACATCTTATCTTTGACAACCCTTTTATGTTTTAACAACAGTTGCTTTAATGTACATTGACTCTGATTTCAATCTAAGTAGAATCAGTCTCATATTTATTTTCCTTTTGATAAACGGCTATGAAGAGAGGATTCATTACATGAGTTTCATGACAATGACAGTAACAGTAGTCATAATTCATTAACTCTGTAACAGTTCACGATATAGTGTCATATAAAACTTGTTTTTTTTCTGAGTACTATAAATAAACCAAATGCTGCTATCAGCTCACTAATGTTGCAAAGTCACTTTGAAGTACTCACAGAATATTATCATTTCTATGGGTGATCCATAGGCAGAACTCAGTAGGAAACAGGCAAAGAAGCCAAATCATTTGAACAATATTGTGAACAAAAAGATCAGTTCAATCCAAATTAATTGAACATTATTGTGGAGAAAAATCAATTTAGGGTACTATTGAGTCATCCTAAGTCTCTATCTAGTGTACTCTTCACTACACAAATATTTAGATACATTAAGGGCTACAGATTTTTTTAGGATCGCATTTACTTTTATGAAAGGGAATTGTGAAATTACTTAATAGGAGAAATTTCCCTGATAATACATATTTAAATACAGAATACAGTCACTGAATGAGCTGCTTCTATTGTGGAAGAAATGTAAGAGAGTTAAATAATTTACTGTGGATTTAAAACGTAAAATAACACCCATCATAATGATAAGAATAAGCAAAATTCCAGATTTTTAATTATGTATCTGTTTTATGTGTTTTATATTTTTTCAGAAATAAGACAAAATCTAAGATAGAAAACCAACTTAATGCTAACTTACTGGACACAGACTAGGAATTTTTGAGAAGGTTAGAGAAGAGGAAAGGTAGGGTGACTGTTGTGGGGGGAAGGGAGATATCAACCTGGCTTTAGAGGAAGGGTATTTTTGGGATCGGTGATGAGGAAGGAAGAACATTTCTACAACTATCCCCCAGACTAGGCACGTACCGAAAAGCCTCCACTGTCTATCTGGCCTCTGTAAGATTGTAAGATTGGTGAGGTCATTATTATTATTTTCATTGTTGCTGTCATTGTTATTTTATTTTTTTTATTGTTACTGTCCTTGTTGGTATTTGCCTAGCATGCTCTCCTGCTGTCTTTAGCTACCAAAGTGTGTAAGCCAGCTTGGTCACTTCTACTACCTCATCCACCAGCGTGAGTGGAACGTGTGATACGAGGAAGGCAATGAGCATCCTGCCCTGTGGTCCATGGGCGTGTGAAGCTAGGGCTGCTACCAGCCACACCTTCTACCAGTGGAAAAGGTCCACTTCCAGAGAGGGAGAGTGAAGTCAGCATAGGAGGAAAAGTAGTGATGTGCAGATAGGAGAGATGAATGGAGGGAGAATCCAGGAGACAGAGTCCTTGGTGTGTTGTTTTGTTTCAGTCTCGAGCTCACCCCGGAAAACATCAACAACTTCCTTTTTTGCTTAAGTTTTGTGTTTGAGTTGGGTCTTTGTCACTGAAATGAAAACAGGTCCTAACCCTGGTGTCCTTCCTAACTCCTACCTCTCACCTGTCATTTCAGCTGGCAAACTGGTACTGACGAATACTTTTTAAATGCTACTTTCTGAATATCACTTCTTTTCACAAAAATTTCTATGACACTCTCCCCTCCTGTAATGAGTCTATATTTCTTTGGCTTAATTTTAAAGTAAAAAAGGATATTACTGGGAACTTCCAGACTTTCAAAACACTGAGTGATCTAGGGCATAACCTAGGAATAGCTAAATATTGAATGCCCTAATCTGTTTTTAAGGTTGTAATGAGTTCGTCTCTGAGAATGACAGAATTCTTAATGTTGTCTAGTACGAGGTGATTACCATTATTGATAACATCTGAGCTGAATCTAAGTTTAAATTTTGGACTCCTATGAACTCAGCCTGCAGGAATTCCCTTGGGAGGAGGGGGGCTTTTAGAAAAACTGAAAGTTTTTCTATTTCAAGCTGCTGCAGGCCAGAAAATGGACTAATCTGATAAATGGCAGAGTTTACTGTTTTTACAAGTACATTTCCCAGGTGACTCAGGTAACTGTTTTGGAGAGCTTTGTTGTTCCCTGACTTCTTTAGAGTAATAATGGAGTACTAGAATACAGTTTCCAAGCCTTTAGCTAGTTTTCAGGGACTTAGTTGGTTAGCATCATGGACATGACTTCTTTAAAGAACGGGGATAGACCAGTCCAGCATGTGTTGGACTCTCATGATTTATTGCTGAAGAATCTGGGAGTTGGTGGAGTGCTTTTTGCTTGAGCAGATTTTCCTTTTTCTCCCCCCTTGAACCAATGAGTTTTATCTGAATATATTCAAATTCAAGTGTTTTTCACTAATTTGCAATGAACTCATATCAAGATGTTACTTTATAAGAGCAATTTCATATCCCTCAAACCCTCTAAGTATTTTTTTATATGCTCAAAGATCCTTTCTGACCTTAGAAGACATTAGGCACAATATCAAAAGCAGAGATGCAAAGGTGAAGATGTGGATTTGGATCCAAGAGGAGAGTGGGAGATCACATAAAGTATTGAGCCAAGAGCCAGTGAAGTTTACCTGAAGAAGTAGTTAAGGAGAAATTAAAGCCTGGGCTCCAATTCAGCTAGCTGTGAGAGGATGAGCTTTCCTTGCCTTGATTTTCCCTTCTGTGTAATGGGAATAGCAGGGAGTTGTTCTGAGTATAAAAGGATATAAAATTATAAAAAGCTTTTGAAAGATGGGACACAGTTCACTGACAGTAAACACTATGATTTTTGTAGTCCATCAAACCTTTCTCCATCAATGGGGCTGACAGCCTTCCCCGACATGGAGATGAGGACTGTTATAAATTAACATAGGTCATGTTTCTCACTTCTCAGAGCCTTCATCTATGTTGCCATTAATCCAAGTTTTATGGTTCAGTTTGAAAAACACAAGATTTTGAGTTCAAATTGCTTATGTTTGAGACCTGGAACGGAGGCAGGCAAGTCAGTTATCCTGTTCATTTGATGCTCGTATCCCTCTTTGGAGGAACATGGGGGCAGAGAGGGGGTGATAGGAACATGTGGGGAGTTGGTTTAGGAGGCATTGTTCGTTATTTGTCTGAATCAGAAAAGTGGGAATATTTGTCTTTTCAGTGTCATATATTCAATAGAATATATTTAATGCAATCTAACAAATGCATTGATGATGTAATTTTTACTGGATATTGTTAAGATAGTAATCATTCACCCTACTTTAGTTTTATCCTTATTACTCTGTTGAAAAGAGAGCATCTTTTTTCTTATTAAACTAGGAAGAGTCTCATGATGTGTTTTCACCCAGGACAATTTTCAGAGTGGAGGGAGAAGGTGTGTACAGCTAAGGGGAGGCTTTGCCTGGGTTATGTCTCACTCTTTTTCACATGGGCACCTATATGAACCTCTGATTTTCCTGTCCCTCCTTTCCTGATTCCCGGTAAGCATACAGGCTGCTGCCAGACTTTTCCTTCCAAATTACAACTTTGATTATGTAATTCTACAGAGCATAAATTTTGACGATTCCACACTGACTATTGAATTAAAGAGAAATGAATCAAACTGACATTCTGAATTCGTTAAAATAGGATTTAAACTTTTGTAGACATTTGATAAGATGTTTTAGTTTTTTTGTTTTGTTTTTTTTTTTTTTTTTTTGCTCTGTCAGATTAGATTATTTGCCCTTCCCCATATAGGGTCTGCTTCCTTTCTTTGGAAAGAGATTTTACTCGAGTTCTTCCTACTGAATTCCTGTATATTATGTAAGTCTTATCTCAAAAAACGACTGCCTCCGTGAAGTCTGCCATGGTCTCCTGACAGCTTTTAGTGTAAATGGTGAAGACCTATGTCGGGGTGATTTAGTGTGAGCATTTCAGAGATAGGCCTGGGGTGCTTCATCTTTGTTATTCATAACCTGAGCATTGATCATGTAGTAGGCCTACAAGGAATATTTCTTGAACTGCAAATTGAGTTTGAATGCTGTCTTCAACTTTTCTTTACACACATCGTTATTGCTATTTCCTAGGATTCAGCTAAGTCCTCCTCCACAAATTCTTCAATAAATGCAGCCAGTAGCTTCCCTCCTGGAAGTTGAAGTTTGACTTCAAACTCTCATCTCCTGCATTTTGTTTCTCTTGCCTATTTTCTAATATGTTCGCTCCTCAAATTGCATCTTAAATTCCTTAAAAACCCAGACTAAGTTGAATGCAAAGCATGTGGGAACTACCCTGTTAGATTCCTGTGGGACCCAAGGAATTTAACAAAAATCCCCTACCCCTGGACAAGCAGAGCAAGACTAACTCCATTTTGTGCTACACCCACCATCTCATGTATAACCCCCACATGACCTACTTATTGCTTAAGACACTCCCCCACCCTAGTCAAGCCGCTGAGCACACCCTTACTGGAAACCAGCTCATATAGGAATGCGGAACCCCTAACCGCCAAAGAATGTAAACCTCACCTTCTGCCCGCCAAACTTGCGCGCCAATTCTGACCAGAGTGATAGGCTAATTCAAACAGTCACTATAGGGTAAATTGTAATTCAATTGGCCACCTGCGTGTGGACGGACATGACTATGCAACTTTCTGTGTGTGTTACAATCTCATTGGCCACTGGCCCCTATAAAACTGCTATGCCTCTTAACCTAGGGGTCCAAGTCCCCGCTCCTCTGTGTCGGGTATACTTGGGCCCAAGCTCGAGCTTGCAAATAAACCCTCGTGCATTTGCATCGGTATCGGCTCCTTGGTGGTCTCTCAGTTTCGAAACCGGGGGCATTACACTTCCCACAGTAGGAGAAATGTCTTAAAAGGAAGAGACCAATTTTGTTGCCTGCTGTGCCTGGATATCCCGGAAAGTACAGGTGCTGTAAACTGTTGGTAAAGAAGCGCTAATGACCTGAAGACCAGAATCTCTCCTTGAAGAATTTTTGATAAATCATTATTAAGCAAATTCTATTTCTCATTTTTGTGAAGATTCAGGATTCACTTGGATTGCTTAATTTAAACAAATGTGAGGTAAAATTGTTTGGGCTAATTTACCAGAAATCAATAAGTGAAGCAATGGGAGGCTCTCAGGTTTTATCAACAAAGAGGAGTTGAACTAGTGGATTAATTCTTCCTTGGTGGATGGTGCCTGCAATTTGGGTAGCTGCCGCCAGCTGAATGGTGATGGCTGGTAGCTATAATGGCAGCTGCATGACATTACCCCTGGGGTTCTAACATTATAATATACATTCCTGGGTTCTACCCACCCTTGAAGTTTCTAATTCATATGGTTTGAATTGGGAACCAAATATGAGTTTTTGCGGAAAAGTTCCCAGCTGATCTTGATGTACGTCTTCAGTTAGAAGCCATTGATTGCAGTCTTGGGGTGCAAGACTAGGTTTTCTTCAGGTAAGGATAACTAGAACCAAAGATAGAAAGCAACAAGCCCTTGACTTTGCTATTTCTATATAATTATTTATGAAGAAATTACAGGCATGCTGATGAACTTTTTTTGTCTCCTTATGATACCAAAGTTAGAGTCAGAGAAATGCACATTCCCAAGTATAGAACGTGGGATGTACTTTGCAAGCAATACCTGATAAAAGTTGTGAGTATTTAAGTTTGTCTTTTATCTTAAATGAAGGTCTTTAGTATTTGTTTTCAGGTATGGAAGATTTTTATGGCTTCAAGGCGCCTTTCCAGCTATTCCTAACTTCTATTCAAAGGGAAGGTGTGATTTTTTTTCTGGAAAGCTCCCAGTTGCTCTGCAATACTTATTTACCCTTCACTATTCTTGCTCTGTTAACCTATGGCCTGCTGCATGGTTACTGAGCCCTTGGATTCATTCTCTCTCTCCCCCGCTCCAACTCAGAATTGCCTTCTAAAAAGAAAAGTGAAAGTTTTGGACCTATCCATGTTACTAACTCCCTCATTCAGGGCCCCATTCCGTTTATTTTACTGTCTTCTTTAAACAGGCTACACATTTTAAAATCTGAATGCTTAAGAATCATCAAAGCTGTTTTTAAACAAGATTATTTAGTTGATATATGGCTGTTATTAGTATGAACTGTGCTTAACAATTTCTCAGGAAACCACAAGCATTAGTCTGGAGGGAGGTAGGCACTGAGTATTCACCACATCTGTGCCATATGGATGCTTCTCTTTGAAAACAGTCTTTTACCCCAGTCCTTTTGGTACTTATATCAACTTAAATGGGAGCTATGGAGTAGAATATTGTTCTAGGAGAGTGTTTTATTAAGATCGACATTCTGTGAACATTTATTGAGTAGGTAATGTGCCAGCCATTGTGGATGGATGTCATTCAGATATTTTACATGAGAAAATGGAGGATTAGGGACTTCATACTTTGCTCGAGATCATAACTGCTTGGTGAACATTTCATCTCTCACTCATCTAAGTCAGCATCCATTTGGCTCACTACTCCATCGCACTGTGACTTAAAACATTGACATTGCAAAGGAGCCAGATTCAGAGCATCTATCCATACTTCCTTCATCCTATGTGAAGGGTGCTACAATGGCACACTAATGCCACTGCTGCTCTAGTTAATAACACCATCTGATGTGTCATGTGGTGAATGTACACATTGACTTCCACAGAAACAAACTGCCCCTGGAAAAATAGGCATGCTCTTGAAAATCTAACAGGTTTATTTAGGAGTTGAAATTCAGTTAAGAAGTTATTGTGATATTTTCCCTCCAATTTGGCTTTCACCTGTGTTCAGTGGAAGACTTCTGACTTTAGGCAACATCTTGGGTGGATTCTGTACATTTCTGGTCAATTTTGATTACTGGAGCTCAGCTCACTTTTCCACTTTCGGGCTCACATTGAATCCACACTCCACATATTTTGCTCGGTCTCTCAGGCTGGAGGACTTCTGGTGTCCTGGAACAGGAGGAGGGAGAGGGGAAGAGGCACTATTATAGATGTCTCCCAGTTGTTTATTGATGGGTCTGTACTGGCTTTGGTGCCTCTGTGGAACAGCATCCATGTGTAGGCCTCCTTCTGGGGCACAAGTGTGTGGTCTCCATACTACCTCATTCTCTGATGTTGGAATCCCTTATTCTCCAGGCCGCATGGTCCCTACCATGAGCAATATAGCCACAGTGTCCTGCTGTCGCAATCTGCCTTCAGCCAGCACTTGGTAAACAGCTTTCTTGGAAGCTTCCATGAAAGACAACTAGAGCACAGCTAATATCTGCATGGTACATTTGGCCCTTAGGAAATCAAGCGTCTTTTTTTCCTTCAACCACGTCCACTTTCTATCACAATACCATTCTCATTTTTTTCCTTGCTCAAATAGGCAGAGGCTAAGCTTACCTGCAAGTAGCATCCCTTCTTGTAGGAAAGCCCTCTTGGAGTTTTTCCTAACCTTTTCTTCTTCAGAGAAGAAAAGCACTTCCCACTTGGAGAGAGATTCTCTCTCACTTTGCATTCAAGGTCAATGTCTTCCCCACCTCCTTTTCTGGTGTAACAGTCATTCCAACCTGCAATTAGAACCACATGGAGAACTTAAAAAAAAGGCTAATTGCCTCGGGTGGTACCACAGCCCCATTAAATAATCATCTCTTTGGGAGGCATTGGATTTGCAAGCTGGCAGGTGATTCTAACGTGTAGCCAACGGTGAGAACTGCTGTGCATAGATTAGAAGTGGGGGTCCTAACTGGTTTCGCCACATGTTAGGAAGACTTGGCAAGAGTTGCAGATGTACCAGCTGTTTGTAGGTGTTGACATTCTTTTTAAAACGTGGCTACTTTTGTTAGGTTGTGGAGCCTAACAAAGTATTCTGGAAAAAATTCCCCTCAACATCTTGTTGTGCAGGATGAAATGGCATCTATGAAATGACATAGAAAGTGAAGTGGGAAAGGGCCTTGCTGCTTTCCTCAGCTGTGGCCCCTAAAAGGGAGGTGACCATAAAATTAAATGGTGCCAAGTATTTGTGTCGTGAAGGAGTTATATGGATGGGTGCAGGCAGCTTACTTTCTATTCCTTCATTTCCAGGACAAAAAAAAAGCAGGCATGGCCTGTGGTTATTTTTTATTTTTAGGTTTGCTCTCCCTCCTTTTCTGTTTGTTTAAGGAATGCACAATGCTGAGGCTTTTTTTGCTGTGACTTAACTAGTCATGGTTTGATTGTTGTGAGAGGCAGAGTGAGTATAGCTGAGCAGTGAAAAATTCCATCTATGAAAACGAGAAACACAATCAACTCTAAAGTTTCTGGGGAAAAGGAAGCATTTTGATATGGAGATAGCAAAAAACCTCAGTGACTGGGGCAAGGAAAACCTGCCTTGGCTATGTAGAAACAGAAATTTTAAAGTGGAAAGAAAATGGGGTTCAGAGTCAGGAATCTTGTGGTCTGGACTTGCTTGACCCTGCCGCTGTTTTGGAGAGACAGTGGCTAGTAACCTAACATGTGGAGTCTACATGAGCCAGTCTGGAAACTGATTTTGGCTTTGCCACCGAGAAAGGAGAAGTCTCTGAACTTCTCCATGCCTCAGTCTCCTCATCTGTAAAATGGGGATCACAGTGGCATGTACATCAAGATCTTGATGAGGATTAAATGAAATAATATTATAAAATGTCCTATGTAAGCAGTTATTAAATAAAAAATAATAATTAAATTTGACCGACTCAATGGAAATTTCAATTTCCAAATCTCTCACATGAAGAGCTAGATGTCTCTGAGTTGCTTCCTTCCAGCACAATATAATGATCCTACCAGGTTTGGTGCTTTTCACTTGCCCAGGGTTTTTTTTTTTTTTTTTAATGTGATTGCAATGGACTCGATGTTTGTGTCCCCTGAAAATTCGTATGATGAAATTCTAACCCCCCAAGGATGATATTAGGACATGGGGCCTTCTGGTGGTAATTAGGTTGTGAATGTGGAACCTCATGAACAGAGTTAGGGCCCTGGTAAAGAGACCCCAGAGATCTCTTTGGTCCTCTTTCTGCTGTGGGAGGGCACAGTCTACAGCCTGAAGAGGACATCACCAGAGAGAGGATCCTGGCCCCCCAATCTCAAACTTCCAGCCTCCAGGACTGAAAGAAATAAATTTTTATTGTTTACAAGCCTTCCAGGCCATGGTACTTTGTCATGGCAGTTGAGACCCACTAAGACAACAAGTAACGCTCAAAATTAGCTTTGAAACTAAATAGGGCAATAAACCTCACCAATGGGATAAATGATCATATACCAGAACTTTGATTTATTTAAAAATTATTATGATAAATAACAACGATTTTCTTGCCCTTCAGGAAGATCAGTTCTTGAGTCAGAAACAGTTTATTATACTGGACACACCGTGAAATTACAGAACTGGATGCTCATGTGAAGTCCCCAGTGTTTCCTCCACAATCTAACCATAAACTCATGACATCTGGCCTCATGTCTTTGTTCTCACTGCTCTTACTGCCTGGAATGCCCTTTGTCTCCACAGCACTGAAGAGAGAAGACTGTCTTTCACTGACAAACTCACATGCTTTGCCACAGCCTCCTTGATTGCTTGAGTTGGAAACAACAGTTACCCTTTCTGTGCTCCTTCCATGACATGTATTGATGTCTCTGGTGGAAATTGTGGAGCTGCATGCTACAGTTCACTGCATCATAACACACGGTCTTTAAATGAAAGAATTTAGGGAGACCAGTTTGTGTTTTTTGAACTTACTTTTTACCTTAAACGCTAAGTAACACTTAGTGACTTTTTTCTTGGTAACTAAGAGGGTTCTTTTCTATTGATGGTGGTGTGTCTGCTTTATAACTTCGGTACATCAAATACTTCAAAATTATTTGATTGTAGGTTCTGTGGTAAATATTTTTTGCAAATAGTCAACTAGTTTGAAGTACACTGTGTAATAGGCCTAGCAAAGTATAGTACCCATGTAGTATATATATATTATATATATTTTAATAATATCAGGTAGAATATGATTTTTACATAGTTTTTCTTTCATTTTCCTTAGAAATTAGAAAATTATGCATGGGGCAGGGAGTTGTAGCAGATTACCTATATTTACAAAAAAAAAAAAAAAAACATTCTGCCTTAAAAATGTCACCACATTGTAATTTTGTAATTTTTTAGTTTAAAAAAATTTTTTTTAAATGTTTATTTTTGACAGAGAGAGAGACAGAGCATTAGCGGGGAGGGGCAGAGAGAGAGGGAGACACAGAATCCGAAGCAGGCTCCAGGCTCTGAGCTGCCAGCACAGTGTTCAACATGGGGCTTGAATCCACGAAACTACAAGATCATGACTTGAACCAAAACCAAGACTCATACCCTTAACAGACTGAGCCACCCAGCCATCCCAGATCCTTCAGAGCTCTTGATAGATACATGTTTTCCAAACATTTTTTGTCTCTGTCTATGGCTTGCATTTATATTTTAACAGTGGCTTTTAAATATTTAAATTTTGATGAAGTCTAATTCATTTTTTTTCATATTATAGTTCTTACTCCTTGTGACTTGTAAGAATAATACTTCTTTCTCTGTTTTCATCGAAAAGTTTTATAACTTTAGGCTTTATATCTAGGCCTATGAGTTATTTTAAGTTGATTTTTTACGTATACTCTGAGGTTTATTACTATTTTTACATAGGGGTAATCAATTGTTCCATACTGTTTGTTGAAAAGATTATCCCCTCTATTGAATTTCCCTGATACCTTTATAATAAATGAATTGGCTAAATATGACCTAACCATATTTATATATTTTCTGTTCTGTTCCATTCATCTGTATGTATTATTTAAGTCATACTATCTTGATTATTATAGTTTTATTTATTTATTTATTTTTTAATTTTTTTAATGTTTATTTATTTTTGAGACAGAGAGAGACAGAGCATGAATGGGGGAGGGTCAGAGAGAAAGGGAGACACAGAATCCGAAGCAGGCTCCAGGCTCTGAGCTGTCAGCACAGAGCCCGATGCGGAGCTCGAACTCACGGCCTGTGAGATCATGACCTGAGCCGAAGTCGGACACTTAACCGACTGAGCCCCCCAGGCGCCCCGATTATTATAGTTTTATAATGAAGTCTTGAAATCAAGTAGTAGAAGTTCTACAACTTGATCTTTGAAAAATATTTATATATTTTAGATATTTGCATTTCTGTAGAAACTTGAGAATTAGCTTGATAGTTTCCACAAAAAGGAAATATTTCTGGGGTTTTATTGGGATTGTGTTGAATCTTTAGATCTACTTGAGAAGAAATGACATACTCACAATGCTGAATCTTTTGCTTTATTAACACAATATATTTCTTAATTTCTTTAGGTCTGTAATTTCTCTCGGAAATGTTTCTTTTGCCATTTTTAGATCTTGTAAAATATTTACGATTACCCCTAAATATTTAATATTTTCTGGTGCTATGGTAAGTGGTGATGCTTTGTTTTAAATTTTGATTCCCAGTTGTTTATTGCTAGCATAAGGAAAAACCATAGATTTTTATAGATTGACCCTATATCTTGCAATCTTTGTAAACTCACTAATTTTAATAGCATTTCTTCATGAGTAGATTCCACAGGTTTGTCTACATAGACTATTATATTTTGGGGGAATAAAAAGAAGCATAAACCCCCCAATCCATGAACATCTGATTTATTTCTCTTGCCTTATGGTACTGTATAGGACCTTTACAACAGTGTTGAATGGAAATAGTGAGAGTGGACATCCTTGTCTTGTTCTTGAACTTAGCAGGAATGCACTCAGTCTTTAAGTATTTAGTGTGATATTAGCAGTAAGTTTTTCATAGATGTTCTTTCTTAGTTTCAAGAAGTTTTCTTCTCTTTTTAGCTTTCTGGGAGTTTTTATCATGAATGGATGTTAAATTTGGTCAAGGCCATTTTCTGTACCTATTGATAATTATATGGTCCTTCCTTCTGTAGGCTCTATAATTAATAAATTGTATTGAATGGTTTTTGAATGTTAAAGCAAACTTGTGTTTCTAGAACAAAACCAAAATACATAATATTTTTTAAATATATATTTGGATTAAATTTGCTAAAATTTTATTAAAGAATTTTGTGTCTATGTTCATGATATATATTAGTCTTTACTTCTTTTAATGGGATGTCTTTATCTGGTTTTGGTATTAAGGTAATGGATGCCCTCATAAAATGACTGAGGATGTGCCTACATCTCCCCCACCTCTCCCCACTTTATTTTCTGGAATAATTTGTGTATACATGACATTTCTTTCTTAAGTGTTTGGTAGAATTAATAAGTAAATCTATCTGGGTCTGGACTTTTGCAGGAAGTTTTTAAGCTATAAATTTGTTTTCTGTAATATAGGACTATTTAGGTTATCTTTTCTTTTAAGAGAGCTTTGGTAGATCATGTTTTTCAAATAACTTAACCCTTTCATCAAAGTTGTCAAAATTATTGACATAGAGTTGTTTATAATCTTTCCTTATTGTCTTTTAATGTCTCTAGGTTATATCCCACTCATTTGGATTTGGTAGTTTGTATTTCTTTCTGTCTCTCTTTCTTCCTCCTCCCTTCCTCCTTTCCTCTGTGTCTCTATATTATTTCCAGTGCTTCTCATTCTTTTTTTTTTTTTTCAAAATTTTACTTAGATTCTAGTTAGTTAACATATAGTGCAATATTGGTTTCAGGAGTAGAATTTAGAGATTCACCACTTACATGCAACACCCGGTGCTTAACACAAGTGCCCTACTTAATGCCCATCACCCATTTAGCCCATCCCCACCCATCTCTTCTCTATCAACCCTCTGTTCTCTATAGTTAAGAGTGTCTTTTGGTTTGCTTCCCTCTCTTTTTTCCTCCTTCCCCTATGTTCATCCATTTTGTTTATTAAATTCCACATGTGAGTGAAAAAAATATATTTGTCTTTCTCCAACTTATTTTGCTTAGCATATTATGCTCTAGCTCCTTCACATTGTTGCAGATGGCAAGATTTCATTGTTTTTGATGGTTGAGTAATATTCCATTATATATATTCCATTACACACACACACACACACACACACGCATGCACACACACGCACCACATTTTCTATAGCCATTTATCACTTGATGGACATTTGTGCTCTTTGCATAATTTGGCTATTGTTGATAATACTGCTGTAACCATCAGGGTACATGTACCCTTTTGAATCAGTATTATTTGGGTAAATACCTAGTAGTACAATTGCTAGGTCATAGGGTAGTTCTATTTTTAACTTTTTGAGGAAACTCTACTGTTTTCCAGAGTGGCTACTCCAGTTTGCATTCTCAGCAACACTTTAAATAGGAATGTTCTCCTTTCTCTGCATCCTTGCCAACATCTCTTGTTTCCTGTCATTAATTTTAGCCATTCTGATAGGTGTGAGGTGGTATCTCATTATGGTTTTGATTTACATTTCTCTGATAATGAATGATGTTGAGCAGTTTTTCATGCATCTGTTAGCCATTTGGATGTCATTGGAAAAACTTGTATTCCCACAACTGAATCGTCAACTAATCTTCGACAAAGTAGGAAAGACTATCCAATGGAAAAAAGACAGTCTCTTCAATCAATGGTGTTGGGAAAACTGAACAGCGACATGCAGAAGAATGAAAATGGACCATTTTCTTATGCCATACACAAAAATAAATTCAAATCGGATAAAAGACCTAAATATGAGACAGGAAACCATCAAAATCCTAGAGGAGAATATAGGCAGCAACCTCTTTGACCCTGGGCACAACAACTTCTTACTAGACGTGTTGCCAGAGTCAAGGGAAACAAAAGCAAACATGACCTATTGGGACTTCCATAAGATAAAGAGCTTCTGCACAGCAAAGGAACAATCAACAAAACTAAAAGGCTGCCTAGAAATGGGAGAAGATATTTGCAATTGACATAGTGATAAAGGGTTAGTATCCAAAATCCATAAAGAACTTATCAAATTCAACACCTAAAAAGCAAATAATCCAGTTAAGAAATGGGCACTGTTCCTCATTTTTATGTGTGTATTGAAAAGTCCCTCTGGAATCATTTTCCTTTTTCCCCAAAGATTATTTTTAAGAGATTTTTTGCACTGCATGCCTGCTATCAATGAGTTATCTCTGATTTATATATCTGCAAAAGCCTTTATTTCACCTTCCTTTTTTAAAAGATATTTTGCTGGGTGTAGAATTCTAGGTTATATTTATTTTTATTCTTTGCATTGTCTTCTGGCTTATATTATTTCTAGCCAAAATTTCACATCATTCTTATCTTTGGTCCTTAAGATATAATGTTTCTGGTTATTTTAAAGTACTGTTAAAAAAGTACTAATTTTTTTTTTTTATCAATTTGATGAGGATTTGATATGAGGTAGGTTGTTGGTGTTTTGTTTCGTTTTGTTTTGTTTTGGTTTTTTGTCAGTCTTTGGCCACTGGGGTTATTGGGTTTGTGGCTTTCTGCTTTTTAGTTTTCAGCAATTTTTAAAAATTTTATTTGAAATCTTTTAATTGGAGTTTTTAGGAGTTACTAGGAAGATGGCGGCATAGGAGGACGCTGGGCTCACCGTGTGTCCTGCTGATCACTTAGATTCCACCTACACCTGCCTAAAGAACCCAGAAAACCGCCAGAGGATTAGCAGAATGGAGTCTCGAGAGCCAAGCGCAGACGAGAGGCCCACAGAAGAGGGCAGGAAGGGCGGCGAGGCGGTGCGCGCTCCATGGACTGGCGGGAGGGAGCCAGGGCAGAGGGGCGGCCCACCGGCCAAGCAGAGCCCCTGAGTCTGGCTGGCAAAAGCGGAGGGGCCGGACGGACTGTGTTCCGACAGCAAGCACGACTTAGCTTCTGGGAGGTCATAAGTTAACAGCTCTGCTCGGAAAGCGGGAAGGCTGGACGACAAAGGGAGGGAGAGTTGCTGAGCCCGGGGACGACAGAGCTCAGTTTGGTGGGGAACAAAGGCGCTCGCCAGCGCCATCTCCCTCGCCCATCCCCCAGCCGAAATCCCAAAGGGAACCAGTCCCTGCCAGGGAACTTGCTCGCTCCGCACAAACACCCAACTCTGTGCTTCTGTGGAGCCAAACCTCTGGCAGCGGATCTGACTCCCTCCCGCTGCCACAGGGCCCCTCCTGAAGTGGATGACCTAAGGAAAAGCGAGCTAAGCCTGCCCCTCCTGCCCCCGTGCACCTTGCCTACCCACCCCAGCTAATACGCCAGGTCCCCAGCACCACAAGCCTGGCAGTGTGCAAGTAGCCCAGATGGGCCATGCCACCCCACAGCGAATCCCGCCCCTAGGAGAGGGGAAGAGAAGGCACACACCAGTCTGACTGTGGCCCCAGCGGTGGGCTGGGGGCAGACATCAGGTCGCACTGCGGCCCCGCCCACCAACTCCAGTTATACACCACAGCACAGGGGAAGTGCCCTGCAGGTCCTCACCACTCCAGGGACTATCCAAAATGACCAAACGGAAGAATTCCCCTCAAAAGAATATCTAGGAAATAACAACAGCTAATGAACTGATCAAAAAGGATTTAAATGATATAACAGAAAGTGAATTTAGAATAATAGTCATAAAATTAATCACTGGGCTTGAAAACAGTATAGAGGACAGCAGAGAATCTATTGCTACAGAGATCAAGGGACTAAGGAACAGTCAGGAGGAGGTGAAAACCACTTTAAACGAGATGCAAAATAAAATGGAAACGTCCATGGCTCAGATTGAAGAGGCAGAGGAGAGAATAGGTGAACTAGAAGATAAAATTATGGAAAAAGAGGAAGCTGAGAGAAAGAGAGATAAAAAAAATCCAGCAGTATGAGGGGAAAATTAGGGAACTAAGTGACACACTAAAAAGAAATATACGCATAATTGGTATCCCAGAGGAGGAAGAGAGAGGGAAAGGTGCTGAAGGGGTACTTGAAGAAATAATAGCTGAGAACTTCCCTGAACTGGGGAAGGAAAAAGGCATTGAAATCCAAGAGGCACAGAGAACTCCCTTCAGACGTAACTTGAATCGATCTTCTGCATGACGTATCATAGTGAAACTGGCAAAATACAAGGATAAAGAGAAAATTCTGAAAGCAGCAAGGGATAAACGTGCCCTAACATATAAAGGGAGACCTATAAGACTCGTGACTGATCTCTCTTCTGAAACTTGGCAGGCCAGAAAGACATGGCAGAGATCTTCAATGTGATGAACAGAAAAAATATGCAGCCGAGAATCCTTTATCCAGCAAGTCTGTCATTTAGAATAGAAGGAGAGATAAAGGTCTTCCCAAACAAACAAAAACTGAAGGAATTTGTCACCACTAAACCAGCCCTACAAGAGATCCTAAGGGGAATCCTGTGAGACAAAGTACCAGAGACATCGCTACAAGCATAAAACATACAGACATCACAATGACTCTAAACCCATATCTTTCTAAAATAACACTGAATGTAAATGGACTAAATGCGCCAACCAAAAGACATAGGGTATCAGAATGGATAAAAAACAAGACCCATCTATTTGCTGTCTACAAGAGACTCATTTTAGACCTGAGGACACCTTTAGATTGAGAGTGAGGGGATGGAGAACTATTTATCATGCTACTGGAAGCCAAAAGAAAGCTGGAGTAGCCATACTTATATCAGACAAACTAGACTTTAAATTAAAGGCTGTAACAAGAGATGAAGAAGGGCATTATATAATGATTATAGGGTCTATCCATCAGGAAGAGCTAACAGTTATAAATGTCTATGTGCCGAATACGGCAGCCCCCAAATATATAAAACAATTACTCATAAACATGAGCAACCTTATTAATAAGAATGTGGTCATTGCAGGGGACTTTAACACCCCACTTACAGAAATGGATAGATCATCTAGACACACGGTCAATAAAGAAACAGGGGCCTGAATGATACATTGGATCAGATGGACTTGACAGATATATTTAGAACTCTGCATCCCAAAGCAACAGACTATACTTTCTTCTCGAGTGCACATGGAACATTCTCCAAGATAGATCATATACTGGGTCACAAAACAACCCTTCATAAGTTTACAAGAATTGAAATTATACCATGCATACTTTCAGACCATAATGCTATGAAGCTTGAAATCAACCACAGGAAAAAGTCTGGAAAACCTCCAAAAGCATGGAGGTTAAAGAACACCCAGTAAAGAATGAGTGGGTGAATGAGGCAATTAGAGAAGAAATTAAAAAATATATGGAAACAAATGAAAATGAAAATACAACAATCCAAACACTTTGGGATGCAGCAAAGGCAGTCCTGAGAGGAAAATACATTCAATCCAGGCCTATCTCAAGAAACAAGAAAAATCCCCAATACAAAATCTAACAGCACACCTAAAGGAAAGAGAAGCAGAACAGCAAAGGCAGCCTAAACCCAGCAGAAGAATAGAAATAATAAAGATCAGAGCAGAAATAAACAATATAGAATCTAAAAAAAGGGTAGAGCAGATCAACGAAACCAAGAGTTGTTTTTTTGAAAAAATTAACAAAATTGACAAACCTCTAGCCAGGCTTCTCAAAAAGAAAAGGGAGATGACCCAAATAGATAAAATCATGAATGAAAATGGAATTACAACCAATCCCTCAGAGATACAAACAATTACCAGGGAATACTATGAAAAATTATATGCCAACAAATTGGACAACCTGGAAGAAATGGACAAATTCCTAAACACCCACACTCTTCCAAAACTCAATCAGGAGGAAATAGAAATCTTGAACAGACCCATAACCAGTGAAGAAATTGAATCAGTTATCAAAAGTCTCCCAACAAATAAGAGTCCAGGACCAGATGGCTTCCCAGGGGAGTTCTACCAGACGTTTAAAGCAGAGATAATACCTATCCTTCTCAAGCTATTCCAAGAAATAGAAAGGGAAGGAAAACTTCCAGACTCATTCTATGAAGCCAGTATTATTTTGATTCCCAAACTAGAGACCCAGTAAAAAAAGAGAACTACAGGCCAATATTCCTGATGAATATGGATGCAAAAATTCTCACTAAGATACTAGCAAATCGAATTCAACAGCATATAAAAAGAATTATTCACCATGATCAAGTGGGATTCATTCCTGGGATGCAGGGCTGGTTCAACATTCGCAAATCGATCAACGTGATACATCACATTAATAAAAGAAAAGATAAGAACCATATGATCCTGTCAATCGATGCAGAAAAGGCCTTTGACAAAATTCAGCTCCCTTTCTTAATAAAAACCCTTGAGAAAGTCGGGATAGAAGGAACATACCTAAACATCATAAAAACCATTTATGAAAAGCCCACAGCTAACATCATCCTCAATGGGGAAAAACTGAGAGCTTTTTCCTGAGATCAGGAACACGACAGGGATGCCCACTCTCACCGCTGTTGTTTAACACAGTGTTGGAAGTTCTAGCATCAGCAATCAGACAACAAAAGGAAATCAAAGGCATCCAAATTGGCAAAGATGAAGTCAAGCTTTCGCTTTTTGCAGATGACGTGATACTATACATGGAAAGTCCGATAGACTCCACCAAAACTCTGCTAGAACTGATACATGAATTCAGCAAAGTTGCAGGATACAAAATCAATGTACAGAAATCAGTTGCATTCTTATACACTAACAATGAAGCAACAGAAAGACAAATAAAGAAACTGATCCCATTCACAATTGCACCAAGAAGCATAAAATACCTAGGGATAAATCTAACCAAAGATGTAAAAGATCTGTATGCTGAAAACTATAGAAAGCTTATGAAGGTAATTGAAGAAGATTTAAAGAAATGGAAAGACATTCCCTGCTCATGGATTGGAAGAATAAATATTGTCAAAATGTCAATACTACCCAAAGCTATCTACACATTCAATGCAATCCCAATCAAAATTGCACCAGCATTCTTCTCACAACTAGAACAAGCAATCCTAAAATTCATATGGAACCACAAAAGGCCCCGAATAGCCAAAGTAATTTTGAAGAAGAAGACCAAAGCAGGAGGCATCACAATCCCAGACTTTAGCCTCTACTACAAAGCTGTCATCATCAAGACAGCATGGTATTGGCATAAAAACAGACACATAGACCAATGGAATAGAATAGAAACCCCAGAACTAGACCCACAAACGTATGGCCAACTCATCTTTGACAAAGCCGGAAAGAAGATCCAATGGAAAAAAAGACAGTCTCTTTAACAAATGGTGCTGGGAGAACTGGACAGCAACATGCAGAAGGTTGAAACTAGACCACTTTCTCACACCATTCACAAAAATAAACTCAAAATGGATAAAGGACCTGAATGTGAGACAGGAAACCATCAAAACCTTAGAGGAGAAAGCAGGAAAAGAACTCTCTGACCTCAGCCATAGCAATCTCTTACTCGGCACATCCCCAAAGGCAAGGGAATTAAAAGCAAAAGTGAATTACTGGGACCTTACGAAGATAAAAAGCTTCTGCACAGCAAAGGAAACAACCAACAAAACTAAAAGGCAACCAACGGAATGGGAAAAGATATTTGCAAATGACATATCGGACAAAGGGCTAGTATCCAAAATCTATAAAGAGCTCACCAAACTCCACACCCGAAAAACAAATAACCCAGTGAAGAAATGGGCAGAAAACATGAATAGACACTTCTCTAAAGAAGACATCCAGATGGCCAACAGGCACATGAAAAGATGTTCAACGTCGCTCCTTATCAGGGAAATACAAATCAAAACCACACTCAGATATCACCTCACGCCAGTCAGAGTGGCCAAAATGAACAAATCAGGAGACTATAGATGCTGGCGAGGATGTGGAGAAACGGGAACCCTCTTGCACTGTTGGTGGGAATGCAAATTGGTGCAGCCACTCTGGAAAACAGTGTGGAGGTTCCTCAAAAAATTAAAAATAGACCTACCCTATGACCCAGCAATAGCACTGCTAGGAATTTACCCAAGAGATACGGGAGTACTGATGCATAGGGGCACTTGTACCCCAATGTTTATAGCAGCACTCTCAACAATAGCCAAATTATGGAAAGAGCCTAAATGTCCATCAACTGATGAATGGATAAAGAAATTGTGGTTTATATACACAATGGAGTACTACAGGGCAATGAAAAAGAATGAAATATGGCCCTTTGTAGCAACGTGGATGGAACTGAAGAGTGTGATGCTAAGTGAAATAAGCCATACAGAGAAAGACAGATACCATATGGTTTCACTCTTATGTGGATCCTGAGAAACTTAACAGAAACCCATGGGGGAGGGGAAGAAAAAAAAAAGAGGTTAAAGTGGGAGAGAGCCAAAGCAGAAGAGACTGTTAAAAACTGAGAACAAACTGAGGGTTGATGGGGGGTGGGAGGGAGGGGAGGGTGGGTGATGGGTATTGAGGAGGGCACCTTTTGGGATGAGCACTGGGTGTTGTTTGGAAACAATTTTGACAATAAATTTCATATATTGAAAAAAAATGAAATCTTTTAATTGGTTTCATGCTTCTTCATCTCCTATCATTTTCCTACTTCTCTGCATAGGGAAGTTAAATGAAAATATATGACATTTCAGTACCACTAGCCTTCTAAAGAAGGTTGATGTGTGGGGAAAAAAAGAAAATGTCAAATAAAAATCTACCTTCTTTTTTTTGTCTTTTTATGATATTTAGTAGTAAATTAGGTTCAGAAATATTTCTACACTCCTAGAAAATAGGTAATATACACTTACCTTTCTCAACACAGGGATTATTAGACAATTTCTTTTATAAGTTATCTCTTTAGCTTTTTTTTTTAATAAATTTTTTAAAGTTTATTTATTTTTGAGAGAGAGACAGAGAAAGTTAGAGGGGGAGGGGCAGAGAGAGAGGGAGAGAGAATCTAAAGCAGGATCTACACTGTCAGCATGGAGCCTGACGTGGGTCTTGAACCCACAAACCATGAGGTTATGACCTGGGCTGAAACAAAGAATTGGACACTTAACCCACTGAGCCACCCAGGCACCCCTGATCTCCTTAGCTTTTAAGTAGTTCTTTGACCATTCTGAGCACCATGAAAATCCACATGATTGTAATGATTTTTATAAGCATCTATTAAGAATGGTATATTTGTGTATTTTTCAGGACACTATTATGTTCTGTAAAATATGTAAATATTTTGTATATTGGTAAATTGGTAAACAGTTATTATATGCTACAGTCTTATTGTAGTATTTTATGGTTTAAGAGCAGAGTGGACAGGGATGCCTGGGTAGCTCTGTTGGTTAAGTGTCTGACTTCAGCTCAGGTCATGATCTTGTGCTTTGAGAGTTCTGTCCTGACAACTCAGAGCCTGGAGCCTGTTTCACATTCTATGTCTCTCTCCCTCTCTGCCCCTTCTCCACTTGCACTCTGTCTTTCTCTCAAAAATAAATAAACATTTAAAACAATTTAAGAGCAGAGTGGACAGATTAAGACTCTGGGTACTTCATTTTTGAATAGTTTGACAATATTGTAGACAAATATTGAAAACTATAGCACTTTTCTGGAACTTTGTTCTAAGAAAATTTGTAATTTTACTATTTAGCTCTATCTTATTTATTAGACCATCACATGGTTGAATGTCTGTTGATATAGTAAGAAAAACAAAAAAAGTCCTTAACACTAATAAACCTATGCTCAGGTCAAGCAGAATTATAAGGATATTATAATCTCTATGTGCCCCCAAATAAACTAGTGCTATGGTTGGTATTGTTAGCTTAGTGGCTAGAGTATATCTAAACTGGTAACTGGTATTTCTGGAGTGTTTGACATTGAAAGAAACATTTTAATAGCAACGTTATATACAGTACTTTACAATTTACTGGCAATTTCCTCAACATCTTATGAGGTGTTAGTAATTTCCTTAACATTTTATGATGTGAGGGGCACCTGGGTGGCTCAGTTGGTTAAGCGTCTGACTTTGGCTCAGGTCATGATCTCACAGTTTGTGGGTTTGAGCCCCGCACCTGGCTCTGTGCTGACAGCTCGGAGCCTGGAGCCTGCTTCGGATTGTCTCCCTCTCTCAATCTGTTCCTTCCCTGCTCATGCTCTCTCTCTCCTTCAAAAACAAATAAAAAATATTTAAAAAAATAAAAAAAAATTATGATGTGAACAGGAAGAATTATTGTTATGTAAATTTAGTATCTAGGGCATTAAGAATTTAGATACTTTTCCAAGTCTATGCAAGCAATCAGGATTTTCAGGATTAGAAAATAGCCTTTGGATTTTCCAGGCATATTAATTCTCTTAATCCTGATCTCTGATGAGACAGATGGGTAAAAAGCTCTGTGTAAGAGATCTTTACTCACCTGTGCTATTTCTGTGGGTATCTCTGTTTTGGTTAATTTGAAACCAAGGTTACTCGCAACTCCTTAATTTGGACACAATTGATATAAGAAGTCAGTTTACTATTCCTTAAAAAAATGCAATGGCATTGGGCTAGTCATGGGAATTAAAGTATGTTAAAAATATCTCCTTTGCAGTCAAGAAACCCCATTGCTCACATTAATCGCTTTCCCAAACATTCACAACTATGTTTTAAAGAGAAGAGAATTACTCAAAGAAGTTGAGTATAAATTATGTATATATATGTATATATAAACACATATATATTTGAGAGAGACAGAGAGACAAGCTATTTATATGGCAGTAAAGAATTGTGGTCTGAGGTAACAGAGTTTGTTTTTAATGGGAGGAGTCTGGAAGGAAAATGAGCAACAGGGACATTGGATTTGAAATGTCTTTCCTAGTGATTCATTTGTTATGAAAGACTATTTCTGACTCGCAGATGAAATGTTACCATCTTATGAATTTTATCGGGAGAAGATGTTATGCTTTATGATATTTCATACATGAAAACTATGGGTCTCTTCTAAGTAATTTTCACATGTAATAAAAAGTCTGCAGTAGGCATTTGCTGGCATTGATTCAGCTCCTCAATGATTCCATCAAAGATCTAGGATTTTTTTTATCTCTTAGCTCCATTGTTTTTATTTTGTAGTCTTTTGTCCTTAGGTTTTCTGCCTTATGGATACAAGATGGCTTCTGAGGCTTCAGTCAACTAAGGATACCTTATTCAAATCAGGAAGCTAAAGGAAAGGACCATGTCTCAGTGTCTGTTTCGTTTTTAACTGTTACACAAAAATGTCAGAAGCCTCCTGGCAGACTTTTCTCTACATCTCATGGCCAGGACTAGATCATGTAACTATCCCTAGCTGCTAGGGAGGCTGTGAAATCAAGAAACAAAACTTTCATGATTGACTGAGTCTAATCATAATGTATCACTTGTGTCTGGGCACATTTCTACTGTAAGGCATTAAGTGTAGGGGTAAATACTGGCCAATAACTAACAGTGTGTGTCACATGCAGTCATACTTTTATCCTTTATTACTATGACTTAAGTAGTACTCTTCTATATAATATAGCAGCAGTCTGTGTATTCATGAAGAAAAAATTACCCTGTACTCTAAAATTCTTTACAAGTGACAAAATGCCTCTCTGAAGCAACTTTATGGAAAAGTTTCTTTTCCATTAATGGAGGAAAAGCTAACTAATTTGTCAAAGATTTGATTACAGATCCAGAATAGAAAGAAAATAAAACCTGCTCCTCAAAATATATAAACATAAATTATCATAAAGCTTCCATGAAAGCAAAAGATACTCCTAAATTTAAGCTGTACAGTAATTGCACAGGAAATATTGGTGCTTTCGCTTGCTTGCTTCTAGAATCTTTGACAGTGAGCAGATACCAAGATTTGGGTCATATGTCTGTGTTACATCATTTAATCATCAGGATACTGAAGTAAATTGTTGGAAATAAATTTAACAGATATATAGTAAACATACACTTTGTTTCAGGAACTCTGGTAGCCTAATCAAGATAAAATGGATGTAAATTAAATTCTTCCTTCAGTGTCACAATAAAATGACATGAATTTCTCAGTAATACAGGGTAGGGAGTATTCAAAGTCTAAACAGGAAGTTGGGAGTTTTTTGTCACCAAGACCACCAACTTTGATATCAGTCCAAGAGGCTTGATATCAAAGTATGAGGCTACAAGTATAGGGTTAGCTTGTCAGTTTTAAACAAAATAAATAAAATTAATAAGCATCACACCAAAAACATTGTTTTTCCAGTTTGAGAATATGGAATATTAGGTGATAGTATTTTCCTATCTTCAAGCCAATTGTTATGGCATTCTGAAGCCATAGTTTAAGTTACATAGGCAAAAGAAATAATGCTGTTACATTTAAGAGATATGTTCATATACAAGTTATATTCAATGTTCATTCTAGAGGCATTTCATCAAAGAATAGTAAAGTGTCCTGGTGCATAGACATTTATTTTGAAAATATGATGATCTGAGCCCCATGCTAAAGCACATGCCTTAATGCCTCTAATTAATGCCTCTAATCTCCATTTTAAAGATGTGGACTCTGAGTCTCAGGGATCAGTAATTTGCCCAACTACTCACAGGTTATATAGTCATGATGATAGTTCTGGCAACCCTAAGGGGTGGGGGATAAACTTTCTAATTCATTTCATACAAGTAATATAATAATGCTCAATCCTGGCTCACAATGAATCACCTATCTTTAGAAAAATATTACAGGCTTGCCCCCATCATATAGCAATTAATCAAAATTTCCTGGGGCAACTGGGTGGCTAAGTTGGTTAAACATTGGACTTTGCCTCGGGTCATAATCTTGTGGTTTGTGAGTTCGAGTCCCACATTGGGCTCTGTGCTGACAGCTCAGAGCCTGCAGCCTGCTTCAGATTCTGTGTCTCCTTCTCTCTCTGTCCCTACCCTGCTCGCACACTGTCTCTCTGTCTCTCAAAAATAAATAGACATTAAAAAAAGAAGAAAAAACCAGATGTCTAGTATTGGAGCCCAGGCATCAGTAGTGTTTAAAAGCAAAAAGCTCCTCAGGTGATTTTGTTGTGCGCCTAAACCTGAGAATTTCCAATTATACTGTAGGACAGAGGATAGGATTAATTAAATGGTTGAATCAGAGTGATCCATAGCCAGCTGGTGCTCAAATATTCAGTTCATGTGGCATTTCCTGTGCATGTGAATACAGACAAGTTCTTTGTGTCTTATTTGAAATATTGTTGTCATGAAGCACTACCTTTTCTAGCCATTCTTCTTTATCCTATTTTCAAATGACTCACTTTGAATCCTATACTTATTTCATGTTGCAACATTGTCCTTCGTGTGGTTGTCCCAATCAATGCCCCATTTTTCTCTGTGGTCTTGGGCACAACTTAGAACCTTAGAATAATGTAAGACATTTAGGCATTGAAAATATGATTTCTGGTAATGCTTCAGGAAGTATTTTAAAGTTAATTTTCATTTTTGAAATAGATCAAAAACTGGTTATTGGCAAAGAGAGAGGAAAAATAGGTGGAAGGGACTTGGGCTAACACTGGGGTCTGTGTGATTAATTTTGATTTAAATACTGGAAATGACAATTGAGTCACTCATGGCTTTTCTAACTCTGGATTTTTTTCCCTGGAATATCTATTTTAACTCTGTCTGGATAAAGACTTGTAAGAGAGTTAAACTCACTCTATTTATTTATTTATTTATTTATTTATTTATTTATTTATTTAAGTTTATTTTAAAGGGAGAGCACAAGTGGGAGAAAGAGGCAGAGGGATGGAGGGAGGGAGAGAGGAAGAGAGGTAGTGGGGAAAGAAAATCTTAAGCAGGGTTCAATCTCAGCACAGAGCCCAAGGCAGGCTCGATCTCAGGTCTATGAGATTATGACCTGAGCTAAAATCAAGAGTTGGCTGCTTAACAAACTGAGCCATCTGGGCACCCCTCAACTCATTCCTTTAAAAAAAAGTTGTTTTTAATGTTTATTTTTGAGAGACACAGAGACAGAGTGTGAGCAAGGGAGGGGCAGAGAGAGAGAGAGAGAGAGAGGAACAGAACTTGAAATAGGCTCCAGGCTTTGAGCTGTCAGCACAGAGCCTCATAAGGGGCTTTAACTCACAAAGCTTTGAGATCATGACCTGAGCTGAAATTGGACACTTAACCGACTAAGCCACCCAGGTGCCCCTCAACTCGTTCTTTTTAAAGGAACTGAGAATCTAGTGTGTTTTCTCTTCTCTCTCTCTCTCTCTCTATGTCTCTCTCTTTGTTACACACACACACACACACACACACATATATATACACACACACCTTCTTCTTAGATAAAATGGGGAGAAAGGGCAGAGATTAATTATGTTAGATATAGTCTGACTTAGCACAAATTATCCAAATTTTATGATCATTTCAAGGCTACCCAAAATTTAGGTAGACCACTTTTCATGGTCTCCAATTAATCACCCCAGTCCTCACTAATTTGAGATTTTGTGTGTACGTATGTATTTAAAAAAAAATTGCACGTCACAGTCCTCTCCCCTCCCTAGAGCATTGCTGCTTTGCTAAAATGACTTATTTGAATACCACACTTACTATTTACCAGGGATAGGACTTTGGACAGACTTCTTACTTCCTCTGAGACTGAGTTCATTCATCTGTAAAATGAAGGTAATGTTATCTATAGCTTACCATGACTGTAGAAATTAAAATGAGATAATTTATATAAAGCACCTAGTACAAAGTCTGGAGTATGGTATTTCCTCAATAAATGTAATTTATCTTCTCTTCATTCCCCTTCCCTCTATCAAAATATATTCTCAGGAAGAACCTGATACCACTCATTTATATATAAGTGAGAATTTGTCATTTTTTCATATCCTATAGTATTCTATAGAAGTAGACTTCTGGGGTGCCTAGGTGGCTCACTTGGTTGAGCATCCTACTCTTGGTTGGCTCAGGTCGTGATCTCATGGTTTGTGACTTCGAGCCCTGCATTGGATCCTTACTGATGGTGAGGAGCCTGCTTGGGATTCTCTCACTCTCACTATCTCTCCCTCTCTCCCTCCTCTCAAAATAAATAATCTTAAAAAAAGTAGATTTCTAATAATAGTGATAATAATAGTTATAATGCCTATTGTGTACTTTGCTATGAGAATTTTTGGTTAAATGGATTATTCTCTTTTTAGAAATTTAATATCAGCAAGTAGGGAAAAGTTTTTATGTGTGGTTGGTTGGAGAAGTCATACCATGCAGGCAGCTTTCCTCTGCATACAAGGGAGATGTACCCCCAGTACCATTCAGTGATGTGTTTGTGCACACAATAGTTAATGACCATCACAGGATGACCCATCATAAGTTCTGTTCCAGCTAACTCAGGGTAAGATTAATCATGAAAGCAAGGATCTATAAGATACAGGATCTGGGGAAGAAATTAGGCTGGAATTCAATGAAAATTGTTACAAAGAAGTAATGATAATCAGAAAATCGGAAAATATGATCTTCAGCCATTTGGTGCCCTGGTATATATACAACACAGGATGGAAGATATGAGAAAATGTGTGCAAAGGAGACTTAAACTGTCATTGCAGTATTTTTCAAAGACATTTCTGCTGGGGTACTTGTCAGAAGTGCCCTAAGTCTATTTTTCTGGAGACAAGAAACCCTTTGTTCAAGGACCTGTAGAGAGAAGACAGACAAGGCTTTAGATTCTGCACTCTCATCCTCTTGAGGGCATACCTTATTTACAAAAGGAGATTTAGATTACACGATCGTACAAAACTTGGCACAGAGAAACCAAAAACAAATATTTATTCTACAAGGATGGGTTAACAGTGTTAAGGTAGTGAGACTTACCTTGCACAACCTTAAAGAAGTTTATTGAGTTGTTAATTGAATGATGTTATCTATGATTAACAAATGTTAAGAAATTGCTGTCAGATTTCTGGTAAATATTTAACAACACTTGTGAATCAGACAACAGAAATGGAATAAATTCCTCCCCCCTTGTCTTCCCCACCCTCTACATCCCCCACCCCAGTCCAAAGCCACTTTTTTCTTTTGGCTAGAAGTCAGTATTAAGATGTTATTCAAAATAAGATTTTTGCCCCATGGAATTGGCTTGTAACTGTGTATTCTCCAATTTTCTGGGTCAACACTATGGGGAAAGTAACACAGCCTCAAAGGATTTTCAGATAAGGTTGCTCCATTTTATTGATTCCCATAAAGAAATATAACATCCAGTTTTTACTGAGAATGCCCTAAATAATGCTTGGATTCTGATTTGGACTAAGGAAAACTGAAAGCCTTTTTGCTTTTCTTTTTCCTCTCTCTAAAATATGTGTATGTGTGTGTGTGTGCGTGTGTATTTGTACTTTTAAAATATTTGCAACTTTATTGAGCTCCTGAACACCTAGACCAAGCTAACCTGAACCCATGACTGTGTTGTATTGAAACTTCTCTTGGATCACTTCTACCTGATTAGTTTCAGCTCTTTAATGGCCTGGAGGTGGTGATAGTTAACATCACAAGGGGCCAGAATATTGGCACATGACTTCAAACAAGAGATCAAAGCAAATTTCCAAAGAAGTTCCAAGTGTGTTCTGTCACTGCTGGCAAAGAGCATCACACACTCATGATTCATTACCTTACAAAAAAAAAAAACAAAATAGAGGGGTGCCTGGGTGGCTCAGTTGGTTAAGTGTCCCACTTTGGCTCTGGTCATGATCTCGCGTTTTTCTGAGTTTGAGCCCCGCCTCAGGCTCTGTGCTGACAACTTGCTCAGAGCCTGGAGCCTGCTCTGGATTCTGTCTCCCTTTCTCTCTGCCCCTCCCCTGCTCACACTCTGTCTCTGTCTCTCTCAAAAATAAATAAATATTAAAAAAATAGAGATTTAGTACTTGTCTAGCCATTAATTTGTTACCCACCTATATTGATAGAACATATTAATTTGTTAATGAACAGCTCTCTACTTTGCTCTTTGTTTTATAGATGGTCCTAGTATATAGATGCCAAATAGGTTGTTTTGTCCATGTGCACAATTCTTAGGGAGAATTTTGGTCTGTCTAAACATTGCCTAGGAATTGTTTATCATGGCTGACTTAATACTCCCAAAGCATGTATACTATTAATTTCTGCTTAAGAATCTCCAACAAAGCAAACATTTACACAAAGAGGGTGATTCCCTTCTAGCTGCAGGGATGGACCAAGACAGCGGTACCCAAACAGATTATGACTGTGTCTAGGTCCCCAAAACTTTAATCACATTTAATGACTGTACAAGTTGTACCAGGAGGAAGGAAGATGTGATGTCCCCCTGTGGCTATACAATACATCTTGCTTTTTATTTCCATGGCTACAGTAGAGGGGCTGTATCATGGCTTTTCCCCAACTCCATTTACCAGCTATTAGCAGAAACCCATATTTGGTGTATTTAAAAACACTGAGAATAGAGCAAGGCAAAGGAGGAGGAAGGATGTTTGGACAAAAAAAAAGTTTCCCACAGGAATTAACAGGGATTTATTCAAGAGAGGAAGTCTTTCTCATTTGCTTCTTGCTCATGGAAATCTTTTTACCTGCCTTGCCAACTTCTTGATACTGATATCTGGGAGGTATTAAGCAATCCAGAAAATGTATTCATCAACTCAGTTCATCTTAATCATGAAAGGACAGAGAAATCAAAGTTACTTTCCTCCTCTCTTGAAGGTGCAGGATTTGTAAGGCCTAATGATCTGCTCCCTACCAAAAGCAAACACATTCATCAAATGTGATATACTGATTGATAAATCACACGCTAGGGCCAAACATATTCTGAGAAATCAAGACTCCCTCTTGACACTATAACTTCGCTCTAAATTTGAACCAGATAAACATCCTTTATATGTTTAAATTCCACCTTTGGAAAGTAAATTGAAATATATAGGCAGTAAGTGAACTCTTCATCTCTCAAAGAAATCATTGGGTTTAAGGCAAGAAGCCTTGTGCTTTTGGGACTCCTCTCTGAAATCAATGCCCTTTTTCAGGGCTTCTGACCCAGTGAGTTTGAATTTGAGGGTAGAATATGTTCTTATGGCTCTCGTTGTTTCAAGGAAACAAGAGAAAGGCATGGAGTCTGCCTTGCAGAGGCAGCTCCTGGTCCAGTGTGAGAAGCATCCTTGTTGCTTGGAATTGAACCTCAGTTCTAACACCTCAGAGACCACCACACTTAAACTGTTGGCACCAAACCATAAGAGCCCGGATGAATATAATACACATGACCTGCAGTCATGTTATTTTGGTAACTATGAATCAGCAATGATAGAAATAATCTTTTTTAAAACTATGTGAGATCTGAAGAAAGAGCTGACTAACAACTGACTCATGTGACTAATGGAAGGCTTCAAAGAAGTCACCTAATCAAGACAACATATTGTTTGACTTTCTATAGGAAAAACAAAACATCTGGTACTTTTCAATTAATAATAAACTAAACTTAAAAGCAGAGTTTTATCTCTCTCTGAATCCTTTAACTTATGAGGATATAATATTAATCTCATTTCATTGTGGGAATTTAGGATTTTAGCTATCTTTATAGGTCACTTTTGATATCTATTTTTAGAAAAAATGTTTATTTGTTTATTGAAAGAGAGAGAGAGAGAGAAAGAAAGAAAGGAAAGAAAGAAAGAAAGAAAGAAAGACAGAAAGAAAGAAAGAAAAGAGAGAAAGAGAATCCCAAGCAGACTCCGGCTGTTGGCACAGAGCCCTGTGTGGGGCTGAATCTCACGACTGTGAGATCATGACCTGATCCAAAATAGAGTCAGATGCTTAACCGACTGAGCCACCCAGGCACTCTGCTTTTGATATCTTTATAGAAGTTTTCTAAATAGAGATATTTCCAACTCTTATAAATGTCAAAGCCACACTCAGCTGTCTCCTATGTCCTCAGAGATGCTTGTCCCTTGCTTACCACCTCGTTTTTCCTACAGTGTCTGGCTGACCTTTCTATGCTGAAGGCCATGAAAACCAGACCTTAGTTAAGAGCCGTTAGAGTATGTGAGTAGTTACCATGTGACAGCAGACCATGCTTGCCAGAGGTGAGAAGCAAAAATTTATGGATTGTGGCAATATATTTGATGAAGCTGATTAAATTTGAAAATCAATTAATATTGTATCTATTGAATCATTCAGTTTTTTTAGCATAAGCATCCCCTGTTTGCCAAACACAATTCTATACTATCTCTTAGTGCCCTTGACCCCCTACACTATGATATACCCTGAGTTGTTCCTTTATCACCTATGTTGACAAGAGCCTAGTCTAATGAAAGTAGGAAGGATTCAAGGCAAGAGTTCCAAGTTCATATTTGAGCACCAGTCCTGACTTGTGTGACCTTTTGCTACTCATATTACCTGAATCTCAGATTCCTGATTTATAACATAAGAATAAAAATATCTCCTATTTAAAATAGTTGGGAAATTCAGTGACCTTTTTTGGTGTTCTCATTTTATACACAAGGGAAGAAAGGGAAATGAGAGCAGTAAAAAGGAAATAAATAAATGGGTGTAAGTTTAGAAAATACTGTTTATAAAGGAAAATGAAAGACTGATTGTGACAAGTGCAGCTTATATCAAGGTGGGATGGGTTACCTAGGAATCAAGGTGGGATGGGTTACCTAGGAAAGGACTCTGAAGGCATGCTGCTAAATGAGCTAATTGTATCCCAGAACTGGGGGCCAGAGTTCCCTGCCTGTGTGTGTGGTTTGATTGATAAAAAATGGGCCATCCAGATGCCAGAACCATCTGTCATGGTACAGAGCTCATCCTTTGTGTATAAGGAAGGTTAGGCTTGTACTCTTGGTGAGAGGACAGGTAGTTGGTATAGAACATTGCCCTGTGCTGAGTTGAGAGTTTGATATTTAGGGTCTGTGTTATCTTAGCCATAGTTGGGAAGCACGCTGTAAAATACCCTTGCATGGCCTTTCCTTTCTGCCAAGGCTGCCCAAGTTTATGCAAAACTGAAAAACAGAAGGCTCTAGACAGACAGTTTCTTGGAAGGGAAAGAGATCACTTGTTAAATGTTTTTTTTTAATTTTTCCAATTTTTATTTCTCTTCATGTGACATAATATGTCTTAATTTGTTTTGAAAAGTGGACATATTCTACTTAGCTGTCAGAGTTAGCACTGATCTGCAGGAGTCCAGCCAAGGGTGAACAATAGCAGTGTGTCAAGTCAGAGCTGTTGGCTAAAGCAAAGTGAGAATGGGCATTTCTGAGATCCACAGGGGTGGGAAGGCACAGAGTATCTGAGGTCAGAGAGTCAGCAAGTGCCTGCTTCATAAATGGGGTTTAATAATGATCCCAGCACAGGATCTTTTTATGTTCTGCTTTATTATAGCCCTTAGGGATGGGTACTGAGGCCCAGCCTACAGCCAGAAAGTTGAATACCTACAGGTGCAATTTATCCCTGACCAACAAAACACTAAAATTGCTTCAATTGGCAGACCAGAGGGAATTGAGACTATGAGGAAGGAGATAGTCTGAATGAAGAGAAAGAATTCATAGTGTGTAATCCATGCAGAGGAAATTGAAAATTGATTATGTTCAGATGGTTCATGAAATGTTGATTAATCCCAATAGTGACAGTAGCCAGTGGCAAGAATGATGTCCTTCAGCACATGCATCATGCTAAGAACTAGTTCCCATGCACTGTGCTAAAAACAAGTTGAACTGGTTTCAACTGGAGGGGTGGGCTTAGAATAGTAGGTTATCTGGAAGAATACCAGGGAAGGGAGAGCACCCAGGTAAAGATATAGTTAGGTGAATAGACCAGTGGATGGGGAATAAGGAAGGTCTCTTCTTATTGTTTCTAATTTTAGTGAAATAGGAAACCTTTGGAATTTAAGACAGCAACCGGACAAGAAGCTTATAGGGAAAGTGGTGTCCTCAAAGCAATCCAGATTTCAGATATAGCAAAAAGGTTAAGGGAACATTTACATAAGAGGTTGAGGATACATGGGCGTTTTGCTGATGAGACAGACTGGGGAGTACCCGAGAACAGAGAAGAGCAAGGAAGAGGAGTGTGGGCTGCAAAAGTGGGTCAACTTAGGGGAAGAACAAAGCCATATGGAGATGACGATCTGGATGATGAGGGCTGACCTGGGGTTTCATTTTATTTTATTTGTAATTTTTTAAAGTTTATTTATTTTGAGAGAGACAGAGACACCGTAAGGAAGAGGGGAAGAGAGAGAGGGAGAGAGAGAACCCAAGCAGGCTCTGCACTGCCAGCATGGAGCCTGACCTGGGGCTTGAACTCATGAAACCATGAAATCATGACCTGAGCTAAAACCGAGTCAGGTGCTTAACCGACTGAGCTACCCAGGCACATCTGTTTTTGAAAATTTTGAAAAATTGAGTATAGTTGGCCTACAATGTTACATTAGTTTCAGGTGTACAATATGACTGATTCAACATCTCTAAATCTTATGCTCTGCCCACCACAAGTGTTCCTACCATCTGTCACCATACAACACTATTACAATACCATTGACTATATTCCCTATGCTGTGGCCTTTATTCTCATGGCTGATTCATTCCATAAGTGGATGACTATATCTCTTGCTTCTCTTCACCACATTTTGCCTATCTCTTACCCCTCTCCTTTCTTGCAACCATCATTTTGTTCTCTGTATTTATACAACCTGGGTATTTTAGAAGAATAAAAATAGAAGAATAAAAATATTCTTATGAACATCTTTTTGGGGGAGGAATCCAAAGGTTGTAAAATTTAACTTTATCATCATCATCAGACTGGTTTAGCACTTACCAATTTGGATACATCTATATCAGATTTGTTCTGTTAGTTCTATCATCTGGAATATATTTATTACTATTGATTTGCTAGGTATGAAATAATCTCAGAGGCCTTTTAGTTCATACCTCTGTGTGTGCATGCCTGTGTTGGGTCAGTTTTATGGAGTTATACATAAGCTAACAACTGAGATTAACCTTTTATCATACATATTTTACAAGTTTTGAAAAATATATGTACTGCCAAATCAAGATCTAGAAAACTATTTTATTTTGTTTTGTTTTATCATTTTTAAAATTTAAATACAAGTTAGTTAATATATAATATAATAATAACATTATAATGATTTCAGGACTAGAATTTAGTGATTCATCACTTATATATGACTCTCAGTGCTCATCCCAGCAAGCATCTTCTTTAATGCCCCTTGCCCATTTAGTCCATCCCCCCCACCCAACACCCTACCAGCAACCCTGTTTGTTCTCTGTATTTAAGAGTGTTTTAAGGTTTGTCTCCCTCTCTGATTTTATATTATTTTTGCTTCCATTCCCTTATGTTCATCTGTTTTGTATCTTAAATGCCAATATGAGGGAAATCATATGATATTTATCTTTCTCTGGCTGACTTATTTCAATTAGTGTAATACACTCTAGTTCCATCCATGTTGTTACAAGTGGCAAGATTTCATTCTTTTTGATCACCAAGTAATATTCCCTCGTATATATGTACCGCATCTTCTTTATCCATTCATCAGTCGATGGACATTTGCACTCTTTCCATACTTTGGCTATTGTTAATAGTGCTGCTATAAATATTGGGATGCATATGCCCCTTCAAATTAGCATTTTTGGATCCTTTGAGTAAATACCGAGTAGTGCAATTGCTGGATTGTAGGGTAGTTCTGTTTTTAAATTTGAGGAACCTCCATTATGTTTTCCAGAGTGGCTGCACCAGTTTGCATTCCCATCAGCAGTGCAGAAGGGTTCCTCTTTCTCCACATCCTCACTAACATCTGTTTTCTAAATTGTTAATTTTAGCCACTCTGACAGGTGTGAGGTGGTATCTCATTGTGGTTCTGATTTGTATTTCCCTGATGATGAGTGATGTTGAGCATTTTTTCATGTGTCTGTTAGCCATCTGTATGTCTTTTTTTGAAGGGTGTCCATTGATGTCTTTTGCCCATTTCTTCATTGGATTATTTGTTTTTGGGATGTTGAGTTTGATAAGTTCTTTATATACATTTTGAATACTAACCCTTTATCTGATATGTCATTTGCAAATAACTTTTCCCATTCTGTTGGTTGCCGTTTAGTTTTGCTGATTGTTTCCTTTGCCATGCAGAAGCTTTTTATCTTGATGAGGTCCTAATAGTTCATTTTTGCTTTTGTTTCCCTTGCCTCTGGAGACATGTCAAGGAAGAAGTTGCTGCAGGCAAGGTCAAAGAGGTTGTTGCCTGTTTTTTTTCCTCTAGGATTTTGAGATTTTCCTGTCTTACATTTAGGTCTTTTATCCATTTTGAGTTTATTTTTGTGTATGGTGTAAGAAAGTGCTCCAGGTTCATTCTTCTGCATGTCACTGTCCAGTTTTCCCAATGTCATTTGCTAAAGTGACTGTCTTTTTACCATTAATATTCTTTCCTGCTTTGTCAAAGATGAATTGGCCATACATTTATGGGTCCATTTCTGGATTCTTTATTCTGTTCCATTGATCTGTGCATCTGTTCACGTGCCAGTACAACACTGTCTTCACGATTATAGGTTTGTAAAGCTTCTTGAAGTCCAGAATTATGATGGTTCCAGCTTTGGTTTTCTTTTCGACATTACTTTGGATATTCTGGGTCTTTTATGGTTCCATAGAAATTTTATGATTGTTTTTTCTAGCTCTGTGAAGAATGTTGGTGTTATTTTGATAAGGATTGCATTGAATTTGTAGATTGCTTTGGGTACTATCAACATTTTAACAATGTTTGTTCTTACAATCCATGAGGATGGAATATTTTCCCATTGTTTTGTGTCTTCTTTAATTTCTTTAATAAGCTTTCTATAGTTTTCAGTGTATATATTTTTTACCTCTTTGGTTATGTCTATTCCTAGGTATTATATGTTTTTTAGTGCAATTAAAAATGGGATCGATTCTTTGATTTCTCTTTCTGCTGCTCATTATTGGTATATAGAAATGCAACTGATTTCTGTACATTGATTTTACATCCTGACACTTTGCTGAATCCATGTGTCAGTTCTAGAACTTTTTAGATGGACTCTTTTGGGTATTCCACATATCCATGTCTTCTGTAAAGAATGAAAGTTTGACTTGCTGGTTTGGATGCATTTTATTTTTTTGTGTTGTCCAATTGCTGAGGCTAGGACTTCCAACACTATGTTGAATAACAGTGGTGAGAGTGGACATCCTTGTTGTGTTCCTGACATTAGGGGGAAAGTTCTAAGTTTTTCTCTATCAAGGATCATATTAGCTGTGGGTCTTTTGCATATGGCCTTTATGATCTTGAGGTATAATCCTTCTATCCCTGCTTTCTTGGAGGTTTTTGTCAAGAAAGCATGCTGCATTTTGTCAAATGCTTTTTTCAGCATCTACTGAGAGGATCATGTCGTTCTAATCCTTTCTTTTAATTAATGTGATGTATCACACTGATTGATTTGAGGATATTAAACCAGCTCTGCATCCCAGAAATAAATCCCACTTAATCGTGCTGAATAATTCCTTTAATGTATTGTTGGATCTGGTTTGCTAGTATTTTGTTGAGAATTTTTGCATACATGTTCATCAAATAAATTAGTCTGTAGTTCTCATTTTTAGTGGGGTTTGTCTGGTTTTGGAATAAAGTTAATGCTGGCCTCATAGAATAAGTTTGGAAGTTTTTCTTCCATTTCTATCTTTTGAAACAGGTTCAAAAGAAAAGGTGTTAACCCTTCTTTAAATGTTTGGTGGAATTCCCCTGGGAAGTCGTCCTGCCCTGGATGCTTGTTTGTTAGAAGATTTTTAATTTCTGATTCAATTTCTTTACTGGTTATGGATTTGTTCAAATTGTCTATTTCTTTGTGTTTCAGTTTTGGTAGTTTATATGTTTCTAGGAATTTGTACATTTCTTCCAGATTGCCCAATTTGTTGGCATATAATTGCTCATAATATTCTCTTATTATTGTTTGTATTTCTGTGGTGTTGTGATCTTTCCTTTCATTCATGATTTTATTTATTTGGGTCTTTTCCTTTTTCTTTTTGATCAAACTTGCTAAGGGTTTATCAATTCTGTTAATTCTTTCAAAGAACCAACTCCTGGTTTCATTGGTCTGTTCTACTGCTTGTTTGTTTTTTATTTGAATATCATTGATTTCTGTCTAATCTTTATTATTTCCCTTCTGCTGGCTTTGGGCTTTATTTGCTGTTCTTTTTCCAGCTCTTTTAGGTGTATGGTTAGGTTGTGTATTTGAAACCTTTTTTCCTTCTTTTGGAACGCCTGGATTGCTGTCTACCTCCCTTTTATGACTACCTTTGCTGCATCCCAGAGGTTTTGGGCTGTTGTGTTTTCATTTTCATTGACTTCTATGTGCTTTTTAATTTCCTCTTTAATTTCTTGGTTAACCCATTCATTCTTTAGTAGGATGTTCTTTAATCTCCAAGTATTCATGGTTTTTCCAAATTTTTTATTGTGGTTGATTTCGAGTTTCATAGCGTTGTGGCCTGAAAATATGCCAAGTATGATCTTGATCTTGTTGTACTGGTTGAGGGTTGATTTGTGATCCAATATGTGATCTATTCTGGAGAAAGTCCCTTGTGCACTTGAGAAGAATGTATATTCTGCTGCTTTAGGATGAAATCTTCTGAATATATTTAGTAAGTTTATCTGGTTCAGTGTGTCATTCAAAGCCATTGTTTCCTTGTTGATTTTCTGATTAGATGATCTGTCCATTGTTGTAAGTGGGGTGTTGAATTACCCTAGTATTATGGTATTATTATCAATGAGTTTTTTTTGTGTTTTTGATTAATTGATTTATATATTTGAGTGTTTCACATTGGGGACATATATATTTACAATTATTAACTGTTCTTAGTGGATAGACCCCTTTTTTATGATATAATGTCCTTCTTCATCTCTTTTACAGCTTTATTTTAATTTTTTAAAAATGTTTATTTATTTTTGAGATAGAGAGAGAGAGAGTATGAGTGGGAGAGGGGCAGAGAGAGGGAGAGAGAGAGAGAGAGAGGGAGACACAGAATCTGAAAGAGGCTCCAGGCTCTGAGCTGTCAGCACAGAGCCTGATGCGGGGCTCAAACTCACAAACCCTGAGATCATGACCTGAGCCAAAGTCGGATGCTTAACCGACTGAGCCACCCAGGCACCCCCTACAACCTTTATTTTAAAATCTAGTTTGTTTGATATAAGTATGGCTACTCCAGCTTTCTTTTGACAATCATTAGCATGATAGGTTGTTATCCATTTACTCACTTTCAATTTTCAGGTATCTTTAGATCTAAAATGAGTCTCTTGTAAACAGCATATAGATGGGTCTTATTTTCTTATCCATTCTGATAACCTTTGTCTTTTAATTGGAGCATTTAGTCCATTGATATTTACAGTGCGTACTGAAAGACATGAATTTAGTGTCATTGTGTTTCCTATAGAGTTGTTGTTTCCGGTGATGTTTTCTAGTCCTTTCTAGTCTTCATTGCTTTGGTCTTTTTTGTTTTGTTTTGTCTTTTCTCCACTCAAAGGGTACCCGTGAAAATATCTTGCAGAGCTGGGTTAGTGGTCACAAACTCCATTAGTTTCTTTGTCTGAGAAACTCTTTATCTCTCCTTCTATCTTGAATGACAGATTTGTTGGATAAAGAATTCATGGCTGCATATTTTTCTGATTTAGTATGTTGAATATATCCTGCTACGCCTTTCTGGCCTGCCAAGTTTCTGTGGATAGGTGTGCTTTGAACCTGATGTGTCTTCCCTTATTAGTTAAGGACTTTTCTCTTGCTGCTTTCAAAATTCTTTCCTTATCTATGTATTTTTGTGAAACTGACTATGGTATGCCTTAGTGATGGTTGCTTTTTGTTGAATCTAATGGGAGTTCTCTGTGCTTTTTGGATTTTGATATGTGTGTCCTTCTCCAGATTAGGAAAGATTTCTGCTATAATTTGCTCACATAAACCTTCTACCCCTTTTTCTCTCTCTTCATTTTCTGGGACTCCTATTATTGGGATGTTATTCCTTTATTTATTTATTTTTTTAATGTTTATTTTTGAGAGAGCGAGAGTGTCCACGAGGGGTAGGGGCAGAGAGAGGGAGACACAGAATCTGAAACAGGCTCCAGCCTCTGAACTGTCAGCCCAGAGCCTGATGTAGGCCTTGAACACATGACCTGTGAGATCATGACCTGAGCTGAAGTTGAATGCTTAACTGATCAAGCCATGCAGGTGCTTCTTGATGTTATTCCTTTTTAATAAGTCATTGAGTTCTCTAATTGTTGTATTGTGAACTTTTGCCTTTGTTTACCTCATTTTTTCTGCTTCATTTTTTCTCCACAATTTTATCTTCTATACCAGTGATTGTCTGTTGTTTCGTCCATCCTTGCCATTGTGGCATCCATTTGAGATTGCACCCCAGTGTAGCATTTTCAGTTTCATCCTGACTAGATTTTACATTTTTTATCTCCACAGAAAGGATTCTATGCTTTTTTTCAACCCCAGCTAGTATTCTTACTATTGTGGTTCTAAATTCTAGTTCACACATCTTGCTTATATCTGCATTGATTAAGCCTCTGGCTGTCATTTCTTCCTGTTCTTTCTTTTGGGGTGAATTCCTTTATTTTGTCATTTTGAAGGAAGAAAATAATTAATAAAATTAAAAAAAAACCAAAAAAAAATCAAGTAAAGGAAGTTAGATGCTAGATGTGTTTTTATCTGCTTGTTGAAAGAAGCTTTATAGAATAGAGAATAGATAAAAAAGGAAAAGAAAAGGAAAAAAGAAGGTAAGAAAACATTTAAAAATTAAAAACATTATATAATAAAGTAGAATAAATTAAATAGAATAAAAATTTTAAAAATAAGGTAAAAAAGAAAATAAAAATAAAATTTTCTGTTTCTGTGTTCAAGAAAGAGGAAGAAAAGAAAGAACAAAGAAAACAATTTAAACAAAAACAGAAGCAAAGAAAGCAAATAAATGAATGAGTAAAAAAAAAAACCATGAAACGGGGCGCCTGGGTGGCGCAGTCGGTTGAGCATCCGACTTCAGCTCAGGTCACGATCTCGCAGTTCGTGAGTTCGAGCCCCGCATCGGGCTCTGGGCTGATGGCTCAGAGCCTGGAGCCTGCTTCCGATTCTGTGTCTCCCTCTCTCTCTGCCCGTCCCCCGTTCATGCTCTGTCTCTCTCTGTCTCAAAAATAAACATTAAAAAAAAAAATTAAAAAAAAAAAAAACCATGAAAGCAAAATGAAGTTACATTCACTTTCCCCTAGAACTGAAACTAGGAGGCACTCTATAGTGTGCTGTAAACTAAGCAGGTGGAGTGACTTGTGCTTGTCTTTGAGGGGATGTGCTTGGAGGGCACAGTTGGTGGAGCCTAGTGTAAGGACTCCATTACCCACTAGGTGGCGCTGCTTAGCTTACTGGGATGGATGTGCCTAGTCTCTGGCACAGGAACTTCGAGTTCTTACCAACCCACTATCAAGCACCTCTCCTTTGTCTCAGGCCTCTGTCTACTCCCTGCCTCTACCCTGTCCATGTCCAAGCTCTCTGCCCACCAGGTGGCACCTCCCTCTAGAATTTTATCTCAGATGGGGTTGTGTTTCAAAACCCTAAACTTCAGAGTCCCTTGGGGTGTGGGCCCCCACTAACTCTCTTGGGGAGGGTCTTGCTGAGCAATAGTTGGGTTCTGGCTTGCCCCAGAAAATGTTTGTGCAATTGTACATTGGCAGAAGTTCAGAGATTACGGAAAATCACAACATACAGCCAGCGCCAGGTTTCACCACACTGATGTCTTTGTCCCAGTACCAACAAATGTGGCTGCTCTTAGGGTCTGCTGTAACCTTTGCCCATAGGGAGGCTGTGTGGCCTCTACCAAATACACTCCAAGCAGGGGAATTGCTTTTCCTCATGTGGTACACAGACCCCTCAGAACACACTGGTTGCTCCTGGAAATTCACCGTACTTCCTCACCAGAGCACCACCCAGCACTGAGCTCTGTAACAGTAGACTCTGTGCTCCACTGTTTATAGAATCCTGGTGGTATTGAAACCCTCTCCTTTCTTCCCATCAATGGCTTTGGAGAACAGATTTCTTGTTCAGGGTCTCGTGAGTGTTCTCTCTCTCTCTCTCTCTCTCTCTCTCTCTCTCTCATCCCGGCTACTTTTGGTGGCGGGGGGGAGGGCTTTTTGTGTGATCCCAATGCACTACACTCTCCCCCTTTCTCTATCTCTGTCCTCTCTCCTATAAAAACAGCTCCATATCCTCCATGTCTTTCTCTACCACAGTTGGCACTGTGTACCTTCCAAGTTCTGTGGCTCAAGTTATGCAGATTGTTGTGCTAATTCTCAGATCAATTTCCTAGGTGTTAAAAATTGTTTGGTGCTGATCTAGCTGCATTTTAGGGACAAGACAAGCTCAGGATCTCCATGCTGCTTCACCATCTTAACTCCTCCCCTCTAACATCTAGAACAGTTCTAATAGCTCCCAAAATTCACTCACCCTTATGGTCAACACCTTATTCCTGCCCTCAGCACCTGGTAACCACTGATCTATTTTAGTCCCTCTAGTTTTACCTTTTCCAGAATGACAACTAAATGGAATCATAAAGTATGTGGGCTTTGGGTCTAGTGTCTTTCACTGAAATATAATGTAGTAGAAATTCATTCTTGTGTGTATTAGTAGTTTGTTCCTTTTCCTTTTTGTGTGTTATTCCATTATATGGATTTAACATAGTTTGTGAATTTACCAGGTGAACAACATTTGCGGAATTGTCTTTGTTTTTGGTGATTACGAACAAAGCTACTATAAATATTTACATAGAATTTTTTTAGGATAACATGAGCTTTTAATTTTCTTGGGTAAAAAGTAAAAAAAAAAATATTGTTGAATCAGGTGGTAAATGTATGTTTAACTGATAAGAAACTGCAAAACTATTTACCAAAGTGGCTGTATCATTTTGCATTCCTACCAGCAGTGCATGAGGGCTTCATTGCTTCTCATTCTTGCCAGTGTTGGTATTGTCAGTTTTGTGGCATTTTGTTTTTGTTTTATAGTCAGTCAAGTAGGTGTGTAGTGTTACCATGTTTGAATTTGCACCTTTCTAATGACTAGTGATGTTGAGCATATTTTCATGTACTTCTTTGCCATTTATTTGTATATCTTCTTTGTTCAAATGTTTTGCCTGTTATTTTGAAAAGTTTATATTTGATAAACTTCATTTTATCAATTTCTTTTTTAATTGTTTGGCTTTTGGTTTGGTATCTGACAAATCATTGCCTATCCCAAGTCACAAATATTTTTCCTGTTTTCTTCTAGGTATTTTATTGTTTACAGTTTTCCACTGAGTTCTGTAATCCATTTTAAGTTAATTTTTGTGTATAGAGCAATATAAGGCTCAAGGATTACTATTTTTTATATATTGATATCCAATTTTTCCAGCACCATCTGTTGAAAAGTCAAATCTTTCTCATTTGAAATCATTTTACACCTTTGGGAAAAAATTAGTTGACCATTTTTGTGTAGTTAAGATTGTGGACCCTGTATTTTGTTCCTTTGGTACAATTAATACCACACTTCTGTGATTAGCATTGTTTTATAGAAAGTCATGGAATCGGGCACTGTGAGTACTCCAACAGTATTGGGTCTTCCGATACATGAATACGGTATATATTCCCATTTATTTAGGTCTTCTTTTATTTCCTTCATCAGATCTTGTAATTTTTAACATACAAGCATTGATTGTCTTTTGTTGGATTTATACCTAGTAATCTCATGCTTTTTGGTCCTATAATAAATATACTTTAGAAAAAAATTTACTATTATTATAATAATTTAATTTCCCATCGTTTATTATCAATGTATCAAAATGAAATTGAATTTATATATTTTCTTGGATCTGTAACATTCTACAAGAGTTTTTGTAGAATCTTTTAGGGTTTTCTTTGTAGTCTGAAAATAATAGCTTTTTTTCTCTCTGTTCCAATTCTTAATGCTATTTATTTGTTTATTTTTCATTTTTTCACTAACTACAACTTTCAGTAGAGTGTTAAATAGAAGTGATGCCAGTAGTTACCCTTGGCTTTTTCATGATCTTAGCAGGAAAATATTCAGTTTTTCTACATTAAGTATCATTTAGCTGTACTCTTTTCATAGATGTAATTTGACAGACTGAGGAAGTTCTCTTTTATTCCTGTCTGAGAATTTTCATGATTAATGGGTGATTACTTCTATCAAATTATTTTTCTGCATCTATTGAGATAATCATATGGTTTTCATTTTAAATCTGTTCACATGATGCATCAGACTGATAGATTTTCTAATGTTGAACCAGCTGTTTATTCCAAGAATCACCTGACTTGGTGGTGATATACTATTATAGTTTGTGTATAATGCTGGATTTTATTTGCTAAGATTTTGCTGAAGATTTTTACGTCCATATTGATGAAATATATTGGTTTGTAGTTTTCTATTCATTTCAATTTCATCTGGTTTTGGTATCACGATAATGCTGGCCTCATAACATGAGTTAGAAAGTGTGCCCTTCTTCTCTAGTGTTCGTGAGATTTTGTGTATAATTCACATTATTTCTTCCTTAAGTATTTGGTAAAAGTTTCCAGTCAGTCCATCTGGTCCTAGAGTTTTTCTTGTTGGAAATTTTCAACTGCAAATTTAATTTCTGTAAGACATATAAATTATTTAGATTACCTATTCTTGAGTAAATGTTGGCAGTTAGTCTCTCAAGGAATTTGTCCATTCCTTTTTAGTTGTTAAGTTACTGATATTTATATCTCCTCCCTATCACTTTATCCCTCTCTTTTTTTCTTTTTGTTAATCTGCTTTGAGGTTTATTAATTTTATTCATCTTTTTTAAAAACCCAGTTTTTGATCTCAGTGATTCTTTCCATTATTTTCCTTTTAATATTTAATTGATTTTTCTCTTCTCATTTTTATAATTTTCTTCTACCTGCTTTGGATTTAATTTGTACTATTTCCAGTTTCTTAGGGTAAAAGCTTAAATAACTGATTTGAGCCCTTTTTTCTTTTTCTAATAGAGACATTTAATGCTGTAAATTTCTCTTAAGATGTTCTCTGGCTCATGAATTATTTATAATATTTATGTCTGTTTAATTTCCAAACGTGGGAAGTTTCAATCTTTTTGTTACTGACTTCTAAATTAATTATTTTAGTATCATAAAACATACTTTGTATGATTTTAATTATTACCAATTGGTTGAGATTTGTTTCATGAACCTGAATATGGTCTATTTTGTTGAATGTCCCTTGTTAACTTGAAAAGAATGGGTACTGTGTTGTTGGATGGTTTGTTTTAGAAATACTAATTACTTCAAGTTGGTTGCTAGTTTTGTTCAGGCCCCATATTCTCTTTGATTTTCTTGCTATTCATTTTATCAATTATAGAGACAGAGGGATATTTAAATATCCAGCTCTAATTGTGCATTTGTCCATTTCTGCTCTCTGGTCTATCAGTTTTTGCATTTGTGTTGAATCTGTGTTGTTAGGCACATACACATTTAGGGTTGTAATGTCACTCTTCAACCCTAAAAATATTCCTTGTTCTGAAATCCATTTTGTCTGACATATACATAGTTACTACATCTTTCTTTTGGTTAGGGTTTTGTTGGTATGTCTTTCCTATACTTTGCTTTTAACCTATTTGAGTCTTTATATTTAGCCTGGTTTTATTAGTCAGTGTATATTTACATCTTGCTCTTTTTTCTCTTCTAATTTGAGAACCTGATTTTTATTTAGTTTGTTTTGACCATTTTTCTTTAATATAATTATTGGTTATAATATAATTATGGTTTGATTAAAATATACCATCTTGCTTGTTGTTTTCTATTTCATTTTTTCTTTGTTCCCCTTAGTTTTCTGCATGTTTTTGGATTGACTATTTTTTAAATTCCCATTTTACATGTCTCCATTAGTATAATTTTTACTACTTTTTAAAAATGTTTTTATCTCATGCCATAGCATTGGCAATATGAATCGCTAATTAATTCTGGTCTGTATTCATGCAATATTATACCCCTTAATATGTTGGCTTGAGAAACGTACCAACAACAGTAGACTTTCACTTCCATTCTCCCAGCCTTTGATTTATTTTTGCCATATATTTTCCTTTCATATGTTCTATAAACACGCAATAAATTTATACTGTTTTGCTTTAGACAGTCAATTTTCTTTTAGTGGAATTAAAAATAAGAAAAAGTCTTTTGTGTTTACTTTCATTTTAACCATTTGCAGATATCTTTAGTTCTTGGTGTAAATCTATGTTTCTGTCTTGTAGTCATTTTGCCTAAGGAAATGTTTACATTTTATAATGTGTTGTGTACTGGTAATTAATTTGTTCATGTTTTCTTCATCTGTGAAACTCTTTAATCTGGTTATATTTTTATTTATTTTCTCATACTTTCAGATGAGAAATCTGTTGTCAGTTTTGCCTTTGTTCTTCTATATTTAATATGACCTTTTCTTTCTTGTTATATGATTTTATTTTTGGTTTTTATTTTTATTTTTTAAAATGTTTATTTAAAAAAACATTTTGAGAGAGAGAGCAAGGGAGAAAGTGTGTGCTCAAGCAGCAGAGGGGCAGAGAGAGAGGGAGAGAGAGAATCCTACCCTGCTGTCAGTGAAGAGCGGGAGCTCGAAACCATGCACTGTAAGATCATGACCTGAGCCAAAACCAAGAGTCAGACCCTCAACCAACTGAGCCACACTGCTACCCCTTCTTTTTGGCTTTTAATACCTTTTATATATGTCTGTTTTCTTTTTAATTCTATTTATTCGGCTTAGAATTATCTGAGCTTCTGGGATCTACACATTGACCATCATCTCTTCAAATATTTATTCTCTCTTGTCTTCTTCAACTGGTGTATGTTACAACATTTGATATCATCTTGTAGCCTTTGGATGTTCTCAGTGGTTTTATTCTCTTTCTTTTTGTGTTTCAGTTTAGGTAATCATTGATGAACTATCTTCACATTTGTTGATTTTTTTCTTCAGCTGCAAGATGTCCATGTAAATGACAGTTGAGGTTTTTCTTCATATCTGTTTCTGTGAATTTGTTTCTAGCATTTCCATTTGACTCTTACAGTTTCAAATTTGTTCATGCATGTTGACCACCTTTCCTGATAGTCTTTAATATGTTTGTTACAGTGATTAATTTTTTTTAATGTTTATTTATTTCTGAGACAGAGGGAGACAGAGCATGAGTGGGGAAGGAGAAAAGAGAGAGGGAGACACAGAATCAGAAGCAGGCTCCAGGCTCTGAGCTGTCAGCACAGAGCCCGATGCAGGGCTCGAACTCACAAACTGTGAGATCATGACCTGAGCTGAAGTCGGTCGCTCAACCAACTGAACCACCCAGGCACCCCTGTTATAGTGATTTTAAATTCACTATATTATGGCCCAACATGTGGGTCATCTCTTGTTCTCTGAATTGCTTTTTCTCATATCAGTGAGTTGTTTTGTCCTTACTTTTTTGTATGTCTCATAATTTTTCATTGAATTGTGGGTATCATGTGTAGGACAGTAGAGAGTGAGGTAACTAGTATTTATGCTTGGAAGTAGGTTTATATGTCTTCTGCTAGGCTGTTATTGTGGGGTGGTAGGTCAATATACTCAAAAGTGGCCTGGGTTTGGGTTTGGTTGTTGCTATGGGTTCATTCACTGTATCCCTGCTGACAAATTCCTCTTGCATTAACTTGTGTTTAGGATGGGGTCCCATTTGCCAGTGGGTTGTTCTTAATGTTGTTGTTCCATTCTTAGCAATAGACCATCTCTTTGTATCTCTACTTCAGAGAGTGTTTCTCTTTATTCTTGCCACTCCCACAGTGGTAGATTGCTGTTGCTTTTTATTTGGTTCTTGCTACCCTTGGCAGGAAAGGTGTTCTTTGTTTTATTAGTGGAGAATCACAGAGCCATGGAGAAGAATAACTGAAATGGTATAAATTCATGATCTGAAATTTCTTGAATTTAAGGAATTTATTAAAAATTTTAACTGGGTGTTTCTAACCCACTTGTATGGCAGCCCTGACTTTCTTCTGTTCTCACCAGTAATCCCATGCTTATATTCTCTCTCTCCTTAAAGACATCATCTCTTCTTAGGCTTTAGACTGGCTGTATACCATATAAACTTTCTTCTCTAGGTTCAAGAAAAATCAAGATTTATAGTTTATCTAGCTTCTTCTAGTTGATAGTGCAGAAGTGACACTCTTTCCTCATTTCTACATCCCAGGATGAAGCCAAAGGTCTGTATAAGCTTTTAAATAAAAGATTTGTTAGCACTTTTCACTTGCATTCATACCAGAATGGTATGAATGAGTGTAGAAGTATTTTGATCTCAATTATTTTGGTATTTATTCTGATAAAGCAGAGTACAGATTATGAAGCTCTGAGCCCAGCCTGTACATTTTCACAAAGGAGACAACTGTACATTCTACAGAAGGTGATTACACATAAAAGAACCACATCCTTGGGCAGTGAGTTGTCTCCATAGCCAGTGGGGTAATCTGCCCCTATTTACTGCCAAATTATGGGCATAATGAGTCACAGGCGCATTTCTAAATATATCAACAGCTCTGCAAAGTGTTTCAGGGGCACATCCATCAATTATGGTCATGAGAAAGGTCATAATAGTACAGGCTTTCATCATAATTCAGCTCTCCCTACCCAGTTTGCCTTGGGTGTGTTGAAATACTGTGATTGTTCACTTAGAAGCAGTGTTCATTTTTGAGAAAGACTTACTGGAAATGAGTAAAATATCTGAGAGAGGCCATCCCATTTAAAGGCCTACTTTCTCATTCAAAAGCTTTTTGTGTAATAAAAGTTTCTCAAAAACTCTTCTGTGAGATTCATCAACCTCATTCCTTCTGAGCCACTGATTAGAATCCACAACTTCAACTGAAGAAAAGATTAGCTGTAGACTTGGATGCCAGTCATTTTCACTGAATTCCCTCTTATATATTCCTGTTAATAACAAAAGCATTGTTAATAGCATTACTGTGCCCCTTCTTCCAAGTATGGTGGGTATTTCTGATAGTGTAACATTGGCATCGTTGGACAATCCATAAAGTCCTTTGACATTTTAATGTGACTATAAAATAGAATTGAACCTTATAGAAAGCTACCCAAAAAATTATGCTTGAATAAAAGAAAATTGTTCTAAATTCTGTTACTTTGAATAGTTTTCCATTCCTACCAAAAACAATTATCCTGGCAACTTCCCACAGCCTATATAAGTAAACTCAGGTAACAGAAATCAGGAAATCATAAAACATTTCAGAGTTAAATATTAAAAGATCTTCTAAAGTCAGTACTGTTAATCTAGCATTTTTTTGGTTTTATTTTCTTCTGGGTAAACTATAATGTAAAGCATTTCATACTTTGCTAACTTTTAGTCCAAAATCATATGGATTTGTCAAACCTTAGCAGAGTGAGTATTCATCAGAATGTTTAATTTCAATAACCTATTTCAATGTTTTACCCACATTATGGCATATCAGTTTCCTCCTAAAGATTGAGGGTCATATTTTTCATGGACTATTTAGATAAAGAATTCCAAAAAGAAGTTATACTTCTTTCTTGTCTGCTTACCATTTGCAACTCATCCATTTCCCTCTCCAATTAATTTAGAGGGTTTTTTTTTACAGTACTTCATCATTTATTAGTGTTCATTCTCAATGTATTTACACTAACAATGAGTAGTGAATTTCTTAAACTACTAAGTTTATGATCACTCACAACTCTATAAAGGTCTGGAACCACATCATAAGTCTTTGACACAAAATTAGAACATATTTATTTTGGAAGAAAAGCAACATCAGTGAAGACCAAACCATTTGGACATATTTTTGTTTGTACTAGAAGTAAATTAATCAAACCAGAAAAAATTGCCTAGCAACACTTGACATTAAAAAGATTCCATAATAAAAACTAAACCACATGGAGGATAAGATAGAAGACAGCCCAAGCCTCCTCTAGATAAGAGTAACAGTCTTTAAATGGAGCTGCCTTAATCTTAAAAAGAGAAGATAAGAGAGAAGTTAGCATTAGATATGAAGAAGAACTAAGTTAATATAAGCCAACATACATTGAGTGACTACTAGATTTCATATCCTGTACGAGAAGTGTTCTATATCTCATTTAATTCTCACAAAACTGATTATCTTTATTTACAGAAAAGCAGATCAATTTCAAGACCAGTCAACTCTTAAAGAACATCTGTCTACTTAGATTCTTGCTAGATCTTCATCACTTACAGATGAAACTAGGCAAATTAATTATCTTCCACTTGTAGTCAGAAAGTAGTATTTTTTTGGGGAATACATACATACAAAAGATTGAAGTAGAAAGAGTTACACAGAATGTTAACTAGAATGTCTAACTTTTCAAACTTTCTAATTGAGTTATTACTTTTGAAACAGACACGTAGGTGATTGGTCATATTTGGGCAGACTCTCACGGAGGCAGCACTGATGGACAAAGCTGTACATAGCTGCTGTCACTTAGGGAGGGTGATTTTGATAGTGTGAACAAAGAAGTGATATTTAGTGCCAGATTGGAGAGTCTTGCCAAGAATAAACTTTATTTTATTTTTTTAAAGTTTACTTTTTTTAATGTTTACTTATTTTTGAGAGAGAGCACAAGCAGGGGCAGGCAGGAGAGAGAAGGAGACAGAAGTTCCAAAGTAAGCTCTCTGCTGTCACCAGAGAGCCTGATGAAGGGCTTGAACTCACAAACCATGAGGTCATCACCTGAGCTAAACTTGGACAGTTAACTGAGCCACCCAGGTGCCCCAACTAAGAATAAACTTTAAATTTTGTAACTAACAGAATTAAAGTTATTTTCTTTGTAATGAAAAACAAAAGCATATAGAGAGATCAATATCAAGTTGTAGCAGAGGACAGAAGATAGAAGCTAAAATTAAATGAAGGGATTTTTGTAGATGCTGCATTCTACTGGGGCATGGAATGGGGAATATGTGTGGCCTCACATTAAGGCATGCTTTAGTAGCAGAAACTCAGCAGTGTCAATACTTGGTGGCATAAATGACCTGGTTTCTGAGATATTTGTTTTATAGCACATTGATTTCTCTTCCATTTTTTGCGAGGCTATGGGGAAAGTAGGCATTATTGAAAAATGGGAATTTTGTGAGAATTGTGCACTCCTGGGTAATCTTAATATTTATCATTTTATTGTTAATGAATCCTTTGTCATTTTGCTTTTAGAATGATTTGGCAGGCTGTGTAGTCTTTTCTACATGGCAACATTCCTGAGAATGCTAATAGAATATACCAGAGAAGAAAGTAATAATCTGCCTAGGGTTTTCTGAATCTTTGACTATGATTGGCTTTCGACATGTGATCATCCATCTTGTGATTTGCATAGTTTTGGTATTTATATGGCTTTCTTTGGATAGTTATGCTTTTGGTTAGTGGGTGCGAATGTTTGTGTGTGTGTAGTTGTTTTTTCCCTGTGTGCCATAATCTAAGCCACTCAACACCTTACAGATTTTTACCTTGCTGTTCTCAAGGAATTATGAGGCTCAGAACAAATTAAATTTATTATTATTATTATTTTATCTTTCAGAGAGAGAGAGAGAGGACAGGTGAGCAGGGGAGAGAGGGAGAGGGAGAGGGAGAGGGAGAGAGAGAGAGAGAGAGAGGGAGGGAGGGTGGGAGGGAGAGAGAGAGAGAAAATATCTTTAAAAAATTTTGTTAAATGTTTATTTATTTTTGAGAGACAGAGAATGAGCAGGGGAGGGGCAGAGAGAGAGGGAGACAGATTCCGAAGCAGGCTCCAGGCTTTGGGCTGTCAGCACAGAGCCTGTCACGGGGCTGGAACTCACAAACCGTGAGATCATAACCTGAGCCGGAGTCGGACGCTTAACCGACTGAGCCACCCAGGCGCCCCTAAAAAATAGCTTAAGCAGGCTCCATGCTCAGCGCATAGCCCGATGTGGGGCTGGATCTCAACACTGCAAGATCATGACCTGAACCAAAATCAGGAGTCTAATGCTTAACTTAGTGAGCCCCCCGGGCACCCCAGAGGCTCTGAACAAAGTAAGAAGGAGCAGACATTCTTATAAAATTACCACCTTCTTGGTATACTTGCTTCTTCTTTACCAACCCCATTGTCTCTCCTAACTGGTTACCCTATTTTCCATAGAATAAAACTATACTTTCCTTCAAACTCTTTGGCAATATACATGGAGCTGTCAAAAAGTTCATTTTATCCAGGCAAAGAAGCAAAGTCAGAATGAGTTAGGAGTGGGATCTTAGAAATTCTTAATGAGTTTAATTCTGCTCTTCAAACTTTGCAGGGGAAATATTTTGTCTCTCTTGGCAAAAGGGGAGAACATTCTCTCTGGTCATCTTCATATTGAATTCATCAAGAATGAACAGACTAATGAATTGGCTCCCCTGAGAAACACTTGGCCTAACTTCTAAGAGTATTATGAAAAATGTATTCTTTCTACTGAATCTCCTCAGCTTTGGTCTTTCTTCATCCTGCTTTGCACTTTCTCTTCCCTGAAAAACATACCCAAAGATATTTCCCTCATAGATAAAACGTTCCACCCTGGGTCAGTGGATGCAGGGACACAATTCTCCCCTTCTTCTATCACTCAAAGTTATCTACAAGTACCCTTGGCAAGCTTCCTAGATGCTTTGTCCAGAACTATCCTCAAGGAGTCTGTAATTCTCAAATTCATCCTAAGAATATTATAGAACAATTTTCAAGGTTATCAAAGTTTCTCTTCCAAGAGAAATCTAGTTGTTATGATAGTTTTGTAGTATGCTTTCTAAAAAATTACATAAAATCTAAAACATGCATATTATCCTCATGGGTAAAAAATATTTTTACTTTTATATGGATAAGGAAAAATAGTTTTCTGTAAGCAGAGATCCAGAGAAAGTTTGTCCTTAAAATGGAAAGACTGACAACATTGGAAAATGTTCAGTCACGTTTTCTAAGAATCCTGGGTTTTTTCTTTTACTCCTGCTTTATTCATTTGTTTGTTTTATTTTGTGATAATAACACTTAACATAGGATCTACCCTCTTCACAAAATTTTAAATATCCAATACAGTATTGATAACTATAGACGCTATGCTGTACAGAATGTCTCTAGAACTTATTCATTTTGTATAACTGAAACTTTATACCTTTGACTGATACTTCCCCATCTGTCCTTCCTTTGGCTCTGGAAACTACCATTTGACTCTCTGCTTCTATGAATTTGACTATTTTATATTTTGCATATAAATGGTATAATATAGTATTTGTCATTCTGTCTGGCTTATTTCATTTAGTATAATGTCCCCAAGTTCATCCATGTTGACACAAATGGCAGGATTTTCTTCTTCTTAAAGGCTGGAGAAACATACACTGTATGTATATACCATATTTTGGTTTTGCATGTCTGTTGATGGACATTTAAGTTGCTTCCAAGTCTTGGCCACTGTAAATAATGCCTCAGTGAACATAGAGGTACAGATTTCTCTTCAAGATCCTGATTTCAATTCTTTTGGATATATACTCAGAAGTGGAGTTGCTGGGTTATATGGTTGTCCTATTTTTAATTTGGGGGGAGAATTTCCATACTATTTTCCACAGTGGATGCACCAATTTATATTTCCAACCCTTTTCTCTACATCCTGCTATTGAAGGTTACTCAGAGGAACTCATCATCACAGTTCAGTAGAAACTTGGATATTTTAAATACTGCCATGTGGAAAATACTTTGAAACTTTACATTTAGATAGAATTCTGCATGCAGTGGTTGATTTCTAGAGAACCAGTTTGAGAAGGACTTATATACAGTGGGACCAGCTGTATGTCAGTGTTTGGGCCAGGCAGGGTAGAATGGGAAAGTAGGTGATGTTTGGTCTTGTCCCTGGACTGCATCTTTGTGTACACATTTTCTTCTCTTTCTTAGCAGAACGTTGTCCTTCCCAACAGTAATCTAAGAACTTCAACTAGAAGTGCCACAGAGGGGGAAGCTGGGTGGCTCACTCAATTAAGGGACTGACTCTTGATTTGGGCTCAGGTCATGATCTCATGGTTCTTTAGATAGGGCCCTGCATCAGGCTCTGTGCTGACATTGCAGAGCCGGCTTGGAATTCATTCTCTCTCTCTCTCTCTCTCTCTCTCTCTCTCTCCCTCTCCCTCTCCCTCTCTCTCTGTCCCTACACCTCTCACGCATGTGCTCTCTCTCTCTCAAAAATAAAATCAATAAGCTTAACAAGAAAAGGAGTTCCAGAGAGATGATGAAAGATAGCATGCTCCTGTCAGCATAACTGTGGGTGCCAAGCATCTTCAAGTCGGAATCTGGACCTTTCTTATTCAGACCCACCTCTGGTAATAAGTGGCCTTATTACCCACTAAAGATTTCTCTGGAAGTGTGTTTGTGTGTTATGTGTCTGTGCACACATGTGCAGATTCAGAAAACTGAATCATGGGAAATGTGAGGAAATAGAATAGTGCCTGTGATCTTCACACCCAAATGTTTATTAAGTGACTGTGGCTTTATTTATGCAGTCTTCACACACAGACACTCAGGAGAGTAGATTTGTTAAGCACAGCACCACAGGCATATTGGTTTTCTGTTTTCTTATTGCAAATTGACTAGGGGCTAATTTCTACCTGGAACCCAGTCCAAACAACATAGAGCAGGTAGGTTGATGGCTTCGTTTGGTGAGGAGGACATAACCAACAGGTAAGACCTATTTTCCCTGTATCTAGACCTTTCTTAATCCCTGAAACTGAGGACACTTTTGGAAAATGTATCAATAATTACAATTGCATTCCTTAGTCTTTGACAGTCTTCTTTTGCAGGCAGATAAACTGTCATATTGATAATAAAGACCTTTTTAATGGTGCCCATAAACACTACTCATTTTTTTTTCTTATTCTAAAAAGAATAAAAGTTCAACTCAGAAAATTTAGATAACACTAAAGAATGAGGGGAGAGAGAGAGAGAGAGAGAGAGAGAGAGAGAGAGAATATCTCAGCACCCAGAAATAGTTCTTATTAATACACTCGTGACTATCTTTCCAGTCTTTTTTAAAAAAGTCATTTTCTTCCTCTTTCTGTGGTTGTGTGTGTAAACAGAAATATTTGTCACAATGCTTTGTAGCCTCCTTCTTTCATCTTTTAGCTCATTGTGGACATTTTCCCAAGACCATAAATATTCTTTCATAACAGTGATTCCTAACCAGGCAGTTTTTACCCCCTGAGGATATTTGGTAACATCTGAAAACAATTTTTCCTTCTGGCATCTACTGGGTAGAAGCTAGGGATGCTGCTAAAACATACCACAGTGCATGGGACAATCCCCACAACAAAGAATTATGCAGTCCAAAATGTAAATAATGCTAAGATTTAGAAACCCTCCTTTATAATATTATTTAAAATAGCTACCTATTATTTTATCCTAAGATAGAATTATGCATTGCTCCATTGTTGGAAATTTAGACTCTTTTCCACATTCTTTTGCTATTATTTATAAACAATCTGTTGAATATTCTTGGTCACACATATTTGTGTATATTTCTGTTTAGATTGAACTAGAAAAAACTCTTAGACACGAAGTTGGTGGATCAAAGGAAATGAACTTTTTGCTTCTTTAACAACCATTCTCAAATTTTTTGTAGAAAGGTGATTTCAATTATTATTCCCACCAGGATGATATCCCTATCTTTAGGCCTCTTTTGTTACTAAAGTCCACCGTCTTAGAATGTGTCCTAGTTTATTTGAAGGGACTTTCTAGCTTTTGCTCCATTCTTGCAAGATCCATTCAAGCAGGACAGGGAAAGTTAAGTAGCATTTCCAAGGCCCTGATTCTACTCTGACCACACATGGGGACTTCTGGGGAACAAAGAAGGTATACCTAGAGGTTTGTGACAATCTCATTAATTTCTGATCCACCTTTTGAGTTAGAAGATTGACTGTCTAGACCTTGCTATGGTCAGTGGGCAGGAAGAAAAATTGTTTGACCAGAATTTATATATAGGCATTTATCAGACCCAAATCTAAATCATCAGATTAAAATGGAAAGACATGTATCAAGTGCTTGGCATAGAGCTCCTGAAACATAAGTGCTCAGTAAATTTTGTCTACTATTCCTTTTAAGGCTTAGAACAGTAGAGTTCTCTAATTTACCAAAATGTTCTCTGTTGGGTCCTACAGCAAGTCCATACCAGACCTCATTATTCCCTTGGTCAATATTGATTATTTCCATGGTCATTGATTATCCTTTTAGGAATGACACCTCTCTTAATCAACATCTTCCTTGCCAACCCCAGACTCAAAACACTGATATGTGCATCTGAGCTTGAAAAACGTTGACCATAAAACAAAATATCTAGCTTTTAAAAACACATTCTCCTATGACAACACATCATATATTTACAAAAAGACCAAGTGAATATAGGTATGTTTTTCTACTACCAAACGAGTCATTTTAAATTTATTTCTTCAAATTATTAGTTTTCATTATAATCTAATTATATTTCTTCATGTTTGTCTAGGAGGAACATATCTAGGAACCAGGCATAGGTTTATCATATCAATATTGACTGAAAATTCATTTTGGTATTAAACTTTTTAACATGGAGTATTAATAGTACTTTTCAAAGTGTCTCTTAACCTGTACTCACATGTCTGTAAAATGCCTTTTTACTTGCCTAGAGGGCAATATGCTTCCAATTTCCACTAAATTCAAAATCCCATCAGAGAACGATGCTTGTCTTTTCATCTTTATACCCGGTGCTCAACACTGTGCCTCAAGTATCGTGGGTGCTCAGTATGTTTATTGAAAGAAACTGAATATTGATACATCCCAGCATCTCTAATATCACACATTATACAAATTTAAATAAATTGGAGAAAAATAGTTCTTTACTTTTCCTTAGCTCATTGAATTAATCTTTCTATTTCCCTCCTCCCTCCCCCATCCTCCCTCCCTCCCTTCCTTTCTGGCTTCTCTCCTTCCTTCCTTCCTTCCTTCCTTCCTTCCTTCCTTCCTTCCTTCCTCTTTCTTTCTTTCTTTCTTTCTTTCTTTCTTTCTTTCTTTCTTTCTTAAAAAAAATCATTGTTATATTTCTGGGGTTAGGCAGTCAGTGAAATGTAGTAAAAATTGAGAATAACTGATTCTTTGTTGTTTACATTTAACCAGTTGTGTTTATACTCGACCTCCAGAATCCTTTTAAAGTTACTGTTAAATATTGTTAAATATTTATTTAAATACTGTTAAATTAAATACCATATTCATTGGCTACAATTTAGATACCTGTTAAGTGTATGTATGTATATATATATGTATATGTATATATATATATATATATATATACATATACATATATATATATGTATATGTATAGATATTTCCTTAAAGGATGAAGAAGCACTGACCACACACAGACCAAATTTTTTCAGTGTTCTGCTGTAGATTCTTGCCATTGTATTCAGAATATGAAGCCAGCCAATTCCAAATAATTCAAACTATTATCAGAAATATTTCATTGCCTAATCATGCACAGTAAACAAGGTTTACTTTGCACTGCAGAGATTGTTGGTAAGGTGTTGATGTTCCCTTGAAACAGCTTTTCTAAGGATATTAGAACCCCACATAATTCTCTATCCATTGCCTAAATGCAATGTAGAAACCCTGGTTGGTGCAAGGTAAGCACTGTGCAATTGTTAACCGCTGTGGGATGACAGCAGGCATACTTGTCTTATTGTTGGTTTTATGAAAGGAATGCATTCACAGTTTACCATCAAGCACTTTATTGGACATAGCTTCCTTCTGTAGATACAATTGATCAGGTTCCTTTCTATTCCAATATGCTTAAAATTTTTCAAAATCATGGATGCCACTAAATTTCTTCTAATACTTTTTGTGCACCTGTTGGAATGATTAAATGATTTCTCTCCTGCAATCTGTTAATGTATTCAATCATTGGTTTTCTTAAATTTTGCTAACCTTCCATTTCAATCCAAACTGGTGATGTTATATAGACTTTTATATGTATTGCTGGATTTGGTTTGCTAATATTTTAGTTAGGTGTATTTATGTTCAGGGGTGAATTTGGTGTCCAATTACCCTTCCTCTTAGAGAATTTTTCTTGTTTTGGTCTCACAGTTTTACCAATTTCAGAGACTAGTTGGATAGTATTCTTTGTTTTTCTTTTTTTCTGGATTAATGCTTGTTGGATTTATATATATGGACTTTAAAATAATTGGAGACCTTGCCTGTCACATCATCTACTCTTGGTGTTTTCCTTGTGGGATGACTGTAAACTACTGATCACTTAATTTTAATTTTACTGCTTTAATATTTTTAATATTTCTTCTTGAATTTATTTTGTTGAATTATTTTTAAAAATTTATTCATTTTAGCTAAGTTTTGAAATTTAGTGATATAAGTTGTTCAGAAATCCTCTTAATAACCTTTTAATTTCTGTCATTATGCCCCCCTTTTCATTTCTAATATTTGTGAATTTCCCTGTCTTGTCTTAATGTCTTAATAAATATTCTCAGTGTTTTTCTATTTGTTAGTAATTTATTCTAAAAAGTTTCTAGACATTTGATTATCTGTATTGTATCTGTTTTCTATTTAATTTTTACTCATTTCTGTTCTCATTAGTTTCTTTTTACTACTTTTCTTGTCTTTTGTCTGTTATGTCATATTGTTGCTTAGTTTATTAATTTTTAATTTTATATTATAAAATTTCTTAAGGCAATCAATATTTAAGTAATGCTTTACCTATGCTCTACAAGATTTGATGTGTGATACTATTGTATTTTATTATCTTTTAATTCTAAATATTTCCAATTTCCATCTGATTATTTTTTTATTTATTGGAAGTATGTTTTTAATTTCCAGATATATGATGGCTTTCTAATTATTTCTGAATTAATGCGTTAAACTCAGGTAATGTGGTCTGCATGATATAAATCCTTTGAATTTTGGGGGGGGCTTGCTTTCTAGCAACTTTTATAAATTTATCTTTATAGACAAAACATTTGTTAGGTATAATGGATTTTATGTGTCCATTGGATTAAAATAAGTAAATATGCTGTTCAGATCTGTAGCTTGATATTTTTTGTCTGCTTAATCTAACAATTACTGAGACATTACAGAAATCTCCCACTAATGGATAACTAATGATCTTGTAGTTATTTTGTAGTTTTGTAAATTCTTTATATATTTTGATCTTTGTTATTAGTTGCATAAAAGTTTACAAGTTTTGCATCTACCTAGTGATTTAAATTTTTTATTATTATATCATCACTTGATGTATTTCTTGTAATGTTTTATCTTAAAATCTGTCTTATCTTTCATTACTTTAGCTAATCCAGATTTCTCTTGGCTTATGTTTGGCTGACATATCTACCATTTGCAGTTAATATTTGTTCCCATCTCCATGCACAAGTGATGGGTGTTTTCCCTCTACAAATTTGCCTGATAGGCGTTTTCTATAAATGCAATCATATACTATGCAGTTTTTTACATCTGGTTTCTTTTATGTCTGGTTTCTTTAACTCAGCATAAATTTTTGACATTTTTTCATTTTGTAGCAAGTTTGCTTCTTTTCATTACTGAATATTATTCTGTTTCTGGCTGTGTTTAAGATCTTTTCTTTGCTTCAATATACTATGATAGTATTATTTATCCTGCTTGAGGTTCACTGGGATTTGTAAATCTAAGATTCTCCAACTTCTGTAAAATTCCCAGTCATCATCTTTTTGAATACTAACTTCCACCCTATTCTCTCTTTTTTGTATTACTGGAACTCTGATATACATTGATATTAGGGTTTCTCATTTTATCCCTCATATCCTTTAATTTTTCACCATATTTCCTATCCTATTCTATTTTCTGGACTATTTCTTTAGATTTTTCTATGAATTCATTTGTGTTCTCATATTCCATTTTTAATTTCTTGTTAAAAAAATTTGTGGTTAATTTTTTGAGGTGTCTCTTTTTCTTTGTCTTCTTTTCTTTTTCTTTCTTTCTTTTTTTTTTTTTTTTTGAAAGGGAATGTTACAGAGGCAGATGGGCAGAGAGAGAGAGAGAGAGAGAGAGAGAGAGAATCTCAAGCAGGCTCCATCCTCGGCAGAGAGCCCAGTGCAGGGCTGGACCCCACAACACTGGGATCAAGACATGAGCCAAAATCTAGAGTCAGTCACTCAACCAACTGAGACACCCAGGTGCCCCGTACACTGACTTTTATATCCAAATATACGTATTTTTCATTTCTACAAATGTTATATATTTCTTTGTTAAACTTCCTGTTTTTTCTTATTTATATATTATTTCTATTTCTAGTTTCTTATTTATACATTGTTTTATACACTTTATATTTGATGTCAGATAATTCCAATATCTGAAATTTTTGCACAACTAAATCTGCTATCTGTTGTTTCTGATAACTCTCACTCATGCTGCCCCATTTCCTCATATGCTTGGTAATTTTTTTTTTTTTATTTTGAGGCCATGATCCTTGATTTAATGAATTCTTTGAGGTGTGACTGTAAATGTATTGCTTCAGAGAATATTTGCTTTTGTTTGTTCTTGGCAAGTTTGGTTAATAATTCACTCAAGTGGTGGAGGCAGGTAACTGTAGAGGGAAATGATATTACCACTATCAGATATGGATTTTTGTTACTTCTTTTTTCTTTCTTCTATCATTTTCATGTTATGTAACCATAGTCTAGGAAAACTAACATCATATTCTAATTTTTTCCTTATCTGAACTTTGTTAATTTTTTTCATTTCTAACTTAATGTTCTAGTTATCATAAAGAAGACATTAAAGACTTTAAGCCGACTGAGGGAGTTTGAGGCCAACTATGTATTACTGGTGAATGCCTTAAAAAGCCAGTGTTGAACAAGTTTAACTAAAGGCCAAACTTGATGATGAGATAATGAAACAGACACTTGTCTCTTTATAGGGCATGGCTAACGACTGTAATTTCCTCTTTATATCCTGCATGTTGTAATGGGTGATGTCATCAGAAAATAATCTCTTTCTGCATGGAGAGGTATTAGCCCTTGGATGTTACTCAACCCACAAGCTAATTAAATCCTTATCGTCTGTATCTTTTCTTCTCTTTCCAAAATTATATAAACCATTTAAATATATAAATATTTTATAGACCTTATTGTTAGGGACATCATATAACCAAGTAGTTTTTTTCCACCCACTTGCCCAAATGTAACAAAAGCAGCATTTTATACATGGATTGTAAATTATATTTTACAGTAAAAAGAAGCAGAAGGACAGCATTAAATCTGAGTCAAATTCACATTTCCTATTAATTGCTTACACAATGCCTGTATTTGAGTACTTTTCCAATACATTTCATGATGTCTTCTGGGAGAAAACATTTCTATATTTAAGATGCTATCATTATCTGTAGTTTAGGGACTACTAAAATTAGTACATTGAAAACCAATGCTGTCATATATTATAGGTGTGATTTTAAAACAACTAACACAAGTGATTTTCTTCCACCAAAATCTTTCTTCCAAACAACCTAAATTTTTTTTAATGAATTTGAGGGGTTTTCTTTCCTGTGTTAAAAAAAAAAAAAAAGAAAAAAAGCCTGGCCCAATGTAGGTGTTGAATAAACTTAACTTTTGTAGTTAATTCATGGGAATTCATGTTACATATCTTACCTGCTATCACAATTTTTGAGGCATAACTTCAAATTCTGTGGTTTCAGGAAAAATATTTTGTAATTCAAATAGTTATTCTTCACAATACCTGTAGTAGTAGGTGGTGAGGTTGAGGTTTGGGGGAACCCTGCCTGTTATGGCATCCCAAACTAGGACTGAGGCTCTATGTAGAAATTAGACCAAACAAATTTAGGCAAACAAATAATTAGCCCAAATTATTTTCCCCAAGACCAAAAGAATATGTCCATTTGAATATGTGTTTAAACTTATTCATGTACCTGATATAAAAAGGAATAAATATTTCAAATTCTTAAAGTTGTCCCTTTTGTTTAATTTTTAAATGGATGATCCTCACACAGCAGCATAAATGTTTCTTTAAGCATGTCAAATCTCACTCTCCATAACAGGGTACCTAGTGAACCTAGTGAACACAGATTTATTTCTTGTTATCTACTTAGCAATATATCTGCCATCTTTGGCATAGTGGGGGGGGGAGGGGCAGGGCAGGCTACAGGGGTGTTGGTCACTGACAATTTCAACTCCTGGAAGTGAAGGCCCCAGAGGCCAAACCATCTTGAGTTGGAGAAAATTACTAGGATTGACACTTTATTTACACTAATGTAGTCAGGCATCCGCCGCCACCTCAGATTTTTTAAAAATTATTTTTGTTAAAAAAAATTTTTTTAATGTTTATTTATTTTTGAGAGAGACAGACAGAATGCGAGTGGGTTAGGGGCAGAGAGAGAGGGAGACACAGATTCCGAAGCAGGCTCCAGGCTCCGAGCTGTCAGCACAGAGCCCGATACAGGGCTCAAACTCATGAGCTGTGAGATCATGACCTGACCCAAAGTTGGTCGCTCAACCGACTGAGCCACCCAGGCTCCCCTGCCAACCTCAGCTTTTAAATAAAAATGAAGTAATCTTATGTTTGAATGCAGATAGTGGGTCCTGGTATGTTATGGTTTCAGTTTAGCAATATGAGTGGAGAAGGTAGTTTAACTATGATTTCAAAAGGGAGAAGAAATGGTTTACTGAAAAAAGGAGATTATGTTAGATTGTTATGGACAGAGGATCATTTAAGATGGATTAAGCACAGAGAGCCTGGATAGCTCAGTGGGCTAAGTGTCCATCTCTTGATTTCAGCTCAGGTCATAATCTCATGGTTCGTGGTTTCTAGCCTGGCATTGTGCTCTGTGCTGACAACATGGAGCCTGCTTGGAATTCTCTCTCTCCCTCCTTTCTCTGTCCCTCCCCTGCTCCCACTCTGTCTCTCCCTCAAAATAAATAAATGAACATTAAAAAAAAAAGATGGATTAAGCAATACTTTGAGGAATATACCACTTGTGATAAGGCAAGTTCCTCCGTTTAATCTTCTAGTTCTGCAGCCATATTTATAATAGTCAACCAATCTATTAAATTATTTTAAAAAATCTTTTCTTTTTCATAGTAGCATCTCTACTTTATGACTCCCTCTCTAACCCCTTCATCCCAATCCCCCTGCGTCTTGTTTCCAGTATTCTCTCTGTATCTTTGAGGATATTTTATATGCTTACTTTCAAATATTGTGTTTGGTCTACACATACATAATTTTTCTTGTAATGATTATGCTCCTAAGATGCCACATTGCTCTTCTCTTTGAGTTCATGTTTCCCAGAGCACATTAGCTGCCTTAGATGGTCATGTGTGAAGGGACCCTCTTGATGAGTTTAGTTGGTGAGGTGGTAGTGGTTGTTATTTTTCTCTACGAGAGCTTCTTAGGAAAGCCCTTGGGATGTGGAGGTGGGGAAAGCGGGAGGATGGGAGGAGGAAACGCTTAGGGGTGGCTAGATTTGCTTATTCATGTTGTTAATACTTTACTTCTCAGGACAGCTAGAGCTGTGCCCTAATCACTCTCTACCACCTCCAGAGGACACTGGACTGGTTCCTGCTTTCTTGACTCATGGTGGGGATGGGCAGGGCAGCACTCTGCCTAGAGAAATGGAGGAGAGAGAAAATCCTTCTCTGTCCTCTGTCCTGTGTCCTTAAGTCTCAAGGGTTGTCTGAGTGCTAATGGAAGAAACTGGAAAGATGGGGGATTGTGAGACACAGGAGAGTGGCAGCTGCTGGATGACTCAGTGGTGTGGCTGGACCTCTGGCGCAGCAAGGAACGAGGAAGTGCATATTTGTGCAGTACACACCACTACTTCCTGGTTTTTGTTATCACTAAAATGGTTCCTGAAAGTACTCCCTCCTTTATTTCTCTTTCAGTACCCTTACCTGAATAGCATGTTCTAGTCTGCCTGGAATGAATGAACAATTCCAGAAACTTTGCCTTGGACCCTTACCTTCATTGTCCTATCGTCCACAGCAGATTATGTATCTACTAGTGGATCTTTTGTGTTTCATCATTTATGTTCTCGTCTGATGAGTAATCTATTTTATTTTTGAGGCAGCTGATGTGGCATTTGTATCAACAGGCAGTTATAAAAACCAAGCATCTGTAAATCCTTCTGATAAATATTTGTGAAGTTTCAAAATCCTCAGGTCTGATAAGTGTAAGTCAGTTTGCAAGACTGTCTCCTAGAAAAGCCTTCTGGAGACACAGTAGCACTTTCTGGCCATGGGACCTTCCTTGTGGGGGTAAGGGGTAGGGAACTCCAAAGAGGCTTCAGCAAAGACAAATTAGTTTTCAAAGAAGGCAGACACTTTGAGATACTGATAGTAAACTTGATTGAGATCAGACAAAAAAGCCTCACTTTTGGGAGTGGGAGAGTTGGATGATTAAAAGTCTGGTTCAAGTCTGGCCAAACAAGAGTCCAGAAGAGAAGTCCCTGAGGTTTGCTCTCCTATTCTCATAGGACAGAGGCAAAATTCTATATAAAGTATTATTATGAGGAGGAAAAATTTAAATGAAGATTATATAAATTTAAAACTATAAATATACAAAATAAGTATACTTTGTTTTTTTTTAACTTTTAATGTTTATTTTTTTTTTTTGAGAGAGAGACAGAGTGCAAGTTGGGGAGGGGAAGAGAGAGAGACATACACACAGAATCCAAAGCAGGCTCCAGGCTCCAGGCTCCAAGCTGTCAACACAGAGCCTGATGCAGGGCTTGAACCCACAAACAGTGAGATCATGACCTGAGGCAAAGTTGGATGCTTAACTGACTGAGCCACCCAGGTGACCCAAAATACATTTACTTTAAAATAACTATAACCTTTGGGATATTTTACTGGGTTTTGAACATGGACAGAAATATCCCCTTTTTTATTCAAGCCCTCCCTAAAACTAGCTGACTTATTAGCTAAAAAGAAAGTAAAATTTAAACTGGATCAACTAAATGGTCAGGACTCAGTAATGTAAGATTAAAAGATAGCTTTATTTTTTTTCCTACCATTTTTGAAAACTTCTCTGTCAGATATTCCTTCTTCACACCTAGATGGTATTTTCTGGCCACTTTCAGTTTCATTTTTCAGGGATTAAAAGAGCAGTCTGATCTAAAACTGAACTTCTCAGATCCACTTCAGCGCTTTTCCCTTGCTCTTGGGCGTGACCCAGAAGGTCAGGAAGGGGTGTGTTGAGTCTTCTCTCTTTCTTAGTTTATATCTTCCTGACTTCCATCCTTTCCCTCTGCATCTGTCAGAGTTAGATGGGACAGAGGAGTAAGACATATGGAGCAAAGAAGAATCTATTTAGCTGGTGCTGCTTGGAGATCTTACTCAGCTCTGTCAAGTGCTCTCTGGTATGGCAGACTCCTAATGCTGGATTTTTCTTTTTTTTTTTTTAAATTAGTGTTTATTCATTTTTGAGAGACAGAGAGAAAGAATGCAAGCAGGGGAGGGGCAGAGAGAGAGAGAGAGAGACAATCTGAAGCAGGCTCCAGGCTCTGAGCTGTCAGCACAGACACAAGGCTTGAACCCACAAACCATGAGATCATAACCTGAGCCAAAGTTGGATGCTTAACTGACTGAGCCACCCAGGTGCCCCTAGCTCTTTCTTTAATAGGGCACCATTGGGCTGTTTTATTGTCAACACTCTGCCCCTCCCCCATCTGTGACACTGCATAGACTTGCTGTGAGAGATGTTCTCTCTGGCTCACCCATTTCATTTTGTTTTCTTTGCTATGTAGTGGTACCCACCATTCCACAGCTTTACTTGTTCTGGGCTCACTCAGATATGGCAAGTGAAAGATTGTCTTGGGTAAAGCTCCTTCAAGGTTATTCAACCTATTGGCCTCCTATAGGCTTCGAACTCTGGTAATCCAGCACCCTCCCAGCCAAGAACTTTATCACCCTTTCCATTAATAGTGTCTTGAAACAGCAGCACAAGTTTCTCCAGCCTAGGAAGTAGGAGGGTAGCAGAAGTGTGTGTACGAGACCTCAGCAGTCTCCCCTTATCCAGTCAAATACCATAAAAGGTACAATTTATGTGAGTTGAATAAAGCATATACAAAAAACCTGGAGACATTTACATAGTTTTAGTACAGTATTAAGCCCAAAGGGTAACATTAAGTTTTCACTGGACAAATACGGATGGGATGGGAGTGTGGGAAATCAAGATGACAAAGCATTTGGTGAAGATTAGTTTTGGAGACAAATAGATGCATTTAAGACTCAGGCAAAACTACAATAAGGTCCACCTTCTACAAACAACTATAATGAACACTACTAATCACCAGTCTGAATCCACACAGGGGTTCCTGATTGGGTCAAAGCAAGTGTTTCAGTTACAAGAGATGAGAATGTTTTTCTCTCAAAGTGCCTGTAGATGTCACTAAAGCAAATGATCTTTTATCCTTGATTTGATAGTGGGGTGCAAAAAAGCCCACAAAAAGAGTAAAAAATGCTACTTTGTAAAGACCACCTATGTGGTTACATTAATGGCATCATAAAACATAGTGAAACACCATTACAGTTCACAGTAAGTTTGCAAACTTTTCTTCCATTTTAGAGCTGTGATTTATTTTAAACAATGAAAGTATATTCAGCAATACTCTAGTTTATAACAGGAAGGGAACATCACTCCTTCATTCTCTTTTCCCTCATAGACACCTCTTTTAGGGCTAGTGGCACATCTCTTCTGTACCATTAGAGACACTGTCCTTAAGCTAAGAACATTGACGCCTCATGAAAGAAAGAAAACATCACACAGGCATTGACTTTGAAACATCAAAGGTGGAGAAAACATTAAAAATGTGCTCAGGCCAGCATTCAATTCTAAAAGCATTATTGTTTTTTCCCCTGCACTGGTTTTAAAGACAACTATAAATTTAAATAATGTAGAAATTTTGATCCCTCTCCTTTTAGCCAGGGAAACATAGTGCAAAATGATGAATGAAGAACCCCATCTTTGAATTTTCATAGCCACAGAGAATATTTAATAACATGAGTTAATATCATTACCCAGGAAGCATGTAGCACCTGTATTTTCATACAGTGGAAAGTATACTTTCAGCTGGACCATATTCTCTATGTCATTCTTCTCATCAAGAGACTACAAATTTCATCACAAGCTGGCCAAGAATGAGACCTAGTGAAGAAAGAAAGCTCAACAAAGAGTTACTGACAGGGATTTGGGGCCATGTTAGCAGAGTGTGAACAGTCCTTCTTATTGTAGCAAGAATTTTGTACTCCTCTCTGGAAAAGAATCCTGTTTAGAAAATTTTGGTGCTTAAAATGAAATCCAAGCAAGTATAAAAGTAGACACAGAGAGTAAGTTCTCTGATGATAAGCTGTGTATTAATGAAAAATAGCTCAGGGCAGGAGAGATATAAAACACTCAAAGTTATCAAAAGAATCTAGAAGAAAAAAGGGTCCAGACAGAACAGAGACTACTCTGGTCATTATTCTAAAATAACTATTATTATCTGTTCCATGTGGGGAATAATTGAACACTGAAAAATGTATATTTCTTATTCTTTGTGATGAATAAACATATGCAACTGGTAAAATGTAATATATATTTCAAAGTAATATATTCAGATCCTGATTCTAAGTAAGGATTTAAGCATTTTTTACTGATTCTATCTTGCCCTCATAAAGTCCTATGCTAAAAAAGTCTTTCTGGTATGGTTACTTACAGATAGTTGAAGAGAATGGACCCTAACTGGCATAATCTGGTCATGATTCTGGTGTCCAAAATGGAGAAAAAACAAATAAAAATTATGTTTTACAAAAATTCTGTCTAAATAAGATTTATGCCTATATGTTTTTTGTCCTTGGTAACATTACTATAAAAAATTATTCCATTTGTTTGATATAGTGAAATTAAAAACTTATGTATTGGTTTGAAGATTTTTCCAAAAATTAGCCATATAATTATCACATGGCCCAGGAGGTCTATAGCTAGATCTATGTCCAAGAAAACATATCTGCATAAGAACTTGTACACGGATGTTTATAGCAGCATTATTCATAATAATCAAAAAGTAGAAACAACCCAAATGTCCATCAGTTGATGGATGGATAAAATGTGGTACATCTGTACAATGAAATATTTTCTGGCAATATAAAGGAATATAGTACTGATCGGCTATAACATGGATGAACCTTGAAAACATTACAGTAAGTGAAATAAACCATTCAAAAAAGACAAATATTGAATGATTCCATTTAGTTGAAGTGTTCACAGTATGGAAGTCTATAGAGATAGAGTGTAGGTTAGTAGTTTCCAGGGGTAAGGGTGGGGAGGGGTATGGTAATGTTTAAGAGGTGACTGCTTGTGGGAATGGGGGCTACCTCCATTGGAGGTAATGGAAATGTTTTAGAATTAGTGATGATTGTACAATATTGTGAATATACTAAAAAATCCTAAATTGTACACTTCAGGGTAAATTTTATGGTGTGTGTATTATATCTTCATTTGAGATAGAGAAAGACAGAGATAGAATGTTTGCTGGGCATCATGAAATCAGTTTGAGGTTCCTTTATTAATGCTGCCAGGAAAGGAAAGTTTCTCATTTGCTCAGTTCAAGAGTAAAATGATAATTGGTAAGATTGCACCTCTCTCCTTTTTCTTGAGGGGATAGAGAAAAATATCTGGGAGAATATATTTGGATAGAAAGAGGGATATAGTCTTTTATTAGTCGCTCTGAAAAGGACCATTTTTTCCAGTGCAAGCTGATCAGTGAATACAAATAAGTTACTGTCCAAAATAAAAAACAGTCACATTAAATTTGGGGGATGGAGGGAATCCCAAAATAGACGGTGGACTCATAGTAAACAATTACACATCTCCAACATTTTGTAGGTATGTGCATAAAAATTATATGAGAAACCAATTTAAATATTTGTTTCTGTATTTGTTCTTTCTGTGCAGAATGCAAATATACCCAAAAATGTCCTGATAAATCACTCTTAAAAATTACAAGGATTTTAAGGACAATTATGTTTTAGTAAAAATCAGGTTAAAATGGTTTCCAAACAACGTGAAGAAATTACATTCAGGTCAAGACAATCTGTCATTACATATTGTACTCTAGTAGCTTTGGGTAAAAATATGCTTCTGAAAACCCAATGGATTTTTATAACTAGCAAAGCCCAAAATATGCTCCTAAGTACAACATGTGTTGTTCAATCTAGACTGATGTTTTGTAGTATTTTCTATAGACCTCGGACTTTGTTTGTGTTTTACCATGTGCTGTTGCTCCTCCAGCTCTGGATATAGTCACATGATTTGGCTTTAGGCATCAATAGTCAGTGAATTAGTAACTATACCTGTGATGACACTTATTTTTATGTTTATTTCACTTCCTTTGTAGTATTTTTTAAAAGTAGACTTAAAAGGTGCTTAAGCATTTTCCCCCCTTCAGGAACAAAATAATAAATTCAAGAACAAAATTTTTACATAATTAGTTGTATCAAACTCATTTAAAAATAGGGGTCCCTGGGTAGCTCATTTGGTAAAGCATCTGATTCTTAATTTAGGCTCAGGTCATGATCTCACGATTTGTGGGATCGAGCCTCGCAGCAGGCTCTTCACTGACAGTGCAGAGACTGCTTGGGATTCCCTCTCTTCCTCTCTCTCTTCCCCTTCCTGCTCTCTTTCTCTCTCTCTCTAAAAATAAATAAATAAAATAAATTTTAACAACAAAAAACTCATTTAAAAATATTAACTGAGTTATCATCTCTCTTATTTCCCAAGTAAAGTACCTGCAAATTATTTCACTGTGCTAATATCAAAAGATAAAATAAATGTCATACAATAAATAAAGGTATAAAAACACAAAAATGTATATATACACAAATAAATGAAATATAAAAGAAATATTAAATTTTTAATCCAATAATGAATCATTTTGATAGATTTTAACCAGACCATGCAAGATTCGTTTTTTTTCATTTTTATTTAACACTAAACAATATTTTTGCTTTAAGATGATAGACTTAGCACAAGCCTGTCTATTCCCTTCCCTCTTGAAATCCCAATATATGATAGCAAAGGAATCAACTCAAAAAACAGAGAGAATGGGAGGAGAAATACTCTTGGAAAAGATTCCAGTAAATTTCTACAAGACTCAAGGAAGGTAAACCTCTGTCGACAGATTTTTTTAAAAGTAAATCATTGCAGATCAGAATGCACAGGACGAAATGCAATAATAAAGAGAAGGCTGAATTGTATAGCTGAATTACAGAGATGATCCTGGCCTAGGAGCAATAAAAACACAAATGAGAAGGAAAACCAAATTGGGAGATGAATTGAAAGACTGACCATTGAATGAAGAGTAGGATTGCAACACTCCTTCCTCCCTGCCCTTTCTCACTCCAAGATGGTGGAGCTCAGGTATTTCTAAGCAGCCTAATATATAATTTGAAGGAAAACCAAAAAGAGACAAAACAGTAACAACAAAGCAACCCTAAAGCCACTTCTCTAAAGAAATCAAATGAACTGCAAGTATAAAATTAAATCTTCCAGTATAAAACCCTCCTCACTCTGGAATTTGGAATCTCTGTCTTCACCCCAGCCTAAATGCCTTCTCTTTTCTTGCCCATCCTAATATGATGTCTGCCAGCAGACTAGTTCTGCCTATATGCACTGAGCTTTGAGCTAGGCATTATCATTGTATCAGAGAACTAGCCATACATTAAAATATAGAAACAATCACCTAGGAGACTCATAGTTTTTAGCTTAGAAATTCAACTGTCCACTGTTGTTCTTTATAAAAAGTCAGCCAGAGATCATAAAAAAATTATGAATAAAACCAGCATCATGAAAGAACAACTCAAACAAGAACTTTTGCTTCAGAAGAAACATAGATTATTAGGGAAAAAGAAGAGAACTTTAAAAGAAGCTAATTCTCATCCTAATGAAAATTTCAGAGGATACTGCATCCAGAAGTAAGAAGAAAAACTATAAAAAAAGGAACAATGGAGAACAAAAATAAGTTCTTTTTATTGAAGACATGATTGCAAAAAATTTGATAGTTATGAAGATGAAATTAAGAAACTCAGTAAAAGAGAAAAAAAATGTCATTAAGTAATGAGGAAAAAGAACATGAAGGATCAATGTTAGGCTTCCTGCATTGATCCAGTAGGATTTCTGGGGGAAGAATAGGAAACAGAGAAAAATGGAGAGGAGAAAGTTAGCAATGAAAAAAATTGAAGAGAACTTTCCAATACTAAAACACAAGAATTCTTTAGATTGTAAATATCCAGTGAATTTCCTGGATGATAAAAATCCATACCTGAATTTTCAGAACACAAGAAATAAAAATGAACTTTTAAGTTGGGATGCAGGGGACATCTCCTATTTATGATTCATGAAAATGAATCAGATTGACCTCAGACATCTCACCAACACTTTTTCCTAGAAGCAGTGAAACAATGCCTTTGGAGTTCTGAGGAAAATCTCTAGGCTTAATCACAATGGCAATCGAATGTGATCGTAAAATGGAGCTATTTTCAGACTTTCAGAAACTTTCATGGAGGTTACTTTTGAACTTTGCTAAATTTATGAACTTTTATGAACTTCTCTATGGAGGTTATTTGGAGATTTGCTCCAGCAAAACAAAGGTTCTAAACAAATGAAAGCTTAAGGGGTCAGGTGAGGTGAAGTGGGAGGAGAACTGAAGAATCAATGAAAACATCAATTATATGGATAATCTGGAAAACTATTGGTCCCAGTGGCAGTCAGGCATAGTCATGACAAAGACTGACAAGCCTATTATCAGAGTAATGCCTAGGGTGACAGGAAAGATACAGAAAGAACCAAGGACAATGGCAAGAAAGGAGGTGTAGTGTTGTGGAAATTAGTTAAAATTCATTCAGATCGTGTAAGTTTTCTAAGAGTAAATGTAGGCTAAATATAAAAACTGAAAATTATTGACAGGTAAAGACAATATATTGATAAGAATTAGACTTGAAAGTATGTGACAGCAAAAATCCAAAATTAATGGTGGCTTAAAAAGAGGTTTTGTTTTTTTCTATAAACCAACTCCAGTGGTAAGGGTTCTACTAAAGAATTTCCGTGAGTTCATCAAAGCCCCAGGCTCCATCCAGCCTTTTTCTCTATATTGAAGATACGGCCTTTGATAGTACTGTCTCCATTCCACCAGGTAGAAAGCATAAGGCTGGAGATAATGTGCATAGCTCTTCCTTGGTGGAAATCACTCACACCATTTTTGTATTCATCTCATTGTACACAGAACTTGTTCACACAACTATACCTAAGGGCAATGGTGGGGGAGGGTATACCTGCTAATATTTGGTGAGGCTATTTTTGAAGGAAGAATGAAAAACAGATAATTGGGGACTATAGAGAGCCTTTTCCACAAACCCTAAGGAAAAATCTTTATAGGCCTAATGGCCATATTTTATTACCCATTACATTTCCTTTAAAACTTCTGTATTTGGACAAAAATTCTAATTTGAAGAAATAGATGCACCCCAAGGTTTATAGCAGCATGATCTACAATAGCTAAATTATGCAATGAGTCCAAATGTCCACTGACTGATGAATGGGTAAAGAAGATATATATATATAGATATATATATATATATATATATATATATATATATATATATATATATATATGCATACACACACAATGGAATGTTAGCCATAAAAAAGAATCCAATCTTTCCATTTACAATGACACCAATGGGGCTAGAGGATATTATGCTAAGTGAAATAAGTCAGAGAAAGACCTATATCATTTCACTCATATGTGGAATTTAAGAAATAAAAACAAATGATCATAGGGGAAAAAAGAGGCAAACCAAGAAACAGACTGTTAGCCATAGAGAACAAATTGATGACTACCAGAGGGGAAGTGAGTGGGGAATGGGTTAAATGAGTGATGGGGATTAAGGAGGGCACTTGTGATGAGCACCGAATGTTGTATATAAGTGATGAATCACCAAGTTCTCTACCTGAAAGTAATATTACTCCACGTTAACTAACTTGTATTTAAATAAAAAATTTTTAAAAAAGCAAAAAAAAATCAAATAAAACTTCCTTTGTGTTTGGGGAGACATGAAATGCAAAGGTCTTCAGAAAGTGAAGAGATTTGCTAAATGAGGGCAGTAGGCTTTTTAGAAGAGTCAATGAATTGATATGAGTATAAAACATTTTCATTAGAGTAAATAATATCTTAACACATTTAGGTATTACTAATTTTCTTTTTTTTAAGTTTATTTATTTTGAGAGAGAGAGAGAGAGAGAGAGAGAGAGAACAAGTTGAGGAAGGGCATAGAGAGAAGAAGAGGGAGAATCCAAGCAGGCTCTGTGCTGCCACAGCTGAGCCTGATGCATGGCTCGATCCTGCAAACTATGAGAACTGACTGAGCCACGCAGGTGCCCCTAGATATTACTACTTTTAATGTGGATACACTTTTTACTCATAAAGTAGAATATCATTTAACTGAATTTATTGTAGTTTACTGTTGTATAAATCATCAATGGATACTTGTTAATTACTGTTATCATGGTTGCAGGGCATGGATTATAGTTTAAGGGTGTGAACATTTCTGATTTTAGAAAAATCAATCTCATCCTAAAAAAGGCTGGGAACCATTCTTATCAGATTTTATTGGGAAGATGTATTTGTCTGTTATTCATTTTCGGTTTTGTTTCATAAGCTGTAACTTGTTTTCTTTTTGCCAGATTTCTTTCACATTTCTTCTAATTTTTATCGTCATATTGCAATGTTTCTATTTTATTTTTTAATGATTTCTCATATTGTTTTTGGAACAAGGTGAATATAAACACAAATTCTGATAATAGCTTTCTTTCTTTCCATAGCCAGGTTCTGACTACTGGGGTCAAAGACTTTCATATCTAGAAAATGTTTCTCATCAGGTGTAAATTTTAAAAGGCTTCTCAAAGTGTGTAAAAGACGAGTTTTAATTGTACTGGCATCGGACTTTGGATGCTTAAATGCAATTTGAACCCATATTCAATTTTGCTCTCTTCTTTGAAATGACTTAAAACTTGTCATGAGTGTCTAGGTGATTTCTCGTTTCTAGTTTCCTGGAATTAAGGTTTCCTTCAAAGTCTTTCTTTATGCTCACTGTCCCAAGAATTTTGCAGTGCCTTCAAGTTCTTCACCCTCTTACTGACTATAGCTTTTGAGTATTTAGATTCCCTTCATCATTTTTTCATTTTTGTTTTCTGGATATTTAGGATTGCTGTCATATATGGCCAATATTTTGAATCCTGAGTGGTACTATTTGAATGGTACTGTTTGCTTTGTATCACTCTTCTTCTCCTATGATAGGTGTGAGATACTCAGTGTTTTCCCCCAGGGATTGTCAGTTCTCTTTTAAATTTATTTTTAGCCTACTCTAGGGCTATTAAATCCAGACTTCCTCTCAGTTAATCCTGTGTTTCTATGGATTATCTCATCATCATAACCAAACATGACTGCCAAATATACAATCTTCATCTTGGCCTGGGTCAATTCTCCTGAACTTTTATGAGCTACACTGAGACCTTTGAAGTACTAGTTCCTCTCCCCACTAATGGCAGCTGGCAGAGATCCAGGGGGATCTGGGGGGATGGGCAGGCATCACTGCCAAATAGCTGTGGCATCATAAACAGTGCAGAGTACCTTGTCAAAACTACACATTGACCTTGTTTGGCTCCCAGAGCGATGTGGTAAGCCTATTGATGTTTGAGATTGTGAAAGATTAGACTACCATCAAACACTTAAGATGATCTTTCATAGCAGAGCATGCAAGACATTTTTGAAGGACCCAATGATTTTCATTTTGCACAAACTGGATTTCCTTTGGGCTTGAGAAAGCAGACATTTGCAGTGATTTATCACAATCCGTATGGATGGGCCCAAGCTGAATGAATATAACCTGAACTGTGTAGTAGTAGTTCCAATCATCTCCCTAGATAAGACAGGACACACAGAAGACACAATAACAAGAGGAGGGAGCATATGGAAAGATAGAAAATATACACGGTGCTTAATGTCTACAACTTATTTTATATAGGGGGGGTTGGGTTTTGCTGGGTTAAGTGATAACCCAGGCACTTGTCAACAGTGCAAAAGTCCAAAGAAAGCCAGGTGATGAGGAAGTCCACCCTCCATCAGTGGCTAATACAAGTGTTTCTTTTTCTTTTTCTTTTTTTTTTTTAATGTCTCAGTGGACAACCAGTGTGGAATTACCATAATTGTCAGAAATTAGCTTTTGTTGGTGAAATTGGCAGCTTCTAGATTAGCATAATTTCACTGTAGTAAAATGAAAAGTTTTCAGGAAAAATGATTTGTTTAAAACATTTTAGGGACGCTCTGCACACTTATATGAATGTAGAATAAGAAATCAGCAAGGCCTACACTCTTTACCTCGAAAATAGTGCCTAATGCTTGATCCCCAAATGGTCTAGTGGCCAACCATTGGGTTAAGAAAATTTCAGGTTGTCTGCAGTTGACTGCTAGAATACTAGGACCTGCTTCTGGGAGGCTGTCAGATCTGGCTTCGGTTAATTTTTCATGTAGGTGAGGGTCTTACCAATTAAAAGTACAGAGGTGGCATTTTAGTGAAACTACAGTACAAGCTTTTTTTTTTGTTTTTGTTTTTGTTCTTTTGCAGTTTTTCTGTCTACTTGTTAATGAGTATTTGTTTAATAATTCTAAGTGTGGGAAAATGTTCTATGAGATTTGCTTTCATTGTAACCTAGTAGATCATTTTGCTAAATCGTTAACTTCCAAACTGACTTCAGAAAACATAAGAAGAAAGTATTTAATATTGGCTGTTTTATTGCTAAAATTTCTACTATTTTGAAAAATAAAAAAAGTTATTTTCTTAAAATTTTTTACTTCTATGATTGTTATTAGAAAGGGAGAACATTATTTTTTATTATTTTTTATTATTTTTTAACGTTTATTTATTCTTGAAATGGAGTGAGACAGAGTGCTAGTGGGAGAGGGGCAAAGAGAGAGGGAGACAGAAACTGGAGCAGGCTCCAGGCTCTGAGCTGTCAGCACAGAGCCCGATGTGGGGCTCGAACTTATTAACTGCAAGGTCATGACCTGAGCTGAAGAAGGATGTTTAACTGATTGAACCACCCAGGCGCCCCAGAGAAGATTGTTTTTAAGTTTAAGAACATGTGTATTTCCAGTTTTGCCAATGTTAAGTTCGTGTTCTTTGTTGATTAATCTTGCAAATATTTTATCCAGTTATTTTTCACTCCTAAAGTTTATAGGTTTTTTTTTATTGACAGAATTTTGAGTGTTTTAGATCTTTAAATCTAGTAACCTGTTCCTTTGTTTTTGAGCTTACGTTTTTCTTTCTTTCACAAATGGAGAATTTACTTAGATAAATTTTATTATTTTTTATGATGTAATTTATTTTTTTCTTTCCTTTTTTTCCTTTCTTTCTTTCTTTTTTAGGGCATTTGACTTTCATTGTCTTAGAATCATTTCAGAACTATTTAACCAACAAATCTCCCCCCTCCCTTCATTTCAAATGTCTTATTACATATTTAATTCTTACATAGTTGACAGTATCATGCTCTTCACATTATCTAAACTTTATAATTTAATGCTTTAATATTTAGTAGGATTAAAATCCTTTTACTCATTAGTCCTTGTTTCAAAAATTTCTTAACACTCTCATCATTCATTCTCTTTTATATTAAATCTAAAAATATGTTTTCTAGTTCCAAAAGAAGCTTCTCTTGAAAGTTTGATATAATTGCTTAATATGTATAAATCAATTTTAAAAGAAGTAGTATTTTAATAATATTCTATTTTCTCATCCATGAACATGGGATATTTCACTGTATATTTAAGTTAACCACTGGGTTACTATATATTTATATTTATAATAAATTTAAGTTTATATATTTAAGTTTTTAATTATATGAATAATCCAGAAGGTATATACATGTGTTTATTTATTTTGAGAGAGAGAGAGAGAGAGAGAGAGAGAGTGAGAAGGGGAGAGGCAGAGAAAAAGGGAGAGCAAGAGAATCCCAAGCAGGCTCCATGCAGAGCCCAATGCTGGGCTTGATCTCATGAACCATGAGATCATGACCTGAGCAGAAATCAAGAGTTGGAAGCTTAACCAACTGAGCCACCCAGGCACCCTTACATGTACATGCCTTTAAAAGGCTATTTCCACATACTGTATGTTCTTTTCTGCTACTGTGGTTTTCCATCTTATTTTTAACGGTCTCCTGCTGAGTTGCCAAAGAGTGATTGTTTTTCTTTTTTTTATATTAATCTGACTTACTGAACTTTCTTATGAAATATAGTAACTCTTCAATTGATTATCTTGGATTTTCTGGGTAGAATATTATCTTTGTTTTCCAACACTGGAAACTTCAAGTTCTTCCACATATTCTATATTATTATCTGAAATACCTAGAAAATTCTACATGTTAGTGGACATTGTGAGCATCCTTTGTCTATCCTGGGTTTCAATGTATGGAGATCCCTAATAGAGTTTCTTTGTTAAGAAAATGACTATTGACTTTAGGTAGGTTGATATTTTTCACAAAAATAAAATAATTTTCATACCAGTTTTAAAAAAAAAGATTGAAAAACAAGAATGGGGTTGACTTTTACCAAAATGATTTTTAACAGCTGTGTTGAGATCATCAAACATTTTGTGTGTTTGTTTTGGGTCTTTTGATAGGATATGTCACATGAAACACTTCCCAGTTATCAAACTCCATTTATTCAAAGAGATGTTTCCAAACTTAAAACTCAATGAATTCCAGAATACATAACAACTTATTAAATCTTTTGCATAGAGATAAAAATATATATTTTTTAAAAATGAATTTTACCTAAATGTTTCCTTTTACTTTCATTAAACAGCTCCTCAATCAGACGGTAAACCTGGAAAGCAAACACTTTTATTCTTTTTCAGTATTAAGACTGAGCTTTCCCCTTTCATTTATTTATTTATTGCCTCAGGCTCAGAAATGGATATTTCCTTTAGAAAGGTTTTTCTCTTTTCAATTATATTTGGAAATTTTTCTGTTTTATAAAATGACTTGCTAATGTTTTTCTTTCACATAGCTATTCCTTCTTATACTGGTTTCAGGAAATTATCTGTGGCCAGGGCTGTTTTTTTTTTTTTTTTTTTTTTTTTTTTTTTTAGTATGTGACTCACGTCATGTCCTTCTATCTCCCTTCCTTCATTTAGTTTTAAACAAGCTTAAAGGGAAAGATCAAAGGATTGAGTTCATGCAGCGATATTAACAATTAAAAATAATAAATGTATAAACATAAAAGAATCACTTAATAACTTTGTTTTTTTGTACAAATGCATTATATGTAACCAAAGTATTTTGTAAGCAATCAGGGACTTAACGATTGTAATCTTTTAACATTGAGATTTGTGGGTTGAGGTTATTAATATCACCTCCCTAAGGGGAAGCCCAAATTAATCACATCTTTCTTGGGGTTCAGACTTTGTGTCCCTTGGTTGGCATTCTGTAAAAATTCAGTATAAGTAAATGAGAAGCAATATATGTCTTAGCAAGTCTCTTCATTAGACAGTATACCTGGGATAACCTGAAGATTCCAAATATTTCTGTAGAATACAAAATATAACTCTTGAATACGGTAATTTGCACCATTATACATGGACCAATTATCTAGAAGATATTCATTCCATAGGTAAACTGTATATATTAGTAACTGGAATTGAACATGATATAGATTAAATCCATTATAACTCTGGGGTTATGAAGTAATTAGGAGAATGAACAGTTACTTAAAAATTAGAAGCTAGTCATAACATGAGGAAAAGAAATTCAACATTGTTATTTATTTATTTTTTTTCCAGATTATAGTTTTAAAATAACAATAATAACAACTTCAGGGATACTGTGTCATCCAATGGAAAAGTAAGAGAAGGCAAATGTCTACCATGTATCCATGTAGTTGGTCACCTTAACCTCACTCAACTGCAGTTTACTTATTGATAAAATAGAGAAAATAACCATCTCATAAAATTGTTTTCATTATTTCATGAGTGTGTGTGTGTGTGTTTGTGTGTATGTATTTTATTTTTCTAGTCCTTTTCTGCTTAGAGAAGTTCCAGACCAGTGGTATAGACATCAGTTGGAACTGGGATGGAAATACAGAATCTTTGTCCCACCTACACTTACTGAACCAGAATCTGCATTTTAACAAGGCCTCCCAGAAAGTTCCTTTGTACATTAAAGGAAAACACTACTCAGTCTAGCACAGACCCTGTACAGGGTTGTGCTCCATTAATGTAGTTTTCTTCCTTTTAAATTAAATGAGTTTCATACATGAACTTGCCTCCCCTTCTACATTTAAAAACAACAATAACAACTAATACTACTACTGTAATCAGAGAAAATGAGATTGGTACATTCTCTAATTTGACCTTGTTTCTGGTAATCCTCCCATACCGAATATGTTTGTGATGCCCTCCTCTTTTTCATGATTTGTACTTACTTCTTGAAAATGATGCTAAAATTGATTTTTGAAGAAGACACCGAGACAAAATAAATGTCAATTGTAAAAGACATCATAAATTCAGAATTCACCACTTTCACACCTCTTGTGCCTTCTACCAGTTGAAGGATATAGAACTGAGTGTGGATTAAAAGAATATGGATTTGGGGCAGAAAGTATCTTCAGAGAAAGCTGTGCCTTGAGCCATACTCCCTTAGAGGCAGAGTGTCTGCTCCCCTTCATCAAACCTGATAGTGAGGAGACTTCCCAGGGCAATTACAAAACTTGATATGTGACTCCTACATTGGGGATTGCTTCCTTCTCCTTCTCCTTCTCCTTCTCCTTCTCCATTCTCCTTCTCCTTCTCCTTCTCCTTCTCCTTCTCCTCCTCCTTCTCCTCCTCCTTCTCCTCCTCCTTATCCTCTTCCTCCTCCTTCTCCTTCTCCTCTCTCCTCTCCCCTCTCCTCTCTCCCTCTCCCTTCTCCTTCTCCTTCCCCTCCTCCTCCTCCTTCTCCTTCTCCTTCTCCTTCCCCTCCTCCTCCTCCTTCTCCTCTTCCTCCTCCTCCTCCTTCTCCTTCTCCTTCCCCTCCTCCTCCTTCTCCTCTTCCTCCTCCTCCTCCTCCCCTCCTCCTCCTCCTCCTCCTCTTCCTCCTTCTCCTTCTTCTTGTAAATTTATTTATTTTTAAAGAGAGAGAGTGAGCAGGGAAGAAACAGAGAGAGAGGGAGAGAGAGAGGATCCCAGGTAGTGCAGAGCCTGGTGCGGGGCTAGAACACACAAACTGTGAGATCATGACCTGATCTGAAACAAAGAGTTGGATTCTTAACCAACTGAGCCACCCAGGCACTCCTACATTGGGGCTTTCTGTAGTCTGGCTCCCACCAAGTATATTTAGAGGGCAAAACCATACCAGCTGCTTTGTTGGTAAAGGATCAAGTAGAAGAAGCAATGTTGGGATTTTCCTGTACTTCTATAATTTTCTGGGGCAAGGGATTTAAGTGTTTAAGGGTTTTAAGTATTCTCCATAGACCCAGTATTGTGCCACAGAAGGGATTCTCCAAAAACAAAAACAAAAATAAAGGCCATGCTCCTGAGACTCCCAATTTGTAGCATTTGTTTATTGCTGTGGTATAAGTATCACCATTATGACCAATTTTAAGCTATCCACATGGCATCATTGAACATGGAGTTGGAAAGAAATGAATACAATCTGCTCTTGTAAGCCTATAGGAGACAGTTTACATACCCACTAAAGAGAGAGAGAGGTGGCTGAGGAATCCCAACCTCAGTAAAATAGAGAATCCACAACCCTTTGGAATAAAGGTATACCCTTCCAGAACAAAGAAACTATAGGTGAAGCAGCTAATCAGAGACTCTTTGGAAACTCCATCAGAATGCTCTTTGAGAGAGTCAGCTTTAAAAACTTACAGGTCCAGATGGTGTGAAGCTTGATAGAAACAAGGTCATATAATCTTACCTGTTCTCTTTCCTTACCACCAACCACCAGAAGGAGCAAAAACAGGCCAGTGAGCTGGGGGAAGTAGGCCCAAGGTGGACGGAGGATGGAGGATGGAAGACATATTGCTAAATCCAGTTCAAAATTTTGATTACTGTCTTGGACTAGACATTCTAATTACTAAGTTAAATTTTTGTTTGTGTTACAGTGACCATAGGACTACTTATCATCTAAGAGTGAACCCCTGAATTTTCCATCTTACTGAATAATGTTTAAAGGGTTATTGTAGGAATAAAAGCATATTGATTTTTCCATTAATTCATGAATTATGCTAGTTCAGCATACTAGCTACACACATGCCTTCTACTTCCACCTTCTAGATCAAAATTTAACCTATAGGTCAAATTTCATGTCATACTGAATACTCCCTGACTTAACTATCAATATGTGTTTTGTAGCATGTTGTATAGTAAATCTTTTATATGCTCTTGTGAACTCTTGAGTTTAAAATTTCTGAATGAATGTTACCCTCTAATCTTAATATTATTTCTTCTTCTTTGTAACTTTCCCTTCTCTAGTAAAACCTTCTAACACTCATTTCCTGGTAAAAGAATGGAATTAAATTTATTTTCCATTATTATTATTTTTTGGTTACTAAAGCAAAAATTGTTGAAAATTCACATCGAAAAGAAACAGTATAAGTTGCTTTTTATTTCAAATTGGGCCCTTAACAGGAGGCATATTACAGAGAAAAATAAGACTATTTAAAAATTCTCTTTTTGTGTTCTTGAAATTGGCATGTTTGCAATGGACATGGGTACTGAAAATATAATTTAGAAATTAATACTTTTTAGGTTTTTAAATTTCAACATTTCATTTGAATAATATCTAGTTTCATCCTCTCCTCCAAATGAACAAGGAAGTTTTAGGTCCATAATGCTGGGAAGTAAGGTCTGTAGTAAAAAGACATTTTATGCTATATGCTAAACATATTTAGCAATATTTAGTATTAGAGATTTAACATTTTTTTACTAAATTTGTATTTTTTTTTTAATATTATGATATGAAATGTTAGAATTTCTTAAAGATCTGACAGGTCAATTAGCCTTCACCATAGCACTAAGTGTAGTGTTCTGTGCTTGCCTTCCATTCATAGTCCGTGCTCTACAATGTTGAATATTCTCTTAGCTTTTTCATAAATATAATAGAATGAATGTATATGTTATATATAATTTATAATAGATATAATTTTATATATACATATATGTAATGGCTGTCCTCAGAATTCTTAGAGAACTAGAAATGTTACTTTGATAGCTCTTTGAGTAGGATGTTAGATCTCAAGAACTTTGTTCAGGGAAAATTGCACCAAGGTTCAGGGAAAAAGGCAATCAATAACTTTACTGAAGAGACACCAAGAAAGAATTTGTGACTTCTTCAGAGAAGGAAAGAGGAGATGAGAGAACATATACAATGAAGGATGGAGAGAAACAACAAGATGAAGATAGAGATTACATCAAGTGAAGTCATCGCGATCCCTGGTGGAGATATGATCAAAGAGAATTTTAATGTAGATGACACTTACTATTTAATTTCCAGTTGATTATGTGGCTGAAATATAAATCCTTTTCTCCTTTCTATTTCAGAAATTATTTAGCAGCCTACTGTGCCTTCAAATTCTTATCGTGTTGGATTATTTACTTTTGTTTTTCAGAAATCGAAGAAGATGTACTTGAAGTTTGGGTTGGGGCCAAAGAGAAATAGCAAGGGTAAGAGCAGAATTCTGGATCTACAAAATGAAGACCTCCATCCTCTCTTCCCAGGGCTTATTAAAGTTTTTTGAGAAGATGAAGAGGATCATTTATTGCCAAAATACATGGACTTGTTTGGAGTGAAGTGGTAAGTCAACTTAAAGGGCATTGTCAAGCAGACATTTGGGTTACAGAAAAATCTTCTAGAATTGCCTGTTTATGTTTTGGTTTGTGTTTTGACATTTCTTTCCTTTGAAGAAGACATCTAACAGACTTGTAAATTCCATGAATACATCACAACAACCTTTTTTTAAAACCATTCTTGAAGTCAAAGCATTAGGAATTTTTCTTGGGAGAAGCTTGGCTCAGATATCTTGAGTCATCAATTCAAATGAGAAAATCTTTGAGTAGGAAATTAATGGCAATAAGTAATTACAAATCAGATTCCCATGTTAGCAACATGACACAGTGCCTACATCTGGATCTTTATTGTACACAAACAATATCTTCACACACACAGATTAGGAATTGATGAACTGGAAAATTCTAGCACTATTATGCAAGTCTTAACAAAGTTAAGTTGTTCTGAAATATTAAAATAAATTAGGCACTATGAAGGAAAAAAGACAAGTTTTTTCTTGTAAGGTACACAGTATTTTAAGGCTAAAAAATGAACTTCCCTCAAAAGTTTTTTTTTCCTTTTATATATATTTGTATTTTCACTTTGACATAGTCAATGTCATGCAGTAGAAATGGGAAGGAATAAGTTGGCTAGAAATAAGGTATGGGTAATTGCATCTCTCAGGTGTTTAGTGACTATATTTGTGAAGGAATAATAATTTGAATACTTATAGTATATAGTACAGTAAGGTATATATAGTAAAAGAAGTATAGTATAGTATAGCATAAGTAATTATAAAATAAGTATAGTACAGTAAAGAAAGAAATCTCAACTTAGAACATTGTAAACAATTTTCAAATCTACTGCACATGGAAAAAGATAATAATTGTCCTCCCAAAAGGAAACAGAGCAGTAAATTGGGGTTACCTTAAATCTGGGGTGGAGTTACCCTTGAACTATTTTAATTTGGTTTGTAAGAAATCAGACATAAGGAAACCACATGTGTTATATAAGGAAGTTTTAGGTAGGCCAAAATTAACTACTGTTATATAATTCATTTATTTCTTATTCTGTTTTATTGCATTTTTATAATACTAAAACTGGAATCAACATTTTTCCTTTGAACAAGAGTTAGATTTTAATCATTAGTATAGTATTTAACTTAGGAATTTTTAAATAGAAAGATTAGGTATATTTCCTATCTCACCTTTAGAGTCCATTACTTTTAAGAAAATATTTTAAAACTCCTTTTTCAGTAATTGATACAATAAGTGAAATGAAAATCAGTAAGGATGTAGAAAAATTGACTGGCATTAACAGCCACCTAGACTTAATTAACATTTTTAAAGCATCCCACCAGACAACAGCAGAGTATGCATACTTTTCAAGTGCCCATGTGTCACTTACCAAGATGTACTGTATTTTGTATTATAAAATATGTCCTAACATATATATAAAAAACATTGGAAAATATATGGAAGAGTTGAAATCATGCAGAATTTGTTCTCTGATTACAACAGTTAAAATAAAAAGCCAAAGGATAATCTGAAATATCTTCAAATACTTAGAAATTAAGCAATACTTTTCTTAAAAAACATAAGACCAATGGAAAAAAATCACTTGTATATTTAGGAAATACTTGAAATAACATGAAACACAACACAACATATTGAAGTGTGAGATATAGCTAAAGCAGTGATTACAAGAAAATTTATAGTTTTAAATGCTTATTAGAATTAGAAGGAATTGTAAATTAAAATCTCTATTCACCACCCCCTTCTGCACTTTTAATAGTCTAAAAAGAGGAGACCTATTTAAAACAAGTAAAAGAAGGAAATAATAAAGAGCAAATCAGTTAATTTGAAGTCAGGAAAACAAGAGAAAGAGAGAAAGGGGAAAAATAATGAAACAAAGCATATTCTTTGAAGAGATCAAAAAGTAAAAATCTCTAGGATGTTGGATGAAGAAAAATGATAGTACATAAACTACTAAAATCAGAAACTTTAAACAAGACAATCACTATAGAGCCTACGGATATAAGAAAGAAAAGTGAGAGGAAGCCAGCACTATGTACTGTAACCAGACAAAGACATTCAAGAAAAAAAAAAAAAAAAGACTAGTATTTTTTATGAACAGAGACACAAACACTCTTAAAACATACAGCAATATATAAGTGGGATAATACTTCATGCCCATGTAGGATCTATGTCAGAAGTTCAAGACTGGTTTCACATTTGAAAAATCAATCAAAGCAGTTCACACAATTAACAGAATAAAGATGAAAAGCCCCACAAGATCATCTCAATAGATGCAGAAAAGGCACCTGATAAAATTTAACACCTATTTGTCATAAAAACATGCCTAAAACTAGTAACTAAAGGAAATTTTATCTACCTGATAAAGGTGTCTATGAAAAACTTATAGTTAACATCACTTTTAAAGATGAAAGACTAAATGCTTAACCTTCATGATCACAAAAAAGGCACACATGCCAACTCTGAACACTTCAAAATTTTCCTGAAGGTTTTATCCAATGTAATAAGGCAAAACAAAACAAAAAACCCTCAGATTGAAAAAAAAGAAGTAAAATTTTTTATTTGCAAGTAATACCACCATCCATGTAGAAAACCCAATGCCATATACAAAAAATGCTAAAACCAATAAATAAGTTTAGCTACTTATCAACTGCAGTGAGAAATTACCAGAACTGTTATTTCAAAACAGAAGTGTCAGAATTGAGTTTATTTGGATGTTGGTTATCCGAATGCTACTTTTCCTTCATTTGGGTACCTATTTTTGACTTCACCATATCCTATGCACACTCCACAATCGAATTAATTTTACCTCTATATAAAAGCTCAACAACCTGACTTATGCCCATGTGTATATTGTTAGCTGACAAAACTATCTGGTAAATGAGTTAATGAATACATTTTGGATTTATAAAATGTATGCAATACTTCTAATCCTAGACCTGGTTGTTATTTCATATTTGTACATTGAGGGAGAATGAAAGGAGACATTATTCATTTAGGTAGAATTATTCTCTGATAGCGAACACTATTGTTTTCTTGTGTTTTGCAATGTAGAACAAGCATTGTTTTTAGTATAAGAATCACCATATTGGTATTATTTTTCTTACGACATTTCTTTTTTTTTTTTTTTTTTTTTCTCAACGTTTTTTTTTTTTAATTTATTTTTGGGACAGAGAGAGACAGAGCATGATCGGGGGAGGGGCAGAGAGAGAGGGAGACACAGAATCGGAAACAGGCTCCAGGCTCCGAGCCATCAGCCCAGAGCCTGACGCGGGGCTCGAACTCACCGACCGCGAGATCGTGACCTGGCTGAAGTCGGACGCTTAACCGACTGCGCCACCCAGGCGCCCCGGTATTATTTTTCACTAAGCACATTTGTACTTACTATTTTGGCCTGTGTCAGTGCTTGAAGTTAATAATACATTCAAAACACAAAACCTGGGGAACATAGCATGATATTATCATAACCAAGAGAAAAATGTCTTAATTGCTTGGTTGCATCAATATTTGTTTATTTTTATCATAACTCAAATATAACATTTTCAAAAAGACTAAACTCCAAACATCTGTGGACATTCCCAGCATCTATTTCTGAAAATAATCACTGTGCATCTATAGTTTATAACTATTGGCATAGAATCTGATTCTCCCAGTATTTATGTATTGTAATTCTGCCAAGCTGCCTCAGAGTACATGAATCCTCAGTATTTGAAGGGATAAAGAACTAAAGAAGAGAGTTAATGGTTAGGAATTGGTAGAAAGTTAAAAGCTTTCTTGTTGGAATGAGAGGAAGTATTTTAGAGCGTAGCAACAAAAAATGAGTTGGATTGGTGCTATGTCACTTATTTTCTTTTTTAAAGTACATTTATTTATTTTGAGAGAGAGAGAGAGAGAGAGAAAGCATGCAAGTGCAAGCAGGAAAAGGAGAGAGAGAGAGAGAGAGACAGAGAGAGAGACAGAGACAGAGAATCCCAAGCAGGCTCCCGACTTGGGGCTGGATCCCATGAACCATGGGATCATGACCTGAGCTGAAATCAAGAGTTGGATGCTTAACCAATTGAGCCACCCAGGCACCCTGGTGCTTTGTCATTTAATTGTTCCTATTCTATTGTAGAATATCCGCATACTCATAAACATGAATCCAGCTTAAAGGTGAAGAATTGAGAGTATGGTAGCAGTTTATAAATATTCAGAGAGTATACATGTCATGAAAAGGCAGTCTTTAACATAAAACGTGAAAAAAAATGTGGAACTGAAAGAAGAACCATAAATTTAAGGCAAATGAAAATGTAGTTCAAGTATTTAGAAGAGACGTTGTTCCACGAATGATCATGTCTGTTAATTATTTTGATTTGACATGCAAAATATATATGTTCCTAACATATTAAGGAATATGGTACTTCCCTTGTGTACATCCTAAGTCTCTTCTTACTCTTTAAATTGTAAAAAGCTCTGGCCCATTTAGAGGCATAAGAGCAAAATGAAAGACGTTTGAGCCTCACAAAGCTATGCTGAAGCAGATTAATTGGGCATCTAATTACAAAATATTCCATATGCATAGAAAAAGCTTTTGGAGGGGCGCCTGGGTGGCTCAGTCAGTTAAGCGGCCGACTTCGGCTCAGGTCATGATCTCGCGGTCAGTGAGTTCAAGCCCCGCATCGGGCTCTGTGCTGACAGCTCAGAGCCTGGAGCCTGTTTCAGATTCTGTGTCTCCCTCTCTCTGACCCTCCCCTGTTCATGCTCTGTCTCTCTCTGTCTCAAAAATAAATAAACGTTAAAAAAAATTAAAAAAAAAAAAAAGAAAAAGCTTTTGGAAATACAGTTCTGGTGCTATTGCCAATAAAACACGGGGATGTTTATGGAAGAGGAGAGTAGCATTTTAAAATGCTTCATAACTAGATAAAACTCCCTATCATTTATCCTCTGAGATTGCTTATCTCAATTAAAAAAAAAAAAACATGGAGCAAGCAAATGAGCCACCAAAATAAAAATTCTGCAAGGTCTTACATGTGTATACCTATATAAGCTCTTTTGTCCTTACCACAATTATGTCACACTAGAAATCACAGCAATAGCCAATGATGGTTACAAGCTCCATTAAAGATTCTACCCTGAGCAGTCAGATTAAAGAGGAAGCCCGCATCATTCAGTGTCAGTACAACCAGACCTGGATTTTGTAACTATATTTAAATATTTTTATTTTTCCCTGAACTTGAAGTTAAAATGAATTTAATATGCAAGAAACATTCCGTACATTACCTTAGAAAGAATGTCTATGTTCTTCAATTATTAAATATGAAGTGTTAGGTCTCTTTTTCCACATCATCTTATATCATTTCTTTCTTATGAAATCATAAGTTTTGCAGTGTGTTTGAGATAGTATTAAATGTTGATCTTGCAAGTATAAGGAATCTAGAGAATTTTGAGTTAACATTTTAAACAATTTAATATTTTGGTGACAAATAATTACAAGTCACCTAATATTTCTAATGACAAATCTCTCTTATCATTAAAAACCTACAGATCAATCTTGTAACTGGAAGGTAAAAATCCAGTTTTTCTAAAGTAGGGGTACACAGACTACTGGTAGCAAATCCAATCTGGTCTGCCAGGTTGGTAATAAAATCCTACTGGAACATGGCCATGCCCATTAGTCTAGGTATTGTCTATGGATGCTTGCGTGCAATGAGTAGCTACAACAGAGAAAGTACTGTCTGCAAAGCTTAAAATATCATGTCCCCTTTTACAGGAAAAAATTTTGCCAACTTCTGCTCGAAAAGAACATTAGAGTGTTAGTTCTTTAAGTTATAAGCTAACTGGGAAAGTGAACTTAAAGCAATCCTTAACATTTGATGTCTGGATTCCATTTATGCCGGACCCATTCTTCTGTTGGTTTTAAAATGCAAATTTTGCAGCTGCATTGACTTGGATCTTACTTACATTAAGCTCTCATAACTTATTACATATTCAAATTCTGTTCTTGTAATCAAGGCTAAAGGTAGTTAAGTGAAAGCTGAAAGTAGTCTTATAAGGCTCTTGGCAGAGTTGTTATGGTTAAGAATAAAGTAACAGGGTTATCACACTTGAAACCTACTAGATCCTAATGTAAAGCATTGATGAGAGGGCAGAAACCTCTCAAGAAGTTATAACAGAATCCACTGAATATCTGAAGGTAGTTTGTTGAGAGCCCCTTGACCTATCACAGCGGTCCCAACCCTTAAAACCTAGGCTTTCTGGTTATGTTCCCAGACTTGGAAATGGCTTTAGAGAAGTTCAAATTGAGTGAGAAATAGTCACTTTAACTGTGGCCTAAGAAACATACCCAGGGTGACAGTAGGCAAAGACAAGTTCACTATTAAGCCTTCTGTGACCCATTTTTCTTGATTTAAAACATAAATGGGGTTTCTATTAGTTACCATGCAAATTGTTATAATTCTAAGTCTCACTGATTAAATGTTTTGTTTTGTTTTGTTTTGTTTTGTTTTGTGTTTAGTTAATTCATAGTTACTCCTAGGAAAATGGCCCATAATAGAATAATCCTCTCAACCCCAATCATGTGTGTAGTTTGGGAAAATGCCATTAATAATTCTATTCAGATTTTTTGAAATCATGTTTATGTTGATGCCTAGCATGCACAGAATTTATCAGATTTTTGAGTTGATATCAAAATAATCTTCATACACTTTATAAGAGGAGTATGACTATTAGGACACACAAAGAGCAAAGGAATAGGAATCAAAGTAGAAAATTCAGTTTTGAAATGAATGGAAGCTTGTTAATATCTTGCAGCACTTTCTGCAAGAAATTTTGTAGTGAAGTACATTGCCTAAGTACAGCAAGCTCTTGGGACTCTGTGATATGCAGGATTTTCATTTGCATAATTCATGATTTTATTTACCCTTTCAATGTCCCATTTGTATTTAAAAAAAAAAAACTTCTATGTATACTTTTTACTATTATATTTCGTGTACTCTTGAGAGTTCCTATAATTTGGGGGGGAAAGTGAGAAATAAATTTTTAAATGAAGTAAAAATCATTTTGAAAACAGCTCTCCAGGGGTGACTGGGTGGCTTAGTTGGTTGAGTGTTTGACTCTTGATTTTGGCTCAGGTCATGGTCCCAGGATTGTGAGATCAAGCCCCACCTTGGGCTCCATGTTGATCCTGGAGCCTGCTTGGGATTCTCTCTCTCTCTCTCTCTCTCTCTCTCTCTCTCTCTCTCTCTCTCCGCTCTCACTCTTGCCCCTGATTTCTTCTCCCCCAATTGTGCACTCTCTCCCTTTCTAAAATTAAAAATTAAAAATAAAGTCACCAGGATGATTCAGTTGGTTAAGTGTCTGACTTCGACTCAGGTCATGATCTCGTGTTCAGGCCCCGTGTAGGGTTCTGTACAGACAGGTCAGAGCCTGGAGCCTGCTTCAGATTTTGTGTCTGCCTCTGTCTCTGCCCCTCCCCTGCTCATGCTGTGTGTCTTTCTGTCTCTCAAAAAACAAAAAAATAGCTATCCTACTTCGCCAGGTTTTTCACTCATAAAACTGGAAAAGTAAAGAAACTCAAAACTGAGATATTGAAAGAATTAATTTTCTATTGGCAAATTGTTTTAGACAGGTTACTATGATAGGGCCTTTGCATTACAAATTCCTCTCTGTTATAGGAAATGAAAAATGCATTTGAGAATATTGGGCACTCATCATACACCGAAAACATAATAGATACCTTGCACTCATGTTCTCATTGAATTGTTCCAAGAACTCTACTATTATTTCAAATTTATAAGTGGAGAAATTGAAGCTTAAAGCAGTTAAGTAATATCATAAGAAGTTGAGGAGTAGCATCCACTTTCCAAAGCTTTTAGATAGGTTGTAGCTGTTATTGGTAGCTATGGCTTAAATTACTTCACATTCACCCCAGCATTCAGAAGATTGAATTAAAAAAAAATCATGATAAGGTCCACCTGAAAAATTCCTAGTGGGAGCATCCCTTGCTTCCTAAACCAACATCTTTTTATGGACATTATAATTATTTTACTTAAAAATTTTGTATATAAATTTATGTCAGAACTACAGTTTTTATTACTCTCTAACAGGTTTTTAGTATAAAAATAATGTTTTTATCAAATGGTTTGGGAAGATTTCATTTTTTATGATCCACAGTGACCTAAATGACACTTGAATTGTGTATTTTTATATTTTTGAAGTATCAGTGGAACTAAATCATAAAACCAAGTGGTGCTGGTATCTTTTTAATAGAGGACTTTTACAAGTAGTGTAATATCTTCTTTATTTATTTTTCTTTTTTTAATGTTTATTTATTTTCAAGAGAGAGAGAGAGACAGAATGTGAGCAGGGGGAGGGGCAGAGAGAGAGGGACAGCATGTGAAGGAGGCTCCAGGCTCTGAGCTGTCAGCAAGGAGCCTGAGGCGGGGCTCGAACTCACGCGATCGTGACCTGAGCCACCCAGGCGTCCCAGTAATATCTTCTTTAGTAATGATATATTCATACTTTCTACCTCATGGGTTCTATTTGGAAATTTATATTTTTAGGGAGATATATTGAAAATATTATAATATGACTAAATAACTTTCATTCTAAGAATTTTCACATCAGGAAACCTCTCGATATAGTTCATTGCAATAAACAACTTAAAGAATAAAAATCCAAAGTAAATAATTATGAGAGTAGCTGTCAGATGTACCTCAGTACCTGTTCTGCACATCTTCACTGATAACAAAAACGTCATTTCTAGCCAAGTATGTGGTTTCCCAGAATAAAGAATGCATTACTGATGTCCAACTTCTAGTTCCACCTGTAAGAAAGTTGCTATTCCACACTGACATCAAGTAAAGACTGAAACACTAACAACTGTACTTGGATCCATAAAAGAAGGCCACAGGGCACACCATGGCCCCTGAAACTGGAGAGACAGGTGAGTTCAGGGTGCCGCCACTTACCTGAGCAGACTCACAAGCAGAAAGGGCTGCAGGAACCAGTGCTGAGCTGTAGTATAATTGCTAGAGGTTCAGTGTGGACAAATCTGAGAGTTAAAAATTCCAGGTGAACCCAGTAAAAAGCTCTCCCACCCCACCATGACCAATATTGTGAGATTAACTTTTAGGAGCTTCACCAGGTTCCCACCAAAATCCCCTTTTGCTTTTGGCAGGGTTGCGGGGAGAAAAGCAACCATTTTGAAATTGGTCAGAGCCCTCTGTTCTTAACAAGGACTGTACTCACAGGAAACAAGTTAACCAGAGCCTAACTCATCTGGTGGAAGGGGAATATCCAACTCCAGCCCACTCTAGCCATCCCGAACCACCTAGGCAGGAGAAAAAAGCTAAGGCACACTTGTGAAGTTCACAGTCGGAAGGCTCAGGCTCACCATGAGAGACCTAATCACAGGATTGTAGAACACTTCCCCTCCCCCACCATCTCACCACAGCATTTCTAAAAGCCTATTTACAGGAGTTCCTTTTACTCAGTACATCATGTCTGACTATCGAGAAAAAATTATCAGGCATTCCAAAAGGCAAACAAAAACAAAACACAAAACAACAGCAAAACAGTACACTATTAGAAGAGACAGAGCAAGCATCAGAACCAGGATGGAAGGTATGTTGAAATTATCAGGATATGAATTTAAAATAATTATGGTGAATGTGCTAAGGGTTCTCCTGGATAGGTAGACAGCATGTAGGAACAGATGAACAATGTAAACAGAGATGGAAAGTGTAAGCAAAAAACAAAAAGAAATCCTAGAGCTAAAAACACACTAATCAAAGTGAAGAATGCATTTAATGAGTTTATTAGTAGACTGGACACAGCTGAGGAAAGAATCTCTGTGTTTGGGGATATGTTAATAGAAAAGCAAAGAGAAGACTGAAAAACAGAACAGAATAGGTAAAAACCGTGGGACAATTACAAAAGGTGTAATGTATATGTAATGCGAATACCAGAGGAGAAAAAAGAGAGAAAGGATCAGAAGAAATATGTGCAATAATAATGACTAAGAATTTCCCTAAATCAATGCCAGGAACCAAGCCACAGGAAGCTCAGAGAACATCAAGCAGGATAAATGCCAAAAACTACACCTAGGCATATCATTGCAACCTACAGAAAATCAAAGAGAAAGAAAAATGCTGAAAGAAGCTAGAGAAAGAAAAAAAAAACAGCTTATCTATGGAGGAACAAATATAAGAATAATAACCAACTTCTAAGAGATTAGAGAGCAAATAAGAAGAGAGTGAAGTATTTCAAGTGTTGAGAGAGGAAAAGAAAACAAAACAGAAATCCACCAAGGTAGAGAAAGAGTAATGGAAGTCTGAAACTCATATCTACATAAAGGGGATGAGCATTGGAGAAGAAATACATGGAGGTAAAATAAAAACTTTTGAGGTGCTTGGGTGGCTCAGTTGGGTAAGCATCCAACTCTTGGTTTTGGCTGAGGTCATGGTATCACAATTTTGTGAGTTCAATCCCGTGTTGGGATCTATGCTCACAGCACAGAGCCTGGTTGGGATTCTCTCTCCCTCTCTCTCTCTCTTCCTCCCTCCCTCTCTCCCTCTCTCCCTCTTTCTCTCTCCCTCCCTCCCTCTCTGATTGCCCCTCCCACACTTGCGCTGTTTCTCAGAATAAGTGAACTTAAAAAAATAAATAAATAGGGCACCTGGGTGGCTCAGTCAGTTAAGCGACCAACTTCGGCTCAGGTTGTGATCTCACAGTTCAGTTAGTGGGTTCCAGCCCTGCATGGGGCTCTGTGCTAATGTCTCGAAGCCTGGAACCTCCTTCAGATTCTGTGACTCCCTCTCTCTCTCTGCCCTTTCCCTGCTCATGCTCTGTCTCTCTTTCTCTCTCAAAAATAAATGAACATTAAAAAAATTAAAAATAAATAAGTAAATAAAAGCTTTTCTTTTTAATTGATCTAACAGATAAGTTTGTTCAAAATAATAATATCAGTATGCTTATGTATATATCTTTGGTGCATATGTATATTTATATGCTTATGTAGTCCTATATATAAGTGCAAGGAATGATAGCAATGACACAAAGAACAGACAGGAAGAATTAGGATTATTTTGTAATGATCAGGACTTATACTACCTGTGAAGTGGTAGGGTGCTATCTGAAAGTAGCAAGACTTTGAAAGAAACCCAAGAAAGACTTGGGTTTGTTGTAAATATATATTACAAACTGCAGGGACACCACTAAAAAAAAGTTAAAAAAGATAAATAATCAATATGTTAACAAAGGAGAGAAAATGGAATCTTATAAAATACTTATTTAAAACCACAAAAGGCCTGGGCGCCTGGGTGGCTCAGTCAGTTAAGCGTCCGACTTCAGCTCAGGCTTGCAGTTTGTGGGTTCCAGCCCCGTGGTGGGTTCTGTGCTGATAGCTCAAGAGCCTGGAGCCTGTTTTCAGATTCTGTGTCTCCCCCTCTGTCTGCCCCTCCCATGCTCATGCTCTTTGTCTCTCTGTCTCTCAATAAAAAATAAACATTAAAAAAATTAAAACCACAAATGGCAGGAAAAACAGAGTGGAAAGCTGTATTTCCCAGTCTCCCATGCATTTAGGCATGGCCATATGACATGACCAAGTTCCGCAAATGTAATGCAAGCAAAACTAGTATATGCATCTTTTTGCAAGGTTTATCGAAAGAAAACATGCCCTTTCCTTTTTTTATCTTCGTCTTCCCATTGACTGGAATTAAAATATGGTAGTCGACCTCGAGGCAGCCATGGCACCACATGTTGAGGTGGCAGAATAAATAATAGGAGAGTAAGTCCCAATGATTGTGGGTTTGTCATACCAGTTCTTGACTTACCACCTTTGTACAACACAGGAAAATAAACTTTTCTATGTTTTAAGCCACTGCTACTTTTGGTTATCTGCTCCTTGGAGCTGAACTTGACCCTATATAATACAAGGCAGAAAAAGAACTATAGTTCCCAGAATGAGACTGTAGTTCAGCAACAGTTCTCAAAGTAGAGAAAGAATATAAATAATTTGAGTGAAATAAAGATCATTCATCAGAAACCAACAGCTAACATCTTTCTGTATGGTAAAAATATATTTCAATTAAAGTCGGAGATTAGATAGTTTGACAGCTTTTGCCATTGTATTGATGGTCCTAACAAATGTAGTAAAACAAGGAAAAGTTAAGAATGTTTTCTTTATAGTAGCAATAAAAATATGGAGATCAAATGGTAAACATTTCATTCAAAATAGTAATGAAAACTATAAAAATATTTAGCACTAAATTTAACTAGAAAAATTCAGGGCCAGTTGTATAGAATTTTTTTAGGGGTGCCTGGGTGGCTCAGTTGTTTAAGCGTCCGACTTCGACTCAGGTCATGATATCGCGGTTTGTGAGCTCAAGCCCCACATCGGGTTCTGTGCTGACAGCTCAGAGCCTGGAGCCTGCTTCGTATTCTGTGTCTCTTCCTCTCTCTGCCCCTCCCATGCTCATGCTCTGTCTCTCTCTGTCTCTCAATAATAAATGTTTTTAAAAAAAGATTTTTTTAAAGGTCAGAAGAGTGTTAATCTTAGTTGAAGGCACACTTATTCTTGGATGGGTTTGCTAATAACAAAAATATCAGTGTTATATTTATATGCTGTATAAATGTAATATAATTCCTATTAGAATCCAAACAGTTTTGTGTAATGGATTGCATAAAGTGATTCTTAAAAATTATGTGGAAAATTAATATCCAAGAATAGCATATAATATTTTGGAAAAAGAAAATAATTATTAATGAGAGAGGAGTTGCCTTACCAGATATTAGAATACAGAATAGAACTACCTGTGAAATTATTGTAGTTTTGACATACACGTAGAAGAGATTTTCTTCTTCTAGAGTCAAAAAGTGATCCCAATTATATGTAAAAAAAAAAAAAAAACATTTTAATTCAGTGGGAAATATATGGTTTATTTATTAAGCTGTTCCCCACACTGACTATCCTCCTGAAATAATATAAAGTACAGGTCTTAATTTTCACCTATTTCATACCATGAGGGACTTGAGCTCATTTCTGTGAATACGCCAGCCCATATTTTCAAGCTTCATCCACGTTCCCCACAGATAGCTAACCTTTGACTAACTCTCAGGCAAAGGGGTATATGCTCCTACAATTTTGTCTACCCTCAGAGGGATGAACTCAGGGAAGAGACCACCCACAGAGCGCTTTTGGGCAGGAATTCTAGGATCCCAATACCTTCAGCACAGTCCAGAGCGGTGTGGCAGGGAGGCACATGGACATAGAGAGGGCATTGCCCTTGGCCCTTTAGACTGCCTGTCCCATTAGGAGGCACATACTGGGGAGGGCCACCTCAGTGCTTTCCAAAGTGTGGACTAGGGCAGGGTACCTCTTGCCTAGATCTTAGCTCAGTGGCAACACCATATTTTTCCTTCTGCCACCATCTCTGCAACAACCTCCCCATGAGCCAAGACCCTAAGAGTAAAGATAACTAGGAGCAGAAATGCAGCTGACCTAAAATGGGAATATATCATAATCAAGAAATCACTGTTGTTTATATTTGGGGGTCATTTGTTATAGTTACATAACCCAGCCTTTCCTGAAGCATATGTATGTCTATGCATATGCACACGTGTATATATGTGTTTGTAAGCATATATATAAACATAGAAGTTTTAAACTAGTTTGTTAACGTGGGTTGCCGGTCAGGAATATATAGAGAGGTTGAGAGAATAGAATGAAATGGGAAAGGGTAAGATAAGCAAAATAAATAAATAAATAAATAAATAAATAAATAAATAAATAAATGAAACAAATTATAAGAAAACAGAAGACATGTTTAAAAAGCACACAAGATATAATGTCATTGATCTAAAATGACATATGTCCATGGATATTTGTGCATAACGAGACAGATGAAAAGATAGGCATGAAATGTCAATGGTGATTATTTCAGGGTGGCAGCATATCGAGTGAGTTTTCACTTGCTTGCTTAGAACTTTGTCATTTGAATTCTCTATATGATCCTATCCTATTCTATTGAAGTATCAAGAGAAAAACAATGAAGCCATTCTCCTTATAGAAGAAAAAATACAGGTGCGTGGGTGGCTCATTTGGTTAAGTGTCCAGCCTTTGGTTTTGGCTCAGGTCATCATCTCACGGTTCGTGAATTCGAGCCCCGCATCAGGCTCCGTGCTAACAGTGCAGAGCCTGCTTGGGATTCTCTGTCTCCCTCTCTCTCAGCCTCTCCCCCACTCCCTCTCTGTCTTTCTCAAAACAGATAAAATAAACTAAAAAAATTTTTTTTTAAAGAAAAAAAGAGATGTAATCAGGAAAATGTGAGCCAGTTTCTTTCCTTAACTTGAACTGCCTGACTTCCTTCTGGTTGCAACTCCTGTGGCCTTCTTTCTCCTGATAAACGGGGTTTTTTTTCCCAGAATTTACCCAGAATCCAACAGTTTTATAGAACAGAAATGATAAAGTTTTCTCACAGTTTCTTTAAATGGATTGGCTAATTTGTGAGGGAAGGCTACTGTAATTTGGTTTTCATGTGTACTGTCCACAGGGGTGTATCATCTTTATGCTGACGGGATATTTTTGGATTGTAGGCTGCTTGGGTTACTTCGCATAAAGGGTTCAGGATGGTAGTCAAACTCTCTTTTCAGGTTGATTTCACAATCAAAAGATTTATCTTGGGTGGGAATTCAGGAATTAATTGTGGAGATCTGGAAGAGATGTCACATAACCCTGAAGAGGGAAAAATATCTCTCAACATTCCTTGTTTGGGGCCTAGATTGACCTCCAAGATGCAGCCTTTAGCCAATATTTCTGCTTGCCATTTGTAAAAGTTGAGTAATATTTGAAAGAAAACAAGAATGATATCTTAGATGATAAAAATAACAAAGATAACATAATCAAATAAACCAGTAAGATAAAGTGGCATAAAATAAGCCCTATAAAATGGCAAGAATAAAAGTCAGGAATGAATAAAATATGGCAAAAGTTAGATGGGACCATAAAAACTGGAAACTAAAAGATGAAAGAAAAGAAAACTTAGAGTTAAAAAGAAAATAATTTGTCACAGAAACAAATTAAACCCATAATATAGACTATATAAATTAGCTTGTAGAATATAATAACAATGGTTAGAATAGTACATGAGGACAGAACCTAGGGATTAATTGGGACACTTTGGGCGGAGGCTGCTTCAAACCGTTCCTGAGCTTCATGCTCCATTCTTCTTTTGAGGCTGGGATTGTGTTGGAGGGATTTCTGGGACTTGAGGCTCCCAGATGGATGATTTCAGGAGAACAGAGCCCTGAGGTTTTGGCCGTGAAATTCCCTTCTTGTATTCTCCCTATCATGACCCCACCTATCACATCCAATCAGGAGAAGGTAAGCCTGACAGCTCCCCAAACATGATTGACATAACCCTTATTTTAATGCATACTCAAATATTTGCTTGTTTCTTTGAACTTAGTACTAGTTTCTTTGGGCAAGGGGAAAGAATACAATGAATCTTCAATTCAGCAAAAGCCCCTCAATTTTACAACTAGCACTTACTCCCATTTTCAACAGAGAATCACTCTACATATTAGATCCTCCCAATTTGTAAAGCAGGTTTAAATTACTTCTGTACCATTATCAACTCATATGACAAAGTTATAATGTTTATTTCACATATAGGAAGTTCTTTAAAATCTCATTTCTCTCCCAGTACCTGTATGATGCACGTGGCAAAGTCTGGTTTGGGTCCCATAAATCTATGAATAATTTTAAGGCTTGAAGTCAGCAGTTTGTTTTAGTTCTTGAGACAAATAAAAACAATCTTTTCTTAAGTGAAATTGATATTACTGAGACAGGAACAATGGTCATGATTTTTCTTGCCTGGAATAGCTTGAGATCATTTTATTTGATCAGCCTGCAATTATTATGTCATCAGCAAAATGATTTGAAATAAACACATGACCTTAAATAAAAGTTCACCTTGACTTAATTCCCACTTGATGAAATCTGTTATAGTAAACCTACATGTTGCATATAAGCAGTGCCGCATGCATGTATTTCCTATAAACAGGCAACAGATGTTAAACATCAAATTGAAAGTGACATACAAGAACAAATAGTGGTTTAGAAAGATCTTGAAATTTGAAACTTGGGCAAATGTGATAAAGCCTGTTGTTCAGTAGGAGAAGGCCAGCAATGAGGCCTTTTGTAGAGTAGGCATTCAACATGGTCTCTGATTCACTCATTTCGGAGTTAATAACCACCTTCCCTGAGGTAAGCGTTCAGCATTATAATCTATCATACCTCTTCAGGTGTACTTATTTATTCAAGAACAACAAACCTGGGATTGTCTTTAAGAACTAGCTCAAGTTAATATTTTAGTTCAACATTTTAAACCTTGGATGAGCTTATCTCAAAATAGTCCTTACTTATTTAAACAGGGTTGGAGGTCTTAGTTCTAAGGCAAGCCTATGTATTGGTGCGACATTTTGGAAGCTGAGGAAACAAAAGGCAAGGTGGTGCCACCATATAGACTCTGTGATAATGCTGCCTGGTAGAGCTCTGGAACTGCCCTGTAAGAGCTGCAGAACTCAGCGTGTAGTGAAGGGTCACTCATGCTGCCAGGGACATTGGCACCCTTCTGTGCCATGACTCACTTTGCTGAACCAGGTTAACATTGATTTCAGATGCTTCTGAATCAAGCATGCTTGAAAAACCACATGCATTCCTGATCCCTAGGCACTTTGGGGAATGGTATTGTTAAAATTTATTTTTGATACCCTTCCATTGAAAATTCTTGACACCATCATAGTTGTGCTGGCAGACTGACCATGAAGGTCCAGTTTACCGTTTTATAGGACATTATTGATCTCAGACAAAACAGTACACTTCCTACAGAAAGCATTCAGCTGTACAGCATACTCAAAACTGTTATTTGGATGCTGGGCACCTCATCTTGCCTTCATTTCAGAGGCAGCACTTGGAAGAGTTTGGATAATTACTTGCAAAGTTTTACACAGCCTGAAGCAGAACAGACTCTGCCTCTGGGATTGGAGGTGTTACAGGTGTCACCTGTAACTTCCCTGTTTTTCTCAGTGAACCTGGGTTGTGTCCAGTGCTTAGACAGGTTTCATGCCGCCTCTGGTTTCCTGACTTGACTTTTGGCCCCCAAATTCTGATCATCTCTTGCATTTCACACAATATTTCTACAAAATTACAGTTAATATTGACCTCCTCCCCCTTTGATTTCATCTCTATATTTTCGTGCCTGTGTACCGTTCTTGCAGAAAGTGCATTGTCTTATTTGACAGTTGAGCATTGGACAAGGCTAAGACCATGAGACAATTGGTGAAAATGGTTCAATCCAATGTAAATTAATTCAAACCAGTTCTAACTTTAACAAGCCAGGTTCAAAAGGATTCAGATTAGGTTAGAGTAGTTAAAACTTACCTTTTAAGCAACTATCATATTTGGAATTGGAGATCCAACCCCTGTTTATCTAGTTTCAGTTCTGGTCAGTAGCCTGTTTAATATGGAATAGGAATAAATTTGAAGAGGAATGTTTTCTTCTTTTGGCACCATAAGGTCTTATAGTTGTGGAAGAATTATTTACTCCCATATTTATCATATTTATATCATCAATCTCTTTTGAGCCTAAGATAGTAATTTTATTTCAAGAAATTCCAGGTGGAATAATTTTATCACTCAAATACAAAGAGGTTACCTGAAGTCTTAGCAAAACGTAGAGTAGAATATACATAACTCTTTCATCATCATTCCTTTGAATTTCTCAGTTTAAAGGAAAAATCATCCATGTCAGAGAATATGAAGACAGAATAACTTCAAAATCCAATATTATTAAGGGAAATGGGAAAAGAAAAGAGAATGTGGAAACTATGCAAAGTATTTCCATTTGAAATGAAGTTCTTAAACTTCCAAGCTTTTCCCTACACTTCTCAAAATATCAATAGCAAAAAAATATATATTTTTAGGCATCAAGTTATTCCAAAGTCTAAAGAAAGGAGTCTTTTTCTATTTAAAGTCTATAAAAGTATGGTGCAAAAGTTATTTTCCTTTCAAGCAGTGTTCATATCCAGGTTTTGTGTTTTTTTTAAACCTACCTAAACATCTTTTCATGCACCATGTTTTTTCAATCAGTTTTTGGCAACATATCTTAAATTTAGAATTGAAACTGTTCCATTGAAGGCTCCCAGAAAAGAGAAAATGAAAAATTAAGTGCTGATTTCAGGCTTATTGAAGTCTCTGCCTAAATCTGCTTTTGAGAATTAATAGTGCCAAAGTTATTTCATTTGTGACTTATTTACCATTTGGCTGAAATGCAAGAATAGAAATCATTATCTTATCACATCTTTGCCTCCAGGGCCAGTAATTTCCCTTCAGTGAGTGCCTCCTGAGACAATAATTTTTTATACAAAAGAGATGTTTATATTAGAAAGCAGATTTTCTCTTTGTCTCTACTGGAGATGTCTCTTCACACTTAATGAATGGGTGACACTTAAACTTTGTGCTGTCCTTTGTGAAAAGCTTAGTACTTTTGGTACTTCTTATACACCACGCAAAACAATCAAGTTATTGTGTAACTCTTTGCCATTAATATGTGGCCTAAGTAGTGAAAATTTATGGTATCACCATATGAATCTAAGTGATTTGAGGGTACTTGCCTTGGGAAGGGGGAGAAAACTATACATTATTGAATTGGAACATTAAGAGATGGAAAATGATCTTTAAGATCATTCAGTCCAAACTTATTTTAGTTAGAGTCAACAACATTAAAATCTAGATAGGTCTGGCTTGTGCTCCAAATCCCACAGATTGTTTAAGGCAAAATCAAGCCCAGCTTTCAGAGTCCTGTTCTGGAAATGAATAAAATAAATGTCCACAGTATACTTTCAAGCAAAAAAGGAATCTCTGAAGTTGTTCAGTTGCCCACAAGCACTGTCAGTCAAGCTGTATATTGTGAATATTATGATTTAGTTAGAAAAAAAAAACACTTCTGTTTTCATTTGAAGTTGGGCCACAAATACTGAAACATGCGGTTGGCAAAAAGCTAAATTTCCATCCAAGAATTGTGTTTTGTTTAGCTGATTTTTCCCATCTGATCCAATGGCCAACCCAGCAAATTCTGAACTTAATTTAAGGGCCATACTGGATAGCCCTAGATGACAGTGATAATAGTTACTACAGGTGATTTAAGAAGTTTATTACAAGTCTTTGTGTTGAGTTTCATTCTTGGGATATGGCTAAAGCAGTAGTTTTCAACCTTGAGTGAACACTTGAATTACCAAAGGGTGATTTGAAAATACGAATGTCTTGGTTCCAATCACAGAAATTTTTATTTGATTGGCTGGAGATAGAAGATGAGCATCAAATTCTATTTTGAAAGCTCTCTGGGTGATTCTAATGTAGAGCTAAGAACCACTGGGTAAGAAAATGGGGTGATTGACACTGTAACTGATTGGAGGCCCTTGGAAGTCTCAGCCATTGTTCCAATCCTCTTAAGAATCTCTTGTGGGGCGCCTGGGTGGCGCAGTCGGTTAAGCGTCCGACTTCAGCCAGGTCACGATCTCACGGTCCGTGAGTTCGAGCCCCGCGTCAGGCTCTGGGCTGATGGCTCAGAGCCTGGAGCCTGTTTCCGATTCTGTGTCTCCCTCTCTCTCTGTCCCTCCCCCGTTCATGCTCTGTCTCTCTCTGTCCCAAAAATAAATAAACGTTGAAAAAAGAATCTCTTGTGTCTCCAAACTGATGTGGTGGGCTACTGTGTTAGGGGTCTCAAAAGTATGGAGTGATCCCATTTCGTCTTTTGACCTTTAAGAACTCTGTTCCTGAGGAGTTCCTATTTGGATTCTAGTATTGTCCTGTCCTAACATAGCCACGGTGTGGGGGAAATGAAGTACATTGCGATGTTGGGTCAGAATCCCTCATGTTCTGCTACTGGCCATTAGCAGGGACACAATATTGATATTTTACAAGCATTCACCTTCAACAAAGCAGTGCTGTGACACCTCCTTTTTAAATTTCTTTTAGACTTTGAACACAGTTCAATATTGTTTTACATATTATTGTTATTTTGCATGATTAAGGTACTTAATTACATGAGTGACAAAAAGAAAAATGGGTAATGTGACAATGTGAAAGTACCTCCCACCTCCCAAAATTATTTAAGGGGCTTGTTAAATTTTTCCCTACTCTGAAACTAACTGGAGAGTAATATTTCTGTTATATTTGTAAAATATACCCCTCTAGACTACTCTGATTTTATATGGAGCTAACCTCCACATAGTGAGTAAATATATCCTTAACTTTAAAGCTCTCTGGATAAAGTGACCCATGTGAGATGGGGCCCAGTGTATGTCAAAAGCTATCTCTGGGACTTTCAAGTTGGGGTTGTACTGAAATCATGCTTTTGTTTTTTTGTTTTTGTTTTATTTTGGCTCATAACATTTTATATTAATGTCACTTCTTTACTGTTTGTCTGTCTCCAAATCTCTGTTGCTATCTCAGTTTTGATTTCCAAAATTATTATACATGTCACATGAACTGGTTTTCAATCAGTATCCCAAAAATATCTTCCAAATTGGGGGAAAAACTAACATTGTTGTGGTGTTGAACATAGAACATCTCAACAATGAAGTTGCTATGCACATAATTATATTTATATTGATGATAAGGTAATCACCTTAATCACCTTCGCAGGTTCTTAGAAACCAATGACCTTTTTCTAAAACTAGTTTGTATTCTTTTACTTGTCTGATATGAAATTCATTTGACTATACAAATCTACTTATACATAGAATTTAAACTAATATGGATTACCATAATATAAAGAATCATGAAACAGTGCCTTATAGCAAAACCATATGTATGCCAATATGTAAATGCAGAGCCACTATTTCACTAAAAAATAGAAACAGTCTCACAGACTTTCCAAAGGCATCAGAGTGACTGGTCTCACCTCCTTGAGAGGTGCAGCCTACAACACGTCCTTCCTACTCTAATGTCCAACCCTGACTCTCCAAAATTCTCCATCTTTTAGTTTTCAAACCATCTTACTTCCCACCACTATGTTCTTCTCTTTGCACAGAAGCAATAGATTTCTTGCGCCAGCTGCTCCTTCCAGTGCTGATAGACAGCCAGAGTAGTTTCTTTCTCACGCTGGAGTTTGATACCCTACCAGTCTTCTGGAGAAAAAGCCATCAAAAAAAGTTTAAGTTCTTAGCTTTCCCTTGTCTGGCTTAGTGTGATGGAGCTGGAAATCTTGGTTTCTACGTGCAAGTTCCCATTTCCTTTGCTAGGTTTCTGATTTGACAGCTCTGGATGTAGCAGACCTAGGCAGCCAAGTTTCTTAAAATTTGAACAATATGACTTCTCACACAGAAAACAAGCTGACCTGCTATACATTGAAAGAGAATACATTTGAGACCCATGTGAATCACTGTTTTTCCAAACTATTTACTCATTATATATTTAAAGGTCACCAGTACACATCAGTGTTTCAACTTTCTGGGAATTTATTCACTGCTGGTAACTTAAATGAGGCTGCCCTGTTTTTCATTACTGGTTGGTATTTTTAAGTCCATGAGTTCTGAAATTCTAACTTAGAAGCAGAACAGAATAACTTGGTTTCAGCATTTTGAATCATGGCAAGGAGGTTGCATATTCCCAAGATGACCGTAGGAACTGGATTTGATGTTATCCCCTTTAGTAACACACATTATCTTAAACGAAAGCTTCATATTTTTGCCACATTGGGCAAAATCTAATGGGTGTAAGATGCAGTTAAAACATCGCCAAGTTTCTGTTTGAGCAGGATAAAATGATCTCTCTCAATAATTTATTTTTATTCTCTCTTTAGAAACACTGTTATTTGATGGAAGAATAAACAGTTATTAATAGTTTTTTCCATATGGTAGGATCATGTGTGGTTTCTATTTGTTTGATTAGGCTTTGCCAGATTTTAAAGCTTGTCACTATAAACAAGATTATTTTTAATAATTAAAAAGAAATCTGCCACATATTATCACAATTATAATCAATATTGTTAAATTTCTTTTCAAATGAATGTTTTATCGTCAATTGTTCTGGGGAAGGGTCGGAGGAGGAAATTTGCTGAGTCTTGTCCCTCTTACACTTGAATATGCATAGAAATCACCGAGGATGTTATTAAAATGTAGATTCAGATTCAGTAAGTCTGAAATCATGCATTCACCTTAGAGAGTCCTCGGTGGGGGTGCCTTGGTGGCTCAGTCAGTTGAGCGTCCAACTTTGGTTCAGGTTATGATCTCCCCCTTTGTTCATGAGTTCTAGCCCTGCATCAGGCTCTCTGCTGTGTCAGCACGGAGCCCTCTTTGGGTCCCCTGTCCCCCTATTTCTCTGTCCATCCCTCGCTCGTGTGCTCTTTCTCTCTCAAAAATAAAACACACGCACACATTTAAAACAAACAAAAAACGTCCTTGGTGATGCTGATGTCGATGCTGCTGGTCTGATAACCACACTTTGAATGAAAGTTCTGACCAGTGGTTTCAAACTTTAGCTCACATGAGAACTACCCAAAGCTGTTGTTAAAAGAGCAGATTGCTGGGCACCTGGGTGGCTCAGTTGGTTAAGCATCTGACTCTTGATCTCAGCTCAGGTCTTAATCTCAGGGTGGTGCTCCTAGCACTGGGCTCTATGCTGGGCGTGAAGCCTCTTAAGAGAGAGAGAGAGAGAGAGAGAGAGAGAGAGAGAGAGAGAGAAAAGGAAGGGAAAACAAGGGCCGATTGCTGTTCATCCCCACCCCACTGTTTCTGATTCAACAGGTCTGGCTTGAGGACTTGTATTTCTAAGCACGTTCCTTGGTAATGCGGATGCTGCTTCAGGAATTTAATGATCACTGCTCCAGGGTCCTGTTAATCCAAATCTGGTTCCCAGACCACATACGCCTCAGCATCCCTGGGGAGCTTGTTAGAAATCTTAGGCCCCAGAATCTTAGGCCCCACCTCAGACCTGGTGAGTGAAAACCCATATTTTTATAAGATCCACAGGTGATTCATACATTCAAATTTGAGAAGCACTACCTAGACCTTCTCTTAATTCCTATAAATCAGTGACTCTCAATTTTAGCCACCATTGTAACCAACTGTGGAGCTTTTAAAAATCCTGATGCCTAGGCTGAACCTCTAATTACATCAGAATTCAAATTCTAATTTCATCAGAATCTGTCAATGGAGCCAAGACATTGTTAGTTTCTAAAACTCCCCAGAGGATTCCAATGTGGAGTCAGATTTGAGAACCACACCGTAGATGTCACTGGAGAATAGAAAGGTAGAAATCAAACAAAAGAAGGCCTGGAAGCATTCCTTTTCCCTATTGCCACCCTGTTAGACAATGTGTCATCAGCCATTGAGCCAACAGGAAACACGCTGGTTCAAGGCATTAAGTTGCTTGCTCCACTGGATTTTAGGAAACTACATACACATTTGGGCTCTCTTGCCCCACTTTGCTCTAGCTTTGTCATATGCACACAGAAGCTAACTTATCTTGTATTTTGCCATCTCTGGGCTAAGACCTTAGAAATACAGTCCATTAGCATTTAGGTTGTTGTCTCTCTGCTTTCATTCAACAGTGTTATATTCTGTTCTCTGTTTAGGTTCTAGTGGGAACAGAAAAACTTCTGCATGGATAGAATGTACCAGGATGTAGATTAAGCGACTTTAGAGAGATAAACTGCACGTAATTTAACAGACACAAGAGATAATTTATGTGATAGATTAAGGAGAATAAAATGGTGTCCTTGGCCATATACAGGTCATTTTCTCTAAAAGTATAGAGTGGTCTTGTGTAGGCATGTGAGCTGGAACACTTGCTATTCTAAGTCTGTTCTAATATTCTTAATCCTTTAAATCTTTTCTAGACTAGCCAAAGGTTTGTGGTTGATTGTTGATTTTGGAAAAGAATCATGCATTACTCACCTATGAAGAAGTGTTAGATTATTATTTCCAAGGGTAATAAAGATTGCTCTTAATTCTGGATAATATTTCTTAATTTGATGTTCCAGGAAAGGGTGAGCTCCATTTCTTTGTATATATCATAGGAATTTCTGTATGCATAAGGGCCATCATCTATTTTGTTCAGGAAAGAGAAGCATAATTGATGAAGAGGATGAAATTTATTCTAAATTCCTCCTCAGAAAGGAATATGGTTGAGAGTTTTCTTCCTTTGTATCCTTGTCAACTTTTAAATTTATTTAAATTTTTTGATTCTGTTACCTTTCAGGTTAAAATTCCCATAAATTTGCCCCCTATTGTCTAAAATATTATTCCTTTCATTTGTCCTACATTTTCTTATCCTAGTAAGGCAGGAGCTGTTGATTTTCACTCCTCCCTGCCTTCCTGATTCCAGTCCATATAGGAGGTCTCTCCCAATACCTCCCATATCTCCTTTATCATGTGGATTGTCCCTGTTGGGATGTTCCCCATCCTATGTCAGCTTTTCTGAGGGAAGCAGCGTAACTACACACAGAACTCCAGATGGGGTTTTGATTGAGGCCAGGGCACAGTTTTCTTATTGGTTCCTAACATCTTTCTGAATGTGCCCAGGATTGCGTTGACTTTTGCATAGAGTTTTATTTTCATGAGGGTTTATTCTGTTGTACATTTTACATATGTCAGGAACAAATTGATTTATCCTAGGTCCCTGGTATAGCTGAGAGTCCAATATCATCACCCTGCAAAGACAAGGGCATTATTCTTCCCTAACACTATTACCTAGCTCAGTCAGTTCAACCACATAATTACCAAATGGCTTTTCTCTGTGGCTGATGGTACACAATCATATTTCCCTAGGAGAGGAATAAAGTTGAGTGGTTGTGTAAGAGATGGATGAGTACACAACACCATTTCATCACTTATAGGTACTAGGCTGCACAGCAGATTTCTACAATATATTCGTCTAGCATAACTGAAACTTTATACCCATTGAACAAAAACTCCCCATTTTCCCCAAACCCTAGAAACCACTATTGTATTGTCTGCTTTTATGATTTTGACTATTAAAAAAAATATTTATTTACTCTTTAAAAATGTATTTATTCTTGAGAGAACAGGTGTGGGGGAGGGGCAGAGAGAGAGGGAGACAAGATCCAAAGCTGGATCTGCACTGACAGCAGAGATCCTGATGTGGGGCTCGACCTCATGAACCACAACATCATGACCTAAGCCAAAGTCAGATGCTTAAATGACAGCCACTCAGACACCCCAGAGTTTGACTGGGTTTGACTGGGGAGTTTAGATTCCTCGTGTAAGTAGAATCATGCAAGTATGTGTCCTTCTGCAATGGGCTTATTTCACTTAGCATAAAGTCCTCCAGGTTCATCCATATCACACATGGTACAATTTCTTTCTTTTGTAAGGCTGAATAATATTCCATTGTGTGTATATACCATGTTTTAAAATCCATTCATCAGTTGGTGGGCACTTGGGTTTTCATATCTTGCTTATTGTGAATAATGCTGCATGAACATGGGAGTGCAGATATCTCTTCAAGAGCCTAATTTCAATTCTTTTGGCTAGATATTCTGAAGTGAGATTGCTGGGTCATACAGTAGTTCTACCTTGAATCTTTGGAGGGAACTCACACTGTTTTCCAGAGTTACTTCAGGGTAATTCTCATATCAAGTCTCCTTGAGCACAAAAAACCTCAACAAACAAACAAAGGGACATGAGGAAATTTTGGAAGGTGTTCAATAGGTCTACTACCTTGGTGATGACGGTATCCTGAGTGTTTGCATGTGTTTAAATTATACACATTAAATATGTGCAGTTCTTCATATGTCAATTATATCTCAATAAGGCTGTTAGAGAGAGAGAGGCGGGGGAGGAGAACCGATTCTGATGCATGGCTTTGTGCCTATGGATGAGAGAAGAGATAAAATGAATATCAAAGGGAAAGAGTCAAAAGTTAGAGGGAGATTTGGCGCATGAGTATTGCCATCACATTCCAATGAATATGGAACCCCTGCTGAGGAAACCCTGTCAGTATTAAGAGCTGAGAGCATGGTACCAGTTGGTAAGTACCTGGTTAAACACTCGTACCTCATAGTCCCTAAGACCTTTCTCTGCCAGGCATAAAAACATAGACCCAATCCTTAAACCACAAAACCTTGCAGGGACACCATTTTAATCAAGTTGAAAACAGTATCTCCACCACAAACCTTATATAGAAACTTACTGAATAAAACAGTAAACCATGGCACTCTTATTACCCAAAAGACTCAAAATAAAGGTCCTTAGGCAATACTCGTCTCCTCCGTAAATGTTAGTAAATGTCTAACAGTCATGTTTGGAAGCAGTGAGAGGATTGATTTGTAGCATTTGTTATTTCTGTGGGATAACGAATCCTATCATGACTGATTTCAAGCTACTGGGTAGAGATGTTCACAGCAGATTCTTGTAAATTGTCATGAGCCAGCCCAAGCCCACCATACCACTGCATACCGGCTACCAAAACATTTGTGATTTTTTTGGGCTTCCAGATCTCATTTTCCTTTCATTTTCAAATAACACAGAGACTTACTAGTCACAGGGTGTCTCATAGAAATATTTTCCCCTGCAGATGTTATCTTCAAAATTTACTGCTGTACTGCTGTTTATTTCAGGAGGGCTTTAGAATCATCTCAGGAATCTCCAGCAAAGTGTATTTTCCCATCTGGCCAGGGTTCCTAGAATTCCTGCAAAACTCTCAGGGAGAAAGAAAGAAAGAAAGAAAGAAAGAAAGAAAGAAAGAAAGAAAGAAAGAAAGAAAGGAAGGAAGAAAAGAGAAAAGAAAAGAAAAGAAAAGAAAAGAAAAGAAAAGAAAAGAAAAGAAAAGGGAAAGCAAGCAGTCTAGTATGTTCAGGAGTCAAGGTACAAAGCCTGAACCGTAAGTCACAGTACTAAGAATGTTTAGGGCTGATTTAAAAATCATCTCAAGCTCTGCTTCTCAAAAAATATGTTTCTTCTTGTTAAATCCATGTGTCCAATAGCTCTGAAAACTAAACAAAAATGTGATGGCCTCTAGAAATGTTATGTCTTCTGCCTCCTAGTTGAAACCACAATTCTATCTGTGAATACTGACATGAGTCAAGATTTTGCTAGTTTTTATAGCTGTAATTTCATTGTAATGTCTTAAAAATCTATTATAATATTAAATATGCCTTCTTAAATATATATACCCTGCTCACTGTACCCTCAAGGTCTGAAATGTTTGGGAAGGGGAGCGACTGAGTGGCTCAGTCGGTTAAGTGTCCAACTCTTGGTATTAGCTCAGGGCATGATCTTACGGTCATGAGATTAAGCCCTGCATCAGGCTCCACACGAAGCATGGAGCCTGCCTGGGATTCTCTTACTCCTTCTTTCTCTCCTCTCACTGCCCCTCCCCAACTTGCACATGCGTACACACACTCTCTCTCAAAAGAAATAAGCTTAAAAATTTTTTAAAAACCCAAACCAAATGTTTGGTAAGGAATGAAGAGCATTTTGATAGATCTCTACTCATGTCTCTACTGCTCATTGAGAAACTGATTTAAAGACTGAGCACACTGCCAGCAGTCCTCTAATATAAGAGCTAGTAGGGGCAGCCCTTTCCCAATTGTAGAAACAAGTAGACCACCCTCTGATAAAGTAGACTTCATATTAAAATTGATGTGTACCTTTATTGATGAAAGAAATTGAAGATGACACCAAGAAATATGTAATAAAATGTCCATACTGCCTAAAGCAATATGCACATTTAATGTAGGCCCTCTTAAAATATCAACAACGTTTTCCTTAGACCTAGAACAGACAATCCTAAAATTTGTGTGGAATTACAAAAGATCCCGAATCGCCAAAGCAACACTGAAAAAGAAAAACAAAAATGGAAGCATAGTAATTCCAGACTTCAACTTATATTACAATGCCATAGTAATCTAAGCAGTATGGTAATGGCACAAAAATAGACACATAGATCAATAGAACAGAATAGAAAACCCATAAATGAACTCACAATTAAATGGTCAATTAATCTTTGACAAAACAGGAAACAATATTCAATGGGGAGAAGAATGAATGTCTCCTTAACAAATGATGCTGAGAAAACTGAACTGTACATGCAAAAGAATGAAACAGGATCACTTTCTTACCCCATTCACAGAAATAAATTAATAATGTATTAAAGACCTAAATGTGAGGCTAGAAACCATAAAAATCCTAGAATAGAACACAGGCAATAACTTCTTTGACATCAGCCATAGGAACTTTTCTCTAGATATGTCTCCTGAGGCAAAGAAACAAAATAAGTAATAAACTATTGTAACTACATCAAAGTAAAAAGTTTCAGCACAGTGAAGGAAACAATCAACAAAACTAAAAGGCAACCTACAGAATGGGAGAAGACATTTGCAAATGACATATCTAATAAAGGGTTAGTATCCACACTATATAAAGAACTTAAAATATCCAACATCTAAAAACCAAACAATCCAAATAAAAAATGAATAGAAGGCATGAATAGACATTTTCCCAAATGTATAAATTTGTATAAATTTATAAATTTCCCATTTGTATAAATGACCAACAGACACATGAAAATATGCTCATCACTCCACATCACACATCAGAGAAAGCAAATCAAAATTACAGTAAGAGGGATGCATGGATGGTGCCATTGGTTAAGTGTCCAACTCTTGGTTTCAGCTCAGGTAATGATCTCATGGTTATGAGATAGAGTCCCATGTCGGTCTTCATGCTGGGTGTGAAGCCTGCTTAAGATTCTCCCTCTGTCTGTCTGTCTGTCTTTCTGTCTCTTTCTCTCTCTCTCTCTCTCTCTCTCTCTCTCTCTCTCTCATAAAAACAAATAAACAAATAAACAAACAAACAAATAAATAAATAAATAAATCTACAATAAGATAACACCTCGCACCTGTCAGAATGTCAAGTCAACAACAACAACAACAACAACAAAAAAAACAGGAAATGTTGATGAGGATGTGGAGAAAAAGGAACTCTCTTGAACTGTTGGTGGGAATGCAGACTGGTGTGGAAAACAGTATGGAGTTTCCTTATAAAGTTAAAAACAGAATTACCCTATGATCTAGCAATCACACTACTAGGTATTTACCCAAAGAACACAAAAATACTAATTCAAAGGATATATGCACTCTGATGTTCATAGCAGCACTAACTACCATAGCCAAATCATAGTATGGTTTGGGAGAGAGGGAGAAAGAGAAAGAGAGACAGGAGAGAGGGGGGAGAGAGAGGGAATATATATATATAATATTAACCATAAAAAAGAATGAAATCTTGCCATTTGTAACAACATGGTTGATGCTAGAGAGTATTAGGTTAGGCAAAATAGGGAAAGATAAATTCCATAGGATTTCACTCATATGCGGAAATTCAAAAATCAGAAGAGCAAAGGAGAGAAAACAAGAGAGAGGCAAACCAAGAAACAGACTCTTAACTATAGAGAACAAACTGAGAGTTACCAGAGGGGACGTGGGTGGGGAAATGGGTTAAATCAGTGATGGGAATTAAGGAGTGCACTTGTGATGAGTACTGGATGATATATGAATGTGTTTAATCACTAAATTGTACACCTGAAAGCTAATATTACACATTATGTTAATTAACTTGAATTTAAATAAAAACTAAAAAATTAAAATATTTATATTTGATGAAAACATTGATGCGTACCTTTATAATAGTTTGTCCTTCTGAATGGTAAAATCCTCTGAAAACTAGTTCAATAATTTAGAAAGTAAAGCACTGAACCTAAAAAGTCCTTATGTTCTAATGCAATGTCTTTGGCTAGGTAAATCTCTGTCAATAACTCATACAAATATAGTTGCATAGAAAATTAAACACATTGGATATTCTGTGGAATATATTATATGTGGATTAGACTAACACTAACATGGCATTGAATTCTCTGGCCGCATAATAAATAGCCATACTTACCTGAGCAGGGTAGCATGGAAGTCCTAGGTTGTCAATAAAATATTATATATCAAACCCAAATCTGCTCATTGTTTATTTGATGGCATTGTTTGGGCATTTCTAGATTCTTGGGGGATACCAACTAAATTATGTGAAAAAGACACAATAATGTGAAGTAATCCACTCATTGTAAATATATATGTATGTGTATATTTAGTAAATATATATATTTCAGAATAACAAAGAATGTATGCATGCTGCTTCACATAAGTCCTAGGTTTTGCTGTTGTTGCATGTACTGGCGTTTGAACTTGTGAAATGTGAATTGCTATCATTTTCACTAAAGGAAGTATAGGTGAGTGAATTCTCATAAGAAGGTTGTGGTTAATACTTGTCTAGATGTGAGTTTCCCATTATACCACAGTTGTTTTGTTAGTCCAAACATTCTCGCTACTAAGGAGGAAAATTATTATTTGGTGAGCCATGTATTGTATGTTGTTTTCTAAATGAACATATTCTAATTCTCGTTAATCTTGCCTTAACATAGAGGCCTTCTCTATCAGCATAAGGATGGTAGAGTTGCCATGCGATGTTTTGGAGGCAAATTTATGCCTCCAGGGTTGGCATGTTCTCTGACTGAAACAAACATTCCTGCAATCATCTTTTGACAACTCAGTTTCCAATGATCTATGAGTCATATTCTCTCTCTCTCTCTCTCTCTCTCTCTCTCTCTCTCTCTCTGTGTGTGTGTGTGTGTGTGTGTGTATGCATGTAAATTGGTGTTCTTCCTTTAGGGTTGTATAAACTGGAATTTGAATTCTAGCTCTGTCACTTTCTCACTAGTGACCTTTGGGCAAGTTATGCTCTATTTCTAAACACTATTTTCTTTTTAATCTGGAAAATGGACCAAACAATATTTGCCTTGTAGGTTTGTTGTGAGGATTACCTGTGAAAATGTACATAGAACACGTAACTAAGCCCTGGCACTTAGCATATAATAGATTACATATACATATGAACGTAAAGGCATAGAAACATACATATAGACATTCATGTTCATAGAGAAACAGATGTAAACATAACCCCATGTACATACAGGATTTAAGCCTTTTGCACAGTCCCTGCACAAGTGGACATATTTCCCTGGGAATCTTTTGATAGCTTTTAGAGACTTTCATCAGAAATGATGTGAACTGGTGGGGGCAAGGAGGAGAGTGCATTAATTTTTTCATGATCAGGAAAGAATGCCTATTGCCTATAGGCATGACAACATGTTATAGCACAGTGACTTTTTTTTAAATCTGTTTCCAGCAAACTTGTTTTGTAGATTCTTAGATGTCCAGTGAGCACACAGGCTGTATATGAAAAGTGATCATCTGGTCCAACTTCATTTATGGAGGAGGAAACTGAAACTCAGAGAACTAGAAAATTTACATTTGAAGTTTCACACACTGAAATTGAATACAGAATCACTTGCCTTTTATGGTGGCAATCCTGAAGAACTCATTTCTTGTTAGGGCTTGCATGATCATAACCCAAAAATATTTTGAAGACAATGTGAACCATCCAGTCTGGAGACAAATGGAACAAGTTTCTAAAGATGAAATATCTTCCAACCTACTTAATATTTAATTAGAAGCATAGCAGCATAGCAGAAGCAATAAAAGATTTAACCACTTCATTTCAAAGGTCGTATGTGGTGGTAGATTAATTAATATGAACTTTGTGAAGGTAGGAATGGTGTCTAAATGTTTTGAATCCTGGCCAATAGGAAGCAGCTCAGAAATTTGTATTGTGAAGCACCTAGAATACTATAGGTTCCCAATGAATGTGTGAAGCACTTAGCATATACTGAATAAATGTGAAATGAAATTCGGAGGTTGTAGTCATGCCAGGTCACTTAGCACAATGGTAATGATTTTTGCAACAACTGTGCTATAAATTCTCTGTGGAAGCAGAGAAAGGAAACAAAGAACAGGATAAGTAAAAATTTTTCTCACCTCTGCCTTATTAGATAAAGTACAATTTATATACAAATGCAAAACATAGAAATAACACAAAGGAATCACATTTGTGACATCATTAAAGAAAAGTCCATTTGTAATGGGTGATCGAGTTTTATTCTTGGCAAAACAGAACTTCTTATTTGAAGGATAAAAGTCTTATTTTTCAAATGGCTTCAAATGCAGTGAATCTCTTTGAGACTCTTTAGTGATCAGAACAATTTAATAGATTAATATAAGTGAATGTGAAATATATGAACCTGACTCTTCTGGATTCCCATTTGATTCAAAATGAATGGAGAAGATACTTTCATAAGTATTTTTCTATTTTTTAATGGATTCAAACAGTTCTGTAAGTAGCCTGCTATGTGATGGATCAAAAATGCGTCTCAACTTGCATATCCTTGGTTAAACAATAGTTCATTGCTTCTACACACATTCATCGAAAGCCCACAGTGCCCCAAGGCAGCAAGCAATTATTATTTAGGAATTGGACAACACTTCCTTTGAAAGGGCTTGAAGGTTTGAAATCCATATTAAGAATATGTTCTCTTAATTCTTTGTATCTTCCTGTTCCTATCCTTTGTGTGGACATAATTGACTATTGTATTCCAAGATGCAAAAGTGATAAGTTAGTTCAATTAGGCATCGCTGTGCAAACAAGGCACTGATGTAGTCTACCTTCCATCAGCTATTTGGATAACTCTTTGATATATTTGCTGCATTTGCAATTACAGATACCTTGTTTTCCCTCCTTGTTTTGGCTGTAGTCTAAGGCCTTTCCATTAAGTAATTGTATTTTGTTTGTTTTTTGCATTTTATGGATATCTGTTAAATCTGTGTTATCTTTCTGAGATGTTTAATTTCTCAGGTGGAAGAGATCACATAAACTCTAATGAACATTTGCAAATGATTGAGTTCCCTTAGAAACTTTAGCAGAACTAGAGGTCGCTGTTGCTATGAATCATTCTAAGAATCACAGATGCTTTTTATGTGTTCTAAGTGTGCTGAAAAATCTCGGGTGCTGGAAGAGTTGAGGTGTGGCTCTTTTAGAAATAGGAAAAACACATTGATGTTCCCCAGCTCCTAATATAAGAATATAGGCTGGTCCTAATCTATGATCACAAAACCCAAGATCACATTCTCATCGAAGAAACGTATCAGAGCTAGAAATGTAAATGAGACTAGGGAAAAAAAAATCAAATAAAGGAAAATGGAGCAAAGATTTTAGGGCAAACAGTAGATAAGAAGATCATCCAACAGGCTACAACTTGGAATAGAATATCCCAGGGGGTAGATTTGCGTTGGGTCCAAACAAAGAATGGAGCTACAAAAGTATGGAAGTTTAACCTGGAGAGTCTGGATCTTTTTAGTGTCAACGATCTTCTGGTTGGGATCAAGCACTTCTGCTTTGGGTAAGAATTAAGGATATTGCTTAAAACTCTTATGACAGTGGTTTAACACATAGGGTTATTTTCATCCTATAGTACAAACTCAAGGGGGGGGGGGATAGCATCAAGCACAGGTGGAGCTGTTTTAAGGACCCCATCAAAGACCCAGCTTTCCTATTGCATCATCCTTAGCCCAGACCTTCATCTTTATGAATACAAGTCGTCCATCTCTATGCACAAGGCTCCACCTCCATCCAGGCTTACAAACACATTCCCATTAGTAGGAAAAGTATTCAAAGGAGGAGGACAAAACGGGAGGCGGGAGGGGCATGCAGAGAAGGGAAAAGGAAGAAAGGGAAGCATTACTTTCCTAGAAATCCTCAACTGAATTCATCTTGGGTCTTACCGACCAGAACTGTGTCATACAGCTACTCCTCCTAAATGCAAGAGTGAGGGATGCAGCTTTTTACCTGGATACATTGCTGCCCCCTTGCCATATAATGGGATTCTGTTAGCAAGCAAGGAGGGAAGAATGGATAGGTATTGTCTGCCGCATGCAACAGGGGCTAATCCCAGAGTGACCAACCCATGCAAAATAGGTCATTGAGAGCACCTGCTCACAGAACAAGTATGTGTTTTCATTCCTTTTTTACAGCTGAGGATACTGAGGCTCGGAGGGTGAGCAAAGAGCAGGACTAAGAGTGACACTCCAGTCTTCTTGACTCTAAAGTCAGATTTTCCCCCATGACTTCATGATGTTCTCCAAGGGCAAGTCAGCATATGTCACTTTTCCTCTTCAAGTTTTTATTTACAGCTCCATGTGGCCAAATGTTTTCTTTCTTTTACAGAATAAGAGTTGTAAACATCAGTGAGTTGATGGCTTTCAGATAAATGGGCATGAGGTTGAGGAAAGTGAAACTCTTCAGGTCCCGGAATTTAAATTCTAGAGAAAAGGCAAGAGGGAATATCATAGTTTTGGCTTCTCTCTGAAGGTTAAAAAAGATAAGAGGATCTAGATTAGAATATATGGGGAAGTCCAATGCCACCATTGGGCATTTCTCAACACAAGGGCCACAGGCCATGTAGATAAGAATCATCTCTTGTTTTCTAAAAATTTCATATTCTAGATAAAGCTCCTGTCATAGGAGATCAGAACCTCTGGGGATGGGACCTGGGAATGTGAATTTAACAACTGCCCAGGTTAATGATGATGCACAGTATAGTTTGGGATCCAGTGCTATTAAGTATAAATAATAACATTTATTGAGCACCCACTTCAGCAACTCTGGATCAGACACAGATATATATTGTTTAACCCAAACACTTTCACAAGATCCATCCTCTTATTCTCATTTTACTGCTGAAGATTCCAGGTTCAGGGAGATTAAGTATCTTTTCAAACTTAATTGGACCTTAACTAGTACACCTGGGATTCTTTCCTGCTATTCGTTCCAGCCATCTTTCTCCTGGGCACCAGACTCAGTAAGGATAGTGGGATCATACCATGTTGTTTACCCCATCCTACTAGATAGCCCACTTAAATATTTTTCTGGATCCATAAGCAAATTGAATGTGTAGTTGAAGAAAAAGACACATAGACAAATGGTATTGAGGTGTGAATAAAGAGAATCACAGGTGGAAACAGTCTTCTTAAACTTCTATATTCTCACTTTGGGGTTACACTACTGTTTCTCAACCTTGGCATGAGACATCGATAATTTGTTGTGGAGGCTCTCCTGTGTCTCATAGGATATTTAGCAGCATCCCTGGGCTCTACCCAGTAGATGCCAATAGGCCCCCATCCCCCAGTTCCTCACCAGTTGTGACAACTGAAAATGTTTTCAGACATTGCCAGATGACCCTGGGGGCAAAATTGGCCCTGATGGAGGACCACTGGATTGAAATATAAACCGTGGTAGAAGCCTGTCCTGGGAGCTTTGCTGATACAGAATTCTACTTACACTCGGAAATAGGAAACGAGACCATGTGAGAGCCAGAGCAGACCCTCCAGGGTGTTGAGACCTGCTTGACTCCAGCCTTGAGAGTGCATGTTGAAGCAGGCTCCTTTTTTTAACTGGGGGGGGGGGGGGGGCTAATATTAGGGAAGGGAGAAGAGCAGGAAAATAGCAGGTATGCCAGAATCTGCCCTTGAATCAGGGCCGACAGAGCAATGAAAGAGTAGCAGAGGCACCAGAGGAGAGCTCTCATTTGGCTTCGAGATTGTCTTCTCTGGGAGTCCCCACTTTTTTTAAACATTATCATTTCATCTGAGTTGTGAAAACAGTAAATAATTAAGCTAATTTATTTGTGAATGTGGTTCAAAGAAGCCTGCAGAAACTGTGGTGCCATAATTCTAAAGTGCAAAGCTAGGCACAAAGGCGAAGCCTCATCAGTGTAATGTGCTGGATGAGGGGCTGGGGAAGGACTGACATGAATTATTCATCCTCGACATCTGGAAGGTCCATTTGGCTTTTACAGTTTGATTATATTTTGGATTAGTGCACACTTTGTTGTCAAATGTTTCTAAAGCCACGATTAACTATTTAAGCACTCTGCAATTTACTTATATCCTCAGCTAACAAGTACATCGATTTAGGCTGTGGACAGTGACTACAAATGGACCCATATTTCTTGCATATTCTCTCTGCCCAAACCAAGTTACCCTTTTTTGTCTTTTTCCATTTATTTCTTTTCTTTTAGTTATTTTTAAACTCCTTTGACATTCCACCTTCTGCTCTCTTTGTTCTTGGTTGTTTTTGTTTGTTTGTTTTTTCCTGTTTAGGTTCACTGTTCCTTATTTACGATTCTGTACTGCCCTAGGGGTTCCTAACAATTGGTCTGTGAAGCCCTGGGCAGGCCATAGAAGGTCTTCCCTGGGGTCCTTGAAACCCTTGAAATCATGTGCCACATTTGTGAGGATGGACCTGCTTTTGTCTGCACAGTGTGTCCTTAAACTACCTCAGATTCCCAAAGGGTCTTGACCAAAAATGCTAAGGGTCACTGAGAAGTCTGTGCTTTAAGATTTCAGCATAGAAGGGGAAGGGCACATGTATGGGGGGGGGGGCTGCCATTGGGTAGGCTCTGTGCCCTGTTTCCTCATTTAACCCATATACCCTCTAGAGAATGTAGGTGGTGTCATGTTTGTAAATAGTTGAAGATGTGAAGACTTGGAGAGATTGGATAATTGCCAAGGTGATCCAGCTTTCAAACTGGAAAGCCTCATTTCAGGGCTTGAGTAAGATTGGGCAATTGATAATGAGGCTGAAGTTGAGAAGAGGGAAGAAATGGAGACAGGACACATATCCTTATGCCACCCCAAAGGACATGATAAGCAGGATACAAGTGGGCTGTGGTCAATTTCCTAGAAAAAAAATACATTAATGTTTTAATAGTCTGCACTATAAATATCTTTATACTTCTGAATGCTGTGCTAACAAAAAGTTCTGTGCCTAACACAAAAGGCTGATTTCACTAGATACTAAAAAAGGGATTCATAATTCAGTTTTACTAATTTGTAGAAACTTCAGGTATTTTTAACTCAGTTTTTAACACTTTTAAATTTATTACACAATGTATTTAGCAAACCCTTAAAAATAATTAATACCAACTAACTGTCCAGTATAAGGTAAAGGCAGGTTTTTAAATAGTGAGCCTTAAAATTGTAATTTCAGTGAATGATCTCACAATTTGCAAGTGGGGCAGATGGACACTAATTCCATCAATGGGGAGGAAGAAAGAGGAGAGGGAGAAGGAGAAGAGAATGTAGGCGTCTCTGGTCTCCTGCCATGCCTATCTCTCCTTCTTAGTCCAGAGCACTTTGGCCTGCAGCAAGGGGTGAGTAATTCATGAAGTTGTAAAGGGTTGGGATGGACCCCTTAGATCTCACAGATAGAGGACAGGAGCCTAGTTAAATGCTGAAGGCTCTTGAGCTCTTATGTGAGACAGTAGTAACCTTAAGCAAGTTACACAACCTCTTCCAGTCCCCTTTCCTGAGTGAGAAACTGCGTTAATAACAGCTCCCACTTTTGAAATTGTGATAATTAAGCTATAATTCATTTAAGGCACATAATACAATGCTCAGTTAAATTAAGCTATGATGATTAGTAGCTCTACTGGTGATGCTGTGCCGGAGATCTGAAAGTTTTCCTTTTCCTGACACCAACATGTGTTAATGTTGACTTTGTTGTAACTCACTGCCGATTACATTTCTGTTAAAGGTAGAACCAGTGCAAAAAGAACTGATTGGGGAAATGCATTTACTATACATATACATATACATATACATATACATATACATATACATATATATAAAATGTATTACAAATAGTATAATTATGTAAAATAATTGTATATACTAATATAAAAAATATAAACATTAAATATATAATATACAATTAAACAGATGAAACTACAGACACTAGATTCCTCATGACAGTTTTAAGTTTCACCCATGGTGAGTGAAATAAAATCTAGTATAGTTGAACAGTTGACAGATAATTTAGTACAGTTCAGTCATTGTTTCTTAATGATACAAATATCTGGATGTACTAAAAACTTGTAAAATAGAGGTAATTCCATTAAGAAGAGCTGCTATTTCTGGAACTGGACGTGAGGGTAGGAGTTCTGTAAAACATAAACATTTGGAATTTTAGTGCCATGTGCCAGCACAGTGAGATAGAAGTTACTCTCGTCGGAACCAGTAAACTGACTTCTCTGTTGAAAAAAAATAAGTGGTCTGCCTAATTATTCCCTCTTTATCTGTAAAAGGAGTAAATTACAAAAAATCTGCAAGCATTACCAATTCCAGAATTCTGTGATTTTGATATTCTAATTTGGATACTTACTTTAATGATGAGGATAAAATTGTCTAAGAGAAGTATCGAAGACATTAAAATGGTGTCTCCTGTTCCATGACACCATCAATACTATTGATACATAACTGGCACAGTTGTCCCCTGTCACTCTTTTTTTTTTTTTCTCCCATCACTCTTGCTGGGACCAATAATCTGTAAATACTGACACCAATTTTTGTGAGACCCAGAGGAGATGACAAGTCCAAAGACCATACTTCCACCATAAACTACCAGTAGAAACTTCCAACATATCTGTCACCTGTGCTCTTAAGGTAAACACTGTAAGCTGTCAGAGCATTCAATTTAGAGAAGTAGTCAGATAACGACAGCTTGATTTTGATAAGGATAATGACTTTTTATTGCCTGTAATCTTTCATCTGAAATAACTTAAAAGAATTCTTTCATAAGAGAAAAAAAATCTATCCAGAAATTTAGTCAAATCCATGAGGCGTTATACCTAACAACTTTAAAGATTGCACTATAATTCATATACCACAAAGTCACCCTTTTAAATGTACAATTTGATGGTGTACAGAACATTTTTAAATGAGGTAATTTAAATTGGGTCTGGTACACAATAGCCACTCCATAAATATTTGTTCCCTTTACCTGTTCCTATATAATTACATTTTTAACTTGAAACAAATGAAATGAAGACACAGAAGACATTGGGGTTGATTCTGTTCTGTCTTGTTCCCCTGCCTCATGCTGGTGCTCACGAGAGCTGATTGTGTCCACCCCTTGTCAGTTCAGTGTTTACCGAAATCACTTTGGTGGATTGAAATGGCCGTAGAAACATTTATACCATGGAAACTGGCCAGTTCTACAGATCAGGGCTGTTCTGTTGTTGTTTGACAATCATCAAACATTCCCCAGCACACACTGCGGATGTCTATCAAGGTCTTCAACACTAAATATTGCCGGTGTTTAGGAATACGTGAAGCGCATCATCTCTTAGTCATGGTCTAGAAATTTAACTAAGTTTTCATCAATTGGAAACGGAGAATCTTAACTGGATAAATACTACATTCTTAACTAGCAAGTTAATTTCTGTGTGACTCTGCGGTGGGGACAAAAACAAAAACCATGTAACAAAATTTACCAGCTTACACATTTATATGTGTATAGTTCAGTAGTGTTAACTGTGACTTGCCTTTTTTTTTCTTTAATCTTCTAACCATGGTGTGGTAGAGGATAGGTATGATTATAAAATGTCTAAATGGTTCATTATTTCATCTGGAAGGAGGTGGTTAAATTCTATTTTCATCAGGTTCATGTTTTCACAATTAGCTTTTGTTTGATTTACATCTGGCTGGTCTTTCAGAATCCCTTACAACTATTTTCACATCTTGGTCACTGGGGATCCTGGACCTCCTTCCTGGAGCATTGCAGCTATGCAATTCATCTTTAATGGTCCCTGCAGTCTCTCTGAGTATCAAATCCAAACCCCAGATTTCCAGAATAGAACTGGGATTCACCAAGTTTGGGTCCACGAAACAGTTGCATGTATGCAATCCTGACTCCACTGCAAGCATTTTGAATGATGTGCTAGTGGAGGCAGAGTTCAGGAACTATTCCTTCATGCAGAGAGATTGTGGGCAGTTAAAGAATCCAGTCTTGTGCATAGTGCTTTATATATCCGATTATGATAAATGGGGGCTTTCAATAAAATATTTAATCAAGATAAGGTATTTTAGCTAAGGATGTCTAGAATATTGAAGTACAGTGTAGATAAAATTAGCATAAAATTTCTATATCTTTAGAAGCAAGAAAGAAGAGAGTTAGTTAACATAAATCATTTAAGACTACATCTGGCTAAAATTTTAGTTATATAATTATAAAACTAATTCCTTGGAATTAAGCAGGCACTGTTCTTTTTGACAGTTGCTTGTGTGATTTAAGCATTAACACATGTATTCTCATATTGTTCAAATGAGAAGAGAGTTTCAGATTTTTTTTAAGTCTTCCTCACTCAAGTTTTTTATTTTTTTTATTTTTTAAGTAATCTCTACACCCAGCACAGGGCTCGAACTCATGACCCCAATATCAAGAGTCACATGCTCTAACTAACTGAGTCATCCAGATGTCCCTTTCAAATATTTTTTAACCCCACTAAAAGGGGACAAATTATGATGGAAACAGTTTAATGGAATAGTTTCCCGGCATACAACAATGCACAATGAAGTCTATAGTCTTCTAAAGACTTATGCCAGCATTTCCCATAAAGGAAATTATGGCATAGGAGAAAAAGAATATAATTTGGCAATAGTATTTGGACTATGAATCACTCATACCATTTTTATACCACTCACTATCTATGTGATCTTGGGCATGTCATTTTAAAATTTTCTGAGCCTTAATTTCCTGTCCATAAAACAGGGAGAATAATATCTATTTGATAGACAGAGTTGTATTGAAAATTAAGTTAAATAGCATATATGAATGTCCTTGTAAACTATAATACTTTCCACAAAGTAAAGCATTAAATGTTTCTGTCAGTTTTTACTTAAAGTATATCTTTTTTATGTATAACCAAACATTTATACATACCTAATATCACTTATTAGTTATTAGTTATACATACCTGTATCACTTATTATTTCATCAACTATTTTTGGGACCTACCATCTCGCAGATAACTGTACCAGACATTGGGATACCAAGATCCATCTAAAATGATCCCTGCCCTTAAGCACCCAAACCCAAAGCTATTTGTTATTTAATCTTAGTAGTTACCACAATGCTCACATTATAAAACCATGTCTAGAAAGCACTAACCCCAAATCCGGAAACATTAGGTATTTGCACATGATCTTCAAATTCATATGTCAGTCCTTATGGTGAAACATATAACAAACAGCTACCTTCAGGGATGGCCTTTCCTGGAAGGGTATTCCTGGAGGTGTGTTCTTTGCAGCATTGAGTTTGGGTAAGCAGAACTTCACTCCCGACTAGATATTTTCTGTACAATACATACGAATTTTAACTCATCAGAAACCATGTTCTTTTGAAATATAGATTTATTTGTAGGACTGCAAATATAATGTGTTGGAGTGGACCCTATGGTACACTGTGATATCCCACCAGAATTCCCTACTGGATTGAAAGACTTCTATCTCCAACTGCTTAGAGTGCCATAAAGTGTCACAAACTGGGTGGCTTAAAACAATGGAAATTTTTTCTCTCATAGTTCTAGAGGTTGGAAGTCCAAAATCAAGGTATTGGGAGGGCCATGGTCCCTCCAAAGCCTCTAGAGATGGATCCTTTCTTGCCTCTTGCAGTTCTGGGAGCCTTAGGCAATCTTTGGCTTGTGGCAATATAATTACAATCTCTGTTTTCATCTTCACATGGTAATCTCCCCTCTTTGTCTCTGTTTCTATATTTGTGTCCAATTTTCCTCCTCTTACAAGTCAGCAGACATATTGGAGCCTGCCCAAATTCAGTATGCTCTCATCTGAACTTAATTACATTTGCCAAGACTCTATTTCCAAATAAGATCTCATTCACAGGTACCAAGGGTTAGGACTTGAATATATCTTTGGGGGGATACAGCAATCTATAATACCTGATTATTTATATTATTCTTATTAATAAGATGTTATATTTTTAATAACCACTGGCACATGGTTCACGAAAATTCAGTGTTGTGTAATCATATTCTCCTTAGTGAATACATGGTCAGGGAAGAAGGCAGTAGGCTTATTCCTAGCTTATAAAACATCTGAGAAAATAATAACCTTAATTAAACTCACTAAACTGTAGAGTACAAGCAGAGTCGTTTGCTCTTCTAAGGACCAAGAACATATCTTGAGGCCTCTGCAACATTGCATCTCGTTTTAAGAGTATGAGTCCGCTGATTGCTTCAGAATATTTGGAGGCAACAAAAGCAAACATAAACAAGTGGATCCACAACAAACCAAAAAATCTTCTTCACAGCACATAAAACCATGAACTCAGTGAAAAAGCAGCCTATGAAATGGGAAAAAAATATTTGCAAACACATATCTGATAAGGGGCAAACATCCAAAAATCTACGAGGAACTCACATCACTCAATAACAAAACAAACAAAAACCCACCCCACAATAAAAAAAAAAAAAATCAGAGAAATTCAAATGACACCACAATGTGATATCACGTCCCACCTGTTAGGATGGCTATCATCAAAAAGACAAGAGATAACAAACACTAGGGGAAGATATAAAGAAAAGGAATCCTTGTGCACTGTTTTTGGGAATGTAAGCCCCTATGGAAAACAGGATGGAGATTCCTCAGCAAATTAAAAATACAACTACCACATGATATAAAAATTCCATTTTGGGGTATAGATCCATAGGAAATGGAACCATTATCCTGAAGATACATCTGTATTCTCATGTTCGTAGAAACATTATGCCTAATACTCAACATATGGAAACAACCTAAATGTCTGCTAATAAATGAACAGATCAAGAAAATGTGTTATATCCTTACAATGGAATATCATTCAGCCTTAAAAAAGAAGGAAATCCTGTCATTTGCAATAACATGAGTGAAACTGGAGGGCATTATGCTAAGTGAAATAAGTCAGACAGAGAAAACAAATACTCGTGGTGCCACTTGTGGAATCCTAAAAGAGAAAAAAAAAAAGAAAAGTTGACCTCATAGAAAAAGAGTAGAAAAGTGGTTGCCCCCCTGATCAAAAATAAATAAACATTAAAATAAATTTAAAAAAGGGAGGGGACACCTGGGTGGCTCAGTGGGTTAAGTATCCCACTTCGGCTCAGGTTATGATCTTCTGGTTTGTGAGTTCGAGCCCCGTGTTGGGCCCTGTGCTGATAGCTCAGAGCATGGAGCCTGCATGGAGTCTGTGTGTCTCCCTCTCCTACCCCTCCCCTGATTGTGATTCATCTCTCTTTCTCAAAAATAAATAAACATTAAAAAATCAAAAAGAAAAAAGAAAAGAAAAGTGGTTGCCAGGACTGGGAGTCGGGGGAAATAGACAGTAATTAGTAAAAGGGCATAGACATTTAGTTATAAGATGAATAAGGTCTGAAGAGCTAATGTATAACATGGTGTCTATAGTTAATAACACTATATTGTAAAATTGAAGTTTGCTAAGAAAGTAGAACTTAAATGTTCTCACCAAAAAACAAAAACAAAAACAAAATTTGAGAGGGTCCTAAGTGTCCTTATTGTTACTAAATGTTACAAGGCACATTCTAAAGCTATTTCATAGTGTGGTCTTTTGAACTATGGCATATAAAAACAAATGTCAACACCAGTAGGCTACCGCCAGAAGTGGCATTTGGTATGGTGGAAGATGAATTACAAAGCTACCACAGAACCAGCCACAGCAGAAGCTTCCCCTCTTAGGGTTACAGGAGCCTCTTGCCTCTCTGCTCTCCTCTTAAACAATGTGCTACTGTGTCTCTGGGCGCTCTGGTGAGAGCAAAGGCTGCGACATCTAGCTTCCAATGCTTCGATGTGATCTTTCTTCTCCTCTTGTCTCTTTGCTTTTTCCTTACAAAAGCAGCAATGAAGACGTCCATTGAGGGGGAAAATGACATCAATCATCGCAAGTGGAAATAAGTCAGCTAATTGACAGGAGAATCTGATCTGGAAACGAAGGGCTAATATTGTATGTAAAGTGAAATCTTTCATGAAAAGTAAAATTTTTGCTTTGTTTTATGTTGTTTTGTTATGCATTTTGTTTGAGTTTGGGCTCTATGATAATGCTCCCTGCATTTGATGAAAATAAAAATTAGTGTACAAAACCTTAATGAGATATAGAAGAACTTCTAAATCTGGAGTCTCCTGAGGTAGATGTAATGAAATGTACTGAACCTGGAAATAGGGAGCCAAGTAGAAATTATTGTCATTATATGATTATTTTATCATGGCATTTAGTGGTCATTAATAGTGACAGAAAAAGCAAGAACTTGACCTTTAATTGTGTCAGATGGTTGTAAACCTTAGAACATCTTCCTATATGTCAAAAGAATATTTGTATTCTAGACTAGGAGATGATGATATGAATTGACAACTTTGGACACTAAGCACGAATTTTTTTTTAATCAAGAAAAGATCCATTTTTAACAGAAATTACTGGCTCGTGGCACATGAATACATAATATGAGCCCCATTTTAATACAAGTGTAAATGAATGAAAAACATATGGATTACATCTTTCCCCAAATATCCAACCCCCCAAAAAACTAAGCAGAATATGTGCTTGACAAAATGATTGAGTGTATTTCAAGTTACTAATACACATACCCACACATTCTGGTTGGTTTAGCCAATCCAAATGAATTTCATGCTTCTATTTGGGGAGTTTGTTTTCTGTCTTTTATATACCATAAAACTTGTCTTAATTTTAGAAGCCCTACAAACATCATTTCATAATATTTAAATGAATTCAAATGTCTCTTTGTATTCCATTTTTTCAATGCTTTGCTAAACCTAAAAGGAACGGAAATAACCTATTCAAAATACAAGGAGTTTTGGAGTGTTTTAACCAACACAACATCTTACTCCTGTTAGTAAGTCTACCACTTTTTCATCTCCTTCAAATTCCTGTTGTCTTAGGTAAAATATATTTATGGTTTTTTTGCTTGATAATTCCATCTCCAGCTTCAGGTACTTTTCTCAAATGACTTCTGTGCTGAGAACATTTTTTTTTTTTCTTTCTTCAGGTCTTTCTTTGGTCTTGAAGTTTGAAAAGCATTCTTTATTCTATTACTTAAACACTTTCTAAAATATTACTTCCTCCATTAGAGCTTTTTAAAGCTATTTAGGAAAGCAGATTTATTGTTGCATGTGTATTTTCTCAGGGAGATTTACCTAACTAATGCTGGTCAGGAAATTCCTGATTAATTTAAGACTCCATTTCTGGGAGAGCTGAAAGTGAAATTAAGTTAAGCCTCAGTTTGGTAAAATGGGGCTTAGCGTAAGTGACTCCATTTTAGGACTGTTGTCTTGTTTTTAACAATTTTTTAGTTACTACTAAGAAAATAAAATAGGTTAATAACTATTTCAATGTGATTAACATGTTTTGGTTTCCTCTATCATTGCCCCCGTGATATTTGAACTATATTAGATCATTTAATAAATACTTCTCATATTAAAATTTAGTAAGAGCTTTTTTAATACAACTTCTAACAAAAATAGTCTTTGTTATTTATCTCATATAAAAATAATCATTAGTGATCAGATAAATATTTTTCTTTTCATTCATTATCACATAACTTGTAAATTCAAACCATAAGTAGTCCAAGTTTTGACTGAAAGATATGTTTTCACCTTGGACAACAACTAGGAATTTGCTCCAGAACAAACAGAAAATGGAGTTAGTTGCTCAGAGAGCACTGACTGGAAGGAGTGAGAGAGCGAGTCAGGGCACAGGTGAGAGAGAAAGGTGAGTCATAGGAAGAGAGGAGTCCTCCCTCCTGCAGGATGTATCAAATGCTCCTAACTAGTAAGACAATTCTAGAGCAATGCCCAATATCTCAATGTCTGAGTCATTTCCCTTGATTAGGATATTCCCTTGATTAGGAGGAAGTCCAGGCTTTCTTCTGGACCTTTCTCCCCAGGGGTCTGGCATGTGGGCATGGGGGAGATAGAGGAGGACGAGGTTGGCTCTAGGTCTTTAGCACTGATCTGTGCTGCCCAAAGTATGCCTCTGACTGTGGTTCTCATTACTCTTAGCACTAGAACTAGCCTCCTCTCTCTTGGGGTCAGTCTCACCTTTCCCTGCACCCTCCCTGGTCTGCTGTTGTTGATCCCTTAGATTCATGGACTCTCCAGGGCTTCTCTCTATCCGTAGAGAATGAAGAGAAACTCTCTACCCTTCGCATGGCCAGCTTTCTCAAAGAGGGAATTTCACAGTAGGACTGGAGACCCTCAACTGCATAGTCTTCTCCTTGCCAAGGTAAACAAGAATGCTGGTCAAGGAAGGAAGAAAAAATTATTATGGGGTGGTGGTGGTGGTGGTGGTAGGTGATTTCCACTGTACCTAAAACTACTGCTTTATCTGATTTACAAGTCTATTTGGAAAAACTTTATCTTTCCATCTTTATGGACAGATATTTTTTTGTTTTGTTCTGATTTTCATTTTTTTGTCTTTTCCTGAGGCTCTTTGTTGTTTCTCTTCTGTGTACCCTGTCAACTAGACAGCCCCAAAGATAACACACTTGTTGTCAATGACCATACAATCACAAAGGGAGTTGAATGTAACTCAAGAATTGGGGCATCTGTAAATTATCTCCCCTGAAGTAATTGCGTTTAAAATAAGACAGTTATTTAAATTTTTTTTTTACATTTATTTATTTTTGAGAAACAGAGTGAGACAAAGCGTGAGCGGGAAAGGGGCAGAGAGCGAAGACAGAATCCAAAGCAGGCTCCAGGCTCTGAGCAAGCAGTCAGCACAGAGCCTGATGTGGGACTCGAACCCACAAACTGTGAGATCATGACCTGAGCCGAAGTCAGAGGCTCAACCGACTGAGCAACCTGGGTTAAAATAAGGCAATTATTTTAATAAATGGTTACAATATTAATGAATCATTAATTAAAATAATTGATTACATTAATGGTTTAGTGATAGTTAACTAAACTTGTAGTAGTCATTTCTCATTATACACATAAATCATTGTGTTTTACACTTTAAAGTAATACAATGTTATATGTCAATTATATCTCAACAAAACTGGAAAAAATATTCATTTCTACCTTCATAGGCATTTATTCTTTAAACTATTCAAAATGAGGGGTGCCTGGGTGGCTCAGTCAGTTAAGCATCTAACTCAATTTCATCTCAGGTCATGTTCTCACAGTTTGTGAGTTCAAGCCCTGCATCGGGCCCTGTGCTGACAGTATGGAGTTTGCTTCATATTCTCTCTCTCCCTTTTTGTCTCTGCCCTCCCCACCTCCACTAGCACTATCTCTCTCTCTCTCAAAGTAAATAAATAATCTTAAAAAAACAAAATAGTCAAAATGCAATTGACATCTGTGAACATATTAGGTATAGCTTCTATCAGCTACTCCTAAATGTTTTGTCATTGGAGAGGGACAAAATATACATTTAGAGTTAAGAAAAAACTGTAGGAGTTATTTCAAAAATGTTCTTCGGTAATATTTTCCAAATAGTCATACCCTCAAAAGAGACATAAAAAGAGCTTTTGACTCTATTTCTCATAACCGTAGTTTTTTTCTCTTATTGCTTGTTATAGGTCTATAGAGGTAATCAGGTTAAAAGAGAGAAATCTTAATGTTTATTTGGTAATCATGGGCATGTTTCTGATATGTTTGTAAAGGTATTTGTTTAAAATATTGTATTGGAACTATTTAATCATTTTGAAGAGGATGGTTTTGAGAAAAGAATTGTGACTATTTATGCTTTCTCCAAAGGTGGTGAATTACTGATACTGAATGTAAAACTTCCAATCAGTAGGCACTCTATTATTATGATTCTTTTTTCCATACAAGTTACATCTGAAAGTAATACATTATTTTAATCCTCATTTTAATAAGCCACTTGATAGCAAAATCTCATCCATCTATTTTTTTTTTCATTTATTTAAGACTACTTCTTAAGCACCAACTCTGTGTAATGGCCAAGGATATAATGGAGAACTTGTCCTTGACTGCAAGGAGACAGCCTGGTTAAAAGAGAAATTTCCTCATGTGGGGTGTGTGCTCTGTGGGAGTAAACACAAGGCATTATGAAACCACACAGAGGGGCCTAACACCATGTGGATAGGAGATGGACAAGGGCAGGGAAGGCTTGCTTGGAGGGGGTGCTCTCCAACAGATGAGTGGGAGTTAATCAGGGTAACTAAGGTTGTGGATAAGAGGTCAGGGTGTTTCTGCCAGAGAAAACCATGCAGAGAGGGAAGTGATAGAGTTCACTGGGAGATTTGTGTTTTATTGTCTTGAGGTGAGTATGTGTTTGTTGGGGGGTTGGACAAAAAAGAGAAAGAGAGTTCAGAAGGGGGGTGAGGGAATGGTAAGGGGTGAGACTGAGTTGTAATTAGGGGCTTAATTCTGAAAAGCCTTAGATTACATTATTATATTCCTTAGATTACATTGTTCAATATTTAGACTATAGAGCAGTTATTCTTAAATAAAAAATCAATTTTTTACACAACCAAAATAATTTGGATTGTCCTTTAAAAAAAAAACAACACTGAAGTTCATCTCTCACTCCTTCCCTCTGCCTAGGAAAATGGATCAATTTGGTACAGTTAAACTCTAGGATAGACAGTTAAACATTTAAGCACTTTTTTGCTTTGTTTGTTTTTCTCCTTTTGGCTATGGGTAATTTAGTTTTTCTAAATTAACTGTCAATGTGTCTTCCTTTAAAATTAACATGGTAACAAGCATTTGGTGGGATATTATGAAAAAGGCCCTTTAATTTCTAGGAAATACAGTGTTTGACATCATCTCACCCCACAGGTCTCTCACTTCATAATTGGAGAGGTAAGACATACACAGAGGAAAAAAATCCATAATAATACAGAGTAATTTGTGATAGATACCAAATAAGTGGAACTGATATGAAGGGTGATTAGGGAAAACAGGGAACACTTCAGTCATGATGTAAAAAGAAAAACAAAAGGTTATCTTTCATTCAGTGACTATTTTTTGAGAAACTTTTCTAATATTGGCATCAGCTAGACAAGGTGCCTGTTTTCATGGAGTTTACTTTCTTTGAGGGAGGTAGACATAGCAAAAGTAAATATAGTGTCTGGTAATAACAGGTTTGAGTTAAAAATATGAGATAGCACAAGGTAGACAGAGGGATTTAGATGCTATATAATCGGGAGATCTGTCTGAGGAGGAGACAGTTAAGCTGAGACTGAATGTCAAGAAGGAGCCATCCATAATCTGTGGAGAGAGAATTCCTGGCCAGTCTAAGATAAGTTCAGAGTATTCAAAGTTCAGAACGGGAGTAGTGTGACTAGAGAGAATGCAATGAGTGAGGAGAGTAGGGCAGAAAGTAAGGCTGGATGTATCTAGATCCTGAAGGATGATGGAACTCGAGGGAATTTTTAGTTTGTTATAAATGACATGGAAAGCCATTTTGGGATTTTTATGCAGGGGAGTCAAAGAATATGTCTATATATTAAAAAGATAATTTTACTGGTGAAGGGAGAAAGGGGAAAACTCAGCTGTGAGTCTGAGGTCAAAGAAGCGTCCCCTGGTCTTAGCAATGTGAAAGTCATTGTGATCTTGACAAGAGTCATTTCCCTGGAGAAGCAACAAATGAAATTCCACAGTATTTGGTCAAAGAGAAAATATAAGATGAAAAAGTGGAATCTGTGAAACACATCTTTGTGAAAAGTCATTAAGTGCCTTAAAATATGGTCTGCTAAAATAGTATCACCTTTCTCTTAAAAACTTGGTAGAATATAGCGTACCTCCAAAACAACGTGTTTTAAAGCAGTATGGCTTTAAAGTTGGAACTTTAGAGATGATCCAGCCCAATCTTCCATTTTATAGAAGGCTGAAATGAGGTCTGAGGAATTTAACTAGTTGTAGAAACAGAACCAGATGCCTAACTAGCAGTTTGTTGGGGTGTTTGTTTGTTTTACTCTCCCACACTGCTACTAATAAAGAACTAGTATTTATTGAGTGCTTACTAGGTGCCAGGTACTATTCCAAGAACTTTACATGTATTCATTAATTTAATCCTCATACTACGCCTATGAAGAAAGTTCTATTAAAATGTCCATTTTACAGCTGAGAAAACTAAGGCACAGAATACTGAAGTATCTTGTCCAAAGTCATACCATCTATAACTTCTGTGGATCCAGGGTTCAAAACTGAGGTATTCAGATTCAGGAGGCCACGTTCTTAACTATGCTATTCTATTTTTTATTCTATTTAGTTCCATGCTTTAAGATTCTATGTAAAATGATTTTCTTCATAATTAGCTGTTAAATTTTTGAGGTCTCATTATATGTCTAATTTCATTTAACCTCAGTACATCCTACCATTACTCTTTATAGAAATGCAATTTATGTTTAAAGTTCTGCTTGAGTTTTCTTAATTTTTATTTCTTTTTTTACACAAATGGTCCTCAACTTACGATTTTTCAACTTTATTATGGTGCTAAATAGTGTGTATTCAGCAGAAACTATACATTCAATTTTGAATTTCCTATGCTAATAATATGCTGTCAATGATCTTGTGTCATGATGTGGGGCAGGCACAGCTCTGTCACGTGATCACTAGGGTGAGCATACACTTACACCCATTCTGTTTTTCACTTTCAGTACAGTATTCAATAAATTACATGAGGTACTCAACACTGTTGTAACAGGCTTTATGTGGGATGATTTTGCCTTATTGTAGGCTAAGTGTTCTAAGTACATTTAAGGTATGCTAGGGTAAACTATGATGTTTGACAGGTTATATATAGTAAATGTGTTTTTGACTTAGGATATTTTTTATGTATCATGGGTTTATCATACGTAGGATGTAACCCCATCTTAAGTCAAGGAGGATCTGTAAATAACAACCATAATTGGCATAAAATCATTGCTCATTGAAACAAGCTTTCTATGAAATTGGTTTGCCATTAACTGACCACTGTAAGAAACCTATTTGTGAAGCTAATGTCATTACTCATGTGTGCTTGCCTGTCTCTGAACTTGACCTCCATCAGATTACTCATTAAATTTCCTCTTTCCAACGTTTAAATTATGAAAGAAATAAGATCTTTCTGAGGACAACTTTAGAGCATCTACCGCATGGTTCTAGGCAATAAGGATTCAATGTTTTTCCTAAAAATAAAAATAAATAAATGGGATTTTCTCCTTTTTTAACCTCTTAAATAAAAACAGTGAAATTTCAGGAAGCAATATTACTTCTCTCATGTCCCTTTCTTTTTTAGAATCTGAACTTAAAAGATTCAACTGGATTTTTATTGAAATTCACCATGCTCCCCTCACAGCTGTGGTCTCAAAATACCATTTTTGCATTTATTTTAGCCCATGGAATAACTGCTCAGAGAAACCACAGAGTCAATCAGACTCAAAATGCCCCAAATCCTTCCTGCTTTGGAGTTTTCCATCTTCAGATCAAAGCATTTCATGCCCGTCAGCAACTTTTTAATGCATTTGCTCCTCGTATGCACAACTTCCATTTAAAGACTCTCCTTGGCTGACTTCTCTGATGAAGTTGTCTGCTTGCCAGGAGATCAACATTAATACAGAAGTTACAGAGGGCCCTTCAGGTCCTCTTTGACGGTGACCTGATGTTTCACATCACCTGAAGATGATGTCCAACTTCAGGTGTAGAGAAACCACTGGTGTTTGCGCCGGTGGCAAAGGAATTGGTTTTCAATGTGTGCAAACTATGAAGATAACAGAGACAGATATAAACTGCTTAAATGAGAACATCATTTAAGAAGACAAATACACACTAGAAGCAATTACTGGAATCTATCAAAATAATGTCCTGTCATTAATACTGGATTTAAGAGTAGTTTTGTTTTAGTTGAAGCTTGTATACGTGCCGTGGGGTTGATAAGGTTTTGGAAATGATTTTCTTTCTTACCATCTTTTTTTTTTTTAACTCTGAGTTTATTAGAATTAGTCTGAATTGCCTTTCATTAATGAGGGACTTATACATTTAACAATAGATTTGGAAGAGAAGAACTGAAATTCCCAAGGGTGGTGATCTTTTGGAAACAGTTAATATTCATAAGCTATGGGAAAATGATGAGAGCCAACACATCACTTTTCTTTCTTCCAAGTGTTCAACTCTGCCTACAGTCAAACCAGACCTTATAATAAAATCATTATTACTTTTAAAAGAGGGGAGGGAAGCAAACACATGTTATTGAGCCTGTACAACCTCAATAATAATAAACCTAGGATATATATTTGTGTACCTTAAGCTCATATTAAGTCTTCATGTAAAACTTCCATTTTTTTTTAAAGCAGCTTTTTTCTTTTGTCAAATCATAGTATTGCTGTACTAAAAAATGGACTTGACTGAAATTTGGCTAAGTATCCTTCTTTCATTTCTGTATTTGTCCTAAATCAATATGCCAAGGTTCAGATTCAATTATTTGGTTGATAATGAGTAAACTTGCTAATTTATTTATTGAATGTTCACTCTGTACCATATTGTATTTTTAACTATGCAAAATATAGAAATAATTTCTTGCTTTTCTCAGAAATTTCTAAGAGTGCTAGGTTAAGCAGATCTAGGTCAGCTTTTTGTCTGTCTTCATGTCTCTTTCCTAAGGAGGAGAGTGTATGTAGTTTATGAAATGATGGACAGTTTTTGGGAGGAGAATCTTATGAAGGAGGAGAGAATGAAGAAGTGATTAGAAGGGAGATCAGGGCTTGGCTTGGCAGTGTGGCAATTAGTGAACAGTGAGAGAGAATCTCTCTCAATTTTACATACAGTTCTTCCAGGAATAAACACGTAGCATTGGGATGTTTCTACCTTGTTCTGACACGGCAAAAAGGAAAATAGTATATTTACAGGACCCCTTTTACGACATTTAATGTTCTCTTAGATGTATTTCTTTTATTTGTTTAATGGAATTAGAAGTCTAAAAAGTATGAGAAACTTGGGTCTACAAATAAAAGCTTAACTCTTAAGAGTGAATCTCATTCACAGGTAGAAAGAGATGTAGTATGTAAGATGTCAGATGAAAGTGACCCCAAACTAACTGCTGATTAGCCAAAAAACATACATATATTTTCAGCAATTAGTGAAGAGAACAATAGAAAACCTATATATTTAATTATTTATATGGTTTGCTTTACTAGAATTGAACTGGATATCTCTTCCACTGTGTCAGGCTTTTAGGGCTCCACAAGTTTTATCTATAGGCATATATATATTTCCTACATTTTGATTATTCAGAAAAATGAGAAGAATTAGGATAACATACAAATCATTTCAGCTATGTTGCTAGAAAAACAATTAAAGTATAACAGGTATTTTCATTCCTTAAGTAATAGGAATTCTGGAAACTCTATTGGTTTCAAGTGTGTAAAGTTCACTGTTTTAATTCCTTTACATACTACAGATAATATGTTAGAAAGAGCTGATTTCAGGAATAGTGGCAAGTTCAGACTCAGTACTTAACATTCTGTAGGGTTGAATTTCAATTTAATCAAAACTCTAAGGAATCTTGGGCAAAATGCATATCTTTTTTCCATGCCCCACAGAGGAAGCCGTGGCCATAGCAACTATTTAATGCAAGTTACCTCTTGAAGCCTGGTAATAAGGGGTTGCTTTTTCTATTCATGAAATATTAGTCCTCTCTACTTCAAAAGGCTAATTAGAAATGTAAGGAAGAGAAGTTGCACTTCTTTCTAAACCCAACTATCCACCCCTTCTCCGATAAAACACCGGCCAGGTACCCCTTCTCTCTGCCAGGGCTCTTTAGGTGTCTGGCAGGCAAATCCATCATAGATAGTTTTGTCTTGATTACCGAAGCAGAGATGCTCTATTGGTATGGTTAAGTGGTCCTTGCTATCAATTATTTTGTGCCTGTTCTTGATATTCTCTCCTGTAGAGAAATTTCTAATCACAATATATAGTCCTTACTTTTTTAGGAGGTTACTATGAAATGATGTTTCTCAGGCAAGAAAACCTAAATATCACAACTCAGATGTTATTAGTCATGTTTATGTAGCAAAATAATTGATACCTTCTCTATCAAATCAATAATATTCACTCAGGCATTTTTCTCAGGATGAAGGTGAAATCTGTTTCAAGAAGAAGGAGGAGTCCTGTGATTCAAAATAACAATGAGGCTCATGAGCATTTCATCAAGAACTCACTGTTGACAATAAGACAGTTTATTTGAATTGCTCTGTCTTTAATCAACCTAAGAACTCATGGTGCCTTTTTTTTTTTTTTAGCTTCTTCAATAACCATAATTAATCACAGAATTCTGGCATTAATCTTTCCACCAAGGCCATGAATACTCTTTGAATGAATGACGATTATTTCTTTGTGTTAAGTCTCTCTGCCCCAAGGCTATCAAAATTTTATAGTCAGTTTCTCCATATTCTTCAAAGCTTTCTCTTTCAACTTTTGGCTAAAAACAACATGACAGAACAAGATTCATTATCTGGGTCTATGAGTTAATCTGCATTCAAATGCCTGGTGATTGTAGCACTTAAACCTGTGAATCAAAGCACATGGCTTTTGGAGAGAGTATCTTTAAAAGTTGTGCTTATGAGAAGAGTTGAAAAGACTGACTTTATCTAAGCATTTAGATCAGGCAGCCATCCAAGCACATATACTGTTGGGCTAGGGTTAGCCACCGACAGAGCAGCTGAGTTTATGAAATGAGCAAAAAGAGCCAAAAGATCAAAAATTGTATTTGTTGTTTATTTTATTGTTCTGGGATTGTGTTTCTAGATTACTGTGGGATCAAAGGGGCTTTCATCTCTTTCTGTATTGATATCTAGAACTTAATTCCCAGCAAGTGTGGCAGGATTTTTCTGGCAGAGATTCAGCATTTTATGTTAGGCTCCTACTTAAACTTCTTTGTGCAAACTGGGTCTCTATCTTCCCATTCCATCCTCTTGAAATGGAAACCAGCCAAAACTCCTCTCTCTTGATCTTAATCTCTTTGTCTTTTTCTGGCAACGAATCATCACAATTATTGCTCTTTCCACTCTTCTGTTCTCCAACTTCCCTTAATCACTCCTCAGTTCCTTTCTTCCTTTCATTTCTCCCTCCTTCCTCATCTCTCCTGTCTACCTTCCCTGCTCCCGTAGTTCTAAATTCTCTTTGAAAAGGCTCGATCACTTTCCATGCCTCTCCTAGTCTTTGTCAGTTGGCACAGAGACTCCCTGCTTCCCCAAAGACTTCTGAACATAGAGAAGTATATGATAGAAGAGAAAAGAAAATGTAGCCAAGCAACTTAAGGAATGGAGAAAGTGCAAAAGAAGGTTGCAAAAACTCTGGGAAAACTTTAGAGGAAATAAGGTAACTTTATTGAGACAGAGCCAATGGGAGCTAAAAACTGTTGTGCAGTACATCGTTGAATTACAATGCCATGTGAGCAAAAATAACAAACTAGTCCCTAAAATGATATGTGGGAAAATACAGTCTAATTGTCATTAAAACATGTTTTGGTGACTAGGAAGACAAGAGGTAAAACCAGATCCAAATTTAAAATGACTCAATCATATATGAAGATAAATGCATGGAAGCCCAAGCAGAATAAATCCTCCAGAGGAACTGGTGTTCATTGCATTTTAATATCATGAATTTGGACAATTGCCTCAATGCCTAATTAGTTTTGCAAGGGTTTCTAGATCCATGTTGCTCACCTGTCCATGTGCATTATTCACTTTCATTAGTATTGTTGTTCATTCTGTTATGAGTCAGGTGCTGGGCACCTAAGGATGGTCCTGAAATTAACTGATACCTCCCTGTACCAGGCTTCATATCAGATGTTTTATATCTGTTATTGTAATCAATCCCCACAACTACCCTGAGAAGTGAGCTGTGTTACCTTCATTTTACAAAGGATAAAACTGAGGTTCCTGGTGGTTAAACAAAAAGGTCACATACTAATAAATACTAAAGCCTGAACGTCAATTCAGGCATGTCTGACTCCATTGATCAGGCATTTCACCAACTGTATATATTTACCGTTCTAAGTCCATTATCGAAAACCGTGTCTTGCCAAGAGATTTGTTTTTTTTTTCTCAGTTTGTGTTTGAGAGATGGAGAGAGACAGAGTGTGAGTAGGGGAGGGGCAAAGAGAGAGGGAGACACAGAATCCAAAGCAGGCTCCAGGCTCCAAGCTGTCAGCACAGAGCCCAATGCAGGGCTCGAATTCATGAACCATGAGATCATTACCTGAGCCGATGTCGGATGCTAAACCAACTGAGCCAGCCAGGAGCCCTGAGATTTGGGGTTTTCAACATCAATTCCAGGAAGGCTCAGGGATATATAATATGAAAAGAAAGAAGTTGTAATTTTTCAAGTGCTGTCACAGTGTCAACAGATTAGAGAATCTTTATTCACTTACCTTTGCACTTGATCTTAGCCAAAAAACTGAGAAGTGATTTTTTTTCACTTACCTTAAGCTGACCCTTTTGTGATGACATGGCTAATCAGGGTCATCCTTCCTGGAATGAGGTAAAGAACAGTGAAGCTTACTTTACTTATTAGCTATTTAAGGATCAGTCCTCTTTATTTATGTACTAGTACAGTTATGGGCAACCTACTATATACAGGGCAATGTGATGTTCAGTGGGGATATAGAATAAATAAGAAATGATCTCAGACCTCAGGGTCTTTTTAGTCTCAGAGAAGAAGTAAACATACAAATAAGTGCAAATAAATTTCATCAAATTTAAGAAAGCATTGTTTTTTAATTTTTTAAATTTTTAAAAAAATGTTTATTTTTGAGAGAGAGAGAGAGAGTGAGTGAGTGAGGGAGAGCCAGAGAGAGGGAGACACAGAATCCGAAGCAGGCTCCAGGCTCTGAGCTGTCAGCACAGAGCCCGACGCGGGGCTCGAACCACGTACCGTGAGAACATGACCTGGACCAAAGTCGGACGCCCAACCGACTGAGCCACCCAGGCGCCCCAAGCATTGTTTTTTTAGATGTATTATTGTTTTATCTACCACCAAGGGAAAAAAGATGTCAGATAAACTCTATCATTCCACTGTAAAATTTGAATATGCATAGAGATCTCCCTTTACTTACGATGGGGCTATATCCCAATGAGCTCATCGTAAGTTGCAAATATCCTAAATTGAAAATGCGTTAAATACATCTAACCTACCAAACAGCTTAGCTTAGCCTAGCTTACCTTATATATGCTCACAGCACTTGCATTAGCCTACAGTTTAGCAAAATCATCTCACACAAAGCCTATGTTATGATAAAGTATTGAATACCTTATGCATTTTATTGAATACTCCTCAAAAGTGGAAGACAGAATGGTTGTGTGGGCACGGAATGGTTTTAAGTGTATTGATTGTTTACCCCTATGATCACGTGGCTGACTAGAAGCTGAGGCTCACAGTGGCTGCCCAGCCATGAAAGGGGATAGGACCACATACTGCTAGCCTGGAAAACAAAATCAAAACTCAAAATTTTAAATACAGTTTCTACTGAATACATATCACTTTTGCAACACTGTAATATTAAAAAAACAGAAACTGAACTCTTATAAGTCAAGGACCATCTGTATTAGAATCAATTAAATCGAGTAAGTGCTATGCTACATGGAGAAGTGTGTACAGTGATGATATTGGTGGGGATGAGGATTCACAAAGAGGAAAATCAGAAAACTCTTTCCAAAGTGACCTTTGAATGGAATCTGTAAAGGTGAGTTGGAGGTAGTACAGACAAAAGATATGAAGGATATTCCATGCAAGAAACTGAAAGATGAAAAAGCATGCCTGTGTAGCTGGGACATAGTCAGTTGCACCCTGAGATGATGAGTAGACAGGGTGGCTGGAGCCTTGCTGGTGGGTTGGAAAATGAGAAACCGAGGCAGTGTGGTGGTTAGCAATGCGGCTCCCAAGGTGCAGGCCACACTAAGGGTCTTGAAAAGTAGGCTAAGGAGGCTGCCTGTTGCCCAAAGAGGAAGCCACTGAAGAAATTCAAGCAGGAAATCAAGTCTATCTTGACATTTTTTTTCTGTTTTCCAGCCCTTTTGGCAAGGGGTTTGACAGCTGCTTTTATATTAAATCGTTGCTGCCTCAAACTTCTGTTCTCCCCCAGGTATACAGTAGCTCACCATCATTATTTACTTTTACTTTTTGAGCTGTCATATTATTGACTTTCTCTTGATTTATGTTACATGGCATATTTTCTCTATGGAACAGAGTGTTTTGAGTGTAGTGATGGAATCTGGTTTTGGTAGTGGTGGAATCTTAATGTCTTACTTATTCTCTATCATATCTCTTTTGAGCTCAGTCTCATAGAGATGGCATAACAAATAATGTGACAAGATTCTGCTTTATGTATACCCTAACCTACCCTGAGGAGCAATGGGGAGAACTGACGTGCCCCTATGTTTGTATCCTTGTCAGTGTGACAGCCAGCTTCCAAGGCGGCCCCCAGTGCTCCCTCAGTCCTGGTATTCACACCCTGGTATGCTCTCCCCTCAATGTTGTACCAGGATTAGTTTGTGTGAACAACAGAATATAGAAAAAATGATACGTCATTCTGCGATGAGGTTGTAAAAGACTGCGATTACCGCCTTGAGCTCTCTCTCTCTTTTTTTGGATCACTTGCTCTGGGGAGGCAGGCCGCCATGTCATGAGAACACTTGTGCAACACATGGAGAGGTACATGCAGCAAGGAGCAAAGATAGCCAGACAAGGGCCAGGGACAGGAGTAATCCCAGAAATGGATCTGCCAGCCTCAGGTGGCTGCAGACCTGGTCAACAGCCTAACTGTAACCTCAAAAGAAACTTTGAGTCAGAACCGCCCAGCTAAATGTCTCCTGGATCCTTAACTCACAGTAAGATAGTGATTGGTCTCCTGTGAGATATGGATTATTATCTTAAGCGTTTAAATTTGGGGGTAATTTGTTATGCAGTGATACATAATTAATACACACAGTAAATATTCAAATTTTATTTTGAATGTAGGTCTTACACCTTTATTTGAGTGAGGATTTGAGTACCAGGTTTAGAAAACCAAGGAAATTACAATCTGATTTCTAATAATAAATGTGTATATTGTAATTCTGCCTTCGCTCAATTTTAAGATAGATCTGTTTCACAGTTCATATTTTGGCATTTACTGGTTTGTTGCCTGAAATGTGCAATGATGTATCTAGTCCCCTAGGAACCCAAAGACAAGACCGGGCTGGTGAAAAGAGAGCTAAGATTCTCCCTCTAGGAAGTAGGTTTGTGTACCAGCTGGTCCCTTACTATTTGTTACCAATTGGGGAAATTTATTTAATCTCCTTTAAACTGTGGTTCCACTCCAGTAAAAGAAATATAATAATTCATACTTGGTATATCTTGAAGATTAAATGAATTAGTGTGTGCAAAAGAATTTTGTAAACTGTAAGACATCATCTGAACAGAAGGTGTTGTACAAACTGTTGCTGATTGGTTACTGGCTCAACGGACCCAGCTTACTAAATCAGCAGAAGGATAGCCATTTGACAATGCAGATTCTCTCCTGTGGAGGCATTTGGCCTGCTGGCCATGTGGGTGCCAGGCAACTACCTGCCAATCACAGACTTCCTGGTTTACCTTGGCTTCTCCCAAGCTTCCCAGTCTCTAGCCCTCTGTATCAAACTTGACTTGGAGAGGAAGCCACCACAAGAGTTCAGAACAGCATATGCTCTGCTTGGGGTGAACTTGATGCCATGACTTACAAAGCTAGGAAAATTTGGGACTTTACACTTCAGGCAAGAAAACTGTATATACATATATCACAAAGAGAATTCCAAATGTATTACAGTGACTGGTTTCTGAGACTGAATTATAAAAACAATGGAAAAATAAATTCACATTTATATTAAGCTTCTAAATAAATACATTAAATTATCCATGGAATAGACCCCAGCTTGTTCTATCATAACAGGTTAAAAATGAACATTTTCTACCAGAAATTTTGAGTGCACATTTCTTGTAAATATTCATAATCTACAATTTACACTATTTAATAATTTACACTTTGTTCCAGCTGTAGTGAGATATAATTGACATATAACATACAATATGATTTGATATATGTATATGTTTCGAAATTATTACAATTAGGTGAGTTAACGTCCATTACCTCACATAGTTATGGTTTCTTATGATAGAATTTTTAAGAACTACTCTCTTAGCAACTTTGAATATACGATGTAGTATCATTAACTATGGTCCACATGCTGTATATATATCCCCACAACTTATTCGTCTTATCACTGGAAGTTCATACCTTTTGACCACCTTCGTTCGTTTTCCCTGCTCTACAACCCCTTCATCTGACAACCACCAGTTTGTTCTCCATTTCTATGAGTTTGGCTTTTTTTAGATTCCCCATATAAGTGGGATTGTATAGTATTTGTCTTTCTCTGACTTATTTCACTTAGCATAATGTTCTCAAGTTTCATCCATATTGTCACACATGGCAGGATTTACTTCTTTTTTATGTTTGAAAAATATTCTTGTGTGTGTGTGTGTGTGTGTGTGTGTGTGTGTAACATTTTCTTTATCCATTCATTCATTGATGAACACTTTCATTGTTTGTATGTCTTGGTTATTATAAATATGCTCCCATGAACATGGGGGTACTTGAGATAATGATTTCATTTCCTTCCTTTTCATTTCCCAGAAGTGGAACTGCTGGATCATCTGGTAGTTTTATTTTCAACTTTATGAAGAACCTCCATACTGTTTTCCAAAGTGGCTACACTAGTTTACATTCCCATCAACAGTGTATAAGGTATCTCCCCTCACATCCTCACTAACATTTGTTATCTCTTGTCTTTTTGATAATAGCCATTTTAACACATGTGAAGTTGTATTTCATTACAGTTTTGATTTGCATTTACGTGATGATGTTGTGCACCTTTTCATGCACCTGTTGTCTATTTGAATATATTCTTTGGGAAAATGTCTATTCAGGTCCTTTGCCCATTTTTATTTTTATTTATTTTTATTTATTTTTAAATTTATTTTTTTTAATGTTTATTTATTTTTGAGACAGAGAGAGACAGAGCATGAATGGGGGAGGGTCAGAGAGAGAGGGAGACACAGACTCTGAAGCAGGCTCCAGGTTCTGAGCTGTCAGCACAGAGCCCGATGCAGGGCTCAAACCCACAGACCGGGAGATGATGACCTGAGCCGAGGTCGGAAGCTCCACTGACTGAGCCACCCAGGCGCTCCAAGCCCATTTTTAAATTAGATTATTTGTTCTTTTCTATTGAGTTACATGGGTTCTTTATATAATTTGGATACTAACTCTTAATCAGATGTGTGGTTTGCAAATACTTTCTCCAGTTCTTTAGGTTGCCTTTTTATTTTAACGGTCATTTATTTTTGCTGAGAGGAAGCTTTTTAGTTTGATGTAGTCCTACTTGTTTAATTTTGCTTTTGTTGCTTGTGCTTAAGATGTCCTATCTAAAAAATCATTGCCAAGACCAGTGTCAAGATGCCTTTTTTCTATGTTTCCTTCTAGAAGTTTGATGGTTTTAGGACTTACATTCAGGTCTTTAATACATTTTGATTTATTTTTTGTGAGTAGTATTAAATAGGGGTCTGGTTTCATTGTTTTACATCTGAATATCGAATTTTCCCAGCACCATTTATTGGAACTTTTTTTCTCCAATGAATATTCTTGGCTCCCTTGTCAAATATTGGTATACACATGGATTTATTTCTGGGCTCTTGATTCTGTTCCTTTGGTCTGTCTTGTTTTCATGCCAGTAGCATGCTATTTTGATTACTAAAGCATTTAGTATAGTTTGAAATCAGAAAGTGGGTGCTCCAGCTTTGTTCCTCTTTCTCAGGATTGCTTTACCTACTCACGGTCTTTTTGTAGTTCCAAGTGAATTTCAGGACTGTTTTCTTCTATTTGTATAAAAAATGTCATTTGAATTTTGATGGGGATTGCACTGGATCTATAGTTGGCTTTGGGTAGTTCGGCTATGTTAACAATATTAATTCTTTATAGTACACTTTTTATAAATATTCAATGCTAGATGTAACTTTTTAAAAATATTTATTTATTTTGAGAGAGTGAGAGTGGGGGAGGGAAAGAGAGAGAGGGAGGGAGAGAGAGAATCCCAAGCAGTCTCCATGCCCAGCACAGAGTCCAATACGTGGCTCAGTCTCACAACCATGAGATCATGACCTGAGCTGAAATCAAGAGTTGGGTGCTTAAGCAAGTGAGCTACACAGGCACCCCAATATAACTTCTTGATAAAATTCTTCCTTTGTAACCAAATAATGACTTGCTTTTATTTATCAATGGTTTTTATTTATCAATCAATTTATCAAATTTATCTATAAAATTTATTAGAATTTTTCTAGAGGCCTGGAATCTTAAAACTATGATAAAGATGACAATCACCTGTCCATTTCCCAAAAAGAATGGACGTTCATTAAGTATTCTTGTCTGAGGCCTATTTATATCCAAAAGCTTTAGGACATGGTATTGCATAACTTCTTTAGCAGATGCTGTTAGTGCCCCACCTTTAATTCCTCAGTGCCCAAATAGTTAGCTTCTTAATGCAGACTTCTGCAACTCTCTGCTATGAGCTTTCTCTGTCGGGAAGAGGCCAAGCTCAGCTCATATATGTGTGGGGACGTCTGGAAGATCTGGGTAGTGAATATCCCTACAAGCAGGCCTTGACCAGTGATAGGAGTTGGATAAATACTCCAGCTTCCTCGTGCCTCCGGTGGGACAACTCTGAGATGTGTTTACCCAAAAGGATTGAGCTCTGGTTGTCTAAAGTGGTAACGTATTAACATATCCTCTACTGGCTTCCTTCCACCTTCTCCTACAAGAGCTTCTTAGGTTCATTTCTCAGATAAACTGTGGACTCAAATCACTGTCTCAGGGTCTGCTTTTTGGGGGGCTGGGGGGGATACAACCTGAAAACTCCCTCAATTAAGTTTTCAAAAAATATTTCTAGCCAGCTCCAAATTACACATTAGAATGTTCCTTCACCAGTGATACTTACATAATGCCTGGATGCCATTTCAGAAAACTTCACAGTTATCTAAGCCAGAACAGTTGATCAGAATCACATTTTTCACAGATATCTGTTGGCTGTATAATAAAACAGACAACTTATTCTAAAAATAAGTTTTTCAAATTAAATGAAATAGGCTTCTTAAAAGAATTTCTGCATCTTATTACATAATAAAAGGAATAATTTTTTTCAGGTAACTTTCATGACTTAGTGTGTAATGTTATGCCTTTCTACTTCTTCTGGCTCTGATGAATTATTAATTGCTTCAGAACACAGGAGGGGAAATAGTGGAAGAGAAGAAGGAGATATGGTGGTGTTTCATGTATTTGTTAGTTTCTGATGCCAGTTAGTCTAATGGTAACTTGACTGCATTTCCCCCTGGTTGAGAGCTAGTGGTGGAAAGCAGTAGCAGATTTGTTTGCTGGCAAAGAAATTTGTTTCTTTGCTACCATCCTAATTTAGACCAAGTAATTTCTAACAATAACAGAATTGAGGTGAGGATGGAGATGATCTTGCATTTTATAAACTTGTATCATACTGATTTTTGATAACCAACAGTATGTATCTTTCATTGATCTCTAATTTGTTGCTATTTCCTATTGATTCGTCTTAGGTCAAATTCCCTGAAAGCAGACTCAGAGACAGAGGTTTGCATGGGGTGTATTCTGGGAACAAGACCACGGGGTGTGCAGGGAGCCAGAGAGGCTGAACTGCAGTGCAGAGACTTAGCAAAGACCTCCCTATCATGGGGGGCTCTGGAGCTGATGGCCCTTCAGAAGTATCTTGAATTGAGGCCAAAGGGGGCTGTTCTTCCACCCTGTATCAACCAGTTGCTAGATGCTCATGCACCTGTGAGGGGGCATAACTTTAGTGGCTCCCTCCAACCCAGGGAAATTCCCAAAGAGGACTGGCTCTGAGCCAAACTGCAAGTAGGTTGGAAAATGCAAGCCTCTGCCTCTAGTGGGGGAAACTGGATGACACATCACAGCATCCACCTCAATGACCAGCGAATGTGCATGTTTGTCGGAACGTGAAAACTGCTGTCAAAGAAAACAGAATATTTTGTTACTTTATATGCTGAGTAGTAGTAAACAAAGTGGCTCGATTATCAAGTTTCAAATCATTAGAACACAACAAATACACGTAAGGCCAAAGCTCTGTGAATTATAATTTAACTTTTTTTTCTGGCTGATTCAGATGGAGGAAGAAATAATTCAAAATTTATACAGCCCTAATAATATTTATTAGCAAGGAGAAACATAAAAATGCATATTTATACCTTCCTGACACATTATAGATAACTGCTTTATCTTATAGGAACACTTAAACATTCTATTCATAATATCACTGCACTGGCCTTTGTGTCATTTTTTTGTCTTTTGGTTGCTATTGTTTCCCTGGCTAATCCAAGACTGGTTATTTGTGCTTCTGGGAGGCAGGCATTTGGATGGTGGCTCTCTCATGGGGCCCCTGAGAGAGAAAGTCCTCCTGGATGAGTTCTTGGGTACATAGGTGGATCTACAAAGGGAAGCCTGCCCAGTGAATAATTTTATGAGCTAGGTTCTCCATTCTGCTTCCTTTTTGGCCCAAAGCCCTCTCAGCTCCTGTGATACATCCCACAGGATCTTGCTGCTGGTTCCTCCTACCCACTTTGGGGTGGGATTTCAACAAAAGCACTCCCACCTAGATGCATTCTACCTCTGGTGTTCTCAGGATACCCATGCCTTCTCATGCAGCAGGAAAGGGAATGCAGAACATTGCACTGCTACCTTTCCCCCCTGGATGTCCATCTTTCTCATTCTCTAGTGCACATAAGTCACCAAGTATACTGCAAGGACAATTCTGGCATGAAGGGAAATTCCCACTTCAGTATGTCTATAGAAATAGACATGTCTGCTTGTGAATTATCTGTCAGTTAAGCCTCAGCATTTAATACAGGGTCTAAGAGGAAGAATGGGATAAATAGTGGTTGAATGAACAAAGATTTATCTGTCTAACAACTCTTTCGAAGAAAAATTTTTTAACTCTTTAAAAAGATTTTTATCAAGTTAGAGCCAAAGTGCTCCCATTCCATCTTGTACCATTTTCACTGGGGAACAACATCTGCTCCCCAACCTTTATAAGGCATATTATATACAATAAGACTGCAGTTAAGTCACCCACAGCCTTCTCTTCTTTTTGGCCAACCAACATCGTTTCCGTGATCCTTTCCCCTTGGGTTTCCAACCCTTTAATCATCTCTGCTCTCTTCTAGATCCAAATGTCCCACTTATTTTTAAACTTGTAGAGACCCAAATGGAAATCTATCATAATGATGCTGTAAAAGTCTGGCAAATTTCAGGGAAAACCAACATCTGTTTGGTCCTTCCTCATTATCTTCTTGCTGCCTTCTCATTAAGGGATTCTTAGGAAAATCTGTAAAATTTATTTTTAAAATGAATTCAACAATGTCCCTTCTATTTGTATGCACATAATTTGTATGCAAAACTGGATTCACAACTGGAGGATGTTTAAGCTCACAAACATAAGCATTTGTGCAATATATTCAAATGTTTCTTGCACATACATTCAAAATCTAAATGCAGAATACCAGTCTTTTTTTAACTCTCCTTAAAATTTTTCATTTTTATGTATTAACAGTGGCATTGTTTTGGATGAATTATTTTTCAACTTAAAGTTTTCTCTGTTTTTACTTGAACCTTTACTATGATCTTGGAATACACCAACTGAATAAAAATAAGAATAACTAGTATTACATAGCCCTTGCTGTGTGTCAGTCAAGTATTTTAAATGTATGAACATATTTAATCTTCATGCCAATCCAATGAGCCAGGTACTATCATCACCCCCATTTTTCAGATGAAGAATTTGAGGACAGAGGGGCTCAAGACTTGGCCAAAATAGCACAGTAATTGAGGTTCAGACCTGGGGTTTAAACACAAGAAACCTAACCCTAGAATTTATGCTTTTAAGAGATGCTGCCATATATTTATGAATATAGGGGTGGGCTGGCCCTTTTGTATAAGATTTCTTTTTATCAGCGGTCTCTAATAAGCACTAGCAGAAGTTTTCTACGTGTTTGAAGATGATTTTTCCTATGCAGTCATTATACTTGAGTACTGATACTGGTTTGACTAAGGAAATGACTCATGGTAATGTCTTCACTAGTATACTCTTGTTGCTCCCTGACATTAAGGAAGGTTTCATTTACTTTTTGCTTCGAGAATATGAGTCCTGCAGTTGCTAAATATAGGCAAATCTCACTTCCTTTAGGTAGGATATTGAGCTTATCTTGCCATCACAAAGTACAAATGTAACCTCTAGGATCCCTATAAATGTGCCCCCAACAGCTGTGATGTACCTCTTGGGTTACTCACAAATATAGAAGAGGGCTTGATCTTCTTATCCCAAGTATAATTCATTTCAGAGTCTGTTTTCCAGAACAGATGGTTCTATTGTTACCATTAAGGTCTTCCTGTGGAGCTTTGGAAACTGCTGCCTTTTCAGAGAACACTTGAGATCTTTCCAAGAGAACTGTCTGAACTATTAAATTGGGGGTGTTGTGTTGGGACCCCACTAAACTTGTTCCAGCTCTGGCTATTTGGGTTGTTCTTTATATGTTACATTTAAACCTTGAGGAAAATAATTACTTGCTGGAGAAAAATAATCACATCCCAACTTATTTTATTTGGGCTGATAAACTGAGTATAATATTCAAACCTGCTTAAACAAATCCCAGTCCCACAGGTTAACTATACCTATTTAAGAGGGGAATTTATCAGAGAATACGCATGGGCCTGTTTCCAAACGTGTCTTTGTCCTTATTCTGTACACAGGACAGGAAAACACTATTTACAATCCTACTAATGCATTTTAAAGAAATTTCAATGTGCTTTAATCACTCCCTAATGTTATGAAATGTACCCTAAACCAGTGATTTCTCAGGGCACTTGAGTGGCTCAGTTGGTTGAGTGCCTGACTCTTGATTTCAGTTCAGGTCATGTTCCCAGGGTCAGGAGATCGAGCCTTGTGTTGGACTTTGTGCACTGAGTATGGAGCCTGCTCTCTCCCTGTCTTTCTGTCTGTGTCTCTTTCTCCCTCCCTCCCTCTGCCTTTCTCCCCTGTTCTCTCTCTCTCTCTCTAAAACTTAAAAAATAAAATAAAACAAATATTTCAAAAAACCACAATGATTTATCTTTTTAAAATAGGATATGCGTATATTAAGAAATACTTAAGCAACACATATATTTCCTAGTGTGCCATGATTTCTAAAAGAGGGCAAAATATTGGCAGTATTTATCTCCTAGGAAATGGAATGGTGACCACTGGTGATGGAGATGACAACTTTTCATTTTATTCCTTTCTTCCAATGTCTGGATTTCTTTTTAAACCCTATACACATATTTTCTAATAAGTGATTATCTGAGTAGTGAAATTACTGGTTTTTATACACTTTCCTACCTCAAATGGAAATATTATTTAAAAATTCAAAGTGTTTCTTTAGCTCTCTTATGAAAGTTTAATCACTCAATGTATTTAGATAGTTGGTTAGTTTCATTTGGAAAAGGAAAATTATTTTAGAATTTTAGTACTGAAAGGATCTAGCCTATTGCTTTATGAAAAGAACTGAATTTAAATGAAATTAAATTATTTTCCCAAGTTCACACATCTAGTAAGTAGCAAAATTGGAAGTAGAATCCCGGTCTCCTGTTTCTATCCAGTACTTTTCCTATGAAACCATCCCATCTTCCCTAAGTGTTAATTATTTATATTTTCAAGATCATATTATAATTTGCAACTGTAAAAATTTGCAAGTATATTCCATTAATTTAATTATACCATAAAGCCAAGATTTAGAAGAGGTAAAAATACATGTAAGGGATAAATGTTATGATTCACAGGTCAAATGAATTGCCACCATGTTAGGTAAAGCATTAAGTACTAGAAAATACACTCACTTTAAAAACAAAATGGTGCTCACTTGGGAGAAAACTCATTATGCAGGGATGGAGGATTCTAGTTGAAAATAATGATCTCATATAATGACTTAAATGCTGCCATTCTTGCATTAGGATTGCAAAGAGACCTTCTAATTAGACCTCATGAAAACTCCTTACTACTAAGTATCTTCCTATCAAAAAAAAAAAAAAAAGTTAAGAGACACACATGTTCCTCTAAAAGCCTTATATACTAGATATTTTATTCAAGGACTTTGTAGTTATGAAAAGAAAACACCCACACACTAGGTAATTCCAGGCTACGAGAAACAAAAAGCATGAAAAATGATCAGCCTTGATGCTGAAATCTAATTCAAAGGCAGACCTTATTAAAAATACACCATAGTAAAGGAGAATGTGAAATCAATGCATTCTTCTACTGGAATCATAGTCTAATTATTTCCTTTTGCTATTTATAAAAGGGCTTAGCTCAGCTCTTGGAATCATTGAATAGAGATGTAGGATCCTTGGCATATCCTTTTTCTGTAGTTGGGGAAACACATGTGCTCTGCTCCTTGAACAGATGACCTCTACCAAGTGAGGGAATGTCTCAGAGGAATACTTCCTTTCTATATAGAAGCAGTGACATAGCAGCAAGATGGCACTCATTAAGTATTTGCTGGATAAATTAATCAGTACCTGGTACTGCTTTCTCCTTTCTACTCTTAATCCATAAGGAAGCATTGAAAAGCCTTGAGAAAATTTATTTTTTACTTCTTTCCATTCTACTATTTTGAACTGGAAATGCATAAAGAAAAATAGAACCTGGATAATTTCAGTCCAAATTAGTAGAGAGAACAAAAATGAGATTAAATATATTTTTCCTATTTGTAGCTGCCTGGATGTCAAATTTTTGTGATAAAATGAATTCTCATTGTTTTACCAGTGCCTCCTTCCTGGAAAAGATTGTCATTACTAGTAACCCTCATTTGTATGGATTTTTTTCCACTTGATATCGTTGAGTAGGTGACCAATGATGTGTTATTTTTATTTTCATTTTCATTTTTCTTAAGTGGAAACAGGCTTTGAAAAATTCAGTAACTGGCCACATGAAAAAGCCACTATGTCAAGGATAGGGCTGGTATAAACGGTTTAAAGAAGAACTTGGATAAGGAGAGGTAGGTGCTGAATCCATGGAATGTGAGAAGTTATTGGCACTGAGCAAAGAGACAAGCCCAAGAGAAAGAAGGCTGACTCACCAGGAAGTGGAATTAGCACAAAAGGTCAACTTTCTCTCACAGATAAAGGAAAACTCACAAGTCATATGCCTGATATGATAAAAACAAAGCCTAGACACTTTGGTAAAAACATAACGTGCCCAGAACACAACTTTTCTAGAAAAGTTTGAGTATGATTTTGAGGAAGATTTAAATATGGGAAAAACATTTTTAAAACTGGGTACCTATTGGGTCCCCGGACAAATTAAAGATTTGTTCTAGAGCCCTTGTCACATCTTGGTATCACTAAGAGGAGGAAAGAGAGAAATATTTTAGGAGTTTTCATTTCAAAACAAGCAAACAAGAAACAAAGGAAAATGAGAAAGAACTGTGTGAAAAAGATAATGCAAAATTAATTTTAGATGCAAAATATCATTGCTGCCATTTAAACTAAGGAATAGCTTTTCCAGTACTGCTAGCACAGGCTCACTTCCTTACAACTCAGGGCAGGGGCTGAGATGTTAAAGACACCAGACAAAGAGAAGAGCTAAATATGAAAATCTTCAGGAGGATGTGGGGAAACCATTAAAATTCATTGGTTCAAGCAGTCCATTAAAACATTTTCCAGCACTCTTATTGAGGCTGTGGAAAAACTGGGAACTCGTATTTCTCACTCTAGGATGTGGAAAGTTTAAATTACATGAAGATGAAAAGGAAGGAAATGGCAAAAAGAAGGAAAACCATGATTCAGTTATGGCTAATCTAAATTTATTGGTATTTTTCAATTTAAGAAAATGCAGAGAAGATCAAACAAAAGGATGAGGATGATATGAAACTGTAATTTATATACAAAAAGAAGAGGAAAAAGGAGGATTTGTTAAAATAACACTTGTAACAATGAAGAGAAGCACTCACTAGTCTCGACTGTATATCATTTGTTTATTCACAATTACAATACATATTTGTTGAGTATGCTCTCTACATCATGTTTGTGCCCATAAGAGGGCATGAAAAAGCCACTTAACCATTCTGAAACATGTCAGTATCAACCCAAGTGGAAACTATCTCTTAGCATCAGAATTGCTACTATTTATTGTTTCCCATGTTCTACGCACTACGCAAGACAATTTATATTATATTTCATTGAATTCCTCTCACTGCTCTGTGAAGCAGACACACCAACAGACATAGTAGGTGAGAACCTTGAGGTGCAGAGAGAGCAACTGACCAAAACTCACATGACTAGTAAATAGAGGAGCCAAGGTTTATACCTAAGTATAAGTCTCCTTGATTCAGAGCTCATGCTCCTTCTACTATGCCATGCTTGCTGGCACCTGCATCTTACCCAAGATGGTATTTTCAGTTGGATGAGAAAGAGAATGTTTTCTGAAGACATAGAAACCAAAGGCAGTTCTTTTGGGGTAGGAGGGCCAAATAAGAGAATCTTAGAGAGAGTATATAATGTGAGCACCAAGCCCAGTGCTTGGTGTTTTCTTAGATGTTCAATGTATGATGATACTGATGGAAGATGATGAGAAGAAAGGTGACACAGGGTGGATGGATAAACAATTGGCCACATATAAAGATGTTTCTTTTCCTTTCAGTGAAGTTTATAGGGGACTGTGTGGAGTCATAATTTCAAAGAAATGAAGAGAAGTATACACAACTGAGGTCATGCCAGAATTAGGGTTCCTACAGCTATGGAAAAGGAATATCCCATCAACATCTGAGGGTTGGAGGCATGATCTCCCAAACTCCCCAAATAGAGTACATCCTTATCCCTTTAGGCATCATGCAAGAAGGGTGAGAAATTTTAAAGATTTGAGGTTTTAAGAGTTTATTGTACACTATATTCTTTACAATTATTTGTTTTTCATTTATTTCTGTTAAACTTGTAAATCCACCTCTGTGTTAAAGGTGTTTGCCAGGGAGAAAGTGACTATCTGGTTTCTTATCTTTTCTCAAGCATATATAGGTCATAGGAGGCTACTCAACATTACGAGTTTTTACCATAACCTTTGAAATAAGTTTTTCTTTCCTTCTTTCTTTTCCTTCTTTTCTTTCTTTCTTTCTTTCTTTCTTTCTTTCTTTCTTTCTTTCTTTCTTTCTTTCTTTCTTTCCTTTCTTTTTTCATGACACACCAAAAAGATTTAAGGGCCCTCATAATGCCTTGGACATATTTTGAAAGAAAAAACATGGACATTTGAACTTACAGAAAACCTTAAATATTTAGAGATAGTAGATTTTGATCACACAGATTCTCGAGTGAAGAAGTTCTAGCTAAATAGCATGGCTGTAGAAAGAGGCCATCAAGTATGAAACTCCAGGTAATATTAAATATAAAACCAAATAAATTTTTTTAATCACATTTCTTAAGATATCTTAAGATGTCTGATCCATACCTAAGCCAGTCTTACCAAAGTTGCAACTAAAAACCTGGCTGAATTTCTTCAGTCTATATCTCAGATGTTTCAATTCACACATTTCTAGTGTGTAATTTTCTTTAGTCTCTTTCCCTTATATATTGGTAGCAAATTATATTTTTCAAAAATATATGTGTAAGTATTTTATGATCCTTATTAACATGAAAAGTAAGGCATTATTTTCACCTTTCCAAAAGTAAAAAAATAAATAAGCATGAACCTAAATTGGCTAACTTCATAACAGTATAAAAAAATAAGACACAGTCACCATCCAAAGACAACAATTCTGAATATTTTCTACAGAGCTGTTTGTGTGTTTTGGGGAATGGAGAAGGGTGATAAGCATCAACTAAACTTTTTTGTAGGCTGCCAAGATCATGACATGTACTGTTCTTGTTCCCTGGGACTATTGCCTTTAAGAGAAGCATGGTCTAGAAAATTCACAGCAGTATACTTCCCCAGGAAAGAAATTATTTTCTCCACTCTAAAAGTAGTAATCCTTTTCTAGAATATAAACAATTAATTATTCACATTATAGAATACATTCAATGGGTTGAAATTATCCAAACTCAATCTGCAGAGTTTTGCATAATCATAATTCATAGATGACTCCTTGGTGACCTAGCAGTAACCTCTCTTTTCCTACTATGGGCCTGGTTCTCAGATTCCTGGTCTCATTTTTCTTCCACAGAAGATGCACCATGAAATTATTTTCATACTTAAATCTAAATATACCAGGAGGGTAGGGAGGGGCTAATTATTCCCTATTCTGAAATGAATCCCAGGTACACTTTTATTAAAGAAAGGTTTTATTTATTTAAGTATTCTCTACACCCAACATGGTGCTTTAACTCATGAACAAGATCAAGAGTTTCATGCTCTTCTAACTGAGCCAGCCAGGTGCCCCCATACACACCCCCCCCCACCTTTTGTTAACATAATTCTTTAACCTAGGCATTTAGCTGCATAGCCTTACTTCCAACAATTATTTAGACAGGTATTAGTTTTACTGGTTCCTTGCTCAACCTTAGTTTTTATTTCCATATGTCTTTTCTAAGATTTATGTTTCGTTTGTTGGAGAATGTTCACAGGTGGGTTTTTTGTACATCTGAAAAATTGAGATCAGCTAGTTTTTGTAGAACACCTGTTAACAGTGCTTCAGAACAGTGTTTCATAAAGTACACTTTGAAAAACCATGTACGAGTTTTCTTAAGCCAGATTTGATTATTAAGTACTGAGATTTCTTAAGCCAGATTTGATATTAAGATTAAACTTTCTTGGGACAAAAGAACCTCTATAAATATATTAATATAGGACATTTCAGTCATATATTCCTCCCCTGTCTTACCCAGTTGCTGAGTTATAGACAAGTAACAGAAATGAGAAATTAAACATGTTTCACCTGAAGTTTTAAAGAAAAATAAAACAAACTTCTTAAAAAGGCAAGACAGGCTGTAGATTTATTAGTATCTCCTATACTCCACTTCCCCTTCCCTCCATAATAGGTAAGTTAAATCATAGTTATGTATATAGGACAAGAATATAACACATCCTCTTCTTGTGAACCAATATTACCCCTCTTATAATTTTGTATTAAGAAAATTACTTTTGTTACCCATTTGTGGAAAATGAGAAAATAATGTTTGGGCAAGAGCAAATGCTAGGGTAAGGAATGAGTCTAGAACTCTAGGCCAGAATAGCAACACTCTTCTGAAGTAAGATTTCTTAAATAAGTACTTTTCATTTAGAGCTGGAAATTTCTACTCCCCAGCCAACCCCCACTCAGTTATTTATATTAAAAATTCATTGCCAGAGATTTCAATCTGTAGTATGAGGGTGTCTGAAGAAACCATAAAGACAATGAACTCCATTCTGGAAATTTAGAGTGAAGTTTAAAAGACAAATCTTTTATTGGACATTGGTTACATTAGATTTTGCTGGATGTGGAAAATGAATACAAGAGGCTTCTCCTTTATATCCCGGAGTAGTCTTACCATTCTCGTTGGAGTTCCTACTTGAGAACTTAAACTGGATTTGGTTTCAGTCTCCACAATGAATACATATGGATGCACAAATGGCTTTTAAACCTTTTGATGTTCATTAAGCGGAAGGAGTGGGGAGCTGTTTCCTGGAAGAGTATGGGGCACCAGGGAGCATTAAAGAAAGAAACAATGGCAGAGGAAATGTCAGTCTTTTGCACTCATAATGTTTCTGTGAACAATACATTTCATGAGTTTGGGGGCCTTGAATGGACGTGTTACAGGTTCCAGTCCTGTTCCCACCACTGTCTTGGGGAACATGCAAAATACCTTTACACTTTAGTTTTACGCTTGAAAAAACAACCAACATTGTACCCGCTTCCCCTAGTCATTTAATGGGGATACTAGTTTGTTTTTATTCCAGACAATATGAAAAGCCTTTTGGAACATATGTAGTCACAAGATCTATTAAAAGGTATGATTATATCAAGTCTTATTCTTTCCACCCTCCAATTCCTCCCATTAATTATCTCATTCTTAAGGACAGAAAATACTAGAAAAATAAAAAGAAGAATATAACAACCCTCCATATCCTCATCCACCAAAAGCAACCTGTTTAACTTGCAACATGTATCCTTACAGTCATATAAATATGTACATGTGTTTTGTTAAAGTAAGAATTAAAATTTCGTAAATTATAACAAATGGAACTTATTTTTTTTATTAAGCACAGTTATGCAAATAGAAGTCTAGAGGGATTTTATTTCCCACAAAACTTTGTTTTTGTTAAACAACTACCCAAATGTTCATTTTTTTTCTGATTTTCAGTCACAGTAATTCTTAAGTTTTTAAACGGATTTTGTATGATTCAAACATTTCACATGTATTATTGAGTATATACTGTCCAAACCCTTGGATAGTTCCAAAGTTACAGAGAGAGAAATCACAGTAATCTGGAGAATGCCTTACTCAGAAATTCATACATGAACTGCTCAACTGACAAGGCCCCAGTCAGAGTCTAATCTGCTCTTAAGCTTATTACCTTAGGACTTTCAATGCTGAATTTGGTTGAACAGCAAATAATAAAGTAGCAGTTATCTATCACCTATAATTTCTAAAGAACTGAGTTAGAGACAAAAAGTATAAGACATGTCTCTATAACAAAAAAGGAATGGCCCCTCATCCTGTCATAGTTTTAGAGAAATCTCTGAAGAGAATTATTCTATACCCAAACTCCACTGTGACACTCAGTTAATTAAACCATTCAGGAATGAGAGGTATTTAAATTTCAGGTATTCCCAGACCTGGCTCTGTTCTCTCCATTCCTCTTATGTCTATATTTAGAACTGTGCATTATTTCTAATCCCCCCTCCTTTTTTTCCTAATTATTATCACAGTTTTTATTAATTGAGCATTAGGCTCTTGGTAATACTCTCTATTATCATGTGCCCAGCACTTCTAAAAATAGCTTATTTAACCTTTACATCTAGCTTTTGAGATTGGTATTTCTGGCTAGTAGCTATTTGCCCTCAAAAGCCCATTCTCCCCTTTTTCCTGGGCACATAGCCTCCCTGATTGAGATTACATTTCTCAGCATTCCATGCTCTTACCTTCACATTCCATTGGTGAGAATTTTAGTCACATGACCAATGGACTGTGAGGGGAAGAGCCAAACCTCTGCATGCAGGACTTTCTTAAAGTTGCTCATGCAGTATTTCCTCTTTTCACCCTCCATGCAGGCTTCCTGGATTTACTAAGACCCAGCTTTTTCCTCGTGAATGTGAAATACATCCTACAGAATGACCCATTGGCAAAATGGAAAGTGTCCATGCCCCTCAATTGCTTAGAGGAGCAAGACTGCCCACCCAACTTCCAATGCTTACCTTAACACATTTACATAAGAAGCAAGAAACAGACTTCTAATCTAAGCCATTGTCTTTTTTAAAGCATTATATTTTGAGATCTCTTTCTTTCAGCAGCTTAGCCCTTACCTGAGCTAATGAAGAATTATTCGCTTCATTTTACAGATCAAAAAAAGTGAAGTTCATGGGCGTAAGTCACTCGTGTCTTAGGATTTTTCCAGCTTCCCTGTCTTGCTCAGCGGTGCATATTTCTGCTGAAAATCAGTCCCTCAAGAATGGGGACAGAACAAAACCAAGTGGGCCCAGGACCAGAAATACTCAGCCCCAATAGGATCCAAGTCAGAACAGTCTTTAATCTTTCCATTTCTGGATCTCAAGTGAGCACCATTTTGTTTAACAGTTCTCCTCGAGAGGTTTGCTTTCTCAGAACAGCCTGTCCTCACTGCAAGAAGTTCAAAAAAGGGCTTTCCAGGGTTGTTGGTTATGTGGCATCACACCAGCTTACCTCAACACCTCTGACAAATGGCAGCGGAAGAAACGATTCTTTCCACATGAGTTCCTCATCAGTATCTACCTCTTAAGGCGCATGTTATTGCTTACAAAAGAAATCCATCATCTTGTTTTACAAATAAATACAGTTATTACCAAATTTGTGTTCTGCTGACCAAATAGCACAGCTGTAGAAAGAAAATCTTCAGGAAATAAATGAGGAGACCTCCTCTATAAGTCAATACAACCAAAACCTTGAGAGTAAATCAAGACAAATGGGAAGCCAGCTGGAGGAAATCAAATAGGCAAAGCAGGTGGGTTAGCCTGTGTTCGAGAAGATGAAACACAGCATGAGACATTGCACATTTACACAAAAGCAAGATCTATAACCTTTGTCAGGCTTTGAACTAAGCTAAATGCATGACTTATTTAAGAAGAGCTGGTAGCTGGGAACCGGTTGAGCTAAGAGTGTCAAGACCAATTCTGAAGATGTTTTCTTATACTTAGCCTGTTTTCATGTTCTCTGAGGATTGCCAAACAGCCAGTAGCAGATGGTCCTTCATATAAGTGTGATTTTAAGTTCTGTCAGGGATGGCATGATTATTTCCCAAGAGTAGCAGGAAGAAGAAATTCTTGTAAAAAAAAAATGCCTGTGTTATGTCGGGTAGCTATAAAACAGGCAAAGGATGAGTATACCTTTGACAGGCTCTTCCTTGTTAGGACAAAAACAATACTGGGCCAGACAGCCCTCAATGACTACAACACTTATCTGTGGACACTCAAAAGGGGTAAAAGCTCAAAAACTGAACCACATAACCCCCTGGAATATGTACTTTAGGCAACATAATCGTGTATCCAGCAACACCATAGCCTTTTCCAGAAAAGCCTGCCTTGCTGTTGAGGAGATAGATTTAGATATCACAGTTGATTCCATTTTGGCAGGATTCATGAAGCCAAAAATAATTGCCTCCTTCATTTTGGGCCTCTAAGAATGCTTCTGAAGTTGTAGCTCAAGCATGCAAACACACACACACACACACACACACACACACACACACACAACAAAATAGCGCCAGGAGTCTGATTTCCAGTAATGTCTGGCTCAGACATCAGAGTCAGCCTCAGAGTCATATCCTCAGAGTCAGCCTCTCCTGATTTCTCACACAAAAAGATAAAAACTAACAAAATCCAAAACCTTGAATTTTTAGAATCTGGGAGCTCTTACATCCAACTGGAAGATGTATAGAATTGGATTGAAAAACACAACTGAGAGCCACTGATGCCAAGTCTTTGCAACACAGCAAGCTGCCTTGCCTGAAGAACGTAGAGAAATCCCCGCACCATTTGTCCTTTGGCTCAGAAACACCAGAACTATACCAGTGAATAAACTGAGGTGTCCCTCTCCTGCATGGGCGTACTGCTTGATGAAGCAGTCAGAGAGACTTCTGTGCCTCACATGTACTCACTACCATAGTGAGAGTAGTGAGTACTCACATGTACTCACTATAGTTCTTCCTATACAAATGAGAGACTGATCCTCCCAGAAAACAACCTGAGAGTAGTAAGGAGGTTTGCCCAGTTTAGCAAATACTAACAAAGGATAGCCAATTAAATTTGAATTTCAAATAAACTACCAATAATATTTTAATATAACCATGTCCCAAATAGTACACGGGGACTCAAGAGAACTTTTTTAGTGTTAAGTATATCCCTAATACTTATGGAACACACTTAAGCTTACAAATTATTTGTTGTTTATCTGAAATTCAAACTTAACTGGGCATCTTGTACTTTATCTGACAATTGAAGAAAGGGAGGAAAGAGAAAATATCATTGTCACATTGCATTATGGAGATATTGATCCCATAAATAAAAGTGGTATAAGTTGAGGTAAACACAAGGAGCCCTTGCGACCATTCTAACTGGATGTTATAAATTTACAGTTATTAAATCTGTTTGGAACATTGTCAGTGAAAAGGATAATATCCCAGACCAGCCCAAAACAGACAGAATCACTACAATGGAGACTGCTTCCTAGAAACTAAGAATTGGGCTAGACGGAACTTTCATTGACCTGCCTTCTAGCCAAATTATAGCTAGTCTCCAACAGACACTGAATGTCATGAAGGGAAATCCATATGCCCATCAGTTGACAAACATTGAGTCTTGTTGCATTAGAAGCAAAGAAATTAAAACAAAAGAAAACAAGGGAAAATATATTTCAGAACATGGGAGAGTAACTCCTACCCAAGAACATAAGAGAAGTATTGTTTATACTTCTTGACATAAACAATAGTAACAAAAGAGTATGAAGTTCATGACACAAGAGACAGAAGTCAAAAGGATGCACTGAGAGGCTAGATACGCCAGATAAAGAAACTTTAAGATTTCGAATTAAATATAGTCGGTGTATTAGAAATTTTATTGAAGTCAGTGAGGAAATTACAAACATTGAATCAGAGTTTAACTATGAGATGCTCTCTCAGAACTTATCAGAAAAAAACAAATATAAAACTGAAGCTATTTAAAAAATGAAAAGATGACAGAAAGAATAAAGTTTCAAGAAAAAAGCAATCTAAATTCATCCAAATGAAAAAAAAATGCATCAGATTTGCCATCTGCAACTATAAATGCCAGAAGAGAGAGTGGGGAAATAGCTGTAAAATTTGAGTGAAAATTGGTCCACCAATGCCCACATTTACCTAAATTATCCTTCTTGTGTAGAATAAAAAAGACATTCTCACATATGAAAGATGCAGAAAAAATATCCCATGTGTACATTTCTTAATAATAAATTTTATTGAGAAATCCTTTATGTGTTCAAGAAAGTAATCAAATTGAGAATTCAAATCTCAGCATGTCCTGGAGAAAGTCTCTTGGTGCTTTCCGTAATCACCCGAAGAACACTTTAGTGATGTTACAGTGTGGTTCTCAAATGCAGAAGAACTAAAAGTGGGGGGCGGGGGGTGATATTTGAAACCACCATCAGTTAAGTCTCATTTCAGATTAATTAAATCAGAAATTCAGAGCAGGAGGCGTAGAAGTGGGCATTGAAAGTCTTAAAAGCTCCATATTTGATTTTCATATGTAGCGAGGGTTGAGACCCATTGTTTAGTTACAAAACAAGCCTGAGATCAGAGGGCCTGGGTTTGAGCTCCTTGCCTAGGACTTCTGGGACAAGTAGTGAATGCAGGCAAATGGCTCAATCTAGGTGGACTAAATTTACTCATTTTACAAACTGCTATGATCATAGTTGTGCCAGTAATAATAACAACACCTGTCTCATATATTTGTCATTAGCACAAAATTAGAAAATATATGTATCATTCACCAAAGGAGGTTTATACAATTTCTAGCAACAGCAAAGTATTTCCATGTCCTTTCTGGGACTGACAGTGTGTGTGTCTTGCTGTTAAGTTGGTCTTTCTCCCACAGATCACCACACTAACTCATCTTTCCTCTTCACTGTGCTTTCCTGTCTGCTCCAGCTCTCGGCAACCTTGCCTTGCACCCATATCAACTTAGTCCTATTCCCCAATACCTTACCTTATAAAATGGAATTCTCTATTATTTATGACTTTGCACATATTTGCCCTAGATAAACCTTAATTTCCTGTGGGTGGTGTAGGAAGAAGAGAGAGTGATATGGGAAGAATACATAACAATGCACAACAATGCTCATGATAAAGTATTGAAACGAACAAAGAAGTGGGACGCTAAAATGAATATCCAATATTGATTCAATTATGGAAAACCACATAAGGCAAAGACTGGAAAAATAAACTAAGGGGCTGGCAGTGGTTATCTCTTAGTGGTCAGATTATGAGGCACTTTTATGTTTTCTTCATACTTTTCTCTATTTCCCATGAGCAATAGAAGTTCTGTAATAAGTCACAACATGTTTTATAAAGAAAAAGAACTGTGATACTAAGTGGTATATGTAACAGAATCGAACTTTTCCGAAAACATGTATTGTAAAAATACAAGAGAAAAAGTGTAACAAAGATATATGAGTGAAGATATATGAATGGTAAGGAGGCACATGAAAAATTTTCTGAGTGTCATTATTTACTAAGAAAACGCAAATTAAAGTCACAATGAAATATTGGAACATGACTAAATTAAAATGTCTGACTACACCTGGGGTGCCTGGGTGGCTCAGTCAGTTGAGTGCTGGACTCTTGATTTCAGTTCAGGTCATGATCCTAGGCTCGTGGGATTGAGTCCCACATTGGGCTCTGTGTTGAGTGTGGAGCCTGCTTAAGATTTTCTCTCTCCTGTTGGTGGGAATGCAAATTGGTGCAGCCGCTCTGGAAAGCAGTGTGGAGGTTCCTCAGAAAATTAAAAATAGACCTACCCTATGACCCAGCAATAGCACTGCTAGGAATTTATCCAAGGGATACAGGAGTACTGATGCATAGGGGCACCTGTACCCCAATGTTTATAGCGGCACTCTCAACAATAGCCAAATTATGGAAAGAGCCTAAATGTCCATCAACTGATGAATGGATAAAGAAATTGTGGTTTATATACACAATGGAATACTACGTGGCAATGAGAAAAAATGAAATATGGCCTTTTGTAGCAACATGGATGGAACTGGAGAGTGTGATGCTAAGTGAAATAAGCCATACAGAGAAAGACAGATACCATATGGTTTCACTCTTATGTGGATCCTGAGAAACATAACAGAAACCCATGGGGGAGGGGAAGAAAAAAAAAAAAAAAAAAAAGAGGTTAGAGTGGGAGAGAGCCAAAGCATAAGAGACTGTTAAAAACTGAGAACAAACTGAGGGTTGATGGGGGGTGGGAGGGAGGGCAGGGTGGGAGGGAGGGCAGGGTGGGTGATGGGTATTGAGGAGGGCACCTTTTGGGATGAGCACTGGGTGTTGTATGGAAACCAATTTGACAGTAAATTTCATATATTAAAAAATAAAAAAAATAAAAATAAAAATAAAAAAAAAAGAAATAACTGGCAAATACTGTATAAGTTTAAGGCATACAGCATGATTGTTTAAAAATAAATAAATAAATAAATAAATAAATAAATAAAAAGATTTTCTCTCTCCTCTCTCAGCCCCTATCCCCTGCTTGTATTCTGTCTGTAAAAATTAAAATTAAAATTAATTTTTAATTTAATTTAATTAAAATTAATTTTTAATTTAATTTAATTAAAATTAATTTTTAATTTAATTAAAATTAAAATTTAATTTAATTTAATTTCTGCCTGGGTGGCTCAGTCGGTTAAGCGTCTGACTAGCTCAGGTCATGATCTTACAGCTTCTGGGTTCGAGCCCCACATCAGGCTCTGTGCTGACAGCTCAGGGCCCGGAGTGTGTTTCGGATTCTGTGTCTCCTTCTCTCTCTGCCCCTCCTCTGCTCGTGCTTTGTCTCTCTCTGCCTCAAAAATAAATAAATATTAAAAGATATATTTTTAATTAAAATTAAATTTAAAAATGTCTAACTATACCTAATAATAGCCAAATGCACATCTATATTTAATGTTGGCAGCAATGCCTATGATAGAAAAAAAATTGGAGATAACCTATCCAACCCTATAGAAATTATTGGAAAATTATTTTATCACTTGAAAATAGGACATTTACTGTCCACAACAATTATGTTTTGAGAGAATTTTAAATGGTAGGTTAAAAGTTTATAACATAATATTGAGAAAATATGTCACATGTCAACAATAGTTAATCTGTGGCAGTCGTAGGGGATAGCTAATTTCTTTTCTTCATGCTTTTCCAAATGTTAGCATATATTACTTATATTACAAGAAAAAATAATTATGTCCTAATTTAGTAACTGTTTTTAGAATACAGGTACAATTACTTCAACAAAAGCATTCATTCTTTATGAACCAGTGTCCCTTGCTGTGAATAACTTGGGTTCCTGTGGCAATGGCTTTTCTTGATATATTTTGTATTTTTGGCTTCATTATTGGTCCATCTAATATTCTATATGGCATTGGTACTCAAAATGTGGTGTGTAGGGGCGCCTGGGTGGCTCAGTCGGTTGAGCGTCCGACTTCGGCTCAGGTCATGATCTCGCGGTCCGTGAGATCGAGCCCCGCGTCGGGCTCTGTGCTGACAGCTCAGAGCGTGGAGCCTGTTTCGGATTCTGTGTCTCCCTCTCTCTGACCCTCCCCCATTCATGCTCTGTCTCTCCCTGTCTCAAAAATAAATAAATGTTAAAAAAAAACTGCAGTGTGTATCCCTGGCAGTTCCTGAATTCAAAAGTATTTTTATAATAATACTAAGACATTATTTGCTTTTTACATTGTATTGACACGTGTACCAATGATACAAAAACAATAGTGGATAAACTTCTGGCGCCGTTATCATGCATCAGGGAGGTGACACCAAACTCTACCAGTTGTCACTGTTTTCTTTGCCATCACATACTCACTGTAAAAAACAAAAAAAACAAAAAGACAAAAATATTTACTTTAGAATGTCCTTGAGGAAGCAGTAAAAATTATTTTATTATCAGTCCTGAGTACATGTGTTTTTAATATTCTCTATGACACAATAGGAAGTGAACCTGAAGCATACCAAGTATGATGACTGCCTTAAGGACAAACAAGCACAACAGCACAAGTGCTATAGACTGAATTCGAAACTGAATTGTCACTTTTTTCATGGAACACCCTTTTTACTTGAAAGGAAGACTTGGGGCACCTGGGTGGCTCAGTCAGATTTTGGCTCAGGTCATGATCTCAGCGATCTTAGGTTGGAGCCCCGCGTCAGGCTCTGTGCTCACAGCTGGGAGCCTGGAGCCTGCTTCAGATTCTGTGTCTCCCTGTCCTGCCCCTGTCTCTCTCTCAAAAATAAATAAACATTTAAAAAAAAGAAAGGGTGACTGACAAAGAGCTATGGTCATTCAGAGCTGTGTATTTGATAGACATTCCCTTGAAAATGATCAAAGTGAGCTTGTTCCTTCTAGGAAAACAACTGGCAGTGTTTTAGTCAGTGATAAAATCTGAGCTTGCTGGTGAAAGAATCTTGAGAAACGTATCCATCACTATAAGTTTAACAGCTTCCCGATACCTAGTGACTGTTCTATATAATGAATTTAGTATTATTGAATATGATTTTTTTCTATGTTACATGATGAAATGGGTGCACATTTAGAAAAGCAATGTAACTCACTGAACCAACATTTTACAAATAACCCGTGCATGATGTTACAAAGTGATGCATGGGCAAAAGATCCATTCAAAGCACAACAGAGACCAACGGCCTTTAAGCTAATGAAGTAGAGTGTGCTGACAGTTTCAGATTCTATACTGCAATGAACTTTTTAGAGGCTATTATTATAATACCTTTTCAGTCACATTTGAATATCAGGTAAATTTTTCTTTATATATTTCAGTAAAAATAACATATCCCAATAGATTAAGTGCAGAAACATGTAACATAATTCAATTAAGTTATTCTCAATAAATCCCTGAGTTGGGTTTATAAAGCCATGAGTTTAGAGGCCCCCTGAGGTATTGCTTTAAATGAATGAGAATTACTATCAGTTTTCTGGTACGTACATTCAACAAAACAAAAGAAACTGCCTTGTTTTAAAAAATTATCTTAATGAGACATTTTCTCTGATGTCTTTTGTATCAGAGATAAATAAATCATCTGTAAATATTTATTTTTTGGAAATCATCCTAACGTTATTGACCTATACACCCAAAATACATTTTTCCAGTGTATCAGTTAGGATCGTGTTTAACAATATGAAACCAAAATTACAGTGAAAGAGATTAATTTTTCTAACATAAAAAGAAGTTCAGGTAGGTCCTCCAGGGCTGGTGCAGTGGGTTTCACAATGTGGTACATGTTTTAGGCTTGTTACAGCTTTCTTCTTTGCCATTCCTAGCATAAGATTTTAATCTTCAAGTTTGCAGGGTGGTCACTCTACCATCCATGCTCCAGGCAGGAAGAAAGAGGCAAGGAAAGACAGCATTAGGAGCTATTAGTTTTGCATCTCGTTGGCTAGAACTGTGTCACATGACCACTCATAGCTGAAAGAGAGGCTGGGAAGTTGAGTTTTAACTCTTACTATCCTTACCGTCACTCACCCCTGACAGGCAGGGGAGAAATGGATTTGAAAAAACACATTGGATCAGCCAGTCCAAGTGCCTACTTTTTTGAGTAATATTGGCTCTTTTCAGTGGAAGAAAAAATAGAAACTGACAACCCACAGGAAAAATCAAGGTAGGCATGTACCTCCTCTTGGGTGAAATGAATACAGTAGCATTGACAGGGTGGCCAAAGGTGATATTAACTACAAAGCACACTCTGTTGAAAAGTAAACAGTAAATGCAGAACTTGGTTATATTCTTAAAAAAACAAGAAAAAACGAATTTGTAATGTTTCTTGTAGGAGAAAAAATCATTTTAGGATCAATAATCCATTACAGATTAGCAAATTTAGCTTCTGCCAATCTTCATCATGTGGCTCACAATATGTAAGGAAGATAAAAGAAGGGAAGACAGAATGTTTGTGAGCCAGTGCTTACTAGAAACAGTCATCTGAAGATGATATCACGATTCTTAATTGTAGGAAGGCTTCATTCCTTCCACATTTGCTGTTAAATGAGCACAACTGTGTGTCTGGCTCTTTATAGTTAGGTTACAGCAATGCATAAGGTATTATCTCAGGAAACTCAACATTCCAGTGAAATTTGCTCTGAAGTTTTGCCCATTACTTTATCCACAAGACGGTGATCAGCCAATTGATATAAAATTCTATGGAAAATACTACGGATATCAAGATTTCTGCCGATATTTTAAATACTTCTCAAGATACAAAATATACTTTGCCCTACAACAGAGTCACTGAGTACATAATAAATGACTTAGTGACTCTTATTGGATAAGAGACTGGAGATAATTTTCTTGAAACCAAATTCTTACAAATTACTTTAAATAGGAAGTAGAGAGGAAAGCAATATAGCTATGTGCTTAGAACAGATTAATTATTATTCCTGCACTAGGAAGGAGATTGAGGAGCAAAAATTAGACTAGAAGTTTCTTTTTGCTGAAAGAATCAACTAAACTTTATTTTTTATTGTTAGCCAAATCATAATTTATGTAATCATTTCTATATCATTGTTTCCAATTTTTTGTATTGTTAATGAAATTGTAAAAAAATCTTTGTGTGCTCTACTGTAGTATATCCTTTGGTATTCTTATTCATTTTATTTTCATTGAAGTACAGTTGACACACAATGTTTATATCAGTTTTAAGTGTACAACAGTGATTTGACAAGTCTATTTTTTAAATTTTTTTTAACGTTTATTTATTTTTGAGACAGAGAGAGACAGAGCATGAACGGGGGAGGGTCAGAGAGAGGGAGACACAGAATCTGAAACAGACTCCAGGCTCTAAGCTGTCAGCACAGAGCCCGACGTGGGGCTCGAACTCATGGAAGGCGAGCTCATGACCTGAGCCGAAGTCGGACGCTTAACCAACTGAGCCACCCAGGCGGCCCGACAAGTCTATACATAATGCTGTGCTCACCACAAGTGTAGGTACCATCTGAGAAGTGACTAAATTTTATCTTCTTTCTAAGAAGATAGGAATATCCAAATAAAAAATAATACTTGAGGGCCAAATTGTTTACTTTCTTCAGCTTTCCTAAATTTCAATGGTAGAAAATATTATGTATATATATCATCTGATATATTTTTTTAAGTATGGCTTTTACATTTTTTCTTTAAACCAACATTTATTTGAAGTGGCTATTAAACTTCTTGATGAGTTTTTCTGCCTTGGAGTCTGCTGTTAGTCCCAAATAAAACCAAATACCTACTCAGATCTTTTTAACAGTTTACCAAGATTAAATGTGCCCAAACCATAACATTTCTGTGGGTTTGACATTCTAGATTCTGCTTTCAACCCAGCAGATGTTTAATTGGGGGAGGAAGGGAGAAAGAAATTTCCAGGTTTATGTAGCCATTAGCGGAAGTCAGAACAATAGATAGGCTTTAGCCAAGCCTCTATTTAAACATCCAGCCGTTTGAACCTGAAGAGGGTCTCTAATTAGTCAATTCTGGTTCTGTATAACTTTGGGCCCCATGGTTCAGCATTTAGTCCTTTAAATAGGTTATAGTAGTGGAATATCTTTGCACATACGAATCTCTGTATTATGAAAATTTTGTGACAGCTTTTAGAAAAGGGGCGTATCTATTAGATATTTTATTGGAGAACATTTATGAATATCAAGTCTCTGCTTAGTTCTAAGTCTTGGCTGATAGGATTTCTTGTGGATCCTATTTCTCTAATGAAATAATTTTCCACCTGGAACTGTCTTTCCTTCATTCTTGTTAGTTCTATTAAAGTCCAAATCAGTATACAAAAATTCAACTTTAATTTTAAAATATCACTTTGCTTGTGTGTAAAAGCCAAGGCATTTTCATATAGGTATCAAATGTAAGTATAATGAAAACAGATTCTGACTACAGTAGTCCCCCTTTGTATTCTGGACATATGTTCCAAGACCCCCAGTGGATTCCTGAATTATGGATAATACTGAACCTTATATATACCATGATAGTATACATACATACCTATGAAAAAGTTTAATTTATAAATGAGGTTTGGTGAGAGATTAACAACAATAAGTAATAATAAAAATAGAACAATTATAACAGTATACTGTAATAAAAGTTCTGCGGATGTGGTCTCTCTCTCTCTTGCTGTCTCAAAGTACCTTATTATACTGTACTAATCCTTCTTCTTGTGATGATGTGGGATGATAAGGTGCCTATATGATAAAGTGAAGTGAGGTGAATGAGGTAGGCATTGTGACTTAACGTTAAGCTAGTATTGATCTTCTGATGATAAGTCAGACGTCATCTGCTTCCAGACCACGGTTGACTGTGGGTAACTGAAACCTCAAAAACTAAAAACAAATATGAGGGGAACTACTGCACAAGGCAAAAGAGAAGGGGAGAAAGTATAGTCCTGAAATGCAGAAGATCTGACCTTTGTCCCAGTTCTGCCATTCATCATTAATCTCCCTTTGTTTTTTCATACAACAAGGTTAGGATATTGAAATAAAATATCAAAGGGTTTTTTTTAATTTCTAAAATTTCATAAATCTTGTAAGTATTAGAGAATGGGCATATTCTATTTATTGTTATTTTACCTTTAAATCTTTGCAGGATATCTAGCACACCAATATTGTAATGACATCAGGGAATACCTTACAGTTTACAAACATCACATGTACTATTAGGTTATTATTTTTTATCTCTTTAGGCCCATCTCCCAGGAAAACGTAATTATGAGGACTAGAACAGATTGTTCCAAGAGAAAGTCTTCCTTTGAACAAAGAGGAAGATTTGTACTCCTAAAATCTCATCTGGTAGTTTTTGTAAAATATATGACCTATTAAATCTAAAATCAAAGCCCACTTAATACTTATTAAAATTGTTCAGCCTCTCATGAAATTTTACACACTGCAGATTAGGAAGAAAATGTATACATTTTTCAAAACTCATACCAATGACACCACCCTTTTTCATTAGCATCATATCAAAATACAAATTTATCCAGGACCTCCTTGAGGCAACATCTGTTCCATATTTACTTTGCTATTACCAATCTTTTCAGTTTTCTTAAACCTACTTCTAAAGATAAACTTGATTTCATACAAGTCTAATTTCAAACACTGTAGAACAAGGCCCCCTTTGTTGAATTCAGAATCTACAGTACTTAGATTATGGAAGTGTGTTTTTAATGAAGAACTTCATAGGAGGTATTTAGATCATTATTAATTTCATACGATACCAGTGGGAGCTCTATTAGCATTTCCCCTCTCTGCTATTCACAAAGTTATTGTGATGGTTTCATCATTTCCATAATGCATCATTATTTTTCTCCTGACTTTTCCTGAGTTCCAGAGTAACATATTTCTCACCCCAAACCCTCTCAGGTGATTAGACTTTATAACTGCCCTCTGGGGCAACTTTATTTCATTTTGAGCAACTCTTGCAAGAAGTGCACACACACAAACTCATCCACAATACAAACGCACAATCCATTCACTTATTCGGTGAACACTCGTTGAGCACCTTTTATATCCTGGACACTCTGCTAAATATTGTGGACGTCAAGGTAAATATTACATGCTTTTCCTTTAAGCAGAGTGCAGTCTATTGGCTAAGACAGACGTATAGCTAAGCATTACAGTGAATCGTTAGGTGGCAGATTAATTCAGATAAGTGCAAAGCCCAGATACAGATCAGCAGGGGAAGGATTGCTAGGACAACACTTTTTAAATTGAAGATAAGAGTGAAGGCAGGGGCTGTGCTGCCACATGCTAGAGCTGGGACTGGGGATCCTCTTTATCTTCAAAGGAAGTCCATTTATTCTCCCACAGGGTGTAAATCGCATACACAAGTGGTTGGTTATTAGACCCTCTGAGCTTCACAACCCCATTCATTCATTCTCATTACTCAGACTCAAACCATGTATTCTCATTCCCCAGAGAAAAAAACCTCCTTCACTTTGGGATTCCTGCTTTCTAGTTACGACCTTCCTGTACCCTCCTTGCTGTTGTTCATCGACACCCTTGTCACCGCTCGTTTATCAAGGACCTCAGCACTCTGATCATCTTCTTTCTTGCCACCAATTTCCTAGCCGGTTTCAATGTCAGTGCAGACAACCTGAACTAACAAACTTTCTGTGCAGGTCCCTGATCTTTTCAATTCCAGGGACCAGCACTGCCTGGTCCCTCCCACCTGGAACTTACCCGCGCCCTCTTATTTGCTTGATCTGGATTCTTAAACTGCTTTCAGCAATTCCTTGCTTTGCATCCTATTTCTCACAATCCCTTCTTTTCAGTGCTCCAGTTCTTTGACCACATCAAGACCACCACCGCGTTACTCTCCATTTTCATTCTATCCTTCCAGCTTGTCTTTTCTTGACTTGTGTCTGCCTAAACCCAAAGGGTTATTAATTCATCCGCTTGAGACCGAGGGTGCCTGACACAAGCACCTGCTGAAGAAAACACGAAGCTTAGCTTTCTCTTTCTCAGCCTCATAGAAATCACTTTAATCTCCTACCAGCCAATCTCCTTGATGCCCTTGGTATTTTATTTATCACTTTCACCTGATGGCTGAAATTCACAATCATAAGAAAACACTGACCATCAGACCAGCACTGCTTTGACTTCTTGACCTCCTTCAGCCAACATCTGCATGCATCACAAACTATCCCCTTCCATTTCATTAGGAAGAGAGACACCCACCTCTGGTGAAAGCTAATCTCTCTCTAACCTTTATCTGGTTCTCATTTCTGCCTATATCCTCACCCACCTGATTCATCCATCACCTTTTTCTCTCTTCATACCAGCCTCTCATTTTCAATAGATTAACGTAGTTAAGTTACTTTCGACTAAAAAACCTTACTCCTTTCTGTTTCTGGTTCCTGCTCCATCTATTTCTTCCCCTTCTCCCCCTCTCATACCTAAGGGTCCACAAAAAAAAAAAAAAAAAAAAAAGAAACATGTGCTCTTAGCTTCCACTTCCTCACCTATGCTTTATCAGTTTTTATTAAAAAATATTTTACATGTGTAAAATGATATGTATATATAAGATGTAAATGGTAATTAAAATGTGTCCAGAGTTCAGCTTAGGATATAGAATATTATCAATGCTTTTAAAATAAGCTTGTGGAGTGCCTGGGTGAGTTAGTCCGTTAAGCGTCTGACTTCTGCTCAGGTCATGATCTCACGGTTTGTGAGTTCAAGCTCGACCTCGGGCTCTGCACTGATGGTGGGGAGCCTGCTTGGGATCCTCTGTCACCCTCTCTCTCTGCCCCTCCCCTGCTTGCTGTCTCTCGCAAAAATAAATAAACCTTAAAAAAAATAAGCTTGTATTTCCCTTCTCAATCCACCCCTTCCCCTACAAAGCAATCATGAATTTTTGCTCTTTTTCATTTGCTTCTCTATAATTTATATAGACCTCAATAATACAATTTCATTTTATATGTTTTGATTTTATATCATATCTATAATACTGTTTGTATTCTTCTATGACTTGCTTCGTTTGTTTGTTGTTTTTATTCCACACTAGGTTTGTGCAATGTATCTATATTGCTAAGCAGAGAAGTTGTGGTTCATAATGTGTTATAGCACAGGAATTTACTATAAATAGATGTTTCCAGTCATTGCTATTATTCTATTGAACCACAGGACATTATATAGTTTCGTAGTTTAAAAATATTTGATTTCAAGTATTTACTGTGGTTTATTCTACACAGAAAGTTCTGTTGTAAACATTCTTGCACATGTCTTCTTATGCCACGTGTGAGAAATTTTCTAGGCCGGGACATCTCTATATTTACTACATAAGGCAAAATTATCTTGCAGATTTATTGTTCCAGTTAGTATCACCATCATCAATGTTTAAAAGGTCCCATTGTTTCACATTCTTAACATCAGATGGTATAACAGGAAAAAATTGCAAATCTGTTAGATATAAAATTATATTTCATTGTTTTAAAAAAGCTTTTTTAAGATTTTTTTAATGTTTATTTATTGTTGAGAGAGAAAGAGAGAGAGCAGGGGAAGAGTCAGAGAGAGAGGGAGCAAGAGAGAGAGAGAGAAAATCCCAAGCAAATTCCATGGTCAGCGCAAGAGTCCAATGTGGGGCTTGAACCCATGAACCATGATATCACCACCTGAGACAAAATCAAGAGTCAGGTGTTGAACTGATTGAGCCGCCCAGGTATCCCTTGTTTTAAAAAAAAACTTTTTACTAAGACTATTTTTTTAGAGCAGTTTTAGGTTTACAGCAAAACTGAGGGAAAGGTACAGAGATTTCTCATATACTCCCTATCTCCACACTTGCATACTCTCCCCCTTTATTAATATACCCCACCAGAATGGCACATGTTATCAATCTTGGACCTACCCTGACACATGCCAGTCACCCAAAGTCTGTAGTTTACACTATGGTTCATTCTTGGTGTTACATATTCTCTGGATCTGGACAAATGACGACATGTATCCATCATTAGGGTGACATGAGAGTGTTTTTTCTGTCCTGGAAACCTACTGTTCTCTGCTTATCTGACCCTTCTTTTTCCCAACCCCTGGCAACTGCCGATCTTTTTACGTTCTCCATAGTTTTGCCTTTTCCAGAATGTCATATAGTTGGAATCTTATAATATGTAGCCTTTCGGATTGGCCTTTTTCAGTTAGTAATATGCATTTAAGTTTCCTCCATGTTTTTCATGGCTTGATCATTTCTTTTTAGTGTTAATATTCCATTATCTGGATGTACTTCAGTTTATCCATTTACCTACTGAAGGATATTTTGGTTGCATTCGAGTTTGGGCAATTATGAACAAAGCTGCTATAAATACCTACATGCAGGTGTGGAAATAAATTTTCAACTTATTTCGGTAAATACCTTAAAACCTTTGGCCCATCTTAAATGGTTGTTTGTTTTCTTATTGTTGAGTGACTAGGTTTCACTGTTTTGGTGATCTTATGTCTCTGGACTGTGAACTTCACAAGTGTTTTTGTTTTTCTTCTCCCCCACTTAGGTGAGACAGGATGACTACAGCCGACTGGAGTTAGGATTTACCTCCCTGCCCAGGTCCATTGGGCTCTGATAATATCCCGGCCAGTTAGGCTCCCATCAACTAGTTTCTCCTGAAGTCAGCCCTTGTTTAAGAAGAACACAGATGATTTGGTTTATTTTAAAATGCTTCCTTTTCCCCTCCCCCTGCCAGAGCACCATTTTTCTCTGATATTTATTGTGGGAACCTGGTGGAGGTCTCAGAAGCAAAACTTAAAGTATTGTGGCCTCCCATGGCTAGGTTCTTGTGGAGTTTTTAACTCTCAGAGTTGTCCACACTGATGTCAAGCAACTTGTCAGGACAGGCCAGGCTTTTTCTTAGCGTGTTCCTGGTTCCCAGTGCTTTCCACGAGTGAATCTGCTCAGGTAAGTGGCAACACACTTTCTTGTCCTTTCCCCCCAATCTGGGGCACAACGTTCTCTTTGCTCTCAACTTTTCTCTGGACCCAAGAAAGATTGTTAATGTTGCATTCTTTTCAGCTTTGTACTTGTCTTTAGGATGGGGCATTGTCCAAACTCCTAATGTGCAGAATTGGCTTTTCTGGTTCGGTTTTTTTGTTTGCTTGTTTATTTTTCTGTTTAGTAATGAGGTTGTGTACTTTTCGTATTTTAATTGGCTATTTGTGTATTTATGTTCCCCATTTTCTACTTAAAAAATTATTTAGTAAGTATTATCTGTAAATTTTGAATGCTAATTGTTTTCACTGATACAGCTGGCAAACACATCTTTCCAGTTGTGGCACATTTTTCCTCCTTGTTTTTAGGTTTTTAGCCTGTCTTTTGATGAACACGATGGTGTTCTTAATGTTAATAGAGTCAAATTCACTAATTTTTTTCTTCAGTTTTTTTGTTGTTGCTGTTGTTGTTAAATCCTTTGCTACACGGGGATCTATTTCCGTTTGGTTATGCAAAAATTTTAAGTTGGGACTTTGACACTTAATTTTTAAATCCATTTAGAACTGATTTTTGAGTGAGATATGAGGTAGGAATCCATTTTCATTAAAAATATATATATGGATACCCTTTTCCAGGGCACTGCCTATTGAGTCGTTCCTCTTTTGCTCACATCTCCCGTTGTCAAAACTGGCCTACACCAAGTTTCCTTATAAGGAAACTTTGGTTTAATTCAGCGCCTGCTCTTCACTTCAGCTGATCTGTTTGTCTATTTCTGCACCAAAGAAACCATGATATCTGTGAGGGCATGTCTCCATGCTTGGTTTCAGGTTTCTTGACTCTAATCCTTCCACTTAAATTGTCAAATCAGGCTTTTAAACTTCAAGGAAAATCCATTTTAGAATTTGGAAGAAATTTCGTGGACTCAGTATGTCCATTTGGGGATAACTGACATATTTAAAATATCGAATCTTTTATTTATGTATACATATTTCTTAACATACGTCTTTTAAAAGCTACTACAAAAATATGTATGTTTAATTCTACAAATTGTATTTTCTGTTTAAGTTTTGTATATTGATTATTTATAGTTGTTGAATTAAGCTCTTTTACTAATTTATATAATTTGTACCTTTCTTTGGGTTTTTAATGGAGATAATCATACCTGCAAATAATGAGGGTTTTTTTTCCATTCTTTTTTATTCTTACATATTTTATTGAATTTGCTTGTTTTCATGTGCTTTCTAAGATCCTTAGTTCAATGTTAAATAAATGTGGTGATAGTGAGCATCTTTCTTTTATTCCTCTTTTGGAAGAGAATGATTTTACCATTTTACCAAAGACTATGATGTTTCTTAAGAAAAGTTGACACACACTCTTTGGGAAGAGTTGGGAAAGTTTCCTTCAACTCAAGTTTGCTGAGAATTTCTAATATGAATGAACACTGTATCTGTTCTGCTTGCAAAAAAGTGAGATGATTTTATGAGTTTTTACAGTTTGTGTTATTAATATAAATTAACTTCAAAAATTTTGACTAGCTTATATTTTGGAAAAAGTCAACTTAGTGTGTTTTTTAATATATTGTTGGATTTGGTTTGCCAATTTGTCACAGTATTTCAGCATCTGTGTTTATAATAAAGACTGAACCTATAATTTTTCCTTTGAGACTTTGCTTACTGGCTTTTGGAATCAAAATTATAATCTCATCAAACAAGTAAAAAAGAAGTGTCTCATCATGTTTAGTTTCTGGAAGAATGTATGTGATCATTGGAATTACTTGTTCTTTATATATCTGGTAGAATTTGTTGTCACCGTGGGGACGTGGGACATGGGATGTTTTATGAGAGATCGCAGTTGAATTTTTTCAATGATTACAGTATGACACAGATCTACTAGTTCCTTCATATATCCATTTTTGTAAGAGATAATTTTCTGGAAATGTGCCCATTTCATCTAAGTTTTCAATGTATTGTGTGCAACATTTTACTATCATTCCAGTTTTTGTTAGTTCGGAAGCTTCGCCAGCATTATTTATATATTTCCCCTTTCTTCTTGATCAATTTTGTCTGAAACATCTGTATTTGTGTTCAAAGAACAGATAAGGTTTTGTTGATCTCCTTATTGTATCTTTATTTTTTACTTTATTAATTTTGGGGTCTGTCTTTATCACCTCCTATGTTTGGGATTTTTGTTAATATTTTTCTAAACCAAGATGTCTGCTTAATTTATTTTAAGCTTTTCTAATACAAAAGCCTTACTATGTAAGGCTATAAATTGCTTTCTGTGAAATATCTATATTCTACGTTTTTTGATACATAATTTTTTTATAATTATAAAACTTTCTAATATTTATTGATGGCTTTGTGTTATTTAGAAGTGTTTTCAAATTCCTAAACATGAATCTTTTCATAATCTTCTTATTGACTTCAAACTTAATTTTGTTGTAGTTCTAGAATGTGATTCATGTTAAATCTTTGATATTTGTTTCATAACTATTGCATGGTTTCTCTATATAGTCAGTATCATGAATGCTTGCAAATAAGGTTTTTCTCTAGTTGTTTTGTATTGTATTCTACATAATACAGTGAAAACCTGTTAATTGTGTTCTCAAAGTCTTCTATATCTTAACTGGATTTTTTTTTGAGGGGAGGGGGAAACTAATGGATCTATCACTTGCCAACCAATATATCTCAAAAATCACTCACTATGACTTACGGATCTCTCTCTGCTAATTTTTACTGTGAACATTTGGAATTGTGAAATTTGGTGCGTGCGATTTCTTTATCATTAGGTAGTAACCCACTAACTGAAACCAGGTTTTTTACCTTAAATTCAATTTTATCTATTTTATCTGCTATTAGTATAGCCACATTAACTTTAGTTTACCCTTTCATTGAAAAATGTAGGTTTATATTTTACTTTTATTTTTACTCTCTTATTTTGTGCTATTTATGCTTAATGCAGTTTAGAATTAACCTGCATCTTCATATGACTTCAGCACATTTTAACTCTGATCATGCTCTTTGTGACTAACTAGTTGTTTGATTTCTCCCTTGGTTATTATTTTTAAAACTCTCTTGCTGAAAATACCCTAAGGTATGTCATGTCCTTGCATAATTTTCTCCCTTTGAGTTTGGGGAGAGCTTGTGACTTGCTTCTAACCAATAGAACATAGCAAAAATACTGGGATGTCACTACCTTGATTACATTATATGGCCAGGGTGAAGGGATGATACATCCATTATTTACATACTGGAGAGATTGTCCTTAATAACTTGAAGTTAGATGTCATTTGTGGGAGGTTCTATGAAACAAAGTGGACTCCAGCTAACAGCCAGGAAAAGGTCTGGGTCATCAGTTGTAGAGCCTCAAGGAAATTAGTTCTGCTAATAATAGGAATGAACTTGAAATGGATCCTTTTTCAGTAGCCCTTCCATATGAGAACAGCTCATTTATGCCTTGACTGCAGTCATGTGAGACCCCAGGTCATATAACCCAACTATGTTGTATCCAGACTCCTGATCCTTGGAAACTTAGAGATAATAAATACTGGTTGTTTTAAGCCGCTAAGTTTGTGGTACTTTGTAACATAGCAATAGAAGACTAATATACTCTAAATTTATGTTGTATTATTTTATAAAGTTAATACTTGTTTAAGTTCACTCACTTTTACTATTTAATTTGCTCACCTTTCCTTCTTGAACTCAATTTTTCTGAAATGATTTTTTCTTAGTCTGGAAGTATGTATTTTAGAATTTCTTGTTTTTATTTTCTTCAAGTGATATTATAGTAGTATATAATTCTAGGTATGTAGCTATAAAATTGTTTTAATAAATGGGATCCTATATTACAGTTTCTGCCTTCTGTTGTTTGGAATTCAGTTATCATTACAGTTGTTTCTTTGGAGGTAGTGTGTTTTTCTCTCCGGATTTTTTTTTTTTAATTTTTAATGTTTTACTTATTTTTAAGACCGAGAGAGACAGAGTGTGAGTGGGGATGGGGCAGAGAGAGAGGGAGACAGAGAATCTAAACCAGGTTCCAGGCACTGAGCTGTTAGCACAGAGCCTGATGTGGGGCTCGAACTCAGGAACCGTGAGATCATGACCTGAGCCGAAGTCGGACACTCAACTGACTGAGCCATCTGGGCGCCCCATCTCTCTGGATTTTTTTTAAAGGTGTTTTCATTTGTGTTCTCTAGTTTGCATAAGGCTGAGCTTACTTTGTTTCACTCATCCCTTCTGTTTCTCTGCTCTTTGTTTTTAGAATTTTGATTTGACTTAGATTACATCTTAATATTCTTTGCTTCATGTTCCTCAACTGCTTTCATGTTTCTTCTATAACTCTGTGTCTTCTCATGGGGCAAGGTGCTTCAGATCCATATTCCAGCTTGTTCCTGCTCTCCTCAGTCATGTCTGAGGCTAAGTGGCACACCTATCAAATTATTTTTTTAAAGTTCATTTATTTGTTCTAAGAGTGTGTGTGTGAGGGAGAGGGGGAGGGGGAGAGGGAGGGAGAGAGGTGGGGGGAGGGAGGGGGAAAGAGAGAGAATCCCAAGCAGTGTCCACACTGTCAGTGCAGAGCCTGACCTCGGCCTCGAATCCACAAACTGTGAGATTGTGACCCAACCCGAAATCAAGAGTTAGATATTTAAGTGAGCCACCCAGGTGCCCTGCACACCTATCAAATTCTTACTTTAACTGTATTTTCATTCTATATGTCCAAGTTATTGTGGATTTTTATTTCAACTGCTCACTTTTCTTTATGTCACTTTGTCCTTACTCGTATCTTATTGAAGTTTATTTTTTTGAGAGAGCGTGAGTGAGCATGCATGAGCAGGGGAGGAGCAGAAAGAGAGGAAGAGAGGGGATCCCAAGCAGGCTCCGTGTTGTGAGCACGGAGCCCAACACAGGGCTTGAGCTAGAGAGCCATGAGGTCCTGACCTGAGCGGAAATCGAGAGTCTGAGGCTTAACCGACTGAGCCACTCAGGCGCCCCTTCCTTATTTGTTGTTGTTGGGTTTTTTTGTTTATTTGTTAGGTTTTTGTTTTTGTTTTACTTGAGATACGCTAATCTTGGAAATGTAACAATTGGAATATCTGAGCTCTTTCTAGGTCTGATTTGTTGAATGTGATGAAACATTCCGATGAAACTCTTTCACTGTTGCCTTTTTTCTTTTGTACTTTTAAATTCTGAGATGAGGTAGGAACTTGACAGGAGGAAATTCTTTGAGGCTTGATTTGATGGTTGATTCAACTCGAGAAAACTATTACCTTCTTCTGACAGGCGCTTGGGGAAGCTTTAAGCCTGGGTTTGCTGAAGTCTCTATCAGACTGCAGGCAGGGAAATGTGGGACGCTGGCCTATAGGAGGATTAGCTCTGGCTTAAGACTTACCAGAGGACATTTTGTTTATTTCTTAATTCAAGGCATATTTTGTTGGCATTTTCTTTTTTTCTAATTGACACTTTAACTGAAGATTCGGTTCTTTACAGGTCTCAGAACTGGAATCCAGCTCTTTGACCAGTACAGACCCGATTTTGTCAAGGTCAAAACCGAAGCTCTAGGTTACTGGAATTAACAGATGATTTCATTGCTTACAACTCTTTGAGTTAGTTTTTCCCACAAGTTTTGGCCTCTGATGACTCTGATCGTTTCTCTTACTCTCTCCAACTCAAACATTCAGGAGCTTTGCAGCAGGATCATTTTTCAGGATATTTACTCTGCCAATATTGTTGGAAAAGGAAGTCTCTGTCTACTCTTCACCTTCCTGTAACCAGGATTTGCCCTTAGCATTTTACAGAATCTACCCTTCGTCGGGTCACCAGTGACATCATAATTCCTAAGTAAAGTAAATTCCCATCAGGTCTTTGCTCCTTTTGTAGCCTGTGAAATTATCATCCGCTTTATTAATCACTTTTCTTCCTTACATTATCAGATGCCTTTTTCTTATTACATAGGCATGCACACAAACAGACACATACACACACTAACTCAGCACCTGCCATTACCAACATGTAGTATGTTCTTTTTCACACTGCCTGCTTTCCTAATGAGGTCTACCAAGAAATAATAACAAACCAAGGAAATTTTCCCAATCCTTTTTCTGTCCAGTGGGGTAGTGGACATAGGTCTCAACAGCTCAATTTTCTAAAAAATAAAATGTTAAAGAACCAATTGTCTTTGAAGACAGCACTGTCATTATTCTAAAAATGCCCCATCCCATCTTAGAATTTTCCCATTGCTTAAAATCCTGTTACTTGCTGATTTTATTGTACTCGTCCTTCATACTTGACTTATTTGCTTCAAATTACTAGTGATTAAATGGCTAGGTGCTCTTCTTTTAATGGCAGCTTTCCAATTCTATACAAGCTACAAAAGCCAACTTGAATAAAGCTGCTCTTGGAATAACTGGAGTGGAAGGTTCTAGAGTTACAAGCCACTTCACCACTAGAACACCAGGTTGGTTTGATTTTTGATTTTTTTTTTCTTTTTTTTTTTTTTTTTTAGCCACATGGCTGGAGCAGGATGCAGGCTCACTAGTGACTGTTCCACAGTCACTAATGAAAAAGATTGCTTCATGCCAAGCTGAACTTTGCTAGGAGAGTTGCCTCTCCATATTTTGTAGTAAAATTTTCTATGAATTAAAAGTTATAAATATCAGATCAAATACTAAGTGAGATCTAGACTTCCTGCCTTAGCTGTTGGCAAGAAACTGGAATAAAGCCTTTGCTGAGGAAAGCCCCCTCTTTCTAGACCAGAAACAGATGCACCCAGTTTCCCCTTCATCTCCAGCTCCTTATAGCCAGGCTGCTTCACTGGTTCCTGTGTGTGTTCAGTCATGATCTTCCCTTACGCCACCTGATCACCTTGTGTGGAGATCTTGGCATTAATCACCAGATAGGCCCTGGTGAGTATCACAGTTATATTGTTAAGATTGATACCCATTTGAGGCTAAGGTACAGACTCCCTCCTCCTCCCTCTTCCCCTCTCCTTGACTTGCAGGCACCCTCCCCCCTCCCTCACTCTAATGTAAATAAAATGAAAACAATTATATCTATAAGTAATGTTGACAATAGGCAGGAAGAAAAATAACCCTCAACTATTGGCTTCCCAGAACCTAGAAACCAACATCTCTCTTAACTCCTGTTTGAGGTAAAAGAAAGCAAAGGGACTTGAGTACTTATGTTGCCATGGTCAAAAGATCAATATAAGTTGTTATTTTTAACTCAGTTAAGAACTTGGGAACCTCTGCAACCAACCACTTCCCTTGTAAGTCTAGTCAATGGTTCTCCTATATGCTGAGAAAAATAGGTGAAGCCTGTTTCCAGGAGCCCCTGCAGTTGAGGTTGCCCACATTCAGGTAATAGCCTGGGAAATAACTGAACCACCAGAAACCTACTCCTGAGACACAGAAGTAGAAAAAATTTACACACGTCGAAAAAGAGAAGTTGAGGTGTCATGGGTGTGGCAACTCCAGAAACTTCCTCATGGTAAAATGATACAGAAGTGTGTGCTACCCTATTGACAGAAGCTAAGACCAGTCTTTTTATAGCCACCGCAGAGAGTATCTTCAAGATTGCCAAGTGCTGAGATATTTTCAACTCCGGCACCTGGGACGACAGGAAGGGTGTATGCAATTGTGTGAGCGGCTCCCTTTGGAAGGAAGCTGGATGTGCTCTTGAGGACTGGTCATCATTTCCCTTTCTTGCAGCTAGGTAGAATTTAGTGACCTTCCATGTAGATTTTTTGAATTCCATATGAGAGCAAAATAACAAAATGATAACATTGATTTTATATCTAGGTTTTGTTTAAGGTCCACCTTAGGAGAAAATGACCTAAGAAGTAAATAGAAGGCGAATAAATAAAAGATCATTGTAGTCTCACCATTTATTCTATCTGTTGAGTTAGATTTTTATTTTGGCATCCAGGTTACTAGTTCTTATTTCTGTGTCTGAAATTCTATTTTGTAGTTATTGAATAATAAGTGTGTGTGTGTGTGTGAGAGAGAGAGAGAGAGAGAGAGAGAGAGAGAGAGAGAGAGAGAGAGACGTTTTTTAAGATGCTTCTACAAATTAATCAACTTCTCAGTTGGAATGTGCAGGTGTTAGACTGAGTGCCTCTGTGATTGTTGTGGGGTAACAGATGGGCTGTAAGGAAGAAGGAGAAAGTGCTGGCTGCATATAGGTCACAGCTTTTGATCTGTTCTGCTACAAGGATCATATACTCAAATAACTGAAAACATGTGGAAGTATATCAATGTTTTAGACTCCTGCCAGTATAAAGTGAAATAATTGTTTTGAACATAATAACTGGTCATCTTACTTAATATACTAATAATCATTGCTGGGTGATGATAATGTTTGAGTGTCTACGGGGTTGTGCTTCATATTAGGCATGAGGTAGTTTGATTAATCCTTCTAAGAACTCTGAAGTCAGCTCTGCTTTTATCCCCATTTAAAGGTTGAAGACAGACACAGAGATTTAACGATTTGCCCAGTCATTCAGCAGATAAGTGGTTAAGCCAGGATTTGAATGGAAGCTGCCTGACCTCTAAGCCTGAGATTTTAAGCTCTGCCTCAAAGGATCTGTTTGATTTATGTGTATTAATCTTAAAATGGAAACATAGAGACAATTTTTTATTTAGATTTTAACAACATGGACTTAGATTATAAAAGCACAGCAATTGGCAATATATCCTAAAGTCCTGTCTCTTAATTGGCTGGACTAGTTTTCCTCTGGGAAAGTTGTATTTATTGTCCTTTGATGGGGGCTGGGGGGTAGAATGACACTTTGATCCAGTCACTAGAGCTTCCTCCTAAAGACATGTGTCCAGAAAGGGATTTGAAGTTGAAAAATGTTTCCTTTTTCCTTAAGGCTATTCCACACACCCGTCTAATGAAATGGGAAGTTTTATGTTGAGAGATTCACTTAGTTCCTTCTCTTCCCAACTAACGGAGATTTTGGAGGCCACCAAAACAGGATCTGACACCAGAATAGGCTCCCTGTCATTGATCATATTTGAGAATGGTAGGTCATGAAATGTGACTGTTACGGTCAAGATAGAATAACATGGGCTTTCGATTTCTAGCTTCTTAATCCCTAGTTTAAAAACTTAGCTTTTGTAGATCTGCAAGTGGACTTTGAAAACAATAGCATGTTCTTTGAGATGGCTGGGAAGTGAATGAATATGTGAGATAAAAAGTTTTTTTTTTTTTCTACATAGTAAAATATCAGACTATCTTCTTATGTGAACACACGTTCCAGCTTGTATTGCTTCTCCACAATAAATAGCCCATGCACATATACACAAACACATATATTAAACATTGGTGGTGTTTTTGGTTTTTGGTTTTTTTGGTGAAGGCACTATTCTTTTTAACATTTGAAAATCTTAAGCAGCACTATAGATGACTTCCAAATGGTAGACTTGTAGCACTTGTGGCAGTCTAAGAATGTGGAAGTCTGGAAAGCCCCTCAATGGATGCCGTGACATGACTAAAACCTGTGCTTTGAACAACTGCCTCTCAGAAAATACCCCCACACATATTATTGATGGGGATTATTTGACAACATGTAATAAGAAATAGTAATGTTTCCCGACTTAACTCTTTGAAAAGCAAAGAATGGCAAATGTTGCCCCAAAGGAACAAGCCAAGGTAGAACATCTTGTAATTCATCTACATGCAAGATGCATTCCTTTATGGAAAGTTTACTGAGAGGAAATGAATAATTGCACCTAGACTTGAGTATTTAAGTGTATGACACACAAATACAAATACTGTCTGAAAGTCCGCCTACCCTGGTGATGAGACAAGTATAGTTCTTTGTAAAGGGAGAAATTCCCAGAAATCGCCCTCTACGATTCTTTTCTCTAGCTTTACTCTCTTCTAAGCACTTTCTTATGTGATTATTTTCCATTTAAAAGGTTCAAATGCAAAAACATCTTAAGGACTTGTGAAGTGTTTTAACATCCTGACTGCAGAAAATAGATCTTCCATCCCTGTTTACATGTATACACACACCCTTAGACAGCTTGCAGCTTTGACCCTGTCCCCTGCCTCCACTACATACCACTCAAAAGCCAGATTAATTAAAAAAAAAAGTTTAAATGGTTTATTTTTGTGAAACTGCGTGTGCGTTAGTGTGTGCGCAAGTGGGGGAGGGACAGAGAGAGAGGGGGGCAGAAAGAGAATCAGAAGCAAGCTCCAGGCAGCCTAGAGCTCATGAACTGTGAGATTGTGATCTTAGCGGGAGTCAGATGCTTAATCAACTGAGCCACCCAGGCAACCCCTCCCCCTCAGTAATTCTTAAATACAAATTACTTTTTGCTTATTCCTTGCTCTTCTTGGTTTCCAGTTACTCAGGATAAAAGACAAATCCTTCTCCTTGACTTTTGAGGTCTGGTGTGATTTGGCTCTATTTACTTCTTTAGCGTATAACATTCCACCCAACTTTTTGCTTACAATCTTCTACCATTGTAACTTCTTGCTGTTTCTCCCATAGACCATGCTTATTGCTGCCTGATGGCCTTTTGTCGACCTGAAATCTTATCTTTTTATGTGGATTCCTCATTTTTATCTACCTACTTCCTCAAAAAGGCCACCCTTAGCCATTCCATTTGAATTGAGTCACTCAATTCTGGTCTTTCATAATCCACTGTTCTCTTCCTTTGTAATACTGGAGTATGTATTTTTGCACTTACTGTTTAAAGTGCATCTCTTCTGCCAGAAAATCAATGAAAAGAAGGCAGAAACAATATCTGCTTCATTTTCCATTATATATTCAGAACCTATCACTTCATTTGGTGCCATTGTATATGTGTATACAATAATGTTAATATTTTCAAATAAAAATCGTTTCTGGCTTCGAACTATTCTCCTTTCTCATCTCCAGTTACCTCCAGTTATCTCCCAAGAAACTTCAAAGTTATCCTGAATTTTACAGTGAAGTGAGGCAATACTAGATGTTTCACCAGTTGGTATACTTAGAAGACCAAAAAGCAACCAGTTAGCTAAGGTAATGTCACTAGCAATGTAACTTTTTTTTGGAAGAATTCCAACTCTAAATTTTGGTCCGTATCATCATTGTGATTATCTGAGATATGGTTGGCAGGATATGCCCAGATCTTAAAACTCTGGTTTTATTAGACCATAAAGACCATTTTGACCATAACTGTCACCTGGATTGGCTCTCTGACTCCTTCTGGTAATACACAGGTACGAAAGGAAATCTGTACAATTGGTGGTTTGTATGGCGCAGACCAAGGAGCAATACCCGTTCTTTGCTGGTTATTTGGGTGTCATGTTGATCTTGCCTTGAGCTGTAGATAACTCTACCATGCAGTCACTCTTAAAATGTCACATTTCAAACTGGTTGTGGTGATGGCTGCTTCTTACTAAGGCACAGGAAAGAACATCTAGGCAATATGGCTTTGAAGAATGTTGGAGAATATTTGAATCATTTCATTGAGAAATGTGACTGGTATCCCTTGACAGATTTCAATTGTCACATTGATTCACAAACAGAAATAACCTTCCTCACCACATCTCAAACATTTTTGAATGAGCTTCTGGAAAACGAAAAACATCTCTTAAAACACCGCGGACCATCCACTGAATGGGTTGCCTTTTCTTAGCACCATCTTCTGGCTTTTTCTCCATGCATAGCTTGCAATATTCCACAGTCTTTGATGATTCTCTTGTGGTGAGTCTACTTCTCAGACTAATGATGCAAATATAAAAAAAAAAAAAAAAACCTAGTATTTTCTTATAAAAATGTATAGATAAATTGACCTAGTGTACAAACCTTAGAGAAACTGATGCAAAATCTTTAGGCCAAATTTAGAGCACAGCTTGTTAAGCTGCATTTGTTGACAGAAAAATTTCATTGCCTTTCTTTAGATGGTTGAGAAAAATCCCCAAATGATGGCTCAGATCTGTGTAAGTGTGTGTGTTGCAATTTTTAAAATTCAAACACATAGGATTATTAAACTTTTAGCTGGGTAAACAAAAACCAAGATAACTCAAACATAGTAAATTTTGAAAAACAAGCAGACAACAACAAAACAATAGTCATCGTGTTGGATCCATAAGCAACACATTTCAGAGTATTTCAAAACTTGTATATACCAAGTAAATTGTACTTGGGGGAAAAATATGTCAGTTCAAGAACATATCTCAGAATTTTGGCTTGGCACAATACTTTTCAAATGTTAGCGATGTCTTTTTTTCCCTATCCAAAGGCATAGAAGCATGCATTAGTTCTCTGAATTTATATAAAAGTAGAAAGAAAAATTGTTTGTTAGTGTTGGATGCTTTCGTGCTTGTGTAACAAAAAATCTGGCTGAAATGCTTTGGCAAGTATGCAATGCATCATATACTATAATAACTTATGGTGTTTGGAAGAAAAATAAAAGCAGCGAAGATATTGTGGTTTTGAACTTGGCAAAAGAGTTGTAGAATGAAATTGGCCTATGTACTTTCACAAGAACTATTACAATGGGTAACAGACTTTCTAAGGATTGTATGTAATGAGGTGATAAGCATCACATCCTACAATAATCTTTTAAGGGTCCATATATTTAGAGAATCTTAAAGGGAGATTATTTTATGGAGAAGGGTTTCTGGAAATATGAATAAATGAACTTTTTAATGTAGTTCAAGAAAGTCTTTAAGTTATATTCAAAAGGGATTTTAATATAGGAATGTTTTAATTACGTTAACATTGATAAATATTTAATGAATATCTCCTTTGTGCTGGTGTCTACCGAGGATATAAATATTAGTAGAAAAACAGACGCTGTTAATACAGAATTTATGTTCTCATGGCCTCCCATGTAGGCATATGTCTACAACAATGCTATAGGCCAAATAAATTTTATAAGGGAGTTTGGTTTTGGTAGTGGATCAGGAAAAGCCTTTGTTAGTGTCACTCTATAATCTGCAGGGAAGAAGTAACTATTCCCATTCTCAAAACAAATACCAAATACAGATTAATTAATATAACTACCTTCTCCAAAGATGGAAGAATACTAGTACAATGAATATGGGACAGAGAAAATGAAATCCTCAAATAGGTTTATTTAAGATCCTTTAATAATGAGTAGAGCATTCATTCATTCCATGGAAGTTGGATGAGTTTAAATCTCCTTTTTGTATGTTGTCTCTCACCTCCTATCACAGATGTGGTCTTTGTGGGAGTGTCCACTGTTCTGAAGCAGCAGCTGTGAAAGGATCTTTTGGAAATTGGGATCCTCTTACTCTTCGTCTTAGAGTAAAGGGATAGGGGCAGTGGGTGAAGTACAAATGACCCAGATTTGTGTGGAGAGCAGAAGAGAGTTCACGATTTGTTATCTGGAAATCCCTATCTGGAAATCGGGAGCCCATTTTTTTTTTTTAAATTGGAGTGAATCCCATGAAAATAACTCTCAGAAATCACACCAATATGGTGTCATATGCCACTAGCAGCTTGTAAAGGATTTTAGGATTTGGCATCCCAGCTGTTTCTTCTTAGGTACTTTTATGAAAGAGCTTTTGAAGTTAACCTTGGAAGTTAGGAAAGATTCCAAATGGCCAAAATAGGAAGAACATTCTAGAAAGAGGAAATAATAGGTATGCAGAAGAGTGAGGCAGGTTGTGGGTATGGGGAACAGAGCTGGGGGTAAAAGTTTCACAAGAGACAATGCTGGAAAGAGAGGTAGGGTCATATTGAAAGCTAACATGAGGAAGTTGTGACAAATTTATCAGGAGTTAGCATGTCTCTAACATTTCTACTTGAACATATGACCAAGAAATTTTTCATATATCCTAGAGGAAAATGTACCCTTCCCCTTTTCCTTAAAGTTCTGTCCCTTTGAATCTACTTTGTAGCCTTCAATTTCCCACTTCTGATTCTCAAAATTTATCAGGTATATCTGATAAATTACTCAGATTATAAATAGTTTTGTTTTCTGGGTATTAAAAGGTGTTGGCCAGCGTAATATCAAAATTGAAAGCTGTCATCCAGTTTATAATTTCTGTTCTTCATGGGGGGTATTAAATTTTTTTTGTATACATTTATTTTCATTTAGGAATATTTTTATTTTAGGGTTATTGAATTATATGTATAGCAAATTTTACTGTGCATAACTGTACAGTTCTTTGATTTTTAACAACCACCATTATCAAGTTAGAGAACATTTCCCCTGTAACAAACAACTGTTTCTTGCTCCATTGTGGTCTCTGCCTTCTCCCGATCCCTTTCAACTCCTGATCATATTTCTGTCTTTATAGTTATGCCTTTTCTACAATGTCATATAAATGAAATTGTAGAATGTTTTTTATTTTTTGTTGGGCTTTTTTCTCTAGCATAATTCTCTGGATATGAACCAAGTTGTTGGGAATATCAGTATGTCCTTCTCATTGCTGAGTAATCTATTATTGTATGATGGACCAGAGTTAGTTAATCCATTCACCAGTTGATGAACTTGTGAGTTGTTTGTAGTTTTGGGCTATTAGGAAACAGAGCTGCTATGAACATTCACCTCTGGGTGATTTTGTAGAAATATACTTTGGATTTTCTTGATTTAATATTTAAGAGTGAAATTTCTGGGTCTTAATTTGTAAGAGAAGGAACCTATTTTCCAAAGAGGTTTTATCGTTTTGTATTCGTATCAGCAATTTTCTTTTTCTTTTTGTTTGTTTTTGTCTTTTTTTCCTTTTTGAGAGAGAGAGAGCACATGAGTGTGTGAGCAGGAAAGGAGCCCTCTCAGCTTACACATTCCGTCAGTTTCACTAATAGATGTGTTTGCGGCCAAAAAAAAAGGTGATGGGGGTGGGGGGGCTCTTGCTTTTCAAGAGAGCTTGCAGCCAGCTCCTTATCTAGCCCACAGAAAAATGTATCGTTTGTTAATTATTGGTTCAAGGGAAGACTTTCTCTCTTTGCCTTCTCAAAATGCTGCCAATTTTTTGCTCTTGATTATTTTTAGATTGTCACCAAGCCCCACACTCCAAGAGAAACATGACAAATTCTCCCCCATGGGAGAAATCTAAAACATGCTTAGAACATTTGCTTCAAAGTTAATTGTCAGTGCTTTCTTCATGCAAGGATTTGTTTGATGTACCTGGATATAGATTATCAGTTGTGCAATTTAGCATGTGCTGCATGGATAGAAGGTCATTTAGGATCTTGGGTTTCTTGGTATTTCCTGGTTTTAGGGATCTCTGCTGTTGGTGAATGGCTTTTCTATGGGTCTGTTAACGGTTGCTTATTTGAAACATTGATATTGTACTTCTTAAAACCATGTGTAATCATCATGCATGGGGTCCAGAGAGGGCCTCAAAGGTCTATGTTAATGTGGGATGTAGTTATTAATATTTAACATCCTAAAACAGATACTGAAAAATTTTTAATGTTTATCTTAGAGAGGGAAAGAGAGAGAGAGAGAACATGAGCAGGGAAGGCAGAGAGGGAGACACAGAATCTGAAGCAGGCTCCACGCTCTGAGCTGTCACCACAGAACCTAATGGGGAACTTGGATTCACAGACTGCGAGATCATGACCTGAGCCAAAGTCTAATGCTCAATTGACTGAGCCACCCAGGTATCCCCTAAAACAGATACTTTTAAAACACAGGAATACACAAGTACATCATCTATTAGACATCAGAGGAATGATACTATCACATGTCATGTAATCTCTGGAAAACTGCATTGTGCCCTTGTAAGAAAACAAATGAAAAAGATAAATAGCATTTTGGTATTATTATGAAAATAGTTTGGCATCATGAACCTTCTAAAATGATCTCAGGAACTTTCTAGGGGTCCCTGGACCATACTTAGACATCTGCTTGTCTGTGGTGAGGAGGGATTGGGATTTAGGAAAGAAGCCTTGTGTTCTGGTCTCCCAACCCTTGACTTGGTTGATGGCTTAAGACAAGAATGGGTAGTGGGGATAGGACAACCCATATATACTATGCTTTGAAAATGCTATATCCGTGGGATAAAGGTATGTTTTTCTTGACTAAGTAAATAGTAACTAGCCAAGCACTGGAAAACATTGGTAGATAAAACAGACTGTGCTCACATGGAGTGTGTTCTCTGCTTTCTAGAGGCAGACAAAATAGTAGACAAAGACACAGGTTAATTTGAAATCATGAGACTGTCAAAAGATAATTTGCATAGATCATGAATAGTAAACTCTAGGACAGAATTTAGGCTTCAGAAGTGGGCAGTAAAAAATTTTCTTTTCATAAAGATGATGGAAAGAGTATGGTATCATTTCAGGATACATAATAAAAATTGGTTTTTGTTAGTGTACTATGAGTACAGGAAACAACAGGCCCCCTATGCCACTCAAAGGGCTTCCATCCCTAATTCAACTCAACTGAAAACTTAGAGCAAGATTTTAGCAGGAACAAGATGGAGAAACGATTTGTGCCATGTTAAGTCCAATATTTCTTTGGGAATGAACATCTTACAAAATAGAGATGGCAAGTGCACGCTGAGAGGAGTCACACTCTACTACAAGCAGACATTTTGGTACCTATGTTCCAGTTGAAAAGTTTTGCCAAGGAATTTCTGCTAAGATTTTTCTGCCATCAAAGAGCCCTTTCTTGGAGAAAGACTTCTGATTGGAAATCATTCAGCAAATGTTACAGCTGAATTAATCTTTCATCCTTTGTCCTTCTAGGTACATAGTCTTCATTACGTAGGTGTTGTAGGTGTGCATTTGGGAATGTGTTCTCTGTGACAGTATTTTCATAATTATTTACGTCTGTTGAAATTAATCAGCTCTAAATGTCTAATAAAAAATTCTGATTTAACTTTAATAAGAATTTCTAATACAAAATTTGAAGTTAAATTCTGTGCTACAGGGGCACCTGGGTGGCTCAGTTGGTTAACCTTCTGACTTCTGGTCAGGTCATGATCTCATTGTTCATGGGTTTGAGCCCCGCATCAGGCTCTGTGCTGACAGGCCTAGAGCCTGCTTCACATTCTGTGTTTCCTTCTCTCTCTGCCCCTCGCCTGCTCATACACTGTCTTTCTCCCTGTCAAAATAAATAAACATTAAAAAAATAAATAAAATTCTGAGTTACAAGAAATCCATTTTCTCATCCATTCTAAGAAGTAGATGTATCATTTCTACTTGAGACTTAAAATATTTCAGTGTTTTTTTTTTGTTGGTTTAATTTTTGGGTTTTTTTTTTTTATTAGGAATGAGGTTTTTCTTCATTTGCTTACCCAGAATTATTAATTCATTGTTGACAAATGATTTTGCTTTGCATGACTTTGTATGATAAATGAATTTGGGTAAAATATTTAGAGAACTGGTAGGAATAATTAAGGGCTAGAATTAATAATCACAAGTTTCTTTTGTATATGTGATATGATATTTGTATTAAAGAATTTTTGTAACAGTGATTGTAGAACTTACATGCAAAGGAGCATTATACCTTCAAAGTAATCACTATAAAATAATGCTATCTTGTCTCCAAGTTTTAAACTTGATCTTACTGCTTTATGGCCACACCTCATAAAAATAGGCCATACCAGTAAAAATTGCATGTATTCCACAAATGTTTATAATGCTTAAAACTTTTAAACTGGACACAGAGCTGATTTTAAAATTCTTCAGTATTCCAAAGAGAGTATTATTATTAAACTTTACCCTAAATATTATTTAAAATACTGAAGTTGATGCTTCAATATTAGTTCTCTGGCTTTTATTTGGTCAAAGTTTGTCCTTGTTTGGCATGAATGTTGAAGCTCCCATGACCCAGCTGTGCCATAATGTAAATATTTAACTTGCCACAGCATAAGAGGAAAAAAAGGAAACTCAAAGGATGGCAACAAAAACTCCTGCCCATTGCATCACATATTTTTTTTTCTTAAACATAAAATACTTCTTCAGGTATTTTACTTCCTCTCTTGAAAGAAATGTTCGTTTTCTCTTACAGCAAAGCCAAAGCTGTGACAATCAGTGGAACTCTGCAGCAATACCAGCAACTTGTGGTGTGGGTGATTTTAGTTTGTTTCATCAAATCACAGCCATTGGCAAAGAAGAAAAGTTCCAGGCCAAGAATAACAATCACTTGTATTAGGCCTGGATTCTGTAAGGCTCTTAAGCGCCCTCTCACAATGCACGTATAAGACTACGTGCTCTTGGTGTGAAGTGATTAAATATTTAGAGAAAATACATGTGTCTCAAATTCTGATGATTTTCTCCACTGTCCTATCAAATTGAGAAATTTATAAGAGGTAGAATAAGAAATACTAAAACAACCATATATGCATTTTTAAAAAGAACTATGATAACTGAAGAAACAAGGACTTCATAGATTGAAAAGGTATATAAGAAATAACATGGAAAAGCAACAGTTTAAAATATTACAAACTTCTCTATTTCTGGAAGCAACGGAAGTAGATTGCTGAACTATATCGCATATAGACACAATGTGTAGTAATTCCAACAGGCATATTCTATTAATTCTGTTAGGGAGCTCTTCATTCCAACTGTTGACCCATGATATGTTTATCCATGAAATTAACCAATAAAAGCTAAAAAGAAAAAAAATTCAGGGTTAGTGATATATGGTTACTGGAGTACTCTTGAATGACTGCTCCAGGAACCATGGTCTTTGAAACTCTTATAGGAAACAGGTAATTGAAATAAGCATGTCTTGACCCAGTGATTGACTTGGATTAATAATTTATCTTAAAAAAAAAAAAAGATACTGGGCACAAACAATCATTACAGTGCCATTTTAAATGACAAAAATAAAAGCAACTTAAATGTCAACGTCCTGTAAACGGTTAAGTAAATCATGGTACATCGATAAGATGAAACATTTTGCTTCACATATTAAGAGGTATGTGAGTGTTTTAGAAAGCATGGTTATCTGCAGCTTGCTATTTTCAAATTCCCAATTATTTACTGTTTGTCTTTAGGCAGGTGACATAACCTCTTTGAATCATTTTCTTCATCACTAAAGTGGGATAAAATACTAAATACCTCACACAGTTGTTGTGAATCCCTTTAATAAATAAACTTAAAGCAGGACTTGCTTCTTAGAAAGCACTTAACAGATTAGCTATTAGTATACTTCAAATACATAAAAGTTTATATTTAGCAAGGTCATAAAAAAAGAACAGAAAAAAGACTGAAGGTAAATATCCAACAAGGTGCATAGATGTCTTTACCTGGTAGAACAGCTAGTAATCTCTGACTTTATATTTCTAACATTGTACATTCATGTGTTTTTAAAAGGGGAAGTTATTGAAACACTTGATGTAAGAAAGAAGGGCATGATGTCGGCCCTCATGAAGTTAAGAATTCAACTGAGGACCAGGGTTAAGAATAGGAGTAGCTATCATTTGGGGGAGAAGGAGTTAATACTAGCACAGAGACAGTAGATAAATGATCAGCAAGGATGGAAGAGATACCTAACCGGGAAGGTAGTGCTCCGCTAAGGCCTGACTGAATTAGGTTTAGGTACATGCGAACATCTATGCTTTTCAGAGTGATAAAACAATGAAAACAAAGGCAAGAGGAAATAAGGCAAAAGCAAAAGGAACAACTGTTGACAAGTCACTCAGATTGGTTGAAACATAAGATCACTGAAGTGACAGAAATCAGAAAGACTGTTTGGAACCCACAGTAGAAGGTCTTAAATGATAGGCTGTAAGTTAGGACTACTGAAGGCAGTTGACTCTGTTGAGGTTTGCATTATCTAGAGAAGGAGAGAGGAGGTTTTAACTCAGGTTGAAATCTTGTCTTCTACCTAAAGATATTAAACCATAGAACAAGCAAGATCATTGTACCCCTTTGATTCTTCTAAGTAAGTTTTTCCGTGAACACTCTCACATTACAGGTTAAGATCCTCTGGAGTCTGCCTGCATCTGACTCCCCCAATACTCTGTGTTGACCCGCATGCAGTGGTCTGTCACCTGTCTCCTGAGCAAATACCCCTTCACACATTTCCAACTATGGTCAAAAAACTCCTTTGTCCTCCCACTTGTCTTTTGGACTGTAATGCTGATTTCTACACCCAGCTCATTTTCAGGTTCCACGTTAGCCACAGTGGTCCTCGAAAGCTATCTGTGCTTGCTTTTTTTAAGACGTAGAAGTTCTGCCTGTTTTATACTGACTCAAGATCACTTGATACTCCTTTTTTTAAAAAAAAAAATTTAATGTTTTTATTTATTTTTGAAGGAGAGAGAGAGACAGAGCATGAGCGGGAGAGGGACAGAGAGAGAGAGAGAGAGAGACACAGTAACCCAAGCAGGCTCCAGGTTCTAAGCTGTCAGCACACAGCCCAGTATGGGGCTCAAACCCACAAACCGCGAGATCATGACCTGAGCCAAAGTCGGACGCCCAACCGACTGAGCTACCCAGGAGCCCCAGATCACTTGATACTCTTGATGCGAAATTATTTTTTTGGCCTGATATTTATTGTTAGTGGTTAACACCATATGTGGGTTCAAGATGAAATTGTGATGCTTCTGGGTGTCCTCCATGTAGAATCTTTTACATGGAATGACCGCTTAGCTTATTCTTTTAAGTGTCTTTTTTTTTTTTTTTTTTTTTTTTACTAAGTCCATGAACCATGAATTACTAAAACAACATTGGCTATATGAGAAGAGCTCACTTAATCTATCCCCTTCTGTTTCTGCACGGGTTTTTCGGGAAATAGATTTAATTTTCTCATTAAACACATGTAATTTTTAGATGTTACTAGTGTTTGTGCAATTCTTATTGAAGAGTTTTGGGTGTTTAGCAATGGTTTCCAAACACCATAGCAAAACCAAATTGGTTTCTAGCCTCAGATGATTTCTTCCTGCATAATTTTTAAAATGGAAGCAAAAATGAGATCTGTATTTAGAGCATTGAATGCATTGAATAATGTATTGAAAAATATTTGCAGATTAAAGCAGTCCATTTGGAGACTCTTAAATTCTGCTTCAGTTTTGCAATTAATAAAGATGTATAAAACCAAGAAGTCGTCCAGCTGACAGTGGGAAGATCCTCATTTAAAGACACTTCATAATAAATGCTCCAAGGCAATAGTGAGGCTTACTGCTGATAACTTTTCCTCAATGGTGGCTTGATAAAAACATGCACATTAAGTATTTATAATTGTAACTTCATTTTTACATTAAAAATAGCACCAGCAAGGACTTTTAAATGACAACGCTCAGAGATTGGCAAGGGTATAGTAAATGAGCACTTTCCTACATCATTAGCAGGAATGTTGATTGGTTCCATATTTCTGTAGCATAATTTATTACATATTTCCAGAGGCTTTAGAATGAGCATACCCTTGAATATAACCATCCTACTTCTAAGAATTTTTCCTAAGGAAGTAATCCTGAATGTGCACGCAAATGTAGCTATTAAGATGCTTATCATTGCACGGTTAACACAGAGAAAAATTGGACATGAACAAAAGGTCCTGCAATTTTAGCATGATTATAAATAATTTATGATTTTCACATACCTATATATACATGGCAAGTGTATAGCCACCACATAATATTCGGGGAAAATACTTTCTGACATGGAATAACTTTCATGGTATGGTCAGTTACAATGAACCCACTGACAATTCTTCCAGAAAAACAAAATGTGTCTAACATTGGTGATAGGCTCCAAAGGTAACAGCTGATAAAAAGTGTTGAGGAACATACTACAACCACAAAGTTGAAGCACTGTTAAGGAATATAAAGAAGGTAAAACAGGGTGATGTGATAGAGACTGGAAGGCTGGGCATAGGCCACTTTGTCTAGACCAGTCAGGGGAGGCCTCTGACATTTGAATTGAAACCTGAATGAGGCGGGCTCTTGTAGATCTGGGCAAGAACATTCTAAGCAGAAGAAACAACAGCACAAAGGCCTTAGCGCAGATTGAGCTTATAATGTCTAGAAATGTATATATCAGAATGTTAACTAATAATGTTTACTTCCTACTGGTGGGATTACAGATTTGTTTTCACTTTATTGTAGTTGCTTCCCTGTAGTATTATCCATAATTGACATGGACTAATTTTTAATGAGAAATAATAAAAAGTAATAATAAACTACCATTTTCATTTATGTGCATTCGGTGCACTTTTCCAAAATGATTGCTTATACTAACAAAGATAAGACCTTAATCTAAAACTAAGAAGGGCATGCTTTGTCAACTGTATGATTAAAACAGCCAATTTTAGGGGCATCTGGGTGGCTCAGCTGGTTTAGCATCTGACTTTGGCTTAGGTCATGATCTCACAATTCATGAGTTTGAGGCCCTCATCGGGCTGTCTGCTGTCAGCATAGAGCCTACTTTGGATCCTCTGTACCCCTCTTTCCACACCTCCCATCTCTCTCTTCTCAAAAATAAATAATTTTTAGAAAATAGCCAATTTTATAGATCATTCTTATCTTGGCTTGCTGTTTTCTTCAGGAAGTAACTCGTTTAACCTCGGTGACATTCTATGGAAGTGTAATGAACATTTAAAGTTGCACATTTGCTAAAGAATCTAAATCTAGATTTACATGATGGCTCTGCACAGATTGGGGAAAATTTATTTTGGCTCAAAGTTATGATAAATGAAAAGCATCCCACTTAATACTAAAATCAAATAGAAGTGGGGGCAACAATCCTTTACACATGACTTCCGATAACATGAATCTGCTTTTAGACGCAAACGTACTACACATGACCTTACATACAGGACTTATATACAGCACCACTTGCCAGAAAAGAAAAATAAGACATGTGCTTTCTATTGATTGTGTAGGGAACAACTCATTGAATCATCACATTTCTTCCTAGTGAAATAAGCACTTTGGTCTTTGCTCCATTTTCTGATAAGAGGTTAATAAATAATCTAAGGGAAGGTACACATTTGAAATCACACTGTATAGCTATTCTCAGTTTCCTTTTATTTAAATCAATTTGATTTCTTCTCCAAACCTTGCTTGTTTGCTGTGGCAGCAGAGAGCAATGTGATTAGAACCACACAGCTGGTTAATTTACTAAAGATGCATAAGGTCTATGGAAAAAGAAGCTATTTCTTTGCAAAAAAATTTAAAGTTAACAATGCAAACTTTGTTTGGCAAAAGAAGGAAGAAGCTTTGACCTCCACAGGGCTAAATTTTTATGAGAAGTTGCACCCCTAAATTAAAATAAAGCATGTGTGGGATTCTGATTAAGTACACCTTTGGGGATATAGAAGAAGGAGAGATGGATTTTTTGGAGGAAGACCAGGGGGGAAAATCACTTTCTGCAAATTTTCCTTTGGTTTGGCTCTGCCTAGGGGATTGTTAGGATTTATCTGATCCTCTGAAGTTCTATCAGACTTTACCTTTTAATGAAAAGCAGGATAGGTTTAGAGTCCTAAGGGGCTCACTTGGTAGGAGCTTTAATTAAAATTGAAGGGTTTGTAAGAACATTTATATTAAACGTTTCAGTCCACTCGGTTTTCTTTCAGATGTATCTGCTGTTAAAAAAAAAATTAACTTCTCTGAAAATATGAGTCTATGGTTTAAAGCAGTTTATAAAGAAGACAGATCCGTGTGCTGTTCTATAGATGAAAGAACCTCACAAAGTCTTGCTAGGATAGACAATAAAACTGTTAGCTTGGATTACGTGTAAATCAAATTAAAACACATCAGACTAATATATTGAGTAATAGGAGACATAGTACTTAAGATTATTATTTTTAATTTAAATTTTAGTTAACATACCATGCAATATGGGTTTCAGGCGTAGGATTCAGTGATTCATCACTTACATACAACACCCAGTGCTTATCACAAGTGCCCGCCTTAGTACTCATTGCCTATCTAGTCCACCTCCCCGTCATCTCCCTCCCATCAACCCTCAGTTTGCTCTCTTTTGTTAAGAGTCTCTTGTGGTTTGTTCCCCTCTCTCCTCTTTCCCCCCCACCCCTTCCCATATGTTCATCAGCTTTGTTTCTTAAATTCCACATATGAGTGAAATCATATGGTATTTCTTTCTCAGATTGACTTATTTTGCTTAGCATAATATGTTCTAGCTTTGTCCAATTCATTGCAAATGGAAAGATTATCCATTCATCAGTTGATGGACATTTGGGCTTTCTCCATAATTTGGCCATTGTTGCTAGTGCTGCTATAAACATTGGGGTGCATGCATCCTTTCAAATCTGTATTTTTGTATCCTTTGGGTAAATACCTACTAGTGCAATTGCTGGATTGTAGGGTAGTTCTATTTTTGTTTTGTTTTGGTTTTTTTTTGAGGAACCTCCATACTGTTTTCCAGAGTGACTTCACCAGTTTGCATTCCCACCAACAGTGCAAAAGTGTTGCCCTTTCTCTTCATCTTCACCAACACCTGTTGTTTCTCATGTTGCCAATTGTAGCTATTCTGACAGGTGTGATGTGGTATCTCATTATGGTTTTGTATTTATCTGACTAAGAATGATGTTGAGCATGTTTTTATGTGTCTGTTAGCTATCTGGATGTCTTCTTTGGAAAAGGATCTATTCATGTCTTCTGCCCATTTCTTTACTGGATTATTTGTTTTCTGGGTGTTGAGTTGGTAAGTTTTTATAGATTTTTAATACTAACCCTTTATCTGATAGGTCGTTTGCAAATATCTTCTATTCTGTCGGTTGCCTTTTAGTTTTGCTGATCGTTTCCTTCATTGTGCATAAGCTTTCTCTCTTGATGAGGTCCCAGTAGTTTATTTTTGCTTTTATTCTCTTGCCTCTGGAGACATAGATACAACATGTACTTTTTTCAGCTTTTAAAATACATGCTGTATCTTACATCTTAAAAGCTGATAAAGCTGAAATACACCATCTTAAACTAAAATTTGTAGAGATATTTGGATCCTTTCAATTAAAGAGAAACTACCGATTCCTTTTTTGAACTTTCTTAATTTGTCACCTTCAGATTTATTAAAGGAAAATGTAGATAAAATCATTATAACATAAACAAAAGCAATGAAGTGTATTAGTAAAATCAAGACAGGTTATTCTGACAACTAGAAGAATATTGTAACAAAAATTTTCATAGGTAAATTGCAAAATGTCTCTACATTCTAAAAGGTATTAAACAACTAAGGATGCTTTTGGGTTGAGGAGAGTCCTCCTATCCCTTGGAACACTCACATGCAGTCCATGACTTTGGAAATGCACCAATAGCCATGACATCAGGATCAAATAGTGGACCAAATGTTAGTAAAGTGTAGTCTGTTTTCTATTCATATAAAAACTTAAATCTGAGTTCTGGTATAAGCTCCCTGTACCCCATTGGATCCTTCAGTGCATTTCCTGGGAGGCAAGAACAGCCCTTGACCAATGCTCTTAAGTGTTTTCATGCTTTAAGATACTAAGATCTAACGTCAGGTCATTCTAACTCTTCAGTTGGTGATTCATTAGGCTCTGATCCAAAAAATGTTAATTATTCATCCAATTCACATTCCTTCTGTGAATAATGATCAACTCTGCCTTAATATGAATACTTAATCCTTTGGTCTCTAGAAAAGGGAACTAAAATGCTTGGCTATTATGTGTCTAGCTTTCCTAAACATTTCACAATTCTCCCCATGTTTAAAATGTTCAGGGGGCATATATACTAACTTAAAATTAATAGACATTCTTAATAGAAATCCACCACCCATAGAATATTCACATACTCTTCCACAATGGAAGAAAGTGCTTTGGGCTAAATCTTGGGATTGATCATAAAACCTCTAAATTAAGAACTATGTGATTAAAAATAGTAAAGCACAGTTAGACAAGCTGCCCAGTCATTCTGAGAACCCTGAAATAATCAGTGTGACCACATAGTCAGAGCGGAGGGACTGGCTCTCATCCAGTTGAACTTTGTGATTCAAGTTAATATGATTAAATATGGCTAAATTATGGTTAATACTGGTTAAATAAATACAGTTAATAAATATTTCCACTCATTTCCTTTTCTGTTTGTCATGTTAATCATTAAGACGAGCAGTGGTGGATGCAGATAGACATTAGAGAGTATATGTGCTGATGTTCGGTAGAGAGAATGTAAGAGTGCTTCAATATCTGGTAACCCTGGGTAAATTCATTTTAAATTACCTTTTGAAACTTGACAGTTGGTGTTCCATGGCCCTACAGGTGCGTATTCTTGGTCCAAGTTCCATATTTTAAAATAAAACATTATACATTTCTACAGATAGAACCTGGTTGGATTAACGGCTGTTAGATACAATCTTTAGCTTTAAATCCTTTTCATTTTAAGCACAATTTTCCTGGTGAGTTCACCTGAGAGAATTTCTGTCCTGTCCCCAGGACCATCTCTCCCACCCTCCCATGAATTTCCTTTCCTCTGAGAGTCCTGCAAAGTCTCAGGGGACATGTTGCTATGCGAACTGCTTGACCACAAAAGAAGTAGAACTTGACCTCTTAGTCTGTAAAAGTTTTCATTACTCAATCAAGGTTAAATATTCCCGCTAGTTTGAGGAGATCGATTGTTTTATGAAGTTAATTCCCTAAGTGAAGAACTACTTCCTGTACAATTTGAGACACAGTGATCAAGAAATTTAAAAAAGAGCTCTGAAGATGAAGAATGTGCTCTGCCTAAGATTATGTGTTACAACCTTTTTTTTTTTTTTAACTTCAGGGAAAAATCTGAAATATTCCCTGAAATACTAAGAAACAGCAAATATCAGCTAAAGAAACACCTTTTGAACTATATGGCAAATATTAAAAAAAATTAAAACTAAAGTTGCATCAATGCTGGAAATAGCTACCAAATGAAAGGTGTTGACATGTCCTTGCAAGAGCAATACTAATGAGAAGGAGAGAAGGAAAAGAATCTTCAGTGGGGAAACCCATGCACATACCCACATATCTAGACATGTACACACACAAATGCATGATAATCCACTCATGTTCTTCCACATGTGTGTGTATTCCGATATTTTGGAACGTTCTCATTGCCAAATTTAGGTATATATTTTATACTGGACTGTTCAGTTAGCTATTTCTCTATGTCAACAGTTTATACATGACTCTTCATTCTGTCTAAAACACCCAGATCAAAGTTCCAGAATACAGACCACTCACAATGAATAGATCCATTTCACTCTTGTTTCCGTTAGTTGAGTTATATCTTGACTGAGATTGATTTTATTTCTCCCCAAACTGTCATTAGAAATGTTACAAAAAGTAAATGCAATAAGGAAGAGATATACTGGACACATGAAATTTCAGTTAGAACTTTTAAAACCTTTTGAGAAAGGGAGTCATTAAAAAAAATACTTTGAATTAGGTGTAGGCAAGAAAGTTGTTAGCGATCAGGGAGGAAATAGTAATACCTGTAGAGAGATTCTGCACGTACTATGCTTTCTTTGCAAGTGTCTCTGGGTTCTCATTCCATTAGAAATAAAATCGGTCTAGGGTGCCTGGGTGGGTCAGTCGTTTAAGCATCTGACTCTTGGTTTAGGCTCAGGTCAGGATCTCAGGGTCATGAGACCAAGCCCCGAGTTGGACTCTGTGGTGACAGCATGGACCCTGCTTGGGATTTTCTTTCTCCCATTCTCTATGCCCCTTCCCCAGTCTCACATGAACCCAAGAGAAAGAGAGAGGAAGAAGGAAGAGAGAAATTGGTCTAGTAACTAACGATGATATAATGGTAGAAGTGACAAGTGCCATCGTTTTGAGAAGGTAAATTTCTATGTCTAAAGACAGGACTTGGTTCCATATCAAAAGATCAATCAAAAGTTGCACATTTACATGTTTTAAGTTTAAAAAAGAACCGAAGATATATATCTACATCATGTTTTCAAGACTTTCTGCATTTCACTGCATTTTTCATTTAACCAATTACCTGTTAGTCTGGATCTCATCATGGAAAAGTGCTTCTAATGTCATTAACTTAAGCTGGTTTCATTGTACAAAGTACTTGAGTCAACTTACAAAAACAGATGTTATAAAAGCATTTAAAATATTCTATGTAAAATGTACATAGATGTCAGGTAAAAGTATAAAATCAAAGCTCAGATTTTAAGGAAGTGAAACAACAGAGACCATAATAAAGCCAGTTTTATTTAGTTTTGAGACATGGGTCACATTAGTTTTCTAACTGCTAACGCAAAGAGAAACTGACTGCAAGATTCATAGCAGTCAAACTGAAATAAAAGAAAAATGAAAACAGACTAGTTGGTCAGGTAAAGCACAGCTTTTTCTGGTACTGAGAAAAATCTGATAAACAGCACTTCAGTCTGGCATGGTTGTTTGGATAGTGCAATATAGCTGAAATAAAATACATTTATAAAGTGCTCGAAAAACCCAAAAGAACTTGATACATGGCAGTATTGCAGTGTAAATTTCCAAGATAACCTTATACTAACAGCAGCTCATTCTGTAGCACTTGAACATTACCAGGAAGAGTTCACAGCTTATGTGGGTTATCTTCTTCACTGCAATCACAGAAGACAGGTGATAATGCTAGTGCCGTTTTAAGGACAAAAATTGGAGGCCCAGAGGCCAAGTTTATAGGACTAGTAGACATAAGAGCAGCCCCAGGATGCCATATTCCCTCCCATCATAAGGCTAGAAGTTATTTTATCCCAGTATTTTTAGCCCATACTGTTCAGCCTAGTCCTTGGACAGCTTCCCTGAGCTGCTTTTTCTGGCAGTTCTATTGAAACCTGCTGCCATATTTGAAACACCTGGATGGCTTAAAAAAAAAGAAAACTTTTTGGCTTCACCCCCAAAGATCCTGATGTCAGTTTTTCTGGAGAGGGGCTTGGCAGCAGGTATATTTTAAAATCACTTGAGATTGCAGCGCCTGGGAGCTCAATTGGTTAAGTGACTCTTGATTTTGGCTCAGGTCATGATCTCGCGGTTTGTGAGTTCAAGCCCTGCGTCGGGCTCTATGCTGACAGTGTGGAGCCTGCTTGGGATTTTCTCTCCTGTCTCTCTCTCTCTCTCTCTCTCTCTCTCTCTCTCTCTCTCTCTCTCTCTCTGCCTGCCCCTCCTGTGCTTATGCGAACTCTTTCTCTCTCTCTCTCAAAATAAACAAGTCTGTAGGTTGAGGATCTATGGAGGTGAAGCAAGCACCTCTTTATTCTTAGTGATAAATAACATTTTGCAAAATAAGTGTCTTTATCCTCATCTTCTGGGCTATCATTGCAGGATGTGACGTAATTTTCCCCCTTCTCAGTTCCCTTCTGCTGCTACCAAATACAGGTAGTGAGCTAAGATAAGTGAAATTAATTCAGTCGTATACCTTCCTTTTTGGTACAAATTGCTAATTAATATCTAGGAATGATTCTCTTAGAAGCACCTTTCACCCGTCTCATGTTCATTGGGGATGAATGGTGGGAAAGGGAGGGGAAGGCTGCTTGTTACAAAGCATTCATCACTGTTCTTCCCTCTGTCCTCCTCACCACCACCCCCACGTCCCCCCCCCCCCCCCCCATCCTGTCTCAGTCTGGTCCTTAAACACACTGGGGATTGGGCTGATTGCAGAAGGGTCTATTCAGCTGCTACAGCCGCTTAGTCTGCTCCCTCCCCCCCTCCCTTTTTTTTTTTTTTTGGCAGTTCTCATTAGGATCGATAAACTTATAATACCTCCCAGTTCCAGCTCTATAGCATGAGCCGCAATTCGTGGTTAACACAAAAAGTCCTTCCCCATCCTATTACGTTAATTTTTAGCCAAGCTTGATGACTTTTCTGTTTTTTTCTACTGCTATGTAACAAACCTAATGAAAGATTCAGAATTAAAAAGAAGATAAAAGGTGGCTAGTCATCTTACCAAGGGATGTTTGGTTTATCAAGGGTAAATTTACTTCATGAGTCTTAAATATTGAATCATGCTAGAATATTTCAAAAATGAGTCAACTTAGAAAACAGATACTTGCGTCTAAATGTTGGGAGTATATTTTTTGCATAAAGAAATCAAGCAAGGAGGTAAATGATAAAAAGCAAATAAAATAAAGGGCCCTGGGTGGCTCAGTTGGTTGAGCATCCAACTCTTGATTTAGGCTCAGGTCATGATCCCAGGGTTATGGGATCGAGTACCACGTCGGGCTGTCTTGTCATGCTCTCTTTCTCTCTTGCTAAAATACAAATTAATGAAATAAAATAAAAATTGCAAAGTTAAAAAATAAATTTTATTTTTTTTGTGCACAAAGAACTCTAAAATAGGTTTGGCATTATTAATGTCAGTTTTTCTTTACATTCCGCAGCACTGTCCGAATGTATTACAAAAATTAAGATGGATAAATGATGTAGAAGTGCCTGAGTCAGTTTCTGGCACATGGTGGGTGTATGAGAAATATTAGCTGAGTGTGAATAGAGGTGGGGGTTAGCTTCAGGCCAGCAGACTGTATTCAGTGGGGGGTGAAGGATGTCACCCCCAGTACAGAGCTGAGAGAGACAGGCTTTCCCTTTTTTTCCAGCAGAGGAGATGGCGGGAAAAGGGCCCCTTTACCCTGGCCCTGTGCCAGGGCCTCGAGCTATTATTATTAGCTACCATAAATAACTTGGGTTGACACTGACATCCTTCCAGGCCATCACGTTTTAATAATGTTAGAGAATGTATGAACATGAAATGAGTTTTTAAGTACTTAGTATATGTTTGACTTCAGAGTCCTTTTACCAGTGAGATAACAAATCTAATAACAAGTGGTTACTTTAGTAAATCATTGTTGTTGAGCATTTGCCAAAAGGCAAAAACTGATAAATTGCCCTCGCTCTGTCACATGCTTTCTTTCTCCTTCCCTTTTGTCAATAGGGTATTAGTAAAACATGTTTCACGAATATTGCAGTGAGAAAGCCTCTCTCAAAATCACATGGGGCATATTGTAAGCTGACCTACTGTCATTGAAAGTAAATACAAAGGACTCTGGAATTTAGCTAGCTGGATGGCTCACAAGCACTGAGTAGGGGGTGGGGAACTTATCTTGAAGCGATGTTTGTATTTTCGCACTTTACGTACAATGAAGACATTTCACAACCCAGCTGGATGGTGCCTGATCTAGGAACATGTTGGAGCCTCCATACAGCTCTGGGCTCACCTTTTCTAAGCTTGTACTTATGACAACAGAGAATGGTATTGATTTCTTTCCATGCCCTACCACATCAGCAAAAACTCCATCTAGACGTGGAATATGGGATTTTATTTAGCTGGAATTGGTGCCGTTGAAAAATGGAATACCTTGAATTTACCATTTGAACAGAAGGAATTGTGCCTAATGATAATAATGTTTTTTTTTAACCTAACTTCAGTTGTGACCCCAAAATACAGTAAAGCTCCGAGACTCCTTTCAGGTTTAAAATTACTTAACTCTATATGCTAAAATTAAAACCTCTGTTTTAAGTTAATTGTCTTTCCCAACATAGAATTATTATTTTTTAAGGCAGCAGTTTTCAATTCAGGGTGATTTTGCCTTCTAGAGGACGTTTGTCAATATCTGGAGACATTTAAGGTTGTCACAACTGGTGGTGTTGTGCTATAGGCATCTAGTGGGTTGCCATGGACTGATTATATGTGTCCCATCAAGATTCATATGTTCACATACCTCATTCATTCACATTAGGTTAATGGTGTTTGGAGATGTGTTCTTAGGGAGGTAATTCGGTCATGAAACCCCTATATAATGGGATTAGTGTCCTCCTAAGAAGAGAAGCAGAGCTAGCTCTTACTCTGTTTTTGCCATATGAGGGAGGATACAATGAGAAGATGCTAGTCTCTAAATCAGGAAAAGGGCCTTGACCAAAACCTCATTCATGCTGGCACCCTAGTCATGGTCTTCTAGCCTCCACAACTGTGAAAAATAAGTGTGTAGTGTTTAAGCCATCAAATCTATAATACTAGGATATAGCCCCCCAAACTAAGAGGTGACTAGAGCCCAGAGATGTTGCTGAACATCCTATGATGCATAGGACAGCTCTCCACAACAAATGTCTGGTCCCAAAATGTCAACAGTGCCGAGGTTGAGAAACCCGTGAGTGATGAATGAATGCACGTAGGAAAGAATGACGTGGGTTAGGGATGGGAACTTGTTAGGAGAGAAATCTAGCACTTGTATTTCCTGGCAACGTTTTGCTAGTTGCCTAGTTGCGATTTTGCAATGTTGATTTTTACTTAAGAGGAAGCAAAGCATGCTCAGACTGAGTGGGAGATACAGATGTGAACTGTCTTAATTATGAGACGGTTCCTCTGCCAAGGACACACAGGAATCCAATTTGCGCATTTACACAAATAGAAGACATTGAAACGATTCATCTTCTTAGTTTTACTTTTTTTCTGAAAGAAGCTCTCAGGAGCAATTGCATTCACCTTAACCATACCAAAAGAATTCTCTGATGGGACAACTCGTTACCATATCAGGAAAGAATAGTTCTCCATTGAAAGTATTGCATACCTTCCTGCTGGAGGCTCGGGTCTACACACACCAGGCCAGGGTGTTGCCTGTAAACACCTGGTATTCAAAAGTGTAGGCCAGCAACTTGGGAGCTGCCTAGGAGCTTGTTGGAAATGTAGATAGAGTCTCAGGCCCAGCCCGGACCTACTGAAGCAGAATCTGTGTTCTGATATTATCTAAGAGTGCGGAATTCTTGTTATGTGTGTTCAAGATTAAGAAGAACTGCTAGATGTCTTCATTCTGTGCTAATGAAGGCCTAAGTTTTGATAGTGTGAATGAAATGGATTTTACTCTTATCAAAATAGGTGGGCATTTGTTGATTACTAGTTGTGTTGCATTAGGCAAGTTGGTTTACCTTTTCAGCTTTAGTGTTGTCATTTGTAAGAGGAAAGAGGGAGGGATGAGAGGATCTGAAAGTTCTTTTCCGCTTTTGACGAAGGAGGGAAAATAGTATTTTTCTCCACTATACACATAACTTATAACTGAGTTGTCCTGATGCGTGTAAACTTGAGAAAAAGAGCATTTCTAGTCATAGATGCACTACCCCGTGTTAATTAATAGTCACTGAATTCTTATGCAAAATATTCCACCTCCAACCTTGAAAATGAGCCTACTCAAGTCCGGGGTGTGCCTTTCGCTTGGCACTCAGGTCTACTCTTTATAGGGACATTCTTTGCCGCCTTGGTTGCCTGAACATCATGTATAAATCATCCATTACCAAGCACTGCCCTTGTCTGCACAAGCAGGCTCTGCCTGGGGACTCCTGGGCAATGCCTACTTGGTCCTGGTCACCCCACTTGAGTCCCAAAGCAGAAGTGGCCCGCGTCCTTTGAAACCAGAAAGGCTGGGTACAGGTGTAGGAAGAGCTTTCAGCACAACTGACAAGGATGAAAAGTTTCTGCAGTTCAGCTTTTTTCAAGAGCTACGTCTGGAGAGTAATTTGGGGAGATAATCTTTTGCTTTTCTGTGTGCACAATTCAAGAGGCTTAGGATCACAACCGTGAGCCAAATCATGGACACCGCCACATCTCTGTTCCTGTGAAGTACTGGGGGGACCCTCAAAGTTATTTTTTCTCTGGAAATGGAAATTAATTAAAGCATAAAAGTAAAATTTGTTTTTACTGTAAACCATTTCCCACAAAAAATAGGTTTGTTATGGTGCAAGTAGCCAGGTATAAACTGCTCTATGATCTGGAGATGGAAATAATGTAACATTTCTTCACCTCTCAAATCAAATTAGAACTTGGTCCAGCTGCCAACCACTAGGTGAGCTAAATGCAGATGTTACTTCCTCTTTCTAGTTCATTCAAGATCTCAGAGGGCTTTTGTCTTGCTTCCGTGGCAGGTGGTGAGGTGGGATACCTGAGGGGGCATCCAGACTAGTGGCTACTGCAGACCTGGAGCTGTTGCTCATGTCGGGTGCTACTCAAACACATTCTGGCTGGCCTTGCAGCCCAGATGTGTTCAGTTTCCTGCTTGGGCCAGTGGGACTCTCGACAGATTAGTTAGTCCATTCTTACTGTCCCATGAGGAAGAGGTTGGACCTTAGAAAAAACTAGCCCTTCCGTTCTCCAAGAAGGACAAAGTTTATTTTGATTCCTTGCTAATGTGGCACAAGAGTCACCTCATGCCCCTCTGTGAACAGGGCACATGTAGAAAAGACAAATGGAGGTTAAATTCCCAGAAGGCCATCTGCTCTGTTTACAATGTTAACTTCAGAAAAAATCTCCTATATGTAAGCAGAGAAACACTTGTTCTTCTGAGTAAACCAGGGAATTTAAAAAACAAAGATGCATCTATGGAGAAGCAAATCTCAATTTTTTTACAGCTCCGTGGGTGTTTCAGGTGCTAAGCCTGGCTTGAAAATCCCTGCGGGAGGAAGAGAGCATGAATTGGGGAACCAAGCTACCCAGCTGTTCAGCTCTGTCACTTACTATCTCTATAAACTGAGGCAAATATCTACCTCTCTGAGGCTGTTTTTTTTTTTTTTTTTTTAAATATATGTACCATCTGTTGTGGGGGAAAAAACATACACCCCAGTATGTCTTTTATCATAATGGTAAAAATCATAGAATATTTATTAATACTTGGTACATTTTTTTTAAATTTTTTTTAACGTTTATTTATTTTTGAGACAGAGACAGAGCATGAACGGGGGAGGGTCAGAGAGAGAGGGAGACACAGAATCGGAAGCAGGCTCCAGGCTCTGGGCCATCATCAGCCCAGAGCCCGACGCGGGGCTCAAACTCACGGACCGTGAGATCCTGACCTGAGCTGAAGTCGGACGCTTAACCGACTGAGCCACCCAGGCGCCCCGTTACACTTGGTACATTTTTAAACACTGTAGTAGGATTTGCATTGCTACAATCTTTGAGAGCAATTTGGCAATTACCTTTCATTACTTTACATCTACATATCCTCTGAAGCTAATATTGCAATACTAAGAATTTAGCAAACAGTAATATCTCCAAAAGCATACAAGGATGTAAACATAAAGATGATTATTTCCACATTTTAGTAAAATAGTAAAAATGATAACCTAAATTCCCACTGATAGGGGACAGATTGGATAATTTGTGGCATATGCATACAATAAATGACTACCCAAATTCCTAGAAAGGAAAAAAAAATGAATTATATGAAGTGAAAAAGCTTCACACACACGCAAACATCACAATACATGGATGTGATTGCTTATGAATAGAAAATTAAAAAATATATATAGATAGATAGATAAATACAGCAGGCCATTAGGAAGAAGAGCGGTGAGGGGAGATGCTACTTTCACTGCTGTATGCATTCCTTTACTCTGATGTTTTTACAACTTTTGCAAACATGATTCATGTTTGGTCTTTTACATCGGACATATATTTTCTAAGCTGAAGCAAATAATGAAGATGAACAATGTTGATGATATTATTAATCCTACTGTTTGATAATAAACATATTATCATTGTGCATAATTTACTGCATCAAGGCTTCTCTTCTTGGTCTTGTGAATAATTGTCTCCCTTTGAACCGACTCTCTGCCAGGTGATCTATTCTAGCCAGGATCAACAGAACAAAGAGCTCTTTACTAATTTCATGGGACCACTTGGAAAAGAGACTGCTATAGGAGTTACATAGGACTTCTCAGAAAATTCTACCATTTAATTCCATTTCCTGGGCCATTACCAACACGTAAAACTGCGTCCTTCTGAAATGCTCCTTCTTCTATTACTGGTTTTAAGGGCAATTTCCTACCCCCTCCCCTGACTCCCAGGGAGCACTTGGCTATATTTGGAGAAATTTTTGGTTGTCATACTCCTGGTGGGGCTGTAATTGGCATCTCCTAGATAGAGGCCAGGGTTGCTGCTAAGCATCTGACAATGCGCAGACCAGCTGTCCTGACAAGGAAGAATTAGCTGTTCCAAAATGTCACTAATGCCCCAAGAGAGAAACCATGCTCCACATCAGGACAGAGGGGACATTTCTTTTAAGCTGTTGGGGAAACTATGCTACCCTCATAAAGACAGTGTCTACTATTGATGGCTATCTTTTTTTAAAAGTTTATTGAGGTGAAATTTACCAATAAAATTATAAGATATTTCAAGTGTACAATGTTAGGATTTGAAGGACAGATGGATTGTGAAAGGATTCCCCTCATTGACTTAATTAACACATATGTGACTTCACACATTGACCCCAATCCTCCCTTTTTTGATGAGAACATTTAAGTTCTACTATCAGAAAATTTCAACTATAAAATACAGTATGATCACCTCTAGTCAGCATGTCATACATTCGATCTTCCGACCTTATTCATCTTGTAGCTGAAAGTTTATGCCCTTTTACCAACTTCTCCCTATTTCTCCCACACTCCAGCCACTGGCATCTACTTTTCTACTCTTTGGTTTTTGAGTTTGACTTTTTTTTTTTTTATTCAACATATTGAAGTATGTGTCTTTCTCTGTCTGGCTTTTTTTCCCCAGGTCATGCTTTCCAGGTCATCCAAATTGTTTCAAATTACAGGATTTCCTTCTTTTTTAAGGTTGAATAATATTCCATTGTATTTATATAACACATTTTCTTGATCCATTTATCCTTCAGCAAACACTTAGGTTGTTTCCATACCTTAGTTGTTGTGATCAATTCTGCAATGAACAAGGGAGTACAGATACTTCTTCAAGATAATGGTTTTATATCTTTTGTATATATACCCAGAAGTAGGATTTGGAATCATAGGATATTTCCATTTTTAATTGGTTGAGGAACCTCCATACTACTTTCCATACTGGCTATACCAATTCATATTCCCATAGTGTGTAAAGATGACTTTTTTCCCCCACATTGTTGCATGCATTTGTTACCTCTTGGCTTTTTGATAACAACCATCCTAACAGGTGTGAGGTGATAAATCATTATGCTTTTGATGTGCATTTTCCTGATGATTAGTGATGTTAAGCATCTTTTCATGTACCTGTTGGCCAGCTGTATATCTTCTTTGGAAAAAAAAATGTCTATTCAGGTCCTTTCTCCATTTTTTAATTTGGTTCTTTGCTTTTTTGCTATTGAGTTTTATGAGTTCCTTGTGTATTTTGGATGTTAACTCCTTATTAGATATGGGTTTGCAGATATTTTCTCTCATGGTATAGGTTGCCTTGCGATTTTGTCGGTTGTTTCCTTTGCTGAGAAGAATGTTTTCAGTTCAATGTAGTCCCACTTGCTTAGTTTTACTTTTGTTGCCTTTACTTTTGGTGTCAAGTCCAAAAAAATCATTGCCAAGACCAAAGTTAAGGAGCTTACTCCCTATGTTTTTCTTCTAAGAGTTTTAAGGTTTCAGGTTGCACTTTTAACCTTTAATCCACTTTTATTTGATTTTTATGTACAGTATAAGATAGGAGTACAGTTTCATTTATTTGCTTGTGAATATACAGTTTTCCCAGTAACATTTATTGAAGACACTATCCTTTCCTCATTCAGTATTCTTAGAAACTTCATCAAATGTTAGTTGATCATTTATGCGAAGACTGATTTCTGGGCTCTTTATTCTTCTCCATTGATCTATGAGGCTGTTCTTTTACCAATGCCATACAGTTTTAATGGCTATAGTTTTGTAATGTAGTTTGAAAGCCTCTAGCTTTTTCTTAAGATTCCTTGGCTACTCAGTACCTCTTGTGATTCCATACATATTTTAGGGTTTTTTTTCTGTTTCTGTGAAAAATGTCATTTGAATTTTGGTGGGGATTGCACTGAATCTGTAGATTGGGTTGGATGTATTTTCATTTTAAAATATTAATTCTTTAAATCCATGAACATACAGTAGATTTACATTTATTTATGCCATTTTTCAATTCTTTCATTAATATAGTTTTCACTGCTTAGATCTTTCACTTCCTTAGTTAGATTTATTCCTAAGTATTTTACTCTTTTTGATGCAGTTGCAAATGGTATTGTTTTCTTAATTTCTTTTTTTGATAATTCATTGTTACTATACAGAAATTCATCTGATTTTTGTTTATTTTTGTATCCTGCAACTTTACTAAATTCATTTATTCTAACAATTTTTGAGTGTTATCTTCAGGGTTTTCTATATGGAATATCCTGTCATCTTCAAATAGAGAAAATTTTTACTTCATATTTTCTAATTTGAATGGCTTTTATTTTTCTTGCCTGATTGCTCTGACTAGGACTTGCAATGCTACAATGAATGTAAGTACCAAGAGTGGGCATTCTTGATTTATTCCTGATCTTATAGGAAAAGTTTTGGCTTTTTACTATGAAGTATCATGTTGGCTGTGGGCTTGTCATATAGAGCCTTTATTATGTCAAGATATGTTCTGTTTATACATAGATTGTTGAGTGATTTTTATCATGAAAGGATATTTTATTTTGTAAAATGCTTTTCCTGCATCTATTGAAATGATCATACAATTTGTATCCATCATTTTATGAATGTGGTGTTTCACACTGATTGATTTATAAATGTTAAACAGTCTTTGCGTCCCTGGAATAAATGCCACTTGATTCTGGTGTGTGATCCTTTTAATGTACTGTTGAATTCAGTTTGATAATATTTATCAAAGATTTTTGCATCTATGCTCATCAGGGATATTGGCTTGTAATGTTCTTTTCTCATAGTGTCCTTACCTGGCTTCAGAATCAGAGTATTGCTACCCTCGTAAAATGGGTCTGGAAGTTTTCTCTCTTCAGTTTTTTTTTTTTTTTTTTTTTTTTGGAAGAGTTTGAGAAAGATTGATAGTAATTTTTCTAAGAATGTTTGGTAGAGTTCACCAGTGAAACCATCTGCTCCTGGACTTGTATTTGTTGAAGAGTTTTTAATTACTGATTCAGTCTCCTTGCTAATAATTGGTCTCTTTAGATTTTCTATTTCTTCATGATTTAGTCTCGGTAGGTTGTATGTTTCAAGGAATTTATTCATTTCTTCTATGTTGTCTAATTTATTGGCACACAATTGTTCATGGTAGTCTCTTAAGAGTTTTTTGTACTTCTTGTCTTAGCAGTTGAAGTGTTTCCTCTTTCATTTCTAATTGTATTTACTTGAATCCTCTCTCTCTCTTCCTTGTTCTCTTTCTTTCTTTCTTTCTTTCTTTTTTTTTTTTTTTTTCTTGAGCCTGGCTAAAGATTTGTCTACTTTGTTTATCTTTTCAAAACCCAGCTCTTGGCTTCATCAATTTTTCCTATGTCTTTTTAGTCTCAATCTTATTTATTTCCACTCTGATCTTTGTCATTTCTTTTCCTCTATAACTTTGAGCTTATTTATTGTTCTTTTTCTAGTTCTTGAGCTGTAAAGTTACGTTGTTTATTTGAGATCTTTCGTGTTTCATAGTGTAAATGTTTATTGCTATTAACTTTGTTCTCAGAATTGCTTTTGTTGCAATGCATAAATTTGGTATGCTGTGCTTCCATTTACATTTGTCTCAAGATGTTTTTTTATTGCACTTTGATTTCTTCTTTGACTCACTGGTGTTTCAGGAGTCTGTTATTTACACATATTTCTAAATTTTTCAGTTTTCTTCTTTTTTGTAATGTTTATTTTGAGAGAGAGAGAGAGAGAGAGAGAGAGAGAGAGAGAGCGCGCGCAAGTGGGGAAGGGGCAGAGAGGGAGCAAGAGAGAGAATCCAAAGCAGTTTCTGTGCTATCAGCACTGAGCAAATACAGGACTCAATTTTGCAAACCATGAGATCATCACGTGAGCTGAAATCAAGAGTTGGGCATTTAACCAACTGAGCCACACAGGTGCCCCATCAGTTTTCTTCTTTTAATTGATTTCTAGTTTCTTAACATTGTGGTTGGGAAAAATGTTTGATATATTTCAATTTTCTTAAATTTATTAAGACTTGTTTTGTGACCTCACATAAGTTGTAGGCCGGAGAATATTCTGTGTACATTTGAGAAGAATGTATTCTGTTTTTGAATGGAAACTTCTATAAATATATGTTACGTATCACTTTTGTAATGTGTAGTTTGAGTTCATTTTTTAATTTATTTTCTGCCTGAATGATCTATCCATTGTTGAAAGTCAGATTTTAAAGTACCCCTCCATTATTATTTTTTCTCCCTTCAGATGTTAAATTTGTTTTATATATTTAGGCTCTCGTATGCTGAGTGCATAAATATTTACTAGTGGTATATCCTCCAGATAAAAGGACCACTCTATCATTGTATAATGATCTTTTTGATCTCTTATTACAGTTTTGGCTTAAAGTCTGTTTTGTCTGATATTAAGTATGGTTACCCCTGCTTGCTTTTGGCTTCTATTTGCATTAGATAGCTTTTTTCTCCCTTTAGTTTCAGCCTATGTGTGTCCTTAAAGCTAAAGGGAGTCTCTTGTAGACAATATATAAGTCAGTCTTATTTTTATATCCATTCTGCTACTCTATGTCTTTTGATTGGAGAATTTTAATCCTTTTTTTTAATGTTTATTTATTTTTGAGAGATATATGGAGAGAGAGAGGAGGTGGGGGAGGGGTAGAGAGAGGGAGGGAGAGACAGAATCCGAAGCAGGCTTCAGGCTCTGAGCTGCCAGCACAGAGCCCCACGTGGGGCTCAAACTCACAAACCACAAGATTGTGACCTGAGCTGGAGTCAGATGCTTATCTGATTGAGCCACCCAGGCACCCCTACTTCCTTTTTATTTAAAGTAATTATTGATAGGTATGATCATACTATTGCCATTTTGTTAACTGTTTCCTGGTTATTTTAGAAATCCTTTGTTCCTTTGTTCCTCTTTTCCTTTGTGATTTGAAGATTTTTTTTTTTTTTTTTTTTTTTTTTTATTTATTTTTGGGACAGAGAGAGACAGAGCATGAACGGGGGAGGGGCAGAGAGAGAGGGAGACACAGAATCAGAAACAGGCTCCAGGCTCCGAGCCATCAGCCCAGAGCCTGACGCGGGGCTCGAACTCACAGACCGCGAGATCGTGACCTGGCTGAAGTCGGACGCTTAACCGACTGCGCCACCCAGGCGCCCCTGAAGATTTTTTTATGGTGGTGTGCTTAGCTTTATCTTTGTGTATTTACTCTTTGTGGTTATCATGAGGCATATATGCTATATACATAAAGCATATATATCAGTCTATTTTAAGCTGGTAACAACTTAACTTTGAGTGTATACAAAAGCTCTGAATTTTAACTCTCCCAACATTTTATGTTTTGATGTCACAATTTATACATTTTTACCATGTGTATCCATTAACAAATGATTATAGTTATGGTTCTTTTTAATAACTTTTATCTTTATACTAGAGTTGTAACTGATTTACCTACCACATTTACCACATTAGAGTATTCTGAATTTAATTATATATTTATGTTTACCACTGAATTTTATATCATCTTTTTCCTTTTGCTAATTGACATCCTTTTGGTTCAGCTTGAAGAACCCTCTTTAACCTTGCTTGTAAGACTAGTCTCATGTTGATGAATACCTTCTGATTTTTTGTTTGTTTGGGAAACGATTTATCCTTCACTTCTGAAGGACAACTTTGCAAGGTAGAGTATTCATGTTGGTATTTTTTTTTCTTTCAGCATTTTGAATATATCTTATTATTCCCTTCTGGCCTGCAAAGTAGCTGCTGAAAAATCTGCTGATAGTCTTTTGAGGGTTCCCTTGTATGTAACAACTTACTTCTTTACTGCTGCTTTTAAGATTATTTCCTTGTCTTTAACTTTTGGCAATTTAATTATAATGTGTCTTGGTGTAGATATCTTTAGATTCTTCTTATTTGGAATTCTATAGGATTCCTGGATCTGCACCTGGATGTGCATTTCTTTCCTGAGATTAGGGAAGTTTCAGCCACTACTTCTTTGAATAAGCTTTTTGCCTCTTTCTCTCTCTTTTCTCCTTGTAGAGCCTCTATCATGTGAATATTGGTCTGGTCTGCTTGATTGTGTCCTATAAGTGTCTTCAGTTATCTTCACTGTTTCTCCTTGATTTTTCTTCTTGGTACTCTAATTGGATGAATCCCACTGCTGTGTCTTTGAGTTTACTGATCGTTTCTTTCATTTGATTGAGTTTGTTATTGAATCCCTCTATTGAATTTTTCAGTTAATTTATTCTTCAATTCTATGGTTTCTGTTTGGTAGACTTTTAAAAAATACTTATTTATTTTTGAGAGAGTGCAAGGGGGAGGGGGGCAGAGAGAGAGGGACAGAGGATCAGAAACAGGTTCTCTATTGACAGGCTGACAGCAGTGAAACCGAGGTGGTGCTGCAACTCAGAAATCGCAAGATCATGACCTGAGCTGTCATACTTTCAACGAACTGTGTCACTCAGGTGCTTGCTGTTTGGTAATTTTTAATATTTTCTATTTTTTTGTTCTTGTTGAAATTCTTTGTTCATACTTTGCTCTCTGGATCTCGGTGAATATCTTGATGATTGTTATTTATCAAGTAGATTATGTACATCTTTTTCATTAAAAATCTATTTCTGGAAATTGATCTTGTTCTTTTGTTTGAAACATACTTTGGTTTCTTTATTTTGCTTGCCTTTTTGTTGGTTTCTGTGCATTAGATAAAACATCCACCTTCTAGGTCTTAACAGAGTGGCCTCAAGTAGGAGATAAACCTTATCTATCAGTTTGGCCTGGGCTCTCAGTTTTCTTTCAACCTTTGTGATTGTCCAAGCTGCCTTTTTGTTCTTAGTGAATCCCAGTAGTTGAAGGCATGCCGAGACCTATCATTGTCCAAAAGGAAAGGAGTGCCTTCAGTGCCAGATGTAGATTAAACGGAAGCTGGAAGCTCAGGCAGCAGCTGAAAATGTATGCAGTTAAGTCCTTTTCAGGGAAAAACAAGGAGATGGGTGTTCTGTCATTCTTTGCCTATCCTGGGCTCAGGTATATAGCCATAGGAAGGTGATCCTGACTGACTTCTATAGTCTTACTGGACTTGTAAGTGGAAGCCCCTTAGCTACTACAGTAGGCATACCAGGGATTCACCCTTTGAGCAGAAGCTGCAAAAGCTGGGGCATGGACATGTGTACATGCTCCTTCCAGGGAGATACTGGTGGCTTGGAGAAGACTACAAGCAGTCAGTGGGAGAGGTGTTGGTCAGTTTCCTTGGTTTTTAGGGATGAGTGCAGCCAGCCCCTATATGTGTGCTAAGTTAGAAGCCTGACTGAGGCAGCAGCTTTCAAAGTTTGCAGATGTATGCTTTCAGACAAAGACTAAATGACGGGCAATTTTGCCTGCTCTCTCTGCACTGAATCCTAGGGGCAGAGCCTTAACAGCAAGTGCTTCCACAATGCTAACAACTGCTCCTTTGTTTGCTGTTGGTGTGGACACAGTCTTTGTTAGCTTTATGTTTTGGGGGACTGTCCCTCAGTTGAAAGTCTTAAAAGTTAAGTACTAAATGTTAGGTCCAAACCCTGTGCTCCTCAGGGAGAAGCTGAGAGTTGGGAGTTCCCTCCCAAATGTGTGGTGTTGTGCCAGGGGTAGGGTTTATGGCAAAGTGTACCTCAGCCTTTCCTGCCCATTTTGATGTTGGTATTTTCTCATTTGCCTGATGTGTAGGAGTTGTTCATTAGTTTCTAGATTTCGTTCATTGCTTTGTAACTATAGATTTGATGTGTGGGGGGGAGAAGGGGAATTTGGGAACCTCCTACGTTTCCACCTTGATTGAGCTCCTCATTCATAACTATCTTGATGGTTTGTGTCAAACTTTTAGGCACTTGTAGATTTTTAACTGAAGCAATTAAGGAAGATTAAAGAATTTGAATCTTCTAACGTGTACACTGGCACCATTATAAAACAAGGAAAACAATCATGCCATGAGCATCATTGACATTGTATTCCAAGTTAAGCGATGAATGTTAAATGATCTCACAGCATCAGTTATAGCCAATACCGCAGCGTGTAATAATCACGGTTGGAACCAGAATTATTTTTCTTTCTTTTCTTTTTTTACATTCTTAAAAATTATTCCAAGAACTAAAAATGAATTTGGTTAGAATGAGAACACATAAAATAAAATAGGATAGCATGAAAAGAAAATAAATGCAAAATAAAGCAGTAACAATATAAACTGGAGTAGGAGGTTAATGCAAGTTAGGGAGAGATAAAAATGTAACCCAAATGTGCGAGCTCTAAAGGCATAAATCATTGTTCTAGTTGTTCCCTGATTTGGTTTTAAGTTGCCTGGTGTTCAAAATAAAAAGAGAGTCAATTACAGTTTGATGAGGAGAAAACATGCTGTTTTCCTCGTTCTAACACTAAGAAAGCATATGGATCCTTTCTAAAGGACTTAAATACATCCCCCACTGTAAATGCCGTAATTTCTTAAAACTGCTTTTCCTAGTACCCCGCAATAAAAATTCAGATCAAAAACACCAAAACAAAACTCAATGAAACTCTCTGCGAGGATGGTGAAAATAACATGCCTAAACCACAAAGAGTTTTGTGATGGTTAATCTTGACTAAAAGAAAAATTTAGAGTATGTTTATATGTGATACAACTAAGAGACCATACAGTGAGTACTTTGGGTGTGAAAATAACATTAAACTCTTCCACATATTAAAAAGCTGGATAGGGGAATCTATGTGCTTAGGCAGAGAAATGGCAGATAAGTTTAATGTAAAAGGGCATACCATAGCTATTCTAATCTTACCTATAAAATAATAGGACTCTGAACCATAGGAACAGTCCAAGAGAAGATCCTGGGATCTTTTACCATAGTTCAGAATTTTCTCAAATATTTTCCTTGGAATAACTAACATCATTGGATGAGCTCTGAAGATGGTTCCATCGTCAAGTAAGTTTGGAAAATATTAAACACCAGTTCCCTCTCTTGGATAATCATGATCTGCAGTAACACATTAGAGACCTGTAATAAAGGATATCTGATTAACTTTTCTTTGCCTAAGTTTTCCCAAACTTATTTGATCATCAAATCCACATGTTGACATCTTGTGTGACTAATATTCTATAAAACCATGCATTTAAAAACATTTTGTAGTTTCAGAAGACATTGACTTGATGTGCTGTTAAGATTAAAATAGCTTTAAAAATGTCATTGTGAAGAAAGTTCTAGCAAAGGAAACAATAGACATTAACTCAAAGCTCTTGCATACCACAGCCAGAATACAATTCTGGTCAATCTATTTCAAAAAAAGTGTGGCTTCCTCAAAATACCAAAAGGCTAGTGAAAAATTGTATATTGAACACTTGGAACATGGAAGAAAAACAGAAGTCAGAGTTCCTTTCTGTACTATTAAATCTGGTAAGATGACTTTTAAATGAATTTTTAAATGCTATAGCTGTGATTTCAAAGAAAGCATGGGAGTCTATTATCTAAGTGTTGTCATACTTCTGTTTTAAACAGATACTGATGTAAGTCTTGAAATGTCCATTTTTCAATTAAGAACTTTGATAAATACACAAATGTGAGTTAACCCAGTTGAGCACTTGACCTTCAAGAGAAATTGTAGCTGCTTGGTGCATGTAGTTAAATCGACGATTCAACTCTTGTACCCGATCAGAGACCACCTTGAAATATTTTTTTTTTTAAGTTAGAACTTGGAAAAAAAATAATCAAAATTTGAACTTGGAAGACAGATGACTTGAGCAGAGGCTTTGATGCCACCTGTTAGTCGCTATGTGTGCTGAATAATCTTTTTTGATTGTTTTCAGTAAAAACTCCCCTTATACTAGAGTAGTCAAAATTAATTCTGAAAATGGATAGGAAATTGCTGTGCAAATAACACATTGAAAAAATGTATGCTGTACTATCTTCAGAAAAAAGAAAAAAAGCTTTTCTGATAGTTTTGGGTGGCTTCCTCTCTTTTTTATAAATTCTATTTCTTAAGCATATGCTTCTTGCCACTTATTCTTTTTTAATGATCTTTATTAGACATGAGTACATGATCACATCATGGTACCTACCAGTAAAAAAACAAAAGCAAAAACTTTTCATACTCAAGCACTTTAAATGCATGGCTGTAAAGTGATGTGCAAAATAGTTTTGTTAATTTTAAATGCAGAACAAACACTTAAAGATGCATACCTGACGCTACTTGTGTAATGTCTAACTTACTGAAATAAAGCAATTTTTCTTCTAGGAATTAAGCCAATTTTTTGGGTTATTTGGAAAGATCAGACACATTTATCAGGACCTTCTTCAGAAACACATGTGGGGCTGTAAGCAATGTATTTCCTGGCTTCTGACATGAGCTAAACATCTGGAAAAGCCAAAGCTGTAATGAAGCTGTGAGTTGGCTGTGTTCTTGCACATTTCTTTGCAATGCCAAAGCAAGGCTGGAGCCCATCAGGCACCACTATCATCCTCATAAAGTGGAGGTCCTTTTGCAGGCCCAGATGTGTCTAAGGGTGGAGAGGAAGGATGGGGAACACTGCCAGACCTTCCTGATCCTCCCTTGCAGAAAGGCCAAGAAGAGATATGGAGAACAGCTTGTCTATTCTTCTCTATATAGTATTATAATGGAAGAGTAAATATTTTCCTCATAATGGCTCCCCTGCCTTCTGAAAATTTATAACCATGGTGTTGGTTTTCTATTGATGCTGTAACAAATAACCACAAATTTTGTGGCTTCAAACAATACAAATGTATAATTTTGCAGTACTGCAGGTCAGAAATCCTAAAATCAAGGTGTTGGTAGAGCTGCCTTCAAGCACTAGGGAAGGCTTGGTTTCCTTGCCCTTTCCAGCTCCTGGAAGCTGCCCATATTCCTTGGCCTGTGGCCCTCCATCTTCAAGGCAAGCAGCAGACTATCTTTAAATCTCTCTGTCTCTCTCTCTCTCATTGACCTACGCTTCTGTCATCACATCTCTTTATCTGACCCTGACATTCCTGCCTTCCTCAGAGGAACTTGGTATACACCAAGATAATCAAGGATAGCCTTCCTATCTCCATCTTAATAACATCTACGAAGTCTTTTGCTATCTAGTCTGGGGATTCAAATATGAACATCTTTGGCAGTTGGAGTGGGGGAGGCATTAGTCTGTCTACCACAATCATCTTGGTCATTTTGATTGCTTTTTTAGAATACTTTCATCATGTGTCAATTGGGACAATTATATTTACCTTATGGGATGTATCATGAGTCAACGAGATAATCTGGATTATGCAATATGGCAAAGCCCTTGAATGATGGCCTTGGGAAAATTTACTCTTTGAAAGTATTGTTCATTCAGAAGTACAAAGCTTGGATTCTGTACCCACTACTGCCTCTGTGACCTGAACAGGCAGCTTTGCCTTTTGGCTCTGTTTCCTCATCTGTATGCATAAGTGGAGTTTTCAGATCAGGCTATGAGGATTGGTAGCCCTGACATAAGTTTCAATATAACCCCACCTACAAAAGAAAGGACTTACAACCTTCCCACAGTCCCACCCACTTATTTATAAGAGTATTGGGGCAATGTTTCTCTGGTGTCCACACATCAGTTCTCAAGTCATCGCACTGGGTGCCCTCTTGGTTCTCTGGTCCAGCCAAGAAAACTGAGAATCTATAAGATAGGAAACAGTACAATATGTTAGACAACTAGGATTGGGAATATGAGAGGGGCCAACAAACAAAAAATCTCATGGACATTGCAAATAATTTTACAAAAGCAGCGTCAAAGAGAATGATAATGAAGACACTGCCATAGCCTCTGGAAAGGCAGACAGGATTAAAACCAGTATTCAGAGTCATCATCACATTATCTTAAGGCACTACTTCTGCACTGAGCCAGTCTATCTGCTGCAAATGCTCCTAAGTTTTATTGGCCAACATTTTATCTTACTCATCCCTCCATAGGAGAAAGGCCAAGTGGGTGACAGCCACTGTCCACATTCTTCAAATATGTGAAACAAATCCATCGGTGGTCCTGGGCACAAGGGATTTGATTTTTTCCCATTTTTTCCTTTGGTTGAAAGTGTAAGAGGAAGTGACATGGAAAACTGGGCTGGCTCTGCCAGCTCAGAGCATCTCAGAATAGTCCGTTCTAAGGTCTAGATGGAAGACTGGGGAATAGAGCAGGTGATCCCTGTTTGACTTTTGGGCTAAGTTACCATTTGTAATGATGACAAATTTTCATATTTCTTCCTTATTTCTCAATAGCTTCAAAATTCAAACGGAAAAGAGAAGTGCTATTTGTTTTTTGTTAAATGCTTTATGCTATCAACCAAAATCTATTTCTTCTTCTTCCATAGAAATATAATGTTAGCTGGGCCGATGGTTGCAACCAGGTGTGACCACGTGACTAACTTCGTGGGTACAGAATGTGGGTAGAAGTGTAGTATGTGTAATTTCTAACTTACTTTCTCAAAGATCCATGGTCTGGGAGAGTTCCTTCCTTTCCTTCCTCCTGGTTGGAAAAGACAGTGGCTAGAGCATATTGAGGATGGAAGGGTTGCCCGACCTGTCTGGGTGGCTTTGTGGAGTTAAGCCTATTTATAATAGACCAATGTCTATTTTTGACACGATGCACTTTTGGTCTCTTCATTATTACCAGATTGGCCTTTACCCCAACTAATACAGTTTACAAAAATTTTAAGAGCTAGCAATTTTAACATTTATTATCATGTGCTAGTGACTATGCTGAGCACTTTACATGTATTATCCTATTAGTTTTCCAGAAGATCCTATAAGGTAAACCTCATTATTTTATCTTCTTTTTTTTTTTAAATGTTTTTCATTTATTTTTGAGAGAGAAAGCGAGTGAGTGAGCAAGCATGAGTGGGGGAGGGGCAGAGAGAGAGAGGTGGACAAAGAACCTGAAGCAGGCTCCAGGCTCTGAGCTGTCAGCATAGAGCCCAACATGGGGCTCCAACTCACAAACTGACATCATGACCTGCACAGAAGTCCGAGGCTTAATCGAGACTGAGCCACCCAGGTGTCCCTATCTTCTTTCTACATAGAAGGGAACTAAAGGCACATAAAATTTAAATAAGATCCTCCTATCACACGTCTAACAAGAGAGCGGAGCCAGAGTTCAAACATAATGTACCCTGGCATATTGCGTTGGGACAGGGACTTGGGGCAGAGTGTTAAAGTCACAGTTTCAGAACAATTTCCAAGGAGCTTTAGAATAATGTATTTTGAGGATAGAGAGTATTTCTGGTTTGTCATGTTATCTCTGTGGTCAAGAATGGGGAGCATGTCCAGCAAGGAAAGCGGTATGCTTGAAAGAGCAAGCAGAACAGTCATAAGTGATGGAGGCAATTTTCTGTGGGCTTTCTGCAAATTTTGCAGAAGGTACCAATTTCTTTTGTTCGGAAACAATCTTTTCAAGATGTTCGTGTAGTGAACAGCCTCAGAACAGGTAGTGTCTCCTTTCACAGCAAAGGGTCAGGCATGCCTACCACCATTAAAAAAGATGAGCGTTCCCTCAGTTTAGGGTTCCTTTCTTTTAAGTGCATGTCAAGATGCTTGTCTTGCCTTGTGGGGAACCAACACAGATGCTAATCAGTTGATAGAATTAAGAGGAAGGGAAGTATCTTCAAAGGGAATAGAAATTAATACCCGAGAAAATAGATACCCACTTAGAATTTGTTAAATTCTAACTATGTTAACCTAATTCTAAAACACAGATTACAGTCTCTCTTCTAGGTCTTTATGCCAGAGTCCTCAAATTGGATGTCAATACCCTAAAATGTCAATAAATAGGTAGTTTAGAAAACATTTTAAAGATACAGCATCATGGAAAAATGAAGTTGAGAATAACTGTATAGATATTCTGCAAGCATTACAATATCCAGCATTATCTGAAACTATAATTCTGAAGAAAAGAAAATAAGCAGTTTCATGTATCAAGGGTAAAAAAGGTATTTGAGTATTTTGATTTTCCTAAGTGGAGAATAATGTGACCTTCTTGTATTGGGGAAAATATACTGGACCAGAACTCAAGATACATGAGGTCAGTGTATCACCAACTAAAGAGACTTGTACAGGATAGTCTGTTTTCTTTTCAAACATAAAATGGGGGGACATGAAATAAATCATTCCAAAGATCATATCTAACACAGAAATTATGTAATCACAGATTGTCAGAAGTAGAAGGAAATTGAGTAGTGATAATGTGATATATATACACATCAGAATTTTGAATTTTCTCATAAATTGTAAATGATCATTTCTAAAGACAGATCATTATAGTTCATATCTGCCTAATTCATCTCCAAGTATCTTTTAATGATAGTCTTCTTTACATTAAGGTAAACTCTAATAGCTTGTAACTTTTATCATTGATCCTCAATTAACTTCTGTACCATAAACAAGAATGTTTTTTCCCCCGCGTTAGTATGTCAGTTATCTGAAGCAATCATGTCACAGACAATTCTTTTGTTTTCTAGTGTCTTAGTTCCTGATTCCTATTAGTTCTTCTATGTATGAATTTGTATTCCCTCATGGTTCTCATTGGTTTTAAAATGTGAGTTGCTTCATGCAGGCTGTATACATCAGATACCACAGATATAATTTTGTCTATCCATCCTCCTGAAAAATTTCGTTGGAGCCTAGGGCCTAGGGCCTTTCTAGGGCCTAGTTTCAGAAGCTGATCCTTAGGAGCTGTGGATCCTGTCCAAGCTGGTGGTGGGATTGGAGGTGGGGAAGGAAGCCAAAACGTGTTGTGCCTAGGGTGAAGTTTTAAAAATTTCAATTAAACAGCACAGGAAAGCAAACTAGACAGACATAAATTCTATCCAAGCAAGTGTTGATATCTTAAAGATCATATACTAGGAAAGCAGACAAGTTTACCTAATGAAGGTGATTTTGCTTCTCAGGTGGGAGTCAGAGGGTCCCCAGGACAGGGTAGCCTAGGGCGGGCCTCCACATTCTAATAATTAAATCATAAGAATGTGTTGTTTTCCACATTTTAATGTACATATGAATTGTCAGAAATGCTTGTTAAAAATAAGATTTTCGGGGCACTTGGGTGGCTCGGTTGAGCATCCGACTTCGGCTCAGGTCATGATCTCGTGGTTTGTGGGTTCGAGCCCTGGGTCAGGCTCTGTGCTGATGGCTCAGAGCCTGGAGCCTGCTTCGGATTCTGTGTCTCCTTCTCTCTCAGCCCCTCCCCAACTTGTGTTCTGTCTCTCTCTGTCTCTCAAAAATAAATAAATGTAAAAAAAAACAATTAAAAAAAACAAGATTCTCAAGATTTTTGAGCATGAAGTGTCTTCAGAAATCTAACTTTTATAGCATTCTTCATATGATATGAATGCAAGATGGCCCATGAACACCCAGGAAAATACACTATTTCTGGTTTATTCATGGACCCCATGTCCTAAGGACCTGGACCATTAGTGAGGGACTCCCTCCTGATGGGAGGGAGTAAAATAGAAACTATTCAACTGGGTTCTTGAACATCAATCTCAAACTACACCCTATTGCACTTGGTTGGCTAAATGTTCATGGAATGAATGATTTCTTACTCCCTCTCTCTAACCACTCCCAAATCCTTGCTTGTTGAAAACATGTCTTTAATTTTAAAACTTCTCTCAATCCCTATAATTGTTTGTCTCCTACACAATCCTTTGCCATCTTATGTAGAAGATTTTTGCCCCTTAGTTTGCCTTTTCCGAGGTGTGGGTCAGCACATCATTCTAGCTGAGTTCGAGCTGTGATTGTAATCTAAAGTTTGTAAGATCATTGAAGTACAGAAGCAAAAGATGTCACTGTCCAGTGGAAGTGACTCCTATGGTAATGGAGAGGGAAGCACAGAGATGGAGGTGTGAACAAAAATGATGGGAGAATCACTAGATTTATGAGGGAGAATGGTCCATTCAGTTTTGTTCAAAGACCATTTAAGTTTCTTGTAGGATATTTAAAAACGGTACTAAATATTGTACAAAATAAACCATGGAAAGTCCGGGCCAGAAACTCAAAGGAGAGGTCTAGACTACACACAGAGTCATACATAAGTGATATAATTAGGTGAGATCATGAAGACAGAAACATACAGAGACAAGAGGAAAAGGGACAGACCAAACCTTATAAAAATGTCTATCTGTAGAGTTACAGAAGGTTGGACAGAGGGACAAAGAGTGATCCGAGATCAAGAAATTTGAGGACAATGATAGGGAAGCCAAGGAAAGAAAATATTAAGGAAGAAAAACTTTCCCCTTAATAGTACACTTGCACCCCATAAAATTGGAAATAGTGAAATTCAGAGTGTGAAGATTAAGTAAGAGGTCAGTGATGAAGTAAAGCAAGCAAGTCATAGCCAGCTGCTCTATTCAGTAATGAAAACAAAACAGAAGAATGATATAGTTTGATTTCTTTTCCTTAGAAGGGAATGGACTATGCTTGTATGCTGAAGAAACCATTGCACTGAAGATGTGAGAAAGCGGAGTAAGGGAAATCTGAGAGGATGGTTGGCAGAAACGTAAAAGTCACAGAGTAGAATACTGAAGTTGATGTCAGATTGTTTCCAGTCAAATTAGAATGTTATTGTAGCCAGAAATGAGGAGGCCACGGGGCCGGGGGGTAGATATTAGAAAGATGGGGTTAGATGAGTGGGGGGTAGATATTAGATGGGTTCACTGAGACAGAAGTCTTACGTTTTCTATAAAAGAGGTACAGAGGTAGGCAGACAAAGGTTGGGTTTCTGGCTCTAAGTTCTGAGGAACCTTGGCTCATCATATTGTGGCTTCACCTTTCTAGTTTCTAGCTTCTGTTTTACAGGCTCCAGGGAACTTCTAGCTCTGTCTTCATCACGTGCACACGTGCTGGCTAGCAGAGGAAAGGGCAAACGCAAACTAGGTTCCATGCCGCTGCATCATGTGTATTGAGGCATCCTCTGGAAGTTACCACACAGATTTTCCTTTCATATATTTGGCCAAAACTCACATTAGCTACACTTATCCATGAAGGAGGCTGGAAAATGTAGTCTTTTTCCCTCATTGTGACCAGAGGAAAGTCACAGTTCTCCTACAACGAAAGAAGGGAAGATGCTATTGCCAGTCGCTGCCACAGACACGGTAAACGTTTTTGGTGAGGCCATCAGTTCTGTCACTTTGTCTAGTTGACCAGGAAAAGAAGGTGTTGTGGCCCGGGCTATGGATGGGAGTGGCAGTTGCCAAGGAGGTGGTGAGCAATTTAAGTATACAAGCAAAAATACTGTTGAAATCCTGATACTGAGGTCCAGGCTGAGGGACTGAAAAAGAAGGGACTGCATGCTAGGAACTGGAGAGGACAATAAGGTGAAGAGCTAGTTGAACAAAGAAGATAGGATTGGGAAAGGAGAGAAAATAGTGTGATTAGAAAAGCAAATTTCAAGTTGGCAGAGTGAAGGCATTTACATGTGCTCCAAGTCTGAGCTGTGGCTGTACTCCTCTGGAATGGAAAAGTAGATGATTAGAGTTGATGTGTAGGAATTACAGAAGGATCCTTGAGGATGATGATGTCAGGAGATAAAAGTGGAAAGGGACATTGACCTGGAGACTAAAAACCAAGATGTTCATCAAATCAACAGTGAACAGATTGAGAAGGATTAGTGTCCTGGAGTGACTGGGTGGCTCAGTTGGTTAAGCGTCTGACTTCAGCTCGAGTCATGATCTCGCAGTTGGTGGGTTCAAGCCTTGCATCGGGCTCTGTGCTGACAGCGTGGAGCCTAGAGCCTACTTCAGATTCTGTCTCCATCTCTGTCCCTCCCCTGCTCATGCTCTGTCTCTCTCTCTCTTTCTCTCTCAAATATAAAATAAAACAATGTAAAAAAAGGATTAGTGTCAGGCACAGATTTACCTCCAACTGAGAAGAGGTTACATGGCTATCACAGGGAAATAGTAAAAGCAGATAGTTATTGAGTAGTTGCTATGTGGCTATCATCAAACTGTTTATTTAATATGAAAATGATTTCTTTGTTAATGTCTATTTTTGAGACAGAGTGCGAGCGGAGTAGAGAGAAAGAGACGCAGAATCTGCAGCAGACTCTAGGCTCTGAGTTGTCAGCACAGAGCTGGACATGGGGCTCAAACTCATGAGCTGTGAGATCATGAGCTGTGACTGAGCCAAAGTCGGACGCTTAACCAACTGAGTCACCCAGGTCCCCTAGAAAATGATTTTTAAGTAAACTATTTTGGAATAATTTTAGATTTAAATTAGAGATGCAAAAATAGAGCATTTTTTTAAATGTTTATTATTTTTGAGGGAGAGCAAGCAGGGGAGGGAAAGGGAGAGAGGGAAACACAGAATGGGAAGCAGACTATAGGCTCTGAGCTGTCAGCACAGAGCCTGAGGTGGGGCTCAAACTTACTGCGAGATCATGACCTGAGCTGAAGTTGGCTGCTTAACAGACTGAGCCACCCAAGCACCCCGAAAAAATAGAGCAAGTTTTCATCCCCTTCATTCAGGTTCCTCTAACACCACACAGTGTCTTTCATAGCCATGGGACATTGGTGAAACAAGGAAATAAATTAATGTCAAGCAAACTTTATTGGGATTTCTGTAACTGTTGCTGTTTTTTGTCAAATTGGACCCTTGTTTGCAGCTGTGTCCTTTTTCAATGGCAGGATGCAATCCAAAATGCCGTAATATATTTAGTGCCCATTTACCTCCTTAGTCTCCTTTGGTCTGTGACAGTGTCTTGGTCTGTTTTTCTTGAGCTTGACATTTTACAGAATACTCAGGAATTTTGTGCATTGTTTCTCACTTCAGGTTTGTCTGATACTTTCACACAATTAGACTGGGATTCAGTAGAGCTGAAGTGTGCTTGTCAGAGCATCACTTAGGGAGAACACGCTGCCATGACTTACCCTTGGTGATGTCAACCCCAATCACTGGGTTAAAGCAGTGCTTGCCAGATTGCTACAGTGTAAAGTCATTATGGTTTTTGTTTTTGTTTTTTTTTTTTTTCCCTTTTCTGGACTCTGTTCTTGGGAAGCAAGTTACTAAGTTCGGCCCACATTCAAAAGGAAGGGGTACTAAGCTCCATCTATTGGGAGAATGTAGTATCTACAAACACTTAGGATTCTTCTATAAAGAAAATTTACCCCTTCTTGCTCATTTATGTGTTTAATCATTTATATAGATCAGGATGGACTCAGAATATTTATTTTATTCTTTGGGTTTTAATCCAATGCTGTTGTTATGTTATTCAAATTGTTCCAGTTTTGGCCATTGGGAACTAAGTAGTTTATCATAAATCATTTATTGAATCCTCCAACAATCCAGTGAGGCAGGTATTATGGTTATCCTTATTTTGTAGAAACTATGACTCAGAGTAAGAGATCTTCCCAATGATTCATATCATATATGTACAAAGCCAGGAATCACACTCCAGAGCCTGTGTGCTAAGCTTTGCTATGCTCTCAGAGGGAGAAGATGTTCCACAATGTCAGTCAGTGATTAGCAGAGGTAAGATAAGAGACAACAGGTTTTGCAGCAGTTCATCATAAAGGCAGGAGTTGCAGAATGGATGAGCTTCCAAAGGTACAGTATATAGAAAAAAAAAAAAAAAAAAGACAAAATGTCAGAACCAAGTCTGTTACCAGGTGGAAGAAGGGAGAGTAGCTAACACAGGAAAGACAAGGACTGATAGAAGGTTTCAGGACAATGGATGTCACGGAAGCTAAGGGAAGAAAAAAGTTCACCGATGGTACAAATGGTACAATTTGGCCTGCAGGGATAGAGAATTAGCCTCTGGTGGGAAGGAAGTTAAGTGAACGTCCATAAAGCATTTTAATAGAAAGATGAAAAATAAAACAAGATTTTAGGAGGTAAAAAATTATTTTAGAGAAAGGAGGTAAAGAATTTAGTAAGAAAAGGATGCAGGGTCAAGTAAGTATTTTCCAGGCTGGAGGGAGAAGCAGCACAGAGAGAAGTTTATAGAACAAAGACTGGACAGGGGCAATGTAGACACTATGTGCACAAGACTTGGAAAGGCAGGGTATTCATCTGGAAGTTAGGGGAAGCTCTCCTCACATACAGTAGGTGAGCCTAAGAGATCAAGGGTAGTGGCACTGTTGAGGTCAAGGTACAGACACACTAAGGATGCGTTACAGGTTTCTGATGATTTCAATTGTATTAGTAACACTAGAAGCAAGGTCACCCGCAGACACTGGGAGGCAAACATGAGAGTACTATCCAGTCCTGTGAGTAACTACCACCACTGGTCAGTATTTGACAGGCTCGGTGAAGGGGCACAACTGGAAGTCATTCCTGCTGATCGAAGCCACTGGAGTGAAAGCAAAGACAATTATCATGATCTCGATTTTTTTACTTGATGTTTTCAGATCAAATGGTTAAAACTGAATATGGAACTCTTAGACAAAAGACACAGTATTTCTAAAATGTCCAAATTAAGTATGGTGTTGGTCACTTGCCATGCTTATATGTCGAGCGTTGAGAAGAAATATCTAATGATTGTAATGATTGTAATGGCTAAACATAAGACTAATGTAAAAAAAGTTAATAGAATGAAAACTGTTGTTTTAGGATTTTTTTCTTCAAATAATTCTAATTGCAACATTCTTAGTGAATGTTTTCCTGAGTTTAATGCCAAAGGTGTAACGTATCATTTATATTTGTTAGAGGATAGGCTTAAGCAATAATTTTTCTAATCTGAGAACAAAATACAACATGAGTTGTTTTAAAAACTCATCAAATATTATTAAAAGCGGAGTTTTAAAATTTAATCTGAGACACTAACACCACTACATCTGTAACACCAATACAAAGTTTAAAAGAGTACTCCATTTCAGAAGCATTTTAATCTGCGACGTTACTTGAAGAGCCTTTTTTATATCCATGTAAAGGCTAAAATATCCATGGGCAGAATTTCATAAATTATTTCTTCGTGTCTCCTTCAATATTATAGATGATTGCCTTTAATATCGTTAAAACACTGTACTAAACATGCTCTTTTCCTCTATATGAACCAGAAAGAATTTACATTAAAACATGTAATTTATACTTGATTTTATTACCATATATTATTGTATACAATTTTGTTTGATAAGGATATTATAAATCATATTTTGAACAAAATATGTATGACATAGGTATGCAGTAATATTTTGAAGAAAAAAGTCATGAAAACATCTACCAAAAATTTAGTAATACTGAAAAACACTAGTTGGTGCAGAGTAATGAATGAAAGCTTCCTCATACACTGGAACACAGGCAAATCTCCTGGTACCGGAAGAACAACTTGGTTTAGGAAAAGTTCAAATTAGACATACCCACATACTCAGAAGTGCACATTATCTAAGAAATGAGTCCCTCATTAGACCAGCACACGGAGCATTCTCTGTTTGGCACTTAGCAATACAGACAAATGTGTATTTGGTTTAATGTGATTTTATTATTCTTAGATACATTTTATTTTATATAGATAAAAATATACAATATTGCTTTAAAAGTTTTTAATTTTGTAAGTGTAGAACTGTCATCCTATTCACACTTTAAAAAGCCTATTTTTCCACTAAATAATTCACCCAACGGCATGTGGAAGACACTAACAAAAATGGTTATTGTGAAGGCTTTTAATGAAAAGCTTAAATGTAAAAATGGAATATTAAGCCAGACCACTGGTCTAAACCTTTAGTGATACCTCATACTGGAAACAAATTATGAAATGTTTTAGACAAATTGGTTTTTTTCCTTAAATTGATTCTATGGATTCAAAGAATGAACTGAAAATTCATAGAACTGACATATTTTTTCTGAAGCCACTTTGATATTCATTAATTTACTAAAAAAAAAATAAGTGAAAATAGTGCATTTTAATACTATACCTTGGTTTAAGATTCCATCATGTTTTTTATAGAATACATGAAAAATGTGCCTGCCCTTCAGATGTCACATTTAAATAAATGAGTCTTTTTTAAAAATTACCTGAGGACAGTAGAGTTATCGGGGGGATCATTTGCCTTACCAGTAATAAAGGCCATTGTATCCTAGAAACAATGTACTGTTTGAAGTTAAGAGAATGGCATGGGTGTCTTAAGACCAAAGTAAAAGCAGTTGGATTCATTATTTGATATTTTGAAAAGACGCAAGACTATATGTAAGACTCAAATTACGTGCATATATAAGGTATAGACTATTTTCAAATGAAAGCTTGAAAATACTTTAAATATAATTTTGTTCATTATAAACTATATAAATGCACCAATCGTGTCACTCATAACAATACTTTGCATCAAACATTGCCACGTTCAAACTTCACGCTCCTCAAATATGAGAAAAAACAAATAGTTTCCACTGTACTAGTAAGTGAAAGTTATAAAGTCAACACATTCTACCTTAAAGTTCATTCTAGGTCTAAAGTAGTTTTTAAAGAATTTATACACAGTGAAATGGTGATTAAAGAGCTAGAAATAAAGCTACTTCCTCCTCGTTGCAAGTTGATAAACACGGTCCCATTCAAGCAGATCTTTGCACACCTGCAACACTGAACCACCATGGTGGAGATTTCAGTAAAGGTAAGTTGCAGTGTATCTCTTTCTCCCGAAAACACTGTTGACATTTTAGTGCTTCAGTCTTTATTTGATCAAAAAATAATTTGGAAAGACATTTTACTTTCAAAATTTTTCAACGTAAGGCACATAGCAACATTTAATATGTAGAAGCAACTAGGTAATAAATATTTTTTCAATCATAACTTGCCCTTTTCCTGAAGAAAGTGGGTGAGTAGTGCAGTTAAAACATGCCTGGACTAATACAAATGACTGAATTTAAGAAATACAAATAATATTTGTGTGCAGAAAGTTATTAAAAAGTTTACTTTCTATCAAATATACATCCTACAGTGTTATAGGTATAAAAAATTGTGAGGCACTTACACAACAAAGGAGGAAAGCACTGAGATTATCTTTTTATAAAAGCACCAAACCACTTATTTTAACATCTGAGATAAAAGAAGATGAAAGTAAATAGTTTGTTATTTGGTGTACTAATAAGAATAGATAAGTTGAAAACTCAAAAGTATTCCATTTTTTTCTGACAGAAATTTTTTATTTAAAAGTGTCATAAAGTTCCCCTGAATAAATTTTGTATATTCTCTAGTACTCAGACTATAAAGTGAATTCAATAAAGATAGCATCTCCCTCTCTCTGGCAGTACACTTTCTTTTTTAATGACTATAGTATATGTAGTTTTGGTAATTTTTTTTTAACTCTTAAAAACATTAAAATTTGGTTTGGAATAATAGTGCGAACAACATACATCAATGCCTCCATGTAAAGTTGCTGATGTCCAACACTGATAGTTCTATTATTCTGTAATCTTCTTTAATCCATGGTGAAAAATGGGCTTGGCATTACAGGAATCCACTGGATGTCAAATCGGGGAAAGGTCTGGCTTCTGACATGTGATGAAGGGGCTGAAGGTGTGTGGGAGTCTGAGTGCTATTTATATTATTTAATTCAGCTGGATAGGTTTCATTTAAAACTCCTCCATTCTGAAACTGCAAACAAAAATAGCAATGCAACTTATTAGATTTTTCAAGCATCTTAACCCACTAAATGATATATTAAAAAGTGTTTTTAAAATCTTTGTCTTGCATGTTAAACTTCAGATTCTTTACATCATTCAATGAAGACCAACACAGCAAATATTATGTATTAGCTGCATTTACAACAATTTGGTTTCTCCATTAGATGGTACAGATGTGTGATACATGGGTCTCAGCTCAGAAGTGGTATTAGGAGAGTATTTGATTAACAAATTGCCTTTGGTCTGGATAGGAAATGATGGATCAGAGAGTACCAGTTATGAATCACAGTTAGATATATCCATCATACATAGGTTGGCTTTGACCAGATTTCATCTCAGGCAAGTTCTGGGTACCAAAGTCTTGACTGCATTCAAAATGACTAGACTGGACTGCAGACGTAGAACTTTTCTATAAGAGGTCATTTCTGATAGAAGCATCTTAATATTCCTAAAATATTACAGCATGGGTATGATTTCCTAAACCATTTTTATTTGTTACAGGCTTTTAGTAAGTGCTATTAAAAAGTATCCTAATTATAGATTTTTATCAAATAAAATGCTTGCTCTTGTCTTCTTATAATGCAAATAGTCTAATGCGTCTACAATTGCTACTAAAAAAAAAAAAAACAAAAAAAACCAGATACATAGTCTGTACGCTTTTATAGATTATAGGGCCTTTGTATTGGATATAGTTAGTGAAAGTTATGGAAATTTTCATATAGATCAAAATCATACCCTTAATTCCTTGAAATACAGATTTAAAAGATCCTCTAAAACACACATTAAATATATAGTGAAAGTCATATAATCCAGGTCTTCAGTGAATGGCAGCTGTGGCGCCTTCAAATGGAAGTTATTATGCAGAGAATGGTAGCCTTTAAGTTACTCTTACCAGTCATTAACACAATGCAAGTCAGCAATTGTCTTGAAGTATGTTATCAAAAACAATGCTATGCAATAAAATAATACTGTGAGCCACGTAGGCAATTTTTAAAAGTAACTCCCTGGGGAAATACATAGGTCTACAGACTTGCTATTAACTCACTGTTCATAAAGAAGTAACACAAAGTGGCAGGGAGGGGAGAAAAACAAAAAACTTGAAAGAACCTGGTAATGAAATTTTAGGTTATGTAAATTATTAAGTTGTCAACAACTTACTCAAGTTACCTATCCATGGTACTTCATAGCAATGTTGTGAGAGTGTACTGAATAATTCTGATATAATTGAAGATGTCAGAAATGAGGATAAGAAAAACTTTCATTACCATTTTCTATCAAAAAACTCATATACAAGCCAAATGTAAGACAATTACAAATGTTAACTTGAATCTTTGTTGCTAATCTATAATACACAGAAAACAGAAACCACTGAACTTAGTTTAAATCAAGATTTTCTTCAAAAGCCTACTTAATTATACTATAAAATGAACTCAATATTTTCTAACAGAAAAGCATGAATGAAAAAATGATGTATTCCCCAGTGGCCACAGAGAGCAGCTACCATTACTGTTTAAATATATATATATATATATATATATATATATACACACACACACACACACACACATATATACACACACACACACACATATATATGTTTAAATGTAAAAAATATATATACATAATCTAAAATATATATACATATATATATATATATATATATATATATATATATATATTAGATTTAAAGTGTGCTTGCTGCTAGAAGTATTCTGATGACATAGTTTAAAGATATAGGGGCTCCTGGCTGGCTCAGTTGGTAGAGCATGTGAGTTTTGATCTCAGGGTTGTGAGTTCAAGCCCCTTAAAAAATAAGTACAAATTTTGGGGGGTCCTGGGTGGCTCAGCCTGTTAAGTGTCCAACTCTAGATTTCGGCTCAGGTCAGGATCTCACAATTCATGAGTACAAGCCCCGCCATGGGGTTCTGTGCTGACAGTGCAGAGCCTGCTTGGGATTCTCTCTCTCTCCCTCTGCTTCCCCTGCTCGATCTTTCTCTCTCTCAAATAAACAAACAAAACTTCTAGACAAGTAGAAAATTTAGCACAGTACCCAGCTTGACCACATGAGAGAAAGCCAGTAAGTTACACTTTTTTACAAGATGCTAGAAAAAAACATTCCATCTTGAAGGATAAAATGAGGATTGGGCAGATAACATGGAGGGATTACCATAGAACACTGAGGAGCCTCAGACTGAATTCAGGGATCACCAAGGACAAAGGTGTCTGAAAAAAGCACAACTGTATTGACTTTAACCTGATTTTAACACATACAAAAAAGATTGAGCTTTAAGAAATTACTTTTAAAAATGCAAATATATATTTGAAGTCTGATATTTAAAAAAAAAGTTTTTTTTTTTATGTTTATTTACTTTTGAGAGAGAGAGACAGAGAGTGAGTGGGGGATGGAGACACAGAATTGGAAGTAGGCTCCAGGCTCTGAGTGGTCAACAACAGAGCCCAAAGTGGGGCTGGAACTCACAAACCACGGGATCAAGACCAAAGTTGGACGCTTAACCAACTGAGACACCCAGGCGCCTCTGAACTCTGAATTTTTAAAGGGTCCTGTAATTATTAAGAACAGAGATAAACCAAAGGATCTATTCTAAACAATATATGACATACTCATGTTGCTGTAGCCCTTGATTTTTTTCTCCTTGGCTGTTCAGTTAAAAAAGATCTATTAGTATTAGTAACACACTACTACTGGAAAAGTACTGGCTTATTAAAAAATAGTCAAATAAAAAATTTACAATTGAGGTCTATAAATGTAAGAAGAATCACTAAAAAGGTTTACTCAGCCTGAGAAAACCCTTACCTTGTTTAAAAATGCCTGTGGGTCCGGCATTGTTGGATTGTACCGCATCTGGGCCTCGTGGCCGTGCGGAGGTTCCGGCTGGCACTGGTACATGGACACAGCCCCGGCATAACACGTCTGAGGAGTTACTATGGGCGGCTCTGGAGTAAGTCCGTGTGTTTGGTTCTCAGGAGCTTGTAAACACGTGAAAAAATCTTCTAAATTAGAAGTAGTAGGGTACGGGGATGGTTCGAAGTTCCCTAAGGGAAAGTCTAACTGTGGCCCCTGGGAATGTTGTGGCAGCACAAACTGATCACAGGGGATAAAGTTGTGTGTATAAGGCATAGCATCCGTCTCAGATTTGTAGGGACACTCTTGACTGGTCCCAGGTAAGTCTGAAAGGACATTATACTGCTGTAGCTCTTGCTGCGGACAACCAAAAGGCACAGACTGGTTAGCGCTCCAATTGGCAAACATGCCATTAACTTGCATATGCTGCATTTTCTGACACAGTTGTTGCTGCTGCTCCGATGCTACGAGGTTTTGCTGGTGCTGCAGCCGCTGCTGCTGCTGCTGCTGTTCTAGCTGCAGGTGCTCCTGTACCATACAACTTGAGTTCACAGCCACGGCCTGTTGCTGCTGGTAACCGGGACACTGGAAGGCAGGCTTGCTTAAAGAATCTTGGACATAGGTCAGGATTTCATCTGTGAGGTCAATATCTCTGAAGTCATCCTCACCAGAAAAGTCAGTTCTGAAAAATTCCTCATTCTGTTCCATGTCTTTGATATCTTCAAAATCAATGCCTAGGTGTTTCATAATGCTGTACAAGTCACTATTTCTGTTGTCTGCAAAGGGCCCTGATTGACCTCCAGAGATTGCTGGGTTCATATCCTGAGACTGACCTATTTGCTCATGTTTCAGGATACTGTTATTTCCCACTGGTGCCATACTGTCTTGCCAATTACTGCATTCATTCATAGGTTCGTTAAAAAGATTTCTTTCAAAAGCTGTGTTACTGGAAGCAGGATAGAGATAAATAGACTCATCTTGTTGCATCATGGCACCCAGGAGGGAATTGGGATTGAAAGATTCCTTATTTAGAGTTGATGTGGTAGCAGACTCTCTTCCACAAGCAGTAGTTTTAGTCCTCACTGGTAAGGGATCCATCATGGGAGGAAAAGGGTTATTTACCTGGTATAACACAGCTTCTCCAGAAGTAAACATAAAAGGCAACTTCATAGTTCGTTTTCGTAAATGCTCTGTTCCTTCTTCATCTCTAAAATTGGGTATGAGAAAAAAAAAAAGTTATATCAAACACTTAGAAAAATGTAATAGAAAAACAATATAAAAGCAAAATACATTGTAATTGAGTTTGATCTGGAACATGAACTTTACTTTGACATAAATGTTCCAGATAACAAGTGTTAGAAAACTTGTTAGAAAAATTTAAGTGATTTAGAATTTATCCCAGAATTTAGTCATTATATCCATTCTCAGTTTCCACCCCTGAAATCCTCCTGAAAAAAATAAATTCAAAGTGGAATAAAGATCCAAGTATAAAAACAAACTATAACACTTAGGAATTAACCATCCCAGCCAAGGCAACCCCTGTGCAGAGCAACTAGGGACTCCTTGCCCTCTACAGCACTAGTCATTCAGCCAAATGTGCCAGAGACATGCAACCTACATAGGAGATCTTCCTACACAAGTCTGCTCCTTCAAGATTGGGAGTACCTGTTAAACCTAATGAGAAAGTCAAAATGAGAAAATAGGATAACACTTCGAACAAAAGAGTAAGACAAAACTTGAGAAAAACTAAACAAAATGGAGATAAACAATCTACCTGATAAAGAGTTCAAAGAAATGCTCACTGGACTTGGGAGAAGAGTAGACAAACTCAGTGACTGCTTCAGCCAAGAGACATAAAATATAAAAAAAAAAAATCAGAGTTTAATACAATAACTAAAATGAAAAATACAGAAGGAATCAACAACAGGTCAGACGATGCAGAAGAATGGATCAGTGATCTGGAGCACAGGTAATGGAAAGTAGGCAAGGAGAACAGCAAAAAGAAAAAGGATAAGTTAAGGGGTCTCTGAGACAACATCAAACACACAAACATTCACATTATAGGGCTCCTAGAAGAAGACAGAAGGAAAGGGACTGAAAAATTCCCTAAACTGGGGAAGGAAACAGGTTTTCTGGTCCAGGAAGCAGCCAAACTCTGCAGGCCAGAAGGGGCTGTCATGAGATATTCCAAGTACTGAAAGGAAACAAACCTACAGCAAGGCTATCACTCAGAATTGAAGAAGAGATGAAAACTTTCCCACACAAAAGTTAAAGGGAATTCATCACCACTAAACCACTTAAAAGAAATGTAAAGGGACTTCTTTCAGGAAAAAATAGGTCACAACAAGAAGTGAGAAAATTAAGAAAGGAAAATTGTCACTGGCAAACCTAGAGTACAGGCAGGAGATCAATCATTTATAAATGCATGATTTAACCTTATGATGATGAAAAGACAAAAGTAGTAAAAATGAATTAGATCTAAATATTAGTTTAGGTAATCAAAGATAAAACATACCATCAAATATATAAAAAATGGAGAGGGCAGCAAAAACATAGTACTTTTAGAAATGTGTTAAAACTTAAGCAACCATCAACCATCAACTTAATATAAACTGCTATATACTTGGGATGTTATATATGAACCTTAAGGTTACTGCAGACCAAAAATATGTAAAAGATTTAAAAAATAATATCAAATAAAGAGAAAGAAATCCAAGTATGACACTGAAGAAAGATACCCATCAAAAGAGAAGCAAGAAAATAAGAAGGGAAAAGAGAAGAACTACAAAAAAAAATCAGAACAGTGAACACAATGGCAATTAATGTATTAATTAAATATAAATGGTCTAAATGCTTCAATCAAAAGATACAAGGTGACTGGAAAAAAACCAAGACCCATCTATATGCTACCTATAAGAGACTAACTTCAGACTAAAGACAAATTCAGACTAAAAGTGAAGGGATATGAAAATATTTTCCATGCAAATGAAAGCAAAATAAAATAAGCTGGGGTAACAATACTTAAAAGACAAAATACATTTTAAAACAAAGACTATAACAAGAGACAAGGAAGGCATTGCATAATGATAAAGGGGTCAATCCAACAAAAGGATATAACAAATGCAAATATCTATGCACCTAGTAGAGGATCAGTAAATATATGAAGCCTAAATGAAAGACATAAAGGGACACAAAATGACAATAATACAACAGTAGTAGGGGACTTGAGCACCTCACTTACATCAGTGGATAGATCATCTGGGCAAAACATTAATGAGGAAACAGTGGCTTTGAATGATACATTAGACCAGATGGAGTTAATCTATAACAGGGAATTCCATCTAAAAGAAGTAGAATGCACATTCAAATGCACACAGAACATTCTCTAAGACAGATCATGTTAAGTCACAAAACTAGTGTCAGTAAATTTGAGACTGAAATCCAAACAAGGATTTTTTCTGACCACAGATAAATGAAACTAGAAATCAACTGTAAGGAAAAAAAAAAAAAACCTAGAAAAAACACAAATACATGGAGGCTGAACAACAGGGTATTAAAAAACCAAAGGAATGACAAAGAAATGAAAAAGGAAATCAGAAAATACCTGGACACAAATGAAAATGGAAATACAGTGGTCCAAATCTTTGGGACACAGCCAAAGTAGTTCTAAGTAGTTGAAACCAATACAGGCCTATCTCAAGAAACCAGGAAAATCTGAAACAAATCTAACCCTTCACCCAAAGCAACTAGAAAAAGAATAAACACAAAGTTAGAAGGAAGGAAATACTAAAGATCAGAGCAGAAATACATGAAATAGAGACTACAAAGAAATGATTAATGAAACCAACAGCCTTTGTAAAGATAATCAATAAAACTTTAGCGAGGATCAAGAAAAAAAGAGAGAAAATGCAAATAAATAAAATCAGAAATAAAAGAAGTAACAACCAACCCTACAGAAATATGAGAGACTATATGAAAAATTGTATGCCGACAAATTGGAAAACAAAAACAAAACCAAATGATTAGGACTGCACCAAAATAAAAAGCTTCTGCAAAGTGAAAAAAACAATCAACAAAATGAAAAGACAACCTACTGAATAGAAGATATTTGCAAATGATGTATCTAATAAGGGGTTAATATCCAAAATATATAAATAATTCATACAACTTACCAAAAAGAATCTGATTAAAAAGAGAACCTGATAGACATTTTTCCAGGGAAGATAACAGACGACTAACAGACAGATGAAAAGATGTTCAACATCACTAATTATCAGGGAAATGCACATCAAAACTACAATGAGATACCACCTCACACCAGTCTGAATGGCTACCATCAAAAACAAGAAATAACAAGTGGTAGTGAGGGTGTGGAGGAAAGGGAGCCCTCATGCACTGTTGGTGGGAATGTAAACTGGCACAGCCACTGTGGAAAACAGTATAGAAGCTCCTCAAAAAATTAAAAAAATAACCACCACGCAATTCAGTAATTTCACTGCTGGGTGTTTACCCAAAGAAAATGAAAACACTAACTCAAAAGGAGAGAGACACCCTTATGTTTATTACAACACTGCTTACGATAGCCAAAATATGGAAGCAACCTATTGAACAGAAGAGAGGATAAAGAAGATATGGTATATTGCTCAGCCATAAAAAAGAATGAAATCCTACTATCTATAAAAACATGGATGGACCTAAAAGGTGTTACACTAAGTGAAAGTTAGAGAAAGATGAATAGCATATGATTTCACTTACATGGAATCTAGAAAACTAACAAAACACACACACACAAAAACAGATACAGTTTCATAAATAGAGAACAAATTGGTGGTTGCCAGACTGAAGGTGCTGGGAGGATGGGTTAAATAGACGAATGGGATTAAGAGGTATAAACTCCCAGTTATAATAAATTATGGGGATGAAAAGTACGACACAGGGAATACGGTCAATAATACTGTAATAACTTTATATGCTGACAGATGGCAGCTACACTTACGGTAAGCACTACATAATGTGTATCATTGTTGAATCACTATGTTGTACATTCGAAACTAATAAAATATTGTATGTTAATTATACTTAAAAAATCTTAGAAATCTGAGTGGGAAGAGTCATGTGTAAATAAAATGTAGAATCTCTATAGGAAAATACTAGCATAATTGACATAAAAATTAAAAATCTTACATGGCACAAGCATTCATAAATCAAGTTTATACATGGATAAAACGTGTCATGTTTGTAATTTCACATGTATACTACATATAGTATGTGTGTGTATAAATATATCCAACTTAACACCCATAGGAAGTAAAGAGCTCCAATGAGGACCCAGAGAGAAGCAAACAACATAGGAGAAAATAGACAAACAATATGAACGGACAATTCATAGAAGGAAAATGCCCTAGAAAGATACAAAAGATGTCCTGCCTCATTGGTAATGAGAAAATGCAACCAATAACCTTTGAATAACTAACAAGCAAACTCAAATAGTAAAAATATGAACAGCCCAAATGAAACCACTGATAAATGAAGAGCACTATACCTGCAATAGAACATAGATTCTTTACCAGAGCACATGGGATATGTTACTAACACTGACTATATATTTAACCATAAAACATTTGATCATAAATGATACAAAAAATACAAATTTCAAAACACTGACATCACACACAGAATGTTTTCTAACTTCAGTGGAATTGATGTAAAATTCAATAACAAAAACACCAGGGGCACCTGGGTGGCTCAGTCGGTTGAGTGTCCAACTTCGGCTTAGATCACAATCTCAAGGTTCATGGGTTCAAGCCCCACATTGGGCTCTGTGCTGACAGCACAGAGCCTGGAGCCTGCTTTGGATTCTGTGTCTCCCTATCTCTCTGCCCCTCCCCCACTCACGTGCACTTGCTCTAGAAGACATTAAGAAAATTTTTTTTTAAACAAAAAACCCAGAAAATCCCCAATGTAAAAAGTACATACTACTATATTTAAAAATCATGAATAGAAAAAACAAGACACATCAAAACACGAGGACTGTAGTTAAAGTTGTGCTTAAGGGGGAATTGATAAAGGCTGGAAAAATAGCAAATATACCCAAAGAGGGTAGAAGGAAAGAAGTAATAAGCAGATATAAATGCAGCAGAAAACAAGCAAACAATAGGAAAAATCAACAAAACAAAAGTTGGATCCTTGAGAGGATTAGAAACTAATGGCTTTGTAGCAATATTATTTGAGAAGGCAGTTTGCTAATAACAATGTTTCTTTAAAAGTCAGTACAGATACTACAAAATGAAAAGGAAATACAGCATAAAAGAGAAAAATCATCATCATGTTAATGAATCCAGAAATACTTAACAAAATTCAGCACCCATCATGATAACATTTAGTAAACTAAAGAGAAGGGAAGCTCTTAAATTAAAAACATATATATATATATACACACACACACATATATACACACACACACACACGAATATATATATTATACGTATATATACATGAGTGTACATATACTTAAACAAAAATATATATTTAGTAGCAAAATGTATATAATCTATATGGATATATGAATATAATGTATATAAATACAGAATATATGTATATATGTATGCATGTAGTATCTAGATATTGTATATGTGTGTATACATACACACACGTGTGTGTGTGTGTGTGTGTATAATTTAATAGCAAAAGCACTACCACAACATCATACTTGATGATAAAATATTAAAAGATTCCCCCTGAGACTGGTAATAAGACAAAAACAAAACCTGATATCATTATTTCTTTCACATTTTACTGAGGGCCTAACCAGTGCAATAAAGGAATTTTAAAAAATAATAAATGTCTAAAAATTAAAAAAATTATTGCAAATGTTATGTAGTAAATTGTGAAGGATCCGGACACTTATGAGAATAAGTGGATTTCAATAAGTTCACTGAATACAAGCCAGCATTAAAAAATTCAACGATTAGAAACTGGTGTACACATGCATACTATTCTTTTTAATGTTTTATTTATTTATTTTTTTGACCAAAAGAGTGGAAGGGGGAGAACAGACAGAGAATCTCAAGCAGGCTCCATGATGTCAGTACAAGAGCCTGACTTGGGGCTCGATCTCACGAACCATGAGATCATGACCTGAGCTGAAATCAAGAGCTGGATACTTAACTGACTGAGCCACCCAGGCACCACACCATGCACACCATTTAAAAACAGCATCACAAAACATCAAACAACTAGAAATAAAATTAAGAAAAAGATACGTAAGAGTCAGGTAAGAAAAATACAACCCATTATTAAGATAAAGACATAGGTACAGACTCATGTACCCATATGCACATACATATATTAACCATGTTCAAGGGTTGGAAGAGTCAGTATTGTAAAGACGCTGATTATCCCAAAATAAGCTCTAGTTTCAATGCTATTCCGTTCAAAATCACAACAGATACTCCGGTGAAATCTGACAACTTATTTCTAAAATATAAAGGATAAAGAAGAGAGGAGACAATGCTAGAGGAGAACAAAAATTCCTCAACTAATATGGAAAGCTGACACACAAATATCAAGATTTATTATAAAGATGTAGTAATAAAGATAATGTGCTATTGAGGTGAAAACAGACAAGTAGACTAATGGAATCCAAAAACAGAACCACAGACACAATCCCCTGATCAAAATGCAGTGGAGCAGGGAAAAAAAGCAGCCTTGTCAATAAGTGATTCTGATCAACTGGATATACATATAAAGGAAAATATTAATATTGATCTTACCTCAAGTCACATACAAACAAAACATCAGCTCTCTAGAGCGTAGAAAACATTTCTAATACAAATATCTGACAAAATGCTTATTTACAGAATCTATATGAAACACAAAAACCTCTGCTTGTTTAGAAAACATGTACTAAACACAGGACTGTTATGCATTTATTTTATTTTATATATGGCACTAGCTTTTCATCTTTCCTTCATACATCAGAAAAAAACCTGGAGTTTTCTTTGGTTATTCTCTTTCTGTAATTCCACCTATTTAGTTGTTCAATAAAGTTTGTCAATTCTGTCTTCTCAATGTCCTTCATTTATGCCTTGTTTCTTTACATATTTTCAGTTTTTACTTCCAGAGAAAATTCTCATAGAATTTATTTTGAGGTTTTCATGTAAGAGGATTTAAAAACCAAAGTGTTATTAAAAAAAAAAAAAAAAGAAATGAAGACATGAAACATTTTGTCTTTGTACTTACGTCAGTGGTCTCTGAGTTGCAATGATATAATCTGGTCTTCCATTTTTATACACTAAGCGTGCATTAGACTGAACCCAGGTCCATCGATTGTCTTTGGTGAGAAGCCTGAATACTATCATGCCACTTTCTCCAGTCTTAATCACTAAAACAAAATCCAAAAATTATCAAACCTGAAAACAACATTTTAATTCTTTTTAATGTTTGTTTATTTCTGAGAGACAGAGACAGAGACACAGCATGAGTGAGGAAAGGGCTGAGAGACAGGAAGACACAGAATCTGAAGCAAGCTCCAGGCTCTGAGCTGTCAGCACAGAGCCCCACGTGGGGATCGAACTCAAGAACCATAAGATCATGATTTGACACGAAGTCAGTCGCTTAACTGACTGAGCCACCCAAGTGCCCCTGAAATCAACATTTTAAAGAAAACCTCTGAAACAAAGCCCTTATGACATATTTTTTTGGACATATTTCTTTTATCACCAAAGATGATATATGTCTTGATAACTTTAAACACAATATATTAAAATGTATGGAAACAGTTCTTCAGAGTTGTTTATTTTCTACTACAGACTAAACATTATTTAAAAAAAAATTTTTCTTAATGTTTATTTTTCAGAGAGAGAGACAGAGCACGAGGTAGGAAGAGGCAGAGAGACAGTGGGGACACAGAATCCGAAGGAGGCTCCAGGCTCTGAGCTGTCAGCAAAGAGCCCAACATGGGGCTCGAACTCCCAAACCATGAGATCATGACTTGAGCCGAAGTCAGTCGCTTAACCGACTGAGCCACCCAGGCGCCCCAAGACTAAATTTATTATTTAGTAGATTAAAGGGAAGATTAAATCAGAAAATTCTGGTAATACATCTAACTACAGAGAGGGTACACAATTTGGGGAAAACAAAACTATTAAAATTAATTTCATTTTAAAAAGGGAATGTTTCTACCACTTAGGATTTTATTTAACCATTTTAAAGCATAATCTATATTAGCATAGATTTATAAATTAATGATACCATTTAAAATGCCGTTAAAAATTGAGCAAAACATTGGGCAAAATGTTCATTTTCATAGTAATTAAAGTACTAGACTCTTGCATGGTAAGTGTAAGGCAGTTAATAAATTGAGTGTAATTCAGGTTAATCATAATGGTTTGACATCAACTGTAAGTTTATCCAGTTGCTTTAAACTCATTACCTTTTGTGAAATTGGAAACATGTACTAGAATATATGCAGTTTTTTGGGACACATTCATAACAAAATACAACTTACTCCGGATATGGTACTCTGCACAATAAAGCATATCAGCAGCATGAATAAATTGATATCCTGATCCTCTCATGCACAACTCTGCTTCAGTGTAGCCTAAAACAAGTTTTCCTCTGTTTAAAAAAAAAAAAAAAAAAGGTAAATAAGAAATTAAAATTTAACATAAATGAAATAAACAACCTAATTGATCAGCTATATGCTATTTTCTGCACTGTTTTCCTTGATTCAGAATTTCATATGAGCAGTAGAAAAAACCATATTCATGCAAGTGCTCTCTTTTGTTTATGACTGTTAATACCAGTTTTATTTTCTTCTTCTGAAAAAAAAAAAAAAACTGTTGAAAATTAGCATGGCTAAAGATGAATCTAACAGAGTAGATTATGTAGGTAAAACAGAATCTTTAATAAAAACCTAGAAAGCATATACTCCATTTCAAGGGGCAAAGCTTTTCACATCTGTCTGCATTCCTGTATTAGGGGAAAACCAATTATAGGTTTTGACACAGTATGAATGCTAATATCACAGTCTACCTCATAATTTTCTGGAAGTTACTCAACTTCTAGGGCTAAAAATCAAATAGAGTCTGTGCATTAAAAAATGTAAAACAAACCAACAAATGTCATCAGGATAGTGAATCTTACTAATACAAGCAAATCATCTTTATGACACAGAAACTGTGACAAGTATCGTAAAAAAAATTACAAGAGGATTTGTGAGCCTGATGAAATTATTTTAAAAGGCTACACTGAAAGAGTATGAAATAACAGCTAATTTAATAATAAACATTATAATTTACACTACATGTTTTACATACTAAAAGAGATTTGCTACAACAAAATATACGTTTAATGAAAGAAAACTGAACAAGTTTTACTTACTTGGCATCACAACCAGTAGGTGTAAAGTCCAATTTGTGTTTGGTTCTAAAGATGAAGTTTTTGGTTCGAATTTCAAGTATGGAGGGTGGCTGCAGTGGAGTAGCTATTGCAAACAAAGCCAACTGAGGTGGAAGGATTGACCCATCTTTGCCTTTCTTGTTCTGTCCGTGAAGATACTTTAACCTCCCCTGGAAATTCATTGCCTTTAAAAAACCAAAACCGGCTTATTAAAATTAACCCTTTAAAACTGTTAATTTCCAAAGGCTCAATCATGGCCATTTCCAGTGTTGTTGATAATTCCATAAAAGTTCCTGAGGCTGACTGATGTTACTTCCATTCTTTTCTCCACAAGAAGCCCATTATAATTATCCCAAAAGGCAATACGAATTAGATGCTAAAGGGGCAGCCCAATAAGGTACTCCTTTTTAACTGTCACAACAAAAATACCCGTATCATCTTCTGAGCTCACAAATGCCCTGTCATTCACACCTAGAGGACGTAGCTCCTTCCCCCCCGTGGCATTCAATACATGTTTCCTGAATGAACGAATAATGCTAAAGTCATCAAGTACACATTAATTTTCAAATAGAGATGAGCTATATTCCACAGCTCATGCTCTATTTCATAACTCATGGCAATCTTTCATATACAGATAAAATGCAATTTCATTAAAGTGCTAAAATTAATCATAAAATCACATAAAGAATGCAGAACTCAAAGTAACAATAAAGGGTACTTTTAGAAGATCGAGGAAACAAAGATGATTTAAACGTGAACATGATCAACTTAGTTGCTTAAAACAGTATTAATCAGGCTGAGGGATGATTCTGACCTCAGTATGATATGGTAGCAGCACAAGGAACCAAAGACCCAATTACGCAAATTCCACCTGAGAAATACATATTAGCTGATCATCAGTACTAGGAAAGCTATCTCAAAGCACAATTCTAACTCTGGGTCAGCAAAATTATCTTCAGAAATAAACACATTAACAAAAATCACTGTTTGCTAATAATGTTTAAGATCTGGTTACTTCAAATTCCTGCTAATTCACAAGAGTAATATGCACTATGCTTTGTACTGTCTTCTGTGCCTAGTGGAGTGCACTTCCTTAAGGACAAACACAGTATGAATCTGAGCATCCTGCGAAAGCTGCTCCTTGATTATCCTGTTCAGGTGTTCAGAACAACAGCATCTCATACCAGATGACTACTTTGCAATCATGAATATACAACCATTTTTCTTTCTTTTTAAATGTTTTTATTTATTTTTTTAGAGAGAGACTGCAAGCAGGGGAGGGGCAGAGAGAGAGTAAGACACAATCTGGAGCAGGCTCCAGGCTCCAAGCTGTCAGCACGGAGCCCAACACGAGGTTCAAACCCACAAACCATGAGATCATAACCTGAGCCTAAGCCGGACGCTTAACTGACTGATTTACCCAGGTGGCCCTACAACCATTTTTCTATATGGCAGTTACTGTAGCTGTGTAGCAAAGGACATGATAATTTTCTGTTCAGCAGGAATTAAATGCAAAGAGGGTTTAAAGCAAAAGTCTGCTGCTAAACGGCTACTAAGTTCTCTTTTACATAAAAAAGTCCCAGAAATATTTTGCCAAGATACAAAGTCCATGTTATTTCACTCAGCCTTTGTTACTATATCCTAAAAGATCGAGATTTGGAGTTATGGAAAATACTAGAAATCTGAAAAAAAAAAAAAGTTACTTTCCTTCATGCAATTATTTTATAAAGGAGGTTTTTAAAATCAAACTCAAATCTAACCGAAGAAAATGGTTTCGACATTTATTTCTTACTTTCTGAACTGCAATTGCCAGTATCATAAGATTTTGCACCTTACCAGGAAACCGGATGAATTATCCAGGAGACACCTTAGTCGGCACACGAAGCTCCTCTCCATAAAGGAAGAGTTTTCTGGAGGAAGCTGGTCTGGGTTATAACAGACTGCTGGCTGCGGGAGGCCACTAGCTTCTAGAGAAATAATAGCAACACAAATTTACATCCCATTTTGCTGTACAATCAGGTGTTCTGGGATAGATAAAATTTGTGTTAATTTCTTAACCGGATTCTATTCTGAATACACAAATGAAGAATCATTTTCAGAAGAGGAGCTAATGAAAAGAAATACACGTACAGAATATCACTTTGACTACACAGAACTTCACCTACTCAGTTTTGTTTTTATTTCTATTGTCAATAATCTTCATATTGTCTAACACTTTTTATCTTCTTGACACCTTCACACATTTCTAAAAGCATTGACTGAGAAAAGATTTTACCCTTGGATTTTTATTGGGTGCATTTTACAGACAGAACAACTTCTACACACTCCAGGATCAACCTTATGCATTCCTTCCAATCTTTCAAAAGTTATTTGTATAACATATATTACCAAGCACGGTAACACTTCCTCGCTTGAAATTCATCCGTGGGGGTCATTTGTCAAAATATTCCTTAGGTCTTCAGTCTGTGACTTGACTATGACATACAACTGCAGACTCCTGTCTTTCCACTTCTTCCCAACCTTAACCAAGGACTTCTATGCCTCCAAAGGTTCTCTGCCTCCTTTCACAGACTTACATTAAAAACTCCCCAACACTATCTTTCGGTAAACATTCTTACCATCAATTCTTTGTCCAGAGTCTGCACACTGCGTAGGGTTTAATGTCCAGTGCAGCTGACGCTGAAATTCAGGCCGATCTTCAGTGTGAATAAGTTCATACACACTCTGGTGTATGACATCAGACTAAAGAAAAAACATACAGGGAAATTTTTTTAAAGCCGTGATTAAAAAAATGTGTCTTACTAAGTTAATTTCGAAATGTAGCTACATTACAGGGTGGTCGTTAATGGTGATGAATGCACATGAATCAGACAGATGATCACAGAGCTGTCCAGTCATCCAAGATAGGAAAAGCTAGAGAGAGGGGAGCACTGTCACTGGTGAGCAAGAGTTCCTTGCCATCACTTCCCTAGCTGAATGCTCTTCAATTATAGAAGTCAACTCTTCACTCCTTCATGGCAACACATTAAGTTCTGTGTCTTTTTAGCCACTTGTTGATCTTTTAAATCCTATTTCTTTCACAAACGCTTGTCTGAAAATCCAGTTGTCTTAGACTTCTCTAAGCTTAAGAGTATTAAATTATTTCTTTCACTGTCCTCTAATGACTTTCTTTAACGTTAAATTTTTATTTCCGGTCCACTCTGGAAGAATAAGGGATTACACCTTTACCAGGACAGAATCCTTCTTCTACCACTTGACTCTCCACAAGATAGGCTTTGTCTCAGAGCCAGGTTCCGCTGGTTTAGCTATCTAGACTTAAACCTCCTTGTGAACGTAACTAGCATTAAACCATCTCTATGCAGTCCATTACCCGATTACCAGAGTTCTTCTCTGAAACACAGACTGTAGCACAGGTTCCCTTAACAAAAAAAGCTTAGAGGCTTCCACTGTGTACTTAACAGAGTTTAAACTTCAGTCGGTTTAACAGTGTAGACACTGTTACTCAAGCCAGCAGTCTCAGCATCACCTGTGAGATTGTTTGACATACGAATTCATAGGCCCCACTCTGACGTACTAAATCAGAGTATGTCGGAGTGGGGACCAAAGATTTTAGTTTTGCATCAAGTTCTTCCAGTGAGTCTTAACACATTAGAATTTAAGAACTAGGGATACATAAGAATAGCTAGCAGTCAAGTGTACTTACAAACTGTTCTCACATCATATCAGATGCTCTTGTCCCTCAAATACGACAAACACCACTCCATTTATGCACCATTTATTCAAGAGCATTAAACAAACCAAATACATTCATCTCTTTAAGCACTTCCAGTCTACTGCTTATAGTAGTGCTCCTATCTCTTCTTTCCTGTGCTCCTCCTACACTAAAGTCCACCCTCTGAATCTTATGCTTAAATACCATTTGCATCAGGAAAGCTTCCATTATCAGCATTAAGTCAGAATTAAAGATATAAACCATGGTATTTTGCCTGTACCTTTACATATCACCTCATTCATTTCAGAGCTGCCGCATGCCCTCCATAGTATCCATAACTAATCTGATGGCAAATAATCTCCTGTCTGCCCCCCATCCAATGTTTCTATATATAAGAGACTCCTTAATAAGTGAAAGATGAAACACAATATCCATGAATCTCATATAACATTTAAGAAAATTATAATGCAGTAAATTATTAACAGTATAGAAACTATTAGCTGCAAAAAGATGATTTTTATTTTATAAGCATATTTTAATTGACATTTTCTATATATAAGTCAACTCTTCACTCCTTCATGGCAACACATTAAGTTCTGTGCCTTTTTAGCCACTTGTTGATCTTTTAAATCCTATTTCTTTCACAAACGCTTGTCTGAAAGTCCAGTTGTGGAATGAATATATATATATATATATATATATATATATATATATATATATACATATAATATATATTACATATATAACATATATATATGTAATATATATTATATGTATATATATAGAAAATGACATTTTCTATATATAAAGTATCAATTACATCCCTAAAATGTATGATACATAATTTCTAAAAAGATTTTAAATGACCCAAGAAAAATATATTTACCTGCTGGAACCCTAAGTAATCTTGTATAGTAGAAGAAGCATAAAAGACCAAAGCATCTGTAGTGACAACCAGCACGAAGCCATTCAGAGCCTACAAAGAAAAAGATTAGTAATTAGAAAAAGATTCTAAAATTAGTAATGTGACTAAATAACAATATGGTCACTCATAAATAATGAGGTTGCTTAAGGCTGTTACTTTATTGCTGAAAATTTTTCTCTTTAAAATGGCTAAAATCACACCTCATAAACACAGATACACTGTATACTGTGGGATGAGTGGAATCTATTCATACCTTTTGATTTAGGTAAGGAAAAGCTTACAGCTAAATTTAATGCTCAGTCACAGTAACTTCAGTAAAATCGGTTTCGTCTTCCTCGTGCTTCAGATACTGCTTTAAATATACTGTATATTTTTACTGTACATGTTTTTTAAATTGTATAAACATGTATTATAATCTATCACATTGCTTTTTAGAGAAAGATAGTCTGTAAAGATGCTTATTATTTTCTGAAGAGAAATTTGATAGAACATCTTTGCACAGACCATTCACACATTGAAGCAATTTGAAATCTGAATACTCCCAAAGCATTAAAACAATTTAAAAGCTTTTATTGGCAACATAATCACATATATGGACTGCACATAAAATACACATACATGTAATACAAAATATACACTTTAATTACTAATATATTCAAGTTTAAAGCTGTCATTTTATATAAGACAAATGTCCATCTAATTACTAATATAGTCAAGTTTAAAGCTATCATTTTATATGTGCTATTTCTATTATTTCCATCTATATTATACTTCTTTTTCTTTCAATTTTACCTGCTTTTGGCCAATTTTTATTTTTATTATTCCCTTTGCTCCCCTACTTTCAGCTTGGAAATTTATATTCTTTTCTGTTCTTTCAATCATTACTCAAGTCCACTGTTAATATTTCTATACTCTTGGATAAAAGAAAGAGTATTTATTTGGATCACTTTAAACATTTATGGTTATCACATATTTTATCTCTATGAGCCTTCACTGTTTCCTGCTTCAGTTCAGCTCAGCAGAGTTCAATGTGTTCTTTGCTGTTATCATGCTAAACCCTTCTGAGACTCTCCTCTTCTTCATGTAAAAGGAGACATGGTGTGGGTTAGTGAGAACCATACAGTTTGGAGTCAGATTTGAACTGGATTGCTTTCCCAGTCTCTTATTATCTCTGTGGCTTTGGTTATTTATGCCTTCAAATTTTAGTGTCATCATTTGAAAAACAGGCAATTTGGTTAAGAGCCTATTTCATCTTAGCGCCTGGCACAGAGTCGGCACTCAATTAACATAAGGCACCATTATATAAGGTTGTGGAAATGAGCAAATATTTACATGACCATGCTTTGTGAACTGTTGAGGTATATAATGACAACAATTAGCTAATTCAACACTTAATCAATGATGACAAACTGAAGAGGATATCTATCAAGTACTGGAACTAGAGAATTACCAAGACATTGCCACTGTGCTTAGAATGCTAGCAAAGTCAGGTAGGTATCTACCTTAGTTATTAGATACAGTAGATGAACAGCAACTGTCTTCCTTTTCACTCTAATTCTTTTCATCTTCAAGATTCTTGGTCTCTAATATACGCCTGCAAAACTGACTGCAAAGACAATAAACAGCATCTACTATTTGACAGCCACTTTTCTAAACGTTTTCGTTTATTCGTCAACATTCCATTGAGGTAGGTGCCATATTCCAGTATTGCAATCAGGTAAACGAGGTGAACTGCAAAACAACTTGCCGAAGGTCACAGAGCGAAGCTGAGCCAGGAAACAACTAGCCTTGCTCAATGAAGCCTGTCCACGTACCTATCATGGTCTGCCTCCTCTAGGAGTATTGCTCGCCAGCTGTGGCAGGACTGTTACACTTTTAATCCCAACTGGGCTCTAAAGTTCTTGATTTCAGAGATTATGGCTACAATGCCTGGTGATTTCCCCAGAAGGAATGGGGCTGGCACCCACCAGGAACTTAAATATTTACTCATTAACACCCTACAAATTATTCTTAAATTTCAGTTGGCAGTAATAATAGATACACCGTTTTTGTATTTTTTCCTTCCAAAAATATCTTCTTTTTAGATAGGAGTATGCATTTTATTTTGTAGAGTGTCCTGCTTTCTCAAACAGTGAAATGAATTTAGTACTTTCCAATGAGCTCATTATACCAGAAGACACAAAGATAATTTAAGTTATAATGTCACACTCTCTTAGACGGAGAATTGTCAGAAATAAAAAGCCTTTAAAAAGAATATATGCATCCTGATTTTATGTATATCTCAAATGATCTTAAATACTATATGGAAGAGAGTTATTATACTGAAAGAGTCAATAACAATATGGTAATTACATATTAATGAAAGAAATTATCATTCTTTAGACTTACAAAAATTTGCCCTACCTATCTGAAAGTCATGTTGAGGTTCACTTACTATTTAACGTAAGACAAATAAACTGCAATCAGTAGTGTTACTTATTGTTTCAATGGCTGTTAACTCAACAACAAAGCTGTTGATTATAATCAGCACCACAGTAAATAGCACCAGACAGAACGTGATGGAATAAATGAAAATAAATGTCTGAAATAAATAATGGCTAATGAGAAGATACAAAAAGTCATTTTTTTTTCATTTTTATTCCTGGTAAAACAGTAATAAATTTAAGCTAAGTTTAAAAGTAATTATTTAAAATTTTTGCTAATAAACTATTATGTAACATTTTCTTTATGTATCTCCTTAGTTTTTAAAACCAAAGGAAAAGATTTCTCATTAAAAAGTTTCATGCCAGAGGGTATACTCTACCTCTGGAAACATTCTCTATGTCTGAGGGATAATTGGTTGATAATCACATGTTGAAAGTATAAAGTTAGATGCCATTATGGCAACTGTATATAATGAAGTATGCCATGTTCACGTGTCTACAAGGTTTTTGGTCAGCTATTTCAGAAGAGATAACAGCCAAGCATGATACTAGCAAATCAGATAACATGTGATGCTTCCATTCCAAATGGAAAATCTACTACTGATATGCAATATAATTCATAACAGATGCATTTATTTTAAAGACCTAAATGTTTTCAATTTTCAGATAATTAAAAAAATGAGACTAGATTTTCATTAGTATTATTTTTATTCTTTGTCGTTGACATAGAATATGTTTACAATTTGCCTAAATATTCTATGAGGGAAAAAGAAAAATCATTGGCCCATAATTTAAACAGTTTTACCAAATGTTAAGCATTCCATATGTGATTATTTTCATTTGAAATAAAGGACTTCCTTATTACTTTACTACATAACCCATGGTGTGTGTTTAATCACATGAAGCAACAATTATTAGAATGTTTTCCTATAACCTGAAGAAGGAGTCTTCACGTTTCAAGCTATTATATACATAAACATCCTCAGCCAGGGACAGGTTGAGTACTCATGCTTGAATATATTTAATTTGCTTAACCTAATGGGTGCAAAACTTAATTTTCGTAATTACAAAATTATAATAAAAAATGTTATAAATTGTTGGGTTACACATAAGCATTTTCAGAAAGAATTAATGGAGCTACCAAAGTTGCGGCTACTTTCTGTTACAATGGCAAACGAAGTTCTTCACTAGGTTCACCGGGTAGAATTGAAGATGATCACTTAATAGTAATAACATATCAAAGCACACATCCTCATCCTATCTTTTTTTAACAAAACAAATACCTGAGAATTTTAGCTGACAATCAAGCATCCTATCAATTCCAAGAAATAAGAGTAAAAAAAAAGAAAATTAAAATGTTTTCACAGACAAATCTAGAAACTAGGTTCTAAAACAAAAATTAGGACTTACAGCTGTTAAGAAAATCTGTAGCGTGTTGATAAGACATACCCCATAGCTAAGAGTTAAGAGCATAGTGAAAAATAAAATTCAGGTAAGAACATTTTTGAACTGTTAAGTAAATACAATTAACTGCTTTAATGAAGCTATAGTCCTGAAAAGGTACATATAAATTTGGTGTCTTAAATGAGAACCTTTAAAATAATGTAGGAGTTGTGCTATTTAAAGAAATACAATAGGGAAACTGATAGGTAGACTTCTAATCTACTCGATACCATTACACTTTTTCATATAGTAGCATTATACCACTGTTGCAGTCCCAGTAAATGTGGCATGAAGCACCCTGGGTGAGTTCTAAGTAAACGGGAGTAACTGAAAGACTGATCAATTAGTCTTCCATTCACAATGTTTTTTATTAGGAGAAGCTATATTTACTAAAATTCACCTGTAATAAGAATTCTCCTTCTTGCAGACTCAGGCCTTCTCTGAATTTTGTTCTACAGTTTTCCTGAACTCCATTTCTGTCAGCTGGGGAGGCCTGTAATGCAACTGTGGAGAAAAGGAAAAAGCAACGATAGAGTGAGCGATTTCAAAGGGCTATAATGGAAAAATCTCTATATACCTAACAAAGACACAATTTGAAATACTGGTATCTACTGCTACTATAACGACTAAGCAAATATTCCTTTGTCAATGAGCGGTTTCCGAGTCAATGGACAGATTGCTAAAAATTATTAATTACAAATAAATAATTTATTTAAATTAATAAAAACAACTTCTGATGAGCTCATTATGATTTCTGGCACATAACTTAAGAGTTTTAAAGACCTGCATGGTACCTCTATAACTACGCCTCCCATTTCTCTTTACTCATGAAAATAAATGATTTTCATACTAATATACACTTATCTAAACAGTGAACTACTAGTGGTGAGGAGAAAGAATCAACCATATGCTTTATTAAGAAATATATTTCCATCAAGTTCAGAATCTTCTTGTCTAACTTTTGGGTAAAAAAGGGATTAGTATTGTTAGCAGAGTCTTGCTAAATTTATAAATCAACTCATGGAGAATTAACATCGTTGTGATTTTGAATCATTCTATCCAATAACATGCATTTTCTTCCTTTTGTTCATATCTGTATTTTTTTGTCTCACTAGAATATTTTAAAGTTTCCACAAAAAAAGATTTGTACATTTTTATGTTTATTCCTATGTATTCCATCCTGTAAAGTGCCTTCCCCTTCCTAACTGCTTGTGGATTATGGATTGAAGGGGAAGTCTGTTGCCATGGTGGGATGCTTGCTTACTTCTGGAGGTAGCATGTTATAATGCTCTCTCTCTTCCCCTCCCATCTCTCTTCTTCATAGTGTGTGTGTGTGTGTGTGTAGCTTGGGAGGCACCACAGCTGAGGGTACTAATAATTGCTGCTATGTTCTTAGAATTTTTCCAAGCACTCTCAAATATTATCTCATTTAATAGTAGTATCTGGCAGAATTAAGTTCAAATCTTAGCTTTGCCATTTATTAAAATGTGTAGGGTCTTTGAGCCTCCGTCCTAATATGTGAACTGGTAATCAAAAACTAACAAACAAAAAAACAATTTTGCAGGGTTATTGTTAAGAATAATGAGAATATATGTGAAGTTCCTGGCATTCAGCAGCTCAATAGTAGTTCAATAAAAGGTAAATTATTAGCAGTGTTTCCCAGATCCTATAGATTATCTTGTTATAATACGCAACCTTTTAGATACAATTACAATACAGTATTTCCATTTTTCTGATCTATTTTTAACCTTCAATATCAAATAAGAGAAATCATTAAGTGAAACTGACTTTGACATTCCTTTTAAGACTCATTTCATTAGATTTTTATTGCACCAAAGATAATCTGGCTTGGCAAAAAACAAGATTTACTAATAACCAGATTTTCTCTCCAGTTGAGCAAAGCCTCACATATAAAACATTTTCACGCTGAAGTATATTTTCTGGTAAGTCAGTGCATGTGTCACACTGGAATCTTATGCCAAGTTCTTGCTTTTGCAGAACTTGAAACATACCACTTTGAAAGAAGAGGCCAAAAGTTTGGCCTCTGAATGTAACAATTTCAAGAGGCCAAAGAACATATTTCCTTGGGCCAAAAAAATAGTTTGAGGTACATAAATTGATCTAACAGTTAATCAAGACCAAAGGAAATGGTTAATCTTTCTCAATGTAAGTAGAAGAGAAAAAGGCTTTTTCTCCTTTCCTGTTCTGTTGCTGCTTGCTTTCTAATGGTCAAATTTGACTGAGTGCATTAGAACCTCACAATGTCAGGGTTAACTATACTCTCACTTTTCCAAAAGCTCCAGTGCAAGGCACCATTTAAGAGTTACACCAGGGGTGCCTGGGTGGCTCAGTGGGTTGAGCGTCTGACTTCGGCTCAGGTCATGATCTCACCATTTGTGAGTTCAAGCCTCACATCAGGCTCTGTGCTGACAGCTTGGAGCCTGGAGCTTGCTTCGGATTCTGTGTCTCCCTCTCTCTCTGCCCCTCCCCCACTTGTCCTCTGTCTCTCTCTCTCTCAAAGGTAAATAAACATTAAAAAAAAAAAAAAAAAGAGTTAACACCAAATATCAGTAAGATTTACTGTTAACTTCCGAGCAGTGCTAGTGCTGGGTCATAGGGTAGATCTATTATTAATTTTTTGAGGAACCTCCACACTGTTTTCCAGAGTGGCTCCACCAGTTTGCATTCTCACCAACAGCGCAAGAGGGTTCCCAGCAATAACACTGCTAGGAATTTACCCAAGAGATACAGGAGTGCTGATGCATAGGGGCAGTTGTACTCCAATGTTTATAGCAGCACTCTCAACAATAGCCAAATGATGGAAAGAGCCTGAATGTCCATCAACTGATGAATGGATAAAGAAATTGTGGGTTATATACACAATGGAATACTACATGGCAATGAAAAAGAATGAAATATGGCCTTTTGTAGCAACGTAGATTGAACTGGAGAGTGTTATGCTAAGTGAAATAAGTCATACAAAGAAAGACACATACCATAGGTTTTCACTCGTATGTGGATCCTGAGAAACTTAACAGAAGACCAGGGGGAGGGGAAGGGAAAAAAAAAAGTTAGAGAGGGAGGGAGCCAAACTATAAGAGACCGTTAAAAACTGAGAATAAACTGAGGGTTGATGGGGGGTGGGGGAGAGGGGAAAATGGGTGATGGGCATTGAGGAAGGCACCTGTTGGGATGAGCAATGGGTGTTGTATGGAAAGCAATTTGACACATTTCATATTAAAGAAAAAAAGGTTTACTGTTAAAAAGAAAACAACAAAACCAAAACCTACACATTGCAAAAAGCAAAGTATGTAATTATAAAAATGGATAGATATTACTAGTATCAAATTTTAAAATGTCTAAATTATCAGGAATCTCTTAAAATTAATTTTCAATTAAAACAACTGGTGCCAGTTCCAACCAGAGCTACTGGACCACTGACACTATTCAACTCAGAACAAGTTACAATTTGTTTCTGGCTTTGTATTAGGGATATTAGCCGATGTAATTAGAAATCAGACTCTGCCCTTAGCTGGGAATATAAGTTATAGAAATAAAGAACCAAGAATGTCAGAAATGATTAAGTAGCAAAATGGGATTTAATTAAAGTTTTACAGGATCTTGGAAGAAAAAAGAAAACAAACCCTTTTTAAACAACTGGGCTTACAATTCTAAATGTTGGAAGGTTTATGTTTAATATGTGTAACTGCTTAAGTAGGAAAAGTGACAACTACATTTTAGGGAAGGATCACTGGAGAGTTCTTCCAAAGATATTTCTGTTGCTCTTAGGTTTAAGACTAATAACTAGTTAATAACTAGTTAATAAGGTTAATAAGGATTTAAATAAATACTGTGCAAAGATGAGTCCAGGAATGATGCATTCCCTTCGCATTCTCGTTTTACAAATATACTAATGTGACTTTTTAGAGATCTTACTTTACATCTGGGCCTCCAGTCCCAAACTATGCCCCTCCATGAAGTTTGTCCTCTGTTTCCTGACCTCATACCTACCACCTCTCCCTTCTTAAAACTGCTTGAACTACTTTAATACTAGTCATTTTCGTGTATGCATTTCTCCCCTTGATTAGAAAGCCACAGAAGAGTGAGATGACTTGGGGTACTGGCACCAGTGTACTTCCTACCATCGAAGTGGCCTAAAATAATTTCCTTAGTAATAAGATGTGATACGTAACTGAGCACACACTGTATGCCAAGCAGTTTCCATACACTAGATCTTATCAGTCTTCCAAACAGTATCCTGGGAGATTGGTATTATTTGGTCCTTTCAATGAAACTGAGACTTAGGTTAGGAAACCGTCTCCAGGTCAGAGGGCTTAAAGCAGTGAAGTCTAGATCAAACCCAGGTAGCCTACTCGTGCAAGCTATTATTAACCACATGCTGGACTCCTCACCTACGGCAACCACCTCTGACCTTTAGTGTCTTCATCTTTAAGTGAGGACAAGGATACTTCTGGAGACAAATTCTTGTTAGGGCTAAAGTAAGATGTGGAGTACCTAAGTAATACCTAGAATCACAATTTACAGCCCAGGATTGATATAATTGAGATAATGGGCTATATGTTGAGTTGATATACCCTCAAATCATTATGAAAATCAACACTGAAAATGCACATCAGGGGGGCACCTAGATGGTTCAGTCGGTTAAGCATCTGACTCTTGGTTTCAGCTCAGGTCATAATCTCGAGATTTCATGAGTTCAAGCCCCACGTCAGGCTCTGCACTGGCAGTATGGAATCTGCTTGGGATTCTCTCTCTCCTTCTTTCTGCCCCTCCACCACTCATACTGTCTCTCAAAATAAATAAACTTAAAAAAAAATTTTTTTAATGCACACCAGAGATAAGTGAGCGTATTTTCATTTCTAAACAGGGAGTATTAATGAATATCATCTATTAGGACTGCTATGATGCCTATACATTACAGATTTGAAAGCACTTCACAATGATGAATTGTTATAAAACTTATATGAATAATCAGATGCATAGGACACTTACACATTACATCACAGGAATGAAATATACAATATTTCACAGAAACAAAACGTAGCATCTGAAAGTAAGTCACAGCCAATTCTGTTACATGAGAAGCATTTGCTATAATAAATAGACACTTGTTAAAATCCTCCCCATCTGCAAGAATACACTTTCTAAAATATAAAGATGTGACTTTGAACAGTCTGAGGAATATTAAGATTTTATAGCATCAAAATATTTCACCTAATTCTTCATTGAGAAGTCATTGAAGCCATTATACAAGAATTTAATCTAATGGATGAATGAATCTAGAGGGTAAATATCATCGGAGCATTATCAAATGGTCATTTAAACAAGTGATTCAAGTCTTAACTCCCACATGTATTTAACCATATCCATTTCCTATATGACACCTTCCTTCCTTATACATCTAAGCTAGGATTTCCATTTCTCCTATAAACTAAGTATCTCCTCTTTGAAAGCATGCTCTGAAGTGTTCAACAGAGAAATTCATGAGGAAGAAATATTGCATATGATAAATTATATTTTGTAGGCTACTGTATTTGTAATTAAACAGAAAGATGACATGGTAAGTATCTTGCCAGGAAAAAGCATAAGATTTTTAAATCTCTACTTATTGATTTAAATTCAATTTATTTTATAATAATTATTATCCCCTTTATTACTTCTGGCAGAAAAAGTTAAATTCCATTTGCACACTGATATAAGCATAAGAGAGAGCAAAGCTATCACTATAAAATTCAACCACATAAACTTCTATAAATTAGGAAGAGTTAAGTAATGCAGTAATTCTTAAATATAAACAAAACATTCCTAGTTTAGTCCAATATGGATCAGTATTTATAAATAATTTCCAAATAATATATTAACTGTACCTAAGGAGAGCTTCTTCTACATACTTTGGGGTAAAAGAAATATTTCAACTCTAAGTTTTTGTTTGTAAATGAAGTGTTCTTCTTTCGAGGGAAAGAAGGAAGAAACTGAAATTCAAGAAAACTATGCTACATGCTGAGTTCCTAGGACACAAAGACTAGGTCTATATAGTTTACACAATACTTTCCCCTATGATATTGACAGATTTTTTTTTCTACCTAGAAATTTCTAATCACCAAAGGCAGAAATAAAGTAAATTCAGTTTTTGAAAATGCAAATGCATGCTTCTATCTTTAAGAATGAATGTAGGTTGCATGACTGGTAGTCTATCTTTTTAGCCAATCTAAAACACATTATTTTAAAGCCAAGTAAGTCCTTAAAAGTTAGACCTATTCCTGCTCTCAATTAAGTGGAAATTGACTAGATGTTATTTTAACATTTCTCCAGTTTTCCATTTAGCGATCATCAATTCTACTGTAACTGTGTTAGGGCCCTGAGGTAATGGAACCAACAAGAGCAGTTAGTTTACCTTTGTAGTGGGGAACGAGTTGCACTGAGCTTTCTACATATTCAAGACTGGAATTCAAACTGCATTCTAAGTAGCAGAATTTAACCAATTAAAGCAGTGATTCTCAAACGTTCATAGACAGTACAATTACCTATAAGGCTACCGCTATTAAAAGACACTGCGGGACCTCACCCTCTAAAATTTCTGATTTAGGAGATCTAGGATGGGGCCTTATAGTTTGCGTTGCTAACAAGTTCCCAAGTGATGCTGGGACCAGGTGCCACATTTTGAGAACCAGTGACTCTGGAAATTCACAAACTTTTAAATGTTCTGAATCTTATTCTCTTATTATTATTTTTTAAATTATTATTCCTCTGCTTAAAGAGTGCTTTCATTAATATGAATGTATTCAGTAAATGACTCAATGCCACTTTTATAAAGATCAAAACAGAAGCACATAATTTAAGACTAAAATATAAAGCAAAAAATTCTGTATATATATAACAAAAATGTAACAAATATAAATATATGTATAAATATAAATGTACAAATGTATAAATATATGTACAAATATAAATAAATGTAACAAAAAATTCTGTATATATATAAATACAGCAAGTAGCACATAGCCCACAGTGTATTCCTCACCAAAGCAAGCCATGTCACTTTTCCCTGAACAAAGTGTCTAGATTTCAGTGTGTGCCACTTCTGAAGAGGAAACAATATGGGGAAATAAATAATTACATATTATGCTTAAACGTTAAAAAGTTTACTAGCAAATTTCTATCTCTAAATCAAAATATAAAATTAACTCAAGAGATTGTCAGAGAATATTAACGCCAGGTCTGAAAGGCCTCTATGCATATCCAACAATGACAACAAAATTGCCCATTAAAAGAAGTAAATTATCAGTGTTCCATAATTAATAATTATAATTTATATAAAATTTTAGTTGTAAAATTTACTTCATACAGCTCATACTTTTAGGATAAATCCACCATAAACTTAGCACATGAGGGAGGCAAACATTCTTATTGTCCATGCTGAGACGATGAAGGCTCTGGGCAACAGTGAGGTTAAAGGTCTTATCTAAGGCCAAAGGCTTAGCCTCTATGTCTCCTGCCTGCCAGTGCTTTTGTTCTGTGACAATCCGCCTCTGCCATCCTAAGATAAAGAGACAGGAGGCTGACTCCATAACAGAGAGACCAGACGTAATGACACTAGACACTATTAACACTCCAGTTGACAACAGTATCTGTAAAAGTGACCATAAGAGGCACGCCACATCATATGAGAAAATTTAAGGCTAGAAGAAAGCAGAATAATTCAATACAATTTTAGGTTAGATTGATTCGAAGTGACTGCTTGTTTCCCTTCCCAACCTCTACGGCAAGCACCTGAATGGCTTTCTGGCTTCTATGGACAGTCAGGGACCAGAAATGATCTCCTGCAGGAATATAATTTTTCTCTCTGGACTGTGATGTCATTTTAGTTTACACTTTCATGTGCAATTTTCTTTTGAGCCTCTAAGAACTTGAAATAGCAAAAGAAGGTATCTTTTTTTTTTCCATGGATATACATCTTCAAATTTACATCCAAGTTAGTTAGTATATAATGCTGTAATGATTTCAGGAGTAGAATCCGGGGATTCGTCCCCTACATATAACATCCAGTATCCTCCTTAATGCTGCTCCCATTTAGCCCATCCCACCACCCACAACCTCTCCACCAACCCTCAGTATGTTCTCTATATTTAAGTTTCTTATGTTTTGTCCCCCTCTGTTTTTATATTAGTTTTGCTTCCCTTCCCTTATGTTCATCTGTTTTATATCTTAAATTCTGCATATGAGTGAAGTCATATGATATTTGTCTTTCTCTGACACTTCTCTAATCTCGCTTAGCATAATACACTGTAGTTCCATCCACCTTGTTGCAAAAGGCAAGATTTCATTCTTTTTGACTGCCAATTAAGACATCCAAATGAAGGCATCTTTAAGCAAAGTCTCACCTCAGCACAGTTTCATACTCCATGTACACACAGATTTGCTCTCCTTCACTGCTCCTTAAAAGATCTCATCTCTGGTATTTTTCGTCTTATTCTATATGCTCTCCTCTGGAATATTTTATTCACTTTCATGGTTTAAAATATTATTTCAACTGTATTATAATGATTCCAAAATCTAAATCTCCAGCTATTTAACAAACAAGAATTTGAGCTATGGGGTGCCTGGGTGGCTCAGTCAGTTAAGTGTCTGACTTTGGCTCAGGTCATAACTTCACGGTTTGTGGGTTCGAGCCCTGCATCAGGCTCTGTGCTGACAGCTGGGAGCAGGGAGCCTGGAGCCTGCTTCGGATTCTGTGTCTCCCTCTCTCTCTCTGCCCCTCCTCCACTCATGTTCTGTGTTTGTCTCTCAAAAATGAATAAACGTTAAAAAATTTTTTTAAAAATGGTTGATCAAAAAGTAGAAAAGCTGTAAAAGCATGATTTCAAAATACGACATAAATATGATTACTAACTAAAAATGATTAATGGTAATGTAACTATATTTCAGGCCTTAAAGCGATTAATTAATGTAACTATATCAGGCCTTAAAGCAATTAATTTTCTACTATACGTAAATACAATTTCTAAAACACTACAACAAGATGATGCTGTAGATTTGCATTAACCAGATCACACACACACACACAAATCAAATTAACACACACACACACACAAAATATCAAATTAACTACAGACATTTAAAATCTTTATTTGGGGGAAAAAAGGAAAAATTGCAAGTTGGAGGGCTTTAATATTACCCCAATGGGTGTGCCCGGGTGCCTCAGTAGGTTATGCGTCTGACTTCAGCTCAGGTCATGATCTCATGATTCGTGGGTTTGAGCCCCACATCCGGCTCTGTGCTGGCAGCTCGGAGCCTGGAGCCTGCTTCAGATTCTGTGTCTCTCTCTCTCTCTGCCCTTCCCTTGCTCATGTTCTGTCTCTCTCTCTCTCAAAAATAAAATAAACATTAAAAAAATTGTTTTTAATATTACCCCAATGGTAATCTTCCTAAAAAAAAAAAAAAAAAAAGCTAAATGTATCAATTTATGACCACCTGGACCTGCTCATGGTCAAGCAATTAAGGATCCTACAGACATATAACGCTAAGTATGATCAAAGAGAAAACCCATTTAAAAAGCAGTAAATTTACAAGAGGAAAAAAAGCAAAACATAATAAAAGATATAGCAAGTTCAGGTTCAGTCTGAATCTTTAATATGCACTTGTTGTCTTTTTTGAAAATACCTATCAAAGCAAATGAATACTCAGTGATGAAAGTATCCTATATAAAATATCATAAAATGTTAAATTTATTCACAGAATCTAATGAATCTTGTAAGTTACAATATCTGAAGAAAAGAGAAAGTATATTCCTTATCCAAAGAGATCATATTATTAAATGTAAGAGCCAGGATTTAATACAACTTCAACCGGGCTCAATAAAAATATTCTACTATTCCTTTTATTTGTCCCTGTTTCAGTTTACATCGATTATAGAAAGTCCATACATTAAAATTTAAAAGAACCTTTACATTTTTAAATCTTTACATTTTATAGCTTTAATTATGTAGCTATCATGAATGTTATAATTAGTTTCATGTTTAGAATATGAATTCTGGAAAAAAATATATAATTCAATTATAGTAAGGTAGATAACACCACACATAAGTGAAACTGAATCCTATATGATGATTTCAAACATGCTCATCATTTACACAAACAAACCTACCATAGAACTTTCTGGAATTAAGAAATCACATTTGCTGTGGTACCACATTGCTGAAACTTTTGCAAACTACTTGCTATACAGTAACTTCAAAATTATATAATGTAGATGAATATAGCATACAAATCCCATGAATGAAAAGCACACATATAATAAAACCCTTAAACTTTATAAAATTTCAACCCCTGAAAGGGCTTTTTATTTAATTCATTTCTCTGCCTGTTCAAGCTCATTCTCTGCACATGTTTCTCAAGACAGTGTTCTGGGTTACTCAGACACCAAAACAGGATTGAAATCCAGAGAAACACACAAGCTCAAGATGAATAAACACAATAGCTCTCTTTTGAAAACCTAATGAACTGGAAATGAACTGTTAACTATAGACAAAAGGAAGACCAAGAAAAGAGCACGGGCAATTTTTTAATTTAAAATAAAGTCAACAAAGATCCATATTCGACAATGAGGTTGACTAAATGTTAGATCACCACATCATGTAAGTTAACTATTGTTATCCTCCCCTCTTAGAGCATTTTTTAGACGTCATGAATTTAGAACATTCCACTATGTAAATAATACTACACTTTATAAAATGGTGATTATTTTAAGTACATGTAATGGTTCAGAATGATTTTCCCCTATGTTACTTAGTTTTTAAAATAACCAGAAACTACTCCCTATAACAGCTGCCTATGCAGGAGTTGGGAATTAGATCTCAGGTCCTCAAACTTGCCAGGCTTACTGAAACCTAGACAAAATCATCTCTTTCTTGTGTTTAAGTTTTCCTTTCCACAGGTTAAATTTATGTATTTCAATTATAAAGATGTCACAAAATATAACCCATGACATATATAATGGAGTATGTAAAAGACTTCACAGTTAATAATTATATTTTAATGGTGTAATATATACTATGAATATTTTATTGACATAATACTACATGCCACTGATCCATACTACTGCCTCACTGAAAGAAAACTTTTCTGCCTTTTCTACCTCATTAGATACTTGTGCCTCAGCAGACATATGAATTGTAATTTTGGGAATGCTGTCCAAAAGTAAAGTAATTTAAATGCAACACTGACATAATAATGAATATTTTAAAAAGAGACAATGAAATCTAACTCAAATTTTTTAGATGCTACAATTACTCTTACCAAGAATATGACATTACCATACTGATTCCAATCAGTCAACAAACCCAATGTCCACTGTTTGACTTGGAACTAATAGACACAATACAGGAAGAAACAAGCCTTTCCCTTAATACCACCCAATTTTAAAGGCTGGGTTATAACTACCCAAATCCTAGTCTCCCTGAATAAACTATTACTGGTCATAGTCAGTAAATTATTTAAACTTCTTAGATATTTTCCCTCTCAGAGGTAACATGATATTTGAGTTTAATACTCATTTTGTAACTCGGGTCTTCCTTTTATGCTCCTCTTTTCTTTTTAATTAAAAAAGTATGTTTTAATCTTAACATTCTAGAATTTGGTGAAAAAGTTTAAATATAATGTTAAAGACTTTAGTCTTCCATTCTGTATTTCCAGGACCTAAGTCCACACTGACTTGTCAGGTCACAGCTCTATGTGATCCTATAACTGTCCTCAGGCTCCCCTCTGGTCTGATTTAATTTGCCTTCACAGGCAAAAATGGCACTTTACTGTGTTTAATCACCAACATCAGAAAACATCAATTTTGGATTGTGGGTATTTTTTTCTTTTTTTCAATATTTGTTTATGTTTATTTATTTGAGAGAGAGTATATGTGCACAGTTAGTGGGGAGGAGGAGGAGAGAGAGAGGGAGAGAGAGAATCTGCTGTTAGCAGATGCCCAATGCAGGTTTCGATCCCAGGAACTACAAGATCATGACTTGAGCCAAAATCAAAAGTCAGATGCTTAACCAACTGAGCCACCCAGGTGCCCCTGGGTATTAATTTTCTAAAGACAGAAAAGACTCTACAAAGAAACTTCAAAGATACATAATTTAGAGGAGTCTTTATAAAAAGAAATGGGCATGGAAAAATAAAAGAGAACCCAGAAGAGCAATGTTACTGAGGAAATTGAATAGAACTTCAACAGCTTTTACTATTTTAATCTATCATTATTAATATATTGTTATTAATCCTTAAAATATGTCTACGTGTGTCCATTGTGCATAAATTAAAAATAAAGTATCACCTTATTCTTATCAAATTTACAAAAGAGAATGATTTTTTTTTAAATACATAGCTCTATTTGCACATTCCATCTACACTAATAAAAATTTTTTTAAGTCCCAAGACTGCCAGACTGCTGGCAGGTACAAAAGGAGCATCCAACAAAGAAGCAAAGAACCAGCGAATCAGGAACAATACTCATAAAGAGAAGGCAAAGGAACAGAGAGACAAGCAAGGAATGCAAAGGGAAGTACTGATTGGAGAAGGATACAGGTGATACTAGTTCATCCTAAAAAGATGTAGCTTTCACATTTGCATCTTTAAATTCTTGTACACACTTCACTGTATGACCCAGCCAATCAGAGACCATGTAAAAAAATTTACTGCTACAATTCCATAAAATATTTCTCATATTTGCATATTTATATATAGAAAATAAAATAACCGATAGAACCAAAAACTGTAATTGGCTACTAGCAGAGAGAGTATCTGGCAAAAGCAAAATATTAACATCTGAAACTAAGTCCCACAACTGTACATTTAAATCCATAATCTAAAATTTCAACATGAATTTTACATTGTTTTTCAGATATAAGTTAGTGAAACTGAGTTAATAAATATTTACTGAATGCCTACTATGGGACGGACATTGTTCTAAGTGTGTTAAGGTACAATAGTACACATAATACCCTCAAGGAGTTTCCATTCTAGTTAGTGAAACAGGCGATATATAGGAATTTTAAGTGCACCAGAAAAACCAAAGCACTATAACATAGAAATGAAAATGTTTGTAATGATTACTTCATTTGTGACATAAACAGAATACAAACTGAAAAATAATTGTCTGAGCTTTATTTTCTAGAATATAGTTTACAAGTTTTCAAGGATTCAGTATTCAAAGATTCCCTCAATTATTTCTTCAGTTCAAACCAAAATAACTAACAGAACTTCTAATCTTCTTACTTCCTTTGAAATATTCCCTAAGTAGTGCATTATAAATACTGAATAGGTACATTTTTAAAGGATTTCACATACTATATTTATCACAGTTGCTGAAACACTAGACCTTGAGCTATTAGAGAGCGGAAATCTTTTTCTACCTCTTTTTCTTTTTTGTGAATTCAGCACCTGCACAGGGTTTAGAATAAAGTGCAATCCTGAATTACAAATTTATTATATAATAATTTTAATCTAATAGTGTCAAAGAAAGTGCTAACTTGATCATACCTGAAAAATAAATATTTTGTTCAAAGTTGTATTTCAGAATGTTTTGATCAATTAGAAATGGATAAATAGTAGTGTACTTAAATCCTAAGTGCTGCTTTTCAGACAGTCAGAGCAGTATTAGAGACATGGCTCAAAAGTTTAAGAAGATCCACCCAAGCTGGATTATTTAAACTTGCAATAAATAGATGTATTTTCTTGGAAAAATATCTATTGTTACTGTAAAACTTGAGTTTCCTTTTTAACAAGATTGTATGATTACTCGTTTATATTGTTCTTTCCGCAGGAATCACACACCCCCTGTTTGCATCCTGTTATTCACTTAGAGCTTCCCTTCACTTCGCTATACTGTTTTCCCTAGTAGGAGAGTGGTTTTACTGCACATTAGAATCCTAAACTGTCCGCATGCTCCAAGTCTCCTGGTTTGTAGCATTTAGCATCTGTTCAGATCTTAAACATTACCTTGAAAAATGAATTGTCTGCGTCCTTTCAAAATATTGAATTGCCATCCTACATCACTGGAGGCCTGGAAAAGACTGGAATCTTTTCTACTGATTGTATCTCTCAGTTTCCATCTAATTCTGTGAACAACTTAAGAAACTACTTAGGGTATACATTCCACTAAAACCTAAGCAAACACATTTATATTCTTCTTAAAATTTTGTACATTTGGATTTGTTTTTCTGAAGGCAAAGAGACAATTTTTTAAGTAATTCAGGTGTAATCAAAACCAAGTTAAACCAATGCCTCAGACTCATCTAGGATCCGTAATAAAAATACAGACTCCTTGGTTCTACACTGAAGCCACTCAGAATCAGCAATAAGAGGGGCATGCCCTAGAATGTGCCTTTTAATAACCTTTCCAGGTTATTCTGATACACACTGAAGTTTAAAAACTGTAATGCAAATGACCTAAAATTAAACGTAATGTAACTGATGAAGGAATGATGAAGGATAATAAGATCCTATTGTTAAATACATTGAACCAGAATGAAAAATTAACTCATTAATGAAGAGCTAAGAAAATAACTGTTAATACGTAAGACCTCCAAAAGGAGCCCAGCTATGCTATAATAACATTCTTTGTAAGTAGGTTTGAAATCTACCTTACTTGGGGTATTCAACAGGACACATGTGTCTCATGAAAAAAATCTATCTATCTATCTATATAAACTTATACATTAAACATACATATATTACTTTAATTAGCATATGTGTGTGTGCATAGATATAAACACACACACTGCCTAGAAAATGGTAATTATGTTAGCGCTTAAATGGTACCTGGCTACTTGCTAAGTAGCTTCAGTGCTAACCGACTATTTCTTTTCTTTTAATTTTTTTTTTTTGACAGAGAAAGGGAGAATTAGTGTGTTGAAGGGGCAGAGAAAGGGAGAGAGGGAGAGAGAGGGAGAGAGAGAGAAAGAGAGAGAATCCCAAGCAGGCTCTGCACCTTCAGTGCAGACCCCGATTCAGAGCTCAAACTGACGAACCGTGAGATCATGACCTGAGCTGAGATTGGTCCAATGCTTAACTGACTGAGCCACCCAAGAGCCCCTTACCCACTACTTCTAAACAGGGCACAATCTATACATTTTTTTTTAAGTGTATTTATTTATTTTGAGAGAGAGAGAGAGAGAGGCACTTGTGCTCACACATGCACAAATGAGTGGGGGAGAGGGAGAAAGGGAGAGAGAGAGACACACACAGAGAGAGAGAGAGAGAGAGAGAGAGAGAGAGAGAGAGAGAGAGAGACAGAGAGACACAGAGAGAGAGAAAGAGAGAGAGACAGAGACAGAGAGAGAGAGAGAGAGAATCCCAAGCAGGCTCTATGCTTAAAGGGCAGAGTCCTACATGGGGCTTAATCCCAGGAACGGTGAGATCATAACCTTAGCCGTAATCTAGAGGCAGATGCTTAACTGAGTCACCCAGGTGCCCCTTTTCTCTTTTTAACATTTATAGTTTGATTTCCTATCATATAGGAGCAAGAAACGAAAAGGCAAAAATGACTAACATCAATGCATCTTTACCAAAGTCAAGGAATAACATCTCTCTGGCTTCTAGTCAGTCAACTTTCTAAGGGCAGAAACCAGATCCTGTTTGTCATAGAACCCCTTGCCACAAGGTCAAGCAGTAAGCACTGCATGTGAACTAATGCCGAGGATTAGGACAGCATTCCACAAAGCTGGGAGTGGTTACAGTCTATGATAGGGGCTCCCAAACTTCCACATACATCCAGCCCCACCATTCTACCAGAGTTTTATTCTGCAGGTCTAGGGTGGGCCCAAGATCTGGCATTTGTAACAAGTTCCCAGGTGACACTACTGCTGCTTATCTGGGGACTACACTTTGAGAACCACAGATCAGGGGAAAGTCCTCAGGACTGTGCTATATAAATGGTTCCCAGAAAAGAGAAGTAATTGGAAGATGGTTAGGAAAAACAACACAGGGCATCCAGAAACCAGGGTTCTAGTTCCAACTCTATCAAAGAATTACTGTTTAGTTGATAAACACACACTCACACTCTCTCACTCTCACACACACACACAAACACACACACACACACACACACACACACACACACACACACACCACTGAATCCCACATAACCCATCCTAGAGATGAAGAATCTGGTGTAAAGGAAAATTCAAAGACTTTATAGATAAGAAACAATTTTAAGTGTCTACTATGAACCTTTAAACATATAATCTGACCTGAAATGATTATCCTCATAATCAGTGTGTATTGCCCAAATCACAACTGTTAAACTACATAGTTTTTATCCAAAATAAAGATCATACACAGCAAGCAAATAAAAAAATGCCCAGCCTAAACACAGCAAACCATTTAAATATAAACCTGCAGGGAAATAGCTGTTTTCCAATATTCTAAACACATATTATAAATTCAAGTATCTGTAGATGGGTCTAGGGCAGCAGCAGCAGCAGCATCTGAGACCCTGTTAGAAATGCAAAATGTTGGCCCACTTGGGTGGCTCAGTCGGTTAAGGGTCTGACTTCGGCTCAGGTCATGATCTCACAGCTTATGAGTTCGAGCCCCACATCGGGCTCTATGCTCACAGCTCAGAGCCTGGAGCCTGCTTCAGATGCTGTGTGCCTTATCTCTCTCTGCCCTCCCCCACTCGTGTTCTGTCTCACTTCTGTCTCTCAAAATGAAATAACTGTTAAAAAAAAATGCAAAATCTCTGACTACCACCTAAACCTACTAAATAAGAACTCCCATCTTAGTAAGATCCCTATGTGATTTGTAGATACTCAAAGTTTGAGAAGCACTGACTAGGGCACTCAGATTTTATCACTAATTCTTTACTCTATTTGTAAAATTGCATGATATATTTAAAAGAATCAACATTTCCAAAAAAAAAAAAATCTATTTCTGACATATAAACAGATAAAAAGAGAAACTGAGGAATTATTTTACATAAGAATATGCAATGAAACTTTATTTTCTAACAAAAATTTCCAATAAAATACTTAATTGCTATGAAATCATATATGATTAGAAAGTAACTTCATGGCTGAGTAAACTGAGGTACAGGGATGCTAAATGGTTTGGTTAAAATCAAATAGTTTATCATGGCACAATGAGATTGAAATCCAATTCTGACTCCTGTAATATAATACTCCTTCTGGTGGAAAAAAAATTATTTACATTTTCCTGGAGTAAACACACGGTTAATATATAGTAGTAGAAGTGTACATAATTTTTTTAAAGAATAAATATCTACCCAAACATATTGAAGGAAATGAGCAAAAATATGTCATAGTATATGTGTTTTATTCCCTTCATCGAGAGATTGAGAGAGAGAGAGAGAGAGAGAGAGAGAGAGAGAGAGAGGGAGGGACAGAGACTTTAAAAAATTGCATTGGAAGGAGTAGTGGAACTGGAAACTATATGGACATAACTTTCAAACCTATGATTTTCACAGAATGACACTACAAATCAGGCAAGTGGAAGCATCTTTCTGATGAATGAACCTGGAACACGTATTTTTAGAAATACTACAAGTTTGGCTCTGCTACTTAAATTTTAATATATAGCAATAAACAAAACTTCTTCTTACCATCAAAGAAGCTCTTGGCTCTTAGGTAACTGACACTGAGCCTGAGAACTGAAAGTTTGTCCAGCTTATTAATAACATCTTGTGGAAAAGGCAGCAGGCTAGCCAAACGGTCCAACTCTGTATTAAGTCGGTCTCTATGTCGCTTGGAAGGATTTGACTTGATTCCTTCAGGTGGGATTGGCTTGACACTGAAAAACAAACAAAATACCACGAAATAAGATAGATGAAGTAAAAATTTCTATTGCATTATAGCTCTTCAGGTATTTCTCTAATTAAACAAACACCAAAAAGTCTACTCAAGTTTACGTAAATCCCTTCAAAAGGCTCCTTTGTATCGTAATTAAGAAAAACAAACAAAAAAAATTGGTAAAATTCCTCATAATGTTTTATTAAAAGCTTATGAACTCATCTTAAGAAAATGCTGAGTGCATCTTATATACTTCATACTTCCTTCACTTCATACATTTGTGGTACAGTGATTCCCAGTAACAAATCCAGTAGGATTATTTTTTCAAACCCAGACACTGTTCCAGAAAGAAATGAAAAAGAAATCTGCAATTAATTATGTGAAGATTACGCTTCCTTTGCTATCTTCCTCAAGAAGCATCTTGGCATCATTTATGATGTAGATAAATAGGAGCTACCCTAATCACCCCAGCTTCCTATATTTAACACTTTCATCCTGTCAGTGACAACTATTCAAAGTCATTCTGGCACCTCTATATGGTCATCTAGGCATTTAATGGGGTCCTCCAATATTTAAAAAAAAAATTGGCTTTGGTTATTTATATTTGTTGAGTGACAGATATTAGAGGTTAACTGTGATTCCTTGCAAATTTTGCTTTTAGGGCTGGTCAATAATTCTACTTAATTATTAGCTTTCATAGCTTATGTCTTAGAAAATTCAATGAATCCCCAACATGTAGCATGATTTTCATCTGAGAGAAAAGATATTTATAGTTAGGAGTAGAACCTGAGTTCAGATATGAGAAACTGCATAACTTCACAGAAAGGTCTTAGCCAGGATTTCACAGCAGAAATTCATTATTTAAAATGAACTGACAGATCATCACACACACAATGAAATATAGACAAGATATTAAAAAAAAAAAAAAAAAAAAAAACAACAAAGATCATGCCTCTTCACCTTTCCATTTACCAGAAAAATAAAATCTTATGCAGGGCATTCTTACAACAAAGACATTTCCCTCCAGTTTTATTGAGAAGACAAAAGCAATTCAAATGATGGAATCTTCAAAAGTAGAAATTGGCCTGAATATAGTGCTGATTTAATCAAAATATTTCTAGATACTTTATGTTTTCAATGTTGTATGTGGAGAAGTAATACTTTATTTAAAAATTAATAAAAAGTCAATAAAGGGGCACCTGGGTGGCTCAGTCAGTTAAGCATCTGACTTCGGCTCAGGTCACAATCTCACGGTTCACATGTTCAAGCCCCGTGTTGGGCTCTGTGCTGACAGCTGGGAGCCTGGAGCCTGCTTCGGATTCTGTGTCTCCCTCTCCCTCTGCCTCTCCCCACCCCTCTTTCTCTCTCTTTCTCTCTCTCTCTCTCTCTCTCTCTCTCTCTCAGAAATTAATAAATATTAAAAAAAAAATCTTTTTTAAAGTCAATAAAAATTTTAATGTTTGTTATATATTGTCCCCAACAAGTAATTTCTTCAGAACTTATCTATTTCTGTTTTTATTACAGTTCATGTTCTTTCTTTCTTTCTTTTTTTTTTTTTAATGTTTTACTTTTTAAGACAGAGAGAGACAGAGCATAAGTGGGGATACGGCAGAGACAGAGGGAGACACAGAATCCGAAGCAGGCTCCAAGCTCTGAGCTGTTAGCACAGAGCCTGATGCGGGGCTTGAACTCACGAACTGAGATCATGACCTGAGCCGAAGTCGGACGCTTAACCAACTGAGCCACCCAGGCGCCCCCAGTTCATGTTATTTCTACAAAAGTAAGAATTAATAAATTGATAAAGTATATGGCATACATACAAAATAAATCAGGTACTTTCTCCAGACTGTGTAATTGCATACTTAGCAGAAACAGATGATTCTTTCTCTATTTTTCCTTAATCATACTGCATTTGTAATCAAATTCAAGTCATCTCTAGATTTCTTCAATTAATCAAATGATTTTCAAAAGTTACCTATAATGCATGTCTACCTCCCTGAATAATTCTCTGATTAATCTCTTGTTGACACAAATATTTACTTGCAGTTATCATGTCCTGGGTAATCTAGGAAAACATTCCTCTCCTACATATTCAAAAAGTGTTATGGGAGCAAAGTATGTGAGCAACTAACTACTTGAATTAAGATCTTTATAGACAAGGTAGTATCTGAGATAGACCTTTAAAGATGAACGGGATTTCAGGAGGAGGCAGGGCTGAGAAATGGTGGCCTGTGAAAAGTCCCCTGTCCGTAGTGTGAAGCATAGAGTACAAGAGAGAGGAGAAAGGGGAAAGTGGTTGTGGCCACATTCATGCAACAAATAGTAACCACCTACCATGGGCAAGGCACAGAAGACTCAGCAGTGAACTATACTACATGTACTAATGTTCCTGTTCTCATGAAGCTTACATTCCAGTGGCAGGAAACATAAATAACTAGTTGAGTGAATAAATAAACATATAACTTTCAGAGCTGCTAAGTGTTAAAAAGAAAAATAAAGCAAGATAAGGAACTAAAGAGTGACAAGCATGCTGGTTTTGATAGCCAGGAAGGGTCTCTGATGTTACATTTCAGCACAGACATAAATACAACGAAGGAGTGAGCTATGTGGGTATCTGATGAAAAAAAAATGTTCAAGATAGAGCAAACAGACAATTTCCTCACCGAAATGGTGTAAAATTAGACTCTGGTATCTGGGAGTCATCTTAAGCTCTGAGCTGGGATTTACATGACCAGTCTTGTGTTTTACTAAGCTGACTCTGGCGATGACGAGCATGAAATGTAGGGCAACTCTCAGTGAAGCTAGCACTTGTTTCTAAAATACAAATCTACAACACTCCTCGGATTTAAAAATTTCAGTCGCTCTGGACAGTCCATGTTCCTTAGCCTAGAAGCAAAACACCTCTTGATCTTTTATAGCCCCCTAACTATTCCTCTGGCCTCATTTCCTGCAGCCAAAGCCTTTCTTGTCCATTATACTCCAGACAGAAGAAAGTACTTAGTTATCAATATATACTTTGGTGCTTTCATACATGTTACTCTCCGGAATCCTCTTGTTCTGTCTCATCCGCTACAAAGCCGTGCTCAATTAGATGACTTCTGTAAAGTCCTCCCTGACCTACTCACAATGGATCCCTCTTGTACTACTTCTGTACCTTATGCATCTTAAGCAAATGTCTTATACAACCATTCCATTAAGGAATACCCTGTGCAGATAGTATTTCCAATAAACTGAAAACGCATTTCGTCTCGCACTCTTGGTAGCTTTCCAGTAATGATTATAAAACATCGGGGACAAGACAGTAACACAATGAACCAAGACAAACTAAGAGGACACAGAGAAATAACAATCACGATACAAAAAAAGAAAAAAAAAATCATTCAAGATATTGCTCCATGAAGTCCTGCTGTCCATCTTGTGCTGTCTCTCTGCAGTGCTCAACCATGAGCTAGATGAACCTACTTCTTTGCACAACATAAAACTTTCCACAGCTCTAATGTGTTATCTATCATACACATTATGGAATATTTAGCATGAGATCAAATTTCTTAAGTGTTATGTAACTGGTAATACTTAGACTTGTTTATTGCTCTTATGCCTGTAAACTTGATCGTTTTTGTATCCCCAGTGCTCAACATAGTACTATCCACAGAGTGGACCTTCAATTAATGTTTGCTGATCAAAAGTATCTGGAAAAAGAGTTATCAGGACCTGACCAAAGGCAGTGATAGGAAAGAAAGTAAGGCCTGGTATGAGATACTTCAACACAGCACTTTATGCCCATCATAAAGCTTGCTATATAGCAAGACTCCAATGTTTGCTGATGGGGCACAGGAAATACGGAAGAGGAAAACATGGAGTGAGGAAGAAGCAGGTTGGGGTAAGGACTATACTTCCTAATGGAAGGTACACCAAACAAAGAGAACGAGACGAGAGGACAGAGCTTGATGATACAGACATTTAGGCATAACATTGGGGAAGAGGCACAGGCAAAGACAACAGAGGAGGAATTACAAGAAGACAGGAAAAGAACCAGGTTGGAATATTCTGGATATTACAAAACAAAATCAAATACACAGAAAAATTAAATAAGAAGTACCCACCGGATGTGGCATTTCAAATGCACTACTGCTAAAAGTAAAGCAACCGACGTGGCATACTCTGTCACTGATTTTGTGAGAAATGTTTACAACTATTTTGTGAAAGTATTTCATTCTTATCTACACATCTTAAAGATGCGCATAATAATTCGATAGAAAAAGTAAACTTACATCGGTTACACCTGACTTGGGTTATGCTAGTACTTTTACTTTCGTATCGCCTTTAAATCTATGCCAAAATATATACTGCCAACTACCTATTTAAATGAGAGGCTATATTTGAAATATAAACAAACATCCCTGTAACCTTAGACTTGGGAGATCTGAAGTTAAGATATCTCTTGACATAGAGAGACCACTGATGTTGATAAAGAGAAGAAGCAATTTATTATTTTCTTAAAGCCTTACCTCAAAACCTTGTCCCAACCTGCAAATCAAAACTGTTGTGAAATCAAGACTCTAGCTGACTGTGTGCCATGCTTCTGTTTTCAAAGCCCTGCATGCTGTAAGTACTGCTATTGAGAAGCCCAACGCCACATCCAATGCTAATATGAGTGCCATCTTTAAGGCCTTTTCAATATCCCAGTGTAGAGTGTCTATTAGACTCCTCACTTGCGCCCAGTGTTGAAAACAAGTTAAATGTCTAACCCAGTTTAATCTGGGTTACTATAAGTTACCACAACTGTAAATGTTTATGTTTTCATATGACATTTATCATAAAACCTCAAATCTCACGCAAAAATACAGTTTCAGTAATCCTATGAGATTAAAGCAACGGTTTCTAACAGATTACCTATCGCAGTACTGAGTCTGCTCTGTCAGCTTTTTCCTCTCAGTGATTTAATCTATTCCCACTGCTTCTGTCAATTTACCAATAAATTGCTAATCTTTATTTCCAGCTCCTGTACCTGGGTGTCTTCTCATTTACATTTTCCAGAATTTAGGCACCCCCTTCTTAGCATGTGATACGGTACTACTCTTCACTTTAGCCAATGGCTATGAAACTGAAATAATCCTCAATAAATCTCTGCCCCATACTGACTTTACTCAAGCCATTCATTCACCATTTCCACCTCAATGGCTTCAGTGTGTACTTATTTATCTCTGAAAGTAAATGTTAAATGTTTCAAGTCATAAATTATATGATTAATGTAACATTGGACAGGTGATCTGTGACACAAATAAAGTCATATTTCATTGGCAGGGTGAATACAGCTGGATATTTTACTTTCCCAGATGAAGGGGGAAAAAATCTACAGAAACTTCTGAGAATTCTAGCTGAAAGTCACTTTTAATGAGCCAGAATTCTTCAATCACCTGCTGCTGCCACTGTATAGTTGTGATGAGTCCTTCCCTTTCCCCCTTTTTGCTATACCTAAGGATAGGCAATAAGGTTCAAACAGCACATAATCTCTAGCACAAGACTTTAACAGTGAAAACCTGGAACATGAAAGATGCCCTAGAAATCACGGTTACTTCCAAAATCCTGAAAAAAGTCATTGAAAGTGTTTCCTTTTTCCTTTCTTATATGAATGTATATGTTTTTTTCGGTATGTCCTTTGGAACCCATATAAAAAGTATCTACTATACTAAAATCACTAAAGCATGACAATTTTAAGTGGTGGTCAATTGTTTAGTAAATAATTGTAAATACTGACCGTGTGCATGGTATTAAGAAGCTCTGGTGGCTACAAACGCAAATAAAAGCCTGAGCTAACCTTGAAGAACTTATCTTTCTTACTAGGAGGAGATGCATTATAAGAAGGCAATATCAAACAAATGTGTCATACAGTTGCCATAAAAGTGATGCTCAGGAGTTCAGGAAAGTAAGAGCAGGTAGAGCAATAGGGGAAGGTTCATGAAGATCTGGCATCTAAACCAGGTCTAAAAAGACAGGTAAGTCACTTCTGGTTTTGTGACAGCCAAGTACATAGCTCTCTAAAAAGATCCTTCTCTTCAGATAATTCATGCTAGAAAGGAAAACAAGAGACAGAAACAATCTGTATCCAATAAACCTAAAAGATAGCTAAACCCAGATATAAATAATACGGAGATGAAAAACGGGTACAAACAAAATCAATGATAACAAAGAACAGGAAGGAAAATGTACTCACAGTATATTACTTAGCTCAGCAGTAAACAATATTTACAGTTAAAAAATACGGAAACACCCAAAGTTAATTTAATCCGTAACAGTGAAAAAGTTATATTGGGAGAGTGAAGAAGGTGAGGGGGGGAGGAGATATGAAGTAACAATCACTTTAACTATGACAATAAAACATCAACAGAAAATACCTAATATGCTGAAAAGATAGCATGATACACATACCCTTGACTTATTTAACCATGCATGTGTTATTTAATAGGCATACTGTCCCAAAAAAGTATTTCAATCAAAGGGAAAAGAGCAAAATGAAAAATATAAGACAAAGCAAACAATACACTTCAAGTAGAAAAATCTGCAAATAAACTATTACTACTAGTATTACAACTTCATACACGCATGCGCGCGCGCACACACGCGCGCACACACACACACACACACACACACGCTCACAAACCCAACATTTAAGTTGAATTACCTACCTCTCCTCTCTTTTTTGCCTATGAAATTGACAATTCACATTTTAAAGCAAAAATGCAAGGACACAGGCACTCTCCCATACTATGCACAGGAATAATTTTTTTTTGTAGAGTAATTTGATACTATTTCAAAGGACATTTGGCTCAACCTTGAAAGTATGCATACACACCTTTGTACCTCCAAATTCCACGTAAAGGAATTTTTCCTAAGGAAACAACTAAGAATCTGCATAGAAACTCATGTATCTCAAGGATATTCTCTGAAATACCAGATAAAATATTAAGAAGTTGGAAGTAACAGAATTTCCCCCCAAAACAAAAATAGTTAAATAAATCATGGAACATTTATAGAATGGAGTACTATGCAGCCACTGAAAACCATATAGGAATTATAAAGAAAGGGAGGCAGGTAGTAAATCATAAGAAAGACCAAGAGGAAAGACCATGAATGCAAGTACGGAGGTAAGCACAAGTCTGGCAAACAGTAAATCATTTATTTCATATAACACTAATTAATGTTATTATTGCAAATAACACTAATTATTTAAGGAGAAACAGGGGGCATTAAGGAAATCCCTAGTATATGGGTGTGCCATAAAAATCACTAAACTTACTTACCTGAGCACTATTGTGAAGTTGGTAATAACATAAGCTTTGTAGCCATAAGACCTGAAATCAGATATTCAAACTCAGCTTTCTCATTTGCTACCTAACAATTCTGAATCTGAATCCCAGATCCCTATCTATAAAATAAATAGTAATACCTTTTCACACTACCATCATAAAAATAAAATAAAATGTAAAACACTGTGCACATATATATCACAATAAGTACTAATGAACAGTAACTTTTTGATAAACTTTTGGGCAAAAAAAAATCCATTTAAAAAAAAACTGCGGAAGTAGAAAGGTACTGTTGTTAGAGATTTGCATGGTATTTATTTCTAAGTAACTGTCCTAATTATATACAATGCTAAGCACGCACTATATAAGTTTAGATGTCAGTGAAGTACCACATTTCAGCCATAATCATAATTGAGAACATAATCATATACTGCCTCTTACAGGAGAACTGATTGTTCTGTGATAATGTAAGCTACAATTATTTATAGAATAGAATTTTCCATTTCATTTATATCATTAAACAATGACTTACAGTCTTTACAGTTTATAAAAGTTTTGTTCTTCTCATTTTAGTTGTGAGACTGACTGTGTAGGTATTGACTGTGCTCCTTTGCTGGTCAATCACTTGCTTGGATCTACAAGAGCAAGGAAACTAGACTTCATCCTTTAGTTTAGACCTAATGCTCTTTCCATTTATTTCTCATTTTTCCCTCTTTTTGCCAGTTATTTTTCATAAATGCTGATAACTAAACACTTTCACTTATTCATTTCATAGTTCCAATATGTAAGGATCTCTGTAGTCATTATGCATAAACTAAGGAAAGCTATCTGAAAAATATGATAAAACAATAATTATGGAAGTGAAAAGACCTATCCCTTTATTTTAAAAGCTATTTGGGAAATGATACCATAGTATATTTATATGAAATACTTTCAGTAAAACAATATATAATTTTATTCCACTACTATATATAAATGAGGCTTATGAAGCTTAAATAAACAGTAACTTAGCAAATATAGCAACAAAGACCATACTTTTATATTATATAACTAGTATATTAAGGTAACCAGGATCATCTAATACTGAGAAGTTATTACCCATACAGGCATTTCATGATGGCTGTCTTGATCACCACTGCTGTGACTATCATTTTTAAGTGTAGATGTCATTTACTCAACACCTATTATTTACCAACAATCAGTAATAACTTTGTAGAAAAACACTAAATTGAAGTACTGCTCGACTTTTCCAGTAGTAACAAAACTTTAAAAAATGTAAAAATATATACAAAGTTATTATCAACAGGAAAAAAAGATTCTATTTAATTCAATGGTATCCTTTTCACCTACCTTCATGAGACAAAGTAACTAAACAAATGAACAATACTTTCATCTCCAAAGAAAACAAAACAGGAACATAATTTAAATTAAAAAGAAGAATTTCATTTGTTTGTGTTCTAAGCAGAGTGATTACATATAGAGCAACACCTTAAGGAAAGCAACGGTAGAATCCATTCCTAAGGGTATCTTTGGAAATTTCCTTTAGGAACATGGGTCTGGTGCAAGGTTGGTTAGGATCCTTTAATTTCCTAACTTAATTATTGCAAAAAGAAGGGAAACATTTACTGAGCATCTACTATGTACAAGATACTTTAGTGGGATTAAATTTAACACATTTAAGTTGTATTTGGTGCCAATTAGATAATTTTCAATGTTAGACTTGCCACTAGGGGGAGATTATCTTGTTTAATACAGTCAATTGAAGAGGGACTGGAAGAGCTTCAGATTAAAGTTGTCACATACTTGATTATAAAATTTTATGAAACTGGATATTAAATTGACTGTATTGTTAACAGTCCTATAATTATGATACAACATATCTTTTTTTTCTTTAAGTAAAATAAAATGACTCTCACTTAAGGGATCAAAGTTAAATACCATTTTCAGCTCAGACTAGTCGTGTTTTTCTGATAATGCTGGCATATTTTAGACCTCATTAGCTAAAAACTAGTAATTTAAATGCATGTTAAACGTAGCATTAGGTTTAATGGCCACATTCCTAAAATAAACCTTGACTAACTGCATTATAAAGTAATCCGTTTTTCATTCAGGTAAAAACAACTTATAATCAATTTCACGTGATTCTGCAAATGCCAGCACTAGGCTTTCCTTAAGGGAGCAATATGGTGACATGTTAAGGCATTTATATGACTACAAGCAACACAAAGTACTCAATAAAGATCAGATAAAATCTATACTAAAATAAAATGAACGTGAACGTGGATAATGTTTTAGTTATACTGTGTTACAAGAGATTGTTAAATACAAATGTATTTACAAGTTTTCTGAAGTATATTAAAACGCTAAAATAAAACAACGAAAGATAGATCTTACATAAATAAAATGCTAACTAAAAGCCAAAGATGTTAAACTTTATAATGAATACAACATTAAGGCTTTTGATTAAAAAAAAAAAAAAGTCATCTAGATGCTTTGTTACGACAATGATTAAAACCTAAAAATTCAGCACAGAGATCTTCAAGTTTTCTGACCATACACAGAAAACCCATGATACTGCCTTTATATTAGGCTAAGTATACTACTGTATTAACAAATACATAGAAGAGGCATTTGGGATGCCTCTGGTTATTTTAAATAACCACCAAACACAAGGCCGAGTTAGACAAATACATTTTTATATAAGGAACTCCTTTATAAAATATAAGTATTTTAAGCCAATGCCACAGAAAATTGCTGACTAGGCAGTATTCCTAATGCCAGCCACACTGCAGGATAAGACTTCCAAATTTTAATCAGTCTACTTATAGGTTAGTATCTCCTCTTAAGGCCAAGTCTAGACCTGAAGAACTATAATTGAAATTCTAAAAGGAAATTAAAACTTCAGAATAATGAAACTTTTAAACCTGTTACTGGTTCCAAACACATATTCTGAATTGTGATTTTTCTGATCTGGATTAGTGATCTAAACTGAGTTTTAAGCAAAGTGTACACTTCTGACTTGTTCTGAGTAAACGTTTCTGTTCTTAAAATGGTTTATGAAGACTTGAAAAAAATGTTAAGTAGCTCAAAGATCAAATTAGTAATAAACACGTGAATATAACGATCTCAGCAATCTGTGTCAAGCATTAATTTTTTTCCTGAACATTATTTTAATGTATTTACCATCTCACACAAATATATATCACCAAAACAAATATCTAAGTTTCTAATTAATCTATTAGAATCGATAAAACTTTGAAGGAAGGGAAAAAGAGAAAAATGCTAAGAATGCAAACGTGTTTCAGTAATTCCAGCTTTAAATCTTTCACTTTACAGACCCTAAAATCACTTCAAAAGTGGTAAGAAAAGTCCCCAAAAGGGTGGCTGAAAATACAAATCCCCCGCTGTATCCTGTCCACTACACTCAATTCATCCCTGCTCCCCTGTATATACATTTAACCGATATGATCACGTTGAGCGCTACAAAATTACTGCCAAATAAGTAAATAAGAGCCGGTTGCAGAGACCAAAAAATACCTTCAGAGGAACTCAGACCCTTTTTTGCAGACGGCACGTGTTTAGCTCTTTAAAACATCTGGCCCTACCAGGATGAAAATAATAACCGTCCTCTAACCCAACCAATGAAAATATTAAAAATCGAAGAGGATTTCAAGGCGGTTTTGTGTTAATTAATCCACCAGTCCCACTGGGCAGGCTAGACCAGTCAACAAATTAAGACCACAGAAAAGAGAGGTGCAGATGAGTGGGGGTGCGGGAGGGTGCGTGTGCACCGCGAAGTGGGAGGGGGTGCATTTTTTTTAAATGCGATCATTAAAAACTAAAAACCCAAGGCCTGGGTCTGTCGACCGGCCTCTAAATCTCGATTTCACGGACTGTATCGCGAATGAACCTAATCTCTGCACGGCGGGGATTTGGAGGTGGGGTGGGGCCGCCTCCCGCACCGGGGTGCAGTGGCGCACACTCCGCGCGGAAGACTAGCTCTGCACACTCACGTTTTCTGCACCGGCTTCCGCCGCTTGCGACTGGCGTAGGTGATGTGAGAGCTGCTGCTGTTCATGGTGCCCAGCCGGCGGCGGCTCCTCCCCAGGAGCGGGCGCAGACGGCCAGGTTCCCGGGACCCGGAGCGACCCGGACGACTGCAGCGGCCGGCGCCGGATTCCACGAAGTCGCGCCCGCTCCACCTGCGTCCTCGCGAGGACGCCGCGCGCCCCGAACCCTGGCTCCCGCAGCCCCGCGCGTCCAGGTGCGCCGCCCGGGCCTGGCGCTGAGGGGCGAGGGGCGGAGACCGAAGAGCAAGGCGGCGCAGGTGCCTTCAACACCGGCAGAGGCGGCGTAGCGCTGTCCGCAGGTAGGCGGCCCGGGTGGAGGAGGAGCCTGGGCAGCCTGTTTGCAATACCGGCCTGGGTCGCGCGCTGTGGCGCCGCGCCCCGTGACCGTCGCCGCGGCCCCTCGGGTAAGGGAGGCGCAGCTCCGCTGCTCCTGGGGCTTCCCCTATCCCGGGTGCTTCCCGCCTGCAGAGCTCAGACTTCGGCCGCACTCCCCTACCACCAGCTTCCGCTAGACTACGCAGCTGCCTCTGCTTTGAGCCGGTGGTCCTGATCACGTTTTCGGGACCGAGCGTCGAGGGGACTCTCCCAGCGTTGCCTCTGGACTCAGTGCACAGCGGCTGAAGAGCAGAAGCGCCCCGACTCCACTGCGGCCCCGCCCAGCTCGTTGTAGCCCCGCCCTATGCCACTTGGCCACGCCCCTCATTACATTCCCTTGAGGGCCCCACCCTCCCTGCGCGTGATGACGTAAAACGTAACGACGCCCTCCCCCCTCCGCGTAGCCGTCTTCTTTAGGTCAAGGGGAGGATTCTGTGAAAACATTTCCACACCTCTAGAAGGGAGGTGTGACAACAGATTACGTAGAGCCAAACTCTGTAGCTAGACTAGCTCAAGGAGACATGCCAAATAGTGAGCTTAACTTCACCTATGTGAGAGACAGTGACTCAGCTAACTTTTGGCTAAGAGTTACAGTGAGCTGGCAGATAACCAATGGGACTCTAAATATTTTCCTAGAGGGGAAAGCTTCATTCAGGAGGCCACATCTGAGTTGAACTAGAAGGCTAAGAGTTTCCTTGGTCTTTTGTTGTTGTTGTTTCCTTACCAGTCAGAATAACTTTGTTACTCTCCAGCCAGATTTCGATAGGACGGAAAGGAAACAACGAAGAAGGAAAGGAGGCACTTAGAGATAAGAAGTGGTCTGGTATGATTGGAGAGAGGCACTGGAAGAGAACTTCAGGACTTCTAGGATCAAATCAGAAAGCCTTGATGAAGAGTCTAGATTTTATTTTGTAGTCAGTGGAAACCTTTTAAAGATACGCAGCATGAAAGTGACATTGTGGTGTCCTAGAAAAGTCACTCTGGGAGGAAAGTGCAAACTGTATTACAGGAGAGCAAGGCTGGATGCAAGGGGAGTAGTAAGAGAGTTGTTGAAATAGTTCAGGTGAAAGTCCAAGGAAGTAGCAGTGGGACAGAAAAGAACAAATAGATGATGATAAAAAAGGATAAGAAAATAGAAGAGAGCGCACTCAAATGGCCCATGATTTCTTACCCTGTGCTGGTAACCAAGATAGTGAACACAGAGAAGTTTATTTGCTTGTCAGCAACAAAGTGCATCTAGACCAGGATGCCTAGATGACATCTCACACCATATTCTATCCTACATTTTAACATGTCTTCAAGCCCTTTCCAAACTGGTAAGTTTCTTACCTCAAGTGCCATTGATGGATAAATTGAGCTTATCATTTTATTTAGCTGAAACTGCTTTATCATTGGCTTTACCATTCTCTAGATCAACCTATGAAATATCTTCAACTCCTCTTCGACTTCCTTCCTAATTATTAAAGAAAGTGCTATTACATTTTGTTCTTTGCAATATCCCTATTCATCTCCCTCTACCTTATTCTTCAATAATTACAGAGTGCCCAGCTCAAATCCCATACCATTTGGTATTCTTCAACTGATATTATCCTCTCCATACATTAATTCATCAAGAGATATTTTGAGAGTAACACCTATGTGTCAGGAATTGTTCTAGTACTGGGAAGATAATGGTGAACAAAACCAGAAATATAACAGCCTGTCAAGGAATATGGGAATATGGTGATCTAGTAAATGAATTTGACCAAGTCATGCAGGCAAAGATAGGCTTTCCAAAAAAAATAAAAAATAAAAAAATAAAAACAAAAACAAAAAAAAAATGGTAATTGAGTTGAGGTCTGAAGGATAAGCAGGGTTACCTAGGAGAAAGGAGGGAAGAACATTCCAAGCCATTGAAATAGTACAAGCAACATCGCTTTAGTGGGAAAAAGCTTGACTGATACAAGGGATCAAAACAAGTTCAGGGCATAAATGGTGAAATTTGTGTTTCAAAAATAATACCGTATCTGCAGGGTGTAGAATAGATTAAAGAAGGAGGAGCAGAATAGAATGGATGGAAGTAATACTCCTTAGGAAATCATTTGTAGTAGCCCAGCCCAGAGATGACAATCATTGATACTAGGATGGAGATGATGATGGAGATGAAGTAAGTAGACTACATTCTATAGACATTTGGGAGGCCTCAGAAGATAGAGTGGATATATGACAGAGAAGAGGATGTATCAAAAACTTAATAATTTTCTGGACTGTGTACCTGGCTGTGTGATACTAGCATGTACTTTTGGGAAATCACTAATATAGCTCGGATCTCTTATGTTTGAAGTGCCTTTGATACATCTAAGAGAAGATGTCAAGTAGGTGATAAGACATACAACTTTGTAATTCAAAGAAGATGTGTAAGCTGGAGACATAAATTTAGAAGTCATTTGCATTTAAGGGCACCTAGGTGGCTCATTTAGTTGAGTGTCTGACTCTTGATTTTAGCTCAGGTCATGATGCCAGGGTCCTAGGATCCCAGGATCCAGCCCAGCATCAGGCTCCATGCTCAGCATGGAGAAGAGCAATTCTCTTCTCTCTCTCCCTCTGCCCCTCTCCCCTGCTCATGCATGTACACATTCTCTCTCTCTCTCTCTCTCTCTCAAAAAAAAAAAAAGTGTTTGGTTGACAGAGCATGGAGTTTATACGGTACAAATATATACTGGAAAATATATACTGGAAAAGAAGGACTATGTCCCAAAGAACTTCAATATATAATATCTAATAGCTGGATAGAAGATTGTGGTCCTATAAAACCAAGGAAAAAGTCACTAGAAACAGGAAAATAACAGGATAACAGGAAAATAAGACCATCATGTCATAGAGAACAATGTGGAAAAATATCAGGTGTGGTTCACAGAAATGAATGCTGTTGATAGGTTCAAATAAGATGAGAACTGAAAATGTCTTTGTTGGCTTCTCAACATGCAACCATTGGTGACTTTAGTGAACAGTATGTTGATGGACTAATGACCTGCAAGTAAGATTGATGCATACAGAATCCAATCCACTTCTGTATTGGGGGTGAAGAAATGGCATAAGCAAACACAGTTCTTTCTTTCTAACAATTTCTTTTTTAAAAAAGTTTGGCTGTGAAAGGGAGGGACCTGCGATGGTAGCTAGTGGGGAGTAAAGGGTTAAATTGAGGTAGGTGTGTGTGTGTGTGTGTGTGTGAGCGTGCACGCTTTAATGGGTGCTACTTAAGCAGTTGAGACAGAGAGGAGATTGAGATTGTGAAAGAAAAGGAGCAGTGAAGGAACAATAGATATTAAAAATAGTAAGGGCAGGGAAGAATGAGTTCCAAAGCAGAACAGGAGAATTAGGATTATAGTAGATTAGGTAATGGCAGAAAAATCTCCTCTAGTGCTTTACTCTTCATGGTGGTCCATGGCTTCTCGGGAAGTTATATGAAATGGAGACTTCACTTGGGTGTCTCTACAGAATCAGAATCTGAATTTTGAATAGAATTTGAGTCAGAATTAGAATTCTGAATTTTGATAACTGAAGTGTACATAAAGTTTGAGGAGCACTACACCACAGAAGCTGGAGGAAAGGACAATGGGTGAGATGCAGTAGCTGGTAATTTTTGATCAGAAAGATAAAGATGTGATGAGGAGGGTATTCTAGCATGACCTAAAAGGAAACCAGGTCTGTTTTGTGGTTGATGATTTTGTTTTAGTTTTACAAGTTGATAAAATAAAAGTGATCTGGGAAATGGCAACAGGGAAGGAAGTGGACATAGACCCCATACCCTGGATGTGTGATGAGAGAAAATAATTAGGCACCATTTGGGAGATGTCCAGCCTCAGGGAAAGCTAGCTTTCAGCTTAAGGCAAAAGAGAGAACAAGTTCCCAAAAATGACAGACTTCGCTGTCTCTATTTGACCTTCTCTTTTATTTCTCCATCTCTGCATTCCTGTCCATCACCATTCTATGTAAAATGTATAAAGTGTAAACAAATAATTTCCTCCTAGCAGAGGAACTTCTGGGGTGAAAAATGCATTTTGAAACTCAATTTATTGATTGTGTAACTTGAAGCTCCTTTTAGAAAAGAAGTATATGAAATGAATTAAATCCCATGAAGCAATCTTAGGGGGTTTTTTTTGTTTGTTTGTTTTACAAAATGTCCACCTTTAAAAACAATATATAATTTCTTGTCAAGTTAGCCAACGTACAGTATATACAGTGTGCTCTTGGCTTCAGGAGTAGATTCCCATGATTCATTGCTTACATACAACATCCAGTGCTCATCCCAACAAGTGGCCTCCTCAATGCCCATCACCCATTTTCCCTTCTCCCCCACTCCCCCGCACCAACCCTCAGCTTGTTCTTCATATTCAAGAGTCTCTTATGGTTTGCCTGCCTCTTTGTTTGAAACTATTTTTCCCCACTCCCTTCCCCCATGGTCTTAAGTTTTTCAAATTCCACATATGAGCAAAAACATATGACATCTGTCTTTCTCTGACTGATTTTTTCACTTAGCATAGTACCCTCCAGTTCCATCCACGTTGTTACAAATGCAAGATTTCATTCTTTCTCATTGCCCAGTAGTATTCCATTATATGTACATATATAAACCACATCTTCTTTATCCATTCATCAGTTGATGGACATTTGAGTTCTTTCCATAATTTGGCTGTTGTTGAGAGTGCTGCTGTAAACATTGGGGTACATGTGCCCCTAGAAACAGCACTCCTGTATCCTTTGGATAAATTCCTAGTAGTGCTATTGCTGGGTTGTGGGGTCATTCTATTTTTAATTTTTTGAGGGACCCCCACACTGCTTTTCAAAGTGACTGCACCAATTTGCATTCCCACCAACAGTACAAGGGGGTTCCCATTTCTCTACATCCTCACCAACATCTGTTGTTTCCTGAGTTGTCAGTTTTAGCCACTCTGATTCTAATGTGACCTAGTATCTCAGTGTGGTTTTGATTTGTCAAAATGTCCACCCTTTTTAAGGTTGTTAGTTACTTGGTACGGTCATTCTCTGTCTTTTCTCCTACTTCCATACCCTAATTTTCTGCTTGACTTCAGGACTATTTTCATTATCCAGAAATCCTATGATGCTATACTATATTACAGTCTTAGTAATTGATTTTTGTATACCAATAATATGATTTTCAGGATTTATTTTAATAGTGACATCATGCACTTCCCTGACAAATTTTGCTTAGTATGTCAATGAAATCAGTCTTTGTAGTATAATGCCCTTAAAAAAAAAAATGTTGTCACTTTCTAAAAACTATCACTTGCTACTTCTAACATGACCACTGTTGAACATGATTCTCAAAGTGTGGTTTCTGGCCATCACTAAGATTTAAAATTTTTCTGTGAGCAATTTTTATGTAATAACATTCTTTCTTTCTTATAATAAAAAAAATGCCTTTAGGAGTTTATGAATACATTACTGCCTTATCAAAGCAATGTTACCTTCTTATTTCATTTATGTGGGATGGCTTTTTAAGGTTTCAGACGCAGCTATAGGTCTGTGTGTTCCTTTTTGCTGCTACATATTGTGAGAAAAAGAAGTAGGTTTTAGGAATGCTATTATAAATAGTAGCTGTTTTAGAATAAAGGGAAATAACTAAATTGAACGCTAACCCTATTCGTCACAGTACATGTATTCATCCATTTCACTTAGCCAACACAATGACATCAGTTGGACACTCTGCAAACCACTAGCTCCATGTAGTTCAGAGCTTCAACATTAAATCGTACTTCTTCCTTTTGATGACATCATACCTTTGTGATGCTGGGTTTTGTTAAGTTGTAGTTATAAAACACAAGGACCATGAGAAAATGACGGTGGAATGGAAAATGACGGTAGTGATTCTAATCCAATTCCAAGATTTGAGAATTTGTAAAGTGCCGATAGATGTGCACATCTTATTAAGAATGAAATAAATTTTTTTTAATGTGTATTATTTTTTTAAATAGCTACAAAGTGGTTAAGACAGACATATGTAATTTTGGCCCTAACTACTTAATAATGGGAATTGTAAAGTATTTCTTTTACCCTGTGATGTTGTGAAAAAAATTACTGAGACACTAAGAGTACCATGAACTGGGAAAGTCTGGCAATCTGTGACATAGCTAAACCCTTCTTTTAACAGATGAGAAGCTTCAGGCCCAGGGAGATAAAGTGGCCTGCTTATGATAGCCTAGAAGTCAGGTCTTAGGACTTCTATTCCAGGCAAAAATATTTTATTTATCTGTGTACTGGTTTGATTCATTTCTTAAAAAATAATCAGTTTACACATCACTTGCTTTGACTCTAACACTAAAGATCAGACATAAATATCTATTGGCTATTTCTAAGTGCTTAATACCTTTTTTCCTTCTTGGATAATCTATGACAATGTCATAGGCAGAAGCCAAAAATAAAAAGTGATTAGTAGGTGTTGAAAACTTTTGGAAATACCTCTTAGGCTAATACTAATCTTAACATGAACAAGTCAACTCCAATAAAATGTAGGAATCATTTATTAGTCAAAATTATTTTTGTTTACTTAGGGTTAATGTTTTGTTATCAGAAACATCAAGAGTTTTAACACATGAAAGAACATTCTTAAAATATTAACATGTATTCCATTTAGATTTTGACTTTTGCTTGCTGGAACTTTTATTCTTGTAAATGTGAAATTTGATGACATGATAGATTATGAAGAAGCTTTATGTTTTACATGCTAAGATTCATATCTGATTTATTAAACATTTATTAAATTACACATGTATAAATATTTTTGTTTAAAGTTATTTAAATTTAAAGATAAATGTATTTGAGATTCCCGTAACGATACATAGTTTATGCACTTTAAACGATCATATAGAAGAAATTGAAAGGAAGATCAAATATATTTATATGAAAGAGATATTTTTAAAAATCATATTAAACACGTACAGAAAACGTAAGGAAATGTAAATTATTGTGACATTTTGACTTAAAATCTGTAATGTGGACCCGCTAAAGATTACCACATTCTTATGCATATTAAAAAGCAAAAACAATGTTTTCTTTCTTGAAAATGTTTAACTTGGATTTACTAGATCTGTAAACAGTGGTTCTCTACTGTTGTACATTGTAATCACTTGGGAGCTTTAAAAAATACTTATGTCTGGGGTTTCTTTACAAAGATTTTGATTTCGTGATGTAGGTTGCAGCCTGGGCATAAACATTTTCAGGACTAACAGTTGTACGGTGGTAATGCAGACGATCCTTATTCTCAGGAAATGGTTGCTGTCACATTTAAGTGTGAAATAGCCTTGTGTCTGTAACTTAATCTAAGAATGATCTAGCAAAAAAAAAAAAAATACACACCAACATACGCATATATGCATGTTGGTACAAACATATATACCACTGTGAAAAGTATATAGGTATTTGTATTATGCTTTCAACTTTTCCATATGTTGAAATTTTCACAATAAAAAGAAAAACTAATAGCAAAAGCAAATAACCTTTTCCCCTCAAGTTTAAAATTTAGAAACAAAACAATTATTTGAAACCTAATAACTGTGTCAGTGAGAGATGAAGCCAGGACTGATATATTAATCATACGGCACTTGCTAAGATAAAGCTTTAGACCTTTCTCTAACCCTTGATATTCTAAGAAACAGATGGAAGATAATTTAAAAGACTCACATGAAATTTCTGCACTTCTGTAGTGTGAGAACAAACCGAGAAGTCTAGGTCCCCATTTTGCAGCATCTGTGGGCTGAGGAATATATGTGTTATTAGTTGCGCATTTCAAGAATTTAGCTGGTTTATACTGACTACAAATCATTCATTCTACCATTCGTTATATATACTAAAATGCTAATAGTTTCTAATACGTGACAAATATTCTTCTACTTGTTCTTACACTATAAATTTGAAATTTCTTCTTTATCCATTTTCTTGCATATTCTCCCTGGATTGTATAAAACTTTATAGTGCATCAATAATCAGGATTTATATCTGTAAGGCTTACATGTTAAAATAACAGGTTTTTAAAAAAATATTTTGGGAAAAATGTTAACTTGCACACCACATTAAATCTTTTCACATTAGTACTATGCAGAACAAGAATGATAAGTAAGGGTCCTAGGACCCTATCAATCAAACCCTGCACCAAGTGTTGTAAAAATATCCCATTACCTGATTGGTAAATTGATAATGACAATGGAGATCTGGTTGCATAATTAATCAAGGGGATATAACTAAGGGTGGAGTGTCCTGTATAACACCAGGTTCTCCACCCTTCCCTCCTAAGGCAGGGTGGAAGAATTTCCCTTGTAAAACTAAAAACTTAAGTTGAGTTGCTTTCCTGACTGAACACAGATGGACTTCCCATATGCCTTTACAGAGGCAAGGAGTCCTGATGGAAATGGATTGGAAGGATTCAATTCATTCCCAGTTTTGAATAAATCTCTTACATTCTTTCAGTCCCTGCATTGGGTTGTATCCTTGCTGGTTATCTGAATCAATAAAGAATAACATAAAGTAAATGTGTCTCTAAAATAGAGCATGGAGAGCAAACAATTATTTTGGAGTACATTAGTATTTAAAGAAATGCCAACTAGATTATAATGTAAACAATCCTTATCTAAACTCTTCAGAAACCAGGATTTTCAAAAATTTATTATTGTTTTTCCATATTAAACTAAGATTTTATGAGTGCTCAGCTTTCTAACCAACTTTTCACATGATTTTTGAAGCAAATCACCACCACCATCACCAAAAATAATTAGTCAACACGCACATTAGTAAAAACAGTAATCTGAATCTCCTAAAGTGCTTTCACTGTATAAAGTAGATGAAAGATATAAAGTACAAACTTTGACTTTTTATTCTCAAACATCTCAGAGTTACATGTTAACGTTTTAAGAACTGAATTTTTTATGTAGTAACATGGATTTAACTCCTTTTTTTCATTTTAATATAGTATTGTTAGGTCTAAATAGACACATATCTAATAATTTATATTCTTTTAATGTTTACTTAAGGAATTTCTGTGCTTAGATCATTAAATGTGCATATAAAAATATGTTTCCAAAGTTCCTTTAAAAATCATCATTTGGAATGAAAATTATGGTCTAATTGATATTAATGAGGTATTACTGATACACTAAAAAATTTCCATTTATCCAAATATTTTATTTACATATACTGTATTTTTAATTTTAATATTAAAATACAAACCAGAAGATCTCTTCTAAGAGAATTTTCATTCTAATTTTCTTTTATGTATCATTAAAATTCAAGAGGACTTGACATCACAAATCTTTCCTTTTTCAGTGTTTTTTTTTTTTTTTTTTTTTTAATATGGTTAGCAGAAGACACAAATAAACGTAAGGTACAAATAGCACCATATTGGCAGGTTTTACCGGCAGAAAGAAAGCCACGAATGTAGTCTCTAGTAATGTCCTTCCCCCCGTTTTAATAAGAAGGTTTGTGTTGTTCTGACATTAAATGGATTAAGCAGCAAGCCTGCTGAGAAAAATACTCAAAGGTATTAAACCCTTGCAGTGTTGGTTTAACTGTAAGTACTGTAAAATAAGATTAAGTCTGAGTTTGGAAGAAGAACTGGATTTGACATAAGACTAAAAGGTAACAATATTCACAGATGCCTGAATTAATGCTTCAGTGAAAAATATAATTAGCACAAGATTTGAAAATATGTCTCCTTTGGCAAATGTCTTCAGAGAGTAATCAGTGCTGTAGACTGATGTAGTGGAAAGAGCACTGGGCAAGTAGCCAAAATCTTTGAATTCAAGTTTGTTGCTTTAGCACTCACAAGTTCTGTGACCTTGGATGAGAAGTTTCTAAAGTTTTTGAATTGCAGGATTGTGGATGTGGCCAATTGGCAACCATTCTCCATTTTATAGTGTGCGTTTCTGGACTGCAGTCACCCCAGATTTCTGGGCAATTGAGGTTGCAGATGCAAATTAGGTTCAGCCAATTAAACGTACTTGTTGAGATTTGGAAGGCAGAAGTCAAGTGAAGGTCATCTTCCTGCCGCTTGCATTGTTTTCTGCCAATAAGCGAGATTGTGAAGACATGATTTTGTGTGATAGTTTCCAGCGTCCAAGTTCTTGTTTCATGGGTTGTGAGACGCTGTTGCGGTGGCAGAAGTGGTGATTTCTTGAGCCCTTATGTGTAGCTCCAGTTGGGTGTTTTTGAACTCAATAAATTCCATAGTGACTTCTGGATTCCTCACCTTTCTGATTGAAGCAGAAGTAGTAGTTCCCCTAATAGGTCAGTTCTGCTGCGTTCTGGAAACATTTCTTGATGCCTAGCCTGGAGCCTCTGTCTCTAGACTTTCCAATTACTTTGTAAGCTTTTAATTCCCTATATTGAATTTCAGTCTACCTCAAGTATCTGGAGCTTATTCATTTTCCTGAACTGAACCCTAGCTGACACACACTTAAGCAAATTTCATTCATACAACACAGGGCAGTCATGAAGACCAAACTGTACCACCTAAGTGTACTCCATATCGTTTCCTCTTTTTTGAAAGATGGGTAGTCATGATAAACAGCTATTAAAATTGTCTTGTGGTATTTTCACGTCATTAATTTTACTCAGATAATATTTATCTAAACATGTTTTGTGAAGTATTGGTTCTGTTGGGCGAATATCATAGAAAAAGCAATGGTGTATTTAATAGGTAGCTCGGTATTATAAATCTCTGATTCCTAAGAATGTCCATGTGTTTGAATACCTTTCTTGTAACTGGAATGGATAGTTTTCACTTCAATTTTATATTTTCCTGGTAATGTTTCATTTTTATGACGGCAGTAATTAGAAGCACTATGGCCAGTTCCATAAGTGGAAATGTACTGACAGACATGCAAGTCTGTCAAGATGTCGAGAAGGTTTGGAAACATTTTGCCTCAGGGTCTCATACTTTCTAAATAAAGAGAATAAAAATAAAATCCTTGTTTAGCACCTTTTTTTCAGAAACATTTGTAGTTGCATATGTGGAGCTAAGACACATTTTACCTTTCAACTAGCTTATATGCCCAACTACCATTAACACACCAATCCTCTTCAGATTAATTTACTGACATTACTTCACTGTTCTTCAGTTTCAACTTGGCTCCTGACCCCTGTCTCCATTTCTGTGTGTCTTATTCTGTGCCCCTTAGGCTTCCAATGAGTTATTTTCTCTCTTCTAAAAGATCTTATTACATTGACTTTTTTTTTCCCCCTTGAGACTTTCTTAGAAAATATGTATCATATCTATCTTATGATAAATATGGAGAGAGTCTTATTATACCGGTCTTATTATATTGCTCTTGGTCCTTTCAAGACTTAAATTCAGTTGGACCTCGTGATAAATACCCTCTATTTCCCCTCAATAGGTGAATTCAGAAAATAAGAGATTTACAGTGAGTACTCATTACTTTCTTATCTAATTTTAAATATAGACAGAATAAACTACATTGAATTTTCTAGTGCTCTGTGAATAAAAGTTTATTTACTTCCACATATATAAAATTCCACCATACAACCCTATGTTCACGATTAAATCTATCATTTCTAAGCCAATTATAACCTTAGTTTCTAATTTTAACCTTAATTGGTTCCTAATATTTAGATTTACCTAATAAATACCCATTTCATCTTAGATACTGTCATGAGCTTTGTTCTGAAAATATTTTGTTCTGAATACGTACTCCACTTCCCTTCTGAAGAACCTGTAGTTTCTCCTTGTTCATCAAGTCAACTTATTTTTTTACTGTTTTTTTTTTTAAGTTTATTTATTTTGAGAGAGAGAGAGTGCACGCACAAGCAGGGGCAGAGAGAGAGGGATAGGGAGAATCCCAAGCAGACTCCACACTGTCAGAGCAGAGACTGAAGCAGGGCTCGAACCCATGAACCGTGAGATCATGACCTGAGCCAAAATCAGGAGTTGGACACTCAACTAACTGAGCCACGCAAGTGTCCCCATCAAACCAACTTTAAATAGCCATCCTAAGAAACCTCATCAATGTGTCTAACTTTACTTTCTTATCTAATTGTATCTTCCCCATTCCCTAACACATGCCCTCCATTGCAGTCAGACCAATTTTCTTATGATTTTCTAAAAATGTCAAATTTATACTTGTCTCTTTAGCATCATGTTTGTTGGAAAACTCACTGTCCATGTACTCAAATTGAACCCATTAATTTCATAAATTACTGGCTTGTGTCATGTGTTCTTCACATTAATTTATACTGTATCTTATAATTTTTTTTTATTAACAAGCTATATTTCCCATGTAATTGATGATTGTGCTGGTGAAATGTTAAGTGCTTAATCAGTATGTGTTTGAGTTTAATTTATATACTTAATACAACATAGCCTAGACATTTTATTGCTGATGTTAAACATCCTAAAAATTGCATTCATGGTTTTTTAATTGTTGGTTTAGTCACAAGTTTTCTCATCTACAGTGACTCTTTTTTTCATATGTCAGTAACAAGTATGGTATATTACTTGTAGTTCAAGAGAATCTGTATAGTAATTTATATGCTGAAGCCAGATAATTTCACTACTTGTACAGTATAATACTCATTTGATAGGCGTAAAGGATGCATTCATTCAACAACTGTTCAAGTATCTGCGAGGTACTCAGTAATGGGGATGGCATAAAGAATAAAATACGGACCTTGCATTGCTTTCAGAAAATTTACCGGGTGTACAGGGCGAGCAGTGTGAACAGGATATCACTATGGAGCATGATGAACTTGAAGATTATGGTTATGATGTACTCTGAAAGTACATAAAAATGACCCCCCCCCCAAAAAAAAAGACGTCTAACCTCGGGGATTCTGAAGTGACAAGGAGTAGGCATTACTCCAGCAAACAGGCTTGAGAAAGTCAGAGGAAACCCAGACCAAGGTCTAATGACAGTGGAAGAAATTCTTGCTTGGCAGGTGAAGGTTTAAGATACAGGAAAAATGACTTAATTAAATTTTTCTGCTGGTATATTTAGTTCTGATTCAGATTTCATGATTTGAGCTCTAGTTTCTACCTTGAAACTTAACAAAATTACATCCAGTCACAAGAACATGCTGGGAATAATACATTTTTTAAAATAATATTTCATAAACAATTATTATTCCTAAAATGTCTACAAGGGGAAAATTCTTTTCCTTCTCTTTCAGGTCACACTTTTTTTAAGTTTTATTTATTTTTTGAGAGAGAGAGAGCACAAGCAAGGGAGGGGCAGAGAGAGAGAGAGACAGAAGAGGACAGAGGATCTCAAGCAGGCTCTGCACTCACAGTCTGAAGCTGACAGTCTCAGGCTGACAGCGTGACAGGCTGACAGCGTGACAGGCTGACAGCAGTGAGCCCGATGTGGGAGTGAAACTCACAAAACACAGTATCAAGACCTGAGCCAAAGTCAGAGGCTCAACCAACTGAGTCACCCAGGCACCCCTCAGGTCACATTTCTAAAGAGCTTTACAGAAGGAGTGTTCTCAAGAGAAGGACATGCGAGAAGTAGGATGGGGTAGGAGAAGGAGCTAAGGAGGCACGTGAGCCACCATGGGGCCCAGCTTCAGTTTGGTCCTATGGGTGACTCTGGAGCTCAACTGAATCCAGAGTTGGTCCCACATTGAGGCAAGAGGCCTGGCTTGTGTTAGGGAGGAGGAAAGGGAGGATAACCTCCTGGATGCAGAATGCAGTGACTTCCACAGAGCAGAGGGAAATTTTAAGGAAAAAGGGAAAGCAGTGAGCCTGGTCAGCCAACACTCAGAGCATCTGGGGGATGGGTGCAGCTGGGTACAGCAGGTGGTAAAGGGGATTTGGGTGGGAAACTAACAGGACCCCCTAAACCATGCTTATTCCATTTTCAGGATTTTGAATGCCAACCAAAAAATGCTTGTTTGTTCAAATGTCTACTATAGTTTCATGTATAATGAAACTTAACTGGCTTTGTTGGTTTTTAGAAAAGTAAGTAATTTAGAGAATACAGAAGTTATATACTATACATTTAGCCTAAGACACATCTATCTGACATGATGAATTCAGTCTTAGTGAGGTTACAATCATTGCTTCTAAGTTTTATCATATACTAGAAAACTGCCCAGACATTAGCCATCAGTTTGGAAAATAAGAGTCACACTGTGATGATGATTTATTGTTTTATTGTTTTGCTGGTTTTGTTTTAGGCAAAGCCTCCATTTCTTTCCTTAATTTTTTTCCCTACAATTTTTCTTTTCATCTTAGTTCTTTTTTCCCTCTTTTTATTTTTTCGCATTCCTCTCTTTTCTCTCTCCCTGCCTTCTACCCCTCCCTTTTTTTCTTTCTTTTCCCAGTGTTGTGAACTTCCTGTCATAGGATAACTAAAGCTCAACCTGGAACTGAGAAGAAACAAATTGTTTCAGGAATTTGGATGTGCTTGTTTTTGTTTGTTTGTTTGTTTGTTTTTCTTATTAATTCACTTAAAACTTTTTGAACCATTTCATGATTGTGATCTCTGAATTTTAGTCTTGGACATTCACTTCCAAACCACCTTCCAACAAATTAAATAACATTTGTTTATTGTATTTCTTCATCATCAAACTGTGGTGAATTTAGAGAATGTTCTTTGAAATGACATTCTTGAGAAAGAAGTTCTTTAGAGATCCTGCAACCCAGGGATCAAGGATTTCCTGAAACTGTTGTGCTTAGCTAAGTTATTTATCTATGTTTGTATGAAGTCAACTTGTCATTAAAACATAATTAATATTGCATTATTTTTTGGTCAAGGACACACTAAACATTTAGTGCAGCATGCACAACTTTCAGGAATGTAGAACCATAAACAACTAGTTGTATATAGTTATGACATAAGGTGACTTTTACAATGTGCAGTGCTACTGTTGCAAATTAAATGAGCACCAGAACTAACTGCACCCAGGAATTGAACTAACTGAATCCAAGACTATAGGCTGACATAATTTAGCACTAATAATTTAAAGCATTTTTTGCCTCCAGATAGTGGCTCTGTTGATGATGATATGAAACTGTGACGTAATTGTGATTGTGCTGTATTTTGTGAATATCTGTTGTGCTACATAGCAACCAGAATACTAATCACAATGGCAGCTCAGTCATTGGTTTACTCAATTGTTGGAAGGGGTGCTGTGTGTATCCCTAAGCCAATGACCTGTCCTTGTTATTGTGGTGACACTGGGCAGAAGCACAAACAGCTTGGTGCACTCATATTAGCACAAACTGCACTAGTCGAGATCATGTGGATAAAGTAGTCCATTGTCTTCCTTTTGATTCATAAGCACTGTAAGAAGTATTCTCAAACAGTTTTAACACATTTGCATTCAATTCCCATATAGGTTATGTACAATGCATATTATTTATGTAAATTTTCAATTCTCAATCTGAATAAAATCTACCTTTTCCATTCAGTCCTTTTCCAAAAAGAAAAATGAAAATTAGTGTTTACTGAATATAGGCCCCGTGCATTTTATATACTTTATTGCACTTAATCTTCACAACAATGCTATGAAACAGATAATTTAAAAAAAAAAAATGAAATTCACAAACTATAAAATTCACCACTTTAAGGTGTACAATTGCGTATTTTTTGTGTATTCATTAATTTATGAAACCATCAATATTATATAATTCCAGAACGTTTTCATCACCCCACCCCCCCAAAAAAAAACCCTGTAGTCATTCAGTCACTCTCTATTCTCCCTTCTACCAGCTCTTAGAAAACCACTAATCTACTCTCTGTCTCTCGGGCTCTATCTGTTCCCGACATTTAATATAAATCAAATCATACAATATATAGTCTTTGAGATTAGCTACTTTCATTTCCCATAATGTTTTCAAGGTTCACCCATGTTGCAGTATCTATCAGTATTTCTTTTTTATGGCTAAATGACATATCATTCTGTTGACAGAGTACATTTTGTCCTCCCAGTTCATCACTTGATGGACAAGTGGGTTGTTTCCACTTGTTGGCTATTTTGAATAATACTATTATGAACATTCATGTCCAAGTTTTTGTGTGGACATGTTTTCATTCCTCTTGGGCATAAATCTAGACGTACAATTCTGGGGCATATGATAAGTTTATATTAAAATTTTTGAGGAAATGCCAAACTGTTTCGCAAGTGGCTTCAACATTTTACGTTCCCACTGACAAGCTATGAGGGTTCCCATTTCTTCATATCCTTGCCATACTTGTCACTGTTGTTCTTTTTTTATTATAGCCATCTTGGTAGCCACTTGGTTAAGGTTTTTTTTTTTTTCATTTTTCTAATAACTAATGATGCCATACATCTTTTAATGTGTTTATTACACATTCGTGTATCTTCTTTGGAGAAATACCTACTCAAATGCTTTGCCCATTTTTAATTAGTTTATCTTAGTGTCTTATAGGACTTTTTTTTTTATATATTCTGACTTCTAGACTCTTAACAAATAATATGAGTTGCAAATATTCTCTTCTGTGGGTCAACTTTTTTTCTTGATAGTGACCTTTAATACACAAAGTTTTAACTTTTAATAAAGTCCAGTTAGTCTATTTTTTTTCTTTTGGCTGCTTACACTTTTGGTGTCACATCTAAGAAATCATAATCAAATCTGAGGTCAAAAAGATTTGCCTGCAGATTTTCTTTTTGAGAGCTTTATAGTTTTATAGTTACATATTTATATAAATTTTCGATTCTCAAAGTGAATAAAGTCTACCTTTTTTGTTCAGTCCTTTTTTTAAATAAAAAAAAATGAAAATTAGTGTTTATTGAATACAGGCCCTGTGCATTTTATGTACTTTCTCTCAAACTTACAACCCTATGAAACAGGTACTTTTGAAAATGAAAATTAGTTTTGAGAGTTTTATAGTTTTAGTTATTGCATTTAAAATTTGATCCACTTTGAGTTAATTTTTGTACATAATGTGAGGTAAAGTCTAACTTCATTCTTTTGCATCTGGATATTCAGGCATCCCAGTCTTTTTGTTTAAAAGACTATTCACGGGTGCCTGGGTGGCTCAGTCAGATAAGCATCCAACTTTGACTCAGGTCATTATCTCACAGTTTGTGGGTTCGAGCCCCTGTCGGGCTCTGTGCTGACAGCTCAGAGCCTGAAGCCTGCTTTGGATACTCTGTCTCCCTCTCTATGCCCCTCCCCTGATCATGCTCTGTCTCTGTCTCTCAAAAATAAATTAATTAATTAATCGATTAATTTAATTTAATTAAAAATGGCTATTCTTGCTCTTATTGAATTATGTGGGCATCTTCCCTCCAATATTAATCATTGTCTTCTTTTTAAACAGACTTTCATGGACTTTTTTATATCACTTCCAAGCCTTCTCTTATCTTTTTATTTTGGCATTTCTTAAATCTCATTTCTTGCCCCAAATGATGTTTATACCAAGGGATCAAGTTCGAAAATGTCACTTTATTCATATCTTCTTGTAACAATTTTCCCTTCAGATTTGTGTCAGCTTGTCAAAAGTGAAAGACAAACTTCAAGAAGATAGGTAATATAAATTTTAAAAATTTAAATATATTTTGGAGCATTTACATAATATTTAAAAATCACTTAAATTTAAAATGTATAGGGAAAATGGCCATATCAAAGATATATTCTGTTGAGGTTGTCTCTCTACATAAAGATACTAAACTTCAAAGACAGATAAAGACTGACTACAATTCATTATATAGGCATGTATTAAATAACTGCCATTACACTGATTGAATGTAATTTATGATTGAATACCTCCCATTAATACTAATTCTAGGAAAACTAGAAAGCTTTTCCTCTAGTACTTACCTGGAAATGGAGCAAGATCACTAAATATGTGATCACATTCAAGCTTTATGGTAGGGGCACAAGTATTATAGAACTGGGAACAACTAATTTTGCCTCAGGGAGTTACTTAGTAGGTGATACACATTGAATAGATCTTGCAAATAAACTCTTCCAAGAAGAGGAGAAGGCAAATGATTTCCAGCCCACTGGATGACATATACAAGGCAGAGAAGTATGAGAAGAGAACAGGAGGTATCGAGCAAATGAACTGTGGTTTTGTGACTCGACACTAGAATGTATATGGGAAATATGCTGGCAACTGAGGACTGAGAGGTGGGTTGAGGCCAGATTATAGATTGGCTTCAAGAGTATGTACTTGATCCTCTAGGCCACTGGAAATCATGAGAGTTTTTAAGCTGGAGATGATGCATTGTTTATCATAGTTTATATGTTATTGTAGCAACCTGTTTTCGATTCTAACCTTCTATTATACTATAAGAGAGACAGTATAACACAGTGGTCAAAAACTTGGATGCCAGAGACACAAATGTCAGTTCAAACTGAGTCATCTGACCTGTACATTTATGCAGTTTTAAGTAAGTTATATAATCTCTAAGGCTCTGTTTCCTTTTCTGTAAACCTCACAGATTTGTTGTAAGAATTAAATGAGATAATAGAGGTAAAATATTTAGCACTGTTCCTGGAACATATTACATGCTCAGTAAATGATAGTTAATATAAAAATGTCTTTGAAGGGTTCCTTGTCTGTCTAGTGCCAAGGCAGTCCGTAGGACTCTAATGAGGATTTTATAATGACATAATGAGTTTAAGTGTTTAGTCCCACAGCATTTGGAAATACAGGTCTAGAGTGTAAGAGTGAGTTTAGGCATGTTGTTATTGGCTATAAATTGGACTATTACCCAAACATAAATAAAGAATCAAACATAAAGAATGGGGAGTAGTTGTAGAGCTTCACAAGAGAGAGCAGAAAATAAAGAGAGAATATTCTCATGGTTTAGGGGCACGCAACCTGTGTGCAATTATGAAAACTCAGTTCTTTTCCACAGAGAATATTCACATACATAGAATGTTTTGTATGGAGTTTTAGGGATTCATAGACATCATGAACTCATCCCAAGAACCTCTAAAAATAAGGAAATAATAAAGAATAAAAACATAAGACTTCTAAAAAAGATCAAGAAAAATCCATAAAAGAATACATACAAATTTAGACTATCTATGGTGACTATTTAAGAACCTAGGATCTTTTTTTTTTAATTATTTCTAATGTTTATTTAATTTTCAGAGATAGTGACAGAGCAGGAGTTGGGGAGGAGCAGAGAGAGAGGGAGACACAGAATCCAAAGCAGGCTCCACATTCTGAGCTGTCAGTACAGAGCCCAATGCAGGGCTCAAACCCACAAACTGTGAGATCATGACCTGATCTGAAGTTGGCCACTTAACTGACTGAGCCACCCAGATGCTCCAAGAACCTGGGATCTTTGCTGGTGATATGGACTAGGAAATCAAGAACAACAATTGTTTAGCATCAGGATTAGATCCTTACTTATCCATGTAACCAAGTTCAAACCAAGTATCTGGGCAAAGAAAAGCCTCTTGCAGTGTGACAACTTTATGGTTAAACATTTTATGGATTTCCTCCAAGTACATTAGTAAAATACTGAGGGTAGACATCAGGCAGAGTATACTGTATCCATATTGTTTTTCACATGTGTGTTTCTAATCACCACCAAAATGGCAAGCCCATAGGATGTCCAGATAATGATGTTTTCTAATTCTCAAGTTTAGGAGAAAATCCTATTGAGACATAGTGGTTTATGTAGATAGAGTGTTAGAAAAATCTTCATAAAATGTGTATGTTTCTTTCTTCCTAATTTAAACACATTTTCCATGTTTCAGAGTCCCAATTTCTTTATCTCTTAAAAAAAAGGAAATAAAGATTTAAAGGTCCTTAGAATTATATTTATAACCAAGTCCTATTGATGAAGGAGGTTATTCTTATTGATTAATTGGAGTCTCCTCATCTCTTTGAACCAGAATGCTTTAGTAATTAACACATTTCATCCATTGTGAGAATTATTCATCTTATTTTAACTGGTGGTAAGCATGAGGATTAAGGCTAGACCTGATTTTTGTTCTATCCTTCATAAACGACTAAAACTATTCTAGGAAGCAAGACTGGGGGTAGGAGGATAGACTAGAGGCAGGTGTGTATTTCCTTGTGTATTTCAATAATTATGCAATCATTTATTAAGAACCTACTGTGTCCTAGAAAATATGTTAGGTGCTAAAGAAAAAAAGATAAGTATGACACTTTCCCTTTCTTCAAAAGTTCACTCTTAATCTATTTGAGGAACCAACATATAAATAATTATAATGCACAGCGGAGAATGAATTTAGCTTCCCTGGAGTTTGGGAGAATGGGATCTTGTCATGGAAATCACAAAGAAAAGGTGACACTTGAGAAAAAAATCTCATAGATGAAATATGAATTTACCTGAAAGGTGAAGGGGAAGGGGAAGAGAATTCCAGGGAAGGAGAACAGCATGTTCAAAGGCAGGGTGGCAAAAATAAGCAGTGTGTTTCTTGAATTACAAGGTGTTCTGTTATGTTATATGTAAAAGGTGGGAGACAGAATAAATGAGCTGCCAAGTATCCTGCATCTTATGAAAAAATTTCAGTGAGCAGCTGCTTGAAGGCCAGAGTTGATTCATCAAATTTCTGAAGCTGTATCTTATTCATGTGAAAGTTTGCTGTGATTACTTTGTGATGTTTGTCTTGGGCTTGTAGTCTAGAAGGGGTATTCTTGCTCAAAGAAAAGAAAATCTTTACTTGTTCTGGGGAAATCGCTGGCAAAAGAAACTGGAAAAATTGGCCGGAGCAGAGCATAAAGAGCCTTAAAAATTATGGCAAAGCTCTTTTGTGCCTAAGAGGTCCATGGACTTGTTTTAATAAGGCTATTTTTAGAGCGGTTTTCGTTCACAGGTCCATAGGTTTTCCTTGAGTAATTATTAATGAATGTGATGTTGTGCAAACTTGATTTGGAAAAATTACTGGTAGCAATTTTGAAATCAACAGGAAAAAAAATAAGATGAGTGAAGTGGTTATTATAATACAAAAATGAAGGCCTGAACTAAAGGCATAAGAAAAGAGAGAACAGGCTGGATTTGACAAGTATTTCTTGGGTAAATAGTATTTGATACTTGACAGATGTGGAGAGAGAAGTTTTCTAGAATGACTCCCATGTGTCCTTCTTAGTCATTAGGCAGATAGTGATGCCATTAAGGAGACAGGGAATTAAAGAGTATATGGTGGGAGGTGGATCAATTTGGTGTTGGACATCCTGAGTATAAATTTCAGGTTGGACATAAAAAGAAAGATATATGATAGGCATCTGAAAAATGATTCTGATGGCTAAGGAAAGAGGAAAGTTCCAGGAATACATACTTGGGGTCCTTAGAACATAGCTACCAGGTAATCCTATTGTGCAGAAGGGATACACTAAAAAAGCCAACTGGTCACCAAGACAAAGATTTAAAGAGTGGCTTTATATTCCCCATCACAGATCCCTGTTTTATTTTTAACTATGAAGAACCAGAAAAGTTGTTATTGCTTCACAGTTTTTAGGACCCCCCCCCCCAGGAATAAATAATCTATATAAACGATATAATTGCATCCTATCATCATGGAGTATTTTTCCCTATTAAGGTCTCCTTCAAAGCAAATAATTTTATTAAATATTTACCTTTTTAATGTATAGAAAGATTTACTTGTAAGTTGAGCATGTCATCTCAATTTATGGCATGTAAAAAAGCTAAATATTTTGGATATATAAATTTGTCTGGATGATTCACCTCTAGTATTTCAGGAATGATGCCTTCTGTACAGACTATACACAGGTTGGGGATGGCTGGTGAAATCATAGCTCAGGGAGCGAATGAACACCACCATAGAGCCTAAGCCCTTGGAGGTGTCCTAGAGGTATTATTTGGAGTTGGCTTTACCTTTGGACCCTAACAAAGCATTTGATGTTCTGGGATGTAGAGGGGCCAGGTAAAGTTTTGGCCCTATCCTAACAGAACCAAGGTCACAAGAGCAGGTTCACAGTGGTAGGGCTGGTTTCGGCAAGATTGTCACAAATTTACCATGGGAAAGGTGTGGGGTGTGCATATGTGTGTGTGGTGGGGAGGAGGCAAAAATTCACCTAAAATACATTTGAGAATGATTTCTTCTGATACCAGTTCCAAATTCCATTTCTATTTCTGGGTGGGGCTTGGTCACTGAACAGGAAACTTGAGTGACAGTCCTCAGAGTCCCGAGAATCAACCGGTTCACCCCCCACCCCCAACAAAAATGTCATGCATATCATTGTACTCTGTGAAATGAACAGGAATACAGATGGAAGGGAATCAAGAAGGTCCCAGGACTTCATGCTGTGCCATGGCATAGACCACTGGGCTGTGGGTGAACGGACAACAACACAGCCTGAGGGAGCTTGGCCAGAGGGTGCAGTCAAGTCCTGGAATTTTCCATGGTAAAGTGGGTACATTGGAGAAACAGGATTGGGTTAAAACATATGACTTCCTCTTCCTATGGGAGATCTCCAGGGTGGCCTGAGGCTAGGCTCCTGGTTCTCTCCCACTTTCTCAAGGCCCCATGCCAGGCTTTGACTCATCTGGGTCTATCTCGTATCCTCAGCAGCTCTAGCAGTCCCAATGTATTTAGAAGGGTCCTTTCCAGGAAGGGCTACACTCTACATGCATGAACACTGTAAACTCAGTCTGGAGAGGCCAGGGACACTTCTAGGATTGCCTCGACTACTACAATTTTTCTTTATTTTTTCTGGTAATACTTCCACACTTTATTCATTCATATACCCTTGGACAGTCTGCCAGTTGCAAGATCAGCTTTGCAGGGTACAGACACCAGCTCTACCACACCTGGAATCGTGATGATAAGCAAATCATTTTTTAAAACATTACACAATGAGCATTATATCCTAGGAAGGTTCTTACAACAGCACAAATTAAAACCTGTGGTTTTCAGAACATTTTTAGACAATGTATAAGACAGATGAAAATGCAGCTTCTCTGGCTCATTGAAGGCTGAGACTGCCCAATGTGGCTATCAAGTGGTCTTCTATAAACATTTAGGTCTTACTAGAACATATTTTGGAAACAATAACATATATGGAGGTTAACCATTCCCACCCTGCTGCCCAAAACACCTTCGTCATTACTGAACTGCTCCCGTCTTCACATTTCAGTGTTTCCTCCTCCAAGGGTGCATGAGGACTGGCTTGGACCTACCTGTGTGAGATGGTTGTGCACCTCTTCCCAATTTTGTGTTCATTTATGTCATGTTGATAGCTTGAAATTAGCCACAGTGGAAGTATTTATACCATAGAAATCAGCAAGCCCTACAAATGAGAGCTCTTCTTCCCCCAGAGCTGTTAAACAATTACTAATACCTTTCTCTCTCTTTCTCTCTTCCTCTCTCTCTGTCTCTCTCTCCTTCTCTCTTTCCTCATGCCATCACTTCTCAATTCTGGAAATATAGGACAAACAAGAAAACTTTTATCTTTGTGCCCCTGAACTGACCATATACTTTCTCTAGATTCATTTTTCCCCCTTGGGTAGTACTACCACTAAAGATTACAGTGATGCCCTTCTCTTCCTGTTTTTGACTTGTGAGAAGAGACTTTTTTTCTTCTCATTTACTGTTCCCATGAAGAAGGAACACCATCTGAGCAACACTCCTGGCTTCCTGCTCTGCCTCCTTGTCACTTATAGTGAAAGATGGAGAATGAGTTATATGACAACATAGCATCTGTTGACCCGTGTTTCTCAAAGAGGCGAAGTACTAGGAAACTTCACCTTTTTATCCTTGCTTCTCTGCTGTGGACAAATGAGAGGAAGGATTTCTAGGATAGTCTGTGCTACACACCCAAACTTGAGCTCCTTGGGCTGTCCCAAAACCAAACTAGGGAAGCGGTTTGGAGGGAAGTCAGTTTGCAAGTTGTTTTGCTGCAGACCTAAAGCCAAGTTCTCCAATTGATTTATCAAGCATATAACTGACACTTAGATATTTGTCTGTCTCCGACATCTTCATTATCAAGAGAGGAAGGAAAGAATTTAAAACTTTAAATAACCCCCTAAAAGTCCAACAACTTGTACATACTTTGAGACTGCCCCACTATCACTTCCTCTGTGTGAAGACTTCCCTAGGCAGACCAGCCAAATCTTTTCTCTTCCTGTTCAACTGTTGAAGAGTTTATTTTGAATAACTCACCCAGAACTTATAATATACTACTTTATTTATGCATGCATACATCTAACCCCTTAAGTAGAAATGGATCCATTGTTTCTTCTCATGCCTCTAGAAGGGTACACAAATAACTAGTAAGAGTGGTTCTGTCACGAGAGGCTAAAGAACATTGTGGTGAGAGAGATTTATTTTCAGTATGCCTTTTGAAGATAATGTCTGACATTATCTTTTCAAAAACAAATGTATTAAGAGAATAAACTCTCAAACTAATAAAAAATGTAAAATAAAACTTTATTACAATCTTCTACAAGCTATTGTTTGATCATTAGAAACTGCATACCTGTATAATACCAACCCAACTCCATTTGGAATTGTCTTATGGGACCATACTTTATTATGCCTTGGACTTTTACTGAGAAACAATTTTAAAAATGAACATTAGTTACTGTATATGCCTCTGCCTCTGTATTTTTCTGAAGAACTGGTGCCTTTTTTAATAGTCCATAGGTTGAAAATTACTCGTAGGGACACCTCGGTGGCTCAGTTGGTTAAGCTCCTCACTCTTGATTTTGGTTCAGGTCATGATCTCAGGATCGTGGGATCAAGCCCCGCATTGGGCTCTGCACTGAGTGTGGAGCCTACTTAAGATTCTCTCTCTCCCTCTACCTCTGGTCCTTGCCTGTTTGCACTGTCCCTGTCTCTCAAAACGGAATTTTTTTTTAAAAAAGAGGAAGAAAGGAAATTACTCCCACAACTCTGAATCAGAAAAAAAAAAAATATTTCTCCTTCTGAACTATATGGTTACTCAAGTTATGTGAGTCATTTATCACATTAAAAAAAAAAAAAAGCCATACAAACTGTGGTCAATCTAAAGCCTGTGCTTTATCCCAATATGGAAAACAGATGAACATTGAACTACTGTGATCGACTCAGACCTAAGAGGCCTAGGTCCTGACACTTGTCTTTAACCTTCCTTAGGGAGTACTAATTTGATATTCATTGCTCCAAACCATGAAAGTGAAGTAATCATCATGTTTCCCTTTTTCCCTTGTGAAGTGGGAGGCTCAGAACCAAGATTTGTCTTTTCTTATGTATTTCCTAGAGTGAAATCTCTTAATACACCATTTCCCCTCTCTCCTTTGTTTTCTGTAATTATTTAAAGTTAGTATATCTGTGCTTGAAGGTGCTCTGAAAACACTTTAATTCCATTAGATTGATTGTATATACATAAGCCCAGTATTTAATTTCTCAACTTGATGGAAATAGACTCTGAGTTAGTTTCCCCAACATTAGAGCCTTTCTCATCCTCCATAGCAGGTTTCCATAAAGCATATGGTAGGAAGTCAGTAGATGATGATTTAGGATAAACAGACCTCAATACATCTCTAATAGTTTCAGTTGAACTCTAAGATCCAAAATGAAAATATAGTGATGGATTATATAGTTAAAATACAAAACTGTTTGTGAATTCTGTATTTGTCAAACAAAACTGAATTGGTAATCGTGTGTCTTTAAAAAAAAATTCATTTTGAGAAAAACATTTGCCCGCACCAGTTACTATACTCAAAACCAAGAAATGATTCATATAACCTGAAGCTCATAAAACTGACAACAGCTATATCTATTTAAGACTATGAATTGTGACTCTCATACAGCTGGAGAATGATTCACTGTAACAGTTGCTAAATACAGTAGCGGCCTTTTCCATATCAACATCATAACAATTGGTAATAACTGGGTTCACAGTGAAGCATGAGCTCAGGAAACTGACAATGTCATGTTCCAAAGCTAGATTGGTAAAGGGCGCCAAAGTGGTGTCAGAGCAAATAAATGCCAACCTGGAAATTCATCTTTATGACAATCAAATCTGCAACTTTCCTATTCTCCTTAACAAGGTCTGTAAATTTGCAATAGGTACTGATTTGCAATAGGTACTGCAATAGGTACTGAGGGAAAAATATGCAAAAACAATTCTCCAGCCTTAATGAAAATTCAATTAAACTTTTTTTGTTGTTGAAAACCTAACTGTGGCTAGACACCATATTAAGACATTCAAGGTTTACGAGAGGAGTAGGACATTTAAGATAACATGTAGAGCTTCCATGGGAAGAATAAGAAAAAAAAATAAGGAAAAAGATCAGCAGAATGCCAGAATTCAGGAGCTTATGTGAGCGTTGTTCCTCAACATACTGTGATGCTGCTGCTCTTAGGACATACCTAAGGGTCAGACCTGTGGTCCTTCTCTCAGTTTCAACTGTCCTGGGCTAAGATTATTGTTATTATTTAAGCACCTGTTAAGGCACAGGTGCTAAATTCTGACCTTTATAACCTATTGTAGGAAGCAGAAGGCAACATACTTACCAAAACTTACAAGTAACAATTCTCCTTCCTAACTAGCTCAGGTCTGCTTGAAGAACCATTCATTTTCCCCTGGCTTTCAGCTGTGGGATATGGAAAACATTGAAGCATGCTAACCAATCAAAATTCAAGAACTAAAATTCAAGAACCAGGTACCCCTATTAGATTTATCATGATCCTTGATTCACTTTCTTGATGCTTTCTTCATCAGTCCTTGCAATTTAGTTGATAGAAAAAGTATTGGTCATTCCTCTGTCAGATCAATGGTGTCATATAAACAGGGGACAGCCCCTGTGGGTTTGAACTCTGCCTTCTACACATGTGAATTTAGAGTAGTATAACCAACTGTCCCTTTTTGCCTTGGACTGTCCCACTAGCACTGCAAGTCCTGTGTCAGGTGAAACTAACTCTCTGGCAAAGCAGGAAAGCGGGGCACTCTAAATCCTGTCCTAAATGACCCCCAATAATTCATTTTTTTTAACTCAGCCAAAACCTGCAACTAACATCCAATCACAGTATTACTGGGTTCTCGTAGGTGCCAGATTGTAACCGTTTGAGGAAGATACTATTATTAACCCCACTTTACTAATGAAGAAACTATGCATTGAGAATTTAAGTAACTGGTCCAGGTCTCCCAACTAGGATAAATTCCAGTGCTTACATCCTTAAGCAATTCTAGGGCCTAGACACAAATTAAATAACATATCAGTATATTCCTTGGTATGCCCATTTTTTTCACCGGCAAAACAAAAATGTATGCTGGGTATTGTGCTGTTAGACTGAAATAGAATGTGCTTTTCTAAGGCTAACAGAATATTTAGCATAAGTAACATTCTCAGGAAAATGACCATATCTAAATTTTCATTATTTGTTTAATATAGCCCATTTTTAAGCTATAATAAGTATTATTTTTCCAGCTATCTCATAGAACAAGGAAACAAAAAATTACTCGAAATACAATGTTCTGGGTTTTAATAATCTTTGCTTCTGTCAGGATCTAAGGTTCTAGAAGGAAGCAATCATTTCCATATTGGGACTAGTTTGTTCTAATTTTATAGCTTGAATCTTGTTTGCTTTTGCTCAGATAAAAGACCATTATCTTATACCTTTAAATGTATTTTGCACATACTGAGACAGCTTGCCATCCTGTACTTCTTGAAGGGGTGATCTGTTCATCGAGACTGTAAACTCCCTCAGGGAGAGGATCCTATATGCTGTGCTCAGTATGTTACTATCAGTGTCTAGCACAGAGTTTAGTTTAGACTGGGCTCCTGGGGCACCTGGGTGGCTCAGTTCGTTAAGCGTCCGACTTCGGCTCAGGTCATGATCTCACAGTTCGTGGGTCCGAGCCCCACATTGGGCTCGGTGCTGACAGCTCAGAGCCTGGAGCCTGTTTCAGATTCTGTGTCTCCCTCTCTCTCTGCCCCTCCCCCACTTGTGCTCTGTCTCCCTCTGTCTCAAAAATAAATCAACATTAAAAAAAATTTTTTTAGACTGGGCTCCCAATAAATATGGGTTGAATAACAGAATGCCTGAGAAACTGAATAAATGGACAAACGTATAGAAGCTTTATAAACTTTGAGTCAGAAATGAAAAATAGGGCTGCTGAGAAGGGAAAAAAAAGAATTTTAAGTTGTAGAAATAAAAGTGAACATAGTAAAATAGTGTTGTAACATAAAATTAATGTTATTATTGCAGTTAACATTTATTGGGTGCTTACTATGTGCCAAACACTGTACTGAGTGTTTTTAAAAATTTAATCCTTGTAACAAATCTGTGAAGCAGCTGTTATTATTGGCCGCAATTTTACCTATGAGGAAATGAGCCTTTGAGAGCTTAAGTAACTTTCTTATGATCTCATTGCCAACAGGTAGTGGAACTGAGGTGGTAATATTAATACCACATGCTTCCACAGAATGTTGGACTTCCTTTATCATGATACTCCAGAAATTTCTTCATAACTGCCTAGTTTGTATCTGTCTTCCCCACTCTGTGAAGGCAGAGTCTGGTCTATGATACTAAACATTTTCTTCTCAGAACCAAAGAACCTGACACCCAGTAGCAGTGGCTCCATCCTATAAGTCAAATGAATGAAACCATAGTTGAAGAATCAACAAACTTCTGGAACAAGAAGACTTAAAAATTATAGAGAAAAACAATAGACTACTAACTTTCTTCAAGGGTTACAGTTTAGATGCCTATTCCCTGAGATGGTTACCCACACTTGGCGTTTAAAAAAGATCTCAGCTGTAAAATCCAGAGTGATATGTATATATGGCACAGCAAATGGCCTCGCTAAGTAGAGCAGCCAAGGGCTATGCTGTTAGAGCATGAAGGCAAGTAGCTGGCAAAAGCTAAAAATGACAACGAGAGATGTTGAGGTAATAGTTCTTATAAGCGAGGATGACCTTGGCATCAGGACATTATTAAATAAACTATCATGGTGGGGTGATGTTTTTCCCCACCCAGTCCTCGTGGAGTTTCTTCCCACCCAAATAAGAACAAAGGATAGGCTGATTTCTGCTGTACTGATCCCACCCTTTTGTAACAGAGAAGTTAGGTTCCTGGTACCTAATTAGAGTGAAGTCTGGCTAAAGGCAGGTGAGGACCAGCAGTTCTACCAAGTGGAGCTGCTCAATAGCCTCAGGAACACTTAATACACTTAGTTCAGCGAAAAGTGGCACTGAAGTTTCTTTGTACAGACCATTTAAAATTAGGTTTGTCACGAACAAGGTTAACTGAGATGTGATGGCGGGTAGGTGGATGGATGGATTCAGGTGATGACAGCAGGTAGAGAAATGAAAGCATTCGCTAAGAAAACACAAAAGAGTCGCCTGGGTGGCTCAGTCTGTTAAGTGATCGACTTGTGGTTTCGACTCAGGTCATGATCTCAGGGTTCTGGGTTGGAGCCCCACATCAGGCTCTGCACTGCTCCTGATTCCCTCTCTCTCTCTGCCTTTCCCCTGCTCGCTCTCTCTGTCTCTCAAAATAAATATTTTTCAAAAAAAGTAGTTTTTAAAAAAGAAAACACAATAATCAAAGCAATTCCGTAATTCCTCAAATATGTTTTTAATGGAGGAACAAAAATAACTATGTTTGAAGTGCAAAAGCTTAGACAATTTTAGTTTTATTTCTTTTGAATGGTGTATTGGAAAGGGCTGCAATTTAGTTAGGGGGATGATGAGTTTGGTTTTAGATATAATAAATTAGGATGTGGCAAGATCTCAGAGAAGAACGGCTGGAATCACAAGATTAGAATGCTCATTAGAGACCAAGATGTGGGGTTATCACATGGATGTGATCATGAGGCCATCCACTTAGGTAAATTGGTCTCAGGAGGAGAGCAAGAAAACCAGTTAGCCTTAGGAATACCCACTGAAAATGGACCAAAGGATGAAGTGTAATTAGAGGGGTGGTCAGGGGTGGTCAGGGGTGGTCAGGAAGTTTGTTGTTTTAGGATTATGGATTCGAGTGATGAAAGAGTTTTAAGAAGGGCAATAGTCAAACTTGTTTAATATGACAAAGGAATCAAGAAGGAGAAGATTAAGAAAAGACATTTCAATTTGTCGAGAAGCAAAGTCCCTGAAACACCGAATGTGTATTGCTTTATGGAAAGCTGCCAAAAAGCAAATTAAGGGGTGAGAGGTAAAGGGAGACGGTCTGCACACACTACTCATGTAAGGGCTTTGGGTATAAAAGGAAGGAAAGAAGTATAATGGTGGGAAATGTTAAGGGCATTAGGTTAACAAAATAAAAGGGCACTGATATAATAAAGACGAATCTAATCTTCCTGAATTCTAAGCTACTCCCTCAAAGTAAATTAGTAGCCTTGAGAGGCTCATTAACTCTGTGAGGGCACCAGGGTATTGTTCCCTGCATTGTATTGCAGTGCCTGACAAAGCAGAGAGGTTATTATTCATAGCTTTAGGACAAGCACTTCCTGTCACACTGGAGAGACTCCCTAGGAAATAAAGATACCATTATAAGAAACAGAAGCAGCAGTGTCTGCTTTTCTAGAAGGAAGATAAATTTAAAGATAACTGTCAAATCCTTTAGCAAAAAATTAATCTACCACTATCAGGTTTTAGAACACTAGACTACTCCTGTGTCATCGTCATGCCCAGTTTCTTCACCTATAAAACAAGGAATTTGGAGTTGATAATCTATTCAAAAAAACAACAACAAACTTTTGGCTTTCAAATTCTATGTTCTTTAATTTATTTCCTCCTCAGACACCATTACCTATAAGGAAAGAAAGGGTATCCATAATGCAAAATGCCATAATTAAGAAAGAACACAGGAAGCTTCTCTCTTCTTTTTCTCTTATCTCCATTTCCCTTTCATTTTGCCCCCTTCGACTTAAAAAAGTGCATCCTGAAAACGTCATGCATTATGGATCTTATAAATATTAAAAGGTATGAAAATTTCTACAAAGCCATCATTGACTTTATACATTTTACCTATCATGTGGCTCCTAGAATTCTTGTAAATAGTATTACTATCAGCCATATGTCAGAAAAGTTGTAATAATAAAACTTGCCCTTGTGATGTTAATTTCTTTGTCCTAATTAAATTCTGAGAACAGAATGTGTATTATTAAAATAGATTTTCTCATCTGTAGGCTTCTAACTTACTTACAGAGAATTCTACCTCCCCCCTCCACCCCAGGAGATCCCTGTATTGTGCAAACTTCTAAGGATGCATATTATAAATGTTGGAGCCTAAAATATGCCATGTTTCCAATTCATGGCACATTTGTTAAGGGCCTATTGCCGTGAGATTTTGGAGATATCAAAATGAAGTTGGGGTAGTTAGGTACAGGAGCTAAGTATCTAACAGGAAAGAATGGCCATCTTTATTACTTCCATCCAGATGCCATCTTACAGATTAAAATGTGCTTTCACCGTTATTCTTGTATTACCCTGACCACTCTATAAGGTAAGCATCCATCTTAGTTTCCTATCTTACAGTTGATGCATCAAGGAAAAGAGAGTGAAAGGAACTTGCCCCAAGTCAATGACATTAGTGACTGACGGATTGAAACCTACATCTTCCCTTTCAAAATATCAAGCTCTTTCTCCTGTATATGAAAGTAGTTAGATACAAAAAAATGTTTGGACTAGATTTATGGGGGTGAAACAGCAGGGGGCATTACTGCAGGATATAATGCCAGAAAGCTAGGCAGGAACCACTTATTAGAGGACTTTACATCTCAATCCTAAGATGTTAAGTGTTGTTATTTATGTGTTGGGAGCTAACTGAAGGATTTTGAGCAGGGGAAAGACAAGGTCAGATCTCTGTTTAGGAAAAGAGCTTGATGGCCACAGGTAGGCTACTGAGAGGTATGAAAGCATTGAAACCAGGCGGCAGCTCTCACCACTTGATCCAGGAGGGGGCCTAGGAGGTCTGTGACCAGTGCAGAGGCAGTGGGACTGAAAAGGAGGTTAATGATTTTAGACATGGTTTCTGTAATAGAAGGCATGCTCAACTTTGGATTTACAGGGATACTATTAGGTCTAGATTCATGTCATACATCATAGTACCCACTTTCCAGTCTCTAAAAAAATATTTAGTCCTTCAAAATATTAACGTATATGGTAGGGCACTTACAGATCACTGTTGCTAGCATCTTCCTAATGATTTCATGTAATTAATTTGTTCAGCAAGCTTTAGTACGACTGCAGTCTTAATTTTCTTCCTCTGACAATCTTCCTAAGCTCTCTCTATACCAAGTCAGGGTATGAAACCAGTGTTTTGGCTGGTGCACCGTGAGTTTCACTAAACTAAAAATCAAGACATCAGCAAGGCTGCACTCATTTCTGGAACTTCTGGAGGCTGTCCACATTCTGCAGTTCATGGCCCCCTTCCTCCATCATTAAAGCCAGCGATGGTGGATCAAACGCTTTGGATTTCTATAATTGTAGTCTCATCACAGTTTTCTGGTTCCTTGAAAGCAGAAGTGGTATTTGAGAATCCACTATCCATATGATGTCCTCTATCCATATCAGTACAACATTCCAAATATTCCATTCCAGAGTCTGTAATAAAGATGCACATTTTACCAGGCAAAGTAACCCTCCTGTGTCTCAGACACTATAACCAATATCTACACTTTCCTACATTGTGGACCACAATATAAATTTAGATTTTCATTAAACACCTGGACAAGAGTTGCTTAAATAAATGTCCATTGGTTGAATGTAGGAAGTTAGCAGCCCAACCCTGACACCCCATTCCCAAGTATTCCCCCAAATCCCAAGGATACATTTATATGTACTAAAAATTATCCTTCATCTTCTCCCACCCTGAACTTTCTCCTAGTGAAAATGTCCTTCACTGGTTGCAGCTACCATCACTCTAGTCTTGGCTGGTACTCTCCTTTTGGCTTTCTGTGAAGATGGCCAGACTGGCCCTCTGCTGACACCTGACACAAGACTGAGATGCTGAGCAAAAAGGATCAGAGATGATGGGAGAGAAAAATGTATACTTTATAACTATTGCTTCCATACATAGCCTTGCTCAGGTACCCATCAGGTCCAGACTCCATTACAAACACAGTTCACCCCACTTCTAGGAAGTCCCCAGATGAGTTTCACTAATGATGGGACAAATTCAAACTGACAGATGTTTAGAACAGGAACAGGGAGATAGAGTGTGAATTTATCTTTTAAGAAGTTTGGCTTTCACCCTATGACTTGTAAAACATCAAAAGGTCTCCTATTTTTCTGCTGTGTGCCAAAGCATGCCTCACCCTGACAGTTTTCTCAGTAACTTCAGAAAAGTGTACATGAAAGCCCAGACAGATACCAGTAACTGAGAAAAAGTCTGTCAAAATGAAAGGAAATTGAGGAGGAGTTTTCTCCTTTCTTGGCTCCAAGAACATGTGGCCCAAGAGAGTTGTGTCATTATCATGAACTTCTCTTATTTAGTTTTATTTTCTCTTTTTTTAATGTGGGGTGTGGGGAAGGTTGGTGTACTAGTTTTCTACTGCTGCTGTATCAAATTACCACTTCCAATACCTTAAAAAATACAAACATAATAACTTATAGTTCTATAGGTTAGAAGTGCACCTTGGGTTTCACGGGGCTAAAAATGAAGGCATCAGCAGGGCCATATTCATTTCTGGAACTTCTGGAGGCTGTTCATGTACTTCAGTTCATGGCCCCCATCTCCATCACTAAAGCCAGCAATGGCAGGTCAACCCCTTTTGAAGTAGAATCTTTCTAGCACTTCTTTCATCATCATTTCTCTCTTTGTGATTTAAAGCCAGGAAAGGTTCTCTGCTAAGGACTATAAGTAGACTGGGTCTACCCAAACAATCCAAAATAATCTCCCTATTTTAAAATCAGCTGAGAAGTGACCTTAATTCCATCTGTAACCATAATTCCCTTCTACCTTGTAACATAATATATTCATAGCTTCCAGGAATTAGGACTAGGACATCTTTGGGAGTCATTGTTGTGTCTACTATGGTTGGTTAAAGACAAGGAGCTAAGAATCAGGAAGACATAGGCATTATAGTGAAAACTGGACCAAAAAAGCGCCCCACCCCTGCCCAAAAAAGGCAACAGGTTCTTGATACCATTAATCAAAAGGAAAGTTGGTACAATGTTAGAGGGTAAAAACATTTCTCCCAAATGAGAGCATGTTTATTTTTCAGTACTTTATTTAAGTTCAGTTCAGGAAAAAAGAATTTGCCTTTATTGTCCACAGTATCTGCTGCTTTTGTATATTTCACTGGGCAATCCAGATTAGCTTGTTCCTGTGTCAGTAGCCTGTCTGCTAAAGAGATGCTCTGGTGGGAGAAAAAATATTGGCCTTAGCAAATTGTGGGCCAAGTTATCAGCACTACTTACTCTTGGTTGGGGCAGATATCTCCTTAGCATTATGCATGCTGGAACATTCCCCAACATTACCACAACTATTCAGGTTGAAGATTTTGCTACTTCCTGTTGCTCATGGATGAGAAAAATAGAACATAATCTATTGGATTTGTATGTTGTAGGCGAATACCATGGGCAAGGTGCTGTTTTCTGGGGGCAGGCAGCTTTACAGCATGATGGCAGTTAGGTCTGAATAGATGGGTAGCAGTGGAACCTCTCTAGTGGAGCATTCAAGCTGTGAGAGGTGTAGCTGTACCTCAGGCATGGCCTTTGGCAGAGTGACTAGTAGTATGTCCTCTGCTCTGCCTGTTATCTTCAGTGCTGCCTGAACATTCATTCAGGTTTGCTATGGAGATTCCAATGCATTATGTACGGTGGGCCTAAACTCACAATGACCCAGCAGGTGATGCTGTATGAATTTAGGGGAATTATGACTGAAGCTGGCCCTAGAACCCAAGAAGGATCCTGGAGATCATTCATCAGGCAGTGGCTTGTTTGTAAGGAGGTCCACTGTTTCTGGAAAGGAATAGGGCAAATAAATCAGGGAGGAAGCTGTATACCAACTAGTACAGAAATATTTATAATTTAGCAACAGATATGGGCATATCATCTGAACAGCAGCCCTGATTTGGATTCAGCCAAAACACTGGGTAGTTTTCTCTCCAATTTTTAAAACCTAAAGGGTACCCTCCCTAGGCAAATGGGAACTTCCCATCATGTCTATCCTTATAAAGCATGCTATCCTTGGTAATTCTAAAAGAATATTCTGTTTTTATACCATGAAGAATTATGCCTTTCTTCAATAAAGAAAACAATACATACCGATAATATTTGGTAGGCTATGCCTTCAGTATATATCCTTTTATATCATGCTTATCAAAATACTTCATAAGAGATTTATAGGATTCGTAATATATTTACCAGTTGATTCCAACATCTTAAAACCTTTTAAAGATTGAGGCCCAAAGGAATAGTGTGGGATGAAATTAAGATCCAGTTTTCCAAACTTCCACTTTAATTGCTATGACTATCACTAGCATATTTATTCATGCTAAAGTGACTGATGTTCCCATAGATACTCTCTCAACTTAAATAATATCTTGCAATTAAATTAGATTCTTCTATAAAACAATATCTGGTAACACATTTATATGATCATTCATAGGTATAGTCATATCTGCTAGTTGGTAAAAATAAGAGAACACTGAAAATCAGTGAAGAATTTCTACAAGCCATTAAGAAATACTTAGGGAAGAAACTGAGGAGACAAACAGTTGGATACGAGCATCAGAGGTGCATATTTTGCAGTGGCTTTCCTGTAAGTCCCTTGAAGTCAGGATTCATTCAACAGATTTTTACTGAAGCTACTAAGGCAGTCTGGAAATACAAGTAGGACAGGATGAGATTATTCTACAGATATGAGGTTTCCTGATGAACAGTTGTTGATACAAGTGATAATAAATGGAAGTGGCGGGAATGGAAAGGTTTAGTAGAGGAAATGACTAGTCAAGATTTTGTGGGTTTAAATATATGATGTTTGTATTTGCACAGAATCGTTTTACACCTACATCCTCCTTCTGATGATACATGATCTTATGCCAGTGCTGGTGTGTCAATCATTAAGATTGAAATGTCTAGACTGGACTGATATTCTCAAGGTTCTTGGCAGAATGACTCACTTGGGTATGAAACCACATGCACACCAAACAATCACACTTTAGTCCACGGTGATAGTCTGGCATTTCTCGACATTTACAATGTTAGAAGTGAGTAACCACAGAATAGCAAGTTTCTATGCATGGTAATCTGATAAAATACTCAAGGAAGATGGAGAGAAATTAAAATGAGTTTATGTCTCTACCCTTCTAGTTCAAACATCCTTTCCCACTGATATGATTGGTACTTGTGGTCAAAATAGTGTCTACCACTTTTTCACTGATTAAATCACACCTCTGAATTTCACTTACTCTGAAGCTTACAAATATATATATCCTCAGATTTAATTTTTCTGTCAAAAATGCATCTACAATTGAGATGTTTAAAAACAGCTAGAAAAGAACTACCAACTCTACTAAAAGTTCAGAAAAATGAAACACTCATTACTATCTACATTCATGGAATTTGTCTCACACTCAAAAGGTTAACAGGCAAGTATAATCAAACACCAGTAGGAAAATATAAGAAATCCTTTTGAAGTTTGCAGAGAACGGCAAGCACTGTTCTCTGAAGAGGTATGGTATACAGTGATGCTAATGCATTTGGTTCAAAATTTACACAAACCGAATTAGGTTTTATCTTTAAGATGCATAAATTAATCTGAACAAATTAATAAGTAAATGTAAACATTATGTTTTTAAAACATTAGAAAGCTAGGGAATGTAACAATAGTTACCAAGAAAAAATATATATGTGAACATGGAAAACATGTTTTTTTAAAAAGGGCATTTTAGGACAGTGAAAATACTCTGTGAGGTGATTGTGATCATATGGGTCATTGTACATTTATCAAACCCTCAGAATGTCCAACACCAAGTGTGAATCCTAAGGTAAACTGTGGAATTTGGGTAACTGTGTCAGTGAAGGTTCATCCTGGTAGAAAATGCACCATTGTGGTGAGTGACATTTATAATGGGGGAAGCTCTGCATGTGTGGGAGCCGGGAGTATTTGGAAAATGTTAGTACCTCCCTTCATTATTTGTGTAAAGCTAAAGCTGCTCTAAAAATACAAAGTCCTTTAAAGGGGGGGGGGCATTAGAAGTTCAGAAATGAAACAAGCTTCAGTTTTCTCTTCAGGAAAATTTGAAAGAGCACAGAAGTATCATTTAAGTATTTTCCTGTTAGAGAAAGAATAGCATTATAAGAAAGTAAACAAATATACTATTTTGAGAAGTGTAATATGCTTATGTCTTTGCATTTCCTTGTGAATAGTTGTTTCCTTAGGCAGACTTGGGATCTTGGGGGTGATTACGAGAGCCACAGCAGAGAAGTCAAGAAAGAGTGAGAACTTCCCAAAGGCAGTATGCAGACAGACAGTAGTCTTGACAGCCAGACTTTGAGAGGATTTCCTAAAATCCCTCGTTTCTGCCTTTAAAATTTCTAGAAACTGGCTTAGCAAGATTGATCATAGAGTTTTGGGGGAAAAAAAAAGGTTTTAGCCATAAAGAAAGAAGAAGAAAGAAAATCTTACCCTGTGGTGCCAAGGGTTGATGGGAAGAGAAAAGGAGGGCCAGGTAGAAGAAGGCAGAGACACACATGGCTAGATATCTCTTTTCCAGGCTGAAGTCCTAATGGGGAAAGTGTGTGAAATAAAACAAGATGCTCCAAAGTCTCTCATTAATCCGGGCCAGATGGATCAGGTGAACTTGGTGTTGGAGAGACAACCTGAGTCTGGCTTCCTCTTTCACCTGCTTCTTCTGTGTCACAGATAGCATCTACAGTGCCTGTGTTCCCTGACGAGGACATGCACAAGTAAGTTGAGAGTCTGGTTGGGGGTTGCCCCAGGAAGCTCAGAAGTCAAGGCTCAGTGGATGAGTAATCAAGTGCCTGTGAAGGTTACAGAGGGGCTGAGTCAGCAGGAAGTGGACTGTGCCCCGAGCAAATCCAGGGTGTCCAGATGTGAGTTTCATTAGCTCACGTTTCCATAGCAGATGCCTGAACACTGCTCAGATGCTCTGGAAGACCTTCCATTGCCACTGGGCTGAGGCAGCAAACAAAACCAGATACTTCACACCAGAGGTGACCCCTTCCCACAGCTTCTACAATGATCAACTAAACCACACACTTCCAAACTGTAGAAGCCTTGTTAGAAAAGGGCTCAGGAGAAAGCCCTATCTAAGATTCTGTTCATCTTACCATAGATTATTATTATAGAGGATTTAGTTTGGGGATGAGACTAAATTGTTACTTTTTCTTTTAGTTCTTCCTACCTTGTAGGTGCATATGATGAAAACAATCCAGGTGTCACCAAGAAATAAAGAAGCCATGGTTTCTTTTCAAACCTGAGGATGTGAGTAAATTTGCAACTCCATTACAACCATCTATCTTATTATTATTTACTGCTTCAGAGCTTTCTAATCTTTTCCTGGAGACCTAGATTATCACTGCCCATTTTCCAAACAAGAATCTCCTTTCTTGGCTATCATGACATTGACCTTCTTTGTCTTTTCCTGTCTATCTAGGATGCCTTGTTTTGTATGTCTTTATCTGCAGATCTTTAAAACTTAGCCACTTCTCAAGGCTCATGTTTTAGTATCACATACTGATTCATTCTGTTTGATCTTTTGTTTCATGGGAAATAGTTTCATATCCAGCATGGAGGAAAGTATTTTATAAATAATTGTGTTATGATCAATTTGTTCTATCGTCTATAATTTTGTATTGGATAATTGTTTCGCCCTCATCTTTAAATGAGTTCATGTGTATATGGCTTATCTATACTGACCCTATTTCAGTCTTTCAAGAACAGTGACTGTCATCAACAGGATATTGTGCAGTGCTTTCCATAGCATGGGTATTTATTAGAAAACTGAACTGCTTTGGTTATGATGAGTAGACCAAGGAGACATATAAGAGAAGTCAAGAAACATTTTGTTTTAAAATAGAAACAAAACACATGGGTAGCAACTAATTTAAAAGTAAAGCAATAAGAAAGCATGCTTCTTAAAGAGAATGGGCAAATACCTGTTTAACCACTTAAGTTGCATATGACCTCATGAAGTAGTCAGGTCTAATTGTAAGTTTCTTTGTTCATGTTCTTTCTTTCAAATGGATAGAGCAGTTGAGAAAACAATTACAGTAAAACAATGGCTTGTAAAACCCAGTGAGCTAGAAAATCACTTTTAATTAATTCAACTCAAAGAGTTTCCACATAACTAGCATTGACTGGGCATGTACTGTATGATTGGTAAATACGAAGAAGAAGAAAGCATGATTCTGGCCTCAAAGAACTTTAAGTTTAGCAGGGGGAATTAGGCAGAACCTAAGGCTATACAGAAGTACAAAAAGGGGGAAACTTTTATTTTTAGGAAATGGGGAAAGTTTCTCTGAGGAAATGGCCAATGAGTTGGACTCTGCAGATGGGCAGACCTTGAGAAATATTCTGAGCAGAGAGAGTCATATGTACAAAGACATTTCCATAGAGCTTTTTCCTGCCTCTTTGCTTTTTAATATTAAGTTAATCCTCTAAATTGTAATACAAATGTGTATCAACACTGTCTACCAACATGTGTATTTATATTAAAAATGCAATCACAGTAGAAAGTTAAAGGAAATTTCCATCATTATAGCATTTTTCTTTACTGAGGTAAATTTAACATATAATTGACCATTTTAAATTATACCATTTAGAGGTGCCTGGGTGGCTCCATTGGTTAAGCATCTGACTCTTGATTTCGGCTCAGATCATGATCTTAAGGTTCGGTTTGTGGGATGGAGCTCAACATAGGGCTCTGTGGTAACAGTGCGGAGACTGCTTGGGATTCTCTCTCTCCCTCTCTCTCTGGCCCTCCCCTGCTCATTTGCTCTCCCTCAAAATATATAAGATTAAAATAAATAAATAAATAAAATGTACTATTTAGCTGCACACAGTGCATTCACAATGCTGTGCAACCATCAGCTATCTTTCTCATTTCAAAGCCATTATAGGAAAGATTAAAATTATCTGAGTGATCATATAAAGTTTAAAGTCATTATCATCTGTCTCTCCAATTAATTTGTCCATGCTAAAGAAATGTCTATTTTTATTTGTTAGAAATTAAATTTGCCTTATTTAAATTAAATCTGTATTTTTGGGACTCCATACCTTCGGATTGTTTCACACAATTCATCAATTCAATTTTCAGTTTTTAATATTTTTTTAGACATTATGTCCATATAGCTTAGGTTATAAGGTGCACATGAACATTTTTATTCATGGCATATATGTATATGGAATATCATTCAGCCTTTAAAGGGAAAGATATCCTGACACATGCTACAACATGGATGAATCTTGAGGATATTAGATATTAGGGCAAGAGAAATAAGCCAGTCACAAAAGGACAAATATTGTCTGATTTCACTTCTGTGAGGTACTTAGAGTAGTCAAATTCATAGAGACAAGAAATAGAAGGGTGATTGCCTGGGTCTGGGAGAAGGTGGGGAGGGGAATTTTTATTTAATATGTACAGAGTTTCAGTTTGGGAAGATAAAAAAGTTCTAGAGATAAATGATGATGCTCGCTGCACAATATGAACATACTTAATGCCAATGAATTGTACACTTTAAAATAGTTGAAATGGCAAATTTTATGTTTTGTGTATTTTACCACAATTTATTTATTTATTTTTTTAATGTTTATTTATTTTTGAGACAGAGAGAGAGATAGAGCATGAACGGGGGAGGGTCAGAAAGAGGGAAACACAGAATCTGAAACAGGCTCCAGGCTCTGAGCTGTCAGTACAGAGCCCGACACAGGGCTCAAACTCACGGACCGCGAGATCATGACCTGAGCCAAAGTCGGCTGCTTAACTGAGCCACCCAGGCGCCCCTGTATTTCACCACAATTTAAAAAATAAAAATTAAACAAAAATCTTTTCTAGTTGATCAGAGATACGTTACCCCACTAAGAGGCAATGAATAAAAAACTTTCCTACTGCCATGAGAAAACACTAGGGTAAATGTCCTTATTGTGCTATAGACCTGTCATGTTCATGGTTATATTTACAGTTTCAAGTCAGAAGCACAGAAAAATCCAAGAAATCAGTCTCGCCATCAGGAACACCCTACGTTTACTGATAAGGGTCAGCTCACCTGGGGAAAACCAGCTTCCCTTACAAGGTTTAAGTCTTCTGCTTAATGGGGACTCCTGTTTTAAAACTGTCCTCTTGAGCAAGAGATGGGCACATCCTAACCTCTATCTTTCTTTGCCATTATGAAAACATCTAAATGGCTGTCTGTTAAGAAATAACATATCTTGTAGCACCTTCTAACTACTGAAAATTATTCCGAATGTACACCACTCCTGACAAAGAAAACTCAACTCTTTCTGCTTTTAAAAACAAAAGGCATAACAAATACAAAAGGCTTTTAAAAACAAAAGGCACAACAAATAGCAAAGACTCACTATATATTTTATTGTGATGACTTCGATTTCTGTTGGATTATAGTTATTGATATACATATATTCTAAACAAGCATATCATAAATTTGGGCATTTAAAACTGTAGCTGAGCATTTGGAGCAACAACTAATTTAGAAGATATCTATCAGTAATTCAAGCAACTGAGAACATACTATAAGATAAAATAATATAAAATTATAGTCTTTTAAACATTGTTTATACTGCAACTGCTCAAAGGAAAAATTATTTTTGTCAATGATCTGTTTTTACAACATGAATATTATCAAATACTGTGCCATATCACAGGGACCTAAATTACCTGAGTCAGGAGTATTTTTTTTAATGGGTATCTACTTTAAATTAACTTTAAATATTTTTTAAAAACTTTTGGGAAATATGGTATGTTGAGCATAAGTCCAGTTGAAAATGATCTCAAATAAAAATATAAGAATAGATGAAAGTATTTTTTGTTAGTGGAGGCAGTGGTAAAAATCAGGGAAGAAATATTGACTTATGTCAGGTTTATTTACTTTACTTTGTGGAGTTTTTGCCTATTCTTGGGCTTCTCATGGCCACCCCATTTAGATGTTACTCAACACCGACAACGAAGATCTGTGTGGAATATTTCCAAGCTGGCCCTTCTCACCATTTTGCCTTTCCAAATTAGGCCTCTGACAGAATTTCCCCCTTTCCAGTAAGGTCACACCACTTTCTTAGGGAGAGACTATAGGTTGCTCTTTTATGCCTTCCTTTCATTTGATTCCTCCTGTATTATCTATAGAAGCTTTCTTAAGGGGGGCCTGAGTTGTTTTCCTGGACAAAAGATGTTACTCTTTGATCACAAGGTAAGAACCTGGGATATCACTGTTCCCTTACCTTTGACTCTCGCTAAGGGAATAAGCTTAGGGTTCTCTGTTCTTAAAAGGGAAAAAAAAAATCCTCCACCCTGCATTTTATCCCTTGTGATTATGGCATTACTTTCTCTACACCATCAGGCTAACTGAAAAACTGCCTCCTATTGCTCATGGCCCAGTCACACCATGCTGCTGAAATCTACCAGTCTACTGCACACATGATCTCTTAATTTCTAAAACAGATGACTTTGGGATGCTTATCTTACCTGATGTCTCAGCATTGTCTGATTATACTATGGGCTATTCATTCCTCCTTGAGCTCTCCCCTCCTTTGGCTTTTATTTGCACCATATCTTATTTTTGCCCTCTACTTTCCCTTCTATTCATGGAGTTTTCTTCTACCCATCCCATAAATGTTCCTGTACCCAAGGTGGCCTTCCTCACAACTCAAACTTAGTGGGTTGTGTCTCCTCATTTATGTAGCTTCTTGTAGCACCAATATGCTTTGACACAAATCTGCATTTTTAGCTCAGGTTTCTCTGCAATACTGCCATATCCACAGGCTCAAGTCCTTCTGATTAAAGTCCCTACAGCGTCTCACACTGAGACTCTTCAAACCTGAAATGTTCTACTCTTTTCCCACACCTTCTTTCCTACTTTATGCTCTGAGTCAGGAATTAGGAGTTACTGTAAATGAGCTAAAAGGAGAAAGCCAACAGAAGTTACTTATCCCTAAAAAAATATGAAATTTTTTGACATGAGCGTGCAATGGTTTCTATAACAAGCTAAAAATGTCCTTGATAAACTCGTATTTCTCAGCTATCAATTTCATATACAGATGAAATAAGGCCCTAAAATTTCATTTGATATCCTGCCTGCAAGTTCCAGATTAGGGTAATTGATTTATATGTTTTTCTAAGCAGTAGGCATTTTGCATTTCAATGAGGCTATGATAGGAAATAATTCAATAAATATGGTCTATGCATGAGTTTTCCTATCTGTGTGTTGACATTAAACTGAAGTCATGGTTGGGCACTGACACATGGGCATTTGTAGAAAGTTTAGATATAAACCAGTCTCAGGAAAATGTTTTTATGCCTGAATTTTAAGTAGCAGGGCTTTATGTCTGGAAAGTATTTTGTTTAACAGAAACAGCACCAAGTACAGTGAGGCAAAACGGTGACTGTTGACTATTCATGCTCACAGTGCTGAACGTTATGTCATGACTCTTGTGTTATATACCTTTTTCTTCACACATTAGGCCAATGTTTACCAGAAAGTGAACAGCACAGCCAGTAGATGTTTTGACCTGTGAAAAGCATTACTTAATTCTCTGAGGTCTCAGGTAAAATTTTTCAACTATGAGTTGACCTTTGGCCTGTGAAACAAGTGAACTGTTCAGAGTCGTCACCCTAAATGTCTCATTACAAAGCCTGACCTGGCACTTGAAAGTTAAAGTCAGGTTTATAAACAACTCAAGACAGATTGGCAAATTAATGTTAAGGTCTCACATCATCGTGTTTTCTTTTTCTTTTGCATTTGTGTTTTGGAAGCTGTCTCTAGGCTCTGAACTTATGTGGTCTGGGTGTGAACAGTGGATATGTTCAGCACGGAATGTTGAAAAAATTCTCACCAAACAAGTGTAGCAGTTTTAATCAGAATTAGCTAAAGGGCATAACACTGTAAAAGAGAAAATGAACCACTCTTTTGCTGTCATCAACAACGAGGAAATGGCTCTAGGCAATAGCTGAAAAGTGCTTTTGAACTTGAGAAGCTCAATGATTTGGCAGTGAGGGGGATCTTGTTTGTCTTGCTAGTTCTAAAGAACTATTTATTCCTCAATAATTCCAGTAAGTAAGGCACAAAGAAAAAAAATCAATCTCATTTTTTCTAGATACCTCCCCTTATATCATTATATTTTACATCACATCCAAAATATTGTTTTTTATATACATCTTAATATGTGTTATATCTATTTAAAAGATTATCTTCATAACCTAATCCTGCAAATAAGGCAATACACGCTCTAAAGTTAAAGTTGTTTTGAAAATGGTAGATCCTTGTTGTCTTAGGAAATTAAAGCAGGAAAATTTTATCTTGGTCTCAATATCCTTTTTCTTTTCTGAAATAATCATAAAAGGATTTATTTCCTTAAGAACTTGTTAACTTATCTAAACATCTGCTACTCAAAAGTGATTACTTGGGAATTTCCAGGTCACACAAACATGTAAGTCTAACGTTACAGGATTCAATTAGACAGAAACCAGTAACCAAACAACCATTTATTTTTATCTTTGTATTCCCACCAGCAATGTATGGGTTATTCCACATCTTCACCAGTGTTAGACATTTTAACTTGGGTGTGATGGTAACTCAGCATGGTTTTAATTTGCATTTCCCCAGTGGTTAATGATGTTGAACATCTTTTCCTGTGTTTCTTTGCCTTCCAAATATTCTGTCTGCTGAAGTGTCTGGTAGGTTGTTGTTTTTTCTTTCTTTTCTTTCTTTTTTTTTCTTTTTTTTTTACCATGTTTTAATTGGGTTGTTTTCTTACTGTGGTATTTTGAGAGTTCCTTTTTTTACTGTGGGGCAAGTCCTTGTCAAATATGTGATTTTCAGACATTTTCTCTCACTTGGTATCTTGTCCTTTCATTCTATTAGTTAACTGATTTCTGACAGATTCAAAGGCAATGTAGTAGAGAAAAGACAATCTTCTCAGGAAACAGCCCTGGAGTAAATGGACACCCACATGCAAAAATGAACTTTGATTCCTATCTCAACCCATGTACAAAAGTTAACTCAAAAGACATCAGAAACCTAACTGCTAAATTGAAACTATAAACATATTGAAGACAACAATGGAGAAAATGTGTGTGATCTGACATTAGGTAAAGACTTCTTAGATGAGACACTAAAAGCATACTCTGTTAAAAAACTGATAAACTGGATCTGATCAAAAATTTACAAGTCTGCTCTTCTAAAGAAAAACACTTTAAAATATATATATATGTATATATATATGTATGTATATATATATGTATATACATATATATATACATATATATACACACACACATATATATACATACATATATATACATACATATATACATACATATACACGTACATATATGTACATATATACATATACACATAAATATATACATATATGTACATATACATACATATATACATACATATACATATATATATATGAAGCTGAGAAGAAGAGACAGAATCAGCCAAGGAATCTACTTATAAATGGCTAATACAATAGGAAAACTCAGGAGAGTGTCCTGGAAAGGAAGTAAAGAAATGGTATCAAGAAGGAAGGGGCGATCCACTGGGTCAAATATACTAAGGGAGAGTGATTGGTTTAGTTCGAATCAAGGAGTACACACAGACAAATGTTCCCAGACTCTATATGGTCAGTTTGTCCTACTCATGACTCAGCCATTCCACCAATGTAGGAAACACAATGGCATCCCTGGCCCATTATCTGGTGAGACAAACTCACTCTTGGTACGGTAGGCTTTGTATCTGGTACACAAGGGGTTATATTCAGGCTTATGGGCACTTCAACATCAGTCATTATTATATCTGCATTCATACATTCACTCCTTCAGTAGTTACTGAGAGGCATCTCTGGGCTCAACATTGAGCACATACTCATGATGAATATATACTAGTCATTTAAAACAGGCCATGTCTGAAATTACAGAATTTATCTAAGAGAGGAGATGAAAATCATTAATCAAATGGTCACACTGGGCAAAACTATGATGTTTCTTTCTACTGCACAGTAACAATGACAAGTTTATTATTAATCCTACTATTATGAGGTAGTATTAATCATAGCATTGTGAGGACTATGTTTGGAATAACTCTTTGGTCATCAGTGGCTTGTTTATATCAGTTAGAACCTCATACTGTGAATGTGACCCTGGGTATGGATAGGCCTTGGGTTTTTTAACTCATCTTTATGTTTCCAGCTGAGATTTCTTTATCCTTCCCCAAACTGAAGTTGCTATCCACCTTAATTCCATTCTCATGTATCTCCCCCCTCTTTTTACTTGATCTCTTTTTAGAATTAATAAGCCAAATATAAATATAAGGCCTAGAAAAACATTAATCATGATTAACTGAGATGAATCTGAAACATAATGTGGTTTTTGTAAAATATAAATATTCATGGGATTGTCACTTGTGGGAAATTGATAATTAATAAATATTGACAATAGAGGTGGAAAACAAAGATATGCTTGAATAAAAATAACATATTCTATTTCAGCAAGTATATCCTCATACAGGTAGACTTCTATTACTAGAGATTTTTGCATGTTTTTACCATGAGCATTTTTCACAGAGGTTGAGAACACAGATTCTGGAACTAAAATGCTTGGGCTCCTAGTTCATCTACCTACCAGTTGTGTTGACATGAGTAAGTTAACCTCTCTAGGCCTCAATTTTCTTATCTATACAGAACATATAATACTTGTACTTACTTTAAAGTTATTATGAAGATTGAGTTAGTATGTATAGAACATTAGAAAAGTTGCTTGTAGATAGTAAGCTTATTGTCTATATATATACAGAGAGAATGAGAGAATGAGAGAGAGAGAGACAGAGACAGAGAGACAAAGAGAAAAAGACAGAGAAAGAGCTGAAGCTCTGGGGTTAGACGAGTAGGTTCAAAGCCTGGTTTTACTACTTACTATTTATATGACCTGGTGTAGTTAATTAACCTCTTCATGTCTATTAGCAAAACAGGACTCATAATAATAGCACTCATTCCTCATAGAGTTGCCATGAAATAGTGTATATGAAGCAATTAGCACATACAATCAACACCAGCTTTTCTTTTAGGGTTGGTGGTGAGGTATTTTCAAAAAAGTAGATGGAATCATGTAAATGGATCACAAATTATTTATGGTCTATTCCAAAATAAAGTAAGAAAAAAAGGGAGGGGGAAGAAAACTATAACCTAAATTTCCTGCATTCTAGCAATCCTGAATGAGGGTTTCCCACAGATAGTAACTTAAATCCAAAAAGAACACAAAACAGAAATGTTGACTGAATGATTTTAAGGTTACCAGAGTGAGTGAATGGCTTGTCATTAATTGGTGATCTATCCCATGATTTACTCACTGCGAAGAAGTTAGATTTATCAGTGAAAGAATGCTAAACACTTTTGATTTAATGGCTAAAAGCAGTAAATGCATTACAACAGGCTGTCCAGATGGTTGCTTAGTGAACTCAAGAGGAAAAGACATAAGTTTGGAGGTAGAAAAAATACACTTTTTTTGCTGCTCTGGGGTGAGCTTTAAGAGAAATGCAGTTCTGGGAGAAACCACTGCAGCCTACAGACCAGCTGGCAGGCAGCCATAGGAAAAGAGGGAAGACTGGAGCCATTGAGCATTTCCAGGACTGGGTTACAAGTAGCTCCAGGCACTGTGAATAATAACCACAACAATCAAAGGACAATCTATATGCACAAAGATCATGGAAAGGACTGTTATGACCACATTCATCTTTCCTGTGACACCTGCTTGTACAGATGATATCCATCATCAACAGCACCACCTTTTCAACTGACACAGCACTATCTTCATGGCGAGACCTAAACTTTTTTTAACCAAAGTAACTGAACTACTTTCTGTACGTAAGCCCAATTTCATCATGCCAGGGATAGAAATAAAGTCTTTTTCACATTTTATTTTCCATGCTGGGGTTTTAGATATCTCTTACAAAACAAACAAGTTGAGAGATCAGATGGACTAACTAAAATTTTAATTATAAAATTAGTTTTTGAAAAATACTACTTCTATTAGTAAGTTGACAATAGAAAAATATGAGGAAGTATTTAAATTAAGGAAGTTAAGATTTTTTAATCCATACTTAAAAGTTTCCTAAGATACCACAGAAACTTTTCTCCTCGGAACAAGGCTAATTTTACCATGATAAGAGGACATGATTGTGCTGAAGATAATTTGCTTTCACATTGAAAATTCCCCTTAAGATAAAGAAGATCATGTTCTGTAACTTGGACCAAGAGATGGCAAAAACTGTATTTGGATTTTGATCTTTACTTACTGTCTTGATTTAAGTGAGCAAAATGTTTTATAGAAGTGGAAATAAAAAAAATACCTCTTTAACTTAATATTCCATAATGATTACTAATTAAGAATCAAATACAGGAATCTCTGTTTTTCTGATAAAATAAAAGTAGATACAAATATATAATTTATAGTAAAAATTCTTATAGATCTCTTTCCTTAGACTTCTTCGTATTTCATTGTCAGAGCTTTATTATTTGTCAAATGATGGCTATTACTTCTTATCTAGAATTTACTCTTACATTGAACATTTTTTTGTTTAAATTTTTACTGGCCACTAAAGGTTACAAATTAAGCCTGCTTAATTCTTATAAGCCAGCAAAAAAACATACTTTCTCTTTCTTTATTTAGGGAAATGTCATATCAACAACTCCAATGTCATATTTACTTTATCAATTCCTTTATAATGCACAAGGATTAGTAATTTTAAGTAGGAAATAACCAGACCAAAGTAGCTTTACAGCTAAGGTTAAAAAATGAATGTTCAAGTAAAATATGAAGGTTTCTGGACTTTCACGAACTTTTGAACCTCCACAGCTTGCCAAATTTAGTTAAATTTTAATTGAAGTGTAAATATTATTTATCTTAAAATGAAAAAGAGAATTAATACAAACTGTTTAAAGCAGGTAGAAAGTATTTTATATAATGTTTTGTTAGATATATATCAATAGGGAACAAATACTATTTTGCCTGATAACTTCATATACCCCATGCCTTTTACTTCCTAATGGTATTATGCAGTGGTCTAACAGGTAGTTCTTACAACTTGGTGGTGGAAAGGTCATGGTGCTAACAAGATTAGATTCATAGCCAATCATCTTCAAAAATGTATATGAAAAGTGAGGGAAACAGAAAGTCTGTGCACTGCAAAAAAAGAAAAAAAAAAAAGAGTTTCTGGCTCTCTAAAACCCTGTGAGGTGAAAGGTGATAATCAAAACATCAAAAAATAAAATGTCTGCAAAACTGGGTTTTGTGTGAAACATTTACCTTAGTAAGTTACATTAGCAGAATTCTGTGTTAAGGTGGTGTAAAAGAGGATATGAGTGTGCACAATGGTTTTGTTAGAAACAGCATAACCTACCAGAGATATGAGTCCCACGGTTGAATTTCACACCATCTAACCAATTCTTCCTTTCCCAGGCAATGAGAAATATTTCCTACCAGTCCAATAGCCTTCCTTACCAATTTAGGGCTTTGTATTCATTCAGGGCTATGGGAGGGAACAACTAATATCCTAAAACAAAACAAAACAAAACAAAACAAAACAAAACAATCAGTGAAATGGATGGATGATACTGGACTTTGGAGATAATTAGAAACAGTCTTTTTCTTTCTTTTTTTTTTTTTTTTCATTTTTTAACATTTTTATTTTTAAGAGGCAGAGAAGGAGCATGAATGGGGGAGGGGCAGAGAGAAAGGGAGACACAGAATGTGAAGCAGTTTCCAGGCTCTGAGCTGTCAGCACAGAGCCTGACACGGGGCTCTAACTCACAAACTGTGAGATCATGACCTGAGCTGAACTGAGTCACCCACAAGCCCCAGAACAGCCTTTTTCTAAAGCCTATAAATGAAAATAATAATTAATAATAATAATAATTAATAATAATAGTAATACTAATGTGACCTTGCTTAGTGTCACCCCTTTGAATTCAATTCCAGTGTCAAGTGACTCTTATTCTTTTCTTTCTCAAAGGAGTGTGTTAAGTCTTTTTCAAAGAAAAGAGGCCATTAAATTGTATAACATTTGTTCCAGGTAATAGGTTAAGGATTCATATTCATAAGAATGAAATGCTGTGTATTGTTCAGTCTCTAGTCATTGTGTGATCACTCTAGTTAGTCTTCAAGGCTTTTCTATTTTCAGGGAATAAATATTCTACCTCTCCTGAGTATCAAAGGAATAAAAGGGTAACTAATCAGCAAAGTAAATAAGTGAAGAAAATGAAAGTTGTAACATTAGCGAAGGCTGAGACAAGTATGTTTAGAATTGATTCAAATTAGAGCCTAACATATCAAAACCTGTGATATGTAGCCAAAGCTGTATTTAGAGAAAACTTTTTCATCTTAAATGTATTTATTAGAAAATTATATTTAAAATCAAAGAACTAAGCAATCAGTCCAACAATCTAAAAGAACAAAAATAAAGCCAAGAAAGGAATTAAGATACATATAATTGATGCATCAAGCAAATTGAAATAATTGACATAATTCAAAAAATAAAAATAATTCCATGAAAGTTCATATGAAACAGGCAAACCTTTGACAATTACAATTAAGAAAAAAGGCATAGATTTTAAAAATAAGACTATCTTCAATTATATCTACACAAGATTTAAAAATTACTAAAATTGGCAAAAGAAGACCTGGAAATCTAAAAAGACAAAAAATAGTAACAGATATTGAAATGGTAATGAAATAATGACTTGCTCCCTACTAGTCCTCACTAATAGCTCCAGACCCAGGTTATTTTATAAGCGAACATGGACAAATCTTCTTGAAACAGGAAATTTCTTTTTTAAACAAGCAGATCATAATAAATAATAAATAAATAATAAAATGGGTGTGTATGTGGTTCAGTTCATTAAGCGCCCAACTCTTGATCTCAGCTCAGGTCATGATCCTGTGGTTCATGAAATAGAGCCCTGCCTTGGGCTCCACATTCTCCAGGCTGAGCTTATTTGGGATTCTCTCTCTCTGCCTCTCCCCAACTCAGGCGTGCCTCATTCTCCCTCTCAAAGAAACTTTAAAAATAATCAAGTGGTAACACATTGAATCCAACAATGCACTGTAAAAATAATGCAGCATGACCAAGTAGGGCTTTCTCTTGGGAATACAAAAATGGCTTACCACTAAACTCGTTCAGTGGAATGTACTCTATTAGTATATTAAAGGAGGAAAAATCATTGGATCATCACATTTGATTTTGAAAAGTTATTCTAAATTAATTCAAGATGTTTACAACAATTTTTAAAAGCTTTTTGTAAAATAAAAAAAATATGTAATTTCCTTGATTTATAAAAGGATCTACCCAAGTCCCTCATCAAGCCCTATCCCTAGTGATGAAATAGGTTTATATGGACAAGAAGAAGAAAACTGTTCAACTTTTAACTTGAGGTCCCAGCCAGTGTAACAAAACAGAGAAAACAACTCAAATATTGGAAAGGAAGTTATAAAACTGTGACAATATGCAGATAATACAAGCATTTATATGAAAACCTCAGTGGGGTAGATAAGGGAATTTAATCAAGATGGCCAAATACAAGTTCACCATATGATAACCTGTAGCTTTTATTCATAACAGTAAGCCAATGAGAAAATAAAAGAGAACAAGAGGTCTATTTATAATATAATAATCACATCAAATACTTGGGAATAATCCTACGATGACTTTACTGGAAGGCATAAAAGGGGAAAAGTACTTTGTTCATGAATGAGAAGGTTTAATATTTAATGATGTCTGTTCTCTCAAAACAAACTATGAATTTAGCACAAGACTAATAAAAAAGAGAATTTTTTAACCAAAATTTAAAACCTGTCCTAAAATCCACAAAGAAGATTGAATATTTAAAAATCACCAAGTGCTTGCTTGGGCAGCACATATACTAAAATTAGAACTATACAGAGAAGATGAGTATGGCCTCAGGAAAAAAAAAAACAAAAAAACAAAAAAACAAGATAAATGTATAAAAGAAAATGAAGGGATGGCCTTGACTGCTACATATAAAACATATTATAGGATTATAGTAATAAAAATATTATAGGGGCGCCTGGGTGGCTCAGTCGGTTGAGTGTCTGACTTCAGCTCAGGCAATGATCTCGTGGTTTGTGAGTTAAGAGTCCCACGTCGAGCTCTGTGCTGACAGCTAAGAGCCTGGAGCCGTGTTTGGATTCTGTGTCTCCCTCTCTCTGCCCCTCCTCTGCTCATGCTCTCTCTCTCTCAAAAATGGATGAACATTAAAAAAATTTAAAAAAAAACTTTAAAAATATTATATTAGTGGGATAGGAATTGATAACTACATCAGTGGAAGAGGAGTTTAAAAATAGAGAAAAGCATATGCTAATTTAAGATACCATAGAAGTGGCATTTTAAATAAATGGAGTAAGAGGTTCATTTTTTAATATGAGTTCTTGGGAGAATTATCTACTTATTTAGAAAGATGTTTAGAAAGTTAGCTCATATCTCATATTCATAAAGACAAATTTCAAATGATCTAAGCATAACATTATAAGAGTATTACACTAATAGTATAATTTTTTTTTCCTGTTGGGATATGGAAGGTATTCTTTTATTTTTCTTAATGTTTATTTATTTTTGAAAGAGAGAGAGCACAAGCAGGAGAGGGGCAGCAAGAGCAGAGCAAAGGATCTGAAGCGGGTTCCATGCTGACAGCAGAGAGCCCAATGTGGGACTCGATCTTATGAACTGTGAAATCATGATGTGAGCCGAAGTCAGATGCTCAACTGAGTGAGCCGCCGAGGTGCCCCTGGAAGGTATTCTTAAATAAAAAATTTCTAACAGGGAAGAATTGGAAGCGAACTCAATGTCTATGTATAAAGGGACTCCTAATCTGTGGTATGGAAAATAAGACATCAATTTAAAGGAAAGAGGCACTGATAAAGGGAAAAAAAAAACAGGTTTTGGTATCATGGTAGGTATGATACAATTTTTATTTAAAAAAAGACCAAAACAGTACATTTTCTCTACAATTATCAATTTTTACAAATGCATAAAACAAAGTCTAAAAGTACCCACATTAACCTGATGGCAATCGTGGGCCGTGTAGAGGGGGACTAGAATTTAATATTACTATCATAGGTATTTTAGCGCTGTAGATAATACTTAAAGTTTAAATAACGATATCTAAAAATGGATAGGTTATAGGTAGGTAGATAAGTAAAAAAAAAATCATTGTGGGGGAAAAGGTGATAAATCCACAATTTCTACAAAGGAAATGACAAATATGAAGATCACATGTTATTGGAAATAAAACAGCTATCTGATTTGACAACTGTGGGGATGAGTTTGTTTTACGAGTTCAGCTAAAATCCTACAGACTCAAGCAGTTTTAATTTTTTCTGTTTTAGTAAAATAAAACGTTTTCAAAATATTCCAAAGGGTAAATGATTTCATTCCAAAATAGTTAAATGAAATAAGCATGATTTATAGTGCAAATCAAAATATTTAAATCATGCCATTTCTGTGGTATCGCTGGAGGCAAACTTTTTATCCAAATGTTCTTCTTTGTAGCTTAAAACATAATGTTAACCTATTGTCCATATTATTTTAAGTATATTTAGTGCCTAAATAAGTTCTAGGAATTTCTCTGCTCAAAATTAGCCAATGTTGACCATGAGGGATTCAAAAGCAATATTAACCCAAGGTCACTGAAATGGCCCTAAGAAAACAATTTTCCTAAATGTAAACATATAGACCAATCTTATGCACATTTTTAGAACTACATGTTCTTTTTTAACTGTTGCTGGTCATTTTGTGTATGTTTGAGCTCTACCAGGAATCCTATTTTGATCTCCTCATGCCCAAAAAAGATAGAAATAAGGAAAATAGAAAGGAAAATAAAAAACGACTGTGACTCAGAGCTTAAATTGTATTAAAATTAATGCCAGTAAAGATTTTTTGGGAGATAGTTAATACTGGTGGGAAGGAGAAGGGTCTTCCTAAATACTGCTATGGGGAGAGCAATTTAACAATGTGGGGCAAGAACCTTGACAAATATTCATATAATTGCTCACACTGGATCTATGTCTAGGCATTTATCCTAAAAAAAACTGCAGCTAGATAAAAATTAATATCCTATTATATTCATCATAGGATCATTTATAACATCACAGGCAAACTAAAATTCCAGCAATAGGGCCAGCAATAGGGTACTTTTGGATAAACAAACTATGATACATCTGTATGATAATAGATTATTATCTATGCAATAAAATATCTTTGAAGATGAATTCATGACATGAGAAGATGCTTATATTTATCAAAAAAGATACAGAATTTTATTTATAATAATGAATACACACACACACATACAGTATGTATGTGTGTGTGTATATATATATGTAAATACTTGTATCTATCTATCTATCTGCCTACTACCTACTTACCTACTGACCTATATTTGAAAGGAAGGAAATAACTGCCAGTGACTCCTGGCAATGGAGGTAAAACAATGTACTTTAATCTTCTCTAGCCCGTGTCAATGCTTCAGCCTAATTTGTTTTTTGACAGTAGGTACTGAAAAAGTGAAAATCTCCTTATTGTGTAAAGTGAAAAATAAGAAAAAAAATTAACAATAGCCCAATCATTTCTCTTCTAGTTTCCCATCCCTGGTTCCCAGGGGAAGATTCTCTAAATCAGCATATTCTTTATTCAGTGGGTATGCATGGGCTCTTCTTGTTTGAAGACTTCACTGCTGTTGTACCTTTATTTCTATTTCTTTATTATAAGTGGAGAAAGTATTGTGTACTCTTCCCCTAAAGCACAAACCTGACACTGTCCAGCAGAAGGTGGTACTGAAGTCTGTGAGTTCATTATCACCTTGAAAAGCAGGCTGTAACCTCTAGGCTCATCAATCTGCGAGAAGGAGAGAGAGGAGAAGGAAGAAAATATGTTGACAGGTAAGAAGAAACTCAGTCTCAAATGGTGTGGAATGAGTAAGATATTCACCAGTGTGGTCTTCTCATCGACTGGGGCTCAGCTGGGACTATAGCAGGTCCAGGCCACCAATTTCACTGCCACCACTGTCACCTCCCACTCCAGCTTCTGTTTATGAGAATGAGGCTAGTTTCTCAATGGTCCCTTACCTTCAAGGCTACTACTTCCAAAATGGGGTGGGACTATAGCCTTTTTGGTTTGTTTGTTTGTTTGCTCAGTTGCTTAGGGAGATAAGATTTGACAATTTTGAAATCACATTTACCTGTCCCTATTGATCTGACCACTACAACATTTTTTTGTGATCAATTCTAATTTTTAAACCAAAACATGCTTATTACCATGTGAACTCTGAATATCAACATGACCTCTGCTTCTGCTTCTCTTTTTTCTAATCAGAGTGGGCTACCTACTTTATTTAACCTCATTTCACAAAGGTTAGATAACCACAAACAGAACTTTTTTTAAAACTCTGCTTTAGGAATGGACTAACATATTTGTAACATTTACATTTAAGTTTTTGAATTGTGGGTAAATTTTATTTACAATTTTTATTTTCCAAATCTTTTTATAATGAGTATTACTTGTATACTAAAAGGGAAGAGAGAAATAAATATGCATTGTGGGTAATAGCTGACCTTTGTCTAAGCTATTTTAACTACCTTTAAACCAAATCACATTTACTGGTGGGAAAAATATATATATGTAAGGTGAGCCACACATACAAAAAAATACTGTTGGTAATTTAACTCTCTATGGTTGATATTTCTATGCTCTGCTTTTCGTAATATCATGTCACCAAATTCTGTGTCTTCTGGTCTTTCGGGTTTCTGCTCAAACCTTCACATATCACCCTAATGCTCTCTCTCCACATGTCTACTAATCTAGTAGCTATCACCCTGTACATTTCTTCCATAATTCTCACCATAAAATCTGTAATTATTTTATTTGTTTACTTATTTTTCTGTCTCCTCACACCTGTAAGTAAGCTTCCTCTGCAGGACATAGGCTGTGGGTCCTTTTTCTAGAATACTGCCTGACATAAGAGAGTACACAACTGATATTTAAAGGGTCAATGATTAAATACATCATATTTTTAATAATTTTTCTAGTTTTTCTTTTACAACCACAAACCAGAATAGCTCCCAAGATGGTGAGAAGGTGACTAATTTTTACTCCGGTGATAGCAAATAACTAGCAATTTTGCTTATATTTCACATGTGAACCATCACTTTTCCTGAAAATGAGTAAAAAAAATAAGATTGGGATCATGTTGTTTTCACATACTTTTAAATTTCTGCATGCAACAGTATTTCCAGCTCCAGCTGGAATAGAACTAAAAGTACTGGAATATTATGAGAAAAGCTATTCCTGTACAATGTCCAATCTGATTTTACAAACTACGTATGTTTGGAAAAGTTGTAGAGAATATGAAAGAGATTTTAGATGCTAATGCCACAAATATCTTGGGACTAGTCTCAAAACTTGACCCCAAAAAGTCACTTAATATTTTTGCCTTTCATACTGTACAAAATGTATTGCACATGCTGTATTTTAAAATAAGTGATCAAAGTAGTGACAAAACAAACCATTACATATAGTGCTTTCTATGTGCCAGGAACTGTTTTTTTACATGCTTTATGTGTATTATTAACTCCTCTAATCTTCTGCATAACCTTATCACATAGGGATTATTAGCCTCCTTAATTTACTGATGTGGAAACTGAGGCAGAGAGTAAGCATATTAGAGGGCAAGAAGCATCTACAGCAGCGCATCTGAGTTTCCCTCACTAAGCACAGCACTCCACTTTATGAAGCACATTTTTCCCTTTCCAGAGTGACTGCTGGCTGGCCCAAGGTCATGTGGCTCAGTAGAGCCAGGATCGAAACACAGCCTGGCAACAGAGGTTTCCTCCTAGCTCTCTATGTTGTAATGCTTCTCAAAAGACCTATAATGGGTAAGACATATTAGAGGAGCTCAATCTGCTATCATTTACACACAGGAACCTGTGGTATGGATAGGAAGGACACTGGAGTTGGATTTAAAAGTCTTGGAATCAAACTCTGAGCTCTATTCTTGAACGTGTCGCTCACGTAGCTTCAGTTTCCTCAACTCTGAAGTGGCGATGGAAACCCTCCACTGTTGTGCTTTTATGAGCAGCAACTGATTCAATGGGTGGCATATGCTGCATCATTCTGGAAGCCTTAAAGAATGATTGAGTCTTGTGAATTGGGGCTGCTTTTTATTCCTTCTATAAATAATGAAGCTCATGAAATTATTTAAGCAAGTGAGGGACATCAGATAGTCAGTTCAGCTGATCTCAAGTACAAAACCAAGACTCTTCCCTGGTCTTTTCTACTTAAATATCTAATTCGACAAATCTTTCAAATATACTTAGGAACCAAACCCTGAGCACGTTCTGTAGAGAGTAGCAGGAGGAAAGGGTATGGTCACTGTTCTCACAAGTCATGGACAGCAAAGGAGATAAGATACCCAAACCAAAGCAGATCATGATACATGTTGTCAGAGAAAAAAAAGTTTGGTGAAATCAGAGGAGGAAGGAGCACTTTTGGGTGGGGAGATTAGAAAAGGAGACTTCCAGTATATGAATATTAGCAGAAAAGAGGAGTAACATATACTAAAAAAAATTAATTCTCTCTGAATCAATTTTCACCTTTCATCAAACATCCACTCTTTTTAAGGCACTGTGCTAACAGGGGTACCGAGGAGAGGAAGACAGAGCTTAGACTCTGGGGAAGATGGTCTGAGTTCCCTCTCCAGAGTAGTGCAATGCCCAAAGGACATCCATAACTAAAAACTGTACTCCACAGAGGTGGAGAAAAAAAGGAAGCAAGTATAATGTCGTATGGATATCGATGAGGAAGTATTTAATTCTGTCTATGGGAGAAAGAGTCCAGGGGGAGCTACAGTAAGGGATGGTTGAACAGTCTCAAATGAAGCTTGAGTAGGTCATTTCTAAGTAGTTAAGAGAAGGGAAGGATAGTTCAAGCAAAGGACACAACATGACCCTTGATTTTGGATGTTTCTCCTGTCATGTATATAGAGAATCACAAAACTGGGGACATGGTAGGTGGAGGGTAACTCTCAGTTCTCCTGTTTTCTTTCAGAATTTAACTTTTGTTTAAAAAAAATGTTTTTAACTACTTGGCTTGATACCAGTCTCTTCTATTTGAGCACTGATCTCATGAGCAGTTAAACAGACTTGGTTTCACATGTCAGCCTCTGCTCTCCACCCTCTACAGAATGTCCCAGAAGGTTAGGACAGGAATAGAGGGGAAAGGATGCTTTTAAGCAAAGGAGGATCAGGTTCAAAATGGCTAAATGGGATAAGAGAGGGAGACAATGAATTAAGTTTTAAGAAGTCTGTATTATAAGACATTTCTAACATATAGTACACAGAAGAGTGTGAGTCCTTTTTATTCCCTCCTGTATTATTTTGAAATACATTTGAAACCACACATCATTTCATCCATAAGTATTTTAATATATATCTCTAAAAGCAAAAAGACTCATTCTAACACAAAAAAATACAATTAACTCACCTACAAATTTTAACAATATGAACCAACTTTGTAAGATTTTTGAGACTGAATAGCTTATACAACATCAAGTTATGATCCTCTAAAGAGAGATGAAGGTGGTTAGTGCCATCAATGTGTGGGAAATGCCAAGTATTAGGAAATAGGTGACATCTCCCAGGAGGCAAACAATAGATGAATACATTAGGGAAAACATTTGAATAAAAGCCATTGATAGGAAGAGTTTGAATAACATGAGATCTGGGAGGGCTGGAGGAATCAAGAAGTCTCTCCACTTGTGAATACAATGAGGGAGGCTGGGCCTTGAAAGAGGATGGAACATAAGTAGGTGGGGAGAATGGTGGCTTTCATCTGTGGGAAGTGGCCTGAATGTTTTAATGGATCTTGACTGGTACAAACACACACCTCCCAGGAAAGTAGGGAAATAAGGTCACCTAGGTAGAGGAGACAACAATATGTATTCAAGATTTCCCAGGAGTTGAATTGCATTCACTGTTTCAATAAATGTTGGTTGAACGTGGAGACCATGCTAGGAGCATACAAAAACATGACATCAGACCTGTTCACAAGTAGATTTAGGTCTAATGTGGGAGTCATAAAAGCAAAAATACCACAATAATTACAAATCATTCAATAAACATTTATTGAACATCATCTATGGGTCAGATACCACCAGATATAAGCTTCAACTACAATGATAAATAAGCCATGGTCCTCAAGAAGCCATTGAACCATAAATGAGTTTTGATTGGATGCTGCCACGAGAAAAAAGTATTTTTAGGGGAAGTTATTTTTCTCTCTGCACAAAGAATCAAGTAAAGGATAGTCTGAGTCAAGAAGACAAAGTGGTAAGTTGAAATAAAGTATTAGCAACAAAAATGGAGATAAGGGGATCATACAAGAGATGTATGAGTGGGGAAAAAAAATAGCAGGAGAAACTGAGCAAATCATGTCCAGAAGTCTCAGGTGGGGATTGTGTATTCACATGTGTGTGTCTGCACACAGGCGTTTCAGGTGTGAGCCATTTCACTTCTCTTTTCAAGTGTATGAAAATTTTCTCTGGTACTAACATCGAGCTGTAGAGAGATCACCTTTCTTTGACAGAAAGAAAAATTTAGTTTACATGTGGTGAGGTCCCAAAACATCCTGCTGGGGACACGGGATTTCTTTGTAGAAGGGTAACTTCCCCACTGCTGATGCCTTGATGTGCCAATCTGTGCTCCTCAAATGTGAGTGTTAAACTTAATAAAACAAAACAAAACAAAACAAACTGTTTTTTGGATATCAGTATTAAGGTCCACTTGGAGCGAATGTTTCTTAAATGATTGACCAAAGTAAACTCTTATGCTCTCCACGTGCTCACTTGGAGTCAGCAAACAACACATAGATCAGAACAATCAGTAAATTATTTCCAAGGAATGGAAACAGAAATCCTCAGATGATTCACTGATGATTCAGATTTCTGTGTATCGCGTCTACCCTACTTGTTGCCAAGGGAACTAGGGGCCTACTTCCTACCACACCACAGCTATTAAAAGTACCAGCAAAAGCCACAGGGGAGTAACTTCTCTCCTCTTTTATTAAAAATGACTAACGGACTACATGTCAGTTACACAAAGTAGATTTGTATTTTATCCATGGAGGTCATATCCATGAGGTATTGAGATGCCAGGTTATTATTCTATTTATCAACTGCTTTTGTTCTGCCACTTTCCTCATGCAGGAAGAAATTTCTATCAAGAACTAAAGATGCCAATAGAAAGTGCATTTTTCCTTATATAATCCAGGCTGATGTGCTTCTGTAGTAGTAGCCATGGTCTGTGAAATGTGTGTCAACCTCAGCCAGGGTTAGAAGCCACAGTCATACTGCCAGCCTGGTCTGCTCCTCTGGGTCATGAGTACAAAAGAAAGACAGAGACAGGGAGAAGGAGATAGGCTGCCTTCCACAAGAGGGTACTGTACACGTTGTAGCTTTGATCTGTTGATCATTCTCTGACAATCACCATTATGAAGCAACATAAAAATGTCATTATAGTCAGATATTTTTAAGAGAAAACCAGCAATGGATGGATACTCTTGCACAGATAACCTAAATTTTTCCCTTTAATGTGTGCTTTGAGCTCAGTTCTCATCTGGAAATAGGGCATGAAGCCTGCCTTTATGCACAGTTGTCAGGAAGACAGATGCAGGACCTAAGTTAACAGCACAAACAAGCACACTCTATGCTCACAAAGAGCAGGGTCTCCCATCCATTAGGAATACTTGGTAGGACAAGACAGTTGAAAGCATCCCAGGAATAATTCTTTCATTTGCCTTAAGGCTTGCTAGAAAATCTGTAAAGGAAGGACATTTTCTCTTTTCAGATGGACACATTTTGTCTCTACAGTTCCATAGAGCCAGAGAGAAGCTACCAGATATTCTTACATGAGCCTCACCTAAGAGGTGTCAGACACCTAAGTGCTTTTTTATGCCTAAATTTATACAATATTAGAGCTCTTCTGCTCTTTGAAGGGGCAATATAATTATGAACTTATCAATGTAAATTTGTTAAATGGGTAGTAAATGTTACTTGTAATAAATGGTGATTTTTTTGAAGATACAAGCTTGATCACACCATATTTTCCCTCCTTAATCTATCCTAAGGTTCCTATTTCTTAGAAACCTTATTAGTGAATGAAATCCAAGCTCTTTTTCATGGGATGCAGAGCCTTTCATGGTCTTTTCTGACATCTTTTGGTACTTGAGCAACACAGAATTATTTATATCTCCCATCTCCTATCACTGCCCCACACATCTGTGATTTGGCACAAAGACCTTGCTAAACTTGCCATGTCTTCACTCTCTTCCTATGTGATAGTTTCCTATTTATTCTCAACACAATTCAAATATCAGTTGCTCTGCTGGGTCTTTCCTGATTCAAATGCTATCAAAAGTAATTCTTACATAGGACCTCTGGCTTTGTCCATATTTAATTATACTTCTAATACTTATGTAACTATTTGTTTACGTGTACATGTACTTTTTCTTCTGTTACACTGCACCATCCTTGGGAGCCAAATCCATATTATTATTTTTTAGCACTTTGCACAGTACCCAGTATACTTTAAGCTCTTTGTAACTTTTGTAGAAATCTTTTTCCATTTGGCAAACCTTATGACAATTGTCAGAGGAAAGTTCATTTTAAATAAATGCAAATGTTAGAAATGTTAGTGATACATTAAATAAACACTGCAAATGTTAGAAATAAATGCAAATGTTAGAAAATGTTAGTGATACATTAAATAAACATTGCAAATCTGTGCCTTAGAAAAGAACTGTGTCCAGAATTCCTTGCTGGCTAATTAAGGAAAAGATCAAAGTATGTAAGTCAGGTAGATGGAATGTAAATTAGAGATATTTTTTCAACAAAGAACAATGACAGTGAGGCCCCCTCCCAATCTCTGATGTTGGGACTAGCTGGTGGAAAACTTGAGGTGTCATTTTTCAGAATGTTCCAAGGACTCTGAATGGAACCAATATTAATATCTGTCCAAATGTCTGATTCAAAACTATGGAAGTTTTGCAACAAGACCATCCGGCAAAAACTGTGAAGGAAGGGCTCATTTTATCATATACAGTGTTTGTTTTTTTGTTTTGTGTTGTTTGGTTTGGTCAGGGTAGTCACATGCCAGAGGCCCAAGTATTTGAGAAGGTCACAGCCCTGGAGCAAAAGATTAATGTGAATTGACAGGGACAGATGAAGCAGGAGGGTCTTATTTTAAAACAAGAGTCTTACTGCACTTCTTCTATGAGATCTAAGGTATCCATAATGCATGGCTTACTGTAAAGGAAACTAGAAGAAACACTGGGTACTGTGACTTGTCATCAGCAACTGAGACCCTACCTGGGAAATGCTGGTGTAGCACAGCGTTGAGGTTCCTGGAGTTAAAACCAGAGTCACATCCATTAAAATGAGAAAAGTTAGGACATGCTGAAAAAGCTCCCAATATAAATAGCATAATTGGGCCAAATGCTAGAGCAGGGTCAGGAAATGAAGAGAAACCAGGCTGTAATTGGGAGGTACAGGGATCTTTCAACAAGCATCTAGATACTGACTAGCCTTTTTGTGGGCAGGTAATGTTGGTATAAAGTGCTTGGTAAATAATTGCAAAATATTCTCCACTTCCCCTAGAGGAGTGAAAATTTTCTTCAAAAAGAAGAAAGAAAAGAGAACTTATTTGTGCCAGGGTTTCTAAATCCTCAGTGGAATTGCTACTTGGAATTACTGCCTACTTTCCTGATAGTGGTACTCCTGGACCAACCCCATGGAGCCTGGGTTTTCACCAAGCTGAAGTCTGACAGCCCAAAGTGAACATGAAAAATGGAACACAGATTTCAAGAAATCCATCAGACAATTTGAATACGTGGAAATGTTTGACCCGTATAGAGCTTCCCTTGTCCTCCTAACATCAATGAATGGACTTTTGTTCTCCACTGGGATATGTTCCTTTATGGATGTTGTCATCTGGATGTTCCTCTGCCTACACATTTTCTGGACAACATCCTTGTGCATTTGGCAGTCAAGACTCTCAGAAACTCTTAGGAGGAATACGTAAAGACATGGGCTGGCTTCCGATTCTGAAACAAGAAGGCATACTCACTTTTCCCTGCTCCTGAGTGGCATCTTCCCCCAGAAGATCACCCAGCAACAGTAGGTAGCCCGAGGAAGTAAGTGCCTTCTATCCCCACAAATGGCATCACAAGGGATTGAGCAATAACCCTAACGGCACCAAAAGAGTGCAGCTGACAAGAATAACATTTCAAGGGCCCAGAAAACCAAAATGTCATTGGAAATAGAGCAAAAAAAACAAAAACAAAATCAACAACAACAACAACAACAACAACAACAAAACAGGCCAGAACCTATATGTCCAGCGTAAACAGCACAACTGCCTTCTGAAACAGAAGGTATAACTAGGATCAAGAGTCTTCTAACATAACAACCAAAATGTCCAGGACACAAGAGAAAATCACCCATCATACCAAGAACCATGAAAATCATAATCTGAATCAGAAAACACAATCAAGTGGTGCCAGGGACAAGATAAATTAGACGATGGAACATCTGACAAGGTTTTTAAAGCAGCTTCAAGAATCAATTACAAGTCCTCTTGAAATAAATGGAAAAATATAAAATCTTACAAAGAAATAGATGTTATGACAACCTATGGAAAAGGAAAAATTATTTGCATGTGATATATCTGATAAGGGGTTAATATCTGAAATATACAAAGAACTCATGCAATGCAACAGAAAAGAAAAAAAAATCCCCAAAATAATCCAATTAAAAAATTGACACCACATAAACAGACATTTTTCTGAGGAAGGGATATGAAGGGCCAGCAGGTACACGAAAAGGTGTTCAACATCACTAATCATCATGGAAAAGCAAATCAAAACCACAATGAGATATCACCTCTCAGAATGACTATTATTAAAAATATAAGAGATAGCAAATGCTGGCAAGGATGTGGAGAAAAGAGAACTTTTGTGCAATGTTGACGGGAATAGAGCTTCCTTAAAAAATTTAAAAAATAGAACTAGTATATGATCCAGCAATCCCACTTCTGGGTGTATGTCCAAAGGAAAAGACAACACTGTTGAAGAGTTATATGCACCCCCATGTTCACTGCAACATTATCTACAATAGCCAAGACATGGAAACAACCTAATGTATAGATAAAAGAGAAAGGAAGTGGTGATATATTATATATATAATTATAATACATTTAATGATATATCAATTTTAAAATACCAATATATATCAAAAAATACAAACTTTTTAAAAAAAGAAGTGAAAACAAAGAAATAAAAGTTATAGAAAAGAGCTGGGTGAGTTCACACAGTGCCATTTCCAGACGAAATTCCATGACTCTGGTTGTGTTTCAATTCATCATAAATATTATACATGGTACTAACAGTTGTGAACTGGAATAGTCCTGGGACAAACAAGGATATGCAGGGGCTCTTACATTTCCTTAGCTGTAATCAGTATTTCACCCACCCCCCTACTTTCCCTATTTGCCTCAGTAAATTAAACTCTTCAGGAAAGGTCAGATTATAGTATTCTGAGAAATAAAAATAACATTTATTCATGCTCTGTTCTGGGATTACCCAACCCAACCTGACTTGTTATTATCAAAACTAGCATCTATAATACTGGGAAATGAGCCATCTTTTTATAAGAAGTTCCTGGTTTATCTCTAAGTCTGCATCTGGTTTCAAGATAGATGGCCTTAATGAGATCAAGTATTCTGAATAGAAATTGCAGTTACAGCTGATAATCAAAATGGCCTTTCAAGTTCAGAAACACTACCTTGCATGGATCTGCCCTAACCGCCCCATCCCCCCAGCATGTACTAGGTGAAGTGAATTTAAATCTCAGAACAATTTAATTTTTTTTTAATGTTTATTCTTGAGAGAGAGAGACAGAGCACAAGTGGGGGAGAGGCAGAGAGAGAGGGAAACACAGAATCCGAAGCAGGCTCCAGGCTCTGAGCTGTCAGCACAGAGCCCAACGCAGGACTTGAACTCATGAACCATGAGATCATTACATGAGCTGAAGTCGGACGCTTAACTGACTGAGCCACCCAGGTACCCCAAATCTCAGAACATTTTAAATTCACATCTATTACTTATCAAGCAGTTAAAACTGACAGACACCCAAAAATGTTAGTAAGATCTCTACGCACTGGCAAAGGCTTCTTGCCCAGGAAGATCCTTGGGGGGAAAAGGAAAAATTCAGCCAAACACGGTTACAAGTGACCAAAGCAAAATAGGGAAATATTACTACATACTGCATAATACTGCATTGTTGGTATGACAAGTCAGGTAAGGTCACCCAGAAAGCTAAAGCACCTTGAGATCAAATGGAGTGGTGGATGAGGGACCCCAGAAAATGATCTTAATTGTTGCTGCTGTCTACAGTGGATTTGTGGCCTGAATGGAAGGGCCAAAGCGAGAAGACAACAGCAGGGACAACACAGCAAATCATCATTCAAATCAAGATTCTCAAGCAAAGCTTTGGTGGTGGGAAGCCAAAATCCTTATCTATGGATAGCTTAGTTTTAACTATTCTGTGTCATTTCATGTCACTGGAAGAGATACTTCTATTATACTTTAAGTCTGCTCTTGAAATAATGTGTTGTGACATAAAACTCAAACTCAGATGTACCAAAGGTCAGACTTGCTCAATTTGCCCAAAGGAAAGATGATAATGACAGTTCCTAGAGAGGTTTTAATATGTCAAATGTAATTATATTTCAGTCAATTTTTCAATATTTTTGAGAATTCTTTGTACAAAGTTCAATGTAGAGCACTTTAAATCTGTATTTTCATGAAGCTGTTTTACTGGTGTAAGTTTTAGCTTTGACTTAAAAAGAGAAGCACAGTTCTCAAAGACCAAAATAGTTCTCATATGAATCACTTTTTGATTCATGAGCATCCATGTCCAGTCACAAAATGTCCATTCATTACAATCTTATATTTTCATGTCCCTTCTCTTGTTAAAAGTATTTTGAAGTATGACCAAAGAGAAATAACCCATAATCAAGTATAAGTATGACCGGCCATATAATCAAGGATAAACATAAACGAGTTTGTATTACAATTAAATAATTTTGAAATGGAAACAAATGTAAAGATAAATGACTAGGCTAGACAATACAGTTTGGCATATGGCTATCAAAAATCATTTTTTACACATTATGAGAAAACTAAAATGACCAACTATAAATACTATTTTAGTTTTTCCACAATCAACCACTTTCAAAATATTTAATATCTGGAGAAGTTAGACAAGTTAACACAGTGTTTCATGATATTGCTTAAACCAAATACTTAAGCAAACATCCAATGTTAGAAGAGGATACTTGCTTTATTTCACACATGATATTTTTAAGTAAGATGTTTCTTTTTCTTTGAAACAGTGTATGTTTTAAATGGCCAGACACGATTGCAATTTATGTTCCTAATCAAGCTCTTTAAGTATTTACTTCAGTTGGAACTCTTTACATTTAAGCAACTTTGTTTGATTAAGTTCTATGTGAGGAAACCTCTTATTTGTTCTTTCTCCATAAAAGGACCAGTCTTTGATAAACAGTTTTGTCTCTTATCCTGGGCTGTAATCATAAGTGTTTACTGGGAAAGTAAAGTCTCTGAGGTTTTCATGTAGAGATGGCTTTCAAAGAGTGCAAATTGTACTCTGCCTAGGACCGTACGTGTCATCAATAAAAGATAGAGCAAAGAGCAATTTACTTTGATGGTTTCATTTATAGCTCTTCTGCCCTCCATTTGTTCTTTCAGGTTTTCACTGGCTTCATTACTGTAGTCTGCAGCCTGCTGGTAACTCAAGAATACCAATAACCAAATGTTAATTCATTTAGTGGATTTTCCAGTCTCAGGGGACACTTATATTTTAGCCTAATTTGCAAATGACTCCTTAGGAGATTCATTTATAATACTTGAAGACAGCTGTTTGTGAAATTTGTAATCCCAAATATTATAAATTTCAAATGTTAAGGGAGAGGAAGCCTTGTGATGTTGCAGAACTCAATTCAGATCCTGGTACTACCTCTACTGGCTATGTGATATTGAACAGGTTAGTTAGCCTCTCTGAATCTGTTGTGTTGTTATTGTTGTTGTTTCAAGAATTAAACACATAGGGGCCTCTGGGTGACTCAGTTGGTTGAGCAACTGACTCTTGGCTTCAGCTCAGATCCCAGGGAATGGGATCGAGCCCTGCATTGGGCTTCATGCTGAGCATGGAAACTGCTTAAGATTCTCTCTCTCTCTCTCTCTCTCTCTCTCTCTCTGCTCCTCTACCCCACTTGTGCTCTCTCCTAAAAAAAAAAAAAAAAAAAAAAAAAAAATTAGATATACAAAATAAAGAACACATTGAATATATTAAGTGTTCAATAATAACAATGGAAAAATTGCCTGAAGGAAAAAAGTTGGGATAGTTTAGGGTTTGTCTGCCTTTTTTATTTCTGTCAGCTCCTTACCCTCTGGGTACTGTGATGATGCTGTCCCTAAGAGGATATTGCTATTTTCTCATAGAAAGAGAAAAGGAACAATTCAAAAGCTCCTCTGCCAGCCTGTTTTCTGCAGGAGTCTGCCAGGCTGCCTGCCAGCTTCATATAAAGCCGCTCTGCTCTCTATCCACCCAGGTTGCTCAGCTTTCACATTAGTTCATTGGCCTTATGCTTCTTCTCACCCCCTTACATAGACTCTGCAGCATTAAGTTGGCGAGCAAGATGGCATCATCTATGGTTTAGCTATCTTCTTAGGAATGGGAAGTCTCAAAATTTGCATTGGGGTAACTTGATCCCTGGAGCCATGGGAGGCCATGCAAGACTCCTAAGTGAAAAGTGCTATGAAGAGTCTTGAATTATACATCATGTCCGAAATGGTGTGATCATTAATTTTTCTTTAAAATAAAACTACTAGGGGCGCCTGGGTGGCTCAGTCAAGGTTAAGCGTCTGACTTCAGCTCAGGTCACAATCTCGCGGTCCATGAGTTCGAGCCCTGCATCGGGCTCTGGGCTGATGGCTCAGAGCCTGGAGCCTGCATAGGATTCTGTCTCTCCCTCTCTCTCTGCCCCTCCCCCGTTCATGCTCTCTCTCTGTCTCAAAAACAAATAAACATTAAAAAAAATTTTTTTTAAATAAAATAAAATAAAATAAAACTACTGTCTCTCAGGATATTTAATGTGAATTTTAAAGATGTTTCAAATAATCACTCAAAATTTTTAGAAAATAAAATATCTATTCTATTGCTGAATGCAACTCTCTTCTTAGAGGGGGAAAGGAAATACACACGCACACACACACACACATATACATATATATACACACACATACACACCCACACCTATACACATACAATGTATACTATATATAATGTATACTATATATACAATGTATGCTATATATATAATTTATACTAAACATAACATAAATATATAAATATATTATTTTTGAAACATATGTGGCAATGCTTTCTGTCAAAGAGCCCACTAGAGATTACTTTGACCTGGAGGTGGGTGGGGCGGGGGTGGGGGAAGTGGCAAAAAAGGCTTTGGGTGATATTCGGAGGAACAGCTACTTGGTGGTGGAATGCATGCCATCACTTCAGTCACTCCCACTGTTGTGATGGTACAACCACAGGGTAACACAAAGCACCTCACCCTCATACTGAAGGAACCTGCCAGTGGTTTGGGGGGGGGGGGGGTGGGGCACAGTCTGAATCTTAACTGTTTTATCTTCTCCATTCCTTAGTATAATTACTTCCCATATTTTCTGTATTACATGTACACATACGAGTTCAGCCTTTCTTTTCGGAGAAAGAAGACAGCTGGCTAAAATGACTACATCCAAAGAGGTAAATTTCCTTCTTGTGTTTACTCATATGAAATCGGCATTCCAGGAGCACAAGAGACTTTACCCAAAATAGAAACACAGAAGAGATACAAGACTCAGACGTGACTATTTTCTGTCATGTCTACTACATATTTGTCTGATACATGGCCTACAATACTATATGACATAAAAAGATCGCAAAGCTGCAAAGCCACAAAGCCGCAACGTCGCAAAGCCTAGAGTGCATGACAAATTGGCAGAGTTACTGGGAAAACAGCCTTGATGACATCTGGATGTCTTTCAAATACGCTACAGCACATCAAGCAGACAAAACTTTCTGCTTTGTCTACTTTGGTTTAAAACCATTATATTTTACAAGGATTAAAATAAATACAGTGAAGGGGCGCCTGGGTGGCGCAGTCAGTTAAGCGTCCGACTTCAGCCAGGTCACGATCTCACGGTCCGCGAGTTCGAGCCCTGAGTCGGGCTCTGGGCTGATGGCTCAGAGCCTGGAGCTTGCTTCTGATTCTGTGTCTCCCTCTCTCTCTGCCCCTCCCCCGTTCATGCTGTGTCTCTCTCTGTCTCAAAAATAAATAAACGTTAAAAAAAAAAAATTAAAAAAAAATAAATAAAATAAAATAAATACAGTGAAAAAGAATGAACACAAAGAATAGGTCACATTGAAAATACTCATAAAAACTTTTACAGAAACACTGTCAGGCATCTACATTTTCACATTCTGAAGACTGAAGTTGAATTTAATACAATTCAGTAGTAATACTAATAGACCATAAAATAACTGCACTAAATAAACTCTTCCCATTTGTCTGTAGAGTTCAAGTTCTGATAACAATAGTTTCTGAAGAAAGGCAGTTAGCTGAGAAATCCACAGATTTGCAAAGCTCATGAGTCTGAAGGAATTACTGGGATAAATATACAAATGACACTTTGCCAATCAAATCTAAATAATAAAGCTTGGGGTGCCTGGGTGGCTCAGTCTATTAAGCATCCGATTCTTGATTTCAGGTCATGATCTCAAGGTAATGAGACTGAGCCTCGCCTTGGTGCCACGCTGGGCGTGGAGCCTGGTTAAGATTCTCTTTCTCTGTCTCTCTCTCTCTCTCTCCCCCTTCCATCCCTCCCCCACCTGCTTGCACATGCATGCATACTTTAAAAAAATAAAATAATAAGTAAATGATAACCTTAATGCAAGTATATGCATAATGATTTTTCTAACTTTGTCACCCTACTGTGCATACTACTTTGAAACTATTTTTCTCACATAAGGCATCCTTTTAAATTATGGTTTTTAAGGGGTGCCTGAGTAGCTCAGTCAGGCAAGCACCCAACTTCAGCTCAGATCATGATCTCACAGTTTGTGGGTTCAAGCCCTGCATAGGGCCCTGTGCTGATAGCTCAGAGCCTGGAGCCTGCTTCGGATTCTGTGTCTCCCTCTCTCTCTGGCCCTTCCACACTCTCTGTCTCTCTCTTTAAAAATTGAATAAACATTTTTAAAAAAGTTAAAATTATGAATTTTAAAAATATAAACCACGGTTACACTTAATTTTAAGCTATTATTAACTGGCTAGTTGTTTTTAAAATTTTATGACTGTATATAATCTTTTGATCAAGTTTTAATAAGTGAATATTTGGGCATATGTCTCATGATTCCTATTGATTAAATTCCTGGCGATGGAAATGCCAGATCAAAGGGTGAAGGCTTTTGAAACATTTTGCCAAAATCTCCAAAATGGTTGTGTCAATAAACACTCTCATCAGCAGTACGTAAATATACACTTACGATATATTCCTCATACCTAAATGCTTTGTATTCTCATCTAGATAATCTCAGATAGTACCTTTGTAGACAGAACCTCTTTGTCTACTAATCAAAATGTTACTATGATGACACCTGCAAAGGTCAATAATCAAAATAATAAACATATGCACAAGAGGTGCCAACTCATATTACCCATGCAGATAGAATGCTATCAAAAGCCTAAGAAAGATCTGCAGCTATTCTCTGTTTCTCCTGGAGGATAAACCCTGGATAAAGATTAAAAGCTAGTTGTGGTATGCCTGGGAGGCTCAGTTGGTTGAGCGTTCAACTTTGGTTTATGTCATAATCTTGTGGTTCATCAGTTTGCACCCCGCATGGGGCTCTGTGGGGACACCTCAGAGCCTAGAGCCTGCTTTGGATTCTGTGTCTCCCTTGCTCTCTGCCCCTCCCCAACTCATGCGTGCGCTCTCTCTCTCTCTCTCTCTCCCTCAAAAATGAATAAACGTTAAAAACATTTTTTTTAAAGTTAGTTGCTTTGTAAAGTTGTTTTCAGATTTCATTACCTAAGACATGCAGATGTAATGAGTCATCCCATCAGATGAACATATAATAGGTTGAATGTTGGGCGAGAGTGAGAATTCAGAGGAAAGAAAAATGATCCCTGGGGTCAAGCTGTAAGTACTCTCTTGGCAAAACTTTATGTCTAGATGTGACAGGTTTATAACAAGACCTGTTTAAAACCTTAAGTACAGGTTCATTCTGACTATAGACTCAAAATCATAGGAAATCAATTATTCTCAAGTGATTTGTTTTCAGATACATTCAGATTCTTTTCTGGTGGAATGATTAATTTTTAATCTTTGGTATAATGGAAAGAGCATGGGGAAAAAAAAGTCAGAAAAATTTCAGTACCCTAGCTCCACTACATATACTAAATGACTTGAGGGAGTGAGCACACTTTAATAACAATAGCTAATTTTCATTGGGCACTCCTTCTATTTCAGGCCTGTCTGTGTGTGTTCTTGTTTAATCCCATAACAACTGTAGATCATATTCCGTATCCATCTTTCTTTGTAGATGGCAACATTGAGGCTGTGAGTTCACAGGCCTTGTCCAGAAGGACTTAGTCATTGAGTGATAGAGACCCACTGCCTGTGTGCCTCCAGAATTCATGGGTTTAACTGCCACTCTATTGTTTAAGTTGCTCATCTGAAAAATGGGGGCATTTAGGGAGACTAGATGTTTCCTCAATTCTACACTAAGTCTAAAATTTTCTTTTGCTTCCTTTTTCCTTTAAATTAAAAAAAAAAAACTATTCTTCTCTTCATAGAATCAATAAGGTTGAAGGCGTCATTTAAACCTCCCACTTATATTCATACTATTTAACAAAAGTTAACAGAATTATTGAGGCATAATTCACATAAAGTATACAATTCGGTAGTTTTTAGTATAGTCACAGAGTTGTGCAACCATGAACATTTAGAGCATTTTTATCACCCCAAGAAACCCATCAGCAGTACTTACCCATTTCCCCTCCACTCCCTATTTGAAACCCAGCCCTAGGCAACTATGATCTATTTTCTGTCTCTATGAATTTGTCTATCTTCAAAACTTCACATAAGTGGAATTATACAATATATGGCCCCTTGTGGCTGCCTTTTTTTCACTGAGCATACTATTTTCAAGTTTCAGCCATGCCATAGCCTAAATCAGTACTTTTTCCCTTTTATGCTACATAATATTTCATTGTGTGGGCATACGACATTTTGTTTGCCCCTTCATCAGTTGATGGATAATTGGGTTGTTTCCAATTTTTGGCTTTTATGAATGTTATCGCTAAAAGCGTTAGTGTACATGTTCCACATGAGCCTAAATTTTAATTTTCCTCATGTAGTAATCTATGAGAAATGGTGGGTCATGTGATAACTCTATGTCTAACATTTTGAGGAAATGCCAGAGCCTTTTCTAAAGAAGCTGCACCATTTTAAACTCTCACCAATAGTTAGAGAATTCCAGTTTCTTCACATCTTCCCACTACTCATCATTGTCTTTGTGATTACAGCCAGCCTAGTCGGTATAAAGTTGTAGCTCATTACAGGTTTGATTTGCATGTCCCTTATAGCTAATAATGTTAAGCATCTTTTCATTTGCCTATCTACCACTTGTAAATCTTCTCTGGAGAAATCTCTATTCAATTCCCTTGCCCATTTCTTGAGTTGTCTGTATTATTGAATAGGAAGCACTCTTGATATATTCCGGAGACAAGTCTCTTAAAAAAGGTATGATCTGCAAAATTTTTCTCCATTCTGAGTTGTCTTTTCACTTTTTTTGCAGTGTCCTTTGCAAGACAAAACCTTTCAATTATGATGTCTAATTGATGTATTTTTTTTCTTTTGTTTCTGGTGTTTTGTCTTTTGATTTTTGGTGTCATATCTTAGTATTCATTGCCTAATCCAAGGTCATGAAGATTTACTCCCTCATTTTATCTTAAGAGTTTTATAGTTTTAGATCTTACATTTAGGTCTCTGGTCCATGTTGAATTAATTTTTGGATAGGGTGTTAGATAGAGGTCCAACCCATTCTTTTGTGTGCTCATATACAGTTGTGCTAATTCTTTCCTCATTGAATTGTCTTCACATCCTTGTTGTCTACCTTGTTTTTGATCTCCAATTTTTCATATCTGTTTATTCACTTTGCTTCCCATAGCACTCACTACCTAATTGTAAATTCCTTGAGTTGAGGGACCATGGATTATACATATGCATGCCCCACACCTCAATACCTGGCAGACTACGGAGTCTGTAGTAGACACTTAATAAACACTTCACTGATTGGTTGGTTGTTCAAAGGAATTGAAGATACCCAAGGGGTAAAGGAAATAAACCAGGAGTTTAAAGAGATAAAAGTTATACATCTCATCTTACATTAATGTATCTCAACTAATATTTGGAAATGCCTAGTTAACTAATATTTGGAAAACAATTCAAATTAATATTCTATTAAGAATCATTTTTATATCATTATATTCAAATACATTACTATGTTGGTAATATTTGCTATTATGGGAATTCCTTTATAAAGCACTTCCTCTCCACAATCTGTTGAAAACATGGATTCAACTTCTTTCATATACATTCTTGTTTTAGCATCATTATACAATTAATTACATTCTTACTCTAGTCTCTCTTGTGTGCCCACTAATTACATACCCAATAGCATGTAGGTAATAATTATTCAATATATTAAGCCAAACAAACCACTTACAGACATCAGTTCAAATTAAAAGAAACTAATTGTAAAACATTATGCCTCTTTATTCATTGCAAACACATCTCTCTTGTAGATACTAAGTTCATAATGTGAAATTCAGAGAATTTGAGAAGTAGAAAAAGAAAAAGCAAGTTTCTGCCTGACCTATCAACATGAAACATTTAAAAAAAGTTCTGGTTTTCCTCCATTAAATGAATATTAAATTAATATAATCTAAGACTTATTTTTTTAGTTAAGGTTTGCAAGCAAGTCTCTAAAAATGCAAATTGCATAATAGACTCTTGGATTTTTCCTGTCCTTTTCCTTTATTTTATCAATCTTGCAAGAAACATCATATGTCTTTCAGAGCATTGAATTTAGTGGAGATGTTTCTGAGAAAAGAAAACAAAATTATGGAAACATTTGGAAAGAAGTTTGAGAAATTAAGGCTCTTCTTTTGTTACTTGAACCAGAAGACTGTCAAATTTGAAACACTGGCTTTCGTTTTATGTACCATTTTTTAAAATGTCAAAATATGCAGAAGTACAGTTCTGTGGAATTATGTAGGCAAATGTAAACACAGCAAAGTACAGGAAAACAACACAGAGACATAGAAAAGACCTGAAATCCTAATCAGTCTACTTATTTAGCCAATTCCTTTTTGTTAGACATATAGGTATGCTTGCATGTATGTATGTATTTTCATCTAGATCTGAAGAGACCAAATGAGGAAACTATGATGAAATCCTTGAGCTACATCAGGAAATACAAATAAAAAGAAAGTCAATGACCTAAATATTTATTAGGAAACTCTGTTCAAGAGTTGGATTCAGGGGCGCCTGGGTGGCTCAGTCGGTTGGGCGTCCGACTTCGGCTCAGGTCATGATCTCGCGGTCCGTGAGTTTGAGCCCCGTGTCGGGTTCTGTGCTGACAGCTCAGAGCCTGGAGCCTGTTTCAGATTCTGTGTCTCCCTCTGTCTCTGACCCTCCCCCGTTCATGCTCTGTCTCTCTCTGTCTCAAAAATAAATAAACGTTAAAAAAAAAAAAAAGAATTGGATTCATACATGGCTCATATTTTCTTTGGCTATTAATTTAATTACCCTTTGAACTAGCTTAACCATATCAAGTAATCATCAGTCCATAGCAAGTAGCTAATGGAGACCTTGTCCAAGGTAACTGAATCTTGTAGGAACCAAACATTACAGTGGGACTTAGGAAAGATTAAACTCTTTGTACCTTGTCAAAGCAATAATTAAAATGAATGAAATGTGTTTTTATAAACACCTGTCATTTCAACAAGGAATTTTACCATTTGCCAGTATCAAAAAGCTCATCTCCTAAGATTAAAAAAAAAAAAATTTTTAACTTGGATAGTTTCAGTTGAGAAAACAGTGTTTTTACCATTTGTCTGGTTTTTTTGTTTGTTTGTTTGTTTTTTGTTCTTTTTTTTTTTTAATCCAAGAAGAATTCCCAAGCAAGTCATCCAAAGGAACATGTACTTTGAGGAAATTTGGCAACCATAGTGCATTTTACCCACTGCCCAAACTCATAGAAACTTCAGGAAAAGCCACTTCTATATTTTTTTCTGATTTTTATCTGTTTTAGTATCTAATCAAGATTACGATTCTTATTTATTATCTTCCCCTAGAATTTCTACACCAATCTTCCGATTTCAGAAGATGAGTAAATATGCTTCAATCTTTGAAAGGCAAACCTCAATTTTTATCTAAATAATTAAAAAGGTGTAACATTAAAAACTAAAAGGTACTTCCCGTTATTGCTTGTTAAAGTATTGGACTTCTGGGGCGCCTGGGTGGCTCAGTCAGTGGAGCAACCAATTCTTGATTTCGGTTCACGTCACGATCCCAGGGTTATGGGTTTGACCGCACCCGCCCCCCCCCCACCATGTTTATATAAAATGGAGCATTATTCATCCATAAAAAGAAAGGAAATCCTCCATTTGTGACAACTTAGATAAACCTTCAGGGCATTATGCTAAATGAAGTAAGTCAGAGAGAGAAAGACAAATACCATATGATCTCACATATATGTGGAGTCTAAAAAAACTGAACTCACAGAAGTGAGAACAGCCTGGTGCTTGACAGGGGCTGAGGAATAATAAGGTCAATGGGAAGATGTTAGTCAAAGATTATAAACTTTCAGTTGTAAGATGAGTAAGTGCCAGGGATCTAATGTACGGCATGGCAACTACAGTTAACAATACTGAATTGTAGACTTAAAAATTGTCTCGAGTGTAGATCTTAAGCATTGTCATCACACACACATGATAAACTATGTGAAGTGGCAGATATGCTAACCAACCTTGCTGTGGTAATCATTTTAAAATATATCCATTTATCGGATCATCATGCTGTATACCTTAAACTTACACAATGGGATCTGTCAATTAAAACTCAAGAAGACTGGGGAAAAAAAGTTAAATGTTTTGAAAAGGAAATAGTTTTCAAAATTTAATGAAGTCATTTTTAAAAGCAGACAAAAGCCTGAGAGGGCTCTTATTAGCAATGTTTCACTATACTGAACATCCAAGAGAATAATTTTTCTGATTTAAAATTATATAAAAAAATTCTCCAATGCACAATTACACTGAGAAAAGGGAAGACAAAAAAAATACATGTTGTCATTTGAGTTAGATATTAAACCAAATCTTAGGAGAGAGTCTCTGTCTTCTGAAATGCAGTCCAACGCAACATCAGATTCAATGCACTCCACCAGCCTAAAATGGCTAACTTAAAATCTCCTCAACCTTTGGACTGGACTGAATTTCTAATTAATAAAAAAAATTAAGTTTAGATTTAAAAAATACTAAGAAGCAGTCATGAGAGAAATCCAGAGCTCTGTTATCTTCAAGGAATGACATGAAAATGATACATATTGTTTTACACTAACTGAGGTTTAAGTGGCATGATAACCATTGTGGTGCATAGTTTTAGATTGGATCTTGATTTTGGACAAAACCAGGGGAAATTGGAGACATTTGATTATGGCTAGGTATAAAATGAAATTAAGAAATTATTAATTTTGCTAGGTATAAAATAGTCATTGTGGCTATGTAGAAAGATATATTTAAAAAAATTTAATATTTTTATTTTTGAGAATAGAGCACAAGTGGGGGAGGGGCAGAGAGAGAGGGAGACAAAGAATCTGAAGCAGGCCCCAGGCTCTGAGCTGTCCTCACACAACCCGACACAGGGCTCAAACCTGTGAGATCATGACCTAAGCTGAAGTCGGACTGACTGAGCCACCCAGATGCCCTATTTTATTTTATTTTATTTTTTAAGAGCTAAATACTGAATGCTGTATTGTGATATATATTCTTTTAAAATATTTCTGTATACAAAATTATTTTCTTAAAGAGAGATTTAGCATGATCCTTCTTGATAAGACTCAAGCTTTCTTTTCTCATTTCATCCAGTCATATGGTGAAATAATAAATATCACCTGTGTCGTTACCACCATTTTAAAAATAACTCTCTGAATCTTTTGGAATAAGTAAACACATTTTAACATGTGAGAAAGCCTTGTTTCAAATCAGTAATATTTTTAACCTGAAGTTCTAGAATGAACCTCAGGATGCTGGAGAAGCACATGTTTGTGTGTGTGTGTGTGTGTGTGTGTGTGTGTTCATGGGAATACGTATTTATCTTGGATGAGTTTTATAGCTTTCTTCAGGTTGTCAGAGGGACATGTGACCGCCCCAAACATTAAGAGTGTTAAGAGGTTTATTAGTTTTTTAACACTCACTGCTGTATAGCCTTGAAATGAACAATGCTTAGCTACTCTAAGGGTCTTTAAAATAATTGAATCAAATTAAAATACTATACGTGAAGCTCATGGTTTTCCTTGTTGAACTTCTGCCCTCTTTATAGACGATGTTTCCATTTATATTTCTCTGCTGCATGCTAAGGATTAAGTAACTCCTGAGGGTTATTCTTTCATATACGTTCATATATGTTATAAACTATGCTTAATTTTCAGACAATGGAGGGATGACAGTTGATTAAAGGGGCTTGTCTTTGAGGCTTTAGAAAAGAAGGATCATTTAATTCTAAACCATTAGCTGGATTATGTATCTGGCATTAAAGCCTGAACATTTACTAGGTTTTAGATTAAAGTAAACTTCCATAGACATATTAAAGGCTGGGCCACCAGAGGCAATTTCTATAGGGATAGGACTAGTGTTAATGGAGAGAAGCAAAGACATATGTGTGGGGTTGGCCTCATGGCATGCAGCCTGAGCAGCTGCAAAGGGCTCCATACCAAAAAGGGCCTGGTGCTTGATTTCATGCTTCGCTGTCACTGCTGTGAAATTCTTGGCTAAGTTTTGATCGAGGTTCTACATTTTCATTTTGCTTTGGGCCCCACGTGTTATGTAGCCAATCCTCTGTATGTGGCTTGGCCCTAGGCTTATCTGTGGAGCTGACTCTAGTTCTGTTCAACTTGTTTCTTGCTCAGCTACTTCTACCCCCCATTTCCTTCCTGCAGATAAGGGTTGGGGTTGAGCTGCTCCAGTTACTACAGCAGCACAAAAGCCATGAGCAAGCACGTATGAGGATTGGGGAATGTGTGGTAGGGTGGGCAGAAAGACCTAAGATGAGCACAAAAAGTGCATCTAAATGTTAAACCATTAATGTCATGGTAACTTCATTCAATTTATAAAACTTTCATTGACAATTCAATGCAATTTTTGGTAATCCCCACCCTTCTATTGCCTCTCACATCCCTGTGTTAGAAGAGGGCACCTCATCTGTCGATAGAAATATTCTCATGGGCCTTCCATGCACTAAAACTAAAGACGGTACTGAAGCGTGCTCAATCTGGCGATTCTTATATTTTCTCTCCAAAAATTTGAAAGCCCTGCTTTTCAAAATACAGTTGAAGAACAACAGTGGCAACATTTTGAGAAGTCAATGTTTAAAGATTTGTTTGTACCAAAAAATAAAATAAAAAATAAGGATTTGTCTGTATCAACAATGTTATGTGGGGGTTGGTTTGGTTTTGTCTTGGGTATTTTTTTTGCAACAAATTTATAGTTTACCAGTGCTGCTTTGTGGAGTTTTCCTGCACACAGCCTGCTCAAGGAGTTCAGAGGCACCCAAAACAAAGTTCACTGGCCTCTTGTCTGATCCTGGTGTCATTATGATAAATTCCATTGAGTTTTTCAGCAAGGGAACTGCTTGTGATAAATGAGGTAGACATTTTTATTTTTTTCCAAGGTGAACAATAGTAGCAATAGTAATAATAATAATAATGGTAATCATAATTATATATGGTAAAAATCATAATTATTACATAATATTATTATAATGACTAATTACCATCAATGAGGTGCTATGCTAAATGCTTGATGTGTTGCATTTCGGTTAATGCCCCCAGCAAGCTGAGAAGTAGGGTAACTGAATCATCCACTATTTGTAAAAGAGTAAAGTGAGATTTAGTAAAATGAAGTGCCCAAGGTTATGTACCTAGTAAACAATGGAGTAGAAATGTGAACTTAGGCTAGAGGAATCCAGAGTCCATACTCTGAAACACTGGGCTACACTTCCTCCACCAGAAGAACCACTGGAGATCCACAGTCATTAAGAGTAGGGAGGTTCTGTTTTTGTTTGTTTGTTTGTTTTGTTTTGTTTTGTTTTTCATTTCTGTCTGTTGAGTGAAACAAACCAACAAATCCTGCTTTATAGTCAGGATTTTAGCTTTGGAAATTTCATGGTCAGCAGACAATCATTCTTCAGGTAGGATTTCAAAGGATCATAAATTGTGCACCCTTGTTGTTGACTGTCATGAAAGGGAAAAGAACGGAAGGAGAAAACAGACAAGGCTAGGAAATCTATTGTCTTTCTGAGAAAATGGTGTACTGTTTCTTATTTTCCTTAAAGCATCATATCACCGATCTCTACTGTTCGCATATGTATGCAATTTAAAATATGACATTTTAAGAATAGTCTGAACACCTATATTATTATCTTTGTGTTTAATTACCTGGTTGTTTCAAATTTTAAGACTGATTTAAGAAAGCACTAAACATGCCAATATTGAAAGTCACACAAACATCTCTGATAAAGAAAAAAAAAACTATATATATATAAATAGTATACAATAAAGAAGTCTCATCATTATTCAAATGCAATCTCAAACTCTCTAATAGAGGATTATCTTCTTAAGATTTTACTTTATCCAGACAAGAACAAAAGTAAATTTTAAGAAAATTTCCTGGGAGGAAAATCTGATTTTAGAATTTTGCTGTAACTGTGTTACTGATGAATGTGGAGATGGATACAGCCATAATTTCTCAGCTCTCATTCTCCTAATTACCTACCAGCTCTGTACGTGAGCACATCTAAGAAATGAGACACCAAAGAACAGGTTTTGGGTTTTTTTGTTTTTTGGTTTTTGTTTTTATTTCCCAAAGTGCTCTACAACACATACTCCAAAAATCCCATGAATAATATGGGTCTGTACATCGCTATGAGGAGAGTGAGAAAATTCCTTCCCTTCTCATCCTATGAAGACATAAGTAATTCTCAAAGAGCAGAAAACTCCATGCAATACGAAAAAGAAAAATAACGTCAGTGGAAACTCAGTTCCCCATGGAAAATATTAACAAGGGCTTATGGTACTGACCAAGTTTTTTAAAAAAATAATGGCAAATGTTATCTCCATACTATGTATTTTTTAAATCGCTATGTATATTAAAGACAGAATATAGTAATCAGTTGAATATATCTTATGTATATGACTCATAATTAGGGATCCATGGCAGGTTTCTTGAGGCTTCTTTTTGTACAAACTTAGAATCATCTCATGATTTTTGAGAAACTAATCCAGGGACATTTGTCTTGCTGCCTCCAAAAAAAAAAAAAAAAAAAAAAAAAATCTCTATTACAAAGGTAGGCTTTAGGGATACAGTTTTTGATTTCCAAAGTTTGAATTTGTGATTATGATCTCCATTCGGCTGACATCTTTGTTTACATGATGGCTTCCATAAGTGTAAGTGGCTACGGACAGAAGTATAACTGCTTTGTATAGACAACTAGATGCAGTAGGCCAGGTTCACATTATGAATTTTGACACTGTACCACTTTTGAATATTATTGCTACTTAAGTAACAAATTCAAATTTACTAACTTTAGTGCCACTTCAAAACTGGTATGAGTAGATCATATAACTGCAATATTCTTCACACTCTGAGTCTGTTAGAACCTGCCATCCACACTGATTCTTCCACGAAAGTCATCAAATGTAAACAGAAGGGAGTGTGTGGGTTGGAGAAGGGAGTGTGTGGGTGGACTTCCAAGATGGAAGTCTCCAAAGGCAGCTGTGTCCTCTGATATAGAAGAAACATAGCTTAGCCATGCTAACCTGATCATCCTTGCTGAAACTTGATTCCATATTATCCACCCACGGCTTGTCCCTGCCTGCAGCTCTTTGTTTCATGATTGTATGTTTTCCCTTGATCCCCATTAATCCCATCAGTTTAAGAGCACCATTCCATCTTTGGCCAGTCACTCAGGCCAGGAAACCTTTCTTTTGCCTTACCTACCACACACCAGTCAAGCATTGGGTCCTGTATAGATGCCTTGTAGACATTTCCCTATCAACCCTTTCATTTCAGCCCATGACTAACCCTCCCTGTTTCTTATGTAATTTCTTGCCTCAGCTATCTCAATATGTCTTCCCAACTTTTTCTCAACCCCAACCTTTTCATTCTCTAGTCCATTGTCTACTTCCTTATCACCATTAACTTTCTAAAATGTACATTTTATGTCTTTTTAATAACTCCCCTTTGCTTTCACATTCCTTGGTAAGGAATCTAGTAACCCCTATAAACATGTATCCTATCAAACAGCTGTAAGAAATCCATGGTCTCCATGTAAGGTTTACAGTTTTCTTAGCAAGCAGATTCCCTCTCACAGCATGCTAGGAAGTACAATGTCCTCACATCCTCTATCATTTCATCACGTCCTGTCTTCACATTCCACGCTTCTCAGGCTCAGCTCAGGCATTCTCTGTGATGTCTGTCCCTGAGTTAGGTATTCCTTTATTTCTGCTCCTAGATTGTCTTTCTTTAAGGCTCCATTTTTGCTTGTTTTCTTATCTGTGTGCACATCTAGACATAAAGAAACTATAAGTTTCTCAATGCAATCTTGTTCACTGTATTATATATCCCATACCTAGCATAATACCTGGAGCATTAAAAAAAAAAAGCCCAATATGTATCTGCAGAATAAAGGCCCAAATTTATGACTTCAGCTACGTGGTCCCTACTTCTAGTTCTCAAGTTCCACGGAAAGCAAAAGTGAGGGTAAAGGGAAGGAATCCATTGTGCGGTAGGCACTCAGAGGTACTGTTTACGTATTTTCTCTAGTCCTGAGAACATCCTGTGAGGTAGGTGTTAGGTAGAATTCCAAAGAACAGAGGAATAAACTCAAGTTCAGAGGCATTGAGTTATCTGACCAAGCTGAGAGTCAAATTACGGATTTCTAGGCGTCCAAAGCCCATGTCCTTTCCACTGCACTGTGCTTCCTTAACAATCCCCTTCCCCCACTTAAGGACAGAAAAACATATTTTGGATTAAAGCTGAAACTATTCCAAAACAGTATTTTCTTCTTAAGTAATGTGTAGTCAAGCTTCTTTGCCAGATTGTTTAAGTGATGATTGCATGAGATAACCGGAGAAGCATGGGAAATGATGTAATCAAGTTGACATTTGTAGACTGAATTAGATTAGATCAGTCAGTGCCTTTGAAATGCTGTTGTATCATTTTTACTGACTTATTTTGCATGATTAACAGGTAAGCGATAATTACAGATCTTTTTCTAGTTTGTGAGACATGAACACAACTTGCATTTTTCATCAGTGGTCAGTTTTTCCTTTGTTACTTATTAATTATTATGAAGCATTGATATAAGAGCTCAGTCACCTCCAAGGAAGCTCTGTGTTTGCACAAGCCCTTAAAAACATGGATCAAGCTAGGTAAACTGTGGAACGTGATCTTACCTTTTATGACTCTTTCATATTCTAATAAGTAGACAAAAGAACAGAATATTTCATTATTGCATCAAACCAGTGATTAATTCAAACAAGAAGTTTGACGCCTAAAGAAATCCCACTCAATGGGCCTTGGCAAATGGAGGATGGGACACTGTTGCCCATCTTGAAAAAATACTTTAATGATTACCTGTCTGTCAGAACTCCTCAGGCTCTTGCCATTAGTAAAATTCCCAAATCCTTTAAAATACAACCACACATTGTTCAATTTTCTGTGTTATTCATAACAAGATGGAACACAGAAAAACACAAATAAGAAAAATAGGATTATGTAATTGCATCATTTAGAATAAACATCTTTTGTTATTTGTATCCTTCCAGGTTTTTTCTTCCCTTCTATTTTGCCAAAATATGTCTTTTCTAAAGATGCCATAATGCGCTTTTTAGGTCAGTTAATTTTCTTTTTTTTTTCTTAAGATTTTTTTTTAAAGTAATCTCTCCAACATGGGGCTCGAACTTACAACCCCTAAGATCAAGAGTCATATGTTCTACTGACTGAGGCAGCCAGGCTCCATGGTCAGTTAATTTTCACTTGGCAACATACTATCGTTATTAATGTAGCATTCAATATCCTCCTACAACACTGTTTTATAGGCTAAAGGTTGCATAGTATTTCATCATGTGAATATGCCATTATTTATTTAACCAGTTCAGAATTACTGAGAATTTAGATTATTTCCAATTACTTTCTATTTTTTAATGCTAGAAAAAAATTTCCTGTAATACATCTTTGTATTGACAGGGCAGACTGGTCAATATTCTCTTGACATAATGTCTAAAACTTTGTGCACTGTTTATTGTTTCTGGCTTACTTTAAGTCTTGTGCTAAGTTTCCTAAGTATAAACCATCAGAGCTAATTATACATTATTTGATGTAGACGTCTGTATGTGTGGGCATGTGTATATTTAACAGAGTATCTTTTTTTCTTAGCATTTTAGATATCTAGTCCCTGAAACAGTTATGGAATAGCAATTTCAGCCACATGTACTTTTGCTTTGCTTTTAGCCACATGTACTTTTGAAGTTCTTAGGCAATATAATTAAAACAATGCCTGGACACAGTAGATACTCAATAAATATTTAATGATGTATTAATTATATTAAAACAAAGTGGCAACTAACTATAAAATGAGCTCCTTCAGGAATACCATAGTTCTCATAGGTCCATTCATTAATTCTTTTACTTACCACATATTTTATGAGAATGTACACTCTGCCACTGATTCTTTCATTAAAATTAAGTTGTACAGTAGGGAGAAAATCAGCTGGTATAGTACGATGGGACACTTCTTTAATGGGAGTATAAAAGATGCCATGAGGGAAATTTGCCATAAGAGAAAAACAAATTAAAACACTAATAAGAGGGGTGCCTGGGTGGCTCAGTCGGTTGACCATCTGACTCTTGATTTTGACCCAGGTCGTGATCCCAGCATTGTGGGAATCAAGCCCCACATCTGGCTCTGCATGGAGTATGGAGCCTACTTGGGATTCTCTTTCTCTCCCTCTGCCCCTGCCCCTTTTCCCCAACCTGTGTGCATGCTCGCACTCTCTCTCTCCCTCGCTCTCTCTCAAACAACAACAACAACAAACAAAACAAAAAACAATCATAAGATACCACTACACACTCAAAAGTATGTCTAAAATAACCAAAGGAGAGATAATACAAAATGTTGGAGAGGAATGGTGGCAAACAGAGCTCTCCTACACAGTTGGTGGGAGTATAAATTGGCAAAGATATATGAATATTTGTTTGCTAATATCTACTAAAACTGAAAATTGGCATACCCTTTGCATAAACAATTCTGGAAATACACTCAATAGAAATTTATGTGTGTGTGTGTGTGTGTGTGTGTGTGTGTACATACACATATAACCAAAAGACATGCACAATGTTCTCGTGAGCCATATTCATGACAGCTCAAAGTTGAAAACAATATTAATGTCCATCAAGAATAAAATAGAAACATAAATCGTATATATTTCACAAAGATCAGATGATAGCATAAAGATGCTATGTGTTATGGATGTCTCTTAAAAATAGGGTTGCCATGTAAAACACTCTTAAATATTGTTTATATAAATATTATTCAATATAAAATACAGTTACACACACCCAGCTAAACATTACATAATACATGGCTATAGTAAAAAATGATTTATTAGAAATTCAAATTTAATTAGCCTGTGTTTTTACTCTCTAAATCTGGCAACTGTACCTACAAAAAGCACTGAATTAAAGAAGCAAGACACAAGAGTACATTCTGTGTAATTACTCTCACACAAAACCCAAAACCAGGTGAAAATGGTTTCATGGTGCTATGAGTCAGTTTAGTGGTAATTTTTGGAGAGAGGTAATGCCTGGGAAGGGGCGTGGGGGTGATTTGGGAATGAGTAATGCTCTATTTCTTGACCTGGGTGATGGTTACTTGTATTTACCTTGTTAAAAATTGAGCGGGCACATTTGGACTTGTTTTGTTTTACCTTTTGGAGCATATATTCTACTGAATTAGTTTAAAGTTTCATGATCATATGTGTATGCCACTAAATATTACTCTGGAGGCGAGTTGACAGAAAATTTGAAAGAAGCCAGCCTGTTGCTAAGAGGCTGATGTACTAGGATAAGGGTGTGAAATGCTGCCATGGTTCTAATTATGGAGAAGAAAGAACAGGATGTACATTGATTTTGATGGTAATATTGGAAAAACTTAATAGAACATTTAGGAATAATTAAGGAGTCCTAGGGCATTTGGCACAGAATATTAGGTGATCAGTCATTGGTTCACCATTTATGGCTGAAAAGCTTAGCTCTGTACAACCGTAAAGAGCTACTACGTTCAAAAATCAGACATCATAGATTTGTATACTTATTAAGGAAAATATCTGGTGAATTGTGGTACATTTTATTATTTTAACAAAATCTTCATATTAAGATTTCTTTCTGAGAGATTCAAGTAAAGTAGGAGGGCATACTGTTCTAATTCCCACAAATGTTTCATTTTGACTAGTGGTTGCCAGCCCTGATACAGTTCTTAATACCCAGATAGAAAACAGAAGACGGATTTACATAGGTTTGTGGGGAGGAGAAAAGAACAATGAACTCAATTTTCAACTATTATACCTGAAGTTCAAGGAATATTCCATTAGAAATATGCAGCAAAAAGAATCCATGGGTTTGAACTACCGCAGCCCTGTCTGGGATAGTAATATCAACTTGGAAATCATCAGTGTCTGGCAAAGAGTTAACGGACACTGAGCAAACATAACCCAGCAAAAGTTGGGAGCAAGAAGCAAAGGTGATCAAAAGCAAATTGCTGAACAACTATGTCATTTAAAAATGACAGTGAGTATGAAGAAGGCTCAAGATGTGTGGCCAGACAGGTATGGGATAAAACTATGGAAATGGTGAAGGAAAATGGTAGAGGGTACTGAAAAGTGCTCTTGGGCCTTGGCAAGGGCAACATCAGTGACATGATGTAAATAGGAGCCAAGTGAGCAGATTGAAACGGAATAGGAATGGAGAAAATATCAATTTTTTTTTTCCTAGAAATTGGGCTATGATTCGAAAAAGGTAGATGAAAGACTCAAACAGAGTGATGTCTTTTGTTTGTTGGTTTGGTTTGGGTTTAAATGAGAACTTTAAGCATGCTTATGCATTGAGGAGAACCAGTCGTTGAAGGCCTTGAAAAGAGAGATTGAGAGCTGATCCAGGCCTTGGAGTAAAATGGGAATATCTTAGACCCAAAACATAAAGAAAAAATTGATTATGAAATCGGACACTTCATATTCTGAGACTGGACCTAAGCTATATGCATTTAATAACATGTGTGGTATGAAAGAGGACAGTCAAGAGAATTGCTAAAGCTTCTGTTTTGTACAAAAAATTATATGGGAGTTTACGTGGTAAAAGTGAGAACAAGAACACAAAATGCTGAGCTTAAAAGTAGTGGTAAAAGTTTAGAGGAGCTATGGAGGGGAGTAGGAGGCTAGAGTGGTCAAGCAAAATATAATAGATCTGCTAAGGGGAGGCTGCCAATTACCTAAGCTTAGAGGTTACCCATTTTATTAAAACCAATGCCACAGTGGTGTAGCTGTTTCCAGAAATGCTTAGCAGCTCAGAAGTGGCGACAAAGTATTGAGATCCTCAGCGAAGGATTCAGTGTGCGGAGGACACAAGAATTTCAGAGTGTCGAGGACTGAGGTATTGAGGAAGTGATCCTGTGGAAGATCGGAGATCAAGATGTGAACAGACAGAGGAAGCGTCATGGGAGTAGGCTGTGTGAGAGCAGAGGAAGCAAAGGATGCTGTGGTCAAATGGTCACTTCTCACATTCATAGATTTTGAAGATGGAGCTGTTCCAGCTAATTATATGTTCCAACAAAGGGCCTGAGAATTATTGCTGAGATGGAGGAAATGCTACATGCAATAGATCATACAAAGGTACTATGAGGTTATAGAGACAAAATGTCCTCAGAGATGTTTAGGCCATCCCAAAATGATGGCTACAGCTTTGGTGGGGATAAAGGTTATGATCCAGGTGTCAGAATGCTCAGAAGGACGAGGAGGTCAGTGGGACCCAGTGAAGAATCTGATTCACCATCATTGAACTAGTTGAGTAGAGTATCAAAAGGAGTGGCTGGTGCAGAAGAGCTGAAAGAGAAGAGCCTGGAATCAGGGCTGTGGGGCCAGCAGTATGCGGTATTTAGAACATTTTCAAAGAGGAACTCCATCTCAGCAAAGCTCCAAAGAAAGTTGTACCCCCTGGGAAGACTCAGAGTTCATAGAAGGCAATTACCTGGATGGAGCACTCCGCAGAGAGTGGGAGGTATGAAAAAGTTTATTTCCAATGCAATAAGGGCTTAAAGTATCATGGAATGTAGGGATGTCGGCAATGGGAACGCTGTAGAGTAATGTGGCAGGGAATGAGAAAAGAGACTGCAGGAGATGTTTTCTTGCAAGTACCTGGCAGCTTTTGATCTTTATATGCAACTGAGTTCTAGTGTCATGGTAGGAGTGATGACATATGGTCGGTCGTGAAGCAAAACCTCGGCACCCCTGAGGGCCAACTGTTGTCAGTAGGCCCTAATAGGAGAACCAGAAATGAAAGCAGTAAGTTCAGAGTAAGTTCGGGATTCTCTCCAGTATCTTCTATTTCTATATCTTAGCCATGGAAAATTAGAATTGATATTGAGAATGATTACTCTAAACCTGGAGAAAATTCTCAGTGATCAAAGAAAGATTCAATAGCATTCTTCTAACAACAAACATTTATAGATCACGGGTTGTTTTTTACATTGAACTTGCTTAAATAAGAAAGTGAACAAAAAATTTTCAAATCAGCTTCAAAAGCAAGGCTCAAAATAAAATATTTGGAATACCCAAAAAACTCAATTATTAAAAAGACCATTTTATTTAAGAAAGTTCAAATATGGATGAGATTTCTTAGTGGGAAACTAAAAATAGGTAAAAGCATAAAAGCCTGGATGAAGCTTCTTTTGGATATGCCAACAAAGTGAATCACTTCTATTACAATGGCTACTGAACAGTGATGACAGAAAGAATTTGTTAAGACACCACCAATTGATAGTGGGCTGGTGATTATTTACCTGAGAATATGGAAACCCTAAGTTGGAATACAGAATTCCCTGCCAGTTTAGAAGACCAAGGAAACTTCCTACACCTACTCTCACACTCGCAGGAGAGAGCACTTTGAAAATATTCCACCTTCATGGTAAAATGTTTGCCATAAATGTACTCAGAACGGAATTGGAATTTCAAGTGTACTTCCACAAAGAGTTATGCCTTGCCCTTGCGCACACACATACTTACACATACTCAGATTGAAGAATTACTTCTTCAGTCATCCCTGATTAATATCAACCAAGCCATATGCTACATAATTGGGAAACTTGTTTGGGAAAATAGTTGTAAAAAGGCCAGCCTTATAGCTGCAAATCAACAATGACATGCATAGCTGTGAGTCCAAGATGAAATTTAACAACTCGATGTGAGTTCATTTAAGGTCAACAGTGTCTTTAATTCTGAAGACAAGTATTTCCACCAGGGCATATCCTCAAATTCAGCCTGCCAAATTTTGTACCTAAAACTGATGCATTCAGAAATCTTAAAATATTTCTGTCAGAAGAAAATTTGAAACAACCTCTCTCTCCACTTTTCTCTCTCTCTCTCTCTCTCTCTCTCTCTCTCTCTCTCAATTAAAGTGAAGGCTAGAAAAGTTAAAAAGCTTGCTAAGGTCATGACATGAATTAGCATTGACTTGGTAAAAGGGAAATTTTTTTTTTACTTTATTTTTGAGAGAGAGTGTGTATGTGTATGAGCAGGGGAGAACTCCAGAGGGAGAGAGGGAGAATCTTAAGCAGGCTCCATGCTCAGTGAGAGGCCAGTGCAGAGCTCAATCCCATGACCCATGGATCTTGATCTGAAATCAAGAGTCAGATGCTCAACCGACTGAGCCACCCAGGTACCCAGAAGGAAAAATTTTAATGTAAAGGTACACACTACTTTGGCACCAATCAACATCAAAGTCATTGTTTACAGTATCTTGAAGAGGAGAAGATAAAGTTCAAGAAAACTTCAGGCTTGAAATCTATTTGTGCCACAAACTCTCAATTGGAATGCCCTAAAATTAGAGTATTTTGGCTAACTAACTTTTGACCAAAAACAGCATTTGTTTCAACTCTTCATGGCGGAAAGGTTTTCTTCAAGAAGCTAGGGTACTTTCTGGCATTTAGAAGAAGACTCTGTTGTATCTCAACAAATAATTTCCCTACTTCTGAAGCTAGAACCCTTTTAATTTTTGTGCCTTGCCATGTCCTTTAATGTTCTTCTTTGTCTGGTGGAATGTGCCTTCTCATCCCTGGAACTCAATGCAAAGAGGAAGCCCTGGGATGCCCTATCCAGATGTCATTTTACCACATGAGCTCATGCTTTACCAGTAGTTCTCCACATCTAGCTGCTGCACATTGAAATAAATTGGAAACTTATTAAAAATTAAATAACCAGGCATGGGAACACGTGTCAAATACAGGGCCGTATACATTTGGTGCAGTCAAATCTTGCACCCAGCATTTAGAACAGAGCTGTAGACTAATCTCTCCCTCTTCACTCCAAAGAAAATGCAGCATTTGTATTGGGTAGCTTTTTAATTTGTGGTTTTTTTTTTAATTTTACTTGTTAATTTTCAAGATATCACATGGAGAGAAACTCAATAAAACTAAGCAATGCTAAGGTTCTAGTAGTAATTTAATTCCTCAATATTTACTCATTCCAGGATAATTTGCAATCTAGCAGTTAATCTGCAAATGGCCCAACTTTTAATTCGAAGAAATAAATCTCTTCAATAGACTTTTAGGCACCAAAACAACCAGATGGGTTGATATTTGGAGAAAAGAAGATTTATACCCCATAGACTGTCCTTCCGGCCAGCTCTGATTTTGATGTTCCTTGGAGTGATCACTCTGAATGGTAGTTAATATGCTACCAACAGTTTTACATACTAATTTATTCCCATCCTATCACAGAAGATATTTAAGTCTACTTTTAAGGATCCACAAAATATATTTTAAAATATATAATTTAGAAATGAAAAAAAAAAAAAAAAGGACATAAAATGGAGCCAAGACTGAGAAGGAAACAAAAGGCAAAAAAAAAAAAAAAAAAAAAAAAAAAAAAAAAAAATGCCAAGTACTACAAGTTTTCATGTCATTCATTCATTCACTCATTCATTCATTCAGAAATAGTAACTATCATTGATCTGGCAATCAGCTCGGTGGCTATGCAATGACATGGCTGTTTGCTTGAGATGTCTATTCTGATGATTGATGCCTATGCCTTCCTTTAATTTAATATTTTGAATATTACTCTCTAGCGCTGGGAGTGTGACAGAGAGAAGACAAACAGGGACCCTCGCCTCACAGGCTTCTAGAGTTTCTAACGGAGAGACATGCGTACAAGCAGCTAAAACAGAGTATGGCTAAATTAAGTATAATGTATTAGAGAAACAACAAACAGAAATCAGACAATAGCAAAGGAAACACAACAATACTATAAGTCAGAGAGATGGGCAGAGACCGTGAAGGGCTTTATGACATTTACAAGGAAGTTTGGACTTTATTCTTACGGGGTTTTAAGCGGGAGCATAAACAAGTGGATTTGCATGTTAGAGAGATCGCTGTGGCCCAAGCATTGAACAGCTCCTGCTGCCCCCACCTGGTCAAATCCCACCAGTTTAGATCTTGCTCGGGACTCCTCTGGGCAGTGAAGCTAACTGTGAAAAGTAATGGTTCACGCTGTATCTCTGGAGCTAGAATGGCTGAGCTCTAATCCTGACTTGGAATGAGGAGAAATGTTAACTTACTATGGACAAGAAATTTTCACTTCCTTTTACTTCAATTTCCTTATATGCAAAGTGGGGTCGAGTCCCTACCTTACAGGTGGTTGTGAGGAATAAAACAGAAGGGAAATAAATCATCTAAGAAAAATGCTTAGAACCTTCTCTGGCATATGTTGACACTGCTCACTTTACGTACAACTTTTTTCAACTTTATGACAGCACTTTAAGAGGGGGAGAAAAAGATCATTGTCCTCATTTTAGCACATTCAAAATGTCTCATTAAGCCTTTCACAACACCGATTTTTAGATTTAGTTAACATTCTTTGTTTTTGCTATTCCTCTTTATTCGTCTCTGTTCTGATCACATTTGGTAACCACAATAATTTTGTCTTATGGCTTTCCTTTATTTTATTTTTTTAGATTTCTTCAGCATCAATTTGAGAGTTTCACTTACTAACATGTGGTTTATGTTAACTTCCTAGACGGAGTCTCAATGGGTCATCCTTAAGTGCTGGGGCCTCTCCCTTTAGGTAGAAAAATGAACTGGTGTTAGCACTTCCTGTGTATCTATAGTAACAGACACAAGATGAGCCCTGTAGAGTCTTCGATGGAGTATTTCAGGCCACTGCAGTAGAAGGCAGGGCTGTCGCGATCCCCCAGTGCAGTGGCCTTCTCTGACCTGAGGTTTTATGCAGCTTCTGCAGAAGGGAAGGAAAACGTGACCTGGCTGAGCTCAGACCTGCCAGACTCAGAGGGACACTGAAATAAATATTTCAGCAGACAAAAATGAAGGTTATTTGTGCAACTTGGAAAGCATTTATGGGAAAGGGATCAGTGGAGCGCCCCTATTTTCCGGTATTTGTCCACAGTGAAAACAGAGCCGTGTGCAGGTGTCAGAGACTTTGTAAAGGCTTCAGTGGAACCTGTGTGCTTTAAGTCACTGTGGTTGGGCAGAAAGAACTTGTAAGAACATTTTATTAGGAATTTTAAGGGGGAAAAAACCCTTATTTCTATGACCCATTTTTTTTCCCTTGCAAGACAAGCAGCACTTACAGAATCAGGAAGTAGAGGAAACACACCTCCCATGAGAGGCTGCCTTAGAGTCGCCCAAATCAAATGGTGACCTATGCTGTTGGCTGTCACTCAGGGATAAAATCATAGCACCCCAAAAGTCTCTACCAACATTGCCTGTAAAAACGAGAGCTGCTTGATTTGTTTTGTCTTCTTTGATTTCAAGTCTACTGGTCTACTGCACCCTATAGGTTTTCCCCTCTGTGACTAGCACTTTTGGTTTGAAGCTTCTCTGATTTTTTTTTTTTTTTATTATTGCACCTTGTTTTAGATATTGTTTCCTTTCACTTTTCTCTCTTCCTATTTCTCTCTCTCTCTCTTTTCTCTCTCTCTCTTTTTCTCTCTTTCTTTCTCTCTTTTGCTCTTTCTTGCTTTCTTGCTTTCTGGAGTGGGTGGGGGGTTTGGGGAGGGACAATTTAGCACAGACCCAAAGGTTAGCCTCACTTCTGATCTACCGTCCAGTCCAGGGTCATAGAAGTATAGCCCAACTGAGTACATTGGAACCAGATTCAGGAAAGAAGAAAATCTGACCTCAATTTTGGGTGCCGAGTCATGATGCTCTAAGAGTCTCTGAGCCCCTAGAAACCATGTCTTGCTTCCTATGGCAGCAACTGCGGAGACTATTTGAACTTCTACATCCTCTTTTCCCAAATGCACAATAAATATTTCTCCCGCAGTGACTGTGTGCCTAACTTTTTCCCATTGTATCAGGGAGCTGTCCACTTCCATGAGGACATTAACCGGATGGCAAAACCCCAGCTCTTCAGGGGATTCGGGCCCATACTCTGTATATTATCCAGTGTGCCTTGCAGCTATCAAGTAGAAAGCGGTGTTGTTCAGTTTAAATCTTGGGGTTCTTGATACAGAAAGATTCTATCTGGAGATAGATGCTAGTTCACCTCTTCCACGGAGACCTTGACCAAGTTATTTTAAAAATTATTACTTTATTAAGTGTAAATATTTAGTGGCATATAATATACATATAAGGCATACAAACCTTGATGAAATTTCACAGAGTCAACACCACTATGTAATCGGCACTCAGATCCAAAAAGAAGACATGGCCAGTCCCTCCCACACATGTCCAGTGGTACTACTCTGAAAGGGAACGCCCACCACATCACACACCATAGATTCTATGACCCTGTTCTTAGCCTTCCTGAGCCTCAGTTCCTTCATCTGTAAAATCGGGAAAATATGAGCACCAATTTTAAACACTGTAAGGATTAAAGGAAATAATCAATATGAACTATCTTAGATAGTTACTCATATAATTTATTTTGATTATTATTTCCCTACATATTTAGATCAGTCCATCACCTGCCTGTCTCATGCATGGAGCAAGCTCCATTTCTTTTCCAAGAACTGAAAGCTATTTTTTCCCCACAACCTTCCAGGTTTTGTGTTTGGCCAGGGGAGGAAGCAGTGTGGCAGAGGGAAAGAAAGTGAGCATAAACATATACATGAACAAACTGGGAGGTCTATCTTGGAGAAACATTGGCAATTATCTAAATAAATTTTATTGGCACAAGAAAGAAGAGGGATGGAGTGGGAACCAAGGTTTTTTTCTCATAGACGGTCAGGGGAGAGGTTGGGTATTAGGTTTAAAAACCAGAGACATTAAATTAGAGCTGAGCAGCCATGAAAACCATAGCCATGAAAAGTCCTGACATTGCTGGACTTTGGGGGGATGGGGCATTGGGGGGGGCGGGCAGGGGCACAGAACAGAGACTGTGGACCATGGTGTATCAGTTTGCTGTTAGGAGCAGAGTATGTTCACCAGAGAGCTTCTGTTTAGGGTGTGGCTCAATGTTTCCCTGAAGATAATATCAATTTAAAGATAGAATAATATCCAATAGACTCTGCTGTGTCCTCTGGCCTTGCAGAGATTTCTTTATCTTAGTTCTTTAATTTCTCGACATTGCCTTGCCTCTCATTTTGGTTTACATGCCTTTTTCTTCCTCCTCAATTTAATATCATTCACAATCTCATGAAACAGAGGAAGAAGTTTCCTGACATAAAAGCAGTTTGCTATGCAAAGGTCCTGAGCCCCAGACTTTTTATGAAGACATGTAACAATGAACTAAGGGCATCTTTTCAACTTTTGCACAAAGGTCACTTGTTCCTTTTGGGAAGCCAGGGCTAGTTTACAGAAAAACCATAAAGAGTAGATCCTTTCCCCTCCCCCACTCAATTCTTGCCCACAATTACCTTGATTAGGGGCACCTGGTGGCTCAGGCAGTTAAGCTTCAGACTTCGGCTCAGGTCATGATGTTGCAGATTTTGAGTTCTAGCCCAGCCTCCGGCTCTGTGCTGACAGCTCAGAGCCTGGAGCCTGCTTTGAATTCTGTGTCTCCCTCTCTCTCTGTCCCACCCCTGCTTGCTTTCTGTCTCTCTTTCTCTCTCAAAATAAATAAACATTAAAAAAAATTAAAGAAATCTGCTTGATCAAAAGTTGAGAATGGAACGTATATTAATGGAAAGCATGGGACACTGAAATTAACCAGCTCTCAGTAAAAGTATATTTTCTCGACTTCCCTTCCGATGGACTCTGAATTGCGGCAAAGTATGCAAAGAGTGCTGATTTAGGAGTCCAACATACCCGAGTTTGCAATCTGGTTGTGTACTGACAAGCCATGTGAACTTGAGCAAGTGTTGTAAACCTTCCCAAGTCTTACTCTCCTCTTTTATAATAGAGAGTTGCTAGTACTCATACACAGTGTTACTGTGAAACTAAATCAAAGGGTTCACTTGGAGCATTACCCTCAGCATCTAGCACCGAATGAATAAAAGAGAGAACCATTATTTTAATAACATTCACCTTAACAAATTTGCTTTGCATTTTATGACTTGATTTTATGGTTATTAATGGTCCTTCATGTAGAAATAATATCAACAACAGCAAATATTTATTGATGCCTTACAATGTGCCAGACACAGTTCAAAGCATTATTTTATCAACCTAGCAATTGCTCTTTGAAGTTTGGTATTGTTGTTCTCTCCACTTTTACAGATGAGAAAACACATTATGCAACTTGCCCAAAGTCCCCTAGAAACAAGGGGTGGAACTTTGAACTCAAAATGTTTGATGCCAGAGCCCATGATCTTAACCACCATGTTGATCTCCTACTTGTTCTGTTTACAGATTCAATTGTAGAGTTTGTCCAATACATCTGTAATGTTTTTTAATAAAACATATACATATGCTTTTGCAAAATGTTTGGGTTCAAGGTTTTGAGTCTGGCACATTTGCCAAACACGTGTCAATTGGATGTTGGCATGAGGGTATTTGGGGTTAAACGTTCACATTAAATTTCATTGTATTTTGGGATGCCTGGGTGGCTCAGTTGATTAAGTGTCTGACTTCAGCTCAGGTCATGATCTGGTGGTTCACGAGTTCAAGCCCCGTGATGGGCTCTGTGCTGACAGCTCGGAACCTGGAGCCTGCTTCGGATTCTGTGTGTGTGTGTGTGTGTGTGTGTGTGTGTGTGTGTGTGTCTCTCTCTCTCTCTCTCTCTCTGCCCCTACCCCACTCATGCTATGTCTGTCTGTCTGTCTGTCTCTCTCTCTCTCTCAAAAACAAATAAAAACATTAAAATTTTTTAAAATAAATTTCATTGTATTTTCATAAGACTTCATGCTCATTTTTTGAATTACAAACAGAACTAACATGTTAAACTGTCCTGCCTAATGCCATTCTTTCATGAGATAAGCATATTTTTTTTAAACAAGTTTGACTTTAGGGACTCTCTTCCATAATAGCCATGCTACAGGATCAAATCCACAGTATTTGAGGAAATGATTCTATTCCGTGGTGATCAGAACCAATTAAAATTATAATTCACAATCCTCACATGTCAATATTCAAAACAATGCTAATGAGAGTTTTAAAATAAGGGTAGGATCCTGGAGAGAAGGAAAATGTCCACATACAACATATATTTGCTATTAGACATTCACATGTCAGACTTGCTACTAACAATAAAGCAATTCTTACTGTGGGGTAGATGTTCTATGCTGAATAGAAAATACTGTTATATATTCCACTCACTTATCATATAGTCTCTTCTCTCTTAATTTCCTTACATCTGACATCAGCAATTTATTTCCTATATAATACAACTCTCCACATGAACTCTGGCTTCTCTGGATTAACCCATCACATCTGGAACTACACAACAGCGTCTCCTTAACATCACCTCTTTGGGCTACCATGACATTCAACTTCCAGTTCAGCTTCTACTTGTTGAAATACTGATGTGTGTCAGGTACTCTATAGGCTCTGGGAAACAAAGAATAAGAAGGCTTAAATCATCCCCTCAAGATTCACACAATCCAAGCAGGCTGTGTGTATAACAGGGTGTTATGCAATGAAATCACAGAAGCATGCATGAAGTCAAAGTAGAGCTCAGAGAAGGGAGGTGGGGGAAATGTAATGTTGGTTTCACAGAGGAGTTGGCCTTGGAGCTGTTCATTCATGGACACATAGGACCTTGCCACAAGTGCCAAATGAAGAAGAACATTCTAGACAGAAGGAATAGCATGAAGCCATTTGTAAAGCCATGCAACAGTGTACTGTATTTAGGGAAACAGAAGCAGCCGCCCATTTCTAAGGGATAAAGCGAAATGGAGAGAGCTCCAGAAGCTTGGGCTGCAGAGGTGTTTACAATTTAGATTCGGCATGAACTTTTGAAGCTTATGAAAAACCCTTATTCATCCATTTTTTCATGCATATACAGAGTATTCTTGAACATGTACTATATGTCAATCTCTGTGATAGATCCTGTGGAGATATTATCGATCAAGATAGTGTCCAATCTAATGGAGGTGAGACACTATTAAAGAAGATAGGATAAAAATGTGATGGAGCAGGAAGCCCAATCTAGGCTAAGGGGCCAAGATACATGACTTGGAATAATGGCGGTTAGTATGAGGAGGATGAGCTGGAGTTAGACAAGTGAAGTCCACAGGAGATGGCATGGGAAAGTGGAGTGCAGTCAGAAGAAATTGCTTCTTCAAAGGCGTAGAGACAACAGGGAACTGGTCTTAGGTGAGGAACACTAAAAATTTCATTATGACTGGCATAAGGGTGCAAGTGTGGGGGTTTAGGGCTAAGTGGCAAGGGACTGGAGCCACTTGCAGTGAAAGATCTAATAGTCATGTTTAAAAGTTTACACTTACTTTGAAGGCAAAGGGGAGTCCTTAAAAGAGAGAGAGAATGTATTAGAAGGGAACAAAACTAGGGGCTGCTAGACTAGTTAGAAGGCTAATCAACAGCAGCTGCAGCAGCTGCCAGTGAGCCAGGCACAGTTCCAAGGGCTTTGCATTTATTAACACATTTAATCCTCACAACAAACCTGTGAGGTAGGAACTGCCCCTTTCACAGATGAGAAAACTGAGATAAGGTGATATGGTCAAGGTCATATAACAATCTGTGATAAAACCAGAACTGAAATCTAAGCAATCTGGTTTTAACACAGTCTCTCTTGTTCTGCTTAAAGGTGATAATTGGCAGAAACTAGGGTGAAACAGTAAGAACTCAGAAAATCAAACAGAACTGATAACTCTGGAGGTAGAACCGATAGGATGAAATAAAGCAGTAAGAAATAGGCATGAAACTTATTTTAAATATTGCTTAAATACTCTCCAGGTCAAATGGTTCCCTATTGCTCAAAATATCAAATCCAAACTTAATGCTGGCACTTAAAATCCTCTGCTAAACAAAGCTCTCCCTCATCATTAACTAAATCAACAAATATTTAATGGCCTGCTCTATACCAAGTTCTGTGGAAAGTCATGGAAATTACAAAACATCCATAGTTCTTGCCTCATAGACCTCTGAGATAATGTGTGTAAGGTCTAGCTGTGGGTTTTCTACATTAGTATTAAATTCGCAAGGGCAGAGACTGGATCATATATTTTCTGAGTCCAATGCACATGTTCCAGTTCTTTCTTTAGGCATTACTTTTTATTATTATACACCAATTTGAAACAAATATTTAATTCACATATTCAAATTTTAGCACTTAAAAAAATTTATTTTAAAATATATATTCAGGGGGCATCTGGGTGGCTCAGTCGGTTGAGCATCCGACTTCAGCTCAGGTCACCATCTCATGGCTCGTGAGTTCGAGCCCCACGTTGGGCTCTGTGCCGACAGCTCGGAGCCTGGAGCATGCTTTGGATTTGGCGTCTTCCTCTCTCTGCCCCTTCCCTGCTCTGTCTCTGTCTCTCAAAAATTAATAAACATTAAAAATTAAAAATATATATATATATATTCAGATCTAAAGACTACTGATGTTGTATATATCTAAAAATGAAGAGAGAAAACACTGTATAGAATGTATTTATCCTTGTTAATGGCCCAATGACAGTGCAATTCAACATTTTAAATGTCTGTATATTACAGCTTATTACGGATTTTCATTATCTGTCAACTCTTAATTAGACTGAATTTAACTTAACTCTTGGGTATAATTGCCTGGTCAGCTAAGTAAGCTGACAAGACGCTGTTTATGTGATAGATTTTGCAACCAGATTGCCCTACTGACCAAAAAACAATACTAATTCAGTCTTAACTTCTAAAATGTATCAATTAGAAACTAATTTGTTAAATTTTTAGACATTTAAATAAAGATGACCCTGGTCATATACATTGGTTAAAATGTTATAGTCTCTTAAGGAATTAGAAAATTTGAACATTTACTGACACTATTTTGAAACAATAACATTTTGGGTTTTTTGTTTGTTTGTTTGTTTTTTGTTTGTTTTTGCTAAATAAGAAAAACCAAGCTGGAATACCTGTTAGGATTTCACTTAATTTCAAATTTAGACTTTTTTGTTTTTTAATGTTTATTTTTAAAAGAGAGTGTGAGTGGGAGAGGGAGAGGGAGGGGCAGAGAAGGAGAGAAACAGAAGTAGGCTCCAGTCTCTGAGCTGTCAGCACAGTTCCCCTCGTGGGGCTCGAATCCACAGACCGCGAGATGATATGAGCCAAGTTTATGAAGTTTAACTGACTGAGCCACCCAGGCACCCTGGAAAATAGTATGTTCTGATTGCCCTACATTTGCCTGTTTCATCTCCTGGTGAAGAGGAAGAGAACCAATTGGTAAATTTATTTTGCCCTGTCGTGTTTGCCTAAGTACTGGTTACTTTCACAGTTAGGGTTTCCTGTCATCAATTGGAGATTCACCAGTTTGTTGGTAACTAATGCTTCATTAAAATACATTTCATTTCCCAATAAAGAATAAATGTCCCATCAAAAAAGTTAAGATTTTCTAATGGAAAACTTAGCTGAAATTTATTATGGGCATCAAACTAGAAGGAAAAGATATACATGTGGTGGTTCTCAATATTCAATTCTACTTTTCCCTATTCTTTCTTGTTCTCAATATTAAAAATTAAAGCTTAAGAAAGTAATTTTTCTCATCAAATTTTTAAATATAACTTCAGATAGAAATTAGCTGGGCTAAAAATAAATAGAAAATTTTTTAAGGTTTTTGTTTGTTTCGCTTTGCTTTGAGAGAGAGACAGACGTCGTGAGTGGAGGAGGGGCAGAGAGAAAGAAAGGGAAAGAATCCCAGGCAGGCTCCATGCTGTCAGCACAAAGCCCGATGTGGTGCTCAAACTCATGAAACCTTGAGATCATGACCTGAGCCAAAATCAAGAGTTGGATGCTCAACGAACTAAGCCATCCAGGTGCCTCTAAATAAATATAATTTTTTACTAAGCATTTTAATTTGTAGCCTAGCCTCTCTGTTAACAAATGTAGGTTTTCTTGATAACTGATCAGTAGTAACTTGGTTAAATAAAAATGAAACCACAATAAAATGTACTTCCTCATGCTATGACAAGTTATTTTACTGGAAGAACCTAATTGTTGATCTTCATGTTTGAAGTTTAAGTGTATAAATATGCCATCCAAGTTATAAAACCTTAGGGTTTTGTTTATCATACATTCAATTACATGAGGAAATTGATGTGAATATCTTCCAAGTTTTGATTCATTGTAGTTTTGACTTGTAATCAAGAATCTATCAGTTTATTTAACTTTGAGACATTGTTGTGAAGATGTGAAAATCCCCAGCTTTGCTTCATAATGAAGTCAATTAATATTCTTGCATTCAAAGATTCTCCAGTCCACAATCATACTTCTAACAGGAATATACAAACTACTTAGGGCCATAATTTATTGTCTGACAACTAATTATTGACCAATTCCCTTTAGTGTCATGAATTACGTTTTCTAGTAATTGTTCAAAAACACCCCTATCCTCTCTCCCAACACCCTTTTCATAGTCCATGGGTTTTTGCTCTATAGCAATTATCTTTCTTTTTCCTTTGGCTCTGTATCTAGATCTTAATGAAGACAAATGTTTACAACTTGTGCAGTGTTTGGCTCAGTTCCCCTGTCCCTCTTCATGTAATTGCAGGCAGGGTGCTCCTAATAAGTCCTTATGATTTATTTAGCAAGAGCCAATTAGGCAACTTATATTTGGTGACAATGTGAGCTTATACTGTGTAATACATGAGAAATTCCTTTTCTCCTGTCAGAAACATGGCTAAAGCCAATGATCTAGAGCTAAATTAAAACATACTAAACATATATAAACCAGTTAGGTCCAAACGCTACAAAATGATACTGTTCTATCGTTATGACTTGATTTTTCTACTGTCTTTGTTGAAGACTTATGACTTAGGCTTAGGGCCAACTATAGCAATGCATATATAATGGAAATTCAACAATCAACTATTTAACAAACCTATTGGCTTACATTTTCCCTGAATAAAACAAGGTGTCAAAAATTCCCATATGTTAGCAGTGTGATGCTGGACAGGGAAGCCCTTGAATCTGATGAAAATTAAAGGATAGACAAAGAAGAAGCTAAGTGGTGGGAGGTACGGAGCCAAAGTTTCCAGAAAGCAGATCCCAAATTGACAGATTCTTGTGAGGACGTCCGAGACTCAGAATATAAAGTTATTCATGTTTGGAACATGAGATAAAACCAAGTCTAAATGAGCAGGCAGTGCTGTCAGAGAGACAAAAAAGAAGTTTTTATCAACTGCTGCAGAGCTGTGGAAGTCAGGACCCAAGCTCAGGACTAAGAACCAGATAACAGCAAAAGCTGGACCAAAACAGGGATCCAGGCCTGGGGACTTGGGTGTCAACAGGATCACAGCTGGACCTCTAGAGAGATTTCTGGAAAGCTGCATGTGGGACATAGTGCATACACTCTCCATAGACCCCCAGTCCTCCAAACCCAGGTCAGCCTGAGACAGAACATGAAGGCAAAGCCTGAGCAGGCACATAAGGGCTTAGGAGGGATGACTCCTGGGTTAAGAGGATGAGGACCTAGAGATACAGGCAGGCCAAATACGGCAGTGACTTCAATACCACGTCTGATAAATGGGACCTCTTTTTACAGATTCTACCTTCCTTTCAAAGTGTAACTCCGTAAAAAACTTACCAATCTTGTCACATTTTGCAGCTTCAAGGCAGAAAGTTATTGACAAGCTTTTCTATTTTTTTTCCCCACCTGGTTAGAAAGCCAGCCAGGCCAGCTCATGGCACAGCTGTGAGGTCTAGAAAGTTTGTCTTCTCAGTCTCCCATTTATGCTGCGATTTCTCCTCTCCAGTACAGTTATTTAAAATTCCCTTGTTTCTGTAGTGAGCCGTAACACAGGATGAGATTTAAAAGCCTGCCATTGATCTATTCGGTTGAATAATAGATTGCAATCTAAAGTTTGGTCTTAATGCGTTACCTCCAAAGCAGCTTCATTTTAAATAGGCCATTCGTTTCTAATTCCTCAAAGAGATGAATTTTGCTCCTAAGAAGGGGAAGTGTGAAGAGAAGCGTGAGCCAGAGCAGTTGAATTAGGCGGTTGGAGGTGGGGGGAGAGGGGGCCGTCAGCAGCATTAAACGGGGGCATTAATGTTCCAGTAGCTTTGCCCTGAATGTGAAGCTGACAGCTGTCTTGAAAAGAAGCTCAGAAATTATGTAAGAGAAGGTTAGCAGATAATTCTTTCTTAAAGACAGGCCACAAGTGACCAAAGAGACAACATAAGGTGCTCGAGATGTACTTCCGAATACTGAAGGCATAGAGAGACGTCGAAGTTGAGGTTTCTTCGTTTGTTTGTTTGTTTGTTTGTTTTTTAAACCAAAGAACTAAACAACTCCGAAAAACCTGGCAAGGCTGGAACTATCAAATCTGTATTCAGGAAGCCTGAATGTCATTCCAATAATTTAGTCCAGAAGACATTGCTACCCTGTTCTAACTAGTACTCTTTTTATAAGCAAATGGTCAGTTCCTGCAACATTAGACAATTATAGTTTTAAAGTGAGTCATCTCATTTATTGGTCATGGCAGAGATTCAGCGCTTTGAAAATTCTAGTCATTTTTAACTTTCTCATTGTTTATTGTTATGCATCTGACAATGGGATTTAATTTTTAGATATTTAGGCCTTTTCCTTATGTATCAGTACCCGAAAGGTGGTTATTTCCGATGGCATTTAGAATTCCAAATCGCAATTCTTTTCTGTGCACAATAGAAATAAACAATCCATTTTAGGTCTCTCCTTGTTTCCTTCCTAAACAAAGCTTTTTCACTTATGCTGGCCGATGTGCTCTCTGTGAATTCAGGTTTAATTCCCACTAGCTTTCTTTCTCATTTTAAGCCATCCCTGAAAGTGATGCGAAGGGAGTTTTCAATGGCAGCTGTGTTACTCTAGAAAGGGAAAAAGATTTAATTTGTTGCTTTACATCACTCCTACCCACGCATGCACACGCACAGAGGCACGTGCACACACATGCACAGAAATTCCTGACTAGGTAGTTTGAGGCTTTGATATTCTTTTCATTTTTTTAATTTTTTAATGTTTATTTTTTTCATTTTTTGAAAGAGAGAGACAGAGCGTGAGCAGGGAAGGGGCAGAGAGAGGGAGACACAGAATCTGAAGCAGGCTCCAAGCTCCAAGCTGTCAGCACAGAGCCCGACGCGAGACTCAAACTCATGAACCATGAGATTATGACCTGAGCTAAAGTCTGACGGGTAACTGACTGAGCCACCCATGCCCCTGAGGCTTTGATATTCTTAAGCTAAAAAGTAATTTCAAGCTAAAGGTCATTTTTCAGAATATTTGAAAATAATGTGCTACGATGAGACTTCCAAATGTTGCCTCTTTGAGTCCCCATGGCCACAACAAGGACAACGTGGCATTTCTCATAAGAAACTCTAGTGTCTTAATGGAGAAACTTAGTTCCCACCTACTTTAGGACACCAGTCAAGTGTAGGTGTTAATTACTTCTGTTTATCAAAACAACTTAATGATTTTATATTGTTAGAAATCTTTATCACTTAGAAGAAGAAGTTTCAGATCTCCTTTTTTTTCTTGTGGTTGTCCCTGTTATTTTTATTCCCAAATTAATTGTCTAATACACATTAGAACTTCTGTAAAATAGATGAAATTATATATATATGTGTGTGTGTGTGTGTATATATATATATTTTTTTTTTAATGTTTTTGAGAGAGAGACAGAGAAAGGGGCAGAGAGAGGGAGACACAGAATCTGAAGCAGACTCCAGGCTCCGAGCTGTCAGCATAGAGCCCAATGGGGGGCTTAAATCCATGAACCTCATGAACCGCAAGATCATGACCTGAGCAGAAGTCAGACGCCTAACTATCTGAGCCACCCAGGCGCCCCTGAAATTATACTTATAAAGTGGCTTTAGGTTAACTTTTAGTGAATCTAGGAAGTGTAATTTTTTTTTAATTTTAATGTTTCATAGGAAAACTTGTTTACCTTCTCAGTTCACCTTTAAAAATTCATTAGTATTTGCTTTTTATTCTGTATTTAGAGTCTCTTATTTTAGTGATGAATTACATTAAATCAACAAGCAGTATATTCTTTCTTTTAGCATAGGGATTTCCTGTTTAACACATTTTTTATTAACTTACATCGTTCTTATCATGAAGACTTTTATCAAACAAAACTGCAAGGACTCACAGGTCTAATGTCTTTCCGAGTGTGACATGTATATCCACACCATTTTGACCTGCTTTCTTATTCTCAAACATTATTTTTTGCTCAGCTTTACTTCGATTATTGTATTTCATCACTTGCCAACTTAGGCTGTCATACTGAAGGGATAGTTTAAATGCCATGTTTAAACGGATAAAGTTGGCAAGCCCAGGAAGAAACCACAGCGCCAAGAGCAAACAGATGTCTGCTGTGGGTGAGCTTTTCTCTCAAGAGATACATAAAATGGATAGCGATCCCGAGTTGCCAGAGTACAATGTGGTGGGCCAAAATCTACCCGGAGAGACTTAAATAAATTTATAGGACTCAGAAAGTGAATTGTGAACAGGAAGCGTCTACTCTAAAGGCCTGCTCAGATCACTTTGAGATTGGATCTGTCACTCTCTCTAGGTAGGAAGCTATTCCAACGGATTGGACATAAGCAATTAGGTTAACACACCAAACCATTCATCTTGAGTGAACAGCTTGTGTTCATCTAGTTTGCCACATGCATTCTCTTAGTGATTTACTGAGCATTTTTAAAAGACCCTTTTAGATCTTAAGAGGCAGTGTATCATCTCTCAAAGGATGTACATCTCTCATGTGCACCGGCACGAGCTCCAGACTGGACCACAGCTGTCTCTGTTTTCTCATCAGCAAAAGTGAACACCTCATCTTTCCATGAAGCCTCCTTTTCTAGGCTTCTCGGTGTCTACAGTCACTCCCTCTGATAGAACGTATATGGGAGATGCCTATTCATGAGAGAGGGGAAGCATTTCTTAAGGCAATCAAATACTGTAATTACGGCTCCTACTCCTTAGTATCATGTACCCTGACAGAGAATAGCAAATAATTTCAGAGACACAAAAAGGAAGTGCTATCTAAAGCATACACATTAATAAGTCATGTTTATGCAGTATTCTATGTGATTTTATAGTTGAGATATTTTGTCTAAATTTTTTTTTTCCTCAATGAAAGCTAGTCAAGTAAAGAATAATCAAAGTTACACTCAGGAAAATCTTACGGGAATTCTCTTATTCACTTTCTTCACTTAGAAGATTCTATACATTTCAAACCTTTTCTAGTACAAAGGGCTTTTAGTATTTGGAGTGAGGGGTCTATTACGTTACTCCCATTTCAGTTAGTTAAATCTTCAGTTGGCTCACACTGTCTCTTGAAACACAGATGTTTTATCTTCATTTTCCCTTCTTGTCACCAAAGTTTTTTCACCTTTGGATGCACTATTCATTTTCTTTTCATTCACGTGCATATTCTTGGAAATGATACAAAGAAAACTTAGAGTGGTATAAATCATGAATGAACACATCAAAGTACAAAGACGAGATATGAATGCTCCAAAAAATTAAAGATAAAATAATAATAAAGGAATGCCAATACATGGTGCAAAGACAGGAAAGTAATTCATCTAAGAAATAAATGAGGGACCCAGGATCTTAGAGTGCCAATTTGTTGGATCATCAAACTAAAAAGTGTGAGCAGACGGGAAAAGGATAACTCTGAGGGAGGGACCATCTGAGGTAGGTGGAGGCAAAGCTTACATACATGTGTGCTGTGGTATCATTATCATGCCCGGGAAAAGTCATTGGTTTTATTAACAGAACATGTAATTCTATTGTGGTGCCGTTTCAGGCACTAAAGATAAAAAACTGAAGAGATGTGACTGATGCCATCACGGAATTGACTGTCTAATGGAGAGGTCTAGGTTTAAACATCTCCTTAAATCAGATGTCCAAAAATTTTGTCTGTTCCCCTTGTTCATTTTTTGAACAAATATTTCCTAAATGTCTGCTCTGAGTCTGATATTCACATGCATACTAGAATGAGAAAAATACCATCTCCTACTCTTATTTTTTGAGAGAGAGAGAGAGAGAGAGAGAGAGAGAGAGAGAGAATGAATGAATATCTTAAGCAAGTTCCATGCTCAGCGTGGAGCCCAATGCTGGGCTCGATCTTAATATGGTGACATCATGACCTGAGCTGAAGTTAAGAGTCTGACATTTAACCAACTAAGCCACCCAAGCAACTGAATCTGCTACTCCTACGGGCCTTAAATTCTTATGGGGCTGATTCAACAAATCCTTGAATACATTGTCAGGTTGGATAAATTCTGCAGTGAAAACTAAAGCAGGATGAAGGTATGAGGAGAATGGGGAAGCTATTTTGCCTGAGAAAGTAAAAAAATGGCTCATTGATGAGATGGCTCCAGAAGGTCCCTGAAGAAAGTGAAGGAAAATCTCTGTGGCTCTCTGAGGGAAGGGCATCCTTGCCAGAAGGAGTAAGAGCAGAAAAAGCTAAATTAGGAAAACGTTCAGAACAGCAAAGAGGCAGCCTATTTAGAGAAGAGTTAACAAGGAGTCAAGTGGTAGGGGATGGCTGGGAAAGAAGGAATGAGAAGGGGGTCAAGCCACCAAATCCTACTAGACAGCACAGCATGGGAAAGCCAGACAGCCTAGTATGAAACCCTGGTGCCTCTATTCACAGCTGGGCATCTTGGACAAGTTGCGTAAATACTCTGAACCTCTGTTCCCTTACCTGTACAAAGTAGGGGCAAATAAGAGTTTTCTCATGTTACTATGAAAACAAAATAATACATTTTGCTCTACAACTCAGAATTGCTCCCAGAGTAAATACTGAACAAATAAATGTTAAGTCATCATCACCGTCATCGTAATTTTTACATTAACTAATTAGTCACAAATTTCTGTCACTACCCCCATTTATATGCCCCTGTGAACTGTAAGTCTAGGTTATGTAAAACAGCTTTCTCCCCAGTTCATTTCATTTTCCACCAAGTCACCAGATCTCTCTTGCTGAAACACTGCTATCATCATCATGTCATTGATGGCTCCTTCTAAATTTGGTCCAAACATGCAACTCCAAAAGCATCTCTCAGGACTTTGCAGCTGGGACCATCTGTTCAGTTCCAGTCTAGATGGTCTCTCTGTTCACTTCCCCCTCCAATAGGTCTCTGAATTTGGGCAAGGCAACAGAGCCCAGGTTTTGATCAGCCTATTTGAAACTGCCCTTTCCCACACCTACTTAGATCCTACCAACATTTCTAGGCTTTCTCTTTTCTCGGGACAATCATCCAGAAACAATTCATCCCCCCCTCTACTCTCCAAAAAATCCTCTACTGGGGGATGTTCTGTCATTTCCATGTTATTTTAATTAATACTATTACAATTAAGTTTGGATTTAGAACACATCATGGTGGCTTCTTTTTAAAGTTTGTTTGTGTAGACACAGAGAGGGAAAATGAGCAGGCGAGGAACAGAGAGAGAGAGGGAGAATCTCAAGCAGGCTCTGCACTGCCAGCAGCACAGAGCCCAAGGGGGGACCTGAATCCACAAACCGTGAGATCATGACCTGAGCCCAAATCAAGATTCAGATTCTTAACTGACTGAGCCACCGAGGTGGCCCATGGTAGTTTTATTCTTTTTAAAAGAAAACTTTCAATCTGAAAAAAAAAAAAAAGCTTCTTAGAGGGGCAAGGGAGTAGGTAAGATCAGCAGTCCTAGTCAATAAAAATATTTAGGCCTATCGTATTTTATGGATACCCCAAAATATCTACGATCATTCATTCTTAGTAGATGCAATGTGAAAACAAATAATAAACTGTCAAATCGTATTTAGTGAGTTCTTAGAGCATGTTCCAGGAGGAGGTCATGTTATGATATAAAACATATTGTCATTAATAAAAAGAAAAAACAAATATGTAACAATGACTCCCATCGCTTTTTTTATAGTTTTGTCATTTTGATATTTTTCCAATGTGGTTACAGTCATAGTTTTTATTTTGGCATCCCTGGAATCTTTAAAGGAAAAAATTTTTACAAAGAAATCCAGAAAATTAAAACAAAATTTCAAACAAATGTCAAAATTTTTGCCTCATGAAATAAAATTTGCAGAGTTTTGGCATCCTGTGCTGTTTATGGTATGTTTAACACACACACACACACACACACACACACACACACACGCACACACACACACTCAATTTTCAAAATAACCTTATTTCTAATACAATAAAACCTTGGTTTGTGAACGTAATTCATTCCAGAAACATGCTTGTAATCCAAAGCACTCGTGTATCAAAGAGAATTTCAAGAACCATTGGCTCAGTTGTGATCATGTGACATTCAGCGTCATGTACTATTCATGTTACAAGACATCACTCATTTATCAAGTTAAAATTTATTAGAAATGTTTGCTTCTTTTGTGGAACACTCACAGAATAAGTTATTTGCAGTCCAAGGTTTTACTGCATTCTAATGTGAAACTCTTCTTTAAACATGAGAGTGTGTGAGTGTGTGTGTGTGTCTGTGTGTGTGTGTGTGTTAACTTCATGTTAACTTGATTAGAAGCTCTCGGGGCAGCACCTGATTGGCCAAGCTTAAATGTAGTGTCCTCATGGGAACCCTGACCAAGGAGGCATACATAGTTTCATAAAAAACAAAACAAAACAAAAAACAAATCAAACCAACACTTGTGGACACAGGTGGTTGAAGGCAGGGAAGAGAAACTTTCAAAAAAAAGATGATGATATTTCTAGAAGGCAACAAAGGTGCAAGGCAGACAGTACATGACAAGGTAAATGCACTTCTGCCCAACCCCAGTGCTTTTATCTACCAGTCCAAGAAGAGAAGCCATAAAAGTATGGCATGAATAGCATGAATATTCTTAATAACATGACTTGTCCTATACTAAAAGCTGGCTACAATCTTTTTTTTTTTTTTTCTAACTAGCCTATTGGGAGATTTTATCCTTAGTAATATATAATGTAAGAAAGAAAGAAGATAGGATTTATCCCAAAATAAAATTATCTGAAAAAAGTATTTTCTTAAAATATTTACTCAATTAACTGTGAAAAACAATTCACAGACATAGAGAAACTTTGACAATATAAAATAATAATAAATACAATAAAAAGTATTTTATTTTCCCATTCCAGGTTTCAGTTCCTCTTCTTGAAATAAACAGTTTAACAATTTCTTATGTGCCCTTCCAGAAGTGTTTCATGGATGTACTGCACAGGGAATCATACAAACCAGGACCCCTGGGTGGCTCAGTCGGTTGAGTGTCTGACTCTTGATTTCGGCTCAGGTCATGATCTCATGGTTTGTAGGATCAAGTCCTGCATCAGGCTCTGTGCTGCCAGTATGGAGCCTGCTTGGGATTCTCTCTCTCCCTGTCTCTCGGCCCCTCTCCCACTCGTGCTCCGCTCCCCCCCTTTCTCTCTCTCAAAATAAATAAAAATTTAAAAACTAAAAAAAAAAATCATATAAATGACTTTGCATCAATGTGTTTATGTATGTATGTAAGTCGGTGTGTGTGTATATATACATATTCCTATTTTTATTCAAGTGGTAGCATGGCACCCATTATCTTATGTAACTCCACTACAATTACTAATTTTACCAATCCTCTATTGATTAAATACCTCTATTACTTTTTCTATCACAACAGCATTGTGATGAATATTCAGGTCCTTGTAAATATATTTGTATCATGAATTCCCAGAAGTGGACTTACTGGCTCAAAACTATTTTTCACAGCTTTTTCATTGCTATTTTTCATAGCAAATGATCCCACTTAAAGTTTGTCACCACTTATGTTCCTACTAACCAAGTGTAAGAATGTTAATTTCCATAGAGACTCATTGACTATACTATCAGTTTTTCCCTTATCTTTGTCAACCAGTGGAATATATTTTATAATTTTATGGCCTATTTATTCACCTTGGTAATCACTATCATCAGTGACATCCTCTCAGGAGCCCAATAACTACTTCTGCAGCACAGAGACCTCTCCCTCTTAGGAATTTTAACTTGCCTTATGTCTGTAAAGTGAAAAGTGTGTCACATCCTCCTGTTATTCTTAGTTACAAGGAACAGAGAGAACATGGCTTAGACCTTCGACTATGGCACCTCGTAATAAACTATGTTAATCCCACTTAACACCTTAATCAAACAGGAAACGGTTCAGGGAAAAATTTTGCTTTTTAGAGTAAGTCTTCTTGGCTGAGGCACAAAACTCAAAGTGGCAAGACTGTAATGTGATCATATTAAAGACCCTCACAGTGAGCTTCATTCTTTAGATGTGACTTGGGGATGGAATTTGATTTCCAATGGCAAACTGTGCTATTACATACTTTGCCATTTCAAAGAGCATGTGTCATCATACAAAGACAAATATATTTCTCAAAAAAGGAAAAAAGAAAACCCCAAACATCTGGTGCTTTTTAATACAAGCCTCAGGCCAGCTCTGTGCAATGAATGAAAAATGTGCTATAGATAGAGTGTTAGTTCATGTTGCTTTTCATTTAATCAGCCAGGGTGGAATGTTTGCATCAGATTAAGCATCTCAAAAAAACTCAGCTCTCTTTAAGGCCTGGGTGAAATCTAAAGGTTTAAATATATATTTATAAATTTGTATTTGTATTTATTTATATATTTCTCCATATAATAAATAAGTGACAAAACAAATTTAGGTTATGTTAGTCCTCTGGGGAATAAATTTTTTGGTGGGATAACATTTGTTGAGGGTGGGGGGGAATTAACACTTGATGACTTGGATTTTCCTTCTGTGACGGTTTTTGTCAAGTGACTAAATCTGTTTTCCAGGAGGAAGTTTCTACCTTGACAGCTATCAATATTAGCCCAGATAAGGCTCTAACAGTATCTGTAATCTAATCCACACTTCTGAAAGTCAAACAGCATATGGAGACCATTTAGAGAAATATGTTAATTTAGAAGAGTATCTTTTACAACTCAATACACGGGCCAAGAGCTAACATTTTTTCCCTCCTCCTTAGTAAAGCTCTGGAAATCCCCATCAGGGTAGAAAATCTTGAAGCATTCATCATTCATTTCTAGCTCATTCAGTACCAGCCGCCATCTGAGATAAGATACATTGCTCATCAATAGTGAAATGTGTCCTTTTTCTAAAATTGAAAAATTGAGGGTGTGCTGCCACCTTATCAGACATTTAAGGCCAGTGAACCTCAGGGACAAGAGTCTCAAAGGGAACCAAAGAGACATACGAATTGTAGTCAGCGCTTAGCCATGCATTGCCAATTTCAAAGCGTAAAGTTCATCCTGGTAGATTAAGCACCATTTGTGGAATTTTGTGAAAACATCCTGACAGTATGATATAATCCTGTGCGTGATATTTTTTCACGTAATTTCTTTTCTGTGTGATATGCCTCAGGAGAAAGTAACATAGGCATTGAAAAAACACATTCACTGAATTTGGAAGTAATTAGAAATAATTGTGAACCCCAATGGAAGATGTGAACAGGGACTTCTAGCTTCCTGAGAAGAGTAATCATGATTTCTTGGTGTGGAGGTGTGAGGTAGACCCTAATTGTTCAAAAAAAATCTTTCCTTTACAAGACTCCGAATGCTCCCAATCGCCCCATGTCTATTCCCGTTAAGATTTTCTGCATCCTGTCCTTTCCCCTTTGGAATATATGTTTGCTGCTCAGTAGCTTATATGTTATGATGTACAAATGCTACCTTCACAGTCCCCCAAAGTCTTTCCTATTTTTATACAGTCCCACAATTCCTTGTGTTCCTACTATTGAGCCTTGGGAACCCAGAATGTATTGATCTATCTGATTTCGCACTTTTCACACAGAAGGCGGTAAGAGCTGCAGCTCCCAGGTGAGCAAAGGTACATCCATCCCTGGCAATTCAATGCTTGAGTCTGATGTAGGCCACATTGGATCAGCTTCCTTTTTGAATGGTCTTTATGAGTAAGGTAGGGGTTGGGAAAGATTCTCTGTTGCTTTCTCCATTGTTACAGGACAGATAGAGAACTTTAAGTCCACCAATCTGCCCACACCCAAGTGTGGGTCACTCCTATAGCAAGTCCTGGCTTCCTTTCTGATTTAGCCGATCTCAGTGACTCTCCCCATGGAAATACACTCCTCTTCAAATTTCTATGGCCTAACAGATGTTTTCTTCATTCCTCTGCATCCATCACCACAGTGCAAACACTATTCCTGTTCCAAATGCAGATAACGACTTCGACCCCTGCAGCTTTTCAGAGGGACATCAAACATCCTTTTTCTATGATTCTTCCAGGTATAACTGCAATATTGTTATTTTTTTCTTTCCATTCTGACCTTATTAAGTTACCCTAGGGTGTGCCTGTGTGTTTTCCCTTACTTCATTTTCCCTTCTTGATTTCTTCAAGTTTATAGCACAGCATACATTTGGGAAACTTCACAAAAAGGGTCCTAAGATCTCATTTTTCCAATGCTTCAGGCACAAACAGATGCCTGTTTCACATTCTAAGTTTACATTATAGTTTAGTTCGTCAAAGCATAAGCCCCAAAATAACGTCAATCTAAAAAGCAACCCAAATACCTTGAGCTTGATGGCAAAATAATATTCACCCCCAACTGACAGCCAGCTGACTTGCTAAGAAGTCATGGAGCCACTGGGGATTATACCCTGATGACAATTCGGAACTAAATTTACATATCTGGATGGAGCTTCTGACTCCAATTATAAGGTATTTGTATTCTATACAGTCTTTTCCCCACTTTCACCTATAGAAAACTTAGTTTCTTTGAAGGGATTAGAAAAAAAAATGTGTGCTTCAAAATGACAATGTCCCTTATATTAATACTAGGGTTAGCCCAAGATGGAAGGGAAAGCTGGCAGCTACTAATATGCTATATAGTCTGAAAGATCCAAGTGACCAAAAACAACAACAACAACAACAAACTAGTCTCCCCTGGGACTTCCATGCAGGGCCTAAAATGGTTCTGTGTAAACAATCCACCCAAGCCCAGGCCAAACCCTGGTATTCATGGCAATAAAGGTCTAGATAACCAACATTTGTAAAGCAATTGCCACTTGTCCGGGCACCAGAGCCTCTACAGGTTGGTGGAGAGGAGAAGATAAGGTCTCACAGCAGACATGACACTTCAGGGAACGTGAAGGGTCAGCAGAATTTCTTCTGGGAAAGGAAGAAGGAAGAGCATTTAAGGAAGAAAGTAGAGCGATAACCAAAACAGAGAGGCATGAAAGATAGGACATGTTCTGGTTTAAAACCAAAAAAAAAAAAATTACATCTCTGTTTCCACGAGACAATCTGGAAAAACTGGACCTTCGGATGCATGAAGATGGAAGCCAAAAAAGCAGCTGCAAAAGTAAGACATGACCAGCACTCGAAAGGCCTTAGATTCCATGCCAAGAACTCTGGGCTTTTTCTTAGGGGTAATAAGGAAAGCCCGAGAGGTACGGAGCAATGAGGTAACATCATAAGGTCTGAATTTCAGAAAGTTACTCAGAGCACAGAAAACAAAGAAGGGGGAAAAGACTAGAATTTAGAGTGTGAGGATACTTCATAGCTAACTCTGCTTTAATAAGGAGGGGCATTTAAGCTTTCAGAGGATAGAAAAAGGAACTAGAGTCAAGAATAAGAGCCACAGACTACTGAGTTTTGAAGAAGGAAAAGCCAGCTTCAAAAGACCTCAGGCAGAGGGTGCAGCTTGAGAGGTGCTGTGGTAAACTGGAAGCATCCAAGGGTGCCTGGGTGGCTCAGTCAGTTGAGCTTCTGACTTTCGCTCAGGTCATGATCTCTCGGTTGACGAGTTCAAGCTCCGTGTGGGGCTCTGTGCTGATGGCTCAGAGCCTGGAGCCTGCCTCGGCTTCTTTGTCTCCCTCTCTCTCTGCCCCTACCCCACTCATGCTCTGTCTCTGTCTCAAAAATAAATAAACATTATAAAAAAACATTTTTTTTAAAAAATTGGAAGCATCCAGTCAACTGACTGCAAGACAACAGGACAGAGGTCACTTAGAGGTCAATAGAGTTTACATTTTACTACTTAGATTTCCCAAGCTTAGAGAAATCAACTTTTGCCATTAGCTTTGAACTCGGGGCTAGCTCATCCTAAGTTAAGGAAAGAGAAGAGGGGACATTTATTGTCACTGAGACAGGAAACCCAAGTATTGTTTTACAAGAGAAATTCTATGATGTACGGTAATGCACCTTGCATCAGATTCATCTTCCTGATGAGGCTAACTATGTAACCTGGATAAAGTAGGAACACTAGTAGGAACACTCTTTGAAGTTGTCAGACAGCAATTAGGACAGCCAGAAGGTAAGATGCCAAATCAAGGAGCAAAGAAAACCACAGAGAAGTCAGCCTGGAGTCTTGTGCCACTGTTTCCTCAAAGCATTTGCTGATTCTTAACTTACAATATTGCCACATGTAACAGACAAGTAAGGGCTCGCAGGGCTGAATACTTAGGAAAGCCGGGAGCAGAAGCTCAGATAGGACCAGTCAGATATTTTGCTTGTTAGGTCATGTGGTCTTGCGAATAGCCTCAACAGAAACAGTAAATGTTCCTTTACAAAAGTAAAACAACTTTCAAGCAAAACCGTATTATGAGGCCCTGAACAAACTGAAAACATGAATTAGGAGTGTCCGAGGAATTCTGACCTGCTCTGTAATCTGCCATATAGCTCTACCCCTTTATAGTATTCCTCACTGCTAATAATGTGAAAGACTTGGAAAGGAGCACTCTTCCAAGTTGAAGCCAGTATCAAGGATCTCCTCTCAGCAATTCATCTGCTACACCCAACAGCTTTTCAACTCCGCGGAAAACCCCAATAAAGCTAACATTTAGCCTGGTGAAAAGATTTATTTTAAGTACAGATCATTAATCTCTCCACATTTATATGAGGTACTGTTTATAGAAAATCTGCTATTTATCTCCTGTAAATTCAAGTTTGGGTCCAGATATAGTTCAGGAAAATCAAATTAGGTCAACAAGTTACAAAATAATTTAATTTCCTCATGTCAGCTCCATGATCTGAACTTACCAAAATGAGGCAAGCCCAAGGTTGAAGAGAATAAACCAGTCAAACGGAGTTAGAAAAGTCTTCGTAAATATATGCAAAATCGACTATGGAATACGTTCTGAAACGATCTATCATAAAATAGTTGCATAGCAAACCTGTGTGCACTACAGTGCAACATAATTCAACTCTGCTGGTTTGTCTGTCTTGCCACAAAGAGGATTAAGTTACAACAGCCAGAGAACAGTAGAACACGGTATAGAGATAAGTGTCAAAGAAGAAACCGTCAAGGATACAGATGTAAAATAGAGCCAGAACTCAAGACAAGAGAATGACTCACACAGTGCCCTCTACTCTACTAAAATAAGGTACACATTTGTTCTGAGCTTTTGTGTAGAGATGCAGAGAGTGAGAAAAGGAAAAACTGATACATTACAGAATTCAGTGTTCCCAGTGGAGAATCACCTTGTTTAAAATAAAACACAACAACAAAAAAAAAAAATAAAAAAATAAAATAAAAATAAAAAATAAAATAAAACACAACATATTCTGATACAAAGACTACAAAGTCATGTTTTCCTCATTGTCTTCAAGTGGACGCCAAGTAATGTAATACATAACAGTATCACCTATGTGTAATACACAAAATGGGGTGTTAGCAGCCCTCATCATAAGCCAATAGGTCAAATACCTAAGGAAGTTTTATATTGTGTGTGTGTGTGAATTGACCAATGATTTTGATGTGATGTAAAATAGGATGTGTGTAGTGGAAAAACACGGCAAATGAAATAAGGCTCAGCCACTAACTGAATCTGTCACCTTAGAAAGCCATTTAACCTTGGTGTTATGTTTCCCAGCCCATAAAATCACAGGACTGATTTCTAAGGTTCTTTCCAGCTCAAAATTTCTGTTTCTAAGAAAGAAACCACGTGACTTACTGCAAATTTGAGAGGCAGCAGTAAGAATAAAGCACCTTTCACTCTCTCCGTCTGCAAAGTCATTGTGAAACCAAGTGAGAAAAACTGTTCTCTCTAGAATAAAACAGAAACCACCCCCATGTCTGGCATGGTAAAACATGAAGATATTTGAGATACTGACATCAACACACAAGCACCCAGCAACCCTGCAGTTACAACTGGGGATTCCCACTTGTAATAGACTGAACTTGGGCTCACTAAGGTTTGGGAACGAAGTGGAAATAAAATCAACTATTTAATGAGCACTAACTATGTGAAATTCATTACTCTGGGCGTTGTGGAAAATGTCAATCAATACATCTGGAGTGGGAGCTTCAAAGTCTCTTTTAATGTTATTTCTTTCGCTTACCAATGATAGGTTATTTTTTCTAATTATTCTTTACAATGCTGTACTTTTTAACCTTTGATAAATAGCAAACACATCTCAAAAAATGAAAACTGGTCCCAAAAAATAATTCGATGATTTCTTTTGCATTTTTTTACCAAAAAAGATAAAAGAATAAAATGAAACCCTTTTTGATTTAAGCAGCATTTGTCTGGGTCCTTTCGATTTTTAATCCCATAGACTACATTGCAATTAGACTGTTGTTGTTTGAGAAACCATCACACATGTGTCAGGCTAAATATTTGAGATCGGAGAAGGATTTTCTTTGCATATAAAAACTGTATCATGTTTTACCTCAAATATATAAATAAGGGGAAACTTGGAATTTTTCATAGCTAGTATTCTTGTAATATGTAGTCCCTGGGTAAAGAGTCTGGAAAAGAAAAAAAAAACAAAACTGGGCTACAGGTACCCAATAGGATGTCCTCTGTGTCCTACAGATATGACTAAAGATCAGCTAGAACACACTCTGAACATAATGGACACTTCTCACAGGACTAATTCTTTCATATTTCCCCTACAGCACAATATACTTGCCCTTTCGTTTTTGAAATTTGAGAAGACAGAGGCAGGAAGCATTGGGACACAAGTGAGATTAAAATCCTTCCATTTATTCTATATGATAAATTTTCAGTGCTGGTCAATACTCAGTCTGTTGGCCCAGCTCTAAATCCCCTCTTTTTTGCATCCGACTTTTATCTACTTACCTTGGTCTCTCTAGGCATCAGTCTTCCTCAACTTTGGCTTTCTAGCTCTTCCCAAATTCCCTCATTTGGACAGAGTTTTTCTCTAATCCTACATTTGTGGACCACATACTTGAAGAGTAAAAAACTGGAATTTCTCCAGCAAACCGGGCAATTATCAATTTTTATATGCATCTTGGTCATAGTCACCCCCCAAAAAAGGAACTGCTGAAGTTCAAAGTTGTGCAAGAGTTTAGCTGATTGACATGAAAATAGGAATTTGGACCAGAAGGAAAAAAAAAGTGACTAATATATAGTTTGTAGATTTGCTCTTATGAAACAATGTTTTTATTATTAGAACATATTCACAAATTTTGAGGCATTATGGTGGACGCCATTATCACATGCACTTCTGGTCATCTATTTCTGCTCTACTACCTATTATCAGTGAAGTATCAGGTGAAGTTGCCTAAGTTCTCTGAGTCGTAGTTTTCTCATTTATAGAATGTGCAATGAAACTGTACCTTTGTCATAGGGTTGATGAAATATATGATCATATAAGATCATATTTAAATCCCAGAGCCTGACTAAATGTCATTGTACCTCAGCTCTAAAACATACCCACTGTTTCCAAGAAAGCTAAACACTGTCTCTTCAAACTTGCCCTTCAGATTTTCTGCTCCTTTTGTGTACCATCCCTTACAGACGAGATCATCTCCACCTTTAAGCACAGCATCTTAACGTTCACACAATATTGGTAAAGTGAGCTCTCATATTCTTCTGGACTTAAACTGCAGCCAAGAGTTTAAATCAAATGCTGTAATGTTAACTCTTCATTTTGGCGGTGATTATTCAGGGTTTATATAAAGAGAAGGGAGAGAGGAAGGAACTGTATATGAACTGCTTATAGAGTAGGACTACACACATTTGCCCATTCTTTTTTTTTTTTTTTCAATATATGAAATTTATTGTCAAATTGGTTTCCATACAACACCCAGTGCTCATCCCAAAAGGTGCCCTCCTCAATACCCATCACCCACCCTCCCCTGCCTCCCACCCCCCATCAACCTCAGTTTGTTCTCAGTTTGTAAGAGTCTCTTATGCTTTGGCTCACTCCCACTCTAACCTCTTTTTTTTTTTTTTCCTTCCCCTCCTCCATGGGTTTCTGTTAAGTTTCTCAGGATCCACATAAGAGTGAAACCATATGGTATCTGTCTTTCTCTGTATGGCTTATTTCACTTAGCATCACACTCTCCAGTTCCATCCACGTTGCTACAAAGGGCCATATTTTGTCTTTCTCATTGCCATGTAGTACTCCATTGTGTATATAAACCACAATTTCTTTATCCATTCATCAGTTGATGGACATTTAGGCTCTTTCCATAATTTGGCTATTGTTGAGAGTGCTGCTATCTGCACAGGAAAGGAAACAACCAACAAAACTAAAAGGCAACCAACGGAATGGGAAAAGATATTTGCAAATGACATATCGGACAAAGGGCTAGTATCCAAAATCTATAAAGAGCTCACCAAACTCCACACCCAAAAAACAAATAACCCAGTGAAGAAATGGGCAGAAAACATGAATAGACACTTCTCTAAAGAAGACATCCGGATGGCCAACAGGCACATGAAAAGATGTTCAACGTCGCTCCTTATCAGGGAAATACAAATCAAAACCACACTCAGATATTACCTCACGCCAGTCAGAGTGGCCAAAATGAACAAATCAGGAGACTATAGATGCTGGAGAGGATGTGGAGAAACGGGAACCCTCTTGCACTGTTGGTGGGAATGCAAATTGGTGCAGCCACTCTGGAAAGCAGTGTGGAGGTTCCTCAGAAAATTAAAAATAGACCTACCCTATGACCCAGCAATAGCACTGCTAGGAATTTACCCAAGGGATACAGGAGTACTGATGCATAGGGGCACTTGTACCCCAATGTTTATAAAATGTGGATTTTTAAAAACAAAACGAACAAAAAGCACCACCAGACCTATAAATGCAGAGAACAAACTGACAGCTGCCACAAGAAATGGGATGGGAGAGGGCAAAATAGGTGAAGGGACGTGGTTAGATACAGGTTTCCAGTTATGGAATGGATAAGTGATGGAAATAAAAGGTACCACAGAGGGAATACAGTCAGCGATATTGTAATAGTGTTGTATAATAACAGATGGCAGCTGCACGTACGGTGAGCACAGCATAATGTACAGAGATACTGAATCACTAAGTGATACACCTGGGTAGCTCAGTCGGTTAAGCGTCTGACTCTATTTCAGCTCAAGCCATGGTCTAGAAGTTTCGTGGGTTCAAGTCCCACATCAGGCTCCGTGCTGACAGTGCAGAGCCTGCTTGGGATTCTCTGTCTCCCCCTCTCTCTGTCCCTCCCCACTCATGCTCTCTCTCAAAATAAATAAATAAATGGGGAAAAAAAACCTTTTTTAAAGAAAAAAAATTAAAAACCTGAGTTGTACACCTGAAACTAATATAACATAGTATGTCAACTATACTCATAATGTTTTTAAATGAAATCCAGTATACTATTTCTTTATTGAGTTTAGTCCATTTGCTTCTACTATAATTATTAGTGGATTTATATTTATTTCTACTATCCTATTTCATACATTTTATTTCCCAGCTTTCTGCTGTTTATTTTTGCTACCTTTTGATTTCTATTGCATGAAGTTTGGAAATTATATATCTATTATTCAGGGGTATTAGCGCTTGCCCTATCTTTTTTGTTTGTTTTTATTTATTTTTATTTTTATTGAGAGGGAGTGAGTGCAAGCATGGGAGGGACAGGTAGAAGGAGAGAGAGAATCCCAAGCATGCCTCACTCCCAGCACAGAGCTTGAAGTGGGGTTTGATCTTACAAGGGGGAGATCATGACCGGAGATGAAATCTAGAAGCATATGCTTAACTGACAGAGCCACCCAGACACTCCTACCGTATTTTTAAAAAAATAATAGCTTTATTGAGATAGATTTACATATCATAAAAATCACCCCCTTAAAGCACACAACTCATTGATATTTAGTATAGTTGGTTGTGCCACAATCTAAGGTTAGCTCATGTGTATCACCTCACAAAGAAGCTCTGTATCCATAAGAACTCACATCCCATCCCTTATACCCATATTCTTAGGAAAACACTAAACTATGTTCTGTCTCTTCGGATTTGCTTACTGATATTCCATACGAATAGAATCACACAATTTATGATATTTTGTGGCTAAGTGCTCTAAATTTTCACAGCATAATGAGATAAGTTCAAGCACATTGTAGCATGTACCATTTCTTCATTCATTTTTATGCTTGAGTAATATTCCTTTGTATGGTTGTGATGTTTTTAATTTTTTTTCATGTTTATTTTTGAGACAGAGAGAGAGTGGGTGTGCGGGAAAGGGAGGGACAGAGAGAGAGGGAGACATAGAATCCAAAGCAGGCTCCAGGCTCTGAGGTGTCAGCACAGAGCCCAATGTGGGGCTCGAACCCACGAACTATGAGATCATGACCTGAGCTAAAGTCAGACGTTTAACCCACTGAGCCACCCAAGCGCCCCTAGATGGTTATGATTCAAACAGTTTATCCATTCATCATTTGACAGTCATTTAGATTGTTTCCACTTCTTGTCTATTATGAATAATGCTACTATAAACATTTACCTACAAGTTCTTGTGGGAACTTATGTCTTCATTTTTCTTGGATATATACCTGTGTAACTGCTGGGTTACACAGAAATGCTGTTTTTAACAATTTGAGGAAATGAAAAATTGTTTCCCAAAGGGGCTATATTATTTAACAGTCTTACAACAACATATGAAAGGCCTCATTTCTTCGCATTCTTGCCAGCACTAATCATTGTTAATATGATTATGGCAATCCAACCGGACTGAGGTGATATCTCATAGTAATCTTGATTTGCATTGCCTTAATGGCTAACGATGTTGAACAGCTTTTCACGTGCTTATTAGCTGTGTATATTTTTATTACAGAGATTTCTATTCAGATGCTTTGCCCATTTTTAGTTAGAGTCTTTGTTGTGGAGTTATAAAAGGTTTTATCTATTTTTAAATACAAGTTCCTTATCAACTATTTATAAGCAAGTATTTTTCTACATCATGTGGGTTATCTTTTTTCTAAGTGGTGTCCCTTTGAAGCATAAGGTTCAATTTTGATGTACAATTATTTTTATTGTTTCTTGTACATTTGTTGACATAAGTAAGAAACCACTGCCTAACCCCAAATCATGAAAATTCACTTCACTTTTTTTTCTAAGAGACTCCATTTTAGCTCTTACATTTAGTCTCTGATCCATTTTGAGTCATTTTTGTTTACCGTGTGAATGAAGGGTCTAACTTCATTCTTTACATGTGGCTATCCCATTGTTCCTACATGGGTTGCTGAAAGATTCTTATTCCCCCCAATGAATTGCTGTGGTAGCCCATTGTTGAAAACAAAATCAGCTGCAAACATGTAGATTTATTTCTAGACTCTTAACCCTATTCCATTCATCTGTAGGTCCGTCTTTATGCCTGGACCACAACATCTTGCTTACTACATCATCACAATAAGGTTTGCAATCAGGAAGCATAGGTCTCTCAACTTTATTCTATTTTAAGATTGTTTGGGCTGCTCAAAGTTCCTGGCTTTCTACATGAAGTTTAGAATGATTACGTCAATTTCTCAAAAACAACAAAAAGCTAGATAGATGGGGATATATTCCGTCTATAGATCCACTTGGAGAGTGTTACAGGTAAATACATGATGATTCTTAAAAATTATGTCCACAGTCTAAACCCAGAATCTGTGAACAAGACCTTACTTGAAGTGATAGTCTTTGCAAATGTAATTAAGGATCTTGAAATAAGATCACCCTGGATTATACAACCCAGTTAATAAGGATTCTTAGAAGATCCAGAGAAAAAGAAGACAGCCATTCAGAAGAGAAATACATATGAAGACTGGGATAGACATTGAAGTTATACAGCCATGAGCTAAAATGGTCTGAAGCTATACCAGAGGCTGGAAGAGGCAAGGAAGGATTGTCCTCTACTGACTTCAAATGGAATACTGCCTTGTCAATACTTTGATTTTGGACTGCTGGCCCCTAAAATTTTCAGAAAATAAATTTCTGTAGTTTTTTTTTTAATGTTTTAAGTGTATTTATTTATTTTGAGAGAGACAGAGACAGCATGAGTAGGGGAGTGGCAGAGAGAGAGACAGAGACAGAAAGAGGGAGAGGGAGAAAGGATCCTAAGCAGGCTCCACTAGTGCAGAGTGCAGAGTCTGATGTGTGGCTCTAACTCAAGAAACAGTGAGATCATGACCTGAGCCAGAAGTAAGAGTTGGATGCTTAACCAACTGAGCCACCTAGGTGTCCCAAATGTCTCTAGTTTTAAGTCACCAGGTTTGTGGTAATTTCTTTGGTCAGCCATAGAAAACTAAAGCAGAGGGTACCACCACGTTAACAGTATTTTCTTCCTATTGATATATATGGAATGTCTTTTCATTTATTTATCTATATTCTTTAAGTTGAACAATACTTTATAGTTTTCACCTTACAAGTCTTGAATTTCTTTGCAAGTCTTGAATTTCTTTTGTTACACTTAATCATAGGTATATTCTTTTGGATGTTACTGTGAATTCAATCGTTTTATTTTAAAATTATTTATTGTATATGTAAATACAACTGATTTTTGTATACTGTTCTTGAATCCTACAAACTTGCTGAACTTGTTTACTGGTTCTTAGAGATGTTTTAATTCCTTAAGATTGTTTATACATAAGATCATGTCATCTGTTAATAAAGATAGATTTTTTTTCCTACCTAGATGCCTTTTATTACTCTTCTTGCCTTGGATAGAATATCCAGTACAATGTTGGATAGAAGTGAGGAGAGTGTATACCTTATCCTATGAGGAGAGTTTTCTCTCAACATTAAGTATGATGTTAGCTGTGGTATTTTCATACATGGCTTTTCCAAGTTTAAGAAGTTCTGTTTAGTTTGCTCTGTGCCTGTATCATGAAAGAGTGGTTTATCCAATGCTTCTTCTGTGCCTATTGACATAATAATGTAATTTTTGTTCTATATTCTATTGATGAGGTCTAGTTTTTAACTTATTTTTGGATGTTAAGCCAACTATGAATTACTGCAATAAATTCCACTTGGTCTTGACATAGAATCCTTTTGTGTGTATATTGCTGGATTCCATTTGATAGCATTTTGTTGAGGATTTTGTATCTCTAGAAGCAATACTGATCTACAGAATTAGAAATTCCTTTTCTAATGATATCTTCTTTGGTTTTGGTATTAGGTTAATACTGGCCTTCACAGACCAAGTTAGAAAATATGTCTTCTACTTTTTACAAGAATTTGTGAAGCCTTTGTATTAATTCTTTTTAAAAGTTTGGTAGAATTAACCTGTAAAGCCATTTAGGCCTAGGTTTTTCTTTGTCTACAACTTTGAAATTACCAATTCCATCTTTTTACATAATATATTTCCATATTCTACTTTTTAAGCCAGTTTCAGTCATGTGTATCTTTCTACAAATTTGAACATTTCAACTAAGTTATTTCATTTGTTGGTGTATAATTGTTCATAGTACTTCCTTATATATATATGTATATACACATATACGTATATGTGTGTGTATGTGTGTGTATATCTATCTATCTACCTACCTATGGTAAGGTAGTAATGATATCTCCTCTCTTCTTCCTGATGTTAGTAATTCAGTCATTCTTGTGTGTGTGCGTGTGCGTGCACGCGCTCATTAGGCTAACTAATGATTTACTAATTGTTTTTTATCTTTTCAAAGAAACAACTTTTGGTTTCATTGATTTTCTATTCTCCATTTGGTCTTTATTTTTTCTCTACTTCTCCTTTCTGTGGATATAGTTTGCTCCCCCCCCCCCCCCCAGTTTCTAATGTGGAAAGTTATGTGATATCTTTCTTCATTTTAAATAAAGGCATTTATTGATTTTCCTCCAAGCACTCTTTAGCTGTATGAACGCCCTAGAACAATTTCTAGACCTTTTAAATGGTTATTTTTTTCATAAGTTTCACCAATAGTAACTGTTTCACTGGAGAGTGGGACCATAGAACTCCCTATGGGAGTTTTCCTGAAGTGCTTCCATGATTATTTTTTATAGCACTGATTATCAGTCAGGAACTACAGTTATTTTTAAGTTACCAAGATGAAAACTAGTAAATGAAGTATAAGGAAAGGAATACTACAAATTATATACTACTAAGACTTCATCTTGACTAACGGAGTTGTGTGAATAAGTACACTTATTCAAATCATTTTTACGGCTAAAGCCTGAATATGCCACTTTGGGTTTAGCCATGTGAATGGCTTCATACAGTAAAAGCTGAAGTTAGTACTTCCCTATTTGTATATTTTTATCTTCATATCTTATCTAGGTATCTCTAAAAACAGATAATATTCCTGGAAAGACCGTCTTTGCCATATAATTCAATTTGCATTAGGCTATACCTAAGAAAAAAAAAATGAAATTAAAGAGTCACTAATTGATTTATTTCACTTCCCTCTTGTGTGTTTCAATTTCAAGAGAGAAGAAACCCTAGTTAGAGACTTGAGAAGATATATCAAGAAAGGTGGGACAGAAGCAAAATAAAGTGGCTAACCATTGAAGCAAGGTTCTAGAGGAAGTAATTCAGGATGGAATCATGGCATCAGTAAAAGTATTAACCTTAGAAAGCACTCAGAGAAGATTTTCACATGGGGATAAGCCAATTTTGAATGTTCTTAAACTAGTAAATCAGTGCATTTAATAATCTGTAAGAAGTGAGTTGAAAAATTATAATTTAGAGGCTGAACAAAGGTAACATTTCAATAGATGGTGGTGAAAACTGTTAGAGTCCATTTGAGATGAATAAAAATAGACATTGGTGAAGATCTGACTAATTTTAAAACAGTAGGAATTTGTCTGACATTTATGTGCTTTTGTCACACCATCGAGCATTACAAAGCAACCCAAAAGTAGAGAGGGAGTAAGAAGTCAAGGACTGGAGATTTTCCTGAGTAGTAAGATGGAGTTACACACAAAATCAGCCCCAGATTGACCTGCTGTGGATGGTGGAGCAAGAAAGGATAAGAGGGAGCTGATGCAGAGTGAGAGTATGGAGGTACTAAATGCTCGTGATTAGGGGCAGAGTTAGGAGCATGGGGCGAGCCTGGGACCAGTGATGGAGAACTCGGAAGAATTAAGTGAGATACAAAAGGTGCTTTTCTCTGAGGATGGCAGAGGTTAAGTAAAGTTTATGACAAATGGAGTTGGTGGTTTTGTACACTTCCTCAGATTCCTTCAATGGCCTTTTTCTTTTTGAAGAATTACGCCTTCTTTGTAGACCACTGGTCATCTTGCTGGTGTCCACATCTACTTCTCAGAGGAGGCTTGAGTCACATTTAAAAATACTGAGCCTAAGTTGTTCTCATTTCCCACACGCTGAATTCATCTTTGCCAAGCCATTTCTGGATTTCAATAAAACGCCACACTAGCTGCTTCCCGCACAGCCAGACAATACAACATAAAAGTGAAGCAAAGTCAACTCGCTATGTGGGAACTCTGACCGATGGGAAGTGAGAGTCAAAGGGTGCCAGGCAGATACATTTCCTTTTCTTTGTCTCTTTGGTTGACATTTCAAATGACAGCCTTTCTTTATAACCTTTGCAAAAAAAATCCTGCATGGAAGAGCATACCTACTGAATACCCTTCTATTTCTTTTTGCAGCTGGGTGAGAAGGGAAGTTAGGGCAATCGCTCACTATATTTCACAGCTTTGCAGCTCTCCTTCCCTTACTATCATTTTCTCACTGTATCATTGCCCTATGCTTCCACATTATCAGTAAAAGGCATTATGATCCTTGCTTTAATAGAACCTAGGTTAAGAGACAAAATTTTGATGGGGGGAATATCATCATAAATGTGGATAGGATCAAAATGTAGAAGAGTTCTATTAATCACATGGAAATTTTATTAATCAAATTTGGAGTAAGGTAGAAGAAATGGACAACCTAGAAGAATAAGGTGACTTACAGATAGCCATCGAGCATTAGCAACTCTTGAACAATATGACATCGAAGTATGTTATTGAGACTTTAGAAGAAAGGCTTAAAAAATAGTGCTCTCAGAGACAGGGTTCAAGTGGTCTTAGTTAAAAAAGTACAATCCTAGATTGAAGATATTTAAATTATTTACAGAATTATGGGACAAAGAAATTTACTCAAAAGAACATATGCATATACCCATACAATCACACATAGACATGTCTTCAAGCACTTTTTTTTTAAGTATTTATTCTGAGAGAGAGAGAGAGAGATAGTGAGTGGGAGAGGGACAGGGAGCGAGGGAGAGAATACCAAGCAGGCTCCACACTCAGAGCAGAGTCGGACAAGGGGCTTGAACTCATGAACTGTGAGATCATGACTTGAGCCAAAACCAAGAGTTGGGTGATGAACTGACTGAACCACCCAAGTACCCCTTTAAGAGCACAAGTTTACTGTTTTGTCTTTTACTGAGTAATTTAAAACGAACTTCATTTTTATTCATCAAACATTTACTTAGACCCATTATGGAACAGGCACTCTTTTTTTTTCAATTTTTTAAAAATTTGTATTTATATTTGAGACAGAGAAAAAATGGGCGAGGGGCAGAGAGAAATGGAGACAGAATTGGAAGCAAGAGCCCGACATGGGAGCCGTGAGATCATGACCTGAGCCAAAGTACAGCACTCAACCAACTGAGCCACCAGGCACTCCATGAACAGGTACTCTTATAAAGTACTTAAGATAAATAGGTAAAGAAAATATCCCCTGAACTCTGCCTTACAGAATTTTTTTTGACAGGCAGAGTGTGAGCAGAGTAGGGGCAGAGAGAGAGGAAGATGCAGAATCCAAAGGAGGCTCCAGGCTCTTACCTGTGAGCATGAAGCCTGATATGGGGCTTGAATTCACCAACCACGAGATCATGAGCTGAGCCGAAGTCAGATGCTTAACCAACTAAGCCACCCAAGCACCCTGCTACAGAACTTATATTCTAAGAGAAAAAGTAGAAAATAAACAGTAGAGAAAATAAGTAAATTCTGTATGTTAAAGGCAGTAAGTGCTGTGGGAAAAACAGAGATCAAGACTCTTGTTGGCATAGAATAATTGAAAACAAGAAAAGGAGCCCAAGGGTGGCTCAGTCAGTTGAGCATCCAACTTCAACTCAAGTCATGATCTCATGGTTCTTGAGTTCAAGCCCCACATCAGGCCTGCTGCTGTCAGCCTGTCAGAGCAAAGCCCACTTCCAATCCTTTGTTTCCCTCTCTCTTCCCCTCCCCCACTTGTGCTCTCTCAAAAATAAACAAACAGTTAAAAAGCAATAAGAAAAGATTTCAGAAAACGAAGGAATGAGCTATGTGGATATCAGAAGGATGAAAAGTATGAGGCAGAAAATGTAGCTAATGCGAAGGCCTGAAGCAAGAGTAGTGTTTTGAGAAAGACCAAGAAGGCTAACTAAGGTGGCTTGATTGAAGGGAGCAACAGGGACACTGGTGAGGGAGAGGGTCAGGTGGTAATAAAGCAAAGCTAGCTCACTTAGGGCTTTGTGAGTCATTATGGATACTTTGGCTGGGACTCTAAGGAACCCTGAGAGCCACCATATACTTCGGAGAAGAGAAAGGCCATAGAGTGACTTCCATTTCATCATGATTACTCCCGATGGGGTGTTGAAAAGAGACGAAGAGATCGTAGAGGCCATAGACAAAAGCTGAGAAACGAGGCAGCAATGTCAGTGGCTCAGTTAAAACATGGCACTGCGTCAGGCCAAAGCATTAGTGGAGGTGCTGGAGAAGAAATTCGATTCTGAGTACATCTTGAAAAGAGAGCCTAGGGGATGGCCTGGTTGGAAGTGGGGTGTGAGAGAGACCAAGAAGTGAAGAAGTAACTTCGTAACTTTTGGCTTTATAACCAGAAAGATGAAGTTACCATCAACTGGGATGTGGAGCAGATTTCAGAGAAAAGATCAGAGTTTGGTTTTAAACCTTTTCAGTTTGGTAGATTTTTTGGACATCTAAACGGAAATAAAAGAGAGAGGTACATAGATATGTCTAGAAAAGGTTTTGTTTAGTTTTCGGTTTTGTAAAGGGCCTTTTGTAAAGGGCCAGGTAGTAAATATTTTATTAGATTTTGTAGGCCAAATGCTCTCTGCAACAGCTGTTCTTCACTGGGCAGCTACAGACAATATGTGAAAGTATGAACGTGGGTGTGTCTGAATTAAACTTTATTTGGCTACAGCCAAATTTGATCTGAGGGCCATAGTTTGCTAACTAACAGTTTAGAGTCCGACAGAGAGGGCGGAATGAGAGAAATACATTTGGGAGTTACCAGTATGTAACATTTCTAAGGCCATGCAAATTTGATGTAACAACATCATTATAAAGGCTTTAGGAAAAAAAGAATGATGTGCTATTAATGATAAAGAAGGGGGTGGTTGAGTCAACAGGATATTTAAAAATGAGACAAACCTGAGATACAGTCTTTACTAATGACTTACCAAAGAGAAAAGTACTACTAAAAAGATTCTTGTAAGTATAGGCAAATCATCTATCAAATCTCCATAACTAATATTAAAACAATGACACAGAGACAGTATTTGGAAACTGAGAGGCAGCTAAAATGTTTCCTTCCGGGTTAGGTTTGTAGTTACAACAATGCAAGAGCTGGACGAGCGACTGTTTATACATGAGTAAGTCATTTTATAAGAGAACAGCATCATTTCCCAACCATTTTATGATTATCATCACCTCCCCTACCTATCAAGTGTTTTTTTTTTTTTTAGTTTTTTTTCTTCCTAAATGCAGCCCCTATGAAATTTTAATACCTCAGACACACTGTACACATCTTTATCTCCAGATTCATAGTACATATACTGTTTGGAAAGCCACAAGCCATTCTAAGTATCTAAGATTTTGCATACGCCCTCCCCACCAAGAACCAATATTCTCCCTAACTCCCTGGGAATAATCTCTCTCCTCATATCAAATTTACATGCTCCTGAGCTTTTTCTGAAATGCCTTAGTTGGTGGGGGTGGGTATTGGGAAGGTTTTGGAACACAGGACGAGGGGAATGTAGCTAAGGAAACAGAAGATGATTTTCCCTTGTTTTTGTTATCCTCATTTCTCTCCCCCCCCCCCTTATTGTTCTGCTGAAATCTAATATGAGTGTGAAGGAAAGAAGTGTATTTTAAAAAGACAAACATTTTTTGGGAAATATGGATGGGGAAAGAGGGTACAAGATGGAAACGGAAAATTTTAGCAGAATTATTTTAATAATATAATTGATACAGTTACTATTACATCTGAAGATCAAAATAAATGTTACTTCTACTTTATGAGCTTAATTCTCTACCAAGATCTTTTGGTAGCCAAGATAAGACTGAGTTATGAAATTAGTCTCATTCAGGTTCCAAAGGAGAGTCTGACGGTTTTAGTATCTCAGTTTCTAGGTTTGAAGCCAAGTGTAAATTACGATTTTGACACTTAAAACTCAGTGCAAGAACCTGCTGGGAAAACACTGTTTTGGTATTATTATTGAAATTATAATTATCTTGAACTTATCAAGTATTCTGTCTTTGCAGGAAAAAATAGTGGTTTTGAAAGCAGTTAAGGCAATTTCACAGGTTCTCAAGGGAGGCCCTACTCCAACCTTTCCACCTTAGGGTTTGATAAAGAGGGAGAGACAACAAGGCAGGGCTATTTCCCAGGGCTGAACGTGGGAACAGAACCCTTAAGATCTGGGCAAACCCTGTGAGTGAATTCTGAGAAACAGAAATGAGTAACATTCTGATTTTGTTACTATAAAAATAAATTGTTGCCATCACTATGGTAAATTCTGATTAATTCTATATCCCATTTGCATCCCAGGGCCAGCTCAAATTTTTATGTGCGCTCTGTAATATATAGTGTTATGTGATCAAACTGGTTTATATGAGAAAGTTGGTTTTAGTGCAAATATAAATGTTTGGGCCTCAAATTTGTATTCCACTAACTCCTTCAACACCCAGATTTTCCTCAAAGAGTAAATGTACAAAGATAAAGCCACATGTCTTCTTTTACATCCAGAAGTGCTTATTGCAAAATGATAACAACACGTTAATGGGACATAAGGAAGACAGAAAAAATTCATAATGGTAACGAAGGGGGAGTTTTTTCCCATTACCCATCAACCACACTTCTCGTATGCCATTTCCCAGTAACTCTTACCCAACACTGCTGTACATCCAAATGATGTTTCTCATTTTAAAAAACAACAACAATTGTTATCTGATAACAATTGTGAATTATAGTGTGAACCAAGTTGCATGATTTCAAGGTCAATGCTTAACCAATTTCAAAATTCCCAGGACAGAAAGATGCTTAAAGGTACATTTCTATAATTCATTTTCAGCTGATCAGTTAATTCACCCAAGCACCCACTTAAGCCCTATTCATCTTTCCATCCTTGTATAGGACATTTTCCCATTCCCTACAAGAGAACATCCAAGCCACTGCTTGGCAACAAAGAAAAAATATTTCCCAACCTTAATGCCATTTAACCTTAAAAGGGGATCTCCATTAGACCCTATACTGTACCCAGTGCTGACTTGTCTGCACTTCTGAAGTGCCCCGGTGGGACAGCTTGTTAGGAACCAATTTACATCTTTCATCCAGGTTCCCCAGAAGGATTTCCTTCCAAAAAAAGGGTCTGTCGGGCAAATAAATTGGCAAAATGACACTATCTCAGTTTGGCATCCTACTATTTGTTAGTCTTGGTCTCAGCCTGAATTTACTTCCAGGGGCACCTGAGTGGCTCAGTCGGTTAAGTCCCAACTTCAGCTCAGGTCATGATCTCAAGGTTCCTGGGTTTGAGCCCTGCATCAGGGTCTATACTGGCAGCTCAGAGCCTGGAGCCTGCTTCGGATTCTGTGTCTCCCTCTTTCTCTGCCCCTCCCCCAGTCAAGCTCTGTTTTTCTCTCTCAAAAATAAATAAATGTTAAAAAAAAAATACTTCCAAATATTAGGAGAGAGGAGGCTGAAGGTAAAAACAGAAGGAATTAGGTTCACTGGCAACTCTGCAAAGCATTGAGGCACAAAGAAGCACTGTATGGATTTCCATTGGACTAGAGAATGAAGATTCTCTTTGAATATCCCAGGTTCAGCACACATTTAATAAATCTAGAAAAAAATAAATCAATGATGAAATGAATGAATGAATTCCAGAATATACTCATAAAATCCATGATGTGAATGTGTCCTCAAATGCTGGCAGCTCTTCAAAAATTTTTCCTCCCATAAAATTTAGTGTAATTTTGACATTTCATCAACACGTATTGATGGAAATTAAAATGGCCACTCATGTTTTAAACAATCAGTGACTACTCTCTTTCTTCTTAAGACACTAATATTTTGATTAGGTCCACATACAGTATTTTGGTACCTCCCTGTAAAGTTAGTATACAAGTTCCATTCAGAAGAAGTAATTTAAAGAATCCTCTTACTCCTGGAAGTTCCAATTTGTCTTGTTTTATGCAGGATGGGCCACACATTTAACTTTTCTCACAGTCCTTCAAGATATTGCTTGAAATACTCAACTGAAGTTATAAAATATCCGGCAAAACATTTAAATGTGAAAAGTAAGTTGCTACTCAAGTAAATTCAATGTTTAAAAAGGGTTTTAAGCTTCTCGTTTAAATGTTATTCCTCCCATCAGACCAGCATGTTTTTTCCTGGTCGGGGATGCTGTCTTCTGAGCTTTAGTCACAGGATTCGGGCCTACAATTAGACACTACTCAATTTTATGTTTATTTTCATTATTCCTGTCTTCAAAATTTCAGTAAATCCTGAGAACATTTCTAAACAAATCCAATAAAGAAATATATTTAAAGTCTATTCTTATTGTTAAATATTTATTGCACACACACAATGGTTTAATGTATACTTGGATGATAAACATAGGGTAAAAGTGGTTATCTCATGAAAAAATCATTTGTACTTGTTCATTTTTAGACAGACTCTTGCAAATTATAATTAAAGATATAATCTAAGAATATAGTAGCAGTATTACACCTGAAAGGAAACAACAGTTTGATTTGAAATACTTTTGCATCTAAAATTAATCTTTAATGGAATAATGACTACTGAATGTTATAAAAATTGTATATGATGCTAATTTCATAAAGAAGGCCATCAAGTACATGGTTCCTAGTCTGCTATTTCCTTATTCTGCAAGGTAAATTTGACCATGCCAGTCAATGTGAAATTTAGGTCTAAGTTTAGGATCAGTTACAGATTTCTATATACTGGAGTTAGTTACTAAGATTTCTAAATGCCTATGATTATGACTGAAGTTAATAACTATACTTTCTATGACTTGAGAATGACTCACGGGCCCTCAGACAATAGCTACTTTGTCTGCATCAATGGGCTCATTGTTTCCATTAAATAGCAGCTTACTATGTGGGATGAAATGTATGTTAAGATACAGTGTGGCTAGAAGAACCTCTGTTCTATGAGAGAAGGCAAATCTCTTCTGGAGCAGAGTATTGTCACTCTTATAATCCTAGGAAAAGCCAAATGAAAGAAATAAGATCGATTTCAAGTCATCTAAGAGTAATGTTAATATTTTGCAGCGAAAAAAAAAAAGTAATCATACAACTTTGTCAATAAATCAAAAAACTTCGGATTCCTATCTGAAGTTTTCAACTTAAAACATTGTACTGTACAGAGGCACTTGGTGGCTCAGTAGGTCGAGCGTCCGACTTCAACTCAGTTTATGATCTCACAACTTCTGAGTTCAAGCCCCACATTGGGCTCTGTGCTGACAGCTCAGAGCCTGGAGCCTGCTTCAGATTCTGTATCTCCCTCTCTTGGCCCCTCCCCAGCTCAGGCTCTGTCTCTCTCTCAAAAATAAATAAAATATTTAAAAAAATTAAGCAAAAAAAATAAAAAACACTGTACCATACATAATATTTTAGAAGATGAAACATCACTTAGTCAAACTTGTAGGGAATATATTTTTCTTCTAAGTGACAAAGCTCAAGAGTCAGAGCTCAAGAACCAAACATATTATAAATAACACTATAACCTATAATAATAAATAACATATGGATATCAATTTAAAGTCATGTTCTTTATTCCTGGCCTTTTGTCCTTTCTGCAGAAGGGATGACTTCAGTAGCTATTAAATTGAAGGAATTCCCACTGCTCTCACTGCTCTGAAAATATTCCATGATTAATTATAATAATTTTGGTTTTATTTTTAATGTTAATTTTAAATAATTATGCTCCAATAGACGGCCTAGAAAATAGTTGCTTTCCAGAATTTCACACCTTGTTCAAGCAGACATACTATTATCATCACTTGAGACCTTTTTCTATTAAGTATTTATAAATACTATTCAAACAGTTTATTCACAACTGCATTTCTTTAGAGCAAGTCAAGTCTGCTGTGTAAGACCAATTTTTCTTTGGGGCTCTCTTCTGTGCTTTATGTGATTCTTTGCTGAATTTTCTAAGGATAAGGAGGAGAATCTGGTACCAGAAATTCATATTGCCCGAGAGACGCTCAAACAGATATTCTATCAGGAATGTCCTCATCTGAGAAACCTCTCTACCAGCGACTGTTACTGTGTACAGAATTCCAGCAGAAGGATTTCTGGGAATAGGACGTAAAGGCCCCACGAGAAAGACTAATAGATTTCAGATTTCGGCTTACGTGTGTTCCTAGGTGGGGTAGAAAGCCACAGAGACTTCTTGAAACAATGTTTTATCATCTTGAAAAATCTTTGTCACTGGGCCAATACTGATAGTATTTTTCCTGCAACTATTTGAACTACTGTCCTGTAAACCTTCATTAAAAATCGGCCAGGTTCCTCTTCATTCATTTCACTTCATTCATTCATTTCTTACTTCATTCCACTAACATTGACCCTGCTTTGACAGATGAAGGAGTTAGTATCTCTGACCTGGAAGAACTCAATCTCATCTCCCTGTTTTCCATAATCTCTCTCAGCACCCCAACCATGCTTTGAAGAAATTGGAGAAGTAGTGATGACACGATTCTATTAGTCTGATAAGTCTCAACTTGCTAGATCCAACCACAAACCGTGTGTGTTAAGGCAGTGCTCAGTTTTACGGTCACCTTCAGAATGTAGTTCTGAGAATTAGTGATGCAGAGCTTAAACATCCATTGTTTTTGATGCTTTGGTTAAGTGAGCCTCAGATTTGAAAATGACTCATCTATAAAAATTCAGATTGTGCAGCTAGGGTGCCACATCTGTCTGATCTGTACCCTAGGAGCCATTTCTTCTGCCATATTCAAGGTCAGGTTCTCATCTGTCACTTAGACACTCAGACTTTAATATGCACAGAACTGCCTCAACTGCTTGTTAAGGTACCTGGATCATTGTCTCAGGGGCTGGGACCAGTCACTGGCTTTTTAGTTTACTCTCCACACTATTGTCTTGCACGCTTGTGTCTGAAATCCAGACTTAGAGGGAAAACACCAATGACCTCTTCATTCTCATTTTTGTTATTTCATCTAATTTGCCTTAATTATTTTTGCAAAGTAATGGTCCTGAACATCTTCAGTGGCATCTTATTGTCAAGTGAATTAAATACAATTTTGTAGGACTTTTAGGGATTTCCAAAAATATAAGCCTTGTTCAATTTCTAACTTATTGTTCACTGTTAGCCTACCCAAAAGCTACGCAGGATTATTTCATGTTTCTTAAATATTCACGATCTTTTTCCACCGCTAGGTTTGCCCATTCTGTTCCCATTTGTCAAATTCTTATCTGTCAAGTGCTCCCTCCTCCTTAAAGCCTAACAAGGTTTTCCTAATTAGACACATTCCTTCTCCTTCTGAATTCCTCAAACTCTTTATATTTATGTTAGTGATAGCTTACCTTGTATTAAGAATTGTAAAATCCTCCAGATAAAAAAAAATGTCTTCTTACAGTTTATACTCAGTATTTGTTCACCTCACATGTGAAACATTTCATGTTCTTTTAGTCCTTGGTCTTAGGGGAAATCATCTCTCTTCTGCTGAAATTAAGTACTAACGGTGTATCAAGTATTCTGCATCTCCGGTGTGTAGATCTTGAGTGTAAATTTTGCTTAGCAATTTATTTTTCTTTCTTTCTTTCTTTTTTTAATTCCCATCACCTCATCATCAGATGCCATTTAGGGATGTTTGCATTCCTACTATTTTCTGATCAACTTAAATATTGGTAGGTATACTCTAGTACAGATTTCTACTTCCTTTCTGATGTATATGATGCTATGAATCTTGCTATAAAATAGATACATGAAAGGAGGGTGGGTAAGGAAACCAGAGTGATGAAAAGAAAAAAAAAAAAGACATGTTGATAAATCCTTAGACACTCTGTTGATAACATGTTCCTTAACACAGTTTGAAAACCTTATATTCTTTTTAATAAAGTTTATAATTAGCCTTCTTTTCTAATGAATTGGAATAAGAATACCTGTTTTTCATGTTGAGTGAAAGTTTTGAGTGTCTTTTTAATGTGGAGAGAAATAAATAAGGGTGAGAGAATAAATAAATGGGCCCATGCTGAGGAGAACCAGAAATTACAGACAATAAAGAAGAAATGTATTAGAATTGTAGAATCATGCTCTTTAGGTATTTACCTAACTTACTTTTTCCTATAAGTTGTACCCATGAACTACTCTTATTTTTCTTTTTTATACAGCCTTATTGAGGCATGGCTGATTTTAAAAACTGCACATATTATATATAATTTGATGAGTTTGGACATATGCAAACATCCATGATACCACCACCACCATCAAGATAAGAGATATATTGGACACCTTCCAGGATTTCCTTGTGTTCCTTTGAGGTTTTCATGTGTGTTGTAATATTTAATAGATATTTACCTCCTTAAACTATGAAGTGCATATACCTTATTATTAACTATAGGCACTATGTTGTACAGCAGACACCTAGAACATATTCACCTAGTGTAACTCAAACTTTATAACAAGCGAATAATATTTGCCCCATGCCGAGGCCCTGGCAAACGCTACTGATTAAACTCCTATGATTCTGACTACTCTGGGTACCTGCAGCTGAATCACACAGTATTTGTCCTTCTGTGACTGGCTTACTTCGCTTAGTGCTATGTCCTCCAGGTTCATCCATGCTTCACAGATGGCAGGATTTCCTTATTTTTGAAGGCTGAAGAATACTGCATTATATTTAAATATCATACTATCTTTACCATCCATCTGTCCATGGATACAGGTTGTTTCCATGTCATAGCTACTGTTGTTAGTAGTGAAATGAACATAGGAGTGAAGATATCTCTTCAAGATTCTTATTTTGATTCAGTTGGGCCAACACTCAGAAGTAAGATTACTGAATTATATAGTATTTCTATTTTTAATGTTTTGAGGAATCTCGATGCTCTTTCCATAGCTGCTGTAGCATTTTGTGTGCCCAATGATAGTATACAAGGATTCCAATTCCTCTACAAGCTCAACCTTTGTTATCATTTGTTTTTTAGATAATAACTCTAACAGATGTGAAGTGATACTGCATTGTAATTTCGATTTGAACTTCCCAATAATTAATGATGTTCGACACCTTTACTTGGCCATTCACCTACTGGAGAACATCTTTGTTGTTTCCTGTTTGGGCCAATTATGAATAAAGCTGCTATAATAATTCATGTACAGGTGTCTATGTGTACATAAGTTTTCAAATACATTATGTAAATGACTATTTAAGTTTCTTGCCCATTTTTTTTAAATCAGATTTTTTTTGTACTAAAAAGAAGTTAGAGAGGGAGAGAGCCAAACCATAAGAGACTCTTAAGAACAGAATAAACTGAGGGTTGATGGGGGGTGGGAGGAAGGAGAGGGTAGGTGATGGGCATTGAGGAAGGCACCTGTTGGGATGAGCACTGGATGTTGTATGGAAACCAATTTGACAATAAATTTCATATTACAAAAATAAAAAATAAAAATAAATCTAATGTAGACACAGGGAGGTTTCCTGCAGGATTAGCCTGTAATTCATGCCTCTGAACTTTATTATGATATCAAAACTTTATTTACATAGGTTATTCCCTAAATAAAATATCCTTAATGAAAAAAAAAAAAAAAGAGTCCCTTACTTATCTTGGAAACCAACACTTTATCAGATGTATGGTTTGTAAATATTTTCTCCCATTTCACATATCGCCTGTTCATTCTGTTGATGAATATGAATCTTTGTCAAACTCTTTGCAAAACATTGAGGAGAAAAACTGCCCAAATCATTTTATGATTGTGTAAAAATCCTCACCAAATACTAGCAAACCAAATTCAAGAGCACATTAAAAGGATCATACACCATGACCAAGTGATATTTATCCTTGGGATGCAAGGATATTTCAACCTATGCAAATCAGTGTGACATATTACACTAACATAACGAAGGATAAAAATAACATGATCATATCAACAGATGTAGAAAAACATTTCACAAATTCAACAGTGTTTCATGATAAAAAAAAAAACAAAACCTCAAGCATCAAGGAATGGAAAGAACATTACTCAACATAAAATAGGCCACATATACCAAGCCCATAGCTAACATCATACTCAATGGTGCAGTGTTGAAATTTTTTCCTCTAAAATCAGGAACGAGACAAAGTGTCCACTCACCACTTCTATCCAACCTAGTACTGGAAGTCCTAGCCAGAGCTATCAGGGAAGAAATAAAAGGTAACCAAATCAGAAAAAAAGTCAGATAAAATTACCTGTTGGCAGGTAACATGATCCTGTAAGTAGAATACCGTAAGACTCCACCAAAAACCGTTAGAGCTAATCAACAAATTCAGTGAAGTTGCAGGAAATATAAATAGACATATAAAAACCAGGTGCATTTCTATACACTAACAACAAAATATCTGAAAAGAAAATAAAAGAAACAATTCTATTGACAACAGCATCAGAAAGAATACAATACTTAGGATTAAATTTACCAAGAAGGTGTAAGATTTGTATGTTAAAATCTAGAAAACATTGATGACAGAAATAAGAAGACACACAAATACATGGAAAGACATCCTGTGTTTATAAATTTGAAGACTTAATATTGTTAAAATGTTCATACTATTTAAAGTGATCTATAGATTTGATACTATACCCATCAAAATTTTTTATAGAAATAGAAAAAAAAAATTTCAAATTTGTATGGAACTATAGAAGCCCACCAATGGTGAAACTCGTCTTAAATAACAAAGCTGGAGGCATCATACTTCTTAATTTTAAAACATACAGTACAACGTGTATACACTACAGCTACAGTCATTCAAATAGCATGGTACTGGCATAAATGCAGACATATAGACAAAGAAATAAAATCAGAGCCCACAAATAACCCTACCCCATACAGTCAACTCATCCTAGACAAGGATGCCAAGGACACAGAATGGGGAACGGACAGTCTCTTCAACAAATGGTGCTGGGAAAACGGGCTATCCATGTGTACAAAAAAACAAGGGAAGGGAGGGATGGAGAGAGGAAGAAAGAAAGGAAGAAAAGAAATGCAATTATGCCCTACCTTACACATATGCAAAAGTCAACTCAAATGGATTAAAGATTTCAACATAAGACCTGAAACTGCAGAACTCTTAGAACCTAAGAGAAAAGCGTCTTGACATTAGTCTCAGCAATGGGTTTTTTGGTAAATGGAACAGTAAAAGGGCAGACAACAGAAGCAAAAATAGACATGTGTGAGTACCAACTAAAATAGTTCTTGCAAGAAAGGAAATAATCACTGGCATGAAAAGGCCACCTACAGAATGGGAAAAAATATTTGAAAACCATCAATATGATAAGGAGTGAATTTCCAATATATATAAGGCACTCCTATGACTCAAAAGAAAAATAATCTGATAAAAAACGGGCAAGGACTTGAACATTTACCTTCTTTAGTTGAAAACTCAAGTCCACACAAACACTTGCATGTGAATCATTATAGCCAGCCACTTTATTCATAAATGTAAAAAAAGGGGAAGTGGCAAAAATGCCCTTCAACAGGTGAATGGAGGGGGAAAAAAGTTGTGTATCCATTCAATAGAATACTATTTAGTGATAAAAAGTCATGAGCTATCAAATCGTGCAGACACATGAATCTGAAATGCATTGTAATAAATGAAAAAAAGCAGTTTGCAAAAGCTACAAACTGTATGATGCCATTTATAAGACATTCCAGAAAAGGTAAAACTGTGAAGATAATGAATGGACAGGTGGCTAGAGGTTAGAGAGATGTTAAATTGGTGGAGCACAGAAGCTTTTAGTATCATTAAACTATTCTATAGAAAAATCCAAGGGTGGATATATGGTACTGTGCACTTATTAAAACCTGCTGAACCTTACAGCACAAAAATGAACCTTTATATATGCACTTAAAAATATATCCTTTAAGAAGTTATGGGATCTCAAGACCAAACACAGAATGGGACAAAGAATCTAACAGAGTTACAAATATCTGAAACAATGTCATTAAAGAGGGTGGAGGAAAAGTTGCTAACCTAAGTAATGCAGGAAATAAGATCTCTAAAGTTAATTGGAACTACACATAAGAACTGTATTCCAGTTAACAAAGTTGCATCTCCTGGGGATATGTGTTAACACTTGAAACACATCTCTCTTGGGATCAAACAATTAATTAAATGAAAACGGATGGTGGGACCAAGTTTTCTCACAGTTGGAGTAGGTGGCTACAGAAAAGCAAGGGGGAGAGACTAGAATAATCCATGTGGTAATGGATTAGAGTTGGAGACCTCCACATGAACTCACTTTCAGCTTAGTATCAGTGAATACTGTCACATATAAAGATATTTATAGGTATGCATATATACACAGGCTAGAGTATGTATGCATATATATATATTTCCTTACTCTGCCACCTAAGGGGACCTAAACGCAGTAACTTCCTGGTAGCAATGAGCTCACTTAATACTCAGATCTTGGTTTATAGTACCATTCACCAATGAAAATAACCACGGATTCCTGGGGGATATAAAAAAAAAAAAAAAAAAAAGCTGATTCCAGGACTGGGGCAGGAAAAATACATGATGAATCTTGAGATCTTGTATTGCCAGAAAGTAAGGTGGCACTCAAAAACAAAGAAAAACAAAACAAACAAACAAAAAAAAACCCATAGTAATATGAATAGGTCAACAGGACACAGCAACAAACGTAAAGAACTCCCAGTGACTGAAGGCAGAAGAAGTTATCAACAAAATAAAGTCGTAGTGCATTATAAATCAGAATATAGGAGTCACAAGTCCATACCGCTATAAAGACTTTACTCAAAAAAGTGGAGACTAGACAAATATGCACAGAATTCCAAATAACTTATGCATATTTTCCATATTCAAGGAGGGAGAACCTAACCCTCCACTCCTCATGCTTGGGTTGCACATCGTCGGTTTCTTCCAAAGACAAGAATATGTAAAAAAAAAAAAAAAAAAAAGTTCCAAAAAAGAGTAATCTTACAGCAGGGAAAACTGACCACCACTGTCTCAGCCAGGTGATCAACGGATTCTCCTGAGACTGCATTGTAACATTCAACAAGAAGGATCAGAGATTATGGAAGACAGGTGTCCAATTTACGTTGTTGCTTCTAAGTGTAGCCATGCTCAGATACCCATGCTTCCCTCCCTAAACACAGCTCAGCCACCGCTTCTCAGGAAAGCATGAGTTTCACTAGTGATGGAGCAAATCCAAACTGACAGATACTGAGAATGAGAACTGGGGCAGAGTGTGAAATTTTCTCTTTCAAAATCTGGCTTTGACCCTGTGATTGGTAGAGAGTCAGCCCTGTGTTGTCTGTTGGATGTCACAGCATGCCTCACCTGCCAGCTTCCTCAGCAGCATCATAAGAATTTGTCCGTGAAAACCCAGTTCAGAGATCAACAACTAAGCAAATGTCTCTCAAAAGGAAAGGGAATTGAGGGGGAGAATTTGCTCCTTTTCTTGGCTTTAGAGAATGTGGCCCCAGAGAATTACGTTATCAAGTTTCATAAACTTACTTGTTTTGTTTGGGGAAACAGGATAGTGGCTTTATTCATTTTATAGTGTTGTTGTTAAAAATTAACACAAATGGGTGTAAGCTTAGAACAACATAAGTTTACTCTCTTACAGTTTGAAAGGTCACAAGTCCAAAATCAGTTTCAGAGTTCACTGGGCTACAAACAAGGTGTTGGCAAACCTGAGTTCTTTCTAGAGACTCTGTGACAAAGCATTTCCTTACCTTTCTAGCGTCTTGAAGGCTAGCATGCTGCATTCGTGGCTCAAGGCTGCCTTTCTGCGTCAAAACCAGCAACAAACAGTAGGCTGAGGGTTTTCCACGCTGCCCTCCGGGATTCTCTGCAGCTGGGGAAGATCTGCTTTAAAGAACGCCTGTGATTGGATTGGACCCACCTAGGTAATGCAGGGTACACTCACCATTTTAAGATTCCTAACTTCAAACACATGTGCAAAGTCTCTTTGTCATGGAAAACAACATCTCTGAGAATGAGAGCACAGGCATCTTTGGGGGCATCTGCCCCGCCAGAGAAGTGCAGATTCCCATGTATCTGCACTTACTCATGGATGATTAGCTCCCACAGACATCCCAAAACATATGATCTCCCAAACTAATCTCCCACCAAATGCATTTCTTCCTTGACTGGGGATATGCCCATCCAACAACTTAAGCTTGAAGCTCGAGAATATTTTTCTGCAATCCTTCAGCAGATTGTTAGATCTGCTCATTTTATTTCCTGAATATGTCTTCAATCTATCCCTGCCCTGCACCTCTCCTACCATTACCTCAAAATGGTAGTACCTGAAAACAAAGTGCTTCTTGATTAATGGGGTCGGGCCTGTTGCCATTTGGTGGAGCTACTGATTTCTGCCTTGATGGAATTTACAGACAAGCCTGGCAGACACGCATTAAACAAATAAACATGCATAGTAAATGTTCCAGAGGAGGACATTCCTGATCCTTCTGGTCAAGTTCCCCTGGTGAAGTTTTCAAAACTTGAGGTTAAAAATTTCCAAATTTTCTAGAAAGAGGCCATCTAGATGACTAACGTCACAAATTTGCATCTCACCCTTGTGCAGGGACCATGCTAATCTCCGTGTTGTTCTAATTTTAGTACATGTGCTGCTGAAGTAAGCACAAGCTGACTAAAATGCAGTCAAAAGTACCTATGCGGGTATGTCTGATTCTGTAATATAAATATGGAAAAAAAGGACTAAATTATGAGGTAAATATGGCAATTTACTTTTTTTAAAATATAATTTATTGTCAAATTGGCTAACATACAATGTGTAAAGTGTGCTCTTGGTTTTGGGGGGTAGATTCCCGTGGTTCATCGCTCGCATGCAACACCCAGTGTTCATCCCAACAAGTGGCCTCCTCTATGCCCATCACCCCTTTTCCTCTCTCCCCCAATCCCCCATCAACCCTCAGATTGTTCTCTGTATTTAAGAATCTCTTATAGTTTGTCTTCCTCCCTCTCTGTAACTATTTTTTTTCCCCTTCCCTTCCCTCAAGGTCTTCTGTTAAGTTTCTCAAGATGCACATATGAGCGAAAACATATGGTATCTGTCTTTCTCCGACTGACTTATTTCACTCAGCATAATACCTTCCAGTTCCATCCACGTTGTTGCAAATGTCATGATTTCATTCTTTCTCATTATGGCAATTTACCTTTAATAAAATCAGGCTACGATGGATTTTTGAGCTCATCTTGATTAATGGTTGTCCAAATGAAGTTAACTTTCTGACTAGATATAATGAATCAGGCATTAGATATAATCCCACACTAGATAAAATGCATCAGAATGCCTGAGGTTAGGTCTGCCGATATGAATTCTAAACAAGTAGCCCATGAGCTGTACACATTAACATTAGGAAATTATTAAACCAATTTCAACTCACCAATACTCTGTTCCATTTCCAGCTTCTCTAGTCTGTCCACATTTCTCAGCTGTTGACCTCTTTTTATCTTCAAAGCCAGGAAAGCCAGGAAAGCCAGGAACATCAGGTGGGATCCTCAACCTGCATCTCTCTGATTGTCCTTCTGTGGGCACATCTCCCTCTGCCTGGAGCCAGGAAAATTTCTCTGCTTTGAAAGACACAAGTGATTAGATTGGTTCCACCTGGGAAACCCAGATTACTCTCATTGTTTCAGGATCCTTCAAATTAAACACCTCTGTAAAATCCCTTAAACCATGTAAAGCAACAGAATCAAAAGTTCCAGGGATTAGGAAATCGGCATCTTCGAGGGGAGAGGGACATAATTCCTCCTACCACAATACACATTGTGTACTGACAGCCCTCCTTTTTTATTGAAGTATAGTTTATATATAATGTTATATTAATTTCAAGTGTACAACATGGTGATTCACCATGTTATTGAGAGCCCTTTCTTAGCTGCTCTACATGAAGCAGTGTATTAATCATTAAGTATTAAGCATTGAGCATTTTACCCAAGTGGAAACAAGAGTACACAGAAAACTTCCAGGAGACATACTAAAAAGAGTTTTTCCTACTCAGCTTTTGAGCCAAACTGGAGTCTTAAATTCAAAGGGAGAAGCTGTGTCTTCCAATATTCTACACAGGTCTCCATTTGACCTATTATACTAATATGTGTTTAACTGGATATAAAAATTAAATGGCCAATAGTTTAATGTTCTTAAGGGAGCTTCCTATGGCTATAGGATCTTAAAGTGTTGTCTTAGTAAGTCCTTGAATTGGGATTCTCCAGAGAAATAGAGCCAATAGGATATGTAGAATACAGAAAGAGATTTATTATGAGGGATTGGCTCACACTTATGAAGGTTGAGTAGTCCCATGATATGCTGCCAGCATGCTGGAAGTCTAGGACAACTAGTGGTGTAGATCCAATCCAAACCCAAAGGCCTGAGAACCGGAGGAGCCAGTGGTATAAATTCCAAAGCAAACCTGAAGGCCAAAGAAATTGGAGCACTAAAGTCTGAGGGCAGGAGAAGATGATGTCCCAACTTAAGCAGAGAGGAAATTAACCCAACACCTTTTTGTTCTAGTCAGGCCCTCCATGGACTGGATGATGCCCACCCACATTGGTGAGGGTGGGTCTTTATTCAGTCTACCAATTCAAATGCTAATCTCTTCCAGACAACATGCACAGACACACCCAGAAATAATATTTTACCTGTTCTCTGAACATCCCTTAGCCCAGCCAAGTGGACACAAAAAAGTAACCACTGTTACCAAATGTCTGTGGCGTATTTGAGTGTCATAGAGATAAAAGTTTGGATTAGAGAACCCATCTCTCATTTGGATTACCATCCGTGTACATATATCATGCTAGCCTCAACACAAAATCAAACATGAAGACTTGAAGGCACAGTCCACAATCCTTATTTTAACACAGTCTCCTAAAGTAAATTGCTATCAGCTTTTAATTTGAGACCTACTTGCTCGTATTCTAGTTGTGATATATACCTTTGTAGTTCAGTGGCAAGATTAGGAACTCACTAAGGAATTACGGATTGAAGCAAAGGAGGCGTTGAACTTGAGATGTTGAAATTTTTGGAGAGAGGACAGTTTGTAGTATACATTACAAGTAAAAGAAATAAAAGACAAATGAATTAGGAACTGCTTTATTCTCGAACTGACCACAGTTCCTTTAGGCAAGAAGTGACTCCTGCCACTTTGAAAAGGAAGATGCCATAATCAAAGCTATATAAATGGCAATGCAACAAGGTATTAACTCCCCAAAGGAGAGCACAATCCTTGTTTGTACAAACTGATAGCCCTCCACTCAGAAAACTCCACAATGACTTACCGTTTTCATCACACATACCTACTCAAAGATTAACAAATCCAGTACAGATGTCCATTTGTGGAAAGATGTTCATACATTTCATTCAAACTTATCTGCCTACTGTGAAGACTAAAGAAATCTCTCTTGACTGGTTTCTGCTGGAAGCTTTGGGAGGCAAGCACTCCCTTGAGCACCGGAGTGAATTACATTTGTATCAGGAAGGATTAAAACAGAGATACTTTTTAAATAATGAGGTACTCTGAAATATAGGGTCATGTTCCAAAAAATGATTGGGCTGAGCCCATAATTGGACATTTTACTACATAAAGATCTCCATAAAAGGATGGGTGAAGGAAGTCTATTGTCACTCCAATCCCATTTTGTTATAAATCTCTCTAAATCTACTCGATGTCATTTAAAGTGTATTTGAGGGGCGTCTGGGTGGCTCAGTCGGTTGAGCGTCCGACTTCGGCTCAGGTCATGATCTCACGGTCCGTGAGTTTGAGCCCCGCGTCAGGCTCTGTGCTGACAGCTCAGAGCCTGGAGCCTGTTTCAGATTCTGTGTCTCCCTCTCTCTGACCCTCCCCTGTTCATGCTCTGTCTCTGTCTCAAAAATAAACATTAAAAAAAAACAAAAAAAACAAAAAACAACTTTAAAGTGTATTTGAAAGGAGGACATGATAGTCTTGCCTATTAAACAAGATACCAGAAATGTTCTCCCACATACATTTCTTGGTTAAAGCTCAGATGTGTTTCCCAGAGGTGACTGTATCATCAAAGAATGCTTTTAGTGGCTTCTCACAGAGCTCATAAAGGAATTCTGAATGTTGAACAAGCTGTGATAAAACAGTAGCAACAGAGGGTGTCAAACATCAGGCACAGTTTAACAAGGAGACTTAGCTCCTGTTAACCAAAATGATTCTGTTTACACAACAATTGATCAAGGCTTTGTAATTCATACACCTCAGCAGGCATCCTTTTTCCCCTGTTCTTTTCCTTTTTCTTTTCTTTCTCTTTCTTCTCTTCTCTTCTCTTTTCTTCTCTTCCTTCCCGTCTCTTTTCTTTTCTTTTCTTCTGATTCACAGAGGAGTAGTGGAAAACTTTCTGTCTCCTCATGACCCCACCCTTCACATGACATACAGCCATAAAAAGTGTCATGTAGCTTATTAGAAAGAAAAAAAAAATAAAATCTCAAAAGATGAAATTGATTGGGCAGAGCTGGGTAGTGATTAGAGAAGAGAAGACAAAGATCACATAGTAAACTTACCTACCACAAACCTTTAACAGCACACAGATGCCTGTGAATTTGGCATCTCCATCCCTAATGTTTAAGGTGTTTGAATATATTCTCCTGGCTGCTCTTAAACGTCTGTAGTCCTATCACCTCCATGGTCCACAAAGTGAAGTAGCTATTTTTCCTCTCATTAGTTTGTTTCTGCGTAACTGTTTTTTGTCACTTTTACCATCATTCTTCCCAGGCTAGACACCTTGAAACCATCTTTTACTTCAAGGCAAAATATGTAAAGGACGCTCAGTTTCTCTTAGCTGTTGTTCAAAGATTCATAGTGTAGGCACATTCCAGAAGCTTAAACACATCTTGATGGAGCTTGATGTAGGGAACCAACCTGGGGAAAGACTCCCATTTTTTAAATCAATCATTAAAAACTTCACAATAAAGTTACAAAATAACTGAAATATTTAGAGGTGGTGAAAGAGGACTTCGACTACCACCAGTTTGACCTCAGTCTATACCATCTAATAGATGAAGTTCTTCTTTCCAGCTCATCTCTTAACTCAGGCAAAAGACCCTATGGATAAAGCATCTCTTGATGGGAACCAAAACTACACCATTAAGTGTAAGGACTGCCCTGAACCAGCAAGACCCCCGTGACTGACCCCACGACAATGATCATTTTGACATTTGCTGCTTACCTGCCTATACCCACCGACTTTTGTGACACATTTTCCTTATATAAACCGCGAGGTATTTTGGCACTTTGGAGACAGTCTGCGAGAAGTTAGTCCTCTGTCTTACCCTTGTTGGCCCCACTGATATAAATTCCTTTCTGGTTTCACCACCAGCTGGTTTTCCTGCCTTTGTATTTTCTTAGTGGTGAGTGGCCAAACCTGGTCTGTTTGGGACCCCTGGAGACAGAAGTTCTTGCACTCCTGTGCCTCAGCTACGGTGGTTGGGAAGTGACAACAAAAATTATCAATAGCCATTTTACTGAAGGTGCTTTGTGATGTCAATATTCTTCATACATGTAACTATTATTTAAATGAAATGCATCCAAGGGCACCTGGGTGGCTCAGTCGTTGGAGCATCTGACTTCAGTTCAGGTCATGATCTCATAGTTCATGAGTTCGAGCCCTTCATCGGGCTCACTGCTGTCAGTGCAGAGCCCACTTTGGATCCTCTATCCCCCTCTCTGTCTGTCTCTTCCCTGCTCACGCTCTCTCTCTCTGAAAAATGAATAAACGTTAAAAAAAAATAAATAAATAAAACCCCTCCAACAGTTTTTTTCCCCAATAATCTATATTCCTCTGAAGATCTAACAAAAATCTTTAGTATAATTGCAATAATCAAGCAGTTTCAAGATATCTATCTGTATTCTTTACTCACATAAATCTGTTTTTTCTGAGGTGCAGTCCTCCAAGAAATGCCTTGCTGGCCAACAACATAGCAGGAAGAGATCAATTTTATCATTCCTTTCTAGCCATCATCTTCATTCATGGTTCTGACATTTTCCCATTCCTCTGAGATTTGCACCTGTGGTGCCATTCCAATCAGGGGGAAGCTGGCAGCATGGGTAGTGAAAGAATTCACCCAATGCAGAACAAAGGAGATATAGAAGTTTATTGAATATGCTGCAAGGGAGAATCAGGCAGGACAGCAAAGGAGAGACTGTCTGCCACAAGGCAGTAGTGAGGGGCTCTAGTTACAGGGTGGAGTGAGGGAGTATGGAGATAAACGGAATTTTCCCTTTTTTGGTAACTGTACCTGATTGTAAGTAGGCCACTGGTTAGTTTGGGTCTATGGTCATTTCAAGGTAGGTCACTTCATGCACCTGTTTGTATTCAGCTTGCTGGTCACTTTTGCCTTGCTCAAGTTTCCATTGCTCAAGCCTGTTGCCCAAAAGCAGCCTCTACAGCACCCATTTAGATGACTTGATTTTTGTTCCAAGGTATACGTGTTGTTGCACTGCCCTTGAGAACGGTGCAAGTGAAAATGGCCTAAACTTTTACACAACAAAGTGAAACAACTGTGTGGCTTAAGTATACCTGAAGACAAACAAATGGACAAATTGCTCTCTCCATATTTCTTTGGTTCTATTGATTGGATGAAATTATTAATATTATCAGAGATATTTAATATCAAATTATGAGACCTATCCCAGAAAATTAAAAGCATTAGTTCTCCAAGAATGAATTCAATAATTCAGTTTGTTTCTAGCAAATAGACATAATTCCCCCTCTTTGGGGAAGACTAGCACAGCCCCCCACATAGATTGACATATATTACCTTGGGTGAGGGGCAGAAGGTGAAGTTTAAGCCTATGGTGAAGCAAGAGGTTGACCATGAAGAGAAACATCTCTTTTACCCAATAGAGGAACAAAGCAAGAAAAAAAAAAGTTGAAAACAGAGAGTGTTTTAACAGATTTGCAATTTAATATCTGGTTTTGTTTATTTTCCATACTATGTCCTTAATCCGATGATCTCTTCTCACAGCACAAATTGAATGCTATCTCCAAAAATACAACACAACAAATATCACCATTCACACTTTTCCAAGACATCCTAAATGCTGATTCTTTCAAGACAATTTAGATTCATTCTATGGAAAAGAAAGGACATTTGTTTAACTCTCTTTACCTAGAAAGATGTATTCAGATAAAATTGTTCCTTGGCATTCCATAGACAATGGTCAAAAAGTTTTCTAGAATTTATGCCTTATTTAGTCCCTATGTCATCAGAGGCCTTGTACACTGCAAAAAGTCAAGAACTAAAGAGCCACATAAAATTGCATCCGGGTGGTAGATTCCAGGATGTTAAGAAACAAAATCAACAGAATGTCACTATCATACTGCAACCATACCCAAACCCATACATGTCTCATAATCCCAGGGAGACCCAACCTTCATTGTCACTGCACATATTGCATTCATGCCAGGATTGCAACTATAGCATGCATGTGGAAAGATCTACCATGCAAGCAGGCACTACTATATATATTCCTCCTCTAATGCTGAAACTGGATAAAACAAAAAACCAAAAATAAGGCCTAGAAGTATTCAAATGGGCATCAGTGGGACACAAACAATTTAATTCAATTCAATGCAAACTTCAGCTCCTTTTGCTCTGATGTTTTGGCTCTTTTAGTTCCTTAAAACTATTGACCTTCCCCCACTTGACAATGAACTAAGACTGAACTTCCACCCACTCAAATTCCTTTTCTTCCTGCATTTTGACGCATGGTCTAAATCCTAGTACCCAGTAAATGATTCCTCCCTTCCTCTTTAGTATCACCAACTTCTGCTTAATGCTTCATGAGATACTACAATCTGATCAGATTTGGAGTCTGTTGAACAAAATGAAATTAAGCAGTATGTGAAGGTGGGGGCAATGGAGCAAATGAATCGTGAAATACTGAATGACTACCATTTGTTTAGGACCCTATTAGATCTGGTGATGCTGCTATGAATGATCCCTGTACTCAGCTTGGAATCTGAGGAGAATAGACTAACAAACACATAAGAGGAGAAGGCAAGACAGCCTAGTCATGAGCCAAAGCGTGCAGTCCAGAGTTGCCGTGCTAGAAAGGTTCAAAGGAAGAGTGTCAATGGAGTCTACAGAAAAGGTATATAACACAATAGACCAGCCAAAACTAGGTAAGGAAGACAAGAAAGATTCAGATAGGTAAAAAGAAAAAGGACACGCATTCCAAGCAACATGAATAGGACGAATAAAGGCAAAGACATGCAAAGACATGAGGAGGATGATAGTGAGATCACACTAAGAAAACGTGTGTATGTCACCATGTTGCCAAAGGAGAGGGAATCTGCATAGTGGTTACAAGTGAGCTGAAATATACAAGGAGAGGCCTGGCTCTTGATAAAATTTTGGTTTGGAGAAAATAGAAGGCTACTTTAGGCTAATGAACAGATGTATTAGGATAACAGGACCCCATGTTTCAGAAAAAACCCATAATCTTAGTAGTTTGACATAATAAACATTTATTTCTTGGGGTGCCTGGGTGGCTCAGTCAGTTAAGCGTCCGACTTTGGCTCAGGTCATGATCTCACAGTTTGTGAGTTCGAGTCCCGCGTCAGTCTCTGTGCTGACAGCTTGGAGCCTGGAGCCTGGTTTGGATTCTGTGTCTCCTTCTCTCTGTGCCCCTCCCCAACTTGTGCTCTGTCTCTCTATGTCTCTCAAAAAATAAATAAATGTAAAACAAAAAATAATAATAATAAATAAATAAATACATAAATAAATAATAAACATTTATTTCTTACGTACAGGCAATCCAAACCAGGTGTTTCTGACTGGAGAAAATTTGTGTTGGGGTTGATTAAAGAAATGGCATCATAGCTCATATATAGCTTTCTACCAACGTATATATCTTATAAATTCACTCAGCAAACATCTTTTAAGTACCTACTATATACTAGGCACTACGCTTGACTGACACTGGAAATACTGACTGGGGCAAAAGACATGGTCCCTGCCTTTGATAGCCCTCAGCTGCTGAGGAAACCAGACAACAAGAAAACAAATGAGTATTACATCGTCTGCTGTGGACCACAAAGGAAGGAAGTATTTCACAGATTGTGGAAGCACAGAGCTCAGATTAGAGCTCTGTAGTGAGAGTTACATGACTGTCCAGTGGGAACACTTGCTCTAGTAAATGCTTGAAATAAACATTGTAAATCCCCTGAGTTCAATAGAAAAACACCTGACTTTTATCAGTTGATTCTTACTGGCTACAAAGGTACCCGCCATGCCACTATTCTCCAAATTTGGGTGTTTATTTTTCTGTGTCTTCTTGTGGCATTATAAGCATATCCTTTTTTTTTTTTAATTTTTTTAATGTTTATTTATATTTGAGAGGGCGGGGTGGGGGTGGGAGGGAAAGCTTGAGCAGGGGAGGGACAGAAAGACAGAGAATCCAAAGCAGGTTCCAGGCTCGCAGCTGCGAGCTGTCAGCACACAGCCCAACGCAGGGCTCAAACACGACCTGAGCTGAAGTCGGACGCTTAACCGACTGAAGCACCCAGGCACCCCAAGCATATCCTATTTTTGATGGCCATTCCTGGACGAAACATCGTCACTTTTACACAGGTACACCACCACTGGGAACAAGGAGACAGAGGTTCTTGTTCCAACTCTCCCAGTGACTAGGTGTGTTTGTCTTGAAGACTCATCAGGGCTTTAGTTTTCTCCTTATACGAAAATCTACCAAGTCCCTTCCAGCTCCAGCTTGAAATACATACTTCTAATGTTCCGATCAAAATTTCATTTCTTCTCAGAACATTTCTTCTCAGAACAGTGTATTTGACACCGTCATGCTATTTACATAGTTACGTAGAAACAGTAGAGTGCACTGGCTTCCGGTGTGAGATTTGAAGTCACTCTGACTCGGTTCAAATCCTGCAAAATACTCTTTTCAGCTGTGTGGGCAAAGTAGTAAACCTCTTTGGGTATTAGTTTCTGTGAAGTGGAGATAATAGGACTTATGTCGTTTGGTTGATATCAAGATTAAATAAGCTAATTTAGAGAGGCCCAAACCTTCTCTGTTCCCAGACCTCTGTAAGAGGTCTATTTATGTCTTCATAATTCTTTTTGCTGTGTCCCCAGGCCAAATGACATAGTGAATAGTTCTACTTCTTAAGTAACTACGTCCAAACAACCAACAAGTATTTGTGTCCTAGCAACTTACAGCAATAGCCACTGGAAAACATAGAGCATATTACATTTTTTAAATGGTAGTGCAAAGATAAAACATTATTGCAAGACATATATGTGATCCAAGTTTGAATCTGCAAAATAGTTTGAACTAGAAGTTACCACAGTATCCAACACATATCAAGTACTCCAACATCTCTCTTAAGCATTTGAAATTCCTCAGAGCCCCAGTCAGTTTGCTACAACGATCCACTGGTACAAAGTTTGGAAATCACAGAGCTAATTTATTTAAAGCATGTAGAACAGTGCCTGGCACTTACCAGCATTCAACAAATGTTGGCCACTTGTCAATTTTTTCCCTGATTCAAACAACTTAAGAGGTAAGTTTAAGTTTTATTACAACTATCTTGAGATTAGGAAACTGAGCTTCCAGAAGGTCAAGTATTTCACCAAATGACACTAGGAAGTGGAGAAAACAGAATTTTTATTCAGGTTTACCTGGAGCCAAAGCCTATTTAAACTCTTTCTAATATTTCATACTGCTTTCTTTCAGTTCAATACCTAGCTATCCTGATACATATTAAACTTCATTATGCCCTATAAACAGATTTAAATTCGTATGTTAAATCACGTAACATTTCAAACAGAAGAGCACAAAAGATAATATCAAACTGGTACCAAAATTTTACAGGTGTGAGCATTTTGCCATATTTGTTTCAATTTTTGTTTTTCACTAGGTAGGCCTCACACCCAACATGGGGCTTCAACTCAAGACCCTGACATCAGAAGTCACATGCTCCACGGACTGAGCCAACCAGGCACCCCAATGAAACAAATAAAGCTATGCTCTAACTTACCAGCCTCTGTCTATTCCATCTTTATTCCTCCCTTCTCAGATGGAACCACTGTTCTGAAGCTGATAACATCGCTGTGCACATTTTTTTTCTCTCATATACATATACATGCATGATGTATGATGTATGCATGATGTATGCATGATGTCTATCAACGATGCATATTCTGGAAGGCTGAGATCTATGTTTATGTTTACTTTTCACTGTTGTGTCCCCCATGCCTAGAACAGAGCCTAACACCTGGGGGGAACTCTATAGATTTTTTGAATGATTAAACTACAGAAATGTTGTTCACATTCTTAAATGAATATAAACATTATCACATTATGTATTCTCTTGCAATTTGCTCTTTTCCAACATTATATTGTTGAGATCAATCATATTGATATGTGTAAATCTAGTTCAATCATCTTAACTGCTATGTGGTATTCCATTTTATGAATAAACAGCATATAATCTGTTTCCCCCAAGGACATGTAGATTTTACTGTATTAAAACACACTGCATTAAACATCGTTGTACAAATTATAGTAGTATTGAGATATTTTCTCATATTCATCAGGTTGATAACATTTACTATAAGGAAAAATCTAAGTATTGGTGGTAACTGTTATACATTGCTGGTGGGAGCTTGGCAAGACTTAGTCAAATTCGAGATACTTAGATCCCATGATCTAGCAATACCACTCCTAGGTATAGGTTGACAAGGACCAGAGTACAAGAATGTACAAGCTCAATACTTTTAACAATAAAAGTTACTTTCTATTTTCTCTTGTTTTTGTTATGTATGAATGCATAGCAAATTTACCCCAAAAATTAGTGGCTAAAGATAGCCATTTTATAATCATCATGAATCCTATGGATCAGTGATTGAGAAAACAAATGGTGGGGACAGCTGTATCTGCACCATGATGAGGCCTCAGCTGGAAGGAATTTAAGCCTAGTGGAAATCATCTGGAAATATCTTTATTCACATGCCTGATAGTTAATGCTGGCTGTTATCAGGAACCTCAGCTGGAGCTCTTTAGATAATCTAAATGTGGTGTCTTCATTTGGCCTGGGCTTCCTCACAGCATGGTGGCCTCAACCACCTGCTATGGAGGCTCCGAGTCCCACAGCAGATTGTGCTGAGAGGACCATGTGGAAACCTTACCATTTTTTTTTTTTTTTTTTTTTTTGGTGATCTACTCTCAGAGGCCACATGACATTCCTTTGACCACAGTCACTGGCCCACCCATATTAACACATTTCCACTGTAGACATGGGCCTGCACAGAGTTAAGCACTTCTAGCATAGACACATGCCCCACAGACTGAAACAGAATGATAGGCCTCATCTCTCAATGGGAGGAGTAGCAAAGAACTGAAGGGACGAGAAACACTATTGTAGCCATTTTCGGAAAAAAATAACATCTGCTACATCTCTTCTGCCTTCTTCCTCACCCCCCCTCTCTTTTTTTCCATTTCCATTATGTTCCCTGAAAATATTAGGCATTTGGGCCTCTGTAAAAATCTGTATGTCATATATAACTTCTAACTCATGCCATCATTTATGATCACAATTTTCCAAGTATGAAATAGTATTTTTATCAGCCTTTGCCACCACATACTATGTCAACTTATTTCCCTAAATGGTTTTGTTCTTGAATGATAAACACGTGAAGCAAGCATTTACTTGCAGTATTCCTGCAGGCCTTGACCTGTTGTGCTAGACATAATTACCTTTCATGTTTTAGCCTTCTTGTGTCTGTAGTAGGTTCTGCTCTTGTTAGAAAGAGCTAGATAAAATTAATATTTGTTCCATTACTATTTTGCTATTGTTTGGTAGAAAACACATCTCATGACTTATGTTTCATACTTCTATTTGTAGTAAATGTATGTATGACGTTCTGAATCACCCTACATGTTCTAGACAATCTTAGCATTTTCTTTTGTATTCTATTTTAGACTTTATGTATCAGCACATTGCCTTCTGAAATAAATTGTTAGCCTCTCAACCTAAAAATTACATTGGCATCTTTAAACGTCATCTCAGGAAATCCTTGTTCTTCTAAAATAAATTTACCTTTCTTTAGGGATTTCCCCACGGTCTGCGGTATATTCAAACGCCCTATATAACCTTAGGGATTTTCCAACCTCATGAGTGGGTCTGATACTCAGAAATTAAAAATTTTATTATGTGTGGCACTCAATATCTTGTTTTCTTTTCTATTTTCTAGATCATCTAAGATGTTCAGGGCTTTATTTGATACTTAATTTTAGAAATAGCCTTTGGCCTAATTAATGGAATATCCCTTTTCTTTTTCTTCTTACCCTGTCAAGTCCCTGAATCTACTGTATAGCATATGCTAATATTTATTCATCTCAGTGACCACATTTTGTTTTTAACAAAATATAGCAACTCTAAAGATTCTGTGAAAACACCATTCAAAGAGTAAAAAAGAAAGGTGATGGAAAAAAGAAGGAAGCAAATGGCAAAAGTGTTTAAATGAAAGATTGATTGAATTGTCTGCCTCTTTCAGTTGGGCAATGAGAGCTTCTCTTTCTCCTCTCCAAACATTCTACTCCAGCTACAGCAACTTCTCTGCATTTCCCTCTGTCTCTGTACATACAGATTATAATGTAGAATGATTATGATCATTCTTAGATGAATGATCTTCCCCTTCTGAAGAAATCTTACTCTTGGTCCACATGTTATTTTCCCTGTATCAAATCACGGTTTCTGGTCTGTTTCAAGCGTACAGTTATTTTCGTGTCATACCGAACAGCTAATTGTGTGTTGATCTCTCCCACAGAGTTCCTCAGAGCTGGACCCATGTTTACTCATTTCTGTAACCCTAGTACCAGACAAATATTTGTTTAACCAGTGTATAATACATGACTAAATGTATGACCTTAATAAGGGACTTAGCCTATGTGTGCTTTCCATGTTATAGAATGGAAATGATAATAGTATTTAATTTAAAAGACTGTTTTGAGGATTAAATGAAATAATCCATGTCGAACACAATGCCTGACACATAATTCATATTCAGTAAATACCAGGCTGTTGTTGTGATATAGATTTTTGAAAAATATTGCATTAATTACCAATATCCTATAATTATAAGTGGTCATGAAAATGTTTCATTTTCTAAGTTTTTAAAAAAAATTTCCAGATGGTCTAAAATCCAACGTTAAACAAGTAGACGTGTTTACCACTACAATGAAATATCTTTCAATAGAAAGACTCTATGAAGGGTCTCTCTTTCTGTAAAAAAAAAAATGCCGATTTGCTATATGACATCATAAAGTGCCTACAGGGAAAAAATATCAGAAGGACTGCTAATACTTCTGGCCATCAATGTATTCTCTGTTTGACTCTGGGATCTAACATGTCTTTCTTGGTAGCTCTTTTATCAGTTCTCCTTTATCATGCAAATCATCAGATGTATTTCATGGCTTAAATTTTTTACATTAAAAAATCAGAATAGATTAATTTACTGATAGTAGCTGTTTTTACTACAGACAACTTTCATGAATAAATAAAGCTTATGAGATACAGGCCTTGACCTGTTGTTGCTCGTTCTAAGAACAGAGCATGCTTTGATGAGAACATTTCTTAAAAATAACAAAGGAATTAGAGATTCTGAAAAGCTGGCCTCCAGCTTTGTTTTCTAAATTGTTAAAAAGTGGAATGGGGGAACAAGATCCATGCATATAAAACAGATGCAGATCTTAGCCAGTGGATTTGAAAGAAGTGAGTTTTACTCTTTAACTATTTTCTAAATAATAGATGTGTTCAGGTAAATATTAAATATGCCAATTGCTCATACCCTGCATTTAGAATGTTGTATGTTAAGATATTCAATTATCTTGCCAGTAATAATATTCCAGAAGCCAAGTTTTATGTTGTAATGTCAATATGTCCAATTCCATCTTTCTTTTTTGTTCCAGTACACCAAGTACAGGATGTAGATAAAGGTATTTTTGAGGTATATTTATTTAGAGGGATTCCAGTGAGAAAACTTATTTTACCATCCATCTATAAAATTCTTACTAACAGTTATCAGACTTCCCAAAATGGACAGGTTGATTGAAAACATACTTGTGACCAACTTCACCCAAAGGAAGAAGGAGGAGGAGGAGGAGGAAAAGGAGAAGGGGAATGGGAAGGAGAAGAAGGTAAAGGAGAAAGAGAAGAAGGAGAGGAGGAGGAATATAGAATTTGAAATGGCTGAATGGTTTGTCTTTTCTAGTATCATGCAATTGATCTAATTACTGACTTCTGAAATTATATGGACCAATCATTGCGTAACTCAGATATTTCACTTATTTTAACAACTGTGGCAGTTAAGTCATCTGTAATCTACGCATATCCAGTATTTTTTTTACTAAACCATTTTACTCAAACACAAAGATCCTGAATAACATATCAGATGATTCAACAAAGACAAAGAGGGCAGGAAAAGGAAAAAGGGAGTTGAAAAAAAATTATTAGCATGGATTTTTTTAACTTAGAGTCTTCACCAAAATCTCCTTCATTATGGAGATCATACTTTTTAGTTAAATGGGCAATAGGAAGGGAATGAAAAGGATTGTTTCTATTAGTGAGGATAGGCTAAGTTTATGCTGTACTAACAAACAATACCCAAATCTCAGTGGCTTAACTCAAGAAAAGACTATTGCTTATTTTTCTCAATTACGCAACATCCTCTGTGAATTCTATGATGTACACTGCTTGCTGTAGGAGGTAATAGAGAGGACATGACTGCTGTTTGACCCTCAAGCTGGACTTGGGCAATCAGAGCCTCCTCATCTTCTCCTGTCCTTGAAATGTACATTCTGCCTACTGTTTGCACAGTGGGAGCTGTTCCAAGGACATAAGTGAGAGTAAGGTGTTATTGAGATCATCTGGATGGTATATATGGCCAATACCTGTTAAGGTCTTTATATAAACTTTTACAATTCTGGTGGGCAAGAGGTACCTGGGTGGTTCAGTCAGTTGAGGGTCTGACTTCAGCTCAGGTCATGATCTTGTGGTTTGGGAGTTTAAGCCCTGAATCAGGCTCACTGCTGTCAGCACAGAGCCCACTTTGAATCCTCTGTTCCCCCTCTTTCTCTGTAACTCCACTGCTTAGGCTCTCTCTCTCTCTCTCTCTCAAAAAATGAGTAAAACATTATTATTTTTATTTTTTTAGTTCTGGTGGGCAGGTACAGAGCTCTACTCCTCTTGTGGCTATCCAAGATAAACCTCTCACGTATGTTCCCTTGCTTATTCAAACTGCCACCTACCAATCTGGACCGCTCTGCCCTTTTCTGTGGTCTCCCCATGCCCTCCCTATACAGGTTCCAGTTTGAGAATCGGTACTGCTTCAACCATTCGTATACCATCTGCCCACAAAGCCCCCTCCGTATTTGCTGCAGCAGGAGGATAAGAAGACGAGGATCTCATGTGCGTGGTTAGATGCTTCAGCCCAGAAATGACACTGGCAATTGAATGTCTCATCCCCTAAGTCATTCCACTCGCAGCTCATGGGGCTGTTTTGTTTGCCTAGAAGGATAGGAGATCCAGGCATTGGTGAAATACTAGAAATGTTTACCATGGGATTCTGATGGAACCTAACACAATGATTTCCCCATAATAGTCACTGCATATTAAATTGACTTCAATTTCAACTAAGCAAATAATTTAGTCTTAATCTGGGTTTTATGTTTGTACCTGGGGTCTTGGCTGTGCCACTGTTGGAATTCACATGTGTCGGGGAAGCCTGGAACTTTGGTGGCATGGGCCTACCAAAAGTCCATGTGCAAGAGTAATGGAGAGATTAGTGTTGAGAGGACCCTAAGGGAAGAGAGTTAAGATTAAAGTGTTCCAATAACAGATTAGTGATTGGAGAAGAGGGAAGTCCAAGTAGTGTTGGGTGAGTGGTGCTTTTACTTAGAGCAAATGAAAGAGCTGGTCCACTCTTAACTCCTAAAGGCATGGGGTCCAATTTTCTCTACTTTGGGTACCCATTTAGCAAATACAATGTAATACAATGCAAGGGGGTCTTTCACAAGCTTTGATCTTCAACAGAAATTGACAGGAAGAAAGCTGAAGAGTCAGCATCAGTAGCTAACGATGCCTGGCAATAAATGGTGATACCCAGTAGAAGCGGCCATAGTGCCAAGCAGTCATGCCAGTGACCAGGAGACACAGTGGTGCCTAGAGGCTTAGGACCACTTTGAAAGTGGTAGTGCCCAATAAAAGCAGTACAGTGGCCCAGCATGTGGGGACAGTGATACAACAACAGGATACAGAATGGGGCCAAAGTAGAAGAGTAAGAAAGTGTATTCTTTTTTTAAAAAAAAAAAAATTTAACGTTTATTTATTTTTGAGACAGAGAGAGACAGAGCATGAACAGGGGAGGGGCAGAGAGAGAGGAAGACACAGAATCTGAAACAGGCTCCAGGCTCTGAGCTGTCAGCACAGAGCCCGACGCAGGGCTTGAACTCATGGACCGTGAGATCATGACCTGAGCCGAAGTCGGACGCCCAACCGACCAAGCCACCCAGGCGCCCTGAAAGTGTATTCTTAATACAGGGTAACTGAGCAGACTTTCTGGTAGTACCTTGCTCAGATCCACCTTGGTAGGCAAGGCCATCCCCCAGCTGTGGGGCACGTTAGCTGCTCGATGTTCATAGCTGGCCCCTATCTAGAGAAGTGTCTCCAGCCAAATGGGAGTTCTCTTGACCAGGAGATGGCATCCCTCTAGAACACAGAGTGCTGTCCACACTGACTGACCTGGGATATAAAAAGGTTGCCCTGCTTGCCTTGAGGTTGCATCAATTCTGGTGCTGTTCCCATGCCAGACCTCCCTATGGGATCAGGCTAAAGCTACTTTCTAACTGAGGCTGCATATCCTTGCTTAACTCCATCTTTTACATTATCCCATTCTCTTTTTTCCCTCCAGGTGGCTGAAGCCCTAACATAGTCTCTGCATCTAGAGAAACCACCATAAATAATGAGGAAATATGAGCAGAAGAAAGACAGTAGATTTCCCCCCAAAGAGGTAGCATATGCACTGAGAGCGAAGAAAGCCTTCCTCTTACTTAACATTTTGTTCTCATTCGTGGTTCAGCCAGGAAAGCTTACCTCTCTCCTCAATGACAGTAAATCTTACCCATCCTATTAGACCAACCTTAAGGCCACAAGCTTTCATGCAATCTTTCCATATCACTCGAGCCCCCAGTGGTATTCTCTGAAGTTTAATGCTGTTTATTGTTTGTGTCATTAATTCAGCAACTGATCCCTCAATATTGTGACATTTTAACATCTCTTCTAATAATTTTTTCTTTTTTTAAAACTTTTTAACGTGTATTTATTTTTTGAGAGACAGAGAGAGACAGAGCATGAGCAGGGGAGGGGCAGAGAGAGAAAGGGAGTCACAGAATCTGAGGCAGGCTCCAGGCTCTGAGCTGTCAGCACAGAACCCGATGCAGGGCTCCAACCTGTGAACTGTGAGATCATGACCTGAGCTGAAGTTGGATGCTTAACTGACTGAGCCACCCAGGTGCCCCAATAATTTATTCTTCTAATAAATATTAAGCACTTACTATACCAGACACTGGGTGATGAAAACAAGACAAGGCACTACTTTCCATCATTTGCCTTTAATAAAAAATATGGATAATATAAACCCACTACAATATTTTGAAGTACATGAATAATACAGTGTGAGAATTAGGGATATTTTCACAAAGTAAGTATAGTAACTGTGCTTTGAAAGAAGATTAGAAGTTAAAGAGGGATAAGACATTTCAGGTAAAGGCATTAAAAAATGGCACAGTCCAGAAACTGAGATTGACTTACTGGTTACTTAGTTCATGTGTTATAAGCAGGAAGAAGAGAATAGGAGAAATAAGTGCAGAAAGGAAAGTAGGATCCTGACCGTAAAAGACCTTCTTTGGCACACCAGGAAATTCAAGTTCTATCCAGTAGACAATAAGAACCCAGCAAGTGGTGGGGTGCCAGGGTGGCTCGGGAGGTTAGACATCGGTCTCTTGTTTTCGGCTCAGGTCCTGATCTCATGGGCCATGGGTTCGAGCCCTGTGTCAGGGTCTGAGCTAGCAGCTCAGAGCCTGTTTGGGATTCTCTCTCTCTCTCTCTCTCTCTCTCTGCCTCTCTCTCTCTCTCTGCCCCTCCCCCTCTCTCTGCCCCTCCCCTGCTCACTCGATCTCTCTCTCTCAAAAATAAATAAATAAACATAAAAAAAAAAATCTAAAAAAATGGAGGGAGTTGGCTGGATGATTCAGTTTGTTAAGCATATGACTCTTGGTTTTGCTCAGGTCATGATCTCATGGTTTGTGGATTCGAGCCCCGCATTGGGCTCCACACTGATAGGGCAGGGCCTGCTTGCGATTCTCTCCCTCTCTCCCTGCCCCTCCCCCACTCATGTTTTTTCTCTTTCTCGCTCTCTCTCTTTCTCATTCTCTCTCTAAAAATAAATAAATAAACTTAAAAAGAAAGAACCAGCGACGGTTGGTAACTCTAGCATGATGCTTGTACATACTCTACTATAATCCATCTTTCACAAGTCTTTACCTCCTATAATTTCAAAATAAGGCAACCTTTCCTTCAAAAATGTATAAACCCTCTTAGACATAAAGTATAGAGTGCAACAGAATGATGATCTCTGTATGTTCCTCCCAGCTTAAGAAATATTTCAACAGTTTCCATTACTCTCTCCTCGGATAAAACCTTTCTCCTGAACATAGTGTTTATCAATCCATCCTTTATTTTCCCCATGTTTACTGCATATAATGTACACACGTATAAGCACCTGGATATTTTCTTCTGTGCCTTGCTATCATTACTATCATGCTTGTGATATCGTTCCTACAAATGCATCCACTTTCGCTGATACGTAGTGTTTTACTCTGTTGATATACTGCACTTTAGTTTTCTCCTATTAAATATATACTTTATTTCCAGCTTAACCATTCTAAATGCTGCCATTATGAGATCCCATTACATGTTTCTTTGTCTATATGTGGGAGAGAGGGTATAGAAATGAAATTTCTCGGTCACTTGATATGCATATTTACAGCTCTACTCAATATGGCCAAATTGTCATCTAAAGTGATTATGCCAATTCTTACTCCTGCCATCAGTGTGTAAGTATTCTTTTTAAAAATTTTTTTAATTAATTTTTTTTTTCTATTTGAGAGAGAGAGACCACAGATAGGGGAAAGGAATAGAGAGAGAGAATTCTAAGCAGGCTCCACACTCAGCACGGAGCCTGATGTGGGGCTCGGTGTCAAGACCCTGGAATCATGACCTGAGCCGAAATCAGGAGTTGGACCAACTCAACCACTGAGCCACCCAGGCAGGCACTCCAGTGGATAAGCATTCTTACTGCCCCTCATTCTTTGCAATAGTTAGTGTTACCACTAAATTTTACAGTATCTCACTGTAAAATTAGGATTTCATTATGGGGCAAGTTTTCCCTTTCCTATTTATGAGATTTTCTCTCCTTTACCATTTTTCTATTGGGTTGTTTTTTCTTTTTGATTTCTTATCAGAGATATGTGCTACAAACGTCTGTTTAAGTGTGAGGTTTATTTTTGTATTTCATTTATTGTATGCTTTTTTGAGACCCAGGTATTTTCATTTGAATATGATCAGGTATGAAGCCAGTTTTTATATTTGTGCTTTTTTATTTGCTTGCTTCTAACATCCTTCCATATTCAAGTACACGAAAATACTGTCCTATATTTTCATCTATTTACTCAAAGAATTACTTTTCTCATTTAGATACTAACATTTTAAATTTATTTTTATATAGTGTGAAATACAGACCTTATTTTCTTTTTATGTGGGATTCATGTACATTACTAATAAGTTTTTCTGTTCTTCTGGAGCAAATTGAGAAATAGAAGCAGAAGTCAGATAAATAGAACACAGAATATCATCTTTACTACTGGAAAAAAGGTGATAGGAGGTTATGATTTTATATCTGAAGCCAGAAGGGCTTGCTAAGAATTTAGTGCTAGGTTAGGTATAGTTATTGCTACATTCTGAATGTTTGTGTCCCTCCAAAATTCATCTGTTGAAATTCTAATGCCTTAACATGATGGTATTAGGAGGTGGGGCCTTTGGAAACTGATTAGGTCACAAAGGCCTAAATTCATAAAAGGGATTAGTGCCCTTACAAAAGAGCGCCACCTGGCTCCCTTCTACCCCGTGAGCACACAGTGAGAGCACAGCTATCTGTGAACAAGGAGACAGGTTCTCACCAGACACCAAACCCACAGGTGCCTTGATCTTGGACTTCCCAGAGCCCAGAACTATGAGAAATAAATTTCTCTTGTTTATAAGCCACTTCATTTATGGTTTGTTAGAGCAGCCTAAACAAACTAAAACAGTTATTGACCTAGCCACGGACACAGATGCGACCCTATTGGCATCCTACTTAAGTAGCAGACCCGTGTGAAGGAGGGCAGATAGGAACACACCCCCTCCACAAGGAGGCAGATCCTAAGAGAGCAGTGAAGATGTTGCTTATTAAAGCAAGCTCTACAATCTCTCTTAAACTCAACAGTCAAAAGTATCCTTACTCATTCCAAGATTTGGAGTCAGGAAGGAGTGAGAGAAGAAGACAGAAGGGTTATTTTAGCTGAGGGTCCTCAATTGGAAACATAAAAAGTAAGTGATAGAGTCTTTCCCCCTTAATACTTGAATCACAGTGTACCTGTAAATCCTAAAACCATATAAACATGAGAAGGAGGGGTAGCCACGTTAGGCTGTGTAAAAACCTATAAAGTCAAACAGAAACGAGTTTCAAAAAAAACAGAGATAAGCCTGTTCAAGATAGTAAACTTACTTCTGAATATTTGGTTTCCAGTTCTACTATGGCCTGCCAGTACTTTATTCCTTGTTTCTGGGTGACTAAATTTGCCTATTGTACCCTTACCATAACTTGCTCTTTTCTCCTGAAATGAAATTCAGGAATGAATTTCAGAAATGAAATTCCTGAAATGAATTCACACTCCTTGCAATTGTACAATCCATAATCACAACATAGAGAGAGAGAGAGAGAGAGAGAGAGAGAGAAGAAGAAGAAGAAGAAGAAGAAGAAGAGGAGGAGGAGGAGGAAGGGGAGGGGGAGGAGGAAACAGCAGAAATAAACTGACATCCATGAAATGTAATTACCAAACCTTTTCAGAAGATTCTAGATTATGGTTATCTTATATCCACTATTTTGTTGTAATGCCATCACACATAGCAAATTTCACGTTTAATGACTCAGGCACTTTTCTCAATTATACTTGAAGTTTCTGCCAATTGTATCCTATTTTTATAATGTAAATGAAGTCTTTTAATGTAAAAATACTTAATATAAATAGAAAAAAACAATAAAATATATAAACGACAGAAATAGCGATTAAATAGAATAGACAAGTATAATAAAAATCTAGGTTTATTTTATTTTTTAAGTTTTCTACAGAAGTAGAAGTTTGGATTTACCTTTGAGAACAAATTATGCCTCTAATAAGAGAAAAACATTTAAATGGGACATTTGGTTATACAAAGGGTAAAGTACAAATTTTATTATGGAGTGACACTCTAAGAAAACGTTGGGGGTGGGAATTAGCTAAGGGAAAATTTTGCAACAAACATATATTCTTGGTGAAAAATCTCATTAAAGACTACATTCTGTAGGCAGAGAGTGTGTGATTTGGAATGTCACGATTTGGGTATTCATAAAAAGTGTGACTTGTGATGTCTGGCAACGTTGGGAAAATCCTTTTATCCTACGTGTGCCAACACAAGAGTCTGTTCTATCTACACAATATCAGACAGTGGTGCTTGGAACACAGTCATTCTAAGGTATTACCTACAACAGCATGTAGGTATTACCTACAACAATAAACGGGGTGAACGAATACTGTAACATTTTACTTCTCCAAAGAGTTATAATGTCAAAAACAGCGAAAGAAGCAAGAAGTCAACAAAATCCAATCTATTTTAAAAGGTGACAAAACCATGACCCAGTGTATCTCACACTCATGAGTCAATTGCTACATAAAAGTATAATTGGTGAAAAGAGAGCATCCACAACCAGATTTATTCTAGGAGTGAAGAGGTATCTGAACACCAAAAAATCAATTAGTGTGGATACACATCAACAGAAGTAAAGAAAAAAACTTGCACAGTCATCTTCACACATGTAAAGAGACTATTTCAAATTCAATATCAATTTACAGCAAGAACTCTTAAACAGGGCCTTTCTTAATGGGATACAGTATTTATGAACTTTTTTATAACAAAATTAACACATTATACTGAAATGCTGAAAAATTTCCTCTGACATTAGTAGTACTTATTAGTAGTACTTGTTTTTATTACTTATCTGCTACTCCCACTTTTATTCAAAACCATACCAAGCATTACCAATTTAAGGCATTAAAATAAAAGGAAAAGAATTAAAAAGCCAGATATAAAAATGTCATGATTTGCAGATGACTTGGTAGTACACACAGGAAATGGTAAAACAAAACCAAACAAAAGTACACTCAAATCATTCAAATTAAAAAGGAGACTGAACAAGATCCCTAGATATAAGCTGAGTGTCCAAAATCAATTGTTTTAGCTTCCAAATGAAAACTAGAACATACAATTTTTAAAACAAAACCAATTATAATAACATCTAAAAAACAACTTTGCTAGTAATAAATCTAAAAGAAAATAAGTGAATGTACAAAGCATAACTGAGAGAAATCAAAGTGGATGTAAACAGATGCAAGGACATACCATGGTCATGGATTGGAAACTTCAATATTGTAAGAATGTAAATTCTTTCCAAACTGATTCATCAATACAAATTTTACTACTTTCTTGGTGTATGTTTAACAATTTATTCTAAAACTTACATGAAAATGAAAAAAGCTGAGAATAACTGAGAAAAACTAGAAGAAGAACAAAGCTAGAAAAATTATACTAACAGATGCTGGACATTAAAAAGCTGTATGAATAAAATACTGTACTTTTGGAACAAAGACAAATAGACCACAGGGGCAGATTTGCAAATCTGGAAACAGATACATAGATCGATCTTACTATCCATCCATCCATCCATTAATTTTCTATCTATGAATATCTATCTATATCGACACGAATATCAATATAGATAGATATAGTCATCTGATTTAATGACAAAATGACATTGTAGAGGAGGGGGGAACGATAGAGTTCTTCAGAAAAAAAAAAAGAAATTTTCAATATGTGTGCTGGGTCAATTGGATACCCATATGAAAACAAATTTTTTTAACTCAGTCTCACACCATACACAACAATCAAACTCAGCTGGATTGTCCATCTAAATGTGAAACTGAAAACACCAAAGCTTTCATAGGAAAATGAAAATATCTTCGTACCTAATGTACGTATGTCTTAAATAAGATTCTAAAAAGGCTAAAGAAAAAGAAAAAATGATAAATGGAACCATGCCAAAACAATTACTATTATTCAAAAGAAAATAAATCATTACAATTTGAAAAGAGTAACCTATATAGCACATATAAAAATAGACGTTTTTACAAAGAATGTATATAAAGAAAATATAAGTAACTCTTACAAATCAGTAAGAAAGATATAAACACTGCAATAGAAAGATGGGCAAAAGAAAAAGTCACAAAAGAAAATATTTGGCCTCTAACTAGAGAAAAAGGAGCTTTAATAGTTATCATAGAAATACATATTAAATCTGAAAAGGGGCATCTAGGTGACTCAGTCAGTTAAGTGCCACACTCTTGATTTCCTCTCAGGTGAGATCTAGCCCCACCTAGGGCTCCAAGCTCAGCATGAAAAGCTTAAGTTTCTCTCTCCCTCTGCCCGTCCCCCGTGTGTTCTCTCTCTCTCTCTCTCTCTCTTTAACTCTCTCACACACAAAAAAATAAATAAATAAATAAATAAATAAATAACTGAAAAGAGATACACTTTGCACTCACCAATATAATAAATCTTGAAAATACAGGCAATGTCAAATGTTGGAGAGGATATTAAGCAAACGGTGTTTTTATTGCTTGGCAGAAATTACTAGAGCTATTCAAGATGCATATGCAAATATCCTGCGATTCCATTATTAGACATGTACCCAACAGAAAGGCACACATGTGTTCACCAAAAGACAATGATAGTGTTCATGGCTACATTATTTGTAATAGCTCCCAATTGGGAATATCCAACGCTTATAACAGTAGATACATGAATAAATTGTGGCATGTTGACACAATAAATTACTACACAGTGGTGAGAATAAAAAGATAACTAAAGCCACAACACGGATGGATGTCACAGATAGACTTGGAGTGAAAGAATCAGAGATGAAATGATCCTTGCTGTATGATTCCACTTACATCAAGTAAAAAAAAAAAAAAATCAGCATAGCGGTTATCCCTGAAAGGTAATGCTTGGAAGAGAGAAAGAAGGAATCTTCTGGGTGCAAATAACGGTTTGTTTCCTCATCTGGGTGCAGGTTCCACATAGAAGTGATCATTTTGTGAAAATAATCGATCTGCACTTATGATTTGTATTTACTTTCCTATATGTATTTTACACTCTAATAATAAGTTAACTTCAAGGTATTTTCCAAAGATTCATATTTGAATGATTCTAAATACTGACATTCACAGTGATTCACAGTTAAATATTTCTTTTGGAAAATGTTTTGGAAATATCCTCACTTTCAATGAGGAACAGAAACAATTCTTGCTGTAAGCATTATTTTTGGCCAAATATACCACAATGAAAATAAACTACCAGTCCACATGTGAATTCAGTATAACTGAATGATAAGGGACTAGAAGCATTGGTGAAATCCAGAGTATTATTTCTTATTTGAAGGTCTCAACATTGACCTTTGCATTACCATTTCCTAAATGGAAATGGATAAGTGCACATGCATGCCTGAAGCATACTTAGCACTCTGATTTACAATGACTAGATTCCTTGGAGAGAGATCATCCTTTACTATCACAGCTGTTCTGAGTGTTTCATGTTTCTGCCGCCCTCTTTCCACGGATGGTTTTTCAATGCTTACTAATACAACTCTTCATAGTTTTAGAATTGATAAAAATATGCCTTGCTTCTTTATTTTACTGGTATATTTATTATCTGGAGCTATATAGGAGAGGCTTAAAAGCATAACAGGATTTTTTTTAATCTATTTTAAATAAAAATGGCAGAATGAGGTGTTCAGCCAATAGTTTTTTAAAGGGAGCCATCAAAATTCTTTTAGTTATATCTATGATTGAGTTTACATTTTTAAATTGAATATACTTTTTAAAGTTTATTTATTTATTTTTGAGGGAGCCAGAGACAGCATGAGCAGGGCTGGCACAGAGAGAGAGAGAGAGAGAGAGAGAGAGAGAGAGAGAGAGAGAGAGAGAGAGAGAGAGAGAGAGAGAGAATCCCAAGCAGGCTCCACACTGTCAGCTCAGAGCCCTACATGGGGCTTGAACCCACAAAACTGTGAGATCATGACCTGAGCCAAAACCAGGAGTCGGCTGCTTAACCAACTGAGCTACCCAGGTGCCCCTGCCTATACCTTTTGGTTGAGAGACAATAAGACATCAAAGCAAGTAGTTACAGTTGAAGCACCTTGCTAATCTAGGGGGAAGTCCCACCTGACACTATTTCAAGCCTAGTGCATAAGGACAGGTAGCTCAGAATGAGCAAGATTGTTCTCTAGAATGATGAGAATTTCTTTTTGTATGTCACTACTTGGTTCCAAGTTGAATTCAGATTGAGGTTTTCAGCATCTTGTAACATCTTTACAAAACAGATAAATCCCAAGATAACATTTTAGAAAATGTTTCAACATTTTACTTATTCTATAAAAAGATTCCAACATTGCAAGAGCTCTTTTCTACATATTTTGGGTATAATTGGTTAGTAAAAGGCACCGAAAGTTGTGTGTGTGTATGTGTGTGCGTGTGTGTGTGTGTGTGTGTGGGTGTGTGTGCGTGTGTGTGGTAGTAATGGGATGAGTTAACCTTAAATCTTATATGAGTAAATCTGAAATGATAAAATATTTTCTTGGCTTTTCGTGATTTGAAAACTGTTTTTAAAAATACATGTGTTAAAAAAATAAAAATAAAATAAAGATACACCTGTTACAACCATTTCTGAGGCACTTAGGTGTCAAGTAGAAAATAATAAATTATCTCTTTGTATCTGTTTATTTTAACAAATCATAAAGGCAATTATTTTCTTCTCTATAATGCTGAAGTGTTAGTATATAAAATATTTCACTAACTGTAAAGGAATTACACGTACAAAGGGAACCATGTACAGCCTTAATTTATGCAAAATATCTGTGCAGTTCCATAAAGAACCCCCCTGTGGACAGGAGTACTCAGCCCAGGAAGAGGGTATATAACTAAGGATAGCCATTTATTAACTCACCCATTCAACACATATTGTCCTCTATATAGAAATAAAAATGAGTCACCTACAATCTTGGGAGACAGATGTGCAAATAATGAAGTCTAGTACATTAACACATACTGTGGTTGTGCAGATATAAAGTGCAGTGGGATGATGTGACAAACATAAACCCCGGGGATATGAGGGAATCCTCTCAGAGTGTAACTCCAACTGATGGAAATCTCAAGGAGTTTGACCTAGGATTTGTGTGCCCCTCACTATTCTCAGAGACTTTCTGAGGGCAACGAAGTGCACTCAGACCCCTGGGGCTGGCTCCCAGAACAACCTGATTATCAAAATTTCCCATCTCTACCTGTATCTGCAGCAGAATTCCAGAAGGCCTCAAGACAGATTAATTTACAGGTATTACGTGCCTGAATAAACAGCTCAGTTCACTCTTATGGGAAATAACAGTGTGACTTAAATGGGGCTTAAATGGAGCCAGAAATAGGGGAGTTTTTTTTCTTATAATTCAGGGCAATGGAGTATATTAAATTACATCTTTTCTCCACAACTTTTGTCTAGCACACCATTCAAGAAATCCTTTGATCAGATTCAAGAGTGAATGACACATTTAGCTATAATGTTCCCACTAGCTGGAAGTTCTCAAGGTTTCCATCTCTGAGTAACCACAGAAGAATTAAGGAGATGAATTTCTCTGAGGACATTATACCAATGCATTCACCATAGATTTCCCTATTAGAATTAATAGTTCTTATATTTTGAAGGGCACAAAAGCTAAAGAAACACACATATTGTAAATGTATAAATATAAAACTCCTATTCAGTGATACTTTGATGTACAAAATGGGTGTAATAGCTCATTTAACTTTACCTATGCAGTAAGAATTATTCAGCTATATAGCTGGAAACTCAGGTTCAAAGAGGTTACATAATTGACCATAGTCACAAAGATAGCAAATGGCAGTTCTTAAATTTGAACTGAGTTCTCCGTGGCTATAAAAACCACATGCTTTTCCCTACATAGAAATATATTCTAGAGTCTAAGACAAAGTTTCTCTTACTGAGAGCAATAGACTACAAGTCTCAGAATCACCTGGGCTGACTGTTAAAAGCCCTGATTTCCACTCCAGAGCAACTGTAATTTAACAAATTGCTCAAATGATTCTTACCCCAAGTGAAAACTTAAGACCACTGTCTCAATTAAACATATTTCTTTCATAATTACTCAATACTTTTAAATTTAGCTCAGTGTTTTTACTGAGATGACAGGCACTTGGCCTACCTCTCTTCTTTTCCTGTGCAGGGAATACAAATATTATTTAAAGATTCCCAATGGCAAACCATTTTACAATCACTATTCACATTATGACCCTGGGATGCACAAACCAAATTTTAGTAGAAGTTTTTCTCCAACAATAAAAAAAATAAAAGTTTTTCTCTTTTTTTATTTTAGAGAGAGAGAGAAAAAGAGTGGGGGAGGGGCAGAGGGGGAGGGGGAGAGAGACAGAGAGAGACAGAGAGAGAGAGAAGGGAGAGAATCTTAAGCAGGCTCCATGCTTAGCTTGGAGGCCGATACGGTGCTGGATCCCACAACCCTGGGACCATGACCTGAGCCGAAATCGAGAGTTGGACATTCACCCAACTAGTCACCCAGGCACCCCTTCCTTCAAAATATTTTGATATATGTTACATGTTAGTATATTTGATAACTGAGGAAGCCCACTCACTCATAAAGTACTTACTGAGCAATTATTATGTGCCTGGAACAGTGCTAAATGCTACATCTACAATTACTAACTCCCTGAAGCCCTCAAGTAGTCTAGACAGTGCACTGGGGGCCCTAAAGAAATATTTGGCACTATCCTTTTGTCAGAAAGTTTATGAGAAGATTAATAAGACAAAATTGATACACATGAAATAATTATAAAATAATTGTGTTCAGCTTAAAGATACCGAATAAAAGAGTTCAAAGGAAGAAATTTAACATGTTTCAAATGTTGGATACTTTAGAAAGATTGAACATTTTACACATATTATTTTTATTTTCATACAGATTGTGATATGAATATTACAGCTGATATTTTTTAAATTGAAATCATATCAGTTAGTAATGAGTAGTGATTACATATATGTGTCATATATATAATCATTATAATCAATTCTCAGTAGTTGTAGTACTTTTCCAAATATCCAGTCAAGTAAGATGTGGAGTTGATTTCAAATCCAGTTTATGCCCCAAATATACCTGTGTTCTCTCTACTATACCACAACCTGCCTCTTCCTCTCAGACAAGAAACGGAAGAAGACTAATGTGGGTTCAAGTACTCAGTAGTCTTTGTAGAAGTAGGAAGGAATAAAACCAAAAAGTGAAATTGGACTTTGGACTTTTGAGCTCTGATGAGCAGTAAAATACTGTTTCCCTCCAAAATATCTAAACAAATTGGAAGGAAGGAAGGAAGGAAGGAAAGAAAGAAGGAAGGTCAAGCCATCCCAGCGCCAGAATAGTGCACGTCTTCCCATCGTTCTTCATTACAAAACACTGCAGCCCATTTGGACAGAGTGACTATATGTGAAGAAAGGATTACTCTAGGATTCCCGGAACCTGGGGACAGTGAGATGAACCCAGACAACCACACGTGTAAGGGCACTTCAAAGCACCGCTTCCAGCAATGTAGGGCAGCTGTAACTTCTGGAAACAATAGCAGGAGATGAAGCAGCTTAGCATGTGGATTGAGCAACAGGGTAAGGCCTTTGGCAAGGACACTACTAAATTCTGCAAGAAGCGACTACAGCTGGAACTTTGAGAAAAGGATTCCCACGGGCACCGGTAGAAAGGTGTGTTCACGATTCCTACCTTCATCTGCTGAGTCATCCACAGAACTTGCCACAAAATGGTTACTAGCCTGCTGCCCTCTATTCTAGTAAGAGGCATAGGAATGCGGGTGAAATCACAGGATTTTTTAAAAGATGAACATTTACAGTATACGGAAAACTTGAGAAACCATGGTATGCACACTTACCGCTTAGCACGGGAATAAACTGAGACCCCAAGAAATTAAACGTGTTATCTAGATTCACAAGGCTACTTAGTGAGCACTCAGCCTCTAACTCAGATCTTGGTTCTACTTCAGGGCTCCTGATGCTGTTCATATGTTACCATCCTGGTCAGAGAATGGGATGTTCTTGTTTAATAAAGAAAAGATATGAAACGGTTAAAGCTAGGTCTATAAAATGATCACATTTCTAATTTTCAAAAACGATGGAACAAAGTTACACTGAATCCCAAAATTGCCTTTAATAGAAGGGAAGTTGTTATTATCTTGCAGAATATCTCAGGCCACCTTCTGAGATGATCAGAGGTCTATAGTGGTCTGTATACCTCTTTCTCATGTAACGATTAATGGAATAAATAAATCCAATATTGTCATTTTTAAATGCTTATAAATTTAGTTTAATTTCTCTTGAAAAGAAGATGAAAATTAAATATTATTCATATTTTGTTTTACTTCCCTTCAGTCCTTTAAATGTTACTTTTTCAGTGAGGCCTTCCGTGCACACCCACTTTAAAACTGCAAATCACATACCCACCCCTTAGGCACCTGTGGTTCTATGCTTTATTTTTTTCTCCAAGGCAATTAACATGCCTAACAAATGATCACTTGCTCTTTGTTACCATTTCTTCAATGATAATGAGAACTTTATGAGGGCAGAAGTTGGTCTGTACCCCAAACAGCTAAGAACCTAGCATATTAAGGAACTTAGCAATATTTGTTGAATGAATGAATATAAAAATATAAAAAATAAGTTTCAAAATGCCCAGTAAGACAATGCCTGAAGTTAAAAATAAATACATTCAATATATCTTTAAAACATTATGCATGACATTTTCTTTGTTCATACAGACTGAATATTTGGAATCTAAATAAATTTTGGATAAACGTCTTGATCTTTCTCTTTCCTTCCGTATACTTATTACAGCATAAAATGCAGGCTTTGATAGCAAACAAAAAACAAAGGTAATAACTATTGACTAATCTAAAAGAACAATTTGATCTGGTTTTTTAGGCAGTTAATTTTTATAACATTAAGTGACATTAAATAAATTCACCTGTGTTTGCTTAAAATTTGACTCTTATTTCATGTTTTTTCTTCATGGATGTATGAAAGATTGTTTTTCCTAAATGACATTATTGAACTTTATAGAAATTATCAGATATTCTGTCAATTTGGCACTTTCTTTGACAATTTTTTTCTATTCCTTTAAGACATAAGAGAGAATACTGAACAATCTAGAACAATCTTGATATAGCCAAACTTTTAAAGTGCTTTCAAAATTGACTTTATACACAATACACTAGCAGGTCTTTGATTACATACATGTTCAGGACAAAATGAGAAAGGGGGGGATGAAGGTAGTGTTGTAGAGTATAGACACATATTGAACTGTATATCCAGAATTAACCTTCAGCTGATACTGGGGCATTGTATATTTGGGCCAAACATGTTCACTTCAAATCCCTTATGTTACTAATTTTTCTCTAGATAACTTCTTGATCTCTTAGATAAATATATCTCAGGATTGTCCCACAGTTATACCCCATGTCTGAACCCTGAACTAAACACAGGTTAGCTTTAAAGAGGGTCACCAGGTACAACAACTTATGGGATAAATCATCCAATAATCCTTTCAATGGTGAGTTAAAACTGACTTTGGACAAGCAACAGCAGTCAAGACTGGTTAACAATATGCTTCTGCCCCATCCTTTCCAAGTCTAATAAAAGGCTCATTGTTGTGCTCAGGAAAATTCAGTACTGCATGAGGTATAAGTAAATCACATTTTAAGGATGACAGGGGGGAAAACAGAAATTAAGTATATTTTGAACAATTGAAAGTTAAAACAAATAGCTTGCAAACAACATGCTGAAATATTTCAGAAATCTGGAAAAGAAGCAACAGTGAGCCTAAAATAATTTTTGTTAATTATTTAGACACATTAAAAAAAAAAGTAGTTACAAAACTTTTTTTTTTTTTCAATGAAAGGTCAGGTCCCATTTGAAAACACACATATTACTTGGGTAAAATTATAAAGATCATCAGAAACTAAAAATGGCCTTAAAGTTCTATGGAGAATATACTATTAATTTACCCCAAATGTGCATTTTTTAAAGTTTATTTATTTTTGAGAGAGAGACAGAGACAGAGCGAGTAAGGGAGGGGCAAAGAGAAAGAGGGAGAGAGAGAGAATCCCAAGCAGGCTCCATGCTGTCAGCACAGAATGCGACCTGGGGCTTGAACTCACAAAACTGTGATATCATGACCTGAGCTGAAAACAAGAGTCAGGTGCTCAACCAACTGAGCCATCCAGGTGCCCCAACTCAAAAGGTGCATTTTTAAAAATCTCCACATAATTTGCTTATGAGATAAAGAAGGCAATGAAAGTAGAGAGCCGATTTGGCAGTTAGTCAGAATGTGATACCTCAAGAGTGTTGAGAGAAATCAATATTGAACATCGCCACTATGTGGACACAGACTCTGATTTTACAGACTGTCCTTCCCAGAATGGGGAGGAACAATGAAGAGTGACCAGAGTTTTCATGGCCTCCACTCCCAAGCATTCCATCTCACTCTCCTCTGGGGCATGAAAAACCATGGAAAGAGAAAAGTAAGGGAAGTCTATTTTTTAAGGCTCCTGAGTTCTCCCATTTAAAGCAGAGGCAGAGAAAGATGAGATAAAGTTTTGTTACTCAACATTTACATCTGCTCCACAGTCCAGAAAACTGAAAGTCTGCTTGCATTTGTGACATCCAGAAGCTTCACGCAAGTTGCACTAAGCCTGCATCCATCCTTGAAGACGATGGACTAGAGCTAATTAGCGGCTGCCTCTTTAGTGAGGGCTTGTTGAACCCTTCTCACCATTCACATGACCTCACATTCAGTCCTTCAGTTTGGCTGGCCTCATAAGAATTTTAATTTGCAAAATGAAACCCTGGCATATCTGACGTGATGTGTGTCACACTAGATTATATCATAGGTCCTACCTCAGTGGAATCTATCTCTGAGTGAACATGATATCATTTGGTTATCACCAAGTGTTTGTTGAATGAATATGACACATTGACTTTTACCGACGTGTGGAAACATTCAGGGGTGCTTCCCTGCTGATCAAGAACATGAAACAGTTACACTGTGAACTTGTAAGAAACAAAAAACAAAAACCTTGCCTGAGCTCCCAAAGTAATTATAGTACGAACCACATTAGTTATTTAGCTCTTAATCAAAAACCGTCTCATGGTTTTCCTCCCTCTTTCACATATATTTATCTTGTTTCCCCAATGAAACGGCAGCTTATCAAAGGTCAAGATGTTTGTCTTTTACATCTTTATGATCACCCATGGTGTTTTGTACACAGTAATAATACAATAAATGCATACTCATTTATATAAAATGTTATCTGAAGCAGAAATTTCCCAATATCCTTCAACAGTAATGATGTTGCAATGTCTGAGACCGAATCTGCCCTCTCTTCCTTTAAAGGAATAATGCAAGGCTGAATCACACAGCCTGGCAGGATGGCCCTGCCAGACACAGGCCGTCCTCACAAAGAGTGTGCAGTGCTGGGACCCAGCACTGGTTACTGGCACTTACATGTTCACACCAGGCCCTGCCAAACCACATGCTTCCAGTCCCAGGAGCTTCCTCTTCGTACAGGGCAGGCAGGCAGGCTGCTCATACAAGGAGATGAATCAAGAGCCCTGAGCTCAAGTAATAAACTGCCTCTTCTTAGCTTAGACCATAGGCCAACACACATCCAAGTTGATTCCACAAACACAGATAATTATCTAAAGCAAATGCACCCAGATTCTTCTCTTAGAAAAGGAGCCATTGATAATACATCAACATAGCTTGAAACAGAAAATTTAATGTTGGTTCAATAAGTTTAGGCAATGTGTGACCATAGGGCCATAAATATGACACAGTGAGGTGGGCAAGTGTATATAGGAAATCTGGCCATTTTCCCAATACTTTATTTTTTGCTTCATCTTGTGCTGCTACAGTATGTTGCATACTGTCACATGTCCAATAACTGCTGTTGGATAAACAATTATATCATCATGGCTAACAAGACTTAAATGGAATCCAAATCCTCAAACTAAAAAAAAAAGAAAAAAAAATTATCAGCTTCAGAAAAGGCAAATGGTTGCTGGTGAATAAAATTATAACTATACTTATACATAATTTAGAACAAGATGATTATGCTTGACATTCTCCCTTACTGCATAAATCTATTGTGTTATTAAGTTTCTCATGGGATATTAGCAATGATGTTTTAATATGGGTTAATCACATCAGGTTATCACATGAAGTGATAATCAGTTCAGTGGGTTAGAAATTAATAGACTAAAGGAGGAAATGTCTGTGTGGGCCTGGTTCTCATCATTCCTTTTCCCCCCTGCATGACCCACCAGTGGAAATCCTTTTTTGGTTCTATGAGGTGACTCGTGGATAGAAAAGAAATAGGAAGACAGGGCCACACCTCACAGGCAATTGTGTCCACCTTAGTTGTAAGGGTTGCAAATTAGCATTAATGAATAGTAAGAATATTATTTTTTTAATTTCCTACAAACGGACTCTTTTCTTACAGTTTATTTATTTGAGAGAGAGAGAGAGAGAAAGAGAACATGCGAGCAGGGAAGGGGCAGTGACAGAGGGAGAGAGAGTCCCAAGTAGGCTCTGTGCTGTCAGCACAGAGCCATATACAGGGCTCAGTCTCACAGACTATGAGATCATGACCTGAGCCGAAAGCAAGAGGCAGTCACTCAACCGACTGAGCCCCCCAGGTGCCCCTCTACAAAACTGATTCTTGATCTCAGCCCAAATTGTCTCTCTTTACAGGAGCCTTCCTTCACTATCTGTTCTACACAATCTATTCTTGTTCTTAGTTTACCCTGTTTTATTACCTCCAGATCACTTATATTTTAAAGTAATTTTCTGTATTTTTTGTTTACTTCCTTACTGTCTGCCATTCCAAGTCAGTCCAAGTAAACGAGGACATTTTCCGTCATACTCACCATGTACTAGGTGCCCAATAAATACTTGCTAAAAAATTAATGAACAAATGAACATTTAATGTTTTTAAATTGTCAAAGCTACATTACAATTGAAAAATATGGTTTTTATTTCGAGCACCTATGCCTGAAGTATCTCTGAACATCAGCCCATCCTTCATTCCATCTTTGAACATTGCCCCATTTTTTAGCTTCATCCCATCCCAAGCCAGTGATGATGCAGGAGATGGCGACATGGGAAACTTAGGGATAGGGTATGACTCAAGAAAGGGATACACAGTTGTCTTATACAAGTATTTTTTTTTTCTATTTGGTAACAAAAAAGCAGAAGTTTGATGTTTTGTTTTGTAGACCACAGAAAACTACTGACTTCAGCTAAAATAATGGACTCCCTTGGGAGAAGCAGAAGTCCTTGTGTGTTTCTTCCAAGAATGCCCTTTGCAGTAGGTTGACTCAGCTGGGAGAGGAACACTTTTTAACCTTTCCACCTTCCTTCTCTTTCTTTCAAGAAAAGACAGATGCAATGTCTAGAACTCTCATAGATAATGTTAAGGGTGGAAGCCACATAAAGATAACAAAGATTAGACACAAGAGTCTGGCGCACTAATGGCCTCATGGGGCCATACCAGCTCTAGATTGCTACCTCTGAAATTTTTTTGAGAGAGAAAAAGAAATTGTATGTGCCACCATTACTTAGGTTTTTTTTTTTTCCCCAATCCTAGTCAGTCCAATCTATCCTTATAAACACACCATTAAAAGGACTACAATTAAACATTTATTTTTAAATGTTTTATTTTATTTATCTTTCAGAGAGGGGGAGGAGGCACAGAGAGAGAGGGAGATAGAGAATCCGAAGCAGGCTCTGTGCCATCAGATCAAAGGCGGATGTGGGGCTCGAACTCATGAACCATGAGATCATGACCTGAGCCGAAATCTGATACTTAACCCTCTGAGACACTCGGTGCCCCTAAAAGGACTACAATTAAATGATAAAAATTAGCAGCCACCATGTTAACACTGCTCTTTCCAAATGCCATACATTTTTCTTTTTACAAAATTCTTAACCTGCTTCCCTCACTTGTCATTTTAATCCTTAAAATATAGCTCTACAATAACTTGAAGAAGGTATGAGATGAGAAAATAAGACTACAGAGGTTAAGTCACCCATCCAAGGTTTCCAGCTGGTAAACTGGAACACACATCATCTGAATTTTAGCCAAGGGCTGAAGTAGACTATCTGCCACTTGCTGAAATGTGTCAAAGTTTCAAGAATACCTACATGTTTTTTAATGAGATTCACAATCTAGTCACAGATTTCCTCTTTAAAGTACTTAAAGCTTTCAATGTATAAGGGAGATGACATCCAAGTAGCTATTATCACATTTTTAAACATATTTTATAAACTCTGAAATATCTTCCACAGTGAAAATATATACAAAATAGGTAGTACAATCAAAGAACATTTGATTTCCTATTTTAGTGATGGGTAATAGATAAAAGTATGCAATTTAACAATATGGGCCAAATTACTCAAAGGGTAGATGTGAAAATGTAAATTCAGACAAGGTCAGGGTTTTAACTGGATTCTGCCACTACTTGGTACTAGAACCAAATTTTGCTACTCCATCACCACCTAGGGAAGCATGTGAAGACATACCGAAAAGCTACCAATTAGATTGCCTTACAACCAACCTAATATATTTAGGGCAACCAGATTACATAACATTTATCAATTTGAATCACCTAACAAACCAAGTTGCATTAATATATATTAATACTGTAAAATATGTTTATTAAAGAATTTTTATATAAAAAGAAATCTGCCATAGATAAGCATTAGCTATCATGTGAAAAGAATCTCTCTCTATGGTATTATGTGTTAACACAGTACCATATGGCCTTGTATTAACACGTTCACCACTGCATGGATCATACATTTAGAATACTGCATTAAGGGGATGATTTTTTAAAAATCTGGGTAGATGAGGGGCACCTGGGTGGCTCATTCGGTCAAGCATCTGACTTCAGCTCAGGTCATGATCTCAGAGCTTCTGAGTTCAAGCCCCATGTCTGGAGCCTGTTTCAGATTCTGTGTCTCCCTTTCCCTCTGCCCCTCCCTGACCCATGCTCTGTCTCTGTCTCAAAAATAAAGAAACATTCAAAAAAAAAATTTTTTTTTTAAATCTGGGTAGATCTAGGGACACCTGGGTGGCTCAGTCAGTTAATCGTCCGATTTCGGCTGAGGTCATCATCTCACGATTCGTGAGTTTGAACCCAGCATCTGGCTCTGTGCTGACAGCTTAGGGCCTGGAGCCTGCTTCAGATTCTATGTCTTCCTCTCTCTGCCCCTCCCCCACTCATCCTCTCTCTCTCTCTTCTCTCAAAAATAAAAAAAAAAAACAAAACATTAAAACATTTAAAAATCTGGGTAGATATAGTTTTTGAAGATGAACTATGCTTTATGTCCCCCATAGAAAAGGATTTCTACTTTTCTCACTAATTCATAGAGATTTTTGACCATTTTGGCTAATAACTTCACTTTATGACTATGCATTTTAAGATAGGGTCATTATTTTTTTTCTGGAGATAAGATAAATACTAGACAGATGACATCAGTATTACACCAACACCAATACTTTGCATCTAAGACAAATTTCGTGTTCAGAAATAAGAGATCTTTCTCTTATAACCTGTGGATTACCATTATATAAAGATTTCAGCCCATTTTAGGAACATCAACCCACTTAAGTAAAAGGAGGATTCTTTAGAGTCCACCTAGTCTGATCAGTCGTCAGACTATACATTTCAAATGATGTTTTGGACAGCTCTTTCAGGTTATTTTCAGACTGAAGCAAACTGCCTGAGTTTAGAAAAATTTTGGATATGCTCTAGAAAAATTAATTCCCTTAATGTTCTAAGATCTGGCTTCTCCCACCTATAGTCCCTGTGCCTGAGGTCTATTTTTTATTATTATTAAAATGACATATTGAATACTTCTGGCCTACCTGGATTCTGTCCTACAATGATGTGCTAATTATTCTTTGTGTAGTTTTGATACAGTTCCATTTGGCTTATTGGGGTACCATATAATAGAGCATAACTAAAAAATGAACTTCTCATTGCCTGTAATATATATTTTGATAACCTAGACATTCAAGTAAAATTTACCTAATGGATTTCAAGATATAAGATTTGCTCTTATGTTTTGAAAGAACTGCCAGAAACTGCCAGCTAAGCCTCTCTTACCCTGGTCTCATTCCCACCTACTACTCACTCATTGTTTAAATTTAATATTTTTCCATGTTTATATCACATTTTCAAAGATGGTTAAATTTTAAAATAGGAAGTAGAGATTGCATTTACATGATTAAATTCGTTTCCAGTGGAAAAAGAAAACTGAAGTTTTGGTAGAAAAGTATTTATCATCCCCATCTTCACCCTTAAGGTACATTTTTTAACACAACCAATTTTGCAGAACTTTCTTGTATCAGCTAAGCCACGTAGGCTGCACATAGGAGAAAATTCTATCTGCAACAGCACCAACAATAAGGTAATTTAGTATCTCACAAGACAAGAAGTCCAAAAGAGAGTAGCTCACGTTGGTCTCCTCAGCAAACCAATCCCATCATCAAGGACACAAGTGTTTGACATCCATTTAGCTTGCCACCTTCAGCTGTTGGCCTTTCCTGTCAGGACGGCAGTCCAAAGGTCTAGAAGGAGAAAGCCCTTTACTTAGGTCTTTTTGTTTTTTTCCAAGAAAATCTCCCAGGCATTCCAGCAGATGAGCCCTCATCACTGCACACATCCATTCCTAAATAAATCACTAGGAAGATGATAGACCTATCATGTTTTACTTGGAAGAATCAAAACTCATGGCTCATGCTCTGATGCAACCAGGGAGCCTAGCTTTCCTTGAAGCACAGGACCACCAATTTGAAATGGCCAGTTATCTAGAAAAATCAGGGGTAATGACCCTTGGATAGGTGATAAACAGTCTCCAGACATTACTGTTTCAGGTACAGAATGATTTACCACTCTATAGCTCCACTTCTTTAATTTATTATTAATTTTTTATTTATTTTTAAGTTTTTTTTAATGTTTAATTTTTATTTTTGAGAGAGAGACAGAGAGAGAATAAGCATGGGAGGGGCAGAGAGAGGGAGACATAGAATGCCAAGTAGGTTGCACGCTCTCAGTGATCGCACAGAGTCTGATTTGGGGCTCAAACTCACGAATCACGAGATCATGACCTAAGCTGAAATTGGGCACTCAACCAAGTCACCCAGGTAGCCCTATTATTATTTTTTTTTAATGTCTATTTATTGATTTTTGAGAGAGAGAGAGAGAGAGGGAGAGAGAAAGGCAGAGAGAGAGAGGAAGACAAAGAATCCCAAGCAGGCTCTGCCTTGTCAGCACAGGGACTCAAAAACACAAACTGTGAGATCATGACATGAGACAAAATCAAGGGTCAGATGCTCAACTAACCGAGCCACCCAGGCTCTAATTTATTCTTTATCTTTTGCTAATAAACATGCTAGGGCTCAGCTAGAAATTTGCAGTTTGCAAATTGGCTGGCTTTACAATGATAGTATCTTAAATAAAAGACTTAAGACGTTTGTTAGATGTATTATCTGGAAACATTTGGAATTTTTTATAGTAAGTGATAGACTGAGGCATATTAAACATTTTAAGAATTTGTGTGAGCAAAAAATCTACTTGAATCGGGCAATACCGAACCAGAGGCACTCCAGAGACAGGAGCTCAGGGAGCGACTTCTACAGAAGAGGGGGAAGCAAAGCAAGGAAATTATTTGATTGGCTGTAGCTTAAGCAGCTGTATTATTTGGGAAAGTCTCATTGTCTGTTTTTAATTGGTTGTTCTCAGCTCTCAAGTTCTTAGCCTTGAAGCATGTAGGCTCAAGTTTTTGTTTGCTTATGTAGGGTGCTAAGGCATGAAGGCCACCTTAGTCTAATGGCCTCTTTGTTTAATTAATTTTACACTTACATGTTAGGTTATTCAGTAAAGAATACAGTTAAAAATGAAATAAAGAATCCAAGTATGATTCCTCAATTCAGAAAGATGAAATATTTCTCCTTATAAAGGCTTTAGACTTCAAAATAGTCACATTGTTCTAAGAAACACTATGTTACCATGAGATACATGTAATTCAGTTCAAATAAAAACAATGACACAATTATTATACAAACATTGGGAGAGCCTATGAAAGGTGTTCTAGAACTATTCATAACTTCCTCCTAAGGACATAATGACATGTCACATGCAGAATGTTTCATGCACAGACACAGTCAGATTTCCACCCTGAGAGGTCTTTGAAAGCTGACTGATTTTTATTGGGAAAATAAAGGATAAAACTTACTCAACAAAGTTGTCATGAAGTCAAAGAAAATTGTGTTTCTCTTGAGAGATAGGTATGTGGAGATATATATATATATATATATATATATATATATATATATGCATATATACACAAATATACAACATATATAAATATATATGTATACATTTATAAATACACACATGTGCACATATATACACATGTGTATGCATAAATATAGACATATGGAAAGATATACATTCATATACACACCGATACTCTGTTTATTCCCAAATACACACACATTCATTGCATCTTATAAAATGAAAATTATAAGTTTAATTATATGGTACATGCAAAGATGATACCTTTATATTTGACTATGATGGCACAGATGAGGATTATTTTGTGAGGATGTTGAAAAGACAAATCACATATCCATTATGTTAACCACATTTAAAAAATATCCCTTGATTTGAGACTTTGAGCACTTTGATTAGCGTTCTTTGCTGCATGAGATTTGCCCTAGGCTGAGGGGCTGGGAGTTATTCCTTAGTTAACTCCTACAAGTAAATTCATCACTGGAATCCTTCGGTCCAAGGAAACAAACATTCAGTTGGCTGAGGCAGCCTGATGTGCCTCAGAGTGAAAGCAGAGACAGGTCTTTGAGGCCCTTAAAAATGGATGGAAATTCTGTTTGTTTTAGAGTTTAAACAGTTATTTTTACTCTGTTTGCCATACAGAGTTTCTTCTAGCATCACCAATTAAACAACATTGTCAGTAGTCTTTCTGCTTAAGAATTACCAAAGGAAGAATGGTTAATAGAGTAAAAAGTCATCTCATATAATTTTTAATAAGCATGCTTTTGAAAGGTTAATTTCACTTTAGATTCTATCCTAAATTTTAGAGAGATGAAGGAAGGTTATGACCAGTGAAAAGCACTTGAACTCTGAGTGGGATTGAGGAGAAAAACAAGCAACCCAATTTCTGCTTAGATATTGAATCCTTAAAAAAGAAGTAGGTGTGTTTATAAGTTTTTTTTCCCAAGTTTTTTGGAAACCAGATTTCACATTTCCATAAAAAGTTGATATAAATTATTGTAAATTCTTATTTTAGCCCCATAGACCATGGAAATAATGCCATTGTGAAAGCTGACCACCAATTTGTTCAATTCTTGGTATTGAAAAACTTGTATTGAGTTTTAACCCTTGTTGGGAATTCTTCCAGCATGGTGGATTGATACTTTGATCTACTCTAGCAGCAAATAAAAAAGCAGAAATTGCCCTAGTTTTTAAAGTTGGTTGCTCCTTAGACAGTGGTAGACAGTACAGTATCTGTTCCTGAAATGGATAAGAAGGGTAATAAATACATTATAATATATAATATAATAAATACAATAAATGTATTGGCTAGGCCTATGACAAGAGCATCTTCCAACATGGATGCATAGTTGCAGTGTGGTCAGTCCTATGTTAGAGATCCATGAATGTGCAACCAGCCACTGATTAAGTCATTCAGAATTTCCTGAATGTCAACCAAAGAGTAAACACAATGCCAGTCTCTGGGAAAAGAGTGGTGATCAAAAGCAGACATGGTCTTTTCTGTCCTGTAGGGATAAGCAAACAATTGCATACAAATATAAAATTGCAGCTGGGATAAATGCCAGGAGAAAAACATGGTCCTTTGAATAGCAGAAGAGGGGAATTTTAGCCTGGTAAACTACAGGTTTCCCTGGTACATGACTTCTCTTAACGGGTATATTAGAGGTAATTAATCTACGAGTGGAGTGGACTAAGCCAGTAGAAAGGCTTGAAAGAAGGCCAGTGGGGCAAGGGATAAGTCAAAGAGAGATGGATATGAAGTGATGCTGGGGAAGTAGACAACAGACTTGAGAGAGCCTATGTTTAAAGAAGGGCCTGTTGTGGTCTTTAGCCAGAGAGCATTTGTGTTTATGCGTGTATGTATTAAGTATCAATCTGGGCATGGAGTAAAGAAAGGAATGGAGAGTTGGGAAGTTCTTGTTTGTCGCAAAGGTGAAAGATGGCAGTTTGGTCTGGGAAAGTGCCTCTGGAACTTGAGTGAGCATCACCATCACCCAGAGGGTTTGTTAAAACATTGATTGCTGGGCCCCAGTTCCCAAGATTATGACTCAGCAGGTCCAGAATGGTGCACAAATATTTGTATTTCTAACTAGTTGTTGCTAAGCTCCCACTCCGGGGATCACACTTTGGAAAACACTGTAAATCCTGACCTAAACCACTGGTCTAGGGTGAGAAAGGTGGTCAGAGTATTCCTATATTCTTATTTTCAGTGCACAAAAAGTCTCATGAGTGAAATGATGAAAACTTCCCTGGGACAGTAAATTTATATTTGAAATTGAGGAATAATGAAATCTAACATAACCTAATGTTTCATGATTTCTTCCTTAACACTTATCAATCTTGTGATAAGTTTTGTTTACAATAACATTAAAGGGATTAACTGTGCCTTCTCATTCTAGTCAATATTTCAACACAAAAAAAAAATATTTTACTTGAGTTAATCTGGAAATTTACTAAGATAGCCATAAAATATATTTCAAGAAATTAACATGATTAAGATTCATGAAATATGTGCTGTGCATGTTTGCTAAGACTATCTGTGGTGAAGGACCCCAGTTTATTTATTTTTTTTATCTCTAATGTTCCAGGGACCAATGTGGGGTCCACATGCACATGACCAGGGAGCAGTTTGCACTATGTGGATTAGCCACTTAAGCTCGGTAACACCTACACTGGCCCAGACTCTGTTGAATGAGACAAATCAATTGGCCCTATGATTGGATGTGGTTGTGATACCAATTTTCTAAAGAAGTTTTAAAGGCATACTTTTTGTTTTCTGTAATCATGTACTGAATTATGTAATTGTGCACCAGTAACTCACTGTTCATGGCCTGGTACAGATTCACAGATCAAAGCTTAAATAACACTACCTTAGGGAAAATTAAAAAAAAATTTTTTTTCTTAAAAATTACTAGTCAAATCTTCAAAATGGGCAAAGTTTGGCTGAATTTCATGAATCAGCTTCATGATTTGGCGAAAGTGAAGTGTTAAGCACAAAATTAGAAATATGATAGATAATCTTAGTTCTAGCTCATTTTGCTTGGCAAACCTTTCAAATGAAGAAAGGCAACGAGATTTCAGTAAGTAAGAGTAACTTTGTTTTTATTCTAGAAATCTTATAACCTTCAAAATTTTGAATAAAAATTGGTCTACACTCTAGGGTTCAGATTTGGGCAAAATTCCTATGGATTTTTTGACTATTCTTTCATAATTATTTTGTTCTATGTGTTCATTATTTGTGTTGTTACAAAAATGCTTGAAAATAGCTATTTAGCTAATTATGAACTCTGTAATATTTTTTGGTGTTAGAAGCGTTGATTAAAGAACAAAATAAACACTCCCACTGTCTGCCTAAGTAGTGAGAAAACTCGTAAGGACGCACTTTTAGTCTCTAATTCATTTGCTATCACAAATATCTCATCATCCTATCAATAGGAAGGCCCTAGCAGGTTCATAAACAAATGAAAATATTTTCATTTTTCTGCATTCTTGGGCCTATACCATTTATCATTTATAGCAGAATTCTTGGATATCTTGGCAATTATGTAAGAGGAAGAAAACAACATTTTATAACCCACTATGATATGGGTACTAGCATGCATTCTGTTTTAATGTAATTTGCTAAATAGAATCATTAAGGCCTGGAATAAATTACTCAATCAGTTTTGGAGATTCAGATGATTTGTCCTGCATTTTGTATTAAGCAGCAATTCACTCTGTGGTATGACAGCAAGATATCCTACTGGTAAAATGTGCAAGCTCTAGGTTCTGCTTCTGAAAAGATAAATGTACTTATTCTCTTTCTCCACTAAGTACAACTAAAACCTTGGACTTTATTCATAAAGTAAACATCAGAAAACTCTACAAGAAGAAAAGAAGGCAGATTGGCCAGGGTTCTGAGACCTAAGGAGTTAAATTATGATATAGTGGTAAGATCCCTGGATTTTTTTTTTTAGGGGGGGGGGGTAGAGGGAGGCCTCATATATTCCAGATGTGCAGTTAAAGAGGCTAGCAACCTGGAAATATGAGCAGGCACAGACAAAACAAACAAACAAAAATACTTATTAGATAACAATGTCTTTCCAACAGAAAAAACTATGGCCTTATCCAAACCCACACCAACAAAGGTTGAGTTAGTTGCCTAGACATCCACCCACATCAGGCTATATTAAATTATCCAACATCTGACCACTGGCATGATGTTAGAGAAGGCCAAATGGAGAGCTAGGACTTCCACCACTACCGAGTACTAAAGAGGCCATCTCTCCCCTTGTAAAATCAGTGGATGCCCCATAGGAAGCAGTAACTCCTATACCACCTAGCATGGGAGGTAGGAGTGAAGCCTAGTGAGAAGTCAGAAGTCCCACTCTGAGCCTGGAGTCACATGGAACCTTTCCTCTTAGGTGTCAATGGCAACCAAAAGGGAAGGCTGGACTTATATCTCCATTGGGCAGTAATAAGGTGTCGCTCTCTAACTTTACCTACGATAGTGAAGGTCACAGAAAATCAGTTAAAATAAAAGGTTTAAATAAGATTCAGAATCGTATAACGTAGTACCCCACATTTTCAGGTCTCAGTAGAAAGTCATTAGTCAAATCAAGAATGAGGAAGATCTCACATTGAATGAAAAGAGACAATCAATAGATAGCAGCACTGAAATGAGAGAGATATTACAATTATCTGACAAAGATTATAAAGAGGCTATTGTAAAGATGATTCAAAAGACAATTACAAACAAATTTGAAACAAATGAAAACATAAAAAGGGTTAAAAAAATAGAAAATATCAGTCAAGAAATAGAAGATATAAAAGAGGACCAAACTGAAATTTAGAAGTAAAAAAATATACTAATTATACATTTTAAAAGTCTGTGAATAGGTTCAAAAACAGAATGAAAGGAACAAAGGAAAGAATGAGTGAACTGGAAAATGGAACAATAAAAATTACCCAGTTGGAAAAAAAAAAACAGAAAAAATAGACTTAAAAAAAATTAATACAGTCTCAGGGACATAAAACAAAATGTCTAATATTCATGCCATTGGAATCCTTGAAATTAGGTGAAGGGTGGGGGGGAGAAGAAATAACTGAGAAAGTGATTAAGTAATAACAAATCAAATAAGACTGAAAACTTCCCAAATTTGACCCCCAAAAACATAAACATACAGAATGAAGAGGGTAAATCCATAGAATTCCATGACAAAATATACCATAGTCAAACTCTGGAAGACTAAAGAACAAAAAAATAATTTAAGGAATCAAGAGAAAAAGAACACATTACACAGAGAGGAAAAATATTTGAATGGTAGCAAACTTCTCATCAGAAACCATGTAGGCCAGAAGAATGTAGCACTACAGTTTTCAAGTACTGAAAGAAAAGATCTAGACTCTAATATCCAATAAAAACATATTTCAGATATAAAGAGGAAGTCAAGATGTTCTGAAATGAAGGAATGCTAACAGGCTTTGTTCCTAGCAATCCTAATCTAAAAGAAGGTCTATAGGTAGTCCTCCAAATAGAGGGGGAAAAAATATGTAAGAAGGAATTTTGGAACATCAGGAAGGAAAATAGAGCATGGTGTGCAAAAATATAGACAAAATACTAATTATGGTTGATAATTGAAGCAAAAAATAGCAGTGTTTTACCTGGTTCTATGAAAATATATGGAGAAAATATTTAAGATAATTATATCATAAATGGAGAACAGTAAAGGAATGTAAGGAAAAGTAAGGTTTCAAACTTCACTCAAACTGGTAAAACAATACCACCATGAGCAAGTTGTAAGTGTTATATGTATAATGTGATACTTAGACCAATCACTTTAAAAAATATATATATACCATGACATAAACTTAAAAATGTGATAGATAAATCAAAATGTAAATACAGAAAATGTTTAAGTAACCCATAGGAAGACAAGAAAAATGAAACAGAAAAAAGAGAACAAAGAGAAAACAAAAATAATGTGGCTGACTTAAGCCCTAAAATATTGAAACTACATTAAACAAAAGTAGTTTAAATACATTAATCACAAGACAAAGTCTAGCAAAGTAGATTTGAAATTATGACCTAATATGCTTTCTATAAGAAATTCTCTTCAAATAAAATTATATAGTCAAATTGAAAGAAAAAGTTGAAGAAGATATAGCATGCAAATATTGATCAAAATAAAGCTGCATTAATTATACTAATATAAGATCAAGTTAACTTCAGAGATAATCAAATGACCAGAGGCAGAGACAGCTATTGTATAATTATAAAGATCAACCTACCAAGAAGACATAGCAATCATAAATATATACACCAAACAACCAAGATGCAAAATATATGAAATAATAACCAATAGACTAAAAGGAGAAATACCTAAATCCACCATTATAATTAGAGACTTCAATACCCCAATCTCAACAACTGATAGGACAACTAAACAGATAATCAGCAAGGGGAGAGAAGAACTGAACAACACCATCATCAACAACAATAAAAATGTCTAAAAAACATTTTTAGAATACTTCATGTAACAGAAACAGAACACATTCTTTTTAAGCATCCGTGGAACATATACTATGATAGACCACATCCTGGGCCATAAAAAGACTAACAAATTTGAAAGAATTTGAGCCACAGAAAGGGTGTTCTCTGACCAAATGGAATCAAGTTGTAAATCAGTAATAGAAAGAGAACCAAAAAACTCCCCACGCACTTGGTAACTGAGCAATACATTTTAAATAATTCATTGGTCAAAGAGAAAAAAATACATATTTACCTGAATGAAAATGAAAATATACCATATCAAAATTTGGGAGACATAGGTAAAGCAGGGGTGAAAGGAAAATTTATAGTTTTCAGATAAGAAAAGAGGAAATGCTCTTTTCAAGAACCTAGAAAAAGAACAAAGCTAACAAAGCAAGTATAAGGAAGAAAATAAAGATAAGAGTAGATAGGAATAGAATTGAAACTGAAAAATAATGGAGAAAACCAATGTCACAAAGATCCACTTCTTTAAAAAAGTCACTAATAGATTAACCTTTAGAAAGACTGTAAAGTGGAAAATAGATAATCCAAGTGGCCCATGTCAGGAATAAGATAGACCTTGCTGATACTAAAGGGATAAACGGATAATACAAGCAAGATTGCATAACTAAATTTGGCAGCAAAGCTAAAATTGACAACCTGTGTCTCCTCAAAAAACATAAAATGATCACAATTCATCCAACACTAAATAGACAATGTGAATAGACCTATAATAAGGTAAATAGAACTCATGTTTTAAAAGCTCTCCCTAAAAAGTAATCTTCATACCAAATGGTTTCTCTGTAGAATTCCCCCAAACTTTCAAAGAAAAGTTAATACCAATTATATACAATCTCTTGAAGAAAACAGGAAAAAACACTTCAGAATTCATTTTATGAAGCTGGTACCACCCTAATACCAAAACCAAAGACAATACCAAACACAACAAAACAAAATCCTCAGACCAATACCCCTCATGAATATAGATGCAAAACTTTTATCAAATATTAGCAAATGTAATTCAGCCATGTATAAAACAAATTATACACCATGAATTTTAAGCCTAGTTTAGTATTTGAAAACCAATTATTATACTATATTAACAACCTAAAGAAGAAAAATTATGGGGCTCCTGGGTGGCTCAGTTGGTTAAGTGTCTGACTTCAGCTCATGTCATGATCTGGTGGTTCATGAGTTCAAGCCCATGTGGGGCTCTGTACTCACAGCTCAAAGCCTAGAGCCTGCTTCAGATTCTATGTCTTACTCTTTCTCTGTCCCTCCCTGCTTATGCACTTGCTCTCTTCCTCTATCTCTTTCTCTCTGTCAAGAATAAATAAACATTAAAAAAATAAAGAAGAAAAATTACTTGATCGTATCAATCTATGAAGAATTTAAAAAATTCAACACTCACTCATGATAAAATAAAAACTTCTCAAAAAATTAAGAATTGAGGGAAAATTCCTCAACTTAATAAAGTCTTCAGCTAAAATTATATGTAGTGGTAAAACACTGGAGACTGTATCTCTAAAATTAGAAATGAGGCAAGGATTTCTGCTCTCACCACTCTTTTTAACATAGTGCTAAAAGTTGTGGCAGTGTGACAAGGCAAGAAAACGAAATAAAGGCATACAGATTAGAAAGAAAGGGCTAAAACTATACCACGTGCAGATGACACAATTATCTACACAGACAATCCCAAGCAATAAGCAAAAAACAAAAACAGGAAAACAAACAAGAACCTCCTAGAACTAATAAGTTCAGCAAGGTCACAAGGTCACAAAATACAAAGTAAACATTAAAAAAATCAATTGCATTTCTATATACCTGCAACGAACATAGAGAAACAGAAATTTACAATATAACATCATTTATAATCACTTAAGTAAATAAAATAGTTAAATGTTACTCTCAAAATATGTGCAAAACTTCCATGTTATAAACTACGACAAACTGCTAATGAAAGAAATCAAAGAAACTTACTCAAATATACCCAATGACTTATCCAACTCAATTATTACTCAACAACTTACTCAAATATACTAAACTTTCTCATGACAAAGGTGCAAAAGCAATTCAATGACGCAAGGATAATTTTTCCAAAAGACATTGCTGGAGGAACCGGACATCCGTGAAATCGGCAAATAAACTTTGTACTAAAATCTTATCCTTTATATAGAAATTAATTTGAAGGAGGTCACAGACTTAACTGTAAAACTGAAAAAATATGAAACTTTTAGAAAAAACACAGGCAATCTTTGGGATCTAGGGTTAGGGGAAGAGTTTTTAAACTTGAAACCAAAGGCATGATGCAGAAAAGAAGAAATTTAAAAATTTGAACTTCATCAACATTAAAACCTTTTGTTTTATGTAAGATCCCATTAAGAAGATGAAAGGATCATGTAGAGGCTGAGGGATAATATTTGCAAATCTTAAGCCAACATAAGGACTAGTATCTAGCATATGCAAATAACTCTCAAAATGAAGCAACAAAAACCTCAAACAATCCAATTAAAAGACTGGCAGAAGAAACAGATATTTCACCAACAAGAATGTAGAAATGGCAGGAAAGAACATTAAAAAGTGATCAACATCATTAACCATCAGGGAAGTGCAAATTAAAACCACAGTGAGATATTACTATACACCTATCAAAATGAATAAATTTAAAAATATACTGACAACATTAAATACTAGTGGGGATACAGAGAAACTGGAACACTTATGCATTTCTGGTGGGAATGTAAAATGGTACAGACACTCTGGAAAACAATTTCACAGTTCCTTAAAAAAAATAAACATGCAACTACCAATGTGGGCACTTATCCCAGAGAAATGAAGACATATTCACATGGAAATGTGAGCAGAAATGTATACAGAAAGGTCCAGAGTAGCATTATTTGTAATAGCCCCAAGCTGGAAACAACCCCCTTATCCTTCAATGGGTAAATGATTAAACAAACTGTATGGAACGCTACTCATCAGAAACAGGAATAAACTATGAATACATGCAACAATTTGGATAAATCTCCAGAGAATTATGAGTGAAAACAATTCTAAACAGTTACATGCTCTATGATTCCATTTATAGAACATTACTGAAATGACAAAATGATAGAAATGGAGAATATATTGTGAAATAAAGAGCAGTGATTTCAAATGGAAAGAAAGAGAGAAAGAAAGAAAGAAAGAAAGAAAGAAAGAAAGAAAGAAAGAAAGAAAGAAAAAGAAAGAAAGAAAGAAAACAAAAGAAAGAAAGAAACCTTGAATAAAGTGGTTCACCAGATTATTGACTAGGAGGGAGAGTAGTCAGAGCATCACCATGAGAGACTAGACAGGATATTAAGAGTCTGAGTCCGGAAGCAAAATTGAGAGAGCATTCTACATCCAATCAAGTGATGTTTTAAAGAAAGAAATAAAACGACTTGAAGACAAGTAGAAACAGAAACCGGTTTTTCCTTTTTAATAGTAAAAATTGTAGTTGACATTTTTTCCTATGTATCTATTAACCTTATCTAAATGAAAAAAAAGAAGGAAAAATTATTTTGCAAAAAAATCAGTAACTGTCACCATTTTTTAAAGTCTTATTTTTATTTGAAATCCTCATAAAAGCATTCAATGTAAACTAATAATGAAGGACTGGATTTCTAATCCTGATTTTGCCACCTGACAACTGTTGGACAGATCAAGAAATTTATCTTCATAAAAACCACACTAAGGGGCACCTGAGTGACTCAGTTTTTTCAGTATCCAAATCTTGATTTTGGCTCAGGTCATGATCCCCGAGTTGCGGGATCAAGTACCACATCGAGCTCCATGCTGAACATGGAGCCTGCTTAAGATTCCCTCTTTCTGAGGCGCCTTGGTGGCTCAGTCAGTTGAGTGCCCAACTTCAGCTCAAGTCATGATCTCACAGTTTGTGGGTTCAAGCCCTGGTCTCTGTGCTGACAACTCAGAGCCTAGATCCTGCTTCTGATTCTATATCTCCCTCTCTCTCTGCCCCTGCCCTACCTGCCCTTTCTCTCTCTGTCTCTCAAAAATAAGTAAACATTTTTAAAAAAATTTAAAAAGATTCTTTCTCTCTCTCTCTGTCTCCCTCTCCCTCTACCCCTCTCCCCTGCTCATGTGCTCTCTCTAAAAAACAAATAAAACAGCAACAAAACCACATTGAATTGGTGTCATCAATTCACATTTTCTATAAATAGGAAAAAAATAATGTCATCTTTCTTTTCTTGGCACTGATGAAATGCTAATCACAAAAATGTATATGGCCTTATCAGCATAAACAATATGTTTGGTGAATTAATATGTGAACAAATTCTTTTTTTAAGTTCTTTCCATATACTTTCTAAGCAACAGTCAAACAATGTTCTAGTAAGAACTGGACCTAACAGATACATGCTTGAAACACATTTACTGACAGCTGTTAAACATAAATGCAATTTGAAATACACATTTCAAGGTGACAAAACTATTTATTACAAGCAAGAACCAGTGGAAATCTAAATTGGTCCTCAGGAACTCCAAAAACCTTAACAGATCTAAACATTACTCCTGGGCCATCCCAACCACAGGTGTTCTCCTTTAAACCATATCCTAAAAAAAAAAAAAAAAAAAAAAAAATTGAAATATAAGGTGTAATTCACAATATTCAGATCTTCAAAACCCATTTTATACAAAGAATGCCACACAGTTATCTGAAGTTGTTTGAAAAAGGTATCAAACTTTAGTCAAGTGGTTATAATTATTGCCTAATCAATACAATAGTTATGAAAATTAATTTCCTATCTTCTAGAATTATTCATGTTTAGTAAACATCGGTAGATATTTGGAATCTAAATACCTTTAATTAGAATACACAATTGGGTTGGTCTTAGAAAAATCAAAAAGAGTACATTCTAAGTATTCATCATTGCAAGGTGTGGAAGGATCTTGTAGAAGTATCTGCTATTCTTAGTAATGAATAATGGCTTATAGTAAGAAGGTGTGGAGGTTTGTATTGGCAAGTAATTCTAAGAGTAAGTCTGAAATTCAACTCCAACCTCTCCCCACTCTATTCTCTTTCTCCTGCAAGGCAGTAGCATTTCATACAAAACTTAAAATGCCAACCTTTAAAGTCAAAAGATAAACTTTTGGGTATGTAGTAGAAATGTAACGTAATTTAGAAATTGAATACGTTTGAGCTCTAACAAAACATGCCCCAAAGAACTGAGTTGCCTATTTTTACGACCCAGAGGATGCATCACTGCTTACAAGAGTATCATCAACAGAAGTCAGTGATTCAAACTAAATGAGACATGACAGGGATGCTATTTGTTTCCACTGGTAAATTCTGAAGTCGGTTTTGACTTCTTAATGAATCATTCAGTCGAACTACATTAAAACCTTTTTAGAAAAAGAAATATTGACACAAAAAAATGGCTAGAAGATAGTCTTTGAGCACATTTGAGTAAGTTACCGTCCAAATCAAGCTGCCACTTGCTTAATATAATTGGGGGAAAATGATATTTCATCACTGTGTCCTGAAAAGCATACATATTTGCCTTGGGTTGCTATTAGAATGCCAAAACTTCCGGCTTTCAGTGCAAACTTAAAAAAAATACTCAAATTATTTGGACACTCACATAAATATTAATGAAACAAAATAAAAGCAAAACCCTACTTTAATCAAGAGGACTAAGAGAAATTTCTGCTCAGTTCGAAGCTGCACAATTTCCAAGAAAATTTAAGACTATGAAGTGGATTTAGAGCACAGCCGTAAGAATGATTAAAAGACTGAAAAATGGGATCTAATAATAAGGATAAAAGAAACATTTAGACAAAGGGAGACAAATAAGGGCTTAATGAACTGCAAATTACCCAAGATTGCTGGGCAGCTGTTTCCTATTGCCTTTGACCCAAGTCTTGTATTGCCCTGCAGTGTCTAGGAACAAGATCAGTAAATGCTTGTCATTCTTTGCATTTTCATACAAGAAGGCAATAAAATCATTTTAAAAATGACAGACTTTTTCAATACAAAGTATCTGGTAAGCGCTATGAAATAAACAAAAGTTATTGTGAGATTCATATCACTTAGTATCCAAAATTTTTCTTCTAAAAGGCAGTCCCTGTTGAGTATTAGACTTTAATCCTTCACTCTAGAGCCCCTACAGAGACAGATGCCACACAACTGTCATAATTCATGGAAAGTTTGAGACTTCTTTGTTTTCTTACTTAACTGACATACAATGGATTCACATTTATATCTTGAATATGTGTTCAAATGTGAAGACTCACTGTACCACAATCTTTGTGATTTCCATTCCTGGCTATAAATCTAATATCATTTTTTCCTACTCCCAGCAAACTATACTTTTTATTTGACTAAATATAGAAATTCTGTATTATTATCTATGGTTTATAATCTTCATTTTATTTTCCAATTTCTGAAGACACACAGTGTTCTTATAGATAAGACTTATAGGAATGTTCAATTATTAAGTCAAATTACAAATTACATCACAGATTTACGTAGAGCATGTAAAAATATCTCTCTCCTATCTAAATTCTGGTGTTGAATCCCACCTTTTACAAACTATCTAGGACAATTATTCCTTAACTGACAATAATTTTCTGAAATTTCACAACATATGTGAACATTAAATCTATTACCACCTTCCGCAAATTGATATTCAACATCTCTTGTATTTGAAACCTTGGTTTGGCCAGAACTCCAGAGAATGGGGTTTGGGCCAAAGCTTAACTAAAAATCTAAAAGGCACATTTTATAAAACACAAACACACACACATACACACACATTCCAAATTGTTTGCCAAATTTTACTGCTGTTAGCTTCCCACAATATTCTAAAGAATATCAGACAAACAGGCGTCAGTATGATTAATTCTGATGATTACTTAATTTTTTTCCTATACACAATGCCCTCCAGAAGCTCTAAGTTCAGTTGAATACACATAGAGTCACTTCAGTTAACTAAAGTGTTTGTAAATAAATGATATCTTTTCTCCATTAAGATGTCTCCATCTTGACCTACAAGAGTGGATTGTATGGGTAAGCTCAGATGACTAATTTGTCTTTTTTTAACCCATTGCAAGGGAGCAAAAGGGGCAGACAAAAACATCAATATTTTTAAATATACACATATTTAGAAACTACTGCTAAAAGTGAATTTCTGCTGAATTTAAGCCAAGCTTTCCTATGAGTTTTTATCTACTTTTGTTATACAATCCAATAAATAATGACAACAAATATATGCACTTTTTTAAATTCTCAGATAAAAAGATAATTTCAAGTATATTATCTCATTTTACTTTCGTAAAAATCCTTTGGCCTAGATATTATTGTTCTCAATTACAAAGGGGGAAACTAAGACTCAAGGAGATAAACTGCCCAGGTCTCAAAGACAGGAATTGGTTCAATAGATTTCCACCTCTGGACAGGGCCCCTGGCCACCATGATTACGAATGTGTAAAAGATATGTGTGACACAAATCTACACACAGACACAGGCTGAGATCACTGTTTAAATATGACAGAGATTTTTCCAAATTCCAGTTTGCTTTAAGATCACTTCTCTGGTTGTGCTGGCCATAGGCTGTTTGTGCAATGTATTTTGTGCAAAATGATATAGTATTTGTATATTTAATTGAAATTTCCATGTGTAAATTCTATCAGCTTCCAGAAAAGTATCCTTGTTATCTACCATTTCTTTAAAATGTGAAAATGTGAGACAATATTGGGGCACCTGGGTGGCTCAGTGGGTTAGGCGTCCAACTTCTACTCAGGTCAAGATCTCTCACTCTCTGAGTTTGAGCCCCGCGTCCGACTTTGGGCTGACAGCTCAGAACCTGGAGCCTGCTTTGAATTCTGTGTCTCCCTCTCTCTCTTCCCCTCCCCTGCTCTTTCTTTTTTTTTTCTCTCTCTTAAAAATAAACATTAAAAAAATTAAATGTGAGACAGTATCTATATAACTAGAGTTCACTATAAATTGTGTCAGTAAAAATGGACCTTTTACACATCATCTCTAAAACAAAAAAGGAAATATTCATCTAGTTTATGCACTATTTAAACTTCTTATATAATTCGCTTTTCAAATTTCATCATTTAAAATTGATTTAGAGCTTACTTTTAGCTATCGCATAATGATATTAATTCCTTATTGAAATGTATGTTCAATTGTGTTGAACAGATAACATTAGCTGCTATAATAAACTCCAAAATTTCAGTGGCTACAGCAGAGATTTATCTCTCAGTTGGACACTTGTCTGACCTGCGTGTTTCTGGCAGGATGCTTTCCTTCACATGATGATTCAAAGACTCAGGCGACTTCTATCTTATGACTCTTCTGTCTCTTGGGCCTCATTTTCCTCTGAATTGGCAGGAAGGGAAGAAAGCTCAGAGAAAGCACTGTGACCGTGTTTCTGTTCATGTTGCACTAGTGAGACCTACCCTCACATTTAATGTAAGTGTAAAGGGGGCTATAATGTTGGCTCAGCAGTTACATCCCAACTACTCATAGTACTAGGGCAGGGCACTCATGACTTTTGGTGCTAGTTGACAACTCTAGGTAACTATAAAAAAGACATATAATCTGCTTGCCTTTGTTTTATTACACAGAATTAATCATTTTTATCTCATTTTATGTTGTATATCTGTAGCCAAGAGGCTAAGTAAACACATTATTTTTGGTATGTGAATGCAATCTGAACTGCATGGTTTACCCTGTGTGCAACACTGAGAAAATTACTTGTTCTCCCTCAGAATTCATTTCTCTAAAATGAAATTATGGAGTTGAACATTGATCAAACCACCCCTGACCTGTGCTGAAATAATTTTATAAAGCAAAGAAAGATAAACTATATTACAATATAATTCTGGATGTTTGTTCATTTCAAATTATTGTGTATCATATATCTATTTTATATGTGACACATATATTTATATTCATATACATACAAATATATACATATACACATGTGAACATATATATACATACAAACATATATATATTACTTTCTGCTTGTGTTTGCATTACTGTCTACCTAGTAGAGAAGAGTACCAGGCCCAGAGTTACTTTTCCCACCTGTGAGCTGGAAACAATAATAAAATGGTGCTCTTTCACAAAATAGGAATAATAAAGCATATAACAAGGATTTCATAACAACACGATGTATTAAATGGCAGGGATTAATATGTATTAATTTCATTCATATGAAAATATATGTGAGCCTCTTTTAAACTTTAAAATTACTTATGAATATTAAGTTTTTAGTTTCATCTTTATAATAGTTCTGATAGAGGATCCTAGAATTCATGTTATGTGTTTTATTACATAAATGCAAGCTCAGCCTCTAAGGTAATTTACACAAATGCTAATGCTAGTAGATTACAGAGTAGATTATCTGTTGACAAAATTTGTACAATAACTCTAATTTCTGACAGAAGACATCTAATGGGTTGTTCTATTGCAGACATTCTCTATGGAATGGAAGGGTCACGTATAAATTTCTGGAAACTGAGGAGGGCAGGAAAGAATGGAAATGCCATGCAGAGAAACTCCAGCTGTCTTCTGCATGTGGCTAAGCAGCACAGAGAGGTAAAAGGCACGAGGAGGTACGTTCGCAGTTTTGCTACTATATCTAGGACATGCATTTATCTTATGTGTGCTCACATGTGTTTAAGTATATTTTGCAGACTTTTAACCCATAACATGCTATTTCTCATTTTTGAAATCAAGCTTATGGTCCTGACCCCATTTTAGCATTTTAGCAAAAGTTTTTTTACATTTTTACCACAGTCTCCCCCATAGTCCTATCATTTCAAGTATTTGAACAGCTTATTGTTTGGCAGATAAGCATCAGGAAAGAAAAGACTCCTAACACTGCTAGCTCTTAGCTTATCCACCTGGCACAGACTGAGAGAAGCAACCAACAGGTTTATTTGAATAAGTGGTTTATGTTATGTAGTCTGAGACCACCCACATAAAACATTTGTCTGACAACCCACGTGGTGTGCACGTGTCTGCGAGCACTCAAAGAGGTATACTCAACATGATACACAATGTGTAATTGGAGACAGGTACTGCGTTTTCTTGGCTTTGTCTTTTTAGCAGTAATGTGCTATGAACTGTTACTTCATTGCAATATAAATGCTTGTGTAATTCAATAACCCTATGGTAGAAATCCATTTTTAATTGGTCACTGGAAAGGAAGTGGAAATATATTCAAATCTTTCTACTCTTTAAGATCTGTAGTTTAAAAATCCATCAGTAAATAATCTATTTTGTGCAGGAAATTGCACTACGATCCAGAGTTCTAGAAGGATAACTGTGACTCCATAAACTGAAAGATGCATTCCAGATTCACAGTTGGAATCAATCAAATCAATGCTTTCTTTCAAATCTGATGCCTTGTCTACCCCATGCGGCTACTGACCATCCAAAAATGAAAATGAGAACAACTGGTCTCAACAACATGATCAAGTGCTCCTCTGCCTGGATTTGGGATCTCTGGGTTGCTGAAATACACCTTGTTATAGGTATCATTCTATGAGGCATAAGGATGAGAATTTGTGGCTTTCATGTTTTTGAAAAAAAACTAAAGTTTGCTGGTTTTCTTTTTCTTAACCAGAAGACACTGTGGTATAGTGGAAAGAGTCTTGAACTTGGGTTCACAAGTCACAAATGTTTCATCTCTGACATTCACTCACCATATGCTCAGACAAGTTACTCCATCACATGAAGCCTTAACTGACTCATGGAAATAATACTCCTTCCTCATGGAGGGAGTTGTTGTAAAGATAAAACACAACAATGTTTGTGAGGTTTTCATTTCCAGTTGTGGGGCATCCCAACTTGAATCTAAAAGTACATTAGACTGATCTGGGCATGTTTAGGAAACTGGCAGAGCGGAGCCTCCAGAAGCCCTTTTGCAATAGGACTGGGCAACTCCCAGAAGGGTGATTGTTCTGATAGAAAAGGTACCTCAGAGTGAAGAGCTTAACAGAAAGCCTTGCTCACCAGTGATGAGAGGGGCTTCTGAGTAACATGAAGCCTCTTCTTTGGATTTATCTACTGCACCAGCCCTGCTGCTCTCTCATTTGGGACGGGTAGACAGAAAAAAATCAAAAGAGCATTTTTACTAACATCCTAGTGAAGACACTGGAAGAGAAATAGCACTTCTTTGATGGCCACCATGAAGTTTTTTCCCATTTAAAGCAGAAACCTGAGCAGCTTTAATACTTCAAAGGGCTCTAGCATCCCAGCAGCCCCAGGGTAGGGGGTGGGAGGGATGGAGGAGTGTGGCAGATACTGAGGCAGCCTGAAGGTCCCGGGCCAGGATCGGGAAGCAGACCTGCTCATCAGCACGTGTTGGACAATCTGGTAAAGGGAAGTTCTCCAGAAAACCAGAGGAACTGTATCTAGGGGGCTGAGGTCTTACACCAGCAAGTAGGGTCAAAGCCACGTACATCCCATTTATGTGACAATGTCTGTTACTAGGTGCTGGGGAGGAATGCAGAGAAACTCAGACTATAAAACCGTATTATCTGTCAGATGATTAGCCGATTGTTATTTTTTTTTAATTCATGTTTTATCCTCTCAAAGACCAAAACTTTCTGTGAAATAGGATGTGAAAATTTTCAAACAATATTGCCACACAGTTTTTCTTTTTTTCTCAAACATAAAAAAGGATGTGAGAAACCCTCCCCAAACACATGCAGGACATATCTTAAGCACTTCTTTTTAAAAGCAGAAATACCTATTTATTTCATTCACTAAGTCTGATACGAGGTCCAAGATGCTAAGTAATTATGATTTTACTTACAAACAAGGGAACAAATTAAAAATAATTTTTTTCCAAGGACTTTTGAAACAAACCTGAAAAATACGATTTTTCAAATGTTTGTCTCCTCGTTTTGTTCTCTTTTGAAGCTCTGTGGTATGAAGGAAAAATCATAAACCCTTGGAATCTGACAATTCCTGATCCCTCCACTTAACTGGCTGCAACCCTAGTAAACTGTTTACTTTCTTAAGATGTCACAAGACAAAATGAGATAAGCTGAGTGTGGCACCTAGCCCAGGGCCTGGCACATTTCGCAAGCAATGTGAATTCTTTTCCACCTTCTCAATTCCCTGTGCCCCCACCTTTCCTTACAAATATACATTTCCTTTCCAAGTATTCACAGGCAGGACAGCAAAATGATTAAGAACCATTGCATGGGTATGTGCTCTCAATCTTCAAGTCATGCAATTCTCAAGACCTGTCTCCTCATCTAAAAAATGGGAATTACAGCACCTTCCACACAGATTTTTGTGAGAATTAAGTGGTTAAGTCATGTGAAGGACTTAGAAGAGAAGCCACTAGAATGTAAGCTCCATGAGAACTTACCGGCCACTCCTGTATCCCCAGTACACAGAACAGCACCTGGAATATAGTGGATGCAGAATAAGTATTTGTGATAAGTGAATAAATGCAGTAGTAACATGCTGGCTTCCTTTTGCCTGGCCTGAACTCTCTCTCTCTCTCTGATAAGCGATGGGATGATAAGCGATGGAACCTGTGTGTCTGCGGGGATTAGAGATTTCATCCTAAACGGAAACAAGGAAACTCTTCCATGACTTCACCTCCCCTAAACTGTGTTTTCTGTGACCCATTATCACATCCCTTCATAATGGATACACTCGCCTCACGTTGTACCAGAACCCGATTTGCGTTGGATGCTTGGACGCTTATCTATGTGCCGGTGTGCTTCTAAGCTGCCTCCTGTCCAGGCACCAAGATTAGCGGCTGCTAAAAAGTGGGTTAGTTCGAATAGCATGTGTACCAGGTACACACCCAACGAATGCTGCACGGAGCCAGTAGTTCAGTGTCCACAGCGCCTTGGGAATAAGTCTTTTTATTATAATTAGTTCTCTCGTACAGACAAATTCTCAGTATTTTCTAGCCCCTTAAGACAGCGGTAGATTAAGAGGTACTCAAGTGTGGTATGCCACTGTGGTTCCCTCTGATGGTCTTTAGCAAGCTAGCAGGTAGTTCGCTACAGGCAACAGTAGTTCCTGTGTCAGGCAACCCAGCCCCCATGAATTCAACTGTTTTAAAAGCAAAGTATTTCAACAAGGATTACTATGCAACTCCTAACTTTCTCCCATGAAAATGTGTGAGGCCATGTGTGAACAGAGCTCTCTTATTTTTCTCGTATGCTTTTAAGTGCAAACTCTTAGTACCTAATTTCAAGCAAACGAAACTGTATTAAAACAGTCCTCAGAAATCCTCAGTTTGCTCTGCCTTGAGAAGACCAGTACGATGAGGGGTGGCATCTGAGAACATATGCTGTTTTAACAAAGCCAAACCAAAGGAAAGCTGCCCATTTCAGCGTCAGGTGTCCAGCTTTGTTTTCTACCACTCCTCTGTGATGAGCCGTCAAAAAGTTCATGATGAGAGTCACTGGAAGTGGCAGGCAATGTTTGCTGAATGACAAAAGCTAGATCAGCAGCCAGGAGGATGTGTAAGCCCAACATCGTATAGATATTTGGAGTTCTGCATTTACTGTTCCTCTCCCCTAAGCTAACTAACCATGGAAAGACAATCATTTGAGAGAACAACTCCCTGTTTGAGAATATTCATTGTTACAAAAACAATAATTAGCTGCATCTATCGTGTTGATCCCCTCCACACTACAAAAGACCTAAAGAAGACTTCACAGGACAATTCAGTCATCTTCTCCCTGACTCTGGCCAAAAAAGGGGACTTTATAGTTCCTCATTTTAGCAATCAAAGAAGTCTATTATGATTCAAGCATGAGTCACGGTCTGTATTCCTGTAATAAATTTGTCCAATGGTTAGTAGATACTTAAGAAGAGCAAATGCAGCAAACTATCTTATTTATGATTGTGTGTATATATGTGTGTCAAAATGCCAGAATATACATATTTTGAGTACTTTTCAGGATTTCAAGTAAAATCGTTCTTTTTTTTTTTTAATCTTTTTAACATTTATTTATTTCTGAGAGACAGAGCACAAGTGGGGAAGGGGCAGAGAGAGAGGGGGACACAGAATCTGAAGCAGGTTCCAGGCTCTGAGCCTTCAGCACAGAGCCTGACACGGAGCTCGAACCCACGAACTGTGAGATCATGACCTGAGCTGAAGACGCTTTAACAGACTGAGCCACCCAGGTGCCCCTAAAATCGTTCTCAATTTGAGAACCAGTGATAGTGTAGGACTGACAGCCTAAAATACCCTGAAACCTTTTGACATACCTCCTCCGAATAATCTTAGAACTATGAATGTAAATTTTCAATTGATTCCTGAAAGAGAAACAAACTCCAGTTTGTAAATGCTCAAGTTTGCATGAGCAGGAGCATGCCTCTGCAAAGCTAAGAGTTTTAGGACTTACTTTCTAAATCTAGTTTGTCACACTGCACCAAAGTGTCTGTTGAGAGGGTCATTGCTTCACACACACACACACACACACACACACACACACACAGCTCAGGTGGGATCGGGAATAATGGATAAAGCACAGACTCCAAGATAATAAATTATAATAAATGTTCATATCGCTTTCATTTATAAGATTATATAAAGGTTGAAATAACACTAAGGATAAGTCACCTAAGCTTTTTTCAAATCATCAGTCCAGAATACTAAGGACACACTGAAGATGCCACAGCTCTGCCAAAGCGGTGATTCTTCACTTCTCCTGGGGAACTGAGCGGCAATGAGACTCTCACCAACGCTCTGGACATTCTCATTTGAAAATGCATAAACAAACACCTACAAATTTTCAATACAATTCCCTTGATCTGAACCATAATTGAAAAAACGCCTGAACAAATGCCTGAAGAAGTCCTTTGTCCTGAGTGGTCTGACAAAGAACCATCACCTGGACTAATAATCTCCAACGTATTGACATGAGAGTCAACTATTCTTATGTTCCTAACGTAGCATCAGTGGATATACTTGGCAGGTTTGATAAAAATATTTGCACAAAATCTACGTATGTACACACACAGTAAGTAAAATGTATTGACGGCAATCCACAGTACAGTGTATGTTTTACTTCTAATTGGGTAAGGTTCTTCACAAATTTTCCATAGCTGAGAATCTCATATTCCTTCTAAATATATATATTTCCTTTACAAATGAAAATATGTATTTTTAAAATATCAAGTTTGTTTCATTTTTAAAAATTTATTTATTTTTGAGACAGAGATAAAGCATAAGCAGGGGAGGGGCAGAGAGACTGGGAGACACAGAATCTGAAGCAGCCTCCAGGCTCTGAGTGTCAGCACTGAGCCAGATGTGGGGCTCGAACCCACAAACCGTGAGATCATGACCTAAAGTGAAGTCAGATACTCAACCGACAGAGCCACCCAGGCACCCCTACCTCGTTTGCTTCCTAATGACTCAACACTTTATTTAAAAAGCCATTAGCCCACTGATACACTATTATTTACTATGATAATAAAACTCATTTCCATAATAACATAGAGCTAAAAAGTGAAGCAAAATATTGACCATTTTTAAAAATTTGTAGTAGTAATACTATGAAATATCATTGATGTAGTAGAGACTTTTAAAAGAATATGGCCAAACAGTTTTATCTTGAAAAAAGAAATGCAATGTATAAAAAAAAGATGAAATTTGCAGAAAGGAAAATATTGACACAAGTGCAGTGCCACACATACCCACTTCTAGGTTACCTGCCTGATGGCTAGCATTAACACGAAACGTGAAATGTGTACACAACTCTACCAAAGTGCCAGGACGCTCAAGTTTCACAGCCAAAATGTTAACTGGCAAAGTACTGCTTAGAGTAGACAGGGTGGGAGGGCACTTAGACAGGTGGGAGGGACAAACAAGTCATGACTTAATAATATGACGCTTAATTAGAAAATATTAGACATACGTATATTGGGAATATTCTCCACTGAATTTCTATATGAAAGTTTCAATCATCAGGTTGCCAGGTATTCAACCAACACGTGACAATTTTACACGATTCCTAAGATCCTGGTTACTTTAATGCCACCTTGCTCAGTAGTAGACTCTCTTAATGGTGCTGACTCGTGTGAAAAAAATTCTAGTCCCAGTGCTAGGCTCATGCACGGGAATGACTTAACTCACATCCTTCTCTTACCTTAGCAGCCATTTTTTTTTCCTGGTTCCTAGAAAACTCTCTGGGGCACTCAGTAAAATTCCCAGATATACTCATACATGTCTATCACTCTGCAGCATTTCCCAAAATGTCACGAAATTTAAGTCCTGTAAGATTCCCTGTTAAATAAGGCAGGAAAGGGACAATTTCTCCTTGGATAAATAATTTTAGGAAACATAGCATAAAATGTTCCTTCATACATCAAACTTGATAATACAAATTAGCAAATTAAAGATCTGTTATTTTGGGTCTTCACAAAACTGTTTTATTACCTAAAATTGTACTTGGTTATTAAACAAAAACGTATTATCATACTGGGGATGAACATTTTGCAACACTTTGGAAAATCTTTCACCATACCCTAGAGTTCATCCACACCTTCCTTTGCTCCCATTCCTAGACACCCATGAACCAGAATGGAAGCTCATTTCCTCTGCCCTTTCCCCTATCTGAAGTTTTCTCCCACCCTTTCCTTCTCTTCTCCAGAGTCAGTATCAGACATAACCTAACCATTGGCTTTCTCTTGGAAACATTCACTATGGAATTTCTTATTCAGAAGTCTAGGAATGCGAGTACTCGAAGGTACTATGTTAATGGCATGTATTCTGCTTCACCGTTTTATTGTTGTAATGATTCCTCTTTATAATAGGTTATAAGAGAATACTTAGTGCATTTTAAGTTATTCAGCTGCAAAGTGCATCAATATGGGTAGCTTCTAACTTTGCTTTGATCTAAATTTGGAAGACTATAAATTAGTAAGCAATTTTTATCACTGTATACTTTTACCATGGGTTCTCGTGATTTACACTGACTCGTCAACCCATCAGAAACAGGGTCATTCATTCTCTCATGAACTGTTTAATAGCTATCAGTATTCATCTGAAAACATCAATTTCTATCTTATGTCTAATTCCTTGGGCTCTGGAGTTCAATCTCTTGCTGTGAGTCAATGTCCCACCATTTACTCTGACTTTTGCAAAGTGAAGCTTTTCTTCCTCTTGGTTTTCTAATGTGAAAAATGGTAATAATACAGATACAAATTCTAATAGGGCTACTGAGTGGATTAAAGGAGACAATAAATGCAAAGGGTTTGGAATATTACCCAGAGTACGGCAAATGCTTAATGAATATTGGCAGTTGTTATTATGGTAGAAGTGACAGAGATCACATAAAACCATACACCTCATTGCCCACCTGGAAATCCTTTTTTCTCTACCTTACTAGAACCTAAATAAACAGTAGTAGTAAGAAAGTGACTCAGAAATAGAGAAAGCAGAGAGTTTGTCTGAGCAGATAATCAGGCAGAAATAACACATTCACAGAAGTCATTTGAATGACCTCGATACCAGATTTCAGAAAATGCAAATACACACATATTGACAGGCAGGGTGTTATGAGTTCCTATGAAGACCTGAGTAACCTATCCACGATCTCAATATTACTAAGCACACTTCTGCAAGTAACAGAGGGAAGAAGATCACTAGGGAATTTTATTCTCTCATATTCCCTTGCTGTCTTTGATATAATGCCACCTTCTCACTTAGGCCTTCTCCAATGACTCTGTGTACAACTGTAATACCCCTCCCACCTCCTAGCATACCTATCCTCTACCTGACTTAGTTTTCCATTGTACTCATCACCTTTGCTGCAGGCTGAATGTCTCCCCAACATGTAGATCTTGAAACCCCACTCCCTGATACGATGGTATTAGGAGGTAGGGCCTTTGAGAGATAGTTAGGATTAAATGAGGTCATAAGGGCGGATCCCTTATAAATAGGATTAGTGCCTTTATAAGAGTCAGGGGAGAGCTTGCTTCCTGTCTGCCCTAGGACAGGTGAAGATAAAAGAAGATGGCAGCTTCCCACCTGAAAGAGGGCTCTTGCCAGAATCCAACCATACTGGGAGCCTGTATTTTAGATTCCAGCTTCCAGAACTGTGAAAAACAAATTTCTGTTGTTTATAATCTGCCCATTGGATAGTATTTTTGTTACAGTAGCTTGGGCTAAGACAACGTTCTTACACATAGAGTTTACTAATTTATTGTGTTTAATGTCTGGCTTTCCCTACTTGAATGTTAGTTTCATTGCATTGAGATTTTTAATTAATTTTTTTTCAAAGCTGTATCCCCAGCACTTAGAAGAATTCTCAGCCAAAGCATAAGAGACTCTTAAAAACCGAGAACAAACCGAGGGGTGATGGGGGGTGGGAGGGAGGGAGGGTGGGTGACGGGTATTGAGGAGGGCACCTTTTGGGATGAGCACTGGGGGATGTATGGAAACCAATTTGACAATAAATTTCATATATTGGAAAAAAAAAAAAAGAAGAGAACAATTCTCAGTGCATAGTAGGCCCTCATGAATATTTGATCAATGGACGAACAAGTCCAGAAATGGGGGAGAAGCAATCCTAATTCAATAGCTACAGAATATTATCAAAATCCAGGTCCCTTTCATCACTCCAGTCTGCCATCCTCAATACTGGCTTTATCCTAGAGTAGCAACTTCTTTCCCCTGATTTTCTAGTATCAAAAATATTAATAATACTTAAACTCTTATAATGCATCTAAGTAGATTAAAGGAGAAAATAAGTGGCCCCTTTACAGAGCAGGAAAAAATTCAGAGAAGGCTCTCAAAAGGTATCTCCTCATACCTCACCACATGAACTTGATGACTTAAACTAATGAGTGTTAAGGAGAAAGCAATTGCTTTAAATTTTAGAGAAATCAGAATTTCTCCCTAAAATGGAGAAGAGGATCACATTCCCCAAGGGGTAAATACTTGAATCAATGTGGTGTTCCACTGGCAAAGAAGAAAGTCTGAAAGAATAGACAGTGACTGAGCAAATAACTCTGTTTGCCACATTGTCAGATGTTTGCTTCTATACACTACTGAAGTGAACCATAGTAACACTAAAAGCTTTTAAAACAATTTCAAATAATACTGTCTTTAAAGATAAACAAAAAGAAAGGGAAAGCAGACCCACATTCAGATAGAGTGAATACGACCACTTCACGTGTGAGCAGATTTAGGGAACGTTATTCAACAACTAAAAGCAAACAAGGTGAGATTTTATTTGCATCCTACTCTCTGGATCCTACTCCACTTTCAGGAAGAGTTTAAGTGGCAATGACCTAAATAAATCCGTATGCAAACTAAATCTATTCCAAGAATGCCCACTTATATTTCAAAATGTGTGTGATGTGTTCATGTTACAAAGATGAGATGCCCTTTTATTTAATGTAAGCTGTCCATTTTTGTTGGCTCTTCAAGTGTTCAAGTGGTCAAGATAAATTTTTTAAAAAATTAGTATTTTTATGGCTGTGAGACATGTGTTGAAATATTTTATTGGTTTAGCTTCAGTGTGGTAATCTGCTAGCTTTTTTTTTTTAGTTGGATAGCATATGTGAAAAGAATGAGGTTTATAAAAATGTCTTGTAGAAAATAAAACAGCACAATGAAGTATTCACTCAAATATACAAATAAGAAATTCAATTTGGATTTTAAATGGTGGAACTTTAAAGAAACAATTCATTTTTTTTATTTTTTTATTTTTTTACATTTATTTATTTTTGAGAAACAGAGTGAGACAAAGCATGAGCAGGGGAGGGGCAGAGAGAGAAGGAGACACACAATCTGAAGCAGGCTCCAGGCTCCAGGCTCCGAGCCTTCAGCACAGAGCCCAATGCGGGGCTCGAACCCACAAACTGTGAGATCATGACCTGAGCCAAAGTAGGATGCTCAACCGACTGAGCCACCCAGGTGCCCCAAGAAACAATTTATTTTAAATGATGTGGCTTAAATGTAAAAATTTCAGTATCTAGCAATGATTATTTAGTTTCTTAACCTTCATCTGCTAATTGATTTTTATGTGTTTTACCTTAACTATTGACATCTACAGAAGAAAAAAAGTAGTTGCCACAAGAAGGATAAAATGAAATCAGGTCATTTTTCCAAAACTTAATATTCTGACTCAACTCCCATACTGGCTAGAATGAAAGTGATAAATGATTATGAATTTAACATTTTAACTTCCAGAGGTAATTGAAAGGTATGTCAAAGTTATCACTTAGGAAATACTGAGTACTCTCCCAGTCAAGCGTGGCCTTCATATGCACTTGACCAGAGTCTATAAGTGAAAGGTATTGCATAGAAACACATATGCTCATACTTTATTTGGAACACTGTAAAATTAACTATTTTTGATGCATCTCATTGCCAAATTACAATGATGTCTTTCCTGATGATTCTGTTTACAAGTACTTTAACACTGCTCCATGCTGCCTCTTGAATGCCATGTATCTCGTCTATTTGCCTTTCTCCATGGCACCTATCTCCTATGCACTATATAATTTCCTAATTTATTCTATTTATTTACTAGAAGTCAAAGCTGAAATTAGATGGGTAATTTATCTCTGTTAGAAAGCTACAGAGGTAACACAAATTCAGCAAACAAAATAATTAAGTGGTAGAGATAAAAAAATATTTCCAACATAATCAGTTGGCCAATTTTTTGCATCACAAAGCCAGTAACATTTTTATTTTATTAGCATTGTGATTCATGTGATAGGCTCTTCAAACAAATCCGATGGTAACAGATTTCCACATGGTACACTATGTGTCCTGCGGATTTCCTGCTTGAAACACAGAGTACTTCTACTCATTGACCTACATGATGAGGAAATCAAGAAGATAAGGACAAATAAATTATCAAGATTTGTCTAAGGCCAAGATTTGAGGACTTTCTTGGGCGATGAAAATGTGATAGTCTTGTTTTCACAGATGTGCCACTGACATCATCCCCTTAGAACAGAGAACTCCAGCCTCCAGTCAAGTTGTCTCTGAGTAGGAAGCTGTCCAACAGCCTCTCCAAAGAGAGCACTTTTCTTTTTGCTATAATAACAATCACTAATTCTATAAATGTTTATGTTCAAAATAATACACGAAAGATAAAAGTCATAAGCATTCTACCCATAATATAGGATGAATTGCCCTATTAAACGAGGAAATGTCACTGTCAAAAACCTGAGTCTGGAGATAACGTAAAGTTGCATTCCTCGCAAAGAAGACTTATGGCAGCAAGAAATGTACATACTATGAGACTCATAAAGAATCCAGTTACCTTTTGATTGAGAGCTCAAAAAAGCTGAGAATGTGACACTATTGGACATCTAAGTAAAATATACTGAGTGCATCGAATGCAGGGACATCCTCCATCCTTCAGGCATGGATGGTACTCATTGTATCAGGACTGGAGTGTCTGATTCAACAGAATCTAAAAGCACATAATGTGTTCACACTACGCTTTTGGTTACTCACTTCTATAAACGTAATAGAATTGTCCCGTTCTTGCTCGTTTTCAGTCATTCTATTTAAGAAACCATCTAACTTGCATGCATTTCTTCGAGTACCGATTGACAAACAAAATGACAGTTAATTTTATCCAAGCCAATATTGTTCTAATTCTTATAGCAAAACACCTAAGGTTGTAACATGTTTTCTCGGATACTAATGTCCAACTTTACAGAGAAACTCTGTGTAACAAAGGAGAAAAAAAATAGAAAGAGGAAGTAATTTAAATCAGCTCTGTGTTCTGTGTGGTATCTAGATGTATTTCACTTTAACAACAACAACAACAGAAAAAAAAACACTTTGGGGCACCTGGGTGGCTCAGTCAGTTAAGCATCCAACTTCGGCTCAGGTCATGATCTGTGGTTTGTGAGTTTGAGCCTCACATCAGGCTCTCTGCTGACAGCTCAGAGCCTGAATCCAGCTTCAGATTCTGTGTCTCCCAATCTCTCTGCCCCTCCCCTGCTCACATTCTGTCTCTCTCTCTCAAAAATAAATTTAAAAAAAAAAATCACTTAAAAATTTTAAAGAAACACTTTAACTTTGTCTCTAGGTAACTTCATTTCAGCCTTGAACACAAAAGGGTCCCTGTGTCTAGAGAACCAACCATCAAGTAAGTTTACCATGACTTGGTCAAACTGCATTCAGTCATTTAAAATGAAATAGAATCATCCCATGACAATCAGATGGATAGGAATTGTTTATTTCAGCTCACCAAATAGGGTTTAGAGAGCTCAAAATCATGGATTCATGCTAATTTTTAAAATATAAGCATGAAATCCCACCCTCAGAAAATACTACTTCTTAAAAGTGTAACTGGTTTGGGGCACCTGGGTGGCTCAGTTGGTTAAGTGTCTGACTTCAGTTCAGGTCATGATCTCACAGCTGGTGAGTGTGAGCCCTGCGTCGGGCTCTGTGCTGACAGCTCAGAGCCTGGAGCCTGCTTCAGATTCTGTGTCACCCTCTCTCTGACCCATCCCCACTCATGCTCTGTCCCTCTCTGTCTTAAAGTAAATAAAACATTAAAAAATTTTTAAAACAATAAAACTGATAAAAACCCAAAAATTTTACATCTCAAAAGTGCAGAGAAATAATTTACAATCGCAAGCTTTCTAAAGTAAATATTCTGGGGTGCCTAGGTGGCTTAGTAGGTTAAGCGTCTGACTTCAGCTCAGGTCTTGATCTCACAGTCCGTGAGTTCGAGCCCCGCGTCGGGGTCTGTGCTGACAGCTCAGAGCGTGGAGCCTGCTTCAGATTCAATGTCTCCCTCTCTCTCTGCCCCTCCCCTGCTCATGCTCTGTCTCTGTGTGTCAAAAAAAGAATAAATGTTAAAAAAAAATTGTTTAAAAAAATAAATAAAAATAAAAATAATAAAAATAAAAATAAAAAATAAAAGTGTAACTGGCAACAGCAAATAAAATGGAGGAGGGGGGCGCCTGGGTGGCTTGGTCGGTTAAGCGTCCGACTTCAGGACTTTAGCTCAGGTCATGATCTCACGGCCCGTGAGTTCAAGCCCCGCGTCGGGCTCTGTGCTGACCACTCAGAGCCTGCAGCCTGTTTCGGATTCTGTGTCTCCCTCTGTCTCTGGCCCTCCCCTGTTCATGCTCTGTCTCTCTCTGTCTCAAAAATAAATAAACATAGAAAAAAAATAAAAAAAATAAAATGGAGGAGAGTCAGACGTATATATTATGATGTAAAACAAACAAGAATGCTATGATTTGTGGGTAAGTTGTGAAATAATCTCTCCGTATACAGTGATGATGACGATAGTCTTTGAAATGGCCACTGCAACCACAGAAGTCACTAAGGTCTCAATGTTAATACATATTAGAAATTCACTACATTCATACATTCAGGAATATTCTAAATGACTACTCAGCAGGCTTTTAAAAAACTGATTGAAACATAGTTAATGGCTGGGTATGAGGAATAAACAACCTTCAAAGTTTCTATCTCTTGAGAGACTATCATTTCATGACCATTTAATTTATCAACAATCTCCAATAATTACCACCTAAATTTGAATATACTAGTTTCTTCCAATCAAATTTGTAAAATAAAATGACAAAACTGAGGCAACTGAAAACATAAGGTCCTGGTCCATGAAAAATAAACACATATATCTTTATTTCTTTCATGATTGTTTCAGTTCTCTTAAGCCAGCTTCTGTTTCTGAATTTCCTCTGTGATGTTTTGGTCACAGAGTCCGTTGATGACTCATCTCCTCATTCTTCTTGAAAAAAACAAAAGTGGTTTGTTGTGTATCACATTGTTTTCTCTATTTTCCATACGTCTTTTTATTTAAAACATACTAAACTTTCCTTCAATTACAAATTTTTTTTTTTTTTTTTTTTTTTTTTTTTTTTTTTACCTGTTCAAGAATACCAGGTCTCCTGTTTTCCAAAACTTCTCCCTTATAACCTGTGGATTTTTTTTTTTTTTACATGATTTGTTTAAGAGAGTCTGAACATTTTTCCTGGGGTCCTTTTATGTGAAAGACTCTTGGAATATTAGAACTAGAGAGTAGAATTCAGCCCAAATACCACACCCAGGTATTGAAGAACTCAATACCTACAAATTTTAGGTGGATTAGTTAAGACAGTATCTAGCAAAGGAAGAACTCGAACTCAGACTTCTTGATCCCCAGTATAATACTCTTTGCAGGTCACAATATTTCCATGATATAATACCAGCTGAACTTTTCAGAAATAACTACTTGAATAATGTATTCCTTACATCTATGATCTATAATTTTGTGTTAAACACAAAATATAGAGTTATTATTGTAAACAAAAAAAATGTGTATCTTTTATGTGTAAATCATTGCAATAGGGTTTAAGAGGTGGATGGGAGGGATGACCTCTGATAAAATACTATTTGAGCCACTATAAAATAGGTACATAATACTTCGAAGCAAAGTCAAAAGGCAATGCTTAATTGATTTACACCTTCAATGACTCTTAATATTCAGAAGAGAAAAAAAAACTTAGAGTAGGGTGATCAGAATGAATTCCAAGGAGAAACAGGCTTTAAATAGGCATAAGATTTTGTTTTTCTTACTGGTAAATATAACAAAGAAACGTGAAATTGCATAAAGTGAAAAATTATAAAACAAATATTCATGTAACCATCATCCTACCTGCTCAGAATTAATCTCTATGTTTATTCCTTCACCCCTTAGAGAAAACTTTTTTTCTAAATACGATGGTAATTATATCCTTGCTTTGTTTTATAGTTTTGCTATTTATGTATGCATACCTAAATATTATAGCTTAATTTTACCTATTTTTGAATTTTATAAAATTGGAAACTGGCAGTATGCATTCTTCTAAGTCTGACTTCTTCTGTTTAACATTGTGGTTTTAATATTCACCCATGAGATCCATGGAACTTCCTCATTTACTTTCAGTGTTGTATTACATTGTCTGATTATTTTTTAATCCATTCTTTCTTTGATGTGATTTTGAGTTGTTTCCAGATTTCTGGATCTTATAAACAGTGCTACTTTGAACATTTTTGAGTTTTAATCATGGCCACATAATCACACTTAAGTATTTAATTGCTGGGTCATCATTTATGTGCATATTTAACCTTAAAAGTTAATGCCAATTTTCTTTTACCAAGCAACTCTATATAATGTTCTTCCTTACCTGCTGGTATGTTTTCCTACAGTTCTACCTCCTTGTTGATGTTCAGTATTGTCAGATACTATTATTTAATTTTAAACAATCTGGTGAGTATGTAATGGTTTCTCATTGTGGTTTTTGTTTATACTTCCCTTGACCGCTTAAATACTTTTTCATACTTTTATAGGTCATTTGGCTTCTTTTCTTTGCGAAATGGCTGCTCGGGTATTTTGTCTGTATTGGAGTTGTCTGTCATTTTTTTTCTTCTTTATTTCTAGTTCTTTACAATGAATGAAAATCAATACTTGTTGGATATATGTATTACACATATGTTTTCAGGACCTATGTGGATTGACTTTTCACTCCCTTGATGTAGTCTTTTGGTAATGAGATAAGCTTAATTTTAATATAGTCTCATTTACCAATCGTTTCCATTCCGGTTAGAGTTTTTTTGGAAACAGAATTTTTATAGCCTGCAATGAGGGCATTCCAGTTTGGTGAATGGCATAGACACAATCATGGAGCTAGGAATGCTCAAGTTATGTTTCCATAGAAAAGCAGTAGAAGAAAACTCTGGGACTGGTCCTAAAGTCTTCACATGTCAAGTTAAAATGTTTGAACTCTATCTTTTAGCTCTTTGCCAACAGGAGTGCCATGGAAAAGTTCTGAGCTGGGAAGATCCATGATCAAAAGATAGGCTTTCAAGAGATAAAGCCTAGAGAGTCATAATTAGAAGGAAGAGACATTTGGGACAACGAAACCAGCACATAGAGTTGGAAAAAGGCAGAAGACACACAGGATCTACCCTACAACCCAGCAACTGTACTGCTAGGTATTTACCCAAAGGATATGAAAATACCAATTAGAAGGGGCACGTGCACCCCGATGTTTATAGCAGCATTATCAACAATAGCCAAATTATGGAAAGGGCCCAAATATTCATCAACTGATGAATGGATAAAGATGTAGTTTCTAACACTAGTCAGACTGGCTAAAATTAACAACTTAGGAAAAAACAGAAGCTGTTGAGGATGTGGAGAAACGGGAACCCTCTTGCACTGTTGGTGGGAATGCAAACTGGCGCAGTCGCTGTGGAAAATAGTGTGGAGGCTCCTCAAAAAATTAAAAATAAAACTACCCTACAACCCAGCAATAGCACTACTAGGAATTTATCCAAAGAATACAGGAGTGCTGATGCATAGGGTCATAGGTACCCCAATGTTTATAGCTTCACTTTCAACAATAGTCAAATTATGGAAAGAGCACAAACATCCATCAACTGATGAATGAATAAAGAAGATGTGGTTTATATACACAATGGAATACTACTTAGCAATGAAAAAGAATGAAATCATGCCATTTGCAGCAACGTGGATGGAACTGGAAGGTATTATGCTGACTGAAATAAGTAAGTCAGAGAAAGACAGATATCATATGTTTTCATTCATATATGGAAATTGAGAAACTTAACAGAGGACCATGGGGGAAGGGAAGGGGAAAAAAATAGTTTCAAACAGAGAGGGAGGCAAACCATAAGAGACTCTTAAACACAGAGAACAAACTGAGAGTTGATGGGGAGGCAGGGAAGGGGGGAAATGAGTGATAGGCATTGAGGAGGGCACTTGTTGAGGTGAGCATTGGGTGTTGTATGTAAGTGATGAATCACGGGAATCTACCCCCAAAACCAAGAGCACATTGTATATATACTCTATGTTAGCTAACTTGACAATAAATTATGTATGTAAAAACAATTTTTTTAAAGATGTGGCGTATATATATATATATATATATATACACACACACGCACACATTCCCTCTCTGGTTTTACAGTAAATTCTGCACAAGTCACATACTGACTTTATGTAACAATGTCCATTATCTCACAATGACACAAGCATAATAAAAGGCAAAGAAATTTATATGTATATATGTATATATATATATACATATATACACATATATTTTTAATATACACACATGCACACACACACACAATGGAATATTACTCAGCCATTAAAAAGAAAGAAATCTTCCCATTTGCAATGACACGGATCAAGCTAGAGAGTATTATGCTAAGAGAAATAAATCAGCCAGAGAAAGCCAAATACCATTTCACTCTTATATGGAATTTAAGAAACCAAAGAGATGAACATACGGAAAGGGAGAAAAAGAGGGAGGCAAACCATAGGGGACTCAAGTACAGAGAACAAAGTGTTCTCTGGGGGTTGATGGAGGGAGGTTGGGGGAAGATGGGCTAGATGGGTGATGGGTACTAAGGAGGGCACTTGTTGTGATGAGCACTGGGTGTTATATATAAGTGATGAATCATTAAATACTACTCATTACACTATTTTAACTAACTATAATTTAAATAAAATTTAAAAAAGACATAGGCAGCTTGGATAGAACTCTTAAGGCTTATTAAGACAAAGCACCTGGAAATTAAATGTTTTTAGTAGTTTACACTTAAAAGCAAAATTATTTGATCCATAACTATGAGGTCTAGAAAGCCTGGGTCTAATACATGGGTGATATTTGGTCTAGAGAGATGTAGTAAAGAAAGAAAACCATAAGCAAACATACAAAGGCATAAACAAATGAGATCTCTTATGAGTCAAGAAGACAGATGGCATAAAGTCCAAGAGGAAATCAGATTAGATAGCTATGCTGAGGCCAAAGATGGAGAGAATCCAGAGTTTTAATAAGATAGATAAAGTTATGTTGTGGTAAAAAAAAAAAAAAAATTCTGAAATTCCAGGGGCTTAACATAACAAAATTTTTTTATTGCTCATATAAAATGTGCTGCAGGTGCAGAAGACACCCCAGGGCAACCCTCTATGCAATGACTCAGCGGTCTTGTCTGCTTTGATCTTGCAGCCCTACCATCTGAACAAGAGGACTCTTCAATAACTTCTCTCACCAGAGGAAGAGAGCACTGGAGGGTCTCATCTTGACAGTTAAATGCTATGGCTCAACAGTGACACACCCAATCAGTCTTGCTAACTGTAAGAAGACAAAAAGTGTCATCCTCTGGTGTGCACAAAGACAAGAATCATGGTGGTAACTAGAGGAGGATTTAGATTTCACTTGACAGACCAAAGGGAGCCATCCACTACTTAGACAAGGGTGTAGTCACGTGCAGCCTACCTTCCACTAAGAGTCTGTTCAATGCCTCTGACACTAACACAGCCTCTTGTTTAATCCTCATAACAATCCTATGACACAAACATTACATCCTAACAAATAAAGGAACTAAGGATCAGAAAAATTAGAGAATATACCTGAGATGGCATAGCTAGTAAATGGAAGAACTTGAATTTCACCCACCTTTCCAGTTCTAAGTCTGTGTTCTTTCCACCACAGTATCCTGTTACTTCCAAAAACAGATTCATTCGTAGGAGCATAAAGAAAGATAAAGTCTATTTCAAGGAAAGTTTGGAAGTTCTATGGATATGATGTAATAAATCTTTAGTAAACTTATGAAGAAGGGAGAAAGAATACTCACATATATGACTGTTTATGGAAAACATTTTTAAAGAAAGATTAATATCTGAATGAACAGGGAAGGATATAGTGATGAAGAAGTAGTGATAACATAAAGATTAATTCCTTTTTCTCTTTTTTAATTTTTTTTTAATGTTTATTTATTTTTGAGAGAGAGAGAGAGAGAGAGACAGAGCATGAGCTGGGGAGGAGCAGAGAGAGACAGAGACACAGAATCAGAGGCAGGCTCCAGGCTCTGAGCTGTCAGCAAAGAGCCCAAAGCAGGGCTGGAGCCCAGAAGCTGTGAGATCATGACCTAAACCAAAGTCAGACACTTAACTGACTGAGCCACCCCCATGTCCCAAGATTAATTCCTTGTTCTAACCAATCTTCTTGGGACAGTGATCTTATTAAAAGAAATGGAGGCAGAAAACAAAGTGTACGTTTGTAGGAAAAAATCAGTTTGGTTTCAGATAGCTGAAGGAAATGAAACATCTAAGTATAAATATCTAAGGATATGAATCTGGATTTTCAGACGCAGATAGTGAAGGTAATTATTTGAGCTTTTCTGTATAATGGTATCTAGATAAATAAACTACCTTTTCAACATACAATGGGATGGTTTGTAAAAATCACTATAATTACATGCGTATTAAGTTTTTAATTTTGCCAAAATATTTATGTGTAAAAGCACTTTCCTAAGATCTTGAAATGAATCCTACCAATTCTCAGCTTAAAAGTTTCTATGACTCCTATTGTCTTCAAAATAATATTCAAACTTGTTAACACGGCATTTAACCTACTAAAACCTAGTCATCCTACCTTGCCCTTACTCATACCTCAGCTGGTCACACTGCTTTCCTCTCAGGCTGAATGTGCCATGCAATAAATGAAGGAGAAATCTGAGATTCTTTCTTTTTTCCAGTAATGATAAAACACAAATTTTGTAATACTACTACTTACTTGTGTATTTTATCTTTTTTTTTTTTCATGTTTAGTCATTTATTTGAGAGAGAGAGAGAGTGAACAAGAGCTGGGGAGGGGCAGAGAGAGGGAGAGAGAGAATCCCAAGCATGCTCTGCACTGGGCTCCACCCCACCACCATGGGATCATGACCTGAGCTGAAATCAAGAGTCAGATGCTTAACCAACTGAGCCATCCAGACGCCCCTTATGTCTTCTATCTTAATGGTTATAAACTATAAGCTGTAAATTCTAAATAGCACATAAACATTTACTATCAGAAAGATCCTAATTTATTTTATGTGACTATATACATTTAGGTAACAGTGACTCATTCAACCTGAACATTTGGGTTGTATATATGAACTGGCATCACCCTCCCATCCCCTAGGTCAAGAGCAGAGAGAGTCAATTACTTTATTATGATTATCTTCTGTTAATCAGAAGTTTTTAGTCAATTGGAAGGTCTTCCGTGATGTGGGAAACCTATGGACTATCTTACTTCAAGACCATCTTCCACCTGTGCTTATTCTAAAAAGCAATTTTTCTGTTTCTTATAGGCATATCTATAAACCTTTTGGAACTGCCATGCACAGTGATAGTTCTGTTCGCTTACTTCTTTGTTGTTGAGTGATAGAAAGAGTTCCCTCTTTGCCCAAGAATGCAATCGGTACTATAATTGATAGCCAATTTGAAAAATAAGCGAATTATTCTGTATTTTTTGTTAATTTTTCTAGAATGTTAATCACTCAGTACTAATGAGTGATCTGTTGAAATTGGTCTTCTTCAGGTGGTAATATTTCAGAGCCGCCTGGGTGGCTCAGCTGGTTAAGCATCCAACTTTGGCTCAGGTCGTGATCCTGCAGTTTGTGAGTTCAAGCCCCACATCAGGCTCTGTGCTGACAGCTCAGTGCCTGGAGCTTGCTTCAGATTCTGTGTCTCCTTCTCTCTCTGTCCCACCCCTGCTCATGCTTTGTCTATCTCTCTCAAAAATAAATAAACACACACACACAAAAAAAAACCTTGAGGTGGTAATATTTGTTCCTGGGGTTGTACTTATTTGCTTTCTAAGACAAGTAATAAACTTGCTGAATATTCACATAGCCACACTCTTGGATGTCTGATAGAACTTGTAAACTCCACTTTACAGATATTCCGAATTTCTGATGTTTCCTCTGAAACTCATCCCAACTTGCCTAAAGAATAACATCACTATTCTGCAGTTGCTCAGACCAAAAAGCTACTGCTGTCCTGACTTGCTTTTTGTCATAGTTCCACATCCAGTCTATCAGGAAATCCTGTGGCCTTTATCTTCAAAACAGAACCACAATCTGACCATTTTAGATCTGGGCCATTTTTTGGTTTTTAACTGGTCTTGCTTCCATCCTGTCTCCCTTACAGTCTGCTCTAAAACTAGCAGTGAGAGTAACCCTTGCTCATCTATAAAATATATGAGAGATCTGTTATGCCTCAGTGCCTGTGGTGGCTCTCCATTTTACACCAAGCAAAGCCCAAGGACCTAACCACGACCTATACAATCTAGTCTCTGGTTTACTCTCTCACCACTGTCTCCTATTTTCTTCCCTTCAGTCACTCTACTCTGGCCACGCGTGCCTCCTAGCTGTCTACTGAACCTGACAGGCATGGTTTCCCTTAGGACCGCTGTACTAACTGTTCCCATCACCTGGAATGTTCTTTCCCAAAAAATCCATACTGCTTATATGAGTTACATAAGTATGTGCAAGTACAAGTGTTTAATTAACTACAAGGTACTAAGTAAATATAACATTCTTTACCATTATTATTTTCATAATAAACATCTGTCGGTATTATTCCTAATTTCTTTAGAATGAATTTGATTTAACTGTGCATTGGAATCTAACTAACATAGCATGTGTAATAGTAGCTTTGGTCACAGCACTGGTGAAAGTGCAGTCTTCGAGACACTCATCTTTTAGGTATGTGCTATTTCTCTCAGTAAGATGATAACTGCCATTTGTTTAGCCTTCAGTATAAGCCAGACCCTGGATTTAAGATGCCTTATCTGATCGAATCCTCACCTCAACTCTGAGATGGGAAAACTCATTTCCTAACTTAACATCTGAGGAAACTGAGTCCAGAGAGATTAAATAACATACTTAAACCCATAGTCAGTGCATGTGCTGGTACTCACATCTAGGACTGTCTGAATCCAAAGACTTACAAAGTCCTCCTTATAGTTCACATCGGAACTGAAAAAGCATTACTGTGGATTTATACACGTTTATCTGATTTATAATGCTCTTGAAAGTACTTGAACTATTTTGGATGCCAAAGCAGTTTAAAGATGGGACAAACTGATTCCACACTATAAATGCAATGGCTACCCTGTATCCTTTTAGCAGTCAAGCAGACATGGAAAATTCCTGATCCATAGTACAACAACTAAAAACAAAGTGTCAAAGTAAATTAAAAGTGCAATAATGTAAAAGAACGAAACATCAAACAGGTTTGAGAGGATCAGAAAGAGTTCATTTAAGGGGAAGGAATTCTAGAAGGTTACAAAAAATCAAAACACAAAAGGACCAGGTAACTCTTTTTTATTTTAAGAAATGAGCTCTGATGATCGTGGGCCATGATGGCTAATTCAAGCATATGGATCATCTAAAGGCAGATGCACGTTGATATGTTTCTAGTTACCAAGCAAACAAATGGCCACGTCGCAGTTCAGCAGAAGAGCTGTCCCCCCTTTCTTTCCCTTTGCCTGGCATGTGAAAAGACAACAAGTGACTTTAGAGCCAAATGGGAGATACAAATGTGTAGTAATGCCATCTGTGCTTTTCTATTTCTGGTCAAGAGAAGGCATATGCTGATTGAGAAGATACCAACAGATACAGCTGTAAATAGTTACCCTAATTAGTGTGTGTTAGGACCAAAGAATAGAAATTGTCATCTGGCTCAAGTGTTGAGATGCTTTCAGATGAGGAAATGAGTTATAAGTCGATTACCTCTTGCTGGGAAATGCTGTTGACCACTACCCAATAACAAACCTATCTATTCCGCTTGTTTCAAGGCTTTTAGGAACTATTAACTCAAAATATTTTTGTAATTGATACACATCTGCAAACCATAAGGTAGCTGACACATAATGGTTATAAAGAAAGAATGAGCAAGTGACAAACTGAAAGAGTATACCTTGAGAATCTGGACACTATAAATATAATGCACATCTTGTCCTTTGGATGGCCAGGGAAAATACACTTCTCGCTTCACCGAATATATGTAAGTCTCGCTAAAGCGTTTTTCATTTAAAAAAATCTCTAATGAGAGCCAAGCATTAAAAAATAATTATACTCACGGTTGTTTTCCTCCACAGAAATGAAAAGAGATGTTCATACTGCTAGAGGAGGGAAAAAAAAGACTAAATGATTAAAGCATTTAAAAGTTCTTACATTTTAATGAGAAAATATTTAACCTCTCTTGGCCATCAGAACTCTGTGTTCTCCCTCTTTTTTTTTTTTTTATATATACCAACAATCTAGAAACAATCATTTGGCAAAAGAAAAAAAAAAGTTATCTTTGTCTAGATTCCGCACATACAGTTGAAATCTTCCACTCATTTCTTTCTTCAACAAATAGCTAAGAAGGACCTACTATGCACTCAGCACTATCCTAGTCACTGGGGATACACCAATGAACAAGACAGACAAAGCCTCTGCTCTCAAGGTACTTATATTTTCATAGAGGGGGGAAAACTCATAAATGAAAAAAGATTTTATGCAATGATTTCATACAGTAAGAGTAAACCAAGAAAATATGGAGATGGCCTAAAGGGAGGAAGAATCTATGTATGGTTCTGGGTGAGCTGGGTTTTTTGTACTAACAAACAACCCCAAAGTCCAAATGGTAGGATGAGGGTAGCCTTATTGTTGATTCTCACCAAGTACAGTGATATGGGTAATGACACGTGGCAAATTATATTCCGGCGTCTGGAGGCTTTCACCTCCGGGCCGTATATTCTCACATTCCATTGGTCAAAGCAAGTCACGTGCTGATGACTAGCTTTAAGGAAGAAGGAACGTGCAATCCTACTGCATGCCTGGCAGGAGGAGAATTAGGAATATTGGTCCAAGGCAATAATGGTTATCACAGTCTATTTTAATCGGCCTTATGGCAGAATGCTTCTCTGAAGTGACGGCATTTAAATGAAAACCTGAATGATGAGAAGTGAGTCATAAATAGATCAGCAAACAGTTAAGTGCAAAGTTTCAGGAGGAAACAAGTTTGGAGGAAAAGAGAAGTAGGATGCTGAGGCTGGAGCACAAGTCATTAGTACAATGAAGAAGACTAGAAGGTATTAAGGTTGGGATCAGAGAGACAAGTAGAGACCACATCATAGAGGTTTATAGGTAACAACAATACATGTCTCTTTATTTTATGTGTAATGAAAGTCCATTTATAATTTGATAAGACTAAAGAGATCAAACATGTTTTTAATCCACAAAAGGACACACAAGGTTATATATTCTTTTGAACTCTTCCTATTATGGTATGACTATTTCTTTCCTACAAATTAACCAAAGTCATTGTGCTATATGTTAATAATGCACATTCTTTCCACACACATCACTGCTTAGATTTTTTCCTAAAAAAATATTCATGAGTGAATGCAGAGATTTACCAACATGCTGCTTTCACTACGCTGCTCCTTAAGAGAAGGCATGCACAACTCTGTTAAACTATGTCACAGAAATGTTTGATCCCATGGGAACATTTTACACTACATCATGAGCGAAAATAATTAACCTATATATTTATCTCATTTAGAAGAGTATTTCAGGGACACGTGGGTCACTCAGTCAGTTAAGCATCCGACTTTTGCTCATGTGAGGTCATGATCTCACAATCAGTGAGTTAGTTTAAGCCGTGCGTCGGTCAGGCTCTGTGCCCACAGCTGGGAGCCTGAAGCCTGCTTCAGTTTCTGTGCCTGCTCCTCTCTCTGCCCCCACTCGCACTCTGTCTCTCTCTCAAAAATAAAATTAAAAAAAGAAAAAGAAAAAGAAAAAGAGTATTTCATTTTGTGACAATACATACCCATATCCTGTGTTGTAATTTCAAATCAGTACAATATCCTAGAAAGCAATTTGTTATCCAAAGACATAAAAATATACACAACCTTGGGGTGCCTGTGTGGCTCATCTGTTTGAATGTCTGACTAATGATTTCAGCTCAGGTCATGATCCCAGGATTGTAGAATCAAGCCCCAGCTTTTTCCACCCTGGGTGTGGAGCCTGCTTGTGATTCTCTCTCTCTCCTTCTCTCTGCCTCTCCTCCGCCTATGCGCATGGAGACATGAGCACCCGCTCTCAAATTTACACATACACACACACACACATACATGCACACACACACAATCTTTGCATGAATTAACTATGCCTCTGAGAATTTGTCCTAAGGAAGTAATTAAGGATATGTTTGAGAATAAAACTAGTAGGATGTTCACTGAAAGACTGCTTGTAAAAACAAAAAGTAAAAAAAATAAATAAATAAATGTCCAACATTGTGGTATTTTTGAAAATCAATTGTGCATATCCACAAGGTAATTTCACAAAGCTAGTAATTGTGATGGTGCAGAACTATACCCAATGACATGGAAGGGTAATTATACTGTTATTCTTTAAAAGCAGGTCACAAAATATCCTATAAAATATATAACTGTGTTTCAAAAAATCTGTGTATACAAAAAATTATTTTATTTTTTACTTAAAAAATTTTTAATGTTTATTTACTTTTGAGACAGAGAGAGAGACAAAGTGCAAGCAGGGGAGGGGCAGAGAGAGAGACAGACAGACAGACATAAAATCTGAAGCAGACTCCAGGCTCTGAGCTGTCAGCACAGAGCCTGATGTGGGTCTCAAACTCACAAATCACGATATCATGACCTGAACCCTGAACCAAAAGACGATTAAACGACTGAGCCAACCAGGTGGCCACAAAAAATTATTTTAATGATCATATAGCAAGATATTAATGATGGTTACTTCTGGGTTGCTGAGATTTGCATGTTTTATATTCTTTTGTATTGTATTTCCTATTTTTTATAAATAAGCATTTATTTTATAACAATAATCGTTATTTTTGAGAAAATAAATATCCAACACATTACTAAACTCTGTGTATAAGACCACACTTTTGTAACAGTATTTACCAGTTTGTTATAAATTTTTGGTACTAACCACATGTATACCACCCTCCAACACACACATGAATATATAAATCTCTGCCAAATAACTGTTAACATTAGGAAAAAATTTTGTGTTTGTGTTTTTCTGTACTTTAAAAGTTTGCTATAATAGTCATATATTACTTTTATGATAAGAATTTTTTTAGACAGGGGCACATGGGTGGCTCCATTGGTTAAGCATCTGACTTTTGATTTTGGCTCAGGTCATGATCTTTTGGTTGTGAGATCACGTCCCACATACAGCTTTGTGCTGGCAGCATGCAGAGCCTTCTTGGAATTCTCTCTCTCCCTCCCTCTCTGCCCCTCCCCTACTTGTGCTCTAAATAAATAAATACATACATACATACATACCAAAAAAAAATGTTTTTTTAAAACAATAGGTCTTGCTTCTCTGCTACTCCCATTTTCCACCATAACTTTCACTGAAAAATCTTTTATACAGTGCAGGATTTAATTCTCCTACAAGCTACAACCCTCTTATTTTGACTCGCTACCCTTATAGGGATTAATTTCAATAGAGATGATCTATTTATATTAAAAATACACTGTAGTTTTCCCTCATCCTTATGAAATCACCTTTTGGCAACTGTACTTCAGTCTGATACCACAATGAAATTCTCACAATTCATTGATTTGGTAAACTCTAACTAGGGCATAAAAAGTAATAAATCTTAAAAACAAATTTATCAAACTTGAAAGTGTGTTGACATGTATTTGTTAAGAAAGTATTACATGAGATGTGTGAGATAAACTAAGTTTCAGTTTTCCTAGAATTTATATACTCTAATATGAAAAGCATCTATAAAAAATAAAGGATATCATTGTATCTTATAATACTAGAGTACTATGTAACATCTGTCCTATTGGGGGAGAGACTCCCCTTTTTTTCTGAGTCTTGGCAGGAGGCAAAGAGATCAGATCTCTCTCCTTAGCCTCTGGAAGGCAGGTATGGCCTGGGAGCATGGCAGAAATTCACTGGATACCTCTATGCAGAACTTTGACACTGAACATGAGGTATGTGTGTGTGTGAGAGAGAGAGACAGAGACAGAGACAGAGGGAAGGAGGGAGGGAGGGAGGGAGAGAGAAGAAAAGAGAGGGAAAGAGGGACTGAAAGAGAGACTGAGAATTCACTAATGGTGATAGCATACAGTGTCCAGGCCATGATATTCTAACCCAAATGTCCTATAAGACCCTGCCTGTACTTCCTGCTGTCTAGCTTGTTTTGCTTTTGACATATATTTTTTATTTAGCCTTATTATCAAGATATGCTGCTGATTCTGTGAGCTACCCAATATAGTTCTGAATAAATTAGCTAGAATCTGTTTCTGTTGCTTGTAATCAATAACCTTAACTGATAGAACAGTATAAACTTACAGGCTCTGCGTGGCTAAAATTAACAACTAAGGAACCAACAGATGCTGGCAAGGATGTGGAGAAAAGGTAACCCTCTTGCAATGTTGGTGGGAATGTAAACTGGTGCAGCCACTCTGGAAAAGTGTGGAGGTTCTTCAAAAAATTAAAATTGGAACTACTCTATCACCCAGAAATAGCACTACTAGGAATTTATCCAAAGGATACAGGAGTGCTGATGTATAGGGGCACATATACCCCAATATTTATAGCAGCACTTTCAACAATAGCCAAATTATGGAAAGAGCCTAAGTGTCCATCAACTGATGAATGGATAAAGAAATTGTGGTTTATATATACAATGGAATACTACTTGGCAATGAGAAAGAACGAAATCATGCCATTTGCAGCAACGTGGATGGAACTGGAAGGTATCATGCTGAGTGAAATAAGTCAGTCGTAGAAAAAAAGATATCATATGTTTTCACTCATATGTGGATGTTGAGAAACTTAACAGAAGACCATGGGGGAAGGGTAGAGGGAAAAATAGCTACACAGAGAGAGAGAGAAAGCAAATCATAAAAGACTCTTACATACAGAGAACAAACTGAGGGTTGATGGGAGGGTGAGGAAGAGGGGAAAAATGGGTGATGGGCATTGAGGAGGGCACTTGTTGGGATGAGCACTGGGTGTTGTATGGAAGTAATGAACCACTGGAATCTACCCCAAAAACCAAGAGCACACTGTACACACTGTATGTTAGCCAACTTAACAATAAACTATATTTTTAAATAAATAAAATTGTAGGTTCTGCAATGATACTAATTAACATTTATTGAAGGCATGATATAATGTTTGATTCTTTACATTCACTATCACATTTAATCTTCATCAGAAACCTAACCTACGAAATAGATATTATTTTTATTTTGCCAAGAAAAATCCAAGGTTGATATTGATTGGTTAACTTGCCAAACAGCTGACCACAGATGGAAATGGGATTCTAAACTAGGAAGTTCAACTTCAGAGACCAGGCACTTGACCACTAGTCAAGAGCCACCTCTCTTTTTATGTAGCTGGGGTCATCCACATCAACCTGAGAAGTAGGGCAAGGAGATCTTGGATCAAGTATCAAGGAAGAATTTCCATTCACAGGAGACCAAAATTTTTGAGACAAGGACTATGATACATTTGTGGGTCATGGAGTCCGAGGTATCTATTAAAAAGAAGAACAACTAGGGGCACTTGGGTGGCTCAGTCGGTTAAGCGACGAACTTCAGCTCAGGTCATGATCTCACAGTTTGTGAGTTCGAGCCCCACATAGGGCTCTATGCTGACAGCTCAGAGCCTGGAGCCTGCTTTGAATTCTGTGTCTCCCTCTCTCTCTGGTCTTCCCCTGCTCATGCTCTGTTTCTCTCTCCTTCAAAAATAAATAAAAATATTTTAAAACTTTTTAAAAAAAGAACAACTTGATGCATAAAATCAAAGCACAGACACTTGTGAGCATCATGGTTTGAAAGTGGTCATCTTAACAGAATGATAGAAAGTGTCTAAACTGTGAAAGTGGTGTGGAAAAAGGCCATTTAATGGAATAAAATATGACTGAGCTCGAAATGCACAAAAGGTGTCATTTTTAGGTGTTGCATTACCGTGTCTTTGGCGATTGTGAAAGAAATCCAAAGTGCATCGGACTGTTGGCCTTGATCATTATAATGACAGACTTGGAAGTTCATACCTTTATGTGTTCATCAGATGAAGGCCAACAAACTAATATTTATCGCAGTCCTAGAGCACAGAGGAATCCTTAACCGTACCTACCCAGAAAATTCCTCCCACAACAGTGATTTAAAGGGCTAGCTGGATGCCTTTAACAGGCCTTTGAGCTTTGTTCTAATTATATTACAGTTAACTGACTATTCCAGAGAATGTGTAATTCATGATGATTATTATCAATATTTACTGAAGTTTTCCCTCTAGACTTTCAAGGGAATGATGATGTACTCTCCCAGAAGAGAGAAAAAAGACTAATTTTATTTTTTCTTCACATCTCATATACAGCTATATCTAGATTTCCTGTCCTACTGCCTGTTTTAAATCTCTTTTATAAAAGACATAAGGAAAATTATATACAACAAAAAAATTATCATTTTTTAAGGGATGCAGATGGCAATCTGTTCTATGTTTAATCACGTTCAAGGAAAAGCATCCACACAAAGGACATAAACAAATGCCTAACAGGCAAAGGTCAGTAATGTAAATGAGTGGAGTAGGCTAAGTAGGAAGTGTGGCAAACCGGAGATGGGGAGCCCATCAACACAAGGCAGCCTAATACAGCTTTGGCTAGTTTTTGTCATGGGGGAAGGCCAGCTAGTGTTACTGGATTTTTCATTTTTTTAAAAATAAGCCAGAAATCCAGATTTTTATTTAAAATATTTGGACTTTTAAAGTTAGCAACTGATTAACATTTTTTTTTTAATATTGTGACCCAAACAAAATATTTATAGAGTCTGAAATCAGCCTGGTACCACTAGTTTAAGATCACTAATCTATAGACATACATAAAATCAGATGATGTATTTCCTTTCAAATCTTTCTCAAGTAGAAATCCCATGTGATCTTTTCTCTTTAAGTTAAAAATAAGTCTTCACTGGCTCTTAAGTACTAAGGGAAGCTTCACCTATTCCAGAGTCTTGTCTCAAAGCATACAGGCGGAATGGATCCCAGCCTGTCTTTCAGCCAAAACATGTGACTGAGGAAGGACCCTAAACCAGATGATCAGGGAGACAATATAAAATATCAGAAAAAGTTTAAGTTTGGAGTCAAAGAAGGTCTGTTTAAATTCTGGACTTGACATTTAGTTTGTATAATGTCTCTGAGATTGAGTATTCTCATCCATAGTTTGAGCCCTGTACCATCTGTGAAGATTAGTATGAGAAAACAAGTATAAAATACCTACAACATGAAAGTTATAGAACATGATGGAAAGTAGTTAGTTTCCTTTCTCTTATGAAAGCTGAGGAACAGATGAAAAATCTAAGAGTTATAAATAGATGTAATTTGTCTTTAGCCTTCCTATAAAGTGTCAATATTGTTGGGATTCTGCATACTATAACTGATTTTTTTAAACTACTCTTACTGGAGGACATGAAACATCTAAAGGGAAGCAATCTAGGATGCTATGGAAGTTCAGTTTCATGATCTCTTGGGGCATACAGACTCTTTACAGCCACCATTCTGCCATAGCTGGAGTATGACACTTGTCCACAAAGTTGAAGACAGCAGCATCTGCAAAAGGGGTGCATTAGTGGCTTGTTAAGGAAGGTTCCACAAAACTGCCATAGGATAATCAGCTTACATGTAATTGGCCAAAACCTAGGCACATGACATTTTGCTGCAAGGAAGTCTGGGATATGTAGTCTTCATTCTGAGTGGCCATATGCTAGGCTGAAATTTGTCACCATGGCCAAAGGAAAGATAAATTGTTGGTGGGGGTTGGGAGACACAATTGTAGTTTGTGCTTCAGAGGCCTTTTTACCTAAGGAAGGTGAAGTGATAACATCACGTATTTCATTTTTATCTTATTGACTGTCCCCACTACAAACAAACGAACAATTGCCTATTACTTTCATTATTTTGTAATATAGGAATGGAAGGGACGACTGGACATGGGTACCCATGTTTAAATGCTTTTCCCCAACTTCATTGTACATATTTTCTTCTTTGTGTGTGTGCCTTGTTACTTCCAGTAACATATGAAGATGTATAATTAAAGGAAAAAGAAGACTCTATTTTCCTTAAAAAAAAAAATAGTTGTAGGAGAAGCATTTCTAGTTTCATCAGCTTTAATGTGTTCTAAAATTCTCAAGTGGGTGAAAGAAATAGGTGAAGCCCAGAGCACCAACCACTGCTTTCCTCACATAATTGACTGTAGTTTATCAATTACAGACTTTTAGGTTAAGAAGCAAAGTATCTGACACAACATAGGAATTGGATACATGTGTGATGAATAAGTGTAAAGACGAGAGGAGAGGAAGAGAAAAAGCAGAAATAATAGATGACAGAGAAAACAGAAGAAAGAAGGAGTCAAACAATAGAAAAATTTCTTCTTTGACTCCCCTAAAATCCAAGAGATGGGAAATTCTTTCTCCATCATGAAGCAGGAGTTCAATGGCTAGTTACTGTCAAGCTCTTCCTCAGACTGAGCTAAAATCTACATCCATGTAATTCCCTCGTGCACGTGTCCCACCCTACCCTTTCCAGAACCAGAAGTTTAATTTCCATATCAGGGTATATTCATCTTAGGCAAGTACTTTCTGACCAGAACAAGGATCATTTCATTGGTATGTATCTGGTTTTTAAGTGGTAATAATGTTTAGCCATCTTATAAATAGAGACAGTAATGTGCACAAGTTGCTGAGCAAGGCTCAAAGGACAAAAAAAGGGTCATAGGAGAGCTCCCCACCTCCTCAGAACCCACATAGCAGGTGAAGAGATAGGTTACAAAAACATGACACTGTGTTAGTGTATGCAAAGCTCTGAAAAAGAAAGCAAATAAAAATAACTTAATATTAGTTAAGGGGCTCAGAAAGTTGAAATTCTTCGTGGAAACATCAGGGTCAATGTTTGGATCTTGATCGCTGTTCTCTAAACCTCTCATGACTGCAAAATCAGGTCAGAGATTTTCATCATCCACTCTTCAGCATGTACTCATATTGTCAGTGCAGGATGTAGGGAAGCTGGTTTGGAGGAACTATTCCAGGAAGAGGCCTGAACATAATTTACACTCAGGCACTTGTTCTAACAAAAGAAGCAGACATCGCAAAACTAGACTTTATTTACATGCAGTATAGCTAAGAGTAAATTACATTGAAAGTGAACACATTCAATGGTAGCCAGAGTTATTTACTGCTTTGTCATGATGAGATATGAAAACAGAGTTGCTATGACTCTCCACAGAATAACCAAGGCCACAGTTATTTTCAAAGTAATCATATACTTTCCTAATTTGGAGAGTTACAATGGACCAAACAATAAACAAGGCTTTGAAATCTCTTTCCCAAAACGCTTCAAATCTATAAAATTATTTTTCTTTCTATATTCAGTAAATATTCTTTTTTGTCAGCACTCCCCACCTATGTGCAATTTTTTAAAGTTTATTTATTTATTCTGACCCTGAGAGACAGACAGAGAGAGAGAGAGAGAGAGAGAGAGAGAAAGAGAGAAAGAGAAACCCAAGCAGAGTCCACACTGTCAACATGGAGCCCTATGCAGGGCTCCAACTTGTGAACCACGAGATCATGACCTGAGCCGAAATCAAGAGTTGGATGCTTGGGGCGCCTGGGTGGCTCAGTCGGTTGAGTGGCCGACTTCAGCTTAGGTCGTGATCTCGCAGTCCGTGAGTTCGAGCCCCACATCGGGCTCTGTGCTGACAGCTTGGAGCCTGGAACCTATTTCGGATTCTGTATCTCCCTCTCTCTGACCCTCCCCCATTCATGCTCTGTCTCTCTCTGTCTCAAAAATAAATAAACGTTAAAAAAAATTAAAAAAAAAAAAAAAAGAGTTGGATGCTTAAACAACTGAGCCACCCCACCACCCTGTGGGCAATTTTTATTTCAAATAAACTTCTTAGAGTAATGCAGTTTTTAGGCATGTAAACACGAGTGAGAGAAAATTAGTGTGTCTATCACTCCAGGCAGGAAAAAACAAATTATAACCAATGATTTTATATAGACAAACTTTAAGTCACCGAAAGAAACCATTAGTGTCTGCCAAATAAATCCACAGTTTGCAAGGAACCCAAATTTTGGCTCCGTTCTTTTTTATGACTTAGGAAAACAGAGCTCACTACCAGTTGAGGTGGAGAGGCCTGAGGCCTGACTGTGATTCTCTCATTTTTTACAAAGGAAATACAAAATCTGAATGTTATGAGAAACAACATAACACAAATTACAGAAACCATTCTATTGGAACTTACAGAGAATCATCAGAAAGACTTTCCTCTTTGTCGCAATATTGACCTCCTTTCTTCTTATCAATCTGTACTTCTGACAACCACATGTCTGTATGCAATATATAGACACATAAACAGTTAAGCGTAATAGTTGTGTACATATAAACAATCATGCAGTTAAACCTTTCTGTCACATAGGGGCACCCGGGTGGCTCAGTCGGTTGAGTGTCTGACTTCAGCTCGGGTCATGATCTCACAATCTGTGAGTTCGAGCCCTGCGTCGGGCTCTGTGCTGACAGCTCAGAGCCTGGAGCCTGCCTTGGAATCTGTGTCTCCCTCTCTCTCTGCCCCATCCCCGCTCATGCTCTGTCTCTCTCTGTCTTAAAAATAAATTAAAAAACATTAAAAAAAATTTTTTAAAGCTTTCTCTCACATATACATACGCAGGAAAAAAGGAGTGAACATACTACACATAATCCTTCCTCTCTTCCTCTTGGTTAGAAGTAGCTATACTTCTTGAATATCGCTTTTAAAAATGCCAAATATGGGGCGCGTGGGTGGCTCAGTTGGTTGAGCGTCCGACTTCAGCTCAGGTCACGATCTTGCGGTCAGTGAGTTCAAGCCCCGCGTCGGGCTCTGGGCTGATGGCTCAGAGCCTGGAGCCTGCTTCTGATTCTGTGTCTCCCTCTCTCTCTGCCCCTCCCCCGTTCATGCTCTGTCTCTCTCTGTCTCAAGAATAAATAAATGTTAAAAAAAATTTTTTTAAATAAAAATAAAAAATAAAAATGCCAAATATGAGTGAATAAACTCAGAATATGATTCTAGTCTCAAAGCATAGGTCTTAACAGAATGGCACAATGTATCCAATATTGTCTTCCTCCAAAAATACACTTTAAAATAAAATCAATGATAAAAATGAGTGGCTCTTTTTGTGTTAAAGTTCATTACACAAGTTATTTTCCCAACCAACCAAATGAATCTGCTTTGAGAAGTCCTTGAGAAATTCAGATTGACTCAACCTCACAAAATTTTAGGGTTACTGTATCACTGCTTGTTTTGTTTTGACTTTGCTGGGCTGATATGGAACAAAGGGCTGACTTCTCCTTTCTTTTCAATAAAATTTTTAAAAATCAGTGAGGCATCATTTCATTTTTATTTGGACTAGATGGCTACTAGTTTCTATCTGTTAAATTACCTATTTAGATCAGTAGTTATGTGTTGGCTTGTGGCTTTTCTCCATCCACTGGTTCACCCTGAAGGGTGCTCCTTCATTGACAAATACATTTTACTTTATGAAACTTACTCTAGTTTCTGTGCTTAAAAAAAAAAAAATCTATTTGAAACAGAGCCAGTATCTCATTCCAGGAAGAGAAAAGGATATCAAGAGTTTCCATGGCAATCAGTTGATGGAACTAAATTAGGCAGGAAACCTCTTCAGAATGCAAAATAGTCTTTGCAAAACAGAGTGGTTTGAAATATCCAGGAAATGTGTCACAGCAAAACGAAAGAAATGGAGATATGAATACCTCCATAATGTAAACTCTCTAACCTTAAAATAAACAATTAAAGGCTCGCCTTTGTCCTACAAAAATAAACTCTCAAACAACTGTCATCTCTAATCAAACCCTTTGTTCCAGTTGGTTTTAGTTTTTTAAGTCTTATCTCTTGTGATCAACACCATGTAAGAATATAAATCTGATTGTTTATGCAGCTATGAAAAGTACTTTCTTTTAGATTATTGCTATTAAATTTAGTTTATGTACTCATTAATAATGAAATTGTACAAACTTCATATTTCTTTACTAGTGAGATCAGAAAGAACAGCCCAAATTTTTGTAATGCAGCAAGAAAGAAGAAATAAACAGATTCCCCAGTTTGGAGAAAGGAATTAAACTTTTTTAAAAATAGGACTTTCTATGGTAATTCAGATTATTGACAGTTTAAAAATATTATTCTACTTCCTGGCGTAGAGTGAAAAGAATTGAGTCTGGCAATTCTAGAAAATAGAAGAATTAGAATAAACCAGGGATGTCTCACCTGTCTCTGGTCAATAGCCAAACCTTCAGAGTAGTTTGCCTGAAAATATGGCATGTCCCTATAATGGTATTTATTTTCATCCAAATGTTTTTTCTCTAAGTAGAGGGATGTTGAAACAAACATTTGTAAAGCAGAAATAAATCAAAATACATTTCTAAATCAGATTTATAATAAAAAATCTTAAACTATTCCTAAAAGCCCATGAATCACTGGTTAACCTAATTTTTAGGTTACATGAGTATTCGTTTTCAGTAAAATCATAGGGTCTCTGTTGATAACAAACAAATAAAACAAATTTAAGAATACACAGGTTTTATAGATTTCTATGTCAAATCTTCTGGCCTGATTTCAATGTGAGCTTTACAGCACGATCTCAATGATTATTGTGGGCAATACAAGCATTAGGGGGTACATTTTCACACACGTCCCTTGATCTAACTTTCCTGGCATCACGGTGCTAAGCCTTCCCCCGAGTTTTTAAACCAAAAATAGTTTTGTACAAGCACAGCTTTGTAAAAACATGATGCCTCATAATAACACACACACACACACAATTTTACATCCAAAGAGAATAGAGTCTTAAATACAGCACCGGCAAGTAGAATGAACCATGGGAAGGCCCACCTGAGAACGTTAGCAGAAATTGGACTCTTCTGGTCCATGGCCATCAGGTTCGATCACCACCATATTTCCCAAGTCTCTTCCCCAATTCCATTACATTCCTCAAGTCACTACTCTCACTGGTGACAAAACATTAACAAGATCTTTTTCAACAGTCTCTTAAAAATCTACTTTAATTTGGAAGGGATTTTTTTTTTTCTTTGTATGCTAGGTAGATAAAAAAAGCAGGTGTTTTTTTCTAAGTTTGGGTTAGCAGGCAGAGACAAGAATCTGAGCGTGAGGGGTCTATTTGGGAACTGATTCCAGAAAGAAGAGTGAAGGAATAAAAAAGTAAAACCAAGAGGAAAAGAAGCCAGCACAGGAAGTGTGAATGAGCAGATTACCACGGTAATCTCAGTGGGCTCATTCCCTCTGAGATCTTCTAAAAAGCCATACAGAACATTCCTCAGATCTGACTCAATAACAAGAACGCTGGGATATTTATCCACCAGACCCCATCCCTTATTAGTTGAGGGTCACTCCTGTGATATGAATTCCTTCACATCTCTGACCTGTACCTCATGGACCTACCACAGTGCACGGTCAGGGAATGCTCTCAGGCACAAAGACTCCAGACACTTCACTTATTCTAAACAGCTGAGTGACTCAGAGGCTCATAAGTGCTAATAATCCAAGTGTTTTCTGGTGTCGGCTAGCCCTAGTGTAGTGTTGTGGAAGTCTAGAAAAGTGGCCCAGGTCCCACGCAGTAGCACCTCATCAAGAGCACCACTTTTTACCAGTCCCTGGAGATAACCAAATATTGCCCATGATGACAAAAAGAGGACCTCCTGATCCAACTGTCCAAGTGCGTTTGAATGGAGTTCTTTAATGTAGGGTCATGTATAAAGGCAACAAAATGGCAGGAGACACAATACAAAATGATACTTCTAATTTTTCCTGTATTGTTAACTTAGATATGAATACAAAAACTAAAATGTGTAAAATGAGCATAGAACACAATCATGCTATTAATGTCTAAACTCTCCTCATTAAAGGCATCAGTGAAACTGGTTTCAGTGAGGGAAGCCTCTCACTCTGGTCCTTTTTGTTATTGCTCGGTTCTTCTTTCAAAGTCTGCTCTGCCACATTCCATGCTGTTTATGTTCCTTCATGAGACTATATCAGAATGATTGCTTCCTTGATGAAGAGGCTTCTGATAATAACTCCAGAGAAATCTGCCTCGATCGGTTACCAGTGAAAAAAATTACCGGGTGTTGCTCAACACTATTCCTAAAGAGATTGCTTTTCTTTGGTAACTTTTGTTTCAGAATACCTGCTGCCTACTTTACCTTAAGAATGACAATTTTTTTATTCACATAGCATTTCAACTCCCATTTCTGTTTTTCTGAAATACCTCACGAAGTATTCGTGAGAAAAATATTTTCCTATTTTGGCTTTCAACAGGAAAAGAGAATTTCCAACAGTTTACATCCATATGCGGAAGTATTCAAACCCTGGAATATTTTCTGCAAATCGCAAATCTGTAATATACTTAATAAGACCCTTGGAGTTGGTTGCCTGAGGTTTTACCATTCAATAACTTTATGCTCACTAATATATAAGTTAGGCTAGCATTAAAGAAAAGAGGTTCCAGAAATAGTCTTATTTATTTGAGGCCACCTAAAATCAGGACTTGAACTTGATGAAAATATACTACCTAAGAATAGCACATAAAAAGGCAACCAACAGTACAAACGTAAAAGGTAGAGCCTGAAGCCTAAGTTTGTGACTTACTAGCGACTGACTAAAGACAGGATGGTAACTTCTAACTACCCGCCTCATCTAGTAAGTGGAGGACTGTCACCTTGGTGACAAGGTGTGCAGCCATTCTAAATGAGACAGCCTAGACAGCTCACATTACAAGCTCTCAGCAAATATTAGCTCTCTTTCCTCTTTCTCCAAAGTTTCAGTTGAGAAAAATATGAACTTAGGAAGTAGGTGATAAACATCCTGTTGAAGAGTAATGGAATTGAGTGCTTTTACATGTTGTGGTAAATCACTGAAAATTTATACTCAAAGCATATTCTCTTTGGAGACCGATGTACATTTCTCTTTCTAAATACCATGCATCAGTGCATCTTTTCTTGTTTTTAAATAAATGAATCTTACATCTCTGTAAATAACAACAAGACATATGACCAACACAAATCACAAAACTGGGTGAAGGTTTAAAATGTATGCTCATCAAGGCTGAGATTACTAGAAGGGAGAATAAAGAAAATTGTACAGGAACTGTTCTGAAATAAAATGCCTGACCATACACGTCAAGTGAAAAATTTAGGAAAAAATACATATTTAGCTTAGTTTTCTAATTATCAAACTGCATTGCTTCTCTCTATGTTTTCTCTATCAGATTTGCCACAGAAAGTGAGAGACATGAACATATTATATGCTTGGAAAAGTAAATACTGTCAGATGGAAAACATGCTTCCTCTTTTCTTTGGGTATTACATTTTAGGGCTTGACTGACTACTTTTGAGCATAAATAATTGAGTCAACTCATCTGTGTATCCCTTAGCCTAGGAAGAATTAGTTAGAAAGTCATACTAATAGTTTTGGGTTTTAGGAGAAAAATCTTATGTAGTGGATTGATGGGTGGATTTTGCAATGTAGTTGTAGGTCAAGGGATTCAAGTGAGGACAATTGTTTTCCCATGTTACAGGCAAAGTCACCAGACTTGCAGAAACTAGGTAACCTGATTAAAGTCAACAACTAGTAACAGACAAAACCAGGGTTTTTAAAGGCACTTTTTAAAAATTTTTTTTTAACGTTTTATTTATTTTTGAGACAGAGAGAGACAGAGCATGAACGGGGGAGGGGCAGAGACAAAGGGAGACACAGAATCAGAAGCAGGCTCCAGGCTCTGAGCCATCAGCCCAGAGCCCGACACGGGGCTCGAACTCATGGACCGCGAGATCGTGACCTGAGCTGAAGTCGGACGCTTAACCGACTGAGCCACCCAGGCACCCCAAAGGCACTTTTTAAAAAAAATTTAGACAGAAATAGAGCATGAGTCTGGGAGAGGGGCAGTCTCGATGCTCAGAAGTTTGCCTGCATTAACTAGACCCCTCTTAATGGTTCTGCACGGTATTATTGTTGCCTTTCTATAATGGAAAAAGCTATGATCCACCCACTTTCCTCAAAATGGTTACATTTTTTGCAGGCTTAAATTAAAATTCCTATCTGTTGGATGCAAAATCCAACATTTTCATCCACAGAATGATATTGCTGCCTAAGAACTACTTACATTATATTCTAAAATATTAGCAGTGCAATAAATGTTGATTAATTCATCCCTCAATGGCTTCAATGTTTCAATTGATTGTACTTATGTTTCCATCTTGAATTTATTCTGGCTCCCCCATTGTAGAAAGAATAATCAGTAATTGACTTGTGATTAAATAAAAATGAAAGTCTTGTCATTATACTTAAATAATATGAAATAATGAAAAAATAACTATAAGCATTCAATTTTTCACTAATGAACAGTGAATATGATATAATCCATGCAAACACAACAATCAGTAGTGAATTCGTTATAGAATATTTAGCTTAGAGAAAATAAGTAGGCTGAAATAATAGGCAGAGAAATAGATGCATACATAATCAATATAGAACGAAAGTAAGGGGAAAAAAAGTAAAATTTTAAAACTTAATTTTTATTATTCAGCTCTGTAGCCTAATAATGCCAGAACAGCTTATTCAGAAAAAAGCTTACTAATACGCAGCAACATATTTGTTTACCACTATATAGGAGCAATAGGATAGGCTGATATTAAATAGTCAAAATATTCCCTTTATTTAGGACTATTTGATTATAAAATATACATATAAACGTATCTCCTTGTTGGAAAGCACTGTTTTAATAAGTTTGTGTTAATACATTTTAAAGTAAGCAATTTTTCCTCCCTTGTGTATTTATCATTCTCTTGTCTCCAAAACTTTGGTCATTAACTGAATTATTAAATCATTCTTTTTAATAATATCATTATTCCAATACAAATTTTAAAATAAGAACAATTGTTTATGCTAGGAAATGAGCATACTTCCTGCTAATCTAAGGGGTAGGTTAATCAAGTTAAAAAGGATTGCAACCCCTCATTTAATATATATTAAGGCTCAAATTTAATTTATGTCATTTTTCCAGATATTTCCCAGAAACCCAAACTTTACATATGGAAGATAAAAATTGATGTTTAGCAATATATTCTACTGTTTTTGGTTTCACGATGGATATTAAGATGGTAGGACAGGAGACATGTTGCCACATCCAGAGTCTTCATTAATGTCTTCTCTACTAGAAGTAAACCAGACTTGACCTAGTAACCTAAGAATAAACAGCTACCCTCTTGGTAATATCTTGGTGAAGTAAGTTCCTCATATTTTCTAGAGTGAAACTTTTAGAGTTTCAAAAGCATTTTCCCACAAGTTACTTTTTAAAAAATCTCATCTTCTCCTTAAAACAAAACAAGAAGGTATGGATTAGTATCTGTTTTACAAGACATCAAAATCCACAATATACATGTGTTACCCCAACTTTCACAGCTAACAAAGCAGACTAAACTTTTACCGTTGGTCTACCTGCAGTTACCCTCTTTTTTCTCTCTCTCTCTAATAATATTCGATAAGAGGAACTCCCAGCACAGGTTGGAACAGGCAATGGACTAGCTGTAGCTTCCTTTTAAGGCTAATACTCTTACTTTACATAACAGGAAAAGAAGCCAGAGACCATTGCTTACAATTTGAAACTCTTTATATACTAATAATTTTACTTAAATAAATTTGATGCTAACCTTAAAGAAAAATTCAAAATAAATTTATGCCAGAAAATGAACATAGTTCAACCACATAAGATAACATCTTGATCCTAATCAGAACTCAACAAAAATAGAGCTGAAAAGCAGATAGTATTCCTACAAGAGCACCAGGACACAGTTTTACTGAGCTACATAGAGTATCAAAAATTATAGTCATCTTGTTGATCATCAGGCACTTGTATCTTTCACATAAGGATAATATTTCCAATTGAATCTTGATTATAAAGATGCAGTATAGAACAAGGATTATGAATCCAGATTTTAAGCTTTGAACAACTTATTTAATTTCTTTAAGACTCCATTTGAATTTGCTCCTCTATAAAGTTGGGGCAACTGTGGTGGGGGGGGAGTGTTTGGGAAAATTAAATGTATGCTATCTCCAGGTATGTAATGTACGTATTGTGTGTAAAGTACTTGAAACAATAATGAACACAATAAGACCTCGGTGGATTTCAAGTGGTGGAGGTGATAGCAATAGAGTGTTAAGCAGTGGAAATAAAAGCAACTGTTATGACAGCTCCTTTCTCTTGGGCCCTGATGGAGCTGGATGGTTCAAACACCTACATTTACCTATTCAAACCGGAGTCCATAGCTCTTTCTACAATTCTACAACATTGCTGGCAGGGTCAGAAGCAACTACATGGCCACTGTCTTCCAAACTCTTGCCACTGTCACCAGTATTCTGAGGTCCTTCAGCCAATCTCTTCTCAGAAAATAGGATGCCCCTTGCCTGTCTTATCTAAGTGCCTTCTCCAAACTCTAAGTGGTATTGCCTTCCCTCCCAAGCTTGTCTCTCAGTGGCTTAAGACTCCTTGGAAGGGTGGGGGGAGGGCTTCTCATCATCCTGCCCCCTCACCTGCAACTGGAGCCAGGCACCTGCCATCTCCACATCCTCCCAAAGCCTTCACCATGCCCTGGGCATGGACACTTGCAGGGTGAACAGCAGCCCAACTGCTCGCCTGCTGACCCAAGCCTTCCTGGCTGTGGCCCCCTGGCATTCTCTCTTATTGACCTCAGGCTGCCAGTGCTGCCTAGGCCCCCTGTCCCCTCTTCCCAATTGGACCCACTCTGACCCCAGCCCCTCTAATAAACTGGTGTCTACAGGACCAACAAAACAAAACAAAACAACAACAAAACACACAAACAAACATACAAACAAAAAACCTGAGAAATATTTATAATACACTGCTATAAAGCATACAGAATAATTTGAATTTGGCAAACTTACATATTTATACACACACACAGCAAATGCTAAAGAAAATGTCAAAAGTATTTATCTCTGCACAATAGGATTATGAATGTTTTGCTTTGTGTTTTCAGTAATTTACATACACACACATACATATATAACATATATATGACATTTTAAATTTTTAAATGTTGTTCTTAAAATCCCTATAAAAGTCAGTAGCTAAAAAGAGAATGTGGAAGAGGCAGGGGGCAAACATAAAGCATAGAAAGGGCATCAGAAGGTGATGTTAACAGTGAGAAAATGAGTAGAGTTAGACCAGCACATCGAAACGGGAGGTTGTTCATCTTCAATTGGTTTTCCAATAACCAAGATTCCCACCAATTAACTTGCCTATCTGTAAGGCCATTTGAGATTGGGCAGTTGTCACACTGTAATCTTCTTTCAATTTCTGGGTCATTTCCATTGAAAACGGCAAAAAAGGGAAGTGGTTGACAAAGCCATTCTTCCCATGGGTACTCAGGTCAATTAGGGGCCAAGGAGAGAGCAAGGGAAGTTTCCTCATTTCTCCTTAGAAAGAGACGTGGTGTCAGCAGCTATCTCTCTAATCTCATTCTTTTAACAAACACCTTGTCTCTTCCTGTCCCCATTGAAATGGAAGAAAACATATGCAGTCTTTGCCCTAAAATTTATATATAACCTAGCAACAATGTAAATAACAGATGTTAGTTTCCACAAAAGCAATTTCAAGTGGTACCTCAGGCCCAATTCTTGAAATTGTTTTTCACCTGGCTAGTGTTAAAGAAGAAACAGGGGAGGTGGAAGAGACTAGAAAATAGATGAGAGAGTAGGACAGAACATAGGTGTGGAACAAATGCCCTCAGATTCCTACAAATCCAGGGAAGGTATTAGGTACTCTAGCTTCTACCATAATGTCGTCAATGTCTACTCTCTAAGGCAAACGTCACATGTCTGAAGTCTTACCATGGGAAAGCCTAGAATCCTTGAAAACCCTGCTAGCAGGCTGGCATCTGCCTTTGTGCAGGGTCAGAACTGTGTTCTCACTTCTCGCTGTCTTAAAGTAGCCAGGACAACCAGGCAGTCACCTTCCCTCACCTGTCACGGGAATGGCAGTGTTTTGTCAGAGACAAGCCACAGCTGATGATCATGTTAAAAACAAGAAATGAGCCCCAAATGGAGTCATGTATGGTAAGCTGCAAGTCATCACATCAAGACTTAATTACAGTTTTGGCTCTCCCAGAAATGGCACCTTAATCCAGTTAATCAGGAATTGTCATCAGCACTAGTAAGATAATCTGCCTGATAGACCCCTACCATGCCCTAAAGGAAAGTGACCTTATAATAACCAACTTGTTTTGCCTAGAGTAACTTCCTTGTTCCTGTTGCCTTCTACCTATAAAGTCTTCCATTGTGTACAGCTCCTTTCTATCCGTTAGATTCAAGAATTATTGAACAAAGCCATTAAGATCTTTAAAATTTACTCAGTTGAATTTTGTTTTTTAACAACCAGGATCCCAAGGTCAGGGCTGTCCCTATCATTGTATATCCCAAAAACAAAAACAAACAAACAAACAAAAACCCTAAAAGGCAGAGGTGATGTTCTCCCAAACACTACCCAAGAGTAATTCTGTAGTGCAATGAAGAGAAAATGACCCTATGGTTTGCTTGATTAAGACTTTCCTTCAGTCATATATCAGTCATACTTCCTTTTGGAGACATGGAAGCCTTCAAGATAATACTCTATTTACAATATAAATCCAATTTTCCTTATTAGCTTTTCTGTTTTTCTTGACAAATTAACATTTGATAGACTTGTTAATTCTATTTAGAGACTTTGTTATGGGAAAAACAACCCTCTACAAATGACTAAATTCCCTAAGCTTACCTCAGACATAATTATTTGATACAAGGTACGAATTGCTTTGGTATTTTGGTAAAGGGGATTAAGATTTGTAGGATTTCCTTCCTCATTAACAAGAAAATAGCTGAGGGCAAATGGGTTGAATTTAAGGTTCCCCTGAAATATTGAATGTCCTGGAAATATTGGCCCTGACAGAATGAAAAGTTTATTTTGACTTTTCTTTGCAGACCTCAAGTCTACAGCAAACATGTATTCTGATATTTAAAAAAAAAAAAAAAAAAAAAAGGGCAATGTTTTATTATCTTGGACTAAATCTTTTAGCAAGGCTAAACACAATGAATTCTAATGCCACTTCCTGTCTCTCCAGGCTAGCTCTTATACTTCAGCAATGACCACAAAATAGATGTAGATTATAAAGCACTAGCTAGTATAGGCCTGTGGGTCTTGTTTCAGTATGAAACAGAGAAATGCCACTAATCCAATTAAGAAAGTTCAGCTTCCCAGGTCACTGAAAGAAAATGTCTCTCAAGAGAGATTTGGACATGATAGAATTAAGGTTTGATTCTCTCCAGTACAGTGTTTCATGGACCTCTAGGTCAGGAAATTAATTAGAGATAAGCAGAAACCCATAAATATGTGAAAATGTATTTGCAAGAAATTTGATAGAGCATTGGTTTCTCCACCATCTTATAAACAAACTAAGAACATTTCCACATATGTATCTCTATGCATGGCTTTCCTACTCTCTTTGTTTCTCTGGATAAAATCATATGCTACTGCCTAACCCAGATCTCACCTCTTTTGTAAAAAGTCTAAGATTGTAAAAGTCTAACATTGTTTTATTTATCTTAATTCCTATCATAGCCATTTACTGTTTAACTTATCATGAGAGACATACTTTAGTTATGTGATCAGGTACTACTGGTGGTATGGATATCTGTCACTAGGGGCTGCCCACTCTGTTGTCAACACCTTTCCTGTATTTTGTAGTTTCCACATCATGAAAACAGCTTTCTTAAGGTGTAAACCAAAAACCCTACTGTATAGGACAAAAACTTGTGATGCATGTAGAAGCCACTTTTAGGCAACAGTCTTCAACAATAGAAACTTGAGCAAAGCAAAAAGGCCCACAGTGACTACCAAGCTGAATGCAACCAGGCTTATGAAGACATAGGTCCTAACCAACCAATGGGCTACTTACAACCAGACACAGTTCTTAAGATTCCAAAAAAGGGAAAATTCCCTAATCCCCTTACACCCTCCCTGTACCCTGTAAGTATAGCCCCTCTCTACTACAAGGCAGACATTCTCTCCTTTGATGTCCTGCTCATGGTTTCCTTGCAGTGTTTTCAGTAACCTTTTCTCTCTTCGGTTCTGCCTTCGGTGAATTCTTTCACCACCCATGCTGCTGGCTCCCAACAATGCCCAGGATGCCCATCAATGCACACTTAGATTTTTTTCAACTATCTCCTTCCTTCTAAAGTTGCTATCCACTTCTGGAATGTGTCACTGTCCTGAAATGAAATTCTGACCCACTAGGTCAACATCTCTCAGATGTTAAAACGATCTGCCCTAAATTTTCCCTCTACTTACTTAGATGAAATGCCACAGTGCCAGGAGTGGAATCTGGCTTCCTGAATGGTCACCAGTGGGCTGAATTATACAACTTGGATGAATGAGGGAACTGGCCCACTGCAAGGTTGACCTTGGCCAACAGGAAATAGGAGAAGAAGCTCCACAGATAAATTTTTCCTCTTTTTTCCCTTCTGAGCATAACCTTGAATCAATTCCTCTTTTCAGCAGTTCTGGAGAAGAATGGCATGCCAATGGACACATGTTCAACAGCAATCTCAGAAGTGCATTATAGCACCTTGTTCTGCTTCCACTTTTTCCTTATTCTCAGTCCTGAATTTGTACCTCTCAAATAAAATGTCAGCAGATGAATCCTTTACTTAGGCTCTGCTTCCAGAAAGACCTGGATGACTTAACATTTCCCTGATTGTTTTGCAGCTATGGATGGACATATGCCCAGGTTTCATTAGTCAGGCGCACTTGAGATTTAGATGCAGATAAAAGCAATTTGAGTGAGTGACCACTGGTGGGGTCATCTTTTAGCATGTGCTTTGGTAGGAATAGTATTGTTGATATTCTGGATTCCACATCAAAGACCCATGGATAACCACTGCCATCCAGGGACAGTAGCAGCTGTGATGTTTTTGCTAGGAAAGTCTCATACTATATTGGGTATGGTCCTCACTCTATCATTAGCCTTTTTAATTAGTAATCTTAGTTCTATACTCCTTTTGGATATTCTGTAATAAACTGGATATTCTATAACAAATGTTTATGCTTAAATACAAATTTATTGTTTGCAACTAGGAATTCTGACCAATAGAAGATTGGTTCACTGAACATTCAACTTTGAACCTCCTCTTTTCCTTGCAATCCTCAAAAAAAAGAGATTAAAGTGAAATATCTAAATTTCCATTTTCCTTTGCAGCTAGGGGAATCTCTGTGGTATATTGCTGGTTTCAGAGATACAGGGGGAATTTCATAAGTGGAGCTTCACTTCTTGAGTAAAAAGAAAAGGACTTGCCATCACACTTTTCTCTTGTTCCCACCTTAAAGATTAATGTTATACCTTCTGCCACTCAGTCATCTTGCAACCATGAAATAATAGACCAGTATATTAAATATGGCAGAGGGAAAAGAAGGAACAAACCTGGGTCATAGATGGTAACATGAACTGGTATACTCATAAATGAGTTACTGTACCATCTCTCCGAAATATCTACACTAACCTTATATATAGTAGGCTGAATTGGGGCCCCCAAATGTCCATGCCCTAAACCCTGGAACCTGTGAATATATTATGCTCACAAGAGACTTCAAAGGTGTGAGTAAGTATTTTGAGATAGGAAGAACATCTTGGATTACCCAAGAACACCTTGGATTATCAAGGTAACCACAAAGGTAATTATAAAAGAGAGACAGAAAATCAGAATCTGAGAGAAAAAATGTGAAGAAAGAAACAGAGGTCAGAGAGGAAAGTAGATGCTAAACTGCTAGCTTTGGAGGGAGAGGAAGGAGCCATGAGCCAAGGAACATTGGCTGCCTCTACAAGCAGGAAAATACAAAGAAAGGATTCTGTTCCCAGGCTCCAGAATGAACACAATCCTCCTGACACCTCATTTTTAGCCCAGTGAAGCAAATTTTATGACCACTAGAACTGTCAGGTAAAATTGTGTTGTTTTTAGCCTCTGAACTTTTGGTAATTTGTAACAGCAGCAATAGACAGCAAATGCAAATTATGACATTCTAAATCTATCATTTATTAATCAGAACTTGTGTTACTCACAAGGACATTCCTTACTGATGCAACAGCATCTTTTGTTTTATTGTGGAAAGGATTCTTGACTGAAAGACAGAAGATCTTGTTTTTCATCTTAGCTGTGCCACTAATGTGCTTTGTGGACTTATCATCAGTTTATCTACAGATGGGGTTCAAATATTACACACAATATTGTGTAAAAGTTAACGGTCTTGGCATATGTAAAGATGTTGCATAATCTCTAAAGTGTCATATAATAATAGACTCAGCATATACATATCTGGATTTTTCTTTTTCCTGTAAATTTAGGATGTTTAAGTAGATTAAAGATGTCAAATACTTAACATACCTGCCACCATTTTCTATGCTGGGCCCATGCAGACATAAGTAATTAATCACAGAACTTTTTTTTTTTCTTAATCTAAATACACCCCCAGAATTCTCAGTAGCTTCTCCATGCAACCACTATTGTTTCATCAATGTTGACCCAAGACCATAAAACAATTCACAATGCCAAGATTACATGGCTTGTAAGATCTGATCTATCTACAACATGCCAATTCCAATATTTTGTACATATGAGTAAACTACAAATAATAGGAAATCTTATGCTATAACATAAGTTCAGTGTATAACGCATGGTTCATTTAAGGAATGCAATGGAAGATTGTTAGTATAAATTTAAAACTCAGCATGATGCTATTGATATGTGTATTTTATGATATAAAATAGTTTACTCAACAAGGTAAAACTCAGAATATAATTATTGTGTACTCTAAATCATGCTTTTATTACCTTAATTTTATTTACTTTCAAGATCATAGTGTTCCATCTTTCTTCTTCCCTCCCTTCCTTCCTTCAAGGCTTTATTTCTTTCTGTCTTTGCTATAAACATACTCATGAACACACCAAACACACACGTATGGACTCAAACATACACAGGGCTATTCAAACTTTCCAAAATCTAAAGAAGAACCTACACCAAAAACAAATGTATAATGAGGTATTTATTTCACATAAATGAGATTACACACACACCTGGTGAGTGTAGGGCAATAATTTCTGGGAAATGCACTAAGCTGTATTTGAGATGGGACAACTACGAGTCCAGTTGAGTACTCTCTAAAATCTCCAGAAATTTAGAAGTTACCGGAAATTCCCAGACATTTGAAGTTCTCTACTCTCCAGGTAGTTAAGTAATAAACATCAAGATTTAACTTCAGACCACAATTACAGTAATCCAACAGTATCATATTGACTTCCTTAGCCAAGATAGCAACTAGTGAGAGGTATTTCATTCACTTCCATAGAAGGAAAAGGTATGGCTATGGTCAGCGAATTCACTGAGTGCCAGATCAGGGTCAAGCCCAAGCTGTAACACATTGATCTCAGAGGATTTCTGAGGCACTGAAGGCTCAAGTTCCAGCTCTTTTCAAATGAGGCTCTGCCTCAAGTATTTACCAGAATACTTCCATCTAAAACCACCATCCATTGGTATCTTATTCCTAACTAGGATACAGCTTCAGTTAAATGCATGCTACTTACTAGTTATCTATTTTAGTCAAACTACTTTTGGATTAGTATTTCTTTGGAGATCAATTTTCCATATTATATGTTTCTTGCCTTTTCACTTTACATGAATAATTCATGAGTGGGAGGTTGAAATATTTATTTTTAGCACAATTTCCTCTATTTTCACATAGGAGAAGAAATAAAACAGGGAAAAGGAATTTTTTCACTTACTGCCTTCTAATTTCACCTTCTTGTGTTTTCCAAAAATAAGTCCATTCCAACAGACACTAAAGAGGAGAAATATTCATGTCATGGAGGCAAGAAAATCTGGTCATTAAATTACTCTTGAAAACATACACTCACAGTTATATTGATTAACACAGTCTACTAACCAGAAATCCATTTGGCCTGGCCCCAAAAGTCAATGCCTGGAAAAACAATAATAATTGAAATTCTAATTCATGTTTTCTGGTACAGCAAAGCATTTCTTAAGACTGCTTATGCTAATTACATTCAGATGCATCAACATTATGATATTATTAAAAGTGAGAGGAAGAAGACAAGTCAAATTCTATTACCACAAATGAGGTTTCATGTTTCCATACTAGAACTGTTAGCTTGTTCATTATACATAATTGTAGTTTCAATGATGGGCTGAATTCCAGGACAGAGATAAAGAATCTTAATGGAGGCAGTGATGTCCTATTGAAATATCTGTGTTCTGCATCTAGATATGGGAATCGAGAAGTATCACCACTGAAATATAATGTTATTTTTAGTAGCTCATGAGTTACATAAAATGTAGACTAGTAGAAAACACAGTTGTAATAAAATGATATTCTATTTATGCATTGTAGTAAAAAACAATAACAGAATGATATTCAGTAAGACCTATATCCCTACAACAGTGAAAAATATCAATAAACATGATTTTGCACAGAGACATAGACACACATACTCAACTAAAGCCCTTTTGGGAAGTCCTGAAACTAAAGCACTCATGATTTCAAAATTTTACCTCAAAATGTATCCTGATCCTTTAAGACTCTTCCAGTTGGGGACTAACCTATGCCATCTAAATATTCATTATGCACTCGACCTTAATTCCGTCTTTAACTATGTAAGACAAATGTTAAAAAGTCCTGTCTTGTATTCTATTAGGATAATTGCCAGCTACAATGAAACTATGCATGTGAGGCAAACAATTTAAGCATAAAAACCATACAGTGAGGTATGGTGCACAATAGAGAATATACATGCAGACAAAGAGAAGAAAGAAAATTTAGGAGATGGTGGGATTAGAGTTGGATTTGAAGGGTAGTTAAGAGGTAAAAAAAAAAAAAGTCCAGCAAAGACAAAGTCAGCCACTTTAACTTGATTATTATTGATAACCAATCTAATATAGATAATGAGTAAACATGATGTAGGGGAAACAGTTCTGCTTAAGTTTAACTGATGAGTGTAGGTTACGTACATACAGATCACTTTCATTTTTGTGACAGCATGATCTTTATATATTTTCATTGCCTCCGTTAATCACTGTCCAATTAACTATGCCATTTTACTAAATTTGCTTATAAAAACATTTAATTCTCAGAGGACCTGTGTTTTCTGTATAATTTTTCTGTAAACAAACCTTCTAACATCTTGGGTAATTTTTCCCTTTTCTGTGAAGAAACTCAAGCAATTTTAAATTTCATGCATCTCGCTAGATAATCACAACCATAAACATAGACTCTAGTTATGATCCCTTACAGAATTTCTTTTACTGAATTGAATTCCACAGACTACCTTAAGAACTTTACAACAGCTGTATGAATATTACTACATTTGTAACTGTTAGAGGAAAGCTGGAGATTTTACACTTTGTATGTATTCTATTGATACCAGTTATATCATACCCTTTTTTCATGATAAAGATACAAAGAAAATGTTTCTCTCCGAGTTCACCATGATGCAAAGCTCTGCTTCTCCTGAACAGAAGACATTCTTTAATGTTATAATCACCATAAATCCAAACATAGATATTTTCCTCTTTTCTTTTTGAAAAAAGAATCAAAGAGAGGTTAAATAAATTTTAGACTAATATCTCAATAAATGGCAGGTGGTCAAAATATTTCACCCTTTCCTATCATAGTAGAGTAAATTCAAATTCCACCCAGGTAAACTCTACAAAGAAGATCTACTCCCAACTACTAATTGCAGAAATATCCTCATTGAATATGTAACCTCTTTTTCTTCCTCTAGTTATTCTAGAAATCCAGAATCTGCTTTACTAGCAACCACATATATAAACTGTCAAAGTAATTAAACTCACATGCACTTCCTCATAAATCATCTATTTTACGATAGTGAGAAACATTAATTTTTAGATCAGACAATATAGGAGGACATATTGGAAAATAATTTTGAGACTCTAGTACCAACAAGTAATCCATTTTTAATACTTCAACAGCTAATCATTCATGCATTAATTTTGAGTTATCTAATCTATTTTTAGACTTTGCTTTTTGGTTTCAGTCCATGACTCAGTTTAATAAGCTAGGTAGCCAACAAGTCTAGTGGGAAAACTCTTATGCCTGAAGACCAAGTAAGACACAGGAAAATGATGCATGGAAGAGATGGAACTTTCACCTGGTCCTACAGCCTCAGTCTCCAAGTGAGATTTTCAGAAATACAAATCTGGACCACAAAACTTGGCTGGGAGTACCGAAAAGACACGATTTTGGATGTGGAGGATGGCTGCGTAAGTTATCTTCCAGCCTAGTCCCTCAAAGATTTGTGCCAATTTCCTCAAGAATGGGGAGATATACTAAAAATTAATCAAGAAATACTCTCCATTTTTAGATGTACAGTAGGGAAGAAAATGGGGTCACTCTGATTTTTGACTCACAAGTAAGATCAGTGCATGTGATAAGAGGATACTTACCACCAATCTCTGCATAACCACAGTTGGAGAAGAACAGAGAATTGCTAGTTGCCAGAGTGGTGATACAGGAAATATGACCTGAATGCAGCTGACAGAAAAAGTCATGCCAATAGAAAAGGATAAGGGAGCAAATATGAAAATGCAATGGGAAACAGAACAAGAGTTCCCTTCACCAAAAAGTAGGCAGAATCTAAAATCAGAGAAAGAGATCTTACCATCACTCTTTGCCTTTATTGGTTAATTATACCCAACAGCTAATAGAGTGTCAGAAAATGTGTTTATGCAAGTATGTAAATGGGTAATAGCCTGCCAAAGTAAGAATATCGTAATTTAAAATTGTGAGATTAATGTCAATATTCAAGTTCAAGATTCAGAATAAGAAGCTCAAAACAGCAGAGAAACCAACAGAGAAAATGAAAAAAAAAAAAAAAAAGGATGTGTTCAAGGCACATAATAAGACTTCTACAGTGACTGAAGCATACCTTGAATAAGGAGGTAAGATGATAGTGGAAAAGGAGATTCAAGTCAGATTGTCATGAATCTTGTAGACCAGGATTAGGAGCTTAAATGTGTTCCTAGAGAAATTTGGGAGTCACTGAAGATTCTAGAGTGGGAGAATCTTATTTGTATCTAAAAAGTAACAATGCTAATGGTTTGGTGGATGGAGCTAAGGATGATCGTGGGCAAGGGATGCTGAGGACCTCCTCCAAGAACCAGACTGGAGATAATAATGAAAAAGCAGATGTGAAAGACGTGTGGCTTCATAGAAGCAAAAGGATATGGCACCTAATTGAAGTGGAGGGGCACTAGGAGATGCCAAGAATTCACTCATTCAATTTCCAAAGGGACTTATTAGGAGCATTCCAGGTGCCAGCGACTGTGCTTGATATAATGGTGGACCAAAATAAATACATTCCCTATGTTCTTGCAAGACAGTGGGCAAGTGAAAAACGGCCCTGTATTTAATAATTACTCAAGTGTGTTTTTTGCTTCAGGCTGTAGCCCATTCTAAGAAACAAAAGTCAGTTTTGAAACAGCTTGTGCAAAATAAAGCTAAGAGATCAACTCTGAGGAATTAATATGATACGTTTAATATTCTTAAGAGTTAACTAAGGGAAGGAACATCTGAGAGTACTGCAGGTAGAGAAAGGACAAGGACAAGGTCGTGGAGGGCTGGGAGTCTAGCACTGCCTCACTTTAAACAGATTTTAGTGGGCTCCACAATAGATAGTGATGTTGTAAGATAGAAAATACAGGAAGAAAAGCAGGTCTAAGGGAAGTAGGGGAATAACGTAAAAAAAAAAAAAAATGTTGTATGTAGGAAACTGTGAGTTTAAAATGCAAAACCTCAGACAGGGAAAGTAGACAGACAGAGCTGGAGGTAGAAATTATGGACTCATCAGTGTCCATGTGATATTTTGACTCATGACTTACTGAAGTTGCCCAGGGAATATATGTAGGAAATAATACGCTCAAGAATGGAACTCCAGGGGGAAACTAGTAATTAAGAAATAAGTAAAGTAAAAAGAGTGACAAACGGAGACTGGGGAAAAAGTACCAAGGCTGGAAGAGGGACACAAGAATGGTGTTACAGAATCTAATGGCAGCAACTTCCACAGAGAAAACAGCTGATTGGGTTAAAAGTCAGAGACAAATCAAGTAAAGTGTGCTATAGGGTCTATGGTTGGGGAAGCCAAAGGTTCAAGATAACCTCAGCAAACAAAATTTCAGTTCAGGATCATCAGGATACTTACGTAAGACTGAGAAGAAAAGTCCCACACACATTAAAACAAACACAAACAAAAAAGTTTAATTTCTATAGCTTTTGGTCATACTTAAGTCATTTTTTTTTCACATAAATCCTCCACTACCTGTCCTTAAAACCTAAGATTGAAAAGCCAACTTCCATGAATGGTTAGATACTTGATGTGGGACAGTTTATCATTTTTTAACTAGCCTGATTCCGTTTTCTTTTTGAAAATAAATCCGGCATAACTTGAGAGAACAATATTTTTTGTTTTGCGATTTCCTTGTAGAATCAGGTTTGCTTTTCAGAAAGACAAAGGTTATGTGTGTGGGGGTAGGGTCCATCTTAAACAGCAGATTCCAAGAAAGCATTTTGTGGTGTGGGTGGTTAGGCAAATATTCTTCCCTCGGTTCCGGTACTTTCCACTGGACTTTTGCCTGCTAAGTCTGAACTTGTCTATTAGGGGAAGCAAAGAATGTGGCAGAAACATGTGCCAGCAAGTGCATGCTTATTTTGAAACAGACCCAAAGAATGAAGTATGTAGATCTAATGGCTTTGACTGTATAAAAAGTAAATGACACTAACCAAGTGATTGGTTAACACAAATGTCAAGAAATTAGGAATTTTCTAAAGAAATAAAATGGTACTCTTCCAAGTGGTGGTATACTTTCAATGTGTTTTAAAGCTATAAATGCTTCTTAGTTAACATATTCATATAAATTAATGCAAGAGAATCAATTTTCCTCACTTTACCACTAGGTACCCGGTAGCCAGATGCATGCATGTGCGCGTATGTGTGCATGTGCACACACAGACACAAATCCCACAAAAACCAAAAGAAAACTAAGAGGCCATGTGGAGCTCAGATAATCTCCAAGCTAGTAATAAAAGGACAGAATACATTTTTTTACTTTTACACTAATTACTTTTAAATAAATAACTTCTGGAAAAATTCACTCACACCTCAAAGAGATTTGTTATTTAATTCACTAGAACACAGAGGAACTTAAGAATGAATATATATGACACAATAATGTACATGTGTCAAGTTAGAGTGCCAAACTAATTTTATTTTAAGCAGTGAGCCTTTGCTCCATATTGACTGCTAGGTTTGATTTCTTTCCTTTTAATCTATTAGAAAATCTCACTAAATATTTTTTTTTCTATCAGCTTAGCCTCACCTTCAAACAGTAACCATAGTGATAAAGACAGCTACTATTTTTCTAGTATCCTGTACAATGCAGGAAACATGGGATAGGTGCTTTATAAATATCCCATTGTGCAGATGAGGAAACTGAGACTCGGGGAGTAGATGTAATTTGTCTAGGGCCATACAACTAGTTGCAAAAGCAAGGACTGAAACTCAGGTATTAATCTGAAGTCCAAAGTCTTTCCTTTATCTTGCTATAGTCCACTGTTACACTAACAGTTGAATACAAGGTGAATGAGAGACATGTGGTTATGATACACCATAAAATGAAAATAAATAAATAAAACTAAAGCATGGGGGGGGGGGGGAACCTGTTAAATATGTGAAGCTGAAGCTTCTTATGTGGTTTGAACATTCATTGTTGCAGCTGAAAACGATTTAATTCTGAAATCCCAATCAAGTGTTCACAAAATGATTTTTATTCTGGGATCGGTCTCCACATTACAATCATTTTTGTAACTTTCTTAAGCAATAAATTTTGGTTTGACAACCCTCTGCTTGAAACTCTTTCCCTTAGTTGTTAAAGTTAGACCAGTATGTGTTTACTCTCGTCTTCGCTGCAAACACGCCTACCTTCTTCCCTGGCTGCATTCATTCTCCAACTTAGCACATTCACAACGGTTCCAGTTTCTACCCCCTCATTCTATTCTATCTGCCAGGCTAGCCATTGACATTAAAGTAAAAATCAGTGGTACAGTCTGCAAAGTCTGGCTGTCCCTTTTAAGGGAAAAAACTGATGCTTTACAATATTAAGCAATTTTCAAAGGCATTCCCAATGTGTCATCACTTTTATTATCTGCTCACACACTTTGCAATGTGACACAAACTACAAGACGTTAAATGGAAAGGAGAAAGAAATCCCTTCAAAGGAGGCTTAGGGACCTCTGATATTTAGGCTTGTAGGCAGTAGGTCAATTACCACAACAGAGGCTATTCTGTTTTGAGAAAAGTCTAGGCTCATCCTGAGGACAGACTGACAACAACTGTAAATATTGTCTTCAGCCACATCAAAACAAACACTCAGGTGCACAGTGTGAAAGTGCTGTTGGTAATCTACCCCAACCCAGGGACAATCACCACCGGCAGTGTTCTGTTTGAAGGGCAGAAGTTCAAGTGCTTGCAGGGCTAGCCAGGAAAAATATCATAGACCCTGAGACTTACCGATCAAAGTAAACTCAAGTTCCCTAAAGGAATCAGGATATGAACTAATATACATGTTTTTAAAATGAAGATACACTCAGATTATGTATATATAACCCCTGGATATCACCCCGTGGGCAACCTCGTCTAGACCACACCCTTTGAGCTCCAAAAGAATTTACAGAAATAAGCTTGGCATGGCCAAGCACTCTCGTTCATAGTTTTAGGATTGGAAACCTTGAAATTCCTCACATTTCTTCCAAATCAAGATATTTAGATTGCAAACCCTTTAATCCAACTAAAAAGAGATATTTGGAATGTCTGATCTCTCCGTCCAGATTCAAGAGTTGTTTTTCAATTAGTACCATAAATTGAGGAATTTTCTGGCATCTACCACTAAGTGAGTAAACTCAAAGATGATAAAATAAACTTAAAAAGCCAAAAAAAAGTTCATTTTAATTAACTTCCGGTGAGACTTAAAAGTCAGCCTAAACCACACAAAGTCAGTTTCTGAGATGTCGCTCTTTCTTATTTTTGCCAGACAGCATGACTCCACTTCCACTTATTAGGGCTGATTAGGGCTGTATTGCTTTTTTTAAATATAACTGACTTGTAAACAAAGAGAAAAGAATTCTCAGAAGAACCAAGGCAATATTGGCATCTCTCAGTTGTTTTAAATTAACGCACAAAAACTAAAATATGAACATATCTCAACATCAACAGTCAAAAATCTAGGTCAAGACTATGCTAAATTTATACCATTTCTGTAAATAAAAGGAATAAAAAACAAAAAAATTCACTGGGTTTTTCAACCACACTGTCCAACTCTCTAGGTCTATATAGTCTACATAACTACTAGCTTTATCACCCCTACATCTTTATATTTGCCCCAATATCCTCTCTACGGCATTAAAAAATATATGTAAGTGTCATCCATTTATTGGTACTTTCAGAGAAGCTGACATCATATTGTCATCAGGTTAGATGAATTTTTTCTTTTTCATTTAATTTAAATATACCAAAATGTATATTATTAGCTTAGGAATCTTTTCCATGTGAAAAATGTATCTTCTGCATATCAAAGAGGCTCAATAAGATGACAGCTATTTATAATATGTTAATTCAGTTCTGTGTTTAGCAGAATTGGCAAAAATAAGATTTGTAGTTTTATCCTAAGAAAATTGATTCATGTATCTGGCAATGACTCACTGTTTCCCAAATTCATCTTGAGCTGTGACCTTAGTCAAATCTGTCTCCATTGCTCTTAATGATGAGGATTATTTGGCAATTTATCTGAAAAATTCATAATACCTACATATTAGTTACTATACTACATGCAGTTTACTGATATTATTATTACCTATATGTCAAGGCTGAATAACTTTGTAACAGAATGTTTTGAAAAATATTATTTAGCCTTTATGAATTTCAAGCAACAGTAGCTTACAGATGAGATATATAACGTGATTCTAATGATGGAAATTTTTAGACTTTCCAAGTGTTGACAATTCTCTCAGTGTTCACCTGTCACTTAAAGACATGGCCGTCTGACAGAACACTGGATCGTTCCCATTCCTTCCCAAAGACATGGTGGTGAGAAAAGAAGCTCACAGTCTTTCCCAAGGGCATCTGCTCAAATGCCAGACTTATGGGACATGATCAGCAATTTGATGTTTTCTTCTGTGCTTTTGAAAAATGACATTCATCATTTTGAACAGTGAAATTTCCTTTCTTCAAGGACAACTTTGAGAAAGCACTCCAGGCCACTGTGATATTAACTGCCTCTCTCACACTCTTTTCATCTACTTCAGTTGTGAGCCTGAATAGGTTTTTGGGAATCAGATTACATTGTCTTCATGCTAGGCTGGCCTGGGTAGCCCCAGAATTGATTCTGCTCTTTCATGATTGTTCAGCCCAAGGGTGCTCCACCTTCACCCCACACCCACCCCAGGACCCAGATCCCTGCTTGGGAGGTAAGTGACTAAACAATGATCAACTGCCTCAGGGTACAAAAAGTCTCCTCCTCCCACTAGGCTTATAGAAATGAAGGGGACCCATGCTGCTGGTGTCAAGGAGCTTGATAGTGGAGTAAGGGAAAGGGAAAAGCAGGACTAAAACCCAAATTGCAAATGAATTCCTACAATTTTGCCCTTATTAGAGGAAAACCACAAAAGTATTAAAAAAAAAAAAAAAGGAATGAACTATTACCAAAGAAAGACATTACTGTGACATGATCAAAAACCAACACTACTCTAGTCTCAGTAATGCTTCTCAGCATTACTCAGATGAGCCCCAGATGGTATTCCTCCCTCCTCCCTCATCCTCTTCTCCCTCCTCTCTGATCCGCCATCTTCCTTTCAGCCACTGGCTCAAGCCCATAGTTAATGACCCACTTACTTCCCCCTTGAAGCTTAATGTCCCTTTATTCCTCAAGGAGCACAGGGTAAAAGAAAACAGCCTTTGCTGATTCGGCTTCAGAAAGCCATAGCATAAAGACCAGCATATTGCTCCCTTGAGAGAAGTCAGACCACCTCCCCCAGTATAATTCCACTGAGTTATGATACCTACAGTCACTTCATAATGTCTCCACTTTACCAGAATCTTTTTTCAAACAGGGGGACAAGACTTCAGGATAGGGTTTTCCCGAAGGGCAGCAAGGGAGTAGAGGGGAGAAAACCCCATCCTGCTACACTTATGATGACAAGACACCTCAGATAATCTTCAAAACACCCCAAGAAATTATGTTTGAGTATCATTAGGCACATGGATTTCCCTAAACAAAACAAGTAGAATCAGAGAGTTCATGATTCTTTTTCAATTCTTAATTTATAACATTCACTCTTTAATAGATATCAAATGAAGAATCAATCTAATACACATCATCCTTAGCAGACAGGTCAGAAAGCCAAGACAAAGAGATGTTGACTAGTTGAGGAATTCTGACTTTTGGTTCTGATTCTCAAGACTTAATTTTTATCCCTTGTAAATGCCCCCATCCCAGAGTGAGGGTATTTCCTCACAGCCAAGAGATTGTGAAGTAGCTAGGGAATTCCGAACTGAAATATTTTCAAGCTTTTCTGTTACGCAAGTGAAACATTCTTCACTCTTTTTTTTTGTATAGTTTATTCCTTTGTTCTGAAAAACCACTCCAATGTGCTTTTTAGTTATACAAAGACCCTCCCCATAAATGATGATGCTTGTGTTTCAGCACCAATGGGTTAAGATTGTTTGAGTATGAAGCTACCAATGATGAGTTGAAAGCAGAGTCGTACCTCTACAGACCAGGTTATATTTGAAGAAAAGGGGCTTAGCCAAGAACAAGATAAGAACAATGACCAGCCACCAAGGCATATGCCCAGCTTCTTGGCCTGAATTCCATGAGAGAGTTGGCGAGATTCAGAAGGTGACAAAACCATTTTCACTGTGTACATGAGGCTGATCGTTGGGCCTTGAGTCAAAGAAATCATGAATTTTTGCATATCCATCTGACTATTTTAACCACCTCTTGCTCATTTTCTTAATTCTTCAGTTAAATTTTTAGTAACCAATCATAATTATATTCATTTAAGCCTAATGTTGTCTTATTCTATCCAAAAGTTACTTCAGTGATCAAAGCAAGTCTTTTTACATTTAATTCGAATAACACAAAGAGTCTTGAGTTGAGCTTTTCAAGCAGTTTTGAGATCCACAGATTTGAGGACAAAATGTTAAAGATAAATGTTAAAGAACTATTGAAGTAGTTTAGGTATAATGCAATGATGTGTGAAACAGGATGATGACCAAAAAATATATATACAGAAAAAGAAGTATCTGTAGAAAATCTCAGGTTAAATAATAATAATGATAATAGCGGGAAAGGTAAGTAGGCAACAACAACAAAAATGACCCCAAGATTTTTAGTGCACACTAATGGTGAATGAATGAAAAGTAACCAAAGTTGCTACATTTTTTTATAAATACTGAAATGTATTACAATATAGAAAGCTGAAAAAAGGGAAATTTAAAAAGTAAATAAGCCTGAACTACTTACTTTATAACAGTTCAAAGTATGCAGATCAAGAGAAATCAGCATAGATTCTACCATATTACCATGATCTCATATAATCTTACCAAAATATCTCATAATAATGACACCAAAGTATCTCAGGATAAGGACATTCGCAAAAGGCATTCACACTGCATAAAGCAACTGCAAATATGTTGTATGTAGACATGAGCCCTAGAACAATGCTGACACAAATTCCTAAAAATTCCTAAAATTAGTTAAAAATTATAAAACCTTTTCTATGATTGCAGGTGATAATCATAATCTGTCCTTTATTCTCTTGCAAATCCTATTTTACCAAACCCGATCTGCCAGCAGCCTCTCCATGCAAACCTGTTGTTCCACCCTTCATGTCCACATAACACTCATCTTTCCATTCTTGTGCATATGGTGAAACCCTATTAAGCTTTCAAAGCAATCTTATACCCTTCCATCCCCTTGAAACAGGAGGATTAAGGGACACAGCAGACAAAACTATGGTGAAAGCACTAAGTTTCTAGAAATGAAAAGCTTCAGTCACTCTGCCTTCTCTAGGCAAATGGGTAGACTAGAAGAACGGGAGGGTGATGTCAGCTCTGTTCCATAGCATCCAAGACTGGTCACTACATCAGAACTCAAAGCCAAGGAAACCGTATTACTGATGATACTGGTGAGTCTTACTATTTTCATTGCCAAAAACAGTAAAAATTGTTCCTTGTGCCCTTTCCTTCCCCCACCCACAAAGCTTCCCATCCTTGGCCAAACTCATTTCCCTTATTCAAAGGAGGAAAAACAGTGGCTTTTTTGCTTGCAGAGGCAAACCACAATGGAAGTTGCAATTCATTTTTTCACCAGTCTCAACTCTACTGATGATTCTCCTGACTAAGTAAAAATTTTTAAGAAAGAAAAAAAAATTATGAGAAAATTTTTTAAAAAGGAAATCACAAGTAATTATATTTATCACATGATATTATGATGGGTTTCAGCATCATTTCCATTGTAGGAATGAAATTATCCAAAATTCAAGTAACTGCTCTTTGTAGAATATTCACTTTAGTGAATTTTGAAGGTGTTTTTAATAGAGAAAATTTAAGTACCCATACGTTATATCTATTAGAACACTGTTAAGTGTTAGGGTTTAGTAAGACTGCTGTTTCAAGGGTGTTTTTCCTAGTTACATCCCCTCACCTCCTATTCTTGTGTTCCATTTCCTTTTTCAAACCCTCTTGCTGTTTTCAGATGGTCAAGGAGCCATTAAGACAGTCAAATGGGGAAGAGGGAGAATGTCTGGATCATGCTGTTGGGAGAAAACCAAGCTCTGCACTCTTTTAAGACCCCGAAGTGGTTACCATATGAAAAATTTGTATTTGTGCCTCATGATTTTATCTGACTCTATTTAATTTTGACAGGGTTAGAACAAAGCACATGCTGCTTCTATTCCTATTTGGTTACCCCAATCACTCTAACATCTGACATCTGGATTATGAAATAATTTTCTTTGGCATAATTTTGGAGAAGTATCTTTTCCCTTTTTTTTAGTTTCGGGACATTTGTTTTGGGTAACTTCTCTGAGACCATGCTCCCAGATGTACAGTTTTATCTGACTGACATGGGTGACTACAGTGGTCCCAGTGACCATTCTCACTGATTCTACCCTACAGACACTTAATATGCTCAATTTTTCAAAGTAGGTAACTAAAAAATACCAGTCATTCATGCACCGGTCCAACAAACATTTACTAACAGCATTGTGCTATTTGCAATATGAAAGTGATGATTCTATGTTCAACTATAGTGAATTTGTTATGTCTAATGTACTCAAATCTTAGGTCTCCCTATAGTGAAAGTTGGATTAAAGTAGGGACTACAGAAAGACAAATTCACATGCAGGCTCAATTTCACAACAGAGAATTAAAATTAGTACATGCCCATCCTTGTTGTCCCACCATATAAAAGTCAAAAAAGAGCAACCAAGAATATTGGTCTTACTTGTACACCTGCCTGAAAGAATGATAGAGTAAGTCAAAGAAGAACACACCTTTGCTATCTTGCAGCTGAAATAGTAATGTGTGTGTGTGTGTATTATATATTTGAAATCTCATTTCTGTTGCTAGTCACTATTTCTATTATCCTATTCCTTATACAGATGATCAAGTTCTCAAGAACAATATACAAAGAAAGGCAACAGTACAGCAGTATTTTTAAGAAACTGAAAGAAAGTGTAAGCCAAAGACTTTATATCCAGATAAGCTGAATTTCAACTTATCAGGGCTGTCACAAAACAATTTTAAAAGTGCAAGAACTTAGGAAATATTGCACCTACATGCCTTTTACAAGAAATCTTCCAGACAATGAGTTTCATCCAACCAAGAAATAACAGGAGAAACATCAGGGAAAAGCAGTAATCATGAACATTTAATGTGTTGAATTGGATATCCTTAACTAAAACAAAGTTGTTGACACAAATGGACGAAGAGTATAGAAACATTACACATTCTGGGGTGCCTGGGTGGCTCAGCTGCTTAGGCACCCAATTCTCGATCTTGGTTTGGGTCATGATCTCATAGTTAATGGGATTGAGCCCTGTGTCAGGCTCTACATTGAGGATACAGAACCTGCTTAGGATTCTCTCTCTCTCTCTCTCTCTCTCTCTCTCTCTCTCTCTCTCCATCCCTCCCTCACTCACACGCTCTCCCTCTCAAAATAAGTAAATACACTTAAAAAAATAAAAGAAACGTTAAAATGTTCTAACAAAGTAGAAAGAATGCGTCTAGAAAATATGTGGGAAAAGTAGAAAGAGGGAGGAAAGCAGAATATCGTCTTTTATTGTTGTACAAGTGAAAAAGGAAGTCAAAGGATACCATTAAAAATTCAAAAACCAGGGGTGCCTGGGTGGTTCAGTCGGTTAAGTGTCCAAGTTTGGCTCAGGTCATAATCTCACAGTTCGTGGGTTCGAGTCCCGCATCAGGCTCTGTGCTGACAGCTCAGAGCCTGCTTCTGAATCTGAATCTGAAGAGACCTGCTTCAGATTCTGTGTCCCCCACCTCTCTGTCTTACCCCTGCTTGTGCTCTGTCTCTCTCTTTCAAAAATTAATAAACATTTTTTTAAAAAATTTCAAAAACTAGATAATAAAGGCAAAGTGAAAAAGAAAATTCAAGAGAAAATCTTCATTAATTTGAGTTAAAGTGCTATTAGACACCAAAAGCACAATTCAAAAAATGAATAATTGATAAATTAGACTTGATCTGAAAGAGCATGGGAGGAAAATGACAAAACAAGCAACAGAGAGAAAACTTTTATAAATCACATATATAATGAAAGGATTTTATCTAAAATATAGGAAGAACTCTCAAAACTCAATAATATAAAAAACAGCCCAGTTAAAAGACGGACAATATACACTTTACCAAGGAAGAATACAGATGGCAAAGAAGTAAATGAAAAGATATCCAACATCATTTGTTATTAGGGAAATGAAATTAAAGCCTAGTACTGAGTAACTGAAACTCCCATGTATTTCTGGTGGGATCCCAAATTGTACAACTACCTTGACAAATGGTTTGGAAGTTTCTTAAAAATTAAACATACACAAGAAGCACACCAGTGATTCTGCCTATCTGTCTCTTGCTTCAACAGTGTTTGGACAGAACAGGCCTAGGAAACCCCCTCTTCCAGCCTCCAACCACTCTCCAACCCCTCCAGTCACAATCTCTGAGAAACATCTTTTTGGCCATTTTCTGCCTCCATTTTCTAGAACCTATTATTGCCAACCATGAGCTCACAGATTCATCAGAATCATTCCACTGGGGAGGCAGTCACAGTCAACCTCCTGGTCAACCTGAATCTTCAGGCATCCTACACCTACCTCTCTCTGCGTTTCTATTTTGACAGCGGCTACATGGGCACCTCTGCCACAAGAGCATTCAGCATCTCTAGAAGGTGCAAAACTTGTGTGGTGGGTACCTTCTTCCAGGACATGTGGAAGCCTCCCAAGGTGAGCAGGATGAAACCTGGGATGCCATTGAAACCACCATGGCCCCCCAAAAAGAATCTGACCCAGGCCTTTGGCATCTGTGTGCTTTGGGATGCACAGATGTCCATCTCTGTGACTTCCTGGAGAACCACTAACTAGATGAGCAGGTAGAACTATCAAAAAGATGGGCAACCACCTAATTCCACAGTCTGGCCATCCCTAGGATGGGGAGGGCAAGTATCTTTTCAAAAGGCTAATCCTAAAGCACTGCTAGAACCTTCCTCAGCTCAGGTACCCCTGTCTGCAGCCCCTGATGTCAGAGCATCTGCCTGAGCCTCTCCCTAGAGCAACTAGGCAGTTTTTAAACAAGCTGGAGCCCTCTCCCAAGCTGTGGGTCAAATGTAAGCAATAATATGCAGTTTTTTGCAGGAAAAAGGAAAACAAAAACAAAAACAAAAACATATACACTTACCAAATGGACCCAACAAGCCTCATATAGGTATTCACCCTAGATGAATGAAAACTTACTTTCTCACACACACACACGCACACGCACACACCCTGCATACAAATATGTATAGTGGCATTATTCATAACCATCAAAAATTGAAAAAAACCTAAATGTGCTTCACTGAGTACATCGATAAAAAAAATGTGATATAGCTATATAATGGAATTTAAGTCAATAAGGAAAAGGAGTGAACTATTGATATACACAAAACCATGGACGAAGCACAAATGCATCATGCCAAGTCAAAGAAGTCAATTTCAAAAACTGGCATACTAGATGATTCCATTTATATGACATTTTGGAAAAAGCAATTGTAAAGGAGAGTTAAATATAGGTAACAGAGGCACTAGGATGAATGGCTACCAGGGGTTATAGGCAAAGAGAGGGATTCAGTACAAATGGGCAATATGAGGAAATGTTTTGAAATGATGAAACTGTTCTCTCTCGTGATTGCAGAGGTGATTACATGAATCTAAGCATGTGCTAAAACTCAACTACACACCAAAAAGTGAATTTGTCTGCAGGTAAATTAAAAACTATTTTTAATAGGGAGATTGTGGTAGATTAAAAGTGGACAAAAATATGTTAACAATCAGTTGCAGTGCATGAACCTAGATCAGACACTATTGTTGTAGTTTTCCTTTTTGAAAAGTAAGCATGAAAATGTATTCTTGTTATAATTGTGAACATTTGAATATGAACCTAACACTAGATTTTCTTAAGTGGGTGAAGGGTATAGTGGTTTATTACTAGTTGTTACTCTCATACTTAGGAGATGCATACTGATATATCTAGTGGTAACTTTCACAGTGTCAACCACTTACCTTTAAGTGGTACAGGAAAAAAAAAAGCATGGAGATAGATAGATAGATAGATAGATAGATACATAGATAGATATATATGTTCACCATATACTGAAACCCTAAGTGAATGTATACCATTATTCATTTTATTATCTCCAGATTTTCTGTATTTGAACAATTTAACGCTATAATACTGCAGAAAATAATTTATCAGTAAAGAGCCAAAGACAGCTCAATCTGAAAATGTACAAAAGGTTACCCATATAATAAAATAAAACAGTTCAACAATTTCTACTTTTGTCAATCTTCCACACCTATCTCTTTGAATGTGAATTGTTATTACAAAGTTAATATCTTTTATATACTGACAGTAGTATGTAGTAAATTTTTCAGAAGAAAAATATATTTCCTAGGGGCACTTGGCTGGCTCAGTTGGTAGATCATCCAATTCTTCATCTCTGGTTTTTGAGTTCAAGTCCCATGTTGGGTATAGAGCTTACTTTAAAAATATAAAATGATCTCCTCTCTCTAAAAAGAAAAAAATGCACACACACACACACACACGCACACACACACACACGCACACATGCACACACACACACACACACACTTCCTAACTACTTTCTTTCAGGAAGCTGTCAAAGTATGCACTCCATTAAATGAAGGAGTAATCCAAGCATTAGGAAGATATGAGCCCAGGAAATATTATCTCCAGAAGGATAGTAAAAAGAAGATAATCCTAATAGTATAGTACAGACAATCATACAGTTTGGAGCAGGTCAACAGCTCTGGGGAGAGATAGTTCTATGTAAATGAAACAAAATTCCCAAGTGTGTTTGAACGTATTGAAAGGTGATTTACACAAGTGATTAAGATTTGAGGCTGAATTAGTGATAATAGAGAAGCAAAGAAAAATAAGGCAGTAATTAAATTCAGAGACAATAAAAAGTGTACAACAATGGAAAAGTAATCAGTTTACTATATGGATCAGCTACAAGCACTGTTAACAGAGGTGCCTGGGTGGCTCAGGTCATGGTCGCAGGGGTTCGGGAGCTCAAGCCTTGCTTGGGGCTCTCTGCTGTCAGCACAGAGCCTGCTTCAGATCCTCTGTCCACCTCTCTCTCTGCCCCTCCCCTGCACATGTTCTCTCTTAGAAAAAAATCACTGTTAACAACGAATTAATAATTCAAATACTGAGAAAGAATCTAAACAAAATTATAAACCAATATTGAAAAGATAGGAGTGCACATGGGAAGTGTGCATATGCCTGGTGACAGGTGAGAGAACTCAGTTAAAGACAGGTAAATTTTATTTTCCTGAGGAAGAAGTCAATAAGCAATGTCTAAAATGTCAGTCAAGAAGTAGCAATGTAAGCATTTTTAAGAGCTACCGAGGTTAATAATAACAATAATAATCAAAACAGCTAAAAGAGCTGAAATTGCTAGGGAACTATATAAGTCTTATAACACTCTTTGACTCTTTTAGGTACATACTTTTAAATAAAATAAAAACGAAACTTAAAAAAAGTGGAGACAATAGTTACCTTTAAGAAAAAGTCACCTATGGAGATTGCAATAATGATTCGAACTCATTACCCTTCCCTGAATCAAAAGAGTTCTCTCACTAAAGAGTGAGAATACAATTACCCATCCCCTTGGCCATGTGATTTATTCCGGGCAATAGAATTCTAGCAGGTGCTACAAAAGCCAAGTCCTAAAGAGCGCTTCTGTGATTGGGCTTGCCCTCTCTCTTGCACCTCTACCAGAGCCTAAGAGCATGCTCAGGCTAGCATGTTAGGATCCGAGATGCAAAGAGCAGCATAATTCTTGCTAGCCCTTCTAGTAAAAGGCAGCGCAGATCAGTTGACGGCCAATCTCCAGAAATGTGAGTAAGCACGGCCAAAACCAGCCTAAACTGATTCCCCAGACCAGAACTAAATCAATACTGTTTTAAGACACAAAATTTTGGGATCATCTGTTATGGAGCATTATGGTAGTGATAGATGACTTATACAGCATCTAACAATGCAGTAATGGTCTTCAATTAAAAAAAAATATATGTGTAGTGTAAGCATGATGATCAGACTTAATTCATCTCTCATAAGTTGTAAGGAGTACTTGGTACATTTGCATTTGCCAAATTTGGTCGCATTCACTTCTAGGAATCCTCCTATCTCTTAACTTAGGTTGACTGCTGTGGTTGAGAAGTTAAATGAAGACCCACATGAAACAAAGAGTGAAGAAAGAAGAAAAGGTCCATGTTAATCCAGTAGACAACAGAGTTTCCACGCTAATTAGGTGTTGTGTGCCAATGCATGGACTTTCATTCAGTTTTTTGATACTGTGATATGCTTGTGACACCAATCTGTATTGCAGACTCTTTTCTTAGATAATTTGTTCAAGTGGAAGGGGGTGGGGAGAACTTTGAGAGGTCTTACAGCCATTCAGACACACTAAAATAAATGCCTCTTTTTTTTCTTTCAATTCTTTAACTTTAAAGAAGTTCTAATTTTTTCTTACCTGTGAAAGAGGGACACCCATGGCACCTACTCATGTCATTGTAAAGGTCAAGATTTATGTAAAGTGCTCTGCATTTACTAAACATTCGGGAGATGTGAGTTGCTGCTGTTAGTGAACACTGGAGGTAAAGTAGTTAAGCCAGTGTGACATAGATGTGCTTTATTAATAGTAGCAATCATACATGTCTGAAGGCACAAAGATGAGGCACAATGCTCCCAGGCACCCACAGTATAGAAAACCTCCTGCCCAGCACTCAGGAGAACTTCTTGTCCACTGACCTAACAGATGGAGACAGTGAAAAGGACGAGAACTATAATTATAATAATTACCAAAATTTATTGAGCTCTTCCTCTCTGCTACTCTTTCAAGGACTTCCTTGCATTAAATTATTAATTCCCACAACAATCTTACAAAATGCATAGGAAATCCTTTTTCGATGAAATTTTCCATTACAGATGAAGAAACAGAGGCATACAGCGTAAGTAACTCGTCTACAGTCACACTCATAGTAAGTGGCAGAGCCTGGGTGGAGAGTCCATGTCCCTAATCACAACACTATTAACTCTTGTGTTAAGAGTGGTTTCAGGGGCGCCTGGGTGGCTCAGTCAGTTGGGCGGCCGACTTCGGCTCAGGTCATGATCTCGCGGTCCGTGAGTTCGAGCCCCGTGTTGGGCTCTGTGCTGACAGCTCAGAGCCTGGAGCCTGTTTCAGATTCTGTGTCTCCCTCTCTCTGACCCTCCCCTGTTCATGCTCTGTCTCTCTCTGTCTCAAAAATAAATAAATGTTAAAAAAAATTTTTTTTAAAAAAGAGTGGTTTCAATTCTACCTTAAGTTCCTGGGTGCTAAGAGAATATCGAGTGAGAATTTTCTCATCATTTCTCTGAATAAGCCCATTGTCTCCCTCCTACCAAATTTCCTAACAATCTCCTTAATTGGCCTCCTAGGTCAAAACCTTTCCCAGAGTCCTCTAAAATATGGCTTTTGGGCTCCCAGCCTCCTAATAACAACCTTGTAGTTTGCTATCCATATTCACTTTGCCATAAGTAGCTTAGAGCTACTTATCAGTGGGGGAGAGGGACCACAACAGCAGAGTCACTATAGATCTAGACACAGATGCCAAGATCAAATCCCAGGCTCTGCCTTTCAGTAGTCTGACAAATATTTAATCTTCTTCGCCTCAATGTTCTTGTCTGAAAAGTGGGGATAATCAGAACTTACACCTGATAAGGCTATTGTAAATCTGATGATGATAGACATAAAACGCTTACCATCAGCCTGAAACTGCTCACTGAAGACTATTAATTTCATCATTAAAATTCTCACTTCCTCTCGGGTTCTTGCCGTAACTGTTTCTTGCACCTAAGCTTATTTTAACTGTCTTCTACTACATTGCTTTTAATATGATAATTAACCTTTTTCAAAATTAAATAGGATTCAAATAACTTAAAGTTGGCTACATTAGTCCCTGATGATAGAAAAACATTACAATTTGGGACTTAAATATGAGTAGATATTTCTCTATATTCCAATTGTTCCAATCAGGTTCTTACCTATAAGGGAAAGAGATTTGGGTAATTTGCTATCATAAGGATGTATTTTTGGGAGGGGTGAGAGATGAACAAAGTGGAAAACCCACGAGCTCAGTCTTACCTTGTCATAATGAAGCAGGAATTCAACAGTTGCAAATTCCTTAGTTGCACAAGGTCAAATGTCTCTGCCATTGGCAAGACTCTTCATTACTCTCTCCACCTCTCATTTTGTTGTATCTCCTCTTCTTAGACTATTTTCAGCAGCATTCTCACCTTCTACCCCATGTCCTTTATTCACCTAACCTTCTGCTCATTCCTGGTATACCATACTAAATTCTTAGCTTACACATAACCATCCTAGTCTGACCATTTCTGCTGACTTTAGCTTCCACTGCTAACTGATACCAATCTTGTTTTCCTAATTCAAATTGCTGACAGAGAGATGCTGATTGACCCAGATCCTCTTTTCATTCCAGAACGTGTCAATCAAAAGTCACTAATCTGCTTATGTATTCAATGCATTGGTTGGTTTCCCACCTTTGGTCCAAATAACTGTGTTGTAAGAGGTGGGGTCATCACATGGTACAAATCATTCAGCCAACTACTGTCCCTTCAGCAATATCCTTGATAAAGTATTTCCATTATAGGTCCCCATGAGTATGGCAAAGTATTGTGCCCCCAGGACTTAAGATTTTAGAACTGTAAAACTGAGACTATGGTGGAATAGTTCTCATCAGAATAAGAATACTATCTTACCCCACTGTCAAAATTATTCTTTAAAAATTAAGAAAGTAATATTGCTTTGTTTCAACTGGAAAGAGATGCACCCATTGTTTTGACAGATTTCTTGATTCATAATGGTAACAATATCCTCATATTTGTGTAGAAATTTACAATTATCAAAGTAGGTTTAGCTAAGTATGAACTGTTACCCCAATTCTAAGTGGCTTAAATACAAAAGGTGTTACTCTGTCACATAAAAGAAGTATTGAGGTCAGTACTCCAAGGATGACTTGTCATTTCTATTAATTCATCGGAATTAATGCATTATACAAACTTTCATGCCAAAACTTTAGAGAGAAGAGACTTATCCTCACCCTGCAAAATGGTGGCTAGGGTGCCAGCCATTATATACATATTCCAGGAAGTAGGATGGGATGGAGGAAGAAAAAAATAGGACCCTGTGTCCTGCCCTTTAAAGAAGTACTACCTCTAACATCTAATTTGCCAGAACTTTGCCACATGTCTGCATAAGGCTATAATGGAGACTGAGAAATATTATCCTTTAGCTGAGAAAACAGATCCCCAAAATGAAGTTAAGGTTTTATAATTGAAAAGGAGAGTAAAATGGATGTTCATGAGATAATCAGTGGTCTTTGTTACAGTCTGTGTTTTTAGACTTACCTCCATCTATATGTACTCCTTCTCTACAAGAACACACTCCCTTCTCCAGTGGACACAACCCAAAGTCTTCCCCAGCTACTGCTTTGAGTCTAGGATCTCTGGGTGATGCACAATTCCCTCTGTCAAGTAAGGTGGTATTCCCCTTAGCCTGGTGACCTATAAACAGAGAAAAATCCTGCCTCCAACACACTTGAAACACTATGGCAGAAAAGGGACAGCATAACCGCAATAAAACCTTCCATTGGGAAGTCGGAAGAATGGGCCAACACACCACCTTCACAGGTCCAAACAATTATAAAAACAATTATAAAACTAATGGACAGAATTGAAAAGGCACATAGCTCTGGCAGTGGAGTAAGTTCCTTACTTGGTTCTTCTGGAAGTCTCTGGTCCTTCTTTCTGGGAAAACACTCTCATCTTGTCATTTTCTCCTGAGAGAGCTACTCATGTCCACTACCATCACTGGACGTGCTGAAATAGGTCCTGGAGCATATGATCTTCTCGGAGCCTGCACAGCTTTCAAAGCCCACTTCCAGCAGAGCCCAAAGTTCACTTAAGGGTTTGCCACCAGGTGTTGAAGACCCACTTGAGGTTATCTTTGCCAATATCATTTCCTTACATCTTAGTAGGCTTCTTACATACTAGTTTATGGTTAGTTCTACATACAAATAAAACCAAGATTTTGCCAATACTTAGTTTTTCAGCCTGGTAACTCTAACCTTTTATTTACCACCTTCTTTATTTATTGCCCTCTCTCTCAAAGGAGTGAAACTTGGACACCACTTAAAAACTAAGTCTGGATGAGAAATTGAGAACCTGAAGCTAGTACTGTAAGTCAATCTAGTTCTCATTATCTGTTGAGAGCTCTTGCTACGAGCTTTGGTGGTACAATATTATTTTCTGCTAATAGTACCACTTTGTAACCATCACTTAAAAGTGATTTAATTTGAGCTATAGAAGGGGATTTTCTCTCACCTTCAATATCTCATGGGCAATGTATGCTACAGGCTGCTTATGGAAATTCTCTAAGAGAAGAGGTGTTTCCTTCTCTCTGCTTGAAGTCTGACCACCTTGGAGCTCATTTCTCACTCCTTCCAGACTTTACTAAAATGCCAAATACCACCCAACACACACCAACATTCTGAATTCTTCCTGCCATTTCCCCTAGTGCTTTATCTCCAATTCATATGTGGTTTGTCTTCCAAAGGACGAGTGACAATACAAGAATTTTCTATCCCATAAGAAGAGTTATTAATTGTCCAGCCTGCAATATCTGACCCCTCACTACCTCAATACCTCCTTACCGCCAAGACAGTCATGTCCTCAATTTCTGCTATCGCACTCTACCTCAAGATGTCAAACTCTCTATTAGATAGAATTCAGTTTGGCTGTCTATAAACAACAAAATAAAAACCAATCTATCAGAGTCTTAAAGAAGATATGGAGGCAAATATTCCACAGAGCCTGCTGGAGCAAAGAGTAAGCTAATCTCTCTCTTCTGAGCAAAGGTCAGGCATTCTTATTGTCCATTACAAAATACTTTGGTTCCTTAACTTTGGGGTTCGTCTCCTGTAATGCAACCCACTGCAGGTGCCTGTGTCATCTGATCTGCCTCTTGTAGCCCCATAGGAATTGCAGTTCAAGGACCAATACAAATGCCGATGATCTGGCTACTGCTGTGACCACGAGTAAGAAAGCTTCCTGTATCTGACCTGAGAGTCATGTATCTTCTGTCAGCGTCCCTGAAAATGTGATAGGCTAACTTGTTTGCTTACAATTAGAGTAAAATCTCAGACTCTTCCCAATTCTTGACAGGTAAAGACAGCAAATATTAATTCGGTTTCCTGGGTGAAAATGATGCTGAAGGAAACCATTGGGCTTACCTCAAATCACACAGCAAAAACAGAGTGCATTTCTTCCCACTCGTCCTCCAGCGTATGTTGCTACACCCACAGCTGCTCCTAAGGAACCAGGAATGGTATTGATTAAGGTTATAGTCACTGGCTGTTTGTCTTACAAGCAGGGATGGGATGAGGTTGGTGCAGGTATGGCTCCCCAGGTGCAAAAATTAAGAGGCGCTCACTCCCAGGTGCCCGGTCTGCACTCGCATGAGCCTAAGAGTGACGCCACCTCAGATATTCTCTCCTGAGACACTGTATTATGTGAAATGGAATCATCAAAGAAAGACAAATACTACATGCTTCCACTGGTATGCGGCATCTTTCAGACTTACAGAAGCAGAGAGAAGGGTGGTTGCCAGGGTCTGGGTGAAGCAGTGCTATTCGACGGATATAAAGGTTCAGTAATGCAAGATGGGTAAGTTCTAGGGATCTACTGCACACACTGTGCCAGTTGTTAACAGGCAACGGACACTGCAGATGTGTTAGGAGGATGGATATGATGTTAAGCGTTCATACTTCCGTTCAGAGGTGGCCAATGCTAGAATGTGAATCACAAATGATAGCTAACCATTTTTCAGTTCTCAAAAAAGATCTCTTGGGCAGCTGTAGGTGAAATGGAAAAGAGAGTTATTCTATTCTCAGCGAATGGTCCAGACGTCCCGATTAGAGCCAAATGGTAACTAAAACAGGCATCTTGATTTTCAGTGATAAACAGTGTAAGGCTCACTTAATTGTGTTTCTTTTTATAATAGATTTTTTTCTAACTTTTCCACCCAGAATTTTTAATGTTTGAGAATATAAGCAATTGATTTATTATATATTGACAAACAATTTGTCCTTCTGCCAAAAATAAATTAAGAAAATTTGAAGTTGTTTTTTTTATTAGAATTTAAACTATTTGTATTTTATATACCAACTTTTGACTCCCAACCTATTTTTTTTCAGAGTTAACTTCCTAGTGTCCCACGACTTGTACCTCGCACTTTCCCATAAAGTTGGTATCCAGATAAGTCACTTTTGTTTTTGGAAAATATGTAACATAACTTTCATTAATATTTTTTATTAAAATTGGAGCCCACATGGGGCTCCATGCAGACAGTGCAGAGCCTCCTTGGGATTCTCTCTCTTTTCTCTCTGTGCCCCAGCTCCGATTTCTCTCAAAATAAATAAATAAAAATGTTTTAAAATATAATTAAATATATATAAATAAATAAATAAATAAATAAATATAAATATATATAAATATATATATATATAAATAATTTTAAAAAGTATGGTTGCATAATTAAAAGTACAGTTAGGAGGGGGAAAAATATGTATATATTGGTTATGCCCTGGGAGTCTCACTGGCTTCACTTTACTCCTGACCCTGCTTAGAAGTGTCCAAATCCACTACCTTTCTTTCCTGACTTCAGGCTCATTTTCTCTCCTTCAAACATGCCCTTACTCTTTCTGATCCCACCATTAATTGTCCCCGGAAACTATACTCTGAAAATATATTCACACCAGGGTCAAACAACCAGTAACAGCCTAACAGGATCCTCCTAAGATGGCTGGAATTATAAAAGTAAGCTTTTGGCAAAGTAATGAACACTGAACATAGAATGTCAAGTATTCTAACTTGAATTGTACTCTTTCCATCGGCTTTCTGAGGGAGGATTTCTGTTTGTGAGGAGTACCGCCCAAACCTTTCTGACATGTAAAGTCAGATCGTCCCATATTGCCAGTCACCTGACATGTTTATCACTAAAGTCTGTAGTCTAGTATATGAGGGTTATTAATGGCAAACACTATTTATTTTTTTAAGAAATCTTGTCATTCTGGTTCGAGAAGCAGAGATGACTTTGTTTGGCCCTTTCAAAATGGAGTTAAGTGAAGTCCGAGAGGCACTTGTATTCAGTCATTCTTACTTTAGTGAAGCCACCAGATGAAAAGAATGACTTCTCCATCAGCCAGATGGGGCAATCAAGAAGTCAAGTGAAGACAAACCCCCGATTCTCTGTCTGCCTGGAAGCCACTGGCATCTCCTTCCAAGTACTGAACAAACAAGCTTTTGTGTGCACTCACGATGGATCCCTTTGAAGCTCTGGCATCCTGATTGGCAACTTTTCCTATCTGCCCATCTTGGTACAGAGGAGATTGGGAAATGGAGAGGGGACAGACCAAGAGAAGGAGGTGGCATGGTCCTGGCTGCGAGCCCACTGGGTAAACACGTTAGCTCCCTTTTAACACAGATAACTTTTCAAAAATGTAAAGGGAGTGTCCAGCTTCATCTGGAATAAAGAGGAGGAAATGACTCTCAGCTATCCACACACCACTCAACAACTGACCACTCCAGAGGAGTGAGAGCCTTCCATCCAAGGGGAGACCAGACGGGATTTCTTTCCCAGATTCCAAAATGTATGTTCAACAATGTTTATATCGCCCCTGTCTTCAGCATGCTGGGGCCGTGGACATTTTAACAAGAGCGGAAGTCTCTACTTGCTACAATGAATAACACTGTCACAAACTTACCTTCAGGACAAGAGCACCTTTGCCTTTCGGGATGCTTTTCTTAATCTAAGTATACTGATGGAGGTTGTGTGGCCTTTTGTTTTGAGTTTAGGATTCTAAGTTTGAAAGTGTGAGGTGCAATTTTTTAGTTTCAGGCCTAACTTCTTGTGTGGCCCTTCACAAGCAATTATCTCCTGCCTTAGTTTTCTGGATTTTTAAAGGAACTGATTGATGATGATGGGGAGAAGAGAAGATAGGGATATATCCAGATTTAAATATTTTCACCTGTTATCAAGACCGTAATATCAAGTATTTATCAAGTATCTACTCTCAACTTAGCAGTGGACAAAAAAAAAAAAAAAAAAGATGAAACAATTATCAAAGAAGAAGAATATAGGTAAGATGCATTCAAGAAACTTATAAACTAAACTTTGATATGACAAAGTTAAGTAGTTAATATACATATAAGAATTAGCAAGGCAGTGTCCAATCAAATACATCACTGGTTAACACTGACTATATGAATTTGAAAAAAAGTATATCTCATGATTAGCAGGGTTATTTAGACTGGGCTTTAATGAAACAGAATGGGCTTTAGGTTAACCATAGGAAAAATGATACTAATATTGACCTATAAAAAAGTTTTTTTTTTAAAAAGTAGTAATATTTTCCAGGTATAAAATAAGGCACAAATAGCTTTATCATGCTTAACATCAAGGTTAACCAAAACATGATCTCATTCTCCTTAGTAATTCAGAGACTCATTACATTAAAAACAAATGCTTAAGAAGAGATAATTTGCTGAATTATTAGGGAGACTATAGCAGGATTATCACATAATAAGTGACTTTTTAAGATACTGAACCATTGCATCTGGTCCCCAGACTCCTAACTTCACCCAAAATAATTTTTTTACCTACGGATTCTTCCTACTTCTGTCTTCTGTTTGCCAAGATGCAGCCTTGTTTAAGGGGTATAAAAAGTAAACTTGACCATTTATATTTCATCCAGTATCAAAGGTCATTGAAAGTACCTCTACATGAAAGCTATAGCAACAACACATCATTTCTCCCATTTGCTTGTAACTTTGCTAGAAACCAACACACAGCCTCATTTTGTGCAGATTGGTGTCTTGTGAGAAGTCCTTTTCTTTTAAAGTTGTTATAAGTTTACCCTATTTTCAGTGTTGCCATGTTATCTGTGCCACTCATGTTTTTATTTTTACCATATACAACACACACACACATACACACACCCACCCACACACACACACACATATTTTTTTGTCTCAAGTTTAATAGACCTTAAAAGAGCTTTCAGTGGAAATCAAACATAATTGAGAGGAAACATCAGGCATATTCAACTCTATCGTGATACATGAAGCAAAACTTACTTTTAATACTGGATAAGGCTAAACACAAGCCTAGAACAAAGTCAACTGCATTTATACTCACATATCTCCTAAGGACTACTTACCCTAAAGTTTACCCTAATACTATATACTCCAGAGATTCAGCTATAAAAAAAGAGAGAAGAGAGAGACCTCATACAATGGAGACTATAATTTCAAACTGCAAATTAGGTTTTGTTTTATTTTTGTGAAAAGTCAAATTCAAGACCAGAGGGAGCCATCATGGTTATCAACCAGTAGCTAACTAATCCGAGAAAGACACCTGCACTACCATTAAGGAGACTTGCCAGCTCCCACTGACAACTACCTTAACAATGATCTTCTCTACTGCTGAAGATAGTAAACCCATTCCTCAGTATAGAAGATAATATGTGTCTGAAGTCATGAGAAATTTTTAAGGAGACAGTGATAAAAAATGTTTTCCAATTTAAAATCTATGTGGTTATTTCCAGCCAAGGTGAAGTAACAGGGACTAGATATACCCTCCTCCTAAAACAACTTCAGAAATGAACAGGGGCTCCTGGGTAGCTCAGTCAGTTAAGCATCCAACTCTTGATTTCGGCCTAGGTCATCATCTCATGGTTCATGAGTTCTAGCCCCATATCAGGCTCTGCACTAACAGCTCAGAGCTTGCTTAGGATTCTCTTTCCTCTTTCTCTCTGCTCCCCCCCTCACCGCTGCTTGCACACACGTATGTGTGATCTCTCTCTCTCTCTCTCAAACAACAAACAAACAAACTTCTAAAAAATGCACAAAATGTATGAAACAATCGTTTTCAGACATTGCTATCGGGTAGCAAAGGACAGTGACTTAAGGATGGAAAACCAAAAAAGTAATCCTTGTGGTTGCCCTGGCTTAGTATTTGGAGTGAGTTCCTTGGCCCAAGCCCAGGAAGCTGGAAGTCAGGTGGAGCTTGGTAGAGTCCCTGAGACGAGGATGCAGAACTAAGAGTCCCAGAGGCCAAGGATTTACAGGCAGATTCTCAAAGAAGAGAGATACACACACAGACACAAAGAACACTCCAGAAATTTGCAGAGGGTCCCTTTTGAGTCTTTACCTGTATTCTGGTCAGTGTAAGAGTGAAAACAAACTTCCCAAGCTTGGAGGAAAAAAACCATCTAAGGGAACAATCCTCAGAACTCATACAGAGACATGCATAGCTTGCTTTCCCCCCCCACAATGGAAAAAAAAAACTGTATAATTCATGGAAGGCCAAATTGAACAGTCGGGAGGATATCACCTCCATGGGGGGGGGGGGGGGGGGCGGGGAATTGGTCCTCAAAACTGTTCTAATCCTACCTAATAGAATTTAAAATCTACATAGTTACATAATTTATTTCTCATCTTCGGGGATGGTTGTCTTTTCATCTGGTGCCTCAATACATTTTGACTTTGTCGCTGAAGAGATGTTGACTTTGTCCAGATTTCAGCATCTAACTTCCTAGTCACACGAGTGCAAACAAAGACATGGGTGAGAACATCATGCAGGTGCAACAAGGCATATCATTCCATTTGTTCTTTCTCCTCGACCTATCTTGTTTTCCATTTAGCAGCACAGGAATCCAACACTCTGGATCAAGTTCTAAAATCTAATGTCCCCATAAGCTCAGTGAGTGTTTAGGGAACTTGCAATGGCAACACTGGAAACTGTTTACTTCCTCATTTTGAACAATGTACTGATTGTTTGGTAGCAATACTGCATCGCTGTTATGCAATTATCCACACATCATTCAGGCATTGCACTTCCCAGAGACCATGCTGTTGATTTTTCCACCCATGACATTTGCTCCTAGCTCAGTTCCTCTGTTCATTAAAGCATGAATTTGATAAACTTCGTCATGCTGCTCTTGGAGTTGTAAGTTCGTCTTCAAAGGTTGGTCTCATCCACTTTTTACTGAAATGATTTTTTTTTTCATTTTGTAAAAAAGAATCTTCAGTGGTCTGACGAGAAAATAAAAAAAACCAAAGTTGTGATTTCCTGCAGGATTTCCCAGCTGTTGTGATAAAAATCTGTGTTCCTCAGAAAACCCCTGACAACACGAAGCTAAGTTGGTAATAATGCCATCTCAAATGAGCATGGGAGGATACAAGATTGCCTGGCACCATGGCTGGAGTTCTCTGGTACCTGAATCCAGTTGTTATGGCCACAGAATGCCTGCTGAACCGCCCCTTGATGGATTCTATTTTGAGAGTTCGCCTGGGAGGCAGTTGCCTGCAAAATTTTCAGGGACTGCCTGGTTAACATATGAGCCCAGATGCTCCTCTCTCCTGCCCTCTAACTGCTGGCAATTGTTTACCCCTCCCTGAGGGTCTGCACAGATGACAACAAGCCTTCGGAGAGAACCACATTTTTCTTTGTTGATATTTAACCATCTGATGAAATGTCAACAGGCGGCTCTATTATCATTGGGTCGTGTAGAAAATCACATCCTCATAAGTCCTCCCTGGATTTAGCCACAGAGCAGATAAAGTCATCAAGTCCAAATACAAGTCGTCACAGGGTAGGGGAAGGGAAATTTAGAAAGCACCCCCTCTGGCTTTAATACACTCCAGCGTGCATTGAGCTCCTATGACCTTATGAGAGGTAACTGAGAAAAGGAAGAACAAATCAGAACCTGTTCACTCCCATCCAATTTGTTTTGAAATGTTGCGCTCACTTGTTCATAATGCTGGAAAGATTGGTCTTCCTTTGTCTATGATGTAATTAGCACTCTGTCTTGCAAAAAGAACAGGCTTATGTTAATTCACATCTACTTAAGAATATATTTCAAGAGCACAGAGTAAAAGAAAAATGTAAAATCATTAATCAAGCCTAGGGGCTTAGGATAAATTGCCAATTTGGATTTGAGTTTCTTCCATAGACTTGTTAAAGTGTATTTTTATAAATATTCTCAAGATTCTTTAGAACTTAGTACCTTTTGTGGTAAAGGAAATTTTATCTGGAAGGCAGAATTTTCTTCAGTTATGCTTTATGTTTTTCTTTTATTAAAGTATAACACTAAGTGTACATTATTTTTAAATAGCATTATAGTATGATCACATTTTATAGTTCTGTCTATGTTTTTAGGGTTTTCTCTGGTTTTGTTATTTAGGAAGATAGTGTAAAAACTAAAAATCACCCTGTTTTCAAATCTTATTCAAAATATAGTGGTTTTATTTTAAGAGGAAAAGCCAACAATTGAATTTTGAAAGTCCTTGTAAAAACATCAAAATACTTAGGGACTCTTTGAAAAATGTGTCTCCAAATACTAGCTAAGGGCTGTAATACTGAATGTAGGTTTGGATCTCTAGATAGATAAAACTGGGAGAAAACCATTTTGAGAGAAGCAGTCACCTCTCTCTTCAGAGAGAGCACACACTCGTCTCAGACATGAGGGCTCTCAGACAAACTACAACTAACTTCAAATGACGTATTTTTTATACATGGCCTAGATCATACCCCCAAAATTTCATCCAAAGTTCTCCCCATAAATGGAAACAAAAGCTTAGTACATTACTCAATTATTAATTTCTACCTGTCAAGTGACAATTTAACATCCCAACTGCCTCCTCAATTAATATCTGGTTCAAGCCACTTAAGCTCTGGTACCCAAGAGACTCAGAGTTCTGAGGTTGTCAGTGGTAGTAGATATTGTGACAAAAAAAGGAGAGGACTTTAGTATTACTCTGAGATTCTGGGACAAGCAAAAGAAAAGGCCCTATAGAAATCTAGACAAGACTGGGAGCAGGGTGAAGAAACCCTGAGATGAAGTATACAGAAAAACAGACACTATCCTTATGAAATGAAAGGGCTATTTTTCTAGAAGATATCTATGATCATCCCACATGAAGCTTGAAAGAACCAGGAAATTGCAAGAGTGTGCTCAAGTTTCAAGTGTAAAAACATGGGAGTCATCATGGGGGTAGGGGATTCTTACATTTAGAAACATATTTTCTTAATTCTGAAGATTTTTCATTTTGAGCAGCTTCCCAGAATTCAGAGAGTAACTAGGAAAACCATGAAAGATGCGTAAGAAGTGATGAAGAAAAAAATGTTAGTACATGTTTTATTCTTTGAGTTACACTGTAAAGTTTTTCAAGTAGAAAAAAACATGTTCCTTGATTCCACACTAATAGGACCACGTCTTGAATTGTAGCACCTTGAATGATCACTTAATGAGAGATCAAATAATCTTCATAGAAAAGCAGAAAACATGAGATCAAACTTGGAGAGAGAAGATCAGATACTACACTTCAAATAGGAGTCTATTTTCAAGAATCAAAAATAAATAGAACATAATGTTAGGTTGTTTACTCCTCAAAACATTTCCTTAAGCTCCACAGAAAGAAGGAGCTAATGTATTAAAGGACCGTTATCATCAGGACAATTAGAGAACATTCAGTCGGCCTAATACGTGAGTATCTTTTACATGCATACTGACATATCTACAGCATTAACAAATGTTGGACACCTGTCTATTTTCAGCCAGGGCCAGGAAAATCACCCACAGCCACAGAGCAATCTCTTCCAGTTGTCCAACCTGTTTAAAGGTGGTTGTAATTGGCTGGGGATAAAATTCTGCTCTGACTGAAGGCATGTCCCTCTGCATTTACCACAAAAGTGTTAATTCTGAAGCATGTGGAAGTTTCTCGCTTTTATCTGCTCTTTTCTTCAGATAATTGAGACATCGTTCTATTTAAGAAAGCTGCCTCCTTTGTCCATTGTAAACTCCAGGAATTCTAATTTAGGCTCAAATCTCTAAGGGAAAGTCTGTCCATCTGCAAAGCATTTCTTCTGTGGAAATCTCTGATAAAGAATCTAATTGGCTCCATTTCTTTTTGAACATTTTCATGTTTATCCACCTAATTATCCTGGGAAAACAGAAATGCTTATCAAATTAAACTAAACGATTACACAGAAGAGACCAATAAAACAGGGTTTTCAGGAGGAGCCACAGCCTTATTGGCTTGAGAAGCCTTTGTCTTGTTGAAAAGAGTATCATATTCAGGAGTTTAGGAGTTGAAAAGAGAATTAAATTCTCATAAAGGAAAGGGTACATCACTAAACACAGCTATTAAAATGGAGATTGTTTTATGAACCATGTCATCATTACAGGTTCATGTCTATCACCATAATTCAAATGGAATCAGCATTCATGTAACAACATTTATGAGCTTGTTTTATTCTGATTCCTTTTAATAGGATCCCCAAATTACGTTTCGGATACTGCTGTTCCACATTTGCTGCAGAACAGTGCCCTCTGCTGATTACAATGAAGCATTACATTGCAAGGGGACAACCTCAGGGGAAAGGATGGCAGGTAGGAAAAGGGAGAGAAGGGCAGAAGGGAAGAGTAAGGAAGAAGGAGAAGGGAAAGCAAAGGGGGAAAAAAAAGAAAATAAAGTAAATGAACAAGTAAAATTTCTATTTATAATCTTTAACTGGCTTTGGCATACATGAAAAATAAAGTATATTTGCCCCATAGTTAGGATTGTTAAGGAAAGAGAGACTGCACCTTTACTGCAGAAAGTCTGTCATACTTGAAAGATAAAAAAAATCTTGCTGTTACTGAAACTGCTCTAAAATTACTGTCTGGTGATGTTAAGTTAATTTGAAGATTTACAAATTCAAGAGTTACTGAAATACCAACTAATATTGGTTATGATTACTACTAATTAATATTATCCCTTCCTGTCCCCCTCTAGTGTCACCCCTGAGGACAAGATTCTCACATTTTAATGAGCACCCAGAGCCTCTTAGGGAGATTCTTAAAAATACAGCTGACCATGGGGCGCCTGGGTGGCTCAGTAGGTTAAGCGTCTAACTCTTGATTCTGGATCAGGTCAAGATTTCATGGTTCATGAGATCAAGCGCCATGTGGGGCTCTATGCTGACAGCGTGGAGCTTGCTTGGGATTCCCTCTTTCCCTCTTTCTCTCTCAAAATAAATAAATAAGTAAACATTTTTAAAAATATAATTTATAAAAATACAGGTGGCCAGGGCTCTACCCTTAGGACCACCGTGCACCTGGTCTCTCATTCAGGGTACCAGCACCTGAACCTCAGCGCTCTACGGAGATGTACTTTACCCAGGTGTCTGGACATCATCATCATCGCCACTATCCCCATAGTTGCTGTAATTAATTGAATATTTCCCATGTACCAGGCACTATATTCCCATTTTCCTTAGACAGTTTTGGCTTGGAAAATGCCTCTGCCTGCTTTCTTTTTAGCAGCAAGTTCTGCATAAAAGGAACCTGGACCACATTGAAAACATAAATGACCCTCAACCAATGTTAGTTTTGCTTTCCTTCCTTTGTGTCCCTTACTGTCTTAGATTGAAATGACTGTTTAACCATATCAAGATCCTAATTATTCCTGGAGAAATTCAGAGTTGCTTTCCATAGTTGCTCAAAGTCCAAGTTCTAAGGAACAGAGACATCATTAACTGATCCCTGGAGAGGTTTTAATTGCCTTCAAAACATTCTGAAAGAGGCCTACTCCCATGCATTTTCTGCAATGCATTTATCTGTGCCTGTTCTACTTTTCCTCTCTGTGTTCCTTACATGCTGAGATAAGGAGAGGCAGCAGAGATTGAATGAGATTGAGTCCAAGATGAGACCTATTGCTTTATTTCATGTAAACACAGAACCTGATGATTACTCAGAAGCACCATTAAATGGACACTGACAGATTAGAGGTTTTACTATGTAATTATTGCACACCCAATTCATATAATTCAACTAGCCCATGTAGGGTCATCTGTATCAAATAAAACTGGTACATTTCATTTAACAAATAAGGAAAGAGAAGTTGGCTGGTGCAATCAACAAGAATCCAGAAGTGAACAAACTGAATTGATGAGGACTCACTTCAGTACAAATTGCATAAATTGAGCTCAAACTTGCTTAACAGGGAAAAGGATCTTTACTGGCTTACATAACATACAAGTTCAAGAGTAGCACTAGAATTAGGGTAGATTCCTATCCTCAGAATGCTCATTTAATCCCTCTCACTGCTTGGCTTTCTTCTGTGTTGGCTTTATTCTCAGACAGGCTCTCTCTCTCTGTGGGATGGTGGACATGACCCCAAACAATCTCAGAAAGAGAGAAGGGGTCCCTTGCACGGTCTCCAGTGAAACATGTCAGCCAGATCACTTGCCCATGCCTGCAGCAATCATGATGAACAAGAAAGGAGAACATACTAAACTAGACCAGGGTCACATGCCCAGCCCTTACAGAAGGAGGTAGAAGCTCAGGCTGAAACACTGAAACCCTGATTGATAACAGGGCAAAAAAAAAAAAACTGGCAGGAAGAGACGAATGCTTCCTACTAGATACAATCTCTTGAAAACTTAGGGAAGATAGCTTTTCAAAAATGAAAAGGAAAAAAAAACTTAACTGCATGATCTACACATGTGGACGTCAACGTGACTCGGCATGGTTGGAGAGCCGGCAAATATGCTGCTCTGATTGAGCAACTGCTAATCTCCAAAGAGGACTAAAGAGAGGAGGAAGCTAGGGAAGCCAGTGTGGAGACACAGACACAGTAACAAAAACAAACATAAAACCTTCTTGAGAAGGCTGAATTTCAAGATACAAAACGTCTACTTACTTCTAAGGTCAATAAAATGGATTTATTGCTGATGTCTGCAGCAAAAAAGTAGTCAGAAATACTAGACTTACTTAAGACAAATGTGTTTTTGAAGGACAAGAAGAGACAACCCCTCAACTCCTACTTACTCTATTTTCTAGTTTTAGCAGACATGGCTCCTTGCCACCCAAAAACTGATCTCACCTTCTGAGTAATACAAACCAACTTCCAGTGGAATTGTGGTGCACCTGGTCAGAGATGGCATTTTCCGTCTTCCCTGAAGTTTTGTGTGGCCATTTGACAAAGTTCTGGCAAACAAGGATAGACAAGCTGTTTTAAAAATGCTGGCTCAGCAGTCTGTCTCCTTGCCCCTTTTACTTCCAGCTGCCTGAAAGATGTAAGGGATGGATGGAGTTCCTGTTGGACCTTGAAGCTGAAACCCAAGTACTAAAATGACAGAGGAGGCGTATGTAGAATTTGAGAAACTTAACAGATGACCATAGCGGAAGGGAAGGAAAAATAAGATACAAAAAGAGGGAGGCAAACCACAAGAGACTCTTAAATATAGAGAACAAACTCAGGGTTGATGGGGTGGGGGGTTGGGAGGGATGGGGAAAACGGGGGATGGGCATTGAGGAGAGCACTTGTTGGGATGAGCACTGGGTGTTGTATGTAAGTGATGAATCACGGTACTCTACTCCTGAAACCAAGACTACACGGTATGTTAGCTGACTTGACAATAAATTTAAAAAACAATAACAAGATAAATTCCCATTTAAAAATGTAATGTGTCATTTATAATAAAATACTATTAAAATCATTTTTATTTAAGAGAAAACAAAAACAAAAAAAAATGATAGAGTAGAAAGAAAGAAGCTGGTTCCCTGCTCACTCAGGACCATGTTTCCCCTATTTGTTGAAGGTGCTGTGGTATCGAGATAAGGAAAGAATCATTTGTCCAAAATGACAAAATAGGCTTTGTGTCAAGACTTGGCTAAGTCCTGGGGGGGTGCAAGCCCTACACTAGAAGGACTTATACAATTACCTAAAGACTCCTAATTAATTAATTAAGGAAAAGCCCATGAGGGTAGCTCAGAGTCTTAAAATGAGATATGATGATAATTTAACAATCAAAAAGCATAGCAAGATACAGAAAAGCAGGATGTGGGGAATTTATTCTGATTTTTTTTACAACATAAGAGATAATTTAGAAATGGTAGCTTCGCATGTCAAGGTTCTAAGACAGATTATTTAAATGATGGTTTCTAAACAATGGGCAGGAAGGAACTGATAACTGAAATGCATTTCAGATTTACTAAAGATTAGTTATGAAGAATGATTTTTATTTTCTTCTTTGATAAAGTAATTGGTCTATGGAGTTTTCGAGAAAGGGTATGTATGGTTAGATGTTTCATAATATCTTTTAAGAAAAGATGGAAATCCGGGCCATGTGTTTAGACAACTAGGTGGGTTTGCGACTTATTGGACAACTATGAGTGGCTCCAATTAAAAGATGGGCATCAACCTGAATGGAGATTTCCAGTTGCAATTCACAGGGGTCCCTTGGGCTCTCTTGGCCCATTTTCATCACTACCTTTAATGAAGTTAGAGAAGACCCATTCACAAAGCACAGAGGAAACATGAAATCAAAAATGATGATGAATATGTTGGATCACAGATTCAGAATTCAAACTATTTAAATAATAGTTCTAAGAACCATGTACAATATAACATGGATGAACATAATACACTGATGTGAAGTTCAGAAGTTCACTATGTGAAATGGAGCAGGAAGTGACTTAGCATGATCTATTTAAAAATGCAAGATTCTATGCCATAATTTCAGTCTGAACTCATAGTACGATACATCCACACACACTCAAAGCTGAATTCATTTTTAGGTTGCAGTATCAAAAGCACCAAGGAAGGGGCGCCTGGGTGGCGCAGTCGGTTAAGCGTCCGACTTCAGCCAGGTCACGATCTCGCGGTCTGTGAGTTCGAGCCCCGCGTCAGGCTCTGGGCTGATGGCTCGGAGCCTGGAGCCTGTTTCAGATTCTGTGTCTCCCTCTCTCTCTGCCCCTCCCCCGTTCATGCTCTGTCTCTCTCTGTCCCAAAAATAAATAAAAAACGTTGAAAAAAAAAAAAATTTAAAAAAAAAAAAAAAAAAAAAAAGCACCAAGGAAGAGCTGAGGGAGAAGACCTCATCTTTGGGTCTGGACAACACATTTCAGTCAAATTAGAGACGGACTAAAAGAAGAACTGACCAGCCAGGAAATGAGAGGACTTAATATCAAATCAGAGGCAGGACAGTTGGAAGAATCGGCGCTGTGATCCCCGAAACAAAAGCAGCTGAGAATTATGTGACAGCTTTCTACAGTCAAAAGGGGAAGTTTGGGTTGGCGACCTCAAAGGCTTGGCACCGGAGGCGAGCAACGAAAATCTCAGGGAGGCAAATATCAGTTGAGTAAGAAGAAATTTCTGTCAGGTCTGTGCAAATACAACACAAGCTGCCTCAGGATGTATTGTGTTTCCCATTGTGAGAGATGTTCAAGGAGAGGACATTTGTACATACAAAGGAGAAGTTACCTTCTGGTCCCTCCCAACACTGAGGTTCCGCGATACTTAATTCTGTCATTTTTTAAATATTAAATGTCATTTGGGTTTAAGTTTATAAAGCATCTGATTTTTGTGAAAGCAAACCATGAAACCCTCAGGTCATGATTGATGTCCCTGTTGAAAATGTCAGAATCTAAGAAGATCTTACATATTAGAAATACTAACCATTCATTCACATAAGAAAGGATCAAGCCTGCAGAATGGCTCCATGGTTTGTTTGTTTGTTTTTTGGCCTTAGAACTAACTTGCTTGAAAGCCAGGGTTCCAAAAGATCAAATTTCAGCAGAACACAGGGAAGCAGTCCCTGTATGTAGGCATAATCTAAGTGCATAATGATAAGCTACATGAACCTTATGGAGAGATTCACCCAGCACCTAGGAATTCAGATGATGCAGAAGCCTAAACTTCAGCAGTGAGCACAAATTGAGGTAAGAGTCACCTGCACAGTAATTACAAAAGTAAAAGCACCTGGAGAGCTCAGTCACTTGAGCAACCAACTCTTGATTTCAGCTCAGGTTGTGATCCCAGGGTTCTGAGATCAGACCCCTTGTCAGGCTCCTCACTGAGCATGGAACCTGCTTAAGATTCTCTCTCTTTCTCTCTCTCACTCTCTCTCTCTTTCTCTCTGCCCCTCTCCACAGCTCATGGCATGTTCTCTCTCTCTCTCTCTAAAAAAAAAGTAACGATAACCACTCAAAGCAAAGGGAGGATGGCCAGAAGGAGGGATGCCAGAGGAGAAGAAAATGAGTAAATGCAGAGTGCCTGAGATGGGGAAGGACAGACTCTATACATCAACCTTGCCTACAGAGGAAATGAACACTGGTCATCTTTCTCCTGCTAGACCTTCTGAAAAATTAAACTCAATGACTCATACATTGGTTATTTTGTGACCTCCCTAACAGATTAATATCAACATCATCTTTTGTGTTTGCTCCAGGATGTCCAGAAGGGAGACAAAATCAACAACGCAGAGATCTGTCAGTGCCTGGAATGGGTCTGCCTGTTCCATTTGAAAACACCAAAAACCATCACAAATTGAAAACCAAATCCTTCACAATTGAAAACCAAACAGCAATACTTGCCTAACAGAAAAAGAAATTCGAAAGGCAAATTTGCAGGGGAAGAAATGCTTTCCTCTAAGCCTTTCTTTACTTTTCAGATCAAAGCCATCAACTTACTCAGCCATCATGAGAACACACTCCAAGTTTCTAGAGCAGCCAGTAAGCTGAATCATTGCAGATTAAATAAACATGCTGAGTTGAATCAAAAAGTAAATAAAAGTCCTCTTCTGACATAAGTTTGTATTTACAGAAATCCTGTGACTAAAAGCAACTTAATTTTGGATCATTAAAAAAACAAAACAAAACAAAAGAACGTTCCTCAAGTTTACGTTAATTATACAATGTATTCAGAAATCCAGGGCCTGCCAAATTCTAAAAAATCAGGTGATTAATCAAAAAGTATTTTCAAGAAAAATACAACTTTAAAAAAATTAAATGTATTTTCAAACTAATTCTAACTATTGATTAAAAAACACATCCAAGGGGTCCTCGGGTGGCTCTGTGGGTTAAGAGGCCAGCTTTGGCTCAGGTCATTATCTCAAAGCTCTTGGGTTAGAGTCCTGCATCCAGCTCTGTGATAACAGCTCAAAGCCTGGAGCCTGCTTCAGATTCTGTGTCTCCCTCTCTATCTGCCTTTCCCCCACTTGTGCGCACGCTCTCTCTCTCTCTCCCTCTCTCTCAAAAATAAATAAATAAACTTAAAAACATATTTAAAAAATACACCCTCATCATCATTATGGCTCTAATGAGTATGACAAAAGGTAATGAAAATATTACAGTTGCCATTATTTACGAAATTCAGCATCCACTTAAATGAAAACATGTCTGGTTACTTTGCAATAAAATATTACAGTAGAATTAAACAATCTATACCTCTAAATAAAATTAATTTATGGCATATCCCAATATTTAGTAAACAATTTGATCTAACTCTTCAATCTTCAAATATATATGTGTATATATACGTATATATACACACACACATATATATACATATATATACGTATATATACACACATATATATACATATATATATATACATATATATACACACACACATATATACATGTATATATATACATATATATACATGTATATATATTCATCTCTAAAGTAAGAAGAAAACAAAACAAACAAAAGTAGAACCTTCGGAAAATCTGTTAGAGAATCTCAGCTCAGGAAGATCACCCTTAGGTAGGTCTGCCCTTAGGTGCCAAGCAACTTACTGCTCCCTAGAGATGCAAAGATGTTAAGTAAGATATAACACCTAGACCCTATAGGAGTTAGGGAGTGAGGAAACAGAAAACACCAGTCCCTACAGGGAGAGAGTATGATGAAGCCCTGAGGAACTCAGAGTCTAAAGTTATTAATATCTTTTGGGTGTAGTTGAACATTAAGTCATGGAGTTACACTGAGGAACTGACAGTGTCAGATAGGTTAAAGGACAGTGGAGGAAGCAAGGGGGGCAAAACTGGATATGCATGCAAGTATGTGGTCTATTGCGATAGTCCCTAAGCAAGAGAAAGTGAAGATCTGATCTACATACTGGCAGTTAATAGAGAAGGGAGGGAACAGATAGAAGAAAACCATGTATTGGTTGGTGACTTTGGTGCCCTAATACTACCAAACATTGACAGATAGAGCGAGAGAGAGCCCCAGATACTGTCAGATACTGTCAACTGGCTTTACTTTTCTCTTCCACAGTCAAGATAGGTAGATTGTATTGTGCCATAGACTTATTCTTTAGCAGTATCATCACAGAGAATTGTTAATTTGTCCCTCTCTGGAGCTGAGAAGTGTCCTTGGAGCAGAGTAAGTACTAGTAAACACTTACTTACACGTATATTTTCATGCCAACACTCAAAACAACAGTAACATTGAAGCAATCTTGAAAGTGTTCACATGTAACTGTACATATTTACTAATCGGCATCTTCATACAAGTTACTGCACACTTTTGAAAGCTTTGAGGATTTTAAGACTCAATCCCTCAAGCTGTTTGAATGCTATTTCCAAGCAAACAACAACTCAAATCACTTCTAAACCAGTTCCAAGTTGTTAACACAAACTATCATCATAGTACAACTGTCTTTTCTCATTATACAATTTAGACAGCATTAATGGCAAAGCTTTGCCTATAACTCTTGCATGAATGCAAGGAGAATCTCGCGTCCACAGGTTAATCAAATACAAATTTCAAGTTAAGACTGTTGGCAGTATTCCAAAGGATTTCTTCTAACTTTCTTGCTCTTTGGTTTGGCCCAATAAAAAATCAAGCATTTTAGAAAAAGGTGGAAAAGGCATTTTGCAAATTGCTTGAAGAAAACCATCCAACAGCCATCCTTCTTATGAAATGGGAAGTGCACTCTTATTGACTACAGGGGACAACTTTTAAAATGACAGGAAGCCTGCAGGGGAAGGGGCATCTCTCCTTGACCCTCAGTTTGAGGAGGTTTACACCAAATGTCTCAGGCTTCTCCCTGTGATCCTAACATTTGGTCTTCCAGAACAGAGGAAGAACTGATTATCCAGAGCTTGACATTTACAAGATATGTTTTATTGGCTGTGGCTTGCAACAGCTCAGAAATGAGAATCAGTGCAGGCATTTCCGCTTTCTTTTCCTACCCTTAGGCAAGGTGTGGCCTCTTTCTTCTACTGGTTATTATTCCAAGTGGTTAGAAAATGTGGACTATGCTTTCTCCATTTGCACTCCTTCCCCTCCAGCCAAGTAGACATAAGACTGCTCTGTGGGCTTGTTTTGACAGGACCCCGAGCCTTGTTCTGCCTACATAGTCTTAACCCACTCCTCTAAGACGCATCCCCGATCATTTTTATTCTAAGATTTAAATACACAACAAGGGGAAGAACATTTCACTTTATCATCAGGTCTAAACCACATTCTTTTTAACCATAAAGCCCATCATTGGATACTTTCTGGTTCTTGCCCTAATATTTTGACACCTTGCTCTTCATTTGATTCATAATCCTTGTGTGCCTTCTCCATATAAAAACCCCAGAGAAGGAAATGCACATGGCAAACCAAACCCAGGGCTAATAGCCTACTCAGAAAAGAGAGGTCCCAAAAAATAATTGTTAATAAGAACTCTTGATGGATGGAAAAATGATTTGTAAATTGAAATTAATAAGGGGCACCTGGGTGGCTCATTCAGTTAAGCATGTGACTTCAGTTCAGGTCATGATCTCACAGTTCATGAGTTCCAGCCCTACAATGGGCTCTCTGCTGTTAGCATAGAGCAGAACCTGTTTTGGATCCTCTGTCCCCCTCTCTCTCTCTGCCCCCCTCTCTCTCTCTGCCCCTCCCCTGCTTGTTCTTCCTCTCTCTTAAAAGTAACATTAAAAAAAAAAGAAATTAATGAATAAGTTTATTTAGTCTGTTCAACTTCTACTTTGTTTTATAATCTGGAATTACTTTCTTCTTGGATTTTAGATAATAAAACAGACTAAACAATGCATTTTTTGTAGCCTTATCTTTGATGCTGACCTGTAGTTGGAAACAAAATATTAAACTCTTTATACTTACCCAGCACCTAGTAATAACCAGTTCCTGAGTTCAAGCCCCATGGAAGTGGGATGCCTGACCAACTGAGCCACCCAGGTGCCCCTGATTCTTTTATTATTTTCTTAGATCAATTTTTGACCATTTGTATTTTGATAGAAATCATCTGTTAAATCCAGATTTTTAAATTTGTGGCTACAGAGTTGTAGGTATCCCCTTAGGCTTTTAAATTTTTCTTTTATCTCATAGCAAATGATTTACAGATAAAATAATATGATGTCTGGGATTAGCTACAAAATAATCCCCAAAAGTGGCTAAGATCTAGGTGAAACAAGGCTGGCTTTGTATTCATAAGTATTAAAGGCTAAGTGATGGATTAATGGAGGTTGATCATTCTATTCTAATTTCATATTTTTCTGAAAAATTTCTATAATAAAAACAAACATTCGGGGCAATTTTTTCTTCTATTTTTGTTATAGTAATAAAGCTACTGTCTAGACTTATGCATATCACATATACTTTTTCTAAGCTACTGTCAGGATGAAAATCACAATCAAATGCTTTGCTAGTGAACTTCTACTAAAAAAAAATTAATACCAACAACTGTGAATTTCCCAGGCCTTCCCCTATCTACCACCGCCAGCATCAATGTTCTTTACGTATTTAGTCTGAGTAAATACTCTTTGCTTTCTGTTTCAGATGATGAGGAGTCTCTCCCTCATTTCCCAACTATTTCCCCTATTTCCAAGAACTTACCTCATTATCCTTTTAGCATTTTACATGCATTCCATACTACTCAGCTACCTGCAAATAAACTCAGGCTAACATAGCTGTGAAAATAATTGCACAATGTAGCTGCCTACCTAACATAGAAGGACAAATGATGAGAGATCATTTGTATTTCACTCTTCTCAATCAGAAGTATCAGAATATCAATGTGAAATGACTGAAGGGGGTCCTCTCCTCCTGGGACTGTGTACATATCTCACAATCAAGGAGGGAATCCCCCTGTGAAGAGGCGGAGAAAGCATGGAAAGTCACTGAGAGTAACTTCCTTTGGGCAAAGAGTCATCCTGTCCAGGCAAAGTGTCATATTCACACCCACTGACATGTACCTTCCTTTATTTCATTACTAGTCTGGCTTGGAGGTGCTTCCATGTGGTCAATATAGTATATTCATTCTTTCTTTTATGTGGGTGTTCTATATATTTATTTTTTTAATATAATTTATCATCAAATTGGTTTCCAAACAACACCAAGTGCTCATCCCAACAAGTGCCCTCCTCAATTCCCCTCACCCACTTTGCCCTCTCCCCCCCCATCATCAACTGATGAATGGATAAAGAAGATGGGGTTTACACATACAATAGAATACTACTTGGCAGTGAGAAAGAATGAAATCCGGTCATTTGCAGCAAATTGGATGGAACTGGAGGGTATTATGGTAAGTGAAATAAGTCAGTCACAAAAAGACAGATACCTTATGTTTTCACTCATATGTGGATCTTGAGAAACTTAACAGAAGACCATGAGGGAGGGGAAGGGAGGAAAAAAGTCATTCTATCTTTCCTTGCAGGTACAAGCTTTTCCTCTGGGTGACTGAACCGTAATTTATTTAAACATATGCTTTGTGCTCTGAAGCTTTAAAGCAGAAAACTTTTGGGGCGCCTGGGTGGCTCAGTTGGTTGGGCGTCCGACTTCGGCCCAGGTCGTGATCTCACAGTTTGTGAGTTCGAGCCACGCATCCGGCTCCGTGCTGACAGCTTGGAGCCTGGAGCCTGCTTCGGATTCTGTTTCTCCCACTCTCTCTGCCCTTCCCCAGCTCACGCTTGCACTGTCTCTGTCAAAAATAAATAAACTTAAAAAATAAAAATAAATAAATAAAATAAATAAATAAATAAATAAATAAATCAAACAGAAAACTTTTTATCTTTGGGGGAAGATGAAGAAGGAGAAACAGAAATGGACCAGCAAAGGACCACCCACCACCAGGCCTGCTCTGAGAGTCCCGCCGTACAGGATTCAGCTTCAGCCCTGCACCCTATAGGTCAGAGAGAACACTGGCAGTAGTCAGTGCCCATTGCCCTCAGGGATGCCCGTAGCCTGACACCCTGCATTGCACTGTGCAAGCCCTTGAGACTTCTGTATAATTAAAGGGGAAGACTAAGCCTTGAGAAGGAGATACCAGTGTCTGCTAAAACAGCAGGTAGATCCTTGAATAACTTACTGGAAAGGCCAAAAGATGTGACCAGATTGACCCTCAAGAGTGAAGCATGTTTTCAGAGCGTTACTCTTTCTACAGCTAAATGTAAGAAATAATACGCCTAAATCTGCTGATTACATTTTATTGTCATTACTATAATAAGATAGAAAAAAATCTTTAGTGACTACGTAACATCTAATGATGTTTCATCATCTCTATTCGCCTTCCTGTCTCTATGGCACTTGACATGCGCCTCTGTTTGGATAGCAGAAAAGCAGGCTGAATTTTCCATCCTGCTTGAAATTCTTCTTAGTTTTACTAATTCCTTGCTAGGCTTATTCTCCTCCTACATCTTTGATGATGCTTCTATTTTCTAGCCCTGCTTGTTCCTCATCCTTAAACTTTGGCTTCCATAATATGACTATGATATATAATATACATGTCTAATATGTGTCAATATCTGTCCTTATGTATAAAGACACAGAAAGATTGAAAATAAATGGATAGAAAAAAAAAGTGTATTACAAATATACCAAACAAAAGAAATTAGCATAGCCATAATGTTATTAAATAAAGTAGACTTTAAGACAAGAAATAGTACTAGAGATAAGCAGATACATTTCAGAGTGATAAAATCTCATTTTAACAGAAAGATATAATAAGCCTAAATTCACTGTACTAAGAAAGTGTCAAGAACTACAAAGAAAAAAGAGAACTAACAGAATAACTAAACAAATTTATGTTAATAATGGGAAAGTGTAACATACTTCTGTCAGTAACAGAGAACAAGCAGACAAAAAAGCATTAAAATGTACCAGAGTTGAACACCATGACTAACAAACTTAATCTAATTGGCATTTATAGAACATTGTCCTCAACATTTCAGAGTATAAATTCTTACACATATTCTTTTTTAATGGGATAGAGCATTTACCCATAAAAGAAAGTTTGCTAGACCATAGAGCAACTCTTAATAAATTTCAAAGGACTGAAATAACACCAGGAATGTTTTCTGACTTCAGTGGGATTAAGCTAAAATCAGTAACAGTAAAAAACAAACAAAAAAAACCCAGCAATCTTCCAAATTTGTTAATATTAAGCAATACATTTCTGAATAACCCATGGGTCACACTTAAAAAAAAAAAAAGTACATCTCACAACTATAATGTTGAGCAAAAGAAGCCAAACACAAAAGAATACATACCATATTGTATGGTTTCAATTATTCAAGGATCTAAAATATCTCTAAAAGAGATCAGAATAATAGTTATTTTTTTGAAGAGAATTATTATGAGAGAGGCTTCAAGGATGGTGGTGATATTCTAGATCATGATCTTTGTGTGTTACGTGGGTGTATCACTTTGTAAAATTTCAGTGAGCCATACAATTAAAATGTGTCCATCTGATTATTTATAGTTCACTATGAATATTTATCAAAAAGAAGCAATTACTATTTTTTTAATGGAGCTTCTTTCTAACATCAATCCTTGTTTGTCTTCATCCACCAGTTTCAATTGCTTCCTCTATGCTTTTGCTCCCTAACGCTATTCTATTCCTGACCCCTAACTTCAGTACAAGTTTTCAATGGTTAAATTTATTCCCATTGAATGCATCATTCATGGTCTCAGTTATAACAGACTTAAAACTGAAGTGCACTAAAGTGATTATTATTCCGCCTTATAATGAATACCTGAAGATACCTCCTTTAGATTATCTCTTTTGTACGCATTATTTCCATTTCCACTGACCTAACACAGGACCCATATCTATACAGAGAACTTGCATATATATCATACCCTGCTAGAGCTCTGGAGGAGTCTCCCCGCTGGCCTTAGTTCTCAGTCTCTCTTTCCAAAACTTCCTTTGCACATCTATTGTGTGAGTTTTCCTTAAAGTACTGCTGTGATCATTGTTTCTCTAATTAAAAAATGTTTTATTATGTTCCACTAAAAGAAAAATAAAAAAAAAAAAAGAGTCTGATATATCAAGTTTTACAGAATATGGCCCCAACGTGTTTTTCCAATTTGCCTACTACCATAGCTAAAGCGGCCTATTCGTTACTTCTCTGTTATCTTCCTAATGCTTGTATGTTCCAAAATGGAATGGTTTTCTGGTTTCTCTCCAACTCTTTGTATCAGATTCATCACTGAAGAGCATTACACCACAGGTGACCTCAGGCTTTGCCATCAAATAGACATGCACAAATCCCAGCTCTGCCACTTGCGGGCATTGAATTTGGGCAAATTACTTAACCTCGGATTGGCAGCTTTCCTGTCTGTAGTCCACCAATAATTACTGGGTACTGTTCATCTGCCAGACACTGCTGAGCCTCAAGAGAGGAAGACGACCCAAAGCAGGTAAATCTACCCCTGTCCTCACAGAGCTTCCAGTCTGATGAAATGGCAGACATTACAATAAAATCACATAATACCCACTTTGCACACTTGTTAAGACTAGACAGAATACGTGCAAAGCATGTAACAGGAGGTAGACAAATAATAATAGTTATCAACATTAATAATCCTTAAAAACCCAGTCAAATATCAATCTTCAGTGACACATTCTCATACTTCTCCAATTCCCTCTGGAAACATAGATGACCCTCATGTTACCGTATGTCTACAAAGACTCCCTCCAATGCAAACTGGTGCAGCTGTTCTGGAAAACAGTGTAGAGGTTCCTCCAAAAATTAAAAATAGAACTACCCTACAACCCAGCAATTGCACTACTAGGTATTTATCCAAAGGATACAGCAGTGCTGATTCGAAGGGGCACATTCACCCCAATGTTTACAGCAGCCCTATCAACAATAGCCAAACTATGGAAAGAGCCCAAATGTCCATCGACAGGTCAATGAATAAAGAAGATGTGGTATATGTTCACAATGGAGTATTGCTTGGCAATCAAAATGAATGAAATTTTACCATTTGCAATAATGTAGATGGAACTAGAGTGTCTTAAGCGAAATAAGTCAGTCAGAGAAAAACAAACACATTATTTCACTCATCTGTGGAATTTAAGAAACAAAACAGATGAACAAACATAGGGGAAGGGAAGCAAAGTAAGATAAAAACAGAGAGGGAGGCAAACCATAAGAGACTCTCAAACTGAGGGTTGCTGGTGGGGTATTGGGTTGGGGGATAGGCTAAATGGGTGATAGGCATTAAGGAGGACACTTGCTGGGATGAGCACTGGGTGCTATATGTAAGTGATGAATCACTGAATTCTATTCCTGAAATCATTATTACATTATATATTAACTAAATCGGACTTAAGGACGCCTGTGTGGATCAGTCAGTTGAGTCTGACTTTGGCTCAGGTCATGACCTCAAGGCTCGTGAGCTCAAGCCCAGCGGCCGAGCTTACAGCTCAGAGCCTGGAGCCTGCTTCACATACTTTGACTCTGTGCTCCTCTCCCACTCACACTGTGTCTCTGTCTCTCCCTTTATCTCTCTGTCTCTCTCTCAAAAAGAAACATTAAAAAAATTTTAAGAGAGTAAGTTGCCTTTAAATTTTTAAAAATAAAGAAAAAGAAAGGATGACAAAAAAAGGGTCCCCTCCCTCTCATAGCTCCTTTTGTTTCTTCTCCATACATCTGGAAACTGAGTGTGTACTTTTTGGACTTATGTGTATCTGGTATGTTGCCATTAAAAGCTGCAAACACTTTATCTCCACAACTGTATCTAAGCTTTTGAAGAGTATGTACTAAGTTTTTCAAGTTCTATGTTGGCTAAAACCCACCCCCCACCCATGCTTACTTAGTATTTGTTGATTTAATGCGTCCAGTCCTATTTGTCTGAATCTCTGTGGAGTACTTGACATGATTCCAGAGTTTTCTCCTCCCACACAGAAAATCAATCTGGCCAAGAATATTAGGAAGTGAAAACATCATTTCTCACCCTCTTTGTGAGCATCTCCCACCCATTCTCAGCCTGCCAAAATGTTTCAAATCCCTAAGAACCCAGGAAAAGGCTGGGCTTTGGCAGCTGACAAGAGAAGGATGAAATGTTGATTAAGATGGAGGAAAAAAATTAAAAAAGGGTTGGAGCCAGAATTCCTTTAAAAAAAATATTTTAAAACTGAATTTCTAAAAGGAGCCTTGATTCTTGAAGTATGTTTATTTCCCCTCCAGCTTGGGAGATTTTCCAAAGGAAGTTAAAACCAAAATACTTCCCACTAGGACTAGGAGAGACTGGCTTGCCAAGTTTAGAATCCACTAATTCACTGGGTCCTAGATTTTGAAAAGCAGTCACAGAGAATACCATTTCACTTTTCCCCTGGGAAATAATCTCCAGTTTCAAAGCCTCTAAGTGTTCTAAGATATTAAGTTATATTCAAATAATACTTTATGAATGTTAATATTAATTAAACACATAAGGGTTTTGTTTCCTGTCAATACATTTATGTTTGAAAACTAATGAGAAGGCTAACTGGTATGAATTTGAAACTGTTTTTTTTCCTGGGAGAGTAAGAAATGTTTTTAAAATTTTGTTCAAATCCATAATATGCAGAGAAAAAGGCAGGGGATGATGTTAAATCTTAAAACCATGTGTCAGCATTATAAGCAGCAATATATGTAGAAGTCTGCTCTACTATACTCCCCTCAAAACATCTGAAACTAATATTCTAAAATATCATTAGAAAATAGCCCCCATACCTATCCATGCACCCACTGTTCGCCAACTAATAAATGCTAACATCAACCATCAAATTTGATTGATCAGCCCTAATTTGTCCTCTGTTTCTATTAAATTGCACAAATATTTTCTGAATGACCGTGGCCTGCAAAGCTGCATGTTAGGTTCTGTGGGAATATAAAAATGAATGACAGCCTCAGCCTTTCTGAATCATAACTTGTTCAGAGAAACAGAACCCTACAGCCATAAAACACAAGCAGAAAAGTGATACAAAGCAGCATTTCAGAAAACATGATTAATGAAGATACATACACTGTGCTATGGGAGAAGAAACTCACGGATGGGTGGATAGGTAAATAGAAAGTCTAAATTCATCTAGGAGAATCTAAGAAAGGCTTCTTGGAGAGACAGCATTTGATCAGTCAATAAGTAGAAATGTTTTGCGGATGGGCGCTTCAGGGAAGCTTCCCAGACAGAAGGAACAGTTAAGGAAAAAACTTACAAAGAAGAAAATACATTTTTAAGTGGGTGTAGGTGCAGAGTCAATGGCAGTACACAGAGACTGGAGAAGAAGCTTAAATGAGAAGGGTCAGTGAATGGCTTAGAGAAACTGCGAAACAATCAGGAATTGTAACCGCGGGAATACACTGGCATCCCAAGAGCCTTATGAGCTCAGGCTGAACCTGGATGCATTGATAGCAACTAAAGGGGCAAGTACAGACTCTGATTTAGGGAGAAAATGAGATGCAGTTCTAGAAGAGTAATGGCAGTTGCCATGTTCAAGGCACAAGCCTAGGAAGGGAAAAATAGACCAGAACCACAGACCCAGAGAGCACACTTGGGGACAGGTGATGGGTGATGGGTTAATATGTATATCCTGATGAACCTCCAGCACCAGCCATGTCCTTGTTTAGAAAGTGACCACAGGGGTGATGCAGCTGATTTTCTGATTCAAGGCCAAGATACAAGGACTCCAATGTCACTTGGACCACTATTTGGAAAAGCAGATGGTTTTCTTGTCTACATAATGCAAAACAACTGGTCACATTAACTTTTTGGCTTTGACTGATTCTTTCAGAATTTTATGGAACTGGCCTTCCTTTTATATGGATTCAGGAATGACTTAGCAGATGTCATAGCACATTTTGGCTTTAACAACATGCTTTCTTCATAGGAATGGATTACTAGCACATATTTTAGATTCCACACACTGTATCTCAAGCCTTTTTTATATGAGTGCTTTGGAAACTGAAAATACTTTCAAGTACCTTAGTTGATAAACCATTTAATAATCATTTTGCACACCTTTTTGAAAAAAATAGAAGATATTATAGTTCTTAAGCATAGTAATAGGCTGAAGGTAGGGAAACAAGTTGGAAAACCAATACTTGTATTGTACCCGATTTTCTTTTTATCTCTCTTATAAAAGAATTTTCCTTGGTAGTTCATTTTAGAGAGATGTTAACAGAAAATTTCTGCTAATGCCCAAACAAGCGCCCCTTTGCCTCTTCCCAACACTCTCTCATTCTGCATCCAATCTTCTAGTTCATTTCTACCATTTCTTTCCTCCAAACACTAGAGTGTATTTTCCTGCATAATTTTAGGATGGAATCAGCAACGTGCTTACAGTTCATCAAGCAGTCTATCCCCTCTTTGGGAACATATTCCAACAGAGAAAAAGTAGCAGGGATTATTTGATGAAGAGGCATCTGGTTTTCTAGTAATACCACCCCAAACACTCACTTCTTTCCCTGCATGAATGCCCTAACGAAGAAAAAAAAAAAATACAAATGAAAGTAAAGATGAAAGAGTGAGTGAAGAATAAAGAGGACTAAAAATGTTTCTCAAAATCCAGCCCACAAAACAGAGCCTGATGGAAAGATACACATAGGGCAAGGTTAGTGTAAGAAACAGCAAAAGATGTGAATGACGGGACTTAAGACAATAAATATGAAGAGTAGTGAAAATTCAGACTGGTAATTGGCTATGATTACTAGGATAAAGAGTTTGGCCCTTGCCCTAAGATTATTAGCTGCGTGCTGCTAAGACATTTCAACCCTATTATCCCCTAGCTTTACTGAGATATAAGTGACATATAACAATGTGTGAGTGTTGGTGTACAACATAATGATTTAATATGTGTATATATTGTGAAATCACCACAACAGAGTTAGAAAATAGATAATTATGGTGTATCTCCCGATAGTACAATATCAATCATTAAAAATAATTTTACCAATGGGGATCCTGGGTGGCTCAGTCGGTTGGGCGGCCGGGTTGGGTGGCCGACTATGGCTCAGGTCATGATCTCGCGGTCTGTGTGTTCAAGCCCCACATCAGGCTCTGTGCTGAGCGCTCAGAGCCTGCTTCGGATTCTGTGTCTCCCTCTCTCTCTCTGCCCCTTCCCTGCTTGGTCCCTGTCTCTCTGTCTCTTTCTCTCTCTTTCTCTCTCTCAAAAATAATAAACATTAAAAATAAAATAATACTTTTACAAAGAGTTTCTTAACATCCAAATGTGTCCATAGTATCAAAATAATTGAATAAAGCAGGATAAATAATTGAAGCAGGGGAGAAAAAAGTTTTTGAGCCAGGAGGTAAGAAATGCAGTATGTCTAAGGTGATCCTTATGTTCCTGACTGAGGCAACCACTGAGATAAGAAACTCTGAAAGGGGTCACCTGGGTGGCTCAGTTGGTTGAGCGCCTGACTTTGGCTCAGGTCATGATCTGGCAGTTGATGGGTTTGAGCCCTGCTTTGGGTTCTGTGCTGAAAGCGCAGAGCCTGGGGTCTGCTCCTTGGATTCTGTGTCTTGCTCTGCCCTCCCCCACTCAGGCTTTTTCTCTTTCTCCCCCTCTCCCTCCCTCCCTCAAAAATAAATAAGCATTTTTAAAAAATTAAAAAAGAAAAGAAGAACTTGAGTTTTAGCCCCAGCTCTGCCATTTGTAGAATGTCACTGTTGTTTTAGGCTTCATGTAGACAGAGGCATTTGTACTCACATTCTCCAGCTCTATAATTCTGATACTTTAACCTGTTCACATTACTTTAATCCTCATAGAATGTCTTTATATTATAGGAAACATTTCATCTAAATTTCTTGGGTGGACAAACTTAAGAATCCATACATTAAAATGTCACTGTTTCAAAGGAAGTAATAAGAGCTATCCCATTAAATTCTTATTGTTCCAGGAGGAAAAAAAAACAAAAACAAAAAAAGACTCAGCTATCCCCTATTTCATCCACTAGTTCTTGTTAATTCCAAGCCTATGATTTCAACTGCCTTTATTGGCCATCCAAAAGCCTGTGATTCACTACATAGTTTAGCATTTACATTTTAAACTCAAAATAGAACTCTGCCGGGCCCCTCGCTGCAGCTTTCATGTGCCCTAAATTCAGCCCATCCCCAGGACAGCTATTAGTATGGCCATCTGTTTCTTATGTGCTGATGCACACCATTCCCTGAGCTGTATCTCCAGAGTGAGTCAAGTGTTTGTAAAAAGGCAGAAGCAACCGCTCACATTTCACTTCTCAGCACTGCCTGCAACGCGTCTTCTCCCACAGAGTAGCGCTTCCTCAAAGTACCTTTCTGTGCTTATAGTCGTAGGAGATTTAAGGAGCCATTTGTCTAAGTCTTTTTTTCACTTCCCAGAGGAATACCTTCCTTAAATTCAGATTTAGGGTGTTCCCAACCCCCATGCCAGACAGAACACATGGTTAAAATTTCACTTCTTACTATTTTAAAATAAAAAGCTTGAAATTTTTTAAAAATACTATGGCAAGCATTCTCAATTACATGGTTAATATTCAATCTCTGAGACTCCAAATGCTTTCTTTTTTATGTAAAAAAAAAGTGTGTATGTTTACTGCTTAAAAGCTTCCAGTTATTAAAATTTTATAACTAAGCTAAGGGTTTCTGGCCAATTTAATCCCATCATTTTAACTTAGAAACGAGAGTAATGAGAAGCTAGTGGCAAGGTTCGAAGAGTAAGCAGAATTTTCAGGCTGTATGAGGGGCTAGAGATGATTCTGTTCACCATTTTCTTTCACTTGATAGGAATTTTAGACCTCTTCTTGAAGAAATATGAATACAGGTGATACTTAAGAAAATAAGATAAAAATATAAGCATAATGTAAATAAATAAGTGAATTATTTAAAAACTTAGAAACAGTAAAATTAAGTAAGAAACAGTTATTTTTATGTAATGAGAGCAACCATTTTATGTACCTAATAGGCACATAATAAAAAATAATTACTTCTAAATATATTTAGAGGGCACAAAGTGACAGGTGACAAAATGTGCTAATATCCCAGACAGCCTTGAAAAAAAAAAAACCAAAACCAAAACAAAACAAAAGGGTCCCATGTTATAATTTTCTAAGAGTTCGAATGCAAAAAGACAGGACATAGAGTGAGGCACATGAATCATATTACCAAATTTAAAATTCAGTCAAGGATAAGATTCCCTCCCAAACCTAAATTCTAGAACACTCTGTGCACCAACATAGTGGACCCCATCTGCTAAAGTGGGTATGCAAGTGGAACTGCAATAAATCTATGGGTCAAAGTCAAATACATTGGATGCTTGAGTGACAAGTCTAAGAAAGAAAGCAGTCACCTCCAGGAGTGCCCTAGCCGAATCTGATTCGAGATTCAGGGTCTGGGCACATCAGATAAGCAGATGGGAGAAGCGGTCATGCAGGGTGCCTAGAACATCGGGAGACAACAAACTGAAGCTTTGTCCACAGCCGCACTTCAAAGAGATTTGACACAATAGAAACCTATTTTCACGAAGGCATATGAAACCCTTGTCAGAGGATCCTTTGCAAAACGAAAAACGGCAGTCAGCTAGTAGCCATTACCAAGTGACAAAATCTTAGTGTCAAAAGGGGTGAAGTCATTTTGAGTATCACAAGGAGGGCTGTTACTTCAACCAATACCTAGCTAGGCCTTGACAGGTTTTTGGTCCTAGTTTAAAAGAAGGTTTTAAGAACAGAAAAGCCAGTTTTCTATATGCCCTGGGTCCATGCAGCATTGACAGAGACGTCTAGTACAGTAGAAATCAAACAGAAAAGAGCCTTTCTTCCTCACTCACCACAAACTACCATGAAATTCTGATACCTTTAGAACACAAAGGACACCAAAGGGAATTGTGGCTGGAGGGGCAAGAAAGGCACATGTAGTACCTCTGTGAGCAGCCAGAGAGACTGGACAGCTACTTTCAGGAATGCTACACACAGGTTTCACCTGCTTCCAAAAGCACCTAGAGATGATGTTCAGGGAAATGGAGTTTCTGCATTAGCAGGTATGACTATTAAACCAACAAAATATTAGATAGATGGTCTGTGACCTTATTTTTACCTATAGGCTAATGAGCCGGAAGAAACATTAGTTACAGACAATGCTTTAATGTATCCTATTAACTACTAACAAACAATAAGGGAAGCTACAATCATATATCCTTCATGTCTGCCCACCTTCTTCCTAACACCCTGCCAAAAAGTACAAAAAAATTGCTAATCAGATTGGTCAGAAACACAGGGACTGATTGGTCATGGTAACTCTGGGATGGGATCTCACTATGCCTTACAAGGACCTGTGAGCCATCCCCTCTAAAACAGCTCTTGCCCTCCTTTTTGAAGAATTAATGAATTGAGTTGGAGCATCCATTTGGAGACACATTCTCATACTCCCAGATTTCATCCAGTCCCATCTAGGGCTATCCATCCCTCTCTGTGCCTGGGCACACAAAAATATACGAGTCCTGAGTTTTAGAAATGGGTGGGAGAAGGGTAGATGGAGGAGGAAGTGTAACTCAGGCTTCTCATCTAAGGCCTATACTCCAACTTGGCTTTGACCAGAGTTCTCCTCTCAAATAATGGACTTTTCTGTAGCTGTTAATAAACTAATCACTGCATAGCCCTTTCAGCTCACATGGAAGAAAAGTGACTGATAGGCAGGAATCATCTATATTCATCAAACATATCAAGACCCACTGCCCTCATCCCCAACCTACAATGCCATAGTAATTCCATTAGTTCTAAGGAATGTCAAAATCCACATGAGGAAAATTTAAGTAAGGACCTCAGAATTATATAATCACAGAGAAATTATTTATCATCAATCTATATCAAAATATTTCTCCTTTCTCCCTCCCATAAATACTGTGAATGGGAATATGACCTCCTGATGCCCTCTGCTAAGAGAAATTCCCTCATGACAATCTATTTATTTTAATTTTTTTAAATGTTTATTTTTGAGACAGAGAGCACAAATGGGGGAGGGGCAGAGAGAGAGGGAGACACAGAATCTGAAGCAGGCTCCAGGCTCTGAGCTGTCAGCACAGAGCCCAACGCGGGGCTCGAACCCACGGACCGCGAGATCATGACCTGAGCCGAAGTCAGATGCTAACCGACTGAGCCCCCAGGCACCCCATAACAATCTATTTATATCCACACCTTCGCTGAAAGAAATCCATTAACATGATTTCTTCAGACTGCTTAAGATCCAGGCTCCCACCTGTCACTATGTACCCATTACACACCTCAAACTCAAGTGCTTTATGTACATCTAACCAGAGTATATATGTGTTTTTGACCACGTGATATTAAAACAGTCATCCATCCTGGGGTGCCTGGGTGGCTCAGTCAGTTGAGCATGCCACTTGATTTCAGCTCAGGTCAGGATCCCAGAGGGGTGGGATTGAGCCCTACACTGAGCTCCGTGCTGAGTGTGGATTCTCTCTCTCTCTTCCTCTGTCTGCCCCACTCCCCAGCTTGCTCTGTCTCTCTAAAAAATTAAATTAAAAAAAAAGCCATCCATCTTATTTGCTGTTTGCCACATGCCAAAAATACATCTCTACCCCTGTGTTTTGTAAAATTCAACAGTTAGGCAGTGGTTCATGAAATCCTGAAATGCACCTAACCAATGTTGCTCTGATTTGTAAGTGCTAGCCTATTTGTCTTCACCACTGAATTAAGCCAAAAGGTATGGAGTACCTGCTGTGCACCTTCTAGACACTCTGCTAACTGTTGTAGGGATACCAATGTGATGACTATAACGCTTTTAAACAGCAGGACTTGCTTAGAAACCATGCTTAGAAAACATGGTGATATTCCACCAAGCTGAGTCACAAGGAGCCTTGCTGTGATTGGTTGGCAGATTTATATGTATGACAACAGCAGCATGTGTACGTCTGTCTCCACTCAGATTTTCACTGTGGTTTCTGGAGGTAACTCTTTAACCGTTCCAGATGTTGGAAGTGTGCCTGCAGCAGATCCATGACTTGGTGCCACCTGATGTGTTAGCCACCATAATTTATCACTAAACTTGAGCTTGGTCTGGAAAAACTGATTCCATTTTGGAAAGTTGGCACTCAAATAAGAGTAACAAGAAACACACAAAACTTCCCTTCATTGTGTTTTAAGCTCTTCTACTGGGTCATCTTGTATTCTAACCACCTCATCATAGGATTCCCATTGGGCTTCTGGTGATCCCCAAATCAACTCCCTAAAACTCACCCACTTAGCTCAATACACACCCCCCAAACACATTATGATATATGCTATCATTTTTAGAAGAATATAACAGAGTAAACCCAAAAGAGTATGTGCAGCATAGTATTTAAAATAAATATAGTATGATAAAATATCTGTAGTTGAAATGAAATAATGCCAATGTCTTGGGATTTCTCCAAATAGTCTGACTACATCTGGGGAGATTGGGCAGGGGGATAGATGACAAATGATTGCTCACATCTGAATAATTATTGAAGCTCAGTGATGAGTAAATAAGGCTCATTATCAGGCTTATTCTTCTTTCTTCTTTTCCATGTGTCTAATTTTCTATAATAAAATGTTTTTTTAAAAATGTGGGTACTACTGAGACATCTTATCTCCATCTCTACAAATGTTCAATCAAAGGTGCTCAAAGAACCACTTGTGAATTTATCATAAAGAGTCCCTCAGGGCTTAAATGTTGCTACAACAAGTATGCATTAATCAACAAATGTTTGAGCTGCTATTATGTATAAGCACCGATGGGAATTAAAGATGAATCAGACATAGATTTAGTCCCCACACAGCTTTGAGCCTAAGAAAGAAGACAAAGCTTGAATACATGCAAGAATAAAACAATTAAGTGGTAAGTGCCACAGGCAAATCTCCATGAGAGAGAGTTACATGGTTTTAATAGTATGTCCAAGATGGAGAGAGATGGCCAGCATTCCCAACACCACTACTAGGTGCCTGTCAATGCCAGATCTCCGGCCAGAATGAGTCTCTCACATCCTGTGTGTGTGTGTGTGTGTGTGTGCGCGCGCGTGCACGTGCATGCATGCACATACACAGATACAGAGAAAGGATAAGGACACCCAAAATCTAAAACAGAGAATTTGACCCAAAAATATATGAAACACCTAGCTGTGCCAAGGTTGTTAGACTATAGAAGCCAAGCGTTCCTTTAGGCTGAAGACAGTTCCAAGGCCACTCACCTCTACGTGCTCCACTCTAGAAAGAGGTGGAGTAACTCACTCTGCCCCCTTTCCCTCAGCTTACACCCTAACCTAGGCCCACTAGATTGTAACACTTGGAAAGAGAGAAGAACCCAAAAGAGATGAATGTAAGCAAAAGCACGTTGAAGAAAGAAGCCATTTTCCCCCTCAGGCCATGAACAATAGTCAAAACAATTCAACGCAGGTCTTTCTGCTGGACTTTCCCTGAGCTCACTGGGTGGAGGGGGTAGGGAGTAAGTGGGGCAAGTTGTCTACTTCCAAACAGAAGCAAGCCCCAGAGTCCTCTTTAGCTTCATCAGAGAAAAACAGAAAATGAACCCAAAATGAGAGTTAATCACAAGAGAGAAGCCTTAACTCCAAAAAGACAAAATCTAATTAACAAGTCATGTATAAACACTTGCACTTTTAACCTTCTCCATTTTTACATTAAACCGCCTATGCCCAGTGCTTTTTCCTATAATGACTCTGAGGAATCCATTTTGTCCCCGACCCAGGTCACTATCACTCCTCTCCTCTTCTTGACTTAGAAATGAGAGAAAGAACAGATGAAAAGTCTTGATTTCCCATTGCAGGAACATGCAGAGCACTGAATGAGATATTTGTCCCCTCTTGGAATCCTTCATGTCTTATAACTGTTTCTTTTGTGCATTTTTATCCTTCATATAGGCAGTTAAAAACAAAATTTTTAATGGCTACTACTATTTCTGACCTAATTCAGAATCTTAATTCAGTTTTATATACATTTCATCTAAACACACACATTTATTCTATGTGTAAAAATGAACCAAAAATGAACCAAAAGTGATCCATGACTATATCTGAAAGGCTTATAGCCATCTTAGTTTATTTACTTTACAGACTCAGTACGCAACCGTAAATGTATGAAATGAGATCACATATTTTCAGTTACTTAATTCACGAAAATGCCTTTTCAATCACAGCTTTTCGTTGTAAACCCAGCTGTTTGTTTCATATTACAGCTCAAGAGCCAAGTTTCAAGGGCAAGGCAAGTTTTGCTATGCATCACTGTCTAAAAATAATAGATCTAATAACAGATCTAAATAATAGATCAATGAAGTAAAAATCTGGGATTTTACAGGCATACCATAGTGTAAAATCTCCCACATGTCAAGGGTAATATTTTCAACACTGATAATGATGATTGAAAAAAAAAAAAACAAAAACATGTAATTTCCAAAAGCTGGCTGAAGGTGTTCTTGTTTTCTTTTGTTTTGGCTATAAAACCATGCCATCAGGAAGATATATAAACCTGCCTAAAATGCAAAATGAAATATAGTGGATCATGCTATAGGTGTTGTCCAGTTCAGACAATTGAATACTGTGACTAGTCGAACCAAAACCTTTAAAAAGAGTAATTCACATTACTGTTCAAGAATATAAAAGGATGGGGAATCCATTTCTGTTTTAGGCTTAAAGCATTTAATTTTACCTGTCATTTTTATTCTGGAACGCAGACAGTGAGAGATGGGGGCAGCCTATTTAGTCTTAGGGCTGCTATCATTGCAGACCCTGTTCCTACTCCTGCCGGAGAAAATCAACTCAAGTTATGTTTACTTAGCTAGGAGTCGGTGTTCATGAAATAGGAGCCGAGGAAGAAAAGCAGGAGATAAACAGAACTTCCACAACCTGAAATGGGCACAGGTTACACAGAGCTAGACAACCCAATTGTCCATAGGAACTCGCATGATCTGCCCTACACACATACTTAATTTGGGGGAAATGAGTGTGATGAGTGTAGTTAGGGAAAGTGTTAGGAAGGCACCCCAGGATAAGAAGAAAGGTAATCTAACTCCTTCCATAACTTGGTGAGAAACCCATACAAAGCTACATTAGTAGGTTAAAATAATATGCTCTGGCACCAAGGTCACAGGTAAAATGTCGAGTTTAACTAATGAGCACTTCACTGAGAAAATATTTGTTATAAAGTCACATTCGGTACCTCTGATTTTATTCCACTAACACTGAAATTGAGTACTAGAAAGCTGTTCATTTTATCAAAGTAAATAATACCTAGAAAATCATTATTCATATCACAAATGAAATTTTGTAATAATCCCTCCCAATGAACCAACTACCTTAAGTCAGTAACACCAATTTTGATGTGACCTGTATAGAAATGAGCAATTAACCATGTCTATGCTAGCAAATTTGCTATCACTACAGCCTGACATTTAAAACTAAAGTAACAGTGCTCACTATAACTAACCAACCTTGTAAATTTCTCTCAGTCTTTATTTCTGGCCCTGCAGGCAATCTTTTTAAAGTTGCTTGCTTTAGCAGGGTGAAAGTTCAGTTTTATCTCCTGGACTTCTCACTCATCTCTGGAGACATGCATTCAAATTCTACTCTACACCTGTTCTTTAAAAGCATGTTTTTTTAAACCATGTAGCTGTTCAGTTTTTATCTCCTGGCACAGTCACAAAAGAAAAACTGAGAAAAATAAAACCACAGGAGTTTTCTGGAAAATATGCAAAATCCAATGATGTCTTCTTTTACAATCTAAGACTGTAATTCATTAGTAGGTCTAACCCTTGTTCCAGCTAACCTCCTTTGAATCTTCCTGTTTATATACAAGTTAATATGTTTAGAATGCTACGGATTTCACTTTACCTAATCTTAGCTGAGGAACGAAAACTACATAAACAGGAAGACTGAAAAAAAATCATATTAAGTAGACCAAGGTTAGATGTGCCAATGAAGTAAGCCTCAGATTTGGCAAAGACAGTGACTAGCTATTGTGTATATATGTAAATTCATTTTTTCTTTGTAGACCATGTTATTTTTTTATCATAGAGAGAAAGAGTGTAAGCAGTGGAGAAGGACAGAGGGAGAGAGAGAGGAAGAGAGATGGAGACAGAGGGAGAGAAAGACAGAGAAAGAGAGAGAAAGACAGAATATCTCAGGCAGTCTCCATGCGTAGCATGGGGCTTGACACACGGCTCAATATCACAACCCTGTGATCATGACCTGAGCCAAAACCAAGAGTCAGAGACTCAACCGACTGAGCAACCCGAGTACCCGTTATAGACCATTTTAAAGCAATGTGTGTATAACTAAACCATTTTTAAGAACAGTAGAGCAGTGATTTTTCACATGAATATTTTAATACACATAAAGCCTAAATATCATCCATCACTTCAAAAAATTACTTTAACTACAATATTAAAACATCTGATCGGACTCCAATCTATGATTATGTTTATGCTAAGCCTATGTCAAATTCATCCTAAAAATGACAAAAGCTTTTGCAAGGATAAGCTCCTTTAGACGAGCCCATGACTTTGTTATTGTTACCCCTGGTACTCTTTTCTTATAATGTCTGATATAGCCCATGATGATGTACCAGTGCAAATAATATCTGATATATTTTTAACAGTTGCAATCTACCAGATCATTCCAAAAGCTAAATTCCAGGAATCACAGAGCATGAACCCAACTCCCATTTGGAAGATGTGAAGGGTGACTTATATTTACACTTGCATATATACTTGTATACACAGTGCCCTCTCACATTGTGCTGAGATCACTTAAAATCCACTATGTAGGACCTATGATGGCTGGAGAGGATAGATAGATATTCTAATTTCTTCTTTCAAATGGTGATAGTATCTCAAAGGGTAGGGTCTCTTTTACATTTTCTTTCTCCAAGTTATTTTGTTTTTTTAAAGTACAAATAGCTATGCCATATCTCCAGCAGGAAATTCTGGTAGCACTTGAGAATTTGAGAAAAATAGCAGCATATAAAAAACAAAAGTAAACTGTAAATATATTCCTCGTAGTAATGTGTCAATTCCAAATGTAGAATAGTACAGAAACTTAATTCATTCAAGTCAAGTTTATAATTTTTCAGCCAGTTTCCAAAACTTATCCTGTCTTATATTAACAGAAATAACTTGATTAGAATTGATAATGGAATAAAATTAAGTCTCCTCATCCAAGTAAATGTGATGCATCTCCACTTACTGAAATCTTTTATTCTCCTCAGAGAAGACTTGTAGCATAAATTTAAAATTATTCTTAGTCATTTAATATTTTTAATGTATTTTAACCCATAATATTTCTCACATGTTGCTTATAAATTGAGGGCATTTCTGCTGCTATTTTGTCTTATTAAGCAGTCCACTTGTCTCCTTCTTTGTTTGTTAGTTTCAGTTGATTTCCTTGGCTTTTCAAAGAAGAAAAACACAGGTGCAAATACAGATACTTTTTTTCTCCTGGATCCATTGTTAGTCACAGTTCTTACCTAGTGATGTGAATTTCTCAAATGACATGAAACGACAGTGGTGATAAAAATAATACATTTTATGTTTCACTATAAGGTATGTTATTATCTCTTGTTTTAAGGTAAATATTCCTTACATCAAAAAACTCTCTTCCTAACTTACTGAGACTTTTCATCCAGACTTGATACTGAATTTAATCCAATGTTTTCATCATCTGTTGAGATAATTATTTTTCTCATGCAAAATTTTTGTGTTATTTATTTATTTTGAGACAGAGAAAGAGAGAGAGGGAGGGAGGGAGGAGCAGAGAGGGAGGGAGAAAAAGAATCCCAAGCAGCCTCCATGCTGTCAGCACAAACGGTGACATGGGCTTGATCCCACAAACCGTGAGATCACCATCTGAGCAGAAATCAAGAGGCGGACACTTAACCCACTGAGTGACTCAGGCGTCCTATCTCATGCAAATTTTTAACATGACTAAATTTTGTCATATTTTCCTAATGTTGAATTATCCTTGAGTTAATGTGCTTCACATTACCTGGTTCATACACTAACCAGCTTTTGCATAATGTTCTTCTGTTTGGGGAAGTTTACACATTTTTCAAACTGTGAATCCCAACGTTACGAGACAGAAACTCTTCTTCAGCCTCCCTTACAAGGAGAAGTCCCATTATATAACCAGGATCAGTCAAATTGACATACACAGAGAAGAAGCAAATGCCATGGAGAAGCAGCTCCAGTCTGGCAAGGATAGTTGCTGTGAAGGCCAGTTCAAAAGCGGCACTGGCCAGGCTCCTGCATCATCCATATCAGTAACACAGCCATGGAACCCGAGCCCAGTATCAAGACCAGAAAATCTTCCCTGGAGTGGACCTGTGGCTGGGTAAAGCCATCAGCCCCAGCCTACAGAGCTTCTGTTCCCATGAAATTCTTTAAGTTACACTTAAAAACTTCATTTCTGTTAAAGTCACAGTGGATTCAGTTGTTGCAATTAAGATTTGATTGAATGAATGTATTGAGGACTTCAGTTAGCTAACATTTTATTAAGGATTTTTTTTTTACAAAGTGTTTATAAGAAAAATTGATCTGTGATTTGCTTTCTTGTGGGGAAATAGGGAAGAAGTTCTTTTTTGTTAAAAATTGGTATTAAACTTCGGGAAAATAAATTGATATGAAACTCTGGTAAAATTCAAGACAGTTACCATTTTTTCTGCCTTGGAACAGCTTAAATAGCTTGTGGATTATTTATCCCTTAAATATTTGACAGAAATTCTCTTATACAAATTTCTGTCATTTTTACACCATATATATAGGTCCATTCAGGTTTTTTTAGTTTCTGGAAACATTTTAGACAATCTAATAATTTCTTTTCAAAAGTATTTCATTCACATTTTTTTATATTGGCAAAAAAACTCAATTTTTGATCTTCTGCATATCTGACTATATCTATTATAGAGCATTTATCAATTTACCTCCTTTTTTCAGGTAATTTTTCTGGAAGCTTTTCTATTTTATTGTGCTTTCCCATTTTTAAAATTGAGTTTCTAGTAAGTGGAGAAATGGTAGAGAATTGTAATGATAATAAGGTCATCCCCTTGCAAAATTGCTTCTCACATATATAATCATACTTGATTATTATTCCAAAAGAACCACAACCACCATCAGACAAATGTAAGAGAAGTAAGTTCTCTGGGAGGCCGGAACTTGCCAAGGTGACCAAGATAAACGTGCTCATTTCTGATGCAGACTCTTCTCACTCCTGATTTTTGCATGTATATTCAAATAATATTATTAGAGCTACTACTATTGGTTGATATTTCTACATATTATATGTATATGTGTTATAATGCCTTCTCATTTGCATCTCATTTAATAATACCAAAAAAAAAAAAAAAAAAACTTTGGGAGTATAACTATTTTTCCCATAATTGAAACACTGAAAATAGTTAATTTGCCTCAGGCAAGGGAAGCCTGGAACAGAGGCCTTCTTGTTCCCCATGTAAAGAATGAAATAATATTTCATGTCTCCAGCAGAAAACAAGTCCAGAATTAAGGTCTCAGGAAATTATCCAGAGAAAGGAAAAGAGATAAAAAGAGAGGAAAGGAGAGGAGAATACAGGAGAGGCGAAGACAGGAGAGGAGAGGAGAGGAGAAGAATTGTATTTCATATACTCTGGTGCAACTAATGTCCTATTTCTTTGTTAAAGACAAAAATTGTACCTGATACTTATTAAAATAGCAAGAAAAACTTTACTCAAGACTATTGCAACAGGGTCAAGACTTATAATAGGGAAGAAAGATTGAACTCAACTTCTTTCAAACAAAAGTCAGGAACTTTTTTAAATTCTGGTGCCAGCTTGAAGAGAGAGGTTGGACACTGTAATCAGGCCTTCTGTATTTTCTAATTGGAGCGTATCGAAGTTAGCTTCCTACCATCACATAGGGACTTAGAGATAGGAGCCCCCTATGTTTCTGATGATTAGATTTCAAAGAACTGGCTCTCAAGTTGGAGAAAGACATTAGTGGATTGCAGAAAATTTACATTTTAAAGGCAGAGAAAGAATTTACAACGGAAAGCTTTCTAACATAAATATTCTAAGAAAAGAGAAGTCAGAGAATAATGGTCTAGACTAAAACTGTCTAAAGTTTAGTCAAGCTGAGAGGAACATTAAACTGTGTTGGTCTTCTTAGTCTCTCTACAACAGATAAATCTGCTCCACATCTCATCTCCTTGGCTGTCAAAAAATTCTAAGCTATATGTTGTTTGCAAGAGAAGCTTCTTCTCAGTCTTTCTGAAAGAATCTCGAATATTTAGCTAAACTTAGAATGTTTGGGGAGAGGCATCTATGTTCAATTCATACTACACACCACTGACAGTCTTGCTGCCCAGTTTCTCACGGTCACCTACTAGAAACCTCATAGCTCCTCAGTGCCCTTGGCAATCTGTCACCTGGGAATTCTTCATTGAACTTCCAAATCACAGCTCCTGTCAGTCTTCACATTTACCAACAATCTCACTATAGCTCATGATCTGCCACATTCATAAGCCCCATAGGAAAAAAAAAAAAAATTCTAGTATCAACCAAAACTACAAGGAACATTTTCTGTCTGAAAAGTTGTTTGCTTTTGTTTTTCACAGCCTCAGCTTTTCCAAGAATGAAAGCATAAGTAAGGATTATTTTCTGAGGAACTGGTAACTTTAGTTCTTGGTCAACAGAAAAATCATAAAGAACCTTGGAGTACAACTTTGGCTACCCTGAGATGTAAAAGTGGTATTTCCTTACATTTTTTTCCAGATTCTATAGAAAATAAAACAGAAAAGACCAGAGTACACACACACACACACACACACACACACACACACACACACACATATGTTTAAGTTTATCTAGAAATAAATAAAATTGATTAGTGGGACAAGGAGTAAAGATGGTGCAGTAGTATGGGGACCCTGAGATTTTCTCATCCCTGAAATGCAGCTCGATCAGCATTGAACCATTTTGAACACCTAGGAAATTGATCTGAGGATTAACACAACAATCTGCATAAATTGAGCCAAAGAACTTGGCTGGTACGTGGCACAGACAGCTGAATCAGGAGAGAGAAAAGCTGCGGAGTCACAGAAGGTAGGGAGCTGTTTTCACAGAAAGAAGACAGAAAGAGCAAGAGCCAGGGGAAGAGTGTGGTGCATTGGGATCAGGCAAGACAATCATTCCCCTCAAAAGGGGAGCTACTCCCCTCAAAAGTAGCTGGAGAGAGAGGAAGGGCGAAAAAATTCACAGGGACTGAACAAGAAATCTGTTCCCTAAAATCACTAACAGGGAGAAAGGAGAGGATTTCAATACTGCCAGGATTCTATAAAGAGTAGGGTGCAGAGTCTGAAGGTTTGAAGCTCAGTTCCTGGTGGTGCTCTGGTGAGGAAGTAGGGTGAATCCCTAGGAGCAGGCAGCGTGTTCTGAGAGGCCCGTGTGCCATATGGGGAGAGGCAATTCCCCTGCTTGGACTATATTTGGTAAAGGCCATACAGCCTCCCTGCCGGCAGAGGTCCCAGTAGACTCCAGAGAGCATCCACTTCTGCTGGTATTGGGACAAGATGCCAGAGAGTGGCAAAATCTGGCACTGGCTGCGTGTTGTGATTTGCCATCATCTCTGAAACTGTGCTGCCGTGCAATTGTGTGAATGTTTTCTGGGAAAAGCTGGCACCCATACATTGCTCGTTGACATCCTCCCCCAGAGAGTTGGCATGGGTCTAAGCCCAGGGGACTCTCGAGTGTGGGGTTTTGAGACACAGACCCATGTGAGATAAAATTCTGGAGGGAGGCATTGCCTGGCTGGCAGACAGCTTGGACACAGACAGGGAGCAATTGGGGAATGGATGGAAGCCTGAGACCAAGGAGGGGTGCTTGATCGAATGTGTGTGAGGGAACGAAATTCCCACATAACAGACTAGAGAGCCAGGTGAAGCCATTTCACCTCTAGCGTGCATGCACACAGATCGACCCCAGTGAGCTAAGCAACACCACCAAGTGGAGAATGGAACCACTACACCAAGACCCACTAAACTACACCCTCCAGGCATATTCCCCAGAAGACCAGCACAAATCCCTCCCACCTGCTTAGCCTGCAGACTACAGTGTTCTACAAAGTTTCAGTTCTAGGGGAAACGGGATGTAACTTCATTTGGGTTGCATTCTGTTTGTTCATTTTCTTTGCTTCTGTTTTTGCTTATGTTGTTCTCTTTCTTCTTTTTTGCTCAGATACACAAGGAAACTTTTTTTTTTACTTTTTATTCTATTTTATTTTATTATTTTCCTCTATTTTATTATTTAAGTTTTTAAATTTTTAATTTTCAAAAATTTTTTTCTTTCTCTTTTTTCTCTTTTCTATCAAGCTTCTCTCTACAAGCAAATGGAAACAAACCTAACATCTAGCTTACTTTATTTGATTTTGTTTTGTTTTAATTTTTAATTTTTTATTTTTTATTTTATTTTTTTGTCCTCCTCCAAAATGACAAGGTGGAGGAATTCACCCCAAAAGAAAGAACAGGAAGAAATGACAGCCAGGGATTTAATAAACACAAATATATTTAAGATGTCTGAACTAGAATTTAAAACCATGATTTTAAGAATACTAGCTGCAGTTGAAAACAAGCATAGGAAACACTAGAGAATCCCTTTCTGCAGAGATAAATAAACTAAAATCTAGTCAGTCCAAAATTAAAAATGCTATGACTGAGATACAACCTCAAATGTATGCCACAATGGCAAGGATGGACAAAGCAGAGCAGCGAATCAGTGATATAAAAGATAAATTATGGAAAATAATGAAGCAGAAAAAAAGAGGGAAACAAGTCAAAAGATCATGATACAAGACTTAGAGAACCCAGAGGCATATTAAATAGGAATGATACTGGAGTGCCTGAGTGGCTCAGTCAGTTAAGCATCCAACTTTGGCTTAAGCCATGATCTCCCAGTTCATGGGTTCAAAACCTGCATTGGGCTCTGTGCTGACACCTCGGAGCCTGGAGCCTGCTTCAGATTCTGTGTCTCCCTCTCTCTCTGCCTCTCCCCTGCTCATGCTGTCTCTCTCTCTCTCTCTCTCAAAAATAAATAAACATTAAAAAAAACTTTTTAAGACAAATAACATTCATATCATAGGAGTCCCAGAAGATGAAGAAAGAGAAAAGGGGGCAGAAGGTTTATATGAGCATAGTATAGCTGAAAACTTTCCTAATCTGGTCAAGGACACAGACATTAAAATCAAAGAAGCATAGAGAACTCCCTTTAGATTCAACAAAAACTGACCATCACCAAGGCATATCATAGTCAAAATCACAAAATACACAGACAAGAGTTATGAAAGCAGCAAGGGAAAAAAAAAGTCCTTCACCTACAAGGAAAGAGAGATCAGATTCACAGCAGATCAGTCCACAGAAACTTCACAGGCCAGAAAGGAGTGGCAGGATATATTCAAAATGCCAAGTTGGAAAAATATGCAGCCAAGAATTATTTATCCATCAAGGTTGTCTTCAGAATGGGAGTTTGTGACCACTAAACCAGACCTGCAAGAAATTTTAAGGAGGACTCTTTGGGGGGGGGGGGGGGGAGCGGGGGGAGGGGGAGATAAGACCAAAAGCAACAAAGACTAGAAAGGACCAGAGAACATCACCGGAAACACCCACTCTACAGGCAACACAATGATATTAAACTCATATATTTCAATAATCACTCTAAATGTCAATGGACTAAATGCTCCAATCAGAAACATAGGTTATCAGAATGAATAAGAAAACAAGATCCATCTATATCTATCCTACAACAGACTTATGTCAGACCTGAAGACACCTGAAGACTGAAAGCAAGGGGATGGAGAACAATCTATCATGCTAACGGACATCAAAAGAAAGCAGAGTAGCCATACTTTCACCAGATGAACTAGATTTTAAAACAAAGACTGTAACAAGAGATGAAGAAGGGCATTTTATCATAAGGGGTCTATCCATCAAGATTTAACAATTGTAACTCATTATGTCCCTAACTTGAAAGAACCCAAAAATATAAATCAATTAATCACAAACATAAATAAACTTGTTGATAATAATACAATAATAATAGGGAAATTTAACACCCCACTTACAAAAATGGACAGGTCATTTCAGTAGAAAATCAGGAGGAGATAATGGTTTTAAATGACACACTGAACTGGATGGACTTAACAGATATATTCAGAACATTTCAGCCTAAAGGAGCAGAATATCAATTCTTCTTAAGTGCACATGGAACATTCTCCAGAATAGATCACATACTGTGTTACAAACCTACCCTCAACAAGTACAAAAAGATTGAGATCATACCATGCATATTTTCAGAACACAATGCTATGAAACTTAGAATCAACTACAAGAAACAATTTGGAAAGATCATAAATACCTGGAGATTAAGGACCATCCTACTAAACAATAAATGAGTTAACCAAGAAATTAAAGAAAAAATTTAAAAAGTACATGGAAGTCATACAAATGAAAACATGACAGTGCTGCACAATTGGGGTTCAGCAAAGGCATTCATAAGAGAGAAATATGTAGCAATCCAGGCCTTCTTAAAGAAGGAAGAAGGGAGCCTGGGTGGCTCAGTCAGATAAGTGTCTGACTTCAACTCAAGTCATGATTTCACAGCTCATATGTTTGAGCCCCACATCAGGCTCTGTGCTGACAGCTTAGATCCTGGAGCCTGCTTTGGGTTCTGTGTCTCCCTGTCTCTCTGCCCCTCCCCTGCTCTCTGTCTCTCTCTCTCAAAAATAAATAAACGTTAAATTTAAAAAAAAAAAAAAAAAAGAAGGAAGAAATGTCTCAAATACACAACTTAACCTTACACCTAAAGGAACTGAAAAAAAAAAAAAAAAGAACAGCAAATAAAGCTTCAAAATAGCAGAAAAAGGGAAATGATAAAGATTAGAGCAGAAATTAATGATAACGAAATCAAAAAAACAGTAGAAGAGATAAATAAAACTAGGAGCTGGTTCTTTGAAAGAATTAACAAAATTGATAACCCCCAGCCAGATTTATCAAAAAGAAAAAGGAAAGAATCCAAATAAATAAAATCACGAATCAAAGACAAAAGTTCCCAATGAACACCTCAGAAATACAAACAATAAGAGAATATTATGAGACATTATAGGCCAACAATTTGGGCAATCAGGAAGAAATGAATATGTTCCTAGAAACATATAAACTACCAAAATTGAAACAGGAAGAAATACAAAATGTGAACAGACCCATAACCAGTAAAGAAATTGAATCAATAATAAAAAATCTCCCAACGAACAAGAGCCCAGGGCCAGATGACTTCCCAGGGAAATTCTATCAAACATTTTTTTTAATGTTTATTTATTTTTGAGAAAGCATGCAAGCAGAGGAGGCGCAGGGAGGGAGTGAGACAGAGGATCTGAAGAGGGCCCTGCGCTGACAAAGCGAACCCAATGTGAAGCTCAAACTCACAAACTGTGAGATCATGACCTGAGCTGAAGTCAAACGCTCAACTGACTGAGCCACCTAGGCACCCAAATACTACAAAACATTTAAAGAATTAATGCCTATTCTTTTGAAGCTGTTCCAAGAAATGGAAGGAAAACTTCCCAACTCATTTTATGAGACCAGCATTACCTTTATTCCCAAATCAGACAAAGACCCCACTAAAAAGGAAAATTACAGACCAATTTCTCTGATGAACGTGGATGCAAAAATTCTCAACAAGATACTAGCAAATGAATCCAACGATACATTTAAAAAAGTATTCACCACGATCAAGTGGGATTTATTCCTGGGTTGCAGGGGTGGTTTAATATCTACAAATTAATCAATGTGATACACCACATTAAAAAAAGAAAGGATAAGCACCATATGATCTTCTCAAAAGATGCAGAAAAACATTTGCCAAAACAGAACATCCTTTCTTGATAGAAATCATCAGAAGGTAAAGATAGAAGGAACATAGTTCAATATCATAAACATCTCACCAATGTTGTTCAACACAGAACTTGAAGTCTTAGGCTCAGCAACCAGACAACACAAAGAAATAAAAGGCATTCACATCAGCAAGGAAGAAGTGAAACTTTAACTATTTGAGTATCAGATGACATGACACTCTACATGGAATACTTGAAAGACTCCATCAAAACACTGTTAGAACTGATACATAAATCCAGCAAAGTCACAGGATATAAAATCAACACACAGAAATCAGTTGCAGTTCTATACACCAACAATGGAGCATCAGAAAGAGAAATCAAGGAATTGATCCCATTTACAATTGCACCAAAAACCATAAAATGCCTAGGAATAAACCTAACCAAAGAGGTAAAAGATCTATTTGCTGAAAACTATAGAAAGCTTATAAAAGACATAAGACACAAGCTTAAGAGGACACAAAGAAATGGAAAAATGTTCCATGTTCATGCATTGGAAGAACAAATATAGTTAAAATGTGTTTGCTACCCAAAGCAATCCACATATTCAATGCAATCCTTATCAAAATACCACCAGCATTCTTCACAGAACTAGAACAAACAATCCTAAAATTTGTATGGAACCAAGTAAGACCTTGAATAGCCAAAGCCAAGTTGAAAATCAAAGAAAGCCCTCCAGAGGCATCACAATTCCAGATTTCAAGCTTTATTACAAGGCCGTAATCATCAAGACAGTATGGTATTGGCACAAAAGCAGACACATAGATCAGTGGAACAGAATAGAGAACTCAGAAATAGACCCAAAATATATGGCTAATTTGTGACAAAGCAAGAATGAATATACAACAGAAAACAGTCTCTTCAGCAAATGATTTTGGGAAAACAGGACAGTGACATGCAGAAGAATGAACCTGGACCACTTTCTTACACAATACACAAAAATAAACTCAAAATGGATGAAAGACTTAAATGTAATACAGGAAACCATCAAAATTCTAGAGGAGAAAACAGGCACCAACCATTTTAGCCTTGGCCATGGCAACGTCTTACTAGACATATCTCCAGAGCCAAGGGAAACAAGTAAAATTGAACTATTGGGACCTCATCAAGACAAAAAGCTTCTGCACAGCAAAGAAAACAATCAGTTAAACTAAAAGGCACCCTACAGAATGGGAGAACATATTTGAAAATGACATATCAAATAAAGGGTTGGTATCCAAAATCCATAAAAAAAAACTTATCAAACCCAACACCCAAAAAACAAATAATCCAGTGAAGAAATAGACAAAAAACATAAACAGACACCTTTCCAAAGAAGACATCGAAATGGCTAACAGACACATGATAAGATGCTCAACACCACTCATCATCCGGGAAATACAAATCAAAACCACATTGAGAGAGCACCTCACACCTGTCAGGCTGGCTAAAATTAACACGGGAAACAACAGATGTTGTCAAGGATGTGGAGAAAGGGGAATCCTTTTGCACTGTTGGTAGGAATGCAAAGTGGTACAGCTGCACTGGAGAACAGTATGGAGGTTTCTCAAAAAATTAAAAATAGAACTACTCCACAACCCAGCAATTGCACTACTAGGTATTTATCCAAAGAATACAAAAATGCTGATTCAAAGGGGCACATGCACTTCAATGTTTCTAACAGCACTATCCACAATAGCCAAAGTATGAAAAGAGCCCAAATTTCCATGGTAGATGAATGGATAAAGATGAAGTATATGTATTTATATATATATACTTATATGTATATATATTTTTGTATATATACTTATATATATATACATATATATATATGTATATATATACATACATACACACAAGGGAATGTTACTTGGCGATCAAAAAGAATGAATTCTTTCCATTTGCAACAACATGGATGCAACTAGAATGTATTGTGCCAATTGAAATATGTCAGTCAGAGAAAGACAAGTACCATACGATTTCACTCACGTGTGAAAATTAAGAAACAAAGCAGATGAACACAAGGGAAGAGAAGGAAAAATAAAAACAGAAGGAGGCAAACCATAAGAAGCTCTTAAATATAGAGAACAAACTGAGGGTTGCTAGAAGGGTGTTTGGTAGGGGGATGGGCTAAATGCGTGATGGGTGTTAAGAAAGGCACTTGTTGGGATGAGCACTGAGTATTATATGTAAGTGATGAATCACTAAATTCTACTCCTGACACCATTATTACAACATACGCTAGCTAATTTAGATTTAAATAAAATTAAGAAATAATAATAAATAGTTAAAAATAAATACAAACACACATACATAAAAGAAATAAATGAAATTTGAGAATTAAGTCACCAAAAGATTACTATCTCCATCTAGATAGTAATTAATGGCTAATGCTTAAAATTTTTTTATGTAATGATTTTTTTTCATTTGTTTCAATTTTTCTGTGTTTTCTATGATAGCCAAAAAAAATCATGAACTTCTTTTGAACTAGAAAAAATTAAGTAGATCATTAAAAAAGAAGGTGGGAAAAGATATATAGCAACAATTTTAGCACTCTCAGAAAAATTTATCTTTTTAGGAGAAAACTTGAAATGATGTGCTAATATGAGATACAGGCATAGCAAATCAAATTTTTTTTTCTGTATAATTTGCAATTGCCTTAGAGAAAATTCCATGGTGACAAGTCACAGAAACTTAAGTGTGGCCCGGGATATACTAGAACAAGAAATCTCTACTAATAATCTTATGTGGGTCTCTGACAAAACAATATCTGTTACACAGATGTTTCCATCTACTGTTGTCCACACTAGGTTCTGAGCCATCATTACAGTCTCATCTATTGGAACAGTACAGTCAATATTAATCTAATAGACTATGTCTTCTCTTTAAAATTATGCTTCAGACAGTGTACAAAGTTTTACATTCTCAGGGGAATTTGTCATATAAAAAAAGCTGCTGAAAAGAAAATGAAGCTACTATATTGTGAAGAGGTTTTTCATTTTCATATTTTCATTCTGTGTCCAAATTCCTTCTTTCTTAGGGCTTTTCCCTGAGTTTTTGTAACAAGGATTCCAATTACCTGAAAGGAAGTCCTTTCTAGATTAGATAATATCAGATTTTTTAAATTCAAAGATAACAGTTCTTTTTACCTCTTCTTAATGTTATAAATATATTTGCTTAAATTTCAGCTAGAATGTTGCAGTTCTTACAATCTTATTCCTGAAACGTGGTTAAGAAAAACAGTTTTAGAATAATTAGTGATACTAAAAACAGCTACTTTTTATTTTTAGTAACCAAGAAACTTGAAAAGCTGATCCCTAGATTCCATTTAGTTAACTGGATAACATATATTGAGTCAATCTAGAATTTAAAATCAGTTCATTTAAAAAATAAAAATAACATGATATACAGCTCTAGAGGATATCAGTGCTATGTCCAGGGTGAGGACAAGAGCTGCATTTCCTCAGGACGTAGGAGACACTGGTGAAACATCTTGGGACTGTGTTCACCGGGAAGAAAAACCTTCCTGGTCATGTCCCTGGCCACTGAGGAGGGGGTTTTGTGACAGTTTCTCCAGGACATTTTTCTTTTTCATTCATTCATTCATTCATTCATTCATTCATTCATTTTGAGAGAAAGCGAAAGAGAGCACACATGCAAGCAGGGAAGAGGCAAAGGGTGAGGGAGAGGGAGAGAGACAGAGAGAGAGAAAATTCCAAGCAGTATTCATGCCCAAAGTGGAGCCCAATATTGGCCTCAGTCTCATGATCATAAGATCATAACCTGAGCCAAAATGAAGAGTCAGACGCTCAACTGACTGAGACACCCAGGCACCCCTCTCCACGATATTTTTCTAAATAGAAAACACTTCAAGATGTGTTCAAGGTGTAAGAAGATCATGAACTCACCTTTTCCCACAGACACACCAAAACTACAGCTATGTATGTACCAATTCCCTCCGAAAAAGACCTGAAAACCAGCTAAACAGCTCCTCCACTAAAAAAGGGCCACAGTGAGACTGTAGAAGAGGCAGAGACATGCAACCCATGACCAGGAATGATTTCATAAATACAAGTTTCTCCTTGAGGGGTTAGGGGCTCGTACTCCGTATCAGGAAACCAAACCCTTGAGATCTGCACTTGAAAGCAAAGAGCCAAAACATTTGGCTCTGAAAACCAGTAAGACTTATGTCCAAGAGACCCAAAAGCCTGTGAGGAGTGCAAAGTCCAGTCTTAAGGGATTTGTGTGCAGACTCAATCACCCCAGGACCCAGCATAAAAGTAGCAGTGTAAAAAGTGCTTAGACCACGGGCAAAGGAGATTCAGTAGCTTATCCTTAAGTATCTGCCTGAGATGCAGGGGTCTGGTAGGACTTTCTCCAGGGAAGGAGGCACTGGCAGGTGCCATTTTTGCATGTTTACTTCATGCTGCTAGCACATAGGTGTCATTTCTACTCTCTCTTTACCTTGGTAACACTGGCAGGTTTGTCCTGCCCCCACGGGCTCACATGGCCCCACTGCAGCCTACAGGCTTGCCTTGACTACACATATTCTTGTAGACCAGCTTCAGCCAGCAGGCTCATTTGAGCTCCAAGCTCCTCTGTGGCCCTGCTGAAGTCAGCCAATGCAGACAGTCCACCCAGCAGACATACATGAATGCCTGACTCTGATGACAAGGGGGACTTGAGTTGCAGGGCCCCACAAGTCATTAAGAGAGATAATTCTTGGCAAGTCACCAATCCCAGGGCATGTCATAGATAGCAAACTTAAACACATTTGCACTCATCCTGTGAAATAGGCCTGGAGCTTCAGCATGAGGGTCTGACTTCAGATATGCAACACATCAAGAAACTATGGAGAAACTCTCAGGGAATATAATCCTGGGGATGGCAGCTTGATGCTTTCCTGTGGCCACACTACACCTTGCTTGTACCTCCCGGAAAGGAGCTTATACACCATCCTGGTGCCCTCATTTTTCCAACTATCACTAAGAGGACACCTCCAAATTACCTGGGCTACAGCTCAGCAGGGCTTATGCCTGGTGTCACAGGACAGTATACATTTGCAAACTGTAAAAGGTGTTGCTTAAGGGTCTGATTTCAAATCAGTATGGAACTAGATTCTGACAGAGATCCCTTTATTTGAAATATGGACATAAGACTTGGCAGGACTTCAATAACTAGGACCAATCAAGGATAAATCAGGCTGCTTAGAAAAATCCCAAAAGTTTGAGAGATAACAAAGAACTGGGGCAAGGTCAAATAAAAAGACTTATCACTTACATGAGGCCCCTCCTTCAAAACTGGAAGAGGTAGCTGTTTTACCTCATACATAGAAACAAACAGAGAAAATCAAAATGGGGAAACAGAAGAGTATGTTTCAAACACAAGAAAAAGATAAACCCCTGGGGGAGGGGGTGGTGAAGAACTCTTAATGAAATGAACATAAATAATTTACATGATAAAGGGTTCAAAGGAATGGTCATGAAGATGCTCAACAAACTCAAGAGAATATTGAATAAACAGTGAGAAAGTCAACAAGGAGAAAGGAAATAAAAGAAAGATCCAAACAGAAGTCACAGAACTGCAGCACAGAGTAACTGAACTAAAACTACACCAGAAGTGTTCAATAACAGACTAGATGAAGCAGAAGGATGAACCAACCACCTGGGACAGGCCAGTGGAACTCACCTAAACACAGCAGCAAAAAGAAAAGTCAATTTTAAAAAAGCGAAGATAGCTTAAGGGACCCCTGTGACCACATCAAGCACACAAACATTCACATTACAGGGGTTACAGAGGGAGGAAAGAGAAGACGCAGAAAATGTATTTGAAAAAATAATAGTAAAAGGAAAAACAGCAAACAAAACCAGCAAAAGAAAAACAGCAAAAGAAAACCAACTTGCTATGTACGAAGGAACCCACAAAAGACTATGAGCTGATTTTTCAGCAGGAACTTCAGGCCAGAAGGGAATGGTATGGTATATTCAATGTGCTAAAAGGAAAAAAAAGTCCTACCAACAATGTTCCACATGGCATGGCTATCATTCAGAATAAAAAAAAAAAAAAAAGGTAAAGTATTTTCCAAACAACCAAAGCTAAAGGAGTTTGTTTACTACCAATAAACCAGCATTACAAGAAATGTTAAAGGGACTTCTTTAAGTTGAAAAAAAAAAGGCACTAACTAGTAACAACAAACCATATAAAAGTAAAGGTTTTATTAGGTAAAACCATATAAAAGTAAAAATCTCACTGTAACAGTCAAACATATAATATAGATAGTGAATTAACCACTTATAGACAAAGTATAGGTTAAAAGACAAAAGGAGTGAAATTAACTATAATTACAGTAATTAGTTACAGGATACACAAAATAAAAAAGATATAAAATGTGACTTCAGAAACAAAACCTGAGGGAGACAGAATAAAAACGTAGAGGTTTTAGAGTGTGTTCAAACTTAAGTTGATATTGCCTTAAAATAGACTGAATATGAAGCTGTTATCTGTGGAACTCATGGTAACCACAAAGCAAAAACCTATGGTAGATACACAAAAGATAATGAGAAAGGAATCTAAACCTAACACTAAAGAAAGTCATCAGACTGCAAGGGAAGAGAGAAAGAGAAAAAAGGAACAGAGAAGAACTACAAATACAGTCAGAAAACAATCAAGAAAATGGCAAAGTACATACCTATCAATAATTACTATAAATATAAATGGACTAAACACTCCAATGAAAAAACATAGAGTGGCTTAATGAATAAAAACAAAAAACAAATAAAAAAAAAAAAAAAAACAAGACCCATTTATATATTGTCAGAAAAGACTCACTTCAGACCTAAGGACACACACTGACTGAAACTGAAGGGCTGAAAAAAGATAAGCTATGGAAGGGCCCCTGGGTGGTTCAGTCAGGTGAGCTACTGACTTGATTTTGGTTCAGGTCATGATCTCACAATTAGTGGTTTTGAGTCCCACATTGGACTCTGCACTGACAGCACAGAGCCTGCTTGGGAGTCTCTGTCTCCCTTTCTTTCTGTGCACCCCCCCAACATAGATAAATAAACATTAAAAAAAATAACCCATGGAAATGGAAATAAAAAGAAAGGTGGTGTAGCTATACTTATATCAAATAAAATAAACTTTAAAACAAAGAATGTAAAAAAATACAAAAAAGGCATTACACAATAATAAAGGGAATAATCCAACAAGAAGATATAACATTTGTAAATATTATGCACCCAACAAAGAAACAGCTAAATATACAAAGGAAACATTGAAAAAACAAAAAGGAAGAAATTGATAGCAATACTGGAATAGTAGCGGAGCTCAGTACCCCACTTAAACGAAAGTATAGATCATGCAGACAGAAAAGCCATATGGAAATATGAGCCTTAAATGACAAATTCATGTGGAAAACTGAGCCACATAGACTTGGTACATATATAAAGAACATTCCATTCAAAAGCAGCAAAATACATATTCCTCTCAAGTGCACATGGAACATTCTCCAGATTAGGAGGACAGATCACATGTCTGACTCCAAAATAAGTCTCAATAAATTAAAGAAAACTGAGATTAGGGGCACCTGGGTGGCTCAGTCAGTTAGGGGTCTGACTTCGGCTCAGGTCATGATCTCACGGTTTGTGAGTTCAAGTCCCGCATCAGGCTCTGTGCTGACAGCTCAGAGCCTGGAGCCTGCTTCAGATTCTACGTCTCCTTCTCTCTCTGCCCCACCCATGCTCATGCTCTATCTCTGTCTCTGTCTGTCTCTCTCTCTCTCCCCAAAATAAATAAACATTAAAAAAAAATTTAAAGAAAATGAGATTATACCAGCATCTTTTATGATCACAATGGTGTGAAACTAGAAATCAGTTGTAAGAAGAGCATTGGAAAAAAATCACAAATACATTGAAATTAAACATGGTATTGAGCAACCAATGGGTCAATGAAGAAATCAAAAGGGAAATCAAAACAATACCTTGAGACAAATGAAAATGGAAATGCAACATTCAAAATTTATGGCACACAGCAAAAGCAGTTCTAGGAAGGAAGCTCCTAGTGATACAGGACTACCTCAAGAAACAAGAAAAATCTCAGGGTGCCTTCGCGGCTACATCAGTTGAGTATCTGAGTCCTGATTTCTGCTCAGGTCATGATACCAGCCAGGTTCTTGGATCTAGCCCTGCATCAGGCTCCACACCGCTTGTAATTCTCTGTCTCCCTCTGCCCCACTTCCCCACTCATACACACTCTCTCTTTCAAAAGAAAGAGAAAAATCTCAAATGAACATTATAAATTTACATCTACAGGAACTAGAAAAAAGAACAAATGAAGGCCAAAGTTAGTAGAAGGAAGGCAATAATAAAAATCAGAGTAAAAATAAATGAAGTAGAGAAATAGAATAGAAAACATCAATGAAAACTAAGGGCTGTTTGAGAAAAGAAACAAATTATCAAACTCTAGGTAAACTTCATAAGAAAAAAAAAAGAGAGGGCTCAAGTAAACAAAATCAGAAATCAAAGAGGAGAATTTACAAATCATACCACAAAAATACAAAAGATTGTAAGAGACTACAATGAACAGTTATACCCCAATAAAATGGACAACCTAGAAGAAATTACAATTTTTTTAGAAACATACGGGATGACTGGGTGGCTCAGTCGATTAGGTGTCCAACTCTTGGTTTTGGCCCAGGTCATAATCTCAGAGTTTCGTGAGTTCAAGCCCCACAATGGGCTCTGTGCTGGCAACACAGAGCTTGCTTGGGATTCTGTCTCTCTGCCCCTCCCCTATGCATGCTGTCTCTGTCTCTCTCAAGTAAATAAACTTTAAACTTTAAAAAAAACTTTTTGAAAGATTTTTAGAAGCATACAATCATCCAATACTAAATCATGAAAAGAAAAAAAAAATGAATAGACTAATACTAGAAAGGAGACTAAATCAATAATCAAAAAACTTCTCCCAAATGAAAATACAGAAGAAAAAACATCACTGGTTAGTTCTATCAAATATTCAAAGATTTAACACCTATCCTTCTGAGATTCTTCCAAAAAATTGAAGAGGAGGGAATACTTCCAAATTCATTTTACGAGATCAGCATTATTCTGTTCCCAAAACCAGACAAGGACATCACACACATACAAAGAAAATTACAGGCAATTATACTAGATGAACGTAGATGCAAAAATCCTCAGGAAAATGTTAGCAAAGTAAAATTAATAATACATTAAAAGGATCATACATCAGAAATGCCTAGGTGGCTTAGTCCATTAAGGATCTGAATGTTGATTTAGACAGATCATGATCTCACAGTTAATGAGTTCAAGCCCCTCACAAGCTCTGTGCTGACAGTACAGAGCCTGCCTGGGTTTCTCTCTCTCCCTCCCTCTCTGCTACTCCCCCACTCATGAGTGCTCTCTATCTCAAAATCAGTAAACTTTTTTTTTTTTTAATCAAAAGGATCATACATCATGATCAAATGAGCTTTACTTCCAGGGATGCAAGAGTTGTTCAACAACCACAAGTAAAACACCATATCTCACATCAACAAAATGAAAGATAAATATCATATGATCATCTCAATAGATGGAAACAAAACATTTGACAAAAATTCAATATTTATTTATGACAAAAACTCTCAACAAAATGGATACAGAAGGAATGCACCTCAACATAATAAAGATCATCTGTTACAAACCCACAGTCAGCATCATACTCAAAGGTAAAAAGCTGTAAGCGTTTCCTCCAAGACTGGAAACAGGACAAAGATGTCACTCTCCCCACTTGTATTCAACAAAGTATTAAAAATTCTAGCCACAGCAATTTGGCGAGAAAAAGAAATAAAAGGTATCCCGATTGGAAACAAAGAGGTAAAACTGTCACTATTTGCAAACGACTTGATACTACATATAGAAAACCGTAATGACACCACCAAAAAAAACTGTCAGAATAAATGAATTCAGTAAAGTGACAGGCTACAAAATCAATATACAAAATCCTGCTGCATTTCTATACACTAATAACAAACTATCGGCAAAAGAGAGTAAGAAAACAATCCTATTTACAATTGCATCAGAAAGAATAAAGTACCTAAAAGTGTTGCTGAAGATGTGGAAAAAAACTCTCATACACTGTTGGTGGGAATGTAAATTGGTATAGCTACTATGGACAACAATATGGGAGTTCCTCAAAAAATTAAAACTAGAAATACCATATGATGCAGCTATTCCACTTCTGGGTATTTATAAAAAGAAAACAAAAACACTAATTCAGTGAAAATGAAAAATTCATTTCAGTGCAACATTATTTATAATAGCCAGGATATGGAAACAACCTAAGTGTTTATTGACTGATAAATAGATAAAGAAGGTGTGATGCACACATACACATACAGTGGGAGAGGGGGGAGGGAAAGGGGGGAAGAGAGAGAGATACTACTCAGCCGTTAAAAAGAAGGAAATCTAGCCATTTGTAACACCACGGATGGACCTTGAGGGTATTATGCTAACTCAAATCAGAGAAAGACCAATACTATATGATATCACTTACATGTAGACTCAAAAAAACAAATAAAATAAAACCACACTCGTAGATTCAGAAAAAAAGATTGTTGACCAGAGGGAAAGGGGGTTTTTAGGTGCACAAAACAGGTGGAAGGGGTCAATTGCATGGTGACAGATGGGAACCAGACTTACTGTGGTGATCACTTTGTAGTTTATGTATATATATAGATATATATGCTGTACATTTGAAACTAATATAATGTTATACGCCAATTTTATCTCAATTAAAAAAAAATTATAGATGATAGGTGGACAGATGAATAGAAAGATGGGACAGATACAACGGACTATTTCCCAACAATGTTAGAATTGTTAAGTAATTTCCCCCAATATCAATACCTCTCCCTAAATGTTAACAGACCTTCTTTACTGTTCTTTCTTTTTCTTATAACTGCCTGATTTAAACTCCCAAATTTCAAATCTGTATTTCATAGGATCTTAATCCTGTAAAGATATCTGCACTTAGTGAAACAAGAACTGGGAATGCCACATATTTTGTCTTAGATGTTCATGATGCATGTTAGAATTGACTAAGAAATTCTTCAGTAAGGGAGTCAGTCTGTTCAGATAGGTTTAACCAGCATTTCCTTAACTTACTTGACCTTGCAACTCTCTTTTGGTGCATACTTTGAGAAAGATGGCTCTTTCCTATTTAACTTAGTTTTGTAGAGGCTAGTATATTTAACAGCTCGGAGAAGGCAGAAATCAATCCAATCTGTCTTATTTAAAAGGAAAACAGCAGTAAGTATATCATATTACCACATGGAGGACTTTTGTTATTTTTCTCCACATTATTACTCATTACTATCTTTATAAATTAATACATGCCACTTTAAAACACTTCAAGCACACTCATTTCAACTAATGATTCCTGACTAAACTCTCTTCCCCAGATACCTTCAGATAGTATCTGATCTAACTGGATACATTTGGATCCTGGCCCTACCCAGATATGGTATATGTGCCTTATTGGAAACCAATAGCCAGGGAGGCAGAGCCTGGCACCTGCAAATCACTGTCAGTAACACACCTGCTTCAGGTAAGTGCCTAACATGGTGGTGTAAAAAGGAGACAGAGTTAACTAATTGGAATCACTTGCAACACTGATGAAAAACAAAATCCTGGTCACTTTGATCCAAATAGAGCCAAGTAGTTTTAGTAATCCAGCCAAGAACAAATATCATTAAAGGCGTAACATTTCTTCAGTTGTTTTTTTTTTTTTTATTTCAAGCCGTATCTTTGAGGATGAGAATAAAAAGAACAGTCTTTTAGATTTTTAATTTTTTATTAAAGCAACATACGCATATTTTTTTTTAAAGCAAGCACCGTAAAAGGATTTTAAAGTGAAAAGTGATAGTGTCAAGCCTCACCCCTACCCACCCAACCTCACATACCACTTCCTATTTCTGTTTCTGTTATTTCTTGTCATGGTTCCCTCTCCCACTCAAAATAATATGTTTAACACACATTTTTTAAGCATTTAAGGCATCATCTATTTACTTCTACTCTAAAAAAGAATTTTCATTTATTTCATTGTTTATTTCTATTATGTTCATATCTTTTATATTTTAATCTGTTACATTTGTAATATCTGCTAAACCTGTTATATATTTTATTGTTACATTTAAATCTGTTAATAGTATACTTAAATACTGCATTATTCTGTTTACCTTAAACATTGGTAATACTTATGTACTATAGCTATTCTTTTTTACATCTTCCATATTTTGCCTGTAGGTTGATTCTAAAAATTTAAAATAAACTAACGTCTATTATCCTTAGGGAATGATTTTGCTTATTGGAAATCCACACATATCCTCAATCTGTTTTATACTCCGCCTACTTTTGCAAGGGTAGGACACCTTACAACATATCTCCCTGATACTCCCTCACCAAGAAGGTTCCAGAATAAATTTAGAGTGGTTCAGTGATATACACCTGGGAAAATGTGAAGGCAGAAAGGAGGCAGAAGCCATTTTTTTTTTTTTTCCTCAGGCATAGGTGGTGGCTAGCATACCTAGACCTCAGTAACCTAAGTGTTTACAGTAGCTAAGGTAGATTCCATGTCCCCTGGGACCAGCAGAGTGCCCAGTAACTTCTGTGGTGATTCTGCAGCTTTTTCCCCTCTGAAACAGTGGTAGCTTCCAGACCTCTAGATCCAATGAGTAAAGGCAGCACCAAAGATTCTGCTAGCGGTGGCTTTTCACTCTGCTAACCCTTTCTATGGTTAAGCAAGCACCTAATTCCCTGCCATAAACCCCATTGTCCTTAAGACTTTGTCAGTATTTTTTTTTTTTTGTCAATGAAACTGGACTGATTTTTTTTTTAATGTATATTTCTTTCATAGAAGAGCCAAAGAATATGTTAGGAGTACATTTTCTTCTCCATAGGCCCAATGTCATTATCTCTTTGACATTTAAAGGAGAATATTCCCTTACTGATTAGTTATTCAGTATCACACCCATTGGAGCCATGGCTTTGTTCATCAGGGAATTGGCATCTCCTTTTTTGTTGTGGAAAACTTGACGTAGACTTTTGTCACTATGTCATTAATATCATCCACCATCTTAATGACATCCATGTGAATTTTCTCCTTTAAAACAAGGTGACCTTCTCTCTTCAGAACTGTTGCCTTCTAGGTCTACTAATACAAGGGCCATCCTAGAATTAACTCCAAACTCCTGGATTAGCACCACTGTTTATCACACCCTTTGAAATCCTTCCTTCCTCCCCTCTCCGTTCCTTCTTTCTTTCTTAGGTTATTTCTGTGAGTAACTTCTTCTGAATAAAGGTACACGGAAACTGCAATTTCTAAGTCTCTATGTTTTTGAGACATTGGCCTTCCCACATGATAAAACAGTTCACCTGAACATAAAATCCTAGGTTCACACCGTTTTTCCTTGGACCTTTTATGTTAGCCATCCGTTGTTGTCTGGCATCAATGATTCCTATCTTGTTCGGATTATTCCTGACCTATGTCGATATTTTCCTTCTGACTCACTAGAAGCTTTTAAGATCTTCTGTTCATCCTTAGGATAGGAAATGTCACAGATGTGAATCCAGCTGTGTCTCCTTTCAGTTACTCTGGCTATCAGCAGCCTTCTGCTCCAAAGACTCAGTTCTCTCTTGAGCTGTGGGAAATTCTTCTTGTATCTTTGCAAATTTCCACCCTCCCTTTTTCTCTGTTCCTCATTTTTAGACCTGCACTATTATAAATCTCAGAATGATTTTTCTCTGGTTTAGCTTTTCTCCCAAGTTTCCTTTATTCTTGTCATTGCATTATTTTCCAGGCAACTTTCTATATTATCTTCAAACTCTTGTATAGAAAATTGCAGTTTACTCAAGAAGTATTTAATTTCTAAAACCTCATTCTTGTTCTCTAATTTTTCATAGATTCTTGATTTTTTTGTTGTTACATTATCCTCTATTCACTGAATTATCCCTGTTTCTACTGAAATCTATTTTTTCTTGATTTGTCGCCTTCATACCATTGCTCTTCTTTATATATTTGGGTGTTAAACAAATTTGACAATGCAGGCCTAGTTTCTAATTTCCAAGTGGTTTATAAGTTTCCTCTGCTTGGTATGTGCTGACTTCCTTTACTTGGGCCTATTAAAATATGCATTTATATTTGAACTCTAGTTCTTTTCAGTGTATAGAAATATATATATAAACATGAACAGGACTTGGGACTAGCTACATTTGCTTGGGCATTTAGACAGGAAACCTAGGTTTGGGTTAGGAAGCTCCTCCCAGTGCCAGAATGGGGAAGGTTTTAATCTCCGGTAAAAGCCCCCACACTGGAATCCTCACATTTTAGAAAAGGAAGTCCCTTTTTTTCCCTCTCTCAACAAAATGACAAGAATAGGCGTAAGGCAAGGAACATAGGAAGCAGAGCATTTTAGAAAAACAAACACAAAACTAGAGGTCTTACCTGGCGCCAATGTTTAGAGGGAGTTTGGGTTAGAGAGAAAAAGCACAGCCAAAGAGCCCGAGGGTAACTTCGCACATCCTCAACAGAGGTGAATGAGAAAAAAATGCAAAAGGCAAAGTGGTGCCCCAATGAAATAAAATACACTCAAGTGTTGAACCTTTTAAATATTTAACAAACACTAACTGAGCACCCCCTCTATGCTCAGCCTTGTTTAGGTGTCATCTATCCTTCAACATGATTATCTGATTGTCTGATTGCTTCCTGCTTCCTGCCTCTCAAAAGACTACAGTACAGGTAAGTGTGGTCCACACATGTCCACACCCATTGGCATGACCCTGGCACCGGGAATCTTGACATGGTTCATGTCTACATCACCACAGCATTTGAAAGCTAAACTCTATGAGGAAGGTGCAAATATCTGAGCCAGTCTGGGGACTGCTCCTGATTTCCATCATCTTATGCCTAATTCCAATGGCATGCATTATTCGCTGGAATTTTTTGGAATTCTTGTAACAGCACATCAATTTATTACTTGACTTTCATAAGGTTTTACATATACAAGAGGTGTCCACATTATATTTTCTTTTAAATATATATCTTTATTGGTTGTCTTACTTTTTAGGTCCTGGAAAATCTGGCTTTTTTTTTTTTTTTTTTTTAGCTGAGTGTTTTTTTTCCTTACTCAAGGTTTCACAAACTGTGGTCTGATTCAAACAACAAGGGGTGCCTGGCAACAAGGTCATCTTCCAGGAAGTTACTCCAAATCTAGGCCATGAAAAATGGGCCTCCCAGGCATCTGCATTTTAACCATGTTCACCCATGGTGACACATGGGTTCTAGAATCTGTGTGCATCATTAAGCACTGTCGGGGATGGGGTGGGGAAGGGATGCAAAAGAAATGCCTTGAGCAACTCATGTGCTGTTGGGAGTGGACCCTGGCATGAAATGTCCACAACCATTCACTGTCTAGTGCAAACAGAGTGGCAATAACAGTTGTACCCGCTGGTGGCTCCAATGCCCTTAGGCCTCTTGAATGGAGTTGCCCGTGTGCCAATGTAAGCTTAAAGAACCCCACGGGGACTGAGTAAGTGTTGAGTCTAGGCTTTGTCAAGGGTAAGCCTGGACAGGAATGAAGAAAAGTACCGGTCATCATCAGCAATGGCAATTTCTTAATTAGAAAGCCATCGTCTCCCTTTCTATCTCTACCTTATTATCAACTACACAGAAGCACAAAGGCAAAATCCATTCTTCTCTGCTTGTCAGGTGCATTAGCACCTTATGAATGTTTTCCAGGAGGGGCACAGGTAATTCAGGACTGCCAGTGTGCATACTAAAGAAACTTGATTAGCCATGTATCAGGGTAGGAAAATACTAGAGGATAGCACATATTTGCATTTTTTGGTTTATATGGAAATGTTGAGTTTTTTCTTTATAGAGCAGAAAAGAGGTTTGTTTTGACTAACACTTTCTAACTAATGAACTGTAAATGTGCATGAACAGTTAGCATGTGGCCCCACTTTCACACCCACTTTCATAGTTTTATCACCTGCTGTGTTCCAAAACAGTATCAGCAAAAGTGGTACATTATTTTAAGGTACATCCTAATGTAAGTGAGTGGGCACTTTAGGGTCCCACCAACCACCTTATCAATACCTTAAGTGGTTTTTTTGTGAGAGCAATGGTCTTCCCAGCTAACACGTGTGGATGCTGATGAAACAAAAAGTGATCTCTCAAATGTTAATAAAATGTGAGTCAGTATACAGTCACAACTTTATGGACAGGGGAAGGGACACGTTAGGAGGAGAAGCCAGAAGCAAAGAGGAAGCCGGTTATCAAAAAAGGGAAGCAGCTCATAAGGAATAGAAAGAGTACAGGAAGACATAGTGGACCAGAGCGGGTAGCTCTTCCAGATGCCAAGCACACCACCATTGCCTGAGAGACGAACATCTTTCCAGTGGAGGGATAAACGTTGCGAGGCACAGATGCTGCTTCTAAGTGCCTCCATTTCCATCCGCCATTTCCATGGCCTATCCCACAACGCGTGAAACAGCTGCTCTTTTCCCCTTTGGTTTAAAACCTGAGAAAAGTAACACCATGACAATGTCTATTATGTTGACAATGATTTCTGACTCAGATGGAAATCAACAAGAAAGAGCCCTCAAGTAAAAGATTTTAGGCATTATTTCTTATTGTTCCATTTTAGTGTTGGCAGGATCAAAGCAAACACACTTAAGTCTTCCTTTGATCGTACAGTTGGGGTACTGGACAATCAAATGCCACACCTGGCAAAGTTACTAAATGCACTAATTCTTTTAAGAATTTCAGGTGCAGATTCAGAAAGTAATAACATCTCATTTGTAAAAGAAATTTTGTAACTGGTAGAAGCAGACAGCAGAACACAAATACCAGATGCTGGCATTTCTATCTGAGGTCGGCACCTGTGGTCTGTAGAACTGGTGGACTGTATCTATTTCTAAATTGAACAGTATCTACTTTCTTCCCCAATTCTTAGGCCCTTTAAGTGTAATGCTTTACATATTTAACTCTCTTTGGACAGGGGTCTGAAATCCCACCAAGAGACATGGAGATTAGGAGGCCAGAATGTACTACCTATTTCTGAACCATCAGACTTTATGTACGACAAAGAGGGAAAACAGTGTCTTTGGTGTTAGCAGTATCCCTTTAGTACGAATGAAGAACACTGAATTTTACGTACAAAGACAGCTTTAAAATTAAGACAAAAATGATCGATGTTCAGTGGATATCCAGTAACTAAACTTAAGATTGAATCTAGCTAGGATGTTTAAGTAAGGACACAGGTATTATGTAGCACCAAGTTCTTGGTAAATCTCATGTGATTGATCATATGGTAAGTACTGCATGCAAGGTGCCTTCCCCTCATCCCAAGTGTGTAATAAAAAGACAGGGAATGCCTCTTTGTGTCTTCACGTGTGAATGAAAGGGTATCTAAGAAAAGAACATTTAGGTGGGAGGATTTTTTTTAGTTGCTACAGTTCTTTACAGAAATTGATTTGACCATGAGACATCACTAGAACCACTAATAAATGAAAGGGTGGTAATCATGAGGTATTTATTGCTATTGTGTCTATGACTTGAGCAAAGTCTCAAAATATTATTTCCACATTTTAAAACTTTTTCCATCAACAAATATTTACAGAGCCTATTTCTCTAGGAACTGATTCCTACCAGGTACATACACGTAAGCAGACACAATCCGTGTTTACGTTTTAGAGAGCAAGACAGATGATGATGGTAATGATTGCTCATTCACTCATGCAACAGATCTTCACTGAGAGCCTCATATGTGCCTCTGATGGACCCTTGAAATATAGCAGTGAACAGAATGAACTCCTTGCTTTCATGGGATTGAAATTATAGTGATAAGGAGATATCATCAATAAAAAGGTAAATACATAAAAAGTGTTAAAATGCTATGGAGATAAAATAAAGCAGGACAAAGGGACAGTAAATGGAGTTCTGGGAGGGCGTTCTGGCATGAGTTTATGTAGGGTTGTCAGGGAAGCTGTTCCTGAAGGAAGGGAAAGAGGAGAGACACAGTCCTCAGGGGAAGAATGTTCCAGACAGACATGGTGTCACCCAGACACCATGACCCAGACATGGTGATTACTATAGCACTAATTATGCTTGACAGAAAACCAAGCCCTCATTACCTTTCTGGTAGTATCCTACACATTCTGCATGTATTAATGAGTTTATTTTTCATGACAATCCTGTAAGATAAATGCTATGCTCACTTTATAGATGAGGAAACTGAGCTCTAGAGAAGCCATATGCTTGGTCAAGGTCCACCATTCATAATGTGTAGAGACACAATTTGAACTCAGGTAGACGAAGATAAAATCTCTTTTAAAAAGAAGCAAACACTAACAACTGTAATGACATGCTTTGGTAAGTGGATAAATGTTGAAAAGAAACAAATGTAAGTCTGAAAGTAACAGGGGAACCACTTAAGATAAAGTCACAAGGATAAAGTCTCAAAGGAGACATGTCACCTGAACACTGAAGGATGAAGATGAGTCACCTAGAAGAAGAACTGGGGCAGGGGCACAGGAATAGAGAAGAAAATGCACTCATGCCCTGCACGCAGAAGGAGCTGGGCCAACTGGGGGCACTTGAGGAAAACCAGTGACTCTGTGGCCCAAAGAATAAAGAGAAGCATCCTGAGAAATGACGTAGGACAAACAGGCAAAAGCTGTATCCTGGTGGCGTAATAGGGAGTTTGATTTTTATTATGTATCAATGGAAAGCCATTTACTCACAGTATTATCTGGTTTTGCTTTTAAAGAGTATGACTTTGCTTCTACATGAGGAAGGAATTCAGGGTTCATGGATATTTGATAGAAAATATCAAAGAGGTTGCAGAGGTGTATTAAGACTTATGTTTTCTTTACACAACATAAAATCAAGTAAGGAAAAAAGCAAATAGCCTTGGTGGGAATGTACAAATGCATGCCTAATACACGAATCCTGGTCCAGAATTTACTTATAAATAAATCAAAACTTTTTTAGAAAAACTGCCCTGGTTGTGCTCATTTTGTTTTTTTAAGCAGACATCCTACAAGAGAGAGATTCTGACTGTATTCCTTGGGATTTCTGAGTCCTGAGTCTAGTGAGTGAGAGTGAATCTACATAGTCCTGAATCTATGTGTAAGTTCCCTGTTCCTTATGAATTTCATTCTTTATTTTCTTGACCATTTCTCTAACTATGGAAAGTCAATACTGGGTATGACATACTATAATGCTTTTCAGCCACACATTAAATTTCCAATTCTGTAAGAGGCTGCTGACAAAAGAATGTTCTAGAACTGTACAAATGCACTCTACCTCAGTCTGTTTTCATAGGAATGCTCGATGTTTTATAGCACACTGTGATTTTGAATACAGGATCAAATTTGGAACTGAACCACTTTTTGTTCACCAAAGCAGAACTAAAATGTCACAGCTGTGAAGATGTGGTTTTGGTGGGACTTTTTTTGTTTTGTTTTATTTCTTTGAAGAGACAGTTGCCCTGTCATGAGCACCACCAAGTGGACTGTGCTGATCCTACAAGTCTGCCAAGATGTCACATGACTGCAAAGTTCCATGCAAAGACCTAACTGCTGTTTACATGGGCATTGTTGATTTTTTAAGCATACTTTCTAAGAAATGAAGTCAATTACTCAGAACATCCATTGGTTAGAATTCCCCCAAATTTAACTGAAGAATAAAAATTGCTAGGGGCACCTGAGTGTCTCAGTCTGTTGAGTGTTCGACTCTTGGCTTCCCTCAGGTCATGATCCCAGGGTAGTGGAATTGAGCTGCTTATCAGTCTCCCCGCTGAGCATGGGGTCTACTTGAAACTCAATCTGTCTCTGTCTCTGTCTCTCGCTCTCTCTCTCTCTCTCTCTGCCCCTCTCACACTCTGTAAAATTAAAAAAACAAATTTAATTGCTGCTGCAATTTGAGGTTTCAAATGTAGCACTAAAGAGCAGTATGTGATGAACTTACTACATTATCAATAATTGTTACCCTGTGAGAAGGAGACTAGAAATGAGTCCTAAGTTTTGGAACATTTCTCTCTCTACTGATGTGGGTTGCTCCCCCTCCCCAACACACAGCTGTAGAATCCTATTCCTGTCTGCTCCTGGGGCATGACCCAGGTTCATTGAACAACTTCAACCTAGGAACAAGAAGGAGATTTATGGCCATATTCTGTTTCATATTATAACATCTCCCATGCTATATATGCATGAACATAAAGTTTCAAGATTTTTCACATTGACACCTTGCCTGATTTTTTTTTTTTTTAACTATTAAAGAATCTAGGTTTGGAAGTACTAGCAAGTGTGTCCTCTACCCTGAAGAAGATGAGACCCAAAGGGGAATACAACAGCCCCATCCCTTCATGCTAAGGGATATAAAGTGCGTCCTGTGGAGAGGGGGAGGGGCAGGCCAGGTGGTGTTAGGTAAAAATTGCTGAGAGCAGTGCCTTAGAGAAGGGCTCCTAACGCCTCACCCTCAGCCCTGCCCGTCCAATTCCTGCCTCACTTCGATTTTCACCAACAAAATTAAAACAAATTTTGATTTCTTCAATATTTTAGGCCTTTTCTATCTTAAGGTCACAGAGAGTTGTCTGGAAATTGTTTCTGTCAGTAATAAGGAAAAAAATAAGATTTCAAGAAGCAATTAAGTTGCCTGGGTGGCTCAGTCACTTATGTATCTGACTCTTGATTTAGGCTCAGGTCATGATCTCACAGTTTATGAGCTCAAGCCCTGCATTGGGCTCTTTGCTGGGGGTGCTGAGCCTATTTGGGATTCTCTCTCTCTCTCTCTGCCCCTCCCCTGCTCACACTCACTCTCTCTCCAAATAAACTTACAATAGGAAAGATTCCATGAAGCGATTCAAAACAAATGTCATCCAAAAAACAAACAAACAAATCAAAAAACAAATGTCATTATGGTTGATGAACACACATCTTAACGCACCTGCATAGTATTTATGAGTCTGAAATATTGCTAAGCAACACACACACATACAGGAGTATTAACTGATTTTAAACCAATGGTGATTAAAAGTTCCAGCAGGCACCAGTAGAAATCGAAAGGCCTGAAGGTTCCCAATTTGCCAGAGGACACCGAGCAAGGAAGTGGCACAATTCTCTGATGCCACCTTGGCATTCATGTGGTATTCTGTAGTTTACAGAATGCTTTCAGATCTTTGTGTCTCCTTCATTTGAGCCTCACAAAAAGCATTGCCTTTTCCCACTTTGAGTTCAGAAGACTGCGATTCTCTCAGAGAAAGAAATGATTTAGTAATGGCTGTGAGCTGTGGTCTAGATCCATGCCAGGCTTGCTTCAGTCAGAAATAATTTGCAATGACCTTAGACTTTTCAAAACTTGTAGTGTTTCATTTATTTCTCCCAGGAATGCCACAAGATGGGTAGAGCAGACTGCATTCATAATTAACAAGTGAAAAAAACTGACATCAAAGGGGGAGGGGAAAGGATTTGCTCAAGGTCAGGCAGAGCTGGAGCTGAGGGTGGAAGGCAATCTTGAGAATGTACACAGTTTCCTTCCTACTATTTTCTACTGCTACCTGTACATTCCGGCAGTCACCTACTAGGAGAGTGAAGGATGAAGTGAGTAGAGACCCTGAAGAAATGCAGAAATACAGTTAGATGAAAATTTTCTAAAGAAAAAGTGCGCCCAGAAAAGATTATCTACATTACAGCTTTTATTTATACATAATTGTTAGTACAAAAAAGGCTTACAATGCACAAAAGTCATACCCTCAATAAAAAAATGTCTGTGAGGGGCAATGAGTTAGGAGAAAATAAAGTAGGGGGAAGTAGGAACGGGTGAAACCTTATCAGTGAATTTAGACTTCAATTGCTACTTTGGGTTTTTTTCACAAATACTGACCTGAGAAATATATTTGGTCTATAAAAAGCCAGCTTTCCAGAACCTTTTACACTTAGTAGTGAAAGGATTCAGAACAGATGGAAATTTCAGCACCATGTCTTCCTCTCTGATGAATAGTCAGGTTTGGAAGTTAGCTCTGCACTTTGTGTAAGGCAAAGTAGGGTAATGATAAGCAGTTCTGGACAAAGAAAAGACCCTCTGTCTGAAGCTCAATGCCAAAACCCAAGACTGCATAGCTCTTTCAGAAACACGGTCAGCAAACCTGGTTCCAGTTTGAGTCTGCCACTTGGGAGTTAACCAATACTGTCAACCTCAGTGTACTCAATTGGAAAATGGTGTGAATAATGAACATGATAACAGTGACCCCAGTTATGCCCACCAAACGCCCGGCATGGATTCTTACAATCATTCCGCACATGACCTTGTTATCTAGGTACTATGCTTATCCCCATTTGACTAAATTAGGGCCTAGCCAAGCTGTTAATGCGCGCAAAGCCACCACCGGTCTGATTCTAAAGGCCTTTCCCTTAACCTGCCTTACTGGAAACTATTTTTTTCCCACGGTAGTCACACACAGGCATTCTGGTTTTGCCTATTAGTCTTTCATGAGCTTTGTTTATGGGTCTCCTCAAATTCAGCTCCAAGGATGATGTCAAATTTCTGACACTTCAAAGCTGAAGATTGGATCCCAAACTATGTGAAGAGTGAAGCTTTTGGATAAACATCCAGAAAGCCAGTCATTGGAGGCATCCTTCTAGGCCTATTTCCAGTAGAGTTTTCAGCAATTTCCCTCACATTGCCATCACCTCTTTTATAAACTGTACTTGGATAAGGAAAAACAATGCAATTCAAGTGGAGCTCCCATTCCTGGGAGGGGTCTATTAGAACCCACAATTATCATCCAAAAATCTTTAAGAGTTGAAGAAATCCCACACCTTGAACTTACATTCTAAGGCTCTATGAGACCTCAGAAAGGATAGCAGATAGATAGGTATTAAAAGACTTCTTTGGGAAGTCTTTGGGAGACACCTGTACTACCATACTTTATTTTGTGAAAAACTTGCCAAGACAAGTTTGGGGTCAAGTGAAGGAGGAATTGAGGGTGTCTCAGAGGGTGAATTGTAATGCTTGGAGAAATGGATCCTAGCTGAAGTAGCAGGAAAAAATGCTGATTGTACAAGTCATGCTCAGTTGACTGGCAGGCCAAGCACCCCAGCTTCCATTTGCTTGCAAAAGACAGGGCTTTAGAGACCAAACCAAGGCCCCAACTATTTCGCCTCCTGGAACAGAGGGCCAAAGTTCTGCTTGCACACGTGTGGGGTTAGGCAGGTAAAAGTGTGCAGAGGACAAATGTGAGCCATATGAAAGGAAAGCATGTGTGTGAGTGTGCTAAAAAACAAGTGCATTGGACTTCAAATCCTGTAGTTCTAGGGAGTAAAGGTGAGGTGATATATAAACACAAACAAAAAATAGTTCTTCACTAGAGAAACATTTTCAACTCATAAGCTATTTCAGATAAAACACATATCCTGGCTACTCCCTTGGTAAATATTTTAAACAAACAAAAAGAAGTGTTTTAATCTCTCTTGTATAGGTAACACTCCAGTCCATTTCTCCAAGATAAGTTGGCTCTAGAAAAGGTCTAACTAGTTGAATATTTATCCATGTACTCCTTATATAATTTGACCCCATCTCTTCATGGCTTAAAGCTTCACCTATGTGATGGGGGGGGGGGGGGGGAATCATGTGGGCAATGATTTCCTTGAGAAACTATACCTCAGTGGGAAGGTAACATTTTGTTTTTTAAGTAGGCTCCCCACCCCACATGGGCTTGAACTCACAATTCCAGGACAAAGAGCCAGATCCTCTGACCACTGAGGCAGCCAGTTGCCCCTAGGAAGGTAACTTCTGAGACCCTGGACTACTTAGCTCTTTCAGAAAGATCTACAGTAAGACTCTGTGCCTCCTGCAGGGTGATTTGTTAAATATTAATGAGTCCATGAGCTATAAAGAACCCCTGGGGTGGCCTAATTACTTTTTAGAACTGCTTAATTCCTGTAAGTAATCCATTTTATTAATTGTGCCAAGCAATACTTTGTGTTTGACCTTTCATGGCTCATTTCCAAAATGTTAACATTAAGGCAACAACATTATTTGCACACCACAGTCTGGTAAATGAAACACTAAGAGAAACACTAGAAACTTAGAATTATATTACTCTCCTGAATTGTTCCACTTAATGTTTTAAAGACCAAACCCCCTTGGTCTAAACTGTGTAGTTTTTCTTCATTATGATTCCATGATAGACAGAATGTAACTCCCCCAAAAGGCATCCACCTAACTTCCAAAATCTGTGTACATTACCTTGTAAGGCAATAGGACTCTGAAGGTGTTATTTAGTCAAGGATTTTGTGAAAAGGAGATTGTGTTCGGTTATCCGTGTGAGGATATTGCTATCCCAAGGGTCCTTGCAAGAACACAGACAGGTCAGGTAAAGGAAAAGGCAAGGTGATAATGGAAGCAGAGATCGTTGTAGCCACAAGCCAATGAATATGAACTTCTAGAAGCAGGAAGAACCCAAGAACAAAAAAATCTCCCCTGGGGCCCTAGGAGCAATCAGTCCTTCTAAAACCTTGATTTTCACTCTTAAGACTCACGTTAGACTTCTGGCCACCCGGACAGTAAGACAAGACACTTGTGTTGTTGTAAGCCATTTAAGCCATTAAGCATGTGACCATTTGTTACAGAGCCACAACAAAACTAAAACAGATCCACCTGTACATGTATGCAAAGTGTCAACTATTACATTTAACAATCCATGAAAAACCTCTATGTTTGCCTCACCTTCAGCTACATTTTGAACAATGTTCAGTGAGTTGCTTGGGTATAAGCTATCAGGCTATCTCTGACAGTAGAACCTATAATTACACTAATGGGGGCCGAAGCTACAAAGAAGCCTTTTGTGAGTAGGTTGACTGGCAAATACTCCATCATGGAACACAACCAACCAAAGGCATCAGATCCTCTCCCAGAAAGTTTTGAGTGCAAGACACGAAGAAGGCTATAATAGTACAAAAAAAGAAAAACCACAGGAGTGTCAAAACAGATTTAAAAAAAAAAAAAAAAAAAGATAGAAAAGCCAGGGACAAAGTGGACAGAGTGAGCAGGAAAGGGGGCAAATAGACACCAAATTTTGGAGATCGGGTTGTCACACTCCCACAATGGCCCCCAAGTGTTGAATGTCAGTAAGTACTGAATGGATAACCAGTGGTAACCTGCATTCCAATACTTCCTAAGACCTGGATTGCTGTTGAGATTGGTTCTTATGCTGGTTTCCTCATGTAGCCTAACAAGAACCACAACCTACCTGAGGTGAACTGAGGAGGTTCAGTCCTTTAGAATTTTCAAGAGCCTACTCATGATTCTCTCTGCCCTAGTCTGATGCTTTTCAAAGTTCATTAAGGTCAAAGGACCTCACATTTCTCCAAGGAAGATACACAAATGGCCAACAAGCACTTGAAAAGATGTTCCCTGTCATTAGTCATCAGAGAAATGCAAACCAAAAATGTAACGAAATGCCACCTCACCCCCATTAGGACAGCTATATTCAAAAATGCACCAGTAAAAATGTGAAATTGGAACCCTCCTCCATTGCTAGTCGAATATAAAAGGGTGTAATCACCACAAGAAACAGTGCAGTGGCTCCTCACCGGGTTAAAAAGTATTACCCATGACTCAGCAGTTCCACTCATAGACATACACGTAAAATAATCTAAAAAATAAGTAGTATTATTCATAATAGCCAAAAGGCAGAAACAGCAAAAAAATGCTGATGAATAAATAAACCAATTTTGGTAAATAGATAAAATGGAACATTATTTGCCATAAAAAGGAATGATATATGTCACAGCATGGATGAACCTAGAAAACACTATGCTAAGTGAGACATGCCAGACAAGAAAGGCCAGATATTCTATGATTCCATTTGCATGAAATATCAATAGTACGCAAACCCATGTAGACCAAAAGGTTAGTGATTGCCAGGAGTTGTAGAAGGATGGGAATAACTGCTCAATGGAGGTGATGAAATGTTCTGGAAATATATAGTGGGAATGGGTGCACTACATTGTGAATGTACGCTTTAAAGAACTGTGCACTTTAAAATGGTTACAATGATAAATCTCATCTTAAGTGATTTTGAAAGAGGATTTCAACTACCTCCATTTTGACCTCAAACTTTCTAATTGATTAAGTTCTTCTTTCCAGCATATCTCTTAACTCAGGAAAAAGACTCTGAGGGCCAAGTATGCTCTGGTAAGAATACAAACTACTGCCTCAAGGAGTAAAGTCTGCCCGGAGCCACCAAGTCCCCTCATGATTGAATCCAAGACAACTCAACTTAACCTTCATGGCTCACCTGCTCATACCCTCAACCTCTGTTTCACATTTTCCTTATATAAACCTAAAAGTCTTTTTGGCACCTCAGGGACAGTCTGTGAGATGCTAGTTTTGGCCTCACTGAAATACCTTTCTGGTTTCACCATCACTGCTCTCTCTGCCTATAGATTTTGTCAGGGGTTAGTGCCTGCACTTGGTTTGTTTTGGACCCCCAGAGCCAGATGCTCTTGCACCCCTATACCCCAGCTACAAATTTTACCCCAATAAACACGACTAGAAAGGTGTGTCGTGTGGTATGTTCGTTTATTTGCCACCTTTTATAGATAGGAATCTATAGATTTCAATTTATGGTTATGCTAGAAGACACTCCAAATCATGCTCTTGCTCCAAATGACCCTGGGACTCGGGTTATCTTTTTGGGTCAAGGGTCCAGTCCAGGATATGTAACACAGACATCTCTGCACAATTTGTCAGTCAGACCCAGGAGTCTTTTCACACTGGCCTCTGTAGGCAGCCTACTTATTTGTGAACGTATAGCTCATTTTGTAAAAAGGAGCAAAATGCCAATCACTAGCATTTACCCACATTAATCTGATCCTGGATGAGCCTCTAAGTGAGCAAGAAAACCTACCTGAAATTTAGGTTCATGAAGATGTTATATTTCACAATTTCAATAGATCATATCATGTTAACATTTAAAAAAAAAAATCCAATAAGAGAAGGAAAAAGTAATTTTCCCTATACCGTCTAGGTTCTTGGCTGAGACCCCCCCCCCCAACCCCTGTAACTAAAGACAGATTAATACGAGAAAAACAGAAATTTAATAACACGTATACCTCCTGTCTTCAGCTAAAGACAAAAAAAGATACAAAGGGGTAGGGAGGCCAGTTTTGGAGGGTTATGAGGAAAAGGACAGTAAACCGGAAGAAGGTTGTTATGCAGATTTCAGTTCAGTAAGATTTCCTAGAGATTAGGAGTCATCCTTGTTTTCCCAGTACAGAGAGGCAGACATCCTTACAAATGGAGATTTCTTTTATAGATATAAATTCACTTAGAAAAGTTTTAAAGCTTCTCCCTGGTTGGCAGTTTCTTCAAAATAACTAGCCTAAAATAACCCTTATGTCAAAAACCCTTATTTCTAGGTGCCAAATTCTGTTTCTCTTTAATTCCTTGATAAGAGTCAGTCACTAAATGGATTAAGAAGGTAAAGGTTAAAGAAGGTAACAACTTTAGGCAATCATTTCCTTGAAGACAGTGACAGATACTTGAAGAGAATATTCTGTGTCACCAAGCTCTTCAATAAAATTACATTTCCCAAGTGAGGAAATGAAAGGTTGGCTTCCCTTGCTGGGAAAAAAAAAAAAAATACAGAAAAGAGACCAAATTGAATTTCTGGTCTTTCAACATATTCCCAAAGTTGCTTTTCCAATCAGCAGATGGCGCTGTCAACTTACCACTGAAATCAAAAACCTAACAATGGCCACATTCTTTAATCTGTTTCTTCTACAAGAAATTTAAAATAACTCATTAATTTTTGTATTCATACCTTACTTATAATAAAGCTCACAACCCTTGGCATTAGTTGGCTACCTACGAATCTCTGAAATGCTAAGATATTTAATTCAATTAAAACATAGAAGAGACCTTTAAAACATTATCTTTATCATTAATAATGTTAACTATTATGGACAGGGTATTACTTATGGAGTAGGCACTTAACTGAGTTCACATAAGCATCTTACTTAATCATAGTGTAGGGGCCAAGGGCAGTCTGTCTCAAAATGCACCCCTTTGGCGTACTGATTATTTTAATTACAAGTTACTCAGGACATACCCTGTGCAACAATGACACCCAGACCCTCCTCTGTCCCCCTGAGAGCAGGAAATAAATCTCCCATGTGAATGGTACTCTCCCTGGATCAGGAGGTACAGACATTCTTATCACCAGACATAGGAAATTCAGGGCCAAGAGGTCTATATAAACAACCCCAGCCCAAATTCTGTTCATCATTACTTATTGATGGAAGGGCTCAAAGCTAAGTCTTGTCTTGTCAACTTCTCACAGATGTATTGTCTCTTTGTTTAGCATAAAACTTGTCTGCCTTGGTCCTTTCCTGAGATCTCCATTTCATTACTGGACCTCCTTGCCCACGTAAAACTTTGTTGTTGTTGTTGTTTTTCTTCTGTTCACTGGTCTCATGTAAATTTAATTCCTAGTCCAGCTGGAAGACCTTGAAGGGTAGAGGGAGAATTTTTCCTTCCCTACACTAACAAACTCCAAGGGTATTATTTCCATCTTAAAAGGAGAATCTAGTTTCAAAATGACATCTGGCCCCCCAAAGCCCATGTCACCCACATTACCCCACAGTACACATTGTGCTCTAGTATTCCCAGCATTGTGGAAAAGACCTTTCAAAGACAGGTTTAACAGAAGAATGCAGAGATGGGTGGTTTAAGATTACCTAACACGCAGATGACCCTAATTCACATCATTAAGAAAGCTAATTGGATTTCACTGCTTTTTTCTGGAATTCATTCAAAGCTTAAAACAAGTTTGACCTTATTTCTGTTTTGAGAAAATTAAGAATGAAAAGTGATATCCCATTGAGTCCATTTGCTGGGACAAGGCCTTTGAACAACGTTTATAATAAAAGGCAACCTGAAACACAAAAACTATATAAACTTCATTTATGTGTGAACAAAAAGCATCTAAATTACTGAGATCTTTTGTCAAGAAGCAAAGAAAGGAGAAAGAAGTATGCTGTTGACACATTTAAAATGTGACATTTTCATGATCAGATAATTTCCTGAACTGCTCAGGGGAGTAATCTGTGGTTTGTCTGATAGTTATGACACCATCCTAAATAAAAAGTTACATACAGGATGCAAAAGCTGAGGAAAAAGCAAGTAAGTACAGGAGTAAGCATTCCAGATTTTTCTAATAGACAAATCAGTCTAAAAAAATTGTTAAGTCATCTCTGAAGTAAAGATAAATTGGGGACCAACGTTACACAGCACTTCGTATTTCCATTCAGTCATTTCAGGCCATACCCTTCAGAAGAAGGGACATTCCAGAGTCACGAACACTGTTTTAATAAATTAAGCTTTTCTTTTCAGGCCTCCAGGAATGGATCCTAGTGAGCTAGACTGGACCTTGTCGTTTCTCTTCTTTCTCTGGCATAACACAAAAAAATCCATGACTCCCTTTACCAGAAGCTACACCTGAATGTTGGCCTTCATATTTACCTTCTCAGGAGCAAATTGGTATCCAGGATGAGAGAATTCTTCCACAGGCTTTCCCAGGACAGCGAGGCCTTCTATCCATGACAGATCACACAAATCAAAAGGGAGGGACATGAGGACAAAAGCAACCCCAAAAGGCCCCAGCCAACAAAAGCACAGCTTCTAACTTATTCATTCCTCACAGTGTCCTCTGCACCCCTAACACCACAGCCCCTCAGTTTTTTTCTCCATACTATTTGTGGTATGCTGACCATGCATGACTCCAGTTGTATTCAAAACACTTCATTTTGGCTTCTTACCACACTTCAAAATGTATTTCGTGAGAATAATTCCTGATCTACAGCAGGTCCTGTGCCTTTCTGCTCACTCTTAGGTAATGCACAGTTCTCTATTTCTGTACACACTGGAAATTGTAAACTAATTACAAAATTAAATTTTCAGTCCATAATATGAATCAAAATTCCTTTGATTAACCACCAAAACCTCTTCCTTTCCCTGGCTTAGGCTACCTTCTGGCAAAGGTGGTGGAGGGATGGGCACAGCTGAATTGTTTTTTACTCCTTCCACTTGCCCGTATCTCCTTTTTGTCTCCTTCCCTATTCCTTAGCTATTTTCTTCTCCCTCCTGAGGATGGGAAGGGGTGAGCATGGGCAATGGGGGCAGAGGAGTAGGTACACGATGAGAAACAATTAAGAATAAAATGGATGGGAAATCGTTTACCTGAAATGGTACTATTTTAAGCTGGCATCCCACACTCTATGAAGAAATTTAGGGCTCTTTCTGGAGGGACACTTTTATAAGCTCCTCAGAGTAGCTCATCACTGGTGACTTCTTCCCTAAAATTCCTCTTACTAAGGAAGTCTCTCTCTCTCTCTCTCTCTCTCTTTATTTTTTTAAATGTTATTTTAGTTTTGAGAGAGAGAGAGAACATGAGCATGAGCAGGAGAAGGACAGAGAGAGAGAGAGACAAAGAATTCAAAGCAGGCTCCAGGCTCTGAGCTGTCAGCACAGAAGCTGAAGCAGGGCTCAAAGCCACAAACTCTGAGATCATGACCTGAGCTGAAGTCGGATGCTTAACCAGTGAGCCACCCAGGCACCCCAAAGGCAGATGCAACCACGTAGGGTGGTCACTTGCAACCCCTTCATTGACACTTAAATGTTCAAACTTGTCTCCCAGTATGTTGTTGCTTCCATCCAGGCAGCTTTACTGGATGCAAGATGTACCTGACTGTCGAGTTCTCACCGAGTTCAGCACAACTCTCTTTGTTTCATCATCACCCCAGAGACCTCATCCAAATAGCTTATATTCATGAGATACTAGGGTTACAGAGTTGCAGACCAGGTTCTGGACCACTGTGTACCCGGAACATATAGTGTATGTTACAACACATATTTTAACACTTTCTGATGATGCTTTTGGAAATGTTTTAACCAGTTCTACAATCCCTCATAGTAAATAGCCATGACTTCCTGGAAACTGCTGGAGTAACACAGTGAAGACTGAAATCACCCTGGCTTTGGTTTCGTTATTTTTATTTACCTCATGACATCACGGGAGTAGTAAAGCAAACATCTTAATTTCAGCTCAAATAATAACATTCACCAAAGTTAACACAGTTTAAACTCCGCTCTAGTTTACAGGATTGTTCACACATCTCTTTCCCCAATAACTTAGACACTAAATAATCAGAATCTTAAAATAGGGATTTTGAGAATTGTACCTCAGCAGTATCTTCTGGTGATCATAGAATCTTTGAGGTGCTAATGTAAACAGCAAAAATCAATGAACATTGGGGAGTAGTTGAGCAGAACTAAGTGCCCCAGATCCCTTGATAAAGACACTGCTCAGAGCTAGAGGGTTCTTCCCAACATCTTACACCAGTAAAGGCTAAAGTTAAGGAGCAGTGTCTGCAGAGGTAGGGGTTGGAGGAGTGGTAGTTCTTGTGCAGTCTAATTACTAAAACTGACGTGAAAGTAGAGTATTGAGTCAACCATACACAATGGCCGACTGTGTTATATGAGAGAAATTATAAAACACAGAGAAAATAGAAGGACAAAAAGACCATGGTTTTATTTTTGGTCAGTTTAGCACTAATTCCTAGTTTTCCATAATCTCCCAATCTGTAAATTCGAATGAATTTGGACTTAAGAGAAATCTCCTATCAAGAGGTAAACAGGGCCGCTCTGATTTTACATTTACCTATCCAAGAAAAAACAATTTCACTGCCATCTTTCAGAATTTGGCATCCAAAATATAGTAGTTTTCTCTTCAAGTCAGAATTAGCAATGGTGATACCACTGATCCCAGTTCCCAAATTTCCTTCTCAGTATTTAGTAACCACTCCAGATATTTAAAAATATTTCCTCATTTTCTAGTTATGCTTTTACTCTTGCATTTCAACTACTTCAATATTCAGTTAACAGTGGATTCCATTCAGGAATCTAGTGTCAATCTCTTGTGAGCAGATTACCGTGTTTTTACCAGATATTGTTCAAAAAGAGAGAGAGAGAGAGAGTTATGACAACCCAGTAGGCTCCACACTGTCCCTCTCAAGCCTCTTTTGTTATGGGCCATGAGAACCAGACTGACCTTTATCATATGTTCCCTCTCAAAGATTCGCCTTTCCTTAACCCTTCAATTCTGATTTTGAGTACTCGCCACTTCACTCAGGGACATAACTCAACCTTAATGAGCTTCCTTTTTCTTCAACAGAAAGGTTGAGCTTTTCTTCTGATAGTCCAGTGTTTCCCCTAAAGCCTTTAGTTGGTTGTAAAAGATATTTTAACTTGCTTCTTGTACTGTGCAAATACTGGGGGTTCAGTCTAAGTATCTTTCTCCTCCTTCCTTTTCTTTTTCCCACAGAACCACTTTTAATTTTTAACTTTAGGTTTACTATCTGTCAAGTTTTTCTTCTACCTCTACTCAAAGTAGTATAAACATGGCTGGTATAAATGCCCTCACACTTCTTAACTCTTTACTGATCAGCCTCATTATCCCTAAGTGGCTGGCCTAAATTCTGGAGTCCCTGAAAGGACAACCATGAGCAGGTCTTCATAAATGTCTACTAAAAGCCCCTGATCAGAAATGGAATCCTTGAATATCACATAATCAAACCACTCAGATCACCACAGGTCGGTTCTATTTCTTCTCTGTTCACCTGTACTCCTATACCCAATTACAGAAATAAGAAATATCTAAGAAAGAAATCAGAATTAACTTGATAGCCCATGAAGAAGGGTGGGGGAATTAGAAAATTATTCTTTCTTTGACTGCCTCTTGGGTCCTAGATGTTGGCAGGTGCTTATCAATCACATTGATATAAAGGAAACTGAAGCTAAACCTGAAACAGAACACTCCAGGTTAGCAAACACTGTACAACCCACCAATCGTGGCACCATTAATTTAAAACCCAAAACCTACATAATTAAATGCTATCTTTTTTGAGATGAGCCTTTTCTGTCCTCTCCCCCAAATATTTAACTAGCATCATCTTTCCACTAAGAAGAATCAGGAATCAAAATGCTCTCCAATGCCAATCTTGCTTTTCCACATGGGAGTTTGACCTAAGAGTTCAGAATTAATATTTCCATCAGCCCAGATTTCACAAATTCTACCCATCAATTAAAACACTTGAAGGTTATGGTATTAACCAGAGAAGATGCCTCCAATGCTGGAGTTTTAACCTATGAGGGACTTTGCTTCTCAAGTATGTGGATCTTGCCCGTACTAATAGCAATCTGTCATACTACACCACAATTTACCCATGACTCCATGGGGGAAAAAGCTATGAAAAAGATTTTTGGAATGCTAAAACTTTGACCAACCCATTACCATCTGCACTGGTTTGTAAAGAAAATTCACAAAGTAGACACGCCTGACAATGTATATGTTTATTACTGCAAGGCATTGAAGTCATGGTCTCCTATAAAAAAGCCAGCTCTAGTGAGGTGTGCAAATGTGTTGGTGCTTTATAAGCCTAGATAAGTCTTAACCAATGGCTTCTTAGTGTCCAGACTCACATCCTTATATTGGCCCTTATCATTTTGCCACTGTATCAAGAGTTAAAAAAAAAAAAATCCAAGGAAAAATGCACTAAGTTGGGGAGAGCTAAGCCAGTTCTCATGGTCTTCCTTGATAAGGCTTTTCCAAGGAAGAAACACGGTGGGCCCTTTTACCATGTCCACTTCATGTAAACATCAGGAGGGTGGTAACCAAACAGTGTACCTTGAGGAAACAAAAACTTAGAACCTCTTTAAACTTCACAGAGAAATCCCCACATATTTAGTACAATACCCCGTAATTTATTTATTTTGAGAGAAACAGAGACAGTGCAAGTGAGGGAGAGAGAGAATCCCAAGCAGCCTCCACACTCAGCACAAGCCTGACACAGGGCTCAATCTCATCAACTGTGAGATCATGACCTGACCTGAAATCAGGAGTCAGCCACTTAACTGACTGAGCCATCCAGGTGCCAGATAATTATTTTTCTTAAATGTCAGGCAGCATTAGAAAGTCACTTATAGCAGAAAAAAGAATTGATAAACCCAGAATAATTTTATGAATTTACCTTTGAAATAACCTGAATAACCCTTATAGGAAAAAATCCTGGCAGTTACGCTTAGCCAAAAATCAATGTACCATGAGCATGCCATGGATTTAATCAACTAAAATATTTCAAAGATCTTCTTCCCTTATATCTAAGAACAAAGCCACTTGCTTACATCTGTGAATGAACAGATCGCTCTATAATAGTTGTCATCACAATCCTTAATACATACTAGAAAAACTTATGCACAAAACATAGCATCGCTGAAAAGAAGAAAACAAATGTGATGGAAAAACATGTAAGCTGTATCCAGTATAGGAAGAAATCTGTGAAACAGATAGAACAAATGGAATAAGCAAGTAGCACATGTGTGTTTTTACCAAGATTTAGAAGGATGGAAAAAAACAAGAGCATTACTTGTGGATAAGGAGAAATGGAGAGCTTAGTAAGCATTAAATATTCATAAGACACAGAGATTTCACTTCTTTCCAGAAAGGAGTAGCTGTTACAAGATTTAACAACAAGACGTGGAAATTATAGCAATGTATTATGTGACTAAGACATATGTGGAAATAAAACATATGGCCACAATAAAACAAAAGTTAGAAGAAGCAATGTTAGTAAACTGATGTAAGGCTCTTACATTCCACAGGAAGTGGTATAATATATGACGGTAGGCTGTGATACATTAGATAAATGTTGTCAACACTTGAACAGAACTAACTAAAAACTAATATAAAAAACAGAGTTCATAAACCAACAATAAAGAAAAATCCTTAGTTGGGAAGGAAAAAGCAAAAAAGAAACCAGTAACAGATGGATCAAATGGATAACAAACAATAAAATGATTGATTTAAACCCAGCTATATCAATAAACACATTAAATGAAAGTTGTCTAAATAACCCAATTAAAACAGGTAATCAGTCTAGATTAGAAGAGTAAACAACTGTTTCCTCTATCCAAGAAACTCACTTAAACTATAAATATTTGAAGTTTATAGTATAAAGATAGAAATAACATATGCTATACAAACATAAATCCCAGGAAAGAGGTGTTATGTTAATATCAGAAATAGGAGACTGCAGGATAAGGACAGAAAAAGTAGACTGGAGGATAGATGAAGAGAGAGAATTCATAACAACAAAAGGCCAATTTGTCATAAAGATGCAACTATCCTAAATTATATGTGTATGTATATGTATGTATACACATATACTACATATATACACATATATATGGAGTTTCATACCCATGAGGCAAAAAAAGTGACAGACTCAAAAGAGATAAATTCATGATTATGAGGTATTTCAACTTTCTCTTGCAATAACTAATAGATACAAGGACAAAAATTATTAATTTTATAGAAAACAGAAAGAACATACAGAAAATACGAACAACACTATCAACCACTTTGATATGCATCTTCTCAAGTGCAGGGGGAACATACACCAAAATAAAGTAGATTACAGGCCTAAGCCTACAAGCTAAAACAATACAGTTTCTAGAATATAGGAAAGAATATTTTGCAATACTGGAGTAAGTAAAGATTTCTTAGAACAGACACACACAAAGTTAGAAAAGGGAATTTTTAAAATGTCTGTTCATAATTAGACCTAGGAAAATTAGGGGCGCCTGGGTGGCTCAGTTGGTTAAGTGTCTGACTTCATCTCAGGTCATGATCTCACAGTTTGTGGGTTTGAGCCCTGCATCGGGCTCTGTGCTGAAGGCTCAGAGCCTGGAGTCTGCTTCAGATTCTGTCTCCTTCTCTCTCTTCCTCTTACCCCCTCAAACTCTGTCTTCTCTCAAAAATAAACATTAAAAAAAATTTTTGACAATGAAATAAAAAAGACCTAGGAAAATTAGAAAATAAGCTACACACTGGAAGACAATATTCTCCATTAAAAAAAAAAGTTGTATTCACCATATGTAACTACTCCTAACAACTTAGTAACAACCTCATTTTTAAAAAGTAAGGAAAATACATTAATAGAGTTTTTACCAAGGAAGATATACAAATGACAAGTACATGAAAAAATGCTCTAAGTAATTTGTGATTAGAAAAATAAAAATAAAACTATAAGGAGGTATCACTAAACATCCTTTGAATGTCTAAAATTAAAGATTCACAATAGTAGGTGTTGACAACTGTGTGGAACAAGTCATGTCAATAGAAATTAGTGCAATTTTAGACAATAGTTTGGTAGTTTCTTATTACACTAAATACACACTTACCCCATGACCCTGAAACAGTCGTTTGTCCAAAAGACATAAGAACATATCCACACAAAGCGTGGCACTTGGATGCTAACAGCAGTTTTATTCATAATAACCCAAAGCTACAAACAACCGTAATGTTGAGCAATAGATGAATAGCTAAATACATGGACGTATAGCAACACAATGGAATAATATTCAGCAATCATTAAGAATGGTTTACTAATGGAAGCAACAAAATGGATGAATCTCAAAAACATTGTGGTTAGCAAAATAAGCTGAACACAAAAGACTACATCATATATATGTTTCTTTAAAAAGACAAAATTAGGGGTGGCTCAGTTGGTTAAGTGTCCAACTTCAGCTCAGTTCATGATCTCACGGTATGTGGGTTCAAGCCCCCCATCGGGCTCTGTGCTCACAGCTTAGAGCTTGCTTTGGATTCTGTGTCTCCCTCTCTCTCTTCCCCTTCCCTGCTCATGCTCTCTATCTCTCTGTTTCAAAAATAAATATTTTCTTAAAAAATTTTTTAAGACACAACTAATCTATAGTAACAAAGTTGACTAGTGGTCTCTTGGACCAGGTGTGGGAAATGGCCTAAGGAATTTTGGAGGTTGATGGAAATATTCTATATCTTAACTGTGCAGACGGTTACATGAGTATACAGTTGATCTTTGAATAAAGTAGGGGTAAGAGGCACCAACCCTGTGCACAGTCAAAAATCTGCATTTAATTTTTGATACCCCCAAAACTTAATTACTAATAGCCTACTGTTGACAAGAACCCTTACCTATAACATAGTTGGATAACACATATTTTGTGTGTTATTTGTATTATATACTATATGGTTTTGATAAATTAAGCTGGAGAAAATATTAAGAAAATCATAAAGGAAAAGAAAATACATTTACAGTACTATACTGTGTTTATCAAAAAAGGGAAAAAAAAACCACTCTGCATATACAAATAAATCAATGATATACAACACATTAACAAAATAAAGGATAAGAACCCTATGATCCTGGGGCACCCGGGTGGCTCAGTCAATTGAGTGTCTTACTCTTGATTTTGGCTCAGCTCACAATCCCAGAGTTGTGGGGTCAAGACCCACATCAGGTTCCATGTTGATCATGGAGCCTTCTAGTAATTCTCTCCCTCTGCCCCTCTCCCCTCCCTCTCTCTCTAAAATTATTTTTTTTAAAAAAAGAACTATATGATCATGTCAATAGATGCAGAAAAAAACCTTTGAGAAAATACAGCATCTGTTCCTGATAAAAACCCTCAACAAAGTAAGTATAGGTAGAATATACATCAATATGATAAAAGCCATATATGAAAGACCCGCAGCTAATATAATCCTCAGTAGGGAAAAACTGAGAGCCTTTCCTCTACAGTCAGGAACAAGACAGAGTTTAACACAGTACTGGAAGTCAGCAGTCAGCAAAAAGAAGTAAAAGCCATGGAAATCAGCAAGGATGAAGTCAAACTTTCACTATTTGCAGACGACATGATTCTCTATGTTAAAAAACCCAAAGACCCCACCATAAGATTGCTAGAACTAATAAATAAATTCAACAAAGTTGCAGGATATAAAAATCAATGTACAGAAATTTGTTGTATTTCTATACACCAAAATGAAGGAGCAGAAAAAGAAATCAAGGAATTGATTCCATTTACAATTGCACCAAAAACCCTAAGATACCTAGGAATAAACCTAACCAAAAAAGTGAATGATCTGTACTCTGAACACCACGGGACTCTTGTGAAAGAAATTGAAGAGGACACAAAGAAATGGAAGAGCCTTCCACGTCCATGCACTGAAATAACATTGTTTAAATGTCTATACTACCCAAAGCAATCTACATATTTAATGCAGTCCCTATCAAAATACCACCAGCATTTTTCACAAAGCTAAACAAATAATCCTAAAATTTGTACAGAACCATAAAATACACCAAATAGTCAAAGAAATCCTGAAAAAAGAAAAGCAAAGTAGGAGGCATCACAATTCTGGACTTCAAGTTTTTTTACAAATCTGCAGTCACCAAGATAGTATGGTACTGGCACAAGCACAGACACATAGATCGATGGAACAGAAGAGAAAACCCAGAAATGGACCCACTATTATATGGCCAACTAATCTTCAACTTCATTTTTCTATGCCATACACAAAAATAAATTCAAAATAGAAGAAATACCGAAATGTCAGGCAGGAAACCATCAAAATCTTAGAGGGGAATACAGGTGTCAACCTCTTTGACCTTGGGCAGAACAACTTCATACTAGACATGTCACCAAAGGCAAGGGAAACAAAAGCAAATGTCCACTCCTGGGACTTTCATCTCATCAAGATAAAAAGCGAAGGAAACAATCAACAAAAGTAGAACGCAGCCTATGGAATGGGAGAACATATTTGTTAACAATGTATCTGATAAAGGGTTAGTGTCCAAAAATCTATGAAGAACTTAATCAAACTCAACACCCAAAATCAAATAACCCAGTTAAGAAATGGGCAGAAGACATGAATTGACATTTACCAAAGAACACATCCAGATGGCCAACAAACCCAAGACAAGATGCTCAACATCACTTATTATCAGGGAAATACAAATCAAAACCACAGTGAGTTATCACCTCACACCTTTTAGAGTGGCTAAAATTAACAACACAGGAAACAACAGATGTTAGTAAGGATGTGGAGAAAGTGGAGAACTCTCTTACATTGTTGATGGGAATGCAAACTGGTACAGCCATTCCAGAGAACAATATGGTAGTTCCCCAAGATATTAAAAATAGAACGATCCTATGATCCAACTGGACTACTAGGTATTTACCCAAAGGATACAAAAATACAGATTCGAAAGGGTACATGCACCCAATATTTATAGTAGTGTTATTATAGCAACATTATCAATGATAGCTGAACTATGGAAAAAGACCAAGTGTCCATCGACTGATGAATGGATAAAGATGTGGGAAATATATATAGGAGTATTATTCGGGCATCAAAAAGAATGAAATCTTCCCATTTGCAATGATGGGGATGGAGCTAGAGGGTATTAGGTAAACAAAGTAAGTGAATCAGAGAAAGACAAATACCTTATGATTTCACTCATATGTGGAATATAGGAAACAAAACAGATGAACATATGGGAAGGGGAAAAAAGAGAGAGGGTGGAAACAAATGATAAGAGTCTCTTAAGACAGAGAACAAACTGAGTGTCAATGGAGGGAGATGAGTGGGGAATGGGATAAATAAACCCAGAAAATGTGCTCCTGGAATTTGGGTCACTTTCTCCTAGAGGTGAATGTCCCTTCCACTAAGAAGAAGCTGGATAGAAAACAGAACAAGAAGAGTTTTTGACAGATTCAAAGGACTAAGATGACAAAAATGATAAAATGTCCAAAAGAGGAAATGGAAAATCTGAATATTTGCCTTAAAGAAATTGAATCTGTAATGAAAAATCTTCACACAAAGAAATAAGAATGCCTTGGTGGCTTTACTGGAGAATATCTTATAATGTCATTTAAAGAGGCATGAGGTTATTATCGTAGATTAAAGAAGGCTACAGGCATATACTTAAATGTAATGTACTACCCTTGATTGAATTGTCAATGAGAAAAAAAATAATAAAGATATTTTGGAGACAAAAAAAAAGTCATTGAAGTGTAACCTAAAATAATTTGCATACAATTAAGTGATTTCAAGTCTCAACTAAGGTGTCAAAATTCTTGCAAATTTCCTAGGTTCCAATCATGCCTCCTTCGTTAATGTCATGCTTAAATCAGTCACCTATTGACGACACTCATACTGGCTCCCCACGTTTTCTACCCCACACAAATAAAAGCCATTGCTCTTTGTTTAGAGCTACCGGTCCAATGTTTTGTCCTATTTCTCTTCAATAGGACAAGTTGACTCAGGTACCTTTCTTCTACTGATCCCCTTGCCCATCTCCAAATTCCATTATCATAAACCCACTATTAGCATGGACGAGCTATCTAGCAGAAAGGGGCAGGAAGTACAGATTTTATATATAGCACAAGATTTAAGCATGTGGCCTTCCTCTCCATTTGCATTCCATATAAGTCATGTTAATTATAACATCTCTTTCCCCTTGCTTCTCTCTGTGTGTTGATCCAATAAGCCATGTAATAGGAGCTCGTCAGTTTGGTCTGTGACACTTTTCATACTCCAACCTCTAAACTCATTTGCGGGTATCATACTTAAAGCTACCATAGCATCAAGGTAATTTCACATTTTGAGAAGAGTACAACTAACTTATACCATGAAATCCATAAATGTATGATGGTATCAATCATAAGAAATAAAATTGTCAAGGAATTGGAACAAAAAGTATGCAGCTATCAATGAAATTTAAAGAAACAAACTAAGTAAATGTGGGTAAAGAATACTAAACTGTGGAATTAAAAGAAATTAATTTTTGTATAGTGTAAAATACAGCATATCGTGACATCAGTGGCTTCCTCATGTTGGTAGACAAGGTCCCTAATTATGAAGATAATCATTAATTCTTGAAGCCATAGTAACTGGTATATGTTCATAGTTTTAACATTTTATGACACATCCATACTTTTGGCTGTGAACATAATTATTGAAACAGCTTGGCAGAGGCAGATTGAGACATATTTAGATATTTCATTCTTTCCAGTTATAAAAAATTAGCAATTCTAAGGCATGCTAATATAAAGATTAATATAACCTGGATAACTTAGTTGTAAGTTTGGTTGTGAATCATCAAGATAATACTGAGAAGCACAAGAACAGTTTCAATAATTACAGCAGATTCAAAACAATACTAAAATCACTAGTCTGAGATATGTCATATATCCATTTCTTTTCAGAGAAGAAAACCAACAAAATACAAACCGTCAATAAAATATCAAATAAGAGTTGGACAATTACTATGGGATCATAATCTAGCCATTGCAAATGATGCAGAAACACCTTGCACATGACAGCAGCCTGCTCTCTAGACCATACCGTCTGGTCTTCTCTCTCTGACCAAATAAATGCAACAGTTTTCATATAATGCAAGCTGATATATTAGTTATCAAGTGGAACAAAGAAAGCAGTGTTCAAGACACCTTAAATTGTGTTTATCTCTAACACTGAGAACCCCACTTGTATCTCCATCATCAGTATACTCCCCAGCATCACCAAAGTAATGTACTTGTGTCAGATACTCATCTTTCTAAATCTTCAGTAAACCAGTAAGCTCATAATGCCCAAAAGAACCTTTAGAGGGGGTGAATCCAGGCCTCCATCACAGCTTGAGGAAGAAAGAGTTACAGAAATGCACAGACCAATCTTCCCTCTGGATCTTTCCCACTTTTTCCCCAGGTCCAAACTCCCAATCACTAAAACCACTCCCATTCAAAATCTGTCAGTAGAGACCATTATCAACAGGGAAGGAAGACTGAACTTTGGTACTTGTTTTGGGAGTCTAAACCAGAGATCCTGTGGACCCTTGGTAAGTTGAGTTATATACACATGAAGCTGATACTCAATCCAATACTGCCATTCCAGTTGTTAGTATGTTCAATTACTTCATAACTTTGATTCATAAATAGCTGCTTCATGAAATGCTCATCATCAGTCCTACCCCACATACAAATGGAACACTCTTTTTCCCCCTAGAACCCTCAGACATCACTTGAGTTAGCATCCATTTGACTCATCAATACATATGACATTAGAGTCGTTAATACTCTGAATCTATTCCAACAGTGTTTGCCAATGCATACACATGGGAAAATTAATTTAATACATCTCTTAGGAGTATGAACTTTTCAGACTTTTCAGTTGACCATGTTGCCTAACAATTAGGGGAAACATTAGATGGGCTCCATTCTCTCCAACTGTTTACAAATATTTTCCTTAAACAAATGTGAATGTATCTGATAACTATACACTTAGCACACAAATGGCAGTGACGTGGAAGAAAAAAAAAAAAAAAACCTTCCAAGTAGGAAATAAATTTTTAATTTAAGGTCCTTGAATCTTAATTTCAATCTTTAAGGTCAATGGTTGATAACATCTTTATCAAACAAAATGTCTTTTGAAACATCCAATAAGTTATGTAATTAAAATATACTTGAAGCTTAAACTTAAAATCTTCCTTTAAGTAATTTTAAGAATTAGACTCTTAAGGTGAGCTGGTCTCATTCATAACAAATTAAAATTATCTTTTTTGACAATTCCTGGCAGCCTCTGTCAGTTTTACCATCAGTTAGGGGAAGAAATAGCAAGATATGCAAAGTATCAGCAAGTATTTCTTATGAGTTTTAGGAAAATGGATGCTTTTACATCTATTAGGATGTTCTTTTCTTTCAATGACAATGTGAATATGCAAACCTTGAAGTCATAGGTTCTTCTCCAGATACTTCACACCACAATTTAAATGTGTATCTTTCTCCCTCCATATTACAATTCCACTTTGGACTCCTTTGCTTGCTCTGCTTTCCCTTGATTGTAGTGACACCTAATGTCAGAACCAGAGAATATATTCAGCTCAGCCTTTGTAGTTTCCCAACTACCTGGAGTGGTCAGGTTATAATCTCACCTTCTCGGCAGACAGCATTCACTAAAGTAACTTGGTGAGCCATGAAAACATGATGAAGACACAATTAAATTTGCTTAAAATAGAAGTGGAATTAGTACTTGAAACCTGTGAATCATCTTTTTTTTTATACAATTTTGGAAAATCCCTAAACATATGTGAATTTTTGAAAATTCACATCCACTAATTTTATTGATCAAGAGTTTTCTTACTTAGTTTCTGGACTTAGTGGGCCCATGTGAAGAATAGTTATAGTAATAAGTAAGGAAACTAATATTGGGAATTCATCCAACATTTTTTTATATGCATTTATCATCTCTCCCAAAAAGAGACCAACTTGACATTGGTACTTTCTATGTCATCTCCAGTAACAATTACAGGAGCCTGGTCCACAGTAGAACAACATGTCTGGGAAGGCAGAGTTCCCCTTCTGTCACTTTTCAGGTCCTCACTCATTCATTCTTACTCATTCAGGTCCTCACTCATTCATTCTTACCTCACTCATTCTTACAAGTCTGTAAGATGAACGTTATCGTCTTCGCTACCTATATTAATGATTTAACTTGGGTTGCAGTGGCTACGAATGAGGTATTTGAACCTAGACATTCTGGGCCTGGAGCAGGACAATGGGAAGGTGGGTACAGAGGACATACGGCTCCATGATCATTATTTCTCAAATGAGTTCTGTAAGTCATCAGTTGTCATGACAATTGTTAAGGCAATGATGAGAATGTTAAATGAAGCATGATCAAATACATGATTAAAATCAGTGGTCCCATTGTAAAGAAGACAGTAAAAGGGGAAATTCCCCTTGCAGGTTTTTGCTTTCTCTCCAATCAGCCCTGGAGACTGAGGTCCCCAAAATGGCCCATTAATGGGCCCATTCTTCCAGATGTTAGAACCTGTCTATTCTTCACTAGGGCCTCCACTCTTAAGCACTATGTGTCATGTCTCCCTTAATGGGGAAAACATAAAATTTGGGTTGAATAGATCTAAGTTTGAGCCACCTAATGTGAGCCTGGCCAAGTGACTGAACCCATTTTAGGTTCAATTTAAAGTGAGGTAAATGACATCTTTCAAATCAAGATGGCAACTGAAGTCCACATTCTTCCAAACTCTCCTCTGAGAACTACAGGGAAAAAGAAAAAAAATCATTCCTTCTTGGAAACTACAAAAAGGTGCAGTTAGCCAAAGTGAAAATTCAAGTACACTCAAGACCAGAGTGAGAGAGGATTGATATGCCTATTATCAAGGTGTGCCTTCAAGGCAAAACTGAAAGGAACCACCATCCAGGAGATTTGCAGTAAGTCCTGCACATAGGCTTAGTCATGACATGGTAGGTGGGAGTAAATTTAAATTCTGCTGGAGTTTTCACGAAGTGCAATCAAACTTTGAATCTTCATGGAGTAGGAAGCCACAAAGACACTCACTGTATAAATCTGGCCCAAGATGCCAGCTTAAGAAACAGAGGACACTCCTAAGGTTTAATATCTGGCTTGATACACCTCTACCAAGTCATCTTACTTTACTTACTTTACTAATCCACACTCTCTCCAGTTCTTCAGTGGAGCCAGCTGTCCCATACATCATCCAGGAGCCCTGTCCCTGTTTGCTCCCCAGACCCACTGCTTACTCCTCTCTTCCTTTCCTGTATGGGAGGAAAAGTGCTGTGCCTACAGGGCCCACAGGGCAAGTACCAAGGAATGTCTCTTTTTTATCCATATTGTTGAAAAAAAAAAACAAAACAAAACAATTGTTTACCAAGTGTTTAGTTGTAGTATCTTCAAGACTTAGAAACTTGAGAGGCTTAAAGGAAATGAGAGGGATATTATTTTGTACCAGAAAATGCAATCATTCTTGACATAACAAGAATCCATAGGTTGCAGATGCTGAACATGAGCAGCTTATGAAAACCCTATGCGTTTAAAATGTTTGATATAAAATAACACTGCTCACTAACGAATTCTGGAGATATCTACTCCTTTAAACCAAAGAGTCTGTTTTTTTCCAGAAAACACTATTTTTAAAATTATTTGCTCTACAGGATTTAGAAAATAGAGATGGATAAATATTCTCTCCAGGTCATTCTTTCTCTTCCATTTAGTGAATAGTTGCATAAGTACCTATTCTGATATGGTACAATATTCATTATTAGTAAATGAAAATGGTACGTTCAGAGGTATTGACAGAACGGCATCATTTATGTTAATATAAAAATTTAATAGGCAAGTGTATATAAACCTGAAAGGCCACCAAGAAAACTACTAGAACTGATAAATTGATTCAGTAAGGACGCAGAATACCAAATCAGTATACAGAAATCCATGGCATTTCTATTCACTAATAAGGAGATAGCAGAAAGAGAAATTAAGGTAACAATACCATTTATAATTACACCAAGTATAATAAAATACTTAGAAATAAACTTTTTTTTTCAACGTTTATTTATTTTTGAGACAGAGAGAGACAGAGCATGAACGGGGGAGGGTCAGAGAGAGGGAGACACAGAATCCGAAACAGGCTCCAGGCTCTGAGCTGTCAGCACAGAGCCCGACGCAGGGCTTGAACTCACAGACTGCAAGATCACGACCTGAGCCGAAGTCGGCCGCTCAACCGACTGAGCCACCCAGGCGGCCCAGAAATAAACTTAACTAAGGAGGTTTAAGACCTGTACTCTGAAAACTATCAAACACTGATGAAAGAAACTGAAGATGACACAAATGGCCAGATGTTCATGTTCATAGAGTCGAAGAATAAATATTGTTAAAATATCCATACTACCCAAAGCAATCTAGAGATTTAATGCAATCCCTATCAAAAGAATGCAACTAGAGGTATCCTAATTCCAGGTTTCAAAGCTGTAGTAATCAAAAGGCACAAAAAAAGACACAGAGATCGATAGAAGAGAATAACAAGTCCAGAAATAAACCTAAAATTATGTGGTCAATTAACCTTTGACAACAAAGGAAATAATATGCAATGGGAAAAAAAAAACTGTCTCTTTAACAAACAGTGTGGGGAGAACTGGAAAGCTACATGCAAAAGAATAAACTGGAGCACTTTCTTCCATCCTATAAAAAAATAAACTCAAAATGGATTAAGTACCTAAACCTGAGACCATAAAAATCCTAGAGGAGAGCAAAGGCAATAACTTCTCTGACACTGGCCATAGCAACATCGTTCTAGGTATGTCTCCTGAGGCCAGGGAAACAAAAGCAACAACTATTAGGACTACATCAAAACAAAAAGTTTCTGTACAGCAAAAGAAACAATCAATAAAACTAAAATATAATCTACTGAATGAGAGAAGATATTTTCAATGATATACCTCATCAAGGGTTAGTATCCAAAATCAAGACACAAATGTACACACACACACACACACTGGAATGTTACTCAACCTTAAGAAAGAAAGAAATCTTGTCATTTGCCACAACGTGGATAAATCTAGAGGGTATAATGCTAAGGGAGACAAGTCAGAGAAAAAACAGTACCATATGATTTTACTCATATATGGAATTTAAGAAACAAAACCAATGAACAAAGGAAAAACAAAGAGACAAACCAAAAAGCAAACTATTTAGAGTCTGTGGAGAACAGACTGATGGTTATCAGAGGGGAGGTAGGTGGACGGATGGGCCAAAAAGGTGATGGGAATTAAAGAGTACATTCATCATGATGAACACTCAGTAACGTATAGAATTATAGAATCACTACATTGTACATCGAAACTAACACTGTATGTTAACCATACTGGAATTAAAAATTTTAAAATAAAAAGTAAAAAATTATCATAGGTAGGTATATACAGAGATGATAGTGAATGATAAATGGGGACATTCTTGAATATAGAGAACGTATTTCTGGAAGAAAGCCTGAGAAGTTGGTAGTAACTATTGCCTCTAAGAAAGAGACCCATGCCCTGCAATATGTAAGAGGCAGACCTATGTTCCACTGTTCATCTTTCATACTGTTTATTTTCTCTCAGTTCAAGACTGACAAACTCAAACAGCCAGATGGACACAGGCATGCAAATACATACACACATTATATATGGATAGGTAATTCTAACCCTACATTCAATTTATGTGACCAAATAATTTTGTAAAAATGTGGTTATTGCCCTGGAAAGAATGAACCCTAAGTGGTACTATCTTGATTTATTAAAAATATTTATTAACTTGGATAAATTTACATTTTGTTCCCCAATGGAAAGAAATTGAAAAACCTACAATAGCTTGGAAATTTAATATAACATTTTAAATAATTATAAAAAGAAACCATTTATACTGCATGTTTCATAGGATAAAATTTGCTTTTGAAGAAGTGACTCTAACTGAAATGAAGTATTTGAGATCATTTCTCAGTAAGACTAACTATGATTCTAAGATTCAAAAGATTATCCTCCACTGAAATAAAATTTCTCACTTACCAGGTAACCAAGCACCTATGGAAAGAGTATTTTCTTAATTAAAAATGATAGAGTCGAATTTTCCTGGTAGCCGCCGCCTACCGACTGTAGCTTGCAGAGCTCCAGCAAAGAAGAATGGGGGTGTCAGTAAGGAGGTTTCTGTACCATGGCTCGTAGACTGCCTGCAAATCGACCGGTGGTCAAGCACCGAGGAAGCAACCGGCTACAAAAGCCGCTGGCAAGAGTGCGCCCTCTACTGGAAGGTGAAGAAACCTCATCATTACAAGCCCCGTATCGTGGCACTTGGCAAAATCAGTCAGAAACCCCCGAACTTCTCATCTGCAAACTTCCTTTCCTACGTCTGGGGCGAGAAATTGCTCAGGACTGCAAAACAGATCTGCGCTTCCAGAGCGTGGCTTTTCAGGATGCAAGGGAGGCCCACCTGGTGGGCCTCTTTGAAGATGCCAACCTGTGTGCTATGCCAAACATGTAAGTAACAATTATGCCAAAAGACATCCAGCCAGCATGCCGCATACATGGCGAACGTGCTTAAGCATCCACGCTGATGGAAAACATTTCACTCTTTAAAAAAAAAAAAATGGATTGCAAACGGAAAAATAGGGAAGAGATATCAAGTATTGGCAGTTTTTCCATTTTCATTCGTGTGTGCATTTTTAATATAAATGCGGGGACATCAAGCGTTCAGGCAAGTCAAAACGTTTCAGTGAACACATTTCAGCAGTTTAACTTTATAACAATGATAAATAAACCTGTTAAACTTTTCTGGACAATGCCAGCATTTGGATTTTTTTTTTTTTTTAAACAAGTAAATTTCTTTTTGGCGGCAACTAAATAGTGTCTGCAGCATTTTTATCATCCAGTAGATTCCATCCATTCACTATACTTTTCTAAATGAGTTGTCCTACATGCAAGCACACGCTTTTAATGCTGTCTGTCTTCTGTGCTGTTCCTGTAAGTTTGCTATTACGATACATTAAACTCGAAAGAAAGAAAGAAAGAAAGAAAGAAAGAAAGAAAGAAAGAAAGAAAGAAAGAAAGGAAGGAAGGAAGGAAGGAAGGAAGGAAGGAAGGAAGGAAGGAAGGAAGGAAGGAAGGAAGGAAGGAAGAAAAAATAGTCTACAGAGAAGTGCCACTTAAAACTTATGATAATTCTAACTGTATTAACCACAAGGAAAACTGAAGGTAATTGCTGTCATTTATATGAGAAAAAAGACCACACTGAAAAGTTATTTCGGATGATATCAGAAAAAGAAATCTTCAGAAAACTACCAGGTACCTGGTGTAAGAGACAAATACTGTTAAGAATCCAATTAACGTAGGTGTGCCTGGCTGGATCAGTCAGGGAAGTATGTGACTCTTCGTCTCAGGGTTATCAGTTCAAACCCCACTCAGGGTGTAGAGCCTAATTTAAAAAAAAACTGATTAATGTTCATATATACAAAGAATATTTTTTAAAATTTTGGTATAATGTACATGAATATATTTTAAGTAATTTTACTTTAGCAAATCATCATTAACTGAACAATTTGTGATATGTTATGCAATAAAACCAATTTGGGCCAACAAACATTTTAAATTATTATTTCAAATTATACAATTCCAATGGCTTTTATTACTTCCTTTTATTCCCAGTGTCGTCCTTGTTTAGAGCACATAGTATATGATCACACTACTGGGTGAGAACCAAAGACATTAATCAGCTTAGATAACACGGACCTGATTTTGTTACCTTTTAGGCAGTACCACCATCTCCGTATCTATTATGATAGATAATATGTGAGGAGTTTAATAGGGATGTCAGAGTATTTTGAGATTTTTCCATAAATCACTAGCCATCAAGAACAAGGTAAAAGCATTCCAACTCTCGGTGAGAAAAATATTTAGGGATCACTGCCCATCTGTTTCTTTGATTCATAAATGCTGGATTTAAAATTAAAATTGTAGGGGTGCCTGAATGGCTCAGGTCATGATCTCATAGTCAGATGGAGCTCCCTCAAGTCATGGAGTCTTTGGGCTCAGCGCTGACAGGTGGAAGCCTGCCAGGGACTCCCCCTCTCCCCTGTCTCCCCCTCACAGGTACTCACATGCTCTCAAAATAAATAAATTAACTTTTAAAAATAAAATTATTTAAAAAGGTAAAATAAAATTAAAATTGTATGTCAAGTTGCTTCATCTTCATTCAGCAGGATTCTATTTTTTTTATAGTTTATTTATTTTTTTCGAATTTACATCCAAGTTAGTAAGCATATAGGGCAACAATGATTTCAGAAGTAGGTTCCTTAATGCCCCTTACCCATTTAGCCCATCCCCGCTCCCACAACCCTTCCAGTAACCCTCTGTTCTCTATATTTGAGTCTCTTATGTTTTGTCCCTCTCCCTGTGTTTTTATTATTTTTGCTTCCCTTCCCTTATGTTCATCTATTTGACAACACCCAAAGTATGGAAAGAAGGATTCTATTTAAAAAGCATGTTCCAAGGAAGATTCCCTCGGAGAAACCCATGTAAGGAAGAAAGCACAATTGAAGAAATACGTAAACCAATGGTATAGTTAAAGAAAAATACAACCTGGCTACATAGGGTTTCTCTTAGGACCACAAGGAAGGTTCAATTAGGAAAACTATAAATTTACTATATAAAATGAAAAACCTCATATCCATGTTCATAGGACAAAACCAGTATTCTTTCTTTCAAGAGATGCAGTATAGGAAAAATGTTTATGTTAACATGGTAAATCAAACCATCACTAGGTCTAAAGTTAAAATACTAGAAGCACACTTTAACGTTGGAAGATAAACATCATGCCCACTCTTTAACAATTCTCCCACTCTTTAACAGTGTATGTTAATATATTGAGTAGACAAAAACAGAGAAACAAGAAAAGAGGGAGATCGAGAGGAAAACTCATGGAACAATACCCTGGATTAGGGGTCACCAAACTTTTTCTGTTAAAGAACATATAGTAAATATTTTATCTTTGACACTCCCTGTCAGAGTACTCAACTTTGCTGTTAGAATTCCAAAGTCACCATAGACAATACATAAGGAATTGAACACAGCTGCACTCCATCCAGCAATCTCTATTTACAGACACTAAAATTTGAACTTCATCTGAGTTCTACATGTCAAAAAATATCATTTTCCTTCACTATTTACACATGTAAAAATCATTCTTCATTCCTGAGCTGTATAAAACAAAACAAAACAAAACAAAACAAAAAAAAAAAAAAAAAAAAAAAAAAACAGGTAGGTCAGATGTGGTGAACCTGTCCTGCACTTTAATAGTAATTAACTCAAGGAAGTAGAACTCAGTCAGAGCTGTATTTTGGAGGTGGGCTGAACAGACAAAGGCAGGGCTGGTGAATGACGAACAGAATTCTACTTTTTATTTTGACCCCAGCACTGTACTTTAAAAAATGTTTTACCACAACCATGTACTGTAAATTTTTTTTTAAATCTAACTATTAGATAAATATCAACAAACTCATCCAATTGCCTGTTTTCCTATTTTTGGCATAGTAAAGTCATCAATTTATAAGATTAGAGAAGTGTTAAATCTTAAAACAGCATTTTTATTTCTCTTTCTCTCAGGAAAAAAAAAAAAAAGATCCACACTCTGTTAATTATTTTCCTGTAAACAGAGGAACCCTGAGGAATTTCTGTGTGCTTTCTATCTAATCTGCAAGCCTCACTTAACTTCCAGCAGGAACAAGAACAATGGCAAACACACAGTACCTACATTCATACAAGTTCCTTTCTTCCTTCCCCCACCTTTGGTGTTGAACTCCAGCCACACATTAAATTACCTCGGGAAGCGAAAAAAGGTACAAGAGAAAAAAGCCCAAAGACAGTATCTAGACTCGTTTTACGACGACATTCAATCTTAATTTAGAGAAAAAGAAAAAAGCTTTCTGGTATAAGAATCCTGAGAACTGCAAAGTAATACCGGTTTTTCAGACAAGCCTATTTTTCTAAGTTTGCAGGTGACTGTGATCTTGTTTCAATGCAGGTGGGGCTGTTGATCAGGTGTGTGTGTGTGTGTGTGTGTGTGTGTGTGTGTGTGTCTATAAATGCACACCCATTTTTAACCAGAAATATCCAGAATATACTTCCAACAAGACCACATGCTAGTTCAGGTAAGCAAGCAAAATTTCCAGATTAATTAATCTCTGGTCAAGCTCAGTTACGTTTACATGATCAATGTGTCACTATTCCTAAGTGAGGTCTTCAGTTGTGGGTGAGGAAAGTTAAATGAAATTGCAGTAGTCTTCTTTAACTGAACTGGATTTCCTCTGCTAACTTCCTATTTTTATTCTCTACTTTCATTAATGATAGTATAATAAACTGACATTAGCCAAAATGACCCTTTAAAAACTATTCTACAAATAACAACTGTTCCTGTTTTTTAATTGTTTTATTTTAAAATAGAGATTTTTAAATGTAATATTTAAGTAAATGACTTGTATTAAAATACTTTTGAAAAGTAAAATACTAGAGACAGAATAAACATTCTATTTTACCAAGTGAAGTATTATGAATCCAAAAATAGTAATATATGAATTGATTTGCTCGGTCATAGAATGTATTTGACATCTGTTTTACAACTCATCAGCATAAAATGAAAAACCACTATTTTAATTTTTTAAAGTGTAACAGTCTTTGACAATAATACAGCATAACTTCAATTTTGAAAAAAAGATGGTTTCCCACTCAACTCTAAATTTAGCAGCTTTAAAATATGAAAACAGTGACATTATTCTTTCTCTCTTCTGATATATCGATTCTGATAGAGATTTAATACAGATTTGATATAGATTTCGCCTACTTAGCTCTAACTCTACCATCGAGAGCCCTTTTTAAGTGTTTTCGCCTCATTCACTTTTTCTTAGCACTTCTTTGCATACAAAACCCTAGAAAGAATCTTAAGGCAATTAGGAGCTTTATTCCCCAGGACAATGAACAGAGGCACATAGAAATTTGCATACCATTTCAGGGCTTTTTGAGCCTTCTACCGCAGCTCTGACACAGACCATCAAGAAGCCCACTGGATCCAGGTAAAGACTCTGCCCTTGATGACTGCTTCCCTTTCTCCATGGCAACTTAAACTTGACAGAGAGCCTGCGGTCTCCTCACACTGGACTTTGTGCTCCAGATTCAAGTGTCCCTACCCCCTACTAAATCTACCCTTTTATTTCTGTCTTTAAGGTATAAGATGACCAGTCCATAAGGTAAAGGTGGCATTCTGAAATGTATGGTATAGGTTATAGAAGCCGAAATGGAGATTCTTATCAGGTGTCATGGTTACCATTTAACAGGGTTTTCCGATGTTTGAACACAAAGAAATCATGTTCATTTTTTTCTCTTTTTTTTTTTCAACGTTTTTTATTTATTTTTGGGACAGAGAGAGACAGAGCATGAACGGGGGAGGGGCAGAGAGAGAGGGAGACACAGAATCGGAAACAGGCTCCAGGCTCCGAGCCATCAGCCCAGAGCCTGACGCGGGGCTCGAACTCACGGACCGCGAGATCGTGACCTGGCTGAAGTCGGACGCTTAACCGACTGCGCCACCCAGGCGCCCCAAAGAAATCATGTTCAAATGCAGGCTCTGATGCAGGGGTGCCTGGCTGGCTCAGTTGGAGGAGCACGTGATTCTTGATCTTGGGGTCATGAATTCAAGCCCAACATTGGGTATAAAGATGACTTAAGTCAACTTAAAAAAAAAAATGGGTCCACTGCAGATTAGGGACAGAAGTAATTTAAATAGAGCCAATCTGGAGTGGTGACCATGTTCAATCTGGAGGAGTTCTAAAGGGATTCACTGCTGGCAAGGGGAGATATTAGAGTGAGAAGAACAACTTTAAAGAAGGACAGCATTCTAAGTCGAAAAGGCAAAGGCTGAGTAACTGTTGGAAGGATTACAAAGATAAGTGACCACAAAAAAACTCAAGAATGACAGTCCTCTGAATTCCATTTTAAGCAATGTTTGCTCATGCCTACTCTTATTATCTTGGTATAGATTTAAAAGGAGGTTTTAATCTATTCAATCAAGAAGAGTCAAAAAAAAAAAAAGTCAAAAGAGTGTTTTTGCATGCCAGGAGTCACCTTTGCATTGCCCCTCACAGTTGCAAGGCCTTTAATAAGCATCATCTTATTTGAGTTTCATGCCTTGCAGCCAGAAGCAAACTTTTGGTGTCCTGGTTCAGTTCTCTTTCAATTTCATTGTACTGTTCCCAGCAATCCCAGGATGTGGCTTTTCACCAAGTGGACTCGAACTGAGCTGATGATATTTTTAAAATACTTTTTAACTAAAATGTGAATCCAAGTTCTAACTGGTTGCTCCATGTCAACTGACATAAACAGACCCATCTGTCACCATAGGTTTGTTCTGACTTTTAGTCAATGTCTTTTAATAACAGCCTGAAGTAACCTACTAGATTCTAACAATGATTTGCTATCATCTAGCTTCTTGTGAGAAATTTTTGGACCAGATTTTACGTTACATGTAGCTTCCTTCCTCCGCTTCGCCCTCATCACACTTCCTTCTAACTTTGTCTTTGCTCTCAGTAAGGAAAAGAGAACTCCCCTGACACTCTCAGGTGGTATTGGGATCTCATTTTATTTTCTCAGCTATGTCATTTAGATTGTTTGAAGATACCTAGTCTCTTATCCATAGCCTACTTAAAAAGAAAATTAACTGGAATAATGTGTTATGTACTACCTCCAAATGGCGGGGGGGGGGGGGGGGGGGGCGGGGGGGGGGGGAGGCAGAAATCAGAAGTCAGATGTTTTTAAAGGACTGATCAACAACAATTGAAAGACAGTAACAGTTTGTTCCATCTTTGATAAAAATAGCGAAGAATTGATTTGTTTGCCTACAGCTTCGGTAACCAGAGTCCTGGAAAATAATTATTGACTGGCAGGTCATAATGATATTCTAAAACCAACTAAGACCCCTGAAAATCTGCTCCAATTCCCTGACCTGTATTTATTAAGAAAATACTGTAGAATGATTTTATAGAAGGGTCTGCAGGGAATTATCCTTTATCCACCTGCTAAGAATTTCAGTTCATCAAGTATTTGCTATATTGATTCCAGTTAACAGCTGCAGTGATTTTCGACCTCATAATCTAAATTTGTCATTGGTTCTATGTTTAGAAATCACTTGTTTTTTAAAAAGGAAAAAACACTTCTATTTTATACTTAGTGTTTTACCTTGACCTAGGCAACAAACACATGAATCTTCATCTATAAAGAGATATTATATAAAGAAAATTCTCAAAATTGATTCCTACATCTCCATGTAAAAGAAATAGGAATAGAATCATTTGTCTCCACATAGCCAATTCAAAAATCAGCAGTATGACATAAAACACTTGACCACTCCTTGAAATGGTAACATCAATGGACCAAAGAGAGAACAACAATGGCATCATTTTAAATTCTAAAATACTGACTTTCTTCCCAAGTTCATTCATTGATACAACTTCACAGTTGTATTAATCACAAGCCAATTATCCATCTGTGTTCAGCCAAGTTAATTCTACTTCAGTTTAACAGCCACAGAAACTCCATACTTAAAAAAGCAATAAACTTTTGCAAAATAAATTCAAAAAGGGAAATACTTCCCTAAGTATAATTTACCAGGCATCTCTGTATATGAACACAATAGTTTTAAAACTGTGAGCTCAGTAACCTTAATGTACCAAAGATTAAACTAGTTGTTACCCTTAAAGACCCCCCAGGACAGAGTTAAACTGCATGGGGTAACAGAGGGCACCAATATTCTGCGTATTCACTTTCAAATGTCCATTAAACTTTTTGGTAAAATTTGTGAGTAATACATTAAAAATGTGCCATAAATCTTAAACAACTTGATGAGTATGCTATTTCAATTAAGAAAGTATTTTACTGGAAAAAATGCCTGACATCATCTGGAAACTCCATTAAGAATTGTTTGGGTGAGGGGGGCACCTGGGTGGCTCAGTTAGTTAACTGTCTGACTTGGTTTTGGCTCAGGTCATGATCTCACAGTTCCTGAAACTGAGTCCTGCATCGGGCTTGCACAGACAATACAGAGCTTGCATGGGATTCTCTCCCACACGTGTTCTCTCTCTTGTTCTCTCCAAGTAAATAAATAAACTTTAATTTATAAAAAGAATTGGGGCAACTGGGTGGTTCAGTCAATTAAGTGTCCACCTCAATGTTGGCTCAGGTCATGATCTCATGCTTCATGGGATTGAGCCTTTTGTCAGGCTCCAGTGCTAATGGCACTTTTAGCTTGGGATTTTCTCTTCCCTCTCTCTCTGACCTTCCCTGCTCATGTTCTGTCACACACCTGCTCTCAAAATAAATAAACTTAAAAAAGAAAAAAGCTGGTTTACACTTGGTTGAGCATTTTACCATCTAGCAGCATGTAGGAAACAAGTGACAAAATGAAGCCCAGAAAGCAGAGTCTGAGATAGTGTACAGAGTAGCATATGGAGACCCTCAGTGCAGAGGACAGCACCCAACAGTTATGTATGTTAGGGACAAAATGGAAGATTAATTGGAAAAAGGTAATAACTGGTTCAAGAAAAAAAATATTGAGCCCCCAAATCCTAACTTCCTTTTGAATCAAAAGAACTGCTCAGCACTCGGCCCAGCATAAAACAGGTACTCAGGAAACACATACTAGAAAATAAATAACATCTCAGAAGACAGATCAGCATAGCCAGAGCTGGAGACAGAATTATGGTAAAGAACAGAAACTCTGTACCACTTTCAGCCTACTGTTATTATGAGACACAGTGTATAAATATAATTATACTACAGTATGGCTTCCCTACAAGGCCATGAATGAATTGAGAGCAGACATTATATTGTTTTACATTTGTACACCCAGTGCTAAGTGGACTAAGGCCTATGGCAGACATTCCTTTAATGTTTGTGGAACTAAGCTGAATAGGGAGCAGAGAAAATTAATTCTTTTCACTGCTGAAGTTCCAGCAATGCATAAGATTTGCAACAGGACAGGGAAAGTAAGTAGGAGCACAGTCTTAGAGGCTATTTCAAGAGTAACGCTTACCTAATGCAAAATGTGATGTGAAGTTACTTCAAAGGTTCAGGTAAAGCTGTGAAGAAAATCTTCTGGGATTTGTACAGATAGCAAGGAATTTTCATTAAGGTGGGGCACTAAACTAATAGAAGAGGTCTTGCAATGTTAAGATTTTGAAATCAGGTAAAATGAATCAGTTACACTGCTAATAACAGAGTGTAAAATAGTGTAACCACTTAGAAAAATGGTCTTTTCATTTCTCCAAAGATTCAGTGTAGACTTAGCATTTGATCCAGCAATTCCCTTGTAGGTATACACACAAGACAGGAATGAAAACATATATTCACACTGAAGCTTGTACACATATGTTCATAGAAGCAGGATTTATAGAAGCCAAAAAGCAGGAAAGAAGCCAAATGTCCATTAACTGGTGAATGAATAAACAAAACATGGTATATCCATATAATGGATTATTTGGCCATATAAAGGAATTAAGTCAATATTAGCCACAACACAAATAAACCTTGGAAACATTCCATTAACTGCAAGTGCCTGTCACAAAAGACTGCATCTTGGGAGATTCCATTTACATGAAATATCCAGAAAAATAAAATCCATAGAGACAGAAAGTAGGTTAGGTGTTTCTTAGGGCCAGGGGAAATGCAGAGATTACGTAGTGATAGTTTAGGAGTACAGGGTTTCTGGGGCCCCTGAATGGTTCAGTTGGTTGGGCATCTGACACTTGATTTCAGCTCAGGTCATGATCTCCTGGTTCCTGGGATCGAGCCCTTTGTCAGGCACTGTGCTGTTGGCATGAAGCCTGCTTGGGATTCTCTCTCTGCCTCTCTTTCTCTCCCTCTCTCTCTCTCTCTCTTTCAAAATAAATAAACTTAAAAAAAAGAGTACAGCATTTCCTTTTAAGGTGACTAAAATGTTCTAAAGTTATGACAGTGATGGTTGCACAACTCTGTGAATATACAAAAAAAAAAAAAGCACATACTTTCAATGGATGAACTGTATTAATGCATGATTATTTTAATAAAGTTGTTGCCAAAAAAACAAGGAAACAAAAACAAACCCATCAGCAAAGTTAAGCAATCATGTTTGCCTTGCTTCCTAATTCTGCTTCTTAATTCCTGGCCATCTTTCAACCATGATATCAAAACCAGAAAGCACAGTTTGACAACAATTAAAATATACAGTTGGGTGTCCAAACCAGTCTGCAACTCTATTTTCAAATTAATTCAATGTTTCTCATCTGTAGTTCGAGATATTTCCTGAATATACTGTGCAATATTTTTGAATGTTTTGTGCATTCTTCTCAATGATTTTATTCTTTAATCTCATAACTTTCCCAACTACTTGTTTCACTTTTTTAAAGCCTAGTGGATTCTCTCTCTCTACTCATTATGTTCTGTTTCCCTCTCCTCCATTCTTCTGGAGGCTTCTGAAGCATATTTGTTTATTGTGTCTCTCAACCATGAAATTCCCTCACCAGACTTTTTCCATGTCAGAGCTCAAAGTAAAATTAGGAATTTGTTTCAACATTATCTATTCTGACTTTGAAAGGGCCAACATCTCTTGTCACTCAAGATATAATGGCACTGTATAGTATAGTCCAAAGCATTCATGTTTACCAAGTATGCAAAGATTATCTGTTATTTCCTCCTGTAAATTCTGAAAGTCAGACCTTCTGCATGGTCCAAAGATGTTCTCTCAATCACCACTAATTAAAACAGCACTGAATGAGCACTGACATGGGCCTGGAGATTTGAAAAACTCACAAAACCTCAGCACTGTCATCAGCAAGGACACCATCTCTTTCTATCTAGTTATAATTATGTATCCTCTATACCATCACACAATTGCTTGCTAACTTAGTTAACTGTCTGTAGATAGACACCTGCTTATCACAATGCCCATTTCAGAGCTCTGCCGTGGTCCTGAGTTAATGTATTTAGTTCTCTATTCTGTTTTAGGATGGAGAGATGGCATCATTTGGATATAGTCATATGAAGAAGGTCTTTTCATATTCAAAAAAGGTAAAACACCCCCAGTTATTTTTGGTAGATGATGTAAGACACCTTCTCATACAACAACTAAAAACTAGTGTGTCCACTTTTAAAGGGATACAGGTATTTGCTCTGCTATAGTAAGCTGTTTTGACTAACAGTTGCCACTGGCATTTTTTTATAGACAAGATCTCTATCCACATTTGTATTGATTTCTTAATTACCCAACAAACTTTTATTGAAGTATAGTTGACATAATATTATATTACTTTCAGGTGTATACAGTAATGATTGAAATTTGTATATAACACAATAAGATCACCACATCAAGTCTAGTTAACACCCAAGAAGCAAGCTTTTGAATATAAGGTGCATAAACAAAACAGCATCATTCAATTAGGTATTATGCAAGCTTAAATAGAAAAATAGTTTCAGACCAGCAGTTATAAAAAGCCTGTCTGATCATCAGAACAATTCAGAGAGCTTTCTCTCTAACTGTTATTCAAAGTAGATCGATCAGTCAAGTACTTACTGAGTATCCAGTGCTATGTGCCAATCACTGTTCTCTGCTCAGTGACTAAGTGACACCATTTTTATCCCTGAAGATCAATTAAATGGGTATGGAGATAGGAAACTTTCAGTTTGAAAAACTCCAAGAATTTATCAAGTATCCAAATAACACTCAATTTCAATACTCTTTAAGTGTATTTATTTATTTTTGAGGGATAGAGAACCAGCAGGGGATGGGAGGAGAGAGGGGGGTAAGAGGATCTGAAGGAGGCCCTGTGCTGACAGCAGAGAACCTGTCATGGGGCTCAAACTCATGAACCGTGAGGTTATGACCTGACCTGAAGTCAGACGCTTAACCGACTGAGCCACCCAGGTGCCCCTCAATTCCAATAAATGAAGAGGCATAGATTCCAAATGAGAATTGACTAAAACACTGGACAATATTACAGAAGGGAAAAGGAGAAGTCTATAGAGTCATCTCATTTTCAAATAGGTATGTAACAAACAAAGAACAATCAGCATGGGAGGGCAAGTATTTCTTTGAGATCCTAATTTCATTTCTTTCAAATATATACCCAGAAGTAAAATTGCTGGATCACAGAGTGACTGTTTCTTGTAAGAAAGTAAAACTACATTAACTTCCTTCCCATTAAACATACACAATTCCTTCTCATAATTTACACATTTACATAAACACATAAACACACCCATATCCATTATTATATATACAAATCCATATGTACATTCAGTTATGTGAACTGACAACCTCTGGAAGGAACTGTAAGAAATGTTAACATCGCTTACGCTTGGAAGGCAGGAATGGGAAGAATTTTCACCATTTTAACTTGAATTTTAAACTATCTGCATTTGTAACCTATTTTTCATGTAAGAATTTTAACAGATAATTCACCAAAGGATGCTGATAAGCAACTAGACTTGACAAGCTCTAGTTTTAGACCCTCAGATGTTCAGCCACCAACAATTTTTGCCCTTTCTCACAATCTGCTGGGCTAATTCATGAGATGTTAGATGAGTGGGCACCTATTTTTATTTAGTTTGTGAGCTGATAATGACAAGTTTTGCCTTAAATTTTTTTTTTTAAATCAAAAGAACCCAAGGAATATAGTCAGTGATATTGTGGTAGCAATGTAATGGGATAGATGTAGCTACCCGGATGGTGAAAGTAGCAACGTGTAAACTTGTCACATCACTAAGTTGTACTGAAACTAGCTTAACATTGTGTGTCAGCTACACTCCAATTTTTAAAAATCTAAGATTTTTTTTGAAAAGAATATTTTGTGGCACATGAAAGTTACACGTGTGACATTGTGTTACATGTGTAACAAATCCTTTTACTATAACAAAGTAACACTCTTGTTGTTACGTATTGTTCATGGCTGCTTTTTTACAATAATAGCAGAGGTGAGTAGTTGCAAATGGGACCATAAGGACCTGTAAAACCTCAAATATTTACTATCTGCTTCTCCACTTACAATGTTTTTAAGCTATTTTTTAGACTTCTCTACTTCAATATCTACCAGAAATAGAAGCACTTCTTGCTTGTCCTGAAATGAAATAGAGCCTAGGTTTAAATATCTGAACAACCCATTGACAGTTGAACTCTTAAGAGTGAGTAGGACGTGGTCTTGATAAATTTTTTCTTGGACTCCAATTGCCCAGAAATCTGATGCTGAAATTAGTTCTCCAAGAGTTACATCAGTGCCTTTTCTTTGTATACAAGACACAAGACACAACACCGTGTTCCCGGCTGTGGGGCACGTGCTGGGAAGAAATGGTAGCTCAAGTTCAGGAATCAGACAGCCCCATGCTATCACACTATTCTGTGCCTCAAGACACCTATATCTACCAAAGCTTAACTTGAGAAAGAATTATCTAGTAGAAAGATTACTACTTAATGTTTGGGAGGTCTGAGTTCTCTATTTGCCTAAAATGTCAATATATATTCTTAGGCTTAGTTAAAAAAAAAGGGGGGGGGGGGGCAGGAATAATATGTCATTCATCAGATTTCCAGGCTTTTCACCCGTAAGTATGAAATTGTTGGCAAATGCTAGCTTTCTTTTCTTTTAATTTTTTTATTGTTTATTTATTTTTGAGAGAGAGAGAGAGAGGAAGTTTGACCAAGGTAGGGGTAGAAAGAGACAGACACAGAATCCGAAGCAGGGTCCAGACTCTGAGCTGTCAGCACAGAACCCAACGCGGGGCCTGAACTCAAGAACTGTGAGATCATGACCTGAGCCGAAGTCACACGCTCAATGGACTGAGCCACTCACCCGCCCCGGCAAATGCTAGCTTTCTATCTACATCATAAATCTGAAAAGCTAAGTTGTAAGATTCATTCTTAACTAAAATTTATTTTTGCTCCAAGTTACAGAATTAATTATCAAGAATTCAAAGTTTCTTATTTAGAAATTTAAAAAAATTAGGGTTACTAAATTAACTAAAAAAATTAGACTAAATTAAAAAAAATAGGGTTACTAAATGACAAGTCATTTATGACTACTTCTGTTATTTTTGAAGACTTATGCTTAAAATATATATACTCCACAGTCCCTTTTTGTACCCAGAATGCCGTGAAAAATAAAGAAACATTTTTGGGGCATGTGGGTGGCTCAGTTGATTAAGTGTCCAACTCTTGATTTCGCCTCAGGTCATGATCTCACAGTTCATGAATTCGAGTCCCTCCTTGGGCTCTGTGCTGACAGCAACAGAGCCTGCTTGGTCTTCTCGCTCTCCCTCCCTCTCTACCACTTCTCTCACTCTCAAAATACATGTAAATTTTTAAAAAATAAAAAAGCATCTTATATATGCAAATCATTCTTTCTTTATCATTCGCTATCGTTAAAATTCTCATCTTTGTGTTACCTTAAAGAGAAGGATAGTCAGTTAGCTACCAAAAAATTCTTCAGGGATGCCTGGGTGGGTCAGTCAGCTAACCATCTTACCCTTACTGTCCCTAGCATCTCTCTCTCTCTCTCTCTCTCTGCCCTTTCCCCATCAAATAAATAAACTTAAAAAAAAAAAAAAACTTTTCAGAAGGCTAAAATCAAATGGATACTGAAAAATGTCTAGAGAAATAACTGTTACTGAGACTGCTTCTATGTTGTGAGTTGTTACAAGAACGAAAACGTGAAAATCATCAGCTCTTTCGTAAAAACTTTTTTAAAACCCCAAATAAAAACTCTGACTCTTGAAATCTTACACCAGATGTTCAGTGAAAATGATTATTTTGTTCATATCCTTTCATCTCTGGAGACAGATTTGATTCTTATTTTTTTTTTAGCTGTACTACAATGTACTAAAGAATGACCGGGGTGCCTGGGTGGCTCAGTCAGTTAAGATGGTGACTTCAGCTCAGGTCACGATCTCATGGTTCAGAATTCAAGCACTGCATTGGGCTTTGCACTGACAGTGCAGAGCCTGCCTCTGATTCTAGGTCTCTCTGTCTCTCTCTCTCTCAAAATAAAATAAACTTAAAAAAAAAAAAATAGGGGTGAGGGGTGCCTGGTGAGGGGTGCCTGGATGGCTCAGCTGGTTAAGTGTCTGATTCTGGATTTGGGCTCAGGTCATGATCTCAGGGGTCATGAGTTCGAGCCCCACATCAGGCTCTCTGCTGTCATTGCAGATCCCCGCTTTGAATCCTCTGTCTTGCTCACTCTCTGCCTTTCCCCTGCTTGCCCTTTCTCAAAAATATAAACATTAATAAACAAATGAATGAATGAATGAATAAATAAATAAATAAATAAATAAATAAATGGAATGACCTGGTGAGCTTGTGAAGCTATAGATCCCTAGATCCTTCCTCCAGAGATCCTGATTGGGTGCGTCTGGAATGGAGCCAGAGAACTTGCATTTCTGATGAGCTGTGTGGTGTTAACTCCCAGTTTTGGGGCCATGTTTTGAGTACCACTACAACAGACTACATTGCTATGATGCGTCAATCAAATTTTACTTTGTGTCTTGTATGAAGTCCAAAAATTTAAAACTTCATTGTACATTTTGACTCAAATTGCTTAATTCTATACTCTCGGTTCAATAAGAAGGCACTAATGGTTATTCACCACCTGGAGGTTTGTCGATACTGCCCAAGATCATTTTAGCTCCTTCTATCTTATGGGATTTCCAACATGAGTTGGAAAAAGTGACCTTATAAGAATTGTTAAGAAGGCCCTCACCAAACCCCCCGCCGCCACCACCACCGAAAAATGGCAAATGCTAAAATACAACCATTTTACTAAGCCTCCTCAAGACTACAATGATTGTTAGCAATCTATTCAATGTATTGATATTACATGTCCTTAGAATTTTATGTCAAAGTTTAAATGCAAACAAGTGCAAAATACTAGTTTTATTTTCCTGTTATATTGAAAGTATCCTTATTCTGAAAACTAACTGGCATTTTGTTTCTCTCCACAGCACTAAAAAAATTGTTTGCCCAAAATTAAGAAACACAAGAAATGGCTCAGATTAACAACTTCATGCTGAATATCATGATACATGACCTCTACAATCTTTTCTTAATATCACAATTCAATGGAAATTTTGAAAAATGTTTTGCTATTATTAAACCCCCCCCAAAAGATACAAAGTGTGGGTTAATACAGAATGACAATTATAATTGTCAACGGTCAAAATATACAATCTACTTAAAATTTTGTTCACATAAAATATTTTCAAAATGAATTGTCAAAAACAATCCAATCCAATAACATGTTTTCCTTCTCCCACTAGCATGAGACCGCTGATAAGAATTTATCACCTGATGGACAATATGTGCCTAGAATCATGTTTGTAGTTATGTATGTGATGTCTCATTCCATCAGTTTTACAAACTCAGTAGCATCATAATTTTTTTTTTTTTCTCATTTTTAAATGCTAGTTCAAGAACTCTTCTTCTTGGAGAGAAGATATTACTAACCCAGTCATTAACTATTTTAAGTTCTATAATCAAAATTCACTGTGTCTGTAATGTGCAAATTTCAAATATATGTTACATTAACTGATGCTATTAAATCAATATTCCAATGTACTTTCAGTCTAGTTCCCAAATTGTAGTGAAGGAGTCAGGACACAATCGAAGAGGATGCAGGTTAACTCGTCATGAATTCACATGCATGAAAACTGATTTTGCTTATATACTGGCCTAACATTTGTTTAGAATAAGAGGCAAGAACAATTTTAGGAACATTTTATTTTATTTTATTTTATTTTTATTTTTATTTATTTATTTTTTTTAATATATGAAATTTACTGTCAAATTGGTTTCCATACAACACCCAGTGCTCATCCCAAAAGGTGTAGGAACATTTTAAATACCACATCAGTGGCTTATTTTTTCTTGGCAGACCTTTCTTTAACAATCAGAGCTGATATAACTGGAAGATACTCTCATAGATTATATACATGTGAACCTCAGGACTCACAGTATCTAAGTCTTCACAAGTTATCTTAAACAGGGCCACAAGCTACTACTGGACTGTGACAGAAGGGTCAGTACTGCCCCACTCACCGGCCACTCACAAAACACCATCACTGGAATTGGTGGTCGTGGTGGAGAATTTCTGAGACACCTCCTAATTTTGTTTTTTTTAACAGAGAAATCCAATACTTTTTATGACGTTTGAATTTGGGACCACCAAAAAGAATAGAACACAGGTTGGAATTAAACCTTAAGAGAGCCAGTCCATTCTTGTGGTATCAAAGGTCACATGTGATTTCCTCAAACTAATAGTAATTCGATCTTTTTATCACTATCAAGTATACGTAGTAACAGAATAATGCCAGTCAGATCCAGCAAAAATGGTACAAAATGATCTGTTAAGACAGATACTCCCTCAAAACCCCTCTGATGAAATTGTTTAACATAAACAAAGTTGATTATCAACTCTGAATGGTCTAATTGCTAAATTTACACGCATGCCATTGGCATAACCTTCTTTAATGTTGTGGGTAAGTTCCCATGTTCTTATAGCTCTTAATGTAAATGGGCCAGTTTCAGATGAAGGTAATATTTGATACTTTCTTTTTACTGATAAAAGTAAATAGATAATATTTTATTTCAGTGATAGAAAAAACATGAACAAAGCATTAAAACATTCAGAGTTGTAGAGGATTACTTTTACAAGGTCAAAAGTCATGAAGAACACTTTGTGGGTTTTTTTTGATGTTCATTTTTTGAGAGAGACAGAGATAGACAGAGAGAGAGTGAGTACACAAGCGGGGGAGGGACAGAGAGAGGGGGAGAGAGGATCCTAAACAGGCTCCACATTGTCAGCACAGAGCCTGATATGGGGCTTCAAGTCATGAACCCCAAGATCATGACCTGAGCTGAAGTCAGATGCCACCAACTGGACCACCCAGGTGCCCTGAAAACCTTTGGTTAATTGACTAATATTAAATGTGCAAAGGTATGGATTTTGTAGCACAACCATTTAGATTTTTAGGTGTTTGCAACATTCTTACGAAGGTAAATGTTTGAGAACAAATGTCAAGATCTGAGCATGACAATTCAGTAGTGTGACTTCTGCCTGCGTTGGTAGTAAAGAAAGCGTGTCATGAGCTGAGGGCTGTGGTGGAAACAGACCCGAAGAGGAGAGGTCAACACTGGCTCTTTCTTTGTCACCTCTGATTCACTCCACCAAGTAATCTCATCTTAACTCCACCCCTCCACGGTATCAAACCTGCTACTATGCGTCCTAAATGATCCACATGTTGCCAAAGCAAATGAGGGCTTCTCTTTCTGCTTATTATCTGAACCTTTAGCAGCGTATGGCAGAGTTAACTATGACCTCTTTTCTTATTCTGAAGTAGACGCTTAAAAACTGATTACAACAAATTAAAGTATGTTTTAAAATTTTAACTACGTATTTATCTTAATTATTGGGTGGATATTTCCTACTTTTGATAATTTTAGGAAAAATGTACCTGCCTTTGGAATATTAAAAACTTTCTTCAATTGCCTAGCGGGAGAGGATTATATCCATTCTGAAATTATCAAACATCCAACCACCAACTCAATTCTTCACACGAAGTTTCAGGAGGATCACTACCATGTCTTGCATTCCTTTAAATAACACCCTCCAAAATTCTAATTTTTTATGGGAAAAAAAAAATCTCATGATCAGCTGGGAAAATTCTCATTACTAATGGAAATCTCATCATCAGCTGGGAGTAATTTTCCCAAGAAAGAATGCTTCCCACAGGGCAGAAATTTTACTAACCTATAGGGCTGAATTGTATTAAAAAATTTGAATTTGATATGAAAGTACACCTTTATATAATATAGGTATCTGACTAGTTTCAATGTTTCATAAGTTTTTTCAGGTTTTATTTGATCCCTATTCTGTTCTTTTAAGTAGACTTTTACCAACTAATCTACTTGGATACAAATGCATTACAAGACCATGAGTACTAGATATCCATGTGTCCTATTTGCAAAACATTATTAAAAATAAATGTTAAGATATCAGAGTGAAATGACATTCTTGGATTTAAAAATTTAACATGAAAGCTAAAGTAATATAGCTGATTCCATTGATGCATACAAGAGTAGAGAGGTGAAAAATGTGAATGGTTGTCTGCAACACACAAAGAGATCAGTTGACAATTTAGTTGCTGTTTTAAAAATTTTTTTAATGAAAAAAACAAAAAAATTAAATTAAATTAAAAAATTTAAAAATTAAAAATTTAAAAATGAAACTGAATAGTCACTTACTTTTCTTCAATTGGTGCAAAAATGTTATGCAATAAATTATTCTTCATCGTAAAAATGAATGTTTCTTTGTAGTTTAATACACATAATTATGAATAAAAGTATAAATATATTAATATTCAAATACATATACATATAATTATTTGATTAGTTTTATTGGTGTGGCCTATAACAAATTTAGCTTCCTTCTCTACCCTACCTACTTTAACAATTAAATTCTATATCCTGGTTGATGTTAAACAACCGATAAACATTGACTACCTGAAATAGTGTGCACAATTCTGTATGTACAGGCAGGTTTATAAATGAGCTGAGCTCTTATCTGCATTTCAAAGAGATAAAACAGTAAAAACATGACATACTCCAAAAGATATTAGAATACGGTTGTAAAGGACATCCCGTTAAATATAAATTAGAAATAAACAACTGTTTAGTACAAGTAGGTCTATGCAATGTTTGGGACATACTTCTAAAAATTTATTCACTGTGTATGTGAAATTCAAACTTATATCAGTGACCTGTACGTTCATTTGCTAATATTGGCAACCCCAGTTTAAAACTACTAAGGGGGCACCTGGGTGGCTCAGGAGTTTTAGCTTCAGCTAAAACTTCAGACAGACTTCAGACCGACTTCAGCTCAGGTCATGATCTCACAGCCCCCGGTTTTGAGCCCCACATTGGGCTCTGTGCTAACAGCTCAGGGCCTGCTTCAGATTCTGTGTCTCCCTCTCTCTCTGCTCCTCCCCCTCTTGTCCTCTCTCTCTCTCTGAAAAACAAATGTTTAAAAAAAAAAAAAACAGTAAGTGCTCCTTCTCCACTGTTTTCCCTTTCTTTGTTGTTTTGTTCTTTTGCCTAAAATGGTGACCTTTCTTTTCTATTTCAAATCAATTTCACAATTGGAGTTCAAAAAAACCCTCATTTTATAGTATTTAAGATTTCCCAGTTATTCAAACATTTAATTTCTATTTTTCATCAGTTACTGTGTATTGCGGCCCAAAAGATGGACTAGGTGAAAATAAGGCAATTTTGTTCTCCTGGGGAGTTCCTAGTCTAGTGATCAGACAGGTGATGGGCACTAACTTGCTCAGTGGTGTAATGGGATGATGCGTGAGCAGAGAAGAGATTGCCCCACCTATAAGTAGAGCTGTCCTTACACAAGATGCAGAATTCGTGAACCTTGAAAGATACAAGACTGTGTTCCACCATTATGGAAATCAGTACGATTTGCTTCATATTTTACAGTTCTACTCCTTAGAACATACTGCAGTTAAATTGAAATAAACTACACAGTCCGTGCATTCATAGACATCCTAATATGGACACATAAGCCCTTTCTGCTGTGTTTAAAAATTGTTTTTTTATGCAAGGTCTTCTCTTTTTCTTTCTCTCTCTCTCTAAATGGAAAGACTTTGAAAGCACAAAACCTAAGTCTCTCTGTCTTCCCCTGCCCTCCACTGCATAATCGTGCATACACACACACACACAAACACCCACTCACAAAATAAATTGTCTCAGTGTTGGGCAAGCATCAACAACAGGATGCTATTAAATGTGTAACTCCCCTGGTGTTTGCAGTGATTAACTTGACAAACACCAATTTATCAACACTTTTTGGTAAAAGAACAAACAAACATGCTGCCCACAGCTTTGAAATCAAGCAAGTAGATTTTTGTTGAGTACTGGCTACTGTAAATTTTATAACTCTACCATAGTATTCCAGGATAGGATACTGGTACAGGTCAAATTTTATCTCCCAAAACTCACAGGTTGAAGTCCTAAACCCGCAGTTTGCCAGAATGTGACCTCATTTAGAAATAATTGCTAAAGGGGACCTGAGTGGCTCAGTCAGTTGAGCATCTGACTTCAGCTCAGGTCATGATGTCGCAGCTCAAGGGTCTGAACCCCACCTTGGGCTTTCTGCTGTCAGCACAGAGCCTGCTTCAGATCCTCTGTCCTCCTCTCCCTCCCCCTCCCCCACTTGAGCTACCTCAAAAATAAACATTAAAAAATAGTCACTGAATAATTCATTAAGAGGAGGTCATAATGGAGTAGGGTGGGCCCCTGAATCAGTATCACTGATGTTTTTACAGAAGGGGGAAATCTGGACACAAACATGCGCACAGAGCCAACTCTGTGACGATGAAGACAGAGTCTTGGCCATACAACAGAAGCCAAGAGACACCAACTATTGCCAGCGAACCATCAGAAGCCAGGAGGGAGGCATGGAACAGATTCTCCTTCACAGCTTTCACAAGCAACCAGGCTTGCCAACACCTTGATCTCTGACTTCTAGCCTCCAAAGCTAGAGACAATAAATTTCTGTTGTTCAAGCCACCCCATATGTGGGACTTTATTACAAGAGCAATGGCAAACCAATTCAGGTTCTAGCCTTTCCCTCCCTTACTTGCGGGATTTCCAAGACTGGAAAGAAAACATCACAACTTCTCGTCACGCACTTACCAAGAAGCCTTGCCAGAATGCAAGAGTTGTTTATTTACAGTAAGTTTATTAGATTCCAATTCTACCCTCCAAACACATTTCTTCCAGGTGAAATGTTATTTCAGTACTCAAGACGGTTTATAAAATTGATGAAGTCGTGCGATGAAAGACCCAAAGTCAATGCTGTGGTTTCAATCCAAAAGCACAAGTCACACCCCGAGAAAAAGCCATTATTTTGGTACTTTCAGTTATGATGAAAGCAGACAGGAACAGAACCTCTCCTGCACTCTAGGGCTGTGCTAAAGTCTGTTCCTGGATCATCTCCTTAATTGATCACAAATATTGTTATCCTCATTTTACTTCTGGGTTAGCCAGGGCCTGAAGATGTTTAATAAGTAGGTTTAAAAAAAAAAAGTCACACAGGTAATTAGTGGAGCCAGTAGTCAAACCCAGCACATCTGGCTCCAGAGTCAACACCCTGAAATGCCATGCCACTCTGCTTTGGATTTGTAGATTGTGAAAAATGCAGTATTTAATCAAAACTAACATCGTGTCACAACCAAAAGTCTTCAGAGTATGTCCTTTATAAAAGAAGGGCAGTTCACATGCTTTCAGTTAACTTTGTATAGAAAAATCACAGGCAGTCTCACTCACCCTTTCCAGCATTGAGATTCCACCCCAAACCCAAGGACAAGTTTCTGCCAACTTTTGGTGACTCAGTGAGGCTCCATCTGAGAATTGTAGGAGCCATGAGAGGAGGCACAGGAGAGCATGACTCCAATACCCTCAACACACTCCCTCAATAAAATCCCTGATCTAAATGACCCAGTATTCTTACTTTATACACTATATGCACAGGAAAATTGTAAAGAGGACGGTTACCTTTGGTAGCATTCTTCCCTTCTCTTGAAGACCTCTTCCGGAGTTACATATTGCCTTCAACATCAACTACTATCCAGAGCCCCTCCTTGTAGAACGGCTCCAGGGAAAGCCTTACTTCAGCAACTTTGGCTCTCGAGATGTTTGTGATTAATACTTCCACCTGAGCTTCCATATTTAACAAGGGAAACCTGGAAATTTCAAAGCGCTAAAGGTTCCAAATACTAACAATAGTGGGCTTTCAACTACTTCTTAAAATCACCTGTCTACCTAAAAACATTATCTTTTATCATATTGAAGTAACTTCTTCCCGTTGCATTAATCCTAAGGGGCACTTAAGAATTTTATTTACATTAGTCATGTAACTCTTTGGTCTCCTAAGAAAAAATTGGGAGTAAAGCGATGTGTGCCATAAGAGCAGGTTAACTTGATTTACTTTTGTACTTCTATTTGGCAAATAACCTGTACAAACCACCCAATCATCATAGACAATCCTGTCTCTTGCTTCAGTCATGTTAATACCAGTCTAAAATCTTCATAAAAATTCCTTGGTAATTTGTTTAAAATTTTTCAAACTCTAAAACGTAATGACTAGTCATCTTTCTATCTTTGTTTTGTATTGAAGTCTTCCCAAAGAAGGGCAATCTCAGAGGCAAGCCCTTCAGGAGAACGCTTTATGTGATGTGAAATTCTGAAATCCTGGTATTTTTATCTTCTGGAGAGCTGCTTCAAAAAGCAATGGCAGCTCCTTCAAGAACGATGCTCCACTACAAATTCATTTTCCAGATTCTATACATTTACGTTAAGTAGCAAAAGCAAGCATTTCAAGGAGAACCCTAAATGTCTTGGTCAGTTAAAATGAGAACTTATGGTGAATTAAAAAGACAAACCACTGGGGCGCCTGGGTGGCTCCGTCGGTTTAGCGTCCAACTTCGGCTCAGGTCATGATCTCACGGCTCTTGAGTTCAGGCCCTCGTCAGGCCCTGTGCTGACAGCTCACAGCCTGGAGCCTACTTCGGATTCTGTGTCTCCCTCTCTCTCTACCCCTCCCCCGCTCATGCTCTCTGTCTGTCTCAAAAATAAATAAACATTACAAAAATATTAAAAAAAAAAAAAGACCAACCACTTTGAGTAGAGCATCCTTTTTTGCTATCATTCTTTCTCCCAGTAAAGATCTCTCAGCGAATGTGGCCAGTCAGACCTGTTGTGGTCATTGCAAAACTTGAGGTGATTTATTCTTTTCTTTCATTCGTTGCATTAGATCATTAATGTGAAGAATTCAAACATGCACCCATATACCCAAAGCTGACGGTAACTTTTAGCCTCCGTTTGACCCAATTACTGTAAAAAAGATTTCTCTAAGAGAGCCTGAAAGTAATCTTTACAGGTTGTGAAAATGTACACACCCGTATGTAATTTTATCAGGAAATCTTAGCAGGGGGCAGCTCAAACAAAGCAGGGCTCCTTAGCGTCAGCTGCCTTCACTTAGGAGCAGGAGGAACAGGATACCAGCCTGTATCCGTCTCCTTCCAGGTGGGTGTTGACTCACTGTAAGCAGATGGTGGGTTTATGATTCTAATGTATTATACATTTCTCAATAGACAAATATTTGCACTGGACCAGAATAAATAAGAAAAAAAATTCCTCGGCTTAGTTTCTAACGAATATCTGAAGTTTTAGGACACCTCAGCATTCAAACTATTGTACGAGGGGGGTGAATGTGCCGCAAGTCCTTTGCTTTCTCTCGTGTTTAGATCCTGCCCTAACCAATAAAGGAAAAAGGCTGGAAGGCAGAAGTGTAGTGAGGTGTATTGGGGAAATAGTAGATTTCTCCCATTTGGAGAGTGATTTGTAGTGTACAGCATAAGCATACTTTAGCTCTAATAAAAGGACACTAGTCAAGTTCCCAGACTGAGCCAGAGTGTGGCCAATCTAGTTTTCTTTCTCTAATAATTTATGTCCTCTCTTTGCACAGTATGACATGGTCATTTTTCATCCTAAATGTGAATGTACTGATGAAGGAACACGAGGAAGTGCTCAATGGATTTAACAGAGTATTAGTTTCACGTTATATCTTTACAACACAAGTATGCACTCGTCACTTGTCACTTCCGTGTGGGCCTGGTTTGTTTTGTTTTGTTTTTGCTTTTGTTTTTCATGACTTACTGAATAGGTGGAGATTCGTATTTAGTCTAGCTTCCCAGCTGAACTTGAAAAAGCTGTCCCTCTGTAGGGGGGAATGAAACAGATGGATTCCAACGGGTGATGGCATGATAGAAAACAGATAACCTTCTCCAAAGCAGCCACAAAAGAAAAGCAAGAGTCAGCCATTGGAATGAAAATCAATTTCACAAATGCCGTGAACTTGAAGTCCTCTAAAATGTGGTACTTTAACGTTTGAAAATTAGTAGCAGTGGGAAAATTTCTTTAAATGAATACTCCTCTAAAAAGCAAAATAATTGGACCCATAAACCTCCTCCAGCCTGAGTGGAAAATTAGATTTAAGAAGGAAGAGAATTTGATTCATCTGAATTTCTCCACAAAGAAAAAGCAATCAGAGTGAGATACAATTTCCCAAAGACTTCTTGCATTTCCCTTCAGAATGAAGGTCCAGAGAAATGCAGTAATTGGATCTTCCAATTATCCAAGAGTGGCCTGAAATGGCTACTACTGGGACCAAAAATCTCAGCAACCATTGGGAGAAGGCAATGTGGTGAGAGGTGGAGGAAGGTAAAAGAAAAGAGAAAGTCAAAGATGGGTAGCTGGGAGAGATTTGGTGAAAATACCAGGAGAGAGAGACACACACACATTTTCTCCCTCTCCCTCCCTCTCTCTCCATCTCTCTGTGGGTCTCTCTCATTCTCGCTCTTTCTCTTTTTCTCTGTTCTGCAATTTTGAGAGAATTGGAAGAGCAAAGCAAAGAGAATTAAAAAATTGGGGGTTATGAGTTATTACATGAATCTTCATTCGTGTTTTTTGAGAAGTGCAAGTGAAAATAGGGATCATTTTTAATTACTTTTGTTGGATGAAGCCTTATAGGACCTGGGAGTTATTTGAGTTAAGATCATTACTTACATAAAACATTCTGCTTAATTAGGATTCATAATCCATGAAATACTATGCTTAAAGCATAAATATGAGAATATATCTCTCTTAAATAAATAAGAAATATATATATTCTTTGATTATTGAGTTTTCTTCTACCTCACATTTCCATCATGCCCAAATAAATGGACAGTTCTCTCCCTACTACTCTCAGGAGAAATCCACAGAATGGATGCCTCTCTTGAAATATTTTCTTTTTTTGTTCCTTAACTCTCCATACTGCAGAATTTCCACTTGCTTTCTGACCAATCTTCCCCGATATCCTCCCATGCGCTCTAATCAACCCCCAAGCTTTGAAAGCACTAGGACTCCATACCAGGCCCTCCTTTATTCTTTATCTACAATCTCTTGGTAACTTAACTCATCTAACTGCATTTTTTAAAAATCCGCCACTGATAAGCTAATGACTTGCAAATTTGGTTTCCAGCCCTGATTGCTCCACTGTATGCCAGACTCCTATACAACCATATGTTTGATATCTCCCCATTAGAAAACAAACAAGACAAAACAAAACAAAAGAAACAGTTACCTCAAAATTTAACATACCCCAAACTAAAACTCTTGTTTTCCACCCCAGACTCCAATTCAGCTGCTTGTCCATTTCAGGCAATGGAACCAACTTAATTATTACAATCAAAACCTTAGTAGGTAGAGTTTGGGGGAAGTCATCCAGAATTATTTTGTTCCTCATCCCCCACAACCCTTCAACAAGTCCTGTTGATAGTACTGCTGAAATGACTTTCTGTATAGCCTTTCCTCTATCCCAATGTCACCCCCTAGGTTTATTCTCTGTAATGTTTCACATAGACTATTAGAGTCGCCTCTTACTATTCTTCTTCCTCTAGATTTTCCTTCTGTAAATTAATAAATCTAATTTATTGTTTAATCTAAATAATACCTTTTCAAAAAATGGAACAAGGGTAACCCATTCCCTATATCAAGCCACTTAATGGCTTCCGGGTGAACCATTGACTGTGCATGCTGAAATTAAGTACAAAAACAAAAGCAAAAAATCATATTGGCTTAAACAGCAAAGGGAATTTATTGATTCACATTTTAAAAATCTAACAGTGAAGCAGTTCAAAAATGTCATCAAGGTTCCATTTTCTGTGCTCTTCTACTGTCCTCCGTGGTCAATATCTCCCGGTAATAGCTCATAAGAAGTCTATAAGACACAATCAGGAAAGTAGATTTTCTTGTTTGTGTCCAAAAGGAGGAGGCAAGGATCCAGTGGTTTGCCCCAATTTGGTCTCTTGGGTCACAAGCCCACACTTGAAACAATGACTGTGGCCAGAGTTATTGGAATAAGCTGATTGGCCTAAGCCAATGATAACCCAATCACAGAGCTAGAGATGGGGTTAGCTTCCCACTGAAGTGCAAGGGTAATGCATGAAGATAGACAAGAGCCAGAAAATCAGGAAAATGGAAACGAGATGCTCTGCCTCAGACTACTATGACAGAACCACAGACGGGATGACTTCAACAACACTCATTTATATCTGACAGTTCTGGAGGCTGGAAGTCGGAGATCACAGTGACAGCATGGCTGGATTCTTGGTGAAGGCCTCTTCCAGGAAACAGCTGTCTCCTCCTTGTATCCTCACATGGTATTGAAGGAGGGAGCGAGGGAGGGGGAAAGAGGAGCAAGAAGAGAAAGAAAGAAGGGAGGAAGGGAGAAGGCATTCTCGGGTCTCTTGTTATAAAGGCATTAATTCCAGGGGCCCCTGGGTGGCTCAGTCAGTCGAGCATCCTTCAGACTTCAGCTCAGGTCATGATCTGAAGGTACGTAAGTTCGAGCCCCACAACAGCCTTGCTGCTGTCAGTGCAGAGCCCACTTCAGATCCTCTGTCTCCCTCTCCCTCTGTCTCTCTCTGTCTCCCTCTGTGTCCCTCTGTCTCTCTCTCCCTCTGCTCATTCTGTCTCTCAAAAATAAATTTTAAAAGGGGCTCCTGGGTGGCTCAGTCAGTTGAGCGTCCAACTTCAGCTCAGGTCACGATCTCACGGTCAGTGAGTTCGTGCCCCATGTCGGGCTCTGTGCTGACAGCTCAGAGCCTGGAGCCTGATTTGGACTCTGTGTCTCCCTCTCTCTCTGCCCCTCCCCTGCTCAATGCTCTGTCTCTCTTCCTGTCAAAAATAAATAAACATTAAAAAAATTTTTTTAATTAAATTTAAAAAAAATTAATAAAATAAAGGCACTAATTCCACTCATGAGAGCTCCATGCTCATGACCTAATTACCTCCACAAAGCCCCACCTCCTTAACACTTGGAAGTTAAGGTTTCAACATATGGATTTTAGAGGGACAAAGATATTTACTCCATAACAAGGGGGAATTGGAAGTTAGGTAGACAACCAACAATGTCCACATTTCATGACCTGTAAGATACTAATGATCTATTTCCCTTCTCTGGGCCTTCTCTCCAGCAGTCTTGTTACCAGTCTCCTCTCACTCACCACATCCAGGTACATTGGCCCTCATATTGCCCTCTCATGCCAAGAAGCTCTTTCAGACCTCAGATAATTTGCACTCACTGCTCCTGCCTAAAATACTCTTCTTCCGGCAGCTCTTCAAGTGGCTGATTCCTTTTGTTCCTCTGATCTTAATTCAGAACACTGCATCTTTAACTCTGGTTTATTTAATAAACTGTGACATTATACATGCCAGCTATCTACCCATGGGGTCTTGGAAATCACTACGTTTCTCAGAGACTTCATCACATACAGTATAATGACTTAAAAGTTCTGTCTACTTTTAATTATAATGATTTATATAGTATTAATTGAAATAGAGGTTTCATTTAATTTTAAAATAATTAGTTATTAGCCATTTTCTCCTTTAAAAAAAAAAAGAAAGAAAGAAACTCTCAGAGAAGCATGAAAAGAATGAATCTTGAAACCTTGCTTTTTTGAGTAGACAAGAAATTCTGTTATTTTAGCAACTCCACTAAAGGAAGAAATATAAACTAACACATTTGGAGCTTTGGAGCCAGAGACCTATTTACAATGGCCACAGAAGATGCAATAACCCTGATTACAGGCAGACATGTTGCCACCTGATCAGAAGCACTATCTAAAGCACTATATTGTAATCATTTTCTTATGAATCGCAAGAATTTAGACTGATCCACTGTAGTAAAGTAACTAAGTTAAACTTTTAGAAGTATGATTAATCTTTGAAAATTAGATACTGTAGATGAAAACAATAATCTATGTTTAGCACAGTTACTACAACAAGGATGGCAAAACTAAAAATTGGTATAAAAGCTTGGAGATATGCTGTGATATTTTGGGAAAATCTAAATTTATGATAATTAACTTAGAAGAAAGTAAATTTTACAAGAGAAATGTCAGGATACAACAAGGTCCCAGAGACATTTAATGCAGGAGATGCCTCTATTTGCAGAAGGGGGGAGTAATGGGTAATACTACAAGCAATTGTCCTAGTAAATTTCACTGGGTTTTGGCTGTATCCCTATAAGTCTCATTCAGTAGAGACCCCGTTAATATTGATTACCAAGTGAGTATGTGATGACAGTTCTCTCAGTAAAAATACATGTATGTACATGGCAAAAATGGGATGCTAATGCTGGCCTCATTTTAGAGCCTGCTAGATCTTTGACAGTCTTTAACTATTCAGTTTAGCATTGCGTCAGCCATTTCAAATGGTTCTTGAGTTATATATCATTTCCTTGTATATGTATGCCATTGTTGCAACAACAGCGTATGGCAGATTCCAGAATCTGATAGGTTGAAAATATAAATGAAAATGTAATATGTGCATTTTACCAAAGAAAGATACAATCTATTATAAGAAAGATTTTTTTTGTATATATAACACTATAAACAATTAAAAGTGTTGCTAATCCAACTACAACACATGATCAATTATAAAAAGCATGACCCTTTCAGGGCTGGTAAAACAATAAAAAATGTGCATCTTAGAATAGAAATGTTTGTCAAAGACAAAATGTGGTGCTAATCTTGGTTTCTAAGCTTAGAATTACTAACTCGCATTTCCCTGGATCTCAGCAACTAGTTAAGTTACTGAAAGAAAAGGTAACTTCGGTATTTTGCTTAAAGTTCAAAAGGAAGTAGTTTTATTTATTTTTTTAAAATGTTTTTGTTTATTTTTGAGAGAGAGAGACAGAGAGTGAGCTGGGGAGGGACAGACAGAGAGGGAGACAGAATCTGAAGTAGGTTCCAGGCTCTGAGCTGTCAGCACAGAGCCCAATGCGGGGCTTGAACTCACAAACCATGAGATCATGACCTGAGTTGAAGTCGGACGCTTAACCAACTGACGCACCCAGGCACCCCTAAAAGGAAGTAGTTTTAAATGAATGAAATATTTTTGGTATATTTGCCAATGAACATTTTCAATCTATACACCCAAAAAGTAAATCAAGCTCTCTCTGACCTTGTATTATATATTATTACTTTCAATTATGTTCTTTTATAGTATTATTATAAGGCTTTAGAAAAAATTTTTTTAACGTTTATTTATTTTTGAGAGAGAGACAGAGAGACAGAGCATGAGCAGGGGAGGGGCAGAGAGAGGGAGACACAGAATCCAAAGCAGGTCCAGGCTTGCATAGAGCTTGATGCGGGGCTCCAACCCACAAGCAGTGAGATTATGACCTGTGCCGAAGTTGGACACTCAACTGACTGAGCCACCCAGGCGTCCCTAGTATTACTGAAGACTTAAGTAAGATGTGTAAAGTGGTTGGGATAAATGGAGCCTAGCACGTAGCAATCACTGAGTAAATGTAAGCTATTATTATAATTTTACATTCATTCAAAATATATATACATAAGTAATATAGCATCAAGTTCTATTGACATGCCCATTGGAAGGCATGTGGGAAAGGAAAGCATTCTAGATACTATTGCTAGTTTACAAACTACCTGAAAACCTGGTTTCTTAAAAGAGCTATTTTGTTATGCACCCTGATTCTGTCAGTCAGGACTTCACACGGAGCACAGCTCCATGATGTTGGGGGCCTCAGCTGGGAAGACTTGAAGGTGGGGAAGGGGAACTCATCGAGGGCCGTAATCATCTTCAGGTGTCTTTACTCATATGTCTGGCAGCTGCTGCTGGTTGTCACTGGAACCTCAGCTGGTCTGTCAGCCAGAAAATGTGCATGTGCATTCTCCTCATGCTCTGCCAGTAGGCACTAATTGGGTTGTCCTCTCAGTATGGTGGCAGGGTTCCTAGAGCAAGCATCCCAAGAGATTTTATTGCTTTCACGACCTAGACTTAGAAGTCACAAAAAGTCACAGAACACCACCAGATTTACAAAGAGGAAGCACAGAACCCACATTTCAATGGGAGGAATGTCGTAGTCACACTGAAAGAGAGCGAGTGGAAGGGGAGGTATTGTCACAAGCTGTTTGGAAAATGCCATCTGCCAGAGAGAGTTAGATAAAGTGGAAGAGACAGAGACCAACATTAAGACAACCCGGAAGACGAGTACCTCTTTCAGCAGAGTCATGCACCAAAACATCTGGGAGAGACACTTAATCTTGAAACGTCAAGTACCCACTGCCCATGCGCAGAAACCCACTCAGAAACGTCAAAAGATCATTAGGCTCATAAACTTGGAAAGAGAGCCAATGCTAACAAAATTTTCAAACTTGCTTCTCTAGCTACATCGAGCAAAGCTAACAGAAAATAAAGTTGTCAGAAATACCAACACTCAGGACCCATCACAAACTGAGTAAGGAGAGAAATTCAGTAGAGCTAGCATGTGCCTAGAAAAGCAGGCAAAAACAACTCTGCTTATAAGCATTCTGTTTAAGATTAAAGAATTCGTATGAGTTAAAAATAATGACTTTTCTTGTGCCTTTATATGTAGTGTGGTCTACTAGAGTATTTGCTTTTTCATATCTGTGAAACATTATGAAATTAGTATAATTGCTCCCATTTTATAGGTAAAAAAGCTGAGGCTCGAAGGTATAACCAATTTGCCCTTCTACCTGATTCCTAAGTCTATGCAATTTCCATTACTATACAATGCTTTTGATTTAATTTATCTTGTAGAGGATTTTGAAAGTACCAAATAGACACTTCTGGCCGGAGTTGGAAATAGGGAAATAGAATTCAAAGTACTATGGGGGTGCCTGTAGTACTGTAAGGTTCTTTGTACTATAGTACAAACTACTATAGGGTGGCTCAGTTGGTTAAGTGCCCGACACTTTGATTTCAGTTTATGTCTTGATGTTAGTGTTGTGAGTTCAAACCTGTGCTGGGCATGAAGTCTGCTTTAAAAAAAAAAAAAATCGAAGTATTATAGAAAGCTTTATATTTTTAACATACCAAAAACATTCTAAAGAAGAGGGCATTTAATGTCCCAGTCAACAGCAACGGGTCTCAATGGGTCTTTGAAGCAACATGCTTTGAAAGGAGTAAGTATTTTTGTGAGGAACATGAGCCAACAAAGAAAGACAGAAACAGATAGAAAACAGACATCTTCAGGGAGACTACCTAAGGAGACAAGACATTAATTTTTGAACAAAAAAGTACAAATATTTATAGGTAGTTTCAGAAATTATTAGGGGTCATGCGGCACCTGGGTGGCTTAGTGGGTTAGACAACTGACTTCGGCTCAGATTATCATCCTGTAGTTCATGAGTTCTAGCCCTGCATCAAGCTCTGTGCTGACAGCTCGGAGCCTGGAGCCTGCTTCTGATTCTGTGTCTCCCTTTCTCTCTGTGCCTCCCCCACTCATGCTCTGTCTCTCTCTTTCTCAGAAATAAATAAACATAAATTTAAAAAAAATTTTTAAAGAATAACACCAAGGTCAACAGGATCCCCAAGTATAGGGAAAGGAGAAAACCTCCAAAATAACAAAGAGAAGGTAAATGTCTCCTATTATAAAATGGAAAAGGGGTACCTGGGTGGCTCTGTCAGTTGGGCATCCGACTTCGGCTCAGGTCATGATCTCATGGTCCATGAGTTCGAGCCCCTCGTGAGACTCTGTGCTGACAGCTCGGAGCCTGGAGCCTGCTTCTGATTCTGTGTCTCCCTCTCTCTCTGTCCCTCCCCCACTCATGCTCTGTCTCTTTCTCAGAAATAAACATAAATTAAAAAAAATTTTTTTTAAAGAATAACACCAAGGTCAACAGGATCCCCAAGTATAGGGAAAGGAGAAAACCTCCAAAATAACAAAGAGAAGGTAAATGTCTTCTATTATAAAATGGAATAGGGGTACCTGGGTGGCTCTGTCAGTTGGGCATCCGACTTTGGCTCAGGTCATGATCTCATGGTCCATGAGTTCGAGCCCCTCGTGAGACTCTGTGCTGACAGCTCAGAGCCTGGAGCTTGCTTCGGATTCTGTGTCTCCCTCTCTCTCTGCCCCTCCCCTGCTCGTGCTCTGTCTCTCTCTGTCTCTCAAAAATAAGTAAATGTTAGAAATCATTAGGGAACAAATGAGTAAGAGAAATACAGACTTGTGCTAATTGGCTAGAAAAATAAATATAAATGTCAAATCAATGCTTCTGAAGCTCAATATGCCATTAAAAAAATCAACACTGACAGCAAAATATTTCAAAAGTATTGACATGGCAGACTCTTCAAAAGGCCCTTTATTTATTTTCTTTATTCTTTAACTTCTTAGGCTATAACCTGAAATTTCCTTAGAGACACAGTCACGTTGCATTTTTTCTCACTGTCTAATTAACATGACCTTCCAGATTTCTGTCAGATAATAAATTATTTTAATGAGCTAGTGAAACTTTTTTATATAGAAAGCTTTATTTCCAGACAGTGCCATAAGGACATTTTATTGTGCTACTTAAACAAAAAGGAATCTTGGGTGTTTTTTATTTTATTCTTTATTTTTTAATGTTTATTTTATTTTGAGAGAGAGAGAGAGAGAGAGAAAGTGGGGAAGGGGTAAAGAGAGAGAGAGAGAGAGAATCCCAAGCAGGCTTTGTGCTGTCAGAGCCCCATGTGGGGCTCAATCTCACGAACCGAACTATTAGATAATGACCTGAGCCAAAATCAAGAGTCGGCCCACTGGGCCACCCAACACCCTTGGGTGTTTTTTAATTTTTTTTAATTTTTTTTTTAACGTTATTTTATTTTTGAGACAGAGAGAGACAGAGCATGAACGGGGGAGGGGCAGAGAGAGAGGGAGACACAGAATCGGAAGCAGGCTCCAGGCTCTGAGCCATCAGCCCAGAGCCGGATGCGGGGCTCGAACTCACGGACCGCGATATCGTGACCTGAGCTGAAGTCGGACGCTTAACCGACTGAGCCACCCAGGCGCCCCCTTGGGTGTTTTTTAAACATATGTATCACAACACAAAACAAATGATAGAACTTAACTTTTGAAAAATAATCTAATCCTTATACTTTTCATCTAAGGAATGCATTAAGCTCTCCTAGAATGTTGGCTATTATCCAACATCTTACTGAAGAAGGTAGGTGAAATTTTCATTCTTAAATTAAAATATGGAAACACCTCACAACATAAAGGTCCATAGTAGAGAATGGAAAAGCAAATTAAGAGTAATTAAACTACATTCTTTCCACAAATAAGCCAGTTCTGACTATTTAAGGGGGGGGGGGGGAAGCCCTTTATTGAAGTCTCTGACAGTAAGTGCTTACATAATACCATTTTATAACAAAATGTCAAGTTGACCCAAGCTATTAATTACACAAATTTGGATGTCTCCATGTAAGAGTAATTTTAAATGCTGCATGTGCACACGCACACACATACACAGACACACAGTGAAGTGAAGAAACAAAAGAAGTCCTCTCTCTCTCTCTCTCTTTTAAGTATCTTTCTATATTACCTAAAGCTAGTGCTGGTAGTTTAAATCCTTTCCTATTCAAAAGCTTTTATATCAGAGATATGATTTTTTCAAGCTTTAGTTTCAAAATCTAGAATAACCAATTAAGAACGTGTTTTTTTACCATTTTACCATAACATCATCATTTGGGGGTGGGGGGAAACGCAGCAGATAAAATATTTCTGCAGCTAGCAAGGGATTACAGGGAGATCTGTCTGCCATTTCCCTCTGGGTCATTTGACTCAGGACGGATAGACTTGAACAAAACCACCAGAGATCAAGCCAGTGCTTCCTGGCTTATGTAAGTGCTCTGGCTGCTGTAACCTAGTCCCTAAAAAGAGAAGAAATTTCAGATCCTGATACTCGGTGAATGTTCACCTTCCTTTAAATTATAGGTACTCAAAGGACCACACTTTACCATCTTCAACTTACCTTCAGAAATAGGAAAAATGCTGTTCGGGAAATGAACCTCATTATTCATTTGCACCTAAGGACTTAAATTCAAATCCATCATTGAGTTGCACATACTTTGAGCCATTTTTTCAAGCTTTGATCTGGAAGTACAAGTGGGACCCAAGGCGATGATAACTGGTTAGTAAGCCCAAGCCCACACTCATATGTTGAGCACAGCATCATAGAAGCCCGAGAATTTTTAGGAAGAGTTTTTTAGAAGGAACTACATATACTTAAGGGTGTGGAAAATCCCCTTGGATTAGAAACAGTGCCAGGCTTTCCAAACCATTCCCTACAAGTAGTCGTTTGTTGTTTTTGTTTGCTACATTCATAGCTCTCAGAGCCTCAAAGACACCCATCAAATACCACCAGTCAGTAGATTCACAAACACTGTTAAATTTGTTGAAAATCTGGACACTTCGGCACCCCCACCCCCACCCCAGGATCCTTTGTAAATGCCTCATTCCTACTGCAGGACACAGCATAAAATAGACTAGTTAAAAAGAAATATAGTTTATTTTCAAGTTTAGATAATAACTGGATCCTGTTACTAAATGGTTAGCAAATGGATAAAAAAAAAAAAAAAAAAGTCTGTTTTTAATACAGGAGGTAAACTGTGTAAGAAGCATTTATTTCACTAATACTAGGTTTTATGTTAAACTGCTCAAGGTTTTAATTAGTTAGTTTTCTTAAATAGGTTAATGTTCCCACTGGAAATCTTATTTATACCATTTTTGTTGGCGTAGGCTCCCTTTCCCAAAGGCGTATCAAAGTTTAACGTCAAACTAGCCGGATATACATTATCATAAAGTCCGAGTTAATGATAATTGGCAGTATGACTTCATGGCAACACAAAGGCACTGTTCCAAAGGGGAACTTACCATTTATGCAATTGCATTATGAAAGTGGTCCATACAAAGTTACCTGTCTCTTCCTTCTACTGTACCTAAAAACTCAGACTCACCAATGGCCAAGATTTGGATTAAAAGAACAAAAAGGGACCAGAGAGAAATAATGGTATGTAAAAATGATGCCCTTGGGCATCCCTTGGGATGTCACGAAGCTATTCTAGGGCTTTCTAGAAATAACTAACAGACTAAGATAAACTTGGGACACATGTCTTTGGGTCTTAGCATCAAAATAAACCACAACCCTCCCTAAAAGGTCAAATTTGAAGTGCCTTCCTAAGTGGCTGGACTGACAGCTGTTAATTAATCACATAATCTGATTCTTGGCTCGAATAAAGGACAATTTACAGAGATGCTCTGCTCCCTATTTGAGTCATGGTCATACCTCTGGCTTCTTCAGCCCTCCTTAGCAGTGTGGGTTGTGGTCGAGCACCCATATTTTGAGTGGTGTTAGACTCAAATCCTCGTTCAGCCATTTTTAACCTATGTTAGCTTCTCTTTTTTTTTTTTTTTTACCTATCCTACTTTAGGTAGGTCACCTAATTTGTATCAAAGCCTCTGCTTCTTCATGTAAGAAATTGTAATAATAAGAATACTGACTTGACATACTATTGCAGGGGAGAGAAATACTGTAGCAAGGCAACTAGCTCAGCGCCTAACAAGTGTTTGATTATGATGATTGTTTATTCAATAAATGTGGATACAATACTACCAATGTTATGATTTTTGAGCTACAAAGAATTATGAGTCATACAAATGGAAGGGAATCCCATCCTAATATTCGTATATTCAGAGCTCTTTACTACAATGATCCAAGTACAAAAAGAGGGAATATTGCATTCTCTGCCACTAGTGGGCATATTTGCTTCCAGCCTGTTCATGTACACCAGCACACTAACCCTAACCCTAACCCTGACCCTTTAGGGAATATTTATACTTTCACATTTACATCGCCTCATACTTGTTTGAAACTTGGGGTACTCGTTTCTTTTCTGTCTGCAGGTTCAGCCTCCATACCCACCTCATCTGTATATTTTGGTATATAAACAAAAGCTCAGCCTTTAGGATCACAGAGACAAGGACTTGATTCCTGGCTCCAACATTTATGAGTTGGGAGACCTCAGGCAGATTACTGACCTCTACGAAGCTATTCACCTCATCTACAAAATTGGAATAATAATTGCCTTATCATGGTATCATAAGGATTAGAAACAAATATTGTATGTTCCTGGCACAGAATTGACTCTGATAGATGGGAACAACATTGTTACAGTTCTTTGGCTTAGTTCTGCCTAATTCTAAGCTTTCGTCTTAGACTGAGTTATTTGAGTCTTTGTAAGGATAAAAATCTCACTCTGAAATTCTAGTTTGGGACACGATAAAGTATATCCTTCCCTTAGACCTCTTATTCATGGATGTTATGTTTTAAAAGGAGAAAGAGGCAGAGAGAGACAGGGGGAGACCAAGAGAGAGAGAAAAACAGAGATAGAGACTCTCAAAAACAGAAAGAAGAAAGCAAAGCAGGTAGACACCTCAGGACCCAAGGAATGGCACTGTGTTGGGTTCCCTGGGTTTTCTTCTTGCCTCAGACATCCTAAACGTGGGACTGAAGAAGTTGGCAACCTGAAACAGGTAATGAATACACGCAAAATAATCTCCAAGAAAAGCCTGCACTTCTAGTCAAAAGAGCAGGAAAGACACAACCCAGCAAGACAGAAAACTTTTAGACAATAACCATTCTACTCTAGGCACACACTATGGGAAAATTTGAGGCTTCCCCATCACCCTTGTCAGCAAAGGCTAGGCAGAAAGCCAAGAGTTCCACCACCATTTGGTGGTAATATGGCACCCCTCCCAGGTGCAATGGTGTCAAGGAGACCAAGCGGAAGAGAAGACTTTCGCCACTTCCCAGCATTAATTACACCATCTCTCCACCCTTGGGTTGTCAGTAAAGGTATGCAGGGAAGAGTAACAAGGCACCCCTTCCTTTCTCTGGCAGGATGTTATCCCTGTAGGATATCCCCAGTGGGAAGTCAGAAGTCCCACCTCTAATAGCACTAACAAGGTACTCGGCCCCAGAGGTTGGGTCAACAGAGGTTGATGAAAAATCTGGATTTCCATCACCACTGAGCAGTAAGGAGATAGTTCCCCACTTCTATCATCAGTATGGCATCAGATGTGTCACTAATAAATCAGATTTAAATAAGACCCAGAATCTCATAATATCAAAAATGTCCAAAATCCACTAAAAAAGTTAAAACTCTCAACATACCAAGAACAAAGAAAATCTCAACTTGAATGAGAAAAGACAAAGTGAATGAAAACAGAGAAATAATACATTCCTCTATTTACAGGGATATAATGATTGAAATGACAGCAGATTTCTCATCAGAAACCATGGAGGACCAGAGAAAGGGGACATTTTTCAAATGTTGAAAGAAAAAAAAAACAAACTGTAAACCCAGAATCCTGTATCCCATGAAATATTCTTCAGGAATTAAATGGAAATCAAGATATTCTGCAGTAAAGAAAACTTGAGAATTTTTTGCTGGCACCTACTCTAAAAGAATGGCTAAAAAAACACTTGAGGGGTGCCTGGGTGGCTCAGTCAGTTGAGTGTCTGACTTCTACTCAGGTCATGATCTCACGGTTGGTTCATGAGTTCAAGCCCCAACTTCGGGCTCACTGCTGTCAGTGCAGAGCCTGCTTCAAATCCTCTGTCCCCCTCTCCCTCTGCCCCCACCCCCTCACTCACGCTCACTTGCTCTCTCTCTCTCAAAAATAAACAAACATTAAAAAAAAAAGAAAACATGACACAATACAAATGTTAAAAGAGAGAATCTTGAAACTTCAAGAAGGAAGGAAGAATAACAAAGAGTAAAAATATGGATAAATGCAATGAATGTGCTTTCTTCTCTTGAGTTTTCCAAATTATGTTTGATGCCTGAAGCAAAAATTGTAAGATATCATTTGGTGCTCAAGATGTGTAGAGGAAAAATATGTAAGACCTTATATTAAAAGAGGAAGATAAAGGGACTCAAAGGGAAGTAAAATTTCTGTTCTTCACTCAAATTGGTAAAATGTTGATGGCAATAAATTGTTATGAATATATAAGTGAATAACCTATTACTACAACTAGAAAATATACACAGATACACTCAAAAATACTATAGATAACTCAAAATGGAATTCTAAAAATGTTTAAGTAACCTAATGAAGATGGGGGTGGGGGGAATCTTATTCTGTTAAGATTTGGGTAAAAACTGCTGGTGGCTGGGGCACCTGGGTGGCTCAGTCAGTGAAGCGTTCAACTCTGGTTTCAGTTCAGGTCATGATCTGGCAGTTTCATGGGTTTGAGCCTCCCAACAGGCTCTGCACTGGTAGTGTGGAGCCAGCTGGGGATTCTCTCTCTCTCTCTCTCTCTCCCTCTCTCTCTGCTCATCCCCTACTCACACTGTCTTGTCTCTCTCAAAATAAATAAACTTAAAAAAAATGCTGTTGGCTTAGTCATGTTCTTCATCAATACAAAGCTATTCCCCAGCTTCAACCTCCTTCTACTGTGACTGCTGATTATAACACATGGGTCTAGGGGCGTCTGGGTGGCTCAGTCAGTTAAGGGTCCCACCTCCGATCAGGTCATGATCTCATAGTTCGTGAGTTCAAGCCCCACGTCGGGCTCTGTGGAGACAGCTCAGAGCCTGGAGCCTGCTTCAGATTCTGTATCTCCCTCTCTCTCTCTGCTCCCCGCCCTCTCTCTCTCTCTTTCTCTCTCTCTCTCAAAAATAAACATTAAAAAGAAATTTCAACACATGGTCTATACTCAGTGGGGACCCCCTAATAGCCACTACAGTCTTAGACTCAATATCAATAATAATGTGTGTTGAGAAAAATAATACATAGGGCTGACTATCGGAAGAACAAGAGACCTGTTTTCCCAGAGACTTAATAAAGCCTTGGATTAAGCAAGATCATGCGATAAGGGCACTCGGACTGCACTGAATTGTACCCCCCTCCCTCCCTCAACCACATACAGAATAGCTTTTACTATATTGCATTTTGGCACAAGCTGTCAGCTACACTGATGTGAAAGCTTTGCAGAGAGGGAGTCCTGCATCCAATATTAGTGATAATCCTAATACCCTCCATTTATTGAGCCCCTCTTAAATAGCTACATACCGGATATCTTGTACAAATTATTATTAATCTTTGAAACAAGTCCTGGAAGTATATTATCTCATTTACAAGTATCTGAGCCAAAAGTCCCAGTTGTATCTGTCTGTCTCCACTCAGTCAGACTGTCACGGTATGAGAATTTTATTGGAAAAATGTTTTTTCACCATTTCAAAGCGTTAAGAGAAGATACCAGGAGAAATCCTGAGTTTAGAAGAGAGAAAAATTGCTGACAGGAATTACAATCACAACGTTAAAAGGCAACCCAGAAGATACATAGCCAGAAGAGTAGACTGAATATATAGATACCCAATGAAGCGAGAACCAAAGAAAAATCTCTATGGCCACCATGAAGTAAGAGGGAGAGTCATTGAATTACTTTGATAGGTTCTCACACAAGGAGGAGCTTCCTAAGTACTGTTTATTCAGGAATCAATCATGGGTGGGAATTCTATAAATTAGATAGCAGGTATTCAAGCGTTACTCTAGACATAAGGGGGCCTTTGAAGGGATGAGTCTTATAGACAGATTCTGATACAGTGACTGGGTTTCTCTTCAGTCTGGCTTTCTTGAGGGATTTTGACATACTTGTGTATCTAAAGCAATCTAGATCTGGCCCTGAAAATTCCCCTCACTGTCTTTCACTGTAGCAAGCGGCCTTTTCTTGTGCTTTTCTTTGTCCAGTCTTGTGCTAAAGCAGTAAGTGTTCGGCAGGCCCCCTAACTCCTCTAGGCCTATTTTCCCATTTGTAAAATAAGGAATCTGGAGTAAGTGATCTCTAAAGTCATTTCCAAAAGTCACATTCCATGATAATATTAAAAATATTTTAGGGATATATCCCTAGCCCTGATTGTTTGAAGAATATAATACTTATAATTCCCATCGGCTTCCAGGGTATTACCCAATGTTTAGTATTTTTTCCGAAAGTTAACACAACTTCACAACGACCAATCTTTATAAAAATCTCTAGTGCTTTAGTGGTGTTTAGTTATTTCAACTGTATAGAACACACATCGATACCACTGTTTTCTTACAGAACATTTCTTTTTCTATTTTCAGTTTCATGGCCATAAACTTCTCTTTCCACAACAGCCAGATGTTATATAAGATGTCTCCCACTGACAATTAATGGGGACAACCGCAAAGGATGTTGATGGATCAATGTTAGACCAGTCACCAGGATGAAGAACACAACTGAGATCACAAGTACCCCCAACAATAATTCAACACATTTTTGAAACAAAATGACAGCCATCCTCATAGCTCTGGCTGTTTGAGGAGTTAGAGTGACACCACCCTTTCAAGCCATATTTTTCTTTATGTCAAGTCAGAGAAGGAGAGCTGACCTAGTTTCTCAAACAATGGTTTTAAAAGCCAAATGGGATGATGCACATGAAAGAACTTTGTGAACACAGACACATTCTGACATGCAAATGTATAAGTAGCTCTATCTTTCTAGGAATAAGAAATCTTTGTAGGAATATCTTTCTAGGATAAGGTTGCACATTATCATAACAACAAAGCAGTAGTCTGATTCTCTAAAATATCTATTTTTTATTTTTTTAATGATTATTTATATTGACAGAGAGAGAGAGAGAGACAGAGAGAGAGACAAAGCACGAGTACAGGAGTGGCAGACAGAGAGGGAGACACAGAATCCGAAGCAGGCTCCAGGCTCTGAGCTGTCAGTACAGAGGCCGACGTGGGGCTCGAACTCACAAACCGTGAGATCATGACCGGAGCTGAAGTCAGACACTTAAGTGACTGAGCCACCCAGGTGCCCCCTATAAAATATCTATTTTGATAAACATATTTTTATACTCGTGCAAGATTTCCTGAAGTTTGTTCCATTGAATGCTAATAGATATTATGCAAATAAGAACAACAACAAAACACAAATTGTATTTGATCAAATAATTTGGAAAAATGCTTGGTTAAGCAAAGTTAAGCAGACCTCTTTCCCATAGAGCTTCATAATGCCTTTAATATGCTAATGTGCAATACACCAAGGGCACTATAGAATGCAGTGATTTCGAAGTTTATTTGACTATAAAACCATTTTCCCAGGCAACATCTCTTAGCAATAATGTCCACAGAGTATCATTAGAAAACAGAGCACTAATAAAAATGTTTGGTTTTGGTGCAACTTGCTGAATGAAGCAGAACCTATTCAGCATGTGCCTCAGACACACAGGAAGAAGCCAGAGTAGCAAACACTGATTCCAGCTGGGTTAATCACTTTTGTAACAACATTAAACTAAATTGCTAAATAGGGCTTCTGAGCAGCAGATATTCTAGAGACAAGGTCTTTGTTTTTGTTTTTTGTTTTGCTTCCCAGGATTTAAAGTGAAAGTACAGGTAAGCTGATGTCATTTGGCCGAAATTTACACACCCACATCACAAAGCTGGTCTCCCTTTTTACCCCCCACCGCGAGCCCATATTCTAGTATCTCGTGTTCTAACGATTTCTTTTGCTTTTCTATTCAGCATTTAAAATCCTAAACTTACTGGGACTCCCCGAGTATCCTAGTGAAAGACAGCGTATCACAGTAAATAAGAAGTCCCGTGACTTTGGATTCGAGTCCTAGGTTCAACATCCACAATTTACTAGCTGCGTGGCAAATTGTTTCACTTTCCCTGGCCTCAGTTTCCTTATGAGTAAATAGAATAAAATAGATATCCTTAGTATTTAAATTTAGGAACTGAATAAATTTGAATAAATCCCTTCCTGTCTGAATTCCCACTACGTCTGTCTGAAAATCAGGAATCAAATTGATTTGGATGGCATGATATCCCTTGTTATCCAACTTTGCTACCCAACACTAAATAAATTTGATAGCAAGGAGTATTTGTGGTACCTACCTTGTGGAGTCATTGTGATGATTAAATTAGCATCTGTAACGAGACTGGCACATAGTGAGTACTTCCTAATCCTATTGTTCCAACTAATATGACATAAAAATTCCATGAGTATTAATAATAGACCTCTTCTAGGCAATTTATTCCTACTTAACAGAGGTTCTTAGTACTTTAATCCTTTTATTGAAGGACTGAGCTTCAAATTTTATTTATGTATTCATTTGTTTATTTTTTACCAGAGGATCTTTCTTAGGAAGGAAAAAGAACCTGGGGATATGAATCAGGAGACATCCTTTCTAGTCACACTAATTTCTAGCAAAGTAGTAGTCATAATACATTGGGCAGGGATGTGACCTCGATTTCAGTTTCCTCTTCAGAAAAGTGGCACAGATCCCTACCCTTCCTACCTCATGGAGTTTCAGAGAAAGTGAATGTAAAAGTGTTCTGCAAATGGTTAATGTGTAACATTTAGAAAAGGGACTGTTTTCTACTCCACTTGGGCCACTGCTTATTCTTTTTGTGGAAAAAGAAATAAAAAGAAAATTTAGCCAAATAGAAATAAAATTTGGCCAAAAGAAAAAAAAAATAACCTCAGGATTACGGTGCTAAAACATGTATGAAACGGTCGTGAACAAATCTGTTCATAGCATATTTCACAGTATTTAACAGACTGCTGGTTGTACAACAGGACATTTTGGAAACAATATTCACTCAAGCCATGAACACTTTATTGAACACCTACTAGGTGCCAGGAGCTGCTCTTGGTGCAACTGTGGTTGAATTATGGAGTAAGTGACTCATTACCTACAGAACCAGATGTTGATATAAATTTTCCCTCTCACCTAACATACTGCTTTTCCTTATCAAGTCACTTATATTCTTTGCTCAAGCCTCCTTCTTTGTAAAAACGGCCCCCTGTTTCATGAGACTAGGACTATTCATAAGATCATGTTACTAAAGTGTTTGTACTTCCTCAAAAGGAAAGTAACTGGAAAACAGTCTACTTATCAGCAAAGTACCACAGGACTGATTTCCAACTGCAATGACTGCTTTGTTGTTCATTCATTTTCTTACCTTGGAAATTTAATAAACTTTATCTAAAGGTCATGAGTTCTTCCTGAATAGCAGCACCAAAGGTATTTGTATAGCATTTAATATTTAGCCAACCTTTTACAATCTTACTGTTTATTTTCCTCTTAGCAACCCAAATTAGTTCATTACTATCATATACTTCTTAGAAATGAAGAAGCTGAGGCCCCAAGGCATACAAAATTGATCAAGCGTAACCATCAATGTTATCCTCACTCTGAGTCAAGTGAGAAGGAAGTCATCAAGTTGAACATTTTTAGCTTTTTAAAAATTGTATCCCCAAAGTACATTTGACTATGCAAATGAGATTTAATCCTAGCAGGAAAAAAAGCTTAGATAGAATATGAATCTAGTGCTATACAATAAAAAATATTACTGTGTTATTTAATATGAAAGAAATTCTTCTTTCCCTCTCTACTTTGAATATATTTCCCCCTTATCCAAATTATCTGCTAAATTATCCATGAAATATGCTATCAGCTTATCTCCTACTAGTGTGAAATTGTTGGGAGGGGTTGGTCAGAGAGGAAAAAAAAAATCCAAGCAATGACAAACTTTAGACTAAAAACAAACAGGCAAAACCACTAAGAATGAATTGGAACTGCCGAGCCACTGCTGTATGATTTCTCTAATTCAAAAACAATTTGTTCTTCTGAAGAAAGGTTATAAACATCGGCTGTCCATGACTTCAAAGTCATGCTCTGATCTCAGTTTGGCCCTTACTGACTTATACCTGTTTTATCTGTTCTTATTATGTCTTATCCCATTCACAACTTGTGCTTCATCCCCAACACATAGGGTGTGCAAGTTACCTCAGTTTTGGGTAAGTGGAGTTTTACTATTTGTGATGAGTGAAAGAGCCTTTTCCTTCTCCAATTTCCAGCTTCATTTAAGCAGACAAAATCATCGCTTATTTGCAAAGGACACTAAAACAAATCACATCAAGTTTCATCAACTACCCTCTGCCTCTTTCCCACGTTTCTTCCTGCTGCTCAAGAAAAGATACTCCACCTTCTTGTCAAGGAAAACCCTTCCACAAGAATTCCTCCACTGCTTCCCTAAGGCTATTTTCAGTCTTTATTTTACACCACCCCTCACACGGTATATGTGTAACATCCGCAAAAGTTAAATTCTAGAAGCTATCTAGAAATTTCTGTCATCCTTAACAGTTGGGGGAATTAAGATCTCTTTTCCCAAGGCTCATAGGATGTCTCCATATATTTTTCTCTTGAAAGCTTTCAGATTATTCTTAATGGAGCAATAATTTGTGTTGTTTATGCAATAAATGTTGTTATAAAGATAGTGTAACTAGAGAAAAGTAAGGGCTAGAAGGGCTAGAAAAGGGGAAAGAGGAGAAAAATCTATTACTTGGGATAATATGTAACATTTGCAAAGGTCTTGGTGTGTTCCAGGTGTTATTCTTAGTCCATTACATTAATATCATTTTTTCTTCTAAAACACTTTGTACCATAGCTACTATCTTATCCCTAGTTTACCAATGGGAAAGTGAACAACAAAAAGATTAGCAACTTATCTAAGATCCCTCAGTTACTAACCAAGATTGAAACCCAAGTGCTGTCTTTGTGTCCCATGCTGGTAACACAGCATCAGATTGTCCCAAAGGACCGCGCCATGGTCCAGGCTAATGCAGGGCACTGATGATCACAGCTCAACATAAATAAATTTTTATGGTTGTTCACGGTTTTATGTTATAAAACTCTCCAGCGAGGGGCACCTGGGTGGCTCAGTCGGTGGAGCATCCAACTCTTGATTTCAGCTTGGGTCACAATCTCATGGTTCATGAGTTGGAGTCCCACATCAGGCTCTGCACTGGCATTGTGGAGCCTGCCTGGGATTCTCTCTCTCTGCCTCTCTCCCTGTTCCTCTCCCCCGCTCAACTTGTGCTCTCTCTCACAAAATAAATAAATTAAAAAAAATAAAGAATAAAAATAGAAATTACCGGTACGTTTCCCCTCCCAAAACATATCTCCCATACTGTCAGTAACCATCTCTGAAATTCTGTCATTAGAATTTGTGGTTGTTTATGCAAGTCTGTTTCCTTTCCATCCCTATCTTATACAGTAAATTCCCTGGGAGCAAGTGTCACGTCTCCCTCCTCTGTGTACCTCCCTGAGGGACCTAGCACAATGCCATACGTGCAATTAAATACAAAAGTAAATTTCTATGCGCAAGGAATCAAATTGAATTCTCTTTGAATCTTAAAGGAAGTTCATCCTCAAGCATCCTATAGAGGCAAAGTGGGTGACAACCAGGTATCATCCAGGACTTAAGCATCGACAGGCTTGTCAGATGACTGATCACCGCAGAGCAAGGATTCTGAAGCAATGCTTCAGGGATGCAACACAGGCTGAAACTGTCGAAGTAGGAATTGAGGTGGCTTTCAGCAGGAAGTTTCATGGGCTCTGTCATTGCCAAGGCCAACCCTGGGAACAAAGTGCGCCCCCTCTAACACCACCCAGAATTCTGCTCCACCCTTTAATCCAAAGAATTTGCTCACACAAACATCCCAGCACTTTGGCCCAGTGTTCTTAGTTTCATGGAGACTGGACGAGGTGCCTTCTGCCGCACCCGGAAATTTCCACAGTCCTTCAGTGGAGCTCTGGCTTTGTCTCCTACTCTCCCCTCCTAGAGCACTCAGCTCCACCTCCACAGACACTCCTTCCTCCACACACTTGCCCTTGCTCGTGCCTCTACCTGGCTGGCACCCTTAACCTTTTACTCTGTGAGGTCTTCCTGAAACGCCTGATTTAAAATTACAGGCATCCACCACCAGCTCTCCATGTCCCTTTGCTCGCTTTATTTTCCCCTACCCCACTTACCTCCATCTAACACACTCTAGGTTTGGCTAACTTATTTTATTTATCACCTGCCTTTCTTCACAAGAACGTAAATTTAATGAGGGCAAGAATTTTGCTGTTTTCATCACTACTGAATCCCCTATGTTTATAAAATACCTGGAACAGGTAGCACGTAACAATTATTTTTCGACTGAATTAAGTTTCCTTCACTTTTATAATGGTTCACTACCACCGAAATACTTATGCACCCGGTATAGATATAGATGTAGATATAAATATAGATGATATATACATATATACACACATATAAATATGTATTTATATGTATACATATATGTATACTCACATGTACACATAAACACCCCTGGATAGAATATTAGCTAAATTAAGAGCATGGTATGGGGCGCCTGGGTGGCTCAGTCGGTTAAGCATCCGACTTCAGCTCAGGTCATGATCTCACAGTCCGTGAGTTCGAGCCCCGCATCGGGCTCTGTGCTGACAGCTCAGACCGTGGAGCCTGCTTCAGATTCTGTGTCTCCCTTTCTCTCTGCCCCTCCCCTGCTCATGCTCTGTCTCTTTCTATCTCAAAAATAAATAAAACATTTTTTAAAAAATCAAAAAAAAAAAGAGCATGGTTAGTATTAAACACTGTGTGTTATTGTAATAAAGACACACATCCTAGGAAATATTCTAACTCATCCTCTATCCCATTAGCTTACTTTCTTAGATGTTTACACTGGGGCACACATATCCTGAATGTCATCACTTCCTATTTTGAGAATAAATATATAAAAGCAGGAAATAGAGGCCATCTTCTACCCTTACAGAAAGAATTAGATAGTATTGTCATTCTACCCAGCCTGCATCAGGCCTGTCACTGGGTATCCATCTGCTATGCACTACATTTGTAGTTACCACCTGGCTCATCCCAGGCTTGTGGCCAGCTCCCCTCCTCACCTACTCCCCTTCCTTAGTCTCCTCTCACCAATCAATAAGTAAAGCCTAGGGCTGGCTCCACCACAACCTTAAATAAAGACACTCCCTCATCGCCATGGCAATAATCACCTCTTAGGCAACACTCTATGCTGTCGCACTGGACCCTCTTTTCCGCTGAGCAAATACAGAGTAAAAAGTAATCACTTGCATGAACACAGATCAACTCAGACCTGGATATTGTAGGGGACTGGGTTGCTTTTATACCCTACTTATCGCCAACTGACCGTTCCAGACAGTGCCAAATGGTTCAGGAAAAGTGATTTTGGTCCAAGATAGAGAGCTAAAACTACGATCTCTGCTGAAACTAGAGAACAGGGGAAAAGGGGCTTGAAAATCCACCCTGTGGCCAAGAAACACAGGAAAACAACTTGTCTTTCCAGAGACCTAGTAAAGAAAGTCAAAATAAAGCAAACAATGGGGATTCCTATCCCCATTGTGTTGGAATCTTCTAGAGGAGAATATAAAAACTGTCCTCATCAAAGATACTACTCAGGCACCTGCCACACACAAATTTGAAACTTCTCTATAGAAACGTATCTACAACCCAGCAACTGGACTCCCGCAGAAAAATAACCCCAGTGGAAGAATGCGTTCACAAGCAAAGAGTACAGACCTCTGCAAAAACTGGTTCCCCAAGGAAGAGTGAACGAGCAATTAACAAAGAAGAGGTTTGGTTAGCACTGCCAATTCAAATAAGTAGGTTTAAAATTACTAAAGAATTGTTTAAAGGAAAGAAACAATAATGGTATAATGCGATATAAACAGGTGGGTTGATAAAGAACCCAATTAAACTTCTAGAAATGACAGAAAACGTCGTTTAAAAATAATCAGAGCATACCATATCCATGAACTGGGGTAGTGTCAGTGGAATGTCATCCGGGTGCTCTCCAGGAAAACGTGAAGTGAGTTCATTTGAATTCTATAAAAGGACACTGTTCCAAAATGTCAAAGGACGGCACTCTGCCCCAATTCTAGCAATGAGAACACAAGATAATTCTCTTCAGAGCCCCAGTGCCATTATACTAACAGAGGAATGACTCCATTCTGGTTTGCACAACTTCTTGTAACACAGTGCTCTGCCTAGTGAATATACAGGCAACCTTGGAAGAGGAGCTTTGAGAGCAGCACATGTAGCTGCGGAGACATGCTGAGGGTATAAAGAGGGCCCAGGGTCTTCTGGCTCTTGCTGTTAGGTGGAAAAAGCACTGTCTTTTTTTCTTCTTCTTCTGCATTAATCATTCAGGTATGACTCTGGAATTACTTTTTGTCTTGGACTTCAGATAACAAGACAGACTAAACAATGCATTTTTGTAGCCATATAGTCGATGATGACTTGTGGTTGGAAATAAAATATGAAACTCTTTATACTCACCCAGCACCTGGCAATAAGCTAGCATAAAGTGGTGCCCTGGGCACCATTTTTGCATTGGTAGTGTCCTTCTTCTGAGCATCATACATCAGTGTTGCATTATTACCTAACCTGAAACCCTGAAACGTTCTTCCAGAGTGCCTTGCAAAAGGGAAAATGGCCACAGAATCCGAAACTCAGAACGGTATGCAAAGCTACCTGTGAACGCTGTCATTTTAAAAACATCATGAGCTAGTTCATTCTGCAGTTCCACTGAAACCTGAAGTGTTTCCTAGGATGTATTATTGTTTCCAGCATGATATGCTTTGGGGATTCATTTTTTAAGTCTAGCCTGTTTTGGATCACATGCCAGAATAAATATTCTGTTACTTCATACTAGATCTCTGGTTTAATCTAGCTCAGAACATGTAGTCAGTCAACAAAGGCAGGCAGTTTTGCCAAAATTCAGTAATGTATACTGTTTGGAATGGTTACAAAAGTAACACCCAAAACCCATAGAAATAAAAAATTTTATTTTTACTTACGAGAGTAATTTTGCAGAAAAAAATTCTTCATTAAAATTCATGTGTTAGTTTAGTAATCCCAAAGCTATCATTTGAAGTCCTTTTATCCACTTTTCCATAGTGCAGTAGTACCAAACTATTTAAATGACTCTAACAGGCAAAATTATGCAGGAAAAGCTTATGATAAACATTGACAAACGGGACTGCAATGGGAAAATGGTCTAACCACGGCACCCAATTTACTACCAAGAGTCAAGAGAGGCACCTGGGTGGCTCAGTGGCTTAAGCAACCAGCTCTAGATTTCGGCAGGTCATGTCATGACCTCACGGTTTGTGAGATTGAGCCCCATGTCTGAGCCTCGTGTATGGCTCTGCACTAAAGGCATGGAGCCTGCTTGGGATTCTCTCTCTCCCTCTCTCTCTCTGCCCCCCACCCTGCTCTTGCACAGGCATGCTCTCTCTCTCTCTCTCTCAAAATAAATAAATAAATATTAAAAAAAAAGAATCAAAAGAATATTCAACATAGGATCAGTAGTCAATTACATTTTGAGAAAACTGTTTGTGTTAGCACCTTAATAAAACTTCAGAGATCATAGCTATAGCTATCAATAACAATTTAAGACATACACTAAAATGTATCATTTCAGAAATTTCAATCATTTGCACAGATTTTTTTTTGCATTATTTCCTTTGTCCATCTTCAGAAAGCCATTAATCCCTGTTTTCTAAACTGATCTGAGCTGTACATGACACAAATTTTGGACATGTCACATAAAAGTCTTTTGCAATTACTTTGAGGAAGTGAAGATTTTCATTTAAGAGCAGTATAAAATGAGTCTGAGTAGGGCTAGTGAAATGAATCAGATAAGAATAATCTTTAAGTTGTAAAAAGATGTCCATGTATTTGTTCGAATTTTTTTAAAAAAAATGTCCTATACATAACTTGGTGCTTGAAAAAAAAAATCCTTGTACTAATTCTAGTATTTTAAACAAAATGACCTGAATGATTCCAAATGAAAACCTCCTTATAGAATAGCTGCCTTTCAGGATACCTGGGTGGCTCAGTTGGTTGAACGTCTGACTCTCCATGTCAGCTCAAATCATGATCCTAGGGTCTTGGGATTGAGCCCTGCATTGGGCTCTGTGCTGAGCGTGGAGCCTGCTTAAGAGTCTCCCTCTCTATGCGGTGCTGGGGTGGCTCAGTCGGTTAAGCCTCCAACTTTGGTTCAGGTCATGATCTCACAGTTCGTGAGTTCGAGCTCCGCGTCGGGCTCTGTGCTGACAGCTCAGAGCCTGGAGCCTGCTTCGGATTCTGTGTCTCCCTCTCTCTCTGCCCCTCTCCCACTCATGCTCTATTTCTCTCTGTCTCAAAAATAAATAAACACTAAATAAATAAATAAATAAAATAAAATCCTAAATATTGACTGAATTAGAACCCACTTTGTCTTACTGTGGAGAGTCAAAAAAGCTATAAATAATGAACAAATGTGATATTTACATTGGAAAAAAGATGAGAAAAATACAATGTGGTGAACATCACAAAACTTAGTCTTGGAATGATGACGAGGTCTTAAATCAGGAAGAAAGTAAATGTGACGAGTTTCTTCCCTGTTTGCTTTCAGGGCTGACTGATTGCTGAGGACTTTGAGAATAAAGTTATTACAGAATGAGTCACACAGAAAACACAGGCAAATAGAATACTGAGAACACGAGTACGTGTTACTGTTTCATTGGTGCTTAACTTTAAGGATAAAACATAAAAATTGGATAGTGCAAAGTGTCCCAAAAAGATCAATTTGTGAAAGCCATTAGTGATCATATTTCTTTAAGTCAACATTATAGAAGTGTTTTTTTTTTTTGAAAACCTCACAATTATCCAAACTCTGATTTTGAAACCAATTATTCCATTTGGAGAAACAATATAACAGAATTAATTGGTATATAAAAGACACACACAAGCACACTCAAGGGAAATTTTGAGTCACAGAAGGATTATTTTGATCTTCCAAGAAATATATTCAATTATAGGCACACACAAAAATGAGGTTTTAGAAAGTTACTTATGACTATTTGTAAGGTGAGAAAAGTATAAGTATAATAGTACTTTCTTTTTTAACCCATTTGTTTTAATAGTAAATAGTGTTTTCTGCTGTAGGTGAAAATATTAAAATTTATAAGCTTTTTGCTTGTGAAAGAAGACCTCACTAATTTTGAAGTGTTGTATTATGTGATAGAGTATACCATGTGTTTTACATATCAAGCTGATATTGACATGTAATGTTTTTGTGTTTCCATATTGCATATTGTATTCATTTACCACTGTCCCTTACAAAACACCTGTCATGTCAGTGCACAGAGGGCCAGATAATAAGACAGAAAACTCTACTCGTGACTGTATGACAATGTATTCACTTTGGATATGAAAATAATGGTATAATAGCTTTTAAAGAAATAAAGGTAAAAAATCACCAGAAGAAATTTCATGGATCTGAAACTATATAGTAAAACTATCTCAGAAGGTAGGATTAGGCTTTTTAAAAACGTCACTTGCATAAGGAGGAATGACAGCTTCAGACAGCATCTTTGCTTGTTCAGGTCCCCACCCTCAGAAGTGTATTTGTCATGTAACAATATTGACTCTAGGGTCAGACTCCAACTGCTAAGGACACGTCTCCTTAATGTATTAGGAAAACTTCATTCATATATAGCTAAAGTAGTTACAGCATCTAGTGTATTTTTTTTAATTACCCCTGATCCCAGCCTATCCAAACTCGTCACTAGCATATCACTTCAACAGAAGGTTCTAAGTATTTATGAGGTTATTCACTTCAAATTCTCCTGATTTTCAATTCAATTTAACAGGACGATGTTAATGTTTCCTTTATAAATACTCATCTTCAAAAAGATTTTAGAGTTCATAGGGAAAGCACTTACCCACACTGGATACATTTTAAATTGCTTTTTATTTCTTCTTCCCTATAATAAGGCACACCTCTACCATGATCTAAAAGGATTTCCAAACGTGGACCTTCATTCAGGTCAAACAAGAGACTTTAATGCCTATGAGATTAGGATTCCTTCCAGTTTAGTACCAGGTATAAAATTTCTGATAGCCAGGAAGAAATGTTAGACTGTGCTATAAAACAAGTACAAATGCAAAATCCTAAAGCTGTGGGCTCCTTACGATGGCTAATAGATACACAAATGCTTGAGCAAGAGTTTTTAACCTGGGGTGTATGGATCCTGCAAAAGGATCCTGAAATTAGTTTGAGTGTACAAATGAGCCCTCTGAAATAACTGTAAAATCATCCGTGTGTGAGTATTTTTCCAGAAACAGCTCTGGAAACCATTCGAATGCTTATAAGCCCATGCATAGGGACCCTGCTCCAGCCCTGAACTGTCTCACCTGCATTTGACGCTGGTTGTTGACTAGGGCTTGGGGGTCCTGCTACACTGGGATTCAGGGCATGGCACGTCTCGGATGTCCTCGTACTTTTCTGTCTGCTTCTTTGTGTGCTTTACAAGCACATTTTTCTCACTCTCCTAAATGGAAGAATACGACCAAGGCTCGGTGCTGATGCTTCTGCTCTACACTTGCCCTTGAGAAACACACCTAATTGTACAACTCTCAGTATAACATGTCAGTGACGATGTTGCAGCCTTTGATGCCTATCATAGTCCCAAACTTGAGTCCCAGAAACATTTGTCCACATGAGAGGTAAATCTGCTCTCTCTTTGCTAACCCCTAGGAGGAATGGAAGTAAGAATAAAACTGACAAAGTTCCTCACTCAGATTCATAGTATCAAGACTTCTATGTGAAATGGAAGAATAAGTTTTGAAAGCATTGGAATACCTTTATGTGTTTGTTCTTTAAGTGTTGGTAAGATAGAAGAAAAGCTAATATTTTAAAGAATCTGAATATTAGCCTGTGACTGATTAAAAATAAACTAAAATTAGAATATTAATTTGAAAATGGTATTTACTGTTCATGAGCAATATTTAAATGATTCATAGTACTCAAATTACTATCCAGTAATTTCTATTTACAATATTTAAAAGAATTGCTAAAGTGGTTAGAATGGTTTTGCTAATGACATCTGCAAATCTGCCCTGTGGGGCATTTCAAAAGTCTAAGAGAACTGGGGCGCCGGGGTGACTTAGTCAGTTGAGCATTTGACTCTTGATTTTGGCTCAGGTTGTGATCTCACAGGTTCATGGGATCAAGCCCTACATCAGGCTCTGCACCGAGAGCGAAGAATCTGCTTGGGATTCTCTCTCTCTCACACACACAAACAATAAACAAATAAACATAAAAACAAGTAAAGTTTAAAAGAATTAGTTATGCAGGTATTAAATTTGTGAACTTGAGTTAAAAGCATTTGAGGGAATTTCATTAACAAAGTTTGTAAAATAAATTATTAATTGAATTTAATCTATTGGAATAAAAATATCAATTTGTGATTTTTTTTAACTTTTTTTAAGGTTTATTTATTTTTGAGACAGAGAGAAACGGAGCATGAGCAGGGGAGGGGTAGATAGAGAGGGAGACACAGAATCCAAAGCAGGCTCCAGGCTCTGAGCTGTCAGCACAGAGCCCGACGTGGGGCTCGAACTCATGAACCGTGAGATCATGACCTGAATCAAAGTCGGACATTTAACCAACTGAGCCACCTGGGGGTTCCAATTTATGATCTTTTAATTTAATGTATTGAAGTCCATAGGTTACATTTAATCTGGTAAATTTAATTTACTGAAATTGAGTCTTAAGCCTGTAGATTTAGGAAAAAGCTAGGCTTGAAATTTTTACCTTTAATAAACTGAATAGCATTTAAACCCCAAGACGTGGGAAACAATTAATTTTGTACACAAAAGCCCCCCATCGTATGTCAAGATTAAACTGCAATGGCAATCAACTCATCCTATATGTCAAAACACTAATGCTATGTGTCTATTTCTCTAAGCTAGAGTTTAGAGAAAGCTTATTTATTCAGCAGTCTGGTTTGCTGGTTAGATGAATATTTTTGAAAAGCCTCCAGCGGAGGCAAAGTCCTTGAGGACATGAAGCTATTTTCATCTTCCTCTACATAAAGCTCATCATCATTCCATTTGGGAAGGTTAACATTTGATTACAGTTTCCTCTCTTTACTTCCTAACATCAGAAGGCAGCTTGGTAGACTGAAAGGAATATTGGATTCATTATCAGCAATTATGAGGGCTTTGAGTCATCTCTCTACTCATCAGTTTCATGTCATTGGATCAGTTACCGCCACACATCTGAATTTATTTTCTTTATTTTTAAAAGAATCATATCTGGTGAGGTTGTTACGATGACAAATTCATTTTTCCAACAACATGGTCTGAAAGCTTAAGTCCTATGATAGGCTATAATCAAAGAGGAATCAAAGATTCTTCTGTCACGGAGTTCACACACTCAATATTATGTAATGGAGTTAACGGACCAAGGCCTCAATGATTATAATACAGAGAAGCAAGTGATACCTTCTGTAACAATAACTAATATTTTTGAACACTTACTATGTGCTACTTACCATTCTAAGCAGTTTGCTTCAGTTATTTTACATAATCTTACACGGATTATATAAAGCACGTCTTGCTGTCTATCCACACTTTACAGATGAGATGACTGAAGTACAGAAAGTTGAAGTAATTTGAAGGGGTTAGTAGAAAATGTAATAATCATAAAGGTAGATTTGAACTCAAACCAGTCTGAATCTACAACTCGCCCTCTTTACCACTACAGGACACTTCCTCTTAAGGATGAATTCCAGGGGTACCTGGGTGGCTCGGTCGGATAAGCAACAGACTCTTGATTTCAGCGTCGGTAATGATCTCCCGGTTGTTAAGAGCGAGCCCTGCACTGGGCTCTGCCCTGCCAGCGTGGAGCCTGCTTGGGATTCTCTCTCTCCGTTTCTCTCTCTGTCCCTCCCCCACTCACTCGTGTGCATGCGCTCCCTTTCAAAATAAATAGAAAATTAATAAAATGGTTATTTATTAACAACAGATTTTTACAGTATCAGGCAAGTCTGAAAGACTGATTACAGGACATCGCTATTAAAAGTAACGACATTTAATAATATATAAGAAAAACTGGTACCATCTACAAAACCCTCATTGCTTCACACCAAGACAGATATGTGAGCCAAAGATACCACAGTCATTACGATGTGTGTAAGATATGTTCGAATAATTACTTCCTTCCTGCCGTATCTTAGTCACTACGACAAATACCGGGTATTTATTGACAAAACAGCAGGCACAGGAGTATAGTAAAATAGTTACAATATTATTACGATGAATTATAACAAACCAGAGACACTTTTAATCACCAAGTGTATGGGCTGAATTATCCCCTCAAAATTCACAGGTTGAAATCATAACCATCAGTACCACAGAATATGCCCATATTTGGAGATAGGGTCTTCAAAGAGGTCATGAAGTTAAAGATGACTGGTGTCCTTATAAGACAAAATTAGGACACAAGTACAGAGGGAAGGCTGGGTGAAGATGGGAGAAGATGGCATTGAGAAGCCAAGGAGAGGCCTCAGAAGAAACCCAATTTGCTGATATACCTTGATCTCAGACTTCCAATCTCCAGAACTGTGAGACAATGAGTTCTGTTGTCTCAGCCACCCAGCCTGTGGTCATTTGTTACAGCAGATCTAGCAAACTAATACACCAGGTACTTTCTCATTTCTTAATTCATTAAAATCTCATCTAACACTCAAAACAGTCATCTACGATCATAGTACCCTCATTTTATAGAAAAGGGAACCGAAGTTTCAGAGGAGTTAAATGCCAGCTCTGATTGTCCAGGGAGCATGCACCAGGATGCAGGATTCAGACTGAAATCCTGCGACCCCAAATCCTACCCACTGTCCACTCTGAGCAGGTGATGCACTGGATGACACCTGGGCTTTGGTCCCGACAATGCCCTAAACTAGTTGTGGGACCTTCAGAGTCATTCGTTTTTTAAACATCTTTACTATTTGATCTGCACAATGCGGGGGCTGAGTTGAATCCTCTAAGAGCTGAATAGACTAAGGGTTTATGTAAAAGCCTTTCCAGTTTTAAAGTTCAGCTCAGGGCACCTGGGCGGCTCAGTCGGTTGAAGGTCCAACTTGGGCTCAGGTCATGAGCTCACAGTCTGTGAGTTCAAGCCCCACGTCGGGCTCTGTGCTAACAGCTCAGAGCCTGGAGCCTGCTTCGGATTCTGTGTCTCCCCCTTTCTCTGCCCCTCCATGCTCATGCTCTGCTCTGTCTCTCTCTCCCTCTCAAAAATAAGTAAACATTAAAAAAAATTTTTTAAATAAAGTTCAACTCAAATAATTGTCTTCAAATATCTAAAGAAATTATCTCTGTAAACTCATTTATTTATTTTTTAGTTTTTTTTAATGTTTTTATTTTATTTTGAGAGAGAGACAGAGACAGAGCATGATCAGGGGAGGGGCAGAGAGAGAGGGAGACACAGAATCCAAAGCAGGCTCTAGGCTCTGAGCTGTCAGCACAGAGCCTGATGTAGGGCTTGAACTCACATACTGTGAGATGATGACCTGAGCTGAAGTCGGACGCTTAACCGACTGAGCCACCCAGGCACCCCGAATTTTTTTTAATGTTTATTCATTTTTTGAGAGAGAGAGAGAGAGAGAGAGAGTGCATGAGTGGGAGAAGAGCAGAGAGAGAGGGAGACACAGAATCTGAAGCAGGCTCCAGGCTCCAAGCTGTCAGCACAGAACCCGATGCGGGGCTCGAACTCATGAACCACAAGATCATGACTTGAGCCAAAGTCAGACACTTAACCGACTAACCCATCCAGGTGGCCCCTCTCTGTAAACTCATTTAGAAGTGAAAGAAAATTCAGCATTTTGGGAATCACTATTTTTCCCATGGAAATTTTGGTTTTATCAAAAAAAATATATCTACATGAAGGTGTTTGGAAACATTATGATCTTAACTCATTTTAAAAAGTTACTTTCATAGGGCTTGTATCCCATTAGTTAATTTTCTGTTGCTAAAGATTTATCCATTCTGAGCTTTTAAGGATTGCACATAGCTTCATGAACAAAACACAGGACTGAAATGTTTTACATAAAATCTGAGTTCAGTCTTAAAATCTTTCGTAAATAATTACATAATTTTGAGTGAAAAAAGAAGTCGCAGACATGAGGCTCCAGGTCTGAAAACTGAGGTAAATGGCTTCTGCTTGCCTAGCAGGGAAGTTTACCATTAAATGAGAGTATGTGTGGATCACTTTTGAACTTTTTTGGAGGGAAGTTGTTGCATATTTTCAACGACAATGTAATTAATAAAAACTCATAGTGTTAGGTATCTTCTTTCAATGACTTCCTCAGCTTTGAAATACTTTGTGCATGCATGCTTGATTTGCAATTTTTTCATAGCCATGGTGAATGTACATTTTGTTCGTCAGGAAGAGGAAGTGTATGGCAGAAAATAATGTGTCCCACAATGGAGAGTAGCAGGTCCAATGACTGCCGAAGTTTGAATTGTGAATCACCCCTGGGTGTTCTCAACTCAAAAAAGGCAATCTGCCCAAGGGGGAGAAAAAAATTCTACACACCACACACTCCATCCAATCATGTAAAGACAAATCAGCCTCCAGGCAAATCAAATGTCTTCATTTAAAGCTTACCTGGATTTGGCACGCTGCCCACTTTCCAAATCTCTTTAACAATAGACTTTCACAAACAGTTAAAAACAGGCACACTGAAAAGCATACCCTTTGCGATGCTATTTTTAAAAACAAGGGACTCTTGAGCTATTTGCTGGGGTAAAGGAAAGTTCCTTTCTGAGTTTGCAACCTGTCCTTACGGGATTAGTGGGTGGGATTGAGCTGTGCTCGGGAGCATAAATAGAGGCTCAGCTGAGCTGGCTCACTAGGAGGTTTGGACCGCAGTGAGGCCAGCTGGCTCGCACAGACAAGTGGGTGGGGAAATCCAGGTAAGGCTCCCGACAATAATGTTGGCAGGGCACTGGCTAGAGTGAGTTTGGGGCTCTGATTACCGTGTCAAGTTACAGGAATCAATAGAGAGAGAAGTGCAAGGTAGTTCCCAGGGCAATGAAATGAGATGCGGGGAGGGAATTTCCATCAAAGTCTTACCAGGACCTTTCCTTGGCCTGAGCTGGTGGAGGGCTGCATTCCTGAGCTATTTCAAGGTAATGCTTTCTCCTTTTAGAAACAAGGGGTTTAAGAGTGGGTGAGCTCTAAGAGCTTTCAAGCCTGGGACAGGGCCTACGGTCTTCTGTCACTATGTACTGCTCATCATCTAATGCTCTGCTTCTTTCCCACTGGCTAAAGCACAGTTCCCCAGGACTACGAAATCTCAGCTCAGACTGCCCGCTAGGAACTACACTTGGGAATATTACTGCAGATCAGAAAAATGGTTCTTTTTCTCTGTTGTAAAGATATTCTTGTTGCACCTTCAATCTTGAAATTCATGGGATGGGCTACAAGACAAGAGATGGGCTGGCTTTCCTGAAGCATTTACGAACAGGGACACTGAAACCTCCTGCAAGTTCATTCCTTGCTAAAGATAAGAGGACGGACATACAACCACCGTTTCATAGAGTGTGTGTTTGTATCCAAATTCTCATCATTTTCTATGGTTAGCATTGTGATTTTTTTTGTTTTCTTTTGTTTTAGAGAGAGAGGGGAAGGGAGCATGAACAGTGGCAGAGGAAGAGAGAGAGAATGTTAAGCAGGTTCCATGCCCCGCACAGAGCCCAATAAGGGGCTTGATATCACGGCCCTAAGATCATGACCTGAGCTGAAATCAAGAGTCAGGGGCTTAACTGACTGAGCCACCCAGGCACGCTGGCGTTCTGTTTTGAGGTGGTTTATGCAGGGAATTTGCAGGCAGAGTCCACTTCGCATGAAACCTCAGTAGGATGAATGTCAGGAGTGAGCCCACAGTGGTGTATTTATAAAGCAGGAGTGACATTAGGCTTCAATGGGTCACCCTGCCATAAAATGCATGTATTATGTCAGCAGTTCCAGCCGGTAAGCTGTGCAGCTATTACAAGGGGTCCTGACAGTCAGGCAACAAGAACGGCCGGTGAGCAAAATAGATAAAACGTCTCACCATCAGTTGGTGATTATTTTTTCTAACATAAAGAGGTGCTGTTGCTATAAGTAAAATACAAAATCAAATGTTTGTTGATAAATTCAAAGTAATTATTTGCCACAAAGTAATTATTTGTTATGAACCAACTAACATCTAAAAAGTACAATTATTCTCATGTCAAAGTTCTGTTTTGTTTTGTTTTTTTCTTTTCTAGTGTAAAAAAGATGTCTTTGTACTAAGAAGGCTGGGAATTGTTGGCTATCTGTGTAGAAAATGAAGGAAGCGTATCCTTGCTTTTTGTTTGTCTTTTTTGAGTTAGACGTTTGTGGCTACCTGTGATGGTTTGGATAGTAACTGGTCAGTTTAATCCAAGCCATCATCTGGGTTTGGTAACTTAGCAATGCTTTTTTTTCGAAAACAGCTAACGCTCAACAACAATTTCCACTCAAGCTATCAGAACATGAGAAAGGTCTCCCCCACCCCCAGCTTAAAAATACTAACCATTGGTAATCCATCCTGTTTCCTTTGCAGAATTTATTCAGACCTACACCAATATGAGTGAGATATGTTTAAGCAATTTCAGTCTTTGTCCTTCCTGGAACCCCATCCCCAATTCTGCATGTGATCAATAACCACAGCAACTTGCTAATGCAACTCTCTTTACCAGCTAGCTCTCTCCCTCCCTCACTCATGGATCTCATCTTACCGTTCACTTTCCTACTTATAGGCATCTGCTTTGTAGTAGTGAAGCTTTCCCAAAGAATTAACTGTGAAATACAGGAAGGGAAAAAAAATTAACAAAGAGATACCCATGGGTTGGTTCTCTGTATTATGATTCCCATAGAATATTTTGGGCACTGAAAGACATGCCCACAGTCACCTACTGATACAGGCCCACGGAGAGAGTCGAAGAACTGTCTCAGTAGACTGAACTTGCATCGACATATTTTAGTCAATTCAGAACTAAAAATGGAATTTGAGTAAATGTTAGACTAGGGAGAGAGTTATGTGGGTACAAGTTTTCAGTGAAGCGACAAAGTTGGCAGGTTTTAATTTAAATAAGGATTCATTTTACTTAGATCTTACTCTTTAACGGCAATGTCCCCATTTTACAAGAAGGCTGGAGACGTGTGTATGTTTAGGGCCCTTGTTTCAGGATGGGAAAATGGGAGCCAGCCCTGCAAATGGAAAGATCCATAAGACTGGGTTCTGTACCAACCTCCTAAGCTTTCATCTCTCTGAATTTCAGACTCTTCATCTATAACATCAGGCATGGGTAGTGGGAATGGAGGAGTAGCCCCTAAGGTGCCGTCCAGTACTCAAAATTTCAAAATATAAAGTTTAAATGTAAACTCCTTTAGCTATAAGAGTATATACATCTATCTACTTTCTTAAAAAATATCTATAAACCTATTTCTATACTGTAGGTTTCTATGGAGATCTACATCAGTATACACACACACACACACACACACACACACACACACACACACACACACACGGTTGTACGCCTGTTAGTAGAAAAGTCAATAGATATCCACACTATGTATTTTTAGGAAAATTCTGTGGAAGGTAGTTTTTCATACCAGCTAAGCCTCAATTCCTTTGTATCCCATGGCCGTGATGCAGTCTGAAGATTTTAAAGCTGCTCGTTCCCTTTTGTTTTACTGATATTTTGCTTATTTCCACATCAGATTTGCCATGGAGAAGATCTCAGTGTCAGCATTCTTGCTCCTTGTCGCCCTCTCTTACACTCTGGCCAAAGATATCACAGTCAAATCAGGAGCTAAGAAGGACACAAAGGACTCGGCACCCAAACTGCCCCAGACCCTCTCCAGAGGTAGGAGAGAGCTTCCGGTCGGCTTCCAATGCCACTTAATTGAGAAGCTGAGACTTGCGTGCCAAACATATTTTTGCATGTGTTTCTTCTAAATTCATCAAAGTTTATCAATGTTTCTGCTTTCTCTAAAGGGTTTTATACTTGTTTGGTATCCAGTGTATATTTATCCCAGTCTTCACCATTGCTTTTCAACATTTTTAGTCTGAAATTATAATAGCTTTAAATATACTGATTCATTTTGTTCTAGGTTGGGGTGACCAACTCATCTGGACTCAGACATACGAAGAAGCTTTATACAAATCCAAGACAAGGTAAAGAGGAGGGTTACAGAGTTCTCCTAAAGCTCGCAAGTGCGCCACCTAGTGATACGTAGCTGTACATGAAATCTTACTCTTTAAAAATTACCCAATCGCTCTTTGTCTCTTACAGCAACAAACCCTTAATGATTATTCATCACTTGGATGAATGCCCACACAGTCAAGGTAATTTGTTCTTCTAAATATAATTTCCTTTATAGGCTTTTAGCTTTAGGGCCAAGGTTCAGGTCATTCATCTTTATATCCTTAGCACCTAGCATAGTTGAATGAAACATAACATCTTATGTAGTAAGAACCTATTTTAAAGTAACTCCAGGGGCGCCTGAGTGGTTCAGTCAGTTAAGCATCTAACTCTTGATTTCAGCTCAGGTCATGATCTCACACTTTGTGAGTTTGAGCCCTCCATCAGGCTCAGCGCTGACAGCACGAAGCCTGCTTAGGATTCTCTCTCTCTGCACCTCCCCTTCTGTGTGTGTGTGTGTGTGTGTGTGTGTGTGTGTGTGTGTGTGTGTCAAATAAATACACATGTTTTAAATTTAAAAAAAAATAATAAAAGTACAGTTCAACTTAAAATACAATTGAAAGCAATGCTTTCAGCCACTGATGAAATGGATACTTAGTGATTCTTCTTTGTATTCTAGCTTTAAAGAAAGTGTTTGCTGAAAATAAAGAAATCCAGAAATTGGCAGAGCAGTTCGTCCTCCTCAATCTAGTTGTAAGTTCACTTTTTTCATTGCTGACATTCCTCCGTGACTCATTATTTGAAATCGAAAATCTATCTTTTCCTATGCATTCTAGCCACACGGCACGGACTGGGGTCTGTTCCAAATGTCTCCTCTCACAGATTAGAGAGTGAGAGAGAGAGAGAGAGAGAGAGAGAGAGAGAGAGAGAGAAACATAGTTCATTAATAATCTATCTTGCATGCATATGATTTTATTTAGTGATTAATAATTTTAGCTTGTCTGAAAAATGCGCTCTTGTGGTCAGGATTTTCTCTGTGGCTATAATAATTGGAAGGTTTTTGTCTTCGCAAGCCTCTTCCTGTGCCCCTTTGCCTACAGTCCTTCTTAGTCCTTGTATCCTTTCTCCCTGAGAGACAGTTTCCTGGTGGTCTAAATGAAATCACTGCACATGCAAAATAGCTTCCCTTCATTCCCACTTTCCTTCACCATCAACACCCCTCCTGTTGGTCAGGCTTTCTGTCTGCAAGTGCTTTCTACTGCAAGTTCTCTCTCTCTCTCCCCCTTCTTTCCAAGTTGACATAGGTTGGCTTCTTCAAAGAGCATTCTCGGGGCGCCTGGGTGGCTCAGTTGGTTAAGCATCTGACTTCAGCTCAGGCCATGATCTCACGGTCCACGGGTTCGAGCCCCGTGTCAGGCTCTGTGCTGACAACTGAGAGCCTGGAGCCTGCTTCAGATTCTGTGTCTCTGTCTCTCTCTGCCCTTCCCCTGCTCATTCTCTCTCTCTCTCTCTCTCTCTCTCTCTCTCTCTCTCTCTCTCTCCCTCCATCTCAAAAATAAATAAACATTAAAAAAAACAAACAAAGAGCATTCTCATCTTCCTCAGTGCTCTTCCATGGGTTCACTTTCCTCTTTCTAACTTTATTAGTGACTTGGTGAATCTCTACTTGACATACTTGTCTTTTTCATATTTTATATTCTCTATGGACAACTTCATCTACAGCTGTCTTTAACCAATGCCCACACACTGGTAATCCCTACATCTCATCCAAACACATGACGATTTCCAACTTGTGTGTGCAATCGTGGTCCAGATATTGCATTAGTTAAGCTTAAATTCAACAGGTCCAAGGCTGAATTTATAAGCTTGGTTCAAGATTTTCAAAGAGCTCTTCTTTCATTATTCCCTGTTTCACTGTAAGTGTTACTCTAGATGGCAATCTCCTACTCACCTTCAGCAGTCAAGAAACCCTGTGGTCTAACTGCTACATATTCTTGCTATTGGTCATTTCCCTGTAGAATGAGGACTACTATTTAGTGTCACAATTTTTCTCCGCCTAGTTGACTACAGCATTGCTAAATGGCTCTGTGCCTACAAAATAAGTCCCAGCTAGTCCCACATGGCCATCAGGGTAACGATTCCAAAAACCAAACTGGGGTTATGGTACTTCTTCTAAATCTCTCCAGTTGTTCTTGTCTACTCATGAACAAATGCAAACACTGGCATAGTGTGAAAGACTGCTCAAGAGCCAGCCCCAGAAGCAGCTCTCTACCATCTTCTCTCGCCAATACCTCATGCATCCCCTATATTTCAATCCTCCCAAAACACGTAGTCAGACCAGAAAGTGCTGTGCCTTTCTTCTACCTTTGTGCAGTCATTCCCCACTGTCTGCAGTGACCTCATTTTCCACGTAACCGACTCCTGTTCATTTTTTAAGACTCCTCCCTACTCACTTCAGAAAGTCTTAGTAAAACTTGCACACGGGGCTAAATGTCCTGCTCTGGTCACCCACTGCACCTGAACACCCTCCATCATAACACTTCACCAACTGGATCCTTGATATTCATTTTCCTACCTGTATCTCTCAATTGACAGTGCATTCCTTAAAGGTAAGTGCTATAAGACAAGCCTGTTTGTTTCTGTAATTTCTCTAAATGTGACTTCTGTTTCTTTCATTATTCTATTTCCTATCTCACCCAACATGTCTTCCCAAACATTATAACTCCCTCCATATTCTCACTTCTTGAATGTTTTTCCTCTTGATCCTATCATTCAGTCCTCTACATCAGGTTTTGAATTATAGTCTGTTCTATCTTATTTATTATTTCATGTGTATAACCTGCCTCCCCATGTGTATTATAAACTCTCTGTGGAAGAGATGTGCCTTAGAGTATCTCAAGATGCCTAGCCCTGTAACGGACACATTTCTGGATTAACAAGTATGAAAACAACTAAAGAACAGACCAACTAAAAGCTGTCTTTTCTTTTAATCTTAGTATGAAACAACTGATAAACACCTTTCTCCTGATGGCCAGTATGTCCCCAGAATCATGTTTGTTGGTAAGTAAAAGTGACAGTGAGATTAAGCACACCTGTCATTTCCCACGTGCTGCGGTATCTCTTCTCGACTCCCCCTCCCCATCTCCTATTCAGTCATGGCCATTGCCATTGTCATGCCCTAACAAGGGGTATGACATTCCTTTACACTTCTCAACCTATTTTCATTAGAAAATTCAAGCTTCTGCCTATTTCCTCATCTGTTTCTCATCTGCTAACATTAACTTATCATGTCCTGTCACAAATACATCTGAAAAGGAAGCATTCCCATGAACTCTTTAAATGCATTGCCCATTTTCCTGAATACATCAGGCCTGTAAATACTTATTTTTCATCTGGCAAACTTCCAATTCGTATGTTGGATTTTTCATTCTGACATTTTTGATAATTATTTTGGGGAAAGTGAGGAAGATGCACTGGAATAAAAGAAATCAGAGGAGTCATGCTCCTTCCAGCCACCGGTACTTTTCAGGTGCTGTTCTCTCTGCTGGAAAGGTCTTCCTGCTTCCCCCATGCACTTCCCCCATCACCTCCTCCGTCATCCCTGTCGTTCACTGACCTGGCACAATCCCCACTATGTGCTCTTGTGACATCATGTTCCTCTCAAGAGTCACACTTATCTCAGTGATAAGTTCGCATTTAGTGGGTGATTGTTTAGTATATATTTTCCCCCACAGTACCACAGCTCTTGGGGGCAGGTACTGTGTCTGTTTCTTCTCACCCTCCTATTTGCAGAATGACCCTCCGGTAGGCTGGCAATAAATATTTGTTAAACGATTAAACAAATGAATTGGGAGTGGCTTTGAACCAAGTCAGAGTGATTTAAGGACACTGTATAAATAAATCCACCCCATGGCAGAGCCCATGCTCACTGAGCTCTAACTCACTATTGGACCATCTAACTCACTAAAGACACATTAACAGGGGAGAGGAACAAGTGAGGGATATAAAGGAAAAAAGCTGAACTGGAGCTAATAGTACAGATTCCATTTTGTTAGGATTTAGAAAACTGAGAGCCCTTAAACCGGGACTTTATAGGTCACCCAGTTACATTCTGTGCAGGAGTTCTTTTCATACTATCCCTGTCTAAGGGCATTTTAACCCACATTCAATGCCTTCCAAAAAACCCACCTCAGGCAGCTTGCTTGCTCTTTAGCTCCGGAGTTTCCACACTGCCTGCATATTAGAATCACCTAGAAGATTTTAAAACTCAAGCTACCCAGCCACATCTCAAACCCGTTAAATCAGAATCTTGCGCAGGGGAAGGCATGGGGGGGTGGTGGGGTGGGGCCGGGGAGGCTGGAGGTATTTCTTAAAGCTCTCTTAGTGGTTCCAGGGTGCAGGCCATGGCTTGTGAGCCAATGGTTGTTAAAAAGCTTTTCTTATGTTAATTTATTACAAAGAGTAGACCGTGTGTTTGTATCCTGTGCACGTAGCAGAAATATAATAGGTTTTAAGTCTTTGTTGAACAAATAGATGTCTGCTTTCTGTAATTAATGTCAGTTGGTACCATTCCAACATTCTGAAATGAAAGACTGCCCACTTAAGTACCAGCAACAGACTCTACATACAGGCATCTGGTTCTCACAGGACCTCTTCATCTGATTTTCAGGACACGTACCTTAAGCTCTTTCAATCTTCTTTTGCAAGACAAGGTGCCTAGACGTGTGTAGACCCTAGTATCTCCCTTTTCGATCCACCTTATTGTTAAAATACCTTTTTTTCTCATTAAGTGAAAAGTTAACTTGAAAGCTTCAAGTTAAATACAAAACATGAAAAAATGGACTTAAACCTATAGGGACATATGTATGCATGAGGGAAGACTCTTAAGTCTTTATTTTTCAAATGTATCCAGATAACAATAAAGTAAAAAAAAAAAAAAAAAAAAAAACAGGGGAACTACATGCTTATTTGAACTTCGCTTCTCTTACGGGTTGGCATTCTTTACTTGATTAAAAACAACCCTGGGTTCTGAAAACTAGCATTGGATGTGGGTTTCTAATTATCTAGGTTGCTCTTGGTAACACACTGCAATTACCACATAAGCATTTCAAAAGTTTAAAATAATTCTTTAGTAGGGAATGCCAATGTTTCCACCAAAGCACCAAACACCACCCCGAAAGTATGTATTATTGTGTTTTCGAGTTGCTATAGATAGGACAGCAGGGTTCATAACCTTTCCCACAAATAGCATTCCACAGCTGTCAAATGCTCCGGGCCCTGGTTGGGGGACTGCATCCATTGGCCGGGATGCAGAGTGGATGGCATGGAACTCCGTGAGACAGATCACACGCTGTGTTCCTTGCGTGGGCCACGGACAAACACATAGGCTTCCTCACACAGCAGAGCTTACTTGAAAACAGAGACTTCATTCCTGTTTGGTTTTTCTTTGTAGACCCATCCCTGACAGTTAGAGCTGACATCACTGGAAGATACTCAAATCGTCTCTACGCTTACGAACCTTCAGATGTAGCTCTCTGTAAGTGTTACCTCCTGTGAACGTATCTATTACTGTTGCTCTAGGAGTAGAGCTCTGGTGAGGAGAATCAGTTTGACCCTAACTAGCCTTGTGCAAATCATACTCACCTAGATCTCATTTATTTTAAATCTCAACGAAAGACTATTTAGATTAGGTATCCTTTTCTCTTGGAGGATTCTGTGACCACATTACCTGCTTTTCAACTTTCCCTCAGGCAGTCTATCCCATAACTCCTACCAAAGAATAAATGCAGTAGTAATTGTTTTATTACAATAGTAATAGTGGTAATCTGCATGCCTTATGTAGTTTTTCCAAAAGATGAAAATGAAATAACATAGTCCAGTCTGTTGACATTGAGTTTAAGTTTAATTTTAAAGATCAGAAGGAAAGACGGCTCCCAGTAGTTGGAAAGATTCTCACTTTTCCTGGATTTGCCATAAAATGGAAAGACAAGACAGTGCAGATAAAGCACCTCAGTGGGAGACTGTACCTAGTTGTCACATCTAATTAGTCCTTCTGGGAAGAAAGTTGGGCTTTATCCCAAGAACCAATTCTGCTCAATGACTAGTGGCTGCGTAGAACTATATCGCCCAATATGTGAGCCATGAGCTACACATAGCACTTCAACATTCAATTAATTAAAATTCAAAATTCAATTCCTCTGGCACACTAACCACAGTTTAAGTACTCAGTGCACCGGCACTGGATACTTTTCATCATCACCGTAATGTCTATTGAGCGGCATTGACCTAAAATATTACACTGGGAAAGACAGTGTAGCTGCATCTGGGCAGCAGCAAAGATTATCATGGTCCATTGGCAATGCCTCTGGTGGGTGCCGGGAGGACCAGGGAAGCACATTCCAAGCACTGGACATTCTCGAGATAAGAGCATATATCTTAATAAGACTTTGGACTCCTTAAAGGCAGGTATCCTGCACAGTTAATATCACAGTGCTTTGTAGAAAAGGCATGCAATAAATATTGGAAGAGAACTGGAATGTAAATAAAAGCCATTCACATACTTTTGGGAAAAAATTTCATAATAAGATTACCAACTCTTCACCCTATCATGAAATAGAACCCCATTTAGACAATGAATAAAGTACCCAAGTTTAGGGGTTTACTAGATCTATCAACACAATTGCTGGTGGCATCTTGACTGTGGCAACCTTTTCCCCCATTAGTGCTTGACAACATGAAGAAAGCTCTCAAATTGCTGAAGACTGAATTGTAGAGAAAAAGCAACATCTGCAAGCTTTTCCTTCTGTGTCAGGCCTTGAGACTTAAGAAGATCCTAGAAGACTTTGGAGAATGCAGGAACACAGATGGACACACTGATTAATTAGATCAGGGTTATTGTTACAACAGTTACTTTTTTTTAATTTGAAGTATATATGTATGAAAACAATCTTGCATACTACCATAGTCAGCCATGATTTTTTTTTAAAAAAAATAAATCCTTTTGGGGGTGTTCAATGTTATTTCTTCCCCCAACTTAGTCCTTCAGAGAAAAGCTATTTAATTCATTCACCAAATAGGACTTTTGGACACACAAAATGTTCAAAGAGGAGACAAGAAGACAAACTTCACTGGAGCAATGAAGACCAAAGACAGCCAAAGTTATCACCTCACTTCATTATGTAGTTTGTCACTGGGTGCCTAAAATAGTCATGAGCTTAGTCAACAGAAGCATCAACACAGAATATGTGTTAGTGTAAAAGAATATGTACAAAGGCATCCCAAGAAGATTGGGTACCTAACTGAAGACAACCCCTCCCCACCCTGGTGGGGAACTCCTTATACACACTTTAAGAATTCAATTTTAGTTAGATATTGCACAATTTAACCCTCTCAGAGAAAGCCTCTAGCAGACAGCTTTCTCCATCAGAGCACTAATTCAGTGAAAAGGTCATTCAAAGAACATCTGCACCCTTGAACATACCCTCAAGAAATGCTAAGAACTAGCCTTATGATACATTTGATCTCTCAAAATCATTCAAGAAAAACAGAGTTCTGTGAAGATGCCAATGGCAACATTATTTAAACATACTTTTAAAAAAAGGCAACCCGGGGCGCCTGGGTGGCGCAGTCGGTTAAGCGTCCGACTTCAGCCAGGTCACGATCTCGCGGTCCGTGAGTTCGAGCCCCGCGTCAGGCTCTGGGCTGATGGCTCGGAGCCTGGAGCCTGTTTCCGATTCTGTGTCTCCCTCTCTCTCTGCCCCTCCCCTGTTCATGCTCTGTCTCTCTCTGTCCCAAAAATAAATTAAAAAAAAAAAAAAAAAAAAAAGATTAAAAAAAGGCAACCTGGAAATATAATGGTTACATAGTTTATGAACTCACACGGCACTATGTTGTCATCTATAAAAATAAACACTATGAAGAAACAAAAGGATAAGTGAAAAAGAATTTAGGAATATGTGCTGTAATGGCAAAAGGAGGAAGTGTGTGCACACACAGGTTAGAAAGAGAAGATGCAAACACATAAACTTTTGCTTTAAGCATATGGAAACATCAGCAAAGCCTGTTCTAACAAACCCTTTCTTGCCATCTCCCTATCTTTCCTTTGTGTTCAAATAAATTTAAGCGAAAGCCTATGTTGACAACCTAACTACACAGAATTGGAAGAATGCTGTAGGTCAAGGGAGTATTATTTCAAACAGCTGAATAAAAAGGTTGGTGGCACAGTGTCAACACAAAAATGGCGCAGCCATTATAAAAAATATATATATATGGCTGTTCCTTACAAAATTAAACCCAAAATTACCATATAATCCAGTAAATCCACTTCTGAGTATGTCCCCCAAACACCTGAAAGCAGGGAAAAGCTATCTGTGTACTGATGTTCATAGCAGCATTTGTCACATAGTCAGGAGGAGGAAGCCACCCAAATGTCCATCGGTGGATGGATGGATAAACAAAATGCGATAAACACATACAATGGAATGCTATGCAGCCTTAAAAAGGAAAAAAAATTGTGACAAATACTACAACATGGATGAACCTTGAAAACACTATGCTAAGTGAATAAATAAGTCAGTCACAAAAGGACAAATACGTTGTTTCCACTTACATGAGGTGTCTGGCTAGTCAGATTCACCAACACAGCAAGGAGCATGGTAGTCGTCAGGGGCTGAAGGCTAAGGGGAATGGGTGAGGCAGGTGTTATTGTTTACCAGGTGTGCACTGTGAACTTGGGAAGATGAAAAAGCTCGTGGTGCATAGACACTTTTCCAAAGAAGACGTCCAGATGGCTAAGAGACACATGAAAAGATGCTCAACATGGCCCACCTTCAAGGAAATACAAATCAAAACCATGATGAGATTCAACCTCACACCTGTCAGAATGGCTAAAATTAACAACAGAAGAAAAACAACAGGCGTTGGTGAGGATGCAGAGAAATGAGAACCCTCTCGCACTGTTGTTGAGAATGCAAACTAGTTTGCAGCCACTCTGGAGAAAAATATGGAGGTTCCTCAAAAAACTAAAAGAACTACCCTACAGTCCAGCAATTGCACTATTAGGTATTTACCCAAAGGATACCAAAAAAAGATTTGAAGGAGTACATGCACCCCAATGTTTATAGCAGCATTATCAGCAACAGCCAAACTATAGAGAAAACCCAAATGTCCATCAACTGATAAATGTATACAGAAGATGAAGTATATATATATATACACAATGCAATATTACTCAGCCATCAAAAAAGAATGAAGTCTTGCCATTTGCAATGATGTGGATGGAGCTAGAATGTATTATGTTAAGCAAAATAAGTCAATCAGAGAAAGACAAATACCATATGATTTCACTCAGGTGTGGAATTTCAGAAACAGATAAATGTATGGGAGGGGGAGAAAGAGAAAAGATGGAAACCGCAAGAGACTGAGGGCTGAGGGAGGTGGGGGATGGGTTAGATGGGTGATGGGTACTAAGGAGGGCACTTGCTGTAATGAGCACTGGGTGTTGCATGTAAGGGACAAATCACCAAATGCTACTCCTGAAACCAATATTGCACTGTATGTTAACTAACTAGACCAGCTTAAAAAGGGGGGGGGGGGGGGGGCGGGAGAAAAAGCTCATGGTGATGGTTGTAGAACAATGTGAATGTACTTACTGTCACTTAATTATACACTTACAAATGGTTAAAAATGATACATTTTATGCTATGTGTATTTTACCGCACTAAAAAAAAATATTTTCTCAGTTTTATTGGTGGCCCCATGGCTTAGGTGGAAAAAGAGAAAGTAATTTAGAAAAAAATTTGGTAACATAAATCACCTGTGAGTCATTTACACGGATGTTCAACATGCCTGGTTAAACCATTTTCACCTGCTTAAGAGCTGCAGGCTTCAAATGATCATCTATGACTGCTTAGCTCTGTTTTGGTTTTTTGTGTGTTTCATGCAGTCAGTAATCCTAAGTAGCTTCTAAGGTCCTTATATTTAGCAATCACTGGTGAGCACAGGAGCTGGCGGAGAATTTAAAACATGCTCTGTGTCAAGAACAGAACTTTCTTCAGTCACTCACCAATGAGTCAGAGTTCAAAGTCCAAGTAAAATGAGCCTAACCTTTGAAAAAGCCACTCGTCAAGTTGTGACCTCCTAAACTGTAAAACGCAAGAACTTGAAAGTAAGCAAAGGTGGTTTCACCCTGCGAGTGATATCACAGTCCATTGTTTACCATATATTCTAACTCCAAGCAACGCCCTCCGGCCCTCATTTGAAAATGAATTCCAAAAGCTGATTTTCCTGAGGAGACGGATGAGAAGTAGCCTGGCACATGGTACAGGAGTCTGATTTTCCCCCTTGCCCACTATCTCCAGAGGTATTTCAGTGACTACAATTGCCCGGTTGTGATCACAACAAACAAGAAGACCTCTGTTCTCTTCTCTCTCTCTCTCTGGGGTTGAATGGAGGCGTGGGGTAAAGGGCATTACTGGATTGCTCCCTTAAAATTGTTCAGAAAGCATTGACCAATAACATGCACTCTAATTACATTTGGCATTGTCAGGTGGAAAATTAACTGCTAGCCCCAAGCATAACAAGTGCATAGCAACTCCATACAAATCCCCTGGAATTTCCAGAAACCTGAAAAACGCGGTACTTAACTTTATTGTCAACTCTAATAATAAAATTGACATGTGAATGATCCTATTTGTACAGTCACAATGTCTGAAAGTGTTTTTCTCTCACAAAATACGGTGTAAAAATGTGATTGTAATTTGTGCAATACCAGCTATGAGGTGAAATCGTCTCATACATTTACTCAGTGCATTTTCAAAAGGACGCATAAACCAAAACAGGGATAAACAAATATTAAAAAAAAAAAAAAGTAGGAGAAGGTTTTTGGCTTAAGGGAACTAAGATTTTAAGCCACTCTTCTGGATTCTTTCCTTTTCTCTGCACGGTTGTACTCAGTAGCATATTAGTTAGGCTGAACATGCAGAACTGGTTTTCATACCAAAGTCACTGTTTAGATCACAGAGTATCTGAGATGAATGTATGCTACATGAACTCTGATTTTAGGAATTATAGCCTCACATTTTTCCCTTGTATTAGCATTATATTAACTAAAATTTCACCCTTCATATCGAGGTTGACTGGGCAAATGTTCTAAGAAATAAATATCCCTCTTAATGGAATATGTAAATAGAAAAAAAGAAATTTAAAAAACAAGTGTAGCTTCTTTTTTAAAATAAATGTTAGTTTTAGAAGAGAGGAGCTCTAGAGTCTTGAGTGTGCATTACAGCCGTTTGTCGTAACTCAAGGACTGACCCTGATCTGAAATTCACCCTCCTCTGATGCCGTGTTTGTGGCAACATCTCTGTGCACGTAGGCAGTGGCCCTCCTGTAATGCTGGGATCAGCCTGACTTCTGTAGCCGCATTAGTGGCCATCTGGGATTCAGAGGCCTTTCCAGTGGGTTTATAATAAAGTGTGCAATGGGAGCTTTATCTCTGCCTGCAGAACACAAACAAAGATCCACAGGAGACCTCCCAGAAGAGGCTAGACAATCCATCACCTTCAGATCTGCCCAAGGGAACAGAGGCCCAGATTAATCTAACAAGGCTGCTCTTGGTACTTGAGAATGTATTATTTCTTGAATGGTTAATCATTAGCTACCACCCACTCTTAGAATGCTATAGTTTAGTAGCCCTAAAGATTCATGCTTCCCAGGCCCTGATTCGTAATTGGGTTGACCCAAATAAGGTCACTGCAATTAGAGCGCAAACAGGGCTATGGAAGAGCCCTTTCCACATATAATCATTTTGTACCAAGAAAAGTATTACATCAAGAGATACCAGAATCTCAAGGGAACTTCCAAATTTAACAAAGCAAACGAGGAAAATACAAAATGTCTTAAAGTAAAGACAGTGTTCAAAAATCTCACTTGCTTCATGCATCACTTCCAATCTCATTTTATGGGATAAGTAGGAACAATGTTACGGTTGCCCAGGGCTCAATGTGGCAGTGAAGGAGAGCAGACTATGCCACTCTTTGACATAAAGATTATTTTGAGCTGATTATTTTTTTAATGTGTATTTTTGAGAGAGAGCATGAGCAGGAGAGGGGCAGAGAGAGAGAGAGAGAGAGAGAGAGAGGATCTTTGGATCTGTGCAGACAGCAGATAGCCCAATGTAGGCCTCTAACCATGAGATCATGACCTGAGCTGAAGTCAGACGCTCAACCAACTGAGCCACCCAGGCACCCCTTGAGCTGATTATTCTTGAAAAAAAGAGGACACAGGAGCAGTTCTGCAATGACAGTAGAGGTTAATCCTTCTTTAAGGAAAATTTACATTTATAAAGGAAATACCTATATGTAAAGGTGTCTCCTTCTCTGCACCAGGAAGAGAATGACTCTAAATCGCAAGAAAGGTAGCAATGTAGAAGTCACTGACCAAAACCCATTTTACAAGACGTGCCTTTGTTTACACTGCTTTTCCTGTTAACCCCTGTAACTATCCTTCCCTCCAATTTCCACCTCCCAACACACACCCCTTTCTTTAGTCTTTAGCTAAAGACAGTATTTAAGATGATGTCTTGGCTATCATAGGGAGTTTCTCAGTTTTCGGGGGTATTTCCTATGTATACATAAGATATTCATGTTAATAAACCTGCTTTTCCCTTGTTGATCTGACTTTTCTTACACATGGTCTAAGACAAGAACTCGGAAGAGCAAAGGGAAAACTATTTTTCCTTCCTTACAGTACCATGGGAACTGCACAATTTGGTTTTCTTGTAAGATCACCCGGTCTTCCAGAGTCATAGAGGTGACACCACCACCAAATGCTCTAAAATTCTATATATCGACCATTTGCCCCCTTTCTTGGCCTAAAACCCATCGCCGTGACAATTACCAATAAAAGACTATATAGCACATAGAATGCAAGAACTTATGAACTGTCAATAACATGAAGGAACTTACATATTTTCCACAAATAAATACGAATGACTTCTCTTTTTAAAAAAACGCTATGGAGAATTCTCACTGTGGAGAAAATATTAAACACTGAAACATTTCAAGAAAGAATGTGGGGAGGACTACCAGTAGACATCAATGCTGGGAGTTCATTTCCATGGCTAGATTATACACTACAATGGCAGGACTGGACTGTCGGTCAGAGAGAATAAAGCAATAAAGAAAAGAATTCCATTTCACTGAATTCATTTAGCAATTCTTCCATTAATTTAATTGAAACATTCACACACAAAGAAAGGTTTCCATTCTTTAATTTTTTAACATAATCTACAGAACCACAATACTATTTCAAATTCAAATTATGGGAGCTCACATTCAAATATGCTTGGATTTGACGAGTTGCTGTCACAATACTGAGAAAATTCATGAAAAAGGTATTTAACAATTTGTAAGATAATCAAATATCTTTTTGCTACATGGGCCAATGCATTAATAGTAACTTGTTTAAAAACGCAGTCTTTTGGACTTCAAATTATTATAAAAGAATAAGAAGGTTACATAGCTAGACTTTCTCAATTTCCCAAACTCATTACATCTCGAAACCTGAAGCAAATGTCACATACACATCAGAACATTCATGAGACCATTTCTCCTTTGTACTTACCTATAAGAATCAAAAACTAAACCACACGTTCCTAAAGACATAGCTATTTCTAGGCTACATTAGTGTAATCATAAAAGACTACTGGAACTAAATTATCACTTTTATGTTAACAATTTTCACAATACAGCTTTCCTAAAAAGACAACAACAAAAAAAAAAAAAAAAAATGGGGGAATTTGGATTTCCCTTACTGAATTTAACCTAACAGAATTTCACCCTTTCTGGCTTTAATAAATGTCAACTCTTCTTTCCAGTAGGAACTATCTACACAGCACAGTGCTACATACAATTAATTATTCCAGTGAGATGTATATTTAGATTTACAATATGATCAACACAATCGTGCCATACAAAGTTTTTCTGCAGGTAAAAATGCTAAGAAAGGCCACAGTGGACAGTGCCAGACACTGTGAATACAGTAGATTACAGGTACCACTGAGGTTCAGAGGAGACCACGAGTATCTAATTTTTTTCAGCAATGGAAAAGGAAAACATTTAGAGAAACGTAAGAATAAAAATATATAATTCCACTGTCAATAATGTAACTTTTCAGATACTGCTTCCTTAAACAGGCAAATTAGCTGAACTTTAAGTTAGAGAAAGTGAACAAGATCAGAATATGAAAGATGTTCCGTGTTTTCGCATCAAAGGAATGCACTAGGATTAGCACGAGGATCTTTCTGGTTCCTGTATCTGTAGGTCAGCCAAACACCCAGGATCTGGAATGGAAGAAAAAAAAAAAAAAAAAAGAAAAAGAAAAAGAAAGAGAAAGTAACAGTTGCATATATTTCTTCAGTGCATCAATACATAATTCTGGACCTCTGAAGCGCTTTGCATTATTTGTTCAAAGAGGAAGAGGTTTCTTTTTTCCTTTTAAAGTGCAGTGACTAGCCCAAATTAGAGGCCCTGAGAACAATTACTATGACTACTGTGGTAGGCCAAATAATGGCCTTCCACAGATGTCTGCAACATAATCCCCAGAACCTGACAGAATAGGTTACCTTACATGGTAACAGGGACTATGCAGATGTGATTGGGTTAAAAATCTTGAGACAGGGAGATTATGTGGGTGGGCTGGCTGATGTAATCATAAGAAGGAAGAAGGACAAACAAAATCAGAGTCACAGAGAAAGGGTGATGTGATGACAGATGCAGAGGGGACAGTCAGAGAAAGGATGCTGCACTGCTGCCTTCGACGATGGAGGCGAAGTCCACGTGCCGCCTTCAAAGATGGAGGCCACGGCCACAAGCTACACACGTAGGAAGCTCTAGAGGCTGCCAAAGGCAAGGAAACAGGCTCTCCCAGAAAGCCTCCAGAAGGAGTCTGCATTTGACACTTCTGACCTCTAGCAGCATAAAATCATAAACCCGTGTTGCTTGAAGAAACTCCAATCGTGGTTGTTAGAGCAGCACTAGGAACCTATTACAAACACTGAATTTTCTGGATAGCTAAAATATCACATATTCTGATAATTCAGAAACAAGCTGAGTTGAGGGAAAATTCAGCAGTAACAAAAACCCCACAGTAACAAATTTTGCTAATGGAGATCAATAAAAAATGTTACAATTCCTACCTCCCGAAAGGCACAAAGATCCGTAATTCTAGAAAAGTACTAAGTTGTTATTGTGCTGTTTCTTACACCAGGTTTACCAAAGCGTTAACCAACATAATTTTTTTTTAATTAAGAAATGTGTTCATTCTGTTTCTGCCCTCTCAAAGTTGATTTACTTAAAATAATCAAAAATTCCTAGACTGAAAAGATATAAAAATTTAACGGAACAAAATGAATTTCAAATTATATTTTCCACTTTAGATCTGTAAAAACTTTTCACCTAAATTTTGTATATTTGACTTCATTACTACTCATGAGCCCTCTAAACTACTTCTAGAGAATTATGATCACTCCACAATTTTCTCCCTTACCACAATAATAACCCCGGTGTTGTTATAAAATTGACAACCAGCACTGATTAGTTACAACACGTAAGAGCTGATGGAACTACGATCGCTGAGGTGAATCAAGGAAAAATAAGTCTACTTTAAGGAAGTGGAAAGTTTGGGTTGAAATACATACGACAGGGGGAGAAAAGGAATTTACTTAACACACCAAGAGTACTTTGTGACATGCTCTGTTCTTCACACTTTACAAATTCAGAAAACTTCCCAAACACCCTACTTGATGAGAACTATCATAATCCTTATTCCACCAGCAAAGGAACTGAGGCCAAGAGAGGCTAAATAACCAAGTGCTGGTCACACAGGTCATGAGTGCTAGAACCGTGGTTCAAACCCAGAGTGATGCTCTCAGTGTTTGTGGTTGTATGTGAAATCTGATGTGCTAAAGGCCATTCCCAGGCTTACATTTCCACCAACCACTTCAACCAGGCTGGTTGTTACAATGCTGAAATATTTACACACCCGTTGTCAAAGAGCAACTCCGTGGACACCCCCCAACCCACCCAAGCATCATTTCCTTCACTCTGCCTCAGAAATGCTGCACATGGGAAGAGCTTTTGGTGAGAATTTTTGCGGTTTTAATTTTTTTTTTTTTAATGTTTACTTATTTATTTTGAGAGAGAGAGGGAGAGACGGGAGGGCAGAAAAAGAGAATCCCAAGCACGCTCCTTGCTGTCATTGCAGAGCCCAACAGAGGACTGGATCCTGCAAATCAGGAGATCATGACTTGAGCAGAAATCAAGAGTTGGATGCTAAACTGACTGAGCCACTCAGACGCCCCTTAAATATTCTGACTATCAAAATGAGACAGTCTCTTCTTTTGCCTTATTATTGAGCCACTGTCTCATCCCTCATTTCCAGGGAGTTTGGAAGGGAGGCCAAACCCAAAGTGCAAAAAGATCAAAGTTAGATAATGGATTTTAAACTTACAAAGCTGCTTAAAATGATTTGAAGATTTTCAAGGGTAACTTTGACTAGAAGGGATCATGAACTCAGCTGATCCTAGAACCTACGTCTAGAATGCAGGTCACCAACATAGAAATTGTGTCATAAGCCTATATATTATGCTTTATGTTTATTTGTTAAATATAGAAAGACAAAAGGTAATATGCCAAAATATAAAGATTGGTATTTGTAATTTTAGTTAGTAAATACATGTAATTTTTCATCTTAATAATTTTCTGTATTTTCTACAGTTTCTACAAAGAACGTGTGCTAACTTTTTAACTTTGTTCTCAGATTCTAAATGGTTTTTTTAGGGTTTAAGTTTATTTTCAGGCATGATAAATAGTTCAAATCAAATCATTCTGTTTCACCTATGAGAGGAAATCATTGGTTCGGTTAGTTAGCCTCATCCCTATGATTCAGTGAAATACCGAATACAACAAAAAATTGAAAAGTGAGAGTACCCATAAAATATTTACTATCCAGAAAATATCATGTGGGATAAATTATTTTTAAAAATCTCTAACCAGGTTTCAAAGGACATGGTATATAAAATATAAAGCAAGAGTCTATGAAAGAACAATGTCTTCTTAGCTCTTAGATACCTAAGACTCAAGAGTTTATATTCTTAACAGAAATGATAAACAAACAAACAAACAAACAAACAAACAGTAGGAGGAGGGATGAATAGGTAGAACAGAGAAGACCTACAGGGCAGGACAGCAAAAAATATTCTGTATGATATTATAATGATGTAATTATAATACATGTCATTATACATTTGCCCAAACCATATGATGTACAAAAGTAAACCTTAACATAAACTATGGAGTTTGAGTGATTATGATGTGTCATTGTGGGTTCATCAATTGTAACAATGTCCCACTGTGGTGAGTAATGGTGACAATGGAGGAGACTATGCATGCCTATCTAAGGGCAGGGATATATGGGAATCTCTGTACCTTTCTCTCAGTTTTGCTATGGACCAAAACCTGCTCCAAAAAAATAATAAATAAAGTCTGTTTTTAGAAAAAAAATAGTTGGAGCGCCTGGGTGGCTCAGTCGGTTAAGTGTCCGACTTCGGCTCAGGTCATGATCTCGCAGTCTGTGAGTTCAAGCCCTGCATCAGGCTCTCTGTGCTGACAGCTCAGAGCCTAGAGCCTGTTTCAGATTCTGTGTCTCCCTCTCTCTCTGACCCTCCTCCATTCATACTCTGTCTCTCTCTGTCTCAAAAAAAATAAATAAATAAACGTTAAAAAAATTTAAAAAAAAATAGGCATAATTGAAGGTAGTGTAACCTGATGAGAGGAAAACGGAGCTGCTCAAAAGAATCAAATTCAGGGCACCCGTGTGGCTCAGTTGGTTAAGCATCCAACTCTTGATTTCAGCTCATGGTTTGTTTTTAAATAAACATTTAAAAAAAAAAATAAGTAAAGAATTAAATTCTCAAAATGAATCCCAAAATAAAAAGGAAACCAAGTAGCAAAATCCTGATAATTGTTGAATCTGGCTAATGGGGTAATGGAGATGGCTCATCCCGATTTTTTTCTATCTGTATTTTTAAGTTGTTTCATGGGGAAAAAAAAAAGTCATACAGATTAAAGGAAAGGAAGAAATAATGCACAGAATTGTTTTTAAACAATACATCAATTTTCTTGTCCGATGTCACAACCAACCCACTAGACAGCTCTTTCTTGAGAAAAAGTGAAACAGAAAAAATGCTTAGAATAGGAAGAGATGTCAGGGGAGACTTCTTTTAAAAAATGAATATTAACCTTGGTCTTTATCTCCACTTTGTAAATAACAGCCAAGTGTGAATTTTTTCTTCTCACGAGGAGAAAAAAAAGGAAACTGAAAACAATAAAATATATAACATATATACATGTATATAACATATAAATATATAATATATGTAATTATATTATATATACAATATATAATATATAGCACATATATAATGTGCTATAGGGGTGCCTGGGTGGCTCAGTCAGTTAAGTGACTGATTCTTGATTTTGGCTCAGGTCATGATCTCACGGCTCATGAGTCTGAGCCCCATGTCAGGCTCTGCATTGACAGTGCTGAGCCTGTTGGGGATTCTCTCTCTCGCTCACTCTCTCAAAATAATGTATGAGTAAAAAAAAATTTGATACATATTGCCAACTCAGCTTTATCAAGAAATGTCCACAGAGACTGAGAATTTAATAAAGACGATGCAAAAGGAATTAGCATTCCTCTACAATTATCAAACAATATGAGTGTGGTTTTGCTTACAGACACATATATTATCTGTAACTGGATTAATATGAAAAATATATTAATACAAGTTATATAAATAAGAAATTAATAATACTGTTTACCTGTAGGTTTTGGAAGGCTAGGAACAATGGAGGATGGGTTTGGAAGGCAATTTTTCAAAGCTTATCTTTATATGTGTATATGTGTGTGTGTGTTATATACTATATATATTAAACAGTATGAATGTCTTACCTATTTCAAAATTTAAAATTATAACTTATCATACAACTCTATAAATAGAAGAGACTCTAGAAATAAACCAGTCCAAATTCATTTTATTAGTTCATTAAATTTTAAATGATTTAATGATGAAGCATCTCACCCTGTCTAAAGTTCATGCTAGATCTGTGAGGTCTTCTGATTTCAAGCCAGGGTTCAAACAATTATAATACTAAGTCTCAGTGAAAATATTCATCGATACATTCCAAAAGTTAAGGGCCATGCTAAGGTAAAATGTAATGCTCTCTTGCCATATAAAATGGATCCCTACGACAAAAGTGGAAAGATAGCGAGTTATTTGCACATACCTCTGTGAAGCTGAAGAAGAGGCCAATGCCACCAACAAATCTCAAAACCTCTCCAGCATATTTTCCTATTATTGGAGCACACAGTGAACATGGGTGGCTGCTTTTGACACAGCTCTGTATCAATTTAAATAAAAAAAAAAGAAAAAAAAGAGGACTTTTATTTCAAAGTACAGTTATAAAAAGCTGATAAAAATTGAACCCACATAAAAATGAGTGGCTGGAGTATTATATCCAGTCTGGGCCTTGGCTATTTAGTACTGTCCTAAATTCTTAGATGGCTCGCACGATTCCCACCCCCAGTGTACACACCTTGAGTAATCACCCCCCTTGACTGTGGATGGGATTTGTGAATACGATAGACAGTCACTCCCATGTTTGTGGTGTGTTACATAAGATATCATCTTAACAGAATGGAAATTATCAAGCTGACTTTGATGCTGCCATATTGTGAGAGCAAGAAAACGGGACCTAAGTCCTACAACCACCAGACAGACACCCAATTCTGCCAAGAACCCACTGAGCTTGCCAGAGGACCCTAGGCCTCTGATGAGACTGCAGCCTTGGCCAACACCTTGATTTCCCCCAGGGGAGATCCTAAGTGGAAGACCCAACTAAGCCACACTCACGCTTCTGACCCATGGAAACTGAGAAAATACACGGGTGTTGTTCGTGTGTTCCACAGCAGTAGAAAGTTGATAATCCCATGAAAGAGGCCTCATTGAGGGACAAGCCAGTTCAGGGCTCAGAGAGATGTTATAGGAGTTTCCCCAAAATTTTAACACATGTGAACTTCCTAGGAGAGCTAAGCTCCAACTCCGACCTCATACAGGGGTCTGGCCTGGGACAACAGTATGGCTCTAATTTGTCCATTGCGAGCTCAGCTCCCACACAGAAGGAGCAGGAAGTTGTAATGGGGAAGGAGGGAGGGAGGAAATAGGATCCACATATCCTTCCCCCGCGACATTTAAATGGTTAAAAAGCACAATTTAGGATAGACAGGTCTCCTCCCACTACCCCGATATGCTTCAAAACCAAGATATTTGTACGGCTCCTCTGCATCTTGAAGGCAGATGGGCTCTTTTCTTTCACAACTTGTTTTAGGAAGAGAAGAATGGGAATGAATTAGGGGCAGAACCAGAAACATCTGTGTCTGGCAGGGCCACGGGATATTTAGCACTCTCAGCAGTAGATACTTGAGGACAAATGATACAATAATGTCCATGGTATATGTAAAGCATTTTAAAAATACAACTGAGCATCAGAAAATCCATTTCTTTCATGGTAATCATTATTCATCTGTATGCAATACATCTCCAAAAAATACATTATGCTTTGTACTTACAGCCAGACAGGTGTCATTTGGGTTATAAGTTCGAAACCCACAGCAATTTAAATTTCTCTGGATGTCATTTCGAGCACTTGCTGTATTGTTCCAACCAACTTCGAGAAGCTGACCCTAGAAAATGCATTAGTATATGCATTAAAATGTGTTATCCCTGGACAAAATGTATAAAGCTAGAGACTGCAACTTTTAATACTGAGAGTATCTAAAATAAATACTCTTTGGAAGACCATTAGAAGTTTTCAAAGGGCAAGAACTGAATCTGTAACAAAAATTAAAGCACTGTGTCTATCCCAAGAGTGAAAAGTCTCAATTTTTACATGCATTTTTTAAAAAAGCACTGAGTTCAAAAAATTCTCAGACTGAAACAAGACAAATTTTCCATTGCCCCAGAGATCCTTAGTCTTTTACCAACTAGAGTTTGGAAAGCGTAGCTGTGAGAATGGAATCACAAATGTTTCACTGCATAATGGTGGGGAAAGACTGGGTGAACATCTTTTAGTAGTAGCACTTTTTACCCAGGGAAGGCAAAATTCTACTTCGAGGATGCAAAAAATAGCAACACCTGATGGTGTCTCAGGGCGCCAATCAGCCCCACAAAGGCAATCGGGAACAAAAGATGTTAGGTATGTGGAGTGAAATGCCATTCTGAGCAAGAAGTTACTTTATATTCCAATCATTTCTCCCCCTTTTTTCTTGCACACCCTATGTGGCCTAACAAAGCTGGAGATAAATGCCTTTGCTTACCTGTTGCTCCTCGTTCAGGGCTAAGCAAGCACATGATACAGAAAACTGAACAACGAATACGAGTAAGAGAATAATCATGTACTGAGAACTGAAGTTAAGGCATTTCTTGATACTCTTAAAATAATATAAAATAGAGGTACTGACAACATCAGAATGTACTAGAAGGGATTCAATCAGAAAACAGAACAAATGGCACCTAGAGAAAGTTCAAAAAGAAGACACACGATTGTTATTTTCATTAATACACTGTAGGTATAAGTTCATAATAAAAAATACTAATATTTAACAGCTCATCTACCAGAACTTCATTTAGATTATAATAAACATTTTTACATGTATAAAACAAGAAATAAGTATAGATAAACATACGTAAGATTTCTTACTATTAAATCTAAAAAAACAATCACTGAAATTCTCAACCAAATATTAACCTTCTAGAAAGGGTCTATAGGTCACTGAATCAGTTCAACGGAACTTTGAGTTTGCAACACATAAAGAGGACTATACTGAACTCTCAGAATACACTCTTCACGATGTGAAAAGGAGAAAATGGAAACATATGCACATACAGTAATTTCACTGTTAAGAAACATTCCTAATGTTGATTACACAACAAATTGTTGTGATTACACAACAAATACACATAGGGCATGCTAGGAGTTGCTGTCTGGCAATTAATTTCCTAATGATAATTCCAAATCCGTTGTAAGTTATCGAAAGAATAATCAATAAAGGTAAGAACAAATTCAATTGGGGTAAAAATTCGGCTTTTAAAAAAGGATACAAAAAAAAGCAACACCTGATGGTGTTTTACAGCTCCAATCAGCCCCACCAAGGCAATCAGGAACAGGAAAATGCCCACTGCAATGACGACGCCGACCACCCGGAGGCTGGAAATCAGCCCGAAACCAATGCCCCATGCGGCGATTCCAATTAGCAACAGACTAACCAACTGCAAAAACAACCAAAAGGGCCAGGGATGGGGTAGGGGAAAAAGGAAAGAGAAACAGGGGAGAAAAACATCAATTTATAGAATAATATCAAGAACATTTTTCAGTATCTTGCAAATGACTGCTCATACTCAATACGAGAATACACCCAAATCTTAGTAGATAATGTTGTTTTAACAAATCAGTCATGCTTTAAAAAAACTAATAATAATCTATGAAATTATTACGGAGAGTCAGAGGTCATCTGGTTTACTAAGCTTTATATGATTTCTCCCTACGCTTTTGAAATAATGGCATATGAAGAACTTATCAATGCCAATACATCTCAGTCCAACATGTTGATTTCTTCACATGGTAATCACTTATGTTTCCTTCAAAGCCCAGTTGCACTGTAACCTTCCCCATCCCTAATAAACTCTGTTCTTTAAATATGGTTCTACTGTTCCCTTGAACACACTCACATTCTGTCGCCAAGCCTGTCTCTCCTGGGAGACTCAGAGCACCTTGAGAATGGGCCCCCATCTTCTTACCTGTCTATATCCCTGAAACCTATCTCAGAACCCAGGCCTTATGAACAGTCCAAAATTTCTCAAGGAACTGTCGAAAATAACTTCTTTAGATGTCATTATGTATTCTATTTGAATTCAGACAGTGAAAGATCATTAAAACTCTTAGGACAAAAACAGTGTAAGAGACTTGCACTATTTTGAGTAAAATGGCATTGTGAGCAAGAAGAAATTATTTTACATTCTAATCATTTACTCATAAAATAAAATCAAGTGAAGAGGTAAGTGAAACTTACCTGTAAAACTCAAAGTTACAATTACTTCTTTAAAAGAGCAAATAAAGAGCATGCCTTAGAAAGATTATGATGAACTGATAGAAGATAAAGCTCAAACAGGTATGTGGGAGGGGTGGGGTCGGTGTTGTGGGGCAGGAAGGAGACAGTATCTTCAATTCAATTGGGAGCCAACCATTTCTTGGAGCAGGTGACAGTGTAATACAATTGAGAGGAATCAAAATACATAAAATCATAAAATATACTCCTAGCACCATTTCAAGACCCAATAAAATTTGTTTTGAAATATAAATCAACAGTCACTCAAATGGATTTTTATTCAAATATTTTATTTTCCATATGTAAATACAGTTTATTAACACAAATTTTAAATATCCTGGTATCTAAAAATTCTTACACGTGTCGAGACACAAGCAAAGCTGCCAAACATTGACAAATAGGACACCTATTTGTATTTTTATCCATTTATCATAAAGCAGAACTTGAGAAGGAAAGAAACGGTGTGCAGTGTGACAGAACCAAGTTAGGGAGATACATGGACTCGGTGTTCTCCACTGCAGTTATTATACACAAAAAGCTTTTGTCTTCAGAGGTTGAAGAAGAAGGAAGAAATTCTCAAAAACTTTGCCATCCGGAAGTTGCTTGGTCCCTCTCTCGTTTTCTCCAGTTCTCCTATCAGCAAGGCCGTTTGCTTCTGTCTTGTTTTTATCACCTCTCTTACCATCTTCTCAGGACCTCAGGCTATCTTGGACTGAGAAAAAATCTTCTACTCCATCACCAGTGAGCTTATTTCTGACTCTATGGTATCCAAATATAACACATTTCCTTCCACAAGGTATGGAACGAGGGGAGTTGATGAAGGGACAGCCCTTTGCCTTGCCTATACTCAGCATCCTCACTGCATCGTGGGACCCAACACTTCAGATGCTCCACATTTGCAACACATCACAGTAACCTGCTGTATCAGTCAGGGTTAGCCAAAGCAAGAGAACCAATAGGATATATATTTAGAAATAGAGATGTATTTTAAGGAATTGGCTCATGCAGTTGTGGGGACAGCATGTCCATAATTTGTAGGACAAGGACAGCAGGTTGATAATTCAGGCAGGCTTTCTATGATACAGTCTTGAGGCAGAAATCTGTCTTCTTTAAGAAACCTTAGTCTTGGGGTGCCTGGGTGGCCCAGTCAGTTAAGTGTCTGAGTCTTGGTTTTGGCTCAAGTTATAATCTCGCGGGGTTTGTAAGTTCGAGCCCGCGTCAGATTCGTGCTGGCAGTATGAAGCTTGTTTGGGATTCTCTCTCTCTCTCCCTGTCTCTCTGCCCTATACCCCACTCACGCCGTCTCTGTCTCTCTCAAATAAATAAACATTAAAAAAAAAAAGAAGAAGAAGAAGAAAAAGAAAAGAAAGAAATCTTGGGTTTTGTTCTTAAGGTTTCCAACTGATTGGATGAGGCACACCACAATGGGGTAATCTACTTTACTTAAAGTCAATTCAGTGTAAATGTTAAATCTAAAAAGTGCCTTCAAATCAATAGATACACTAGCATTCAATCAAATATTTGGGCACCATAGCCTGGACGTGACACATAAAATAACCATCACACTTCCCAACTTCAGTTCCTAGGTATGATGCCTATTTCCTAATTCAATTAAATTTGGAAGCGGGTTTATCACTCTCTAATTCTTTGAGTCTTAGAGCCAAAAAGATCAGAAGCATGAATAATAGAATAATTACACTTCTTCTAACCCCCTAGTTTGTTTGTTTTTTTAATTTTTTTTTTAATGTGTATTTATTTTTGAGACAGAGAGAGACAGAGCATGAATGGGGAAGAGTCAGAGAGAGAGGGAGACACAGAATCCGAAGCAGGCTCCAGGCTCTGAGTTGTCAGCACAGAGCCCGACGCGGGGCTTGAACTCACGGACCATGAGATCACGACCTAAGCCGAAGTCGGACGCTTAACCGACTGAGCCACCCAGGCGCCCCACTAACCTCCTAGTTTTAAAAAATCCTTTTGGGAATCATATCAAATCCTTACTATGTTGATGACATTCTTACAAGTCAAATACTCAGTAACAAATGACTAGTGCTCACTATACGTTAAAGGCCAGGGACAAGCCCTACTAGAACAAAGGTGGGCCAATTTTCTCTGTAAAGGGCCAGATAGCAACCATCTGGCCTTGTGGATCACATAGTCTCTGCCACAACTATTCACCTCTGCTACTGTAACACAAAAGCATCAGCAAATGAATGAGCAGGTCTGTGTTCCAATAACACTTCATTTACAGGTACTGAAATTTAAATTCATGTAATTTTTGTATGCACTAAAATATTACTCTTCTTTTAATTTTTTTCAATCATTTGAAAATATAAACCCATTCTTAGCTGACAGTCTACAATAACAGGCAGTGGAATGGATGTGGCCCATGAGCCGTGGTTTGCGGGCCCTTGCTCTAGAAGTCAGTGTAGGAGAGAATAAAAAATTACAATGGGACAATCTCTTTATAAGACATTTTTATAGGATGGGTCAGAGGGCATAACAATAATCCAAAAAATCCAGATAAATAGAGGAGGCCAAACACTGCAAAGAAATAGTAAAGGAGTAGGTAGTAAGCCCAAAAAATGACCATAGTGTAGAATGGTAGAAAAAGAGAATGAATATTATTTTATGTGGCAAAAGATGTGACTAAATTAAAAATCTTAAAAGGAGGAGCTTATTCAGGATGATCAGGTTGACCCTAAATGTCATCATAAATATCCTTATAAGACAGACGCAGAGGGAGACACAGAGAGGAGTTGGCCACGTAATGACAGAGGCAGAGAGTGGTGTGGCTCCAAGTCAAGGAATGCTGCCAGCCACCTGAAGGTGAAAGAGGCAAGGAAGAGATGCTCCCCCAGGGCTCTCAGAGAGAGTGCAACCCTGATGATGCCTTGACTTTGGGTGTCCATCTCCTGAACTGTGGGAATAAATGTCTAATGTTTTTAAGCCACCATGTCTGTGGTAGGTAATTCATCAAAGAAGCCCTAGGAAACTAATATGGAACAATTCACACGCCGGGCACTGGACAAGGCAGGAACAACTCGCTTAACAATTACAGAAACCTGCCTAATATTTTGCCACTAATGAAATCCTACCATGCAGCTGGAGAAAAGTGTTCAAGTATCCTTGTCAGCACCCTCCTAGCAGACCAAATCCTTTATGTACAGCAGCAACATCTCAGCAAAATGAGAAAACTGTCTTCTGCTCTCTCAGCTACCAACTTACAGGCTCATTAATAAGAATCTTTTGCCTTTTGAAAAGTAATGTCCACAACTAAAAGAAAAGGATACTTTATCACATCTATAAAATATTCCAGGTCTCAGGCTAGGCATTATGCTATTATTGGAAACATTATCTAGAACATTCTAGTGGGTATCTCTGCTCTGATTTTTTTTTTTTTTTAATAGGGGAAGAAACAGCCTACTCCCTTCTATATAGCTCTCTGTCAAGAGTATTCCTCACCAAGTTTACTCTCTGTGTCTCTAACATAGTTGTCAGTTTATCCCTATAACAATACAAAGCACTCCTCCTTTAAGAACATTGAAGAAAGTATATCAGTTCCCTGTTGTCACTTTAACAAATTACTACCAGTCTAGTCGCTTAAAACAACACATATTTATTCTGCTGCAATACTGGAGCTCAGAAGTCCAATATGGCTCTTACTAAGCTAAATTACAGTGTCAGTAGGGCTGCATTCCTTCTGGAAGCTCTTGGGGCGAATTCACTTCTTTGCCCCTTCCACCTTCTAGAAGACACATGCATTCCATTGCCTGTAACTCCTTCCACCACCTTCAAAGCCAGCAGTGCAGCATATTCAAACCTCTCAGACTACAACCTATTTTTTTCAGCGGGTCTCTTTCTTGGAGGATAGCCCTCCTGCATCCCTCTTATAAGGGCCTTTGTGATTACACAGGGCTTTCCCAGATAATCCAGAATAATCTCCCCATCTCAACATGTTTAATGTAATCACATTTCAAAGTTCCCTTTGCTATGTAAGGTAACATAGCAACCCATATCCAAAGATTAGGATGTACACCTTTGGGGGCAGAGGGATAATATTCAGCCTACCTTAGAGGGTTCTGGGATAATGGGCAACCGAGCTACCATAGAATCTTTCCTACTACAAATACTTTAAAAAGACTGAAATTCAATAAAAATTATTGAAAAAGATTATAATATTTTGTTTAAATATGTAGCTGAGCACTAAAAAACTATGGGAAAGTCCTACAGGCCAGAAAGGAAGGGAAAATGCAAACTCAGACTGTAAGCATACAACTGGTAGGGGGTGGGCAGGTGTTCCTGGATGGGAAGGATAGAAACGAGTTCCTAGATCAGAAGAGTCCCTAAAGAGGAGGGACTTGGGTTTCAAACCAGGCAGGACTGGGAAGTGAAACTAAAGACGCTAACATAATGAGGTCTTCCAGAAAGCTATATTGTCAGGGCAAGCAGTTATAGAAACTGTACCACCACATCCAGGAAGACAGCAAACAATTTTGAGTCCCTTTAAAAAGCTTTTTGTAAAAAAGAGAAACTCCAAGCTTAGAGTCTGTAGTCTAAATGTATGGAGTCTCAGTGTCACTACCCAGACGTGCAGGAAGCTTCACGCCAAGCAATCCAGATAAAAGCTCATCACAGGCAGTGATGGTATTCAGGGAAAGAAAACTCACAGAAGCAAATTCAAAATGATTCAGGGGGAACATCTGCAAGTCCTAGCCCTCACACCATTCCCAGGGAAAAAAGTAAAAACTTTGTTGTCAAAAATCACAAAACACGTAAGAAAAAAAAAAAAATCTACCACTAGAGAGATACAACAGACACAGCAAAAGAAGAATTAGAGTCCCCAAGAAGTTGAGGTACTAGAACTAACCAAATGAGACTAAAATTATTATTATTATTTTTTTTAATATTTTAACGTTTATTTATTTTTGAGAGAAAGAGACAGAGTGAACAGGAGAGGGACAGAGAGAGAGGGAGACACACAATTGGAAGCAGGCTCCAGGCTGAGCTCTCAGCACAGAGCCCGACACGGGGCTCGAACTCACGAGCAGTGAGATCATGACCTGAGCCGAAGTTGGGGCTTAACTGACTGAGCCACCCAGGTGCCCCTAAAATTATTATGTTTAAACTGACTAAAAAGATAAAAGAAGAAATAAAAACAATATGAACAAAACAAAACCATATTTAAAAAGAGAGACTGGAAAAAGAGCCAAACAGAGCAAAGTCAAAGAAAGTAGGAAGAAGAAAAGCATATTATAAGAAGGATAAATAAAGCTTTATTAAAAAAGGAAAAAAAAAAAAAGGTGACAGGCATTCAGCAAAATTATTTTCTAAGAATGAGAACAAGAGTAAATTCTCCCAAATTTCCTTAACTGATAAAGAATAGCCATCAAAAACCCAAGGCAAAAATCATACTCCATGATAAAACCTGAGAAACTTTCCTTCAAAATTCAGAAATAAAACCAAGGTGCTATCACCCCTTCTATTCAGCATTGTAATGGAGATCTTAGACAACTGAGTAAGCCTGAGCACTGAACACAGATGAGAAGGAAACACAGCTCTCGTTATCCATATTAACAGGAGTATACACATGGGAAATCCAAGAGACTGCAAATATTAAAATTGGTAAGATGAGAAAAGTTGCTATAAATAGGACCAATATACAAACATCAACAGTGTGCTCATGCATTGCCCCAAATTTTTAATGTATTTTTTCGAAGGTGATCTGTAATAGCCCTGCAAATATCAGGTACACAGAAATAAATCTACCAAAAGTATTAAAGACCTTCATGGAGAAAATTATAAAATTAATTGAAGAACATAATAAACTAAAATGAAATGTAACATGTTCATGGGTAGGAACGCTGACTATAATAAAGTATCAATTCACCTCCAATTTAGCCTACAAATTCAATGTATTTCTAGTCAAAGCTCAATAAGGTTTGTTTTGGATAGAACGTTATACAATGATCCATTAATTTACATGGAAGAATAAATGTCACCAAAGGGCTAGGAACATTTTTAAGCTTAAGTAGAAAGGCTATAGCTGTTGTACTCTATCTTAGCCCGGCTGCAGTCACCAGCACTATGCATAAGAAATGCTCTTAGTGGCAAATGGAACTGACTTTGTCAGTGCTTACAAGGAACTGTCCCAGACTCTTTTTTGTTGCTTTCACCACACTCTGCAAAACCTGAGCCTGACTCTACATCTTTTGGGCATGTTTTATTATTTTTTTTAATTAGTAAAATTAAACATATAAATAAAACTAAAAAAACCAAATAAGTTACAAATCCAAACAAGTATCACAACTTACTGTAACAGTTTGGTAATTAAAATCAAGTCGTTGACACAAAACTAAATAAGCCAATAATCTGGGCTTGGAAGGAGACAGAATTCCAAATAAGTAGGGAAAGAGTAGTCTTTAATTAATAGCCCTATGACAATTCCCTGCCCATTAAAACAAACAAACAAAAAATAGCAGTAGTCCCTACCTAATACCATAGATTTAAACCCTAAATATAAAAGGCAAAACTTAAAGTTTTAGGAAAAAATAGAGAAAACTGTTTTGACTTTGTGGTTAAAGAAAAACTTCTTAAACACAACGCCCCCAAAATCAAATATTATACTAATGTAATGTTTACTATGTGCAAGGAAGTATTCTAAGTGCTTTACATAAAGCACTTAGTACTCTAAGAGGTAGGTAATACTGTTGCCTCCATTTTCCAGATGGGGAAAGTCATGCACAGAGATGTGAAGTAACTTGCCCAACGTTACACAGCAAAGAGGAGACAGAACTGGGGATAAGAGGGGATCTGAAGCCAGAGGCTGTATGGCTGTGGATTCTGTGTTCTTACCTATCACACTACACCTGATGTGAAAATTTAAAACTTCTACATGATAAAAAAAAAAAAACACCAGACAACTTCGGAATAAGCCTAGGACTAGAGGATATTTCCAGCACATAAATATTAAAGAATACCTGCAAAACAATTTAAAAGGACAAAAAGCACACTGTAAAGTAGCCAAAGGCAATGATAGGCAATCCACCGAAGAAGAATCCAAAAGGCAATTAACACACGGAAGACGTTAAATCACATTATATATCAGGAAAACAAAAATTAGAACAACAGGATACCATCTCACATGCAAAAATTAGGCCTGATGACACTAATGATGTGGAGAGTCTAGAACTCATTTAAGTCAAAGTGTAAATTTTTGTAGTCACTTTACACAACAATCTGGCAGCACCTAGGAAAATTAAAGAAATGTATCCCTTACTAAACCAGCAATTCTGCTTCTAGATTAATACCCAAGAGAAATACCCATGTCCCCAACTAGACATCATACATCAGGATTTTCCTGCAGTCTTGTTTGTCACAGTAAAAAATTGAAAACAACCTCAGAGACCATGAATATGACATTCATAAACTCTAATGTGATCACACAGTAGAATACAAATGATTTTAATCTATTTCTATTAAATCAATAAGTTTCAAACAGAAAAGAAATGAAACACATTACATAAATACTGATAAGACATACCACTTCATCAATTTTCAAACACATAAAAAGCCACCGCATGTTCTTTGTGGTTAATAGTTAAAATTGTCATAAGTATATAAACATGGATGGAAATGACAGATGTTGATTTTAAAATAGTGACTACTTTCAAGAGGGGAAAAATGGAAAAGGGAATGGAGTGATCCTTTACCTGTATTGTAACACCGAACTTCTTTATTTATTTTTTATTTTTTTGATGTTTATTTTTTGAGAGAGACACAGAGTGAGAGAGGGGGAGGGGCAGAGAAAGGAGACACACAATCCTAAGCAGCCTCCAGGCTCTGAGCTGTCAGCACAGAGCCCAAAGGAGGGCTCGAACCCACAAACCAAGAGATCATGACTTGAGCCAAAGTCAGACGCTTAACCAACTGAGCCACCCAGGCACCCCTGTACTTCTAAACAAGAGGGAGATGTGGCAAAACACTGGCATCTGTAGCTTGTTGGGTTCACAAGAGTCTACCATATTTTCTGTGCACATGAAATATTTCCTAATTTAAATGAGCCTTGAAAATCTAACATCCCCTTTCTTACCAGGGCACCAATTCTCAATTCTCCTGCTGTGCCTTCCTTTGTAAATTGTTCTAACTTGCCTCATCAAGCCTTTGTTCCCACTATTCCTCAAACACAGCCACATAAATCAAGATATTCTCATTCATTTCTCAAATATTTCACATTAATTTTCATCTGTGCACCTTCAAGTACTGTCCACATTCTATCCTGTAATTTGCTTCCGTTTAGGAAAAAGGAAGGCTTTAAAACAACGGTGGTATATACTTGAAAGCAGTAGCCAATAATTTGTTGAATCTTCCCTTGTTTATAACAGAAAGCAACACTCTAGATCTGTCACACTTGGATGATCTCATGTGTGAAAATGACACCACACTATCTCCCCTTCCTGTATCCAGCTCTCAAGCACAGGCATGTTGACACACACACATACATCCTCATCTGTAAGATGGAAGAGACCATAGATTTAACTGTCCAATCCAAAACAAACTTTGCAGTTATGACTATACTTTGGCCAAACATAAACTTAATTGGGCTAGTCAATTTTCTGATAACCCCCAAAATATGTTTGTTTGTTTTAATTTTTTTTTTTTTTTTACATTTATTTATTTTTGAGAGACAGAGCACAAGCAGGGGAGGGGCAGAGAGAGAAGGAAACACAGAATCCGAAGCAGGCTCCGAGCTGACAGCACAGAGCCCGACGCAGGGCTCCAACTCACGAACCGTGAGATCATGACCTGAGCCAAAGTTGGACACTCAACGGACTGAGCCACCCAGGCGCCCGTTTTTTTTTTTTAAATAAAATAATTGAAAACAATATAAACGTTTTGTTCTGTGTGGCTGGTGTTTCTAACACATTGTAACACAAAGCCCTCAATATACACAATTTTTTTTACGTAGAAATAGCACCCAAAGATTTATGATATGGCTTTAATTAGATTTGCTTATAAGCGTTTCTTTGACTTACTGAAAAGAAGCCCTTTAAAGATAGTAATGCAACAATTTATTTCTGAGTAGTGGTAATTATATGTTATGGTTGGTTTGTAATTTTGAAGAGAATAGGACTGGATGAAGTCTTCCAAATTAGTGATCTAAAAATTATTGATTCCAATAAAATTAATTCTAACTGTATAATTAAAAAGCCTAAGTTTGTCACCAGAACTTGGTAGACAAAGAAACTGCAAGAATCCTTTGTTCAATAATAACAAGTTTCCTTATGAGACCAATTGTAATAGAAAGTAAATTTAGATCTATAACAAATAGTTTCCTTCGCATGGGAGACAGAGTACTGATAAAAACAGATTATGGATCCGTTAACTCCGCAATAGCAATGTTTTTATGAGCAGGAAGCACCCACCCTTCCTGTTTTCTCTTTAAAACAAAGAAAAGTACATCACATAAAAAGAGCTTCTAGAAGAGAGATTAGATGAGCTATAATGGAAAAGCCACACCAAAGCAAGATTATAAAAGTATCTACAACTGGCATGACTTCCCCAACCAAGTCCTAAAAGGAGGAGGTGGTGGGAGAACCAGTAGCCCACACAGGGATGGATTGTGAGGAAGGAAGCAACAGGAGGGTGCTAGCGGAAGGGAAAGCAATTCTCAACCAGGGCTCACAAGACAGCACAAACTCACAGAACAGTGAGGCACAAAGCTACCTGGCCAGTGACATATCCCCTTCCTTAGAGGTGATAAATCAGAACGGCTAAGTCACACGCCCAACGACACAGAGCAGAGCTTTCTGCTTGGTGCATTTTTTTCTCCATATCATAGTGCCTAGCATTATATTTAGGTAATTATTAACACTGAAATATAATACTGTATAGAAATATAGAAGACAGTATTATACTGCATAAGATGTACTTCTTGCTTTGTGGCCAGATCGTTACGGGTTTGTACAGTATCTCTTTAGCTTACTCCTTATGAGACCTGACTGCACAGCCATGTATAAAAGAACATGTATAAAAGAAAAAAAAAAAGGGAAGTCTTCTACTCACAGGATTTTTCTATTAGTTAACCACCAAACGGTAGCTTGTTCATTTTGTGCTTTCTATTTTCCTTTTACCCAACCTAGAAATGTTGTCACATAGGCCTACTTTCACACAAAAGCACACAGTGCATCGCCCAGAGTAGAGAGGCAAGAGTAAAAAGTCTATCTTCAACATCACTGCAGCAGGTAAAATTGTTTAAAACTAATAAACATGTACTTGTACACTTCTGGATACATGCAATGCCATTACAGAACAAGGAAAAAAATACATTGTGTATAATGTTCTTTGTAATCTAGCTTAGGTTTGTGTTGAAGTACTAAAACAAAACACTAAGCTTTTCAAATGAGGGAGCTGCTAGAATATTCTAGAATTAGGAATAGAAGAACCAAATTACTGCTCAGAAGAGGAATGACCTCTGTAATGGACACATGTTGCCTTTATAAGCCAGCACATTCATCCCTTGTAAACCTTTTTTTTTTTTTTTAATGTTTTTAATGTTTGTTTATTTTCGAGAGAGACAGAGTGTGAGTGGGGGAGGAGCAGAGAGAGGGAGACACAGAATCTGAAAGAGGCTCCAGGCTCCAAGCTGGCAGCAAAGAGCCCAACATGGAGCTTTAACTCATGAACCAGTGAGATCATGACCTGAGCCGAAGTTGGCCACTTAACTGACTGAGACACTCAGTTGCCCCACCCCTTGTAAACCTCTTAATCATAGTATTTCACTGGCTCCATCTGACCAGTACCGGTGGCAGAGACAGACAACATAGGCCTATCAACCATGGTTGTTCATCCTCCTGTCCACAGTTACTGGTCCATGGGATGGGTCCATAAACCAATAGGGATATTGAAAGAAAAAAAAATAATAATAATGAGTTTCTCCGGCACAGTAAGTTACAAGTACAATTAAAATTGAGGGGCACCTGGGTGGCTCAGTCGGTTGAGCGGCCGACTTCGGCTCAGGTCACGATCTCGCGGTCCGTGGGTTCGAGCCCCGCGTCGGGCTCTGGGCTGATGGCTCAGAGCCTGGAGCCTGCTTCCGATTCTGTGTGTCCCTCTCTCTCTGCCCCTCCCCCATTCATGCTCTGTCTCTCTCTGTCTCAAAAGGAAATAAACGTTAAAAAAAAAAAAAATTTAAAATTGATTCTGCCAGTGGCCATCTTGGCACATGGTAAGATCTTCAAAAAGAATGTAAGCAAGCTGAGCTGAGAAGTAGATAAAAGGAGCAAGAGAGTTCTGACCTTTTCTGATCCCCTTGGTCAAGCCATACTTGACAATCCAACTCCTGGATGTCCCAATTCTATGCATTATTTCAAGAATTTGTGCTCTCTCATCAACGTAGTCTTTAAAGCTCATCTATAACACATCAAGAATTCTGGTTAACACAAGCTTCATCTTGCAAATGTTTATCGTAAGTTTTTTCATACCTCTATACTTGTAGAAACTTTGCCTTCACAATTGAGACCACTTTCCCTACCTAGACTAAATCATTCACCTTGAATGTAGGCTTTTAAAAAAATGAGCCCTTCCTTTTTAGCTGAAAACACCTCCCTCCCAAAAACTCTTTAAGGACAAAACAAGAAGGTAAATCAATGATCCAGAAAAATGTCCACAGCATCTTCTTTGTGCAAACACGCTCTCGAGAATTACCAAATTTAACTCCAGCCTAAATTTTACTGCTGAGCAGGTGAGTGGTTGCTTGCACATGGGGAGCAGGGGTTGTGCAGCAGGAGAGAGGGATTACAAAGGAGGATAAGCAAACTGTGAGGGGTAATAGATATGTTCAAGGTCTTGAATGTAGCAATGGGTTCACAGGTATATTTCAAAACTTATCAACTCTATACTGTAAATATGGGCAGCTCATGATATGTAAATAATACCTCAATAAAATTGTCTCAAAAAAAGATACACCTTTCCAAGGAAAAGCATTTTACAGTATCATTCTTGTTCTGGAATGGAACAAGTCATAATGCCTGGAGTTGCTGATGTAACTTGGTGAAAAGGAAGAAAGTTACATGCCAAGGATGGCAGGGCAGGAAAACAATGAAGAGTGATGCCTGATAAGATCCTTGAATTGTGCCCCTGCTCTGGACTACACTACCTGCTTCTGGACATCTTACTACATGAAAATAATAAAGCTTACTATTTTAAGCAGCAGTAGCTGGGTTTCTATTACCTATTGCTAATACAGTGGTCTTTGGTCCTTTTTTAAAGCCAGCAATATCAGGCCATTCTCAGGCCAGCTATCTTTTGTCTCTAATCTTAGAATAAAGTCCAAATCCCAGGCTAACAAATCCAAGGATGTGCAGAGCCTGAATTACCACTGGAGGTAATTCATTGGCCACTATTCCCCACCTCCAGCCATACTTCCAATTCTTCCACTGAGCCTTCTATACTTTAAGTGCCACACAAGCAAGGCACATGTTTTTTCTGATATTCCTAGCACCTGGCTAAATGCCTGGTACAGAAGAGGTACTTAAAATACACTGCTGAATGAGAAAGAGCTCATGATAGCGCTCATTATGTTTTAAGGACAGGCAAACGCTTAGTCCCTAACCAATACAGTATTTGGGAGAAAGAAATTTAGCTTAATGATGTCCCAGATTATCCTTTCTCTATATAAGCTATAAAAAAGATTTTCATTGTTTCATCAAATATCCACATTTCAAAATGAGATGCAAAGAAAAATGTGAATTGTTTCCAAAATATTTCTAGTTACTTCTGCATTTTTTTAGCATCTGAATTCTATGTAAGTGAACTGCTTTAAGGATGAAAAAGGAAGATAGAACATTTGAAAAGAACTGGATTCGATTCTGTAGTTAAATTATTCAAAAATGGTTTGTCAGCACTAAAACAGGAGAGAGGTTGTGATGGTAGCAGAGGATGAGAAATTCAAAACAGTAATAAGGTTCAGAGGGACTGTACCACCAAAATGTACCCCCCACCCAGACATATAAAGAAAGCAAAGGCCCCAGACTGTCTTCCCTGTTCATGCTTCAACATTCACAATGAGCAATTACACTTGAACGCTCAATTCTCCCTCTGAACTTCTGCCTAATGTGGAAAACTGAAGAACAACTCAGCTATGGATGATCAAGCATGTGTTTCTACCATGCCAAACATCTGGATAGAAATCTGAAGATTCTATAAATAATCTAGATATTGCTAAATATCCAGACATTTAGTGTTGAAGCCAAGACTTCAGTTCTTTGTGTCATTTTCATTCTTCAAATGACACAAAGAAGCCTGAAGTGCATTTGTCACATATTTTTCTTCCTTATGTTCTCCCTGGTGCCAAGCAGATTTTATACTTACCAGGCACAAAATAACATATACTTATTATATAATATCTGCTAAGAAATGATATAGAAGGTATCAAAAGTAAGGGATCCTGACTTATCATGTTCCAAGGATCACAGTTTGAGGCGCCGCTCACGGCTGCCAACCAAGTTCCAACTGTATCCTACCCCTTCCTTCTCTGGAGCAGTTCTGGGAGACAAGAAATAGAGTTATGGAAGCAAGAGCCCTGCACTGACTCCTTCATTCAATTAACTAAATGTCAACTATATGTCAAGGCTGTGTTGGGCACCCAGGAAAGGAAAAGTGATTAGGACCTTGCCCATACTGCTGAGAGGTACAGAGTTGATCATATGAAAAGGAGGAGGGCAATTGCTCTTTCCAATGATTCCACTGATCAATTCTAGAATCAAGTCTTAGTCCTCATCTTACTTAACAGCATTTGACACAGATGTTCAATTCTATCTCCTTAAAAAGATTTGCACTGGGGCGCCTGGGTGGCGCAGTCGGTTAAGCATCCGACTTCAGCCAGGTCACGATCTCGCGGTCTGTGAGTTCGAGCCCCGTGTCAGGCTCTGGGCTGATGGCTCGGAGCCTGGAGCCTGTTTCCGATTCTGTGTCTCCTTCTCTCTCTGCCCCTCCCCCGTTCATGCTCTGTCTCTCTCTGTCCCAAAAATAAATAAAAAACGTTGAAAAAAAAAAATCACTTTAAAAAAAAAAAAAAAAAAAAAAAGATTTGCACTTGGTTTCTAGGACACCAACCTCTACCAGGTTTTCCTCTTACCTTTTCTGGCTTCTTTCCTGGCTCCTGAAACTCTTACTAGGAGTGCCCCTGGATCAATCCACAGATAAGTGCTATTCTCCCTCTAACCTCACTAACTTGTGGATGTCATCCAATATAATCTCTAACTACCATTCTCTATGTTGATGGCTCCCAGGATTTAAACTTCCAGCTACTTTTCTCCCCTGAACTGCACTGTTGGTAGTCTAACTGCTACCTGACATCTCCATTTGGGTATCTGATTGGCCAATCATATCTAATACTGAACCCCTTATTTTCCTCCCAAAGCTTTCTCCACCCACAGTCTTTCCATTCCTATTAATAGAAGATCCATCTTGACAGTGGCTTAAGCCATAAATCATGAGTAATCCATGACTCCTCTCTTTCTCTCACACCTCATTCCAAACCATCAGAAAATAATGTTGTTCCATTGATATTATACTGGTACACCTCTCGCCTGAATTACTGCAGTAACCTTACATATGATCTCACTGCTTCCATTGTTGCCCTCTATCATCTATTCCCAATTCAGTAGCCAGACAATCTTTTAAATGAAAATCAGGCCCAAAGCTACCAATGGCTGCCCATTTCATTCTGCATAAAAGCTCTCATCCTTCCAGGGTTCTCAAGGCCCTTCACAATCTTCACCTCAGACCTTCTCTGACTCACATCCTGTACCACTCCACACCTGGCTCATTCTGTCCCAGTCACAATGGACTCGTCTCTGTCCCTTACATAAACCAGGAATGCTCCTCTTAGTGGATCTTTTTCAAAGTTCCATCCATCTGAAACACTTTTCCTCTTTGTCTTTCATCACTTTCATCACTTCCTATTTCCTATTTGTGTTTCATCACTTTCAAATCTTTACTCCAGTGCTGTCTTCCCAAGCAGACTAATCCTGGCCATATATTAAATATGTACTTATCCCCCCCTACCTATCCACTGCCTCACCACTCTTCATTCCTCTTACTCCATTTTTCTCCACAGCACTTGCCTACCTTCTCATAAGATATATAATGTATTTACTTATTTATCATCTAACTTTGTCCCATAAATAAAAGACCAATAAAGGCAGCACATTTCGGTTTGTTTTGTTCACTGCTCTTGATGCTCAGTCGGTATTTATTATTGGAATGAATAAAGGAAAGAAAATTATTTGGTTTCATCTTGTATTTATATTAGACTAACAGTATATTAGACTAGTAATGTGAAATCCCTAGCCAACTATGATTTACAGTCCAATTTTAGAGGAAGTGTATTTGTTCATGGGAAACGTTACAGGAAAACCTGAGTAGCAGTATATGAAAGGTTGGCCAACAGTAGAGGAAAAAAGAGTATTTCAAGAAACACATTAGATTCTACGTTGGATATATAAATGTAATGCCTACTTAATATTATTTTGTAACCCAATGCTAACTTCCACGTTTTAAAATATTTGGCTGTCTTCTAGATTTAATTTTGACCAAATTATCATTTTTATGAAGTTTTCATTAGGTATGTCTTACTCCTGGTGAAAAGGGGGCAGCCAATTCTCTCAATTCGATTCAAGAAGTATTTGAAGAGTATAGCCTCTGTGTTTAAAAAAAAAGAAAATGTTACACACTGAAGGATCCAACAAAGGGAAAGCGATGATCTCTGCCAACAACAACAACAACAACAACAACAAACGGTTAATGGTTAGCTGGGGTAAATAGCAAACACAAAGCAATCTACAATATGGAGAGTAGGTATGGTCAAGGGCAAAGACAGAGTAAAACAAAATCTTACATTACTGACTCTCAGCCTTCAGTGTAATTTAGAATTAGGTAGGAAGTTTTAAAAAGGTTTAAAAAAATAATCACATGCCTTCCCTCTCTCCTGGATCTGACTGAATTAGTCTGGAGTGGCACTTGAGTATTAAGATACCCAAGGAAAAATTTAAGGAAACAACGCCTTTGAAAAGAAATGAGGCTTTATTCGAGTAACTTTACAAAGACAGGACAAGGTACTATAGGTTGAGGGCAGGGGATCAGCAAAGATGGAAAGGCAACAAAGGGCATTTTGTGTGGGGAATTCTGTGTGGTGGGGAAAGATCTTGAATGGCGTGTTAAAGAATTTGGGTTGATTTCACTAAGAGTTTTCCTCTATTATCACAAATGGGTTTGGGTCATTCATTTCACAGCCATAAAATAATTGGGAGGATAAATTCAGGTGAAGGAAGAGTATCTAAACCTAACCTGCTTTCACCAGTAATCCAAATGTGTTCGAAGTGATAATAGCCCATTTTTAAACCACTTAAAACTGTGTGTAAATCAAGCCACTGACATACTCAAATCTCACTTTTCGGATTTGGGCTGAAATGCAATTTTTCCCAAAATGAATTGTTTCTTTTTTTGCAATGCCTCTTGACTCATGTTGTTAAACTTTACGAAAGTCAATAACCTCACTTCAAGTGAGAAATGGCATAAATAGCACATTTGGGTTACCATTTTTAAATCGAAAGTTGGGAAATTTTACAAACGCATTTGGCACAAAGGCAGACTATAAATATCAGCACAACAGCATCATGTGAAAAATCTCAGGTTTTGTCAACAGTGAATCATTTTTAAATTCAAAATGCAAGAAAATATTCAGCAACCATGTAACCATTTTAAATTCATTCAGCAGTGTGAACAGGAACACAGGGAGAAATCACATACACCTAACCACACATTAAAATATGAAACAGGAATAATTTGAAAACTGATGCTCCGAATTTTGAAAAATGACAAGTGTCGTCATTTGAAAGTGACAGCAATACATAGGTTTTTCTTTGGCTGCAGTGCTGGTGGCATTTATTTTAGAGTTACGACTGAACAAAATTATAGTTTTCCAGCACCCTGATGACCAGAGTGACTAAAAAAAAAAAAAAAAAACATACACAGGTTAATCATTCCATATTTACACCTACTGTGCTTCCATCATTTTTTCCTTACAACTGAAAGATTAACATTACTATTTTCAGGCCATGAACTCATGCCTCCATAGAGTCTGCTTGAGTCAACACTAACTACCCTTAAGTGTTAGAAACCCCAATAGCCTAAAAATATTTTCATCATCACACGCAGGTTTGTAATTCAGAAATTTAAAATAAACTTTTTCCACTTGAGGCTGGAACAACTTTTTTTTTTTTTTTTTTTTTTTTTTTTTTGGCTTTCTGTAGTACATCCAAAGCGTTTGCCCACATTTTTCCATTTTATCCTAAAAACTCATTGGGAAGAGTGAAAAATATCATCACCAGTTTATAAATGGAAACACTGAAGCTCAAATAAAGTGAGCTGTTTGCCCAACGATAAATTCCAAGCAAGTTGTAGAGTTGGTATTTAGACTTACGTTTTCTTCCTGAATCCCTTTTTCTCCCTATAGACTGTATAGATATATTTTTTATCTATAAATATGGTATGTTTTATCTATTTTAAGACAATACAATTTCCGAGAGAGAAAGAGGTAAATCATTGTAATTCAGGGTCTTAGAATGGATGTAAATCAGTATAATTTTTGATGCTGTATGGAGATTTTTCCCAAAGCAACCAAAGGTATAGGGAAAAAAAATTGCAAAAAATAAATCAATAAAACAAACTTGGAAAGAATTTAAAGAATGAATATGGAAAAAGAAACAAACTCCTGAAATGACATTTCTCATTTTAAGATTAGTTATTTATGTTCTTTACATTCTCAATTAAAACTATTCATACATGTGCATGTGTATTTTATATATAATATATTATATATATATTGAAAATTAGCACAACTCCTTCAAGCCTCTTCTTCTCTGTTTAGGAAGCACAAGGAGATAAATTATAAATCTTCTAAATGTTAACATATTTTAGTATAACATTTATTTCATATTCTGAAAATTCCCCATAAATCAGAAGTATAATTTTATATATTTTTTTAATTTATTTTTGAGTGCACAAGCCGGGGAGGGGTAGAGACAGGGGGAAAGAGGAACAGAAGCGAGATCTGCACTGTCAGCAGCAAGCCCAGCCGGATGTGGGCCTCAAACTCAAGAACCCCGAGATCATGACTTGAGCCGAGTTGGATGCTCAACTGACCAAGCCACCCAGGCGCCACTTATAATTTAAAAAAGTTGTTTTTCATGATTTGTCAGAACATTTCCAACCAAAATTATTTTCTAATAAACCATGAAAAATAAAATAGACCATTTTCCCAAAGTAGCTCTCATTTGCATTTATATCCTAAGCACTATGAAAAAGTTTCACACTCTTTCTATGTTTCCCTGACTCTATTACAGCTTCTTCCCTTCCCACTTCTCTAATCCACAAAGATGTCTCCTAGTCCTAAATTTTACGTCAGCTAACGTCAGTCCCTCCCTTACATCACATTTAGTTTTCCCACTTCACGAATCCCAATTAGATCCTGTTTTCACAGAATTGGTATTTGCCTTTGTATGTGTTTATTACCTCTCAATGTTCTCAGCGGGATATACACGAGGCAAATTTATTCACTGAACAAAGCTCCTGAGGTCATACAGAAAAAAAGTACATTTTAAAAAACGAGGCTTCACAAAGCACATTAATGTTAAAGCCCAGTCTGGTTCACTGCTGTCTTCCCAGGCTGAGAACAGTGCCTGTTATAAATAAATAAATATTTACTGAATGAAGAAATGTTCAGTTACTTTAATACGAAGTTCTGAAGCAAGCCTTTCGTTTTCTCATAACACCATGAAAATGCAGGGAAGAGAACTCGGCTTCTCCTCTTCCTACCATATCTATAAACAGTTTATATTCACTACACTAACTTAAACTTATTCAAAGCTAAGGATCCTATTGATTTAAAATGACCCAACCATAAATAACAACAAAAATCAACTGTTGTTCCGTTGGCTAGTGATCAGAAGTCCAAGACAGGTTCAGGGGAAGTTCCTTCCAAGCTATTTCAGTGACATGCATTCTGGTCTGATCATGAATTCTGCTCTCAATTTAGGCTCACCAGCAGGCCACTTGAGCATGTGGACAGTTGGGCTTGTAGAGTCTTAAGTTCCTCAAGAAAATGCTTCAACACAAAAGCAGGCCATGGCCTTTACACCTGCCACTCCCGTATGCAATCCTGATCTTACTAACACTTTCAGGAATGATCTCAGACTCATCCTGCAACTTTGCGCCTATTTTAGAGGTAGTTACCCTGGTGGGATTGGAACCTATGAAAGGTCCACCTAGTTCCACCTTAGAAGGAAATGTCTCCTCAGTCTTCACCCTCAATCCTTCACCCTCAATCCACCCTCAACCTCAATCCTCAATCCTAACTACTTCACATTTCTCATCTTAAAATGTTCCAAGGAAGATATGGAATCTAAATAATAGTAGTGGCTATTGTCAGCATCTATTTAAGACCTGGTCCAACTTGTAAGTCTCATTCACCTCCAATTTAAACTGCTGAACTTACTTAAGCTTGTTCACAATGCATAAAGAGTAGACACTAATTCATCTTAAGAAATGCCCGTTTTATCTAAAAAGTCTAGGATTTAATAGGGTGCTAACTATTATATAGCCTTGTGACTTCTAATTAAGGTTTACTACATAACTATTAAAAATCAATAGAATACATTCTGAAGGCCAATAAGTTGGAATAGATATAAAAATCTTAAAATGTTCCTTTAGATCACCTTTCTCCTTGCTTTCCTGATACACACTAAATACAACCAAAAATGACATATCTTGAAAACAACTAGACTTAAAAATAACTTGTCTTTTAACATGTATATATAATATATATTATACATATATATGTGTATATAGATATAGATATACATACATAGATTGCACATTAATTTATATAGGCCCCACAGCCAAGTAAGCATGCAAAGTAGACTTTCTACTGTGTGTAAGCAGATATTATAAGACTAAGTGTCTGGGGAACAGGTGACCAAATCATGGGGAGAGGGCGAAAGTCAGGGCACAAAATGATGAATTTGAATAGCAGGCCATTCATGCCAAGAAAAGAAAATACCTGGAGAATTGGTCAGCACTTACTTAATATACAGTCAATAAGATAAGCATGCTTCAAGCAAGACAAAGGTGAATTTTGGTCTGAAACTTGACATGGTTCTCCAATTACAAGGAGCTGAATCACCAGGTGTTTTACAATTTTTCTCCCAAGTCTACTATCTGTGACCATGTTGATTAGATTCCTACTAACTAACCAGAAAAGCATACTTGATTCCACTGTCTTGCCTTCAAAGCTTTGCAAGCATGTTCATGTACAAAGGAACATTAATGGTAAACCAATCCAGCCTCTCTCTCCTGTTGGTGACCACAAGGCAGCCTCTCCATTCCTAGGATGTAACCTAAGCTTGCACAGATGGCCTAGCTCGCTGCTAATACAGGAGAACTGGGTTTGTTTTCAGGGTGGGTGCTGCAAACCAGCAGGTGTATTTATAGAAGGGAGATAGACTATGATGGAGGGATGATGACAGAAGAGGAAGTTTCTTCCACCTGGGAGAGAAGCCTTTGGAAAGATCTGGATCTCACAGCCTAGGTTCTATTCCTGACTTGCCAACTTATTAAAACCCTTTTTGGTCTGTTATCTTATGTTTAAGATTTACACAATGTCCCTTGCCTCAGATGGCTGTCAGAATGAGGAATGAAATCATGAATGAAGACCTGGGCTGTGATAGGCAATCAATAAACGGCAACTGCTCTCCCATTCTCCATTCGTCCAGAATTGCACCTCAAAAATCACAGAGGTAGACTGCACCATTAAAACTAAAAGGCCCAAGCTTATTAGCAGAGAAAGGAATGACTTGGGTGGAGGCTTGCTTATTTACTGGAGGATTTTGCTTAAAATGGAGTTAGGATATTAATAAATCGGGAGACCACATGGAAAAAGCATCCAGTATGAACAAACTGACAAAAAAAAAAAAAAAGGCATCCCTTTATGTAAGCACGAAACAAACTTCGGAAGCTGCGGATATCCTGTGAACCTACTCGGTGACCTCAATTTAAATCACAAGAGCACGGAGAGCTAACCAAGATGCACACCATCCATATGCCGCCTTGTCAGTTTCAGATCACGCTATTTTTGCAAAACTGTCCTCAAACCTGAGGCTGCTCTCCCGCCTCCAAACCCGCCCCAGGCGGGGTTGGAAGCCAGGAGCGAGTATCAGAAGGGATAGGGATGGGAACGTGGAAAGGTCTGGTCAAAAGACAGAAAAACAAGGCGGTGGGTGAGGGGGCGGGGTAGAGCAATGTGGCAGAGACGCGGCCAGTGAGCCAGAAGGACGGCGGCTTCACAATGAGGGAAAGGAAGAGACTGCGACAAGAGCCGGCTCCTGGTCTCCGGCAGGGAGTGATGGTGAGGTCAGGGGCGCGCAGAGCGTGGGAAGACGGGAAGGGGTGCGGAATGAAGTCAGAGTCGCTGGTCAGGCAGGGGAACCAAGGAGCAACCGAGCAGGTGCAAAGCCCGCAGGCGTGGAGGAACCGGTTCAGGGTACTCACTGTGTACAGCAGGTTGAGAGCGCACAGGCAGTTCTTGGAACACGCGAAGCCCCCGCAAACCATCTTGGAGCCTGTGGTTGCCGAAACCGCAGGTAAACGAGGCTCGGGCGGAGCCTCCGGAACAGCCTCTTTGTCCTTGCCTTTGAGGCCTGGCCGAGGCCGGGGTGGGAGGCCTGGGCTGCGGCTGCAGTGCGCTGCGCGCCCGCCGCGGCTCGAACCCGCTCTGGAACCTGCGGCCGCAGCAGCTGGAGCCTGAGCCCGAGCCCCGCCCAGCACCCCCGCCTCGCCCCGCGCGCTGATTGGCCGCCGGCAGGGAACAAAGGTAGAAATATGCAAATAAATGCGCTCCGCCTGCCGGCAGCCGGGAGAGGCTAGACGGCCCGGGGCCGAGGGGGAGGGGGTGGAGGCCGTAGGGGACCTAGCTCCAGGCCAGACCGTGTGACAGCGGCCTCCCTGTCGTTTCCTGGGGAGCAGGTGAGGAGAAGAGGGCGGGGCTCGACGGAGATCCACGCTGGCAGGGAGAAATATGACAGCACCTCTCGGTTCTTGGCCCTGGTGGATGACGTGGCACCATTTTGAATGAGATTTTAAAATTAAGCACCTGGCCTTGTTTGAAGGAAGGCAGGAATAAATGGAGAAATAAATAAACGAATGTGAATGATTTAAAAGAGAGAATGAAGTGGGGGGAAATAAAAGGAAGGAAATAAGGGAAGGAATAAAAGGAGAGAGCGAATTCTCGGCCTCTCTAGGAAAATAGGTACAGTACATGGCCCATAAATGTGACTCCTGTCACGTCAAATTTATCCTACAGGAATTTGCAAATACCGATAAACTATGAATACGTGCATGCCAGAGAAAATCAGGAGAGATTATTTTTGTCTTTCAATACTAAATATCAATAAATTTTTCTTTTTTTCCCAAATAAGAATTGTGAAAAATATTTAAATGATACAGTCTTTACCTCAAGTCAGTCCATTATCACTTTATTGACTGTCTACTGCGGAAATGCATCTTGTATCCTCAGATTTCTCACCTATAAATTGAGATATTATGTTAAGCACTTTTTTGCACAGTGCCTGGCACAAACTAAGTGCTCAATAAGTGTAGGCCAGTATTAGTAGATCTAATAGGCTTTTTTCTTTTAATGTTTATTTATTTTTGAAAGAGAGAGAGCACAAGCAGGGGAGGTGCAGAGAGAAGGAGACACAGAATCTGAAACAGGCTCCAGGCTCTGAGCTGTCAGCACAGAGCCTGAGGCAGGGCTGGAAGCCACAGACGACCTGATCTGAAGTCAGATACTTAACTGACTGAGCCACCCAGCCACCCCAAGACTAATAGTTTTCTAATACCTGCTGTGTTCCAGGCACCTAAGCTAAGCCAGTAAAGGCTTGGTTGTTTCATAGTACCATCTACCAAAACAGGTTCTTATAAAGAAATGTTCAGATATTTATATGGAACCTAAAGGTTCATACTGAGTAAATTATGTGATAGCAAATGCTAAATATATGGATTTTTTTTAAGTTTATTTATTTATTAGAGGGGAGCAGAGGGAGAGGGAGAGGATCCAAAGCATGCCCCATGCTGTCAGCACTCACAAATGGAATGCTGGGATCATGATCTGAGCCAAAATCAAGAGTCCCACGCTTAACCCACTGAACCACCCAGGTGGCCCTAAAACATATGTTAAGTAGAACACTGCAATTGGTTGAAATAGTTAGTGTTCTTGGAATTTCCTGCTCTGTCTTCTAAGCTCTCCTTACTTCCCCAAATCCCACCACACCAAGAAGGCTCCATTGATTCTTCTGCTTTTGTATTCCACATTAATCTTTTCTGTACACCCCGATTTTGGAAGTATTCCAAAAATCACTCTAGAAAATGACCATCCAACCCAAACAATACAATGCTGCTCAGCCTTCCACTGTAAAAACCAAAAACTTACTAAAGAAGTCCGAGCGAGGAGATCGGTTCATCCACTTCTCATTCCTGGAGGCCACCAATATTGTACCACTTCATTGCTCCCCCTAATCATGGCAACTCTTTTTTTGTCTCCTTCATAATATCTTCTACTATCTCCCTGTGGGCTGAATCTCTTTCTTTATCTCAACGAAAGGCCACCTATTGGTTAGGGGTCCAGCAGGAAGGATATAGTTCATTCAAATAGCATAATTGAAAAGAGTTTAATAAAGAGACTATTTTTTAAAGCGCGGACAAAGTTAAAGGAAGCTAAGAAAAAATAATGGAGAGGCTCAGCTCTAGCAAGAATGGGTAGTTATGATTTTCCTGAAGTCTAAAGGGGAATTTAGGGAACAATTACAGAAGCCGGGCAAGAGTTGTAGTGGTAGAAGCATTGCCTCATAGGATTTATGGGCTTTGATGGGGAAAACCGAGGAACTACTGCAAATTGGGAGGAGGGTGGGAGGTAGTGAACATGATGAATTTCTCCTTAGGATTTATAAAAGACCACTTATTTCCATCGCAATAAGAATGAGCAAGAGATGTTACAAATTCACAGTTTAAAACAAAACAAAACAACAACAACAACAAAAACTGTCAGAGAATTGAAGACCTAAAGACATCTAAAAGAACGAAAATCCGGGAAGTAATAAGACAGTCTTAGGAAGAAAAGTTCACAGTTGCCATTATCCTGTGTGGGTTGGCTGTAGAAAGAAGACTGCATAGAGAGGGACAAAGAGAAATGAGGTGATCTTTTAACCATGTTTTATTGCCCATGTGTGAACTGGTGTGACAGTGTATAATCCAGGGGGCTCCAGCTACAGAGTGAGTCTATTATTGCTTGCCAGATTTAACCCATGAACCTTCACTTAGTACAGGGGTTACAAGTTTCAAAGTCTGTGTTCAGAGAAGAGTACTCCTTCCCCAACTATCTCAAGGTTCACAGATCTTCCCCAAATACAAAGAAAGTGGTTAACAGCTGGATCAGGATGGGCAAGACGAGAAAGACCCCTATGGAGCAATCTGACTCTTGACCTAATCCAAGGCATTGGCTACTCAAGGCTAAGAGGGTAGAAGAGAGAAATCCCCCTATGATATATTGTAAGAATCCTCCATGCCTGAAATAGAACAGCAGGATAAGGAGAGATCTTACAAAGACATGACTGAAAGCAGAGAACATGACTGGAGAACAAAGACCACTCCACAGCAGACAAAATGGCAGCAGCCAGGTTATAAAACAGAGAACTTCCAAGGTTCAGAAAGCTGGTGACTGAGCACGAAGTACAAAGCGTTCTCCATACAGACCTCCTTCCTGTAGAAAAAAGGTCTTGATCAAAATATTTGAAGCCAATGCTGACTGAATCTAATTAAACCTGTATTTTTTCTTCTATCGAGGTAGGCACCCAGCATAGCAGCCTGATAGAATAAGGCCTGTATCATTTAATACATTCTCAACAGTTCTTTTATATACACTCTGTGACACACAATCAAAAATTATGAAAGGTGTGGATAATCAAAAAAATTTGGCTTATGGTCAAAAGAAAAAAATGATCCATAGAATCAGGCCCAGAGATGATCCTGATGTTCAAATTTTCAGACAGGTCCTGAAAACTAAACATGATAAATGTGTTAAATATTCAGTGGAAAACATGCAGGAACATATGGAGAATTTCAGCAGAAAGATCAAGATTATTGGAAAAAATGTAAATGAAATGAGAAATACAATCAGAAAAAAAATTTAATGTGATTTAAGAAAACTGGATAAAACAGAAGAAAAAATTCAGTTGAAAGAGAGATAAATAGAAATTACTCAGACTAAAACACAAAGATTAAAAAAAAAGTGAAAAAAATAGTTCAGAGCCTCTGATACCTTTAGGACAAAATCAAATAGTGTGTGTGCAGTTCCAGAAGGAGAAAACAAAAAAAAAAAAAAAAAAAAAATGGGACAAAAGACATATATAAAGAGAATAACGGTCGGGAATTTTCCAAAGTTGGTAAGAGATATCAACTCACAGATCCATGAATGGTCACTTCTACCTACTGGTATGCCCACAGCAGTATGAGCCTGCCCATATTAAGGTGAGGGAACACAGACCTATTATGGGAGGGTTGCAAGGTCACATTGCAGAGGAGCACATATATGGGAAATGCTGCAGTGTGTCTTTGGAAAATAAAATCTGCCATAGGTAATGTCCTTTTTCCATATAATGCCTCCATATTGCCCCTTTGTTAACAAACTGTGTTTTTTTTTTGTTTTTTTTTTTTAATGTGAGAAAAAGAATAGAACATTGGACTATAGTTCTCAGAGAGTTTCAATGGAGACTAAGCTCAGAGACTATTTTATTAAGTGGAAGAGGAAGTTTTGTATTTGTACAATAAAATTGTCTTTGGCCATAAAATCAATAAAATGGACAATTGAAACTTACTTTCTTTAAAAGTTGGGTCTTCTGGGGCACCTGGGTGGCTCAGTTGGTTAAACATCCAACTTCGGTTCAGGTCATGATCTCGTGGTCTGAGTTTCAGCCCCATGTCAGGCTCTGTGTTGACAGCTCAGAGCCTGGAGCCTGCTCTGAATTGTCTCCGTCTCTCTCTGCCCCTCCTCCACTTTCACTCTGTCTCTCTCTCAAAAATAAATATTTAAAATAATTAATTAATTAAAATTGGGTCTCCTAAGCATATTGTTTTTAATAGTTTTAGATGGAAATAACAAAGATAAACTAAATTAATTAGCTTTACATATAATTTCTTGGTCCTTGAATGTGAAATGAATTTTTAACAATTTAGGAGATTGCTATACTCCTCTCTCCTTTGTTTTAATTTTTTTTCCTTGCTTGCTTGCTTGCTTTCTTCCTCTTTTTTTTTTTTTTTTTTTTTTTTTTAGCCAGGGAAACAGCATTCTTGTGCGTTAGTCCGGATCCTCTGAGAAGCAGACACCAAGACTGTACTAGATATGCAAGAGATTTATTGGAAGACACATCTGTGAGGTTTCCCAGGTGCTACAGAAGGCTGTGAGCACTAAAAGAATGCAACAGAGGTCTGACTTCCGTGAAAGTAAAGAGGGAAGGAAAGAAGGGAGAGAAGGAGGGAGAGAGGAAGGTGTTAGATTTCAGGGCGGTTTTAAGAAGATTTGGCAAGGCCAGCAAAGAGTCTTTGAGTCAGATGTGCAAAGAATCTAGCACACTCTCCTGCAATGCAGCTGCCTCAGTATCCCTGCCACACTCAGTCACTGGCTAGAAACATCAGCACAAATGCAGTGATGGACATTGGGACTGGCTTCAATTATGCTCTCCACAATAGATCTGAGAGGTCCATTTTCTTGAAAAATAAGTCTAACTATATTTTCCCCTAAAAATATTTCCCTACTCACATTTCAAACCATCTTTGAATTTTTCAGTCCTCATCATTTTATCAGGGAAGGAAATTCTCTAACTTCATCTGGGTAATCCACTTCAGGCTTTAACGAACATTTAAAAACTCTTCATGGGGGTGCCTGGCTGGCTCAGTTGGGAAAGCATGTGACTCTTGATCTTGGGGTTGTGAATTTGAGCCCCATGTTGACTGTAGAGTTCACTTAAAAATAAAAAAGAGTCTGTTTAAAAAATTTTAAACAGGGGCGTGCCTGGGTGGCTCAGTCGATTCAGTGTCGGACTTTGGCTCAGATCACGATCTCATGGTTCATGAGTTCGAGCGGCACATTAGGCTCTGTGCTGATAGCTTGGAGCCCGGAGCCTGCTTCTGATCGTGTGTCTCCCTCTCTCTCTGGCCCTTACCTGCTCATGCTCTGTCTCTCTCTCTCTCAAAAAAAGAAACATTTAAAAGACAGATTTAAAAAAATTAACGAGAATAATTTGTTTTAAAAAAATTTTTTTAATATTAAAAAATAAATTTAAATTCTTCATGGTTTAGATTTAGCTTGATATTATCTTAACTTTTTTATTTTAATCTTTTTTTTTTTTTTTTTTAAGAGAGAAAGAGAGAGAGTGTGTGCACACAAGCAGGGCAGAGGGGCAGAGGAAGAGATCAACAGAGAATCTTAAGCAAGTTCCATGCTCAGCACAGAGGCTGACATGGGGCTCCATCCCATGATTCCAAAATCATGACCTGAGCCGAAATCAAGTCAGCCACTCAATTGACTGAGCCACCCAGGTGCCCCTTAATTTTTTATTATTTTTTGCCATTCAAGTTTAAGGTCAATGTATATATATATTTTAATTTTTCTTTAATTTTTTTTTTTTTTTTAGTATTTATTTATTTTTGAGACAGAGAGAGAGAGTGTGAGCAGGGAAGGGGCAGAGAGAGAGGTAGACACAGAATTGAAAGCGGGCTTCAGGCTCTGAGCTGTCAGCACAAGAGCCTGACGTGGGGCTTGAACTCACAAACTGTGAGATCATGACCTGAGCTGAAGCCATACACCCAACAGACTGAGCCACCCAAGCGCACCTCCACATTTTCCTCTTAATAATTCAATACAAGGATTTCACTGTTTTCAATAAATCTTAAACAAAACGACTCCTAAGCTTTTGTACAACATTGTTAACTACTCTACCAAAAAACTTTTTAGACTTCTCAGAAATATGAATATGAAATTGTTCATGCACATTTTATGGCCACATAAATAATATAGCAATTTTAAAACACTTCAACTACAGTACACCTTGCTATAGCTAAACCCCAGTATATTGCTTTAACCAATAAAATACTATTAAATAAATTAAATGCCAATTCCTAAAATGTCTGTCAATGGTTTTAACTAAAATTGATCCAGCTAAATGATTTCTAATGACAAATACATTTTTTATTCCACATTTTTTTTTGGTCCATTATTCTCTGATATTCTTCTGTCTCCTGGACAAATAAAAGAAAGGACTGTAGAATCTTCCATTTGAGATGATTTGTAATCTTTTGGATCCAGTGAAGCATAAGAAGGGAATTTCTTGGCCAAGAATAAGACAAAGCAGCTAATCAATTGTTACTTCTCTCCTTCCAAATCTCTCTCTTCCGCTATTTTCCCTGTTATCCTTTTTGATGTTTTGCCAGGTTTAGCAATTGTATGTGACATATTCCTCCATCCTATAATAATATTGTCTCCCTTTTGCTATGCAGAATGTTTCAACATTAATGCCAAAGGACCTCAAATGATAATTCATTTTCAGAGAAAGTTTTTCTTTCAACCACAAATTAAACTTGAAGTTTTTCTTCCTTTTACCGACTTATTTCCTTCTATGTAATGTCAATGGGACTAAAATATATGCATATATATGACTATCTTGTCATATGCTATGGCACTAAAATCTCAATTCTAAATTTCTGTGACCATTTGTAGTAGCAAATTCAGCTTTTACAGCATTGCAGAGAATTCCAGGGCCTAATAGGCAAATCCAGCTTGACGGCCAGACAAACCAACCAGACCACTGATCAGCTGCCTGTAATGAGGGGGGACAATCAGCTTTAAGCATGAGATAATCTGCTTACCCTTTGCCTCTGTTTTCTCCACATCTTCCCTTCCATTTTTTTTTTCATGTGCTATATTAATGATGTACCAATGAGAGTACAATTGTAAGTAAATTGATGATATTTTTAAGGTTCCATCACATGAAAGAAATTTCTGGAAATCTAAGGCTTTCCATTTTGAGTCCTGTAGATCACTGTGTATTGCATTTATTTAGTCCAGTGGCTACTTCAGTAAATACATAATTTTTATATCTGAAAGCTAATAATAATACTGCCTTCGTTAAGACACATATATCAGAGAAAAAATAGGTAAAAAATGAATAGGAAAAGGTACAATTATAGGGGTCAACTGAATTTATTAAAATAAGCTGTCATTATGTTTGAGAAAATGAAAGGAAACCTGACATTTATAAGGGTGACCAAATGTACTTAATTTTTTTTTTAAAGTATCTTTCTGACTCTTACCTATAAACAGTTTATGAGTTCTAAAATAAGATTGATATAGTATAATGCAGGTCCTGGCACACTGGAAATCATTCAAGCTGGAAACAACTCAGATATCCATCAGTACTGGAAATAGATAATGAAATCATGGTAAACTCACATAGTGGAAACGTATCCCAAACTGAAACTGAACAAAATACAGCTACCTCCATAATATGGATGTGTCTTACAGACACTGGGTTAAAAGAAACCAGAAATACAAGAATGTATAGTGCATCCTTCCATTTATATAAAACTCAAAAACATCAATTCTAATGCAGTATTCAGAGATGAACACTAAAGAGGCAAACTAAATAAAAGCAAGGAATGGGTAGCCATAAACGTCAGGATAGTCATGCGTTTGGGGAGGTATGTGTGGAAACAGTGATTGGAAAAGGGTAAAGGGGGTCTCCTGGAGTGTCCTCATGTTCCTCGAGGATCCCTTTCTGATGATTACTCTGATGAAGAGTGGAGGAGGGGAAAAAAACTTACAGCCTGAAGTACAAGTAGTCTGAGATTTTATATCATATAAACGATATTATTGTTATTCTAGAAAAAAATACAAAAAAATCATCAGTGTATTTTCAAACTTAGTTTCTTGCACAAATTTTTCTTTTGAACAGTAACTGTTTTTTTAGGGAATGTAGCTGATAAGGTGACCTTTGTCATTTCACATCAGAGGGTTTTGTATATTAACTGTTGCTACCATAAAGTGCCAATTGTGTCTCCAAGATATTTTTGGCAAAGTCTAGCAGGTACAATTTAGGGCAAAGAGACCTAGTTTTTGGAAATAAATGTGTGCCAGAGTTAAGTCATATCCTATTTACACAAGTTTAAGTATACTGGCACATGATTAAAACTTTCCTGAAATAGGAAGCATGGTAAATTTTTTGAGACCATACACTAGTCAGAAAATATTTTCATCCTGCCTTCTCATTTTATTAATGGCTCCTAATGTATTGAATTCTAGGTTGGAATTTGTTTTTCTTTATAAGTTTGAAGGTCTTTCTCTAATAAATTTTATCATGCAGTTCTTTTGAAAAATCCAGTCTTTCTGATTCCTGATACTTTGCTTATGACAATTTATATTTTTTGTTCTCTCTTTGGAAGCTTGTAAGACCTTCCCTTTGACTGCAGTGTTCTGAAAACTTGGAGGAGCTCTTTAAGAAAAAGGATACTAGAGTACAAAAATAAAAATTAAAAAAAAAAAAAAAAAACTTAGGTGCAAAAAGTAATTGTCTAAAATGGAAAAAGAAAACACAGCAAATTATAAATTTTTAAAATAAATGATAAATTCTACAAACCTCACAAAACTCATATTGTTTTTACTAACCACTTATCTAACTCTATAATACATTTTCCCTACTCTTTTGTCTTCTTACTCTGATTTCTTCTTTACATGACAACCATTTTGTAGTATTTTCCACAAAAAGGATGGAAACATAATTCAGTGTTTCCTCTAGCATGGTTGATTGAAATCTATTTTTTATTATCAATAATTTAGTTTAACATTTTCTGCTTTACAACTTACAATCAAATGCATTATTGGTAATGCTATATAAATTTGGGGGAAACCCCTAATCATTATCTATTTCTACATAACACATTACCCCTAAATTTAATAGCTTAAAACAATAACCATTTTATTATATCTCACCATTTTATAGGTCAAGAATTTGAGCAGGGCTTGACTGGCCAATTCTTCTGTTCCGTACAGAATTGACAGGGTTGTTTGGTGATATTCAGGTAGCAGCCAAGTTGGTCTGGAGGGTCCATCCTCACATCCTGGAGTTCACCTGAGACACCCCTTCTCCATGTCATCTCAAGGCCTCTGCATGCAGTGTCTGTGAATTGACTACATACGTAGCTCAGTGCTCTAAAAGCAAGGAAGACACTAATAATCTTCTCAAAGATGGGACTCAGAACTGGCACAGTATCATCTCCACAGAACTTGTTGGGCAAAGCCATCACAGGCCAGGCCACATTCAAGGGGAAAGGAAAATAGACCCACCCTCTTGATGGGAGTGTGGCAAAGATTTTGTGGCTTTAATTATACCACAGTGATTTTATTTCAGTTACCTATCAGCTATACAACAAACCACCCTCAAACACCAAAGCTTAAAACAATAACTTGTGGGGCACCTGGATGGCTCATTCCGTTAAGCATCCAACTTCAGCTCAGGTGATGATCTCACAGTTCATGAGTTTGAGCCCGGGTCAGGCTCTGTGCTGACAGCTCAGAGCCTGGAGCCTGCTTTGGATTCTGTGTCTCCCTTTCCCTCTGCGCCTCCCCTGCTCGCTCTCACTCTCTCTGTATCAAAAATAAATAAACATTAAAAAAAATTTTTTAAACAACAATTTGTCATCAACTCTTATGATTCTGTGTCTTTTGTGTATTCAGCTCGGCATTTCTCACTTCAGATTTCTCATTCTGTTGCTATCAGTTGGAGACTGTTAAAGTGATCGGAAGGCTCAAAATGGCCAGATATTCAAGATGGCTTCCTCACCACACGTCTGGAGCCTCAGCTGGGATGGCTGAAGCAGGTGGAGGATGCAGGCTTTTCGCATGAGTAGCATGAGCTTCCTCACATGGCAATTTCAGGGTAACTGGACTTCTTACACAATGTATTGCTGCTCCTGGAGTACGTGTTCCAAGAGATCCAGGCAGAAGCTGAAAGACTTCTTGGAACTTAGCTTCAGAACTCCCCTATACTACTTCTACCATATTTTATTTGTCAAAGCCTGATATGGTCAACCCAGATTTAAGGGGAGGAGACTATATACAAGGGCATAGCCGCCAGGAGGCATTTGGGGCTATCTTTGGTGCTAGCTGCCACCACTTAACAAATTTCTTCCAATTCAAGGCATTTCATAATCCTAAATACTCTTGAATTGACAACACCCAGTAAGTTTGCATGGATGTCCATGTGCAGTGAAATATTATGAGTTTTATGTAATTCTATCTGCTATGAGAAAACTTCCATTTTGATGAGGTGTGATTGAAATGGAATCTTCCATTTACAATTTTACATATCTAATGTTTGAAAAAAAAATTCTACAGACTTCCTTCTGGCCCTATAAATCACAAAACTTTCTTTTTCATATTCTTTTTGTGCTGGGTTCCATAGGATAAATCCATAACACATTATGACTTCTGGCACTGCACCTTGTTTCATAGGGTGAATTGACACAGTGTCAATATGAATTTTCCTGGAAGCCATTCCTATATGGGACTAGCTAAACTATACATGCATTATACATATGGAATAACTAACTACATATGGAAGTGGCTGCAGGCTACATAATTATATCACACTAAACCCAAACTAAATGTGTTCCCAACTCAACTTCCCCTCACTGAACCCAAGTATGTTCACAGTCTCTACAAAGCCATTCAACTAGACGGAGAAGATTAACAGAGGGCAAGTTGGAGTAGAGAGAGTCACCTGATTAGCGTTAAAATATCTTATGTTTGCAAATTTTACAAAAACATTGAATTATTTGAACACATTGCTAGAATCCCTCCCAAAGCCTGTGAAAGATTTATTTATATTCTTCTCCACCCCACCCCCACCCTTCACCCTGGTCTCGTCATCAATTCAGGATACCTTTCCTGGGGCTTTCTTCGCTAGCCTCTATAATGAGCCTCCTTACCTCAGATTTTGGCCTACTTAAATCTATTCTCTATCCTGCAACAAGAGTAATCATTCTAAAACATAAATGTGACCTGATTGTCATGATAGCTTAAACTTTTCTTTTTAGATGTTTGTTTCTTTATTTTGAGGGGGGAGAGGGGCAAAGAGAAAGAAGGAGAGCGAGCGAATGAATCCAAAGCAGGCTCCATGCTCAGCATGGAGCCCAACATGGGATTCAATCTCATGACTGTGAGATCAAGACCTGAGCCTAAATCAAGAAATCAGGGCTGTCAAAATGACTAAGCCACACAGGTGCCCCTAGATTAAAATTTTCAGTGGTTCTTTGCCATTTGTCCAATTCCTTAACATGGCTTACAAGCCTTTTCAAAGCTTGGACCATAACTACCTTTCATCTTAGTACTCCTTACTGCCCTTCAAGCACTCTTTAATCCAATCACATTAAATTATTTTAATTCCCTGGTATTCTTTCACTCTGGGTCTTCTTCACTCCTAGGTCTGGGTTGGGTACCCTATCAGCCAACTAAGGTAGACTGAGCTGCAATAACAGTTTGACCATTAAATTTCATAATCCTAGCAATACAGACATTTATTCCTCCCACATGAAGAAGTCGAAATCAGAAGGGCTGTCCTCCATGGAGTGACCCGAGAGCCTGGAGAACAGAGACCTGCTATTAAGGCCTCCATGCACTTTCTGCTTGACTAGAATGTATCAAATTACTGTAGTAATTGGTGAACACCACTAACTTAGTCACATTATTCATCTAAGCTACCCCCATCATAGCTCCTACCAGACCCATCACCATCTTTATCACAATGTTCCCAGGTCTTTTCACTTCTCTCTCTACCTTTTATTAGTATATGATACATTTTGTGAGAGAACAAACATGTTAGTATGGTTTAATATTTTTTTTCTCTCCTAGTCTCAGCAAATTCTAGGCATTCAATTTGTGTTTACTGAATGAATAAATAAATGCACAAAATATTGATGCTATCATGTATTTACAAGATGTCTAGCCCCATAATCACCTGAATAAAGTATGTTATAAAACTTACTTACGTCTATTCCTTTACTTGGCTTTTATTATACTCCAGTGAGATCATTATGATTTTTTATGTTACTTACTCCATTTTGGAGATCACAAAGTTGAGGTTTAGGGATCACAAAGGATTCATTATTGGTCATATGGCAGACTTCCTTTGTTCTAATTTCAAGTCCCATTCTATATCTAGAGAAAAAAACATTCACTATTTCGTGCAGGCCTGCGTTGCTCAAATCCTGAGCATTCCAAAGAAAAGCCAGTCTTTAGGACTGCCCTGGACCAGTTCCTGAAAGAAGGCCAGAGCCCTTGGAATAGCTTACCTAAGTGTGTTTGTATGCCCGAGGCCTTGGGGTATGCTGTTTTTATAGTGAATGTCTGTTTTGTTCCAGCAGGGGATGGGAGCAGGGGAAGGACAGGAGTCTGAGTTGTGGTCAGTCACTGGGCTGCACATCTACATGACAGACACCCAACAAAAACCGTGGACGTCAAGGCTTAAGTGAGCTTCCATAGTTCACGACACTTTGTACGTGTTGTCACGCATCATTGCTGGGAGAATAAGCGTGTCCCCTTGAGACCCCACTTGGAGGGAACGCCTGAAAACTTGAACCTGATGACTCCTGGGCCTCTCCCCATGCACCTTTTTCCTTTGCTGATTTTAATCTGTATCCTCTCACTGGATAAATAATAAACTCCAACATGCATGTAACAGCCTTTCTGACTCCTTCTAGTGGCTAGGATCCCAGTTGGAAAATAAGTGCTTTTTATAATTAACTCTTGTATAATAAAACGTGCCAATGCTAATTTTCAGAGATACATAGTTTTACACTTGGAGCTTACTTACTAAATAGCATTAAATAAGAGAATTTTCAATCATTGTTGCGTTAGTTGGCAAGCATAAAGTAAACTTCCAGTTCTAACCAATTAGCTTAAGGCAAAATGCAGTAAATTAGTTTATACTGCTAAAAGTAAGACTAATTATTGCCTCATCTTTTTAGAAAATCATAGGAAATATGACTATTACATTTATTTAGAGAAGCGGTTTTGACATGTGGCATGATATAAATACCACTGATTTGAGAGTCTATAAATCTTGTTTTAGCCATGGATTAGACCTTGGTTAAATCTGACCTTCAGTGTACTCATCTATAACCTGTAATTATACTCTTCTTGTAATACCTCATTGAATCACAGTGAAGAGAAAAAGAGAGAAACCATACTAAAAAAAATGTTTGAAAACATGAAAGCATTATAATGTAAACATTATTGTATATTCTCAACTTAGTGGCAACAAAGCAGCATTTTCAATGTAGCTCAATTGTGCTCTTAAGTGGACTCTTGTATAGTAGTTACTTGAATCCTTAACCATGAAATTCATACTTCAAAGCTTAAAATTTTTACTCCTAAAAGTGACATACTTTTGTTGTTAAACTATAGGTGCAATGAGAAGGCTGGGTAAGGAAAACATGTTTTATATACTAATTTATAGCCCTAAAAGAGACAAAGATGGACCATAAGGAGAAAATGTTTCAATAAGCCCACAGTCAACACCTGCTAATATAAATATTACCTTATAAATATGAGATAAAAACACTTGAAAGTTATAATAATGCTCAGATAATCCCATATATGATATAATAATGACATAATATCTAATCAAGATAGACTAGGTTACGTTGTGGTCATGTGACCTGGAAATCTCATGGATTAACAGAAGTAAGGTTTATTTCTGGCCTACCCTGTCTCATCAGAGATAGCAGAGCCTTTTGCTCTATATTATCACCCAGTTTGGGTTAATGGAGGCTCTATCACCTAGTGATGTGAATATCTCAACATGAGGCTTCTAAGGTTGTCATAGCGCAGGAAGAGGGAGCATGGCAGGCTTAAACTGGCATAAGGAACTTATGGCCCAGATACTCCGTAGAGCTCATTTTCTAAAATAACTACTGCAAAAGACTATGGTGTTGTTCAGAAAGCCAAATGTAGTCAGCACTGTTCATCTTACCCACAGGCATGTCACATGGTAATGACTTATTGCTAGTATGATATTACTGGCATGAAAAGATACACAAAGCAGATACACCCTGAGTCTCCTCTAGAACCTAGTAAAACAAACTCATATGTTCCTTGGTAGATGGTACATTGTACAATTCGATGTAACAGACACGTGTTGGCCTATACAATACATGATGTATTGGGACACTTGGGTATCTCCCCAGTGTCCATTTATTCCAACTACCTTCTTCCTTGATGAAAGTACACACTAATTTCCCAAGCAGTACATGTAACAGAGGAAGGTAATTTCACTCTATCTAAAGGATGGATCTTACATGGTTTGATGAATGGCCTTCCTTTGTCCAGAAGCTCTCATCCAGATGTAGAGATGTCAATTAAGTGGTGTGATTAAGGAGAATCTCAGTAGTCTTGCTTGAAATAGTTGGTCAACAGTTTCCTTACATGGTAGGCAGATGTAAAGCATGGAACATACCATGATAAAGTCTGAAGATCATGCTAATGCAAAATCACAACCAGTAGAACAAAAAAGAAATGGAGTCTGAAGCCCTGGATTTAGTCAATGATGAAGTCCTGCCCTTCCTCTAAACTTGCAGTCAGAGGAGTTAGCGTAAATCTTCAAAGGCCGTTGAGTCAGGTATTCTCTGTGCAGCCAAAGATATTATAACAGATTTAACACCTAAATTCTGAAAATATCTGCATGTCTACAATATTTACAATAAGTCCAAATACATGCAGTGAGCTGACCAATAAACTAAGTTTACATGACAGCGCATGTGTTTGGGATCCTAACTGAGTTAAAAATTGATAACTCTACAGGAACACTGTAATGAGCCTCATTGTATTTGTCACAGTTGTCCAGAAATAAACAGAACCAATAGGAGAGAGAGAGGGAGAGAGAAGGAGATTGATTTATAGGAATTGGCTTATCCAACTGTGGAGGCCGAGAAGTCCCATGATTTACTGTCTAAAGGCTGGAAAAGCAGAAAAAGCACTTGTGTAATTCAGTTTCAGTCTGAAGGCCTGAGAACCAAGGGAGCCAATGGTGTAAGTCTGAGTACTAAGGCCCCAATATCGGAAAGGAGACAATGGTATAAGTCTAGGTCTGAGTCTGAAAACTGGAGAATCCAAAGTGCTGCTGTTCAAGGCCATGAGAAGCTGGATGTCTGACCTCAAGCAAAAGGAGTAAATTTGAGCTTCCTCTGTCTTTTTGTTCTATTCAGGGCCTCAAACAGTTGGATGACACCCACTGGCATGGGTGAGGGTATGCTAATCTCTTCTGAAAACCCCCTCAGGGACACACCAGGAAATGGTGTTTTACCAGATCTCTGGGCATCCCATAACTCAGTCAAGTTGACACATAAAATTAACCCTCACACTCATTGAATAAAATAATCTCTCAGACTAGCTCAGCCCTGATCCTTTTCTCTCCTCTCTTTACCTTTTGTGACAGACTTTAGAAAATTTCCTTATCTTTCTTTCATTTCACTCAAATATCATCCCTTTCCCACTGTCCCAACAGTCTGACTTATGCAGCAATATTTAAGAGGTACACATATTACTTTTACAAGTGGTACCTGCCAACTGCCCATACTTTATGCAAGGAGTTAATTTAACATTAACTGATATTTATCATTAATTAGCAAGCAAAAGTTTTGGTAGGAAGGAATTAAAATTAGCTGAACACGATCTTTAAAATATGGCTACTATATCATGGTATAAATTGTTAGGGAAGTAAAATTAAAAACAAAATCTTCTTCCAACCCAGAAATCCTCTCCACAAAGGTAGTTAAGAAACACTTAAAAAAAATTGTTTTAATGTTTATTTATTTCTGAGAGAGACAGAGTGCGAGCGGGCAGAGACAGAGGGAGACAGAGTCTGAAGCAGGCTCCAGCCTCTGAGCTCCAAACTGTCAGCACAGAGCCTGAGGCAGGGCTCCAACCCAAGAACGGGAAGATCATGACCTGAGTCAAAGTCGTACGCCCAACCAACTAACCCATCCAGGCTCCCCTAGAAAAAAATTTTTTTTAACCAATTAAGCATTAAACCAAGATGTCATACGTATCACAGGCAACACTCTAAGTGACTGCAAAAACAGAAAGGACTCACACCCCTTTAGATAGCCAAGAAGATACAACCCGTAATATACATGCTTGCAAGATAAATGATAACTACTCCTCAAGTAAGAAGATGTGACAACACCATTTGTCACACATAGTTCATCCTAACTTTACCTGGCAGTTGGGTGACCACCTATGTTAGCTAACTGGCTTTATCATGATGAAAAACAAACTTCTCATATCTTTATGACAGAAAGTAGTTTTGCAACTTGGAGCAAGGTGCCCACCAAATTAGGCCGCCATTATCTCTCCCTCCCTCGCCCCAGAAACTGGGAAACAAGGGTCCTATCTCCCTTACGTTCAAAGAGATGGTTCAAAGAGACGGTTATCAGGTCCTTGAGAAGCACATTCTCTGTCCTATCAATGACCAACTGCCAATCTAGTCCTCAAAAGGATTTATAAACATTTCAAAGGGAGGAGAAAGTACTTCCAATTACAACTTTTCTGAAAAAACAAAGGGAGGAAAATCTTTTATTTTCAACAGAGAGATCAAGTCTCTCTTATTTTTAATTTATATTTATCCTTGCATTATGCATGTATTTTTATTTTATTTTAGTGTCCCAGACAATAACGTGGATGCAATGCAAATTGAACACATATTTCTAAGGACACCTACTGTGGGCAGGCATGTGCTAATCAAGTCCAAAATCTTCATCCTTATTCTAAAATCTAAAAGGCTCTGAAAATTATAAAGTTTTTATAAGTTTGGCGCAGAAATTCTTTTTTTGTTTGTTTTTTTTTAGCAAAACTTGACCTAAAATGACATGAGACTAAGCACAGTCTTTTATTTATTCCACTTGGTGTGAATAATTTTAATACATTTTACTGAGAATTACTAATGTGCTTGAATACCAGATAATATCCCAGACTCTGCTCAGTTAGCTTTAGTGACTGTTTTACTTTAATTTTTGAAGGAAAAAAGCATTAAAACATGACACAGTGAAAAGAAGGGGATTAGATTCAATACGCATAAATTGCATTTCTAAAAAACTTAATTCCACGTTATAGCCAGTTAATGGAGATGTAAGACATTAAATAACAGAAGTTCAACGGAGTAAATTTTAAATATCTAACTGGCTTTATTAATTGATTCATGAATCAGGCAGGCAGCGTCCCACTTAGTAAGCAGAGGGGAGCTCCAAAGGACTACAGAAAAGGAAAGGTTTCTACAGGTAGAGAGGGAGTGAAAAAAAGGAAATCATTAGCAAAGAATCCATTGTTTTAGGCAAGGTCACCCTTCTGGGGAAAAAAGAAGGGGACTATCGATAAATTTCCTAGTGCTGACCAGGAAATTCCCATGTCCTCCGGTTAAAGGTTCTATTTCTAGGGGGTTGAAACTGCAGTTAGGTTAGGTATTAAGTCTTGGTTTACTGATTTTGGGGCCTTTAACCTAAATGATGCCATTTGGGGTCTGTGGTTTTCTTCTTAACAAAGTAGAAAGAAAAAGAACGAAGTAGACAAACTGAAGGAAAAGGAAAAGGCAAACAGGAAATATGCATATGTGGGCAAGGATCATATTTGTTTTATTTTTTAGTTAACTATCCAGAATTTAGCACAGAGCATAAAACTAACTGAAAACTCAGTAAGTATTTGTGTAATGAAAGATACAGGCGGAAGAAGAGCTGGACAAGCACAGGAAATAGAAAAAGACATTCATAGAAAAACCACAAAGGGAAAAGGAGTGACCAGCACATTCCTGAAACTGGAGGGGGGTGCCACACTCTAGGCCACAGAAGGGCTATAAAGAGACAGGAAGGAAGGAGACAGGAGTGTCTAAACTATTAGCCTAGTGACAGCTCTATAGAGCAGGCAGAGACTTCAAGGTCTATTATCTTTGATCTTTGAAATGCTAATTCACTGATTAAAGACTTTCTGACACTTGTTATTTATACTTAAATTTTCAAGCCACAGCAGCTCACCAGGCAGGAAATTATTCTTTTAGTTGCACTGACAGTGACTGAAGAGCTGAGCTGATGGGGTGAAGTCCTGCCGAGGTCTGAGGGTATCCACCTTTTCTTTAGAAAGAGTAAAAGATACCCCAGCCTCTGAGATGTTTGCATTTGAAAAGAGATGTTACACAGCTTGGCAAGAGCATTGTGGTTTGCCTCTGGATTCTTTGTGTGTGGCAATGTCATCCACAGGCATTCACTCTCTAAGGAGACCTCCAAATATTAATTATTCAGAAGATCCTTAAACCTTCAAATTGTCCCATGGACGATGTCTCCGCTTTTGATTTTGTCCACTGTAAAATTGTGTTGTTCTTGTTAGACCCAGGAGATTTAATCCAGGCAATAGGGAAGAGCAAGAACCCAGGTCCAGGGTGATAGTAGACGCAAAAGAAATGGTGTGTGAGCAAATGAGGTTATCATCAGTTAGGTGATGTTAGTCCTAAGATGCACAAGAATATAAGAAAATTTGAACATGAGGTGAGAAGCAACTTAATGTTAGCTTTTCCCTCATCTTAGCCAGTAATTCTTCATTTTGGTGACCTACAAGAATTGCCCGAGGAAGCTTTTAAACATACTGGTTTCTTGGCTTCAGTTCCACGTATTTTGATCCAATTCCTTCAGACTGGGTCTTGGACATCCATACTAAACACACACACACACACACACACACACACACACACACACCCCTCCAGGTGATCTTAATGAAAATGCAGAATTGCGTACCTCTGCCCTAGGTGATCTGCTAGCCTCCTGCTATAATGACTACTATCCATGTGACCACAGTTACCCTTGTAACTACACGTGTTGTTTTACTCCAAACTTAACTCTTGATTTTTATACACATCTCCCCAAAATTCAACTTCATTCTTCTTGTGTCTGCCCTCTCCTCCCAGGTATCTTTATCACTTCAAACAAGCATCATCACCCCTGACTGGTGGGAAAAACCACCTGACATCTTGCTGTACCTCACACCCCCCACATTCAGTCATCAAGTCCTGCTGACTTTACTTTTGGAAAATCTACTTATTTCCCCGTGTCTCTCCTGTGTTCAGAGGGCTCCAGTCCCCACTCACATGCACCTGGGTTACTAGGATCATCTCTGAACCAGCTTCTCTTCTACTCTTGTTTTCCTACAATTCATCCTCCATATACATTTGGTTATGACTCACTCTTGCTGAAGATCATTCAAGTTCTTTCTCAGACTGATGGTTACCAGGGTCGAGATGGAGGAAGTAGGGAGGTATTGGTCTAAGGGTACAAATTTGCAGTTATAACATTAGCAAGTTCTGGGGCTCTTTGTGCAGCATTGTGATTATAGCTAACATTACTGTATTATATATTTAAAAGTTGCTAAGAGAATAGAACTTAAATGTCCTCGCCACAAAAACAAAATGGCAATTATGTGATAGGACGGAGGTGCTGACTAATGCTACAGTGGTAATCCTCTTGCGATATATAAATGCATCATGTCAATAGGTTATACATTGTAAACCTACACAACATTATATGTCAATTATATCTCAATAAACCCAGAATAAAAAAGATATTTCTTTTGCTCTAAGAATAAAATTCAACTTGTTTAATTTGACCTACTTGGCCCAGTCCACTTTTACAGGCTAATTTCTCAACCCCCACCCCTAACTCACCCTGTTTCTATGTCTTCACCGACTTTTTTTTCTTTTTTTATTTCTAGGCCGCATCAAATCTGGTCTCCTGTGCGGCCTTCATACGGGATCATTGTTCATTTTGCCTGAAGCACCTGTCCTCACATCTTTTCTCCCCAGTCCCACATCCCTATTCTCCATACCACTTCCCTGTCATGCTGGCCTGACCAAATTCTGGGCACCTTGGGTTTCTCAAGTTAAATGTTACCCTCATTCTAAATCAGGTCCACTTAATAAATGCACTAACACCTTGTATTCTTCCTTCAAAGCATTTCCAATAATCGCAATTAAGCATTTATTTTTGTGTTTATATATTTTCCTTTCCCAGGAAAACTTGTGTTCCACGAGGTCATAGACTAGTTCTGTCTCATTGGTGCTAAGTGCCCACGAAGGATCACCGTACGGGTCTCCTAGTCCTCAAACACTAAATATTTGTTAAACAAATGATTAAAATTGGAGCTTCCTCTTTTTGTGGTATCAATATCCATGGGATTCTCTTGACTGGAAGATTGAGGAGTACTCATTATTCCTAGGTTGGCTCTCACAGGGAGGAGCTGAAGATGAGGAAATCAAGATTGTAAGAGACTTTACGATCCTAACTGGATCCTAACACTGAAGCTTCCTCGTAATCTGTGCTCTTTCAAGCCAGTCTATGGTTTGAAAGATTATCTTCCTGGATAAAACCATGTGCCTGTTTGCCCAAAGGGTCCTGGTGGATTACTGTTGAGTATTATTTTAAAGCAGAGATCTGTCAGGCAAGATGTGATGTAGCTCATAAAACATGAGCTGTGGGGGAGGTATGACAGCTAGGAATACCACTCGAATCACCCGGGGACACCAGGGGAACAAGAGATTTCCAACCATTAACATACTTTAGTGATTCCATCCCCTGCTCCAGCGACATTATTAATGTATCTCTTCTTGAGGAGCTATACAGTCTAGAATCATCCTTAACCTTTTACCACATGGACATTTCTAAAGTTCCTCCACTATTATATCAGCTATGTAACTAGAGTTTCTATTCAATAAGATTGGTTGAATCATTTCTATTTCAGAAGCTACTCACAGAAATACAAAATGCTTATGCAAATTTTGTTCTGGCCCAGCGGCATTAAAACAATCGAAGAGTAATCTATTCTTTTTTGTCAGTCATCTAATAATTTAATCACCAATGGAAAAACAATCTACTTTTTTACAGAAAATAATAAGTGTAAAAAATAAGTGAGATTGTAGTATCTAGAATTCTGTAAGATATAATTACTTATACATTTGGCAAATAGTAAGTGTAAAGAAAGAAAGACTCTGGTACCTAGAACTATGTAAGAAGATAGCACAGACATAATTACCTATACATCTGGCTTCAGCTACTTGACAATGACAGAGTTAACCAGGTTCTGGAACTAAGAAATTGCTGGAACTCCTGAAAGTATTACCCAGCGGAAGAATGCAGCATGCATAACCTTCATCCTTCCAGATATCTGATATCATGAGCTCAGTCATCTTCATGAGGAGCTACAAATTTCAATATATTGAGCACCTCCTGACAGCAAATAATGGGAAGCAATCTCAGGGCAGTCAACTAATAGAGTCATCCACGGCTTGGAGACCTGTTTTCTGGTCTCAGGGGAAGCCCTGGAGAATGAATGAGACAAGTCATAAAACACCTGTAGAGACCAAGTACAACAGCAGTCCAGGCCCCCATGAGCAATCTGGGTCTCTTTGTTCAACTTTCTGGGTCATCCCTACAGATAAACAGGTAAAAGTACAAAGGTGTACAGGTATAAAGAAAAGACAAAAAATTACATAGTTTTAAGTTTATTGAGCATAGGCAAAAGATTTATTTCCCTTTTTCACCATTCTTTTATTATCAGTGTATATGTATACATATAATATAATAATGACCCATTATTGTAACATAAATCTCTTTATCCATTATTAAAAGAATTTTGTTGCTATTAACAGGTGATATGTAGTCAGTGCCTACTGGGGGCCTGACAACGCGCTAAGCATATTATATGTATTATTTCGCCTAATTGTGACTACAATTAGAGGCTAAGTAACTTGAATAACTTTATATATGAGATATATACTCTTTATATATGAGATATTGTACTATGAAATAACTTTCATCTCATTCAGCTGTGACCCTATGAGGAGTTAATAAACTTTTTCATAGGGACTATAATAACATTAATAAAGGGAGGCTTGGAGGAACATGTGTGGGAAGGCAAAACTAAGTCAAAGAAAGTAAAATCAGATTTCCATGACTTGTTTTCTGTAAACATTTGGATGAGTAACTTCGCTTTGCTAAGCTGGTTCATCAACTGTACAGTCAGATTAATACTAGCTTTATCCTACAGTGCTGCTTTGAAGATTAAAAGATAATATAATTATTTGGCCTTAGGAAATGAAGTATAATTACTGAAATGAACATTTTATTTGCCTTAGTCACTTTTATGGAAACCGTGTTTGGTTACCATATGTTTTAATTTAGCAAATGTTTAAATTAGCTCTGGGTGATAAAATTCCCAATGTTGAAGAATTTTAGAAAATGGTATTATACTGCATATTTAATGATATTTGTTATATTCATCTGTTTCGAAAAGCAATTTCTGATCGATGTTAGGATGCTTGAAAATTTGGCTTTTGATCGTAATTACATCTAATACTTTAGAAGAAATTTTATGTCAGCTTGATTTGGGACAGCCAGCAGACCTACTGGTGCTGCATCTCAGAGTTCTGCACACATCACCTCGTGTATTAGTTGGTGTCTTGGTCGGCTTAGGCTGCTTGCTCTAACAAACCACCATAGACCGGGTGGCTGACATGACACACATTTATTTTTCACAGTTCTGAGGCTGGGAAGTTCAAGATCAGGATGCCATGCTAGCATGCTTGGATTCTGGTGAGAACTCGCGGCTTGCAGATGGCCACCTTTTCACTGTGTCTTCACAGGGCAGAGAGATACACAGTGCATGCTCTCCAATTGTCTCTTTTTATAAGAACACTAATATAATTATGGAGAACCTACCAGCACGATCTCATCTAAACCTCATTTAACCCCTAAAAACCCTACTTTTAAGTACCATCACATGGGGAGTTAGGACTTCACCGTATGAATTTTGAAGGATGAAAACACTCAGTCCATAACATTTCTAGGGCTGTCATGACAAAGTATGACAAACTGGGTGGTATAAACAGTAGAAACTTATTGTCTTCCAGGTGTGGAGGCTGAGAGTCTAAAATCAATATCAGTAGGGCTGGTTCCTGCTCAGAGTTATGCAGGAGAACTTCTTCCATGCCACTTTCTTGGCCGCTGCTAGTTTGCTGGCAAGCTCTGGCATTCCTTGGCTTCTGCTGCATCAATCTGATCTCTGCCCTCATCTTCACACAATGTTCTCCCTGCGTGTCCCTGTGTCCAATTCTCCCCAGGCCATAAGGACACCAGTCATTGGGTTAGGAGCTGACCCTGCTCCAGAATAACCTCATCTTAACTAAATACATCTGCGGTGGTCCTACTTCTGCATAGATTCACATTGTAAGGTATTAGGGGCTAGGACACCAACATACGAATGGGGGCTACAATTCAATCCATAACACCTAGTTACCTCTAAAAGTATAAAACTTAGACAAGGATAGGAAACCTTATTTAGTTCCCATGTATTCGTAGGCCATATTAGTTTTTCACATTAAGATAAAATATTATTTAATATATTATGTGGTCTCTGTTTTCTCATTTGATGTCTTCTTTGAGAAGTATAGGCAATTGAAATAAAATTCTGAGCTTTGTGAATGAAAGGAAACGCTCATTTACAAAAAGAAATTGAATCCTAAGTGTCATCTGAGAACACTTTGCCAAATCAAATTAGTAATTTGCTGAGTTTCCTTGTATGGTACTTCCAGTGTTTAAAAGTGATTTCTAAATTAGCTATTAAAAAGCATTTAATTTTGCATAAAGCAGCTTTCACTACAGAGCCTTAATTAAAAGTCACTATTCAATTATTTATGTACCACTCTGGGTTTTCAAATGATTCAGAAGGAACTAGCAAGTCACATTTCACAGATTCGAGCCCAGTGGCACACAATAACCCACAGTAAATTTAAAATACTATTATGACTTTCCTTCTATGTGTTTGTATTTATTAGCCTTTAGACACAGCCACTACCCAATGCAGTCTCTAACAGAGCCAAAAAGATGCTGCAAGTATTCTGAATACTCAATAGTCTAGAGCAATTTGGTTCTCAAAAGTTTTCACCAGCTTGCAGAACAGTAATATTGATAATACAAACAAATCTTTTAAAGTAGGCTCCACGCCCAAGGTGGGGCTCTAACCCACGATCCCAAGACCAAGAGTTGTGTGCTCTACCAACTGAGTCAGGTGCCCCGATAAAAACAAACAAACTGTTAAGAGTTAAGTAAGAATAACACCAACAGAAAGAAGACTCTGTTATCTAATGCAACAGGGCATCTGCAGCTCTTTGGTGACCAGGCAGGCTCTGGGGCTGTGGGAGGTCCCAGTCTGCTGACCTCTAGCCCCATTCAGTTACCTCAGGGGCTCTTGAAGTGAGAGGAGTTTAAGGGCATGTCATGGTCTCCAAAACAATAAGCAAAATGAATGACAGAGGTACTCACCGCTCCTCTGATACCTTGGTGATGCCCAAGAGGTGTTCTGTCATCTGGCTATGGGTGACACTGCCCATCATCGACACAGCCCAGGGAGGAGCTGTAGGTATTATATTCCACATGGAAGAAGGCAAGTAGTCCCAGGTGTGGCTGCTTGGGGGCTCAAAGCCCAGAGGCTCTGTGCGAGCTCTCACCAGGTACAGCTTCAAAATTCTAAAAGTTGAGGGGCGCCTGGGTGGCTGAATCAGTTGGATATCCGACTCTTGATTTTGGCTCAGGTCATGATCCTGGGGTCGTGGAATCGAGTTCCATGTGAGGCTCCCCACTGAGCCTGCTAAGGATTCTCTCTCTCTCTCTCTCTTTCTCATGCCCTCTCTCTCTCTCTCTTTTAACGTTTATTTATTTATTCTAAGAGAGAGAGACAGAGAGAGAGAGTGCACGTATGTGTGCACAAGCAGGGGAGGGGCAGAGAGAAGGGAAGAGAGGACTCTCAACAGACTCTTCATTCTTAGCGAGGGGCTCAGTCTTCAAAACTGTGAGATCATGACCTGAGCAGAAATCAAGGCTCAGACACTTAACCGACTCAGCCACCCAGGTGTCCCGAGGATTCTCTCTCTCCCTCTGCTCTTCTCCCCTGCTCGCACTCTCCCACTCTAAATAATAATAATAATAATAATAAAAATAGAATAGGTATAAAAATATATTTTTTTTTTACTTTGAAATATGAAACGTTTCAAATGTATAAGGAAGAAGGCTGCTGGGATGATTGGATATCCACATTTAAGATTCAATTGCATGCTATTGAAGGACTTGTTGGGTCAGAAGACTCATAAAAATACAGTGTCACTGATTTTAAAAAGTTACATTTTTTAAAAAATATTTATATATTTATTTTGAGAGAGAGAGAGAGAGCAAGCAGGGGAGAGGCAGAGAGAACAAAGAATGGAGAGAATCCCAAGCAGGCTCCTTCCTGACAGGACAGAGCCTGATGAGGGGCTCAATTTCATGAACCGTGAGATCATAACCTGATCCAAAGTCAGACACTTAACCAACTGAGCCACTCGCGTGGCCCTAAAAACAACTGTTTTTAAAATCAACAAAGTATTTATTTACAAAATCAAGTTTTACAAATAAGAAGGCTATGGGACACTCTCCTCATTTAAATGCCTAAACTTTTATTTTTCTATTGGCTGAGTTGCTTCTAACAGGATCAATTAAGTCACAGAAATTTATTAGGGCTGGTGAGTCAATTCAAACTCCTAAGACAAACATTGTTTACAACTCTAAGTGAACAAACAATTCTCCAGAATGAGTATTTTCACAAACACTGCTTCCCGTTAAAAAGTAGTTCTAAGGTCAAAGTAGTTCTAAGGTCAACAGTGCTTAAAGAATACTTAATAAAAACGTATTAAATATCAATACAAAAAACAAATAAAAAATTGAAATGTTAGGGGAAATTTCCCTTCTTTTAGTAAACAGGCTAAGATATTCACTTTAGGATGATAAGGAACAGAATACATGGCAAATAAAGGCCAAATATTCTTTGTTCTTTATACTTTTTCCTTATCTCTCTAAACATATAGTAACGGTTGACCTGGTACTTTGAATCCTTGGAGTTAATTGTTTCAGTACTGTTTTATTTTTCCTTTCAGGTTACATTTTAGGAATCTTTACCTACATTGGCTCTTTTCCTTTAGCTTAATCAAGGTTGAATTAAAGTATCCTGGGCTAATCGTTTCTTTTTCCTCTTATAATAGTTCATTGTGAATGAGCATTAGGACCAAGTTTCTTTATATCCTGTTGGCATTTTGACAATTGTTGCAGATTATATAATGTGACCCAGTCCCTACCAAAGAGACCCCTGTCCTAATCTCCAGAACCTGTGAGTATGTTTCTTTATAGGACAAGTGGACTTTACAGATAAGGTTAAATTAAGGATTTTGAGATGGGGAGATTGTCGTGTGTATTATCCAAGTGTGATGGAATTACCATAGAATCACAAGAGTCCTGTAAGAGGGAGATGCACATAGCCAGAGGCTATGCTGCTGGCTGTGAAGCTGGAGGAAGGGGCCACTAGCAGAGGAAGACAGACAGCTGCTAGAAGCTGACAAAGGCCAGGACTCTTCTCTGGAGCCTACACAAGGAACACAGTTCTGATGACCCCTTTTAGACTTCTGACCTCCAGAACAGGAAGATAATAAATTTGTGTGTTTGTAGGCTATTGCATTTGTGGTGATTTGCTACAGTGCCGGGAGGAAATTAGGACAACAATGGTCTGCAAGCAGCTTTTACTCATCCCCTTTGTGGGATCTGCATATGTTGCTTGTGGTGTTGGTTTTAGGTGTGTTTATGAGGTCAGTAATGCTCTAGGGAGCACCTCCAGTTAGTGGCCTAAAAAGTGGTTGAAACCCAAGGTGAATGGGGCTGCCTAAACTGCCTTATACTAAATAGCTGGGTTTCTCTTCCGTGTCCCTACCCAAGATACAGATTAGAAAGCTATTCACTGTAATAAAAACACTAACAAATTAATTTTAAATAAGATAGACAACTTAGAGGACCATTCAAGGAAATGGCAATACCTGAACCCAATTAGTGACTCTAATCAGTAAATTTCAACTGCTCTTCATCACTGCTTAATCTGATTTGAGTTTCCTGTAAATTTGAGTAGAATATATTCATCTTGAACCTTTATTGTTCTGAGATAAGTCTGGAACAATCAGACCACACTGATATGAAAAATGTTTCCCAACTGCAATACTTTTATTCTCTTTAATTAAATATCGATCTTTGAGGTTTCCTCTGATTATCTTCTTTCCTATTTGGTTCAGAGCCCAGATTGTCTACGGCTTACTTCTGCTTCCACGTAAAATTAAGAGTGTGAGCCTGTCTCCTTTTATTCTTCTCGGTTTTTATTCTTGCTTTTTCATCTCCTCCCTCATTTACCTTCTGAGATAATAACCTCAGAGATAGCGTGTATGTGAGTGTCTGAGTGTGTGTCTCTGTGTGTGTACGTGTGTGCCCATGTCCGCCAGTTTTGTCGGCTGAAATTCTGCTGAAAGATGGTCTCTAAGAGAAAAGATTTTTAACAAGGCATGGCAAGAAGTTATATATAGTTGACTCTGGGTTTTACTCTTCTAGAGGCTAGTACTACCTCTAAACATCCCAATCAAGTTGCAAAAATTAGATCTTTAACACTAGGTTAAATTTAATTTTTTTTAATTAATTTAATTTAATTTTAATTTAATTTAAATTAATTTAATTTAATTTTTTAATCAATTTAATTTAATTTTTAATTTAATTTTTTTTCCAGTATTTATAAGGATAAGAAAAACAAAACAAAACAAAACAAAACAAAACCTATTTTATCCCAAACAGGCACTAGTATGAAGAGTGGTGGTAGACCGGTGAGCACAGCTACCTTCCAAAATGAACACTCATGGGCCCTACTCCTTAGTTCAGTATTGTTTTGAACAATTCAAGTTTATTACCTGAGTTTTTAAAGTCAGAGATGTACAGCGAGTTGCCTAAACTACTCCATATTTCTTAGAAAATGAGCTAGGACTTTTTCGGAAACAGTACCTTAGAGGGTTCTAGAGCCAACTCCTGAGATGGACAAAAAGAAGTGAGTCACTACAGCAAGCGCTTCATTACATCAGCCCTAACTTTGCCCCTTCATATCTCTATACCCTGAGATCCCTTTCCAATTCCTTTTTCCCTTTTTTTTTTGTTTGTTTATTTTTGAGACAGCGCAATTGGGGGAGGGGCAGGGAGGGGGGAGAGAGGACCCCAAATGGGTCTGGGCTGACAGGCTGACAGCAGCGAGCCTGAGGTGGGCCTTGAACTCACGAGATCATGCCCTGAGCCGAAGTCAGATGCTCAACCGACCGAGCCATCCAGGCGCCCCTGCTCTTCATTTTTGCATTGTGATCATATGTCAGAAGGAAGAAAGAATAGCACCCGGGATAAAAATGTGAAGCTAGCATGGGAGTTGACAATGGCACATGCATTTCATGTGGGAGTCAGCCTGTCCAGCTATAACTGCCAGTAGCTAACTTGATACCACTATTTGATAAGCCCTTGCCAGCTGGCTGCTAATTTTTTTTTTTTTTAAATCCTCATATTCGTGTATGAGTTCTATGCACTTTTCCTGAATGCACACATTTCTAACATATTTTGCAAGCCCATCTTCAAAGACATCTACTGTATTCATTTAATTATTTACAAATCTTTCCCTATTAGAATTTTTTTTTTTTTTTTAATTTTCAGCATGATTTGAAGAACCAACATAGTTTCCCCACATGTGCAAATCATAAAAAGCTCTGGGGAATTAATTTGTTTACTTGAAACTTTGTTGGTCATCGTATATGGAAAATATTTTCTTTATAAATACAAAGGGAAAGACAAGCAAATCTTTGGACTCCATCTAAAACAACGTTAAGAATTAACATTTGACTTGAATATTTTTAACCACAGGATAGTGGAGGAACTGATCAGTGTTTTTTTTTATTAATTTTGTTAGCATTTTTAAAAATTGTGATTGTGGTATTAACAAATCCTTAAGTCTTTTTATTATAACATTCTTTTACGGTGTCCTGAGAGCACAGATGTAGGGTTCAAAGAGGTCAGAAAGCAGTTTTGGAGTATCTCCAAGTCTCAGGTTCTATGTATGCATGGAATTATGCCATCACACATGTGTAGAAAGATATATGCTCTTAGAGGCCATCATGTCTAATCATCAGAGTTTGCAAGAGAAGTAACTCAAGAGAAGATAAGAATGAAGAACAGACAGCACATGGCCTCTTTTTTTTAATAAAAAAAATTGGGGAGGGAGAGACCATAGTCTCTTGAATCCCATATGATGCACTTGTCCCCAAAACCACATTACTCCAGCCTTTGAACATAAACAAACATGATTCTCCAAAGCTATTATAAAAATAAATGAATGATAGACATCTATCTATCTATCTATCTATCTATCTATCTATCTCCTACTGGTTTTATTCTTCTGGTAGAACTCTGACCAATACAGATTTTGGTATTCTTTTTTTTTTTTTTTTTTTTTTTTTTTTAATTTTTTTTTTTTCAACGTTTTTTATTTTATTTTTGGGACAGAGAGAGACAGAGCATGAACGGGGGAGGGGCAGAGAGAGAGGGAGACACAGAATCGGAAACAGGCTCCAGGCTCCGAGCCATCAGCCCAGAGCCTGACGCGGGGCACGAACCCACGGACCGCGAGATCGTGACCTGGCTGAAGTCGGACGCTTAACCGACTGCGCCACCCAGGCGCCCCCAGATTTTGGTATTCTTATATCTGGATATCATATTACACTAAATACACTGAATCATTGAATAAGTTCTGTAACATAATGAAACCCACAGTCTATTTTTAAAGTTGTCATCATTGTCTTTAAGTGCTTTGAATAGGCTGCCAGGAAAGGTGATATTAAAACTACGAGGATATACAGCATTAATTACAATTTTGTGTTCTTCCTATCAACTAGAAAATAACAAGGTATAATAGCTTTTAAAGGTGTCCATCAGAATACAAAACAATCCTGCCCCTATCTCCCACGTGTGATATTGATGCTCATTCACTGAGTTATAATAATTTTGTTACATAAATCATGACCTAAAGGAATTCTCTCTTCTCCACATAAATTCCCAGTCCTTGATCTTTTTTAAAAATTTATTATTAGTATTATCATTATTATTATTTTGATAGTGGTGAACATAACTGTCTTCGTGGTTAAGTTTTAATAGAGATTTTTGTCTTATGGAACTTAAGATGATTTCTGCAGAATATCTGCTTTTCTTGCTTCTGCTAAGTAACTAATGGCTGATGGGGATGACATCTAAGGTAAAAGGAGATTTCTAGAACCAGAGCTTTCTCATTGGAACTGTGAGCAATCGATTTGAACATAAGTTAACCGACGCTCATACCTATCCCCGAGTAGGATCTAGGCGTGGTATAGAATGTGAATTTTGTTTGAGGGTCGTAGAGTCAGACACTATTATGAAGAATGTAGGTAGAGTGGTAAGCACAGCTGCCTTCCAAAATGAACACTCATGGTCCGTACTCCTTAGTTCACTGTTGTTTTGAACAATTCAAGTCTATTACCTGAGTTTTTAAAGCCACAACTCTACAGTGAGTTCCTGACATAGGCTCTTCTTTGTTATCTCTTCGGTCTCTCTTGACTTTTGGGGTAAGCTGAATCCCACTCTAGGCCATTAACAATAATATGATAAATTGCTTCTAGTGTTAGTTCTCCAGATGTGGAACCCCCAGGTTTTTTTTATCCCCCCCCCCCCCCAGGTTTTTAAATGAGACAAATGTAACAGAGTTGAAAAAAGCTTACAAGTAATAAATGTACACCTGAACAAGGAGAGGTGTGGGCATTGTATGTATATAGCTATAAGCTGGAATGTTGGGCTCGTCAATAAGATTCCTAAAAGAATTCATTGCTCAAGTTTCTGCTTCTGCTAATGACCAAGTAGTGTCTACGAGATCAAACTCTCCATAGGTAACAACTATGAACTCCAAACAAAGTAAGAGAAACAATTATGTGAAGGCACTGGAGAATGACAAGAAATCAGGCAGATGCTACTTGGGGGGCAAACAATGGGAGGAGTTGACACTTAGAAGAAGAGAAGAGCACTGGGTGGGGTATGTCTCCTCCATACTTTCAAAAAAGTGTGTGCGGGCGTAAAAGCTTTGCACGTGGGGGCAGTTCTGGAATACTGATTCGAATCTTCTCTCTGCCAACCTCTCATCCAAAAAAGTGGAGGCCAAAATGCAGTGAAACAGGCTTTTTTAAGCACTGAAAGATAAAAATCGCAATACCGGGGGCACCTGGGTGGCTTAGTTGGTAAAGCATCCAACTCTGGCTCAGGTCATAGTCTCATGGTTCGTGGGTTCAAGTCCTGTGTCGGGCTCTGTGCTGACAGCTCAGAGCCTGGAGCCTGCTTCAGATTCTGTGTCTACCTCTCTCTCTGCAACCCCCCTTGCACTCTCTCTCTGTGTCTCCTCTCTCTCAAAAATAAACATTAAAAAATAATTACTATTTCAGAACATTATATCCAGTAAAATATTATTTAATAATAAAAGCAAAATACATTTTCAAGTAAAAGTAAACTAAGATAATTTGTCAGCAGATCTATACCTTTAGAAATTCTAAAAATGGGGGTTTTTGGTTTTGATTTTATCATTAAGAAATATGATATAAGGTGAAAACTCGGACCGCAGAAAAGAAGCCCCGGAAATGGTACATAAATGGATAGGCATAAAACAAGTTTGTCTTAAATTAAAAAAAACACATGGACTTGTTAAAACAAGAGGTTATTGTTTTCTGGATGGTTTAATTTTTATAGATGCAGTATGTACAACAAGTTTTATAAGAAAGAATGGGGAAAGGGTAAAGATATCTGTACTGTTACAATATACTTATATTTTATGTAAAGTGTTACAGCATTAACTCTAACTAGACTGAAACTTTTTCATTATAATTTTGAACAATAACATTTGTTCATTATAATCCCCAGGGCAACCACTAAAAGATAACATAAAGTAGTATAGTTAGAAGGCAACAGATTTAAACGGGATTCTAACAAACATTGAATTAATTATAAAAGTAGGCAGGAAACAAAAGACAAAGGAGTAAAAACCAGAGGGGAGAAGTAGGAAAAAATTGTAAAATTGTACATTTAAATTTAATGATATCAATAATGGACCAAACACTCCATTTAAAAAGGCAAAGATTATCAGGTTGGATTTTTTTTTTTTTTTTTTAAAGCAAGACTCAGTTACCTGCTGTGTACAAGAGTCTACCTTTAAATACAAAGGCACAGATAGCACGGATAAAAAAAGATATGCTATACAAACGGAAGCCTAAAAAGGGTGGAGGGACTATACTATCAGATAAAGTGGACTTCACAAGACAAAGATTGTCATTGGAGGTAAAGAGGAACATTTCTTAAGGAAATTTCTTAAGGAAAACATTTCTTAAGGAAAAATTGGCCAATTCATGAGAAAGCCATAGCAATCATAAATGTGTATGCATCTAATAACAGAACTTCTAGGTACATGAAGCAAAATTGATCAAATGAAATAGATAATTTACAATTGAGGTTGATTTTAATACCCCTGTCTCAGCAATTAATATAACTACCAGACAAAGAAATCATTGAAGACAGAATCTCTGAACAATTCCATCAACCACCATGATCTTACATATATTCATAGAATATTCCCTCCAACAACTGCAGATTGCACATTATTCTCAAATGCACATGATACATTCACCAAGATAGACCATGTGCTGGGCTGTAAAACAAGTCCCAATAAACATAAAAACTCCGAAATCATATAGAATATGTATCTTTTCTGACTATAATGAAATTATAGTAAAAACCAGTAATGTTAGAAAAACAAATATCTGGAAATTTTATTTATTTATTTATTAAAGAGGTTTTTTGTTTTTTTTTTTTAAGATTTTTTTTTTTTTTAATGAAAGAGAGAGAGATGGGGCCACGAGTGTGAACAGAGGATGGACAGAGGAAGAGGGAGAGAGAATCTCAAGCAAGTTCCAGGTTCAATGTGGGCCTGACGTGGGTTCAGTCCCACGATTCAATGGGATCTTGACCTGAGTTGAAATCAAGAGTCTGATGCTTAACCAACTGAGCCACCAAGGTGTCCCTTAAGATTTTATTTTTAAGTAATCTCCAGCCAGGCTCCCCGATATCTGGAAATTTTAAAATGCACTTGTAAACAGTCCATGGGCCATTGCCATTGTTCATAATATTTTAGAAGCCATTGGGTATTCACATTCTATGATGTGAAATGTGTTTTGATATGAACAAAAGAGTAGAGACTTTTATGGGCAAAGTAAACAGCTTTTCTAAGATCCCTGGAAAACTTTAAGGTTTGGCCAAAAGAAGATAAATGATCACATATTTCATCTGTTATTTTATCCCCAGCATTAGTGCAGCATCAGAATTTAACAATCTCTTGTTACAAGCTGAGTTCATAGCTGCCAGCTACTTCCATAGTTTGATCTATGTCATATAGCTACAGGGCATTGACATCGTCTATCCTTTTATATCACTGAAGTATGCCAGGTCATCTTGTCTCGAGAGATATTTTTCAGTGATCAACCTTCAAAAAAAGTGTATCACTTCACTAACCTCTGATCTTGTGCGAAATCCTGGTCCAGCTTCTATTGTAACTGTCTTCCTACACTTATGTCTTTAGGGATGTTTTCCAAGGTGGTCACTTAAAGTTTACATCTGGCCAGTGGCTCTTATAACTAAGCATGCATCAGTATCACTCAGAGTGCTTGTTAAAATAGATTGCAGGGTTTACCCCCTAGAATTTCTGATTTAGCATGTCTGGAGGGGATTCTGACAATATCCATTTCTAGCCTCCGGGTGATGCTGATGCTGTTGGTCTAGGATTTTCCTGTTTAAAGGGAAAGAGGAATGCTAAGAAAGTATTTACTCAACAGATTTTTTTTTCCTCTTGTGAGATGTCAAGACTGAATTGTGATGTTTCAAATCCTTTCACACGTCTTGAGAATACTTTAGAATTTCAGACGAGACAGGAGTTTGAGAGAGCTAGGGAAGAAATTATAGAACTTCAAAAGCTTTCAAGCTAGTCTAACTCAAGGTTCCAGTTTATGGAATTGGGTTGCTTCCGCATCCCAGTGACTGAGGGATTAGAAACCATCTGACCCAATGGTTCTCAGTGTGTGGTCACTGGACCAGCAGCAGCAGCAGGAGCAGGACCTGGGAACTTGTTAAGAAATGCAAATCCTCAGGCCCCACCTCAGGTGTATGAGTCAGAAACTCTGGGGGGAGGGGGTGGGTTATAGTTCAGCAACCTTAATTAACAAGCCCTCCCGGTGATTCAAATGCACTAATGCATTAGTCTGAGAGCTAGGGATCTAGCCCAGGGATATTTTACCTTTCTTAGATCTGTTCTAGAAATGGGGGGGGGGGGGGGCGTGGGCTGAGGGGCTCACAGTTGTTCAGCACTGTGTTGTCAACACCCACAATGCACTCTTACAGAATATGGCTAGACAATACTCAGGAAAGTATTTTTGCTTCTTTCGGAAACAGATAAGGGAAAGTGTCAGGATCATTTTGTAAGTTATGGGCCCACATCTTATTGGCTCTGTTTTAGAGAAGGCACAATCAATAATGATGCATTTCTGTATAGTGCAATAATCCAAACTCTTACTAAGTAGCAGTCAGGCTGTGGTCCCAATGCTGAACTTTTAAAAGAAGGTATAGGGAAACATTAGACTGAATTGATGATCAACCCTTTAAAAGGGAATTCTTAACAGACTCTTAAAAACTAAGAACAAACTGAGGGTTGAAGGGGGGTGGGAGGGAGGGGAGGGTGGGTGATGGGTATTGAGGAGGGCACCTTTTGGGATGAGCACTGGGTGTTGTATGGAAACCAATTTGACAATAAACTTCATATATTGAAAAAAAAAAGGGAATTCTTAAGGCACATTCGCTCATTTATTCATTCATTCAAACATTCACTGAACAACAACTTCTTGCCAAGCCATGCATTGTGCTGAATGGCAATCAAAGATACACAGTTGAGCAAAATACAACCCACCTCCTTTGTTGGAGACATAATAAACTGAAGAAAGCCATACTGGAACAGGCCCTACTAACCATCTGGCCCGGTGTCTGTACGGTCCTGACACCAGGAAGATCAGTGATCACCCAAAACTTGTCCTTAGACCTTGCCCCAGTTGCCCCAGATGATCTACTGAGTCAGAAACTCCCGGGGCAGGGATAGGAGAGGTGCTGCCAGAAATTGAGGTTAAGCTTTTTGGGTGATCTTGATGCATGCTGAGGTTTGAGAACCATCAACCTAGCCTAACTATATTTGACCTTTCCTAGGTCACAGACCACTCGGAGAATCTGCAGAAAACAGAGTCTCCCCTAAAACTTTGGGTGGTGTGAACTGTGAAGTCCCAGTTTAAGGGATAATTTTGAACAGACCCTTATTTTACAATTAAACACAGTAAATACTAAGAGTTAAGTGACTTGCTAATTGGTTAAACAGCTAATTAATGGCAGGATGCTGCCTCCAAGCTTAAGCCAAACAATTCCAAATGAATCTCTATCCTCCAGTAGCAGGAGCAGCAAGAGCACAGTATGGGAGGCAGTACGTGTCATTGAAGCCACAGTAATCTATGATTTGAGTCTTTAAAAATCGATCTGCCCACATAAAATGGGAATCCTCCTTCAGAGAAGGGAGGGGTCATTTTCTTTTTGTAATGGCTACAGGAGGAAATGCGCGTGTTCCAAAACTATCTCTGAAAAACAGATACGTGCCTAGGAATTATTCTCTGTGCCAAAATAAAATAGCACAACATTTTGGCTCATTAAAAAATAACGTTCTCACGTTACGCGTGTCCTTGCTGAAAGAGCTGAGTATTATTGTTGGTAGAGAGCCTGTGTTCACTTAATTACATACGAGAAAGGAACTAAACGCAAAGGACAACCACAAAAGAGGTTAAGCAAAGTTGAACAAAAGGAGGCATAAACGCAATATCACCGTCCGCATCCACTTTAAAGACAAAGTGAATCTATGCTGTCAGAACACAGGACAATGATTACCTCGAGGGGGACGTGAAGGTGGAGTTTGGGAGAGGCATACGGGACTCTGCTCATGTTCACTGTCTCATCTGACAGCTGATTACACAGGTGTGCTGTTTCTATTTAAGCCATAGATTATGCATTTTTTATTTATTTATCAATATGTAATTGAAACACACAAAACCAAGGTATAGAGATTTTAAATGTGTAAAGAATAGCTCTAAAAATGTCTTTTTCATGAAAGAAATGTCTTACTCAAATCTAGTCTCCAAGAAGAGGGCCATGGCAGTGTAGAAGCACCTATCCAGAGGGACCTTGAATCCTACTGTCTTTCAAAAGTGGAAAGAAGTAATTGCCATTAGCTCAGAGAAGGTGATGTCAGAGATGCTGAATCAGCTGAGCTGAGGACACCACATTGGCTCAAATCCAATGATTCTACAGCCAGGCAACACCTGAGGTCTTTCCAGACTATTGGTTTTCTTGGCTTGAAAATGAAATATTTTACTTTCCCATATTCCTATGATTTTACAAATTCAATCTGCTGAATTTCAGAAGTTTAAACTTTCATGTTTTTAGAGACAAATAGAAAGTTGTAAATGACATATCGGACAAAGGTCTAGTATCCAAAATCTATAAAGAGCTCACCAAACTCCACACCCAAAAAACAAATAATCCAGTGAAGAAATGGGCAGAAAACATGAATAGACACTTCTCTAAAGAAGACATCCGGATGGCCAACAGGCACATGAAAAGATGCTCAACGTCGCTCCTCATCGGGGAAATACAAATCAAAACCACACTCAGATATCACCTCACGCCAGTCAGAATGGCCAAAATGAACAAATCAGGAGACTATAGATGCTGGAGAGGATGTGGAGAAACGAGAACCCTCTTGCACTGTTGGTGGGAATGCAAATTGGTGCAGCCGCTCTGGAAAACAGTGTGGAGGTTCCTCAAAAAATTAAAAATAGACCTACCCTAGACCCAGCAATAGCACTGCTAGGAATTTACCCAAGGGATACAGGAGTACTGATGCATAGGGGCACTTGTACCCCAATGTTTATAGCAGCACTTTCAACAATAGCCAAATTGTGGAAAGAGCCTAAATATCCATCAACTGATGAATGGATAAAGAAGATATGGTTTATATACACAATGGAGTACTACGTGGCAATGAGAAAGAATGAAATATGGCCCTTTGTAGCAATGTGGATGGAACTGGAGAGTGTTATGCTAAGTGAAATAAGCCATACAGAGAAAGACAGATACCATATGTTTTTACTCTTACGCAGATCCTGAGAAACTTAACAGGAACCCATGGGGGAGGGGAAGGAAAAAAAAAAAAAAAGAGAGGTTAGAGTGGAGAGTGCCAAAGCATAAGAGACTCTTAAAAATAGTTTTTGAGAACAAACTGAGGGCTGATGGGGGGTGGGAGGGAGGGGAGGGGGGTGATGGGTATTGAAGCGGGCATCTTTTGGGATGAGCACTGGGTGTTGTATGGAAACCAATTTGACAATAAATTTCATATATTAAAAAAAAAAAGAAAGTTGTAAAATTTGTGACTAAAATGATACTGCCTTGAACTACTCCCAAAATGGGAGTAAAACGTATTCAAATGTATAAATGCAAATTAAGAAATAAGATCACATTGTGTTAAAAATATTCAAATTCTTTAACCCAAAATCCATTTCTATTTTTCTAAATAACCATGGATAAACAAAGATTTATATAAAAATATTTTAAATGGTTATTTTTAAAGGCAAAATTATAAACTGCTTTGTATTGAACATAGAGTGATAAATATGCTCCATCCATAGCGAGAACAATTATATATATTTGAAAATCATGGTTTTGAAGAAGAGTTATTGATATGGTAAAATGTTGTAGAATAATATTTAACAGAGAGCAAGGCATAAAATTGTTACACAATGGACTTACTGTTTAAATAATTAGGGAAAACCATATTTTTAAAAATATAAAAATATTGGAAAGGCTCATCTCTGTGGCAGAAAACTATGTGGTAGCTTCTTCCAAAAGCTTTTTTACATTTTCCAAAATAAACATGCATTTACCTTTTAAATCATAAAGATAGTGCATGTTTCTGCTGGTGGAAATGCAAACTGGTGCAGCCACTGTGGAAAACGGTACGGAGGTTCCTCAAAAAAGTAAAAATAGAACTACCCTACGACCCAGCAATTGTATTACTAGGTATTTATCCAAAGGATATTGGAGGGCTGTTTCGAAGAGGCACATGCACCCCATGTTTATAGCAGCACTATCAATAGTAACCAAAGTATGGAAAGAGCCCAAATATCCATCAATGGATGAATGGATAAAGAAGATGTGGTCTATATATACAATGGAGTATTACTTGGCAATCAAAAAGAATGAACTCTTGCCATTTGCAACTACGGGGATGGAACTGGAGGGTATTATGCTAAGTGAAATTAGTCCGTCAGAGAAAGACAAATATCATATGGCTTCACTTATATATGGAATTTAAGATACAAAACAGATGAACATAAGGGAAGTGAAGCAAAAATAATATAAAAATGGGGAGGGGACAAAGCATGAGACTCTTAAATACAGAGAACAAACAGGGTTGCTGGAGGGATATGGAGTAGGGGGATGGGCTAAATGGTCAAGGGACATTGAGGAGGGTACTTGTTGGGATGAGCGGAGTGTTATATGTAGGGGATGAATCACTGGATTCTACTCCTTAAATCATTATTGTGCTATATGTTAACTAATTTGGTTGTAAATTAATTTTTTTTAATTTAAAAAAAGTTAAAAAAAGATAGTGCATGTTCTTTCTAAAGAAATTCAAGTACACAGAGTAAAAAGAGAAAAATTCTCCTTTCCCTTCTCTCCTCCCGGCTCTGCCCAAGACTTACACAGGAATAGCAAATATTAGAAAATATTATTCCCTTTCTATGTACTTATAAAGGTATATTATATAAACACAGCTTTCCTTAGTGGGAAAATACTGTTTTTAACTTGCATTTTCCTTTAATGATATATTTTGAACAACTTTTTGAGTCTACCTCATTCTCTGATAAGAATTTCTATTAATTTATTCTGCTAGTCCTCTTCTCAGACATTTTGGACACTAACATTTTAAGAATGTCTCAGTTCGTTCCTGTTTCATTACTAACAGAATGATCGCTACATGTAAATCTGGGGGTACACCTATGGAGTGAATTCTAGAATGAAAATGCTGAGTCAAAGAATATGAGTTAATATTTATTTTTAAGTGTTAATATTTATTTCCAAATTATAACTCTAATGGCTGTGTGCAAAAGCAAAGAACCCATTTTTCCCATACACACGACCATTTAGTATTGGTTTTAGGAATTTTTTCCAACACCGTGAGTAAATTATTTTATCTTATTATTTTACACATACTGATTAACAATAGGATTGAACATCTTTCCATGTTACTCATTTTAATTGACTTTTCATACTCATTTTACATTTTCTCAATTTCTTATTGATTTATAGATGCTCTTTATGTCGTATTGTTGTTAATTCTTCATTTGTATCAAAAATTTTTTCTTCCAATCTGTTGAAACTCTATTGATACCTTATACATTTTTAATCACATATGTTTAAATATGGAAAAAGTATTGACATTTTATAATCAGATTTTTTTTGGCTTTTGTGTTAATGTTTTTTCCATGCCTCAGTTATAAAGGTATTTCCTACACTTTTTTAGTACTTTTATTTTAACATTAAATGAAGAATTTAAATCTATCCAGAAACATTTTAAAACTTCTTTAAATTTTTAAACTTTTTAAACCTTTAAATTTTTTTAACATGAATTGACTTTTTATTTTATTTCATTTTTTATTTTTTTGTTTATTTTTGATAGAGCATGCACGAGAGCATGAGTGAGGGAGTGGCAGAGAGAGAGAGAGGCAGAGAGACAGAATCCTAAACAGGCTTGGCACTGTAAGCACAGAGCCCATTGTGGTGCTGGAACTCACAAACTGAACCATAAAATCATGACCTGAGCCAAAATCAAGAGTGGAACGCTTAACTGACTGAGACACCTAGGCACTCTAAAACTTTGGAAGAATTCTTCGGATGTTTTTCTTCCTTTTTTTTTTTTTTTTTTTTTTTTGAGTAGTTGACACACAATATTACATCAGTTTCAGGTGTACAACATAGTGATTCAACTCAATTTGTTATGTTATGCTCACCACAAGTGTGGTTACCATCTACCACCATACATCGCTATTACAATACCTTTCACTGTATTCCCTATGTTGTACCTTTTATTCCCATGACTTACTCATTCCATAACTGGAAGCCTGTGTCTCCCACTCCCCTTCACCATTTTGCCCATCACCTACCTCCTCTTGCCAACCATGTTTGTTCTTTGTATTTATTTGTCTGTTTTTGCTTTTTGTTTATTCTTTTCTTAGATATTACATATTAGTGAAATCGTATGACATTTGTCTTCTCTGACTTACTTCACTTAGCATAATACTCTCTAGGTCCATCCATGTTGTCACAAATGTCAAGGGTGTATATATATATATATATACATACACACATGTATGTATATATGTATGCATGTATATACATACATGTATGTATATATGTATGCATGTATATACATACATGTATGTATATATACATGTATGTATATATATACAATATATATTGTGTATATGTGTATATATATATATATATATATATATATACAATATCTTCTCTTTATCCATTTTTCTATTGATGCAGAAACTATTTTAGTATGTGGGTATGTACTACTGCGGTAGCCAGCCACCAAGATGGCCTTCAATTAACCCCATTAACTGGTATTCATACCTCATGCAGCAGCATTCTACATTGTACCATGGTTGTCTGTGTGACCAATAGAATGTGGCAGAAGAGATGCTATGTCATTTCCAATATTAGGTTGTTAAAGATGGCTTCCTGGGGCACCTGGATGGCTCAGTCGGTTAAGCACCCAACTCTTGATTTTGGCTCAGGTCATGATCTCACAGCTCTTGAGTTTGAGCCCTGTGTCAGGCTTGGTGGTGACAGTTCAGAGCCTGGAGTGGGCTTCAGATTCTATGTCTCCGTCATTCTCTGCCCCTCCCCAGCTCATGCTCTTTCAAAAAATAAACATTAAAAAAAAAAAAAAAAAAATGGCTTCCTTCTAGCGCTCCCTTTCTCTCAGATTACTCATTTTGAACAGGGCCAGGGGGCAGCTGTTATGTCATGAAGACTCAGGCAGACTAAGCAGAGGACCTTGTGGTGAGGAACTAGTCTCTGGCTAATAGGAAAGGACTGAGACCCACCAAGCCCCACTGTCAACTTGGAAGTAGATCCTATAACCTTCAGATGACTGTAGTTCTAGCCAACAGCTTGCCTACAACTTGTGAGAGACCCTGAGTTATGGCCACCTAGCTAAGCTGCTCCTGGGTCCTGATCCACAGAAACCATGATGTAATTGTTATTTAAAGCTGAAAATTTTGGGGACAATCTGTTATGCAACAGATAACTAAAGCAACTACTTTTATAATTAGGACAGGTTTTATTTTTCTAAGAAAAGAGACACCTGTCCTTCAGAAAAAGAAAGGACTTTGGTTTGAGAATTTATTAAATAAGTCCTTGCTATTTGAGCATTTCCCCCCTCCATGCTTGCTTTATTTAGAGTCACTATCTCAAATTCTGTTTGGGAAAAACATCTGTGCTAGAAAACATGGACTATTTAGTATTCTATAATTGTTACATTTTATAGTTTAGAAAATTGATTTTCTGGATATCTCCAGATGTTTATTCATTGAAAGTGGTAGTTTAGGGGCAGGCCCCTTGGTGGCTCAGTCGGTTAAATGTCTAGCTCTTGTTTTCAGCTCAAGTTACCATCTCAGGGTCATGAGACTGAGCTTCCCATGGGGCTTCAGGCTGAGTGAGGAGCCTGCTTAAGATTCTCTCTCCCTCTGTCTTTCCCCTGTTCATGAGTACTCTCTAATAAAAAAAAAGTGCTTCTTAAAAACAAAAACAAAAACATTTGTTTGAACTGTAGAGACATAAGTCATTATAAATAATTTGCCTGCAGAACATAGGGGAGAAAAAGTATAAGTGTGGGACTCAGAAGATGGGACTTCTGGTTCCATCTTGGTCACTAACTCTAAGGCCCTGGACAGCTCTGTGCTTCTGTAGATCTCAGTGTGGCTACCTTTGATATAGTGGGAGAGAAGTCAAATATCCTCTAACACACTCTTTATTTGTGATCCCCTAAAATGAAGGGAAAAGCCTCTTACACATTGGCATATAAAATGCAACATGACATATATAGAATAAAAGATAAACATTGACATGAATTTTTTTATTACCAACTGCATCTAATTCTCAAAGTTCTACCTTTCATAGATCTTTTTGTCAAAATATCAGATGCAGATTTAACTTACTCTACTTGTGAAATATGCCATGTATCCCAACTGGCGGTCAGCACTTATCAAATGAGATGGCCAAATTTATTTTCCCATTAAAATTTTTCACTTCTTTTTCAATTCACATAAACACTTTTAGTATGTACTCTAGGATGTAACTATCACTTCATAATTCTAATTTTTAGATGGATGTAGGGTAGATAATGGAGACTTGTGATGAATCAATGGCCCACAAGGTATCAGACACCTCTCATGTCAGGTTCCTTCCTGCTTTTCTCTCAAAGGATTGTCCTATAAGACAATGCATTCTAGAATTGTCCCTTTGTTTATTTCCAGGTGATTTTCATCTTCAAAGCAGTGTACCATAATGGGATGGATGAGTTCATACTTTCTTCTATAAAATAGAACGGCAGACTGGGAAACAGGGGCATTTCTCAGCAGAATTTTAAGAAAGAATACATATACATACATTGGGGGTATTCTAATCACTTCAAGGTGCTGTAAGGCTCTTTATTCTGACTTCCCATCATTCCTGTCATTATTATTTCTCATGTTATGAAAATGACATTCTCACATATAGATGATTTTTCAAAAAGATCTATTCGAATCGATATTTCTCTGTTGGGACAGTGAACCTGAGAGTGCTCTATGGGAAGACAGAAAGTTATCAAAGGCTGATTACTTAAAAGACAGGAGGAATCCATCATGTTACAGATTTACCTGTGTGGTCTAGTCCTAGGGAAAAGATTTCCTTTTCTTCCTGAGGACAAACAGGAAACTAGAAAACTATCTTTTGATACAGGATGGTGACACGGTAGTGATAAAGCTCTTCATATACTTAACTTGGTGACTGTTGTTTCCAGTGTATCCTCTCCATTTCAACTCTTACTTAAAATGTTTGTCTTGAAGATTACCATTACCCTAACAGCAACAGATGCAGCCCTTAAGTTTTCCAAGGGTTAAGAAAGAACTGTGTCATAAAACGAAGAGCTTGACCCAACAGTAAGATGCCTCCCACTGCTACTACTGAGAACAAGATATTTTAAAGACTAAAATCCCCTAGTTATAAATATAAACAAAGATCTATTTACATATGTACATTAACTCTCATCCAAACAGGGAGGAAATTGCGCTGAGGGTAAACACAAGAAGTGTGGAACAATGTATTTACATACCTAAAAACTGTTAATACGATCATTTCCTGGTGTTTGTGCTAATGTGCATGTATTTTGGTCAATTTCCATTTCAGTATGAAGACAACTGAGATGTGGTACTTATCATGGCAAAAGGAACAGAGTTGTTTTTATAGATGACAAGAGAGGAACCTTTCAAAATTCTGGACGGAGAAAAAAAGCCTAACGCTGAAATGTCGTCTGTGGAAGAAGCCATGTGCTCTGAAGAAATTAAAGCTCTGAGAATATAAGCCCAGATTTTTAAAAAGCCATTTATTTTAAAAAACTGGTTTGTCAAATCACATACACGAGCAGATACACAACTACCAAAGTGGCCCTGTAATAGACACCAGTGGGGCGTTCACCACACAGTACCTGAAAAATACAGCTAAAAAAGAGGAGTCTGTTGAGTATTGAATTTCAGATACCTACTGGACTCCTTGTTGAATGGCTTTAAGTTAGCATATAGTGAGTGAGAGGTAGAGTCCCAAGTATAATAGCTGATGCCTCAGGGCTCCATTTAAAAACAAAACGAAAACAAAAACCATTTCCCCCTTCGCACAAGGGCAGCCTATCCTATTTTTTTTTTTTTTCCTTTGTGAAAACGGAAGCCAAGTTTTCTCTTCTCAAATGGTTCAGCATTCCCAGTAAAAGTGTTGTGTGGTGGCCTATTGTGCTTCTTGAGCCATCTAATTTTCTTCACCTTCTGACTCAGATTCTAGGAGAGATGAGAGAGAAAAGTCAGGTTTTTTATTCAGAGATTCCTTTTGTAAAATGTTTATTAAGTAAACGTTATGCCCAACAAGGGGCTCGAACTTTCAACCCTGAGATGGAGAGTTGAAGACTCTCTCAACTGAGCCAGCCAGGGGCCCCCAAAGACTCCTTTAGAGTCATGAAAGAGTTTCCAATATGCTACCTACCCCAACCCCCAAAAGGCATTGTTTTTTGCCCTGGTCATGCATTGACTAGGAAAAACAGTCACACATTCATTCCTTTTTTGCTTTTAAATGAACTTTGCCTTTCTATTTTTTAATTTTTATTTTATTTGTTTATTTTTTTTAAACCATTTTATTGACCTATGACTGATATACAAAAAGCTATACATATTTAACATGCACAACTTGGTGAGTTTAAGATGTGGATTTTTTTTTTTTTTAATTTACATCCAAGTTAGTTAGCCTATAGTGCAATAATGATTTCAGGAGTAGATTCCTTAAACCCCTTACCCATTTAGCCCATCCCCCCTCCCACAACCCCTCCAGTAACCCTCAGTTTGTTCTCCATATTTATGAGTCTCTTCTGTTTTGTCCCCCTCCCTGTTTTTATATTATTTTTGTTTCCCTTCCTTTATGTTCATCTATTTTGTCTCTTAAAGTCCTCATGAGTGAATTCATATATTTGTCTTTCTCTGACTAATTTCACTTAGCATAATACCCTCCAGTTCCATCCACGTAGTTGCAAATGGCAAGATTTCATTCTTTTTGATTGCCAAGTAATACTCCATTGTATATATTTACCTCTTCTTTACCCATTCATCCATCAATGGACATTTTGGCTTTTTCCATACTTTGGCTATTGTTGATAATGCTGCTGTAAACACTGGGGTGCGTGTGCCCCTTCGAAACAGCATACCTGTATCTCCTGGATAAACACCTAGTAGTTGAACTTTGCCTTTCTAATAATGCAGCATGCTCATAAATATTATTGAAGACTGTAATTACTTTTATCCTTCTGGGTCATCTAAAATAAACTTCTCAGGCTTAGTGGGATTCACTCTCATCCATTATTATTCTGCCACCTTGTGTTCCCATTTTTAGCACCAGTCAACTGGTTAATAATAATCCCATAATGTGTAATTAAGCCAAATGCTTTTTTTCCTCCTTTCACAACTGCTGATGATTTCTTCCCCCTTGTCTCCTATAGGGTGGATAATTGAAAAGGTTGTCTTTTGTTTTTTAACACATAGCACTTTTCATTGCTTTGATTTCAGAAAGGAAGGCTAAGATTATAGGCAAGATGCTTGATATGGAAGACACCCTAAGACCTTCAGTTTTAGAGAAGCAACTACAACAACAAAAATCTGTGCAAGAGGTAGATACCTTAAATTATAATGAGAAAGTATTTGCTAAATGACCACCAAAGTCGTTAAATGGAATCATACCTTCTTCTGCGTTTTGTAGCCACTCAACGAATTTCTTCATCTGGTCAAGAAAAACACTTTTGCCTTTGGCAACATGTGCTTCTTTGTACCATTTCAATATTGCTTCTTCACTCAGTACATCAGCTGCAATTTCAAAGCAAAGATTTCCAAGTTACTACATAAATATGATGTTAAAAAAAAAAAAAGCAACTTTATGTCTCATAATTTAATAGAAAGCAATGACTTTAAATATTGAAAGTGCTGTTATAAAAGAACTCCGTATCTGACACTTATTAAGAAAACAGGAACCAAGCTCATTTCCAATATAGCACAGTGCTGTATTTTGGGAGTTAGCTTGGCAAATACTTTAGTGATGACGATGATATATATCTCATCAGGTATGATATATTGCAAGCTTATCTGTGAGTCACTACTGGGACTTGGAAGTCTTTCTCAGTGCTAATTTGCTGGTAGGAAACTGGGTTATTTTGTAATTTTGCAAATGAATCAGCAATCCCAGCGATTCAGAACACTATGTGTCCTGCCAACTCCAAACACGTCTTGATTAAATAGCAACCTCAAATGACTGGTCTTTTAAGGCGATTTACTCTTTTAGGAGGAAAAAAAAAATGGCAAATAAAAACACATAACTAGAATGTAATAACGCTATTTACAATTAAATATGAAGATCAGCTTTCTGGGTGTATCACAGGACCAACACACTCAAAATCCTATTTTACTCTCTTTTTTTTTTTAAGTTTATATTAAGAGTGTGAGTGGGGGAAGGGGCAGAGAGAGAGAGAGAGAGAGAGAGAGAGAGAGGGAGAGAGATAATCTCAAGCTGGCTCCATGTTGTCAGTGCAGAGGTCTTTGTGGAGCTGAATCTCACAAACCATGAGATCATGGACCTGAGCTGAAATCAAGTGTCAGATGCTTAGCTGACCAAGCCACCCAGGTGCCCCTATGTTTATTCTACTGCTAAGTCATGAATCTCTTATAGCATAATATCTTAAGTCACAAGAGTAATGTTTTCCTTGTACTCCATTAAGAGAAAAAGAGACATTAGGTGGACTTCTTACAGGTTTCCAGCAAAATGAATTATCTACTAATACTCGTTACCTTAAATTCTAAACTCCAGAAATGTGCCTTGAAACCCTCAAGTTACCATTAATTTAGACCATTTAATGTTTAGGAAGCAAAATATGAAAATGATAGTCTACATATTTTGCCAATGTTCCAATGGGTTGTCTTTTCAGATTTCAGAGTAAGAAACGAGATGGGATGCAGATAAAAAGGATATTATTGTCCTCAATGCCTGCGCAATCCACCAAAAATGCCGATAAATCATGCTAATGATGTTTGTGCAGTTGAAAGAGAATTTTAACTTACAAAAAATGAGAAAAATAATGAGATTGTTTTTAATGAAAACACCACTATTGTTTTCATTGAAAACACCACTGATGTTTTCATAACCAAAACCTGAAGTGGTTTTTTTTTTTTTTCTTCAAAATTAATAACTGGCTTGGATTCAATGGAAGAGAATGAACTGACGAAAAATACACAGGACTGGCTTTAGAAAATATCAAGTTTGTTTTGTTTGTTTTTATTATTAAATACACTACAAAGTGTAAAGGGAGAAAAAAGTCTGGATTTACTCATCTATAAGAATTCGGTGTAAAAATCAGAATCAGTTGTCCTAGAGAATTATTGTTAGCTTTTAGCTTCCACTTCCAACTCACACCCTGCACTCACAACGATGAAAAACTGCCATCGAATCCCAGCGTTAGTTGAGGCGAGGAGCAAATGCTTCCCAGCCTGAGGAAGTGACTTGTTCTTGTGCAAGGCTGCTTTGCACAGACTTTGAGAACACTTATTAGCTCCGACATGGATTTTATGTTATTTATTTATTTATTTACTTTAAAGTTTATTTATTTTTGAGAGAGAAAGAGACAGAGAGAGTGTGTGTGTGGGTGTGGGGGAAGAGCGGAGAAATGGGAGACACAGAATCTGAAGCAGGTTCCAGGTCCTGAGCTGTCAGCACAGAGCCCATGTGGGGCTCGAACTCACAAACCGTGAGATCATGACCTGAGCCGAAGTTGGACTAGTAACTGACTGAGCCATCTAGGTGCCCCTCCAACATGGAGCTTAAAAGTCCTATGTAGGGCTCCTGGGTGGCTCAGTCAGTCAAGCGCCCGGCTTTGCCTCAGGTCACGATCTCATGGTTTGTGGGTTTGATCCCGGCATCGGGCTCTGTGCTGACAGTGTGGAGCCTGCTTGGGATTCTCTCTCCCTCTCTGCTCCTAACCCACTTTTGTGTGCTCGCTCTCTCTCTCTCAAAAATAAATAAACTTTAAATAGATAAATGTCCTTTTTAATATTTTGTCTTTGTAGCATTTTTAAGATGCTTGTGATTTAGACAGCTTAAGTTCCAAACTTTTTTAATCATGCTCCCCTAATGGGACAATTTTGAGCGCATACAACCAACATATGTATGCTTTTCAGCTTATAAATTATACGCAAGTACTACAGAACTATTATTATAAAACAAATGGAATTTAAAATGTGACAAACACATAGGGAAATGCTATGTTAACTCCCCACTGTAATGAATTGTGGTGATACCATGCTCATGGTGGAAAGCTGATTGAGGCTGCACTTTAAGGTTATTATTTTTTTTCAGGTTTTTCTTCTGACGATGGAGAACTCATTCATGTGTTTTATTGCCCCACAGAGGCTGAAAGAGGGCATGCAGCTACTAAAATCTTGTCAACCACAGATACTAGATCATTAGGTAAAACTTATCAGATACACTGTTAGCAGAAAAGGAGACCAGGTGCAAAGCTGAGTTCTTAGAAGAGCCTAATTTTGTAATGAATTCTGCCTGCAAGACCATACTCCTTGTAGAGGGGGGAATAAATAATAACAAAGGGACAAAAGCAACCACCCAGGGCAACTTAGGGGGCAAAGCACAAACATCAAAAAGCTTAAAAAGACACTCAACTTTGGTTTAGTGAAAAGTCTAATCTAAAGAGTAAAGAACTTCTTGAGAAATAGAGAACTTTTTTTCTCTCCACTAAGGAAAAGTGGGGAGAGTTCTCATTAATAGAAGCAGCAAAGTGTTTGCTGGGATCTCCCAGAGAAATCCTACTAGGAATACAGAATATCAGTGCAAGTCCCGTAAGAAAAGCAGACATCCTACAATTGCATGTAGAACTCCCTCAGATTAAAAAATAATTTTCTCTATCCTGTCTGGCCAACTTCCTCATCACGTCTGGTGGAATGCTGTGTGCCCTTCCTCAGTATCACCCTCTGTGTGCGCCTCATTTTAGAAATGAAATGAGGACTGTAATCCTTGGTTTTCTTCTACACTCTGAAATCCAGGAACTCAGGAACTATTCTGTTCATTAACTCACTTCCAGCATTTAATGGAAGGCCTGCCATCTCCTATGCATTCAATAAATGTATGATGGACAGATTAATTAACTCGATGAGAACAACTACATATTTCTCAATTTGCAGAGTTAGAATTTAAATGTTAGGTTTTTGTGATGATCAAAGAGGAATTACTGTACGAGTGGTTTGAGAATGGCAAAGCTTTCGAGAACATTACTTACATATTTAAGTTAAAAACTATGACTTGGAACTTAGGAAATTCATTATTTTTTAATGAACTAAAATATTCATTACGGGCATCACACAGGGACATTAAGTGAAAAATAATTTACCCTAAGAATATTGATAATGTATAGCGAGAAGGCCACTCACCTTTTTTTTTTTAGAATGAGAACAGGAAGTTTCTTTCAGAAAAATATCCACAAGGGACAGAAATTAACCTAAGAAGTATCTGCAAACAATAAAACCCATGACACAGATAGTGCCAGTACCTGACAGGTTTATATTTCTCTCAGATGGACATGCTGAGAGTATGGTACTTGGCTTTAGAAAGGAAGAGAAAGAAATTATTTCAAAAATGAATAATGTGATGATTGAAGGTTAGTGATGGATTTATTTTTCCTATTGCACAGAAATACAAAAATCTAGATTTAAATCAGAAAGAGAATCTTTACTAAATGACAAATCACCACTTTTTTAGTTCATTAGTGAAAAGTATTATTATTTACAGTTTATTCACTTTTATTTCCGTTATTTATATGTTTAAAAAAAATCTTTCAATAATGGCATTTGTTTAAAAAAAAAAAAAAAGGTTTGTCAGAGACATGGGGAATCAAATTCCCAAGTTTCTGTCATCCTCAAGTTCTAGAAATACAGAAAAGATGTGTGTGTACATAATAGATTAAATGGGAGAGAAATTATTTCTAATACATTAAAAAAAAAAAAACAACCCTGCTATAAAGCAAAGTGTTCCTATAGTAAATAAAAGGAATCCACATCATTACATAAAAGACACAAACAAGATACTATTTGATATTTGTTGAATGTGTATGTGTACGTGGAATTAATGAGAAGTATAATCTTGAAACATGTTACCATAGTTCACGGAATTTGTCATTTCTGGCATTTAATGACCCATCAGACAAGTGGTCCTGACCAACAGTCACAGCATCACCTGGAAATTTCTCAAAATGCAAATTTGTGGGCCCAACCCTGGACCCACCTTCAGAACCTGAATCCCCAAAGGTTGGCTCAGTCAGTTAAGTGTCTGACTTCGGCTCAGGTCATGATCTCCTGGTTCATAATTTCGAGCCCTGTATCGGGCTACATGCTGCCAGTTCAGAGCCTGGAGCCTGCTTCAGATTCTGTGTCTCCCTCTCTCTCTGCCCCTCCCCTGCTCATGCTCTCTCTCTCAAAAAGAAACATTAAAAAATTAAAAAGAACCCAAATCCCTGGGGAATCTGTGTTTTAACAAGCTCTCCAGGTGATTCATATGTGTTATAGCGCTAGGAAAAGAGGGCTTTAATACATAACACTGTTCATCAAGCCTTTCCAGGTGTATTAAATACAGAACAAGGACATCCAAATCCTTGTAAAAACAAATAACATATGTCTCCTGGTGCCCAGATATTTGTTGGATAAAATTAGGTCAAATAAAAGACCACTATCCAAAAAAGGTAAGAAGGTAAACACCATAACTCTCTTAAAAAATGGGATGGAATAATCGCTCCTCGGGGATTCCATGTTTCCAAGAAAAAAAATATATATATAATTACTTCTTTCAGAAAAAGACTAGATATATAATTTTGTGCGAAATTATGAAATTACTTAGAAAATAACATTTAGTTTTAACTTCTCAATGATTTATTTTCAGTCTTCACTTTACAGTTTCCTGATTTCATTTACAAAAAGAACGAGGTCAGAATAAAATTGACGTTGACACCTTCCTATGTTCCCGTGGGTCTGCTCATAGTTTCCACAGACCTTACTAACTTTTGATTATTTAAAAAGTGACCACCTAGCTATCAATGGCCTAAGGAAGAGTTTATTCTTCTCCTTTTTTACTTTTTGGTACCCATTTCTTGGTTATTTTATCATTTCTGGTCACTGTTCCTTAGCATATGGGGCCGAACAAGAGGAAATAACTGAAAGCAACTGGTTTTGTCAGTAGTTGTTAAAAGGAGGTCAACGGGGAAGGATGTTGACACTGATGGTTAAAATGAGAAATGTGGAAAAGTGTTTTAATAGATGCCATTACTGACAAAAAAGTAGGGTTTTTTTGTTTGTTTGTTTTGGTGAATAAGTTCAATAATAAAATGAGGTGCTCCTACAGATAAAGCTCCAACACATATGTTTCAGTTACAAAAAGATTTGGTTAGAGACACTGGTTGGGTTAGCTATTAAATGACAAGAAAGCAAATTGTGGGCTTAGGCACTAGTTTATAAAACAGTTCGCTTTTCTGTAGTGGAAAATACTAGCCACTCACAAAGCAAATGGGAAACAAATTTCAGAGGTCTCTCTACCTGTTTACAGTGGAGTCTGCTATGGTGCGTCTGGACAGAATGGCCATAGGCTAGATGGGCATGGCTTCTCCTTGGCTGCTAAAGAAGGTGGGCTAGCAATATGATCTGCAGATTTGGTTCTGATGGGTAACCATGGAGACCATTTACGCCCTAGTTTTAGGATGTTGACTCTCATGACCATGTCCAAGAGGACCTAACTTGGATCTGGCCGGAGGAAAACTCAAATTACTTCAAATGAGACTTAGCAGTCAGTACTTTCTCCTACTGATATAATAAAGATTGTGCCGAATACCTTAATGCTGAGAAAGTAAAATATCACCCAAACACCTGGGGCAAGATATATATCCATCTGAAGAATCTCAACGGCCAGTTAAGACTCTGTGAAGTACCATTAACATCTATAAAATAGTCATTAATAAATAATGTAAAATTTTTATACTAATTCGCCCAAATGATCATACAAGATAGACAAATGTAAGAGGTACCTCAGTGGCTCAGTTGGTTGAGCACTGGACTTTGGCTCAGGTCATGATCTCACAGTTCACGAGGTTGAGCCCTGCTGACAGCAGAGAGCCTACTTTGGATCCTCTGCGTCCCTCTCTCTCTCCCGCCCTCCCCAATTTGCTTGTTCGCTCTCTCTCTCTCTCAAAATACACATTAAAAAAGTAGACAAATTTAAGAACACATCAAAAGGAAAAGAAAGATTTGGCTGATGTTAATTTGTACTTTACTTTTTCTTTCTATATTAAATTGCCATTTAAGATTGCCGTACCTTCTACCAAACATTTTATAATGTTCAAAATGTGTTATTTCCTAAGTGTTCTTCCCTCCTCCCCCATAAAACTACATGAACTCAGACCAAAGAATAGTCCAAGATTATTTTTTATATACTGTAGGTATAGAGATGGAGATCAGTTAAAACCCTAATAGCATTCATTTATTGAAGGCAGTGCCAGTTGCCATGACAACCTAATCCTTACAAATATAATGAAAAGACAGTAAAGGGAAATCTAAAAATAGTCATTTCCTTCAAAAACAGGAGCATGGCTGGGCCAAATAATTAAAATACAAAGTAAAAAGCTAATTATTTCAATAATTTTAGTCAGCTTTATGGCATCTGAGAAGATCTCAATATACTATAGGCAGACTTTGGTAATTATAGTTATTAGAGCTAATTCTTACAATTCAAAAATAGACCTAATTACTTTCTGTTATTACAGTCTTTTTCACCACCCCCCCACCCTCCCACAAAATAATAACCGGTTTATCAGTAGTCTTCTGGCAATGTGCCCAGGGGCTTCATCAGGCTGGTTCTTGAGACCATGAATATGTGGCATATACACTTTCTCTCTTCTAACATAATACGGCTGTCTCACTAAAACTTACAAAGTTTAGCATGAATCCCATGTCTCCCTCTGCCTTAGCCCTTGCGCTGGCCCTCAAAGATCTTCAACAAAACAGGGAAACAGAGCGGTAGGGCAACATGGATAGATACCTTTATAAAAGAGAACCACGATCTTCTGAAAAGCTTTCATGAAATGGATGTTGTCATAACAGTATTCTTGAACCTTCTGGAGGAGGATCAGCTCTGACTGGCCTTGGGAGCTGAACACAGCCAGGAGTGGAGCGTATTGCTGAAATACAAGTGGGGAGTAAAACCAACCATTAACTTTCTTGGAAGGTACAGAGACAATACTTGAAACACAACAGAAATCTGGAGATTTCTTTAGGAAGCTTTCACTTTAAGGGTTATCTCATTAGAACATTGTGTCCAATCAAAATTAATTTTTTAGGCCAGCATCTTATCAGATTTCTCTCAATGTACCCACTAAAAGAGACCAAATAAAATTCTGACACTATTAAAGGTAACTTATGCTGCTGTTTAAAGGGCACTATGAAAAGGAGGCAGAGTGAGGTCTTGGGGTGGCCACATTTAGTACTGGTGGAGTGTGGAGTTCTTTCCCTAGACATCCCAGACACCCTCACAGGTCATCTTTATGGCTTAGTTCCTATTGTTCCCTTTGTCCTAATTGTCCTTGGCTTCTAGTCACTGATGTTGACCCAACATTTTCTCATTTCAACACAAATCTCCTCCAAGGAGCTTTCCCTGATCAACTTAACCTGCAGATTTCACTCACTCCTCTGTTCTAAACACAAAGGATTATCTTTAATTTGTATGCTACCTAGTTTCCACTAGGCAGTCTTTTTATTTTACATTTATTTATATCTTGAGAGAAGGAAAGAGTGTGTGCATGTGAGGAGGGGAGGGGCAAAGAGAGAGGGAGAGAGAGAATCCCAAGCAGACTCTGTGCTGTCAGTGCAGAGCCCGAGGTGGGGCTTGATCCCATGAACCATGAGATCATGACCTGAGGTGAAATCAAGAGATGGATGCTCAACCAACTGAGCTAACCAGGTGCCCCTCTACTAGGTAGTCTTTGACTTCCCAATTCAAATGTAAACTCTGAAGGAAGATATGTCTTTCATTCATCTTAATATAGTTTTATAGGGAGAAGACAATTAATGAAAGCAAAAACATTTATCCTTGCTCAAAAACATGCTATTTACACAATCAGTTGATCTCTTCCACCACTCAGATACTTTTCAAATGTTTTGGAATTTTTATTTAAATGCTATTTAGTTAACATACAGTACAATACTGGTTTCAGGAGTAGAAACTTTTCAAATTCTAATACCATTTTGTAGTTTACTTAAACAAAAATATTACCAGGAATTTTTGTCATGTAAAAGGAAACCAATACAGTTAGACCATATTTCTCTTTAACTTTAATTATTCTGTGTGTTTTCTGACATTGTGTTTAGTAAGACTTTACTCTTAGACGGGAAATAATGCCTTTGGCCCAAACCTGGGTGAATGGCAGTTAGAACCCACATATCATACAGTTAAGGGCTACATTTGGTCTGTGGCCAAGACTGTTTCCTGTTGATCCCGTACCTTCAGATGCTTAAGGGCCTGCTCTGCAACGAGTTCTTCCTTCTTGTTCCATTCAACAGCATTCATTATACAGGTCCACAGAAGTCCAATCACTGCTGTTTCCGGAAGATCATTCCTCTTCATTTCTTCCTTAACATAGAGCACCACCTACATTTCATGGAAAAAGGGGTCAGAGAGTTAACAGGCAGATGGCAGTTTCCCTGTCACCATGCCTGGTCAGTAAAAGGCTTTGGGTGGATAAATATTCTGCTCAGCCCCTCCCTTCCCAGTACATACTCTCAGATTACAAGAGGGAGGAAAAACACAATGATTTGTTCTCAAAGCAGATTTATTTTTAGTTCCAAAATTAATAGGCTTATCTCTGGCCAGGAGCTGCTGGATAATAGGAAGTGAGAGGGAATCTTTGTTTCTTAGAAGTTATTCTTTTACATGCAGCACCCCTTTGGGTCCAGCAGAACAGACGACTTGAGCTGGTTTGACTCTCTGGGTTTGAAATTAGCTCACGGAGCTGTGAATCTTTACCTCCAACTCACAACTTTAAACCTCTAGATGAATAACGCTTTTGGGTTTGTACAAGTCGATTTACCACAATTCATTCTTAATTATTACTTTAGACTCTCATGAGCCATGAAAATAAGCTGTGAAGTGCCAAAGCCATTTTTTATATGATACATATTAATGCAGCAACACTGGACAGGTTATTTTCCCCTTAAAATTATGTTTGATATGCAATTTATCCTCAAATCTGACAGTATGGAATAAAAGGTCTGCCTAGCCTAATGTATTTTATATCACACTTGTCAGGAAAAAAAAACTTTTCCTTTTGAAATACAACCACAAATTGAGGTTACGTCCTCAAAAGTGATAAAACACCACAATCTATACCTCAAGTACACTATGACTTGGTGAATAACACAACTACCACTTCCCTCATTGCCCCTTTTTAGTGAAAATACATTCTTTTCTTTCCTGTTGGCCTGGGTTGCAGAGGTATCAGGAATGGGTTAAGAAGCTCTGGTTAATTCCCAGAGACTGCGCTGGGCAGAGAAAGATGCAAAGACAGGCGACATCTCTGCATCTAGAAGCATCACAGCGTTTTTTGGGTTTGCTTTTTTTTTCCACCTCATGGAAAATCACAAGGTCTTGCTTGGAGAAATGTTACTGACTATAATGCTGACCTTACTGCCATGAGACTTAGAAATATTTTTTGTTCCAACACCTCCATCTGCTGGATAGCATCGGTCTGGAATTCTCTAGTCTTAAGCCATGTAAGGTCCCATGTGGGGCTTAGGGCACATACAGTGGTAAGGGTTTGGGACTCAGAAGTAAATGGCAAAAAGAAAGGACTTCATTTAATTTTTGGATTGTCACATAAAAGTTGTTAAAGTTCACATGGGAAGTTTTCCTCAGGCAGGAATTTTTTAAAAATTTAAAAAGACACAGCGATAGCTACATGAACTATTATTATAAAAAATGTAGTATTTATATTATAGGGATATGCAGTTATTGTGACTATGATCAAACAAGCCATTGGTTCAACTGGTCTTTTCCCATGCTACGAATTCAAAAACCATCAAAAATTTTTGTCTTAAAATTAAAAAAAAAAAAACAAAACCCTATATATTCATACCCAGTGACGCACGCAATACATAGTGTTGATTTCAAACACTAATCATATACTTAACCATATTATATTATCTGTGATGAAATGGAAAAACCACCATAAATGGTGCATAACTGACAGTAGATGGCAAATCTATTCGACAGACTAAAATATTTCATTAATCACAGTAGTGTGATAAAATAAATCACTTGTGTGGAAATAACCATTAATTTCTGGAATATGCCAGAGGATTCTGAATCAACACTTTGCAATTGAGATGGTATGAACAGGTACATTAAGTTCCAAGCAGTAAACAAAGGTGGGTCTTCTTAAGGAAGGTCCAGCCTATGCTCTTCGATGTTAATCCTCTCATTCGTGTGTTCTGCAGTGATCTAATAAGTCCAGGTCCCCACCTCCTTGATTGGGCATTCCTGAGAAAGACGCTCCTGGAGCTCCTTCTGCAGTTCCTTCCTGGTGCCCAGGGACTGCTGGACTCGGAGGAAGTCGGAAAGCTCCTTCAGGCCTGCGTCAGTGAAGTATTTAGCAAAATGATCCACGCTCTGCCTGTTAACTGGAAAGAGTTCCTTGAAGACAAAAGGAAAAAGACCGTTTCACAACAAACTATTCAAATGTCAGCAAGCAATAAAGGACAAACTTTTCATATTAGAATGGCACTTAGATTATCTCACACACTGGGAAGAACAGAACAAAGAATGATTTTCAAATGAATGAATCTTGGGTATCTTTCTGGAGCATTTGCTAAGCACCTTCTAAATTGGACAGGTTTACAGAGAAAGAAAAAAATGCTAATCAACTTATATAAACTAGCTTCACCTATTTTGAACCATTATTTACTTTTTCTTTCACTTTACTCAAAGTATAGCATATATGAATACAGAAGTGAACTTGCTAAATTAAATGTAAATAACGTAACTTACAAGTTAATGGACAAAAGTCAGGTTTTTCTGATATATATACTATACATACATACATACATACATATATACGTATGTATAGTATATATATATTTGGGAGAGAGTGCACGAGTTGGGGGCGGGGAGAGAGAGAGAAAAGAGAGAGAATCTTAAGCAAACTCCACGTTCAGCGCAGAGCCTGATGCAGGACTGAATCTCATGACCCTAGGATCATGGCCTGAGCCACCCAGGTGCCCCAAAAGTCAGTTTTAATAATGCTGAGATGACATGAGGTAATATTAGGAAAGAGTACTGACTATTATCTCAAGAACTTCTATTCACAATCTGAGAAAATGCTGCTATTAGTCTAATACTAGCTTGGAGCTAAAGAGAATTTTTGTGATATCTGTTAATGGTGGTGGCTCTAAATTAAGTAACAGGAAGATCTAATCTAAACCCACCCTCCCAACTCTTCAGTTCATTACATAATTCTGTTGGAAATTTTTAAAGAGCAATACACCATGGCTGCTTGCATATTTTTACCTCATTTCCATTTTACCTTACACAGCTTGGAAAAGTCCCAGTAACACTTAGTCATATTCTAATCCTGTGTGACTTCAACACCCAGCTAAGATATTAAGGCAATTTTCAAAGCTTTCACATTTTTCAGACTGCTGCAGTCTAAAAAGTAGATCCAAATTTTTATGGTGGTTAGATTTGCACATATATGGTTGATAGCTATATGCCTCTAGTAAAAATCTCAGTAGAAAAATCTCTAATAGTTTTGCTACCATGTAGAGGGACATAGCCAAAGGCTTCTATGACATGACTCAAATTTCAACAGTCTCTGTATCATAACTTCCCCTGTTGAGTTAGGAGTTTCAAAATGTCAGAAGAGTTGGTGGGAGCAGCTATTAAACGCATTCATGGTAAAACAAACATTTCACATCAGACTGAAATTTAGTCACTGACATTAGTTCTAGCATTCAAAAGGTCTAACAAATTTGGGATTTGGGGAATGAATTTAATTTTGATTTTCTTCTAGGAATCAAAATGTGGCTATTTTCCTGAAAATTACATAAAGTAAAAACTCTTATAGAGGATAGATTAAGTCTCAACAAGGCTAAACAGCTTGACCCAAATTATGTAGTCAGGTATATTTAAGGACATAGCAGACTATGCCCATAGCCGGTAATTATTCCATTACTCCGTGCCAACATTGAGTATTCAATTTAGGAACAATGTGACTGCAAAGTTTGATCTAAAGTTATGTTCAGAGGAATATATCAAACATATTCCTGGGGGTTTATTTATGAACTATATTCAAAGTCCTTATAAATGACACATTTAAGACAGTGAGGATTATTATTCAGATTAAGCTGAAGTAAAGTCAGTCTAAGTCCTATCATGATATTTACTGGCTTGGAGCATGGTTTGCATTAGTCAGAAAAACCCTACCCAGGCACAAATCTCCATCACCTCATCCCTAGATTAAGGTCTCCCTGCTTCTGCTCTTGCTTCTGAGTCTATTCAAAGCAAAGCCAGAGTTTTCCAACTTCCACAAAGCTTTCCATTTTACTGAGAATAAAAGCCAAAGTTCCTAGATGATATGGGACCTGCTATGTCTCCATGCTGATCTATACTTTTGTTCTTACCAAACACTCCCCACTGCTGTCCCCAACATGGCATGCCCCCAAAGTCTTTGCATTCTGTTCCCTTTGCCTGGAAAACTCTTCTGGAGATATCTATAAAGCTCACTCCTCAACTCCTTCAAGTCTTTACACAAATGTCACCTTGGGGCAGCTGGGTGGCTCAGTCAGTTAAGTGTCTGGCTTTGTCTCAGGCCATAATCTCATGGTTCATGAGTTCGAGCCCCCCATTGGGATTGCTGCTGTCAGGGCAGAGCCTGCTTCAGATCATCTGTCCCCCTCTTTCTCTGCCCCTCCCCAGCTTGTGCTCTCCAAAATAAATAAAACAGTTAAAAAAAAAGTCACCTTATCAGAGAGATCTTCCTCTGCCACTGAAAACTGCCTCCTACTCTGATATTCCTTAGAGTTTTCCTACTTAATGGTTTCCTAATCAATGGTTGATTTAGTCTGTTGCCTCCCATCCCCTCTTTTCAGAGTTGGTGTTTTTCTTGCTTCTGTATTACAGAAACGGGTAACTGCAAACTTTGAGATATGCTTCTTTTCCCCTAAAATGTACTAGTACGGCCAGAGAGAATTTTGTTGTATGTGTTAAATAAATAAAAATTTCCTCCTTGATGGTGAAATTGACCCTCTAGCTTCTCGTTCATTCACTGAGTTAGCAAATATCAAGCAGGTAGGCTCCACAGAGGATTACCTTGTCCTCATGGAGCTTATAGTGTTTCTGCTAGAAACTTCTACCTGTGCTTCTCGTACCCAAAATATATGCAGACATAGAAACCAAGTAGGAACAGTTAAATGATGTATTCCTCAAAAAGGAAAGACACTTTAAGAATAAATCTATGAAGTGACCTAATTAAGTTAACCAAGCTCTGCCATGGGCATCTTTGAGGAACGATGCCTTAAGAGATAATTGTGTCTTGGGCACCTGGGTTGCTTAGTTGGCTAAGTGTCTGACTTTGGCTCAGGTCGTGATCTCGCCGTTCGTGAGTTTGGGCTCTCTGCTATCAGCACGGAGCCTGCTTGAGATCCTCTGTGCCCCTCCCCTTCTTTTCCCTTTCTCTCTTTCAAAATAAACTTAAAAACAAACAAACAAATAAACCTGAGTCTTTTGTGGCAAACCGTAACAGACTGTATCTTTATTACCAGTCATGTGCCCCCTCTCTTTAAATGAGTATTAAAGTCCCTCCTTGCTGTGTCTGCCTGCAAGGGTGGAACAGTAAGCTGTGACAGAATGAACTTTCCTACTCCAGTGCCAGGCTTCACTCTGACTTTTGGCCAGCAGAAGGTAAGCTTTGACTGCACTGGAGGGGTTTACTTCAGTCTCCCGTGTTTCTGCCCTTTCCCATAAGGACAGAATGGCTTGCATGGGAAGTGTTCCTGCAGGCTAGGTCCCGGAATGAAAAGGTGTATAGATCACGGAGGGATCTAGCCCAGATACAGTTAATCCACAGACTCAAGGATGAGAATACGTTGCCTTCATATGAACTTCCACCCTGCTTGGCAACCTATTCACTTATCTTTTATGATTCCTCTTTCTGTACACAAGGATGTGCCCTAAGTCCAGGAGAAAGTAAGTTGCTATGAGGGCAGGGAACTTTTCCTTCCTGTTCTCTCTTGGCTCCATAGCTTCTTGGAGCATGTCTGGCACAGAAACATAGGCTGAATGAAAATAATTATCGGCAGAAATCAACTAGATGATCATCTAGTTAATCGTTGGTCTTTATCATAGTCTAAAGACTTGAAATACCCAAAGGGCTATTTGAAGGTAAATTTCAAGAGACAAAGGAACTTGAAGAGATAGAGAATAAAAGCATTTACAGTTAAAATTATTCTCAGGTTTTCTGAGGGGAGGAGCCCATTTTACAGTAATCCCTTGGACTGACAGACAGAATTGCACACTAAAACACAGTGGAAGTGAAAACCGAGAGAAAAGGTGAAGAGAAGATGGCAAGGGTGTCTTTCTTTCTTTCTTTTTTTTTTTAAATTTTTTTAATGTTTATTTATATTTGAGAGAGAGAGAGAGAGAGAGAGAGAAACTGAGTGCAAGACAGGGAGGGGCAGAGACAGTGAGAGACACAGATCGGAAGCGGCCTCCAGGCTCTGAGCTGTCAGCACAGAGCCCAAAGCAGGGCTCAAACCCATGAACTGCGAGATCATGACCTGAGCCGAAGTCGGACGCTCAACCGACTGAGCCACCCAGGCAGGCGCCCCAAGGGGCGTCTTTCAATTTTAGACTTTGTCCTAGACTAGAAGAGCAATGTCACTCGGAGAAATCTCTGTCTTCTGCACATGTGTGACTTCTAGCAGAAAGAAATTGTAGGGAGTAGATAGAAATATTAAGAACAAAATATTTCTCTTCATTTGTTTTTGAAAACCACAAAGAAAGAGAAATAAAAAACATAATCAAGCAACTATGATAGTGGGAGCTTCAAATCAACCATAACAAATTTGTTTGCTTTCTTAAATAGCTAAGTCATTTCCATGGTGTCTTGGTATAAACAAGGAATTCTGTTTAAACTCTTATTCTGTTAACACATTAATAAGTATGTGAGATTGGTGTCACCCATCTCCAAACTAACACATCAGAAATGTTTAATTAGACTGATGGCACTTTATCATATCGCAACGTTAAATCTGCATACTTACTAGTTACAAAAAAAAAAAAAAAAAAAAAAAAGGTTAATTCTGATCAATGTTAACATAATCTCAACAAATATCCAGATCCGAAAATCACAATAGACCCTATGACTCTTTAATTTTCTGATTCCATTCATTTATATGATAAATGTTAAAATGGAATTAATTTCCCTCTGCCAGTAATACAGAAATAAAAGGGACCATGCTCTGATTTAACACAGACCTAAGCACTTCAGTCTTGCATTGCCAAAGCCACGACAGAAACATCAACCCCTTATCTAGACAATACTTACAAGCAGCCTCTTATCTAAGTTGGCTTTTCTCAAAGAAGAGGTAACAGAGTTGGCATCTTTTTCTGCCATCCATGCTTTAAAAAGCTTGACCGCAAATGAGGCTGCAATGCCTGTTTAAAAAAAACAGAAAAAGAAACAGTGAGAGTTGAATTCTTTTAATAAGCAAAAACACCGGTAATTGACAGACAGGGGCAAGCTGCTCACTAGGTTTCCTGAAAGGAGTCTGCTGCTCAAAGACGTGATTTGGTACAGAGGAAAAATGGATAGCTCTTTAGGCACAGTTCTGTTTCCATTACTCAAAAGAAAAGGAAAAACAGTTAAAACATTTTTCAAAGTGAGACTCCTTAATTCCAACCTGGAATAACCGTGTCTTTATTTTTACCTTGGTTCAAAACAGATTGAAAGCCCAATATTCTCTAGTTTTTTTGTTTGTTTTGTTTTTGCTTCTCTTTCACCTGTGGTTCACCAGTATTTCATGTCTATAACAGTGATCCTGAGGTATAACAACTAAATCTTGAGACATAAAAATGAAATGGCAGCACATTAATTAACATGCTGATAAATGATACTAGGCAAAATGCATTAATAGTGAAAGATATAAATAAAGCTATAGATGCACAGGCAATATTTACTTTGTAAGTTTATTTCTTGTAAAAAGCATTAAAAAAAAAACAAAAAAAACTCATGATGGGGTGCCTGGGTAGCTCAGTCGGTTGGGTGTCCGACTTCGGCTCAGGTCATGATCTCATAGTCCGTGAGTTCAAGCCCCGCGTTGGGCTCTGGGCTGACAGCTCAGAGCCTGGAGCCTGCTTCTGATTCTGTGTCTCCTTCTCTCTCTGCCCCTCCCCTGCTCATGCTCTGTCTCTTTCACTCTCAAAAATGAATAAATGTTAAAAAAAATTAAAAAATCAAAAAAAACCCTCATGAGTCAAGCTATAAAAATACAGATGCTGTTTCAAACTGAAGTCTTTTCTAGATATTTTAAAAGAGATTACTAAAAGAGCTAATGTTAATCAGAAAACCACTCAATTACATATCCATATTGACATTAGGATTTATTTCCAAATATAAGTAATTAGATAGCTAGAAGACAGTTCCTCTGTGAACACTACAAATTTCCAAGTTAATGTTACATTTATTAAATTTCCAAGTTAAAATGCAGCTGAAATATTGAACTGATTTTTTCTGAAGTCTTCACTGTTGCAGCCTCAATCCCTCACACCCCCTTTTTTTCCTAAGAGAATTTCTATTTTGCATAGGCCAGGTGACTTCAAGTCTAAGTCCTGGTACCATTTCCTTCTGCAATGATTAGTCGAGAGTCCTCGCTTTAAGCCCATCTGCCCAGGGTGCCTCCCTGGCAACTGCTACTGGGCCAAAACTAGTCATGTGGCCTATGGTGGCCAATCAGCTGAAGGCATGATAAATTATTCTATGTTGAGAAGTACTCTCCCACTGAATCTAAACAAGAAAGGATGTCCCATAACTGTACCAGCAGACATCGTATAATGACCAGGGAAACCATACTTGGAATAAAGTTGATAATGCTATGATTGGTAGTGAGAAATAACAGGAGAAAATATCCAAGACGTGAATATTATTGTTTTGGACATAAGAAATAAAGGTTCTTATATGGAACAAAATTTCTTATACAGCAATTTGAGTTCCATCTTCTAGTTAGTTCCAAGTAAGAGCATTCAATCAATGTATCATTTATACAAACACAAACTTTGCCCAAATTTCTTCACTTGAATGAGCAGAGGAACGAGTAAAACAAAACAAAACAAAACAAAACACACACACACACACACACAAAACAAACACACACACACACCCCACAAAAAAAACCCCAAAAACCCACTATGGCTAGGACAATAAAACAGGTGTTTCGAACTGTAAACACTGTTAGTTACTTACACCCACTATCTAAATTTTATAATCATTAATATTTTATATTTGCTTCATCATTGTCCATCAAATTATTTGAGGAATTTGTAGAAATCACTTAGGATTTTAATATAACCAGAAAGACAATTATTTTCTGTTATGAAGGCTAGGGAAATCTAACATAATTAACATTTACTGTTTACATGTTATCTTGTGTTTTTCTGAGGGTAAAATGGCTCACATAAATCACAGAATCTGAACTGTCATAAATCTGAGCTATATTAAGCCCAAAACTATAGAAAATCTCTAAGATCACTCGACTCGCAATTTACTATTCTTTTCTCAGCTACAAGAAAACTACAATCCATTTCACTGCAGGCATGAACGAGGCTGGGACTTCAACATTTGTAGGAGAGAAACTAAGTTCTAAGAAGAAACAGATGTGTTCACAAAAGCTCTTTTATTTTTAAGGAAAAAATAACTCTTTGTTTTGTGTTGCATTATAACTCGAATATCATTATCCTCCTCCAAGAGCCCACTTTTGTTTTATTCCATAACCAAGTGATTGTATATATGCCTATCAAACTCTTACTGCCTTAAAATTAAAGCAAGACTTCGATGCCACCATCTGGACTTCTTTCTAAAACTGAGATAATGAATATCTTAAAAATGGGATCAAAATGAACATCGAACACAAGACTTTGAGAGGTAACGGTTTAGAAGAACGGTCCTAACCAGCGAAATAACAGTCTGGTGGGGGGGCATTTGGGAACATGAAGGGGCCTTTTTTCATTACACTAAATAGAGGTGGGTGCTAGAGCCTGGCAGTTTAAATGCCCCACAAAGTACAATGAAGCATTCTCCCAACAAAATATGCCAGTGGCAACTACATTGAGAGAAACAGTTTGGACGACATCCACTTCAGGGTATTTGATCCAGGCATTAAGCCTTACACCCTGAAATTCAGTTCACTAATAGTTTTTGTCTTTGTACAAGTGTGCATATTTTTTCTTCCAGTTTCCTCCAGTAAACATGTACGATTCTTATTGTTTAGAGATACACACACATTCGCTCATACAGATGATGGGTGGGTAGAAGAGAACACTAAGAGGAGTTGCCGGTACTTTTCTAATCACCTGTGGCTTTACTTGTCTTTTGACACATGACAGGTAAGAAAACGCAAGCATCATTACCTTCTTTGACTAAGCTGTCGGTGAACAGACTGGTGAGGATGGTGGCGGGAAGGGTGCCGTTGCCCAGCAGGATCCCCGACAGCATCGCCAACTTTGTCTGCTCTGTTTCGGAAAAGGCTTTAAGGAAGAGGAGAAGCTGTGGGTCAAACAAAAGAAACCAGGTCTATAAAGCAAAGGACTAAGGTAGGAAAATAACAGACAAGGTACATGCATGGCTGAATGGCAGACAACGAGTCGGTCGTACGCACAGCGCAAGTATTACCCATCAGAAACACATGCGCGTGCTCACTTATAAACTGGATGCTAAGGAAAGTGACTTTCTCAGGCACAGTTCCTTGCTTCCAAGTTCATTTACGCGTAGCTATAGATAACATCCACGGGAACAAAAAGAGACATATGGAGAATGGTGTGAATAGGTTATATAAAAAATTTACATTGGACTTTGTACAGAAGAAAGGGTAAGTTTTACATAATGAGCAGAACATTTACTGAAATATATTATTGTCCTTCATATTTTTCAGTGTTGGGATGCCCTTGTCCCCATACTATAGCTACCCATTTTCTTGGGGTTTGTTACATCGTACCACACACAAAAAAACAGGGAAAGTCACTAAGCTTTGACATCAGCATATATTTTTCTGAGTTCAGAGCATATAATATTCTTTAAAACAAGACTGTTGCATGAGAAAGGGGTTTTCTAAGTTTCTGCTGCTCTTTCTAAAATAACAAGATTCAAACTCAGTATTTCTTAGAGCATGTAGTCTTAGCAGCCCTGGTGATGAGGTAATGGAGGATATGACAAAGCCTCTTAAGAAAGAAAAGCCCTCTGATGCGAGTTGGAAAGAGCAATTTCAGAGGGGGCAATTGAGAAAGTAGCAACCTCAGGATGGTTAAAGGAGAACCAAAGCAAAGGTGATTATACCCCATTTCCCATTTTTCATTCTATGAGTTCTCAGTCATGTGGAGTACCCTCCTCTTTCTTAAGGCTACCCCCCTCCCCCCCCCCCCCCCCCCCTGCATTCCTCTGACTCTATTCCAGGCTATTTTCTCTAGTTCATCAGTTCTTAGGCATGTTACTCAGATCCCCGGGGCTCAATATCACTACTGGGGCCTTGCTCACTTTCTCATTGCTTTGCACCAATGAAATGCCATTAACTCTGTACAGTGCGGTAGGGCAATATTAACTTACTATCCTTGACAGTTAAAGGATTATTACATTACAGAGAAGTTATGTGAGTCTAAATATTTGTATTATGAGTAATGAGTAAGTGGCAGAACTGGAATCAAACTAGTCCATTTCACTCCCAGGTTATGCCTATTAAAGTGTCAGTGAATTAAAAACAAAGCCACCTTCAAAGTTCATAAAAAAACATGGAGGGAATGAGAGTATCAGTGTGTAAAGCTCCAGGGAATACCAGGAATGGGACACAGTAAAAGAACTGACAAAATCATAGACACTTTGTATCAATCTGGCCTTTCCCTCTGATTGAAAAGATGATTCAGATTCAAGTGAACAATGAAAAATGGCTCCCAAAATAAAATATTAAACACTACTTTTTAAGCCCATCAATATACTCTCATTCATTAAAATAGTGCAAAAGTTACATCTTTTTCTTAAATTCATATTCTCATTCATCAATTATGTTAATCAACATTAAAATCAGATGCTGCCTGTACTTCAGAATATTCCTTTTAAAATGGATATACTATGAAAAATAAATCATTCTTGAAGCATACATATACATCACGTGAATAAAATAGTAAGGAAATTTTCAAGTTACAAATGAGCTAAGAAAAGCATAAGTGGTATTATGAGACAAAAGTGGTAAAATGTCATTTAAAGGCTTTACATTCTCCCTCCCTGTTATATCAATTCCTCTGTTTAATCAGGTGCTTGTTATTTTCTAGACACCTAGCAATGTAATGGACATTTTTTTCCATTTAAGTTTTTTTTCATATTTATAGAAGTAATACATGCTAGTAGAATAGTATCTATCACTACAGAATAATATAAAAATGTGATTTCCTCTCTAATCCCGCTTCCTTAGAATTAATAACTGTTATTGTGTTCATTAATAACTATTTGATGTGTCCTTCCAGATTTTTAAATGTACTTATATACCTCTATATATTATATACATAACTATATGCGTGAACATGTATTGTTTTTACTGAATTATTCATTGATGACAGCTGAAACTTGTCAAGGGTACCAGCTATTTTTCTGAATACTTTCTGTGTATTGAAATTTACACCAGCCTTGATCTTCACTTTACAGAAAAGTAAACTGAGGCAGATAGAAATGAACTAATTTGCCTGAAGTTAAACTACCAAATGGCTGCTCCGCACCTATTTCACGTAACGATTTATCATGGACATTTTCCCCAATCAATTCATGTGGTTACACTCCATTGTTTACATGACTGTACAGTATTCCACGGTAAGGACAGACCAGAATTTAATTAATCAGTCTCCCATTAATGCACACTTAGCTTATTTCTCCAAACTGTGATAAACATCTTTATACATATAGTTTTATGTATCCATGCTGAACTATTCTTAAGAAATGGGAAAATGGAGTCATAGAGAATGCAAATTGTTTTAAAAAGGGATTTTACTGTCAAATGTTCATGATGTATGGATCTGCATTGAACATGGGGAAGCGAATAAGTAGTAAAGTAGATGCTATGGTTCCTTTATTCCCTTGGTTTATAATTTAGCAGATATCTAAAATTGGAAATAATGATCAAGCAACTTGCAAATCTGTAACAAGTTAATGTAGTGAGTGCTACATACACACACACACAAGAGTTACAAATTTCAAGAGGGAACATGTTGCAATGACAGAAAGGAGGTCTTCTTTAATGAGGTGCTACTATTTATTTTGCTACTTACTAGAGGCCACTTACTCTATTCAGTACCTTATATGTGATCTCATTGATTCCTACAGCAATCCTAAGGTATGGCATCTTACCGCAGCTATTTTACAGTGAGAAACACCACTGAGACTTACACCCACAGATTATCTCCCAAGATGTGCTTTTATCCTCTTTGCCAGACTGTATTTGTGAAAATTAAAGAATTTTACTGGGTATTAGCTGTTGTGCCATATACTCCTTCACATGCTTTAATTGCTTAAATCACCACATCTAGATTTCCCCCTTGATATATTTATTTTTCTTGCATATTTGGAAACTCTAGTTTTTATTTTTAAGCTCTGCAAGGTCAAGGATCAGATGCTATAAAACCACTCCTATAGAGCAAAGTATGTGGTCTTACATAAAGATGAATGAACAAAATCTAGGCTAATCGTGTATTTTCCCCTATAGCAATTAGCTAATGACCTGTTGTACTCATTCATTCAACAAACATTTTTAAAAAACTTACTATGTCCCTGGCACTTCTGCACTATCGGTGTAAATGAACTATTTTCATCCCCCTCCATTTCATTACTTTAAACAGGTAAGGCATTACATTTGAATTTTTACCTTCTTCATTTCATCCTCAAATGCTTTTTCCAAATACTTATATCTCCTGATGAGTTTATTGAAGACCTAAACATAAAACAGAAGCACTCAATATTATGTGAACAAGTTTAAAAGACAATAGGAGGTGTAGAAACTCACCATAATCACAACATGGCCCTAAGTAAAAAGATAACTGTAAAAGAACTGTAAGCATTTCAAAGGAGTTATAACAAGGGGGGAAATGTGTACATAACAATAAAAGAAATTCAAACAAAAGTATAACATGTGAGAAACCAAAAATAACGCTGATAAAAACACAATAATGTTAAACCTGTGAGATGCAGAGAAAGGCAATAGGAAATGAAGGGGGTGACATATAATCACAGAGACCATGGATACGATGGAGAGAGAAGACCTCAGACACATTGTACTCTGGGTGGACACAAAGACGTCTTTAGAAGACAAGCAAAACTTGGTATAACTTCATAGTAATAAAGGATTACTGCCTCCCCCCCACCCCATCTAGTTAGAACCCACAAACAGGGTTTGTAAGTGTGTCAGTGGAATTCTAGGCTGTTTATTTAAGTGAAATGAATGTTTGTATTCCCACTAAATTCAAATGTTGAACACTTAACTTCCAATGTGACTATATTTGCAAGTAGAGACTTTAGGAGGTGGTTAAATGAGGTCATAAGGGTAGGGCCCTAACCTGATAGAACGGATGGCCTTATAAGAGCCATAAGAGAGACTATACCAGGAACCCAATTGGCTGGCATCTTAAATGTACACTTCCCAGCCTTCTGAACTGCGAATAATGAAATTCTATTGTTTTATAGAAATCCCAGTCTATGGTATTTTGTCAAGGTAGCCTGAATAGAATAATAAGTGTTCTTATTTAAATAGAGATTTTTATAAATATTGATTATTTTTATAATTGAAAACGATTTCTGAATCTAATTCCTTTCTCTCTCTCTTTTTTTAATGTTTATTTATTGTTGAGAGGGAGAGTGTGTGAGTGGGGGAAGGACTGAGAGACAGGGAGACACAGAATTTGAAGCAGGCTCCAGGCTCTGAGCTGTCTGCACAGAGCCCAACGTGGGGGCTCGAACTCACGAAAGGCGAGATCATGACCTGAGCCAAAGTCAGATGCTTAATTGACTGAGCCACTTAGGTGCCCCTAATTCCTTTTTCTTCTATACACATAATACACTGTCATCTAAAACTTTTAGTTTAGATTATCCCCTAATGTGATCAAGATGGGGTACAAGAGTAAAGATTACAGTGCTGCCCTTTATGAGGAAATAGTGGCCCAGGCAGGGAAGTAGTATGCAATAAGGAAAAAGAATAAATGGTATTGAGATCCAATAAATTTGATTTGATCACTCGAGTCCTAGTACTTGCCCTTGTAGTCTAGCTGAGAACAACTGGTTGTTAACACAAGTCAGTGATAGAACAGGAACCAGCTACTCATGATGCATGTACGTTCAGCTCTATAGTGTTAACGTTTACTAGGTTGCTCCATTCTACAGTCCTGCAATGTCCAGACCTTCATTAGGGCCTAAAGACTTCTAATTTTATTTTTTTACCAATCTAATAAATGCAAAACGATATCATGATTTTACTTCCATTTCCCTAATTACTAGTAGGTTTGATTATGTCTTCATCTGATTTGGGGGAGCCTTGTGTTTCCTCTTCTTTGAAATGCCTACGTCTCTTCCTAATAGGCAGCTTGTCTTCTTCTCTAGTGACTTGCAATTTTTTTTATTTAATCCTGGTATGAATCCCTCATAGATATTACAAATATCTTCTTGTCTCTTTCTTGTTAATAGCTACATGATAGTCTAATATAGCTAATATAGCTATGAATAGCTACATTCATATCTAATATGAATTAGAAAATTTTAATGAGTACTCTACTGATAGACTTCTATGCTGTTTCCAACCTTTGATACTATTACAAGCATCACTGATAATTCCCATCGTATGTGTATGTGTCATTCTACACATATGCAAGCACATCTGAGAGTGAAGTCCTAGACGTGGAGTTGCTAAGTCAAAGGGAATGTGCAGTTTTAGTTTGGAAAGATAGTGCCAAAGTGCTCTCCCTGAAGTTTGGACCAATTTATACTCTCACCAGAATTTATGTGAGCCTCTGATTCCTTGTGTTCTGTACAGATGAGAGGCAAAAAAGAAAAGAAAAGAAAAAAAAAAATATATATATATAAATAAATCTACCTTAGCTAAGTTTTAATATCCACTGCTTACTAAGAATGCAATTGAGTATCTTTTCATATGTGCAAGGGTTTTCTAACATTTCTACCGAAAAAGTGGCCTGTAGAATTTCTGAACCTAAGGTTTCCCTAAATCCTATTCAGATGTCTCCCTCCTCGCACAACAATCTCTCAGTGATGGGCTTTACCTGAGCATAATTTCGGATGGTTTCATGATCTTCATTTGCTGAAAACACACAGTGGTTGGTCATCTTGGTCTTGTCTCCGTCATCTATGCGTGTTCCTCCAGGGGCTGAAAAGACAAAGGTAATTACAGTTAAGACAATACTGAAATGATAGGAACATTTACAGAGCAGATGAATTCCTGCACCTCAAGGAAAACAGTAAAAGTGGATGTAAAATCTAAAAATCACATAAAAATTGATAGGATGAGGTGTACATGTAGATACATATGTTGTTATGTTTATGTTTCTAATCTAATGCAAGCTAGTTGTTCCATTTCACACTACTACCATAGTGTGTGAGATTATTGTTCTAGATCCTTGACTTCACCAGGCTCCTAACATTCTAAGTCTGGACTCATTTATTCTCAATGTAGTTCCTGGTGTTTCTGACATCAGGACATAGTTCACTTTTTAGGTTTGATATTTTGCCAGACTCCACTTCACCAACACTGAGACCGGCCAGAACCTGGCTCTTGTAGATCTTGTTAGTTTCTTAACTTTTTTTTTAATGTTTGTTTATTTTTGAGAGAGAGAGAGAGAGAGAGAGAGAGAGAGAGAGAGCGCAAGTGCGGGAGAGATGGAGACACAGAATCCAAAGTGGGCTCCAGGCTCTGAGCTGTCAGCACAGAGCCCAACATGGGGCTCGAACCCATGAACCGCAAGATCATGACCTGAGCCGGAGTCAGATGCTTACCTGACTGAGCTACTCAGGCTCCCTTAGACCTTGTTGGTTTCTACTTGAGTAGGTATTAAAACTGTTCCCTCCTCCACTAGCCCAATTATCCATGCAGGGTTGAACAGTATACACTTCGACTGCTCGCTATTTGCATTTGGTCATCAGGCAGCTGTGTTGGCTAGGAAAGTGTATTTTATTCTCTATCGTCTTTTTCCCCCTTGGCCTATACAATATCATGGAATAAATGTACTAGCATAAAAGAATGCATTTTTTTCTTATGACTCAACTTTCTACATTCAAAGGCTCCTCCTGTAAGTTTCAATCATGGCCATTAGAAACACTGGCTGATGAGAAGAACAGAATCCATACTAGGTATTTTTGTTTTCTGATTGTACTTCATTATAATTAGGGTAGGATTCTAGAAGGTTTGAATAAGCCAAGTTAGACTAATGTCTTCCATATACTCAACACATATTTGGAGAATATACACTTGTACCAGCTACTTCCTTTATGCATTTATGTAACTGCCTTTATTTAACTCGTGATTTCAGATCTTTGGATGAAAAGTGCTACACCTAGCCAAACTTTTTCAGATTCCAGCATACCATTTCATAAGCAAATTACTTTTTAGAAAAGTGAGCTCCTTCAGGAATCTATTTTCAGGCAATTAATTTATGCATAAGATTTAATTAGCCCTCTGTAATGAAAACAACCACCTGGAACAAAATTTTATTAAGATGATAATCTTCTAAAAACTCTAGGCTAATGACTCCTATCTGACAGAAGTTAGTTATATAATTGAAATTAAATCTATAGTCTTTTCTTTTAGAGGTAAGTTTTAAAAATTGTATTCTTATACAAAACATGTTATACATGAATAATATTGCTACAGCTTGCATTAAAATTTTTTCCCTCTGATATTGGGACAAAGAATTAATTACCCTTTCTAAAATTTTGGTGAGCCTGCTATTTTCCTCAAAATGTAAGTTAAAAGAAAAGAAAAATATTTCTTGTATCTACTCTTCAAAAAACACAACTGAAAAACCAAGATGACTATTGTTTTAAGAACAATGGAAGAAGGTAAATTTTGGGGTAGGTGTTAAGAAAATTCCCATACTCAATAAGTAAACAAAGTATTTATATAAAAAGAATGTGCCTGGCTGGGTTTATTCATTGTATCAAAGGTCTGGCCTCGGTAGGTACCTGGGGGTTGTACTGGCTGTGCTCCTAAGTCTTACCATACCTTTGGCCTTACCTTCTTAGATGTATGGAGGTACAGTGAAGGAATGAAATCTGAGCTACAGATATAAATTTGCTGATCATCCTTATATAGATGGTCAATGACGCTTTGAGATCATCAAAGCAAAGTATACAGATAATTTAACAGATATATGGGGGCAGTAATATGGAAACCCAAGAGTCAGGTAAGAGGCATTCAGAGAAACACATGGTCTCATGTAGGGGAAGAAAGTAAACATTTCAAGAATGATAGGAGGGTCAGCAATACTGCCAGGAGGGCACGAAGAACTGAAAAAGGTCTATAGGATTGACTTATACAGTCACATGTGACTTTGGCAAGTACCAAAACTCATTGAAGACATAGAATTTAGCAGTGCACCAATGAAAGTATATCGTAATTCATGAAATACAAAAGCCAATCATTGCATCAGAAAATATTCAACTTCACTATTAATTTAGAAATTTTGAAGGTAAATATCACTGACCTAATTGGCAAACACCTAAAAAACTGAAAAGCATAAGAGTACCTAATGTTGCTAAAGGTGTAGATAAACAGAACACCATTTTCGATACAATGTTAATTAGAATCTTCTTTTTGAGGGCTGGTGTCTCTCTGATAGACAGGTAGACAAAGATAGACATAGATATCTCTATTCTTCAATTCATTTATCCCTTGCTAAATATATAAAGACATAATTAGATAAAGGTACAAAGCTATGTGTATACAGATACTGATTATATATTGTGCTTACAATGAAACTAGGAACAAATTAAATATGATTCAAAATCAGTATGATTTTGGTTCTTTTCGAAATCATTCAAGGTAACACTCATAGGTATGAAAGGCAACAACAGATTGCTGAATAAATACAAAACAGTCATACAGAGTACCTTATTTGTATAATATCATCCCATTCTCAAAAATTAGCATATGTAGGTAAATAGATTTCTAGAATGGAATTAACCAAAATATTAATAACAGTTGTCTCTAGGTAATGGGATTTGAACACAATACATATAGTTCTTATGCTTGGATTTGAATGATCCACAGTGATGATGTGAGATCTTTACAAATAGTAACAACAAAAAACTAAAGCAGCAATACAGATCAAAAGGGAGCCTGGTAGTAATTAGAGCCCGCGTACCAAAATGGAAAGATTTCTCAGAAGGAGGAATTAAAATGTGGCTATACCTCAAAATGGATGAAAGTACACACTTTGTCCTAAAGTAGCCTGGCTTACACAGTGTTTCTCAATGAAAGGCACTGATAGCACACTGGGTAGGGCGAATTTTCATTGTACTGATTCCCCCTGCAAAGTAGGTGGCATGCATGCCTCCACTACCAAGTCTTTATAGCAACCCAAACACTTTCACACATTTGCAAATGTCCCCTCAGTAGTTGCAAATCACTGGCCTAGAGGATTGGACCACTTCTAGTGATTTATGGTTACCACACAAACTGATTACACAAACTAAGTTCTAAGAATAAACATGAGAGGAACAATGGGTCATTATGATACCTAATCAACATTTAGATCAACATACCATGTCACTTAGAAAAGCCTTCTACCTTGATGCCTCTGCTCTATTATTTTTATTTTGCTTTTAAACTAACTTTAACTTTTGTAGCAATGTGGATGGAACTGGAGAGTGTTATGCTAAGTGAAATAAGTTATACAGAGAAAGACAGATACCATATGTTTTCACTCTTATGTGGATCCTGAGAAACTTAGCAGAAGTCCATGGTGGAGGGGAAGAAAAAAAAAAAAAAAAAAGAGGTTAGAGTGGGAGAGAGCCAAAGCATAAGAGACTCTTACAAACTGAGAACAAACTGAGGGTTGATGGGGGGTGGGAGGGCGGGGAGGGTGGGTGATGGGTACAGAGGAGGGCATCTTTTGGGATGAGCACTGGGTGTTGTATGGAAACCAATTTGACAATAAATTTCATATTAAAAAAAAAAGAAAAAAAAAAGAAAAAGAAACTAACTTTAATAATTTTCAAACTTCTACCTTTAATCCTTTTAGCTATATACTCACAATTACATATTTTAAAAAACCAGATTTAAACTATATTTCTGACATTTTTTGGATTAAACAGAATTTAAGGAAAAGCGGAGGGTTACGTTTCACTGCATGGAAAAAGGGTGGGCTTTAAGGGAAAGGGTGCTAGGGCATTTGGGGGTTAATTAAATATACTGGAAGAAACTAGTGACATACAAAAGCAGACTTTGTTCCAGAAACATTTTGAATTAGGGACACATGGGGAAGCTGTCCTTTAGCTATAAAGCAAGTAGCCGTGTTGTAACATTAACAAAAACCATCATTTCTGTGCCTCTCTTAACAAATAACTGTTTCTACAGCCACATTACCATCCCAAATGGTAAACAAGGTAAAAATCATAGAGACTCCCATTTGCATTTTTTTTTACCAACTCTCATAAATGTAAATTTATAAAGATTTTATCTTGTAAGAAACTATTTCAATGGAATTTAAAGTACTAAAGAAGAAGCTATAATGCATGGCTTACCAAGCATACTGCCAGCCACCAGGATATCAAAGAGTGTGTCTGCATAGCGACGATAATCTAATCTTGAGCCTGTGGAATCCAGAAACTTGGCTACAGCTTCAAGGTCATCACCAGCTTCATTAAGCCCCTGGACAAGTGTATCCCTGAAGACCGTGGGTTCGAATTTCTCTTTTTCATCTAAAATAAATGTTACAAATTATTCTTTTTTTTTTTTTTTTTTTTAAACACATTCTATCCCAAGAGCAACTATGCATTTCTCTGGTTCATTGTTCTTTATTTGACAGTGTAATTATTTAAAAGTTTGAAGACAACTAAGTTCTTCTACTAGATTTCGATGTTCTAAACCCCTTGTTTAAACATTTATTAAATCAAGTAATTTACTTTCTATTTAGAGGTGCCAAAAAATACATTAATTCTATCTAATACATAATAGAATTAATAACTGATCATTTATGTCATTCAGAGAATAGGCCAATGTAATCTACTAATCCTAACCATCCGAAAAAAAATAAAGTAGAACAATCAAAACTTAAAATTTTGTTTCATCTGAGATAAAGAAAATGATCCAGGGACAACTGCCTAAGAATAAAGGAGAATATATAAATAAACAAAGGTTAGGAGGGAGGAAATAAAGAGGGACATATCTTTTTTAAATTATTTTTATTATTAACATATAACATTAGTTTCAATCATCAATATATCAATTCTATAATTGACATACTACTTTCAGATATACAACATAATGATTCAATTTTATATATTTTGCAAAATGATTACCACAATAAGTCTAGTTAATATCCACCACCATGCATTGCTAGATTTTTTTTTCTTACGATGAGAACTTGTAAGATCTACTCTCCTAACAACTTTCTCTTAAACCGTACTGTATCATTAACTACTGTACATTACATCCCTGGGACTTATTTATTTTATAACTGGAAGTTTGTTCCTTTTGACTACCTTCACTCATTGTGCCCACCCCTCCCTCTCTGCCTCCGGCAACCACCAATCTGTTTTCTATGAGTTTGGGGTTTTTTGTTTTGTTTTGAAAGACTCCACACCTAAGTAAGATCATATGGTATTTGTCTTTTTCTGACTTGTTTCATTTACCATAATGCCGTCAGGTCTATCCAAGTTGTTTCCAATGGCAAGATTTCCCTCTCTTTATGGCTCAATAATATTCTATTACATATGTATATACCACATTGTTTAATCCATTCATCCATCAATAAACACTTAGGGTGCTTCCAGATCTTGACTATTGTAAATAATACTGCAATGAACATGGGGGCGCATATATCTTTTTGAATTACTCTTTTCATTTTCTTCAGATAAAATTTTCTTAGTTCGGTATTCTTCAGTTCTAAATTTTTTGAGGAACTCCCAACCCGTTTTCCATAGTGACTGTGCCACTTTATATTCCCACCAACATTTCATGAGGATTTCCTTTTCTCCACATCTACATTAACACTTGTTATTTCTTGGAGGGATGTCTCTTTTTACAAGGTAAGTTATTCCAGGGCACACTTAAAGTATTTAATATATATCATGAACTAGATATGTATATTTATAGCTTCAGAGCAGACGCTCTCAGTCTTTTTGGTCTCATGACCCTTTGCCACCCTTTACAAAAAGTACTGAGGATTCAGGGGCGCCTGGGTGGCTCAGTCGGTTAAGCATTCGACTTAGGCTCAGGTCATGATCTCTGTTCATAGGTTTGAGCCCCATGTTGGACTCTGCTGACAGCTCAGAGCCTGGAGCCTGCTTCAAATTCTTTGTCTCCTTCTCTCTCTGCCCCTTCCCTGTATCACACTCTGTTTGTCTCTGTCTTAAAAATAAACATTAAAAAAAAGCTACAAAATAAAATTACTAAAAAAAAAAAGTACTGAGGATGCCAAAGAGCATTTTTGTGTAAGGAGGTTGTATCTATGGATACTTACTTTATAGAAATTAAACCAGAAAATTAAAAAATATTTATCAAATAAAAAAAAATTAGTATGAACCAGGCTTTCTTGAATCTCTTTAACACCTGGCTTAATAGCAGACAGATGGAGTCCCATATCCACTGTAATATCACACATCATGTAGCCTCTGGGAAACCACCATAAACCAGAGTAAACATGTAAAAGAGACAAATAATATCCTAGCATTATAATGACAATATTTTTGAATTTGTAGAAGCCCTGAAAGGGCTTCAGAGGATTTGGGAATAAAAATACATGTAGCTTTCTATCCTCAGCAGACTCTAGAGAGACTTCTTGTGGAAGGTCATTTGGAGTCAGATCTTTTTTTTTTTTTTTTTTTAATTTTTATTTTTTAGTAATCTCTACACCCACTGCGGTACTCGAACTCATGACCTGCAGATCCAGAGTTATCAAGAGTTGCTTGAGCCAGTCAAGCACCCCTTAAACAAACCTGATCTTAAACAAAGCAAGGATCATACACTGTTGAAAAGAAGTGAAGATGATAAATTGGAGGAGGTCAGAAGAGGCAGAAAAAAAAAAAACTAAATTAAAGGTAAAAGTAAGATTCAATTCAAAGGACTTCTTCACCTTTACCTTCCCTTTAGGGAGAATGAGTTGGGTGTGGAAAGGGAGGGGCAAAAGATGAAACAGATACTTCACAAAAATCTTACCATAAATACCTTTAGGGAGATAAGTGGATACTGCAACTCTAAGAAGGGAAGAGGGAAAGGAGAGGAAGAAGAATATATTATATAAAGAAAAGAAACATTTCATGAATAAAAGAGTTCTTGGAAATGGGATGTATGATAAAATAAGTTAAAAACTCAATAGTAAGAGCTGAAAGACAAAGCTGAGAATATCTCTTAGAAACGAGATTTAAAAAGTCAAGAAAAAAAGACCTAGAAAATAAGTGCAAAAAAATAAGAAAAAGAGCAGACAAGTCAAATGTTTAAATAATGAGCATAATGAGAATTTTTTTAAAGCAATCTCTACACCCAAGGCGGGGCTCAAACTCACAACCCCAAGATCAAGAGTTACCCGCTCCACCAAGCAAGCAGCTGGATGCCCTCAGAATTCTTTTTTCAAAAAGGGAAGAAATGATTTAAAAATTTCAAGAAAGTTTTACAGAGTTGAAGGACATGAGTTTCCCAAAAAAGAACTGTCTAGACACCAGCACAAGGATTCAAAGTGGGCCCACAACAAGGCTCACACATTATCGAGAAATCTCAACACTGGGAATAAGGCGGCTATTGGAAGTTTCAGGGGTAAAAACCCAAATCACATACAAACTACCAAAAAACCAGAATGTCATTAAATTGCTCCACAGAAATATCAGAAACCAGATGAAATTTCTTCAAAATTCTGAGGGACAACGATTTTGAAACCACAACTCAGTGTTCAGCCAAACTGTTAACTCAGCACAAAAGCTGGATAAATGTATTTTGAGACACCTGAGGCCTCAAAAATGATGTTTCTCATAGAATCTTTTTTAAAAGAGCTCCTGAAGCAGACACTCGGCCAAAAATGAGAGAATAACTCGTGATTTTAAGTCAGGAGATCCCAGGAAAAAGGAGGAAAAAAGAACATGAGCCAGGAAATAGGATTCTCCAGGACACCGTGAAAAGACATTTCAAACATTTCATGTTGACAGCTGTACTGCAGGCCCAGGGAGCAAACTGACCTGGGGAGCTTTTCACTAAGAGTCTAACGTGATGGAGGATAAGAATTCCTAAAGTTTTTGTATTGGAAGATTTACATAACAAAGGGAAAGGTTAGTATCGACTAGTGTTAAGGCACAGAAAACTCATCAAAAAAGGGAAGATAAATTATGAAACATTAACTCCAGAGACAAAATGATGTTCAGAGAGATCAAACCAACCGCATAACAGTTGAGCTATGAATAGCAGGTATAAAGTCCCAATAATATAAACCCTAAATAGTGGCCAAGCTAAAACTGCGTCACAGAGAAAGAACTGAGAAGAGGTCTGCACATGAAAGAGAGCTAAATCTTCATCTTCCAGAGTACAAACAGGAAAGTCAGGAAATAACCATGTAAGGATGGTATTTGGTTACATGAATGTAAAAATTAAAAGAAGCACGTAAAAAGCGGAAGGCATTTCTCTGGGGGATCAGATTTGCTGTCTCTATCATGTGTCTTGCAGAATTCTTTTGACTATTTAAAACGCGTGACTGTGATACAATTAAAAACTACTTGAAAACCAGACAGCACCTGCCTGGTTTGTACAGACTCACTGTTTTCCTGATCTAGTAGAAGGGATGAGTTGTAAGGGGTTAACACCACAGCACAAGAACCAGAGAAGAATGGCATTCCCAGTACCAGTCAGAGTCACACAGCATAAGATGCCATAAAGACAGACATAAATTGAACACTATTTTTCATGAACAAGAGATAAAAGTCCTTTTGATGACATAAGCAAAACATTAAGCAGCCCAGAACATGCAAATGTTGAATGCAAAAAAAAAAAAAAAAAAAATTATATATATATATATATATAAATAAAATTAAGGTCTTGTTTTGTAGAGGGGGAGGAAGAGAATGGGAACTCCAGAGGAATAGATTATGAGAGGCTGTTAGAGGGGGTAATCGTGACTGCACACGAGGAACTCACTGGCAAGCAAGGGAAACTTCACTCCCCACTCAGGGTCCAGATTTACCAAAAGGTAATTCTCCTTTCCACTTGGGAGAGAAAGTTTTCTTTCCTTGTAATATGAGAACATGAGAAGAAAAGACTCTACAAGTTGTTTGCTGTCTTGTAACCAGCTTTCAAAATCAACTGACGCCATTCCTGCAATGGCACTACGACACATTTGGATGTTGACTCAGGTGGTAGAACAGACTTTGATGATTTGAAAATTATTAATTTGAAGCAGTGGAAAATGAAAGCTGGTACACAGGTAAAAATCTAGACTATGCTAAGAATTCATGCAGAGGGCTTTGTTTTGAATCTAAGAGACAACTTAAAAACTTGTGTCTGCACAAAGCCCTTCATTTCGGTTTTATTTTCCTAAGAGATTTGCCAAGGAAGAGGAAAGTAAAAGGAGGGAGACAGCAGGTCACAGCCGAAGATACTTCAACAGTGAGCAATAACGCAGTAGGTCAAGATGATCCCTTGTAGCTCGGGAATCTAAAGAAATCGTGATGGCATGAAAGGATTAATCATTCTTTTGTAGGCTGAAAAGCAACTCCCATCTGCTGAGATAAAATGCCCACCCAGTGGAATACAAAATTCCCCAACAAGAAAATGGCCACAACCCTGTCGAACGTTTGGAGAAACATGACATTTTACCCAAAGGTTCTTTTTTATCTGAAACAACATTATGTGTAATTTGTACTTCACATGAGGACAGTCTAGCAAAAAAACTAACAAAATCCTAATGAAAATATGCTATTACTCCTTGAGTTTCCATTTGACAGGTCAAACCTCCCTAGAAGCGGGAAGTATATAATTAGGGTCTCAAATTTATACTGTGTTGGTGAATCAGAAGTGTGACACTACAGAGTTAGTCATGCTGGCCCTTGTACTGACACTGAGAAACAGGTCTATTTCTGATGCTCAAATATGTCCATAAGTTATCTAAACAAAATGCTTTCACTGGAAACCATGGTAACTGGTTAATATAACACTTTTCCTACCTGTTAATTAAGTGATAAATAGCATAACTTACATCCCTTTTTGAATGTCACTTAGTTATAATAAATGAGTAAGAACTATGATGGGTTTTCTACCTATGTGCATACACACACACACACACACACAGAGTTCAACATTTGAACATTTACCAGCTTAGTTGCTAACACTTACTGAAAATCTAAGAGTGTTTAAAACTGTCAACACAGATGAAATGGAGTATGTGGTCACTCTGGTTGCCTGTAGTTGGTTACTTTTTTCTCTCTCCTATTTTCAGTAATTTTAATCCAATTTCTCTACAAAATTTATAAAGAGGAGAGTTCAGTCATTAACTATTTCATTTAGCTAAGCATAACAATGGCTCAGGGGAGAAATTCCATCATTTCAAATTCCCACAAGCCATACTAGAAAACATAATCTCTTTGAAGAAAGTATCATAAACAAGATGTGCATATTTTATAAAGGAAAAGAGTCTGAATGGATTTCTAAATGATGTGTCGCGTCATAATGTTTAATTTTGATCTTAGGCAATAAAAATAGTTTTGTTTCCCTGACTTGGCATGGAAGAGCATTATTAGCTTTGTTAGAAAACAATTTCAAATTGAAGACAGACCTTCAGAAGACAGCCTAGCAAAATGACCTTGAGATATCCTCACTAGATTTTTTTCCTTACCTCTACAAAACTGCCAGCCATTTATCTGAAGTCAGCCCTATCATAAGAGCAAAAGAAAAGCCAAAGCACGATAAATCATCAGGATGCAATTCACTATTATGAAGAGCAGAAATTGAGGTTGACTCCATTTTTTTTTTTTTTTTTTGGATTTCCAACCAGCAGTTTGGCACAAAATAGCTCAAGTGCTTAAATCCCCAATAGATCTGAGTTATATGAATCCACATCAATGGCAAATAATATATATTTCTGGGTAGCTCTGAGTATTCCAGCAGCGGTAAGACACTGGCACAATCTTGCCCACTAAATGAATCAGAGATAAACCAGCTCAGATTTAGAGAAAACCTTTCTGGCTTAAAACTGAAGACTGACTCTAAGGGCCAGTTGACTTGTTGAATCACGCCTGCTGTTGTGCAATACACCCTCGGGCCCTCTCTTGGCTTTTAAGCTCAGTTACCGTGAATCAGCGTCCCACGAATAAAGCTGGAGATCCAGGTCTGAGATTAACATGTTCCCCCAGTGGGCAGGCGATGGCAAACCTTTCTGCACCTCACAGTTGGACATATATTAGCTATTATCACATTACCAGGCCCAACAATACCTTAACTATAATTAGCTTTCTGAACTATATCGTTCCTTACTGATGAAATCCTTCTGAAATCATCCACATCATTTTCCCCCCATTGACTGCTTTAAACAATGAGATAAGGAAGGCACATTGACTGTAACACCTTGTGTTAATATCAGGGTCCAGATTTCAATGGGGAAATATCATGGGGACACAATTTATATGACAAAGATGGGACTAAGCAGAAGGAGATGGCTGAGGTCATATGTATATTAGTTTATAGGGATGAGCCAGGGATGGAAAAAAAATAGAAAACGGGAAAGCACAAGACAAAAATTACTGTACAAAATAACCACCTTTTGCTTAGTTTACAGTTTCTTAGTTTCATTGTTTCAGTACGAATGTGAATTCCCTGCAAGCAGCATCTACAAAGAAATCCAGCCTCACGGCTATCTAGCTACTCTCATGAACTCTTCCACTCCATTGATTGCATGGAGACTTCTTTTTCTTCTGCAAGGCTAGACTTGCTACTTATGCAGACACAATCCTTACGCAAGACAGCGGAAGGTTCAGGGGCCACCTCAACACTGGAAATGCCAAAGCCGTAACATATGGGTCATCAATTCAACAATGTAGCACATGATACCATTACATGCCATTATGTTTCATAATCAGTAGTGAGGCCTTCAGAGAGATATCCCACCATCATTTAGCTTTCTACATGATATTTCCTTAAATACGTTTCAGTTACTATCCTAGTGTTAGTCAACATAATAATCTTGTACCATGTTTCCTTTTAAAAAGTTTCCTAATCAGGTTATGGCTCAGCTATTTTTTTTTTTTTTCTTTTAAGTCCAAGAGGACTTCTGTATAAGAATGCCAAACTGATTAAACACTTGAAATTTAAAACCATTCTTTATGCAGAAAGGGTAGGGAGATGAACATGACCTAACAATAAGTCATTCACACAAACAGAAATTTTCCCAGTCATTAAACAGGTTCGACACTACCTTTCCACAATAAAAGACACTTGAAAATACTGAGTTTTCAAGATACTTAGGCAATACATTTAATGTGACCTCTTAAATTCTCAAGAGTAAAAACTCCTCAATATCTCCTTCCCTAGATTACCTCTCTCCCAAGTTTTACCATCTTTGCTTTCAACATTTCCTTAAAAACAACAAAGAAAGCAAAACTCAAATATAAATGTGATGTCAAAAATAGTAAAGTTTATCTAGTGTCTTCCTAGCCTCACAGGAGAGTGAGGAAACCGAACAGACAGAATCATCCTCATTTTGTAGATAGACACAAAGTTTAGACAAGTTAAATGACTTGTCTGAGGTCAGAGACCTAAATAACCTTTCAGAGGCTTGGAGGCAGAAGAACTTCAGATTTTACATTCAGAGCCCAGGAGAGTAGAACTAGTGAGCTTAGGTGTGAACAAGGATAATTTGAATCCTTCCCCAAACTCCTGTCTTGCTGAGAACTTCACCTACTCTCTCAGCCCCCCAGTCCCACAAATATGCAGCACAACCTACCCCTTTTCCGAGTTTTGAACCGCTGGCCTGTTAGCACTGGCTTCTGATGCTTATTCATAAAATTTCTGAAAACAAAGAAAAAAAGATTATATATTTCAAATAAGCAGTTCATACAAAAATGTATGGCTAATAAGCATATGTTCAACCTCACCTATACTGAATATACTTTTAAAAAGCAAGGTGTAATTAAAAAAATTTTTTTTAATGTTTATTTATTTTTGAGAGAGAGACAGAATGTGAGCAGGGGTGGGGCAGAGAGAGAGAGAGGGAGACACACAGAATCTGAAGCAGGCTCCAAGCTCTGAGCTGTCAGTACGGACATGGGGTTCAAACTAGGGAACCATGAGATCACGACCTGAGCTGAAGTCATATGTTCAACCAACTGAACCACCCAGGCACCCCAAAGCAAGGTATAGTTTTAACTGTTGAACTGGCAAAAATTTTTAAAGTTTAATAATATCTAGTGTTGACAAAAGACATAGGGAAAACCACAGACATAAACTCTGGCATAGGGAATAAGTTCCACACAATACTTTTGGGAAGCATTTGGTGAATATAAATATTTACATGTTATAACGTGTAGTCTAGCATTTCTTTTCCTAGAAATTTACCATTTTACCTGCACAAATATGCATATTTATGTGTGTGTGTGTGTATAAAGGTTTAGCTGCAGCATTGTTGAATGCATAAAAACATGCAAAGTTAAATGCTCATAAACAGTCATCTGGTTAGATAAGTTATCATAAGCCATTAAGTGGAATGTTATGAAGCTATACAGAAGAATGAGTTAAATCTAAATAAATGTATTGCACTTCTTGCTCTGGCTACCTCTCTGATTATGTTTCCCACACCTGCATCTCTCCCCATCACTCACTGTGCTCCAGCCAGACTGCCCTCTTTCTTCTTCCAATGTGCCAGAGAAGGTTTCCTCTCCTCTGGGAAGATCTCTCCCCAGCCCTTGAGGTGGCTCCCTCACTGACACACTCAAGGGCCTCTTTTTCAGAGAGGCCTTACCTGTACATCCCCACTACTGGTGTCTGTTCTTTCTCCTTTTACCTAGCTTTACTTCGCTTCACAGCCTTTAGCAGCACCTGACATTCCACTGTTATCTGTTTGCCTGAGGTCTACTTCTCCCATGAGGGTGCAACCTCTAGGTGAGTAGGGACTTTGTCCGTTCTACTAAAAGCAGTATCTTTAGCATCTAACACAATGGTAAGTAAAGAGTGAGCATTTAGTAAATACTCGTTAAATAAGCTGTTGCAGACATGGAAAGATGTTCAAGGCACAGTGTTAATGGAAAAAAGCCAGTTAAATAAAAGTGTGAAGCATAACTTTTTGGTTAAAAAGAGAGTATATGCAATATTTGCTTTTCTCTGCAAGGAAAATTTTAAAAAGAATCAATTATCTTTAAAAAAAAAAAAGTAAAAAAAAACCCTGCTCCATAAAATCTTTTACAAATTAAGAATAACCTTGTTGGCATTAATATTATAACCTGAAGATATATCCAGGTTGCCTAAATTATGAAGACCAAACAATTTAAGAGAATGTCAAGCAAATGATTTAATTACCTTTCAAGGGTCTTCTTTAAATTGTGATTTGAAAATGTTTAGATTTTTTCTGATTAAGTCACTATTAAACAATCAAGAAAATTTGCAGTATTTAAGCGAATTATTTATGTCTCAAAGTTTAAAAAAAATCTTCAATAACATGGAAAAATTATTCACTTTATACACCAAAACCTTCTTTCCACAAACAAAAGAAGAAAATCTCCTATCTTCATATAGAAAGCAATCTGCTTATCACTCAAAACTTTAATCATAATTTAATTGGAATTGATTAAAAAATAAAGTAACAAACACAAAAATTTCTTCTATAGTTTCAGTACAGACAATTTTTATTAATACTATAGTGTGAACTTAATATATCATGCTTTGTGATATAAAGGTGACTAAGCCAGATTCCGTGCCCTCAAGGAGCACGCCTAGGGGAGATAAAATCCACAAACATTTACAACTCAACAGAAGTACAACCTAGAACAAGCTCAGAGAAAGTGATGGCTCTTGGTGTTTGGGGCAGCTGCTACATACTGAAATAATTACAAATGCAATAAACTCTATTTGATACAAGTCAGAAACAGAGCTTCTCATGCATTGTTTACATTCACCACAAAACTCATTCAGAAAGTTCCTCGTTGGCATTTTCAGCAGATTCACTCTGGATTAGCAAACAGGTCACTGGGGGTACATGTGATAAATGGGCGCGCACATACATGTTTATAGTTTCTACCCCCCCTCCCCAAACATTACAAATATCACATAAAATGTTTTCTTGTGCCAGCAAAGAAAAACACCTGGTAAAGAGTTTAGGGCTCATACTGAGATATAAGAAAAATAGACCCCAGGTAGCCAGAAGCTTTTCCAGCAGATGAACACGCAGGAACGAGTTACTCTTTGCCAAAGATGTCTCCATTTTGTAATCAATAAAAAATACTTTTGAAGTGTGAGCCTTCACTAAGAGTTTTATTTTAAGGTCCAGAAGATAAACTCACAGAATTCTCTACCTCTACCTTTGCATTTTGTTGCTCTTTTTTCTGCTCATGAGGAATCACCACAAAACACAGCCTACCAACGACAGAGTTACTCTATTTTAAACATCTTTAGCTCCATTTATATTTATACTTTCTTCAGTTCTAAACACAAAAGTTTGTTTCTTCGTGGTCTAGTTTCCTGGGCTTACCATTCACACTCTCCATATACTATATGTGGAAGATAACATAATAAACATGCAAACAAAAAAGTATACAAAGATCTTGACGAACACAACAGCAAATATTAAAACAAACACAAACAGAAACTCACCTACTGGTATTGAAAGACTAAATGAAGATATTCTGCTCAGCAAGTCTCTATCGCTTAGCTGTTACTATTTAGAGCAGAGGTCTGGCTTCTCTCTAAATTTAGCAATCCACGCTACATTATAATCTGCTCCAGTGAGGGTCAGGCTTTATAAGGCACTCACTGAAGCTGTGGCAAAAGAGAAGCAAGGGCACTTTGAATAAGAAACTGTGCTAGTTTAAACCTGGGAAAGTAACAAAAAGTAACAAAGACAGCTCTATTAGGCCAACATCAAAAGCTTATTTTTATTGGGTTGCATTACAGTTTACAACTTGACAACAACTAGAAATGCATACTTATGTGTGTATGTGTCTATGTGTATGTATTTTAAAATCAATTTTACAGAATCCTCAGAGACAAAACTTATGTGGGGTACAACCTATGCATGCATATATGTATGCATATAAAACAATAAGCCAAACACACAGACAAAATAAAAATAAGCTCATGCTGTCCCCCAAAATGGAAAAGCTCCAGGGTTTAAAATAGTATTATTCAAGAAAACTGTATGCAAAATGGTAAAACAAAATGGATTTAAATATTTCACCTGCCATCTAAGAGACTAAATTTCTTGGATATTCCACAAGACAAAAAAGACAGTGAAGTATTAAAATGATTCAATCAACCAAAATTCAAAACTAAGCACCCTATTCATGAAATAAACATTTTTTGAATACATTCCTATTTAAGTCTAAATGGAAAGAGTTTTAGGTTTAACATAATAGATGAATTTCACCCACCTCCCTCTATTAATATTCTAGCTGTCCTGGGTCCTTCGCAGATTCCATCCCTTACTCCCAACAGGACTCAGGGGCCAAGTGTGATGATGGGCCAGCACTCAGATGGACTGGCCTCTTGCCAACAGTGCATTAATTCTGCCAGTTGTCCAGCACACCGTGAGTAGACTGCCCTGTTGTATGTGCTCTTGCTGGTGCTCTCCTTCTTTCATTCCCTTCATTTTGGAAAGAATGTGATCTGACAGAGAAGGACTTCTTACTGTTCCTAAAAGGGGATGATTGTTCTTCTGGTCTCGATAATATTTGAAGTGTGATAATCTGCCTTATGTAATATGTTACACTGCTAATATGCACATATAACTATGCTATCCAAACAACCTCAACTTTAGGAATACGCATACACAGGGGGTGCCTCGGAGGCTCAGTTGGGTGAGCATCTGACTTTGGCTCAGGTCATGAACTTACGGTTCGTGGGTTTGAGCCCCGCAACTGGCTCTGCGCTGACAGCTTAGAGCCTGGAACCTGCTTCGGATTCTGTGTCTCCCTCTCTCTCTCTCTAATATAAACAAATAAACATTAAAAAAAAAAAAAGTTGTTTGGGAAAACAACTTGACCTTTAAGAATCATGAGTATGCACACAGGACAGTGGGGTGGAAATCTTCTGCAAAGGGATAAAAGAAAATTGTTTCGGCTCTGTGAGCCACACGGTCTGTTTCAACTACTCAATTCTGCTGTTATAGCCTGAAAGCAGCCACAGACAATATGTAAACAGGCAGTCGTGACTGTATGGCAATAGAACTTTATTTACAGAAAACAAGTGGTAGATCAGGCTGGGCTCCCAGGTTGCAGTCTGCCACCCCCCATTCTAATACAGTGCGTCCAACAGGAGTGTCTGTGACGGTGGAAATGTTCTAGATTTGTACTGTCTAATACGGCAACTACTAGACACATGTAGCTGTTGAGCCCTTGAAATGTGGCTGGTGTAACTGAGGAATTAAAATTTAATTTTTATGAATTACAATGAAAATAGCCAATGTGGCCAGTCGTTATGGTGGGCAACCCAGTTCTAAAGCATTCATTATAGCCTAACCCACTTCAATTTAATAAAAAGGTGAAAATACATACAAAGAATATGACGTTTTTAAATAAAGTGGCTTGGAGGAGCGTTTTGCCCAAATTTCAAAACCTGGTGGCTATTGTGAGAAAAGAAGAATCCAGCAAACTTCAAAGTGAAACTCTCTCTGGGTAGTAAATAACCCTGGAGACAGTATGAAGGAAAAAAAAAAAAAAAAGACTTTCCGTTCTAAGATAATAAAAGTTACCAGGCAGCAACATCATCTCCAAAGTATAAAGTGTTTGGGAATGGCACCGTAACACCAGCACACAAAACTGGCAATGTGATTGCCACTTCACGGCAACATTCCCATGAAGCACTTTGTGCTCAGGAGGAACGTTCAAGAACTACCTTTTATTCTATACTCCAAATGAGCGAAATAATGTACCATAAGAAGAATGAACTAAAAATTTCCTAAAGTTATAAACTCTCCTCCTTTCCATTAAAGCTAAAACTCTAGGAACATACATCATAAAATCCTTCACTAAAAGTTGTGTCCAGGAGTCATTCGCGTTCATAAAAATGATCTCAGAAGAAGCAAAAATAATTAAGTTGCTCTCTAAAAGTGTAAATTACTAACATTCTAAAGCAATAGACCAGATAAATGCCTACAATAACACTACACTTTGTTGCCAAGAACAACATTATCTTTTTAAATGTCCTTATGATTTTGTACCAAACAGCCTCTGTACTCAAAATCATCCCCAGCCTCTACAGAATTCTTCATTATATCTCCAGGCACATTCTATGTAAGTTTTAGTTTTTATAATAATTGGAAAAAAAAAAAAAAAAACAACGAAATTTCAAATAGTAGCCTATCTATAAAAAAAAAAGTTTCTAAATAAAATCAGATATTCCCTTCTTTAGTACAAAAATATTAGTCACTCAAATGCCACTCTACTTAATACTGGTTCAGATTACATACATATAAACATGTTACCGAGTCTTCTTACACAGTGAATGACAAAAACATTTTCCCTCTAAAATCTAAAATAGTACTTTAAAGAAATATAGGCCAAGGTCACCTGGGTGGCTCAGTTGGTTAAGCATCTGACTTCGGCTCAGATCATGATCTCGTGGTCTGTGAGTTGGAGCCCATGTCAGGCTCTGTGCTGACAGCTCAGAGCCTGGAGCCTGTTTCATGTTTCAGATTCTGTATCTCCCTCTCTCTCTGCCCCTCCCCCACTCACACCTGTCTCTCTGTCTCTCAAAAATGAATAAACGGTAAAAAAAAAAAAAAATTAAATATCACTATTATATTCATGTCCCATTTACTCTTATCCTTAATGGTATGAAATAACAAAAATAATCTTTCTTAAAGAGTACCAAACTTAATAATAGTTCTCCCCTCAAAAACTTGACAACCATCTCCAGAGGGACATTAATGGTGGAAATTTAAATTGTGCTAAGCAACCACCTTACAAGGGAAGAGTGACCAAAACCCAAAGGAATTGTGCTGTGAAAAAAAAGCACTAAGAGCTTACTACTCATCTAAATCTTTTTCTGATATAGAGGCATCATGATAAAATTTTCATTATCATATTTCCAAAACAATTTCACACCTTACACTTATTAGCGTATCTACCTTGGTTCTGAATGGTGATACCTTGTTTTCCTTTTAGCAAAAATAGAAATATTCTAAAAATCACATTTTAAGTATCAATGTACAACTTCTTCAGAGAAATAAATTAAGACAATGTGTAATGTCTGGGAATGCAAGCTGGTGCAGCCACTCTGGAAAACAGTATGGAGGTTCCTCAAAAAACTAAAAATAGAACTACCCTACGACCCAGCAATTGCACTACTAGGCATTTATCCACAGGATACAGGTGTGCTGTTTCGAAGGGACACGTGCACCCCCACGTTTATAGCAGCACTATCAACAACAGCCAAAGTATGGAAAGAGCCGAAATGTCCATCGAGGGATGAATGGGTAAAGAAGATGTGGTATATATACACAATGGAGTATTACTTGGCCATGAAAAAGAATGAAATCTTGCCATTTGCAACTACGTGGATGGAACTGGAGGGTATTATGCTAAGTGAAATTAGTCAGAGAAAGACAAATATCATATGACTTCACTCACATGAGGACTTTAAGAGACAAAAAAATGAACATAAGGGAAGGGAAATAAAAAATAATATAAAAACAGGGAGGGGACAAAACAGAAGCGACTCATAAATGTGGAGAACAAACTGAGGGTTGCTGGAGGGGTTGTGGACAGGGGATGGGCTAAATGGGTAAGGGGCACTAAGGAATCTACTCCTGAAATCATTGGTGCACTATATGCTAACTAATTTGGATGTAAATTTAAAAAATTAAAAAAAAAAAAAAAAAGACAATGTGCAATGTCACTTATTTCCCCTTAAGTGAAGTTATTTTATAAAACTTTTAGGAAGTTGAATAAAACCCTAAAATGCTTTCACTCTATCAATTCATGTCCTCTGCTTAATGTAGATTGTAAGAAGTAGTTCAGGGCATGCATATTCTCTTCTCTGGGCCCTTCTCCTTTCCCCAGATGGATTCTCTCCCCCAGATCCTTCCCTTCCTCCCTTAACAACTAACCAGGCATATTCATTCAACTTCACAGATAGTCTAATGTTACTGATGTGATTCTTAAAGTCTCTCGACACTTTGAAACACAAACACACACACACACACACACACACACACACACACACCACACAGAGATTTATAAGAGCACACTTTGGCTTTTAGAAAGCCAGGTTCTCAAAAATAATGTTTCAAAGTATTTTAATAGCAAAACGCCCCAAAACCTCTGTTCTAGGTAAGTTAAAACAATTAGAACTTTTGTCTACAAGCAAAAGTATTGTGATGACTGCATACCTACAATATTTCAAACCACAAATTCTAAGAATTTAGAGGAAATGGTGGCATAAAATAAGTACATGCCAAAGATTGGGCAGCTGTGGTTTAAATATATATTAATTTGTATTTTGGGGGGTGCTTATTATGTGTTAAGCATTATTCCAGAGCAGTGATCTCATTCTGGGGTAATTATGTGCCCTGCAAGGGAACATGTGGCAATGTCTGTAGATATTCTTTTGTCATGCTGGGGAAGTGCAGATGCTACTGAAATCTAGTAGGTAGAGGATATAGGTGCTGCTAATAATGGACAATGCACAGGAGAGCCCCCCGCCCCCCCCCCCCAAACAAAGGGTTATCTGGTCCAAAATTTTAAGTGTGCCAAGGTTGGAAAATCCCACACTAAAAAGGAAAAAAAATTGTGAGCAAAACCAGAGACAGCCTATGCTCTCCAGAGTTAAAAGCTGTGCACATACATCTAAACATACCAGAGCAGTAACCAGGCAGATATTTCCTTGAGTGACTTATTTCTGTTTGCCAAACATTGATGTTAATTTTAGAGAAAACACATTTATCACTGAGTAGCTTGTCATAACTAAAATCAAAAGTGCAATCAGTATACAAAATAAATGCTTGCCACAGTCTTTAATACTAATTGCTGTCTTTCCACATGGATAATTGTGCATCCTCTGATGATCAGGCGGAAGACGGAGGGTAGGTAACAATGTGGGATTGAAGAGGGAGGCAGAAAATGTGGAGGGCGAGCGAACAAACTTTCCCTACTTACGGATATCACAGCACTGAGATAAAAAGACCACAAGGAAAAGATAAAAAGTATATGACTGAAAACTACAACTGTTTAATTTTTTGGACTTGGAGAAAACAATGATGTGTTAAGTAGAAAGAGAAAAAAACCTAAACGCCCACCAAATTCTATATACATGATACAATCTAATCTACACAAAACACACGTGGTCAAGAGAGTGCATAGAGTTCAGGGAGCATTTTATTCCTGTTCTGTTATTTGTCTGTATTTTCTATAATGTAAGAATGCATAGCTTTTTTAATTAGAAAAATTGCATGTTTAAATGGGAACTCTTTAACCTCTTTTGAAGTTTAAAGCAATCCCCAAAGTGTGGCAATAATATTATCTGTGCATAAGAAGAAATATGACCTAGGCTCCAAATATCATTTCCTACTAAAGAACAAAGGTCTCTTGGATAAATGACTGATTCCAAGGTTAGAGCAGGGAAGATTCAGCATGATTCTCAGAAGTCATGTGTCAGAAAGTACTGAATGGCTTTTAACAAAGAAAGATAAAAATAGATCAAACTACATAAAAACTATCCTGAAGACAATCCACTGACATCACCTGAGACAATGTGGCCACAAAAATAATTAACAACAGCGTGGAGAATAACTCAGTGAGTAAAATAAGAATCTGGAGGTCCAAACTCATTTATTTTAGCGAAAAGAAACAGATCAGTGCACAAGGGAAAGAGAAGTAATTAGACATAAATGTAAGTTTTCTTTTCAGTAGAATGCCAATGGAAAAATACAGAAGGAACATGGAGTTAGAAAATCATTGTGCCAAAAACTGATTCTTGCAAGGATCATCAATGGATGCTAAAAGTGCCCTGACACACTGTGTGCGCGTGTGCATGCGCATATGTAGAGGTGCTTGATGATCAACAGGATATTCGAAAAGCCTCAAAGCATCTTCACATCAGTTACAAAAAGAAAATGCTAACTCTGCAGTGCAGCAACAAGATAACACCTCAACCCAGGGACAACAGACATCACATGACTCCAGACGGTTTACAGTTAGAACAGGATATTATCTGCGTGGCATTCCAAACAAAAATGCATGATCTGAATCTAATGATGAGGAAACAAAGGCACATCTAGGGACATTCTCCAAAACAACTGGCCTGTATTCTTCAAAAATGTTAATGTCTCAAAAACAAAAACAAAAACAAAATAAAAACAAAAATCAAAGAACTATAGCAAATTAAAGGAGACTCAAAAGGACATTACTAAATGCAGCATGTAATCCTTGAGTGCATGCTGTACTGTGAGGAATTATATACATATTATGTGTGTGTGTGTGTGTGTGTGTGTGTGTGTGTGTGTGTGTCTATACACACACACACGTAATGTATTTAGGATAGTACTGGGGGTAATTGATGAAACTGGAGTGTAGACTATGGCGGTAAGTATGGTATCTATTATAAATTCACTGAATTTTACTATTGTACTGTGGTTCTTTAACAGAAATATCTTGTAAAGAAATATGCTCTGATGAAAAAAGGGGCAAAGTGTATACAACCTCCTTTTACATGGATCAGAAATAAAGTGAATATGTAATTATAGAACCAAGGAGCAAAGGCAAACATTGGAAGACATACATGCTTTAATGAATGAGGGTGGGCAACAAGAGTAATTCAGAGAGCTGAAAAGGCCCAAGAACCTAAAAAACACAGGGATTTTGTATTTTTGGGGACTGCTTAGAAATAAAGCTTGCCATAGAGTTACTCTAACTTCCCAGATCCTTCAGAATTTGGTCAGCTGTGATGTAGGAAATTACCCTGCTGTATTGATTGCACACTCCAGTAAAAAAGCAAACAAACAAGCAAAATAAAACCCAACTCTAGATTTGAAGATCCTTAGAATACATTACTCTGGTTAATGTATTTCTTTCTATTTGTCCCATGTACAGTATTACACCCAAACGCTTTTACTGTAACATCATAATGAGGGTTCTTTATACTGCTGCACATACAGACTACACAAAATCCTTGGCACAGCAAGCTATATAACCTGCTTAGCAATGCCCTGCACTACGTATGTTATTCCTGCCACGGAAGTAAATATTCTTCTATATTACAGTCCTAATTGAGGAGATATTCAGAAGGATGATATGAAAGAAACTATTATTAAGGATTACCAGTAAAGTCAGCATTAAAAAAATGTGTATGTATGCAAAATATGTGAGGGTTTTTTTTAAGTGTTTTATTTATTTTTGAGACACAGAGAGAGACAGAGTGCAAATGGGGGAGGGGCAAAGAGAGAGGGAGATACAGAATCTGAAGAAGGATCCAGGCTCTGAGTTGTCAGCACAGAGCCCGAGGCAGGGGTTTGAACCCACGAACCGTGAGATCATGACCTGAGCCGAAGTTGGGTGCCTAACCGACTGAGCCACCAGGGTGCCCCAGATGTGAGGTTCTTAAAGCTAAGAAGTTCTAGCTTTGAGTAATTCAAAACAAATACCTAAAGCCAAAATTATGGTTCCTAAACAGAAAAGGCTTCTAAAATTTTTAAATAAAACAGGCCATTATTTTTTCTATATATCTAGAAAATATTTATCTAAGCAAAAACCACCTAAGCACAAAATACTACATAATAACTGATGAAGGGGTGCCTGAGTGGCTCCCTGAGCCTGAGTGGCTCAGTTGGTTAACCATCTGACTCTTGATTTTGGCTCAGGTCATGATCTCACACTTCTTGGAATCCAGTCCCATGGCAGCCTCGTGTTGGAATCTGTGCCAACAGTGTGGAGCCTGCTTGGAATTCTCTCTCCCTCTGTCTCTGCTTCTCCCCTGCTTGTAGGTACATACACTCTCTATCAAAATAAACAAACATTTAAAAAAAACTGATTAAAAAAAGATATATTCCAGAATTTTCCTATCAAATTACTTTTTTCCTTCAATACAAGCAATGAAAATATTTTTCAAAAAGCAATTTAAAACACTTATTGATGGGGTGCCTGGCTGGCTTATTTGGTAGAATGTGTGACTCTTCATATCAGGATTGTGAGTTCAAGTCCCACATTGTGTGTAGAGATTACTTAAATATAAATATTTAAATAAACTTAGAACAATTTATTGAGGGGCACCTGAGTGGCTCAGTTGGTTAAGCGTCCAACTTCGGCTCAGGTCATGATCTCACTGTTTGTGAGTTCAAGTCCCGCTTCGGGATCTGTGCTGACAGCTCAGAGCCTGGAGCCTCCTTCAGATTCTGTGTCTCCCTCTCTCTTCCCCCCCCCTCCCCCCCCCCCCCCCCGGCTTGTGCTCTCTCTTTCAAAGATAAATAAATATTTTTTAAAAATGTATCAATCAACTGAATTATCAACAGAATAAATATAAAATCTCACAAGTTGATGATTTGGAAGGGCTATATCTATCAAGATATGATTTTATGTTACTCTTTGTTTACCTTATTAACATATGGTCATACCATTTATATTATAATGCATACCACTCTATTACTTGAATAAGGTGTGAAAAAATACTTTTTATAGAGAAAATAATTCCTTAAAAATTGATAATAAGATCAGTTCATCATATACCCATGGTTGCACATTAAGAGAAAATAAGGAAAACAGATGGAGATAAAATATCTATAAATCTAACTTTAAGTAATGGCCACTGTATACATTTTAACATACTACATAATTCTCTATTAGGTTGGTACCTACATACAGAAAATATTTAAATCCAATTCTATCACCTTTTCTAACGTTACAGCAAAGAATAACCTAAAAAATGTCCTTGCATTAGAACTTGCAGTTACAAGATTTGATTCAATGACATCCTCTAGGATCTTTATTTTATTTTGTTTATTTTTTTAAGTTTATTCGCTTATTTTTGAGAGAGAGAGAGAGAGACAGAGAGCAAGCAGGGGAGGGACAGAGAGAGGGAGAGACAGAATTCCAAGCAGGCTCTGCACTTGAACCACCCAGACGCCCCACAGGATCTTTATTTTAAAACCTATGTGTTCTAAGGGGGCTCCAGGGGCTCAGACAGTTAACCATCCAGCTCTTGATTTTGGCTCAAGTCATGATCTTGCAGTTTGTGGAATCCAGCCCCTCATGGAGCTCTGCACTGACAGCGTGGAGCCTGCTTGGAATTCTCTCTCTCTCTCTCTCTCTCTCTCTCTCTCTCTCTCAATATAAATAAACTTAAAAAAATTAAAAGCTATGTGTTCCAATGCATCACTTTAGGAAAATCAGAATCATTTTATTTTATTGGACTCTGTTAAACTGTAAAGTACCACTAACACACTGATGGCATAAAAACTAACAGTATAAAAGGGCATAAAGTGAAAAATAAAGACACTTTCCAACTTTTACTCATGATCTTATGTCCATGGAGTAGCATTCCACTCCATGTAAACAATAACGAATTTAAACCTTTGACATTGTCCGACTTGTATCCTTTCAGAAAATGTCTATGCATATATGTCAACAAATTCACATACGTGTGTGCATAGAAAATGGGTTGAACATTTACAATGAGCACCCAAGATATGCCAGACCATGTGCTATCAAACGATCCATAAATTCATCAGTTTACCATGTGTACTACTCCGAGGGGAGATGGGGACGATGGCAAAGGCTACGTATGTATGGAAATAGAAGGTATACCAGAAATCTCTGCACCCTCCCCTTAATCTAGTATAAACCCAAAACTGCTCTAAAAAAGTAGTCTTAAAAAAAAAAAAAAAAAAAAAAGAATCAGCAGGGAGTAGTGCCAAATTCCAGAGAGCAAATCATTTTATTAAAGTTGATTCTGTGTCACATGCAAAACTGGTAGGAGTCTATATGACTACCTGTTCAAGTGGGAAGTTAGAAGATAAAGTTATAGAAATGGGGATTGAAGTATATTCCATTCTTCTCTTAACCAAGGAGAGGAAAAGAGAATCTTCTAGAAAAAGGATTACACCCCTGACTAGTAACCAGTGGGAGAATTTTGCTTTGGAGCATTTGCTTAAAAAACATGATCATGGATTTGCAGGAAACTCAAAGGTGGTGGTGGGCAGGCATCCAGACATTTCCACATTTATGAGTTCTCTCAACCAAGCCTGCAACCATTCCCCCCACCCCCTCACCCTGCCCAGAAGGGGACCTGCCCAGGCCTGTCTGGCAGATGAAGCCTTATTTGAAGGGTGGCACAAAAATCACTTACCATCCACACGAGTATTTCACAATTGCCAAAGCATGAACTGAATAGAAATGTCAAAGCCAAGCCCCGGACTTGGTGGTATACAGCACACTGATGATATGGGACTGTATTCCTTGGAATAGTTTTATAGCAGTGGACTACATAAATTCAAATGTAAAAAGACAAAATCCCCAAACACTGAACAAAAAGTAGCACAGACCTATAAATTCTCAAGTACATTTTTTTTTTTTTTAAGGTTCAAACATAAAGAGAATAGCTTGTTTGTATTTATTTATCAAACATATGACTGGTACTAGTCAACAGGAATTCAACAGGGGTTAATCAGACAGATTGCACAGTGCTAGTTTTCTACCAAGTGGAGGTTTAACCCAAGCACTGCACAAAAACCTGGGGAGTGCGAGTTAACAAGAATTAATAGTTTCCAGTATGTTAAAATAATCCCATGATGCATTTGAGTTGTGGTTGTGTTTATTAATGTTTTAACAATATGTTTTACTTTTTTTTTTTAAGTTTATGGATTTGAGAGAGACAGAGACATCATGAGTAGGAGAGGGGCAGAGAGAGAGAGAGAGAGAGAGAGAGAGAGAGAGAGAGAACCCTAAAGCTCCGCGGTGACAGCAGAGAGCCCAAGACAGGGCTCAAACTCACAAAACCATGAGATCATGACCTGAGCTGAAACAAAGAGTCGGATGCTTAACCAACTGAGCCACCTAAGTGCCATGTTTTTTGTTTTTTTTTTTTTTTTTTTTTTTTTTTACTTTTTAACTTACAAGTGATAGCCATGAAGCATAGAACCCTTTGAAAACCAGGGACCCAAAACCCAGATCTTCATCTAACAATCCGATAACGCGCTGATGTGTCAAACCACTTGCTTGAGGTCATGCATTCCATTCTAACATTGGTGATAAAGCAGAGATAAAAAGCAAAAAATGCCTTCCCATCAGGGGCTTCATACAGGGACCAGTCAGGGCCAGAAACTGATCAACCCGGTTTCCATTCAGTGCACTTTCCAAAAAGCCAACCAAAGTTGTAGCATGGGCTAGGGCAATTATTTACATGATACTCGAAGGCAGTTTTTTCATTATTTGCCTCATAGACTTTATGGTTTAGAATTAGATAGAGTAAAGCATAAATATTAATTTTCAAGGCTAGTTCAGCACTTGGATAAATTGAACTGGCACAGGCTACCTCCCCCAATGCCAAGTGGTTTTCCACGGAGTTCCGTTACGGAAACATGTATCTTTAGTGAGAGGATTTAACAAAAGTCCTGCTTCTGAGAGACATGTAAATAAGAAATTTATGGCACAATGGTTTCTAGTATCACAGGAGCTGGTTATCACATTGTTTCCTGCAGAGGCTCACCTCTAACAAAAGCACAATCTTCACACTCCTCAATACCAAAGCCAGACACCTTTCCCCTAGGCAGCAATTTCCTCTGTCCGTGCAACGTGGGGTTCTCCTTCCTGTTTATAATAACCTCATTCTATTACCTCGTGTACTGAGAAAAACACGTGCCATTTGTTTTTCTTAGAAACGATCACAAAAAAAAAAAAAAAAAAAAAAAAAAATCCAGGAAGCTGTCGTAGTTTGAAAAGAAGTAAGGTCCTCTGTGCAAATGAACAAGAACAGGAGGACAGCAGAATATTCTAAAACTGCTCACCCAACAGTGGCTTATGATATATTCTCTGCAGTGTGTAACAGTTTGTATTCCTTCTGATTACTCACCTCTGCCTGGTGGTTTTCTTGATATTTATTTAAAAGTCCTCAAAGATAATAGTACATCTAACCATTGTTTTTTGAAAGTCTTCATCTAACATAAAATTTGAAATATGAATAGACAAAATATAATTCTAAATCTTTCAAACACTTTGCTCAACATAAGCCAAATCATTCCATTTGGCATTTAACTGCCCCAAAAATACACTTGCTGAAGAGACCCATGGCATCAGCATCAACATCAGAGTGAGCTAAGAATGAGAAGTACTTTTGCGCATACTCTGCTCACATCAGTGCATGTTATATTACAAAATCAGAAATTATTCTAAGTCATGTGTTTTATTCCCTAGTAGATGCAAAGGGAAGATACTGCAGAAACTCTTAATGACAACCACAATCCTGCATTAAAATGGTTCACATTAATCTGATTATTACATCCCTGCTTTATCTCTCAGGTTTAACTGTTTCAGCAACATCTCTAATCCACTGAATAAAAGTAGGAAAAAAATAGATCAGAACAGTCCAACTGGAAAGAAGTCAAAGTGAGAGAATAAAAACTCCTAAAATTCCTTTAAGGTATAGATTTGAAGAATTCCATGGATCAGAGATTCAGAAATATTTAAAAACTAAACTTCAGAAAGAATTTCCTGCTTATTTTCTAGGTATTTATATTTTAGTTATTTTGGAAAATTTCAAAGCATATTGTAATCAAGGACAAAATATTCCAATAGGTGGCATTTTCTTTTCCATTGTTTGTTTTCATGTCTATTATCAGCTTCCTGCTACCACCAATGCTGAAGATAGTGGTTTGTACTTTTGGATGTAGTCTTAAACATGTGATGTCACATTTTATAAACTACTCGAGAGCAAGAACATACGATCAAAGTGTGCTTTAAAATATAATCTACTACTTTCATGATCTTAAAAAGTAGACATATTGAGGAAAACATACCTTTGAATGAAATCACTGCTAGCTCCAGTATAGTTGGCTGAAAAACTGCAGCCAATATTTATTTTATAAATATTTATGATGTTATAATATTTTATGTAATTGTTTTTCTTGGGGGTTGTCCTCCCTGGAATGCTGTCCATTTTCTGGTTTGCCAAATTCATCAGCCCTTCCAGACTTGGTTCAAAATCTCACTTTCTCCAGGAATTAGCCCTCCCACTGAGCTCCACCCTTTCTGGAATTCACCTTTGTGTCTGTACTGCTCTGGTTGGGGATTGGAGAAGGCTGTGGGGAGGTGGGGTCATTTGAGCTGAGAAGGATTTGAGTAAATTTGATATGCAGAAATGGGTGGAGGAAGGCATTCTAGGAGCAGGAAGCCGGTGGGTGGGTAGAGGAGTAACAACATTGTTCCAAGTAGAGCTGGAAGATTGGCAGGCACCACCAGAGAAGCCACTCAAACCCACAAAGGGCTCTCAAAGGTAGGAGCTGACATAAGCAGAACCTAAGCAAACCTATGAGCTGACATAAGCAGAACAGAGCTTTAGGATAATTTCATCATTCAGTCCCTATTGGTTCAGGGGCTGATCTATCTCCTGGAGGACAGCACAAGCCTCTTGAAGATAAAGATCATGTCTTATTCCTTTCTTTTTTAAGCTTATTTATTTACTGAGAGACAGAGAGAGAGAGAGAGAGAGAGAGAGAGAGAGAGAGAGAAACACACACACGCAGGGCTTGAACTCACAAACTGTGAGATCATGACCTGAGCTGAAACCAAGAGTCCGACATTTGACTGACTGAGCCACCCAGTCGCCCCTCATGTCTTAATCTCTGTGACTCATTGGTCATACCAGATGCACACCAAGATCTTTCTTATTAATGAGATATAATTATTGGCATATTTTTTGAGTCTCTCTTTAAAAATAATTTTTATCTTCCCAAATCTAGGAAGATGAGCATATAGCAAAACTAATGCCAATACAATTTTACACTGAAATGTTTCCTCAACTAGGCCTGTAATTGTGTTCTTCTCAACTGTAAATAGACAGGATTGACCCTAAAAATAACAACTTGTTTTTTTATAACATTTTACAGTACAGGGCATCCTCAAAGTCACCCTGCAAGTTTGGTATATATATATATGAAGAAACTGCAAGCAAGGAAGATTACCTTGGAAAATACATCTCATCCCGGAAGCTGGAGCCATGGTTTTCTCCAATTCCCAGGGCTATGGTTGTGCTTGGCTGTCTCCCAGAGACCATCCATAATCATTTCCTACCAGATCAGAAGAGGCTACTTAATGGGCCTGCTTTACTCCACAATCAACAGACCAGGAAGAGATTCTTCTGCTCAGAGGGTGATCAATGTAATTTAAAGGGCTGCTTTGTCTTCTGGGTTTAACACAATCCCACAATAGACAAGTGACAAGAGACAAAACTGCCAATTTTCTTCCCTAAATTATTAATTGGGAAAGTAAATACTAACTTTTTCCTTCTGAGGCTGAAATAGCTTTCTACTTTTCATTCGTGGAGTTTTGTTATACTCTGATAAGACGCACCGGCCGAGAGGTTTAAATTCCACAGTGATACAGTTCATATAAATATGCGTTGACCATATACTAATGTATGCTTCAACAATATCTGGCCGTGATACTGGATTGGCTACATTGCCCTTAGACAGTGTGAAGACTTGGCTTTGAAGCTTCATTAAAACTTCTTTAAAATCCTCAAAGTCTGGGAAGACGTTTTAAAAATCATACATACAACAAATTTCCTTGTTGACTTTGGGAAACATCAACATTTAAAAAGTCCATAACATAATAAAAGAAACCTAAAGGTCAGGAAACACAAGTTATAAAGTTGCAAATATCCAGGGAAGTGTACGTATGAAAATAAGCAAATGCTGAGTAGAAGTCTTGCGGGCACATGTTCTGAGTGTGGCCCTTAAAAGCTTACATGAGTACACTTCTCCGAACAATGCCACTCATGACAGTTTGACCCTTCTTTTTCGGAAACGGTTTATGAGACATAGAAGAAATCAGTGTCTCTGCTTCATTCACAGCTTGCTTTTTTTGGTTAAATTAAATGTATCTGCACCCCTCGTTCAGACTTATCTGCAAATTACTTTGTCATTTTCCAAAAAGGATGAAAATTAGCTTTCGGTACGATATTCATAAGCCTGTGACACAAGCATTGAGTAATGCCACCTGCCTTTGAGTTTTGTGGAGAAGTTAAAATGTGAGGTGAATAGTTTATGGAAATGCATTGTTTGCAAGACGGTCCTTTGCAAACTGAGGTGTAACTGTTTGAACATGGAAACGAGTAACTGCATAAGCTGAACTCCAAGTATAGAGAAAGAATATTTGCATTCATATTAGTCTTCTGTTTTGTTCAACAATGACAATTTTTAGAAACTATAATACTTCCAACTTCTCCTTTTAAAAAACTTCATTATGGAAAATTTCAAACACACCCCAAAGTAGAGAGAACAGTATAATGAAGTCACTGCATACATCACCCGCTTCAATTGTTAACCAGTTTTCTCATTAATATTCTTACTCTCAGTCCCTGTCCCCCATGGTCACAGAATTACACTGAAGCAAGTTTCAGATGTCATAACATTCCCTCCTTAAATAATTCAGTACTTATCTCTAAAGATAAGGGATTTTTTAAAAAAAATACAACCACAATAGTTCTTTTAATTGGAAAATCCAGGAATGGTATGCAAAATCTGTAACCACGTGCATATCAACATTTTTTTTTTCTCGGTTGACAGCATTCATCAATCAGAATGTCAAGAAGCTCGACACCCAAACATTTAAAGAACTTCAGCCCTTGGTGATGGCAGGTGTGTTCAGTGCCACATCACCTCATGATGCCAGGAGGGATTAGTCAAGTAGGTAAACAAATCCACCTAAAATAACTTAGAGATGCAACTGAACTCAATTCGGCAAGCACTGAGCATATACTAGGTGCCAGACACTGGATTATGGATTTTGAGAAACAAGGGTAAATTAGTCCTCGTTAATTCAAAGTTGAGAAGGAGAAGGGGTCAAACAGATTAATAAGAACTATAATACAACGTCATGAGAAGGGTACCTGCTTCAGGTATTTTCATGGGGATCCAGATGAAGCGGCGATGATGGGGGGTGGGGGAGCACTGGGGCTCACAAGAAGATAGGTGAGAATTCAAGAATGCCAATAATGGTACCAGCAACTCCCGTGTAAAGATTTTACTCATTCCCCTAGCTGAGGGGCACGAAGAAATGTGTTTATTATCATCTCTGATGCCCTCAGTGGATGAGGTGATCACGAAAGCCAGAGAGAATTTACATGTAAGTAGTATTTCAAAAGTTGAGCGGTCCAGCAGATATGAGGAGGAGACAAGAGACTTAGCGGTGAGGGAAGGGAGGGCATTCCAGGAAGAGAAAAGCAGGAACAAAGGGGTGGAAATTACTGGCATGTGAGGGAACCAGCAGTGTGGTGACCTCTGAGTGTGTGGGAGGGGCTGGCTGACTGGAAATGCCGGCTGGGACCAGAAGTTGGAACTAGCAAGCAAGAACTGGGCCTCTGTTCTATGGCCAGTGAAAAGCTATTGACACGTTTTAAGTGGACCAACTGGGTCTTTACAGAGTATATGTTTCATCCTTGGGTGGATGATGGTGCTCAAGGTTTATTGAACTGGTGGTGCCTTGAACTACTAGCTGGATGGAGTAAGAGGAGAGAGAAGCAGGCTATGTAGCAATCCACTGTGGACAGGCCAGGAGAGGTCTAGGGTGGCACTAACAGAAAAGAGAGGAGGAGACCCCAAAATATCAGACATTTTAGAAAACATTATTTTTAAAAAGGTGATGAAAGAAACAGAAGAGAGACCAAAGCATCATGCAAACTTTATTATGCAGTGTGGAACAGTGTATTGTATGCTTCAATTTCTGTCCAAAGTGGGAATATACATCTAAGTTACAAGCATATAAAATATTTCAGTAAGGATATGAGAGAAACAGATACCAATGGTTATAGGTCATGAAGAAAGGACTAGGAAAAGAGGTAGGAAGGAGACTTCTACTTTGGTATACTGAACTACATGAATCTGTTATCTACTAGCTAGTTGAAAGAATGTATAATTTCCCCCTTCCCCTTACTGCCAGCCACATAGGCAGAAAATAGTAGGAAAAAAAGTTCTGGAGACAGATCTGGGTTCCAGTTCTGGCTCTGGCACTCCCTAACTGTGGGGCCGTGGGCAAATTAATTAAGTTCTTCTAGTTTCTGTCCTCTCATCTGCCGAATACAGATAATACTGGCTAATTCCTGGGTCACTGTAACAATAGTTAAGATAATCCTATACAAAGCATCTGCTAGAATATCTGAAACAAACTAAATACTCCCCAAGTGGGTGGTCACTGTTTTATTATTAATGAAACTTGTTTGACATGAATACTTTCTTAGTACAAGAAAAGTTCCTTGGTCTAGTTTAAGGTGTGCTCATTAGCTAATCTTATTCCTACATTAAATATTTATTCTGTACAAAATGATTAATGTAATCCATCCAATGAACGCTATCCATTACATTATCTGTTTCTAGGAACTTAAACAACATACTATTTATCTGTATTTCTTGGTAGATGTTAGTTTTTGTCTTTAAATGGCATTGACTCTAAATTTACTGAAGTCATGTATTCAGAGGCCTAAATACCAATCAGATGCCATAAAACACCAAGAAAATAGGTAATAAGTTGTTATCCTTGAGGAACTGACAACCTCAGGGCGACAAACAGGTGTGACCTTCAAGTAACCATGGCCCCAATTTGGCATAAGACATGGAAATACTGGCAATGAAGTACCCAATTTTGGACACACATCCACTGTAAGATGTTGTCACCAGTTGGGGGAGGCTCCTCTGCAAGCATTTCCTTAGGTTTGTGGGTTTCTTCTGCATGATACTATGTTCTAAATAAATTGTAACTGTGGCAGTAACAGCATTTTAAGTGTTACAAAAGATTGGTCACTCTCAAAAGCCTTACTACTTGTTGTTTGAACAGCCACATCATTATTAAAGCATCATCAAACAACAGTTTCTTTGTTATACACTGAGATGAATAATTTCAAAGTATTTTCATGTGAGATGTTAGGGCTCAGATCTGCCCCAGCATGCAAAGATGAAGCCTTAAAAAGAAAACAGCTGGAGTTTAGAAAAGATTTTGTTAAATGCAAGAAATAATGATGAACATCTTCCAGGATTTCAGAAGCGTTAGTGAATGCTTCAAAAATAAAATAAAATAAAATAAAATAAAATAAAATAAAATAAAATAAAATATAAAAAAAGAAAAAGATCAAAGGCATATGGCCAGAGGAAAATGAATTTCATTTCATATATGGCACTGTGGGGAGAAAGCGCGGTGGTAGGGATGCTTAACAAAAAAAGGTCTAGATAATTATTCAAATATTTCTCTTTGAAGCAGATGGGTCTAGGAAGAAACATCAATACTAGTCCGCAGAGAAACAACAGTGACACGTAAACACTAATTTCTAAAAGAAGCTTTCAATGATGCCATAAATATGTTACGGATGCGCGCCCTGGAGGAATGACTGACTTCGAATTAGCAAGCAAGTCTTGCTTCTGAGCCACAGGAGGTGGTACACACTTCTATTTACCCCCTAGCTACCTACGGTGGTAGCTCAAAGCTCGAGGCAACATATTACAGTTGAATGAAGGTTGGATTAAGAGGCTAATCTAAGGCTATATATAGGCAGCAACACCAATTTAATCTCCGCCCCCTTCCCCTCCCCTCCCTATTTCCATAAATCTCAAGATCAGAGTTACAAAGACTGGGAACTCTGGCAGAGCAGAGGCCCTTCCTTCCCCCCTTCCCCCAGGCCGTCTCTCATAAACGAAGTATTAGTTTAAGTGTAAATTGCTTCCAAACATCCTTAACCGGCACCACAGGGCGATCAGATCCGGTTTTCTTCCACAGCTTCCACAGAGGCCAGAGGAGATGACAAGTAGTGTGTGTGTTGGGGGGGGGGGGGGGGGGGGGACGAGTAGGGGGGAGGGTGTTAAGGCTTGCCAGAAGAGAACTATCTTCTTCAGACACTATTCTCACGATGCGTCCCCCTCGCGCGTACTGGGGAGCTCTCCTCGCCATCCCGCCCCTAGCCCAAAGCCCCAGCGCCGGCCTCTGGGGAGCCGCATCTGGCCGTGCCACGCACGAGACCGTAAGCACCCGCCGCTTCTCACCGCGTGGCCCGCCCCCGCCGGCTCCCTGTCCCAGGGTCTCCCGGGGCGGCCAAATGGGGCGAGCGGCGAGTCTTCAGTCCCGGGTGCGGATATGCGATATATGCGATGGCAGTCGGGTGGAGGGCAGGCTTGCCCACCCGGGGGCAGGAAGCCGCCCCAGCAGGCACATGCTTCCTCCCCGCCAGCTCCGGCCCGGATGGAAGCCCCCCGGCGGGGCGGCGCCCGCGGTTCCCGCAGCCCTCCCGGCTTCCCGTGTCCCACCCGGGTTGCTTCTCACCTGTCCGAGGAGGTAGCGGCGACGCGCGAGGCTGCAGGCTGCGGCGATCCCGGCAGCGGCGGTGGCACCCGCGGCAGTGGCGGCGGCAGACAATGGAGGAGTGAAGGACAGACACATTGACATCGACCCACGGAGCCCGGCGCAGCCCCGCCTCCCGCGCCGCCCCGCCTCCCAGCCCGCCCCCGGCCCGGGCTGCACCACTCCCGGGAAAATGGTGGGGGCTTACAGAGACAGACAGGGAGGTCTGTACGCCCCGAGCAGCCGCGGCCGGACAAATATCATCTGAAAAGAGAATTTAAATGTTGCGTATGTCTAAATATGTGAACATGGCGGCAGTATGGGGGTGGGGAACGTGGAAGAGGAGTTTCATCTCCCCCTCTGATTTTCTCCGTTGGGTTTTTCCTGGCCCGGCTGCTCCAATGGGAGCCTCTCGCTGCTGCCTCCTGTAGCTCCTCCTCCCGGCCCGGCCAATGACGCGCAGGGGGCGGTGACTGTCGCTGGGCTAGCAGCGACCGACCGCTCAGCTCGCCCGAGCTCGCCCGCTGCTCGCCCGCTGCTCGCCCGCCGGTAGGAGGGAGGAGAGAATTCGAACGCTTCCGTGGTTGGCTATTCGGGGTCCTGGGTTTCGAGCTGCCCCAGTGCGGCTGGCGTTCCTGACGCGCGCACACATATCGTTTCTTCTTAATACTTTCAAAGAAACAGAATCATCTTCAAGCTGGCGGGAGCAATGGTTCATATAACGAAAGGCGAGCTGACCCAGGAGGAAAAGGAGCTGCTGGAAGTCATCGGGAAAGGTATGGGTGCTGGGCTGCGACCGGGCGCTGCCTGCCTGGTCTGGGGGAGTGGCGGAGCCCTGGAGGCGCCCCTGGCCGGACTGACCCTCCGCTGCTTTTCAGCGAGGTTGGCTGCCTCGCACCGGTTTGAAATAGCGTTTCTCTGCATGGTCTCGGACCGGTTGCGTGGGCGGAGAGGAGCGGAGCGGGAAGCACTGCTGGGACTCCAGCTGAGGTTGCAGAGGTCCGTCTCCCAAATCAGCTGTTGGAAACATACACGTTTCCAGGCCCCAGCTCACATTGTAATGAGCGACCTCGGTGTGTGGGTCCCTGGATGCACATTCTTCAAAACTCTCAAGGTGATTTTGACCACCGTCAGTCCGGGCAACAGTGGCCTCAGGTTCTTAGAAGGGTGTCTAAAGGGCCGTTTCGACTTCCGGAGGCCGAAAGATCTGGATCCTTTAGCTGTCCCCGCCCCCGCCTGGGGGGTGGAGGGAGCTCCTAAGAAGGGTTCTTTATAAGGGCACAGAAGTAGGTCGGTAAATCGCTTCATTGAGGGTTCTACATCCTGGCCTCCCCGGCTTCCTTCCAGAAGCTCCCGGCCCCCGCAGGAACCCGCAGGGAAGCGAAGAGGTTGCCTAGGCGTCCACGGCCGTCGGCGCACTTAGCACAGCATGGATCTTCTCAGCGAGTTCTTCTGTGCTTTCCCTTCCACTCCCCCAACGCCTGTCCCACTTCCGCCGCTCCGGGTGCTGGGGCGGGAGATGCAGGCCGCGGGGACGCGCCTGAAGCCCTCAGTTCCCGAGTGGACGCCCCAGAGGAGCTCCCTGCTGAGTTCCGTTACCCGGCAGGTGACAAGAGTGTGACTTCGTGGCTTCTCCTGCACGGTCACGGCTCGGGATGGGGATGCATGGGACTGCGGATATAGTTAATGTGGTTGATTGAAGCTCAAGAGTGAGATAGCCACATCTGACCTGGAATGGCAGAGAGGCCACTTACGACAGCATAAAGACTTCCCAGTGTCCAGTCTTGTTTCTGTTAAGCAGCCAGGGTCAAATCTGGATCCCCCAGAGACCATGGCAGATTTATTTTTCATGCTGACAAGGCAAGTCTAAATGTAAAAGAAAAATCGGATTTGAACCCAACAGGTGCTGATGAACGGATCCCACCTCATCTGATGTCAACAATTTCAAGTCAGTCACATCTACATTCATCATGACAAGAGTTCTTTGCCTAGAACTGTGTGTCCTGTAGTTGCTGCTTTTAATGTTTCTTCTGCATGGTCCTGGCCGACCTTTTTGACACTGCACTCTTTCTGTTTTTCCTGAGGCTCTGGGATTCCAGTCAGCAAACATGTAAGCCCCAGCTGTGTGCCAGGTACTTTGGTAGGCAAAAGGAAACAGGATCCACTCAAAATCCACCAGGGATGCACATTCTGCTTTTAAACAGAGCTATCAGTTTTTCAAAAGTGTAAACAAATTAACAGTTTTGTAAGGTGGGTTTCTGGAAGGGGCGGGTGGGGAGGGGGTGGAATCCTTGGAACATATTCCTAGGTGTACACCAGTTTTTATTTTAAAGGTGGTATGAAAGATAACTAATTAAGTTTAGTCTGGTTAGTGCTGTGATGTTTCTGGGCCCAAATGGAGCGTCAAGTTGCATTGGTTCACAGACAATGTGGTTCACCAATTTCATTGGCCCAACCCATGAGAATAACTGAGATGGACTTAGTCTGTGATGCATTCTTATCAAGGGAAGGTCCATGGGACATCTCTGTACTCTCAAAGAAAAATAATGGGAGATACGAGAAAATACCAACTATAGTCAGCCTTTATTGAATGTTGGTATGAGCTAGCGTAATTCTTAGCACTTTACAAGTGTTGATCCATTTAACCTTGATGAGCTAGGAACTGTTATTATTTTGTTATTTATTTTTCACACACACACACACACACACACACACACACACACACAGTGTGTGAGTTGGGGAGGGGCAGAGAGAGAGGCGGAGACACAGAATCCCAAGCAGGCTCCAGGCGCTGAGCTGTCAGCACAGAGCCAGACCTGGGGCTTGAACTCACAAACTGCGAGATCATGACCTGAGCCGAACAAAGTCCGACGCTTAACTGACTGATCCACCGAGGCATCATGAGCTAGGAATCCTACCACAATCATTTGCTGGTGATGTGGCCTTGGACACATTGCTTTTTCTGAGCTTCTGGTTCTACATGGTACCTACCCCACAACATTGCTAGAAGAATGCAACGACTTAGCGTCTGTAAAGCATTTAAAATGCTGTTTGTGTTGTCTGTTATTACGGTAAATGAATCGACAAGTTGGATAACTTGTCCAGTGTCACACAGGGAATAAGTGACAGAACAGAGAGATCATTTGGCCCGTAGTGCTAGAAATACGCTGGAGTTGAAAACAGACCAAACAAAAAATGATACCAATACCACAGCAGTCCTTACCATATTCACTTCTAGAGGCAATTTAATTTCAACAAAACATTATCATCTGTCAAGTTAAATTAATTTTAGTTTTAAATGTTACTGATTCCATAGTTTTGTGTGCATTTAATTTGAGAAATAACTTTTGGTTTATAGTTGAATAGAGTTCATAAACAAAGTTTATGTTTGTACTCGTAAGAATCATTTTTTTTTTTAAGTGGGCTGCTAGCATTCTTAATGTTTTTGCTTTTGTCTATGTTTTCCCTTTGATACATTTCTCAACCTGGAGAAGTACTAGATTAGTCAGCACTAGTACTTGGAACTGACAATAAATTTTCAGCCAAGTGTGACCTGCCATGTGGGCCAATCTCAAATAAACTCAGCACATTTTTGAGTATCCGTTTTAGGCCTGTCACTGCCCTCTAGAAGTTAAGCAGACTGCAAGTGAGACTTAAAATCCAGAGAGTACTGCGTGTTGCTTCTGGACACCTTTAGAACAATTTCTTCTTCAAGTGAATTCACTTGGTAGGTCATTTACAGGTTACCTATTTGTTAGAACACCCAGAAGAAGTTCCAGATAAAACCGGGAAGCTGTTTGGTATATACCATTTATATATTTCAGTTAATGATGGCATCCATTTTACAACTTTGAAGAAGAGAAAATTGAAATCACAGAAGCACATTTAATGGGCTTATATTAGGTGTAGATTGGCCCGTTTTTCTAAGTTCTGATATCTTTTTTGTTAAGCACTGAGGAAGCACTATTTCAAAATAAATAAAGTCTTCCTTTAAGAGTATAAACCAGAAGATCTTCAATCACTTATCTTGTTTGGTACTTAACAAGAAAGGAATGTATTTACTACTTTTTTTTTTTTTTTTTCACTGTTTGCATAAAAGGGGTTATGTAATAGTCTTGGACAATAAGGTGTATTTCACCAACGATATTGAAGTATAATGAAAGAACAATCAATGGTGCATATTTAAAGTATATTCCAGACCTTCTATATTTTCCTGCTGATGTTGTTAAGTAAGGAAGATCAAATTAGAAATCATCACAAGGTTTTCCTCTTGGGGTATTTTGCTCATCTATTTTCCAAAATCTGGAAGCCCAAACAGTTTGAAAAAAATTTTTCATCCCATTCCTTGCATTTCAGAAGGCTAACTGGTACTCAGTGATATGTGTGTGTATACCTCATCTTTTATTTACTTATTTTAAATTTCTCACTGACAGGCCAGATATAACTTAGATTGTTGGCCACTGGGCTAAGCATTTTATACAATTATTGACCTGTTCTCTCACGTGAGCCATAATCCCCAGATTCCCCCTAACATGTAGCATGCTTTGACAGGCTCACAGTCCCTATGGTGCTCTCCATTTACTGAGCAAACATCTCCTGATCAGATGGAAAATAATTTCAATTATTTTTCACTGGCTAATGGAAATCAATTGAAGCATCTTTCTTAAGTGAAATTAGGGTGCCGGAGTTTTTGTTCTGGTTTAATTCCTTTCTAAAGATGTGGCAGAAAGTCTCTGATGAGAAGCCCAGGTATGGCTAATGTCCCATGTAGAACTTGCTCACGTGCTTGAAGGCCTTCCTCACTCATTCTGTAGCCCCTCATCCAGTAGTACTAACTGTCCTCAGATGGAGTCCAGGGTGGGAAAAATGCACTGTTTACGAGGTAGCTGCTGTTGTAATCCAGAGACTTGTAGATCATTCGCCTGACACATTTCCCCAGCAGAGCTATTTCTCTGTCAATCTAAGAGACATTTCTCTGCCTGTCCCCTGTTGGTGTCAGACAACCAGATGACCTGCCTGCAGAGCAGGTCAGGGAGAAGGAAGCAGGCTGATCTTTATTCTGCATTCCACATTTAACTCTGGAAAACTAGCCGAATTTAGCATCTTCTTGAACTGTAATTTTCAGTTAAAAGAGAGAAATAACTCCTCACTGTGGGATTCTCCTTTTATGTCCTTTCTGGAGGAGAGGCTTATCTCAACCTTTCTTCCTGAGAACATTCAATTTCATTTGTCTCGTCCCTGTCAAACCAGAAATTTTTTGGCAGAACGAGTGGCTGACTGTTATTAATGATGATAATAGCAACATTCTCTCTTGCAACTACTTGCTTCTGTCAGTATGCCTTACAGAAGACTGGAAAAACCTGACAGTTGTGGCCCAATTATGGCTTATTTCCAAATGTACAAAGGACTAACCTTCAAGTTTAAGTTAGAGGACTTTCAGTATGAGAGCCTGATTATTAACCAAAAAGCACTTTTATATGGAACCAGGCTTTAAAGATATGTTTACTTAAGCATTTCTAAACCAAGAATTCTATTATAAGTATGTTGCCATCAATTCACAGGGCCTAGTGATGACAGAGAATATAAATACTGACTGTATTTTGAACTCCAGTTATTACATTGACTGGAATTTAAGCTTTAGATGGTGGGCTGGACTAGATGCCCTTTAAGATTTCAGTATTAAGAGTCTTATTTATGCTTTGTGGTTACTGTATCACTGCCAAAAAGAAAATATGGCCAATTTAATATACTCTAAGGTCAGTGGAAGTAAAAACAAGATGGGGCTATTTTAGTTACTATAACTCTGTTCTGGGTAATTACTTTGTGGGAAAAATACTATGTGTTGATGCTTTGTTTCTTAACAATCTAACCAGACTAGTTTTAGTTTTACACATAACCCTTTAAAATTTGTTTCCGTGGTGTTAGATTTTTTCTGTTATAATGATAAATAACTTTAGTTTACATTTTCTTCTTCAGTCTTCTTTTTTTCTTTTTTTTAAAGGTACTGTTCAAGAAGCAGGAACACTGTTAGCCAGCAAGAATGTCCGTGTCAACTGTTTGGATGAGGTAAAATTTAAATTTTTTTTTAATGTTTATTTTTGAGAGAGAAACAAAGTACGAGTGGAGGAGGTGCAAAGAGAGAGGGAGACACAGAATCCAAAGCAGGCTCCAGGCTCCGAGCTGTCAGCACAGAGCCCGACGCCAGATTCGAACCCACAGACCTGGAGATCATGACTTGAACCAAAGTCAGATGCTTAACCAACTGAGCCACCCAGGCGCCCGAGGTTAGGTAAAATTTAAAAAGCAGAATAAAGTGTTTTATTTTCTATGAGACTGGATAATATATAAAATACAGTAGTAGGAGTTCTTATCTAGCATTTGTGATTAAGTTATACTGATCTCTAAACCAAGTGTAAGCAGGCAGTTTACAAAATACAAATAAGCATGTAAAAACATGTTGAATTTTATTAATAATCAAATAAGTCCAAATGAAACCAAATCATATTATTTCTTGTAAAGTGTGGGAAACATTGGACTTTTTACATACTAATGGATTAGGTATAAATTGGCATCACATTCTGGAGAACATTTTAGAATATGTGCCATTTTTAAATGTACATACTTTTGATACAGCAATTCTACTTGTAGGGAAAGTTAACTGAACCTAACCTCAACTTTCTAGTATAGCTGCTTTCCAAAATAACTTTCTGCAATGAAGGCGATGTCTGTTCTGAGCTGTCTGATACCAGCCATTAGCCTTGGGTGGCTCGTGGCTACTTGATTATTCAGTGTGGTTCTAGTGCTGGAAAGTTTACATCACTTGCTCGTGCAGAAGGGGAAGGGGTTTTATTGATCCTTCCAGACATAGGTAGCAAAATTACTGTCAGACGAATTAAAGTTTCAAGCAAAAAATTTTAAAAATTTTTAAAAAGATGAAGACTCTCATAGATTAAATTAGTAATCCACCAAGAACATACTAGCCTTAGGTGTTCACTTTAAAGCTTATAACTTTGAGATTCATAGAGAAAAAGATAGAATTCAAAGGAGAAATTTGTAAAACTGCTGAAACACTTTGACAAACCACTAGATTAAGTAGAAAAAAAGTAGTACAGGGAAAAGAAAATTTGGATAACTAATTGACAGACAGTGTACTAAGATAGAAAAAAAAACAATAGTACATTTTCTTTTATATGGAACATTGATAAAAATTAGTCTGTGTTACACTATCTTATAAAGGAAATTTTAGCTAATTTCAAAGTTTACCTAATGCAGTAGTAGACATTACAAATAAACAAAAATATGATCTGAATAATAAAGCAACTTGAAAAATTAATTTTAACTGTCAGTAGTTCTTGGTTAAAAGAAGAAATAGAAGTAGGAATTGTCTACTATTTAAAACTGAGAACATTTATCAAAAGCTACTATTTATCAAAAGCTGTGGTATGTGGCCAAAGTGATATTCAGGGAAAATTTGCATTTGTCACATTTATCATCAATGCTATTATTATTATTATTATTATTATTATTATTATTATTATTTTGCAGCATTTATTGTACTTTCAACTTGTGTGGTATTCTGAGCTTTCAACTAAAAATTGTTTTAAAAGATTAGGGTATGCTCAGAGAATAAAAGGAGTGAATGAATGAATTAAAATATAAATAAACATTTAAAAAAGTCATCAGGCACAAGCAACAAAAGAAAAAAATTAAAATAAAAATGTTTGTGCTTCAAGGTATACCATTAAACAGTGAGAAGATAATCCCACAGAATGGTTCTACAAATCCTATCTGATAAGGGAATTGTAACTAGAAGCTATTATGAACTACAACTCAACAGTAAAAAAGACAAATAACACTATTAAAAACTGGACAAAGGATCTGAATAGATACTGTTCCAAAAGATACTCAAATGACCGATGTGCACATGAAAAAATGCTCAGTATGAGCTGCCCGGGAACTGCAAATCAAAACTGCAGTGAGATACCATGGGACACCTGCTGGGATGGCTATAATAAAAAAGATAAATAATAATAAGCATTGGTGAGGTTGTGAAGAAATGGGAATCCTCATTGATTGTTGGTGGGTAAATGGCACAGACAGTCTAGAAAACAGGTTGACCGTTCCTCCATTGATTAAACATAGAGTTTTCATATGGCCCAGCAATCCTAGGTGTATTTTCCTAAGAAAAATAAAGCATATGTCAACACAAAAACTTGCTCATGAATGTTTATAGCAGCATTATTCTTAATAGCCAAAGTTAGAAATAACCCAAATGTCCATCAGCTGATGAGCAGATAAACAAAATGTAGTATATCCGTACAGTGGAAAAGTCCTTCATAAAAAGGAGCGAAGGACTGGTAAATGCTACAACATGGATGAACCTTGAAAACATCTGCCAAGTCAAAGAAGCCCGTCACAGAATACTAAATATTATGATTCCATTTGTAGGAGCTGTCCAAAATAACAAATCCATAGGGACAGAAAGTAAATTAGTGGCTGCCTAGGGCTGGGTAGGAAGGTGGTGAGGTGTGGGGGGGGGGGGGGGGGTGGTCCCTGATAATGGATAGGTGGTTCCTTGTGGGGGAAATAAAAATATCCTAAAATTGATTGTGGTGATCCTTGCACAACCCTGCAAATATACTGAAAACTATTTGATTGTATGTATTAAATGGTGAATTTTATGGTATGTGAATTATGTATCTCAATAAAGCTGTTTAAAAAGGATAGGAAAAAAAACAAAGTTCTCAGCATAAGAACAAAATATTAGACACAGTCTGGAAAGTATGAGCCAGAAAATGATGTATATAAGTACCAAGAAAGTAAGAGAGAGTATAACTGCAGTTATAAAGGAAATTTTCATGTTTTTGTGTTGAAGCCAATATATATGAAAACCCATATAACAGTAACTTTATAGAAAAATAAAAATGAATATATTCATCTCATATAGAAGTAGAAAAACTAGAATAATTAAGGAAAATTTGTGTAAATATATTTAAATGCCAACCACTTCCTAAAGCTGCAAACCTGAGTATGCTTTCCAAAATGTTCAAGGACTTCTCATTTTACACAGATTGCAGTTCATAAAAAGATGGGAAGATACCCAACTCATTTGATAAGACTAGCATAACACTGATGCCAAAATAGGAAAAAGACCAAGAAAACCTTGGGCCCAATTCAGTTTATAACTCAGATAGAAAAACTCTAAGATACTAGCAAATTGATCCAGTAGTATGTCAAAATAATAATTAAATAATAACCAAGTAAGGTTTCTCCAAAAGTGATAGGATGGTTCAATTTAAGAGAATCTTTCAATATTATCCATTATATTACAGAATAAAAGAGAATCACCTATGATTATCTCAACGGATGCTATAATACCTTTGATAACATTTAGTGTCCATTGATGGTAAAAGCTCTTAACAGATTAGGATAGAATAGGTTTTTTTGGTAACTTGATAAAAGATTTGTGGAAACCTTCCCCAAACAGTAGCATCCTGCTTAATGTTAAAACATTAGACACACTTTCATATTTAATGGTAAAACCTTAGAAGCATGAGAATCAGGACAAGGAGATTCCTGAAGATTCTGTGAGCAAACTGCAGATACATTAGGCCTCCTTGGTGTTCCTTGAAGGCAATAATACCCTTTGCTCTCAAAGTTTCCGACTTGCATTCCCTTTACCTGGAGCAGTCTTCCCCTAGTTATTTAAATTCTTTGTGTCTTCACTCCCTCAGGAAGGTTTTGTTCAAATGCCACCTCCTTAGAGGGACATTTCTTAACTGTCCTTTTATTTAAAAATAATAATCTCTTTCTCTCTGGCATTCTGTTTGCCTCTTACTCAATGTTCTTTCCCTGTAGCACTTGTGTTACCCCTGCCTTATCACCTCAACTAAAATTTAAATGTCAGGGACTTAGACTGGAGGAGCATGGGATTTGTTCATTGCTATCCACAGTGCATAAATCTGTGTCTGACATATATTAAGCACTCAGTAAAGATAATACGTAGTAATCATTGCATTCGAAGTTTATAATTTTTTGTTCTAAGTTATTATAACCCTTAATAAAAAGAAAGAAAAGCTTAGTATAAATTATCACTTAACATGTTTGGCTTCTCTTACCTAGGGTCATCCAGGCCAGCACTGAAATCTGATATGGGAAAAGCATACGCTGTGTTACAGACATGACAAAGATAACAGGTTCAGAGATTGCACAGCAAATGATGTTTGGGTTTGCTCATTACCTCTTTGAAAAAAAGCTCTCATTGATTAGTTCTGAAAACCAATCCCTGTTACGAAGACCAATGATAAATAAGAAAGAGCAAAAATAAAGAAAAATTTAAAGGGAGAGAGAGAGAGAGAGAGAGCAGAAAAGGAGTATCAGGAAACAGGAAGGCAGTCAGGTAAATGGACAGAAGTGATCAGCAGAGAGGACAGTTAAAACACAAGCAGACATAAAAAAAGTGAAGACACTTTGCAATTGCAATGTAAGATTCAAAAACTTTGCACATCTCCTTTGTTCTTAAACATCTTTTCACACTGTGTTGAAAGCTGCTTTAGGGTTATGTATTTATTTATTTTAAATATATGGGGCAGTTCTGCGGTGTCAGACTATATTATAACCTTTACTTATACAATGGGATTGCTGTGTGATAAATCGCCTACCTGCCTGTACTGTGTCCTTCTTTTCCCCCAGGCTGCACCTAGCTTCTTATGTCTAGGTTATAGCATCCTACGGGGCTACCACCCTAGTCTTGCTTTGAATGCATTTTTGTCTTATTCTAAAGGTAATAACCATATAATTCATCCCCACTTCCTCAGAGCTGCCTCTGTGTAGTGAAATCCTGATTACCCATGCACACCTGAACCACTCCCAACCTTTAAATACCTCGTCCTTGTAGATACTCCCAACAAAGGGAGTCTTAACATTATAATCTTACCAGTTTTTTTATTGTTCTCAAGAAACATTGGCTACTCCTACTAAGATGTCTCTTGTACAGCCCCTTGAAAGGTCTCAGCCTTCGTATAATCCTTATATCAGTAGCACTTCTAGAATATTGATGGTTTGTGTTCATAATCATAGTGTGGACTCATAAAGAACAATTCAAATTATGTTGACATTCTAAGATTCACTACAGTAACAGATTCTACATTTTAATGTTTATTTATTTTTGAGACAGAGGGAGACAGAGTGTGAGTGGGGGAGGGGCAGAGAGAGAGAGGGAGACACAGAATCTGAAACAGGCTCCAGGCTCTGAGCTGTCAGCACAGAGCCCGATGCGGGGCTCGAACCCACGAACCGTGAGATCATGACCTGAGCCGAAGTCAGACCTTAACCAACTGAGCTACCCAGGCGCCCTCAGAGTCTACATTTTAGAGAAGTCTTCATCCAGAACAACTTTGAAATTCCAGCACTTAAAGAGTTTTCCTGGTTTGCTTTGAAAATCCACTTAGAGAACACCTTGCTCATTTATCTACCACGTAGCATCAGATACTCAGAACAAATAAGGCTGGATGTTTCGCTGGATATGCACAAAACATGCAGACTAAACAATGTAGTGTGAATATGACCAATCATTTTTTGATATTTATATTGTATATATGATCAAATCATATATATAATCAAAATGTAAATGTGGTTTGGGGTGTCATTTTAAAAATGATACTATTATAATATACATTTCCTGCATCTTGTTTTTCTCATTGGCAGTAATTCGTGGAAATTTCTCCAATTCGTTAGATACAGATGCAGTCAAGAGGTTCACGATTACTCTTTTCGTGGTTATGATTTACAAGTGGATACAACATGCTTTATTCAACTTTCTCATTGATAGGCATTCTGATTGTTTGAGATGTTTTTGTTTTCATGTTTATGCATTTGTATCCGTTCGTTCATTTGTTTCTCCAGTAGCTAAGTATGTGTGGTAGAGATGTGAACCCTGATGATCTAGGTTCTTGTGCCTCCCTGGCCATTTTACTGGTTATGTGAGGTTGAGCAAATTTCTTTGAAACTATTTGCTAATAAAAAATTATCATATCAGATAACAAAACTCTTATTTTTCCTCAGTAGTTTATGAAAGATCCAAGTGAGAAAGTCAACATAAAAGTACTTTATGAGTTTATTAATTCATGTTTCTTTTATCTTTTTAGTTTAATTTCAGGAGTTGTTCATAGGAGAAAAGGTAAATAAATATAATTAATACTTTTTCCCTTTTTGTTACAGAATGGAATGACTCCTCTAATGCACGCTGCATATAAAGGAAAACTTGATATGTGCAGATTACTTCTGCGACATGGAGCTGATGTAAATTGTCATCAGCATGAACATGGATACACAGCCCTCATGTTTGCTGCACTTTCTGGTGACGTTTTAGAATTTATTCTAATGTATCAGTGTCAGTCACCTATGCAAAATTTTTATAAGTACATAGATACTTTTAAATTACATGCTTTTTTATTATAGTAATTTTAAGGTCAATTCTTACAGGAAAGGTGGGAATTGGTTCTTGAAAGGTTTTAATGTATAAAGTATGTTAAATAGTTAATTTGGTGATATGTTTCTTTGCTTATTTAAATCAGCTGATTGTATGGACAATATATTTTGTGTAGAGTTAAGGAGTTGGATCATTATTCTTTCAAGTGAATTCCATTAACGTTCTGTATCTTTGTATGTTGAAGTAATATGAAAACTTCTTTGGTCTCTTGAAAAAATAGCTGCTATGTTAGAGCTGTCTGTTTGCTTCACTGACATTTATGTCCTAAATATGCTGATCCAGTTAGAAACTTACTCTGATTTGTGAATAAAGACAATTGGGAAATATTTACAATTAAGTGGAGTCATCTGTATTTGTAGGTGTTTTTGTTTTTGTTTTTGTTTTTGTTTTTTTAAGAAAAGGAAGATATAATACTCTCATACCTTAAAAACAGTAATCTATATTTTTATAATCCTGGAAGAGGAAAGCATTTCTGGAGAAGGGGTGGGGATAGTTTAATAGATGATGGGGATTAAGGAATGCCCTTGATGTGATGAGCGCTGGGTGTTGTATGGAAGTGATGAATCACCAAATTCTATACCTGAGACTAATATTGCACTGTATGTTAACTAGCTTGAATTTAAATAAAAACTTGAAGGGGAAAAAAGAAGGAAAGCCTTTCTAAGTGTGATATAGAAAATATAGAATATAAAAAGGACAACATTGGCCAACTTGGTTATATATAATCTTAACATTTCCAAATAGAGAATATACCAATGTATAAAGTACAAATGAAAAACTGAGGAAAATGTTCATTACATATCTTAAAGGGTCATCTCATTATGTAGCAGGAGCTCTCATAAATCATATAGAAACAAGTACTGCAATAGAAAATTGGACAGAAAATTGAACAGAGAACAAAAGACATAGAGCTGGCCCATAAGGATATAAAATATTTCTACCAATTAGCAAAGAAATGCAGTTGGAAAAATAAATGATCATTTGTCACTCACTGTATTGGCAGAGGTTAAGGAAGAGTGATCATGTCCAGCGTCAGCATAGGGACTTCTCTGCACTGTTTTGGCATATGCACATCTGCCCAACCTGCTAGAAGCCAGCCTGGCAAAATGCCTTTAAAATAGGCATAACTTTGATTCTGCAGTGTTTTCCAGGAACTGTTCTATCCTGCAGCAATTAATGGAAAATGCTGGTCACTAAGTATAGTCCATAATAGGAAAATATCTGTAATGATTACATTAGCAATAGAATGCAAATAGAATAAAAGCAAATGATAGACCGTCACCTGTTGTATCATTATTCCAGGGCCTGTGGATGTGAGGATTGGGATGGATTAGTAGTAGATATTAAGGGGAGATTTTTCATTTTATCACTCTTTGTTGTTGATATTTTTTGTTTCTTTTCACTTTATACGTTATCAGTAAAAAAAATACATTTTGTTAAAAAAAAAAGTGATACTCAGTTCTATACCATCTTTGTATTCCCTGATGTTTTTCCCCCAAAATGAGGTTAATCTCTATATGGGTTTTTGTATTATTTTACTCTTTACTCTGGTTATGATTTACATTTCAGAGAAAATGAAAATATTCACAAGATAGAAACCTAAAACTAAATGAGGAAAAAGGGTACAGATCATTTGAAGGAGGTGTTTTCAGTTGGGCATTTCCTTAATATTAACAGATACGTCCCCTTCTAACGTCAGGTAACAAAGACATCACGTGGGTAATGTTGGAAGCTGGTGCTGAGACAGATGTTGTCAACTCTGTAGGAAGAACAGCAGCTCAGATGGCAGCCTTTGTGGGTGAGTTTGTACGGCATTTTTTAATTAGGTTGTATCCAAAATGTCCTCCGTGAAGAAATAGCACTTCGCTTCTCAGAGTACAAATAGTGTCATGTTTAGTTTTAAAAGAGCAAAATGTTTACACTTTTTTGGGTTTTGTCTAACTTAATGAAACGTCCAGTGACCCTTTGGAGAAAATGAGCAAGCTATCTTGAATTTCCACCTTGTGAGATACAAAGAATAGTGGGGCCATTTTAGTTGTAGTTAAATGCTTTGATGACTGTATCTTATTTCTTTAAGGAAGTAGTTTAACCTAAAGTCAAGAACATGAACTGTGAAGTCAACAGTCCTCAATTGAAATCCTGGCTGTGCCAGTCAGTAGCAGGTTACTTAATTATTCTGACCTTTACTTTATCCATTGTAGCATGGTTCCTGGTTATTAAAAGGATTAAATGAGATGTTGACTTCCGGAGCTTTACGGGTAGCACTAAATAGGTGTCATCAGTTACTGTTGCTAATAAAAATTGCAACAATGCAGTTTTTTCATAGAAAGGAGATTAATAATAGTGTAATATATAGCTGTTTCATTTTCATGCTCATCAAGCACAAACTTTTATTGTGTTGTGCCCAGTATTTCTTGGTATATTAATCCTGTTACTGGACATAATATGAGGGGTTTGGAAGAGAGTGACGTGAATATTTGGTCATTGGTGTTTTAGTCCAACTGAGTTAGCAGTTAAGGAAAGTCAAAAAATAGACAAGCAAATATATAAACCTCTGATTTATTGGGAATGCAGCAGTGACCTTATAGGACTGATAAGTCATTAAACAAATAATTATTGTTTGCAACCTATATACCAAGCATCACTGTAGGTGCTTGGGATACAGTGGTGAATGAAACAGAGGCTCTTCATGTGTTCAGGCAGTTGGAGGCTAATAGCAATGACAACCATTGTGAAATTATACTTCAAGGCACAGCTTAAGGGTTTCATAGAAATACGTCAAATAGAGGGATCTTGTATCCTCTTCCAAGGGGGTTTTGAGAGAAATTACATTTAAGCCATGGAAATTAGTCTCGTACAGGAGGGCAACAACTGTGTTTTGTTAAATTTTGTTACTAAATTATCTCAAAACGCTAATAGTACCTACCAGTGATTAAGTCAGGTAGTCACTGAGTCAGCTCTGTGAGAGCGAATATCCTTATTTTATCTCAACTTCAGGAGGATTTAAGTATGGTCTTGCAGTACAAACTTCAGAGAAATATTTATCTCCCACAGTTAGAGTCTCCCTGGTTGCCCCCAGCTTACCACTAGGCTCATTTTGAGGGTGTCAGTACAAAGGGAAAATAAGACTCATCTAGGAAGCTTGGTTCTCATATTTTAGTTCACGTCTGCTGCTAATTCATTACAAGATCATGGGCACATCGCTTCTCTGCAGGACTCAGTTTTCTGATCTGTGCCCTGAGGACTAGCAGTTAGATGAAATGAGGTTCTACTGAACTCCCAGTTTTCATCATGTCCACGATGTAGCAAATGAGAACGCAGACAAAGTTTCAGTAACTTTCCTCAGGTCACAGGGCTGGAAGTGGAGAGGCCTCTTTTTTCACACATGAATACGATGCTCTTTTACTTGCCTTTCTCTTAACACCACTAGATCCATAGAAATCTAAGGTAGAAATTGTCCCCAGTCCCATCCTAAAATAAGAGAATTGTTTGCATTCCATTTGAATCTCATAGACGAGAATTAAACCCTTTTGGTCTACACGATATTTTCCATTATAGGTAGTCTTTTTAAAAAGTCATCCACCCCCTCTTACTGTCCTCAAGCGGAATGGTTTGTATCAATATGTGCACGCATATGAATGATTTTTATCTTTTAAAAAAGAAAAATCTTTTAAAAAAGATTTATCTTACAAATATATTTCTTATAACTTGTTTCCTTCACTTACTAGTATGCCATGGAAGTCCCTCTCATCTCGGTGGATATAAATTCAGTTATCTCCACTGAATTTATGTCATATTCCATATGATTCAGACGTACCACAGTGCATTTGGCTGTCCCCTACTGATAGTTTTTAAAAATCATTTCACTACAAATAATGTAATAATTATCCTTGGTCATATATATTTTACACGACAGTGCTATAATACCTATAACACATACTCTCAGAAGTAAAAGGGCTGAGACGCAGGGTATGTATTTTTAATTTCAGTGTAAGTCTAGATTGTCTTTTAAAAAAGGGCATAACAGTTCACATTCTTATTTTTTTATTAAAAAATTAAAAAATTAATTTTTTTAAATTTACATTTATTAATTTTTGAGAGACATAGAGTGCATTTGGGGGAGGGGCAGAGAGAGAGAAGGAGACACAGAATCCAAAGTAGACTCCAGGCTCTGAGCAAGCTGTCAGCACAGAGTGGGGCTCGAACAAACTGTGAGATCATGACCTGAGCCAAAATCAAGACTTGTACGCTTAACTGACTGACCCACCCAGGTGCCCCATGATTCACATTCTTTTTTTTTTTTTCTTTAAAGTTCGTTTATTTTTCAGACAGAGACAGAGTGTGAGCATGGGTGGGGTAGAGAGAGGGAGACACAGAATCTTAAGCCGACTCCAGGCTCAGAGCTGTCAGCCCAGAGCCTGTTGCAGGGCTCGAACTCATGAACTGCGAGATCATGACCTGAGCCACGGTTGGACGCTTAACCAACTGAGCCACCCAGATGCACCCGCCCCCCCACGCGCCACACACATACAGTTCACATTCTATGAACATCTTCATCAGAACTGGGTGTTTTCACTTTTTTGCCAATCTGGTAGTTGAAAAGATGGTATATTGTAAATTTACATTCCCCTCATTATTCACGAAATTAAGTTATTTTCTGCTGTTGGTCATTTCTATTTCTCTTTTCTGTGGACGCTCATACTCATTACTTATTTATCCTTTGGGTTGTCTTTTTCTTACTGTTTTGAGGAGCTTTATGTGTATTACGGATGCTAACCCTTTTTCTATAAAATGTATTTCAAATAGTTATATTTCCTTCTTTTGACTTTATGGGAACTTTTGCCATAGAAAATTTATTTTTAAGTAATCATAGTTTTTCTTTTATAGTTTCCGTGGTTCTTGTCTTGTCAGAAGAGTTCTTAAATATGGGTTAGTTGAGGATTCTCCTAAATGCCCTTCAATTTTTTTTTTTTTTTTTTTTTTTGTACTTTCAAAATTTAATTCTTTAGAGTTTATTTCCCCCTGGATATGTAGTTAATTGTGATAGCACCACTTACTAAACCACCCAGCATTTTCCCACTAAATTGTAATACCACTTTTGTGGTAAGTTAATTTCTCTTATATACTGGTATCTATTTCTGGGCCCCATATTCTCTTCTACAGGCCTGCTTGTCACTCTCTGTGTCAATACCATATTGTTTGATCACATTGACTTTAAACCACTTGTTCCCTTCAGGTCTTCCCGTTTGAATACCTTCCTCTGTCCCCCCATTTTTTTGGTTCTTCTTGGACTTTTATTAAATAGTTATATAATTATTTTCAGAGAATTGACCACTGTATGATAAGACATGCTATTCAATCGCATGGTATGCTGATATATTGATTTTTGTGTATGTGTGTGTGTTTTAGAACTTATTTTTGGTACCTTAATAATATTCATTAGATTCCCTCAGATCAGTTCTTTCTTTTAAATGAAACTCCATTCTTCTAAAATTTACTTCTAGGTAATTTGTAGTTATTGCCCATATTGTAAGGAGAATTCCCACCACCACTGACTGCCACACTCTGTCATTTCTAGCTGGTTATGGATAATAAGGAGAAAGCTATTGATTTCTGTATTTTTCTTGTCATTTTTATTAGAGTCTCCTGGGTTTTATAGCTGTTCAATTGCATTTATTTTCTGTTTGAATTTGCTTCAGGCTTCAAAGTAAGAAGCAATAATAGTAGTGAAAATTGACATGTCTAGGTTTTTTTTTTCCTGTTTTTAATGGTAATATTTTTAGCTCTTCCCTTTTTATGAAATTGCTAGTAGTTTTATTGGTACAGAATCTACTAATACACTTTTTCATATATTATAACCATTCTTGATTCATTTTTGTTTTTTTGCCTTTGTCAATAACCTCTTTGCTGATCTCTTTATTTTCCATCTTTATTATTTCATTTTAGTAGTGTAACTACTTCTATACCTGTATGTTTATAAACCCATGTAGGTGTGCTCTGTTCTCTAACCCAGAATGAGATATTCTTTCTTTTAACAGGTATTCAGCTTATGCATATTTATGGTTACTGATAAACTTGACTACGTACCTCCTCTTTTACCACGTTTTTACACTTTGTTTTACTTGGTGGTTTTGTGTGCGTGTGCATGTGTGCATGTGTGTGTGTGTGTGTGTGTGTGTGTGCGTGTGTGTGTGTGTGTGTGTGTGCTTAATGTGACTGGCCTGGTCATGTTAGAGTACACTTATTTCTTCTTTTATTAACTTGAAAGATCAAGAATGCTTTCCCATTCCACTAATTCTTACTTTCCTATTCACGACACTCCCAGTAAAACCCATATTTGTTGGTTATTTAAAAACAAGAACATGGGAATGCAAGCTGGTGCAGCCACTCTGGAAAGCTGTATGGAGGGTTCCTCAAAAAACTAAAAATAGAACTACCCTATGACCCACCAATTTCACTACTAGGCATTTATACACAGGATACAAGTGTGCTGTTTCGAAGGGACACATGCACCCCCCATGTTTATAGCAGCACTATCAACAATAGCCAAAGTATGGAAAGAGCCCAAATGTCCATCGACGGATGAAGGGATAAAGAAGATGTGGTATATATGTGTGTATATATATACATGTATATATATATACACACACACATATATATATACACACACGCACACATACAATGGAGTATTACTCGGCAATCAAAAAGAATGAAATCTTGCCATTTGAAACTGTGTACATGGAACTGAAGGGTATTATGCTAAGTGAAATTAGTCAGAGAAAGACAAAAATCATATGACTTCACTCATATGAGGACTTCAAGAGACAAAACAGATGAACAAAAGGGAAGGGAAACAAAAATAATATAAAAACAGGGAGGGGGACAAAATAGAAGAGACTCATAAATATGGAGAACAAACTGAGGGTTACTGGAGGGGTTGTGGGAGGGGAGATGGGCTAAATGGATAAGGGGCATTAGGGAATCTACTCCAGAAATCATCGTTGCACTCTATGCTAACTAATTTGGATGTAAATTTTAAAAAATAAAAAATAAAATTAAAAAAAAAGAGCCAGGCAAGGAAAACAAACAAACAAACAAAGAAACAAGAACAAAATTTTCCTCTATGTCCCACCCCCAAGAAACTGTATTTGCCCATTTAGCAATTCGAACATGAGAAAATACTTCTAAACTCATTGATTTCTCTACTTTCTCTGTTTTGCCTTATCAGGCCTGGGACTTTCCTTTCCTCCTCCACCACTGCCACCAGCTGTGGACTTTGCTGAGGGAGTTTAGTATTTTTAGTCCCGATATGTAATTAGAGTGTCATTCAAAGTGTGTTACTTCTCTTCCAGTAATCCTCAGAGTCAACTCATGCTGCCTCCACCCATTATTCAGACTAGCCATCTCTGCTACCAGGCGTTCTCCACTCCTCTCCCCTCCCCCCTAGCTCCATCTGGAGCTCTCTGTGTTCTCATTTAGGTTTGGGCTATAGGACCTTCTGGGATGGTTTGTAGGCTGAATCTGGTTTGAAACATATCATAACAGAAATTCTCTTTCTCTCTGAAATGTGAGTCATCCCTGGGTAGTTTCATGGTTCTTGTATCACTGTGCTTTTCCCTCAGTCATTTGTAGAACTCCCTTCACACTTTCCTACGTACTTATAAATGAGAATTTATTTTCCTTAGTAAACTTTCCATATATCATTCTGGAAGTGTGTTTTGAATTTCAGCCTATCCTAGAAAATAAAACATTTTACTAAGATGTGTTTAGTTGTGTGTGTGTGTGTGTGTGTGTGTGTGTGTGTGTGTGTGTTCTCAGTAATCCTTCCTAAGACTGACTCAGTGACCCTATTCAATCAGGAAGACTTAAGTCTAGTGATAGTAATTCTGGCCCCAGATTATACACTGCCCCCCCTGCCCGCCCCCAGCATATATTTTCTGTAGTGATAGTACTGTTTTATTTGTATTTACTCAGAATTTATAAATTAAATACCAGTAAAACTAAATATTTGTTTTGGTTATAAGTATATACATCACTCTAATATAAATTATTAGCAGATTATTTAAAATAAAATATCAAAATAATGTAAGCACTACCTAAAATGTAAAAAAGATTAATGCTGAAAATATTATTATTTTGTCCTTCTTACAAAGATGGAAGCTCAAGAAGCCTCTCTATTCCTGTGACTGTGTCATTGATACATAGCTGGTATTTTTAATGTACCAATATTGCCAACTGCTCACAGGGACTGTCCTGACTCTATTAGTTGAGAGGCTGATGAGAACACATAGTAACAAGCTAATTCTCTATTTACCCGACTTTTTCCTCTTCAACTTTTTCTCTGTCGATTTTAAGGTTTTTAGGAGGTAATTTTAGAACTTTTTTTGTTTTTTTAAGTAGCAATACCCATCTTTTTATTGAAGCTGGATATAGACTGCCTTTTAAGGAAGGATTGTAGTTTGCCTTCATCTTGTCTGGTTTCTTTCTGCACAGTTGTAAATTTCCACATGCGGTGACCAGTGTTAATTTTGATGCCGACATGTTCATGTCCTGCTTGTACATTTGCTTGATGGACTGTTTCTGTCTTTCCCTCCGTGAATATTGTGGAGGTAGAGATGATCATTTGCTAAACAGAGCACCTCATGTTTCTAATATATCCTATTACTGTTTGACATCCCCTCAAGGTACATATATTGGAGCTTTTTGAATAAAAGAAAGAAAGAGGGAGAGAGAGAGAAAGAAACAAACACACAAACAAACAAACAAACCCTGGTGTTTGGGTACTTAAGAACAGCACTGAATACCAAAAAGGAGATTGTGGTCACTGCTAAAATTTCCCTTCAAATCAGGGACATGTTCGTCTATCATTTGTTTAATCTTTAAGTCTCGATCCATTTCTCTTTTTCTTTCTGGGACTTGTGTTATTTTTCACTACTACGTTTCTCGATCTGCCCTTCAGCTCTCGTCTCTTCCATAATGATTACCATTTCCTAATTTTTCTGTTTGGAGACATTTCATCTACTTCATCTTCTGCATTACTATTTTAGTCCTCACTACTATACTGGGTTACCTGTTTGAGTTTGTGTGTTAATTTTAAAGTTTTGAATCTTTCTGCAATCCGCGAGACTTCACATTTTGTACTCGATCTGCTTGATTTGAGTGTTCTCGTTTGGTGATTAGGGGTATGGTTTGGTGCTGGTTTGGGTCAGTGGTCGTGGTTGTAAGTGCACTTCCCACGAAAGAAGCCATCTGGTGGAGGCAGCACATAGTCTTCATGTTGCTGGATCCCTGCAGGAACTTTGCTCTGTATCTCCTAGGCAGCGAGGTAAAGCTGGAGGGTTGTGGAGCAGTGAAGAGAAGAGCCACTATCTCTATACCCGTGGGCCCACGGTCAACAAACTGGAAGATATTTTGTCCTCACTCAAGCAGACGCTGCCAGGACCATGCATAAGCTGGGCAGGGGCCACCCAGACCACTCTCCCAGAGCCCTGGTGCCCTGGGCCCACTTCCCAGGACTTTCTGCTGCTGGTCCCTCCCACCTCAGCAGGCAGAGAAGAGGAAGAAGTCTCTCCTCCAGAGATCCCGGAAGAGTCTGCACCTACAGCTGTGCCCTGCGAGGTTCTGGCTGCTTGCCCAGAGTGGCCTCTTCCCCGCCCCAGAGAGTTAGTGGTGAGGGAGCCTGGGAAGGAGAGGCAACAGGAACACACATTCAGGCTACCAGCTTCTCCAGGGACAGTTTTGGTTTCATAGAACCAGTTTTACCTCTAGAGATGGCTTAGAGAAGTGGCATAGGGATCTATAAGAAGCTGTAGAGCGGATTCCAGGCTGCGCCGGCAAAAGCTTTTCCTCTAATTATATTCACAAAGAGGCCAAGCTTTTCTCAAATTCAAGGGAAGGGGAGATAACAACAACAACAACAACAACAATAATAATAATAATAATAATAATAATAATCTATATAGAGTGAATTTACATTCTGTGTGAAGAAAGCCAGATGTGATTAGGGAAGAATGACCATCATTTCTGTAAGGGTGGAAGAAGAGACATTTAAATAGAATAAAAAACAAACAACTTTTAATCTTTTTTTTTTTTAATGTTTTATTTATTTGTTTTTGAGAGAGAGAGAGAGCACAAGCAGGGGAAGGATAGAGAGAGAAAGGGAGACACAGAATCTGAACCAGGCTCCAGACTCCCAAGTGGTCAGCTCAGAGCCAGATGCAGGGCTTGAACTCACGAATTGCAAGATCATGCAACACCCGGTTGCCCCCAAAACAACTTTTAAAAAATATTTAGGGTCAATTATAAATTGAACTCCCCCCCCCTTTTTTTTTGTAGTCTCCATAATCTTCCTATGTACTGTGCATTGTGTCTTTATAAGGAGATTATGTCTTGACCTCACAAAACATGCTTATAAATGTTCCTCAAAACATTTTACCTCTCCTTCTCCTCTTCTACTCTCTTTTCTTGAAAATGAAAGACGTTAATGCATGGTTACTTCACAAGAACACAGCAACATACTTAATAAAAAATTGGAAAATGTCCTATTTTGAATAATAAAATAACAGATTTCCTATTTTTCTGTTAAAAGGTCAACATGATTGTGTGACTATAATCAACAATTTCTTTCCCCGAGAGAGACTGGATTATTACACGAAACCCCAGGGACTGGATAAAGAGCCAAAACTGCCTCCAAAATTGGCAGGCCCACTGCACAAAATTATTACCACGACAAATCTTCATCCTGTCAAGGTAGCATAGTGTTTTTTATCTTCGCTTTTCATTTAAATATTGCTTCGGAGTTGAAACTTCTCTTGGTTATATAAGATCATTGGGCTTTGCCAGTGTAGAGCTTGTGATGGAGCTCTGTTGTTCAGTTGGTACAGTGAAGGAGTGTTCTTGGTTTAAACCTGAGAGTGAGGGACACAGGCTAGGGCAGGAGGAGAAGCTAGGCAAGGAGGTGGGTTCAGCTGAAGCATACTTTCCACCTCATCTCACGGCAGCTCTGGACTGTTAATGGTTCCAGAGGGGCAAGGGAGTCAGGCTTTTGTATCACTCAGTTGCCAGTGCCGGAAACTTGTTCCCAGAGGGAAAGGACAGCCTCCCAGCTACTGCCAAGGACAATGGCTTCCTATGGATGAAGGCAGTTCCCTGGAGAAGGAGGCAGCTCTGAGCCCATTGCAGCCAGCACACCCAGGAACTGAGGCTTAGTACACAGGCTGCTAAAAGGACCTCAGTGGGGCACCAACAGCATCTATTACAGTAAAGATCCTTCCAGGAAATGTTCTGAAATATAATCATGAGCACATTTTTTTAAAAAATATTTTTATTTTATTTTTTTGAGAGAGAGACAGAGTGTGAGTTGGGGAGGGGCAGAGAGAGAGGGAGACACAGAATCCCAAGCAGGCTCCAGGCTCTGAGCTGTCAGCACAGAGCCTGACACAGGGCTCAAACTTACGGACTGTGACATCATGACCTGAGCTGAAGTCGGACGCTTAACCGACTGAGCCACCCAGGCGCCTCAGTCATGACCACATATTTTAATGCAAGTAGCTATTTGATGCCTTTAAATAATATAGTTCTTCCAGAATTAGTTAAATCACAATAGATTTTCAGACTCTTTAGAACAACCCAGAAGTTCACATGGCTTACCTGAGAAACTTTAAGAGCCATTCTGAACTACTGTCTCTAATATTTTCTTCATAGTTTACATACAGACTTTTTTATTTGTTTAAAAAATGCATTTTTAAATTTAATTAATTAATTTTTTCATAAATCAATCCACATGAGCATAATTTTCTCAGTGAATCATTATAGAAAACTCTGTGTGCCACAGTGATGCTGTCCTTTTTCAAATTTCAGTGATCTGTATCTTCATTTATAGCGTATAGATTTGATAGTAATTCAGAACTGTTTGGTGAGCAAGACGACAAATTGGATAAAAAATTAATAACATTAGTACAAAATGTTATTATAAATGCAGTGAATTAGATGTCCTTTAAAGTCTATTTTGGTGAATCTGTGGAACATACTGAACACCATTAAAATAAGCGGGCAGTTTGCATAAAGTAACTCTTTTAAAGACTGACACTTACCTGAAGATATAAGTTCCAAATTATATGTAATATTATTACTTTATTGATGTTTCCCTTTGCATACAGACTTTGAAGCTCAAGAAACAAACTTACAAAACATAGCTGCCATCTGCCTTCCTTCTTCAATTGTTGTACTTAATATTCTGAAAGAACCCCAGGAGGTAACACTTGTGATCCTAAGTGGGCAAAAACAGAAATTCAGCCACAAATCGTATGTTTGTATTTATGGTGGAGATTAAGTGGAACTTAGAATTTAACTTCTAGAAAATACGTAGCCCTTCTGTAACGATGGGTTTTTTTCCCTCCCAGCACACGCAGGCAAAGAGATAAGTCCCATGTAGGAGCTCCTCCTCGTCCGTGGCGCTCTTTTTCTTAGCGGTGGTGCAGGCTAGGGTAGGAAGACAAGATTTTTCCTAGGATATAGCATTTCTCCACATGGAGAATGTGTGCGGTTTTACAAGGCCCTCCAGCCTGAACATTATGGGATCTTCTGGTTTAGACTGATTTGAAGAAGTTCCCTGTATTTTTCTGATTCACTGTCTTTTATATCTGTTTCTACCCCTTGAGACTGCAGTAATCTCAATAAATGGGAATAATTGAGTCTGTGGAGTAATTTTTTTTTAGTGTTTATTTATTTTTGAGAGAGAGAGAGAGAGACAGAGCATGAGTAGGGATGGGGCAGAGAGAGAGGGAGACACAGAATTTGAAGCAGGCTCCAGGTTCCGAGCTGTCAGCACAGAGCTTGATGCAGGGCTTGAACTCACAAACCATGAGATCATGACCTGAGCCGAAGTCAGACGCTTAACCGTCCGAGCCACCCAGGCGCCCCTGTGGAGTAATTTTTGATATTTATATGTAACCCAGTCTCTTCGGGTTAAATGTTTTAGTAGTTACTGTTCTTTAATGATCTTTATTACTTTTTCTTTTTTTAAATTTTTACTTCTTATTCTTCTTTTTTTTTTTTTTTTTTTTTTTGAGAAAGAGAGTGCATGCCCGTGCACACGAGCACGGGAGAGGCAGAGAGAGGGGGAGAGAGAATCTTAAGCAGGCTCCACACTGACAGCGTGTGCACTCTCTCTCAAAATATTTTTTTTTAAAACTAAATAAATATAAAAGTGCATACTTGAATAAATTAGAGTAAGGGTATATTTATACAGGCAATAAATTGTAAACATATATGAACTGAAATAGCCTACATTATATATTTTTTAGTACATTTGGTCTTAAAAGAGATTATTCTGTAATTATAGTACCTTCCTTCAAACCACACCTTGCTTTTTGTAGCTATAAATGATCTATTCACTTGGAAACCTCCCCGCCCACTTTGAATAAAAGTTGTGCAGTTGCTATCGTGGTGGCTTATTTTCATTGCTTTCCCCTTTTCAAGTCAGCAGGGGTCTTCTTGAAGTGTATTATAAAAAGGTAACTAACAGCCATTGTATAGAGTTACAGACCTTTTGAAATCACAGAGAGCCTCCTTGATACACAATTCACCCTTTCACTGCGGTGCACTTAACATAGCTGCCTGTGCGTCAAGGTTAAGTGGCTCCTGTAGCGATATGGATGTTTGTTTTCAACAGGGACTTGGAGAATTGTGCTGATGCTCAGAATACAGAGGTTATACAGGAGAAAAACAGAATCACAGGAAAAATGACAACAGAATTGAGCAGAGTCTCTAAATGGTCAGGAGACAGATGTACATAACTTTTTAAGGCCAGAATTGTTGGTATTTTTTTTAAAAGAAAAATAAAAAGAATTCAGAATGTCACTGTATAAACATATTCTTACATTCTTTGGGAGATGAGATATATCTGGCTTTTATGCTTAATGGAATATATTTATTCCTCCTCAGTAATTAATAATGAGATTTTCTTTATAATGGATTACTTTATAATGCTCAAAAGATTAAAGGAAGGAAACTAGTTCAAATAATATTTTTTTGTGTTTATAAAATGTTTCAGTAAGCTCATAGAGCTATGGTTATGTCTTTTTTTTTTTTTTTTTTTGAGTACGGTGGTATATATTACAAAGTAAATAAAGCCTAATATTTTCATAAAAGGAAAAAATGAATCTGGGTTCTAAGAATTTTTAAACAAGGTTTTATTTATAAGTTTAAGATCCTATGTTTTGATTATAAACGCTTCATGCAAAAATATACAACAGTTTCAAGTGAGTGCACTTGACAGTAGAAATACATGTAATTAACAAGCCTTCTCTGCCAAAAGTTAATTTTTGATACATGTTATTATGTAAGTTGTCAGCAAATTTACCAACCGGACTTCTCCTTATACTTATTTCATGAACTTTCTTTTATTATTGAGTGCTATATTTTAAGTAAAATATTATATTATATACCAATCTAGTAGTGTCAAAAATAAGTTCAAATCATATTTTAATTTCACAAGAACACTTAATCTATGTTAAATTTCTAATTAGGCTAGGCATGGGATTTATGTAAGTTAACAAATTATCTTCGTATCTGAAGAAAAGGATCTAATACATGAAATCTGCTTTCTGTGATTACTTGATATTTACATTACCCAAGATAGGTATTTAGTTGTAACAAAGGTTAGCAAATACTGACTTTTTGCTATGTGTGTACAATTGTGCCCATGTTACACATGTGTTTGCATTACTGTTATGTCCCCATGGATGTTTACATCTGTCCTGTGCAGACCTACTTCAGGTAATCTAGCCTATAACAAAGCCAGTAAAAAAAAAAATAAATAAAAAAAAAAACCAAACTCCTCATTACACTGATTTTGGACTTAATTTATATACATATATGAGAAGTGTGGGACTCATAATGCATCAAATTTGATAACTCTCTAGTATTCCTCCTTTTAAAGCTATTATTGCTTTGACCTATTCTCATTACCATAGAAGATTAGAAGCATATCATAAAAATTTCCACAGAGAAATGTAGTTAATTGGAAAGTAATACACTTTTTATTTTTAGACTGCTTCTTGTGAAAATCTCATTTCTTTATAATTAATAAGAATTAATGAGAATTATAGTACTCCTAACCATGAAATTCTAAAGCTCAGTAATGTTAGCTAAAAGTAGTGATTACTTGGTGATTTGATTCTGTATATAAAGGATATGTGAATATGCCACTTTTATCTTTGGTAGAAGTGCTTTTAACCGAGAATCTAAAATCATCTGCGTGGCGTACTAACACCCTGGTTTAGCTGGATGGCAGATCACGTGATAACTTAGATATAAAGAGCTCAAGAGATGTCACGATGCTACGGTCCTCTGTATTAGTTTCATAACTTTGATCATTGGCAGTTGGCATTCTAATTTGAATTAACATAGTAAACATATGACCCTGAGAAAGACATTATTTGGTAATCTATTGAAATCAACCCAAACTGACTGCCTAATTTTGTACATGGAAAAATCTCTCATGGAATTTCTTCTTTTTTTTTTTTTCTCATGGAATTTCTAAGCTCACTGTAATTTCTTCTAGATCGTGATGCTTATAAATGAGAATCCTCTACTGGCAGAAGAAACAGCTCTGAATAAATGCTACAAGGTGATGGATTTGATTTGTGAGAAATGTATGAAGCAGAGAGACATGAATGAAGTGTTGGCTATGAAAATGCACTACATCAGCTGTATCTTTCAGAAATGCATTAACTTTTTAAAAGATGGAGAGAATAAACTGGACACTCTCATCAAAAGGTACTGGGTTTTTTTTGTTTTTTTACCATGTCATATGTAGAACATGCTCAAATGGATAATGAATTATTATGTGAAGCCTCATTATGGATTAAAACATTAAGCCATTTAGCAGCAGTCGTTACTGTTGGGCTCACATTTAGTCTGTAAGAAACGAAAGACGATGTTACATTTAGACTGAGTGGTTATTCAGTTCTGTACTTTCTACAGTGATGCTTTTGTTATCCCCAGTTTACAGGTGAGGAATCTGAAGTTCGGAGAAGTTAAGTAGTGTGTGTAAGATGTAGAAGGTAGCCCAAGTCCAGCTTTGACGATGGGTACACCGTGCCGTAGGTTCCTGGTCCGGATTCGCCGTGGCCCTCAGTGTACCTCCGTTACTGAATCTGCGAGATCTGTGTGTTATCCTTGTTCTCTGAACCACCAGGGATCAAATTCCCTTACAGTCACACTGAGAAAAGTGAACTGTGTCAGAAGGGTGTAACTTCATGAGAATTCTCGCTCTTTGTACAAATAACTGGCATGGTAATGAGTAACTAGCTAACCTGATCATGACAGTTAGTGTGTTTTATGGCAGGGGGTGCTTTTATAAATACGGCTCGGGGCCCATAAACCTGATAAGGCCTAGCTTAGCATGCAGCTAGAAGAGCAGTTTGAATTAAGTCTGTCATCACGACTTGAAGAGACAATGAAAATCTGAAGTAGAAAAGAAGAAACTACGAAAAGTTCATGGGTTTGGCTGTGAGGAAATGCTTAGGGATCAAACTCCAGTTATTTTGTTAAAAAAATATCTTACAGCTTGCTAAGAGGCCGAGCTTCTGATGGCTTTCCGGTATACCAAGAAAAGATCATAAGAGAAAGTATCCGAAAATTTCCTTACTGTGAAGCGACACTCCTCCAGCAACTGGTGCGAAGTATTGCTCCTGTTGAAATTGTAAGCCTCCTCACGGTCACTTAGTTAACTCTACCAGTAAGACCTAATTACTGTATTTTGAACAATTAAAGGCAAGTTCTCTTTAGCATTAATTTATTGTTTATTTGATAGATAAACCAGTACAAAGTCCCACGCTAGATGAAAGGAGGAACTGATTGTCTAGGTTGACGGTTTCTGGTCGTGGGGGATGTGAAGGGATGGTCACGGGGAAGCTGGTTGTATGTCTTCATAAACAATCTCAAAGTGTGTCCCAGCTTCTGAGATTCTACCTTAATGCCTCTGATTATAAATTTTCCATACTTAACAAAATTCTGTTTTTACTTCCCAGCTGTAGGAAGTAAAATTTAACTTCATTGCCTGTTTTTTTTTGTATTTATTTTTTAAAGTTTATTTATTTCAAGAGAGAGACAGAGAGAGAGCATGAGGAGGAGAGGGATAGAGAAAGAGGGAGTGAGAGAGAATCCCAAGCGGGCTCCTCACTGTCAGTGTTGAGCCCGATGCAGGGCTCGATCTCATGAAACGTGAAATCATGACCTGAGCTAAACTCAAGAAATGGACGCTCAACCAGTTGAGCCACCCAGATGCCCCACTATCTGTTCTTTAAATTATTTATTGCCCTTTTGTTATATATTTATTTACGTATTTCATAAGACACTCCCTGGCTTCCTTATTGTGAACAGATTTCTGTTCACCATATCTGCACTAGTCATGCTTTTATATATTTCAATCAAAGCCTCATCAGCCTTTGTCTACTTGGTAAGAAATTGGTCCTGACACTGGTCACATCCATGGCTTCCTCCCTCCCTCTGGCAATGTTGGTTCTCCCCCGCCTTCTCTAGTCTGTCCCATCCTTCTCAATGTGAAAAATAAGGACAAGTCAGGGTGCTTATTTATAAGGGTACCAGGTGCTCCTTTATACATTAGGAATTCATGTATTCAGAACCATGAGATAGGAAAGATCTGAAGAGACCAGATGATTTCATGAAGTTCATGCATTGATTTATCCCTGATCTCCATGATTTCGTGTAGAGAATTTTTACCTTTACTTTTTAATATATGTGGTTATTTGGTATTCAGACTTTTGGAAGATTAAGGTTAGCAAATTATGGGGGTGGTTCATCAATTATGAATGTGCTTTTGTTCACATATTAAACTCCACCTAACCATTAATTAAATTGATAGGGTTTATTTATTTGCATATACTCAGAACCATATCAGGGAGGCAGACCTGATATGTCACAGTGGCTCAAAAATGGATTCCCACTTTTCAACCCAATATCCTTTAATGTTTTTTAACCTTTATTTTAATTTTTTTGAGAGACAGAGACAGAGCGCAAGCCAGGAAGGGGCAGAGAGAGGGATACAGAATCCAAAGTAGGCTCCAAGCTCTGAGCTGTCAGCACAGAGCCTGATGAGGTGCTCAAACCTACAAACTGTGAGGTCATGACCTGAGCTGAAGTCAGATGCTTCACCAGCTGAGCTACCCAGGTGCTCCTCCACCCAATATTCTTTAGCCATAGAGATTATCGTACACATGCTTATGACCTCAGGGTTGCAAGGCATCAGTTGCTGTTCCGCCAAGCTCACGTTTTTATCCCATTAAGGCAGGAAGAGGAAAGGGGTCTGTAGCTAGAAAACAAGGTCTCCCAGAAACCCACTGCCTGTGCGATGTGACCACTCTTAGGTTCGCAGGTTGTCTGGGGAAATGAGTGGTTTTAGCTGATCTAAACCCTGCTGCTCTGAACAAAATTTTGCTTCTCTTAGTGAAGAAGTTGGGGGAATGGATATCAGAGAACCTACTAGCACTGCCTGCCATGTGGCGTTTTCAACATTAACAAGTGGTAGACGACATTACACGTTCAAAGGGGAAAACGGCAAAACTAACAGGAGCCGAGAGTACTTTAAAAAAAGTCAAAGCAGACCAACGTGGGGTTCAACAATTCATTGTAGTTCTGTATCGTGTAATAATGTTAGAGTTTATGCAGTACAGTTATTAATGTATATCCTAGCGATCTGAGTTATTGAGAAAAGGTTTATTAATAAAGATAGTGGGGCACCTGGGTGGCTCAGTCGGTTAAGGATCCAACTCTTGACTTCGGCTCAGGTCATGATCTCGTGGTTCATGAGTTGGAGCCCTGCGTCGGGCTCTCCACTGACAGCACAGAGCTTGCTTGGGGTTCCTTCTGTCCCTCTCTCTCTGCTCCTTCTCCCCACCTCAAAATAAATAAACAGACTTAAAAAATAAAGATAAGATAGTATGAAATGCATTTTACACTTGATCTTAGCCAAAAGGCCGAGAAGCGATATATGAAATGCATTTTAAAACATTTTTCTCTTTAAAAATTGTTGTTCTTCCAGAATTATATATTCTCTCTGGGAAACTATATTTATCTGGAATGCTGGTAGTTGTGAATGTCCCGCGTAGCCACTGTTTACTACCTAAGGGGTTTTGTTAAACTGGCAAGTTTACAAGCCTCTGAAGCAATGCTAATCTTTTCCTGTACAACGGTAACTCTCAGGGTTGCCTGCCACGTCACCTACGGCACTTTCTGCCCACGTGGGTGCCTGGGCCCTCCTGCAGAGGTTTTCATCCCCTCTGCCTCCTGTGGCTCTTGGCTTCTTCCTGTCACAAATCCCAGCAGGAAGTTTGAGGCATAGCTACATTTAAGAAGTGTTGAGTCCGCATTGTAACAGAGTATACTTTTAAAGAAGTTTGGCTTTTGTAATTGACAAAATATATTTTAACTTCTGGAAGACTAGCTAATGTCTCAGTTCTTACAGGCTGTGTTGAGTGTTTGTTTTTAAGTTGAATATCTTTCCATGAGATGAACTCTGGTACCTAAACAAATTTGTACTTAACAAAGTGGATGACAAGGTTGTGTATAACAAGAAAGTTCCTGTCCCCCCAGCAGTGACAAGAAAGGTTCCGTGACGTTGTCTAGCTGTACCATCAATTTTTTTTCTCAAGCAATAATTCACACTAATAGCCGTGCTCTTGTAACATAGGTAAAGGCTGTGTCACGTATAGCCTTATTGACTTTGTCTCTTGTGTGCCTGCTTCTGGACAACATTGTTTATGGAGTATCGTCTCCGTAGTCTTCCCATGTTGATTTGATCTGATTTGATTTGATTTATCTAAAGTTGGCAAGGTGCAGCGAGAGAGGGAGAGAAAACCCAAACAGGCTCCACTCTGTCAGCACAGAGCCCAAGGTGGGGCTCGATATCATGAACCGTGAGGTCATGACCTGAGCTGAAACCAAGAGTCAGATGGGTAACCAGCCGAGCTTCCCAGGCACCCCTCCATGGTGATTTTAAAGTGTATTTTTCTCTTCTTCATGCCTACTCTAGGGTTCTGATCCCACTGCATTCTCTGTACTTACCCAAGCCATCACTGGTCAGGTGGGTTTTGTGGATGTCGAATTTTGCACAACCTGTGGAGAAAAGGGAGCAAGTAAAAGATGTTCTGTATGCAAGATGGTAAGAATGAAGTTCTTTGAAGTTCACTGATTTGGTTTAGGTTTCATATCCGAATTGATAAACTGAGTTTTAATATTCTACATACAGTGATTGACGTTAGTTTTCTAATAGACTCTAATATAGTATAAATTCTATGCATCTCATCCTTTTTTTTTTTTTTTTTTTAAATTTTTAATGTTTGTTTATTTTTGAGACAGAGAGAGACAGAGCATGAACAGGGGAGGGTCAGAGAGTGAGGGAGACACAGAATCTGAAACAGGCTCCGGGCTCCGAGCTGTCAGCACAGAGCCCGATGCGGGGCTCGAACCCACGGACCGCGAGATCATGACCTGGACCGAAGTCGGACACTCAACCGACTGAGCCACCCAGGCGCCCCTATGCATCTCATCCTTAAAAGTAGTTCTGGGAGAGAAGTATGGGAGAAATGTAGTTCTGTGCCTTATCTTCTCTCAAACTTCCATATTGCCACAGCTTCAGTGCTGACCACCTCCAAGAAAAAGAATGCAAGAGAGTGAATACAAAAAAGATAATCCATAAGGGATTGAGGCTGGTGCAGACCTGAGAACCTAAAGTAGGACAGTTCATAGATATGCAATCTCGGCTCTTCTGATGGCGGCTTAACTGCAGTCTCTCCATCATGTCTTCTATGTAAAACTACAACTCCCTTCTTACTGCCACCGATCTTTAAGCTCTCTGGACTGTATTACCCACTTCTGTCAGAATGAACTTTGAAAGGGCATATCTAACCGGGTTCTTCTCCTCACAGATACTACCTGCAAGCATTCATCTGTGCATTCACTTTACACTGTCCATTAAATCAAGTTCCTATTGTTTTTAAGGTTGAAATTCTTCAGCATATTAATAACATTCATCACATTTTGCTTTAACCTACTTCTCCGCTTCATCTCTTTTAATTACTTCTTTGGACCTTGGTTTCTTTATATGTGAAATGGGGTTAGCGTTGTAAGAATTTATTGAGACCATCTATATTGGTTAACTGTTGCTGCATATAAAACCCTCCAAAATTCAGTACTTAAAATGCAGTAATTTGCTAATTTCCCATGTTGGCGGTTGGCTGAGATGGGCTGAGAGGGGCTGGGACACTTTTTCTCCATGTGTCTCTTATCCTCCTTAGACCAGCAGGCGGCCCGAGCCATCTCATAATGATGGCAGAAGTAAAAGAGGGCAGGTGAAAACACATGAGGTCTCCTGAAGTCTAGCCTTGAAATTGTCATGCTCTCTCATTCCTTTGGCCAAAGCAAGTCACATGGCCAAATTGTAAACTCAGTTCTTCCCTTCATTAAAAAGAACTTTGAAGTCTCATGGGAAAATGTAAACATGCAGGGAAAAATTAAGAATTGGGACCAGTGAAACAGTCTCCAGTATGTGTCATCTATTTATAAGGGCCTCGCACAGTGCTTGGCATAGAATCTTACAAAACTCTAAGGTCCATTTGCACAAACTTCTTGCTGTTCCTTGAGCATATAATTCATTTCCCTTCCTCTATTTTTGTACAAGATAATCTGCCTGGAATGCTTCTTTCCCATTCCTCTGTTGACTGACTTCCTTCATTTAGAGGGAGTCACTGCTTCCTCTGTGCTCCTGTTGCTATTACTACACTTACTAGGATATAAATCATGTTGTTGAGTGTCTGCCTTCCTCCACGCTGCCCTATCCAGCTCTTTCTCAACCTACCTTCTTCTGAGATAACTATATCTCCCTTGTCATAGTACTGTATCATTTCTGACACATAGTAGGTTCTTTTTTAAAACAAATTTTTCAATTGTTTATTTATTTTTGAGAGAGAAGTAGAAAGCAAGCAGGGGAGGGGCAGAGAGAGAGGGAGACAGAGTCCCAAACAGGCTTGAACGCGGGGCTTGAACTCACAAACTGTGAGATCGTGACCTGAGCTGAAACCAAGAGTCGGACGCTTCACTGACTGAGCCACCCAGGTGTCCCCACATAGTAGGTTCTTAGTAAATCACTTGTTGGAGTCTTTGGTAGACTGTTCGTTGTATATCCATTATTGTTATAAAGCATGAGCTAAAAATTACAAATCTAAATTAGTGTACCTTATGGTTTTAAAAGAAAGCATACCAAACAGCATTTTTACAGCATAGTTGTTGGTTTAGTGTTATAGTTGGAATATCATGCAGTCACAGCTCTTGAAATGAAATAAACTTAATTGTTTTCAGGTAATATACTGTGATCAAACTTGTCAGAAAACGCACTGGTTTGCACATAAGAAAATCTGTAAGAATCTAAAGGACATTTATGAAAAACAACAATTGGAAGCTGCCAAAGAAAAGAGTGAAGAGGAAAACAGTACGTATATAAAAAGCAAGCTCATGGAGAAGAGGAATGATATTATTAATATTAACACAGGGCACCAAGGGACGGAGTATTCTCTGGGGACTGAGGAAACTTGGAGTTGACCAGCATAAGAATCACACTTAAATTTGTCCCTACTTTGGGTTGCTGGGATAATGTCTAGAATATGGTTAGCCTAGAAGTCCCTGGAAAACAAAGAGGTACAGAATTTTAAGGAATAGGGTTTATTCCATATTCTACATTTGGACTCAGGAGTGTACCCTGCAACAACAGGACTTTAAGTGAGTATTCACTTATCCTCTACTCACAAAGGATTTTAAGGTCTTCGACTAAGGAAATAATTACATTTCCCCTAATGGCTACCCACAGATTTTAAGGTTGGGAACCTTTAATTTTTTAAATTAAATTACAAAGCTGTAGGTGAAATTACAGAGCAAATTTATAAATTACAGATTACATCGCAGACCTACTGTACAGATTAGGTTTCTATAAGTGTCTGGGCATAGAGTTCCCTATTATTTTTTTCTCTCCCTCCCTCGTGAAGTATATGACTCATTTTCATCAGAAACAGTGAGTTGCTTCAGCAATGGTTCACAGACCGTAGTGGAAAACAACATCCACTCTATGCCCCACCCCTGAAAATATATCATACGTTCTGGGGAGCGCATCTAGTTTGAAAAAGTGGCCCAGGTGTCTCGGATACAAAACACTTCCCCCTCCACCCCTTAAAAAGCTGTACTGCCTTTACCACTTGCTTGAGAAACACTGTTAGTAGGATTGAATGATGTGCACAAAATGAAATTTAATTTATATAAATAAATTGTTACGAGAACAGCCAGGCTTTCTGCCACGCTTTCTCGTGTCTTCTGGACCAAACTTCTGTATGCTCTGTTTGGAGGGCAGAGGATAGCAGCTGGTCTCGTACCAGACGAGCAAGAGAGTAAGACTGTCAGGAAGCATGGGAATTCCCAGTTGCGAAGCATCAGCAGGTGCCATATGCTTTTCTAAATGTCTCACGCACCTCTACTTCCCACCAGGGTAGGATAGCCTTTATTATCCCCCACTTTACAGATGAGGAAACAACCTCGTACAGGCCATCACCTACCCAAAGACATCAAGGTAATTCACGGCAAAGCTGTATTTAAATGAAGATTTTATCAGATGCCAGACAACCATTTAGATTTCAAGGCCCGGCTGTGGAGCCAGAGGCCCGGGTCCAAATTCTGGTTTGCTCCTTCACTCTGAGTTGCCAAACCCTTCTCTTCTCAGTTTCCCCATTTGTAAAAGTCATGATAATGATAATAGAGATAATTTACCTCACATGGCTATTGGGAGGATTAAATAATTTAATACACGGAAAGCACTTAGAAGAGTGACCGACATGTGGTAGGAACAACAAAATGACTTTTTTTTTTTGTTTTGGTCAGATGGCAAACTTGATGTCAATTCTAATTGTGTTAATGAAGAGCAGCCAGAGGCCGAAACGGGAACTTCCCAAGAGGATTGTAACCCCAAAGAGTCTGTAGAAGGGGAGGAAGAACGTCCTCAGAGTGAAGTTGGGTTGGAAGGCTTGCAGGATGCTCCTGCAGGTCCACAGGCATCTGAGGAGTAAAAGCCAGAGCCAGCACCAGTGTGGATGGTTCGTACCCTGGCAGGTAGCTGGAAATCTCATGCGACTGTATCCTCACTGCCTCGTGATACCTGCATGGCACCATGGCAGGATTCCATGTTTCCTAGAATAGACGCTTTCAAGCAAAGCTCTGTCTACCATGCCCTAATTTCCTCGTGCTCTCTGTACTGTCATTGGACCGATACCACAAGGGAAAAATTTTTATTTCAAACTATAGAAGAAACATTTTTATTCCCTTTCTGAGGCCAGCTTCCCTGCAATTGTTCTCAAAGCAAAATACATCCCTTAAAGAAGAAATAAAATATAGGCTGTGGGGAACAAAGGACCCAGCAGAATAGGTGTAGGAGAGAGATTTTCAGGAAGGAAGGATTTTTTAGCCACTGAGACGGGTAGTTAGATGAATCATAATTTATATGCGAGTAAGATGAATATAAATAGCATTTACAATAGTGAAGCCCTGCTTATTAAGATGCAATGAAATGAAGAAAAGTTGTATGTTACAGGATCTGTCCCAGTTCAACCCATTGTAGTTTTATATAGGAATTATCCTGAGCAGTCTGAACTTTATATAGTTCCTGTGGTGACGTTGTATATACAGTATTTGTACCTTCAGAAATGTTAAATCTCCCAGAAGGAACGAAGGCATAGCCACAGTTATCTCAGCATGTGCTTTAAAAAGGATATTTCATGAAATGTTTGATTCAATAATGGCTAAACATAGTGTGTCCGCAGTTATGAAACTAATTCACGTGCCATATTCCACTTGAAAGGCTTTTATCTTCCCGTAAGCTTTTCATGTGGCTCTTCCTGTCCAGAAACTGATTTATAACTGTCACTTTTAGAATGTCCCGGCACCGGTTTTTAGCTTACACAGTACCGAAGCAGGCTAAGGTGTGATAGCCAAAGACAGTGCCGTGTTTCAGAGTTTCTTGTGATGATTGTAAAATAAATTGTGCCTACTGTATAACCAACTCTACACCTTGTTTCCTGGTTTATTGCTGTCAAGGGGTGGGAAATATTAAAGAAATAATAGAGGACTTAATTTTAGGAATTTCAGCAAATACTAGAGAACAACGTAATAAGTATTTTAATGTGCACAAATGCAAATCACAGTGACTAAAATTCCCACCTCACTTCACTGATCACATTCTTCTATCTTGCTGGTTCTCCTCTTACACCGAATGACTTTTCTCCCAGTCCCAGTACTACACCTGCACTCCCGCTACCATGCTGTTCCCGGAGGACTTCTTGGGGGCAAATTCAGTGTGAAGGGTTAACTGGTTGGGAATCAGGCAGACTGCACCTAAACTTGCCAGTCATGACAAGCCTCCCTTCCCTTGTCAAGGCACCTCGTCTGCGCACTGAGAAACATTCCGCTTTGACTCGTGTGATAGTCCTCCTAGGCTCTGTTCTCCCACCAATCTGTTTTATACCTGTGTTATCTGATTGTTTTTTCGTGTGTGTTGTCGCCATTTTGTGTTACCATTACGATGCCTGTCTTCGGATAACATGGAGGGTTGTGAAAAAGCAGGAGGAAATAGGAAAATCGAGAGATGTGGCGTTGTAGAGGTACCTTTTCCCTTCATTGAAGTGAATGCTAACATGAATCAACTCTAACACCGCTACAACCCCCAGTGGACAAAGAAGACTTCAGGTATAAGCCATGTCAACATGAAAATTTTCCATAGATGTGATTCAGGGAAGAGGTGGTCAGAAGATGGAGTTTAAGACACAATGGGGTTGGTTCTGATTATAATCCCTTCCTTTGTCATACTTCAATCTCAGAGTGATATTTCCAATTAAGATAGGTGGTCATCCAGTTCATTTTTTTTAAACCGTGTTGAATTACTTTTAATATGCTATGAAGAAACTTCTCAAACAAAAATATGACCTAAAGGATTAAGATAGTCTTATTATTCCAATATGTTTCATACCTAGAGCTGATGTAATAGAATATTGGTCAGCGGGTTTACTAGGAAACTGGATTTTGCTTTTTGATTCAATAGGTGATAACAGTAGTTAACACTGAAAGTTACTCTATCCCTGAAGTTATCGTTTTTAATCTTTATAACAAGCCTGTAAATTAGACTTTATAACAAGCCTGTAAATTAGACTTTATTTTAAGCCCCATAGCACAGACAAGGAAGAGGTCAATTAACTTATCCAAAAGAACAGAGCTGGAACTCATCCAGGTCTCCAGTTCTGACCACTCCATTATATACTTTTACTATGTTACCTTTGCTGTAGTATCTCTGCAGATATAAGATAATAGAGCTCTGAAGGCAGGCCATTATTTTATAGGATTTAATGAATATTTTCCAGGATCTTTAAAACATGACTGATTTTAGTCATCTATCACGTACATGGGTTTACTTGAATTTTAATATTACTGGGTACTGAACTTCATAGAAATTCTTCAAGTAGATATTCCTTTTTTTTTTTTTCCTAAGTAGGTATTCTTGCAGTGTTTTTATCTTCTCAGGATCCCATCTCACCTGCATCTGAAGCCAATGAGTGCCCTTCTTGAGTGGGAGCTTGTACATCTTCCAATCCAGGTGTTTTTATGGTTGCTACTGGTAGCCGTGACCTGCTTCTTTGACCACACCCAGGCCAATCAGAGCACTTCCTAGAGGTTTTACATTCCTGAAGCTGAAGAGGGGAGGCTTTTTTTTGTGTTTTGTTTCTCTCTTACAACAGTGATTAAATACAGGGATTCAATTCCAGAACTGTGCTGACATGTGGAGGCACCTGAGAGAATACAGCTATTGAACACACCCAAGCTGGCAAGGGATAGAGGGAGGGAATGCTGTTTGAGCTGTTGAATCCACTGAGTTCTGGCAGTCTACACTGGGCTTACATGGTTTGGTTACATGAGCAAATTTCCCATTTGGATATCTATAATTTAAAACCAAAGAATTCTTACTAATACATTTGTGACAAGTGGAAGACAAATGAGACCAAATTTTTAAAGTTAAGTGCATATAAATAGAGCTAAAAGGAAAATGAAGTCATATAACTTAAAATTTTGAAATTTATATGCTCTTAGAACATACAATAGCAGTTCAAGGTTTTTGATTTTTGTTTTTTGTTTTCTTAACAGTTCAAGTTTGGAATTAAATCATGGTTATCATTTTGGTTGGAAAGGAAACCACCAATGCAAGGTGTTTTTCTTTATGAATGTTTTTTCTAGGAAAACTCATTTGCTTGAAATTGTATAGAAATTAGTGCATATTTATATAAATTGTGATAATACTAAAGCATTATTTACATAGATAAAAAGCAATATCTTAATTTAGTAAAAAACAAATTTCTTCTTCTCATAATTCCTTCAGCAGATAAATAGGAGATTTCTTTTCCTCTAAAAGGTAATTCTGGCCTAGTTTATAGGGCTGTTTTTTGGAATCCTTTAAGGACTTTCATGAATACATGAAGGCATCTTTTGAATAAAAGCCAAATCATAATTTGTCTAGAATGAATCAGGTAGCTACATAACTGACCAATTCAAGGCAATGTATCTAGATAATTCATAAACTAATATGGAACCACTTAATTCCAGGATGATTTGACATGGGTAAGATTTAAATGTGAAAAAAAATGATCATTCTCTGAAAAAAACCATGAGAAAATTCTTAATGACTGCCTGGAAGGAGGCCTTCGTAAATAGGATCCTAAACCCAGAAGCCATAAAAGGAAACAAATACAGCTACACTTAAAACATAACCTGAACACTTCTGCCTCTGGAGAGGTAGAGTAGACATACTTTTCTCTATTCCTTCTGCTAAGTAAAACTAAAATCCCTAGATATGATACATCAAACATAAATAAGAAGACTTCTCCATAAGGTGGAGAAAGAAGGCAGACTGGCTGGGGACCTCAAGAGCCAGGCAGTGACATTCAGTTTGTTCTCTTGAGATTTTTTTTTTTTTTTTTTTTTTGCCTCATATATCCCAGTTTTGATGCTGAAGAAGCTGGCAACATGGAAATACCAACACTAAAAATAAAAAGTCCCTAAAAAGGCCTACTGGCCTGCCTTGTAGATTTGTGACTCAAGACTGCAACATCAACTCATTCTTGAATTTCTAGTCTACCTAGGCCTGCCCTACAAATTTTGGATTTGTCAGCTCCTAAAATGGCATGAACCAAGTCCTTGAATCTCTCTCTCTCTGTCCCCCCTTCTCTCTCTCTCTCTCTCTCTCTCTTTCTCTCACAATATATATATAGGATATATATAGGATATAGATATATATAGGATATATATACATACAGTTTCTGTGGAAAGTTTCTTTGGAGAGCCCTAATGCACCAGGTGTCTTACTTTGGGCAGTTATATAACAAATAACCTGTATATAACATGTATATAACAATAAACATGTATATTTCTCACAGTTCTGGAGGCCAGAAGAGATCAGAGTGCCAGCATGGTCAAGTTTTTGGTGAGTACCCTCTTCCTGGTCTACAGAGGGCCATCTTCTTACTCTGTCCTCACATGGTGGAGATAGGGTAGCCAGCTCTCTGTCCTCTTAAAAGGGCACTAGTCCCCTTCATGAGGGCTCTACTCTCATGACCAAACTACCTCCCAAAGGCCCCATCTCCAGATACCATCATGTTGAGGGGTAGGTTTCAATATACAAATTGGGGGGGGGGGGGGAGGAGGTGGGGACACATTCACTCTGACATCAGATAGAGTTCATAAAGGACACAGCTGCTCCGGGGATAAGAATAACCATTAGATCAAGCACTGACTTTGAGAAAGCTACTCTACCTAACACCTTACATCCATTTATGTAACTTAATACTTGAGATTTAATGAGTTAACTATGATTACCATTTTAAATAAGAGGAAATGAAAGCTTACAGAAGTTAGCTAACTTGTCCAAATGACGACTAGTAAGTGGAAGAGCTAAACTGGGTCTGATTCCAGAGCTGCAGCTTTTAGCCGCTTCCCTATCTACATCTATATAATATTTTCTCTTTCCTGGTCATGAGAGCTCCTGACGGATCCTAATATACTTTTGACCCACATCAGCTTGCATGTTCTCTTTTGCTTAAAACAAAGAATTTAATACCCTCTCAACTGTGTGTTCCATTTTGATAGAGTTTTAGGTTACCTCAGTAAGGATCATGTCTTTTATTTTGTGTTTCTGCCTAAATGGTGTTTTATTACAGTCACATCCATTCAGTAGCCCTTCATTACTGAATAAAAAACATTGAGGAGTGCATTTTAAAGCAAATCTTTTTCTTCATACAAATGAGACATCTTTCCATTAGTTCCTTAAAAAGGAGATTAAGTAAAATTTGCTAGCCATATTTTTGTAATTGGAATAATTTTTTCATCCTTTTCAGTTGCTTGCAGGATTAAAAATAAAATATCAGGCTCCATATTTTTTTTTACAATTCTTTCAGTAGTTAACCTGGAGATTACAATATCTCATCTTAAAGTTACTGCAATCTATTCAAAATTAATACTGCTTATGCAGTTTATGGGCCAGCTTAAATCGGATCCCAAATGTACCATTTTCATCATGAAATAGGTTGCTGTTCTGCCTGCTCAACATTATTGCTTAGTGGGTCTGATAGTGCTCCACTTCTGATGAGTAACGTTAGTCAGAGTTCCCTGATGTTCTTTGATCAGATTCTTAGTACTAGGATGGATGCAGTAGCATGCCTAAAACTGCTATTTGAACAATTACTAGCTCTCTGCTGAAGGTGGTATGGCCTTATTCAAGAACCTTTTGAGGCTGCACTGTGACTTTCTTAGAGTTTGCCAGACTTCACAAATCATCCTTACCTATCATAAATACTTTCAGCACCATGGATTATACCAAGTTATTCTGTTACCTGTTGCTGTATCAAGGACGCTTAAATTACACTGAAATCGATCAGCTGGAAGCATTAATAATCATTATCTCATATAGTTTCTGTAGGCCGGAAACCCAGGAGCAGCTTAACTGAGTGGTTCTGGCTTGGGGTTTCTCAGGAGGGTGTGGTGCAGCTCTTGGCCAGGGCTGCAGTCATCTGAAGGTTTAATTAGATCTGGGGAATCTGCTCTCAGGATGGCTCTTTCTTATGGTTGTTGACAATAGGCCTCAGTCTCTCACTGGCTTTTTGAAGTTGACCTCAGTTCCTCACCATTGAGCCTCTCCAGAGGATTGTGTAAGTGTCCTCATGACGTGGTAGCTGGCTTCTTGCAGAAGTGATCCAGGAGAGACAACAAGAGAACATTTCAGCTCTTACCACAACCAAATCTTGTAAGCCATGCACTATAACTTTTGTCTTGCACCACTCGTCTACATCAATGCCCAAATCTCTGGTTTTTCTTTCCCCCAAGTATAACCCTCTGCCAAGGATCATGGCTGAATTTTCAGATTCTGGCTTTGTACAGAATCCTAAGTGCCCACAGGGGAAAGGAGGTTACAGATTCTCAAGGACGGTTCACTATTCCCGCTAGGGCTTTTGTCCCTTGCCTATTTTGATTTCAGCCCCACCTATAGTGTCCCACTGCGGTGGTGTCTCAGCACCACCAGATAGGAGGAAATGTCACTCTGCTCTTTGTAAGCTTTGATCTAGCTCTTTAGCTTAGCTGGGGAAAACCAGCAATGCATTTTGTCTCTCAGTACCAGGCAACTGCTAAAAGCTTTTCTGGTTCCTCTTTCCTCCAGCAGCAGGCTTCAGGATAGGCAAAGTTCAGACCACGAGTCCACACGCAGAACTGGCAAATGCCTTCAAAGGTGAGATAAAACGACAATAGACTGGATAAATAAATTGTGGTATGATCATACAATGGAATGCCGTACAGCAATGAGAATGATAGGGCTGTTGCCTCATGGGTGAATTTTACAGTATTGAGTAAGGGAAGCCAGACACAAAGTAACTCAACTTTTGTGATTCCATTTATATGCCTTTCAAAGACACACACAATTAATTTATGGTTTAGAAATCATAACAGTGGCTAGGTAATAGGTAATAAGAGTGGTAACAGACTGAGGAGGCACTTCACATGCTGGTGATAGTCTATTTCTTGTTCTAGGACTGCTGTTACCCGAACATGTTCATGTTTTGAAAACTGTTGAGCTGAACATTTAATGATTTGTGTACATTTCCATATACATGTATTACTTCAGCAAAAATTTAAAATGTGTAGGAATTGTATTGTTGGTGTTTCTGTTTACATTTACATATTTCAAATAATATACTAATTATACAATATACTTAATCACAGAGAAGTTTAATGAAGAACTGGAAACCACTAGGCTTTCTACAGATACCAGGGTTTATCTCAGTGTAATGGTGAGCATTTGAGCAGATTCTGTGCCTTGCTCATCAAGGTATTTTTCCTCTCGTGTTGAAACTGTGTCCCAGTTGAGGGAGGTAATAGCCATAGCTGATCTCTTCATGGACCTTACAAATACAGCATCTTCTGGGTCATCAAACACAGTTCTGCAAAAATGGCAGTAATGTCAGACAAAAAAGTCATTAAGCCAAAGTGAAATTTTGATTTAAACAAATAAATGAAATCTTGCCATTTGCAAGAACATGGATGGAACTAGAATGTATTACGCTAAGTGAAATGTTAGTTCAAGAAATACAAATACAGAATTTCACTCATATGTGGAGTTTAAGAAACAAAACATGAACATAGGGGAAGGGAAGGAAAAATATGATAAAAACTGACAGGGAGGCAAACCATAAGGGACTCTTAACTATAGAGAACAAACTGAGGGTCGTTGGAGAGAAGTCGGGTGGGGAGATGGGCTAAATGGGCATTAAGGAGGGCATTTGTTGGGATGAGCACTGGGTGTTATATGTAAATGATGAATCAGCAAATTCTACTCCGAAACCATTATTATACTATACGTTAACTAACTTGGATTTAAATTAAAAAATAAATAAGGAAACAACCCTCCCCCCCCCCCAATAAATGCCATATTTTTCTGTGTTATTGGTAGCATAGTACCACTAACAACTCTTGGCTTCTACTGATAAATGACTTTCAGACTAAGGAATGATATTTTTATTGTATATATTGTTTATTTTTAAAATACAGTTTTTAAATATATTTGGGATTGGCTGTTCCACATTCATATGTTCATGATTTAAAACCAGTGTTAAATGAGATTATTAAACTATTTGTAGATGTCATATGCTTATTAGTATCTTAACTACATTTTATTAGAAAGTTGCTATTTCTCTACATTATGCTATATTTTATTATTTTTTAAATTTTTTGTTAAAAAAATTTTTTTTATTATTTTTGAGAGAGTGAGGGGGAAAGGTGTAGAGGGGAGGGGGGGAAGAAGAGGGTCCAAAGTGGGCTCTGTGCTGACAGCAGAGAGCCCAGCATGGGGCTTGAACTCACGTACTGTGAGATCATGACCTGAACCGAAGCTGGATTCTTAACTGACTGAGCCACCCAGCTGCCCGTACATTATGCTATATTTTATAAGTGTTCTTGGCAATAATATTTTTCAATCCTGAATCCAAAGGAAAAAAAAAATACCTAAGTGTAAAATTTAAAAAGAATTAATGACTTTAAAATTCATCAATGTTCTTGAATTTGAAATGTTTTTCATAGTTTAATAAAGTATTTACTTTTGAAAATATAAATTCCCATGAATATAAAATGTTAATCTACATATCTGCTTTCACTGAACATATTTAGAGGAACATTAAACATTTGTAATTTTCTAATAATTCTTAGGTTTTATTTTTTATGCACCAAATCAGCTTTTCATTTATTTCTGGTTATAATAATAATATTAAAAACCTAAATATGTAAAATATGAATAAATAGCTTGAACTTATTTATCACAGAAAGACAGAAGTTTTTCTCATCTATTGAAGAGTTAGTCGTTTTTTAACTCATTAAAATCTATTTGGGAAATGAAGATAATTTAAAGTCAATACAATTATGAAATAATTTGATAATAAAAGTAAAGTTAAAAAAATCACTTACTTGTCTACATTATTCGCAAATGAAAAATCTATAAAAAAAATACATTTCTAAGTTAGTATTTTCCAAATAATTATTCAGCTTTTTAAAACGGTAAAACCGTGCTATAAAGGAAAAGTCTGGAGCACAACTCTCTGATTTTTGAATGACCATTTAGATAAATAATTCAATCCATCAAAAATGCCTTGACGCTTAAGCTCAAATTGAACTTTTCTCTTAGTTATAGTGCCTTAGGTTTGCCTTAGGTTTGAAGCAAGTTCTTTAATTCAATACAGTTCTCAAAACTCTGAGAACAGAATGCTTAATCAATTAAGTTACCAGTGGAATCCAAGTGGGGATTTTTGTAATTATGATATTGAGTCTCATGTGCAGAAAGTGATCCTTTTTCTCAGATAGACACATGAATCTATAAATGGACTACCAGACCAAATGAGGAGAACTGTTTAGGGCAGTTTAAACCTTTTGAATTCTTGGCATTAACTTCAAAGAAATAGAATAAACAAATCCTAGATCACAAGAGTCTCCATCTTCCCTAGCTTTGGAGCTCAAAGGCTAGTCCACAAAGCCGGGATTTCTTATGGTATCTTCCAGAGACTGTCATTGCTTTGTTCATTCCTCTCCAGAGGCCTGGTGCCAGGCCAGACATGGAATGTACCAGCACCTGTTGGGCCACCAAAGCCCACAATACCACAAGCAGCAGGGAGCACATAGCCCCTGCCTTAGAGGAGTTCATGGAATTGTTCCCTTCACAAATGGCTGACCATTCCATTTCTGATTTCCCCAGTCTCTCTTGCTGCATTTTTTTAAGAATTTACATTTTACTTATTTATTTATTTATTTATTTATTTATTTATTTATTTATTTATTTATTTATAAGTAATCTCTATACCCATCATGGGGCTAGAACTCACGACCCTGTGATCAAGAGTCCTGTGACTGAGCCAGCCAGGCACCCCTTCTATATGTTTTAATTATAAAATGCTCATTTTGCTGATAATGAATATAAACTAGAAAATAGTAGAAAGTGAAATCTCCATTTGATCTTTCTCATTCCTCTTACCAGAGGGATCACTATTAAGAGTTTTGTGTGTAGATTTCCAGCCTCCTATGTACATACACATGTGTACTCACATATGTGAACTCAGTTCCAATTTTGTCATACTCTGCATTTTATTAGTCCATGATGTATTTTTCTTATACTCAATACCCCATGGAATAATTCTAAAGTGCAATGGTTCATGTTGTAGGAATGTTCCATCACTTAATATTCTTCTATGAAGGACCATTCGGTGTTTTCATTATTTTTTCTTTTACTTAGAATGTTTCATTGAGCAGCTTTATACATAAATCTTTGTTGTTATGTGCAAATACTTTTGCAAAAGAGGCTTCAAATTTAAATGCTGTTTTGAATGGTTTGCACATTTTATATGTTGGTGGATGCTGCCATATGGCTAAGAAGGTTAAACTAGTTTACACTCCCACCAATAATTTATAAGTTGTGCTTTTTTCTCCCTTAATCTTTACTAACCTTCTCAGCGTTTGCATATCTGCAGGACGAAATTGATATCTCATTGTTTTATTTTCCATTTATTTGCTCACTAGTAAGGCTGATTATGACACATCACATTTATTTCCTTCTCTAAATGTCTTGTTCATAGCTTTTGTCACTTTTTTTTAAAATTTGGAGTTTACAAATTGATTTATAGGAACCCTTTAATATAATAGGAATTAGCTTTTGCCTATTGTATATATTGCAAAGATTTTCTTTTAATTTTGTTCCTATATCATATAATGGTTGTCATTTTTATGTAGTTTAAATCTGTCAACTTTTCATTTTTATGGCCCTGAGTTTTGTGCAAAGCTTTGATTGTACTTCGTCTCCTTGGGATTATAAAAGTTTTTCTTTTTTCCCCCATGTACTTTTCAATTCATTTATATTTAGATATTTAATCTCTCTGGAATTTATTTTTCCTTATGATGTCTCCCGAAGAAAGTGGTTTTTGTTTATTTCTTTGGCGCAGAACTGCTCCGTGGCACAACTCCAGTGTCCCCCAGTCATGGCTTCCAAAACCTGCTCTGCTGACTGTTGATTTTTGCCTTCACAAATTCTTCTGACTCTGCGGTTTTCTCGTTGCCAACCAATCTCGAGTTCTCACATTGACCCCTGGTACCTCTCTGAGGCTTCCTGCACAAATAGCACTTGGCATTTGCTTTCCTGGATGTGCCTCATGTCGTTGCTTCTCAGAGTCAGAGATGTTTTTAAGGCCTGGATTCCCAAGGCTTCGATCCCCCAGCTCAAAAGTTTTAATTTTTACTTTTGTCTGGATTCTGGCCTCCCTGTCTTATATCTGGATTCACCCACTCTGCTGAACTATCCATTTGCTAAATAGTCTACATGAATTTTGTTGTTGTTGTTGTTTTCTTCTTCTCTCTTCCTGAGTAACACGCCTCAGCTGCTAGGCCTAGGCTCTGGGACATCATCCTCAGCTTGGTCTTAGCCCTGCAGTTCCATCTTGTTTGGGGGAGAAGAGCAAATACAGAAATCCAGCAGTTCTACTTAGACCACTACTAGTCATTTAAAAATGTTGGGGCGCCTGGGTGGCTCAGTCAGTTAAGCGTCCGACTTCGGCTCAGGTCATGATCTCGAGGTCCGTGAGTTCGAGCCCTGCGTCGGGCTCTGTGCTGACAGCCCGGAGCCTGGAGCCTGTTTCAGATTCTGTATCTCCCTCTCTCTGACCCTCCCCCATTCATGCTCTGTCTCTCTCTGTCTCAAAAATAAATAAAGGTTAAAAAAAAAATTAAAAAAAAAGAGTTATTGATATTTTCATTTATTTTAATCTCCCTTAATGTCTATCCCTATTTAGGTAGTTGGTGGGAAATCCCCCAATGTCTACTTCCTTAAAGCCGTATAAAAGCCCATAGCATTTTGATTCTGAAGTTATTGGTTATCCTGCAATAAGCATGATAATTAATGGAAATCGATGCATGTCTTTTACCCGTTTTACAAGGATGGATACGTGGCATGTGAAGAAACTACAAGTTGACCTCACTTCTCAAGCTGTTAGAATATAATTGGTTTCTTTCCCAGTATAAGGTTAAAGATAATGAAATCAAAACGTGGTGTTAAAATTACCTTATGAACAATTTTAAGTATGGTTTCTTCCCAGTTAAAGGATTCAGAGTCCTAAATGTGCATGTCACAGCAAGATGAGATTTATATAAAAACAAATATAGAAACTATAAAACTGTAAGACATATTTTAAAAAACTTACATAGTGGGTTTTATTAGTTTCATTGTACATGTTCAGTTATTAAGATAAGCTAAAGTAAGCCAGGCTAAATATTGGGCTAAAAATACTATTTAGTTGCTCTGATATATTGGCGTTTTGTAGGAAATGAGTAGATTAGGGCCATCCTAAGTTTTAGGAGCGCTATAGGTAACATAGCTATGAATTCAGAAGAACAACTCTCAGGTGCAGTGAAACACTCTCCGTATTCTTTCTTCCTCTGATTTCGTTTTTGGAGGTTTAATATGAAAAGTAATAAAGAGAATAATAAAAGGATAATAGTTTTTTTTCTGCAATCTCGTTGCACTAAAGAAAGGTAAAGCGCTAAAGGTAGTGTTCAACCGTCTTCCTCATACTTGTAATAACAGTAGCGCTGAAAAACAGATGGAATGGCTTACATTGTTTTTAAGAGTGTGTTACCTATTTTTAAGAGTGGAGATTTTCTATCCAGAGATTCACTTCCTGCCATAGCATGGCTCACTTGCACTAATCTGATAACATTCAGTTTGTGTATCTTACATGAAGTGAAAGAAAAACCTAGGAGGAGACTAATAGAACAGTTCAGTTTTTATCACGTCCTTCATATGTCAGATAGGGTGGTGGCAGTGTGTGTATATAATGAGTGTGTGTATAAGAGTCGTGACAGCCAGAGGAAGATATTGTCTGTCCCTAGTTTTAAAAATCAGAAAGCTGAAACAAGTTAGGGTCAAGATTAATAAAACTTCTACTTACTAGCACAGCTGGTATTCAAACCTAGGGGGAATCTGATCCCAAAGCTTGTGTTCTTGCCTCTATGCTAGTTGTTCTCTAACTGGGGTGTATATCAGAGTCACCTGAAAGGCTTGTTAAAACAGCTTTCTGGGTCCCATCTTTGAGTTTCTAATTTAGTCGATCTCTTTTGGGACAAGAATTTGCATTGGTCGCAAGTTCTTATGCGATGTTGCTGTTACTGGTTTAGGAACCACACTTTGAGAACCACTGCTCTACACTCTACTGCATCCAGAACATGTCCTATGGACATTTCTTCCATTCTCTGGGACATACAGTGGGTAAAGGGACAAGTTTAATGACATCTTGTGGAAACAGTCATACAAATTGATGCATTCTACAATTTAACTGGCCTGGTCCCTAAAAGAGTCGTGGAAACAAATTGCAAAATTTTTAAATTTAAAAAGAGTAAAGGTCCATAACAACCACATGTTGTTAGGAAATTTAATTGGATTCTGGTTTGAAAGAGCAGCTATAGCAGCCATCTTGGAACAACTGGGAACATTTGAATATGTATTATTATGTATTAAATAGTATGAGTACACTCATAGTTTTTTAGGTATGATAATGTCATTGGGGCTATATAGAAGAATGCCCTTATTTTTAAACTTAGAGGCTAAATTATTTAGAACTGAAGAGTCGTGATACCTGTTACTGAAACATCTAAATGGTTCAGTGGTATTTTGAGGTTTTCCAGTTAACATGGAGATTGGGGATGGCCAATCAGATGTAAGTAGAAGCTTCTGAGGAGGTCGTTCTTGAATAAAAAGGCAAAGCCTCATTTATGAAAGGTGGTGAATATGACAGAATATTAACAATTATTGAATATGTAAGTGACATTCTTTCAACTTTTCCTATGTTTTGAAATTTTCACATTAAAAAGTTGAGAGGAAAATCTTAATTTTGCCATTCTTTTCCTCTTGCTCATTTAAAAAAATGTTTTATTTTTGATAGCGCGTGCAAGCATGAGTGGGGGAGGGGGGGAGAGAGAGAGAGAGGGAGACAGAGGATCTGAGGCCAGCTCCGTGCTGACAGAAGAGAGATGGATGCAGGGGTCGAACCAGGGAACTGTGAGATCATGACCTGAGTTGAAGTTGGATGCTTAGCTGACTGAGCCACCCAGGTACCCCTCTTGCTCATTTTTTACTAGCTTAGCTAGTTGTAGAATTTTTGATTGACAATTACTTTTCCTCAGCTTTTTAAAAGCATTGGATCTGGGGCACCTGGGTGGCTCAGTCAGTTAAGCATGTGACTTCGGCTCAGGTCATGATCTCGTGGTCCATGAGTTCGAGCCCCGTGTTGGGCTCTGTGCTGACCTCAGAGCCTGGAGCCTGCTTGGGATTCTGACTCCCTCGCTCTCAGCCCCTCCCCCGCTCATGGTCTGTCACTCTCTGACTCTTAAAAATAAATAAACATTAAAAAAAAATTTTTTTTAAAGGCATTGGATCACTTTCTTCTGACTTCCATAATTGCAGTTGGAAAGTTTATTGTGAATCTATAACTTATTATGTTATAGGTAATCTACAATTTTCAGTCTATTTTTAGATCATTTTGCCTTTGGTGTGGATTTTTGACATTGTTATATGTTATTTATGTCTTTGGATTAATTTTCTGTGATAAATCTAAAGGTTCATATCATTTGTCAAATTTGGAAAATCCTCAGTTGTTATCACCTCAAACATCAACTTATGCCCAATTTCTCTATTGTTTTCCTTCAGGATTACTAAACTGATGCTGGACCTTCTGTTTCTAATGTCTCCTTGTCTCAACAGCTAATTAATATTTTCTATCTCTTGCTTTCTCTATACTACATTCTGGGTAGTTTCTTCAAAATCTTTTTCCATTTTAATATTTTTTTCCTTCATTTCTAGAAATTTTTTTTTTTTTTTTTTGCTTGTGGTTTTGCAAATCTATGTCATCTCTTTGGCACAGTGTCATGAGTAAAAGGGTTTTGTCTTTGCATCTTTTTTGTACCTCCTTGTGAGGCCTGGCTGTATAGCAGTCACCTTGTAACCATAAATCACACTATGAATAGAGCAAAAGATAGATGTATTCTTAAATACTGATATCATTGAACTTTGCACTAACCCTGAACACCCTCCCTTTGTACTATTTGCTATGTGAGAAAAATCTCTATTTCCTTAAGTCAGTGAAGTTGGATTGCTGTTACATGTAAGAAATTAAATTCTAACTAACGAAACATCACTGAAAATATTCAAATTCTACTTGTGTATAATGAGTGTGTATATATGAATCCAACCTAAATAGTAACAGTGATTACTTCTGGGTGAAGGAATTGTAGATGATCTTTATTTCTTCTTAATATTTTTGCCATATTATCAACAACTTATAGCTTTAATTGGTGAAATTGTCCAGTGATAGTGGTAATAATAATAAACAAAGCTTATTTACTGAGCCTTTTATAGTCACTAGATACTAAAGGAAGAATTTCAAGGTAATATCTCATTATTATCACATTACCTCATTTAATTTAATATACATAAACAGATAAAATTGCATATCACTTTAATTGGACTAATAAAATTGGAGAATATTTATTCACCATGTAGGGGCTTAGCTTATTGTCAATTGCAGCCATTATTATTATAATCAAAGTAACCAAAAGTCTGAGGAATTTTAATTTCATTTTTCTTCTGGTTTCAAAATACCTGGAGGTATTCTCTGAGCTGGTTTTTGCTTAAACGGTGATCTAGGATTCCAGGAGGCATCTACTTTTCCTCTGAATGCTATTGATTGAACAATATGAGCCTTTTTGTGATTAAAAATGGTGATCATTGATCTTCTTTCCTTCTCTGTAACTTCTGACAAATGCAAATAGTAATGTTAACTTTGTAGCATTATAGAGAAGCAGAGAGATTCAGAAGATAATTGAACACTTGGAAAAATGTGTTTATCTGAACTATGTCATATGTGAACATCCTGTCAGAACTGCGAAGGGCTATCACAGTTATTTCCTTGGAGGTAAAAGAGGCCCCCTAAAGGGTAAAATGTAACATGGTGAGGTTATTTTTGTGGTTCATATAAATGGACATACTAGTTCATCTACAATGTGTAAAGGTGTATTCACAAAGAAATTATCATTGATTATATATGTCTTAATATATATATTTACAGGAATTCAAAGAAGGCCTTAAGAGATTTAGTCCATTTCTCTCATTTTTGAAATAAAACACTAAAATGCTGGGGACAAATGATTTGGCATCCAACACATGTATGTCAAAATCAGGGCAAGGAGACCAATCCTTATGCTCAGTTAGATGGCCTTTTCAATACAGTGATCAAGAGAAATAATTCCTAAGCTAGGGAAAATTTCAGAACAAACATTTTGAAAATAAATAATTGAAAGTCCATTTACAAAGAAAATTATTTTCAAAGACTTTCAGCATTTTTAAGCTAGTGAGCTAGAAGACTGTCCTTCACTTATTTCTCTGCCAGAGGTGTCCTTACGATTTCGATCAAGCAACTCTACTCCTGGAAGGTGGTAGATTATATATAAACGGTACAGGTTATATTGGCACAAAGGGTTTTGGTAGAGACCTGCAAAGAGAGAATCCAAGTTTAGATGTCAGATTTCAAAACAGGTTTCATGTATCACTTGCTAAAATATGGGAAATTGCAGAATTAATATGAAACATAAGAACATGTAAAACTCTGCTCCATGGACCAAACCAATGGCCCCACTAAAACTCACTTTTCAGAGCGGCCCTTTTTTTCCCATTTGTTAAATACACTCATCCAACAAATATTTCCTGAGTGCTTACTGTATACTAAGAACAGTCCTAGGTGCTGGGGACATAGCGTCTACCCCATCTACCACAAATGATGAAAATTTTAACATGGCTATAAGTTAATTAGTAAAGAAACGACAAGATATCAGCTCTGCGGAGGCCTTAATGCTGCTGTCTGCTGAAGTATTTGTTCCCTCGGTTCTCTTCTAGTCTCAAAGGTCACAAAGGTGGCTGTGTGGAGACGGGCAGAGATGCAGTACACTGATCTAATATCGTTTTCTTCCTCCACTTTAAACCATCGCACGCAGTTCAGATTACATAAATACCAGTGGCGGCTTCAGAGCTCAGCAGGAGCGGAGCTGAACAGGTGCTGATCTTGCGTCTTGTTTACCTCTGGCCAGAAGCACGTGCTTCTGGTTTCCTTTATGCAGGTGCTGTGATACCTAATGAATCATGCTGTCTAGTACAGTGGCCGGAGGTGGGAGGCAAGCGCATGTGGAAGAGCTCCTGGCGTTTCTGACGTCACATACTTTAGACATCAGCGTGCAGGTGCATTTAAAAAAAATTTCAACTAAAGTTGTGAGAGTCTTATTTTCGTGGAGTGAGGTATCTTCCCTCTTCTTCCCTAGGTGTGTGAAACAGGGTTACTTTAATACAATGTGAAAGAAAGCTTTCATGATTTCCACTTGAATATCTTTAGCTACTGGATTCTGCCAACGTGCAATTTCTAGAAAAACACTTCGGGAAGATACATCTCGTGAGGAGAACCACTAGGTGGCAGTAGTAGAAAGAGTTCCAGCCGTTGTGCGACTACATCGCTATCACAAAATGGGGCTCGTGTACTGTACATGTTAAATTTAGGAGTAGTGCTCTAGCATTGGACTGTAAAATACAGAGACGCTTGATAAAAGCATGAAAACCCTAAGCATCATAAGCCCAGGAAAGAACAGTTGGCAACATGAAGAAGGTGGGGGAGTGCTTCAAAGACAATGAACTATTTTGATAAAAACTGAAAAAGTTGATCATCTGGATGTTTTCCCTGTAGGTTATAAAACATTTTGATATTTATCATATAAACACAAACTTTTCTGGCTAATGAAACCATTACATGTAGCTATTCCCTGTGGAAAACTTGAGCTTTACAGGGACTTAAAGTAGGCAATGGAAGACACCTGGTACATAATAAACAGAAGCAATCAGAATGAGGAAGGCATAAAAGAAAATGTAGATCCAGGAGCAACAAAGAATTTAAAAGAAAGGAAATATGTATGCATTGGGGGAAATAAGAGGAAAAAATGAAACAAAATTTTCAAGATTTCTTGAGTGACAAAAATGGTTTAAATTGTTAACTTGAAAGGAATTTAAAGTGGTAACAAATAATTATTACTACTGAACAGGGAATAGGACAGATGTATATTAAACCAGTAATAAGGACAGGTTTTTGGGTTTTTTTGTTTGTTTTTTTTTTTACGTTCATTTATTTTTGAGACAGAGAGAGACAGAGCATGAACGGGGGAGGGTCAGAGAGAGGGAGACACAGAATCTGAAACAGGCTCCAGGCTCTGAGCCGTCAGCACAGAGCCTGACGCGGGGCTCGAACTCAGGGACCGCGAGATCATGACCCGAGCCGAAGTCGGCCGCTCACCCGACTGAGCCACCCAGGCGCCCCTAAGGACAGGTTTTAAAAGATCCACAGGGATCATGTATTGGAGCCAGAAAGAGAAAAGAACATCCTACAAGGATGTAAAAGCAAAACACAATTGTTTTTAATGAGAGTTTAGGAGGAAGAAAAAGTCACAGATGCTTCAGTGCGGAAGCCTGTTCTTTGGTTACCGTGTTGGAGAATCACATCTGATGCTTCATAACCCTATCGTACATTAAAGATGGGGGGGGGGGGGATAGTCTGCCGTCGCCTGTGATGTAAATCGAAAATGTAGCTATGACGTTTCCTCTTGGTACACCCTTCCCATTCTCTTTTCCCTCTGAGAACATTCCTATTTCATTTCTTTTGGCTTTTTTTTCCTAGCCTTCAGTTAAGTAACTTCTTTATGTAAATTGAAAACCAAGCTTCGGCTCAACAAAACATCCAATTTAGATTTACTGCTGTTAGATTACTTATAAAGAAGGTGTCTCAATACTGAAGACTTGATGCGTTCATTGTGGCTCACCATTTATCTCATTCTAAAGTAAAATCTAAGTGACAGCAAGTCAGAACACTGGGCTCTTAGCCCAGCCTCTGCTTAAATTAACTTTAAAAAATAGAATTAAATCGTTTGAGAGGCATTTCATCTTTACGATTTTTCACTTTGTTTTTCCTTGCTCTTAAGTTTTAGAAAGAAGCAATCTTATTTCCAAACTCTTTTTCCCCCCTTCCATACTATTAAACACTCAACATTTTGGATTTATGAGTTTTGGATTGATGCTGTAAAATTACCATAAATTAAGTTTCTAAGATATGAAATCAGTTTCCTGTGTCTGAAAGTTCTGAAAGCCTTCCATGATGTATGGGTACATTCCTTTAGAAACTATGAAGCAAAATTGCTTACACTTTCACTTTCAATAGGTTAATACTATTTAATCCACTTTCCCTCTAGGCTACTTATAGAGTACACCTCGGTGGCGCCAGCACTGTCTTGCTTATCTTAATTTGGGATTCTGAGTCTCAGCAATTTACATCTATCCAATAATATATCAAAATGTCTTTACTACCTTACTGCACAGCTTGAATTACATGAGTCACATGTACGAAGCTACTTCTTGAAACAGAAGAGAAAAAAGTTATCTAAATAATTGGCTTCAGTTAATTTTTTAAAACTTTTAAAGCTAAATTGAAAACCATCATTTAAATGAACATTAAGGGTTTTAAGACCCCCTTTGAAGAAAGTTGATGTGATTAATAATGTACCAACATGTTCGCTTTAATAGATGGGGAAAATGATACAGAGAAGTTAAAAGCAGTTATGTTCTGTGTCTGTGCAGAACAGCCTGCAGAAGCGAGTTCAGCTGGCAATGGTCACACACTAAGATTCTGAGGTTCTGGCTCAAGGTTACTTAGCAAGGGCAGCATGTCCGTTGTTTACCACCATCTTACTTTAACAACATCTGTGGGCCACTGCACACCACGTGCTCATACTGAATATGGAAATCATCCCTGATTATTAAAAGGCAAACCTGGACTAAAGCAGGGGATGAAGACAGTAGAGGGGTCAGAATATTCTCTTCTTCAAGACAAACAGCAAAGACCCAGTTGGCTCTTGTTATTGGGTGGATTGTTTTGTTTTGTTGTTTGGGAGGGGTGGTCCTGATGGGGTTTGGAGGGGTGGCAGGCGTTCGGAGCTGATGGCCAAGAAAGAATTTTTGAAGACATTTTTGGTGCAAAAAGGTGATTTTTATTAAAGCTCGGGGACAGGACCTGTGGGCAGAAAGAGCTGCACTGGGGTTGTGAAGAGTGACTGCTTATAGACCATGGAGTTGGGAGAGATGAAGTCAGGAGGAAGTTTCTTAAAGGGTTTCCATATGCTAAAGAAGGTTCATTTACTGGAGGCCTAGATTTTGTCAAGCTGAGGTCGTTTTTTCCTCTAGAAAAGCTTAATCATTGAGATGGTAGGGAGTTCCTGGAGAAGGCTATTGATAAGATTGCTTTTTTTTTTTTTTTTAAATTTACTAAGATATTTGTAAACTGATGGAGACTATTAGTGTAACTGTTTGTTTTCTGCCCTTTCCTTTGTTCTTGGGCAGCTGGGAGTGCCTGGGGAATGTCACATCCCACCTGGGGGCCCAGGTGGTGTATGTGGTGTCAGCTTGCCTTACACTCCCTCATCAGTCCCACTTGAGCCATTTCAGGTAAAGGCTCGAAGGCAGAGGCCATCAAGATCATAGCCCCACCCTGATCTCAGTGTCCCTCTTCAGCCCCTGTCTATTTGCCATATGCAGTGGACAGGGGCCAAGTGGAAAAGGATAGAAAATGTTGAAGATGGAGTCTGAAGAAAATGGAGACCATCTCTTGAAAAGGTCACTCTGTCTCTAATGGTGAATCCTTAAAGGGCTTCTGGGAAGCAAATCTTAAAAATTATGAAATGCTGGGGCGCCTGGGCGGCTCGGATGGGTTAAGCGTCTGACTTCGGTTCAGGTTCATGAGTTTGAGCCCCGCATTGGGCTCTGTGCTGACAGTTCAGAGCCTGGAGTCTGCTTCTGATTCTGTCTCCCTCTCTCTCTCCCCTTCCCCTGCTCATGCTCTGTCTCTCTCTCCCAAAAATAAATAAACATTAATAAAAAAGTATTTAGAAACTTATGCAATGCAGGTGTCTGAATGTACTTCCCAATAGTGGAGCTTAACGAAACAAACAATTTGAGAGAAATGAGGAGAGTGAAAGTTTAGGAACAGCAGAATGTAAGTATTTTGTGGCTGCTGCTGGTGGTGTTTTCCTGCTGTGTGCTGGGAGAGAGACAGGGGGACTGAAGGTCAGGGAACATCATTAGCCAGAAAATGGGTCTTTGAAACACATAGCTCCTGATTTAGAAAGAGTTCACAGAAAGGGAGGAAAGAGGAACATGGAGCTGGAGAGGGAGGGTGTGGAAAGGTAGACCGCCTGGAGAGAAGAGGTGGGGCCCTCCTGACTCAGCCTGGAAGTCAGGAATTCCAGTTTCCAGGACCTCACACTCGGCAGCTGGGGTAGGCCTCCCTGAAGCTCTGGGCCCTGTGTCTCCTGGGCCATCTCTTGGCAATCCTCCTCTTAAACGCCAAAGGAGGGGAAAATGCCGAAATGGATTAGAAGTTTCCCCTCCAGGCTATTTTCTCACCCTCTGAAGAACTTGTAACTGGAGTGGAATAATAACAACACTTTAGCATTTTATACGGTTTTACAACTTGAAAAGGCAAAAATGTTAACACTTGAAAATATATGGATCTCTCATTTTAGTTAATGAGCTGAATCTAATCTGTGATTGCAAATGAGGCTCAGAGAAACTTAATCTGAGCACATTACTGCACAAATGCAATTAGTAGTCTAGTACGTGTGAGACTTTTTCCCATATAATATCTTCAACCAAAATGGGGCAAGTGTTCAAAGTGTGCATATTTGCTACCAAAGCTTTTCTACAAATGTTTTATTTTTAGGTAATTGGACATAGCATTCTCTCCCTTTCAAAAAACGATCCCACTACAAGATTCTCATTTGGAACAATTGTAGTCGTGGAACTTGAATTAGATGGCCATGATTGTAAGTAGAGGTCGCTTCAACTGTTGTGACAGGAAATGATAAGGACGTTATATGACCAGGCTGGCCAACCTAGAGAACTAGAAAAGGCAACCCCACCTCAGGGCTGACACAACTCTGTGCTCACATACTTGCTTAACAAGGGAGACGCAGGCTGGATTTCAGACTCCACTCGCTTCTGCACCAAGCACTTTGTTCAGGGCATAATCCTGTTGACTCCCATAGGACAACCTTGATTGGTAACTTCCAAATCTTGTCTTGTAAAATAAATCTGATTAAATTATTGAGTTCTTACATTTAGCAAATTGTCCATTTAGTTGCACATCTAGTTCCTTCTGCTCTCTAAGAAATATTTAGGCTGAAAGTTATAAAACCATAAGCTCCAGACGGGGTCTTTTTTGTTTACTTTTGTGTTTCCGTGTAGCAGAGGGTCATATAGTGACTGTATGATAAATATTTATTGAATGAATGAATGAATGAATAAATAAATAAATGATAAATATTTATTAAACAAGTGAATGGATTGATGCTAAACAAAGAAACAAGGCATGAGTTTAAATGTTAACATTTCTTTGTAGTTTGGTTAAGTCTCTGAGACCTGCGTGCCCACCATTAAAGGGGAAATCATTCTAATCAGATCATAGGATTTCTGTGAAGATTTAAATGAGACCATGATAAGAAAGCATATTCTCAACAGGAAAGACATTCAAATATGTTGTGATTATAATGATTATTATTTAAAATGTCATTTTTTTAAAAAGTAGGCTTCCTGCCCAGCACAGAGCCTAAAGCAGGTCTTGAACTCAAGACCCTGAGATCAAGACCTGAGCTGAGATCAAGAAGTCGGGTGCTTAACTGACTGAGCCACCCAGGTGCCCCAAGTTGTTTTTCAAATCTATTTACAACTTAGCAGAATTTTCTAGACTGCATGCATCTCAATTCATTATGTAATTTACATAAACCACAGTAATACCATTTTTGTTTTTATTGCTGCTTCAAAATAACATTAATGTCAAGAAATGCTTTTTCAAAACATGTCTGACGGAGTTAGCTTACTATTTCAGACAATCTTAAGGGCTAGCTATTAGCCCATTTTATGGAAAAATGAAGGTAAGTGAGAGTTCCAGATCAGTCGTTTAATCCCAGAAGCATTTGTTCCGCACAAAAGGGCCAGATAATTCCAATATGCAGGCCAATCCTGACTATTTCCCAGACCTTATCACATTTCATAAATAAGCCTGGAGTTATTTGCATGTTAAAAGGTGTCTGAGGGGGCAAGACTGCCATGTGGCCAGCTCCAGGGGACACCATTCAGTGTGTAGGCAATATCAATGTGCCCCTTGGACCTGTACTGTGCAAGAGCTCTGAGAAGAACAAGACAGGAAGTAACCAAAGATGATGAAAACCTAAGTAGAGGAAGCAGAAAAGAAAGGGTGGTGATAGATATGTACTAACTAGTGAGTGGGTGAGGATAATAAGGGAGGGCAAATGGTCTTGACCAACTGCCCAGTTTGTGGCCCAAGTTGGTGTGCTGAGGGGAGGGATGGGGTGTAGGAGTCAACTTAGATTACTGTTTGTTTCCTAAACATCTGTCTTCAACTTCTTTCCAAAGGAAAAATCAACAAGATTTTAGATTAACAATGACAACAACAACAAAACATAGAGCTCACATGAACTTGGTGTCATTTTAACATTGGGGTTTGAACAACCTACCTATGAGCATCTAAGTCATTTTTCCCCAATACAGTAGGTGTAACTGATTAGCACTGAAAATATATGAAAACTTTAATTACTCTATGAATTGATCTGATCAGAATCTCCACCATCAACACCATTTTACACATACTCAAAACACTGTTTCAGGCAAGTCTGAGAAATAAATAGAAAATAAATAGGAAAAAAACACATCAACTTCACGACATTATGTAAACAAGTCTCCAAACTCTAAAGTTTGAAAGCCCACTCATTGGGCTGAGTGTCTTTTCCCTTGGTACACCCAAAATAATTTGTCTTCTGTTCTACCTGTGTACAGGTTATTTACCCTTCAAGAGTATAAGCTTATTAGGAATGCAAGCCGTTGCAGCCACTCTGGAAAACAGTATGGAGGTTCCTCAAAAAACTAAAAATAGAACTACCTACGACCCAGCAATTGCACTACTAGGTATTTATCCAAGGAACACAAGGATGCTGTTTTGAAGGGACACATGCACCCCCATGTTTATAGCAGCACTGTCCACAATAGCCAAAGTATGGAAAGAGCCCAAATGTCCATCGACAGATGAATGGATAAAGATGTGGTATGTATACACACACACACACACACACACACACACACACACACACACACACACTGGAGTATTACTCGGCAATCAAAAAGAATGAAATCTTGCCATTTGTAACTACATGGATGGAACTGGAGGGTATTATGCTAAGTGAAATTAGAGAAAGACAAATATCATATGACTTCACTCATATGAGGACTTTAAGAGACAAAACAGATGAACATAAGGGAAGGGAAATAAAAATAATATATAAACAGGGAGGGGGACAAAACAGAAGAGACTCAAATATGGAGAACAAACTGAGGGTTACTGGAGGGGTTGTGGGAGGGAGGTAGGGCTAAATGGATAAGGGGCATTAAGGAATCTACTCCCGAAATCATTGTTGCACTATATGCTAACTAATTTGGATGTAAATTTAAAAAAATAAAATTAAAAAAATAGTATGAGCTTATTGAGCAAGAACTATGTATTATTTATTTTTCCAACCCATTTCACACTGTCTTCCACTACGTAGGTCACCTCCTTCCTGGGGGTGATTCAGTATACATGAATGAAATTTTCTGTTCACCCACTGGAAAGCTTTAAAAATTTTTAATTTTTTTGGTGTCAGCTTTATTAATATAATTTGCATACCACATACCACTCATTGTTAAGTATTCAATTCATGTTTTTTAGTATATTCAAAGAGTTGTGCAACCATCATCACAGTTGATTTTAAAACATTTCATCACTCCCAAAAGAACCCCTAATTCTTTAGCTATCACTCCCCAGTCCCCCCTTTCCCTCCCAGCAGTGGACAAACAGAAATCTATTTAAAAATAGTGAACTCTCAGTGTTGTTATCACAATAGATGTATGTATTCTGGACACATCATATAAATGGAATCACATAATATGTGCAAACATTTATATTTTAAATAAAACCAAACATACAGGTGTAAACATGTAAATCTTTTGTCACTTCCATCATTTCCCTTTGAGATGCCATATCAATTCTCCAAAAAATGTTTTCCACCTGTTATTCTTTCAAAAACGTATTTTTAAAACGAATAAGATTTAGTCTTCTTTTCAGGAATATTTAAGTATTTAGTTATACCACTGATCTAATTGAAACTTAAAAAATGCAACCTTTCCTGTGTTACTACTATTTTAACTTATGGCCATATAAATATACAAATGAATACTTAGGCTCTTCAGATTGAGCATTCCCTTTAATTCCTTCACTGTTGCGTCAATGTCCGTTAGCTCATTGTGGTGTAGCAGGAGGATATGCAATGAAGGTAGAGAGTGCAGGCCTGAAAAACATTATTTTGTACAAAATCTTAAATGCTTTTAATGCTAATTAAACATGCCAATTAAACAAAAGCAAAGAACACATTTCAGCTGGTAAAAGGAGTCACTACTAATGATGTGAATTGTCATTGAGAATACAACAAAACATAAGACTTTGAATGATTGAGTGTGATGTGGGAATGTAGAGTCAATTTCTTCCCACTGTTATTGTTTTACATTTTTTCCTGTAGCTATCATTTTTCTGTTTGATTTCAGAGAGGTTATTTTCTTTACTCTTCTTTTTATTGTGTTTTGTTTTGTCACTGTTACTTAGATTTATAAGGCCAATCAAGGGAATAATTACTCATTTGAATTGGTACTTTCCCCGAAATTGCGCAGCTAAATATTTTCTTCACACAATAGGAAGAATATTCACATTACTTTTGTTGATTCTAAATTTCACATTTCCCCGCATTTTTAGCATAAATGAAAGTGGGTTGTGTCTTTACTATAGCCACATCATAGTTGAATTGGAAGATTTTCTTTCTTCACAGTACATGAAATCATGGTGGATCTTTTTTTTTTTTTAATGTTTATTTATTTATTCTGAGAGTGTCTGTGTGCAAGCAGGGGAGGGGCAGAGAGGGAGATCCCAAGCAGGCTCTGCACTGTCAGTGCAGAGACAGAAGCAGGGCTCCATCGTGCAAACTGTAAGATCATGACCTGAGCAGAAATCAAGAGTAGGATGCCTAATGGACTGAGCCACCCAGGTGCCCCGAACTCACGGTGGATCTTAAAATTTATGGTATTTTGATCCTATGATACATGATATTAAAAAAATGTTTTGTGCTGTACCTTTTGTATTTCATGATCATAGTACATCATGTACTTTTATACCTGACTTGAAACTGTCAGCTTAGATACGTAAAATTAATTCAGAGTGAAAGAGGAATTTGTCTGGCAAAAATTATAGTCACCAAAAACATTAAGAGTATTTATAAAATCTTCATAAAGTTTATAAAGTTTGAGTGGCAAAATTTTTATTTAAAAACATTTTTTTAACGTTTATTTATTTTTGAGACAGGGAGAGACAGGGCATGAACAGGGGAGGGTCAGAGAGAGGGAGACACAGAATCTGAAGCAGGCTCCAGGCTCTGAGCTGTCAGCATAGAGCCCGACGCGGGGCTAGAACTCACGGACTGCGAGATCATGACCTGAGCCGAAGTTGACCGCCCAACCAACTGAGCCACCCAGGCGCCCCCAAAATTTCTATTTAAAACATTCTTTTACATTTTGAATAAGGTATATGACAATATTTCACTAAAACTGTAGTCTAAAGCACATTTCTTTCTTTTTTTTTTTTAACATTTATTTATTTTTTGAGAGAGTACGAGCAGGGGAGGGGCAGAGAGAGAGGGAGACACAGAATCCAAAGCAGGCTCCAGGCTTGTCAGCAAAGAGCCCGACCTGGGACTCAAACCCAGGAACTGTGAGATCATGAGCCAAACTCGGCACTTAATTAACTGAGCCACTCAGGCGCCCCTAAAGCACATTTCTTAAAATGAAATGTATATGAGAGCATTTTATTTTTATGTATTTATTTTTTTAATGTTTATTCATTTTTAGAGAGAGAGAAAGAGAGCGCACAAGAGTGGGGAAGGGACAGAAAGAGAAGGAGACACAGAATCCAAAGCAGGCTCCAGGTTCTGACCTGTCAGCACAGAGCCCAATGTGGGTCTTGAACTCACAAACTGCGAGATCATGACTTGACTGGTAATCAGATGCTTAAATGACTGATCCACACAAGCATCCCCATAAGAGCATTAAAAAAAATAGATTTCACTACATATTACCAACAGAAATATTAAAACAGATCATTGCCTGCCATTAGCTATATGATAGTTACCAATTATTACTCAATTGAAAATCTATTCAAACAGCAGAAAAAATGTAAGACATACCTTCTATCTCGAATATGGCATTGTTGTTTAGATATAGTTCTGTCAGACAATAGTTTCTAGTTAGAAATGTTATTCCATGGAGCTGAAAATGAGAGATAATAATATATTTTCTATAGTAATTATATATATAAATGTGTATGTATATACATATATGTATAAAGTTATAATGAGATCATAGAAGTTTGATGTTTGCTGTTATTATTATTTGTCACCTATTGGTTTGGGCCATGATTTCACATCTGGACTGTCTGAGGACTTTGTGATGAAAAGGATGTGTTCAGATCATTGAAGACAAACCTTTCATAATGTCTTGACCAAACGTCTTTGCATGGTTTTCGAGGCCCCTGTAATCTGGCCTAGCCCCTTTGCTCTATCTAATGTTGTTCCCTCCCAGTTCTGCCTCCTGCAGTCTCATTGGAGGTGGTCCCGTGTACCCACTGATTCACCATCACACATTATGGAGTGACTAGTGTGTGCTGCGGGCTCTGTCCTCAACAGTGAAGCCATCTCTGCAGCTGTGTGTGAGTCACGCCTTCTCTTTAGCCTGCTTGACTTTTCTCTCTACATTTCCCATAATTCTTAAGGATCAGCCATTGGCCGGCAGAGTGAATCAAACCATCCTTGAGTGGACCTCCATAGGAGGTGTCCCCTCCTCGGGGGATTTGCTGAAACCATCCTTTGATCTCCTGGCATCTCACTACTGTCTTCTTCTCACCCTGTTTTGACCCACTTTTTGTTTCACGAAACTTGCACCTGCTCCAGCTCTTGGAGTCTATGAACCATCTCTGCTCCTCCAGCTCAGTGTCCTTCTGTAAGCAGATCTCAGTTTAGCAGAGGATAGTGTAATCTGAATGCACACAGGAGGGCAGGCCCAGTGCTAACAGCCTGACCAGCCACAACTCTTAGGGCAAGGAAAGGGCAAGGCACAACATCATCCTGTTGCTTAACAGCCCATCTTTTTAAACAAGGACTTTCTTGACAACCTCCACGCCCATGAACCTCCATTGTCTTGACCACTCCCACACTTCATTTGACTTCTACAGTTAATCACTTGCTTGCTAGTTTTATGTCTTCATTAAGGAAAGGAAAACCATATTTCTTCGGTATCTTATTGCCTCCACCCCCTCCCCCATTTTCCTAACAATATGGTGAAGTCACATCTTATTTTTAAGATCAGTTTTGAAATTTAGTTATATGAACTGCAAAGAGTCAAAAGCACTCTTGAAATTCCTCAAATGAACCATTAAGTACTATACCCAGGAAATGGGGTATTCCACTCTAAACTGAATGTCAGAAGTGGCTCTGTTACTCTACCAAACTCCATTAAAAAAAAAAAAAATTGACTCTATGACTTGGGTAAAATTTAACAATTTGTTTGAGTTGTGAGGACGGATGAGTCAGAGGCAGGGCGGTATCTTCTAAAAGCTGCAGGTAAGTGAAATATAAGGCTATCTGTCTACTTAGTACAGGATCTATCAGGGAGACTATTCCCATTAATAGTTATTGACCAAGTGCTTCGTATTTTATAAATACAAAAGTATATGCTCATGATTATACATTAGTTTTAAGTGTTTATTAAAGCTTATCATAGGAATTATTATCAGTGAAATGTTTTTGGCCTTTGATGGATTGATTCAGATAGATGCCAACCGTGTGATTAAGTGAGGATTCATTGCGAATTTTAGTCACGCCCTCTCATAGCTCAGAAAAGCTATGTTAGATTTGTGTCCCAAGTTGCACAACTGATTTCTTTAATGAATTGTTTTTTATTTTTCTGTTGTTATATTTGCAACATTTGCAAATTATGAAGCTATAAAAGGCACATGTGCTGTTTATCTCATCATTTCACAGATTCATCTGCACCAAATTATGTCAGCGCCCATGCAGGAGGACCACCAGTAATTTCACCACAGCTTTTGTTAGGTCATACGAGGGGCTGTGTTCTTCCCAGGTAGGAGACCTACCAACACAATGAGGGGCGGATCCCAGTTGGCTTCCTATCCCTTTCTACTCTTCCTTCTGGCCTCCTGACAGCAACTCACTGCCTTCCTTCCCCTTACCACTCCCTGATCTAATGATAGCCACACCCGACATAAATATAGAAAACAAACCCCATTGGAAAGCATGACTTTGTCTTCTCTTCTTTTCCAGTTGCCTGCCCGACCACACATTGACAGAACATTTCTAATTAGTCAGGGCTTTAATTTCTCTTGCATTACTTATTAACGCAGGAAGAATACTAATAAACTCCATAATTTCATCTTGATTATAGCATCACAGTTTTCACAAGAGCATTAATGTCATTGTACCATGATGACTGGGATTTTAAGACTGCACTGTTTGTTGGGGTGAGATGCATAGGAGAATGGGGAGGAAAGAGATAAAGCCAGATCATGAGGACCCTGGGAGCTATTACAAGATTTTGTGCACAGGAGTGTTACTGTTCAATTTTATTTTAGAAAGAAAATGGCAGAGAAGAAAATGGTTTAGAAAGGATAGTAAGTATAAAGGGAGGAGTTGAAAAAAAAAAAAAAGGGTGTTACGCTAATTCAGAAGAATATATGGTGGCCCAGAGTAAAGTAATGACAGGGAGAAGAGAGGTAGAGGGTATTGAGAGAGAGACAGCTCTAAGGTGGAATTCACAAGACTGAATAGGCATTGCAATGTAGTAAGCTGTTGAAGGCAAGATCTAGGCATGAGAATTGGACACATGCTGATTGTTCTGACATTCATACTGACAGTGTTAAAGTAAAACGTTATTATAATTATCCATTTAGAAAAGTCTACGCTATTAATTCTAAGGATCGCCTTAGGATTTATATTGGATGTGACATTTCACAAATCATTTATTTTAGCTCAAGACTTGGCACATAACAAATGCTCAATAAATCACAGCTATTATTATTTCACCATTATTATTATTATTATTATTATTATTTTTAGAGAGAGAGTTGAGAGTACTTAAAGCACTTACAGGTAACCACTGAAGTACTAGTGGAGAAAAAATTATGCCAGCATGAATTTAGAATTGAAGAGGCATTCATTTATTTATTTTTAAATGTTTATTTCTTTTGGGGGAGAGAGAGAGAGAGAGGAAGCACAAGCTGGGAAAAAGGAGAGAGAGAGGAAGAGAGAGAGAATCGCAAGCAGGCTCCACACTGTCAGCACAGAACCAGATGTGGGGCATGATCCCACAAACTGAGATCACGACCTGAGCCAAAATCAAGAGTTGGACACTTAACCGACTGAGTCACCCAGGAGCCCCATGGAGGCATTCTTTTAGAACAGGGCTTCTCCACCTCTACAACTACTGACATTTTGGGCCAGAATATTCTTTGTTGGGGTTGGGAGGGCTGTCCTGTGCATTATAGTATGTTTAACAGCAAATCTAGTCTCTATCCACTAGATGCCAGTAGCACACACACACTCCACTTGTGACAGTCAAAAATGTCTCCAGAGAGTGCCACATGTCCCCTTGCAGGGGAAAGAATGGGGGTGGGGGGTCTGTGTGCAAAGTCACTGCTGGTTGATAACTGCTGATTTAGAGTCAAGGGAAGAGGGAAGAGTCATATTTATTAAATGCTAACTATTAGTTGGCCCCTGACCTAGATGTTTTTACAGACATGATCTAGTGTGATGCTTACAATAGCCCTTTGTTATTTGTTTTATCCCTTATTTATCTAGGAGGAAACTGAGGCTCCGTGAAGTTAACCAACTTTCTCAAGGTAACAACAGAGCAAGGATTAAAATCCAAGTCTGTCTGACTCTTGGATCAAAAACTGGCCTATAGTACACCATAATTTGGTTCCTTAAAAAAGAGGAACCTCTATATAAAGTAACCAGAAGACATTAATTTGAACATACATACTTTGAAGTAATAGAAAATATTATCAGTTTAAGTAACGGAAAATACTCTATAAATTATTTTTCTACTATATCAGCAATGTTTTTCACCAAAAATCATATTTAAAATATACCCAAAAATATTTGGTGTGAAACTGACAAAAAATAGAAGAGAATTAATCTCTAAACATATATGTCCAGTATATACTGAGCCAACTAAAATTCCATGATGTATATTGTAAAGCTACTTGAAAAAAAGGTAGTAATCCAAATAATTCTTTACCAATATTTAAAATAGCACATTAAATATTATTATTTCATTTTTCAAATGCTCTAAGCCGTTTTTAGAACAAGGTATGTTTTACATAAATGAATAAATAAATATATTTATACCCAAACCTTATTGAAAGAACCAATTAAAGTTGTATATATTGGCTTTTGGAATATTTTTCATCACTCAATCTAAAAGTTTCCATTACTCAAACTAAGAGTATTTTCTATTCAAAATATTTTCAAATTAATGTCTTCTGGATGATACGTATATCAATTTATTTAATCTTCATGATAAACTCATATGGTAAGAGTACTATCATTACCTTATTTTAAGAAGTGAAACTGAGGTACAGAACTGTTGAGTAACTTGTCCAAGATTACACAGCTAGCATATGGCAGAACTGAGGTTGACTCAGGCTCCAGCGTCCTTGCTGGGAACCACTGCACTTCATTACCATCCAGAGTAGGAAGCTGAGCTGTCAGTCAAGCTCATTTCCAGGCTCAGCTTGAGTCACTGGCTTGACTTGCCCCATTCACTTGATCTAATGTTGATCTCTTGGGTAATATGGGCATCTCTCAAAAATTGCTTGCACCTGGCTGACCTACAACCTACCAAGTTTCAAAAACCTAGGGGCAAATCACCATAGGCCAGTGATTAAAAAACACGATGGGGGGTGGTGGGGGCAGCGCCTGGGTGGCTCAGTTGGTTGAGTGTCCAACTTCCGTTCAGATCATGATCTCACGCCTATGGGTTTGAGCCCCACATTGGGTTCTGTGCTGACAGCTCAGAGCCTGGAGCCTGCTTTGGATTCTGTGTTTCCCTATCTCTCTGCCCCTCCCCTGCTCGTGTTCTGTCTCCCTCTCTCTCTCTTTCTCTCTCTCTCTCTGTCTCTCAAAAAATAAAATAAAGTGTTAAAAAATTTTAAAAAATGATGAAATTCTATAATTATGTGTTACTTAAAAGGGTATATTGTTGTATGTTTGATGACAGAAATCACAATATCTCCTAAATTTACATAAATGTCTAAGTATTAGTTGGGTAGAGTTTTAATAATACATATTGAATTATGTAGGAGAAGAAAAGAAAAAAGTCAATATACTTCCAGGATTCCTAAGTTCATTTTTATGGTGCTATTGTAGAAGAAATGAAAACAATGCATTCATTTGTATCTCAGTTCAAAATATGTACAATATGTGAAAATAAAATCTATACATTAAAAATATTCAGGAATAACTATATTTATCCAATACAAAGACTTTTATTCTCATGTTTTCCCCTCTGTATTCCATGTTATTGAAATTTTTGTATATGCCCTTTTACAAAATAGGTTACATTTTTTGGTTAAATCATTTTAAATCATAACTAGATACACAGTGTAGATATCTATGAATTTCATAACCATTCAGTGAAGCCTTATTTAGGTTATTTATGTTGATTTACTTTTTTGAAGAGGTTTTAAATATTTGGCAAAACATAATTCTCTCAACAAAGTTGACATAAAGGATAGAATTAATGTTGACCTGAGGCAACAGAAACATGTAAGAGCCCAAATTATATGGAATGCATGTTAGTTCATTTTATTCCTTAACAGTTCTTATGCTCTGCCATGGGATTTGTGCTGCTCTAAATTTGTTTTTCAGAGCAAGGTATGTTATATATAAATGAATATATAAATATATATATCCAAACCTTATTGAAAGAACCAACTAAAATTCCATGATATATGTTGTAAAGCTACTTGAAAAAAAGTAGTAATTCAAGAACTCTTTACAAATATTTTAAACAGCACATTAAAAATAATTATTTCTTTTTTCAAATTGTGAATTGCTAATTTTGAGTATCAATGTCCCTTCCTAAAATAATCAGATTTGTGCTATTTACAAAATTCTCAATATGTGCTGAATGCTTGGGAGATAGGAAAGAGTAACGTATCTTAATGGTGTAGAAGAATGAGTCCAGGATCTTTCTTTCTTTCTTTTTTTTTTAATGTTTATTTATTTTTGAGAGAGAGAGAGAAAGAGAGAGACAGAACATGAACAGGGGAGGGGCAGAGAGAGAGGGAGCCACAGAATCAGAAGCAGGCTCCGGGCTCCACGCTGTCAGCACAGAGCCCATCGTGGGGCTTGAACTCACAAATCTTTATATCATGACCTGAGCCAAAGTTGGATGCTCAACCGAGTGAGCCACCCAGGTGTCCCAGAGTCCAGCATCTTTCTCAAAGCAATTTTGCTTATTTTAATCTGACCATTCTCTGGTTAGTTAGTATGGAATATGTTATTATAAATAAGTATTTCAATTATTTTTTACATGATGAAGTTTATGAACAATACCTTTGCCAGAAGAGGTACTTTTATTTAGATTTAGTTTGTAAAATGTGTCACCTATTTGGTCTTTGCTACATGGCAGAAACTCAGATTTCATTTTGACAGTTGCTTGGTGAAGCAACATACGGGTTTTTCATCAAGTGCTTCTTCTAATCTGAGACAAATGAAATATACCCAAGTACTGGCCGTTCTTCCAGAAATAAAAGGATACTAGCATTGTGGCACCAATATTAAGAGTTCATTATTGGGGCACCTGGGTGGCTCCATCGGTTGTGCGTCCGACTTTGGCTCAGGTCATGATCTCACAGTTCATGGGTTCGAGCCCTGCATCAGGTTCTGTGCAGACCGCTTGCTCAGAACCTGGAGCCTGCTTCGGATTCTGTGTCTCCTTCTCTCTCTGCCCCTCCCCAACTCACGCTTTGTCTCACTCTGTTCTTCAAAAATAAATAAATGTAAAAAAAAATTTTTTAAAAAGAGTTCATTATTGAATGAATTAAAAAACAATTTTTGAGGTGATGAGCCCAAACACAAAAAGATCAAAAGTATAGACCACTTGAAAGTGTAGTATAAAATGCAAATCACTCAACTTCTCATGGAAGATTGGTAAGGATTAGCTGTGGACCTAAAATTCCCTCAGTCAGTTATTCTAGAAGATGAGACAAAGAAGGGGGTATTTAAAGGGCCTCGGTTAATGTGCATCTAAGAGCAGCGACCTCCCACTAATTACATGAGGAGAGATGAGAAAAGGTGACCCAGAAATGGAGGTGCTGCAGAATTAGTGAATATCTATGCAGTATGAGGAAGAAATGGGCCCTCAGAGAGCATAATAAAGGAACCAGAGTTGCCTGAGCAAACCTAGGAAAGCTGGGGAATTGGAAGCAACTTTTACCTATTGAATCTGCAAGTCCAGGGTCAGATTAGATGCTCCAGTTTTATCACCCACTAGAGAATGATGAGGAAACATACACCTGCTTCTAGCTATGTTAGGTTCTAAATACACCAAACTACATTCATTGCCTCCCAAGAGTATAGCTTTCTCATATTCCATTCCAGGTAGTTTGCAAATGCCATGCCCTTACCATGAGTAGAGAGAGCCACTCCCTCCGCCCTTCTTAATTTTATCGTGAGACCAGGTACCATCACATTTATTGTTACATTCTGTCAGTAGGCTAACCGTAAGTACAAAACGAGCCACATCAGATAGGATGTTTTGGCTTCAGGTAACTTCTGAGCTGAACTCAAACTGGCACATAGATGAGAACATTTATTACCCCACATACCAAGAAGTCCAGAGGCTATGAGAGCCTCAGTCCTAGTATCACAATGAGTCCCTGGGCTGTACTTTTCTCTAAATGTTGCTTACATTCTCATGCTGAGAGAATGGTTCCTGGCTTCATATCTAGGCAAGAAATTATCGAGGAACCAAGGGACCTCTCTTCTAGTGCTCCCTTTTAGGACTGAGGAAACGTCTCACAGAAGCCTCCTAGCAGATGCCTCCTCTGTCTCTATTACCATAATTGGGTTATGTGCCCATTCATTGACTAGCCACTCACAAGGAGGATGGGATTATCCCGATTGGCTTAGACAGTATAGGATCCATTCCCTGCAACTGGTGATGCGGTATCTACCTGATTAAAAAAGAGAAGTATGTACCAAAACCTAAATTCAGATTCTGCTGTTTAGGTAAAAAGAAAGAATGGATATTGGATGGACAACCAATAATATCCAATACACATTCCTCAACAAAATTCTTGAGTATAAAAGAGTAAACAACAAAGATGTGTTCATTTTACTTTACCACTTTGTGCCTTGGTTTTTCCTAAATAGAGGGTAGTTCAAGATACTCTCTAATGTAAGAACAATGCCAGTCACAGATTCTGGTCATTGTTAACAAAATGTTGCAATTCTAAATATTTACATTCCTGTGTCAGTGTTGATGTTTTTCACTGTATTTTCACACATCATTTCAATGCTGGTATATTAACTTCTTTGCGGTCATCCTAGAGCTATCTAGATTTTAAAGAAAAGTAATAATCGTGGGGCTCCTGGGTGGCTCAGTTGGTTAAGGGTCTGACTTCGGCTCAGGTCATGATCTCATGGTTAGTGGGTTCGAGCCCACAGCAGGCTTTATGCTGACAGCCCAGAACCTGGAGCCTGCTTCAGATTCTGTGTCTCCCCCTCTCTCTGCCCCTCCCCCGTTCACGCTCTGTCTCTCTCGCTCTCTCTCTCTCTCAGAAATAAGTAAACATTAAAAAAAATAAAATTAAATAAAAAATAAAGAAAAGTAATAATCAAAATTTTACACATGGATTTTGTTGAAGTACTATCATAGCTAATATGTTCATTGGAGTTTGGGATCCTGAATAAGACTTCTTTTTTTTAAATTAATTAATTTTTGAGAGAGAGAGAGAGAGCACAGGAGTGAGCAAGGGGCAGAGAGAGAGGCAATCCCATGAGGTGCAGAGGGAGATAAAGAGAGGGAGAGAGAGTGCAGAGCCCAGAGCAGGGCTTGAGCTCACCCAAAGTGGGGCCTCAACTCACTGTCCGTGAGATCATGACCTAAGCAGAAGCCAGATGTTTAACCAACTGAGTCACCCAGGTGCCCCCTAAATTAAGGCTTTAATTTTTCATGGACTATAAGTATTCAGCAGCTTAGCAACCAGCCAATTATTGACCCATAGGAAAACTTACAGGAGTTCATTTATTTATCGAATGAACACCGGATTTTTGGATAAGGTATCTTTTCATTGCTATACGAACTAAGTAAGTCTATTTTTTAAAAGAACAAAGTTAAATGATGATGATGTTGGAAATAATATAGTGAGTTTGATGAATGTACATAACCAGGCACATGAAGAGAAATCAGCCTCCTCCATTCCTTCCCCACCCACTGCCCTTCAGAAACAAAAGAAAGTAAAATAGTTGAGTGCGTGTACCATCCTTTCCTATGTATATAATGTGTCTCAAGTCAATTGTGTGAAAATTCAATGACTGGAAATGGGATAGTGTTCACTAACACAAAGCTAAAAGATATTTAAGAATCCCTAATTATATCTTTCCCTGTAGACACATTGCTGATATTTGTACACGTTCTTTCCTTCAGAGATGAACACCACAAGAGGCACACGTGAAAAACAAAGAGTAGTCAGTTTGGCCATGCTTCTGATGATTTCCGTCTTTTTCTAATCAGAGGTCGCACACTGTGACCCAGGATCATTTTTGGCAGAGTGTTTAAAAGAGTTTTAAACTTGCGTGCCCTTAGGTGGTGCGTACACTTTCCATTTCAGTTGCTAGTCGCCTGGGCCTTGAAGGTGATTTGTTTGTTCTCTCAGAAATCATTTCAAGCTCATGAGACTTATACTTACACTTAATATGAGAAGCACTTTCATTTTCCATTTCCCACTTAGTTAGTTAAGAAAAAAAAAAGAGAAGACTGAAAATGCCATGTAATATTGAAATGCTTGTATAAACATGACTGCTTAGGGATTCTGTGCTTTGAGTCGGGACTACTGTTGACAAGCAGACTACTGCTGAAAACTGAAATTATTTCTTTTTTTTTTTTTTTTTCAACTTTTTTTTTTTTTTTTTAATTTATTTTTGGGACAGAGAGAGACAGAGCATGAACGGGGGAGGGGCAGAGAGAGGGAGACACAGAATCTGAAACAGGCTCCAGGCTCTGAGCCGTCAGCCCAGAGCCTGACGCGGGGCTCGAACTCACGGACCGCGAGATCGTGACCTGGCTGAAGTCGGACGCTTAACCGACTGCGCCACCCAGGCGCCCCAAATTATTTCTTTTTAATCAGCTGGTATTTGAAAGTCGAAATTCAGAATGTTAAGATTGGATCATGAGTTCATAATGAACAAAACACAAGCTGTTGGAAAGTCAAATTTTTGAAAGTTGAGAATAACCGACTGATGATTGTCTAAGCTCGCATTTTAGTTCAGTTCTGCTCTTTGCCTTGGAAAGAACTTGGAGCCCCAGCCAGGCACCCACTATGGGGGAGGCAGTGGGAGGGCACTGCCTCCCAAACTCTAGCCTCCAAGAGAACCTTTAAGGGCCATACTCAGTGAACTTCCCTGCAGTCGGGGACATGGTGGCTTACCGTCTGGCACTTCCTGAGAAAGTAGATTGGCTTAGGTCACTGGGAGGTGACCACCTGCTTGGCTTCTGACAGCAGGAAAAAGGTGTGTGAGTGCTGGGAAGTGCATGCCAGACCACTGAAGGAATATTGATCTGGGGTACTTTACAAGGGATCCTGCCCAAGGGCGTAGTTTGCCACAGCCCAGAAACTGTCAGTTTCAGGTACCACTGGGATAAAAGGGGAGGAGGAGCTGGGAGAGGCCAACGAAGAGGAATTAGACTTGAAAAAACCTACTTTGGAATAATCCATTAAAAGAAAAAAAGTTGACTTTACACATCTGTTAGTACCAGAGGGTACAGATCATGTAAGAATTTTGTTTCTTACTTAAATTAGGAGTATAGAATATTAATACTTTTAAAGATTAGCTTCATCAAAAACATGAAATTAAGATTGTGATTTAATTATAGAGCTATTTAAAGATAAAATAGAACTACCTTATTGTGATGTAGCCATAAGTATTTTAATTTTTTAAACCTAGAGAGATCAATGACTTCCGTCAGTTCCCTGGAAAGGAATGAAGAAAATTAACATTAGCAACAATTAATTTAATTTAATTTAATTTAATTTAACTATTAATTAGCAACAATTAATTTATTCATGGGTAAGGTGGGTTATATAGTAGGTCTTTGGAATAACTGTAAAGGCCTCTGTCTTTGTTCTTTCAAAGTTGTTGGCACACCTCTCTACTAATTTCCAAAATACCATCGCTATACTTCATTCATTTGAATTAAGATTTTGTCAGCCAGTTAAAGAAAATACTTAAGGAAAACATTTGATCACATTCCTAGAAATTTACATCTCATTGTGATTACATTTATTGGCACTACAATTAAAAAAGGAGATTTGGGGGCACCTGGGTGGCTCAGTAGGTTGAGTGTCCGATTTCAGTTCAGGTCACGATCTCACAGTTTGTGAGTTCGAGCCCCGCTTTGGACTCTGTGCTGAGAGCTCAGAGCCTGGAAGCTGCTTCAGTATCTGTGTCTCCCTTCCTTTCTGTCCCTACCCCGCTCACTCGTTTGCACTTTCTCTCTCTCTCTCTTTCAAAAATAAATATTAAAAAAAAAAAAAAAAAGGTTTTACTGGGTACAGGGCAGAGGGGGAAAAGTGAGTGTGGAAGACCTTGGACTTGCACATAAATGTGGAAAACACCATCAGCTCCTACTTCCACAATGTCTTTGAGGTTCTTACTTTGGGGTTGTCCAGATCTTGGCCACATTGTACTTAAGACGTGGAAATGGCAGTATGTCAAAAGACAGAGACTAGGTAGTGTTTTACTCTTCCTTTGTTGTTTATTAAATATGGGATCAAAATATCACCATCCTTTTTGAATTATACAGGTGGTCCTGAGTCCTGTTGCTATGTGGCTCACTCAGCAAAGGGACAGGCCTGGGGTGGAGAGGGGGAATTATCAGTGAAGTGGGCAAAATCCTGAGAATAGTCAGCCCTTGACTGCTATGGGCTCAAATATTCAGATCTCTTTTATTTCTAATGGCAGAAACTGTGTGCCCAGGCTGGGTACGTACACATATATGTCTTTATCAAACACTGGCATAGAGCACACACTCTGTGGCAGGCACTTTTCTAAGCCCTTAAAAATCGTTAATGTTAATTAATGTTATATACATTAACTCATTGGTGGTAACATCCTTTCACAAATTTTTGTGTTTTTTTTTTTTTAGCTTTGCGACACTGAGGAACTAGTATTTTCCTATTTTTTGTGAAAACGTATTTTCTAAATCATGCAAACAACATTTCTAAACAAAAGCAACTTTCTCACCAACTTTTCACGTGGAGAGATTTCAAAATTCAGAAAAGTTGAAGGAATAGTACATTGAAAGCTTGGATAGCCCTCACAATTTTTAATATTTTGCCACACCTCTGCTCGCTGTCTCCAATCTATATAATATATGTCCTTATTGTTTGATAGTTTTCTTGGTGAACCATTTCAACATAAATTGCAGACTTATCGTAGGGCTCTCGCTCTTAAACACCTTGAGCATGCGTATCCCTCAAATAGGGACATTCTCCTGCAGAGGCACAATACCATTATCACCCCTAAAAATTAAATTGAATTCAATAATATCATCTACCATGCTTTTCATATTCAAGTTGTCCCTGTTGCTCCTGCACATCTTTGTTTCAATCCAGAATCCCATCAATATTCATGCACTGCATTTTTAGTTGGTATAATACCTTAGTTTTGTTAAATTTAGAATAGTCACTCCCTCTCCTTTTATTACCTTCACACTGACTTTGTGAAGATCCCAGGACACTTTTCTGAGAGAATGTCTCACATTCCTGATTTGTCTGATGGCTTCCTCATGATTAAATTCAAGGAGGGCCATTTTTCAGTTACAAAGGTAATGATTGCCGCATCACATTATGAAGCAAGTGATGCCACTTTGCCCCACTCTTGGTGAAGGAAGTTCAGTCATGGGGTTCAGGCTGCATCTGCCAAGTTTCTCCATTGTAAAAGTATATGAATGTTGTCATTGAGCAGTTATGTGTGGGGCAAAACTCTAACGACTATGTGTATGTCTTGTCCCCCAATAACTTATTCAATGGATTTAGCTTCGGTTGATGATACTTAGTGAATCAGAAGATTTGGGATTATAAAATGCTGATTTTTCTGATGCTTTCATTCTTTTTACACTTATTAGCTGGTATTCTGTTAAATAGGTGATGGGTATCAAGGAGGGCACTTGTGAGGAGCACCAGATGTTATATGTAAGTGGTGAATCACTAACTTCTACACCTGAAACTAATATTACACTGCATGTTAACCAAGTGGAATTTCAGTAAAAACTTGGAAAGAACATCCACCCCTGCCCTTTCTTTCTTTCAGTCATTCTCTTCCACACCTTACTTGTATTTTTTTCTTAAACGTTTTCCGTTGTTGTTGTTGTTTTGTTTTTGTTTTTGTTTTTGTTTTTTAATTCTCAGAGTATCCCAAACAAAAGACTTCAAGCAGAGTGCATGTCCTTTAGACATGCACTCTTGGTCATTGAACACTTCTCTGGTACACAAAATATTCCAGACTCCTCAAATCAACTCCTAATAGGAGACTGATATGCATAATGCATTCTCCTCCACTGTAGATATGTAGCCTATTTCTGGGAAGAAGAATTTGGATCTTGGTACACCTAAATTATTGCACTGGGCAATAATGATAATACATTAACTTCATCCGTTCCCATGAGAAATAAAACAATCATTATGTGGTAGGAGAGAAACTCAAGTCCCACTTAGAGGATTTCCCCAAGGATTTCCCAGAAGGGTTGTTTTAATACATTAATACTTTGAAATATCAATTGTGTCAAATTAATGTCATTAATTTTCTTGTACTAGTTGTATTATATAAGGTAATAAAGTTGATTCCCTTTTAAAAGGACTTTAATTCAAGTCAAAAGGGTAAATTCTGCACATAAACCTGTTAGAAATCAATAAAGGGCTGTTGCCCTTTATTTCGGGGTGATGCCAGTGGAAGACAAAGAGAAGAAATCCTACGACTAATGATGGCAATGACTTATGGCGACAATAACATGTTAGTTCTGTTGTCACAGTATGCATTCTCCATGATTACTCAAGGAAATAGTTGATTTTGTTGTTGTTTTATTTTGTTTTGTTTTCCTGTTTGGCAACAGAGACTCCAACAAATAACCTAGTTTACCCAGTTTAGTGGTGTCTGGGCTGAGAAATACATATAGTTTTTGTACCCAGATGTATTAAATGATAACTTAGTATTCTTAGGATATAAAATGTATTGTCCTTTAGTTGAGAAGACCAGTAATTACTCACTGTCAGAGGATCAATATTTCTATTTTTTTCTAGTGTTTTAAAGCTTTTCTTATTGTTATCTGCTTACCCTTGTACTACACAGATGTTAAAATCATGAAAGGCTTAGAGATGCGATCTTTGGCCACATAAAATATGTATTATAAAGCTAATTGATCTATAGAGAGATTCAAAGCATGACTTTAAGTGTGTCAGAATTATCTACTATATCTGTTCCATTCTAAAATACCCATTTTTAAAAATCCTAAATTGGCCAGCTCTTTTTTCCGTTACTATAGAGAGATTTAGAAACGTTACCAAGATAAATATTTTTCTCTGCACTTATTAATCTAAAAAAATTATACATCACAAAAGAAATATGTTTATTAATAAAGGATTTCCACAAATCACCAGCAATAAAGTGACTGACTTCAATGATAGAGTGAGACATTTGCTTTAAAAAGTAGCTGAGTTCCAAAGATTACATGAGTCGAAATATGTCTAGCCTATTTTAAAATAATACATAGAATTCATAGAGATTGAAAAGCATGAAAGGGGGGAAAGAAGAGTAGGAGTAGGGTCATTGTTATTAAATTCAAAGTATAGCCGCACAGATGTCACTTGTTGGCTAGTAAAAACTGTGGTCCAGTCTAACCCATAACTTCATCTTCCTCCTACACATGGGGTTCTATCTCAGGCATTGTGACTACTCTGTAGAAGAGCCCACATTACCTCTCCCACCTTGGGGAGTTGGAGGGGCATGAAAGGGGGTTGTTACAGGAAGAGGTTTTCTTACTTACCTGTAAAATTAGTACAGGGGTTGTTGGCTAGGGGTATAATATAATAGGATTATTATTATAGTACAGAGGTATAATGAGCCGCCATTCTGTAATAACAGTAATAATATTAACTGTATTAATGCTCACTGAGTGCTTACTGTCAACCAGGCCCTCTACTTTCTACTATCACACCTAATCTTCACCCAACAACCTTGTGAAGCAGATAGCATTGTTATACTCAGGCAGAAGCCATGGTAGATAAAATATGAGTCCCATTTACATGTGCATTTCAGAGAAACCCAAGGAAGTGTAAGACATACTTAATAATAAAGAAAAATTATATTCCTCTGTTTCTCTGAAACTCACATATAACTGGACTTGCTGTATGTTTATTTGGTAAATCTGACAATCCTAAGTTTTATGGCATGCCCAAGATTACACAGCTGGAAGAGACAGAGCTGGGATTCACACTCAGCCTGGCTCCATAATCTTTGTTTTTATCTATTTTAATTTCGCCTTTCTAATAGAGACGCCAGTGAATGGTAAAGTAATTAGAGGTTGGTACTTGCCTAGCCAGTCCTTGGGGAAAACAATGGAAAAGAACATGTGAATCTGTGAAACATTATAATATGATGCTCTTCTAATTCTTATATAAAGGACACTTACTTTTGAGAAAGGAACAGCTCAAAGACATCAGCATCCCTCTTGTGGCCACATATCTTTAGCTGATCTTCAACTGCCTGATAACATATAATTAATCTGTCAAGCCACATTCCACTGAGCAAAAATACAGAGACATTTGCAGTCAATAACAATAACGTCTACAAGAAGATCAAAAGAAAGGTGAATAAGGAGGCAACCACTCTAAACTAATAAATTTCAACACTACAATTATATATTATTTAATCATTTTTGTGGTTGAATTTCATTATCCTTAATCCTGGGCACAGATGTGTAAATAATTTTTAATCAAAAAGAAAAAAGTTTGTATGTGTACATATTAACCAAAAGCAAGTTTTTTTTTAAATGTTTTATTTATTTTTGAGAGAGAGAGAGAATGTGAACAGGGGAGAGCCTGAGAGAGAGGGAGACAGAGAATCTGAAACAGGCTCCAGGCTCTGAGCTATCAGCACAGAGCCCAATGCAGGGCTCAAACCCATGAACCATGAGATCATGACCTGAGCCTAAGTTGGATGCTTAATCGACTGAGCCACCCAGGTGCTCCCAAAAGCATGTTTTTGATTTTCTATGCGGCCGAATGATTTGGTCTTTAAATATTCTTAAATGTTCTTTCAAACATGAAGAATTCATATTTGGTAGCTTTTTCATAAAGCTTACAGAAGATCCTTGGTATCACCATTGCAGGTAGAGTAGGATACAATACATATTATTGTACAGGTGTTTCACATTGTAACTTCTCAATAAACGTCAGACCAATGAATAAGTGAATAGATATCATTTCCCTTTCTTTGCGAAGGAACAGTATCTTCATTTTTCACGAGTTACTAACATACTTGCACCGTGGGAATTTTTGATGGGAAAGAAGTAATTTTTATTCCCATAGGCTTTGTTTTGAAAATACAAATCCAACAACAGCAATTTAAGTGCTTTGCTTTTTCTTTTTAAGAGCCTTTGCTAAATTACAAAATAACATTTACAAGCCACATGGCCTAAAATGATACAGAGAAATTAAAGCCCATCTATAATTTGCCATGAAGGAGTAAAGCTAACAAGACACAACAAAAGTGGAAAGTATAATTGTTGCACTACTGGAATCTTATAAACATTGTAATTATCAGAGTCAAAACAATCACCAAATTTCAGCTGGGATTTGTCGTGGGTGGTGAGGTTGTGTTGTCAGTGATTTATGAAATTTTGACAATAGCTTTGTCATTTAGTAGAGGATGTTAAGAAGAGTTAGATTTAATGGAATGAACAAATATTGAAAGAAGAGAGGAAGATAGATATACCAGGGATTGAGAGTCACTGTTAATGTATTTCCCAAACTTCCTTTGTTACCTTGTTACACAAGGTGGATCTTGGGGCTTAGAGAACTCATTGGCTCAGGTGGAGGCATTTCCATCAGGGCATTTTGTGACTCTATAAAGAGCAAGCTGAATTGGGGGCTTGGATAAACCCACTAGATCAGGCTTAGGCATCTGGATCTGGATATTTTAACTTAACAATCTAAACTATCAGCTTCTACTATAAGCAGCCAATTGCAAGTGTGTTAAAGTGTTTGGGATGTTAAAATCCAGCCAAAGTAGAATTAACAATTTGCAGCTCTCCATGAAAGTTTTAAACGGGCTTTTAACTCAATTCCGCCATTCTACACCTAGCACTCAAAAATATACTAGTCTGTATATGTGCGTGTACCTGCACGCACACACACACACACACACACACACACACACACACACACACAATGTGAAGTTCATTGTTCATCTCAGCATACATTTTCTATATTTGTGAAATATGCCCCCTTTATTGGAATATAGGTTACATTAACATGTAACTTCACAAGAATATAGTGTAGTAGCTTAAAAATATATACAGACAGATATCTAAACATATAAAGATATCCAAAAGTAAAAATGCCATTGGCAGTATAACATGTGCTAATACCATTTTTGTTACCAATGACATGTATACACATACATGTGTGCATTTGTACACACTCCAAGTCGGTAACAAAAGTTATCACTTGAGATCATGGGGGACTTTCATTTTCTAACCTGTACATTTAAAAATAATTTTGGGATATTTTAAGAAGTACATATTAATTCAGTAATTGGAAATTGACACAAACTTTGAAAATGTAGAATAAATATTGTAAGGATTTGAGTCAAATTTTGAAAATGAAGAGATGAAAAGGGAAATTGAAACAATCAGCATAATATGCAAATCGCTGGTGTAATTATTTACACAGCTTTTAATCATGGTATGTTTCTTTCCAACCAAAAATTTGGTATGAATCTAGTAACAAGTATTAATGTCAAAGTGCCAAAGAACACGAAAACGTGCCAAGAAGTTTCAAGTTTCAGAGCATCCGTGGTGGAGCAGTTCCAGGTCCCAATCAACACACAACTTCACGAGCAGCATATCCCTTTCATCTAAAGACGCACAACAAGCATTCATTCCCTGAACTCTGTTTCTATTGTGGTAAAATATATATAACATGGAATTTACTATTTTAATGGTACAGTGCTGTGGCATTGAGTGCATTTACATGGTAGTGCAACCGTGGCCACCATCCATCTCCAGAAGTTTTTATTCTTCCCCAGATGAAACTCTGTACCCGTTAAACACTAACTTCCCCCTCCTCCAGCCCTCCGGCAACCATCCTTCAGTTCTCTCTCTCTATGGATTTGACTACTCCAGGTACCTCACCTAAGCGGAATCAGACAATATCTGTCCTTTTATGCCTGGTTAATTTCACTTAGCATAATGTCTCCAGGGTCCACCCATGTCGTAGTGTGTGTCAGAATTTCCTTCTTTCTTAAGGCTGAATAATATTTTTTCATAGGTATTTACTACATTTTGTTGTTCCATTTATCAGTCTATGGACACTTGGGTTGCAACCATCTTTTGGTTTTTGCCAATAACGCCGCTATGAACATGGGTGTACAAACATCAATTTGAGTCCCAGTTTTCACTTCCTTTGAGTGTAATATACTCAGAAGTGGGATTGCTGGATCATATGGTAATCCTATGTGCAATTTTTTGAGAAAACATCGTACCATTTCCGTAGCAGCTGCAGAAAACAGCATTCTTTAAGATGGACCATTTTTAAAATAGTGGTTCCATCATTTGCTGAACCACAGACCCCCGAGTGCTTAGTTCAGGTGGTGACTAGTTTAGTTTATTAGACTAGCGAATAAATGTAGTGATGAATCAGGTAAGGTGTCCGCTGTCTGTGAGTAAAGCTTTTACTCAGAGAGCACAGGACACACAGAGCTGTAAAGGAAGGTTACAGGTGTTAAGGGATATGGGACAATGAGGATATGCTCTGATGAATACAGAGGGAGAAGAAATTACTGTCAGCCTAGGAACTCCACGAACATTTCAGGGCATGAGTGACAGTTAGGCTGGACCTGAAAGGGTAATGAGAAATTAAAAACAGAATATTGATGAGCGTGTTTCTAATCAGAAGGGAGCAAATACACAATGGAGAAGAAGCAAGGAAAGAAAGTATGACACATGTGTGGTTTGTGGTCTTTGAATGCAGTGAAAGGCCTGTGGAAGGTAATTGTGAGAAATATACTAAGAAAGGTGGATTGGCGTCATATTATCTGTGCTCGGAAGTGTGCACTTACTCACCGTGCAAACAAAACTTTTATAGGCCCGAAGAACTCAAACTTAAAATCACATGTTGTATGTAATCTGTAACTTAAAATCAATTTCATTTTATAAGATATATATGAAATACATATTTTAGCAACATGATAAAGTCAGCGCAAGAGAGTCCAACAAAGTTCTCTTTTTTTCCCATCATAACTACATCCATGCTTTTAAACACTCTCCAATATCAAGGTATTTGAAAGACATTTTTCTTCCATCTCTGTTGGTGCCCTTGCTGTGCTGGTACTCTAAAACAAGGGGCTTGAGAACTCTGGAGTGATTAATTCAGCACTGGACTCCATTCTGGGGCAATAGGAATTAAGGGATGTTTAAACTGCAGAAAAGTTGTGACAAAGCAAGGCCTCAGGAAGAAGACTCTAGCAGGCGGAACAGGTACGATCGGCTGAGGCGCAGAGACAACGGCAGGTGGGAGGCACGGCTGCCACTGGCAAATCAGGGCGAGGCCCCAGGAGAGTGGCAAGCAGGAATGAGTGCCAAACAGACAGGACAGAGGGTGTGCGGAGAGAACGGAGAGAACGGATGGCAACTGGCAAATAAGAAGGTTGAGAACAAGGGTGAGCAAAGTCACAGGTGGTGATGATCATGTGAGGACATGAAGAGGAGGAGGTGTCTTGGAAGGGAAAGTGAATTCAGCTGGAAATGCTGAAACTGTGGCGCTGGCGGCTGGGACACACGGGTCGAGACATCCACCAGAAAGCTGCAGGTGGAAGTGTGGATCTCACCAGAGATGTCAGGGTGGGTATGCACAGCGTGGTGAGTCAGGTCCCTACAGAGGAGGGAGCGGGACCCAGGTTAGATGGTTGGCAGGTGTCTCCATTTATAGACAGGAGGGAATTGGGTTGGGAGAGCGGAAGGAAGGGGGTTTGGGAGAATGCTCACAAAGTTAGGAGAAACAAGAGCAGAGTGGGAGCCAAGAAAGCAAATTTCAAGAAGGTAGGATTTGTTATTTTTTTAATGTTTTTTAATTTAATTTAATTTAATTTAATTTAATTTAATTTAATTTAATTTAATTTAATTTTACTTTTGAGAGAGAGAGAGCAAGGAAGGAGCAGGGGGGGCGGACAGAGGATATGAAGCAGGTTCTATACTGTCAGCAGAGAGCCTGATGCAGAGCTTGAACTCAGGAACCGGAAGATCATGACCTAAGCAGAAACCAAGAGTTGGATGCTTAACCGACTGAGCCACCCTGGTGCCCCTCAAGAAACTAGAATCTGAATCTGCAGTGTTATGTAAGGTAGTAGGTAGAGGGTATTCATTACTCAGAAAAGGTGTTGAATCTGGACAACAATGTCAGTTGTCTGATGAGTGTGAACAGATTTCCAATTAACTGGTTAACAAACCAGGGAAATAAAAGCAATCCAACATGGAATTGGGGTGTGGGCAGTTCTGGCACAGGGAAGATAGCAGCAAGCTTCCTCCACTGCCCTGATGCCTTAGGATCTAGATAAAACAGAAAAAAAAATGTTTGATAATTGTGGAATTGTTAAATCCCAGAAGAATGAAGTCCACATCAGAATCTATAGAAGAAAGATTCTCTTTGATGATTTATGTATTCTGATGATAAACTCCTATAGCTACATGCAACTCACATGCACCATAGCTTAGTTAGGACTTACTGTCAGGAGCTTCAGTTCCTTAGAGAACCCCAGCCTTGATTTCCATGGTAGCCCCAAGCCTTTCCAGACAAATCCAAGAACCCTTCAACACTTGGCTAGCTCCTATGTCTAACACTTCTGACATTTTTTCCCCAAACATTCTTTAAGCCTTTATCTTAACTGCCCTCAACTCTGCTTTTACTGTCCATCAAAGAAGAAATGCCATTTCAGGGAATGGCATTTCCGGGTTATATATATTTGCTGGAGAGTCAAGACTCCAAGATTATGTCTTTCTCGCCTACTCCCTAAACCGCCATTGTTATATATGCGGCAGATGGCAAGCCGGAAAAGGTTCATGTCGGTCCACTAGTGTGGAACAGAGGCACCCCCAAACCCTACCCTGGAGATTACGGACCCCGAGCCCCAGCGCAGGGCCTGGGGTTTGCCGTGGTTGCACCCCCTCCGGCCCGACCCCACCTGGCGGCCTCCAACTGACTGGGGCTTTGGCGCAGGATTCCAAGGGTTCGTGGCCTGGAGAAGAGGGCACCGCTCACCCTGAGGCTGATCTCCAGGGCAGTTTCCGGAACACTGACTACGCGCGTTGAGTGTCTGAAGGCGCGGGCCAGATGGTCAGGGGCCCAGGCCATCCGGGCACCCAGGAGGCCAGCAGCACCTTCTATCCAGCCAGCCCAGCCCGCAGCTCATTGTTCTGTTACCAACAGTTACCGCAAAGTCGGCAACTAGAAACCAATCCAAACTAGGGAAGATTTGAAGGCAGTCGCTGACTTCTGTGACGTTTTCACGTGTGGCCCTGCAGCGTCCATCACGTTACACCCTGGACGCACTCCTGTTTCCCCGGGGTGCGGGGAAGCGTGCTGTGGATGCCAGAGAGCAGGTGATCAGCTATGTATACCAGAGTGCGAGAGAGCACCCCAAAGGCAGTCTCCCAGTAATAATAATGTCATTGATTTGAGCTCTAAGTATCAGAAAACGCAGCTCTCTGAAAATTAGATGTACCACTGACCGCCACGAGGAGGCTGGGGATGAAGGTACACCCTGTGGAACCCTAGTGGAGCTTGTAGGAAAAAGGAAAAAATCAGTACCGCTAATCCTGCCTTTATTTAAAATTTTGACATTCCGCCTCTCATGAATGCTGCTGTATTAATTTTGAATTTCTAAGAAAAAATATTGCCTAAGACATTTATTTTGATTGCTGACTTTGAATACCTTACGTTTTTGAACTAAGGCCAATGTCTAACTTGCTTAATCCTAGACCTAGTCTTAGGATGGGCACGGAGGTGGCATTATGGAGGAGTCCCACGATTCCAGGTGCACAGAAAAATGGAACTCTTGGCGGATCTTATTGTGAAGAGCATGTTGGGTGAGTAGCTGAGAAGTCCTCCCTCTGACAGAAAATGGGTAAGTTGAGTCACTGTTTTTGCAAGTCTCTTCCAATCTCTAAGTCTTTTTTTTTTTTTTTTTTTTACTTTTTGGATCCCCTAGTTCCATTGGAACCTCTTGCATAGGCTGTCATGTGATCTTGTTCATGTGAGTTTTGTTTCCCTCTAGCTTGGGATGCTTGAGATCTGTCTGTGCCATCACTATTTTCTGCCAAGGCTGAGTACACTGCATTTAGTAAACGTTGGTTCAATTGTATGAGTTGGTTGCGTGGGTCCAAATTTGAACTTGAAATCTAAAAATTAAATGTAGCTTTTAGAAATAAGTCAGGCTACTTGCATTAAAAAAAAATGCTGGTGTTGGGATAGAGTGTTCAAAACTGTCTCGGTAGAGAAATCAAACACACACTCTTTTAGTACTTCTTAAAAGTATTTGGGTCTGGTGGAGGTGGGTGGGTAAGCGTGTACCCAGTTATCACAGGAGTAATTATCTGAGAGTGTTGAAGTGGTTTTTATCCCAGAAGTAAAAATCAGTTGAGAGGAATGATCCACTGAGAAAATGCATAAAATAATTTATTTGTCCCTTTTTGCTGTGAATATGAGTTATATAATTTCAGATTATCATTCACGTAGATGCTACATGAAAAAATGGGAGTACATACTATTTGCTCGTTTTTGTACATTATACACATGCGAGTATTAGAATCATATGCAAAATACTTTTATGGAGCATCTTACGTAAGTAAACTACTAAGCAGATAATTTCTACTAAGATTACATTTAAAAATTTTATCCTTATTTAAAAAATCTTTTTACTTAATGTTGATTAAGAAGAAAAAAGAAATTAAAAAAAAATCTATTTTAGTAAAGGAACTCAGGAACTCATTTATTATAGGGTCTTAATGTGTTCTCTCTTGGAGAAAAATTCACCATTTAACTGATCATGAAGACTAAAATAATGCAAATTTAATTATGGAATGTCAAAGATGGAGGTTAGTGAAGTACTTTTTTGGTAAAGGAACATCATAGAAATCCTCACATGGGTGGTATCACGTTTTTATAAAAGAAGCATCCTTAGCAGAGTGAGCAGAGAGATTTTTTTTACCTCCATGAGATGGGAGTCTAGCCTGAGGAATTCAGCTTGAATTTTGAAAAATCCATGTAAAATGTACATTCTGCTTTATAATCAATCTTGTTTTAGTATAAAAATAAAGTTGCTCCCCCTAACTTCCCTCAAATCTTTGAGTAATATTTACATTGAGGCAAGACACCCTGTGTTTATCCTGTGGCTTTACCTCCCTGGCACGCTGCCATTGCCTGCAGGGGTATGCATACCCCAGTTTGAAAGCTCTATCGTATCATGTATGTGGCTTTGGATAAGAAGAAAGAGCCTGTGCTCCAAGTCAGGGCATGTGGGGTTTGGTCTCAGCTCTGACATTAACTAGTTGTTGGCCACTGTCAGGTCACTTAATGTCTCTGCGGATTAAGTGTTCCTTTAATAGTAAAATGAAGAAGTTGAAAGTTTAGCACAAAAATCTATTATTTAATTACATTCTTCTAGACAGGTAATGTGTGTTATTCTCAGAATGAAAGATTCTTGTTGAGTTGTTGACATATAATTGTTTTTTAAGAACCATTTTTCAGTGGAAAATATGTGAGAAAAAAAATATGCATGTGATGGTTATCTTTAAAGCTAAATAATTTTTTTAAATATTATCTTCCTAATTTTGCCCTGAGTAATTAGGGCAGTAATAAGTCTGGATGCTATTTTTCCAAGTGGCTAAAAAATATTTATTATATAAAATCATCATTATCTGTCATTTTCTACTGTAAAGAATGTACAGAGAATGAGCAACATAATCACCCACAATCAAAGCATATTCTTATATGTATAAATATATCTTTTTATGATATTTGATAAGCAGAGTATCAACATTTTCATTGTTTTAAGTTTTGGTAAAATGATATATCATTTTAATTGACAGCTACAATTTTTTTGTTTGTTGACACAAAATGCGAATGAAATAGAATATTGAGAATTCATGGAATTCTCCGTGAGTCTTTCATGTTACTGCAAGTCTTACAGGAAGAGGCACTGACTGCTTTTATTCAGGACTATATTTAAAATTTTTATAATGAATAGCCTTGGAAGATATAGTGTCTGCCTCCTGAGCAAAGAGTAGGTGTATTTTTGGTTTTTTACTAAGCAGCATAATAAATGTAATGTCTCCCTTATGATAAAGATGAGACCAGGCAGGCTTTTACTGCCTAGTATAAAATATTTGGGTTTTCCAAGTTCAGGGTTCCTCTCCTCCAACACAACCCATTATATGTGACCACATCATCTGGCCTGATTCTCAGGTCTCTGGAAATTGTGGCTGGAGGAATTGGTGCAAATACACATACTCTGGTTGTGCTTGTTACTGTGAATACTAAACCGTCCCGAGTCTCTGACCCAGAACTCTCATATCATCTTCCAGCCTCTATGAAACTGTGGCTCACTCACTTGCTTCTGCCTATGTAGGTTTTTTCCTTTTAATGAAAAGTGTCCATATAATTTATTCAGCCTTCATATTTCTCTTTACCATCTCATGAACTTCCATCTTTTAAACTCAACTACTGAATTGAATTTTTGTATTATATTCCATTGTAATTATTCTTATGGTTTATTTATTCATTACTATATTGATGGACATTTATGTTGGGCCAATTTTTTTTTCTTTTTTGCTGTGATAATCAATGCTGTAATAAATGCTTCTGGATGTTACATCAGGTGAAATTCCTTGATGGTATTAATGAGTCATATCTAGGAATGTTCCTATCTGTATAGGATGACATTTTATTGAATTTTGCCAAACTAATTGGAGAAAAATTTTATCTCAGTGCTTTAATTTGTTTAGTGAAGATGAGTAGCTTTGAAATGCCTATTAGTTATCTGTATTTTTTTTCTTTGATTTTTCTTTTTTCTTTTTCTTTTTCTTTTTCAATTTACATCCAAGTAAGTTAGAATATAGTGTAATAATGATTTCAGGCCTAGAATCTGGTGATTCATCCCCTATGTATAACACCCAGTGCTCATCCCAACAAGCACCTTCCTTACTGCCCATTGCCCATTTAGCCATCCCACCACCCACAACCCCTACAGCAACCCTCAGTTTGTTCTCTGTTTAAGAGTCTCTTATGTTTTGTTCTCCTCCCTGTTTTTATATTATTTTTGCTTCCCTTCCCTTATGTTCATCTGTTTTGTATCTTAAATTCCATCATATGAGAGAAGTCATATGATATTTGTCTTTCTCTAACTGGCTAATTTCACTTAGCGTAATAGCCTCTAGTTCCATCCACGTTGTTACAAATGGGAAGATTTCTTTTCTTTTTTTTTTTTTTTTTTTTGATTTGACATCTAGGCTCTTTTCATACTTTGGCTATTGTCAACAGCGCGGTTATAAACATTGGGGTGCATGTGATCCTTCAAAACAGCATACCTGTATCCTCTGGGTAAATACTTAGTAGTGCAATTGCTGGGTCATAGAGTAGTTCTATTTTTAGTTTTTTTAGTAACCTCCATACTGTTTTCCAGAGTAGCTGCACCAGTTTGCATTCCCACCAGCAGTGCAAAAGAGTTCCCCTTTCTCCACATCCTCGCCAGTATCTGTTGTTGCCTGAGTTGTTAATTTTAGCCTTTCTGACTGGTGTGAGGTGGTATCTCATGTGGTTTTGATTTGTATTTCACTGACGATGAGTGATGTTGAGCATTTTTTTATGTATCTGTTAGCCATCTGGTTGTCTTCTTTGGAAAAGTGTCTATTCATGTCTTTTGCCTATTTCTTCACTGGATTGTTTGTTTATTGGGTGTTGAGTTTGATAGGTTCTTTATAGATGTTGAATACTAACCCTTTATCTGATATGTCATTTGCAAATAACTTCTCCCATTCCTTCGGTTTCCTTTTAGTTTTGCTGATTGTTTCCTTCACTGTGAAGAAGATTTTTATTTTGATGAGGTCCCAATAGTTCATTTTTGGTTTTGTTTCCCTTGCCTCTGCAGATGTGTTGAATAAGAAGTTTCTGTGGCCGAGGTCAAAGAGGTTTTGGCCTGCTTTCATCTCTGGGATTTTGATGGCTTCCTTTCTCATGCTTAGGTCTTTCATTTCTGTGAATCTTCATTTCATGTTAGTTGTTTAACTTTTAACATGCAGATGGAAATGACTTAAGCCCTACAAGCTAGATCTATAGAGCTTCCCAGTTCTTTCTTTTTAAAAAAAAATTTTTTTTAAACTTTATTTATTTTTAAGACAGAGACAGAGTGTGAGCAGAGGAGGAGCAGAGAGAGAGGGAGACACAGAATCCGAAGCAGGCCCCAAGCCCTGAGCTGTCAGCACAGAGCCTGACGCGGGGCTCGAACCCACAAACTGCGAGATCATGACCTGAACCGAAGTCAGACGCTCAACCGACTGAGCCACCCAGTCCCCTCCGCCCCCCCCCACCCCCCCCAGTTATTTCTTAAAGTCACCCAGTGATTCAGGTCATCTTGTAGCATCCTGTACAACTGTCTTCCCTTGCTTTCCTCTTCCTGGCTAATGCCTGCTGCCTAGCAGACTGCTGAGATAAACTATTTCTCTGTCCTCAAAGTACCCCTTCGCTGATCCCCAGAATCTATGCCCAAGATGCTATTACCTGATGTTCTAAGTGTTGCCATTGTTTAAATTGTCAGAGTGATTGTGGGTTCTGAGCAAATAGAGAAGCATCAGTCTCTTGCCAACCCTGTGACACATTTGTCACCATGGTTCTAAAGGAATATTGCCCATATGTATTTTTCTTGAAGTCTCTCAGGAAAAGAGTCATTTCTAGTGCTTACTTACATAAACCCATTTTCTCCCAAAATTCACACACAATCCTCCAAATAGCTACCTTAATAGGAACAGGAGGTGGTTCAAGTTTGGAAACATTCCTAGACTACCTGGAACAGCTAAAAAACCTCTAGACAGAACTCCAGCTTAACCAAATAATATAATTTTCAATTCTAAACCTGTGCTGGCTTCAGTGTGGTTTTACATTTTCTCCCAAGATCAGTGGGCCCCATGTCTACTCTCTATCTATGCCCTCACAAAGCCACCCTTTGACTATCCCTTGTGAATAGAGGAGAACATGCCCATCAGGGTTCTAGGTATAGAGTGTGGAAAAGATGAGGGGACAAGAACTCCTGGTGAGCTCATCCACTTGTCCCATGGGGTGGGCAGGATCAGGGGGTAGGGAGGCCAGAGGAAGACCTGAGCAGGAGCTTTTATCTTTTAATTTAATTTAATTTAATTTAATTTAATTTAATTTAATTTAGTTTTTTAAGTAGACCCATGCCTAGCATGAAGCCCAACATGGGGCTTGAACTCATGACCCTGAGATCAAGACCTGAGCTGAGATCAAAGTAAATTGTTTAACCAACTGAGCCACCCAGGCATCCTGAGAGCAGGGGATTTTAAATAATGGAGCCTGGAACAGAAGACCTCCTACCTGAAATTAGCATGGTAACTGGGTAGAGAAGTCATATGGTTCTTTAAAATGAATTTCCATTATAGGATTTCATTGTGTGATGTCATTAAAATAACTAATCCTTCCCTTACCTTGTTCAATTTAGACTTCATGAGTTATTGATACAGAGAAATTTATCCTAAATTGGCAGAGAAGTCTTATAAATGCTAGTCAGAATACTGTATTTTGTCACATATATGATTTAACAATCAGACATCTGAAGCATAAGTTCTCTCTCTATACATGTGTGGGAGTATGTACATGCATGCATGTATGTATGTATACATATACATTCACACACATACGTGCACACACACACACACACACCTTACTACTAGACAACATTTCAATGCCCCCAATGATCTTTTTCTCTCCTGGTTTTCATATCCTTGTGTAATCCTCTCCCCTTGCACATGGGCTGGATTTATGGACTCACTTCTAGTAAATAGAATGTGGCAGGAGGATGGGATATCACTTCTGAAATTAGGTTATAAAAGGACTGTAATTTCTGTCTTGAGGACCCTCTGTCTTGTTCTGTGGCCTGGTCTGAGGTAAACTTGCATGATGTTGTGAGCTGACCTATAGACCCACATGACAAGGTATTGTTGTCTCTGGCCAACAGCCGGAGAGAGGACCTGAAGTCTGCCAATAGCTGTGTGAGTCAGTTTGGGAGTAGATGCCCCTCTACTGAAGCCTTGAGATAACTATAGCCCTGGCCTGGCTTGCTGCCTTCTGAGAGATTCTGACCCAGAGGCACCCAGGTGAGCCACACTCAGAGTCCTGACACTCAAAATGGAAATAATAAATGTTTACTATTTGAAGCTGCTAAATTTTGAAGTAATTTGTTATGCAGCAATAGATAACTAATGCATTTATATGTGTATTATTGTATTATATGTATGTATGAATTTAAATTACAAGTACAAGGAAGGCCAAAAAGTCACATTTCTCTAGTCAATTCAGTTATTTTCAAAAGAATCCTTGTCCCTGTTACCATATGTAGTAAACATTTGACAAAATTTCTCATCCTGACAATTTCCAGATTAATATTTAAATCTGGAAAGATAAATTTACTCTTGGAATGTTAGCTACATGCAACCACATGTTTAGATGTAAAAATAAATTTGACTCTTTTATCATAATGTAATTTAATTGAAGGATAACTTCAAAAAAATTTTTTATTAAACTACAACTTAATCTAAATTGTGTTGTGTTGACTTTAAAAAAAAATCATTACCCAAATAATACTATTGGCAAGTCAATAAACAATTTTTTAAAGTCTTTTTATGAAAACTTTTTAAATGCAATATATATTTTTAAAAAATGGGACAGAATAGAGTACTATTGTTTTGTCAAACTTTGGGTATTATATTGGGGGTGTTTTATGTCTCAATACATTGTTTTCTCCGAAACTCTTTTTTAAAGTTTTTTTTTTTTCCCCTTTATTTAAGAGAGAAAGAGTGGGGGGAGACGGGCAGAGGAAGAGAAAGACAGAGAGAGAGAGAGAGAGAGAGAGAGAGAGAGAGAGAGAGAGAGAATCCTAAGCAGGCTTCACACTCAGAGTGGAGCCCAACGCAGGGCTCAATCGCACGACCCTGGGATCATGACCGGAGAGAAAATCAAGAGTCGAACACTCAACTGAGTGAGGCACTCAGGCGCCCCATCTCAGAGGCTCAGGGATCCAAAACTGCTAAGATTTTCTTCTCTATACTCCCATAGATTTTAAAGTAAATTTTAGAATGAAGACTCAGCTTGGAAGTCATTTTCCTTTTTTTTTTTTTTTTAATTTTTTTCAACGTTTTTTATTTATTTTTGGGACAGAGAGAGACAGAGCATGAACGGGGGAGGGGCAGAGAGAGAGGGAGACACAGAATCGGAAACAGGCTCCAGGCTCCGAGCCATCAGCCCAGAGCCTGACGCGGGGCTCGAACTCACGGGCCGCGAGATCGTGACCTGGCTGAAGTCGGACGCTTAACCGACTGCGCCACCCAGGCGCCCCGAAGTCATTTTCCTTTATGGCTTAGATTAGTTTTGCATAATAAGATCATTGTTAGCAGTGGCATCCAGGATTCTTGGGGACAGATTATTTGTTGCTCTTATTTCCTTCCATACTAAAGTGACAGGGAGAGACTCCCAAATTAGCTTCAGGAAGCCTAGGTTACCGTGTGTGGCCAGCGTGGGCCATCAAGCCATTTAAAGGAGTCTTCTTTCTGCATGAGATGACCCAACATCCTTCCTTTATGCACTCATTCATTCAGTCAGGCATTGAAATTGACTGAATCCCTACCATCAATCAGATACTCTGCCAAGGACTGGAGAATGTGAATAAGGCACTCTCCAAAGAAAAGGAGTTATGAAGCAAATAGTATTAGTACCCATAGCTCTAAACATACTTTAATTATGTTTGGTTCTGCTTGATATTGGCTGGTATTCAAATAGATTATTAAAGATGTTTCTATTATTTTCTCAGAGCCTGAAGTGTTTCAATTACTCTTGTACATAATTCCAAACTGTCTTATTGACTGTAATAACTGTGTGCTCTTTATTGCCTTTATTCAGCTGTAAGGTTCTTATTAAAGATGCTTTCATTACCAACTTTTCACACAAAGCAAGTAGGAGACAAAGGTTCAATAATCATTTTAATTATAGACACTACATTTTGGAAAGTAGTTCAGAAGAAATCTTTTTCAGAAGAAGTACAAAGACATTGAGAGGTTTTTTGCATTTCAAGTTTAATGCTTCTAAAGTTTTAGAAAATAATTTTTGTTTCATGAATCCTTTTTAGGTTATAACGAAGAAATAAAATGTGTTTCCACATTGGGGAATGGTTTCCAAGATGCTTGGCAATTTTCCTTATATTTGGATAGAAAAGATAGACAAACAGCTCATTTAGGCTCTGTCCAATTTAGCCTTTCCCTAGTGATCTGGATTATGCAGGAAGAAGCAGAAATCAAGCTAAAGGCCACCAGATCCCTACCATTTGTATAGGTGATGGCTTCATGACACTTTTGCAGGCACAGATTATTAAAAACAGGTGGGGAAATATGGGAAGGAGAGTGAGCTAATAAAACAAAGGAGAGAGAGCAAAAGGGGAGAAAAACATAAGGGAAAGGGAATGAAGAGAAGAGAGGAGACAGAGTCAAGACAAGAAAAAAGAGAGCAGAAATACAGAGAAACAGGAGAGAGAGAAAGGAAAGATGATCCGGAATTATACTGTCTCTTGATCACCCTCACCATTTGAAAAGAGAGGCACTACTTCATCCTGGATCTCATGGCCCAGGGAGGCTGGTAATTACAGCTCTCTAAACTCCTGGCATCAAGAATGGGCACATAATCCAAGATAGGCTAAGTAGAATAATCACTCCTAGATTTTTCAAGTTGTAACTAAGGGGAAAGGGGGGGGGGGTGTCTATTCGTGGTGGTGAAGCTATGTGGTGTAAGACCTAAAGTTAATATTACACGTACTGCCTTAATATCCAAACCTGGGAGGGCCTAGAATGACCTAACTCATGTCCCCCTCCTCACTCTCTTCCCACAGGCAGAGTGTCCTAGCCAAGCAACCCTCCTTATCCAACAGAATGAATACAATTGCTGCCTGTCCCTGAGTGGCAGGTTTCACTTCCTTGCCAGCCCAAACAATGATTCAAACAATCCAATCACATCCTTGTGTGGGAACGAAGGCATCTCACTCTCTTGTCACTACAGACTCTGCCTCCCACAGGCCCTGGCTATTCACTCTGTTCCAGAGCACACCCCCTGTGTGGTCTTGCATGTTATGCAGCAGCGTCCTCCCCTGGGCTGTGAGTGTAGGGCACTAATAGACTGCTACCCGTCGTATCTCTCCAGAGTCAGGTGTTATGCATTTGGTCATCCCCATGAGCCTGGGGTGAAGATCCTGCCCTTACCAATAATTTGAAGAGAAGGCAATTAAAACAAGCTGTGATATAAACCGGGGGCTGCTGGGCATGTTTCCAGCCATGTATAGTAGCTGGGCTGAGAATGAAAACGTAGCTCACGAAGAGTGGCAGAACTGGGAGAAAATGGGAGAAAATGATTTGGAATTCCTGGCTCTAGTCACCACTGAGGTCCTGCCTTTCCAGCAGTTTTCCACCTTTTTTTTTTTTTTTCTTAACTTCTTATCGCTTGATGAGGGGTTCTTTCAATGGCATCCAAGAGTTTAGATGGATGTAGGCAGCCAGGGGAAAGAGGGGAAAGAAGGAAAAGTAAAGAAAGAAAAGTTGTACATGGTGAGTCGGAATCAAGAACCAGCTACAGTCACCTCACTGTGAATCAGTGAAGTCAATATTTGGTTGCCTTCATTTGAATGGAAGTTAATGGCCTTTTATTTACTAAGTACCTAACTGTGTGACCTGTACAGTTCTTGTAGAATGAGAAGATATATAACAGGTGTAGAAGGCTGCTTATAGTCCAATATCATGAACAGGGAAAAATATCTCCAGACACATAAGGTATATTCTATAGTGGGATAAGGAAGATATCACCCCATGTGGAAAGTCAAGTATAAAGAAATTAGAATATTACTTTTCAGGATTTATATTTGAAAGCACTGAAGTTCTTTCTTGAAGGCCCACAGTTTTCTGTATAGAAAATGAAGGAATCTTAAAGTTTATATGCTGATGAACATTAGAAAAATTTTTTTCTCACTGAGGTGAAAGTCACATAGAAAGCATTGTTTTGATTTTTTTTTGTTTGTTTCTTTATTTATTTTGAGAGTGAGAGAGAGAGCACAAGCAGGGAAGGGCAGAGACAGAGTGAGAGAGAATCCCAAGCAGGCCCTGGGCTGTCCCTGTGGAGTCTGACACGGGGCTTGAACCCACAAACCACGAGATCATGACCTGAGCCGAAACCAAGAGTGGGACGGTTGACCAACTGAGCCACCCAGACATCCCAGAGAAAACATTTTAAAATGAACAATTCAGTGGCATTTAGTACAGTTACAATGCAACCATCACCTTTATCTGGTTCTAAAACACTTTCATCATGCTCAGAGGAGATCCATCCCTATCCCCATTTCTCCCTCCACCCAAACCTCCCCCACCCCAACCCTGGCAACCACTAATCTACTCTCTATCTTTATGAACGGCCTTGTTGTGGATGTTCCATATGAATGGAATATATGTCTAGCTTCTTTCACTTAGCAGAATGTTTTGGAGGTTCATCCATGTTTCAGCATGCTTCAGCAATTCATTCTTTTTAAGGCTAAATAGTGAACCTTTGTAACAATGTACCACAGTTTGTTTATTCTTTCATTTGTTGATAGATACTTGGGTTGTTTCTGTCTTTTAGCTATTGTGAATAGTGCTGCTAGGTAAATTTATTGGAACGCTTTGTTATTTGTTAGAACACTTGTCTTCAGTTTTTTAAGGTATATGCCTAAGAGTGGAATTACTGGGTTATGTGCCAATTCTGGTTAACTGTTGGAGGTGCCATCAAATTATTCTCTAAATGTGGCAGCCTAAATGTAACTGGATTTCACAACCCTAGCCACAACTATTGGTCAGTCACAGAAGCTAGTACAATCAGTTTTTGCCTAGACTCTTTCCATTGTCTTATCATTAAACTGTTAGTGTATGATCTTAGAAGCTGCTGTTAGCCATGTTTCTACCTAGAAGGTGGACTTAAAATAGAAGAAAATGAAAGTAACATACAGAGCAAGAGCAGGTCAAGTTTAATGGTGTTAGTTCTTCCTTCTAGCTAGTTCTATGCCTGCTTTACTTCATTGCAGTTTGGTTATGGAAGTTAATATACTTTCCTTTTGGTTCAAGCTACTTGACATTAGATTTCTCTACTTTAAATCAAAAGTCCGACCAAGTTAGTTGATGTGGTAATATTATCTTGAGGTGAACTTCTTAATACCCTGGCATTTTCACATGCATGTGTCGTTTCTTGGGTCTATATCTGGCCCAAACTGACCCTTATTTCTAGTATAACGCTTGCCAGAACTTCTGTCTACTGATATTCCTGCTCCTCCCCTCCACCAAATTAAGAACTAATAAGAAAATGTGAAAATATTTCTGGTAGAATTGTATCTTTTTTCTTTCTCTTTAAAAATTTACATTACTGTAGTTGGAGAGCTGCCAAGAGCTTGAAGTACAGCTGCATTTTTGAATTAATTAAATATCATAATCCTGTTTGCAGTTTCTATCAGTAACTAGAATGAATGTTATAGAAAGAGCATTTACTAAAAGGAATGTGTTGTGTAATTTAATGTATGCTAAATGTAGGTGGTCTAAAGACTATTTTACTGCATTCCTAATTTTACCCATAAACTTTAAAAATTCTGTCACTGAAGTGTGAATACCATTCAACAAAAGGAAGTCAACTAAGCCCTTTATATAACATTATTTTAAATAATCTTTTCTATATTTTCGAAGTCAGATTGTATAGTTAGTTAATCCATCTACCTATTGTAATATTAGGTGGTGAAAAATGTCCTGCATCCTGTCTCTATACATTCTTTTTCAATTCCCTTTTGTTGACTTTTCTTATATTTTGTATCATAGCTTTGGTAACTAGGATGTCGTTGGGTGAAGAAAATCCCTTATTTCCGATCTTTGTCATTTACAAATTAGTGACTCAAAGTATTACATGTGCACTCCCATAATTGTTTATCTTGGTGTGGCCCATGCTGAAAATTATTTCTGCTATCAAAATTATTTTGTTCTTTGACTTGATCTGCTGGTATTTTTTGGTTATGTTTTCTCTAGAAGTCAGGAATTGCTTGTCGGAAATCCCTTGACAAGAAAATTTACTAAGAACGTTACTGGATTGGTAAACTTGACAGTTTCTTTGCTAACAAATTCTAGCTTCCATAGCTTAACTTCTTACCCTACAGCTATTTTTTCCTCTCGCATGATTTTCTTCATATACTATTGTGGTTTGGATACTTTTTTATTAACTTTGTTTTGTTACTTAGATATGGATCACACTTAAACTGTATAGCTATGATAACTTAACACTTTGTATTACTTAAGATAATTTAAGACACTTTCTTTAACTGGTGGAATGATCCTGAGGCTCTTGTCTGGAGCTCCATTGGAGGAGACCCATTGGAAAATCACACAGTCTGGCTACGGCTTTTTCCTACAGTGGCTTTTATAACCTGGATCATATTCCGTTTATCTATAAATGATCTCGGTTGTTGTTTCCAACAACCCTGAGTATAAGTCCCTGTGATTTATCATGTACAGAGTCACTAACTGGTTCATTGTCAGTGATAGGTGCTAACTTTGGAGTAAAGGGGTTGTCCTAAGTTATGAAATTTTCATTATAATATCAGGACACTAAGCTTTACTTGTTTACACAGTAAAGAACAGTAAAGAAGTATCTTGTGTCTATTAATAAGAAATCCAAAGGGCGATCAGTTCTCAGGGTCAGAGCTCTAGATCTCTGCTAGTTTTATTTTTAATTTTTTTAAGTTTATTTATTTATTTTGAAAGAGAGAGTATGGGGGTGGGAGCAGAGAGAGAGGGGGAGAGAGAGAATCCCATCAAGACTCTGCACTGTCAGCGCAGAGCCTGATGCAGCGCTCAAATTCATGAACCACGAGGTCATGACCAGAGCTGAAATCGAGAATCAGATGCTTAGCCCACTGAGCCACCCAGTTTTCCCTAGATCTCTGCTAACTCTATTTTTTAATTTTTATTTATTTTTACTTGTTGATTTATCTTTTAATTTTTTAGAGGGAAAGAGAGCACAAACAGGGGAGAGGAGCAGAGGGACAGAGAAAGAGAGGGAGAGACAGTGTATCCTAAGTAGGCTCTATGCTCAGTGCAGACCTGACGACCTGGGATCATGACCCGAGCTGAAATCAAGAGACTGAAGTCAAGAGACCAACTGAGTCACCCAGACACCCCTCTGCTAACTTTAAGTCCTATACTCCTCTAAGTTGATTTTCTTTTCAGGTTTTCAGTTAGCCTTTCCCATCCCAAAACAGTATTAGCAGCTCCAGATTTTACTTCTGATATGCCACTATTGAGAGGAGTGCTTACTTTCTATTATCACCTTATGGAAGGGGAAACATTTCCCTAAATGCTTCCCTTCCATGTACCCTTGGCCAGAATGGAGTTACATGCCCACCTAAAATCAGTCACTGGTGGGGTGCCTCGGTGCCTGGGTGGCTTGGTTGAGTGTCTGACTCTTGATTTTGACTCAGGTCATGATCCCAGAGTCATGGGATTGAGCCCCCCATCAGGCTCTGTGCTAAGCGTGGAGCCTGCTTAAGTCTCTCTCTCTCTCTCTCTCTCTCTCTCTCTCTCTCTCTCTCTCTCTCTGCCCCTTTCCCTGGCTCTCTCTTTCTCTCATTCTCTAAAAAAAATTCAAATCAAATCAAATCAATCACTGGCAAGGAGAGTGGTATTGCTATGATTGGTAGACAATCAAGATCCTCTCTGATGTGCTATCTGCCAGGGGGACTCACCCTTCACTGAACTGGGAAGATGATAGTTTGCACTCATCCGCCTGGACTCCCACATAGATGCCCTCCTCCACCTGCTAGAGTTCTACACCACCCAATGGGCTGTCCTCCTTCCCCAAGGACATGATCCTCATGTGGCTTGAACTCTGACACTATATCCACTTGTCTATCCATCTATGCTCCCCCTACTCTTGGGGAGCTGCTCTGCCAGTGTGCTGAGGCTGAATTCCCTGTATGGGCCCACTGTGTGCATGGACGCCTTCCTCATCTGCTTGGGCTGTGACGCCTGTGACCTCCTTCATACCAATGAGATTTGACTGCTTGCCCAGCCGTGTTCTGTTCCAGAAAGAGTTAAACTATGCTCAGATGCAATTTTTATAGAAGTCTATTTAAAGAATAACAAATAGCTATCTATTTAAAGAATGGCAAATAGCTATGTACAAAGTAAAAATAAAGCAATGAGACTTTTCCACTCACAGAAAAAAAAAGGAGTTGTCAGAATAGAAAGCTGTGATAGTGTATGTATACTGTTGCTATAAGACATACAGCTAATACGTATGGTGTTCATAGAATAAGAAAAATATAACTATTCCCCCCAACCCATTAGCAGTATCTCATGTTGCAGATGAGATACAGAGAATAACAATTTAAAATGACATTTGAACTTTTCTTTATTGTTAATTTTTTTTTTAAATGTTTATTTAAAACCCCACGGGGGTGGGGGGGCGGGGCACAAGCAGAGTGTCAGTGGAGAAGGGGCAGAGAGATGGAGACACAGAATCCCAAGCAGGCTCCCGGCTCTCAGCTGTCAGTACAGAGCCAGACAGATGCAGGGCTCAAACCCATGAACCATGAGATCATGACCCGAGCTGAAGTCGGATGTTCTACTGACTGAGCCACCCAGGTGCCCCTCAAATAACATTTTAATGTTTAAAACTGTGTAGCAACCCTTGACAGTTAGAAAAATAAGAATAAGAACCTGGCCCTATTGTTCCCAGAAATGAATTTAAAATAAAATAGTTGCTTTTTAAGAGTTGATGTCATGGTACTTAATAGTCCCCAGCACAGCTGCATTGCAAGAAGGCAACTTTGAGTGGCAATAAAATAAACCTTTTATGTTGCTATCTTAGCTGCAAGATTTCCACAGCATATTCATTTTACAGATGAGAAGCCCGAGGCATGGAGCGTTAAGTACGAGGTCCAAGATCACACAGCAAGCAGGCAGAACAGGCAGGACCCACTCCCATGCAGCCTGGCTCCTGTGCCCTTCTCTATAGTGACTGCTGACCTGTGGGAAAAATACCCAACTGCGGTATTATCTTTAATAGGAGAAAGCTGGGAAGTAACTATAGAAGAGAAAAGGTTAATGAATCATCTGTTCTGTGGAAATTAAACAGCTGTTAAAGAATGATGCAACCAAGTCACATTTATTGACAAGCAAAGGTGTTTAGTTTATCACCCAATGTTTGCTGTAAACACTGAGTAAGACCATCTATAGATTATAGGGAGAGTAGTTGTGTAAACCTATAAATGCCCAAAGCAGGATGGAAAGATTCCAGGCAAATTGTCCTCAGGGTCAGTTGGGAGAAGAGCAGGATCTGGGATGTGAGAAGAGGAATCTCAGGGGATAGAGGTATATCAACATGATGCAGGAAGGAAAGGTCAAACACATCCCCTGAGGTAGAGGAATGCTCAAGAGGGTTACACTGTCCAGAGGTGGGGGTGGACCCCACAGGCTGGAGGCAAGGGCTTGTCCTCTCTCAGTTTCATGCAGGGACATCACCTGCCCAGACCAGCTCCAGGGTGATGTCAGGCATATGTAGGCCAGGAGTGCTCACCTAGATCCTTCATCTTTTCAGGGCTAACAGGCACCCTGTGCCTACCAGCGTCTCTCAGGTAAATGCTGCAAAGAGCAAAAAAAGCTCAGATGGGTCCAAGACTCAGGTGTCCCTTTTGGAGCCTCTGTTGGGGATTGAGCAGCCCTTACTCATGAATGGTCTACTCAGAATATCCTGACCTGGCTTCTGTTTAACTCCCTTCAGGGGAAGTTCAGGAACCTCCATCATGTTCTGAACATGTGGCTGGTGCAGGGTAGGGGAGCTACACACAGGAATGAGACTCAGTTCTTGGCCTGGGGAGGTGAGTGGCCAGGGTTAATTTGCCAGTCTGTTGCCTGTGAATCTTGTGTCATTCCATTGGAGTGGTTTTGTTTTTGACAGTGAGTAAGGACCCACTTCCAGAATGTCAGGCCAAATGGGTAAGGCCAGGAGACTTGGAGCCCTTCTGTCATAGTGGCTTCTTCTGTTTTCATACCTGTCACTGCATGATGTTACTTGTCAACATATGAGTAACATTGGGCTTCCCTGCTGGAGTTAAACTCCACAATGGCAGATCTTTCCATGCAGCCCAGATCCTGAACCCAGGATCAGAGAGGGAAGACTCAGCCTGGCCCCTCTGGCTGGCTCCCTCTAACTAGTCACAAGGTCCATTGGGTAGTTGAGAGAGTCCTGGGGCCTCATAAGGGGGGAAGGTCCCCATGCTTGATGTCTCCATTGGTACACTCTGAAGGTGGCCCTAGGATGGGAGAGGATAGGGCTCCAAGGCTTCTCCCAAGATGGCATGGTGGTTATCCGCATATGGTTTCATTTCTTACAAATTCACTGCACAGTTTCAGGGGTATTGGAGCTCTCTGTTTAGCAAATGTCAGAGACATTTTAGGTAACATTTGGGGACCTGTGGAAGTTAGGAACTTGATGAAATTAAAATGGAAATAATTTTATGGAGAAAAAAGTCCAACTGGAGTTTCAACTGGGATTTCACTAAATTTATGGATTAATTTAGGGAAAATTCAGATCATTATAAGTTATTAAGATTTCCAATACAGGTACAGGAGATTGAAATCTTACTTGTTTTGAGTTTGGTATCTGAGAGGGCAAGATCATCTTTTTTTTGCTCCTTTTTTTTCTGTTTTTTTTTTTTTTTTTTTTTTAAGGCTGACTTGGCTGTTTTTAAAAAAAAAATTTTAAATGTTTATTTTTGAGACAGACAGAGAGAGAGAGCACAAGTGGGGGAGGAGCAGAGAGAGGGGGAGACACAGAATCTGAAGCAGACTCCAGGCTCTGAGCTGTCAGCACAGAGCCTGACGCGGGGCTCGAACTCAGAGACCATGGGATTGTGATCTGAGCCGAAGTTGGATGCTTAACCGACTGAGCCACCTAGGTGCCCCCTGACTTGGCTATTTTTGGTTAAATATGTGATATTGGGCATGGTCTGTGACAGAATTTGTACTTGATCTTGGAGTAAGCCTTCAGGAGCAGCATGAGGAAGTGGTGACAGCATTATTCTAATATCTTCGGTGAATCGCTTGACTATGGAAGGTTCTTCTTAGTGATTTTTGATATAATGAATAGCAAGTTAGCCATAGTGATTCTATTAAATATTTTTAACATTTTTAACATTTAATATTTCATATTTGACATTAAATATTCTAACATTACTATTAGCTCTCTTCTTTCTGTCTGTTCTTACTCCTCACAAGAGTTTTATTTACCCGAATGTATTTGCTTAAAGTCTCCTATTTTATAAGCACTGTTTTAAGCCCTAGGGACTTAACCAGGAAAAATTAAAAATCAAAATCTTTTGCCCTTATTAAGATTACGTTTTAGTGAGTACAACTCAGTTATACAACATGATGTATCTTTGGCCAGAGATGTGTCCATGAAAATAGGAAAAAGTTGATGCTCGATGAAGATGTATTTAATTTGAGCTGTGTGTCATATTTCTGGCCTCTCCCACTTCCCAGCACGTGGTTAAGTTGCCCTTCCTTGATCTCTTTTGATTGAGTGGGGCCAGATAACTAATTATTACTTATGAGTTATAAATAAAGATAATTTGGGGCACTTCTGGGTGGGAGCATTGAAATGCCAGTGTAAGATAATCTGGGACACTTCTTTTGCTCTGATCTGAGGGTGGGCAACATAGGAGATGGTGGCTGCTTCATCAGCCTGGGCTCCTGAATGACTGAGACAGTTTGTGATATTGATCCTCTGAGATTTTGTGGGGGACACATTGTTTGTTCCTGCAGGATAGCTCAGCCTGTGCTCACTGATATAACAGGTTTAAAGGAAAGCAAAATGAAACATGTTATATTAGGATTTGTGAGCAGTAAGGTGCCAAATTATACTTGTACAGCACAAGTAGGCAGATATAGATCAGGTTTTGTAAAATATTCCTTCCACTAGAATCCATGGGAATCCTCTACTAACTGCCTCTTGTTGTCTTTTTCATTTTCCTGTTTCTGGTCACTGGCCCCACATTCCATGCTCGCAGCTCTGGTTCATTCCCTATTTAGTGCCTGGCACCTTCTCTTCATACACTCTCTGATGCTGTTGAATTGGAGCTGGCATTGACCTTTTATTATGGATACCACATATTTCTGGTTTCAGTCATTCGATTCTCTACATTATGCAAAGTACAAACGTGAACATCTTCTTTGCAGCCTAATAGGTCATTCGGTCTAGCTGATATGCTAATTTATTTGAGAGGGCCAAGGTAATGATGCAGTGTTCCATTGCATGTTGATACACTTAGGCTGACTTTCTTATTTTCATCATTATTACTTTATTAGTAAATGACATTTTGGTTCTCTTATGTCCATTCCATTTTCCTCCCCAATTTAAATGAATGAGGATTGGTAATATTGGAGAACCACTTAGGCAACTAGAACTGTGGGATATGTTGCTAGGGCAGTATTGTTCAACATTGGTTCTCTGATAGAATTAAGAGCTCTAAAAGACTCCAGACCCAGGCAGCACTCCAGACCAACTGCAATGGAATGACTGTGCCAGGACTTTGGCATCAGTATTTTTTAACCCCCTCTCCCCTCCTGTTGATTCCAATATGCAGTTGAAGTTGAGAATCACTCTTGTAGACATTAGTGCTGTGTCGGGTGAGGGCAGGTAGCCAAGGTAACTAGCTGCAGAAGGACACAGAGGAGAATGAGGACTAGGAGATAAAGTCTTGCAGGGCCTCCCAGTGAATACTGGCATGCTATACATCTTATTCCTGACGTGCATCAAAGTTGGGCTTAGACACACTTGACGTCTACCAGGATTCTGTATTTTGTGCTGGCTTCTCCTTCTCTCTTCTCCTCCAGCCAGAGCTTGAAAAGCTACTCCTAGGGTAGCAAATATTTAAAAGGCAAATCTAGGTGAATAGAATCATATTGCAAAGTCCATTAGGAGAGAGGCAACGCCTAAAGGATAAAACAAACAAAAAAAAAAAAAATGGGAAGACACCAGAATGGAGTCGGGAGGTTGAGCAAAGGTGAGAAGGAAGGGTGGATTTTTACACGCAATGGTACAATGAGGCTGGGAACCCCAGCTCCATTGTTGGGGCAGCCACCTTTAAAGAGCACGGTGAGCCTGGGCAGGGAAGAAAGAGCAGATGGCATGTGGCATATTTTGAAATAGAAGCCAATCCTTAGCAAGTAATAAAAAGTGACTTTAGCAAAATTGTTTCTATATCTATTCTTCTTGAATGATAGAATAGGGCTATATTAACATTTTTTTAGGCAAAGAAAATCATTCATTTATGAGGAAAACCCTCCAGCAGTTGAATGTCTCATAAAAATGACACATCTTAGACAGAAAGTAACCTGTGTTCACCTAGATCTTGTACCTCAATATAATTCTACTAGGGTGGGTTAGGGGTAAGTGTTTTACACTTTAAAGGTATAGAAAGATACTCTGTAGGCTGGGTTGGCACCCACTTCCTTGCTTACGTGCTTTTCCCTTCTCCTTCTAACATCCTTTTCCGACATTCTCTCTCTCTCTTTTTCTCATCTTTTTCTAGCCTTCTGCGCTTAGGAGATCCCCTGCCTGCCACAGTGACTCCACCCATCAGATCAACACCCTGGGAGGTTCTTGCCCTCCCTTCTGTTCTGGTGTTTCCTTTCATCAGTACCATCCTTTCTTGCCACTTGTGTCTGTTCTCTAATCTCAAATTCTTGTCTCTGTCAGGAGGCTTTTTCTAAACTGTGTGACTTCATTTCTCTGCTGCTTCCATGAGCTCCCTGAGAAGCCTGAAGCTCAGCTAAATCTCTCCAGGACTATGTGCAGTAACGTACCCAGTGAAGCTTTGTTTAGCATTCCCGAGAAATGAGTCACCTGAGCCCTCCATGTGTAGAGAAAGCTGAGAAGGCCTACCTGAGTGGCCGAATGCTCCCTGAACCTGAAGTCTGCAACCCTCAGTTGAGAGTGTCATTATGTCCTCTCCTTGATCTTCTTGCTTTGGATCTAGTAGAATATCTCCTTGTTCTGTCTGTTCCAACCAAAGGAAGACTGCCAGAAGTCTGTCTGGGCATGATTTCCTGGATGCTTTGTTTCTATATTTTGTAGTGAGAAAAAATGATGAGGTTTCATGTAGAGGATGTTGGTGGTAGTTCCCACGTTCATTCTGCCTCTGTGTCTTACTCTTTGATGCCTGGGACCACTTGCCTCTCTGCTCTGTCTACTATCTCCCTGACCTCTGCCATTAAATGGAATTTCTTCTTAATGTTTATTTATTTATTTTCAGAGAGAGAAATAGAGAGTGTATGCACGTACATGCACGCAAGCCAAGGAGGGGCAGAGGCCAACAGGTGGCTCGATCCCATGAACCATGAGATCATGACCTGAGCCAAAATCAAGAGTTGGGCAATTAACCAACTGAGCAACCCAGGCGCCCCTAAATGGAGATTTTTAACTTCATTAAGGGGGGAAAGTGGGGTAGGAGAGAAAAAGTACAGAACAGCTCAGAATCTCTGGGGGCGGGAAATAATTTAAAAACTTTTCCACTATTATAAGATTATTGTATATTTTTATAAGAAACAAAAAGTCTTGCTTTTTTAAAAATTATGCTCCAGTGACTTTATATTGGTTAACTGCAAACATTTTTAAAGGAATCTTTTTTTTTTTTCTCATAATAGGGTCAATTTTTTTACTGCTCAGTGTAAAATTCCTTATTTGGTTCACATTTGTTACAAATTAGATCATTAAATTCTTAATGCCCTATTAAAGAACTTCCACGTCTCACATATTCAATATGCCCTTAACATAATTTTCCAGCGTATTCCTATGTACTGACTTAAATTTTTTTAACTATAACACATATTTTTAAACTAATGAATCCTGGCTCTATTCTTTTTCCCTTATGGCATTCCTTTATCATCACCACTGGTGACATTTTTTTTTCTGTTCTTTCTCAACTTCTTTAATTTTTTTTTTTTCTTGTGTGTGTGTGTGTGACAGAGAGCATGTGTGTGCATCCATGAGTGGGGAAGGGGCAAAGAGAGAATCTTAAGCAGGCTCAATGCTCAATGCAGAGTCTGATGCAGGGCTCTATCTCATGAACTGAGAGATCATGACCTGAGCTGAAATCAAGAGTCAGTTGCTCAACCAACTGAGCCTCTCCGGCATCCCCCCAACTTCTTTTAACAAAACATTTCAAACATACCTGTAGAGAGAATATCTTGCCAATCTTGTTTTATCTATCTCTATATATTTTTAAAGAGTATTTGAAAACAAATCCCAAATATATCATTTTACCTTTGGTAAAATTTGGTAACTGTAAGAGGTAAGGACTTTTAAACGTGAAATGAATATTAGATGACATTAAGCAAGAATTTAAATTATTTAGGTACAAATGTGGTTAAAACAACTAAATAATTTAAATTCTTGCTTGATGTCATCTAATATTCATATCATCCTTCGATTTCCTCAGCTCTCTCAAAAACATCCTTTTATGATTGATTTGTTTCATTCAGGATCCAAGTAAAGTCCTCAGTTAGAATTTAGTTAATGTGTTTGTTCGGTCTCTTCAAGCTACCTTCACTTACCACCCTCCCCACTTTTTAATTTAATTAATTTAATTTAATTTAATTTAATTTAATTTAATTTACAATTTATTTATTTTGAGAGAGAAGGAGGCAGTATGAATGAAGGAGGAATAGAGAGAGAGAGGAAGACAGAGAATCCCAAGCAGTCTCTACACTGCCAGTACAGAGCCTGATGCGGGGTCTGAACTCACAAATGCGCAAGATCATGACCTGAACCGAAACCCAGTCAGATGCTTTACCGACTGAGCCTCCCCAGGCGTCCCCCCACTTTAATATTTTCTACTTGTTGGATAAGCTAACTCGCTGGTCCTGGGTAATAGCTCGTCTTCTGCACTTGTTTGCTCCCTAAATGATAGTATTTATCTTATGCTTCTGTCAGCTGTTTTTTCCTATAAATAGGAGCTAGAGCTTTTCAGAGGATTGAGTAAATTTTGGTGCTTTTCTTTCTCTCTTTTTTTTTTTTAGGGAGAAATACATTATAGATGGCATTTTGTATGTCTTGTTACAATATTGAAGGGACCCACAAGGTCTTCTGTCCTGTTTTTGGTGATACTAAGAGGGATCCACAGATTCAGGAGATACCAGCCAGGTTATCACATTGTAACATTCTTATCCACTTTTTAGCTAAAGGTGTAGCAGCCTTTAATATTGTTGAATTCCTTTATTTCATTAGGGGTTGCAAAATGGTGACTTTTCTTGCAGTCTCTCTGTATTTATTAGCCATCGATTCTCCATAAAGAACTTTCTCTTGTCAGCAATTTATTACCCAGAAATACAGTTTGTACAGGCACAACAGAACAAGTGCTTTATTTTTTTCAGTGTATTGATTCATTTTCAGAATGGTGGATTGGTATTAGAAATGTCCAAGGATGACCAATGAATTTTTGTTAAAGTTTTAATATGAATTAATGGATTTTCAGGTGTTTCAATCCACCATAGTCATTATTATTTTTTTCATCTACTGTCATTGTAGTTCAAATAACAGAATATTAAGCTTTTCCAAATTTTCTTTTCTGGTGGGCATAGACAGATGACAGAGCAGAAATTCTTAAGGTGACCTGTGTGTCAGACTCTGATGAGTAAGAATTGATAGTTGTTTTATGTTTATGAAAATTGGCGTGCGTATGGTAAAAGACCAATGATAAGGTTTTGATGAAAAGTTGTGGATATATGTGTATTCACCATAAAATTCTTTCAGCTTTGTTGTAAGTTTGAAATTTTTCACAGGTAAAAAAAAAATAAAGAACTTGGATATTACGTTAAGACTCTCTGAAATAAACAAGTTGGGCTACATCAAGCTAAAAAGCTTCTGCACAGGAAAGGAAACCATCAACAAATGAAAAGGCAACCTATAGAATGGGCAAAAATGTTTGCAACTCATATATCTGATAAGGGGTGAATATGAAAAAAATTTAAAGAACTCACACAACTCAATAGCAAGAAAGCCAAATAATCCAATTTAAAAATAGGCTGAGGAGCTGAATAGACACGTTTCCAAAGAAGACAAACAGATGGCCAACAGGTACATCAAAAGGTGCTCAACAGCACTAATCATCAGGGAAATGCAAATCCAAACCACAATGAGGATTCACCTCACACCTGTTAGAATGGCTGTCATCAAAAAGATAAGAGATATCAAGTGTGGGTGAGGATATGAAAAAAAGGTAACTCTTGTACACTGTTGGTGGGAATGTAAATTGGTGCAGCCACTACGGAAAAGCAGTATGGAGGTTCCTCAATAAATTAAAAATAGAACTACGATATGATCCAGCAGTCCCATTTCTGGGTATGTATCCAAAGGAAATAAAAACAGGATTTCGAAGGGATACCTGCACTCCCATGTTCATTGCAGCATTATTCACAATCGCAAAGATATATAAACAACCTAAGGGTTTGTCAACAGATAAGTGGATAAAGAAGATGAGGAATATTATCCAGCCACAAGGAAAAAGGAAATCCTGCCATTTGTGACAACATGGATGGACCTTGAGGGCATTATGCTAAGTGAAATAAGCCACACAGAGAGAGACAAATACTTCATGGTATTGCTTATATGTGGAATCTCATAGAAACGGAGAGTAGAAAAGTAGTTACCAGGGGCTGGGAGGTGAGGGAAATAGAGAGATGTTGGTAAAAGGGTATCACCTTTCAGCTGTAAGATGAGTAAGTTCTGAGAATCTAATGTATAACATGGTGACTATAGTTGATAACGCTGTTATGTATCACTGAAATTTGCTAAAAGAGTAGAATGCTTAGAATTTCTCTGCCCTTCCACCGCCACAAAATAGGTAAATATGTGAGGTAATGGCTTTGTTAATTAAGCTGATGGGGAGAATCCTTTCAAAATATATACGTATGTCAAATTGTTATGATGTGCACTTTAAATATCGTACAATTGTGTTTATCAGCCATACCTCAGTAAAGGTGAAAAAAGCATCCTTTAGTGAGCACATTGAAAATTATAGCATAACACAAGAAAAAAATGAGTGAAAGCGTTTTTAGATTTTGAGTATAAAGGGAGATGTATGTGTTTCCATTAGTGCATTGAAATTTCGAACAGTGGCACTCAGACATCTACAATGTCTGTTGACCTCTGATATGTGAAATTTTTCTCAAATTAAATCAAGACTATTGAGCTGTGTAGGGATAAAAGAATCTTGATTTGTTTGAGAAACACATTTTGAAAAGTTATGATGAAGTTTAATGGGAAACATACTTGTATAGAAGCCTGGGCATAAGGTTGAAATTGATCATCACATTGTTTGTTTAGAAAAGAAAACATAACATTCAAAGAATATGTTGGAAGCATTGGATTTCTTCACATGAGAACACACACATTGAAAATGATGAGGCTTGGATAAAGCATAAATTACAGACTCTTTTTTTTCTTAGAAGTGTTGAGCTTTAAAAAATATGCATATATTATTGGGAATACTAAAAATCAGAATATTTTTGCATAGGGAATACTTTTGAGGAAAAAAAAAAGATACAAAATAATGGGAACATTTTGTTAACAATACCAATGACCAGACTCTGACAATTATTCTACCAATGGAAGAATAAAATGACAGAGAATTTACAGCATGCCAAATACATAGATTTTCAGCAGTAGCCTATCATTGCTTGCCTGGGTGGTCTCCCATTTCCCAGAAGAGAGAATCACTGAGTTTCATGATAGTCATGATGTACTCTGCACCAAAAGGTCCTCTGTGTGGGGGGAAGGTGGGGGGGAGGGGGAATGACTTTTTAAAAAGTCATAGAAGGGGGTAAAAAAAAAACCATAGAAAAAATTTTGTGAGTTATGTAAACCAACCCATTTACCCCTAAGAAAAACCACACCTAACTTCTTCCAGACAGATTAGAATCTTTCTTATTTCCAAAGACCTCCTGAGAAGGAGTTTCCATTTCCTTACTTTAGTATTTGACAGGCTTCACGCTCAAGAAGACTGCTCTTTCGCCTGTGTTAAATCTTTCATGGTACTGCCAAGATTTTGTTCGTATAATTTCCTCTAAGGGAAGACAGGCAGACGACTGTCTTCAGGAGATCTTTGTACCTCTGTTCCCCTTGGCCTCCTTTTTTCTACACTCACAATTTCCATCTTTTAAGGCAAAGATTGCAATGCCTTAGGGGTTAGGTGGATAATACATAACTTACCGGATTTGAGATTGTAGGGAGTGGTGGCAAAGTGGAGAGTCGGTGCTCCTCCGAAGGCATTTAATTGCATCGTCATTTTATGTACTGGTGAGGCCAAGCCAATGAAGACTTTGGGGTGAATTCTGCTTATGAGCTGCCCACTTCCATCCTTGCTATAGGCCTTCCTACCAGGGTAGAACATGTTAATAAGGTTGTATTTGCCTGTGCATACAGTGGAATACCCAAGTCTTAGTTTAACTCTGGTGAAAGATGTTTGTCTAGATTTCATATCTTCTGCAGGAGATTTTAATGTATGCATTAGCCCCAAGATGGCCTTCCGTGCCCTTGTCTCCTGGTGTTCATACCCTTATGTGCTAGGCCTGTGTGAGTAGCAGGATACATTGGAGATGAGGATGCATACCTTCCAGTGCTAAGTCATATAAGTCATGAGCAGCTTTCCCTCTGTCTCTTAAATCACTCGCTCTGGAGGAAGCTGCAGCTATGCAGTGAGGAACCTCAAACAGCCCTGGGCGAAAGACATGAGGCCCCCAACCAACAGCCCAAACTAACCTGCCACTCTGATGAGTGAGCCGTCTTGAAAATGTATCCTCCAGTTCCAACCAACCCTTCAAATGCCTATGGGACCAGCCAACAGCTGACTAAAACTGAATGAGAGACTTCAGGTGAGCTCTGCCCACAAAAGACCTGAGGTCTTGACCAATGGAAACCTGATGTGTAATAAATGCTTAGTATTGTTTTAAACCACTGAGTTTTAGAGGAGATTCGCTGGGCAGCAATAGATAATTTGACAAGTAAAGCTGGTGGATTTAGAGCTATAAATCCACAACTGCAGGCATCTATTACTTAAAAGGAGTAGAACAACAATCCTGGTGACCCATTCCTCTCAGTTTCCCTTTTAAACAACATTTTCTGGAGTGCCAGGGTGGCGCAGTCCGTTAAGTGCCTGACTCTTGACCTTGGCTCAGGTCATGATTTCGTGGTTTGTGAGTTCGAGCTCCACATTGGGCTCTGTGCTGACAGCGTGGCGCTTGCTTGGGCTTCTGCCTCCTCTTTCTGCCCCTCCCCCACTTGTGCGCACACTTGCTCTTTCTTTCTCTCTCTCTCTCTCAAAAATAAATAAACTTGGAGCACCTGGGTGGCTCAGTTGGTTAAGCGTCCGAGTTAGGCTCAGGTCATGATCTCACTGTTCGTGGGTTTGAGCCCCAAGTCGGGCTCTGTGCTGACAGCTCAGAGCCTGGAGCCTGCTTTGGATTCTGTGTCTCCCTCTCTGCCCCATCTGCTGCTTGTGCTCTCTGTTTCTCAAAAATGAATAAAAATGTTAAAAAAAATTTTTTTAATTAAAAACTAATTAATTAATTAATTAAAAAAGAGAAATTTCCCCAGTTTAATGAGATATAATTGATATAGTATTATGTAATATTAAGGTGTACAACATGATGATTTGATATATGTACATATTGTGAAACTATGGCCACAGTTAAGAGTTAACACATCCATTGACTGATTTACCCTCCCAGTTTCTTTGGCAATGGGGATAGAGATGTTTTGTTCTTCCTCAGGAATGGAAGCTAGAGATCATGTAGAAAGCATGGTGATCTTACATGGATCCATGTCATATTTTTTCCCATGTCACACTGGCTTTTAATTATCATTCTTTAATAGCTAATATTAATTGAACTTTTACTGTGTGGCAGCATTATGCTAAGAGTTCTGCCTGAGTTATCGTCATATAATCCTCCTAATAGCCCTAAGAGGTAGCTATTATTCTTATTTTCCAGTTTACTGCAAGACAGCTCTAAGGAACTGGTGAAGTAAGCTGATGTCTAAGTAGTTGTGAGTTTTTAAAAAATGCTCTATGACTTTTCTGCCCCCAAATATCTGTACAAATCACACATCACAGTTACTTCTATTTCATAAGTACGAGCCTTGAATGTTTTTCAAAATAATCTCTTAACAGGGTAGTTGGTCACTTCATGGATATATGTTTAGCAGATGTGTTTCGTACCCCTTCTTGGGAAAACGGGTGTGTGGCCCTTGCCCGGGAAAGCGAGGCATACAGGTCTGCGATTCCAGGGAGCCCAGCTGAACGAGGGTGCCAGCTGCTGTGCTCCTCCATCCATCCCTGTCTGCACTGAATTCCTATTTCCCATGAGCCATTCCTGGCCAGTGATTGAGTTGGCAGGGTCAGCAATACATTCCTGTTCTGCGGGATGCAGGGCTCCTCTGAAGGATGATGCCAGATGGTCCTGCCAAAATCTCTCACGACTACACTGCAGTCTCATATTCTCCTACCCATCCTGTCTCCTTGCCTCTCTCATTCACCCGAGGTTGGACATGCATAACGGTCTAAAAAGCACCCCTTTCCCCCTTGCCTGTCCTTAGGCCTCTCACAGGTGTGGTTGCCTCAAATTTATCTCCTGCATATTTAGTTCTGTCTTGGCATCTGCTTCTTAGAAGGCATGGACTGGCTCATAGTGGTAGCACATGAAGCATCTATGGTGACAATGTGACGAGAAGATATCATGAGCAAGCCTAAAAGGACTTGGGGAGGATTCAAAAGATAAGTAACACATTGTATAATTTTGGTTAAGCAAAACTCATGCTGTGCTTAGAAACAAATCAAAGATTATTTATGGGGAAGTTAAGAGGAACCCTATTAACAATAGAATTGTTGATCAAAAAAAAATGAAGATACGTAAGGATGGGTGTACGTGGTCTGTCTGATAAAGTTAGGTACATTTAGTCATCTAAAATAAAGAATACTCACATATAGCAGATGTTTTTGGTGCCCTGCTTTATCTTGCCCTCGGCCCATTTCTGATTTTAGCTGTGGCAGGTGTGGACAATTCTGGACAGACTCAGGCTTGTGACGACAGCATCCTACCTCAAGCACATGCCAGGAGAAGAGTTACCAGATTTAGAACATAAAGAAGAAGGAGAAGGAGAGGAAGAAGAGGAATACAGGACACTCAATTAAATTTGAATTTCAGATAAATAATGAATAATTTTTAGTGTAAATATGTCTCATGTAATATATGTATTGAAAAAATATTTACTATTTATCTGAAGTCCTAATGTACCTGGAATCTTGTATCTTACTGGCACTCCTAGCCAGGAAGGTCTCCACTTTTCTGTCTTGGAGCTTTTTTTGAGGCCATGGGAGCTCTCTCACCCTGAACTGATGCAGCCTGACTGTGAAATGGATTTAATGTCCCAGGAGTAACCCTCAACTAATGGAGAACTGTAGCTAAGGGATCAATACTCAGCAACCTGTCCTTCCAAAGGAGAAGTGAGCATTGTGTCTGTTTCTGATGTCCCTGCAATATCGAGTCTCTGTTTCCTACAGCAGCAATCTCAGTAACACAAGCCTATACTGGCATCTCCTTGCCTTCTTATTCCCCCGGCTTCACCTCTCCTGCTTCCTGTGATTGTCCTTCTGATAAATATAATTCCATGTCTTAGGATCTGCATTTGGAGGGATCTAAATTAAGACAACGTAATTATGCATTAGGCAAGTATATGCAATCCCTTTTCCCAAAAATAATTCCAAGCACTCATAAAGCTGAAAAATGAGTTTGCATAAATAGATGGTCACCTAATTATATGAAGATATAATTTTAGATTCTAGTAAATAAAAAATAAGGCAATTTGCCTTTCAGGAAGACCATTTTCCTTATTTGGCTGTAAATAAAATAAACCACACATTAATTTATGGTTAAAAAAAATTCTCATGAAAACAGTAACCCACAAGTATGTAAAAAGGGAGCAAGTGAAGTTAAGCAAATCCATTTTCTAATATATGCACTTTGAAGGCAATATGAGTTTTGTTTAAAGAAGTGATAAAAAACAGTTTGTATGGGTGTCTGTAGAGGGTTTGGGAAGTTTGCGATTATTAGCTCTCAAGTACTTCTGGTCATCAGTATAAATATTGTGTTACTATTGAAGAGTTACATTCATTTTTGGCACTGTTTTGCACTTCATCACAGTTTTCCAGTACTTTTAGACTGTGCGAGGTTGTGCATAAAACAATCAATCATCCCCTGTTGGCTGTTTGGCAGAGACAGCCAATGACTTGTTCTGTCATGAACTGAATTCATATATATTCATGAGGCCCAGAGAAACACTTCATTGTTTCAGATTGTTTTGTTATTTTAGAATAAATCATAAAGACACCATCCCACCCATAGCTGGTAAGGAAATATTTGTCCTATGATCCTCACTTTTGTGGTTTGTAGTGTTTTAACTTGCACAGGTTAGCCCACATTACATGTCTTTTTTTTTTTAACAGTAAGTTACATACCTTTTTAAAAAACGCCATGCCTGTGTTCCCTTGTATCAGCAAAAATTAGAGACATCTAAAAACTGAAATGACCTGTGTCCTAAGGTAGGGTGATTTAATTTTCAGATTGGGGGGGTGGGGCATGGTAGAATGGTAAACTTCATACAGGCAGGTGTTGTGTAAGCTTCCAAATTCTAAACATTTCAACCTTTTTGTCCCTCATTTATTTGTGCAGAACCTTCCAAGAATCAGTTGTAATTGTGTAATTTTATATGCTGCCAGGATGTCTGCATGAACCTCAATAAAAGCAAAAATATCACCATCAGCATGAAAACAACTTACTGAGAAAGCTATTTTAACACCTTTGATTAACAGAAGAGGTGAATAGTTCTATTTAAACCATCCAAATTCCTCACATTGTCTGTCTTTCCTAATCAGTAATCATATGCTCATAAAATCTTGTAAAATCTAGGGAAATAAAATCCAGAGACAGTGAATCCCAGAAACATAAAAGTCATAGAACATTCTTAATCACCACCAATGTGATTCTCAGAGAAGACAGTTTATTGGATCGTCCCTATGAATTATGAGTTCAGCAATAAGACTTGATTTAAACTGTTTACTGTCTTTGTTTCTAACAATGGCTATTTGTTTAGGTGGCACAGTGCCTATTTAAAACTTAGTCAACTTCTTGCCATAGGGATCAACAATATTTAAAAGGACAAATGGTAATATAAATGTGGCTCCACATAGGGTTGGGATCACACTTGGGTTTAAATCCTGACCCTGGGTGTATTAGATGGTGAAATTCAGACAACTTACTTGATTTTTAACCCTCAATTTTCTCATCTGTATAATATGGATACTAGTGTTTATCTTATTATTATGCAAAAATATGCTGGCCATAAAGTAAGAAGCTAGAAATTTTAGCTATTGTTTTCATTCTTATTAACTAGTGTGCTTAGCTGCAAAAAAATAAATAAATAAATAAATAAAAAAAGGAAGAAGAAGAACCCACTCCAGCTAGATTAAACAGAAGATGTATTTATATATTTATTTTTTAGGAAAAAAATGTATTAAAGGAGACCAAATGGCTCATACATTTTGGAAGTGGAAGGTACAGAGAATCTGACTTGGAAGTGATATGAAATGGGCAATGCCTAAGTCATTCTGACGAGGCTGCCAAGGGGCATATATACTGGAGCTCACACAGGAGTTACATAAATCGTGGAGCACAATGCAAAGTGAAAATATGAGGCCGCTTGTTCAAAAAGTAGGAAAATTTCCATTTAAAGACACTGAAATAGAGGGGCGCCTGGGTGGCGCAGTCGGTTGAGTGTCCGACTTCAGCCAGGTCACGATCTCGCGGTCTGTGAGTTCGAGCCCCGCGTCAGGCTCTGGGCTGATGGCTCGGAGCCTGGAGTCTGTTTCCGATTCTGTGTCTCCCTCTCTCTCTGCCCCTCCCCCGTTCATGCTCTGTCTCTCTCTGTCCCAAAAATAAATAAAAAAACGTTGAAAAAAAAAATTAAAAAAAAAAAAAAAAGACGCTGAAATAGAGAGCTCTTTCCTTTTTCCTGCAGGCTCCCTCACCACCTGTCATGGTGTTTTGTTTTGTTTTGTTTTGTTTTGTTTTGTTTTGTTTTTATTTGCTATTTCATGTTGTTCAAAGCAAAGAAAAGTGAAATTAAAAAAAAATTTACTATGAGTTGTATTCATCTTCATGTTGTACCATGTCAATCTTAAATGCAGATACAGGAGCATTTAGCTTGTATGCAGAATTACTGAAATCTCAATTCATCTATCATAATCTGTACCTGCATATGTATTTCATTCTTACCAGAGGAGTAGAAACATTGCCCCAAATTAACTTTTTATTTGACTTCTTGATATGTGGGCATTCTACCAAAACTCACTCTGTGAGGCATCCTGATAAGCAGGAAGGACTGATAAGAAAAGGAGACTTGGGTTGCCCCATCTGTCCCTTTTCTTCTGTCACAGTTCTGTCAGTTGGCTACTGCAGAGGAATAACATGAGTGAGAAGACGTAGGAGAAGGTTCCTTGGTTGTTTGTGTTTCTTGGAATGACATTGTCTTTTTTCTGTTTTGGAAGCAAGATCTGGTTCGAATGGGGAAGTGTGGCTTCTCAGGGCTGTCGGTGCTTCCCACCTCCACACCTGTCACTCCGTAGCAGACATGACACATTTGTTTTGTCCTTGCTTTGAACCTTGCTGGGCTCCTACACATCGCGGGTCTATGGAATGCTGCTCTCACAGGTCACTAAATGCTATATGCAGATGGGCGGTAAGGAATTAGGTCAGACACAAATACTGTGCAAATTGTTACATTTAGTATAACCTGGTTGGGGTATTCCCTGAAGATTTTATTTTTAATTTAGGAAGGCGTATACTTTACAGTCTGAATATTCTTTTTCAAGAAAGTAAATGCTACTTAAAGGAACGTATATCAGGCTACATGAGACTAAGCAGAAGAAATGTGTGTATAAATTCATCATTGTCCTGTTAGGTGCAGAGAACTTAATGACAAATGTCATCTGACAGAGTCAGATTTATGATCCAGAATTAAAAAAAAAACAAATCCCTATTGGAAAAATGTACAGTAGCTTAAGCTACCTGTGTTATCTCATAAAGTCAATTTGATAGATATACTCACACTCAGTTCCCAAGGATCTTCTCTTGTGACCTGTCATCAATATGTACCCTCAATATTGATGAGCTGAACTCAAATAAAAGAAATGCCTTCCCTCTAATAACTGGAGTTGAATGTGTAAAGTCATCATGGTAGGGTGTCCTGAATTCTTGAAATTCATTTTCAAACTCATTTTTCATTCTTTTTTAAACTTCTATTATCCTTCCAATTAAAATTTGTTGTTTTTTTTTTTCATTTTAAGACATGTTAATGTTGATGTGTTCATATTTCACTCCATCAGATATATTACTCAGATTTTGTAAAGAATTTCTTGGCTATAAGATTGTTGGAATATTAAATCTTCCTTTTTGTTTTATTTTACTACTCTAAAGACCTTACATTCTGCGTGCTGTAACAAAATGTTAAATTAAGTCAGAAATACACAATTATTTTTTTCTGTAGATAAACTGGCTTCCATTTTGTGACTAAAATTTATCAATTCTGATGATTTGGATGAAAATATATAATACAGATACACACACACACGGCACACTGGGAGCCTACTTTGTTACTTTATTTTTGGCGTGTTTTTCAGAACTGACATAACTTATTGCTCAATAAATATTTGTTAGGACAGATGACTCTGTGAGTAACTTACGAGCATTCTCATGAAGATGTTAATTCACCTCAGAATGGATAATAGATTTAGGTGAAGAAACTTCACAAAATTAGGTTTCTCATTTTGCATTACTAGCATTTTCAATTACATTTAAAACAATTTTTTAAAAGGGGTTAGATCAAGAACTTAAAGAAAACAAGAAACTTTTCTGGAAAAGTGGTTGTGTGGGTGCTTTTCTAAACGGAATCATGAAGTTATTGAGCACAACATTGATATTCCATCAGCTCTACCTTAATCCTCAGTAAAAAAAAAAAAAAAAAAAAAAAAATTAGCTGAGCTCATGATGACCCATATTAAATTTCCCAGACACTCTTGATGCTAGAGTGACTAGATTTTAAGACCAATGAGATATGAGCAGAAGTGACATATACAATTCAGATTGCACTGTTAAAGGTAGAAGATTAAAAATTAATCGTAGAAAAGTGCCTGTGATTTGGGATTTATAGTACATACAGCCAAATTTTGGTTCTAAATAATGCAATGCCCAAGATAGAATGTTTTTGGACAAAAATATGGTAAGAACTCGTTAATTTTTCAGTGAACAAATTAATGTAAGATGGGAATCGTTGACCTATATATATACATGCATATGTGTATGTGTATGTATATGCTAGTTATAATAATTAAATATTTATCTTCCAAATAATTTGCCACAATTCTCTTGATTTTGGAGCTCCAGTTTTCATCAAATACTTGCTTGGACCATCTCCGTCTGGCCTTTCGAGGAGATTGAGTGCCAGTAAGGTGGTCCTGAAGAGCTAAAAAAAAATAAAGTTGATTTCCTATACTTACATGGAAAGACTTAGAGGCAATGTTAAGTGAGAAAAGCAAGTTACAAAATAATGCATAAAGTATAAATCCAGCAGAATAACAAGTACAAAATAAATTTATGTATAGCTTGGCATGCATATATGCCAACTCATATGAGTGTATGTATTTGTGGGTGTGTGTATGCATGTGAATGTATAAATCAATAGAAACTTTTTAACAGTATATGGAGAATTGTTAATAGTAGTTACCTCTGTGGAAGAGCAAGCATTGGGAAGGGAGTTAGGTGAAGGCGATACATAATTTTTTAGTCCCTGTGCCTCGTTTGTTTGAATACTGTATAATGAATATGCATTTAGAAATTACTTGGGGAGTTTCTATTTATATGTATGTGTAGAGTGAAATAAAAATATGTATCATCAAAGTTAAATATATATCCTATTACTTATTAAATATTTATATATGATAGAAGTAAAAGCAAACTCAAGAAGGTTTAGTTTAACTATATTGCCTGTGGAAAAAGATTTTAGATTTTTTTACTTCCATAGTAAAATCATCCCTGGTTTGACTCCTCATTCAATAATTTGCTGGAAACAGCTAATGGGTGAGTTAAATGCATTATTTGAAAAGCATAGGTCATAATGTAACCTTGCAGACTGGCTGTTAGTATTATAGGTAATATCACCAGATCATTCATGCACCATCGACTGGTACATTAGAGGCACTCGGTGGATGCTATTATTACTGAGATTATTCTTAAGTGTGAAAAACTGAAATTAAACCTTTTTGATACATCATAGTTATAATTTCATTAATCCAGGAAAAAAATTATGATGTAGGGAAAGACAGAGCTTGACAGGAAAAATGTAGGCAATGTTTTAAATAAGCATACTTCGTAAATGACTTCAGTAAAGTTACAATTAAAAATGTTTTATAACAGGGCACCTGGGTGGCTCAGTCAGTTAAGCATCTGACTTTGGCCGAGGTCATGATCTTGCAGTTTGTGAGTTCAAACCCCTCATTGGGTTCCTTGCTGACAGCTCAGAGCCTGGAGCCTGTTTCAGATTCTGTGTCTCCCTCTCTTTCTCTGCCCCTCTTCCACTCATACTTTGTCTCTCTCTCTCTCTCTCTCTCTGTCTCTCAAAAATAAGGAAACATTAAAAATTTTTTAAAAATGCTTTATAATATATATGATGCTATTTGTAAATTAATTTAGGGGACACCTGAGTGGGTCAGTCAGTTAAGCATCTGACTTCAGCTCAGGTCACGATCTCACGGTTCGTGGGTTCAAGCCCTGCATCTGGCTCTGTGCTGACAGCTCAGAGCCTGGAGCCTGCTTCAGATTCTGTGTCTCCCTCTCTCTCTCTCTGCACCTCCCCCACTTGCACTCTGTTTCTCTCTGTCTCTCAAAAATGTATAAATGTTTAAAAAAATAAAATTAATTTATAATTTTATGTATCACATAGAAGATAAAATGAAAAAGTTCTATTCATAATAAAGAAATCAATAATAGCAGCAAACAGGGGCGCCTGGGTGGCTTAGTCAGTTAAGCGGCCGACTTCGGCTCAGGTCATGATCTCACGGTCCGTGAGTTCGAGCCCCGCGTCGGGCTCTGTGCTGACAGCTTAGAGCCTGGAGCCTGTTTCAGATTCTGTGTCTCCCTCTCTCTCTGCCCCTCCCCTGTCCATGCTCTGTCTCTCTCTGTCTCAAAAATAAATAAATGTTAAAAAAAATTAAAAAAAAAATAATAGCAGCAAACACAAAGGAACCAAAAAGACTCTAAACTCTGTCAACCCTATCTAAGGAAGATCAAATAAAAAGTAATGTTTAATCATCTTAGATCATATATATGGGTTAAAATTAATTATTATTAAAATTAATTAATCATTAAAGCTAACAACTAAATTAATTAACAAGTAATTACGATTAATTATTAAAATAAACCAATAACTTAAATAATTTTAAGTTTAATTTAAAATAATTAAAATATCACAAATTATATAAAATTCCTAAAAATCTGATGAGTTCTAGTATAACATTATCAGATATAATTTAAGAATATGTCATAAAAATATTTGTCAATTGCATCATTTTTGTATGTGTGTATAAACTTTCAGCAGATCCCAAGCACAGCTATTTGTCTTTTGCCATTTACAGTTGTTTTACTCTGATGCTTTTGCAAAAGTGCTCCTGAAAAAATGCTTCATCTTCAAAGAGATTCATGGAAAAGACCCTGATATATACTCTAAAATACAGGTTTCTGATAACTTTAAGATTATAACATTAAACTGAGTAAGAGTTTCTAAAACTCCAATGGAAAACTGATTCATAATGCTGTTAATCCAAGATGAAGCAAAACAAGAATTATATACATAAGATGAATGAACTATAAAAATGATTATAATTTTTATGACTTCATTTATTTATTTTTATGTATTTAGATATAATTTTTTGTCACATTGGTTTCCATACAACACCCAGTGCTCATCCCAACAAGTGCCCTCCTCATTGCCCATCACCCACTTTCCCCTCTCCCTCAGCCTCCATCAACCCTCAGTTTTTTCTCTGGATTCAAGGGTCTCTTATGGTTTGCCTCCCTCCCTCTCTGTTTGTAACTTTTTTTCCCCTTCCCCTCCCCTGTGGTCTTCTGTTAAGCTTCTCAAGATCCACATATGATTGAAAACATATGGTATCTGACTGACTTATCTCACTTAGCATAATACCCTCCAGTTCCATCCACGTTGCTGCACATGGCATGATTTAATTCTTTCTCATTGCCAAATAGTTTTCCATTGTATACATAAACCACATCTTCTTTATCCATTCATCAGTTGATGGACATTTAGGCTCTTTCCATAATCTGGCTATTGTTGAAAGTGCTGCTATAAACATTGGGGTACATGTGTCCCTATGCATCACCACCCCTGTATCCCTTGGGTAAATTCCTAGCAATGCTGGGTCCTAGGGTAGTTCTATTTTTAACTTTTTGAGGAACCTCCGCACTGTTTTCCAGAGTGGCTGCACCAGTTTATATTCCCATCAACAGTGCAAGAGGGTTCCCATTTCTCCACATCCTTGCCAGCATCTATAGTTTCCTGATTTGTTCATTTTAGCTACTCTGACCAGCGTGAGGTGGTATCTCAGTGTGGCTTTAATTTGTATTTCCCTGATGGTGAGTGACGTTGAAACATCGTTTCATGAGTTTGTTGGCCACCTGGATGTCCTCTTTGGAAAAGTGTCTATCATGTCTTCTGCCCATTTTTTCACTGGGTTATTTGTTTTTCGGGTGTGGAGTTTGGTGAGTTCTTTTTAGATTTTGGATACTAGCCCTTTATCCATTTGCAAATATCTTTTCCTGTTCTGTCAGTTGCCTTTTAGTTTTGTTGATTGTTTCCTTTGCAGTGCAGAAGCTTTTTATCTTCATGAGGTCCCAATAGTTCATTTTTGCGTTTTATTCCCTTGCCTTTGGAGATGTGTCGAGTAAGAAATTGCTGCAGCTGAGGTCAGAGAGGTTGTTGCCTGCTTTCTCCTCTAGGGTTTTGATGGATTCCTATCTCACATTTAGGTCCTTCATACATTTTGAGTTTATTTTTATGTATGGTGTAAGAAAGCGGTCTAGTTTCATTCTTCTGCATGTTGTGGTCCAGCTCTCCTAGAACCATTTGTTAGAGAGACTGTCTTTTTTCCATTGGATACTCTTTCCTGCTTTGTAGAAAATTAGTTGACCATACATTTGTGGGTCCAATTCTGGGTTCTCTATTCTATTCCACTGGTCTGTGTGTCTGTTTTTGTGCCAAATACCATACCGTTTTGATGATTACAGCTTTGTAGTAGAGGCTAAAGTCTGGGATTGTGATGCCTCCTGCTTTGGTTTTCTTCTTCAATATTATTTTGACTATTGGGGTCTTTTGTGGTTCCGTACAAATTTTAGGATTGTTTGTTCTACCTTTGAGAAGAATGCCGGTGCAATTTTGATTGGGATTGCACTGAAGGTGTAGATCGCTTCGGGTAGTATTGACATTTTAATATTTATTCTTCCAATCCATGGGCATGGGATGTTTTTGCCATAAAATACCTAGGGATAAACCTAACCAAACATGTAGAAGATCTATATGCTGAAAACTATAGAAAGCTTATGAAGGAAATTGAAGAAGACACAAGGAAATATGACTTCATTTAAAACATTGCTGGTTCTTAATGTGTTGTTTTATAGATTTAAAGTACTGCTTTTTCTATTCTCTTTTAAGCTATCTGCAACTTACTGTAGTTTGGTAAAGTATTTAAATACTTTAAAGCTAAAGTATTTAGGGGTGCCTGGGTGGCTCAGTCAGTTAAGCGTCCGACTTCAGCACAGGTCATGATCTTGTGGTTAGTGAATTTGAGTCCCGTGTCAGGCTCTGGGCTGACAGCTCAGAGCTTGGAGCCTGTTTTGGATTCTGTGTCTCCTTCTCTCTCTGCCCCTCCCCTGCTTGTGCTGTCTCTCAAAAATAAATAAACATAAAAAAAAGAAAGTATTTATCTTTTTTCCCTACCCGATTCTTCCAGAATTCAGAAAGTCTTATTAAATATTCTTATTTATCATGACAATGTATGTATGTTACATATGTTCAATAAGAATCTGTTTTTCTTGTAACAAGACACAATTGAACAAGTCCTTGGCTTGGCTTCCTAGCCTAAAGAGGCTTTTGAAAGTCCCACCTGAGATTCCTTATTAAAAGTTCCAGCAAGAAATACTTAAAACAACCTATATGAGGAGTGCCTGGGTGGCTCAGTTGGTTAAGCTTCCAACTTCGGCTCAGGTCATGATCTCAGGGTTGGTGAGTTTGAGCCCTACACTGGGCTCTCTGCTGTCAGCACAGAGGCTGCTCCAGATCCTCTCTCCCCCTCTCTCTGCCCCTCCCTGTCCCCTTCTCATGCTCTGTCCTCCTCTCTACGCCCCTCCCAGGCTCCTGTGAGAAAACCCATGTGCATGCTTTCTCTCTCTCTGTCCATCTCTCTCTCTCCCTCCCTCTCTCTCTCAAAAAATGAATAAACATTGGGGTGCCTGTGTGGCTTAATCACTTAAGCGACTGACTCTTGATTTCAGCTCAGGTCATGATCTCACAGTTTGTGAGATACAGCCCCCTGTAGGGTTCCTCACTGACAGTGTGGAGCCTGCTTAGGATTCTCTCTCTCTGTCTCTGTCTCTGTCTCTGTCTCTCTCTCTCTCTGCCCCTACCCTGTTTTGTTCTGTGTTTATGTGCTCAGGCCAAGTTTATTGAAACTGGAAACTAGACTTGATTTGCAAACAAATTAGTTTTACTATGGTTATCTTTGATAGAAAGGAGGTGATTACAAAGAGAAAAACATATGTTTTAGCAATACTCCTTTGTGGATACCAGATCTAGGGCTATTAGTTATCTTTGAGGTTTTGTTTTCCATCCATAAAATGGACCGAATCCTAATTCTTCTGATTTCCTCCAGTATCTGCCTAGAACTCTCCAAAATAGCATTTCCAAATTTCTCCTACTCTTTTGACTTGGAATCACTATAAGACTAAAACTGCCATTTCCCTGAATCCAGGCAAGGTAAAGCTAGACAGCTAGATATACACTTTAGGGAAATCACAACAGCTTATGTGTGGACAGTCTCCATGCCTTGTTGCTCCGTGACCACTTAGAAAGAGCACCAGAGACGTTGACTCTCTGCCCTCTGACCTTTCTGCCCTCACTCTATCTGAACATGCTTTGAACCGACATCTAGAAATTTTCTCAACTGATTGCTGTCCATACTCAGAAACTGAATGTATAATTTGTTCAAACTATGAACACTTGTTTTCTTTTTATTTCCGTAGGAAGGCATCTTATTAAAGTACTTGACTGCTCACATCACATAGAGGCCTAATCTATGCACTACCATCTCCCAAAATAAAATATCCTCCCATTCATTCTGTCCTAAATAATCATGGGGATATATGATTGCTAATATATCATGTTATGCCAATGTAAAACAAAAACTTTTAAAAATTATAATTCATCTGAGTTGTTTGCTTAAATCTTGGCTCCTGGGAATCTCTACTCTGGGCAATTTTTAATCCTTGGCTGTTGTTTTTATAGTCCTCATGTTAACCTCTCTGGTGTGTTGTATACTCTCGAGGGTTTTACATGCCTCTCGTCAGCTGCTCATGCACCAAATGGTGTCCATCAGGATTGAACAACTGGATGAAATCAACAATAACCACATAAATGATGAAGACGGTGACTACATGACCCTCCAGCCTGATGACTCAACTAATGGAAACAGCGAATGTGTGATTCTTCAGTCTGACTACATCAACGGTGCTAACCGAGAAGAACTATTAATGCTCTTCTGGTTGGTCTTATTCTCAGCCTGCCAACAGGGGAGAATTGTTAAAATAAAAAACAGAGACTGACTTTGAAAATTCCCTGAGCAGACAAAACCGGTTTAGTCTTTCAAGCAAAGCTTAATTTAACATATTTTGCAAGACTGACTTGACCTGGGCTATTTCTTGCTTATGCCTCTGAAAATCAAAAGGAAAACTTAAACTGTTTCTCAAGGTTGATATGAGGTAACCCCTGACCAGTTCCCTATCATTTAAGAAAATTCTACTATTATGACCAATCACTGTGAAGAATAAAGTCACTGGTTTCTCATTATATAAGGTGCTTTATAACAAAATACCCCTGAGCCTCATTCGACATTTTGGTTTGAGTGCTTCTCACTTGCAAACTGTTTTTTTGGTGTGTGCACAATAAAATTTCACTAATTACTACTTCGGTGCTTCATCAGTTTCACTGTGACTATTTCTGAACTTCTGACAACTAGTACTTCTCCCAGTTACTCAATGGAAGTGGCCAATGGAAGAGTTTCTGACATCCGGAAGGTGTCTATGCAGTCCCCACAGATGGGCAACAAGCCCTTCCTTGAAAGGGCATCAGGGTGGAGGGTTGCACCTCTGCATCTGCCACATTGTTAAGAGAACTTGACAAAGTAATTTTAAATCTCAATTGGAAGCATAAGCAAACCAGAAGACCCAACAAGTTTTGGAAAAAGGAAAATAGAAAGGATTTGCTCTCTCAGGTATTAAAACATATTTTAAAAGCCTCAGTAATCCTTGTCATAGGAATAGACTGAAACCTCAGTGACACAGATCTGAAGGCCAAAAACAACCACCTGCACCAGAATATTTAGTGAGTGATTGTGGGACAGCAGTTCATTTTTTGTTTGTTTTATATTTAGCTATTTTTTTTTTTTTTGAGATACTCAGATTAAGGCAATGATGTATATCATGAATATCAGGGTACTGTCCATTTCTTACAGTCGACCTCCATGTTGTAGTGGCCTTGCTGATAATCAGGTTTCTTTAAAAAAAAAGAAAACCCCAATAATTTCATGTTCATAAAAATGTCCATAAATGGAGGCAATTAGGTTGTTGATGTAAGATCTTCTTAGTTGAGGATATAAACCCCAAATGTTTAAGACTTACAGAAAGCTGTAGGTCGGCTGTTTACTCTGCTGTGACAAGCGTCTGTGTGGTAGGTCACCAGCAGCTGTGAGTCCAGTGTGGAAACCAAGAAAAAGCACCAAGATATAGTACATCTGCTCCAGTTGTGTGGATCTTTGCATTTATGTATATTTGGCTAATTAAATCATAATTCTAGTATTATGAAGTAGAGTAGGCATGAGAGGCTTAGTTTCTTCTTGTTAATCTGTAATTCTCTTTAAGTCTGAAATGTTAATGGATAAAATCAGTGGGAAAGGTTTAGATGTTCAGTAAGACTTTATTTAAAAATTTACTTAAAAATTTGGGGGGGAAGCATAACAAATAAGTTCGCTACCTTGCACCCTATCAAATAAACGTTATATAATAAAGTCTGTGAATCACAAAGAAGTAAAGTGTGTATATATGTATACCTGACCCTGGTGATAGGGAAAGCTTTTGTAAACATGAAGATATAATCAGAAACTATAAAATAAATGAATTATATATGTCATCATATATACCCATGCCACGCGTAGACATAGACTAAGTCTTATATGTAAAAACCATATATGATTTAGCCTCTAAGCAGTCTAAGACAAAGATTCACGTGTGGGTTTTTTTTTAGAAATGTGATCCCAGATGGCAGCAGTGAGTGGCAGAAGCAGAAAAAGTCAATACAAGGATACATTATTCAGTTTGCTCCTCTTTGTGTGTTAAATTACTCTGTACCTAGAGATGTTCTGAGAAAACTACAAATATCCTTGTACTTGGAGGCACAAGGAAAAAGTTCCACTGCCCATAGACCTTCTTAGTCCACAGTGGCAGTAACCAGAGAGTATTGATTCTGCCATGTTTTCACGTTGCAAAACTGAGCACAAGTGAGTGCCTGGGGGTGTGCTACTATCAGGGCAAAGAGAGCCCAGAGCAGGAAGCAAGAGGTTCAGGAACAAGGTCTTCAGGTGAGTGTTCTCAGGCTGCACCCAAAGGAAGCTGGGTGAAGCCAGCAGGGAAATGGACTTCACAACAGTGCTGGGAATAGGAGAGGAGGCTGGAGCCTGAGACGGTGCCCACGAAATGCTCAATGCTACAAACAAGGAAGACCACCAGCATGATTAAGTTGAAAAAAAAAACAAACAAAACAAAACACTGTCTATTCATGATAAAGCATTTGTAGTAACTTCATAGGTAAAGACCTCTTACAAATACATGGAAAGAATAAAGTAAATACAATTTAAAGATGAAGAGGCAAGTTATAAAGGAAGAAAAAACCTGATGGCAGACATTAAAAATGGTCCCATTCATGAACAATTTTAGAGATGAAGTGAAATATTCAACATACACAATTTTCACCCATTAAATTGGCAATTCAATAAAAAATTATTCTTCTCAGGTTTAGGGTGGATCGAAAGAAATGGGCCCTTTCACTTATGGCTGATGATTATCCAATAGAATATTTTTGAAGAGCAACTTGGCATTATTCACAAATAGGCTAAAGTGAGCACACAGAATAATCAAGGAATCATTTTTTTTACTATAGTTTTCAGAACTTAAACTACATAAAAATATGGATTAATTTTCAGAGTAGTTAAAATTGCCAATTAATAAATGAAAAAAGAACCAATGCAATAATGAGCAAAGAAATGAAAACTTATAGTGTCTATTACCTATTTAATTTAAAAATATTCTTTATCAATTAAATCACGAGAATATTAAAAATTGACAATCCTAAATGCTTATAAAGATGGGACGTCTACAGTGTAGGTAAGTTTGTACATGAAGCGTTGGAAACAATTGGGTATCTGGAACCAAACATTATGGAACCCATTTTAAGGAAATGATAAGAGATACAAATATTGATGCACAAAGATGTTTTCTTCAGTATATTTGAATTGTCAAAGAATTAGAGACAACTAAAAAGTGTCTGTTTGAAATACAGACACTTTGAAATATCTATCCACATGAAACCTAAGGATGAAATATTAGAATCCTTCCATGTTAAGTCAGGAAAAATCTAAGATTGCCTACCCATCATCGCTGCTTTAAATTAACATCGGTGGAAAGTTTTAACCAGAGGCATAAATAACAACATAGGATGAGAAAAAAAGCACAAAATAGTGAAAAGACAGGAACAAAGTTATCATTATTGCCAGATGATGTGATTATCAGGAAATACTGAGATAGTTAACTAAAAATGTATTAAACAGCATCAGTACTGTGGTCAGTTACAAGATCAATTATCCAATTCTGTAGCTTTTCAATGAACATTTAGAAAATATGATGTCAGAGACTCTCATTTCAACAGCAGCCTAAAACATAAAATATGCTTCTGATTAAACTTAAAAAATGTATAGACAGATACAAATAAAACTACAAAACCTGAATAAAGGACAGAAATAAACAGAACACATGGACAAAAACTTAAGAAAAAATAAAGGAAGTGGGAGGAAACCTTTGGAGGTGATTAGATAAGTTTATGGCCTTGATTGGGGTGATAGTTTCACAGTGTGCATCTATCTTCAAATCACCAAGTTGTGTACATTCTGTATGTACAGCTTTTTATATGTCAATCGTACCTCAATAAAGTGTTTTTTCTAAAAGAAAATAATTTGTGTCTTTTTGAAGACCTAGAACACCGTTGGAATATCCTGACTCTGCCCTCCCAGCCCCTTGTCTGTCGCCAGTAGGAGAGCTATGATTTATGCAGCCAGAGTTTGTCCCAAATCACCTCCACTTTCCCTCCCTCTTTTTCTTTTCTCCTCTCTCCAGTTCTTCAGTCCCCTCGTTTTCCCTCCCCCCCCTGTCCTTTTCAGTTTTCCCTCTTTAGTTTTTCTTTCTTAATGATACTCCTGACCTACAGAGGTGATGGTTCAACCCTCAGCTTTTAGCCCAGCCCTGTTTTCAGGCCTGGATTCTCTCCTCAGTCCTCCATTTGATTAGGGTTATGCTCACCCTATGCTAAATATTTCTGAAATTTAAATTTCTTCTACAACCCCTCAGAGTTATCTGTCCAAAACCCCAAACTACTCATGTCACTTCTTTGCTCAAAATTCTAGGAGTTCACGTTGATTTTAGAGTAAAATTCAAAGGGCGGCTGGGTGGCTCAGTCAGTTAAGCATCTGACTTTGGCTCAGGTCATGATCTCACAGTTCGTGATTTGGAGCCCTGCTTCAGGTGAGCCCTGCTTCTCTCTCTCTCTCTCTCTCTCTCTTCCTCTGCCCCTTGTGGGATTCTCTCTTTCTCTCCCACTATCTGTTTGCCCCTCACTCCCTTGTGCCCTGTCTCTCTGTCTCTCAAACAAAAAATAAACAAAATAAAGAATCAAATTAAAACTCCTTAGGCTGAGAAAATGTTGTTCAAATTCTTCCAGTGCTTATTTCTCTGGCCTCTTCTAACTACTCCATGGGAGGCATTTCAAGGCAAGCAAGATGGGTTTAGTTTCTAAAATTTGCTGTGCTTTCTGTCACTGCCAGATCTTTGAGCACATACTATTTCTTCTGTCTAGAATACTGCAACTTACTTGCTTTTTAATCTGCCTCCTTCTGTTTATCCTTAATACTGTGCTCGGAATTCACACCCCATGGAAATCTTTCTGGTCCTCACCAGTGACTTTGAGCTCTAGATCAATTCTTTGATTCTCTCCTGCCCTGACTTCTAGCCCTATACTGTAATTATCTGTTTAACTGACTGTCTTAATCTTGTGCAGTGAATTTAGGGGAGGCAGTTTATTCTATCACTGCAGGGCAAGCCACAATCTCTCGTACATACTGAGTACTCAGTATGTGTTAGCTGTAGTGGTAAATAAATGAAGGGCAACAAAGAAAGCATATTATAAATCCCACAGTGAAAAAAATGTATCCCTTTGGCATTGATAAGGAAAAATCAATTTTTAGGTCCAACGTGGAGAGGTTGAGCAATGAAGATGAGGATTTAAGATGTGAATTCTTGAAAGGCTGTAGGCCTTGTTTTGAATCATATGATGATTTCACTGGATCAAAGAGTGGTTTGGCAAGCAGTTGTTAAGGAACACTGAAACAGTGCCAACATTTCTGAGCTGATCTACTCCAGAGTGAATAAATTTTAAGGAACTGTAATTATCATGTGCATTAGCCACCTTTATAATTGGAAAGGGAAAATAGCGTTGAGATCGTGCCGTAAATGACAACATTTATGTGCTTAAGGGTTGTCTTTAAAGGCTCAATCTTATGAAGATTTCATCTGGAGGGACGCAAGCCTTTCAAGTGCTTCAGCCTCGGACTTGTATGGTATTTGGAGACAGTCACCCTAGGGCGTGGCTGTGCACAGTTGTATTTTGTTTTGCTCAACTTCTGAGACTAGCAAGATTCCCAGGACTACCAAGTATGGCAACAAAACCAGCAGAACATTTCGATGGTCACTAAACAGCTTGCAATGTCCTGGCAGGAGCGGACTTTCCCCAGTCTGTTTTAACTTCTTCTTTGGCTGTTTGTCAGAAGAGACTTGTCTCCCCGACCACCGTCAGGCCAACAGCCCCAACTGCTGTATAAACAGGCTGGAGAGTTAGGCCCGAAGGCAATCTAAACTGTTAGTTGACATAATAAAATTCTAAGCCATAAGACGTTTTAAGGATCCTCTCTGTCTTTCCTTGTTGAAAGCAATTTTAATCAATGCTTCTTAATCAGAGAATAATGGTTAAATTGTTTCCATGAGATTTTTAATTGACTTAATCTTTTGCCAACCTTAAACGAAGCTAAAGCCTTCAATAAAGATTGCAAAAGTACCAATTAAAGGTAAAAGCAATGGCAAACAAAAAAAAATTAATGATCATAATGCAGACATGGATTTTCCATAAATAAATTATTTTTTTCTCTTCAAAATAAACTATTAAATCTTTTCTCTTCATATTATGTGTTCCAAGCCATGCTTGATGTCAGTATGAAATCAAAGTGATATAATAAATCCTTAAAGTAGCAAAGGCATGGTTTATTTTTGTTGGAATTATATTTTAAGAGAGCAAATGGATGTCAGAAAATTCCACATGTAACTATGTCGAGATAAAGGAACACTATTTTAAGTGGGGATTGTTTTGTTAATCAATGTAAAAGAACTATCTTCTTATGGATAAAAAGTCTTGAAAATTGACATGCAACTATAAAATATCAAGATAGATAAAATAACTTGGTATTTTGGAAATTGCAAATGTTTATGAAGATGGTATGAATTCTGGTGTAGAAGCTTAGATATGAAAATATATATATTGCGATATATATGTATTATATACATATGCATATGTATATAATGCATATATACATGTATGCATTTCTTTATATTTTTAAATCAATTTAATTTAAAAACCTGGCCCTCATTTTCCTTTCACTCCTTCCCTTGCCCCTCATCAAGGGCTTTGCAGAGTTTTCTCCATAAGGCTAAGGCACTGGGGAGGTTCCTCTAGGTACTGGTGGTCATCAGCAGTCATTCCCTACTGGATACCCATTTCTAGGCTACATGTTCCCTTCAGGTTCAGAGGCTATGGAATTACATTTTTTGGGGGGGAAGATGGCAGCATAGGAGGATGCTGGGCTCACTGCGTCCTGCTGATCACTTAGATTCCACCCACATCTGCCTAAATAACCCAGAAAACTGCCAGAAGACTAGCCAAACAGACTCTCTGGAGCCAAGCGTAGACGAGAGGCCCACGGAAGAGGGTAGGAAGGGCGGAGAGGCGGTGGGCGCTACAGGGACTGGTGGGAGGGAGCCAGGGTGGTGGAGGGGCAGCCCGCCCAGCAAGGCAGAGCCCCCGAGTCTGACTTGCAAAAGTGGAGAGGCTGGACTGCATGAGTTCTGACAGCCAGTGGGACTTAACATCTGGAATGTTATAAGCCAACAGCTCTGCTCAGAGAGCGGGAGGGCAAGAGGACAATGGGGAGGAGAGGTGTTGAGCCCTGGAAGACAGAGCTCAGCTCGGTGGGGAACAAAGGCTCTGGGCAGTGCCATCTCCCTCTCCCATCCCCCAGCTGAAATCCCAAAGGGAACCAGTTCCCCACACGAAACTTGCTTGCACCGCTCAAACACCCAACGCTGTGCTTCTGTGGATCCATCCCTCCGACGGGTCTGCCTGTCTCCCTCCTGGTGCTGCAGGACCCCTCCCACAGGGAACCACCGATGGCAAAGGGAGCTAAGCCTGCCCCTCCCGCCCCTGTGCACCTTGCGGATCCACCCCGGCTAATATCCCAGATCCCATCAAAGCAGCACCACAAGCCTGGATGTGTGCAAGTAGCCCAGACAGAGGCCACACCACTCCGCAGTGAGTCCTGCCCCTGGGAGAGGGGAAGATAAGGTACACACCAGTATGACTGTGGCCCCAGCGGTGGGCTGAGGGCAGACATCAGATCTGACTGCGGCCCCGCCCATCAACACAAGTTACTCCAGACAGCACAGGGGAGTGCCCTGCAGTTTGGAGCCACCACAGGGACTACCCAAAATGACAAAACGGAAGAATTCTCCTCAAAAGAAACTCCAGGAAGTAGAGACAGCTAACAAATTGATCAAAAACGTTTTAAGCAATATAACGGAACATGAATTTAGAATAATAGTCATAAAACGAATCGCTGGACTTGAAAAAAGTATAGAGGACAGCTGAGAATCTATTGCTACAGAGATCAAGGGACTAAGAAATAGTCAGGAGGAGCTAAAAAATGCTATAAATGAGGTACAAAATAAAATGGAGGCAACCACAGCTTGGATTGAAGAGGCAGAGGAGAGAATAGGTGAATTAGAAGATAAAATTATGGAAAAAGTGGAAGCTGAGAAAAAGAGAGATAAAAAAATCCAGGAGTTTGAGGGGAGAATTAGAGAACTAGGTGATGCAATGAAATGGAACAATATCTGTATAATAGGAATTCCAGAAGAGGAAGAGAGAGAGAAAGGGGCTGAAGGTGTACTTGAACAAATCATAGCTGAGAACTTCCCTGATCTGGGGAAGGAAAAAGGCATTAAAATCCAAGAGGCACAGAGAACTCCCTTCAGACATAACTTGAATCGATCTTATGCATGATATATCATAGTGAAACTGGCAAAATACAAGGATAAAGAGAAAATTCTGAAAGCAGCTAGGGAAAAACATGCTCTAACATATAAAGGGAGACCAATAAGACTAGTGGCAGACCTATCTACTGAAACTTGGCAGGCCAGAAAGGAATGGCAGGAAATCTTCAATGTGATGAACAGAAAAAATATGCAGCTGAGAATCCTTTATCCAGCAAGTCTGTCATTCAGAATAGAAGAAGAGATAAAGGTCTTCCCAAACAAACAGAAACTGAAGGAATTCATCACCACTAAATCAGCCCCACAAGAGATCCTAAGGGGGATTCTGAGAGTGAAATGTTGCAAGGACCACAAAGTACCAGAGACATCACTACAAGCATGAAACCTACAGACATCACAATGACTCTAAACCCATATCTTTCTATAATAACACTGAACGCAAATGGACTAAATGCTCCAACCAAAAGGCATAGGGTATCAAAATGGATAAAAAACAAGACCCATACATTCACTGTCTACAAGAGACTCATTTTAGACCTGAGAACACCTTCAGATTGAAAGTGAGGGGATGGAGAACTATCTATCATGCTACTGGAACTCACAGGAAAGCTGGAGTAGCCCTACTCATATCAGACAAACTAGAATTTAAATTAAAGGTTGTAGGGGCGCCTGGATGGCTCATTCAGTTGAGTGTCCGACTGCAGCTCAGGGCATGATCTCACACTCCGTGAGTTTGAGCCCCATGTCGGGCCCTGTGCTGACAGCTCAGAGCCTGGAGCCTGCTTCGGATTCTGTGTCTCCCTCTCTCTCTGACCCTCCCCTGTTCACGTTCTGTCTCTCTCTGTTTCAAAAATAAATAGACATTAAAAAATTTTTTTAAATAAATAAATAAATTAATTAATTAATAAAAGGTTGTAACAAGAGATGAAGAAGGGCATTATATAATAATTACAGGGTCTATCCATCAGGAAGAGCTAACAATTATAAATGTCTATGCACGAAATACTGGAGCCCCCAAATATATAAAACAATTAATCACAAACATAAGCAACATTATTGATAAGAATGTGGTAATTGCAGGGGACTTTAACACCCCACTTACAGAAATGGATAGATCATCTAGACACATGGCCAATAAAGAAACAGGGGCCTGAATGATACATTGGATCAGATGGACTTGACAGATATATTTAGAACTCTGCATCCCAAAGCAACAGAATATACTTTCTTCTCGAGTGCACATGGAACTTTCTCCAAGATAGATCACATACTGGGTCACAAAGCAGCCCTTTATATAAGTATAAAAGAATTGAGATCATACTATGCATACTTTCAGACCACAATGCTATGAAGCTTGAAATCAACCACAGGAAAAAGTCTGGAAAACCTCCAAAAGCATGGAGGTTAAAGAACACCCTACTAAAGAATGAATGGGTCAACCAGGCAATTAGAGAAGAAATTAAGAAATATATGGAAACAGATGAAAATGAAAATACAACAATCCAAACTCTTTAGGATGCAGCGAAGGCAGTCCTAAGAGGAAAATACATTGCAATCCAGGCCTATCTCAAGAAACAAGAAAAATCCCAAATACAAAATCTAACAGCACACCTAAAGGAAATAGAAGCAGAACAGCAAAGGCAGCCTAAACCCAGCAGAAGAAGAGAAATAATAAAGATCAGAGCAGAAATAAACAATATAGAATCTAAAAAAACTGTAGAGCAGATCAATGAAACCAAGAGTTGGTTTTTTGAAAAAATAAACAAAATTGGTAAAACTCTAGCCAGGCTTTCTCAAAAAGAAAAGGGAGATGACCCAAATAGATAAAATCATGAATGAAAATGGAATTATTACAACCAACCCCTCAGAAATACAAGCAATTATCAGGGAGTACTATGAAAAATTATATGCCAACAAACTGGACAACCTGGAAGAAATGGACAAACTCCTAAGCACCCACACACTTCCAAAACTGAAACAGGAGGAAATAAAAAACTTGAACAGACCCATAACCAGCAAAGAAATTGAATCAGTTATCAAAAATCTCCCAACAAATAAGAGTCCAGGACCAGATGGCTCCCCAGGGGAATTCTACCAGGCATTTAAAGCAGAGATAATACCTATCCTTCTCAAGCTGTTCCAAAAAATAGAAAGGGAAGGAAAACTTCCAGACTCATTCTATGAAGCCAGCATTACTTTGATTCCTAAACCAGACAGAGACCCAGCAAAAAAAGAGAACTACAGGCTATATCCCTGATGAATATGGATGCAAAAATTCTCACTAAGATACTAGCAAATTGAATTCAACAGCATATAAAAAGAATTATTCACTATGATCAAGTGGGATTCATTCCTGGGCTGCAGGGTTGGTTCAACATTTGCAAATCAATCAATGTGATACATGACGTTAATAAAAGAAAAGAACAGAACCATATGATCCTGTCAATCGATGCAGAAAAAGCATTTGACAAAATTCAGCATCCTTTCTTAATAAAAACCCTCGAGAAAGTCAAGATAGAAGGAACATACTTAAACATCATAAAAGCCATTTATGAAAAGCCCACAGCTAACATCATCCTCAATGGGGAAAAACTGAGAGCTTTTTCCCTGAGATCAGGAACACGACAGGGATGTCCACTCTCACCGCTGTTGTTTAACATAGTGTTGGAAGTTCTAGCATCAGCAATCAGACAACAAAAGGAAATAAAAGGCATCAAAATTGGCAAAGATGAAGTCAAGCTATCACTTTTTGCAGAAGACATGATATTATACATGGAAAACCCGATAGACTCCACCAAAAGTCTGCTAGAACTGATACATGAATCCAGCAGAGTCACAGGATACAAAATCAATGTACAGAAATCAGTTGCATTCTTATACACTAATAATGAAGCAACAGAAAGACAAATAAAGAAACTGATCCCATTCACAATTGCACCAAGAAGCATAAAATACCTGGGATTAAACCTAACCAAAGATGTAAAAGATCTGTATGCTGAAAACTATAGAAAGCTTATGAAGGAAATTGAAGAAGTTATAAAGAAATGGAAAAACATTACGTGCTCATGGATTGGAAGAATAAATATTGTTAAAATGTCAATACTACCCAAAGCTATCTACACATTCAATGCAAACCCAATCAAAATTGCACCAGCATTCTTCTTGAAGCTAGAACAAACAATCCTAAAATTTGTATGGAACCACAAAAGGCCCCGAATAGCCAAAGTAATTTTGAAGAAGAAGACCAAAGCAGGAGGCATCACAATCCCAGACTTTAGCCTCTACCACAGAGGCTCTGGAATACATATCCTACTGGAACTTTAATGAAGGTGGTTATTGTGCCTTTCTGAATATTAGCCACCTTTCTGGGACACTGTCAGGGAGTAGGGCTTGGCCTCTGGTCTTTCATGAAGCACATATACCCAACCCCAGTCCTTCGCTCCCAATTCTACCTCCTCCTCAACTTCCTGGATGAAGGCAAAGGAAAAAAATGGACGCTAAGTGATTGTCTAGAACAAATATCCTGCCACATATATAAAGGAGATCATCTAAAAACAATCTAAATATTTTATCAGAAGAGAATTAATGGATAGTTTATATAAGATCCATGTAGCGCATCCAATGCTAAGGTTGAAAAGAATGAGGCAAACCTGTATGTTCTGATACAGGAAAATGTCCAAGATAGGTCATTAAATACTCAGTGTAATTTGAGAAATCCTATGTATAGCATGTTCCTGTCTTTATGACAAAAGTTAAAAATATATATGTGTATGTATATGCATATCATATTTAAATTAGCTTATAAATGCACAAAATGTTGGAAAACATCACAAGACACTCCTAACTGATTATTCCTGGGTAGTGGGGTTGGAGGAGAAATGGGAAGAGGTGACTTTATCCTACTTAATGAACTATTGACACAGTTTATAACATGCATGTATCCTTTTCATAATTTTATAATCCTATTTCTTAAAAAGGTAGAAATCTGATGATGCAACTCTTTTCCATAATACAATAAGCTTAAATATTATGAAGTAATCAGCTTAATTTTCTTGTTAATCATATGAGAGCATTAAGAAGGACACTTGTTTAGAAAATTTAAAAATATAAAGCAGTATTCTCTTTCAAGGTTCATAAATAAAATATTCTGTGCTGAAAATCTGCATATATCCTTTTCTCTATTTTAATAATTATATTTTAAATAATTTTACTGATCTTAAATACATTGTGCTGTGTATTAGGATTGGAAATGTAAAGCACCTGATTTTACTGAGATTAAAATAAATGTCTTTGTCATATGAGGACTTTAAGATACAAAACAGATGAACATAAGGGAAAGGAAGCAAAAATAATATAAAGACAGGGAGGGGGACAAAAACATAAGAGACTCTTAAATATGGAGAAGAAACAGAGGGTTACTGGAGGGGTTGTGGGAGGGGGATGGGCTAAATGGGTAAGGGGAACTGAGGAATCTACTCCTGATATCATTGTTGCACTATATGCTAACTTTAAAAAAATAAATTAAATAAATATAAAAAAATAAAAACTAAATGTCTTTATATTATTCTAAATTGTAATACCTAATCCTCAGAGACCCACCTCCCAAATATTCTTCCTTTTCCCCCAATTGTCCTTTCCTTTGTATTTCACCATTTGTTAATTTAGTCTATATTTTCAATAAAGCCTTCCAAGAACAGAATTTTGAATAATGAAAAGAGCATTTGCAGGAATGAAAGGCATAAAGGCATTAAATTGAATGGTGAGTATGAAAAACTACTATAGAAACATAAATCTAAGGAATGGAAAGAAAGGAGGATAGCTGGCTCATGAAGATGTTTTTTCTGCAAGTAAAAGGATCTAACTGACTTTTTTTTCTAGAGAGAAAGAGAGAGAGAGAGAGAGAGCACGCAAGCAGGGGAGGGGCCCAGAGAGAGGGAGAGAGAGAATCCCAGGCAGGCTCTGTGCTGTGTGCTGTGAGCATGGAGATGATGACCTGAGCTCACATCAAGAATCAGACGCTTAACCCATTGAGCCACCCAGGAGCGCCTCGACTAACATTTTTAAATGAGATGCTCTGATATCCATTTTTAAAAGATCCTGCTGTCGAGCACCTGGGTGGCTTAGTTGGTTAGGCGACCAACTTTGGCTCAGGTCATGGTCTCACAGTTCATGAGTTCAAGCCCCAGGTCAGACTCTGTGCTGACAGCTCAGAGCCTGGAGCCTACTTCAGATTCTGTGTCTCCCCTCTCTCTACCCCTCCCATGCTCACGCTCTGTGTCTCTCTGTCTCTCAATAATAAATAAACATTAAAAAAAATTTTTAATAAATAAAAGATCCTGCTGTATCTTATTCTGGAGAGTGCATTTTAAGGTGATGAGCCTGTAAGATGAGAGATCAGTTAAGTAGTTAATGACAGTAGCCCAGGCAAATAATGATGAAAACTTGAACTAAGCCAGTTGCTATCTGGGTGATAAAAAAAGAAGGGATGTTGAGAGATGTTTGTTATTTATGGTTTTGCAAAAAACACAGGGCATAAGTTTTATAAGCTTATACAAATATGTCTACACAGTAGTTTATACTACTTGAGAATTCCTGAAAGTAGGGAATTAGGTTTAAAAAATCTAGGGGCAGGATTACATGACAGTAGGTATGTAAATGAAAGTGTTTGTGTTACTTGACAAAAGGTTTCTAAACCAAGTTCTAGCGTTCTACTCTAAGAAAGCATCCGACTAAATTTGCTGCCCGTCGCTGGATATATTTCTTGAGCTTTGATTCTAGCTGTCTCTTAGACAATTTCTCTTGGTTTTCCACCAGCACCATAACCACATCCTAATGCAGTCTAAACTCATTATTAAACTTTAAACTCTTCCAGCCTGGTTCCCCTGACCCCACCATTTCCCTAGTCACCCAGCTTTACAACTTTATTTTCACCTTTGCCTTCATTTCCAATCAACTGCCAACCTATTCTCAGTGTCTCTGATCTTTGTCCTAGCCTTCCCTCTCTCTTTCAAGTTCAGGATTTTTTTTTTTTCACCTGAGTTCTCGAAATAATGTGCCTCCTTCCTATGTTGCAGTGTAACTCTGCCTAACCCATATCACGCGTTGCATCTAGAATCAGTGTTCTGAAACCATGTGTGTGCTCTTGACCTTCCCCTGCTTATAATCTGTCGGGGCGAGTGAATATTTCATTTAATGAGATTGCTTTGGAAAACTTTGTTATTATCTACTAAAGTTGAATATACAAATTCTCTATTTCATCCACTTCACAACTAGATTTATATTTAACAAAAATATGTATCTATAGATGCATCAAAAGACAGGCACTAGGATGTTTATAACAACTTTATTCATAATAGCCACAAGCTAGAACCAATCCAGTCTAGACTAGATAAATGAATTGTGGATGTCAATGCAATTCAATAGTATACAACAATGAAAAAAGTCATTCTTATATCAAATTCTAAAACAGGCAAAATTAATAACTGGTGTCAGAAATTAGAATAGTAATTTTATTTTAGGGAGGAGGAAGAAAGTGGTTACTAGGAAAGGGGACAGGAGAGAAACTTTGGGGTACTGGAAATTTTCTATCACTTTACCTGTATGTAAGTTACATGGTGTTTTTACTTTGTGAAAATAAAAAACAAAACACATATATTCACATTCACATCCTTCAGTGACTCTTCACTGTTTACCAAATTATCTCCAAACTTTTAAACCTGCAAAGCAGGACTGTAGTTAATGATGTGCTCCAATCTGCCTTTCCAATCAATGTAGACACAATTGTTTTCCATGTTCCCTAGCACATATCCTTCATTCCAGCTATATAGTAGCTGTGGGACCCCTACACCACACCTCCCATCTACACAGAACTTGGAAGCAAATTACTTCATTAAAACATACCAGAGTTGAAATTAGGAAGTTTCTGCAGCAACTTTATTTCCCAGAAAAGCTGTAGTGGTATTGGGCCAGATTCTCTGCTACGTTCTTTTTGTCCTCCAGTTTTCTGACATACCAGGGAACTACAGATTGTTAGGCCTCTACTACTGGTGAGGTAAGGTCCTAATAGGTTTGGGCTTGGCCAGGAAACCCATTGGTACTTGAATAAGAGATTCCTCAGGAAAGAGTGAAACGAGACTGCATGCTGCCAGGGCTAGGAGCCTGACTTGGCTGTGGAATGCTCCTGAGGTTGGTGGACAACAATCAAAACCACAATGATCAAAGTATTTTGCCAAAATCTGGGTCAACATTGATAGCTGTGAGAATCAGATATGGCTGCCAAAATTTCTAGTGAGCAATGGTATCACCGTAGGTGGTAATTTTTGTGTCCATCTCTGTGGAACAAAGCATTAATCAGTCACTGGAAGACACCAAGAATATCCAGGCCCTAGGGAGAAATAAATACAGGAAAAAGAAATGGGTTCAGGTTTTGGCCAACTGAGCTGAGCTTCAGGGCAGGGCTTCCATCTGACTGTACAAACTGGAAGAGTCTGGAGCAGAGTCCTAGTTAAACAGATGAGGTAACTGTGATGGAGACTATGGGGACAGGGCATGTGTGCAGTCTACTGTCGTGCATCTCACACCTTAGCACGCAGAACAAGGACTGGGAGAGTTGTTAGAACACAGGTTCCTGGATTCTACCCCAGGGGGTTCTGATTCAAGGTCTCAGGACCTTTTTTAAAGCTTAATTATTTTTGAGAGAGAGGGGGGTTGGAGGGGCAGAGAGAGATGGAGACACAGAATCTGAAGCAGGCTCCAGGCTGAGCTGTCAGCACAGAGCCAGATGTGGGGCTCAAATCCATGGACTGCGAGATCACGACCTGAACCGAAGTCAGCCACTTAACCAACTGAGCTACCAGGTGCCCCTAAAATACGGTTTTAGAAGAACTATCAGGGTTGTGTGGAACAAAACGAATTCTAGCTCCCATTATTGGGGACAGGATATTTAATATGTTACCAACCATGCTCACACTGAGTTCAGGGACTTGTGTGAGCTGAATGTACGATGAAGAGATCATTTCTTACTGTGCAAGGTAGCAAACGCCAGTGAAAAGGACAACTTACTAGTTTCCCTAATTTTTACAACCATATGGAAGCCCTCTTCTTACTGTCTTGACATGTTCCCTAGAGCTTGCATGTAACGTTTTCCTTAATAGCAGCTTGCTGGCATTTTTAGGAAGTTTCCTGGAGAATTTGCCTAGGCTGGTGGTTTATAACCCAGGACCGTTTTGCACATCGGGGACATTTGGCAATGTCTGAAGAAGATATTTTTGTTGTTCACAGCTGGGTGAGGGAGGTACAAGTGGCATCTAGCGGAGAAAGCCCAGGGTTGCTGCTAAACCCCCTACAATACACAGGACAGGTCCCATAACAATGCCCTGGCCCGGAATGTCGCTAGTGCCAAGACTGAGAACTATATCTAGGGATGTATCCACTGGATTTTGAATTTCCACTTGGGTCTTGTGTCAGGCTACACAGCGCCTTATAAACAGCACTATGTAAATTAATATTATCTGTGTTGGGGATGCTTATAACAACAACAAAAACACATTTATTCTACAAATAAAACCAAAAAAACATTTAAACAAAATAAAAGAGACAACTAATAACGGTGGTGAGGGAGGAAGAAAATCCTACAGAAGGATCAAGTTAAGGGGAATTCCTTTAGTGGAATTCTAAACAGGAGCTTTAGGGAAAAGGCAAGAGGGTAAGCGCTGTGCCTCATTCAGCTTTGCAGACCCTGAACTGCAGCGTCTTTGACAAATACTGGACTCGACACATATTGACATGAAATGAATGAAAGATGTTAATCCATCCTCTTTTAAGGATTTTTATGCATGAAGATTCTATAGTAGTTTTCTTTCTCTTCTAAACTAAGGGTGGTCAATGCCATAAGTTCTCTTATTAATTGGAACACTCTGAACATAGTTTAAGTCCATAGAGAACGAGATATAGCTCATTATTGCATTCAGTAAACATATTTTGTTTATATTTATTCTGGTTCTTCCCCTGTCAGAGACAAAAAAACAATTGGTCAGTCTAATTATTTTTAACCAAAGAACATTTACACATTCTTTAGTGTTTAATCAAACTAAACAATCTCTTTCCTTTTAACTTTTGTTCTCCATCTTAAATTGAATAATTGTGTTTGTTGGAGACTTCTCTAACCTTTGAAAAATCATTTTTAAATTCAAAGACTCTAATGAGAAACAGGACTTTTAAACTCATATTCAGTGACGATTTTTTCCATTTCTTCTGGGCCTGGTTTTATGCCAGACACTTTCATTTTTTTTTTTTTTTTAATTTCTTATTGAGATAGGTAAGTTTAGTGATGTTTTACACATGAAACAACTAACTTAGTTTCAGGAAATATAACCAGTTCATACAGATTACAAATGCCAGAAATAAGATTCAAATTCAGATTTTCTGATTCCAGTGCTAGGAGTCACATGATCAACAATACTATTAGAGCATTTAAATTCCAGCTTTTGCACATCAGAGTAATAGCGGTAATTCTATACCATTATTTGATTATTAATAATAGAACAACATTGATGACTCAACGGAGGACCAGAAAATAGATTTCAAAGCCTAAAAACAGAAGTTGCCCAACCACCATATTGAATGGTGCCACGTCTAATGCTTTCAAGGTCCTAGCATTATTCACAAAATTAATAGCTTAATTACTGTATCTTCATTTTCAAACAGATAATATTGTCTTAATTATCTATGGATATGTAACAAATTACATCAAACCTTAGTTAGAACAACGTTTACTATCTCATAGCTGCTGAGATGGCTCTGGCTTAAAGTCTTTCATAAGGTCACAAGGTATAAGCTGGGGCTGCAGGCCTCACGTGAAAGATGGGCTGTGAGATTTGCTTTCAAACTTATCCATGTGGTTGTTGATAGAATTCAGGTCCTCATGGTTTGTTTAGTGGAAGGCTCCCCTTCCTTGTTGGCAAGAGACATCCATTCCTTGCCACTTGGGCCAACTCTCCATAAGAAAACTTATAACATGGCAGCTGGTTTCTAGCAAAGCAAGTGAGGGACCTACAGCAGGTAAGGAAGACAGAAGTCACAGTCTTTTGGTATAACCTAAGCATAAAATTCACATCTCATCACGATATTATATTCATTAGAAGTTAGTCACTAGGTCCAATGTACACTGAAGAGAAGCAGATTGCCTCAGGGGTGTGAATATCATGAGTTGAAGGTTATTAGGGGCCATTTTTCTGATTGCCTACCATAAGTATTAACCAATTTTTGAGTATGTGAAAGGACAGTTTTTCTATATTTCTTAAATAATTTATCCACTTGTTGAACATTATTCATAAGATAAAAATCATTCTTGTATCACAAGGCTTTCAAAGCCATCAGACAATTGGCCACTCTGATACAATGGACGGGGTGCTGACTCCAGACTTGAGGAGGTAGAGGGCAAGGGACTTTCTTTACTCCTAGTTCTATCTAAAGTGAGTCTTGGAGGAAAGATATGTATTAGCCAATGAGGAAGGGAATGAGGAAAGTGATAGAGGGAGATTTTCCAAATAGAAGGAGAACCATGCGCATACGAAGTTTTGGAGATGAGAAAGAACATAGCTTGCTCAGGGCAATACTTTCTTAATCAATTATGTCAAACATTTATACCCATAATCTTAGAGTTTGTGGTTGTTCTTAATGAAGTACTGTTAAACTGCTCAGAAGAACTGTTAAATAGCAAATTTGTGATTATTTCTATTTTATCAAAGTAGTTTTCTAATTTGATCCTGTATGATGTATTGGATCTAAGAACTCTAAATTTTTCCTGTCCACATGCACCAACCATATTGCCCTCATCCTGGCAATTTTGCTTCTGCCTGAGGTAATATCCTAAGGCTGAGTCTGCAGAATACCAGATGCAAAACAGAGTTAACAATTATAAATAAATTTGATCAATCTGATTAATCCACCATAATAATTAAACTGCAAGGGGAGCCTGGGTGTCTCCATTGGTTAAGCATCTGACTTCGGCTCAGGTCATGATCTCATGGTTTGTGAGTTTGAGCCCCGCGTCGGGCTCTGTGCTGACACTGTGAGCCTACTTTGTATTCTGTGTCTCCCTCTCTCTGTATCCCTCCCCCACTAGTGCTCTGTCTGTCTCTCTCTCTCTCTCTCTCTCTCTCTCTGTCTCAAAATGAATAAATAAACTTTAAAAAATCAGAAAAAAGGAATTAAACTGCAAATTAAAATATCTTGTTTTACTGTGACACACAGACACACAACAGAGTAATGGTGAAGAGATTAGATTCTTTTGACCCCCTTGCTTCATTTAGGCATTGGGTCTACTGGTAAATGGTTAATAGTAACATCCTTCATGTAATTAATATCAAGTACTCTGATAAGCAGGATAAAAACTTCTTCAGTTAGTATTTTAAGAGGATGCCTAGTATATAATCTCCATGTGCATACAGTAAACTGATGTATTGTTTTTCAGGAAGGATGTTAGAATAAATGACTACATACAACCTTAGGATAGGGATCTGATTGTTATGAAGAAGACATACACATTAAATTGAATTTTTTTTACTTTAGTTTTTATAATTTTGATTATGTAGAATTTTGAACATTTGAACCCTTAACCCATGACCAGTCTTGCCCCACCTACACCTCTAATAACCTCCTCCCAAATTATTTTTGAAGTTTATTCCAGACATCCTATCATTTTGTCTAAGAATATTTCAGCATATACCTCTAACAGAGAAGTAGATGCTGATTCTAAACAAAACCATAATAATACTTTCCTTCTTGAAAAACTCAGTAATTTCTTAGTATTATTAAATAATTAGTCTTTATTCTTAATTTTACTTTCTTTTTATATTGAGAGAGATAGATGGATAGATGATTTTGGCCTGCAGGAGATATTTGGAAAAGTCTGGAGACATTTTTGGTTATAATGGAGGGGGTGGGGATATAGTACTGGCATCTAGTGTGTAGAAGCCAGCCAGGTATGCTGCTAAATACACAGAACAGGGGCGCCTGGGTGGCTCAGTCGGTTAAGCGTCCGGCTTCGGCTCAGGTCATGATCTCGTGGTCTGTGGGTTCGAGCCCCGTGTCAGGCTCTGTGCTGACAGCTCAGAGCCTGGAGCCTGTTTCAGATTCTATGTCTCCCTCTTCCTCTGACCCTCCCCTGTTCATGCTCTCTCTCTCTCTCTTTCTCTGTCTCAAAAATAAATAAATATTAAAAAAAAAAAAAGTTTAAATACACAGAACAGCCCTCCATAATAAAGAATTATCTATTTCAAAGTGTCAATAGTGCAATTTGGAGAAACATAGATGGATAGATGGATAGATAGCTGAATAGATACATAGGTAGGTGGGCAGGTAGGTAGGTAGATAGATAGGAATAGCAGCTATAACAGACCCAAGTTTATAAAGGGGAGAGATACAAAATATCTATGCTATCAGGTCATGTCAGTAACTGCACAGAAGGCAAAAATAGATCTAAAATTGAAAAGATGATTCAGAGTGTGTAATTATTCCAATCAAAATATCCCATAAACCAGAGGAAATTTCGTGACTTTTTTTAAAAGAATGGAGAATGGTAAGTAATATTAATGGAACATCTGTTGCAGGTGTGGATAAAGAAGGTCAGGAAAGTATGTTTCTTATGTGTGCAGCAGAGTCAAAGGCAGCAATGAACAAAATGCTTAGTAAATACAGATAGAACATGTGTTGGGCAGCTAATGAAAAACCTAGAAAAAATTATTTTGAATTTGCTAAACAATGATCTGTCCGGAATGGCTTTTTTTATGCTAAATGCTATGAATTTTCACAATTGTGACATATTTTTAAGATGAAAATTGATAGTATTTCTTTACTGCAGAAAGAGCTATGCTCATTATTCTCCACACAGAACCCCTGGCAATAATTTACCTAGTGGAGCAGCAGTTCATGCAGATCAAAGCTGCATTATTTAAGTGTGTCCAGGGGGCAGATTTTAGCTCCATATGCCTTATACTTTAAAGGAAAAAAAATATATCGGTTTGCTTCTTGAGAAACAAAATATGTTTAATAGGTGCTTACTGCAAGTCTAGCAAAACTCACCCGAACTCCTTCCTATTATCTGGGAAGAACCCGCTCCCTACCCTAAATACTCTAAAATCTGGGGGGAGTGCGGAACAATTGTGGGAATGTAAATCTCTTCAAATGAACAGCAGTGTATTTTCATTTAAATTAAACCCGAATGTGAACTAGATTCAGGAAAGGAAATGGCAGAGAGGGAGATAGTCTGGAGTTGCTATAGAATGTGCCTGGCTGCTTTAGCTCCCAGACAACTGATGAAGCGCAACTCTGAAATTTCAGGCCATTTGTATACCAAGCTCCTCCTTTTCTGTAGTCTTCTCTTCTATTGGTAAAATTCTTTTGCAGGGTCATGTAGGGATCCCACCCCTTCTCTGTGTTTTCACTCTGAAGCTCTATACAACTTTACACCTGAATGAACGCCAAACCTCACTGGATATATAAAGGGAACCTTGAAGAGGAATTTCACAGTTACAGTGCAGAAGCAGAGGGAAAGGAATTAACCAGCTCTCCAGCCAAGCAAATCCTCTCCTCACCATGCTTCCTCCTGCCATTCATTTCTATCTCATTCCCTTTGCATGCATCCTAATGAAAAGCTGTTTGGCTTTTAAAAATGATGCCACAGAAATCCTTTATTCACATGTGGTTAAACCTGTTCCAGCACACCCCAGCAGCAACAGCACGATGAATCAAGCCAGAAATGGAGGCAGGCATTTCAGTAACACTGGACTGGATCGGAACAGTAAGTGTGTTTTACTTGCATGGATTTTGTTTTTTTTCTCTTTTGGTAGCATTAGCTCACATTCCTATAGAATCGTTTCATTGCTAACTAACCTGAACCATGTATATTTTGCTAAACAATCTGGGAGTAATCTACTGCATGTGTAGATTGGCATTCTTCCCTACAAAGTTAATGCAACTAAAACAGTGATTTGATAATGCAGGCGAGGACTTAAGTTCTATCAAACATCCAAAAAAGAAAATGTTTCTAGGAATTAAACTGTTGCTTTTTTAAAAATCATGCAAAACAAGAATTTTTAAAAAAGTGTTCTTCTACGTAGTGTACATTCGGGTTGTTTTCTGTGTATTTCAGGACATGTACAATTGTGGTAAAGTGCATAAACGTGACTAACCAAAGTATGTATAGGAAATCATAAGCTTTCCGGGAAAAAAAAAAATGGCTCACAAGGATTTCTAAAATATGTCTAGTGAAATGGTTGAAAGTTTTGATGATGACCAATGTAAAAGAGAGATGTAACTAAAAATATTGGAGAATCCTACTTTTCCAACATAATTACTTATTAACCAGATCCAAATTGGGCTAATTGTATACTTCTGTGAAAGAGTGGGGAAACTTTTATAACTTTGGAGATTTAAAATAATAGCAGTACAATAATATTTTGTACAGGGAGTATTTGTTTTCTTTTCTGTTTGCTGAATTGACACACTAATCAAACATTACTTAGAGGGATTCAAATTTCTTCTCCTAACTTTTGCTTCACTCCTTTCAGGAAAAGTTCACATGCTAGCAAACAGGTTTTCATAGAGACACAGAAAAACAGTGCACAGGAAATCTTACACAAATCTTTTGCTCCACCTCAATTCCATTCAACTGCTAGAAGTAATTTTGACCTTTGAGAAGTCCAAGCAAATAGGGCTATTAATGTCTTTCTAAGAAAACCAAGGTGTTTTCACTTTCTTGAGGATAGTTGCTCTTATGTACAAAGGCGGTATCTGATTATTATTAGATTACTGAGCAATGTGGTGGGTATTCATGGTCAATGAACTGTCACTGCAAAAATGCCAAATCGGTATATACTTGGGGAACAAAAAGCTAGGCAAGTCAAATTCATCTCCGGCTCTTTCCAGGTGCATTCCTAAGGCAGATGCAGGAAGGGAAGCTGGAATCAGAATGAGACAGGCAGAGCACACTGACCAGTCAGCTAGTTTACCCTTTCACTTTAATCCCATGCTCTATACGGATGTATGTGTGTCTACATAAATTGTTTTACAGCTACTGCATCCCTTTAGGCTATGTCTCCCACCTCAGAGCTACTGAGGCCGAGAGACAAAGTCCAACTCCTCATTCAGGATCTACTTCAAATTAGCCTTCAGGATTCCACTTCAAGGCAAGACTACTTCACCGGTCCTTAGCATTTTTATCTTTTAAATTTCAGCAGTCTATCCTTATAAACATTTTTTTTTTTTCTGGTTAACAAACTTTGATTTCTTTTCAAGATTGTTACAGGCAATTTTCCTCAAGTTTGGGTAACAAAGCAATGGAAAGGAACACTCAAACATTTCAAGATTAATTTTTGCTTTAATTGCATAAGGCATGTAACAAGAAACAGCTGATTAGAGAACATACTTAACAGATTCAAATAACTAAACAAAAAGTTTGCCATGACCAGCCTTCAGGAAACGAACACCATGGTTCCTTTTGCAGTTGTAAATCAGACATGTTAGGCATTTTTCTGCCATAAAATTCATGGAAATGTAGCCAAGTTGTTATGGCAACCATACGTTCCTGATTTAGGGGCTTTTATATTCTTCAAATTTTGAGTTGTAGTGACATTTTGCCTTTCAAACATTTTAATATTTGTTTTTAAAAGATAGCTTGGGAATTTAGGTTTAAAACGTAGTTATTAAGGTTGATATGCAAAATGTCAGACTTTGTACACACATGTATGTATGATTCTCTGCAGCTGAATTTTATAATTGAAACAAAATAGAGAGAGAGCATACACATTGTACACAATATTTAAATACTTTTCACATTTTCCCAGGAGATTTTTTTAAAAACCTAATTAAAAGCACTTGCAGATATTAACTGATATGACCTGTGAGAAAAAGAACATTATAGTCTCTTAGCTCACTGAAGAAGGAATATTTACACAAGTGTAAGAACTGTTTAACCCTTACTGGGGAGTAAGACTAAAAAACAATGGGATTTTCAAACACTTCAGTAAGCAATTAGTTAATGTTACCCATGAAAACAAAAATCAGGCCTAGTTCATTTTATTTCAAAAATGTACAGCCATTTGAACTGATCATTTTCACGGAAGTTATCTCTACACCCATCCAGGCAGATTTTTGCATTGTGAAAATGAAATAGATGTTCCCTTTCTATTTAACAACTTGCTATCATTTGGATACAGTTTTTGCCATTGCAGATGCCTTTGTTGTTGTTGTTTTTGAAGCGTTCATTTGCTTCTTCTCTTTCATGCACGCTCTTCCGTTTCCTGTAGGTAGAGTTCAAGTGGGTTGCCGGGAGCTGCGTTCCACCAAATACATCTCCGATGGCCAGTGCACCAGCATCAGCCCCCTGAAAGAGCTGGTGTGTGCTGGTGAGTGCTTGCCCCTGCCGGTGCTGCCCAACTGGATAGGGGGAGGCTATGGAACCAAGTACTGGAGCAGGAGGAGCTCCCAGGAATGGAGGTGTGTCAATGACAAAACACGCACCCAGAGAATCCAGCTTCAGTGCCAAGATGGCAGCACGCGCACCTACAAAATCACAGTGGTCACCGCCTGCAAGTGCAAGAGGTACACTCGGCAGCACAATGAGTCCAGTCATAACTTTGAGAGCATGTCGCCTGCCAAGCCAGCCCAGCATCACAGAGAGCGGAAAAGAGCCAGCAAATCCAGCAAGCACAGCCTGAGTTAGAACTCAGACTCTCGACACCAGACTGGCTAGTAACCATCTGCTTTACAGATCTTATTGCTTGGAAGACTCAAGCCTGCCATTGCTATTTTCTTACTTGAAAATAGATGCTTTGTGCTTTGATCAAACCCACCAAGCTGTCCTAAGTATCAGGACCTTCTCTGGGAATAGCTTTTCTTTTTCAAGTTTTTCAAGATGTATGCATATCCTTGAGTGCAATTTGCATTTAAATTCCATGCAACCTGTAGTTTTAATTCCCCATGGTTCTCGAAAGACTGGTGATACTATATACATCACTGAATCATTACTTTTTAAAGCAGAAAAGGGCTTCTTGGTTATCCTCCACTCTCCAGCCCATCCCCCACCCCACACTATCCCCAGCAAAACCCTTTCATAATTAAAGAGTTAAAAAAAAATTGTTGCCATGAATCTTCACAGTAACATTTCAGAAAGGTGCTTTTTTTTTTTTTTTTGGTAATTTTCATGGGAAGTTTAGCAGCCATGAGTGATCTCCTTTGAAAGAGTGAAAGATATTGTGACATTTCACTTCAAAAATAAGCCCTGTAGCTTTTTACAGTCTCATAGTATGAAATTATACCCTGCATGCTGACCCTTGCTTACAATGGAATGCCAGAAATGCATGGCAGCAGCTAATAAGTAAAACTGATGAACTATTTATTTGTCAATGTTATTATTTAATGAGCTTTCACATGTGATTTTTTTTCAAACTGTTAATTTTTTATGTTTTGAAGCTTTTCCATGTACCTAAATATTTTCCTGTATGATTTGTGGTTGATCTAGAAATATGAGAATACGTGTAGATATGTAAAATAAATATTTTAGTCTCCTTTTTACATATATGTTTTATCATGAACTTTATCAATAGTATGGATCCTTTTAAATCAATAAGATGCTTTGTAAAACTGAAATATATAATACCTTTTTGTTTAATCTGTGCAATCCAAAGGTGAATTAACCTTCAATTCCGTCAGTTTCTTTTAACGAAAATAAACACTGCTAAAAGTTGTTGTCCTTGCCTTTAACATGTATGAAAAAGGTGCACGTGTACCAAAATTAGAATTTATGTATCAGAATAATTGATTTCTTTGATAAGGCACATTCAAGTTTTGAAAAAAAAAGTTCTTCAGTAACAGAGGAGAGAAAGAAAGACAATCTTTTCAGTAAAGGGATGATTTAAAAAGTTGGGTGACAATCCAGTTGTAGTGAGTTGTAATGAGAATATCATATGTATATACACCTGGGATGCCAAGTCTGCTGCCCATTATAATCACCTGGAGGAGATAATTTAAGACCCAATGTCCAGGCTGGCATCCAAATTACATCATACTTTCTGGGGGTAGAACTCAGATATCAGCAGATTTTAAGGTTTTCCAGGTGATTCCAGCATACAGCTAAATTTGAGAAAGGACTTGTGAAAAAACTACTACCATCTGTTAGGGGAATTTTGAATACTATTGCGTGCCCCTCCCCCACCCCCAAACAACAAATAAAACCAAATAAAAACAACAAAGGAAACAAAAACTAATTTTTCAGTATTTTCGAGTCTGACATGTTGAAACATTAAGCAACCTAGCCCCAGTCTTGAACCAGATTGTACGGTTATATAACTGATGTGCCAATTCAATCAAATGATTCAGCCCATCGCTCCGCATGAAAACCAAAGGGGCTTGGTTATGGGCTGATAAGATCTTCTGGGTTTTCCCTTTTGGATTTTGAACACAAAGGGGTCCTTGCTCCTCTTCTGTAGCAGGTTGTGCTTTTGTAATTGCAAATTTAAACGTCACATGCGTATCACACATGACATTATAAATTAAATAAGGACATTTTGTCCCTTTCCTATGAGAGGTAGGAGAGTCTCAACCTATATGAAGACAGAAAACCTCTCTAGATTTTATAATAATGCTATTATACCATCAGATAATGTAACAATTCATAGTCCACTATTGATTTATCTTCCAGTCTTACTAACTAGATATTAAACTATCTCATATTATATCATATTAATACTTGAGACACTTATAATAATTATATCACAGGTTGAATATACCAAAAATGTATTGTTTCATATGTCTATTTCAGTGGTTTAACATTGCTCAATATGGGATATTTCATATAACAGACATTGAAGACACTGTAGCCATTTCTTCTGTCTCAACAAGAAGGCACTTTTAATAGCCTTAGAGTTAATCTTAAAAATTAGTGTGTTCCAAGATCTGAGGCATAAAAAGGACTTGACCTGACAATGTCTTTTCAGAATCAAGAAGATTCTGCTGTTGCCTTGAAAAAAAAAAGTTTATTTACTTTTGAGAGATAGAGAGAGAGAGACAGAGGAGAGCCCGGAGCAGGTTCCCAGCTGTCAGCACAGAGCCTGACACAGGGCCACAGGGCTTGATCTCACAAACTATGAGGTCATGACCTGAGCTGAAATCAAGAGTTGGCTGCTTTACCCACTGAGGCACCCAGATGCCCTTGTTGTTTACCTTTTAATAAGAAAATGTTGAAACATAAGTTTGGGTGATAATAAAATGCTAAAATCTTCACTGATTTGACTGCTAATGTGAATTAGTAAACAAATGTACTAGGAAAAATGAAATGGAGTAAAAAGATTATAAGACTTCTCTCGTCTCTGCTAAGTCAAGAATTAGATCGATTTCTCATGGTCACATTTAATTTACTGATCTGTTTCTGGCAGTGTTACATTGATGATACATCCATTGTGTGGTATTTGACATCAAATGAGAGGAATAGGTCAGCAATCAATAAGAAAGGCCTAGGATACAATCAAGCTCCCAGAGAAGAGTGCAAATTAAAAGTCAACAGAAAGAGTAGCTTTACAGTTATTTAAAAAGGCGAAAAAGCACTTGCATCTGAATTGCTGATTTTTTTTGAGTTTTTTTTTTTTTCTGATTAAACTATGCGTAATTGTCCTCTCACCTTAGTAGCTATCATTTCAAAATGGTGAATTGTGATAATTTCAGCAGATTCTGACCTCTAGTTCACATTCATGATATCTATCCATGAAGGAATTGTTTGTCAAATTTATTTTTGTTGCTGTGAATAAGGACTTTTTCAAGAGGCTTCGTAGATAGAATATAGATACTAATATTGATATTTATACATACATTAGATATATAGATAGATGTGTATATTAATAACAAAAATGAAAGAAAAGTTAATAGCACATATACAAATAAATAATACAGATAGTGTGCTATACCCTAGTTAAACATGCACATAGAACCTTTAGAAATACCTACTTACAAAAGAATTAACATTTTTCTACAAATTACTTATATTTATTCATTTACATTAATTACAAATAATTGCTAATTGGCAATATTCTATCAGCCATGTTTATTTTACTGTGTATTTTTTGAAAAGCAATGAAATTTAAGTTGCTTTAAAAAATTTAATTTTGAGAGAGAGAGAGAGTGTGAGTGGGGGAAGGACAGAGAGAGAGGGAGACAGAATCTGAAGCAGGCTCCAGGCTCTGAGCTGTCAGCACAGAGCCCGATGCAGGTCTCGAACCCACAAATGGTGAGATCACGACCTAAGCCAAAGTCGGACTCTTAACTGACTGAGCCATCCAGGTGACCCGCTTTTTTTTTTAATATTAAAAAGAAACTTAATCTATTCCAGCTCAATGTCAAATGAATAAGGTTTTACTAGACGGTCTTGCTGTATCATTCATTCTATCTGCTACTAGAATTATTATTTTTTAATTACATAACCTGATATATCTATTTAGCATGATATTTACTTGAATAGGTATTGAATAGAATGGTTAAACTAGGTAGTTATGGTGGAAAGAATAGCACTCTGTCAAAGCAAAACCAGGAACCTTCCTAACAGCTGAATAAAGTCTTTGAACATTTAAATTTGCCATATGAAATACCCTTTTTTTTGCAATCACTATGAAATTTAGGTATCAAAATCAAATTCATTATAGTTGGATTTAAAACATTATTTGAATTTGATGTAACTCTTGAAACTGTTTTTTAGCACTAAAGTGGCAACTCATTGCATACCTTAAATTCGGCATTTATATGCTTCCTGTAGTCATACAGTTCTAATGGAAAGTGAAATGCATGGAAAATCTTTGATGAAATCCTTGTAGACACTCAGAAGGAATTCAGAGGGAAAATGATTTAGGATCCTCAGTGCTAGAGTGTATTCTCTTCTTAGGATGTTTACTTCCCTTAAGTGTAGACAGGTGACTTCCATCTTGGTCCTGTTGAAACCTATTAAAATACAGCTCTGTGTTGTGTTAAATGAGTCGAGACTTGTGAACTAAGTAGACATTTGGCCACTGTTATTACATTCACAAAGGGAGACCTTCTAGAATAGATACTGCAAAAGGCATTCTCCTTGTCAGTATCATTTTCAATTCCATTGGTTTATCCATTATTCCTGACTCTTTATCTAACGTTGCATTTGGTGCCTTTACCTGCATAGTTTGTAAATTGTCTTGAAGAGCTACAGGATGGCAAGTACCGCAGAAATCCCAATGGAAGGATGTTTTAGCTTCCTGGTTCAAGAATTGTTTAAAATGAATGCCAAACTGACTGCATAATTATCTCCAGTGCAAATTAGACTGAGTGTTCATCCTCCACATTGGCAGACCTGCTTGCTGAAGGATTTGTTTTCTGTCACAAACAAAGAAGAACGAAACAGTTTGGGAGATTTATGAAGAAACTTTAATGTTTTCCTTTGAATTTTAGTAACTACACACTAAGGATTACCTTATATTAGTGATTTCATTTTTTTAGCAATTGGATTAGGCCCTTGAATCTGAGGCAGAGTGTCTAAATTGAATGATATCATCAGTGATATAAATATATTCAACCCAAATTCATTGTTATTAAAACTGATCAAGGGTTTGATAGGCTTAAAGATATTTATTTATTCACTGTTAAAACTATAACTGTCACTTTTTTTTTCAGTAGGAATAAATGCCTTTTTTCGGGAATTTGTTATTAAATTCACACAAATTTAAAACTCTTTTACATTGCAATCTTGGTTAATTTTCACACAGTGATCATTTGAGTCCTCTTATTCATTGAGGTGTTGATCTAAATTTGGCACTGAGAGACAGACTAAAACACAGAACGAAGCAGTCTAGTAACCAGAACTTTTTGACAATCCATGCAATCTTTAATTTGCACTCTATGTCTATACCGTTGACCCTTGAACAACATGGGTTGGAAGGTGTCGGTCCAGTAACACATGGATTTGTTATGGTACAGTACTATAAATGTATTTTCTTTTACGATTTTCTTTTTTTTGTTGTTTTAATTTTTAATTTTGTAAAAAAATTACAAATTAATTAGCATATAGTGCAACAATGATTTCACAAGTAGATTCCCTTTACCCATTTAGCCCATCCCCCACCTACACCCCCTCCCGTAGCCCTCTGTTTGTTCTCCATATTTATGAGTCTCTTCTGTTTTGTTCCCCTTCCTGTTTTTGTATTATTTTTGTTTCCTTTCCCTTATGTTCATCTGTTTTGTCTCTTAAAGTCCTCATATGAGTGAAGTCATAGGATACTTGTCTTTCTCTGACTGACTAATTTCACTTAGCATAATACCCTCCAGTTCCATACACGTAGTTGCAAATGGCAAGATTTCATTCTTTTTGATTGCCAAGTAATACTCCATTGTATGTATATATATACCACATCTTCTTATCCATTCATCCATCGATGGACATTTGTGCTCTTTCCATACTTTGGCTATTGTGGATAGTGCTGCTATAAACATTGGGGTGCATGTGTCCCTTTGAAACAGCACACCTGTATCCTGTGGATAAAGTGTACCTAGTAATGCAATTGCTGGGTCATAGGGTAGTTCTATTTTTAGTTTTTTGCGGAAACTCCATACTGTTTTCCAGAGTGGCTGCACCAGCTTGCATTCCCACAGACAATGCAAAAGAGATCCTCTTTCTCCAGATCCTTACCAACATTTGTTGTTGCCTGAGTTGTTCATGTTAGCCATTCTGACAGGTGTAAGGTGATATCTCATTGTGGTTTTGATTTGTATTTCCCTGATGATGAGTGAAGTTGAGCATTTTGTCATGTGTCGGTTGGCCATCTGGATGTCTTCTTTGGAGAAATGTCTATTCATGTCTTTTGCCCATTTCTTCACTGGATTCTTTGTTTTTTGGCTGTTAAGTTTGATAAGTTCTTTATAGATTTTGGATACTAACCCTTTATCTGATATGTCATTTGCAAATATCTTCTCCCATTCTGTCAGTTGCCTTTCTTTTACGATTTTCTTAACATTTTTTCTCTAGCTTACTTTATTTTAAAAATATAGCATATAATATATATAACATAAAAATGTGTGTTAACTGTTTTTGTTATTGATAAGGCTTCTGGTCAACAGTAGGCTATCAGTAGTTAAATTTGGGGGGAGTCACAAGTTATACATGAATTTTTGACTGCAAGAGGTTGGTTTCACTAGGGGCTCCTGGGTGGCTCAGTCGTTTGAGCATCAAACTTCAGCTTAGGTCATGATCTGGCGTCCATGGGTTCAAGCCCCACATCAGGTTCTGTGCTGACAGCTCAGAGCCTCGAGCCTGCTTCGGATTCTGTGTCTTCCTCTCTCTCTGCCCCTCCCCCACTCACTCTCTCTGTCTCTCTCTGTCTCTCTCTCTCTCTCAAAAATAAATAATAAAAAAACATTAAAAAAAAAAAAGAGGTTGGTATTCCTAACCTCCATGTTGTTCAAGGGTCAGCTTTGACTGACAATCTTTACCAGCTGGAGCTTTCAATATATTTGTTTGCTTTGTTTCCTCTCTTACTTCTCATATGTAGCTTATATAAAATATTTCAAGTTTTTTTAATTCCTCAAGTTTAAAGTAAAAAAAAATAACCAACTCTTCCTTGCTATGGATTTCTTTGTTGCAATCCAAAGATAAACGTGCCAGATGCATTTAATAATCAAATGAAGTTCCATTTTGCTTGTTCAATACTGTCTTTCCTAAGAATTGGTTAATTTTGACAAGTTTGTATACTGATTAAGAAGTGTTTTACATTTAATCTGTGACTTAGTTTGACCTTAATGTTTATTTTAGAGAGAGAGAGAGTGAGGGAGAGACAGAGTGTGAGTGGGGGAGGGGCCAAGAGAGAGGGAGACACAGAATCTGAAGCAGGCTCCAGGCTCCTAGCTGTCAGCACAGAGCCCGATGCAGGGCCCGAACCCACAAACTGTGAGATCGTGACCTGAGCCGAAGTTGGACGCTTAACCAACTGAGCCACCCAGGTACCCCTTAATTTGACATTCTAAAAAAGTAATAAACAATGAAGTTTTCAATTTAACTTATTTGCAGCTTAAAACAAATTTTTTTTTTTTTACATTTATTTATTTTGAGAGAGACAGAGATAGTGTTAAGGAGGGGCAGAGAGAGAGGGAAACAGAGAATCCCAAGCAGGCTCTGCACTGTCATTGCGAAGTCTCATGCGGGGCTCGGACTCATGAAACTGTGAGATCATGACCTGAGAGGAAATCAAGAGTCGGACTTTTAACTGAGCCACGCAGGCCCCCCTGCAGCTTTTTTATGTAGTCTTTTTATACAAGTGACTTCAAGACATGCAAACTTGTTTTGTTTCTAAGTTTTTGTTTAAATTTCAGTTAACATACCGTGTAATATTAGTTTCAAGTGTACAATATAGTGATTCAATACTTCCATACAACACCGGGTGCTCATCACCAGGAGTGCCTACCTAAATCCCCTCCCCTATTTAACCCATTCACCCCACCCACCTCTCCTCTAGTAAACATCAGTTTGTTCTCTGTAGTTAGGAGTCTGTTTCTTAGTTTACCTCTCTCTCTCTTTTTTTCCCTTTGCTCATATGTTTTGCTTCTTAAATTCCACATATGAGTGAAATAATATGGTATTTGTAGTTCTCTGATTTATTTTGCTTAGCTTAATACTCTCTAGCTCCATCCATGTCATTGTGAATGGCAAGATTTCATTCTTTTTTTAATGGCTACACACACATACACACACACACACCACACACACACCACACACCACACACACATATCACATCTTCTTTATCCATTCATTAGTTGGTGGACACGGGCTATTTCCATGATTTGGCTACTGTAAACAATGCTTCTATAAACATTGAGGTGTGTGAGTATTTGAATGGGTATTTTTGTATTCTTTGGGTAAATACCTAGTAGTGGATTGCTGGATCACAGAGTATCCAGCAATTTTTTTGAAGAGCCTCCACACTGTTTTCCAGAGTGGCTGTACCATTTGTGTTCCCATCAACAGTGCAGGAGGGTTTCCCTTTCTTCACATCCTCGCCAACACCTCTTGTTTCTTGTGTTGTTGATTTTAGCCATTCTGACAAGTGTGAGGTGATATCTCATTATACTTTTTATTTGCATTTACCTGATGATCATGTCTCTTGGCCATCTATAGTCTTCTTTGGAAAAATGTCTATTGATGTCTTCTGCCCATTTTTAGTTGGATTATTTGTTTTTTGGGTGCTGAGTTTTACAAGTTTTTCTTTTTCTTTAAGTAGGCTTTATGTCCAATGTGGAGATCAATGCAGAGCCCAAAGCAGAGCCTGACATGGGGATTGAACTCATGACCCTGAGATCAAGACCTAAGCTGAGATCAAGAGTCAGATGTTTGTTTAACTAACTGAGTTACCCAGGCACCCATACATACTTAATATATTTGGATACTAATCTTTTATGAAATATATCATTTGCAAATATTTTCTCTCATTCCATAGGTTGCCTTTTAGTTTTGTTGATTGTTTCCTTTGTTGTGCAGAAGCTTTTTATTTTGATGTAGTCCCAATAGTTTATTTTTGCTTTCATTTCCCTTACCTCAACAGACATATCTAGAAAAATGTTGCTATGGTCGGTGTCAAAGAGGTTACTGCCTGTGTTCTCTTCTAGGATTTTTATAGTTGCAGGTTTCACATTTAGGTCTTTCATCCATTTTGGATTTATTTTTATGTATCATTTAAGAAAGTGGTCCATGATGAATGGATAAAGAAATTGTGGTTTATATACACAATGGAATACTACGTGGCAATGAGAAAAAATGAAATATGGCCTTTTGTAGCAACATGGATGGAACTGGAGAGTGTGATGCTAAGTGAAATAAGCCATACAGAGAAAGACAGATACCATATGGTTTCACTCTTATGTGGATCCTGAGAAACATAACAGAAACCCATGGGGGAGGGGAAGGGAAAAAAAAAAAAAAAAGAGGTTAGAGTGGGAGAGAGCCAAAGCATTAGAGACTGTTAAAAACTGAGAACAAACTGAGGGTTGATGGGGGGTGGGAGGGAGGGCAGGGTGGGAGGGAGGGCAGGGTGGGTGATGGGTATTGAGGAGGGCACCTTTTGGGATGAGCACTGGGTGTTGTATGGAAACCAATTTGACAGTAAATTTCATATATTAAAAAAAAAAAAAAGAAAAAAAAAAGAAAAAAAAAAAAAAAAAGAAAGTGGTCCAGTTTCATTCTTTTGGATGTTGCTGTCCAGTTTTCTCAACACGATTTGCTGCAGAGCCTGTCTTTTCCCCATTGGATATCCTTGCTTCCTTTGTCAGGGACTAATGAAGTTGGGAATTGTGATGTCTCCAGCTTTGCTCTTCTTTTTCAAGATTGCTTTGGCTATTTGGGTTCTTTTGTGGTTCTATATACATTTACGTTTGTTTTTTCTAACTCTGTGAAAAATGCTGACGTGAACTTGTAAACAGAAGATCTGGGATATAGTTTAAACTCTGCTGCTGCTAGTCAGTGGGGTGAAATTATATTTGTGTCTTAATGTTCCTAAGGCTCAATTACTTTATAAAATAAGCGACGTGGACCAGATAATGTCTAATGTGCCTTCTAGCCTAAAATATTCACATTCTGTTATCCTCCAAAATTAGGCCATATTTTCAACCGCACTGACACCCACAAAGGCAGAATTGACTAATGCTACTCTCTGGTTCTGATGATCTTTCCAGTTCATTCAATTGTGAAATTTCAGAGTAAGATTTTGGTCAGACTTGTTATGGAATTGACATACTTCATCATAATCAATACCTTGTTAAGGTAGGCAATATAAAACAAAATTGGAGACCCAGCTCCAGGAGGGCTGAAACTATAGCCTGTTACTGGACATCTCTCACATTTTGTCTAAACTTGAGCAAACACCAGGAACATGTTAAAGACCAGGGAAAGGTGAGGCAACTTTGCACAAAACAGACTAGAAATTTTCTCTATAAAAAATAGTATTGCTACTCTATTGCCTACTCATTTCTAGAAAAATAATAACAGAAAGCAGCTATAATCTAATACAGAGAAGTGGGTTTTATTGGAAAATAATGTTATGTTCTGTTGACAGTTTTCATTTTGAAAACCTTAAATATAAATACATATTATTATGTAAGTGGTCAAAATATTTTGTGATATTTGGAATTCATTCATTAATCTATTCATTTGTTTAATATTTGTTGAAAATCTAGTCTGTGTCTACTAGGTTCTAAGAACATATTGGTAAAAAAATGGTAATCCATTTAAGAAGATAAAAAAATGCCCTCCTACAAAATGCAAAAGTAATTACATATAATCTCGTTTTTGAGCAAGATTCATAGGACATCATTGCTATGATCCATTATCTAAATTGCACTATCTGGACTTAGAGCAGAAAAAAAATATTTAAAAAGGGAACACTAACATTGTCATAAAAATTTGAGGTAGACTATAACAAACAATAAACGTATACTGGAAAAAAGTTTTTTTTTTTTTTCCTTATGATTTTTAGGTCAGCCAAATTGAGCTGAAGCCTTTATTTTCAAGCAGACATAATCTTAGCACTAACTTCCTGAAAAGAACCTATCTTTTTGTACAAAGTTGTTATCAATTTTATACAGATTTTTCTCCTTATTTAGATATCCTAATAAATTGTTTTTTAAAAGACCGTCTTTTTCTGAACAATATTAAATATAAAAATTCCTGTTTCCTAATAGCTTCCATATATTAAGTGGAATCATTTTATTTTGCTGATGATAGCATGACTAAAGGCAATAGCTATAGACAATTTCAGCAAAATATTTATTTATTTATTTATTTAAAAAATTTCACTGTTTATTTTTGAGAGAGAGAGAGACAGAGTGCAAGTGGGGGAGGAGCAGAGAGAGAGGGGGACACAGAATCCGAAGCTGGCTCCAGGCTTCAGGCTGTCAGCACAGAGCCTGGACTCTGGGCTTGAACTCATGAGCAATGAGATCATGACCTGAGCCAAAGTCAGACGCTTAACTGACTGAGCCACCCAGGCACCTTAGCAAACAAAATATTTAGATATTTGTTCATCTAGGGCACCAAATATTGCTTGTATCCAACATTTGCATAGATATTTTAAAATAATTGTACACTTTAGAAATAATGTCATGGAAATCAATTTGCTCGGGAGAGGAGTCGTGGGGTGATCGGGCTGCCTGATTAGGGTAAACTCCCAGCAAAGTAATCTCCCCAAATGTGGAGATGTTTATAGATTACAGCAGTAGGTCGCAGTGATACCATGCAAACCATACTGATATTGCGTAACTTAAGTTGGTTCTCAGTCATTAACTTATGTTTGAGGGTACTACTTTTTTAAAGACGTGGATTGCATTTGTGTAAATTTATATCATATCCCCATTCTTCAATCCATATAATGGGAAAGAAAAGTCAAGAGAATGCCTCTGGCAGATGTTGGAACTGGAAGAAGGCTCTTTTTTGATCATAGTGTTCCTTTGGAGTTAAGACATTTATGATTCAGTAATATTATTAAACTGAAACAGGTGTGCTTTCTGGACCTTCTGGGTTAAGGATTTTCTGTCTTGTTTTATTGTCTCTTTTATTACCAGTAGTCGTGATAAGTATGTTCAATGGGAGGATGACCACAGTACCAGAAGAGCTGTGTGTTAAGTTGAAATGAAGAGCTGGAAAATGCTGATGACAGGGGAAAAAGGCTTGTAAGGGCACACAATCAACACCATAACACAGCTTTGGAATGAGTTCCGAAAAGCCACAGTCTCTCAGGACTGCTGCCCAGAAGAGGAATTTTCAGAGGCTGTTCAATTTCAAGGCCATGAGATGACCTGCTCCTCTCCTTCCCTGGTGAAAACAACAAACAAACAAAACAAATATAAACAAACAAAAATCCTCTCTCCAGCCCTTTTTTAACTACTGAGACCTAGTATCCTACACTAGGTCATTTCCATTTTTTAACATTTTTGATTCCTCTCAAATACAAACATGTCTGGAAGAGAAAGTACACGAAGGGAAGGTTTGCAAAGTCAGTGGCTACTAGGACCAGTAGCTTAGAAGTAAGACAAGGGAAAATGATGAGGATGATAGAAAAAAAAAACCCTGCATAACAGAGTGCTCTGCCATACAGTAGCAAAAATTCCACCAAAAGTCCAAATACTTTGTATGAACTTTCCTAATTTTTAAATATTAGCAGTAGACTTAAAAACAACAACAGCCCTGTATCTACTGAACTCTGCATACCAATCTACTTATTGGGTTTAAGTTTTTAAAGCTGTTTAAAATTAGGCTAAACTGGTCTGTGGGCCACATGTGGCTACTTAAATCATTTCTCCCTCAGGAGTTAGGAGACCTTAATTCCAATCTCAAGTCTACTGTTTCTGAATGGCTTTAGCTAAAATTCAGCTAAAGTATAAACCTCTCAAGATCTGAGTTGACATCTCTGTATTAGTTAGCATCCCCAAAAGAAAATAGACAACACACTCAGAATAAGTTAAGGAAGATTTATTTATAGGGGGATTAATTATACAAGTCTGGGGTGGGGGTGGGCATGTCAGGAAAGCACAAGACAATGGTACAGGAGCAGCAGAGGAGCACAGCAAAGCTGTCACAGCCTGAGACCATAAGAAAAGAGGGAAGGATGAGGTATGGGACTTTGGCAGGCAAGGGCACCCAGGAAGAGGAGCAGAGGGCTATGGTCGATTTGAGGAGTCATTTAGAGGAACCTGCAAATCAAGGGAACCAAGAGAATAATAGCCTCCTCACTTTCCTTTCTCCTTCCTCCTCTGATTGATCCCCTGGCCGGTCTCTCCGTTGGCAGTCCCCACCAGAGGCCGTGGGCTTGGGAGTGGTGGATGTAATCCATATAGATTAATCTTAGGGGAGGGTGAAGAGTAGAGGGTGGATATGGAGAGCAAAACCTAAGTTGTCTGGCACAATCTCCTCTAGCATACTTTTCTTTACAATGTCTGGAACAGTGTATTACATTAAGTAGGCACTGAGTTGTTATAGAATCTTTGTTTTTAATTCCTAGAATGTAGATACAGTAAAACCTTGGATTGTGAGGAACTTGTTCTGCCAGTGTTCTGCAAGACGAGCAAACGTTTTAAAAAACTTAACTTGATAAACGAGCAACGTTTTGCCATACAAGTAACACGTGATGCCGAATGTCACATGATCACAGCTGAGCCAATGGTTCTCTCTCACGTGCTACAGGATTGTGGGTGATCATCTCCCGTGCTCCGATGCTCCGCCTCAGGCCTCAGGCCAAGGTGACCACTGACAAACTGATGGATCTGCATCGGGAGCAACAGCAAGAGGTTATGGAGGAAATCTCATCTGCAGAGGAAGAAGAAAAAAAGGTGGAGGAATCACTCAGTTCAAATGAGATTAGGCAGATGTGTAAAATGTAGGAAACAATGCAAAATTCTGTAGAAAAGCACCACCCAAATAAGGCAGTAGCAGTGAAAGGGGCGAGTCTGTTTAATGACAATGCAATGTACCATTTCCCCGAAATCCTCAAAAGAAGGCAAAAGTAAGTGTTATTGGATAGGTTCCTTGTTAAAGTTGCACGAAGAGAAAAAGATTCCATTGAACCCATAGATAGCAGTGATTCTGTTAGTGATGGTGAAAGTCGTCCTACACAATAACCCCCCTGTATCTCGTCTCCCTCAAACCAGCCACAAAGGGTTTTAAAGGTAAGTGCAGGTTAATTTATTTTTTTCTATATTTCATATTTTCTTTATTTTGTATTAGATTACAGTATTGTAGTCATTTTTATATGAATATTTTTGGATTGTGGAACAAATCATCTGACCTTCCATGATTTCTTATGGGGAAATTTGCTTTGATATACAAGTGCTTTGGATTACAAACATGTTTCCGGAATGAATTATGCTCTCAAGCCAAGGTTTTACTGTACTAAGATGCTCTCCAAGTTCCCTTCCCTCATTAGTCTTCCCCACTTCATTATTTTCTACTCGAGGCAAAAATCTGAAAGAGACATTTGGGAGAAATTCTGAGAGTTTTAGATGCCCTGCCTTAAGGTTAGATATCATGTGATTCAAGAAACCGGCCAAAAAGACAAAATCTGAGATAACATTTTGACCAATATCTCATGTAGCACTTGAAAAAGTGGGCCATGTATACTGTAGACTCCTATAGCCTCTGAGAAATTTTCATACGCTTACATTCTATGTAGGAGGTAGTAGTTGGGTGTTTATTTTTGCTATTATTGTTGTTACATATTTTAATAACAACCATGTCATTAGAACATGCAGTCACAGGTGAATGACTAACTACAAATCAATTTCTATTTGAAAGTTTATTTCATGAAGGCCATTCAAGCTCTGAAATAGTCTATTCATTAGAAGAAAAGGAACCATCTGTTCCATAAATTTCCTGGAAATCAAATGAGAACAGTTCACCAAATATGATAATGCTCACTAAAAGGTATTATCTAGAATACAAATATATACTATGTTAGGGTTGTTCCACAACCTTAGAAAATAAAGCATTTGAATCAGGCAGCATTTAAGCTTGGCAGCCATCGTGATCTATGGTGAGGAGGAAACTTAAGATCTAAAACCACAAGGTTGAAGGTCTCCAGATTAAAAGAAGGGTGGCTACATTACTCCTGCATGATTTCAAAACATGTAACCCTTACCCATTCACGCTATACTCTCCAGCACTCATCAGTGTAACCCACGACCTACATGAAGTTATAGATTATCATCATGGTTCCATATGCAGCTGGCTTCTTCATTTGGGACTGGGACGATCATATCACAGTTTCACAGAGTGGGACGGATCCAGGGAATGATGGCAGAGGAATGCCAAGACACTTTAAATACACATCAAAGCCAATTTTGAAAGTTGGCTTAGGTGTGGAATGATGGGAAATGAAGCACTCGGCTTTCAGAATTTCAAAGACTCACTTTAAGAGGAAGCACTACATAGATAAAAGACGAGGAGAAAGAATGAACAGCTGTGCCAGGCTTTGCTTAGTGGTTACACTGCCGAGCAGAGCTTTTAGATGTACAAAGGATAAGAAGTACTGCCAACTTTGCAATTTCTTCTTTACCTACATCTGAATGCATAGCAATAACATCTGTAAGTGGAATAGTTCCCCGTTCCTCTTCTTCCATTCCCTTATACTTGAAAGGCCATATGTTGGGCTTAATCCACTAATGATAATATTACTTGATCAAACAAAGGTTCTAAAATGTTAAGATCCTAGGAATGGGAAGACAAGGAAAAGATTAAATGTGGAATCTATTCAAACCACTTGTATTTTATGTGGCATACTGTTAGTATTGAATAGTAGTCAAGAGTACAAGTACTGGAGCTATAATACCTGGGTATGAATCCTGGCCTTGTGCTTAGGTACTGTTTGAACGACATGTACCTCAATTTCCTCATCTATAAAATGGGGTAATTATACGTGGCTTAAACAAGTTTCTGAATGTAAGCGCTGACAGTGTTAGTGGTTACTGCTATTGTTATTGTTATTATTGTGTTTCTTTGTTAAGAGCAGCTAGCTGAGTGGGGGAGAATGTAGACTTGGATAGGGATTTCTTCTCCAAGCTCTTGATCCAGAAACTAGACTAGGAGTAAGAAGGGGAGAAGCACATTAAAGAAGGAAGAGTTCGCAAGATAGGAGAATGCAAGATGGAGGACAGAAATATTTTTGGAAGATATTCTGAACTGATTTTATTTTATTTTATTTTATTTTATTTTATTTTATTTTATTTATTTTTTAATTTTTTTTTTTTTTTGAGAGAGAGAAAGAGAGAGAGAATGAGAAAGAGAGCATGTGAATAAAGGAGTGGCAGAGAGAGAGGGAGACAGAGGATCTGGAGCAGACTCTGTGCTGACAGCTCAAACACACAAACTGTGAGATCATGACCTGAGTCAAAGTCAGATGCTTAGCCAGCTGAGCCACCCAGGCACCCCTGGGCTGATCTTAATTAATTTAAAATAAAAATGAAAAGCTTTGGCATCTTTCAAGGAAGGAGATCTCCTCTCTCTCTCTCTCTCTCTCTCTCTCTCTCTCTCTCTCTCTCAAACACACACACACACGCACACACAGTTAATGCCTTTATCCATTGCCTTTTTGAATCATCCTAAGTTTGTTTTTCTTGGCTATGTTGTCATTTCCTATTTATTTCATGTATCTTGTGACACAAAAATTGAGGTAGGATGTATTTTCATGTATTTATGCTCCTTTTGCCCCTATACTTAATCCTGAAAACTATTGTATTTGTTTACTTTACCAATAGGTCACCAAAGGCTCACACTTTATCATTCATTTCTTCAACAACAGAAATAGTAGTTTCTCGCTTCATTTCTGCTTTTTCATAATTCCAATGCAATGTATCAATCTAATTTTAAATGTTCAGACTATTGCTTTATTCTATTTTTTCTTTTTATAATCTGTGTTAACTGATGGCTAATAACCCTCTAAAGTGATTCTCTAAATTTTTTGAGCATATTCTCCACAAGAAAAAAAAAGCAAACTATGATTACCTTTTTCCAATACACATTTATTTATTTACTTACAAATTACATAACCATATTAATGTGTTATATACATTATGAAATAAATTTAAAAACAGGAATAGAATAAAATGAGTTAAAATGAATACACATTATTTTTCCTGTATTCCAATGGATCATTAAAGCTTAATAACATTAACAATAATTAATAATGCAAAATAAGATAATAACACATGAACTTGAGTATATTCTCTGAAAATAGTAAACGTCATATAATTTTGGAAAACTTGTGCAAGATTTTATAGTTTATTTAAACTACACTTCTAAGTATTTCTTGCACATTTCTCAGTCTTCTATTATAACCTCCTTAAAATGCTCTATGCTATCAGTAGTTATGCCTTACAAATAAATTATAGTCTTCTTTGGCACCCTGATTAATCTTTCCCTTATTTACTAATTTCTGTGTCATATATATTTTCCTCTATATTCCAAGATGATTTTGTGAAGAGAAATCCAGAAGACAATGACATAAATAGAAGTAAAACACTTAACATCATTCTAAAAAGTAATGGCAAAATTCCAGGTTAATGTGCCTGCTATATCTGGAAGTATATCTTATCCTTGGCCTCACAAGAAGATATTTAGAAGGTATCAATAGAGGCTTTGTTACTAAAGATTCTTTCAACATAGTTTATTGGCATAAAGAAAGTGATGAAACTTTTTTATACCAGTATAACCTTAATATACTTGGCAAATTTGTTTTATATCTTTTAGAAACCTTACATTCCTAATTAATGCCTGCATTTAATAGGGGTATTAACTCTCCCTTGATTCTTTTTTACATTAGAAAAGGAAGGAACACTAGGAACATTAGAATTTTCATTTCTATAGATGAAAAAACTTCATGTTTTAATTATTCTATACTAGAAATAGGGTATGACTTGGTAATTTTGAAATAGTAGTTGGCTATTAATCACTTTTTTTTTTTCCCCTCCTGTTTGGTATTTGCTTTCCGTAGGGGAAACTAGAAATTACATACAAGGTATAGCAGCTATGACTAGTAAGCTATTTCGATTACCCTAGAACACCTAAACCTTGGAATAACAAATTCCTTTGAAATGGAAACAGAAATATTATGGGATGTCTGTCTCATCTGTTGCAACCATGTAATCAACCACTTCATTGCACAGGTTTTGTGTACATCGTTTTTTTACCCTTCAATTAGACTGAAGTCTCTTAGAGAGGTAAGCGATGTTTTGTATCATTTGTGTATCTCTTACATAACAAGTTGGTAGCCTCCTGGGGAGGAACAATTTCCTTAGTTTTTCCAAACCAGAGAATCCCTTAGTGGATGAGGGAGTTGGGACTGACTGTTGCTATGAGACAGGCAGAGGCTGTTGAGACCCTGTTGAGACAGCAAGATGCCCACAGCTGCCACCTCATATTCTTCCCACCATGGGAAATGAGGGCTGAGACTCCACCCTCCTGTTGATGGTAGGCCTTGCACAATCCCTGATTCCTGGCTGGCTGGGATCTCATTGAGCAGATGAATGCTACAGACAGCTGTAAATTAACGATAGAAAAAAACAAAAAACAAAAAGTGCTGGTGAGGCTTGCTGGAAGAGGCGGTTCAATGCTAAGATTGGATCCAGCCTTTGTCAAGGATTGATGGAAAGTCTGTTTCATGTGGATGGTGTTTTCCCCAATGTTTCTTATTTTCTTCCAACTTTTCCCAGGCTTATTACTTCAACTTATTATTCCACACTCCCAGTTCCCTTCTATGTTTCTTGATTCTATAATTCTGTCCTTTTGGGAGGTGAAATCAGCATCTCAAGCAGATTTTTGAAGCCCAGACAGATGACTAATTACAGTGTATACCACCGCCCTTAACACAAAGAATCATTGTCTAATAAAACAGAAAAATCTTAGCAATGCGGATGAAACAAAGTAGGTTTTTGTGCAAGTCTAACTGATGCATGTTCTCTTTGATATGGTTTTCTATATCAAAATAGGGTTAGTTGAATCAGTCAGTTGTATTTTAATTGTTTGGTTCCTTCTTTCTTAGTCCTAAGCTTCTTTTAAGGGTGTTCATACAAAAATCTGTTTTCAAACCATATCAAATAAAGTGTCAGTACTGGCATATTCTTTTAACTTGATGAAACTTGGGATAGCTTAGATAGTCCTTCACTTTAGCCCTTGCTTTTTGCAATTTATTATTTCTTGAAAAAAGTTGTTTTTTTAAACTACGGTCAAGACCTGAGATTTAATAGGCCTTAGTAATGGCCTAAGGTGAGTCAGTAGTTTACTCTTACACAGCATCTACTATGTTTCTGGAAAAACAAACATGGCACATAAAATGTGTTAGTAATAAGATTAGATGGGTGGAAAGGATTCAGAGCTATAAGACATTATAAAAATCACTTTGGGGCTGGTGGTATGCCTCATGATCTCATTTCTGTGAAAGATCTACGAAGAGTTGTTTGTTGATATTTCAGTTTGTTTAGTGTTTTCACTTGTTGTTAGAACAGAATGTGACCTCTAAGCTCTATATGCTGAACTGTAGTCCCATTTTTAAGATTCTCTCTACTTAGATAAGCCTCTTACTGACAAGTTGCCTTGCTGTGGCACCCGTGCCTTTTACCATCTTCTGGTAAACATGGTCATAATCAAGCTGTGCTTACCTAATGATACTGTGTCAGTTAACTGTCTTCAATGCCACTCCTTTACAACAACCACAAAATTCCAATGGCATAAAATAATAACTACTTATTTAGATCATAGGTCTAAGGGTTTCCTGGGGGTCACTTGATCTAAATGGGTTTTTGGATTAGCCTGGTTGATATCAGGGTAATCATTTATAAATCTGGAGGACAGCTGGAGTTCAGGTGATATAGTTTAGGTTCAGCTGGGGCAGTTAAGCTCTGCTTCTTGCTTTCCTGCAAGAACTGGCCTGCTAGCTAGGGTATCTCATGGAGAGGTTTTTTGTTTGTTTGTTTGTTTGTTTTTTCTTCCCCCCCACCCTCCACCCTCACATGGAGAGGTTTATAGGAGAGGCTCAAGAGAGCCTAGTAGCAGAGGTACTTTTTAAGAATTTGGTCACTCATGTCCCTTAACATTCCATTTTCTAAAGAAAGTCACATAACTGAATTTAAAGTCAAAGAGGGGGGAAGTATACTCTGTTTCTTTACTGGAAATAACTGCAGGTAACATGCCAAAGGGTGTTGATACTCTAGAAGGGGTAAAGTTCTGATGCAATTAGTAGAATATACTACGTGTATCTTTATCCACATTCAGTCTTTGTCCCAGAACTTGAAACCCTTCAGACTCCACCCTCCTCAGTGTATTTATAGTTGTTGAGGAAGAGCACAGTAAATGTGGAACTGAATTTCTCTCCATTTTCATTGCATGTACTATGAAGTGCCGATTCTTTAGATGAAAGACTGAAAACTTTATTATTCTTCAACATGATTTGATTTGTTAGATGCATTTGGTAAAAAGAAATGGACAAATAAAAATTTCATCCAAAAAATCCCACCAATCCTTAAACTGATTTTGATCAGACCATGTGAAAAAGAGAGCAAACCTCATCCCAAAGAGACAATCTAAGCAATTTTACAAAAATAATTTCTTCTATTTAAGTAATGAAAAGAAGAAAAGGGTCTCGGAGGGCAATCACAGTAAAAATATGAATCTTATACTAATGAAATAAAATCTCCAGTCTGTTCTTGGCCAAACACATTTTATACATGTCGAATAATCATTTAACCCAAAGTTTTAAAGAAACAAAACATATGTCCATTTATAAATCCCAAGAATGTTTTCTTAATCTTAGGGAACCTAATTTGGTTTATTTAGGCCTCTGTGTCTTCAACTATATAAAGACAAGTTGGAAAAGTTGAGATTGATATGCCTTCTTGTGCTAACGTATCCACATTTTGTTGCATTGTCAGAGCGATATTGCATCAGCTAATTGTGCTGGAGAACAGCATTCAATGAAGAGATCTTTTTTTTCAGGGACAGATTACCTGTGGGTGGCTTTGGGCAAAAGTATAAAGTGGGCTAGTTTTGGCTTCTTACAAACCTTAAAAATGAATGAAAAGTTAATAGTCATTTAGCTACTTCTAATAACTATCAATTGAATTTATTCAGCCAAAACTGACCAGCACTATGACAGGTGTAGGAGATACATTGATAAATGAGCCAGTTACGATTCCTCATTCACATACTGCTGGTAAAGGTGGAAATTGGTGTAACCACTTTGGGAAACTTGTCTGGCACATCCACTGAAATTGAACATATCTTGTGGTCCAACAATTGCAGTGCTTGGTATATATACCACAGAGATATGTACATATGTTCACCAAAAGACACATAGCAGTATCATTTGGAATAGAAATTACCTAAATGCAAATCAGCAGAAGGGATAAATTGTGGTGTTTTCACACAAGTGATAACATACAGCAGTAAGGATGATTTACAACTACACAAAACAAAATGAATCTGATAAAAGTTATGTTGAACAAAAGAAGCCAGACACAAAATAGCACACACCATATAATTTTATTTATATCAAGTCCAAGAAGACGCAAAAGAAATCTTAGCTTTTAAGATGTCAGAAAATATTTACCTTTGGAGTGTAACAAACTTAGAACATAATACCCAGAGTTCTGGCATGTTGCTAATCTTCAGGGTTTTAATTTGGTACTTGTTATACAATTGTGCTCGATTTGTGAAAATTTGTCCACCTCTACATTAAGGGTGTGTGTACTCTTATGCGTGAATATTATAATTCGATAAGCAAATTTTTTCCCTTCCTACAAAAATTGATCATGGGTAGTTTACAGTTCACAGTGGCAAATAGGAAATAAGAAAATAGATATTTATCTGTTTTCAGTAAGTGCAGTGAAGGCAGTGAAGAGTGTGTAGCAAATATTAATCAAGTATCTACAATGGGGAAAGCACGCAAAACAAAATAAAACAGAACAAAGCAGCTGATCCCTTATTTTGTTGATGACCCCGTGTTTGACAATCGAAGTCAACATAAGGAGAACACTTGGCTGTTCAAAACTGCCATGTGCCTTCCAGGACTGAGAGTCCTCATTAAAAAGGAGGTGCCCTATCTCTGGTGGAAGATGTCATAGACTGGGCAGTTGACTGTTGTGCTTTTTCAGTAATGTGCAGTTATGCAACGCTCCTTGCACATTCTTGCTTAAGAACTCCATTTATTTTGTCCAATATGCTTCTGGCTGGACTTCTCCATTCCACTAGCATCTGTTCTCTTTTATGTCTCTCTTGTCCCAAAGGAGGTACAGTCAGCATTTGAGGACTTATAACGGGATGGGTGACATTAATAAACATCTGGGAAGCTGGTACTTTGCCTTCATTGTAGACAAACATAATTTAGACCTATTCATTCATTCATTCATTCATTCATTCATTCTGTTAGCTAGATATTACATGAATTTTGCTTTCTTCTGTCTTCAAAAGCATTTTTTTTCTTGGCTATATTTTTAGGCATCTGCAAAATCTATTGCATATATTTAATAATGAGAGTAGCATCTGTCACTTAAAAATTAGCTCCACAGTACTGTAATAAATGAATATTTATAGATTAAACTCTAAATTAAGTTCTCTTCCAGCCCAATTTAATCATCCACCCAAAAGAAGTTCAATTATGCCAATCGGCCTGTGAAAATCCCTGGCATCCTAGGCTATGAACCCGGGTCAATAAGTAAGCCTTCATCATCATTTTTTTCTCATAGTTAATGTGTGAGCAGAAAAATCTATTTTTTTTTATAATTATAACAATTTTAAAAAGCACGAAATCTGTTTAAAACATGCTGTTAATATGTAACAGGCTAAGCAACCTCTAAGAAATATAATCCTGATTAGAAAAAGATTCATTTCCATTTACCCTGTGCTACCAAATTTCTTGGCTTGGTCACCAGACCCCTACATGTTGCTTGCTGTCAGTTTATATTATCTGTGTGTGAATCAACTGATCTTGACAAATTGAATTCTCCAGACTGGTAAGGAGACAGCAATTTAAAGTCCTCTTTGAAAAGAGCTATTTTAAGTCCACTCTTGACTATACAGGATTTAATTTTCTAGTTCTCTTTATCCAGGACTTTGGCTCTCTTCTCACTCCTTGCTTTTTACCCAATCCACTCCTCCTTAATTGATTGACCAAGAGGTGGGCAGGGTGAGAAAAGAGAAAGGAATTTAATTGGTCAGTTGAGTAACTATATACAGCTCTGAACCTTTCAGTAATCTTATTCTATAACACTTGTAGAGATAATGTTAAATGGTTTCAGAAAACTGCTATTTAGCAAAGTGAGAAATACTGTATCTGAATTTTGAGTCTTAAAGAAAGCACATTTAAACAGTACTGAGAATTTTCAAGTTCATGATTCAGTTCCTGAAAGTAAAAAAGAATGATATCTCCAGTGGCTGAAACTTATTCATTCTATAACCTCTCTGGTTTGTATATAAAATAATTTCTTGTGTTATATATTTGGGGAAAGGTGTAATTGGTCCAAAGAAATGTATATCCTTGATAATGGATGTTTAAACATAGTGATTTTTTTTTCTTTTCCTCAAACATAACATTATAGTCCTTAAAAAAACACAGAAGTTTAGATAGAACTGGGTTGTAATTGAAAGGATGCCCATAATTTATGGGCATTTAAAACAAATATGCATACACATAAATGCAGGAGAGTAATTACAATGTAATTTGAATATGGGAGGGAGTTTAAAACACTGGAAAAAGAATTCAGCACAAACTCTAGTTGTTGTTGTTTTTGCTCCTAATCTTTTCTGTAAAGACAGAAGCTGGGAGAAACTTTTACTGAATTAAAGCCAATTAATGGTTGGGTAAATACTTCATATTTTTAATTTGAGTACACATATTTCATTGCCATAAGTTGTTGAATTCATCATCCAAAGAGCATTTATTGAGGACCTGGATATTTCTGGCATTGTTCTGGAGATGATGTGGAGATACAGACAAATTCTCTTTCCACAGAGATTTCATTATGGGACAAAACAACAAAGAAGTACCATTATGGAACAGACTCAAAGGGTCATCAACAGAGAATAGAGCACAAAAATTGCCTTGCTGATAGACTGCCAAACTACCAACACTTCTGTGGGTGGCAGGTTGATTGCCTAGGCAGGTATAAATCAAGCATTCTCTTCAGTACATGCTTTGCCTTTTTACTGATAAAAAGTGCTTGGGGGGGGGGACACAAGTTGGTACTGGTTGGAACCCCTCAAACACCACGGTCTTTTTGCTGGAAAGCACAGGCAGGTTTGAAAACAGAAGGCGACCATTCTTTAACCTCCCCCCACCCCCACCCCCACCCCCTACTTTTTTTTTTTTTTTAAAGAACTCATTATGGGTAAAGCATTGTTAGACCCTAAAGTGAATGCAGCAAAGACATAAGGTGGGAGGAACCTTCCCTTCCAGTCTAGTACAATTTAACGGGAAAAGATGATAGAACCACAAGAAATAATCACACGTTAGTATGGAGTTTTCTTTAGGGCTTATGAGAAAATTTCATTTATATGATTCACATAAATTTTGTTCTGAAAACTACCCTGTGAGGTAAGGCAGGAAAATGGTATTATTATGGCTAGCTTATGATGGAAGAAACTGAGCTCAGCAAAATTGAATGGCTTTTTCAAAAATCAAAGAGCCAGGGGTGGAGCAAGACTTAACTTGTTTGTTCTTTTTTTGTGACCATTTAGATTTTAAACGACATCTTGCTCTTTCCCATAAGAATGCTAATGATACATAGACCCTCATTCATTCATTTGTTCATATATTTATTGAACATATTCTATTTGCCGGCCACTGTAAAAAGTCTTGGGGATATAAAAATGAACTATTGTCTGCTCTCAAGGTGTTCACCCACGTTTGAATAGCACTTTACCTTTTCCAAGACTCTTCATAAAAAGGATACAATCATCACCACATCCTCTGTAATATGTCATTATTTGTTTTATTTTGCACATAGAGGAATTTAGTAACTCACCTAAAGTCAAAAAGTTGGTAAGGGCCCAGGAACTTTCAGTCATTACTTGAGTACTAAAATAAGTACAGAGCTATAGAACATTGGCTCTAAATTTTGTTGGACCTGTATTTCCATCACTAAAAAATTTTGAGAGTGTACTAGCAATAGACATTAAAAAAAAGCGTTTTAGCTAGTATACATTTGCTGTTACACTAATGTTAATACATGGCAAAACCCGCAAAACATTTTTTAAAAGATGAAAATTAAAGCAAATACAAATAGAAGCTTTAATATATACTTTCTGTACCCTAATGGATGATCTTGTACACCTTTAAGGGTCCACATACCTTTCTTTGGAGAACACTATTATAGATGATTATACACAAGTGGCAAAGGGGGCGGTCAATGTGGGTGGGTGGTCCAGTGAAAGTGGTGTTGTATTGAGTTCTGGGTGTCTTTTAAACTATGAGTGAATAATCCACATTCTAAAAAAATCTGATCTTCACACTCCAGTCATGAAGGTCTCTGTCAAACGGTAGAGAGTTGCAAGTTTTTCATGTTCACTTTTCTTACTTTGTTTCTAGGTTGTGCTTTTCAGCTTTTGACAACGTGACAACAAAACAAGTTTGCGTGCTAATGATTATAAGCAAGGAAATTTTGGGGGCGCCTGGGTGGTCAGTCGGTCAAGTGTTGGAGTCTCGATTTCAGCTCAGGTCATGACTCAAGGATCATGGGATCAAGCCCCATGCTGAGCATGGAGCCTGCTTAAGATTCTCTCTCTCTCCTGCCCCTCACCCCTGATCGCTCACTAAAATAAATAAACAGATAAATAAATTAAAAAATTTTTGAACAGAGGGATGTCTTCCCCACAAGCACAAAAAGGAGAAATAGTTAGATTTTATTCCATTCATGTGACAATCACATAAAACTTAATTACAAGGGGAAACTTTGAAACAGTAACATTTTATTTCAATCCCCAAACAGCTATTAATATAATTTGTGCTGTTGCAATAACTATACCACTTTGTGAAAACATTTAGCTACTATTCATGAAGAGGCGATCACTTTCTCTCCCACAACAAACTCCTTAGTAGAGCTCCATTTTAATTACTTTTTAATAATTTGAACAAACCCTTCACAGAAAGCAGTTTTCCACTTCAAACTTATGGTAATACTAAAATTCAATTTTTTTAGATATTAGCTCAATGAATAGGTTTTACCAGGAAAAAAATAAGCAAATTTTAATTGATCCTTTGAGGGATCTAAAACATGCCAGTTAGGCATATAAAATCATTTTCGTAAAATCCCAAACCTAATATACACACACAAAAACCCTCACAGTCTTCTAAAATTAGTTAACAACAAGGGATGGAATAATAAATGAAAGTTTTTGTCTGTATCGTTGCATTACCCAAATTTAGGAGGCAAAGTTTGCAGTATATTTTCTAGGCTTGGTGTCTCCTGGAGTTTAGTAACAGTGGCCTTGTTCCATTGGTATTATGCTGGGGCAAGTGATTAATCTAAGACAAGCCATATATATATATATATATATATATATATATATATATATGGGGTTTTTTTTTTTTTTTTGGTTTTTGTTTTTTTGCAAAGGGTGATGACGTCTTTGTGTTTATACCAGGGATCTCTGAAAAAACAAACATGTTTAATTTTTTTTTACATTTATTTATTGTTGAGAGACAGAGAGAGAGCATGAGCAGTGGAAGGGCAGAGAGAGAGGGAGACAAAGAATCTGAAGCAGGCCCCAGGCTCTGAGCTGTCAGCACAGAGCCCAACATGGGGCTTGAACCCACGAAACGTGAGATCGTGACCCGAGCTAAGTCGGACGCTTAACTGACTGTGCCACCGAGGTGCCCCCAAACATGTTAAACACTTTTAAAAAACTTGTTCAAATTTCGACAACAAAGACCGTTAAAAATGGAGTCCCGGTGAAATTTGGTGGAATAGTTCATCATATGAGGGAGCTCACTTTCAATTTGTTTATATTACACCTCTGTTCAAGGAGAGTTGTGGTGGCTTATGTCAGAAAATGTTTGACATGAAAATTAAGAAATAATAGAAAATGTTGAAGTCTGGTATCAAAATGAGGAACTGGTAATATTTGGGAAAAAAATGTAATTTGTGCTCTAGAATGACAACGTAAGAGCCATCATTCGTGACGAAAAGAAATCTTGATTTCTAAGGCATATTGTAGTTTTCAATGCCTTCTTTGCTTAGCTCATCTCATTGTATCCAGGAGTGTTTGCTGTGGGAGATACTGCTCACCGTTCACTGACGTGAATGTTTATCGTAGCCTTTTGTCAAGATTGGCAGTAAGGAACCGAACCGCACTATGAAGAATACTGAACACAAATTGAAAACTTTGGCCTCTCCTTCAGAGGTCAGCAGAGTTTAGACAGACCTGGCATTATAGCCCACCACTTCTTCTTTTTTTTTTTTTTTTTTATAGCCCACCACTTCTTTTGTCAAGTCACTAATTTTAGGTTCTGCATCAGTAAAAAGGCAGCACAGCAGTGATAAGCTTTGTTTCATAAAAGCAGCTGTGAGGTCTGAAAGCATTATTGATATAAGCGCATAATACTGTGTCTTGCATGTAATACGTATAATTAACTATAATTATTCATCAAGTCTATAGAACCACAGAGGAAAGGTGCACCTATCCCTTGATTCAGTGTTCAATCCATTATGCAAACCAGGCCAGATTTTCGAAAAATTATATACAATTTTCGTTGTATATAGTCGAGTATAGCGACTGCCTACAGAGGGGCTCTTGAGAATAAGAACTTCCAAGCTCTCACCTCAGTATCTGATTCAGCATTTGCACCTGTAAAAACCCTACAGATGATTTTGATGGGTAGCCTGTCTGAGAGCTATTAATCTATATTATGTGCCAAGAAGGCCCTGGACCTGCTTTTAACCTCTCAAGTTTCCAGCTTATCAGCTGCCTTTGCCTTAGTTGCTGTTATTACTATGGGGGTCTCTGCTTCCACTTGCCTTGGGATCAGAAGTTCAAATACATAGGCAGAAAAAGTTACCCTGCCTCTCCCACACCATCTGATTCCCCTATCTGTTGATAGTTTCTTCCACTGTTTTCTGGCTGACACATTTACGTATAAATGTGTCACTTACTCTTTGCAAAATTTGGAACTGGAGAGAATACTCCCCAAACTGCTTAATCATGGCATACATGATTTCAAAAGAGAGGCCTGATTCAGACAAACAGGGTAGTTGAAACAGGACCCCATGTCCATATGAAAGAAATTAGGCAACTGCATTATTTTTCTCCAAGTGTTACCACCAAGGTGTTGTTTATAAAAAAAAAAAAAAAAAAAAAAATGGGAACCAGAATGTTTCATTCTGTTGAAACAAGTTTGTATATCTGTAATGGATATTGGACGCTTTGGCTCCCTTTCCAAGATCGTGTACGTTTAGCATTCAGAAATCCCTGGTTGGCTGAGTCTATAACTTGTAGGTAAAGAAAATAAAAGCCCATATCATTTTGTAGAAATGGCTCTTTTGTAGAATAAATGACCAGCATGAATTGTAACAGAGCTTACTATTTTCAATTTTGGAGTAAGAAAAGTCACTTTTCAAATCGTTTATAGACTTTCAAAGAATTGTGTTTTTCATCGCTGTTATTGCAATTACGTCCTCATATTTTTAGTTTTATTGAATTCTGAATTAGGAACATCATTTGAAATAGTTTTAAATGATTAAAGTTGAATTTAACACTTGTGATTGAAATTCAAAAATTGAAAGAAAACATAAATAATGAAGAACTGGGACCACTACCATTTTTCCCTGTAATAAAATGCTAGCACACACAGTATAGTTCTGAGGAAACCTTCACTTATAAGAGAGACCCAAAAGTTGTCACATTTTGGAAATCAGTTTTTGGATGATCACTTGGTATATGTAACAATAGGGCCTTTCGTAGCAGAAACAATTTCTTAGACATATACACACTTTGCTAATATTTCAGCCCTAGTTTCGGCTTTTATGAGGGCGAAGAAGAGGGTTGCGGACAGTTATTGATAGTTTATAGTATAATCTGTAGAAACAAATTCCAAAGAGAAGATAGGGCCATACACATCACTGTGCATTTCTTTGACCACTTTCTCTTTTAGAAATTACTCTTTTAATCCTCTGCCCTGGTGTGGCCAGGAATCTATGGGGTCTGTAAATCTGAGTAGATGTTGCTCTAATCTAAAGACATGCGGATCCCTCAAATGGGTGATTGCTGCCTATAGAAGATTGTCTGCAAAGATGGTCATTACTAATTCCCCCATTCCCTGTGTGTGCTATTCTTTGCCTCAAGGTGTAGAGCCATTTCCCCTCTTCTTGAATTTGGGCTGGTTTTGTGACTTCTTCTGACCAATAGAATGAGACAGAAGTAATGCTATGCAAGTCCTGGACATAGAGTCAAGAGGCCTAGTGGAGGGGCGCCTGGGTGGCTCAGTCAGTTAAGTGTTTGACTCTTGATTTTAGGTGGCTTAGTCAGTTAAGCAACTGACACTTTTTTTTTTTTAACGTTTATTTTAGAGAGAGAGAGTAAGAGAGAGAGACAGAGCATGAGTGGAGGAGGGACACAGAGAGAGAAAGACACAGGATCCGAAGCAGGCTCCGAGCTGTCAGCATAGAGCTGGATTCAGGGCTTGAACTCATGAATCACAAGATCAAGGCCTGAGCCCTGTGTTTCCTCGGTGCTTACAGCAAGGAGCCTGCTTTGGATACTCTCTCTCCCTTTCTCTTTGCCCCTCCCCTGCTCTCTCTCTCTCTCTCTCTCTCTCACACACACACACACACACACACACACACACATACATGCACACGTGCTCTCTCTTTCTCTCAAAATAAATAAATATTAAAAAAAAAGAGGCCCAGTAGAATCTACTTTTGATTTTTTAGAACCCATCTGGTATATAAAGAAGGCCAGGGTATCTCGTTGGAGAAAGATCACGTGAAGAGAAATGAGATGCCCCAGACAATAGCCAGCTCCAAGGCCCTAAACATATGAATGAGTCCATCTCAGATCCTTCTCTAGCCTCAGTTGAACTTCCCCAGTCAACCCTAAAGGAAAGAGAGATGAGCTGCTTTCATTCAACCCAACCCAAATTCCTGGCTCACAGAATTTAGAGAAATAAAATGGTGTTATTTTAAGACACTAAGTTTTGGAATGGTTTGTTGTAAATCAATAGACACCTAGAAAAAAAGTTATAAAACAACATAATTCTTGTTCTTCAGACTTTAATATGATTTAGCAATAACATAGCACACTTATCTTTGACCATCCATTCAAAATAAGGACTAGAAAGTGTACCATTTTTAAGATTAGACTCTCACTGGCTTCATGTGTATGGTTTATTTCTTGACTTGCTATTATTTCCAGGCCTTGGGAATTTCCAGAGATATCATATCATGTTTTTAGATTATGATTCTGATATTTACTGAAAAGGAAATATCTCAGCTTTTATTAGTTGCTATTCCCCAGGATAAAAGAGTTGGTTGGATTTTCATCACTTTGAGATACAGGGTTAGTTGGGTAGAAGGGCCTTAGTGTCATAACTCAAATAATCCCAGATGTTAGCAGCAGCCAGTGGAAATGGGAAATAAATTAAGGCCAGGTTACAGAATATTCCAGGGAGATCCAGGAGTCAGAATTCACAGGCCTAGCACTGTGGTTACATCTGTTTTTATGTGATTAATTTTTTCAGAGAAGTTATCCATCCATTAAATGGAGATCAGCCTTCTGGTTACTAAAGCTCTTCCAGTCAAACTGGGGTTCTCTTCCACCTTATGTCAAAGAGATGTGGAATTCTAAGCAGAGGTCAGTCCTAGGACTTAGGTCAATGGGTGTGGAGTTCAAGAAGAAGGTTTCCAGAAGGTAGGTACACCCTGTGAACACTAAGGCAGTTCTAGGCAATGAGACAAATTCAAAAATGGAACCCTCTAACACGATGGAGCTGCTTGTTCTGCTCTGGACTAGTAGAGTTAACTCCATAGGTGAAAGCCACAGATGAACTACTGGTCAGCAGAGCTGGTAGTGAGACACCCAATTCAGGAGATGGGAGAAAAAGGGAAAAGAGTCAGGAAGGCAAGATGCCAGGAGGGCCAAAGACAAACAGAAATGTGAACATTTGCCCAGGACCAGTGTTGGTTAGTTTGTGCATATTTTTATTATTGTACCATAGCAGCTAATAATAATCATATATTTTTTTGAAGTTAGGATAGAATAATTGCTAAAGAAAGATTTGACAAAAAGGGGAAGTGTTTTTCTTTTTAATCTTTTGTCAAAGTCCTGAGTTCTTTTAAGGAACAGGATAGGAGAGGTAGAAGAAATAGGAAGTTGGGGTGAGGAGGGTTAGTGCAAACTTAAAATTGAAACTTTTTCATTTGGGAGTAGTTTTAAGCATTCAGATGTTTCTGAAGACTAAGTGAAAATTGATCTTCATGCATTTAAGTTTATAGCCATTGGCACATTTAACCTTTTTTCATTTATTCATTCTTTCACTTACGTCTTAAACCAATTAGTGGTAGCCATGGTCACAAATGGAAATATTTAATTTTTCTATTTAAGTTATTTCTATTCACATACAGCATAAACAACAGTAACCTAATTTCCACCTCTTTGCGATCTGCCACAAGTTACTTCTACATGAAACATTGTCTTTCTGTTACCACTAAGCACTTCTTGTCCAAGCCTGCCTATTGCTCTCTTAACTAGAATTTCCAGCACTGTCCAAATTCTGTGTTCCTCTTGTCCTCGTCCTCTTTTCCCTCCTCCTCTTCATGTTTCCTTCTCCTCCTTCTTGTCTTTCCTCTTCCTTTCCTTCTTCCTTTTCTCCTTCTCCCCCTTCTCCTTCTCTTCCTCCTCCTCCCTGTCCTCCTTCTTTGCTAGCCCAGTGAATACCCATGCTAGAGAGCAATGAAGCACTTTTTGATTTAATTTTATTTTTTATAAAAATTAGAAACTTTTTTATATCCTCACATCCGTTGGATGTCACTGAAGAGACTGTATTACCTGTCTCTCAGTCTTCTCTCTCTCTTCATGCCAGCTATCCCATTGGCCTCTCTGTACCTCTACCCCACCATAGTCCCTTTTGATCCACTTAAGGTCAAGATTTGCTATCGTCATGGTTAAAGTATTATTAGGCAATGATGTCCCATATTCAGACTCTATTGGACAGTTCACTTCTTATATTGATTCTGTGCTTTGCATGGTGATGGTGGTTGTGGTCATAATGTCACATTCAAATATCCACATTCTTCCTTTCTTACTGTGCAGAAGACAGTAATGACTGCATTTTCTGGAACCATTTCTTTTCTTCTTTAAATCTTGTTTTAGTACTGAGTTGTAGTTAAAATGCATAGGGATAGCTGCTGCCAATATCTGACCTTGCACAAAAGCAAATCTTCCTTTTCTAACTGTTCTCTTCTTTGATGATTCTGATTATTCTTCCCTTCAACAGATTATGAAAACTAGCCACCACCAATTCTAGACTAGTCATTTGTTTTCTAAACAAACTTTCAAAGACATCACCCCTCCCACATTCCTTCTGCATAGAAGTCATTCCCCTCTTTTAGTTTCTGAAGTTGTGTGGCATTCGACAGTAGAACCGTGCCCTTTAGTTCTATGCGCAGAAGCAGAATTCCAGGGAACAATTTCAATTCTGCTTAAGTTGTGGTCCAAGATATGGCTTTTGGGGGCTCTCAGAGGTGATTTGTTTTTAAATGACAGTTCTGTAGAAACACAAGGAGATGATTCATTTCTCTATTTCTCTAAAACGTCTCTTTTTCCCCGGTACTTAAATATTTTTTCCTTGTGTTTTCCTCCTTTTAAATTAACAAGGAAATAAGACATAACTGTTTTAATGGATTTCTTATGCAATTTTTATGTGGCATGTTTAATATACTACATGCCTTTTGCTTTAGGTCTTGAAATTAAATGCACTGAATATAAAGTGAATTGGGTGTCATTCTTTTTTTAATTCAATGTTTATTTAAGTCTGCTTCACGCTTAACATTGGAATCATCTAAGGAAGCATATTAAAAAAGGCAGATTTCTGGACATACTGCAGGTCTTCTGAATCTAATTTTCTGTCATAAGGTGCCAATAATATGTTTTCTAAGATTATTATATAATATATAATATGCAAATGACATTATATAAAATACATAATACTATATATGTTCACAATTGTCCCCAACTGATCCTTATGACAAATTAAACTTTAGTAATATTAATGATGTCAACTTTATCATTCAGTCCTAAGGCTATTCATCATTGTTTCCTTTTTTAGCTGTAATAGGAAAAACAAAGTAGACAGTTGTGACAGTTGATAATTAACTTTGTAAGATATATTGAGAAAATGAAAGATGATAATCTTGTTGTCATGTGGTGTTTAGTTTGAATTACCCACAGAAAGACCTCATTGTGGAGCATCATTTTTCTTACATATAAAAATGAGGTAAAGGTCAGGGGTTAATAGACTGCAGCATTTTCATAAGACACAATGGCAAAACAGAATTCATAGGCTGACAGAAATGTTGGGGCTGGCCCTTGGTAGAACAATTATATATTTTGTTTGGCTCCTATTCCAACAGAATTAAAGGGTAAACCATTAAGCTGTTCATTAGCATTTGTGAGCAACACCCCAAGTAACCTCTAGAATAGCTATTAAATAGGAAGTGTGTTTGGGGAGGAGGGGAATGACTGGCAGTGACAATTATACTTGAGTTAACAGTAAAAAAAAATAGACTTCAACTTGATCTAAAATTCAGTAATAATAATAATATCCCCAAGACAATCTTCCAGGGTACACTGACATGTAGAAACAAACAACAAAAGGTAGTTTTGGGTCTTTCAGATAGACAGATGAGAGCCACTTCCATTTAATGGGCACTTCTGTAAGCATTAAAAAAAGACATGTCAAAGTGAGTTTATAAAATTGTGGCATACATTTAACAAAGCTATGCTTTGAACAGTCACAGTACAATGAAACACATTTCATTATTCACAGGATAAAGGGTATTTTAAAAATCATAGTGCACTGTGGGTGTAGTTATGGGACATAAGTGAAGTCAAATGAACAGTGTTTTCTTTCGTTAGTCACATGAATATATTTCTAATTATGTCTAACTTCATTTGGAAATTACAGTTAACATGGAAATTTGAAGGTTTTCCTGTGTATGAAATTGTTTTAGTTTCCTATGGTTTTTATAACAAATCACAAATTTAGTGGCCTAAAACAATACAACTTATTTATTTTTTAAAGCTTGTCTATTTATTTTGAGAGAGAGAGAGAGAGATTGAGAGAGAGAAACATGCAGGGAAGGGGCAGAGAGGAGAGACAGAATCCCAAGCAGGCTTCATCGAGCTGTCAGCACAGAGTCCTATGTGTCCTTGAACTCACAACTTGTGAGATCAAGACTAGAGTGGAGATCAAAAGTCGGACGCTTAACCGACTAAGCCACCTGGTGCCCAACGATACAAGTTTATTATCTTAGTATTGTAGATGTGAGAAATTTCAAAATGGATTGGCTGGGCTATATTCTTCTGGAATCTCTAGTTGAAGACTTTGGTTCCTTCCTTTATCCAGTTTCTAGAAATTCCTGGAATCCTTGACTTACAGCTCTGTATTACTCTCACCTACAATTTCATCCTCATACTTTTTAAATTCTGATCACTCTCTGATAAGGGCACTTGTGATTACATTGGGCACACCTGCATGATCCCGGCTCCGCTCCCCATCTCAAGATTTTTAAGTTAATCACAGCTGAAATGTTCCTTTTATATAAGGTCAGGTAACATATTCACAGGTTTCAGGGATTAGAACATGGGCAGCTTTGGGAAGCCAGTATTAAGTACCACAGAAACCCAGATCAAAAACCACTCCAGAACTTTCCCCTTTGCATGCCCTGCATTGTAATGCAGTTGGGATTTGTTTTTTCTAAACTTTTCAACTGATATCACAGACTGGTTATTACCAACGGGTCACGGAGGATCTTACTTTCCAAGGTATGCACTTTTAGCTACTCATTGCAGAGAAAGTATTTTCGTAATGTGGCTGTTACAACTTGGTATAAAATTACATGGGAAACTATATCTTTTACCCAAAGTACATATAATAAGAAACTAATTATACCTACATAAAAAGATACAGAAAAATGTTTCTCATACTGTGATAGACAAATGAACAGTCTGTCCTTTTCTTTCAATACAAGTCTTAAATATTGTTAACATAAAGTATAAAAGATCTAAGTATTCATAGCAAACAGCAAAATTAATATATTTGCTCTAAAACAAAATCAAATCAATAAAACAAGATTATTGTTAAAATTTATTAAGATTTATAATTATATAGCAATTAAGATAAGACTTATTACTATGCTTTTTTTTTTTTGCTGAAGATTAACAATGAAAACTAGCTTTAACTCCACTGTTAGATTAAAAAGGGAAGTTTAAGATCAATATTAATTGGAACAATTATTTGATTTGTTTTCCTGCCTCTGTATAGATTCCTTTATTCATTTATCCATCCAGTCAACAGGTATTAATTGAATTCCTAGTACAGGCCAGACACAGGTGTGGTGGTGATGGTACAAAGTCAGGTGTATTATGGTGCTTATTTTTCAGCTAAGAGTCAATGATCTGACAAACTGAAACTGTAACGGAGTTAAACATTAATTATAATAGTAATTTTTTGTTACTTTTGTATTGAAAGTACTTCTGCATTGAAACTTGAGTATTGAAAATACAAGTACATTGAATATATTAAAAACATGCTCTATCACTGATAAAAACAGATTGGAAAATCATATTTTAATTGTGTATGCTTTAATCTCAATTGGGAAAAATTAGTAAAAATACTGAGTTGGATGGGATATTATAAACTGATAATATTTTCAGTGCTTAAAAGATTCAATTTTTATGAATCTTGTATTAACTATTGTTGGTTGAAGATTGATAAATATGAATTAGAAAATATTTAATAGTATATACTTCAATTATCATTAACGTATGTATTGAATGAACTACTGATTGAATATTTTTTAAGCTTCTATTATATTCCAGGTGCTGGACATAGAACCCACACCAAAAAAGTAAAAACCCGACTCTCCTGGAGCTTACATTCCAGGGACCTAATACATGGGCTCTGACATTCCAAATACTTCGATACATTTTTATGGTAAACATTGCCAGCAAGAACAGTACTAAGGGCAGTATACCTCCAGGCCTGGAATTCTTCAACTCTGGCTGTGCTTCTGTGCAAGGGCCTTACGGCAGTTCTGCCGTTAGAGGTGTAATTTTACACAGGTTACTTAAACATTGCAACCTTTTTTCTTTCTCTGTGTCAAAACAAAAAACCAAAACCAATAAAATCCCAGTAATAGCTGGGTTCTCCTGTAGATTAAATGAGCTAATGTGTGTCGCTTGTTCAGCAGTTATTAGTATTACTGCTTTGGCTCTGTGGGTCCAAAACGTGCCTGCTCATTAGAATTACCTGGGGGTCTTTAAAAACATTCCCAAACTCGGGCCACACACCAGACTAATTAAATCCCAATCTTTGAGCGTGGGACATAGGTGTCAGCAATTTCTGAGCTCCCCAGGTAGTTCCAATTTGCAGACAAATTTGGGATCCGTGGCAGTTTGGGTTAATTATTTCATAATAACACTGCCCGGCCACCTGTCTTTTTCGAGGTGGAACCAGGAAATCTTACGAGCTTAATCAAAGTCAGAAATCGAGGTCTTTCTGTCCCCTCCTGTGACCTGAATCCAAATATCCTTAAGGGGAGAGGGACTGGGGGGGAGTCCTGACCTCTACAGCCTACGCAAAACTGTTAAGTTTAATGGGACCCGTAGGTTCCTACGGAGGGCTGACACTTCCACCCGAGGCGACCGCTGGGCCCGCCAGAGAAGCGAGGAGGCGCGAAAACGCAGCCCGGCCGGGGGCGCTGGGCTCGTCGCTGAGGCCGCGGACGCCAAAGGAGGAAGCTCGGCACCCGGAGCGTCCCCTGGGGACACGCAGCGGCCCGGACTCCGCGGCTCCGGTGGGCGCCGTCAGGCCTCCTCTGCCCTCCCCCCCATCTTCCCGGTGACCCCAGCCGAGCGCAGCGGGGCGCTGTGGCCCGGGGCGAACCAGGCCGGCCGGCCGGCCGCGCCGCCCGCCGCCATGGAGCCCAGGCCCGCCGCGCCGCGGCCTCGCTTGTGCGACTCTCTCGGCGCGGACCAGACACCCTCGGCCTCTACGCTGAACGCGGCCCGGGCCGAGGCTCGGCCAGCTGGGCGCCGCGCTCCCGCAGTGGCTGCAGTGTTGCCGGCGGGGGGTAGTGGGGAGCGCATGGGCGTCCCCACCCCGAAGCAGTTCTGCCCCGTCCTGGAGAGGCCGCTCATCAGCTACACGCTGCAGGCCCTGGAGAGGTAATGCGGCGCAAGGCGCACCCCCGGTCCCCGGCCCCCGGCCCGGCCTTCCGCTCCTGGTGCGGCCCGCCTAGGGCGGCCCGCGGCACCTGCCCCTCGTGCTGCTTTCGCGCTGGCGCCTTCTCTCGGCGGACTGCGGGGCCGACTCCGCCCGCTCAATCCCAGGCTTGGGCTGCGTCCTTCCCTGCAATTCAGGGACCGGTGGTTCTGATCCTCTAACAGACCTGCACGCAAGAGGGGACTGCCCCACAGACCCCTTTCGGTGCCCGGGCCGTCGATGTGGTGGTGGGGAGCCCGGCTCCTGGAGCTGGACTAAGGAGAGCATAGGTTGGAACTAAAAGGCATTTAGTTTTGACAGTGGCCCCACTGGGGCCTAATGACAAGCTCTTTCAGGAGTCTCCCTGCCCGTCTGCCTCTTTCTCAATCTCTGTTAATGTTTTGTGCTCTCCGTGCATGCGTGGATTGGAGTTTTACTCACACATCTCACTTCACGGGCCTTTGTTCACTTTATCCATTCATGTACATTAACTGAGTATCTCTTAAGATCCTATGTTAATTACGAAGTGCTGAAGGTGGACGGAGGGACAAAACTTAATCCAAGGCTTTCACCGGTGGATATAGATTTAAGGGTGCGAAATTGTTAAGGCCAATACGTGTGGAATTGGGGTGAGGACTAGAGACGCAGTAGTGAGATGGAGAGGGGGTTTGTTAATTGTTTTAGCGCATAGTAGTATGATTGAGCGTGGGGTGAGTCTGGAGGGGTAGGAAGCAGGACAGTTGCACAGGTCCCTAGATGAGTTGCTATGGGTTGAAGCCAGTGTGGTGCTGTGATGGGATGTTAAACCTTGAAGTGAGTCCTTTGTGTCTCAAGAAGGATAACATTATTTTAGTATATCCTTTGCAGGTGGCTTTCATGAAGACCAAGCTAATGAGTTGCTGCTAATTTAAGGCTGTTAGCCTATTACCCAGCAAAGCTCTTCTTCCTGTCCCATCATGCTTGCACACACCACAGAAGCCAAAGGGCCCACGTTGTGTTGGATATGGTTATGGAAGCGTGAAGAGTCATAACCACCCTTGATTAGGGTAATCAGGCCAGTGGTCACATCTGAAACTCAAACAAACATGGAAACAGTTCAGGTGCTTTCCCTACTCTTGTAGCCCACCTTTTCTGTGTGTATGAATCATGTAACTACAGTACTACAGTATGTTAGACCCCGTGACAACATAACTCCTTTATGTAGGTTATCTTAAGGGACACAATGGATTTTGGCCAGCAGAACCTAATTGCTTAATAACTGGGCATAAGGGAATATAGTCTCTTGTACGTTCAGTTTCCTTTCCTATGAAGCAAATTAACATCAGCACGTTTGCATCTTCTGGGGTAGACTGAGATAGGTGGTTACTGGAAAAATCTTTCGAAGTAAAAATGTTCTGGGAATGCCTTTTTTAATGGAAGATGAGGAACATGTGTTTTGTATTGCTAACAGCAGTGATAAAATTCTAATAGTAACTAAAGAAACCTCCATTTTGAAATCCATCGGAGATCATTTTTGTCACTATTAAAATGCCTGAAGAACTTAAGGGATGATTGCATTGGGGTATGTTTCAGGAAATCCTTGGAAATCTTGCATTACAGGGGTTTAGGTATGGGTGCTTCTTAGCCATTTGCTAAAGGAAGGGCATTCTCTTGACTGCTAATAGACTTCCTAGAGCATGGTGTTAAAAAGCCTAGGTTATTTCATCCTCTTGAATTATGCAAGTTCAATTAAGGAAAGGAGATGGAAGCATAAAATGTCGTATGAAATTCTTACGTTTTGCTCTTTGGCAAAATGATGTATGCTTACCACATATTAAAGGGGAAGCATCACTCTCAATGCATCAGATCAGAAAAGATGTAATTGGATGTCACCACTGTCAATCATCTAGATTATTTTAGGATAGTGTCAGCTCTCCTTGCCCTCTTATTTGATTTCAAAGTTCATTTGTCTTGCAGAAGTTAAGACTTTCTTTTCTCAAGCTTTTTCCATCTCACTAATAGAGAGGTTGTTGTGAATAATCTTTATTAGTTGATCTTGACTATGAAATTAAAGATACTCACTGACTGAAAAATGACCCTCATAGTTGGATCTGTCCTTTGGAATTTTGAACCGATGAAAAACTATGGCATATGAGAGACTTCACCTCTGAAGTTTGGTCCGCAGCTCTTAAATTGGGATAGGGAAATGTAAAGAAATGTGGCTCGTCTTTGTTTTAGTTAAATACAGGTTTAAATGGCATTATTTTCACTGTTGCATTTATCCACCCAAAGAGACTAAAAACAGTATAGCCACACAAGGGAAAATGAATGTAAGAACTGGAGTAGATAAAAGATGACAACAAAACATTGGAAGAACAGGGTGGAAATCAATCAGACTTAACAGTCCCCAAGAAAATGGGAACAGCTGTGGAGAAGCAAGTTGGTTGAAGTCCCCAGATCTTGGAATGTTTCAGGAATCAGAGGTACAGGATGCTTCGGAAGGTGGGGTAGACAGCTCAAAACAAAACAAAAACAACTGGTTGCAACCTTAAAAAGAAACAGTTAAACTCCTAGCTCACTATCAAAATACTTGAAGCTTATTCTCTGACTCAGTACAGCCAATGGCTGAGTGAAGGTTCCATGGCCATAGAGGAGTTGAGAGGAAGACTGCACTTTGTAGTGATGAGATCCTTAGCTTCTAAGGTCAACTCAGGGGAGTTCCCCCCCCCCCCCATTTTTTTTAATGTTTTAATTTTTATTTTTGAGAGAGCAAACAGGGGAGGGGCAGAGAGCGAGAGAGTGGGAGACACAGAATCCGAAGCAGGTTCCAGGCTCTGAGCTGTCAGCATGGAGCCTGACACCAGCTCAAACTCACTGAGTGGTGAGGTCATGAGCTGAGCTGAAGTCAGATGCTTAACTGACTGAGCCACCTAGGCACCCTGAGTGTTTTTTTTTTTTTTTTTTCACTTTTTAAACAACATGGTACATATTAAAGCACCTGTTCTTAAATGACTGAAAAGTTAGAGGGGACCTTCAGAGAGTCTGTATTGTGAGTTGACTGAGACTCAGGATTGTTATCAATTCAGGTGACATTGGGAAAATATTTTTTTCTAGTTTAGTCCAGTTCTGGTAGGCCATTGAAATATCTTTGTGTGTGTGTGTGTGTGTGTGTGTGTGTGTGTGTGTGTGTGTGTGTGTTGGGAGGGGGAGAGTGCCAGCAGTGGAGGGGGAGGAGAGAACCTTAAGCAGGCTCCGTGCTCAGTGCAGAGCCTAGCACAGACCCCGGGTTCATGACCTGAGCTAAAAACAGGAGTCAGATGCTCAACTGACTGGGCCACCCAGGCACCCTGAAATTTCTTAATTATTAAATTAAATGACATTCAAAAGACTCTCTGCACCTTCCCAAATCTGGGAGACGTTGGCTATGGCTCTATCTGGACAAAGTCTATCAGTCAGTTGTATGTGCATATATTTCCATTAAACATTGTGTGTGTGTATAAACGTATGTGTGTTTATACATGTTTATATACCACCTCTATTAAGGTGATACAGCTGGTCGTTCGGATCTGTGCATTTGGGTTTAACTAAAACAAAACTACTACTTGGTAGGTTGTATTAGGAACAAGAGTCTTTCAGAAGTTGATTAAAAATGTTTCTAGGATTTTGAAACTTTGCTTTTGGCCTTGTAGAGGGAATAGAAGTTTATTAAACCAAAGATTTATAATTTGAAGAGAGCTTTTTTTGCCCCTCAGCATACTAACAAGGAATTGATATCAAGGGTACTAGCGCCTTATGTAACTATTGATTTATGTATGACCAGAGTTTTTAAAAGAAATATTGCTCTAAGAAAACTTAGGTGGACATGGTAGTGGTGGAGGCATAAAGCCCTGGCAGTTAAGTTGTAAAATACACTTTACAGATCAACTGTGCTCTTTTGCTGTCTAAAAAAATGTGTTCCCAGGTCTTATGTACGGAGTAAAAATCCCTGCCGTTAAGCTTACTTCGGGTTCCAAATATCTAAGGAAAGAAACTCATTAAGAATGGTTAATCTGGCTTAGCTGAATAACTAAAATGACAAATACAAGAAAAGTAAGACAAACACTGTCAAATACAAGGCAAACACTGGCCATGCTTCTTCAGATTCATGGTGATGGTGGGCTAGGAGTGGGAGTTCCTTTGCTGATACATTTGAACAAAGTCTGGCACAGCCTTCTGCATAGTTGGAGAAGTTTCTCAAGTTTTCTGCAGTAGAGGACACTGCCTAAAATGACTTGTTCCTCGATAGGGTTCACTGCCCATTGAAACTGTATTATAAACTGGCAGCCAGTATAAATCTCCTCTAGGAAGGAAATGGGCTGTCCCACTTATAAAAAGCATTGCAGACTTTGGATACTAATATATATCCTTATTAATGTGTTGGCATTCTAATTCAGGTTTCACTCTTAGTTTGGCTAATGTAAGTTAGTCAACATAAATGTGATAATGTCAGATGAATTTCAAAGAAAGCTGTTTTGTGGATTTGTATGTGTTGATCTTAAGGAGAGTAGATTTTTGTGGTTAAGTTGGGTTGCTTTCTTGCCACTTGGAAAATCAATGGAAGTCCAGTTTTAGAAACAGACTCCATGGTGTGTGTGTGTGTGTGTGTGTGTGTGTGTGTGTGTGTTGTCTGCTTGCCTTTTTTAAATTGAGGCATAATCAGCATATTAGTTTCAGGTGTACAACGTAGTGATTCTGTATTTGTATATATGTTTTTATGTTCTATTTACTTTTTAAATCCTTCTTTTTCATCATGATGAATCCCCTTCACCTATTTCAGCCATTCTTCCCTCCCAACTCCCCTCAGGTAATAATCAGTTGGTTTTGTAGAATTAAGAGTTCTTTTTTGGTTTGTCTCTTTTTTTCCCTTGTTTTGTTAAATTCCACATATGACTAAAGTCATGTGGTGTTTGCCCTTCTCTGACTAACTTATTTCACTGATACTCTCTTGATTTATCCATGTTTTTGCAAATGGAAAGATTACATTCTTCTTTATGGCTAATATTCCACTGCATTTAGGTACCACTTCTTTATCCATTTGTCAGTTGATGGATGCTTGGACTGCTTCCATAGTTTGGCTGCTGTAAATAATGCTGCAATAAACATAGGAGTCCGTGCATACCTTTGAATTAGTGTTTTTGTATTTTTAGGGTAGATACCCAGCTGTGTGATTACTGGATCATAGGGTTGTTGTTTTTTTAAATTTGAGAAACTTCCATACTGTTTTCTAGAGTGACTGCACCAGTTTGCTTTTCTACCAACATTGCATGAGGCTTCTTTTTTTCCTGAGTCCTTGTCAACACTTGATGTTTTTTGTGTTTTTGATTTTAGCCATTCTGACAAGTTTGAGGTGATACCTTATTGTAGTTTTGACTTACATTTCCCTGATGATAAGTGGTGTTGAGCATCTTTTCATGTGTGTCTTGGCCATCTGTATGTTTTCCTTGGAGAAATGTGTGTTCATGTCTTGCCATTTTTAAATGCATTATTTATTTTTCGGTTGTTGACTTTTCTAAGTTCTTTTTATATTTTGGATACTCTTTAACAGATGTCATTTGCAAACACTTTGTCCCATTCTGTAGGTTGACTTGTAGTTTTGTTGATTGTTTCCTTCACTGTGCAGAAACTTTTTATTTGGATGTTGTCCAAGTAGTTTATTTTTTGCTCTTCCCTTGCCTCAGAAGATATATCTAGAAAACTGTTGTTATGGTCAGTGTCAGAGAGATTACTGCCTGCCCTCTCTTGAAGTGTTTTTTAGGGTTTCAGGACTCACATTTAGGTCTTTAAACCATTTGAATTTACTTTTGTATATTGTGAAAGAAAGTGGTCCGTTTTCATTCTTTTGCATATCTCTGTCCAGTTTTCCCAATACCATTTATTGAAGAGACTGTCTTTTCCCCCTTGTATGTATATTCATTCCTCTTTTGTCAAAGATTAATTGGCCATGTAATTGTGCATTTAATTCTGGGTTTTCTGTTTTATTGATCTATGTGTATTTTTATTCCAGTACTATACTGTGTTATTTTATTTTTAAGATTTTATTTTTTAAAGTCCTCTCTATACCCAATATGGGGCTTGAATTTAGAACCCTGTTATCAAGAGTCAGATGCTTTACTGACTGAGCCAGCCAGGTGCCCCTGCACTCTTAATTACTACCACTGTGTAATATAATTTGAACTCTGGAATTTTGATAACTCCAGTTTTGTTTTTCATTTTCAAGATTGCTTTGGCTATTGGAGGTTTTGTGTGTGTGTGTATGTGGTTCTATACTATTTTTAGGATTGTTTATTCAAGTTCTGTGAAAAATGCTGTTGGTATGTTGATGGCAATTGAATTAAATTTGTAGATGGCATTGGTAATAAAGATGTTTTAACGATTTTTTTTTTTCTTGGAACCTGTGAGCAAGGAATGTCTTTGCCTTTTTCTGCGTTGTCTTGAATTTCTTTCATCAGTGTTTTATAGTTTTCCGAGTACAGGTCTTTCACATTGAAATTTATTCCTAGGTACTTTATTGTTATGGTATGATTGTGAATGGGATTTTTGTCTTAATCTCACCTTCTGCTTCGTTATTAGTGTATAGTAATGCAGTAGATTTCTATACATTGATTTTGTGTCCTTGGACTTTACTGAATTCATTGGCCAATTTTAGTAGATTTTTGGTGGGGTATTTAGGGTTTTCTATGTGTAGTATGATGTCATCTGCAAATAGTTTTACTCCTTCCTTACCAATTTGAATGCCTCTTATTTCTTTTTGTCTAAAGGCTGTAGCTAGGACTTATAGTACTACATTGAATAAAAGTGGTGAGTGTGGACATCCCTGTTGCTGATGTTAGGGGGAAAGCTCTTAGTTTTGCCCCATTGAGTATGATGTTTGCTCATACGAGACCTTTATTATGTTGAGATGTGTTCCCTCTAGACCTATTTTGCAGAGATTTTGTTTTGTTTTTAAATCATGAAGGGATGCTATACTTTGTTAAATGCTTTTTCTATATCTATTGAAATGGTCATATAGTTTTTATACTTTATCCTACAGATGTGCCATATCATTTTGATTATTTTGTGGATATTGAACCACTCTTGCATTCCAGGAATAAATCCCACTTGATCATGGTGTATGATCTTTTAAATATATTGTTGGATGTGGTTTGCTAATATTATGAGGATTTTGCATCTATATTCATGAGAGATACTGGCCTGTACTCTTTTTTTTTGTGGCGTCTGTATCTGGCTTTGGTATCAGAGTGATAATGGCCTCACAGAATGGATTTGGATGTTTTCCTTCCTCTTGTATTTTTTGAAATAGCTTGAGAAGAATAGATATTAACTCCCCTTTAAATGTTTGGTAGAATTCACCTGTGAAGGCATCTGGTCCTGGAGTTTTATTTTTGGGAAGTTTTTTGATTACTGATTGAATTTCATTGCTGGTGATTGGTCTGTTCAAATTTTCTACTTGATATTAATATTTGATATTGATGAATATTTTCATAATATTCTGTTAAAATTGTATTTCTGTGGTGCTATTTCTTCTTTTCCATAAATTTTTGTTACTTGGGTCATCTATTTGTTAATTTTTTTTTTTTTTTTTAATTTATTTTTGGGACAGAGAGAGAGCATGAACGGGGGAGGGGCAGAGAGAGAGGGAGACACAGAATTGGAAGCAGGCTCCAGGCTCCGAGCCATCAGCCGAGAGCCTGACGCCGGGCTCGAACTCACAGACCGCGAGATCGTGACCTGGCTGAAGTCGGACGCTTAACCGACTGCGCCACCCAGGCACCCCATTTGTTAATTTTTTTAAATTTTCTTATTTGAGTCTTGCTAGAGGTTTATCTATTTCGTTGAGTTTTTTCAAAGAATCAGCTCCTGGTTTCATTGATCTGTTCTATTGCTTTTTTAGTTTTTATATTATTTATTTAAAAAAAATTTTTTAAACATTTATTTATTTTTGAGACACAGACCGAGCATGAACGGGGGAGGGTAAGAGGGAGGGAGACACAGAATCTGAAACAGGCTCCAGGCTCTGAGCTGTCAGCACAGAGCCCGACGCGGGGCTCGAACTCACGGACCATGAGATCGTGATCTGAGCGGAAGTTGGCCGCTTAACCAACTGAGCCACCCAGGCGCCCCTATATTATTTATTTTTATTCAGCATATAGTTGGGTCTTGATGGTTTGTTTGTTTATTTATTTATCTTGCCACCCTGTGTCTTTTCATTGGGGCATTTAGTCTATTCACATTCAAAGTAAGTACTGATAGATACGTGTTTATTGCCATTTTGTCACTTGTTTAGTGGTTGTTTCTGTATATTTTCTCTGATGCTTCCCTGATTGTATTTCATGATTTTTTTGGCTTTCTTTGGTGATCTATTTCAAACCTTTTCTCGTTATTCTTTGCATCTCTATTACCTGTTTTTGATTGGTAGTTACCATTAGGTTTGTATATAACATCTTCTAGTAAAGCAGTCTATATGACATTGATGGTCACTTTAGTTGAAGTTCATTCTTCTTCCCATTTTTTAGGTGTATAGCATCATAATATACATCCTTTTCTTTAATGAATCCCTTGACTGGTTTTTACAGAAAAGGTTATTTTTACTGCTTATTTTCATGTTCTCACTTATGATCTTCCTTTCCACCCAAAGGATTCCCTTTAATATTTCTTATAGGACTGCTTTACTAGTCATGAGCTCTGTTTTTGTTTGAGAAACTCTTTTATCTCTCCTTCTATTCTGAGTGATAGCCTTCCTGGGTAGGGTATTCTTGGTTGCAGATTTTTTCCCGTTGAGCACCTTGAATATATCCTGCCATTCCCTCTGGCCTGCAAAGTTTTGGTAAAAAATCCCTTGTTAGTATTATGGAGTTCCTTTGAATGTAACTGTCATCTTTTATTGCTTTACTTTTCTTTTTCCTTTTACTACTTTTTGCCATTTTAATTACTATATGTCTTGGCGTGGACCTCCTTGGGTAGAGATTTTTTTTTTGGGGTGAGGGGGAAGGATATCTGTGTCTCCTCAATCTGGATATGTTTCCTTTCTCATATTAGGGAAGTTTCAACTATTATTTCTCCAAATAATTTTCCTGCCCCTCATCTGAGATCCTATAGTACAGATATTATGCTTGGAGTCACTGAGTTCTCTAAGAATATTCTCAATTTGCATAATTATCTTTACTTTGCTAAGATTGGTTATGTTCCATTAGTCTGTGTTCCAGGTCATTAAATAATTTGTCTGCTTTATGTAGCCTGCTATTTGTTCCATCAAGTATATTTTTAATTTCACTTACTGTGTTCTTGATCTCTGGTTGTTTTTTTTCTTTTTCGTTTGTTTGTTTTTGTTTTTTTTACTCTCTGTTAAGTGTCTCACTGATGTCCTCCACTCTTAAGTCCAGTGAGTATCTTTATGATACTTTTTTTAAATTCTCTATCAGCCATAATACTTACATCTGTTTTGCTTGGGTCAGATGGTGTGATTTGGTCCTGTTCTTTCATTTGGCAAATGTATTTCTGTCTTCTCATTTTGTTTGACTTAGTGTATCTATTTCTCTCTGTTAAGAGCAAGAGAAGTAGCTGACTTTCCTATGATAACAGCCTTATGAAGAAGAGGTCCTTCAGGGCTCTGTAGTTACCCAGGGCCAGGAGCTTCAGGGAATGTCTTCTATGTGTGTTGTGTCTGCTCTGCTGTTGAGTCTTGCCCTATTGTTCGTTCAGTTCAGCTGTGGGCAGAGTCCCTCTCTGCCTGTTGTGGGCAGCAAGGTGTGCAGTGGTCTGCTTGAGAACTGAGACTTGCCCCCACCACTATGTAAACTGAGGACCTACAAAATGCTCAGGTCAGATGTGGCGTTGGCAGTGTTTGTGCTGGTCTTCTGGGGGAGGGCCCAGAGCAGGGGGATGGAGGCAAGAGTGACTGGAAAGGGGTGGATCCATTGAAGCATTTGGGAGTGGCATGGCCTGGTGGAGCTTTGTGAAAGCAAGTTAAGCTATGAGTGTCAGTACTGTGCTGCTTCCCACAGGTAACCATTGTTTATGCTATGGGGCTGGGGAGGGAAATAGCATTTGCCAGCTTCTTTGTTCCTGGAGGTGTCTCCTAGTGGCATCTGTTTGTCCAGGCGGTGTTCTGAGATGAGCAAACTGCTCATCTGGGGGGGGGGGGGCAGTCTACCCCAGGCATTTTTCAAACTGCTGGTTCTACACTGTATCTGCATGGGCTGTTTATCCTGCTATCTCTTTAAGGATGGGGATTCTGCTTCCTAAAGCTTTCTGGGCTCTCCTAGAGCCAAGGCTGGGATTTTTAAAATTCCAGGCTTTAAGTCCTGCTTGTTTTAGGAACTCATGAAATTTGGCCTTCACTCAACTCACTCAAAAGAAAATACTAGAGATTCATTCTCCCAGTTCATGGGCTCCTGGTGTGAAAATGTGTTTTCTGCCCTTTACTGTGCTGCCAGCTTGAATGGCATGGTCTCTTTTGCTCTCAGACTACATCTCAGCCCTTTGTACCTTTGATGTGACCTTTCCCCTGCCCTTAGTTGTGGAGTTTGTACTACCAGTGTATTGGTCATTTCCTGGGTTATTTATACTGATATGGTCATTTAGTTGTAACCATGGGGTGAGGTGAGCTTAAGGTCCTCTACTCCACCATCTTCCCAGCTGATAGGTGTATGTGTTGAAGTGTGTGTATGCACTGATGGCTTAATAGATTTTCTGAGTTAATAGATTGTCTCTAATTTTTGCTTTCTTGTGTACTTGTTCTATCTTACTCTTTCTGAAAACCCTGGAAATTGTATTGAAACAAGATAGAAATATATATGTACATATATAAATGTTAATTTAAATAAGCAATGTTGATTGCTTGAATTGAACTAAAAGTTGGAGTAGGGAAGACAGGAGAAATATTTAGACAGGAATTGACTGGTTTTAGTGACTAATTGAATTAAGGATTCAGAAAGAAAAAGGTACTTGTGTTACTTTCAGTTGAACATGTTCAAATACAGGAATTGAACTTTAAATAATTTTCTTAATGCATCATTAAGGGTCAAATCTGAGTTAAGGGAAACAATAGGCCTACATTATGTATTAAAAATACAATAAGACTGTGTTTGTATGACTAGATGTTTGTGTCAAATTGCCAGTGGGAAGGCCCCCATGGGACTCTTTCAAGGAGAGATTAGGACTGGTAGGTTGGACTTCAAGTAGGAAGTCTGGGGTCATGAGACCTGATAAGGAGACCTGACATTGTGGGGGCAATTGGGAGCCATCCCCTTCACACCAACTCAACAATGGTTTGCTGCTAAAATAGCAGGGTAGGTATGGGGAGATGTAAATCTACTAAATATGGCCACAGTACAATCCACAAGCCTAATCTCTATGAAGACTGTCATGGCAGTCAGCCCTAGCTGCCACTGTCCCTTGGGGCCAAATTGGGGAGGGGCAGAGAGCAAGGGAGAGAAAATCCCAAGGAGACTCTGCGTGGTCAGCACAGAGCCTGACATGGGGCTGAAACTCACCAACCATGAGATCATGACCTGGGTCGAAATCAAGAGTTGGACACTTAACTGAGTCACCCAGGCACACCATGTATCTGTTTGCTTATTATTTATACAGTTTATTTATTTGGAGAGCCAGCATGAGTGGTGGGGGGGGGGTGCAGAAAGAGGGACCAAGAGAGAATCCCAAGCAGACTCTGCACTGTTAGCACAGAGTCCAATGTGGGGCTGAAACTCACAAACTGAGTTCATGATCTGAACCAAAACCAGGAGTCAATGCTTAACCAACTGAGCCTCCCAGGCATCTCCCTCCCTGTCTGTTTATATAAAAAGCATGTGTTTAAATCTGTCATTTTTAACTGATCATATTAAGCTGCCCAAGCAGAATACTGTAAGTGATTTTTTAGCATTGTGGGAGAAAATATGAGAAATGATAATTTTTCCTCAAAATGTCTATAGGTGATAGTCTTGTAATTTGCCTAGGGAATGTGCTAGAAAGGAATTAGTCAAGAGAACTTGATGAAATCTGGGTATAGCAATTCAGTGTGGACATACTTTCCACTAAGGAGGTCAGCCAGATTCATTTATTCAGCAAATACTTGTTCAGTAGGCACTGTGTGAGGTAGTTAAGGTTTTTCTCAGTCCCATGATTCTACATTATTTAACTTTAATACTGTAAAAGTCTCTTAATTCTACAACTAGAAAAGAATGTGAATAAATCCTTTGAAATATAAATAGTACTTAAAAAGGATTGCAAGTGCTTGGTTGCTGAACAAAATACCATAATTCTGTTATCTCTTAAGAGTGGTCTAAGACCATGTCTCCTAAATTTTTTTATTGTAACTTGTTTAAAAAAATATTTTGCATTATGACTCCATCAAGCACATAAATACACAATATGTACGTATTTGAATTTCAAGAAAACCTGTCCTATTTGCTATACATTCTAACTTTACCCTTCTATTAATTTCTATATCATTTATCCAAAAATGTTAACCTAAACTCCCTAAATTGATACACTAATAGGCCTTAATCTATAGTTTGAGAAAGAATAAAAGACTTAAAAGACTTTGCTGCTTAGAGTCTCTTACGACTTTTGGAAATAATCAAAGGACTTGGGTATATCTAATTATTTACATCTATTATGACTGACTTTCTTTGAAACAATTATTTTATAGCTCTTTGAAGGCATTCTAGTAACTATCTTGGGGAGTTCATTAATTCATTGACTCATTGTGCAGGAATTTGAATGACTATTAAGTCTAGCAATGCCTTGTCTTTCTCCCTCTTAATTGTTCAGTATTATTTAATTGGAAGTAATTTTTATGAAAAAATAGCAACTTAAGATCTTTAAAAGTTGCTTTTAAGTGACTTTTTTTCTGATAAAATACACTGTGAAGAGATAAATAGCTTAGAGTACAAGTTAAATTCTTGATTATAGAGTAGTTTTGCCTACTGATTTAGTTGAGCATGTACTTAAAATGTTTTTAAAAAATAAAACAAAAACCTTAGTGTGATGTTTTATTAATAAACTGAAATATATTTGATCACTGTTAATAATTCTTTCCTATAAACTTGAGCAAATCACAGACCATTATGTCAAAAGTGTTAACTGAATCCATGAACAGAGAAAAGGCTTAAACAATTATAAAAGTAATAATTTATTCCTTTCTAGTTATTTAAATCTTTCCTATTCATGGATTCATTTAACAGATACTGACATATGGTCTATGAGGTCAGGAATTCTGCCAGTCTTGGTTCATTATTATATAACAAGTGTCTAGCATACTGCCTGGCAAATGTTAGGTGTTTATTTTTGCTTGAATTACGAGAAATAAAGGAAATTTGTCATTTTGATCACAAATGTAGCAGTATTACATGGCTCATCACTAAGAATATAAATGATGTGCTGGAGACACAATGGATACTAACATAATTTTGCCACCTCTTTCTCACTGTTAGTGCATTTGCAGAAGTTAACAGTGTGCTCCCAAATCAGACTTGGTTCCACCCAGGTCCCTGCATTTCTTAAGTGTGAGATCATGGGCAGGTCACTGCTTCCATGTCCTCTGTAAAGTGATAATAGTGATTTCCTGCGATCTGATATATTGGATGAGATATTGCAGGCAAGTGCTGTACATAGCACATGTTACTGAGCGAGCCATCAATCTTAGTTACTGTTAATATTACTAATACTCCTTGGTTTAGAATGTGCCAAGCTCTGAAGTGTAGACTTTGCTTTCTGTGAGTTGGCAGCCTAGTGAAGGAGATAGAAAAGGAAACCGTAGAGTATGATGGTAAATCTCTTTAGCAGTAAGAGTACTCTGGAAGTGGAGAACAGGGATGCTGCTCCCAAAATGCCTGGGAAAGCTTCCTGGGGGAAGCCATATCTGAACTGACAGCTGAACAGGTGGAACTGAGCTTCCCATCTTGCCCCACCCCAAGATGGGGTAGGTGTGCTGGGTAGCAAAGGAAGTAACATAAGCAAAGACCTGGATGTGAGAGAAAATGTCCTCCTAAATAAGAGGGGAATGGGACAGATGAAGTGGCATAGGGACAAGTAGGCTGACCTTGAAGGGTCCTGCTCAAGAAGCAGCAGGGGGTAACTTTAGGTTTGCACTTGAGAAAAATCCTCTAGAAGTGGTGAGAATGTGTTATATTGGGATAAAAAGTAGAACGAGACCAGCTAAGAGGCTGGTGCAATAAATAATGGAGGAGATGAGTGCTTTGGTCACAGCTTGTGTCACTGAAGACAGAACCTTGGGAAGCTTCACATTTAGAGACCACGGACTGTCACTTGTCAGTTGCGGGGGGGGGGGGGGCGTGTGGAGTGGGCGCTTTAAGTACAGTATAAATTCTAAACTGTGTGAGTACACTGTAATCAATTAAGTTTGTAATGAAAGGGATGGGGGATGGATGGGCTACAAAGCAGAGCAACCAACACTGAGACTTACTCCCTAATACTTTCTATTGACTGCACATCATAATACATATCTTACTCTTGGGTGCTTTGTGAATATTTCTGCATTGTTTCAGCTTGCTTGTGATTAGAATTCCCCCCAGTGTCTGACAAAACATAAGTAATTCTGGCTTTCTAGGAGCCTAAAGTTATTGAAATGAAGGTAAGGAGTCAAATGCTTGAAACAAAACCACATCACATAGGGAAGGTTATACTGTTTTTTTTTTTTTTTTTTTTTTTTTTTTTTTTGAGTTTTTGTAGCTGATCAGCTTAATGAAGAGCTTCTTTTGTTTTTATAACCTTTGAGATGATGCTGTGTTGAGAGATACTACACCATTGCTGGTAGGTGAGATTGACCAAGGTCATTTATTCAACAAATAAATGAGGGTATACCAGGTATGTGAAAAGCAATGGACAAAACAGATGTTGTCCTTTCTGTCATGGAAGTTACCTTCTAGAAGATGGAATATGGTATTGTATTCTGGTAAAACGATTTCAAGAACTTTTTGGTACAAGATGGTAGTTTGGGAAAGCTAAGTAGAATGTGTATGTCACCTCTTAATTGTTTCCCACTTAAGAGAGACCGTAGAGAATGAGGATTACAGGAGTTAGAACATGACTAAGGCTTAAGCCATAGTAAATGCTTAATGTTAGTTATTTTATGTCATAATGAAACTTTTTTGCCAATTTTGCAAAGGTTATGCTTTCTAATTTATCTCTTAAAACCCATCTACAAGCTCCATCTGGTAGCGAGGCTACAGTCATCGTCTTTCCCAGAATGAAGCAGCAGTCATCTCCTACTTGGTCTGTCTGCTTTCCCTCTTTCTCTACCAGATGTCTTCTCTACCTTGTAGCAAGAGTAAAACTGAGTGTACTAAATTAGCTGCTGTTAAAACAAAACAAAACAAAAACAAACAAAAAAACCATGAAGTGAGTGACTTAAAGCAACATGTTACTACCTTCAACTTCTGGAAGTTAGAAGTTTACAGTAGGTATCACTGGACTAAAATATAAAGGTGTTGGCAATGCTATGTTTGTTCTGGACACTCAAGGGACAGTCCATTTCCTGGCCACTTTCTGGTTTCTAGAGGTTGCTTATATTCCTAGACTTGTGGTCCTGTATCACTCTGGCCACGTTTCTATTAACTCATCTGCTGCGTTGACTTTTCTGCCTCTTGTTCACGTTTAAGGATTCCTGGGATTATATTAGACATATCTAGATGGTCTAGGAAAATCATTCCATTTCAAGATCCTTAACCACATCTGTAAAGTTCCTTTGGCATGTAGGGTTGTCCCTTCACAGGTTTGGGAAATTAGGAAGTAGTCTTCTCTTAGGGGCTTTTCTGACTACTAGAGTTTTCTAGGCACTGTTTTATGACATGATACACATTTGGGTAAGTGAGCACTTTTTAAATTTTTTTTTTGTTGTTTTTTTAGAGAAATGTCCTCTCCTGCATAAAGCTTTGTTTATGGCTTTGTATTATAACATTAAAACTCATAACATGGTCTGTGAGGCCCCATGGCTTAGCCTATTCTGGGTCTTGCCTTGACCTCCAGCTTCTTCATAGGCTCTCATCCCATTCCATTGCTGAAACGATTTGACTCCATTTGCTTCCTGGCCCTCAGGACCTTGTAATGGCTTTTACTTACAGCAGACCTTCATACTCCTTTGCCTATTTTTCCCTGCCACTCACCATTTGGATCCTATAGCAAATTCTGGTTCCTTAGGGAATATCACCTTGGCCTTCTCTGTGCTAGTCAGATGATCTGCTTGCATGTGAGCCTGGATTTCTTCATAACACTTGATCACAGATTGCCATTGTTCCTTGGGGTTCTTTGTTTGATCTGTAACCTCAGCAAAGGCAGTATTTATTTTCATTGTGTTGTCAATGCTTAGTTTATCAGCATCTTCATTCAGTAAATACCTGTTAAAGGAATGGACTTAAAAATACAGTGTGCCTATAAAGTAGCTCTTTGTGTTGCTCATCTGTATATTACTGTTGTAGCGACAGGAAGAATGGGATTGGAAAGGGTTGGTTCAATTACAGAAGGTTGGAGGTTAATAATTAAGTAAATCAACCAAATGTTCACATAAATAAAACTCATTTCACTCAGTAATTTTCAGAACTTTCCATCTTTGTAAAAATGTATATAAGATTTTCACTGTCTAGCATGCATATAGAGTGTCTCAGAGGCTGAGAGTTCTTTGTATGGAACGAGAAAAGACCCCAAATAGCCAAAGCAATCCTGAAAAAGAAAATGAAAGCTGGGGGTATAACAGTCTGGAGTGCAAGATGTATTACAAAGCTGTAATTATCAAGACGGTATGGTAATGCCACAAAAACAGACACTCAGATCAATGGAACAGAATAGAGAACCCAGAAATGGACCCACAAAAGTATGGCAAACTAATCTTTGACAAAGTAGGAAAGAATATCTGGTGGAATAAAGACAGTCTGTTCAGCAAACCGTGCTGGGAAAACTGGACAGTGACGTAGAAAAATTAACCTGGACCACTTTCTTACACCATACACAAAAATAAACTCAAAATGAATGAAAGATCTAAGTGTAAGACAGGAAGCCATCAAAATCCTCGAGGAGAAAGCGGCCTCTTTGAACTTGGCCGCACCAACTTCTTAACATGTCTCTAGAGGCAAGGGAAACCAAAGCAAAAATAAACTATTGGGACCTCATCAAAATAAAAACTTCTGCACAGTGAAGGAAACAATCAGCAAAACTAAAAGGCAAGTGACAGAATGGGAGAAGATATTTGCAAATGACATATCAGATAAAGGGTTAGTATCCAAAATCTACAAAGAACTTATCCAACCCAACACCCAAAAACCAAATGATCCAGTGAAGAAATGGGCAAAAGACATGAATAGACACTTCTCCAAAGAAGACATCCAGATAGCCAACCTACACATGAAAAAATGCTCAACATCACTCATCATCAGGGAAATACAAATCAAAACCACAATGAGATACTACCTTACACCTGTCAGAATAGCGAACATTAACAACTCAGGCAACAACAGATGCTGGCAAGGATGTGGAGAAAGAGGATCTCTTTTGCATTGTTGGTGGCAATGCAAGCTGGTGTAGCCACTCTGGAAAACAGTATGGAGGTTCTTCAAAAAGCTAAAAATAGAACTACCCTATGACCCAGCAATTGCACTACTAGGCACTTATTCATGGGATACAGGTGTGCTGTTTCGAAGGGACACATGCACCCCTGTGTTTATAGCAGCACTATCAACAATAGCCAAAGTATGGAAAGAGCCCAAAAGTCCATCAAGGGATGAATGGATAAAGAAGATGTGGTGTATATATACACAATGGAGTATTACTCGGCAATCAAAAAGAATGAAATCTTGCCATTTGCAACTACATGGATGGAACTAGAGGGTGTTATGCTAAGCTAAATTAGTGAAAGACAGGTATCATATGACTTCACTCATATGAGGGCTTTAAGACACAGAACAGATGAACACAAGAGAGGGGAAGCGAAAGCAATACAAAAACAGGGAGGGAGACAAAAAATAAGAGACTCTTGATTATGGAGAACAAACAGAGCATTACTGGAGGGGTTGTGGGAGGGACAATGGGCTAAATGGGTAAGGGGCATTAAGGAAGACGCTTGTTGGGATGAGCACTGGGTGTTATGCATAGGGAATGAATCACTGGAATCTACTCCTGAAATCATTATTGCACTATATACTAACTTGGATGTAAATTAAAAAAGAAAATAATTAATTTTAAAGTGACCTTTATTCAGAGTTCGTATCGTGGGTCAGAGGCAGTTTGCCTGGTCTGAGCCTGTTGGCTCTATGTGGAACATAGAGTCTATAATGACCTCAAGCTCTGTTAGTGCTGGTGTTCAAGAAGTCTGCCAAAATCTAATGCAGTTGCCACTCAATGCTATGGAGTATGCAGTGCAAAATGTCAGTGTTTAAAAAAATATTTTACAACAGAAAGATTGTTTAATACTTTGTGTGACTCAATAGGTCAATTCTTTAATTAAATATTTTATTACAAAGTTTATCATTTTGAACTTGATATAATCTTAGTATCCCATTTAAGGCATGATGTTTCACTTGGATGTAGGCAAAGTTATGCAGCTGTGTTAGTGATTTGATGGATTTCTTGAGAGAGACAGAAATTCTGGTATTCAAAACTGCTTTGATTTGTTCCTATTTTATTGAACAAATGATTTGGAAAAAAATCAATTTAAAGGACTATTACTGCATTCTTTTATCTCAATGTACTGATAATAGAATCCAAACTTTGGAATCCATATCTATTGTATAGTATTTATATAGATAAAATTTGACTATGGAGTATAAAACACTAACTACATCTGTTACTAGCTATAGTGTGAAATATTCACTGATTAACAATCTTTTTACTAGACACAATAAAATGCATAAAACTGATTTAACTTTCAGTTTTTGATAGCCCTATGAAGTTACAGTAGTGCTTACTAATTCAGTTTTGTTACTAGCTTAACTTGTATAAGGCTCTATTTATATTAAACGTATGTACTCTTTCCTTTTAGAGTATGTTGGATAAAGGACATTGTTGTTGCAGTAACTGGAGAGAACATGGAAGCAATGAAGTGTATCATTCAGAAGTACCAGCATCAACGCATCTCACTGGTTGAAGCTGGAGTGACCCGTCACAGGTCAATTTTCAATGGACTCAAAGCACTGGCAGAGGATCAGCCTGACTCTAAACTGTCTAAGCCAGAAGTTGTGATAATCCATGATGCTGTGAGACCATTTGTTGAAGAAGATGTCCTTCTTAAGGTTGTCACAGCTGCTAAGGAATATGGGGTAAGTGTTTATACTTCTGAAGGTGGATAAAAGATGCAAATACAATAGCAAATGTTGAATTGCTGGATTTTGATGAAATCCTATTTAAATGTCTATATGAAACAGGCATGATGACTTAAAAGCATCATGCTAAATTTTTTTTCAGGAAGCTTGAAGTGTTGTAGGTCATGAGACTGTACCGGAATTTATTTTTTCTTACAGTCCAGTGCCTCATCATAACATGAGCTTTTTGGAGAAAAATGTAATAATGTCTTCAGAGTATGGCTATGTATGCACCTTGAATAAATGAGAAGCAATGTACACTTACCTGAAAATACCTAAGAAAATTCTCAAGTCTAGGACACACGATTATCAAAAATTTGGCTGATCACATGCACATTGTGTTTGGACTTTCCGGAACTGGTTTACTTTCCAGCACGAATAACTAGGCAAGATTTTCACACCCTTTAAAGTGAAACATTTTAAGATGATACAGAATTCTGTGTGATATTTCACCAAAGAAGACAAGATAGCAAAAGACCTTTGGTAATGTCTAGAACATCTTTGTTTTGTTCTTATATTAGTAGATAAAAATCCTAAAAATAAGGTAATAGTTTTCTAGTCTAAATTTGAGACAGTGCAACATGTTGTACACAGTTGGTATAGCATAATAGCAATAAGCTATGGAGCTGGACATGCTTAGGCCCCTCTTAAACATTTTTTAATTAATGGTGTATGTGCAACTTTCTCAACCTCTTCGAGCCCATTTTCTTTACTTTCCTTACTTGTAAAAATACAGACGATGGAGTGCCTGGGTGGCTCAGTTGGTTGAATGGCTGACTTTTGATTTTGGCTCAGGTCATGCATGATCTCACAGTGATGAGTTTGAGCCCTGAGTCAGGCTCTGTGCCGAGTGTGGAGCCTGTTTGGGATGCTCTCTCTCCCTGTCTCTCTGTGCTTCCTCTAGTTGTCTCTCTGTTTCTCTCTCTTTAAATAAATATTTAAAACAATGCAGGTGCTAATGCCTGTGGGGTTTTTTACTATTGGAAATTAGGTGTTAAGTTTTTAAAAATAAAAAAGGTATTAAGATGAATTACAACATGTAGGATTGTAGACCAATGGAAGGAGTCCTCTAAGCCTTCTTAGCCATATGGGTGGTGAGTTAAAAAATACCAATCTGGAAAAGATAGTATTTGATTTGTCTTCAGTGATCTATATGTAACTGCAATTTTGTCAGGAAATTGGTGGTAATTTTATCTCATCTCCCTGCAGCATGAATTCCTTTTAAACCTGTATAAGAATTCCATCAATCAAATAAAACATTTTTCTTCAGTGTAACTTAAAAATGGTAGCTTGATGTAGTGTTAATGGAGTGAAAATGATCATAGAGGTACGTTAGTTGACCTCAAAACTTGGTCAGGGCCCTCCTATTTCTTCTGTGACTCCTTCCTGTTTTCCAGGCTCCTTTACTGTAGTAGATGCAAGATGATCAGTTAGAAGTGAAATGAAGAGGAAGAAAAGGGCACAGGATTTATAACACTGAGGAATTAGAGTGAAACTTGACAAATTTGAGCAAGTTCCTAGGGAGCACTGTATAGGTGGGGCTGATAATGAAAAATTTATACTATAAGGCAAATAAAATTAGAGACCTTTGGCTATGTTACCTTTTGGAAAAATATCAGTCAAGCTCACAATACAAATTACACATTTGGAATTTTTTGCTGATTTTTTTTTTTTTTTTTTTTGAGATCTTATTTCTAAGATTGTCTGTAAAGTGATACTTGTGGTAATAGGTCTGAAAGTTAAGAGGACTCTCCTGCTGCAGTTAATAATAAGCTAAGATATCCTGGTTTAACTGGTGACTTAATAAAACATAAACATGCATAGCATTTACTGTTTTTTTTGTTGTTGTTGCAGATGTGTTGGAATTCTTTGACTCTTTATAATGAATGTTAATAGAATAACTTTTATGTATTATGCACATGATTAAATCATACACGATGTTTTAATGAAATCTGTGAAACTTTGATTGAATTAAGAAGCTAGTTTTAAGCAAAATCTTCACTGTTTATTTTGAAGCTTCAGGAACTTGATGTCTTCTAGAAATAATGTCTTGTGGGGTGCTTGAGTGACTCATTTGGTTAAGCGTCTGACTTTGGCTCAATTCATGATCTCACGGTTTGTGAGTTTGAGTCCCACATGGGGCTCTCGACTGTAAGCACAGAGCCTGCTTGGGATCTTCTGTCCCCCTCTCTGCTCCTCTCTGGCTCATGCTTGTGTTCTCTCTGTCTCTCTCAAAAATAAACATTTAAAACAATGGAAGTGATGTCTTGTTTGGATGGTGTTAAGGAATAATTTTCAAGACAGTAGGAAATGAGTTTAATACAGATAGGTGAAATACTTTTTTTTTTTTTTTTTTTTTGATATTTATTTATGTTGATAGAGCAACCACAGGGGAGGGGCAGAGAGAGAAGGAGAGAGAGAGAATCTTAGGCTCTATGCTCATTGTAGAGTCCAACACGGGGCTGGATCCCAAGACTCTGGGATCATGACCTGAGCCAAAATTAAGAGTTGGGTGCTCAGTTGACTGAGCCATGTAGGCACCCCATGAATGATTATTTCAATGTCCTGTAGATTCAATTTGCGCATATATATATATATATATATATATATATATATATATATATATACACACACAATATGTTTGAGAATTCTTGCATCCATGTTCATCAGGGATATTGGCCTCTAGTTCTCTTTCTTAGTGGAATCTTTGTCTGGTTTTGGAATCAGGGTAATGCTGCCTCTAAAATGAGTTAGGAAGTTTTCTTTCAATTTCTATTTTTGGGAAAAGTGTGAGTAGAATAGGTATTAACTCTTCTTTAAATGTTAGGTAGAATTCCCCCGGGAAGCCATCTGGCCCTGGATTTGGTTTGTTGGGGATTTTTGATTACTGATTCAGTTTCTTTGCTGGATATCAGTCTATTCGAATTTGGTATTTCTTCCTGCTGCAGTTTTGATATTTTATGTTTCTAGAAATTTATCTATTCCATGTAGTCTGATTTGTTAGAATATAATTCTTCATACTATAATCTTGTATGTATTTCTATTGTGTTGGATGTTATTTCTCCTCTTATTATTTGTTTATTGGGGTTCTTTCTCTTTTAGGGGGCATATCAGTATTATTTTTTCAAGTAAACAGCTGGTTTCATTGATCTAAATATTTTTTTTCACTTTCTATATCATTTATTTCTGTTCTAATCTTTATTACTTCCCTTCTTCTACTGGCTTCAGACTTCATTTGTTCTTTTTATAGCTCCTCCAGGTGTAAGGTTAGGTTTTTTGAGATTTTTCTTGTTTCTTGAGGTAGGCTTGTATTGCTGTATACTTCCCTCTTATGACTGCCTCTGCTGCATCCCAGAAGTTTTGGACCATTGTGTTTTCATTTTCATTTGTTGCCGTGTTTTTTTTTTTTTTAATTTTTTTTTTTATTCATTTCTTGGTTGACCCATTCATTCTTTAGTAGCATTCTTTAGTTGTTTAATCTCCATGTTTTTGTGGTCTTTGCAATTTTTTTCTTGAGATTGACTTCAAGTTTCATAGTGCTGTGGCCAGAAAAGATGCATGATACAATCTTACTTTTTTTTTGTATGTGATGAAGCCTGATTTGTGACCTAGTATGTGATCTTTGCTGGAGAATGTCCCATGTGTATTTGAATGTCCCATGTGTATTTTGCTGCTTTAGAATGAAATGTTCTGATATATTTGTTTTGTGCATCTGGTCCAGTGTGTTATTCAAAGCCACTGTTTCCTTGTTGATTTTTTGCTTAGATGATGTGTCCATTGATGTAAATGATGTAAAGTCTCCTGCTATTACTGTATTATTATCAATGAGTTTCTTTATGTTTGTCATTAACTGTTTTATATATTTTGGTATTCCATGTTGGAATTCAATTTACAGTTGACAGTTCCACTTGTTATGATGTAGTGCCCTTCTTCATCTCTGGTTACAGTCTTTGGTTTAAATGTAGTTTGTGGGGGCACCTGGTGGCTCAGTTGGTTAGATATCCAACTTTGGCTCAGATCTTTATCTTGTGAGTTAGAGCCCCAAGTCGCCCTCTGTGCTGACAGCTCAGAGCCTGGAGCCTGCTTCAGATTCTGTGTCTCCCTCTTTCTTTGCCCCTCCCCTGGTCGTGCTTTGTCTCTGTCTCTCTGTCTCTCTCAAAAATTAAAAAAAAAATGTTTACCTGTATATATATGGCTAGTCTGGGTTTCTTTTGATGTCCATTTGCATGGTAAATGTTTCTTCAGCCCCTCTCTTGAAATCTTCAGGTGTCTTTAGGTCTAAAATAAGTCTCTCATAGGCAACATATAGATGGGTTCTGGTTTTTTTTATTTAATCCATTCTGACACACTGTGTCTTTCGACTGGAGTCCCTTTACATTCAGAGTAATTATTGATAGATACGTATTTAGTATCATTTTATTACTTGTTTGGTCATTTCTGAAGTATCTTTGTTACTTTTGGTCTTTACTTTAGACTCAGTATTTCTTACAGGGCTGGTTTAGTGGTCACAAACACCTTTAGTTTGTGTTTGTCTGGGAAACTCTATATCTTTCCTTCTATTCTGAATGATAGCCTGCTGTGTTGAGTATTCTTGGTTGCAGATTTTTCTCAACCAGCACAATGAATATTTTATGCCACTCCCTCCTGGCTTGCCAAGTTTCTGTGCAGAGATCTGCAGCTAGTGCTATGGGTCTCCCTTGGAAGTTAAGGACTTCTTTTGTCTTGATGCTTCTAGGATGTTTTCTTTTTCTCTATATTTTGCAAATTTAACTGCAATATGTCTTGGTATTGACCTGCTTTTGTTGATTTTAATGGGAGTTCTCTATGCCTTCTGGATTAGGATATCTATGTGTTTCCTTCCCCAGAATAGGAAAGTTTTTACTTCTTATTTCTTGAAATAAACCTGCTGCCCCCTCTTCTCTCTCGTCCTCTGGGACTCCTTTTATACAAATATTACAGTATGTGATGGAGTCACTGAGTTCCCTAAGTCTACTTGCATGTAGCATAATTCATTCTCCCTTTTGTTCAACTTCATTATTTTTCATAATTTTCTCTTCTATGTGACTTACTCATTCCTCTGCTTCTTTCATCCTTGTCATTCTATCCAGTCTGTTTCAAATCTCCGTTGTTGGAGTTTTCATTTTTGCCTGATTGGTTTTGAGCTCTTTTATCTCTGTGGTAAGGGTCTTCCTGATGTCCTCCTGTTCTTCTCAATCTCAGTGAGTGTCCTTGTGGTTGTTACTTTAAATTCTCCATCAGGCACATTACTTGTATCAGCTAGATCTCTGGCTGGATCTTTCCTTGTTCTTTCTTAGGGGATGAGTTCCCCTCCATCTTGGCATTTTGTCGAAGTCTCTGTCGTCTTCTCTGTGTTGGAAAATCCTATTAGGTTTCCTGTTCCTGAGAATAATGGCTTTATGAAGGAGATGTGATAAAGTGTTCAGGGCCTGGCGCTTCAGGCCCTGTCTGTGCTGTCTGCTGCATGTAGTCTGCTGCTGTGCTTTGGCTGCTCTGTTGCTCAGGCCAGTCATTTGCAAAGGGTTTCCTTGTCTGTAGCATGCAATGTTTGGATCTTGGCCAGAGTGTAGTGAGTTTTAACTAGGTGTGGTCTGGTCTGCTTGTTAAATGAGATTCGATGCTCCTTCCTCTTGACTTGAAGCCTTGCAGAACTCTCTGGTTGGAAGACATGGTGTGAGCGCAGGTTTCTGCTGATCTTCTGGTGAAGGGGTCTGCTGTGCTAGGCCTTGGGCATGCTTGTGTGAGAAAAGGAGGACCAGCAGAGTCCTGGCGTGTCAGGACTTGGTTTAAGCTGGTGAGGCTGCCAGTGGTATGCTGTTGAGTGAATCTGGTTGGCCCTGTGCTCTTTAGTGAAGCTGGTTTATGCTGAGGGGTCATGGAGGGAGATGGCACCAGCCAGTTCCTGTGTCCATGGAGAGGAGTCTCTGTGCTTGCTGCTGTCAGGGAACTACCCCCCCCCACCCCCAGAATATCAAGTAACTTCCCCATAAGCGTCCCAGGCATCTTTCAGATTGCTGATGTCACACAGTCTGTCTCCAGGTTGCTTGCCCACCTGGAACAGTACATTGTCCTTTGGACTCTATCCCAGTCAAGCCTGATGCCTTTTTTTTTTTTTTTTTTTTAAATATTTGTTTTTAATGATGACTTTTAAACTACAAACTTTAAGGATGTGCCGTGTTAGGGGGCCTGCCCTAGTCTTCTGGAGAGGGTCTCGCCACTCTGGGACAGATGTAGGTTTGACTGAGAAGGGCAGGTAAGCCGGAGCACAGGGGCATGGGGTTTGTAGCGACGCAGGCTAAGCAGCCGGTGTCTGGGTTAGCTGCCCTCAGCAGGTGTCTCTGCGCCTATGCTGTGGGGCAGCGAAGGGAAGTGCTGCCTGCCCGCTCTTCTGTCCCCAGAAAGGCGTTTCTGTGAACACCACCTCTAAGAGACAGTGGAAGAGTGAACGGTCTCTTCCCAAGCACTTTAGGCAACCCTCAGATCATGCAGTCTTTCCCGGATGGTTCGCCTGCCTTCTTTCCAGGAGGAGGGCAGTGTTCTCAGGCCTCTTTCCCAGCCAAGCCCGCCAACCGCTAAAACTCCTGGCTTTGAGACCTGCTGGTGAAACTCAAGAAAATCAGCCTCTCTCGTTTTCCCAGCCAATGGCTTTGGAGAAGAGTTCTCCTGAGTGTACCCACGTGCACTCCAATCTCTCTCTTTCTCTTAGCTTTCTTTGTGGCCAGGACTCCTTTCCCTCTGCAGCACCCACGATAGGTTTCTTCCCCAAACCATGTCTCCATACTTCATACCTTCCTCTGTGTGGCCTCTTCTATTCCTCTAGTTGTACAGTCTGTTCTGTCAGTACTCAAGTCACTTTCCGGGGTATGATTTGACAATAATGTAGCTGTGTTCAAGGGATAAGTCAAGTCTAGGGTCCTCCTGCTAAGTTGGCATCTTAGCTACATAGTGTCTGCCAGGTTGATTTTAAAGTCACTTATTTTTCAAAGGTATTGTGCATTGTCTCTATGGTGTGACTAGATAAGAGTATCTTTTTTCCTCCCTTGCTTAGGATTTATTCATGCAGTTTGATTAATATCTTATCAATTCTAGAGCCTTCCATATCATTAACTTTTAAATATTGACTTTGCCCCATTTCTGATCCTACAGCTTTTTCTCCCTTCTACTTATGCATCACTGAATGTCTGGTAAACCTTACCCTGTCCTCATAACATCATTTTTTTTTTTCTGGCGCGCGCGCGTGTGTGTATGTAGCGGGGGTGGTGGTTTCTGAGTAGCCTCGGTTTTCATTTATATTAGTCCTAATATAATATCTTGTTGAAGTATTTTCACAATCAAAATTTGACTTCCTAGGAGTTTGATTTGGTCCTTTTCAGCTGTCATTGCCCCCCCCCCCTTTTTTTTTTCACGATTTTATATTCTTTTAGTACTTAAATACAAATATTTAATTCATTGTAGCTAATGTAATTCTTCGTAGTTCTTAACTTCTTCATTTCTCCACTTTTATTCAAGATTTGTTTCTTCCTCTGTTGAGCAGTTTGTATTGTAGTCCCATGTTTGGCAGGACTTTATCAGTAGGAATCCTTTGGGCATGGGATGAAGATGTGTTTTTGAAGCAGATTTGTGTTCTGCCAGGGATCCTGAGGGCTTTACCATTTTGGATTCACATTATGTTAATTTTTGGCTTGAGGTTTTATCCACCTTATGGTCATGTTAAACCAAACTCTGAACTCCCATTAAGTCTAGATGACAGTTAGGGCCTCTCAGGGAAGGTTCCCCTACCCATCAGAATACAAGCCAGGATAGACAGACAATTTTGTATAATCTTAACGCAGTGGTTATTGTGCTTTATCTGGCTTACCTTTTAAATGGTTACCTGGATCTTAATGTGAGGACCACAGTTCTTGTGGACTAGGTAGCATAGTCTCAGGACAGAATTCCTCATTCTGTCTCATTTGTTTATACTAAATCCTCTTAATAACCCAACGCATCTCCACTGTCTTCCTTGGATTCTGGATGTGATGTTAGTCCTAGGTAGTTATCTCATGAGTCACGGTTCTAAAATAATGATTTTTTAAAGTTTATTTATTTATTTTGAGAGAGAGAGAGAGCGCGGGAGAGAGAAGGGGAGGAGCCTGGAGAGAAGAGGAGAGGGAATTTCAAGGCAGGCTCCATGCTCAGTATGGAGCCAGATGTGGGGCCTGATCTCATGACTGTGAGTTCATGACCTGAGATGAAACCAAGAGTTGGCTACTTTGCCGTTTAACCAACTGAACCACCCAGGCACCCCTAAAAAATTAGTAAAAAAAAAATAACCTTAAGAGTCACACTGGGGAAAAAAGCTATTAATAACATTTTCTCCTGAACTTTCTTTTTACATTGCAAGAGGTTTTGCAAGATAATTTGTCAGCCATAGTCCTGAAATTAGAAGTTTTTTTACTGGGGCACCTGGGTGGCTCAGTCAGTTGAGCGTGTGACTTCAGCTCAGGTCATGATCTCAGGGTTCATGAGTTCGAGCCCCGCGTTGGGCTTTGTGCTGACAGCTTGGAGCCTGGAGCCTGCTTTGGATTCTGTGTCTCCCTCTCTCTCTGTCCTTCCCCTGCTCGTGCTCTGTCTCTCTCTGTCTCTCAATAATAAATAAACGTTAAAAATTTAAAAAAAGGTTTTTTACTAAGTATAAATTATTTTTATATTTCTGCATAATTAAAAGTCCAGAGATGGATGGGGCGCCTGGGTGGCTCAGTCGGTTGGGCGGCCGACTTCAGCTCAGGTCACGATCTCGCGGTCTGTGAGTTCGAGCCCCGCGTCGGGCTCTGGGCTGATGGCTCAGAGCCTGGAGCCTGCTTCCGATTCTGTGTCTCCCTCTCTCTCTGCCCCTCCCCCGTTCATGCTCTGTCTCTCTCTGTCTCAAAAAAAAAAAAAAAGTCCAGAGATGGAAAAGTAGTAATGAGGACATTGTTATAAGGGAGATGTTGGAAAGGGTAAAATAAGTTGGAACATAGAAATGTGAGAGAGTCATTTTAGGATTAATAAGGTAGCTGTTATATACACAAAACTGCCAGTAATAACATGAATTTGAAAATTATAGTGCATCAGAAAGGCAACCTCCTCAAAATGTGTTCCTGAGAGAAGACATTTCCATAGTTGCACATATTAAAGTCCTGTGTTCTTGGATCTTTAATCATGTTTTATCTTCTCCTCCCTTGCCAAGTTCTGACAGTAACAGGTCACATTTATTGCTCCTTCTTTTGCACCTCCTCAGTGCAAAAGTTTACTCCTCAGTGCACAGTGATCTGGCTTCTTCTCCTCTGACTACTCTGTTCAAAATCACCTGTAATTTTTCAGCTCCCAAACTATATGTGCAGTTTTAGTCTGTTATAAAATAAGTAAGATGACTGGCTTTTATACCTGGTTCCTTGAAGGAAGAATTGAAGTATTTAGAATTTCCAAAGCAATAGAGGTGGGTTTTTGTTTTTCATGATCCCCTTCCATCTCCCCTGAGATGATGCTAATGAGATCACTCAGGATCTGGGCTGGTTGTCAGAAATACTAATGGTGTCTCATTACCAATGGCAGTTGGAGGTTTGAGACTTTGAACCAGCCCAACCTCTGGGGAGAGTAATTGCGCTGGAGACTGAGTTGAACCACATGGTCAATGATTCAGTGACTCACACTGACAAAATGATATCCCAGTGAAGACCCTGGACACTGAAGCTCAGGGGAGCGACCTGGTTGAACAGCGATGTGCTGATTGCATGGGGAGAGGGCACCGCAGAGGCTGTGTTCTGAACTCGCAAGCCCTCACCCCATGTTTCTCGACATTTATCTGGTCTGATACATATCCCTGGTCATACACATGTGATCATAAATAATCATTGTCAAAATGTAGTTCTAATCATTTTCCTGAGTTCTAGGAGTTTTGGGTGAACTTCATTGGAGGTTATGAGAACCTTCTCGGTTTGCAGCCAGTATATCAGCAGAGCTGGTGATGTGGGGATCCCACTTGGGTCTGGTGTCTAAAATAAGGGCATTCTGGTTGTGAGCTGTGGGGGTTGTGCTAAGTCCAGGTGGCTGACATTAGAAAGAATCATATTATACCAAAGCAGCCTATACAGAATGTCTTAGCTAAATTGACAACGTTAACCAGACCTTCCTTCTGCAGCTCTCTCTACTTTGTCTTCTGTGACTGCAATCTTTGCTGGTTTTTTTTTTGACCACTCTTTCCAGATATATCTTCCCATACTCAAAATGTTTCCTTTAACTTCTTATATAACTGAACAAAGTACTTCTGAGCAATCAAAATCATGCTCACATTACTTAATTGAAAAGTAATGTTCACATTGAAAAGTACTGTTACACAGTAAAATTCACTTTTGGGAGGGTATACAGTCTGAGTGTTTATACCTGTATAGATGATTACAATCACAACAGAAGTTTGTAACACGCCAAAGAATTCCCTCCTGCTGTTGCCTGGTACTCAGACCCTTGGTCTCTTCCTAATCCAGGTCAATTCTTGATAGGTGCTCTGTCCCTTTGTTTTTGTCTCTTCCAGAGTACTGTATAAAAAGAATCCTACAACATGCAAGTTTGTGAGATGATTATTTGACGTGGTACAAAGCATTTGCATGTACCCGTTTTAACTCCAAATTGGCATATTTACTCTGAAATCTCTCATGCTATCGCTTCTCTGCTATAATTGCAGACCTTGTATGTTAAGCTTCCAACTGAACAGAACCATTTAAATTTGCCTTTTTTAGCATCTCTGGAATAATCTGTAGGTTTGAACTCATTAATCTTCCTTGATTTCTTTCCTTGAATTAGCTTTTGGAGACCAGGGGGGAACCATTAAATCTCCCCCTCCCCCCATCCAGGGGAAATAACCTAAGACTTGAAGTTTAGAAAGATGGCTGTCTCCCTGGTTTGATAGATGGAGTACAGGAGGTTGAGGGGACTGAAATTAGTCTGGGATCTTTGTAATGATCTAGCGAAGTGGTCAAAGTCTATTTAAGCAGACTGAAATAGAGAAAGAAGTAGAGGTTGGGGGGCAGGGGAAGAGTTTAAGGAACTGGATTGGCTGGACCTGATTGGATGATGTGAGCCAAGGGGTAATAGGACACATGTACTTGTGAATGCTTTAATTTTTCTTTGCCATTCCCTGACAGTAGACCTCATCTTCTCTTCTAAAATGCTCCTGCCCTCCCAGACCTCAGCATCCTTTTCAGACACTGAATTGCTTTCCCGAATTTGGCAGACCTACCCATGTTAATATTAGTTACCTAAAGAATTTTAACTGCTTGTGATCTTATCAACTCCTGACCCTTAGGTACATCTTACTGCTTACCTAATAAAAAGTACCCTACACTTACTATATTGGGTTGTTTCTCCAGTATTTAAGGCAACAGGTATTTTTGTATCTGAGAGTAGACTTCCAGACCTGAGTTTCTTTGTGTATCTGAATACTGAAGTGGCACAGCATTTCTCAAACTTGGCACAATCTTACATGTTTTCGTAAGGTACTTTCTGTTGGGGGGGGGCAGCTATCCCATGCCCTGTAGGATGGTTAGCATCATTAGTTAGAAAATATATTGAGTCCCTTTCTGAAGAGAAATAGTGTAACCTAATAAACTGAAATTCTGACGGGGTCGGGGTGGGGGGGTGGTGTGTGTGTTTGTGGGGGGGCGATCTTTGTATTTTACAGCAGGACTGTACTCAGTAACGATTAAGGAAAACTTGAGAAGTAAAAGCTAATATGTGTGTATCAGGAAAAATAAACTGTTTGACTATCCAGTATTGGATATTTATGCAAAGTATTTTGGGCTTGTTATTAAAGAGCTAAACGACTCAACAGATGCTATTTTCCAAACAAAGAATCTTAGGTAGAATTGACCATGGCCAACAGTAAATTGTACTGGATCTTTATTGGTTAGTTTTGATCATGATCAAGTGCATTGAAGGTCAGAGTTCATTCAGTGTTGGGTGGGGGGTCAGGTAATAAGCGCTCCTGGGCCATTGGATTCTGTATCTTACTGGAGGGAAACATTGGTATTAAGACCTGGGTCTAAAAGAAGCAGTTTGATATGTGAGAAAGCCTGATTTCTGAGTATTTAGTGGCAAAGTTGAGGCTTATTTTAACAAAGTTGAAGTGCCCAGGGCAGGTAGTGAATTATTCCCTGACTATGGAATGAGGTAAAACTTGATGTGTTACTGATGGTGAAAAGGCTACTGTGTGAAAAGCTTTTGTTTTCTTTAGCTAAAACTGTGACTCCTGTATATTTTATGTATTACCTCTAAATCAAGTTGGAGAAGGAGGCAGATCAAGGGGTGGTGATATACCTAGGGATTAAAATGTAGTAAGGCTTATTAAACACCCAGGACATCCAAGCAGAATACTTTTGATCAAATTAGATGTAAGTTAAATGGTACTGCTTTAATTTTCAGGAATTAAAGTTGAGTATATCAAATGGGGCTTTATTTCTTCATGCTACATATCCTTTTTTTAGGGGTACATGGAGTGATAGAGCAATTTGGATAAGTTTTTCTAAAATACTGGCATTTCTGTATTGAATAAATTATTTTTATGAAAGGATATTGGAGTTATTGTATTATCAAAATATGAAATACTCACAATCTCATAATGCCCAATGATTAGCTTTGAAGATGTGATTGTGTAAACATTCATTAAGTAGTCTCAGAATAGAGACAACTCAGCTAAATGAAATTGTAATTATATAGTCAGGATTTCTATAGTATGTTGTCATAATTAGCCTGAATGAAGATAGGCGAGTAGGAATGCATGTCAGCACCTGCTCTGTGTATGGATAAGTATTGTTGAATTTTGCTTCTAAAAGTAAACAGAAGAGGTGGGGTTCATTTTTCCACATTGTGTGATTTGTATCTGTGATTTCCATGCATTGACTTGTGGAAATACTTGGATAGATTAGCGTGAGATGCAAGTAATCACTGTGGTGCTGAGCTGTTAAGCTTCCATTCAGGGCTTATTAGGCTAATTCCCAATGAGGCAGTGTATTTGATAACTTGGGAATTATGCTTCATGTAACAAACTACCCAAATAGCTCTATTTTAGAGGCACCTAACTGACTTTGTTCATACTTGTGTCTTAATTTTGATACTTTAAATTTCGGAAAAGATTCACATAAATGAGGAGTTAGGTTTCTGAACAAACATCCCTTTCTATGGAAACAGCTATGGAGTGCGTGCCTGTCAGGATTAGCATCTTTGTTTAAACCAGATAGTTGAGTGAGTGGTAGTTTTTTTCCACATGTTATCCTTTTTATGGGTATTTTATTCAGTAAACCAGTAGTCACTTTGTGCTTTAAATGGTCTTCCTATTGTGCTACTATACAGCTGATCTCTAGGCTTCCAGTTAAACCTTACTGAGTCTTGCAGTATACTGGTCCTACCATAATTACATCCCAGATAAGGATGTTATTTTTTCTCTTCAGAAGTTTTTAGTAGTCAGAATGAGAGTCCACAAATACACTCTTAGAAATTAAAAAGGGAGAATTTGAAAAGCACTTTGGACACTTAGGTATCCACCACCTGAACATTACTGGTCACTTTTAAACCATATCCCTGCCCTGATCTTATTTATTTCCCCACATGGATAAACATTATCCTGAAATTTGTTTTTATTTCCTTGTTTTGTTTTTTGTTTTCATTTTTGTCGGATGTATTCCTAAAGGGCATAGTAGGTTTGTATGATTTTTCATATCCCTGTAAAAAAATAATTATTTGTATGATTTAACTTTTGCTTATTTTGACAGCACTTTTTTCCCCCCCAAATACATTTAGGGAATTGTATTTATGTGAATCTGTGCAGCTATCACATGTTCATGATCACTGTTTTATATCACAGTTCATCTATTTGTAGTTGATGAACCTATGTTTTCTTTAATTTTTGCCAATGCAAGCATTGCTGGCATGAACGTTACTATTAATGTCTTAAGCACGTGACCCAAGGATTTCATTACAGTCAAGATATATGCATGTCACCAGCTTTACCAGATGATGCTCAATTACTTACCGAACTTGGATAAATTCTACTCACTAGGGTATAAAAAGAGTTGAGCTAGAGCCATATCCTTACCATTTAATATTGTTGATGGTCTTTTTTTCTAATCCAGTTAGTGGCAAATGCTTTCTCTTCGTGGTTTAATTTGGTATTTTGTTAATAGGTTTGGCATTTTTTTCCCCAGTATTTACAGGATTTATGTGTTCTCATTGAATTGCCCATGAAAGTCTTTTGTCATTACTTTTATTTTTTAAGTAAAAAGCAATTTCTAGAAATTACTTATATATTAGGCACACAAATATTCTGCCAATTATATTCCTTGTAATCATTTTCTTCCAGTTTATTTTAATGTAGTTAAAAATACTAATGTCTTCTCTTATGATCTTCGTTTTCTGTATGAGATCTGAGGGAGGGAGAATGGGTGCTGGGCTCAGATTGTGGTGGTGCAGAAAGTGAAAACTGTGCTGAAATGGTATATTTTGAAGGTGATGGGCTTGCTCATGGATTCGATTCAAATGGAGTATGAGAGGAGATAAATTAATGCTGATCAAGGTTTTTGACAATAACTAGAAGAATAGAGTTGACTTTGATGAAGATGGGAAGTGTATGGAAAAGCAGCCATGGACTGTGTGGTATATGTGAAACCAAAACTGATGTCAATATGTTAAAGTTGGGGTGTAGCTCTTGATCTGAGAAGTTAAATAGGGTATTTGGATATTGAAAGTCTGGAATCGAAGAGATTGTTTGAGGATGGAGATATAGTTTTGGAAGTTCTCATGTAGATAGTATGTGAAATGCTGTGACTTGATAAAGTCACTTACGGAATGAGGGTAGCTAGAGAACTTTGAGGTCTCTGCTTGTGAGATGATTGAGAAGGTTTTCTGAAAGCCAGGTGAACAGATGCCCTTGAAGACAGAGATACCCATTGGATTTGGCCACGTGGGGGTCATGGGTGATATTTATAAATGTATTTTTGTGGTTTGGGGGAGATAAAATCCTCATTGAAGTCGATTGCAGAGAACAGGAGAAGAGACAGACATTGGAGATTCTAAGGAATACAGATAATTACTTTAATGGAGTTTTGTTTGAACCTCACTAGGAGTAATTTGCTTATAGCTGGAAGATAGGTGTGATCAAAGGAAGACTTACTTGATGGGAGATGTCAAAGATTGCTTGGATGCTACTGAAGATAGTTGACAGTAAAGGAATAAAAATTGATGAAGCAGGATAGAAGGCACACTGTTGGTGAAAGACTTGAGAAAGGGATGGGTGCCAGTGGATAGGTTCAGACACTGGCTTTTACATAGGAGCTTGGGAAATTTTTTTGTAGTTCTCAGAAAATAAATTTTAACTTCCTTTGTTAAACATTAAGTATTTGTTTTTGATGGTTTATTGCTAGTATAGATAGAGATAGAAGTGATTATTTAATGTTGATCTTGTCCTCTGCTTTCTTGTCAAATATGTCTATTCCTAGTTTTATAGGGAATTCATCCAGATTTTCTGTAGAATACTGTCTGCAAATAGAGATAGTTTCACTCTTTCTGGATGCTTTTTATTGGATTTTCTTGTCTAATTTTCCTGACGAGAACTTTCAGTACAACGTTTAACAGAAGTGGTGACAGTGGATATATTTTTGTTCCTGATGCTAAAGAGAAAATCCAGAGTTTTTATCAAATACGATGTTACCTATTGGTTTTTCACAGTTGCCGTTTTTTGGCTAGAGGAAGTTCTGTTCCTAATTTGTTGCATGGTTTTTTCACGAAGGAGTGTTGCATTTTGTCAGATACTATTTCTGCATATGTTGACATGTTGGTGTTTATTATTTTTTTGCCCTTAATATGATATATGACATTGATATTTTAGTATATTGAATCAATTTTTCATTCATGGGATAAATCCCATTTGGTTGCCAAATTTGGTTGTTAGTATTTGGTTGAAGATTTAGGCATCTGAATTCATCAGGGGTTTTGGTCTGTCGTTCTTTTTTGTGATGTCTTTAGTTTTGGCAATACTCATCTTACAGAGTTAAGTTAGGAAGCATTCTCTCCTATGTCCCTTTTTGGAATAATGTGAGGAATGGGTATTCAAGATTTTTTGTATAACCAGTGAAGCCTCCTGGGCTTTTATTTGTGAGAAATTAAAATTTCTAATTCAGCTTTCTTAATTGTACAGGTCTATTTAAATTGTTTGTTATTGAATCTTTTTTTGTAGTTGATGTCTTTCTAGAAAACTGAAATTTCATCTGTTTTGCTGAAATATACTTGTTCATAGTTTTATATTTCTTCTGTAAGGTTGGTAGAATGTCATTGTTTGATTCCTGATTACACTAATTAGAATCTTCCCTCTCCCTTGGTTTGTCTAGCAAAAGATGTGTCAATCCTCTTTATCCTTTCAAAGAACTAACTTTGGATATTGATTTTTTTTTTTCTATTTTACTACTTTCTATTTCATTTATTTCTGCCCTAGTCTCTATTTACTACTTATACTTGATTTAGTTTAAGTTTTTTTTTCCCGAAAAAACTTTAGAAGTGTTAAGTCTTCAGGTAGAACATTTTTGACTTGAGAATATCTTTTTATGTATTGACATACACTATAAATTTCCCTCTTTGGATTGCTTCTCCTGCATGCTCTGTTTCATACTGTATCGTTTCATCTCATTGTGTCTTCTGTTTTCCTAATTTTTTCTTGCATTCATTCTTAGTATGTTCACCTTCCACATTTTTGAAATTCTCACATTTAAAATTTATTGACAGATTTTTTTTTTTTGAGGTATAATTGATGTACAACATAAGTTTCAGGGGTGAAAGATAATGTTTCAAATTTGTTAACTTTATTTTGGTGATCATTTCGCAATGTAAACATCTGTCAGCACACGTGGTTACAGAATCCTTAGGATTTTTAAGATTTCTAAGCAACTTGATGCTGTAGTCCATGCTGTACATTACACCTCTAGTTCTTATTTTGTTCACTGGATATACCTTTTGACTGCCTTCACCTGTTTTGCCCTTCTGTACCCCCACTTCTGGCCACCACTAATCTTACGTGTCTTTGAGGCTTTTTTTTTTTTTAGGTTATATGTGTAGGTGAGATTGGTCTTTTCGTATGTATTGGTCTTTTTCTGACTTGCTTCACTTAGCATATTGCTCTTGAGGGTCCATCCATGTTGTTAGAAATAGAAATTTCCTTTCCTTCAGGCTGAAGAATAGTTTCTTGTGGATGTGTATACCACATTTCCTTTACCCAGTCACTGGTTGGTGGACCTTGAGATAATTTATCAGTTCTAGGTGGTGATGGTCTCCCTCCCATTTCCTCAGGGCTTATTGTTGCTGTTGTATGTGACTTTGCTGGTCTATTTCAGTGATGTTCCCCTCCCCCTCCCCCCATACCAGGTGAAGTCTCTGAAATCACTTCACAGAGGGTGCAATCTTGGGCATGGATATAGTCACCCTGGAATGACAGTGGTTTTAGTAGGATTCTTTTTGTCTTTGTTTTGTAATCTCTTACTGTCTGTCTCTGATATCACACCCAACTGATAAAGTCTATTCATTACCTGCAAATTGCTTTCTTTTTTTCTTTTCTTCCTTATTTCTTCCTCTATTTCTTTGTCTTTCCTTCCCTCGCTTGGCAATGCCTGAGTTATAAAATGTTCTACAGTGTGATTCAGTTACACTTTGCCTCCTCTGCAATGGTAGTTTTTGAGGCCAATGTTGGAAGTTTGCTGTGATTTCATGCCAGCTGCTGTTACCTGGCTCTTTCCAAGGTGTCCCTGGTAAACTAGCTTGCCAACAGTTTAGCTTTTTGCTCTCTTGTAGCTACCACCCCAGTCTAAATAGCTTAGTGTGATGATAGTCTTTTTTTTTTTTTTTTTTTTTTTTTGAGAGTGCACTAAGGTTTAAACTTGCTCACAGTCAGTTCCATATAAGGTGAGTTCCCTTTTGGGAGAGATTGATAGCTCTGTTCTTAAAGCCTGTCTGTCCCATGAAAAATCCCTGTACTGCTACTTGAGTAGGGAGTGGGGGGCATGATGTCTTGTTTCTCTAAGTGAATCTTCTATTTCACAAGTAGGGTGGTGCATGGAGACATTCAAAGACTCTTGTTATTCTTCTGGTGTGAAAACTCTGCCCTAAGTGAGATTGGGGGTTAAGGGTATTCATGCCCCAATATTCATTGTCTACCTACTGTGCCTGGGGTAGATAATCCATTCACAAGTTGTGGCTGTGTGGTTGGAAGGGAGTCGGCAATCTCTCGTCAGCAGTTTCCTTAATTTAGCCTCTATGACCTGGGGCTGAATGGGATGGGAAGTTCTAACACTCTGCCTTCCTTCTGGGAGGTAGTGGGAGAGGGAGCCCCATCTTTTCATCCATACCACTCCGAGTGGAACTTCAGTCACACTAAGCTGGGTGGATTATTAAGGAAGAAATAGATCTTGCCTTGAGTACCAAAAGCTCTCTCTTTTTGGCAAGCTTTAGTTGATTTTCTTAAAAAAATGTTTCATTTGCTGCATGCCCTTCAAAGACTTTAAATGGTTGCAGTAAAATACTTTCACTACTTTGGCTGGAGAGAGAATCTGGTGAGGTCCTCTTGCTCACGCTTTGTGTTTCATGTTGTATATTAAATAGAATTTTTGCTTCATGGCCTGGTATAGAAGATTATTTGCCCATAGTTGGAACGTAAATAGAACTTTTCCTGTAAAAAGTTGTGTGTGTGCTCACACACGTGTATGTGTTTCTCTTGCCTTCTAACCTTTACTGACAGGTGTTGGGCTTGAGGACTTGGGTTTGCTCCTTACTGAACTTGCACCTACTTGGACATTACTGCCTTCCTGTCAGCCCTGGCAATGTGCTCATTTTTGCTTTTATTCCAAGGTTCCAAATTTCTACTTAAGTCTCTGGGAATTGTGACAGTTTATAAACTGTCTACTTGGCTCACACATTAGCTTTTATTTTCAGCCAGTCTCTTGGATTTTATAAGCCAGTTTACGGACTATTTATCTTGCACAAATACTAGTCTTCTCAAGTCCAAATTTGTTGGTGTATCAATTTGATGGCCTGCAGTATCTGTGTATTAGTCACGTGGAAGATAGGAACTTGCGGAGGAGGTTTGGTTAATGGCCTACCACAGGAACTATATTTTAAAGCAACTTCTCCAAAGCAGTTGTTTGGGTTGTAGTTTCAAGACTACAATGAAACACTTTTAAAGATAAAGGGGACAAATTGTCAGATATGAAGGTGTCTTTTTGTAATGTTTAAATGCATCTATAAATGAGACAGTTTAATCAGAGCTATTGAAATCAATGGCTACTTTACATGAGGGCACATTGCGCTGAGATAGTTTGAAGGGAATTTTTTTTTTTTTTTACAGGAATTAGAGTATGGCATAAATTCATTGTTACTCAGGTTGAGTCTCATTTTGTCCTTCTTAGGAGATAGGTCTCTTTCCTTAATTATCTGTGTTTAAGGTAAATCTTTTGAAAGCCCGCTAAGAAATAATGATGTGTCATCCTTCTCTAGTTTTTCCCCATTAATTCTTCTCCCTCTCTTGTTCATGGAACAGCCACTTGTATCTTACCATTCTGATCTAGTATAAGACTTACACGGCTAGTGATAAACAAATACGAACTTACAGTGGAAAAGAGTATCTGTACCTCTTACTTGGAACCGTAATATTAAGAAATAGATTTTTTGATGTGAAATACTGTTTTATTAACCAAATTAACACTTGTTCAAATATTTTCTTGAGGTTGCTTGTTAAAATTAGAAATAGAACCTCTCAAAAATAAGAGAGAAAGTTGAGAGTTTGATTGTGAAATATGCTCTAGGTGAAACAAATGTTAATTGGATCTCTGTTTGTTTTTCAGGCAGCAGGAGCAATTCGACCTCTTGTATCTACTGTAATCAGTCCATCTGCTGATGGTTGCTTAGACCATTCACTAGAACGTGCCAGACACAGAGCAAGTGAAATGCCACAGGCTTTTCTATTTGATGTGATCTATGAAGCATATCAGCAGGTAAGAATCAGGGTTTCTGAAACCTGCTGTGTTGGGGGTCTGTAAGAATACTTGTCTATTTGGAGATTTGCTGGAAGAACTTGGGTGATTCCGTGTATAGCTAGGCTCATGGTTAAAATGGACAACAGTGAAGTACGGACGATTCACAGCTGGGTCATAAGAGAAACACATGCAGAGTCTGGAAGTATACATGTGTACTCTGAAGTTCTCACCTTCCCCTGAAGGGTCACACAGAGCACTCCCTTCCTCGCACCAGCAATGAAAATTTAGCAACATGTGTGTGATGGTTCTTCTCAGGGAAGACCATCAGAGACTTAGTGTCCAAGGTATTTATTGGGGTTGGTCATATAGGGATCCTCTGCCTTAGCATGTATAAAAATTCCAGATTCCCAGAAGGAAGGTAGCTGTCCAACCTCAACCATATTGTTTATGCAGTTAGTCTGAGCACAGTGAGCCATACTTAGTGGTTAACTGTTCAGTGAGAATACTGCAAGAGACAATTTCCCATATTGAGGTGGAAAAGTAAGGACAGCCGTTTTAGGCCTGTATGATAAATTTCCTGCACAGCTATATTGATACCTTGAAAATTTCAATTAACAAAATAACTTCTTTTAGAATCTCACATAATTCATTCATGTTTAGATGACCCAGATTACCTTTTTGTTTTTCATGTTCTAAAAATGTTTTGGGACCCGTAGAAGTTTTACTGGCTTTTATTGCATATTGATGGATTAAATACTTACTGAATATTAGGTATTATGCTTGTCAGAAAATACCCCATGAAATAAGTTATAACTACAGTGACTCATTGCTTGACTGATGTTAAATAATCTATGAAGAGTAGTTTGAATAGATGGACTTTGAGGAATATGAGGTACTGGTAATAGGGTTATTGACACTTAAAACAGAAGAATGCCTCCTATTTCGGATAGAAGGTGATCACAAACACAATAAATTATGGCTCAATCTCGTTGGTTAGTTTTAAAATGAGAGGATGTAAATGAGAATCCATTTTAGTGATATAAACAGTATGCCATGGTTTGTATTATTTCCCTAAAATGAATTTGGAGTACAGGAATTTATCTATATTTGGCTATTAATTATTCCAAGGGTAAGCTACTATAAATATTTATTCAAATACTCTTTTACATCCTAAATGTTGCAGAGCTAGACCACATCTGCCTTACCACCTGAAATTGTTGATCCTTAAACACTTAGACTTATCACATGTCATTCTTCCTAGTATATTTTAGAAGATAAAATGAATATAATTTCATTTCCTCACATTAGAGAAGCATTTTTTCCCCCCAGTTTTTGCTGGAGAATTAAGTGCTAATGCACTGAGGTATTGGTTCTCATAGTGTGGTTCCCAGACAGAATCGGTATGCTTTGGAACTTGTCAGAATGCAAATTCAGGGGCTCCACCTCAGATCCACTTAATTACAAACTGTGGGAATGGGGCCCAGCAATTTGTGTCTCAACAAACAACTCTGCCATGTGATCCTAATACCCTGAATTTTGGGAACCACCACCCTAAGGCATTCACACCATGTAATGAATCAGACGCTCTTCTACTGCGTTCTTGAGAGAATTCAGAAAATAGTAACATGATAATAATTACGTGTGTTCTGTGGTTCAGGTGAGGAATTTTGAATTACAGAATCAGTTTGAAGGTTTTGCTATAAGCTTTTGGTTTTTCCTCAATTTTTTTGGTTTAATTATTTATTTAATTAATTTTTTTATAAGTACTTTTTATTTTTTATTTTATTATTTATTTTTTTAATATGAAATTTATTGTCAAATTGGTTTCCAGACAACACCCAGTGCTCCTCCCAACAGGTGCCCTCCTCAGTGCCCATCACCAGTGCCCTCCTCAGTGCCCATCACCAACTTTCCCCTCCCTCCCACCCCCCTTTGTCAAGTTTTGATTAAAATCCAGCTAGTTAACATACAGTGTAATACTAGTTTGAGGAGTAGAATTTAGCGACTCATCACTTAGCACAACACCTGGTACTCATCACAAGTGCCCTCCTTTATACCCATCACTTATTTAAGACATCCTGTCCAAGTACCTTCTCTGCAGTAACCCTCAGTTTGTTCTGTTTCTTGGTTGGCCTCTTCCACCCCACCCCCTTGTTCATTTGTTTCATTTCTTAAATTTCGTATATGAGTGAAATTGTGGGATATTTGTCTTCTTCTGGCTGACTAAATTTCCTTAGCCTAATACTCTCTAGCTCCTTTCTTGTCATTGCAAAGGACAGTGGCAAGATTTCATTATTTTTCTGTGGCTGGGTAATACTCCATTGCATGTATGTACGTGTATGTATATGTACGTCTATCTACATGTACATACCACATGTTCTTTACCTGTTTGTCAGTCCATGGACATTTGGGCTCTTACCATAACTTGGCTATTGTTGATAATGTTGGGATAAACATCAGGGTAGGTGTATCCTTTCAAATTAGTATTTTGTGTATAATCTGGGTAAACGTGTAGCGGTGCAATTGCTGGATTGTAGGGTAGTTGTGTTTTTAACTTTTTTCAGGAACCTTCATACTTTTCTTCAGAATGGCTGCACCAGTTTGCATTCCCACCAGCACTGTAAGAGAATTGCCCTTCCTCCACATCCTTGCCAACATCTGTTGCTTTCTGTGTTGTTAATTGTAGCCATTCTGACTTGTGTGAGGTGATTTCTCATCGTAGTTTTGATTCATGTTTCCTTGACGATGAGTGATGTCGAGCATCTTTGCATGTATCTGTTAGCCATCAGGATTTCTTCTTTGGAGAAGTGTTTGTTCATGTTTCTGCCCAGTTTTTAATTGGATTATTTGTTTTTTGGGTATTGAGTTTGATAAGTTCTTAATAGATTTTGGATACTAACCCTTTATCAGATATGTGATTTGAACATACCTTCTCCCATTCATAGGTTACCTTTTAGTTTTGTTGATTCCTTCACTATGGGGAAGCTTTTTATTATGTTGTAGTCCCAACGTCCCTGTTGCATGTTTAGGTCTTTCATCCATTTTGAGTTTATTTTTTTTTGTGTGTGTCTGTGGTGTAAGAAAGTGGTCCAGTTTCATTCTTCTGCATGTTGCTGTCCAGTTTTCCTAGTACCATTTGTTGAAGAGACTGTTTTTTCCACTGGGTATTCTTACCTGCTTTGTCAAAGATGAGTTGACCATATAGTTATGGGTCCATTTCTGGGTTTTTTATTCTGTTCCAGTGATCTCTGTGTCTGTTTTTTTTCCAGTACCATACTGTCTTGATCACTTCTGTTTTGTAATCCAGTTTGAAGTTAGGAATTGTGATGCCTCCAACTTTGCTTTTCTGTTTCAAGATTACTTTGGCTATTTGGGGTCTTATGTGCTTCCATACAAATTTTAAGGTAGACTGTAGCTCTGTGAATAATGCTGGTGGTATTAAGATAGGAATATGTAGATTGCTTTGAGTAACGAAAACATTTTAACAATATTCTTTGAATGCATGGGCATGAACTGTTTTTCCATTTCTTTGTGTCCTCTTAAATTTATTTAATCAGTGTTTTATAGTTTTCAGAGTACAGATATTTTATCTCATTGGTTAGGTTTGTTCCTACATACCTTATGGTATTAGGTGCATTTGTAAATGGGATCAGTTCCTTAATTTCTCCTTCTGCTTCATTATTACTGTATGCAGCTGATTTCTGTAAATGGATTTTTGCATTCTGTGAGTCTACTGAATTCATGTTTCACTTCTAGCATTCTTTTAGTGGTGTCCTTTAGGTTTTCTGTATAGAGTATCCTGTCATCTGCAGAGTGAATAACTTCTTCCTTTCTGATTTGGATGCATTGTCTGATGGCTGTGGCTATCACTTAGAGTACTATGTTAAATCATAATGGTAAGAGTGGACGTCCTTCTCTTGTTCCTGCCAGTAGAGGAGAAGCTTCCAGTTTTCCCCCATTGAGGATAATATTAGTTGTGGATCTTTCATACATGGCCTTTATGATGTTGAGGTGTACTTCCTTTAACCCTACTTTGTTGAGGGTTTTTACCATGAATGGACATTGGACTTTGTCAAATGCTTTTTCTGCATCTACTGAGAGGATCATATGGTTGCTATCCTTTCTTTTACTAACGTAGTGTATTATGTTGATTGATTTGTGAATATTGAACCATGCTTGCAGCTGAGGCATAAATCCCACTTGTTTGTGGAGAATGTTTCTTTGAACGTACTATTGGATTCAATTTGCTAGTATTTTATTGAGAATTTTTACATCCATGTTCATCAGGGATATTGGCCTCTAGTTCTCTTTCTTAGTGTATTATTTGTCTGGTTTTGAAATCAGGGTAATGTTCGCCTCATAGAATGAGTTTGGAAGTTTTCCTTCCATTTCTATTTTTTGGAATAGTTTGGGAAGAATAGGTATAAACTCTTGCTTAAATATTGGGTAGAATTCACCTAGGAAGCCATTGGGCCCTACACTTGTGCGTGTTGGGAGGTTTTTGATTACTGATTCAATTTCTTTGCTGGTTATCGGTCTGCAGAAATTTTCTACTTCTTCTTGTTTCTGTTTTGGTATGTTATGTTTCTAGGAATATATGTATTTCTTCTAGATTGTCCAATTTGTTGGCATATGATTTTTCAGACTATTTTCTCATAATGGATTATATTTCTGTTGTATTGGTTATTTCTCATGTCTCATTTGTGGTTTTATTTATTGGGGTCCTTTCTCTTTTTGGTAAGTCTGTCTAGGGGGTTATCAATTTTATTAATGTTTTCAAGTAGCTTCTGGTTTCATTGATATGTTCTTTTTTAAGTTTTTTTTAAGTTTCTATATCATTTATTTCTGCTCTAATCTTTATTATTTCCCTTCTTCAGCAGCCTCTATTGCTGTATACTACCCTCTTAGGACTGCTTTTGCTGCATCCCAAAGGTTTTGGATTGTCATGTTTCCATTTTCATTTGTTTCTATATACTTTTTAAATTTCTTCTTTGATATCCTGGTTGACCCATTAATTCTTCAGTAGCATGTTGTTTAACCTCCGTGTATTTGAGGTCTTCCCCAATTTTTTCTGGACTTTGATTTCAAGTTTCATAGCGTTATGGTCAGAATATATGCATGGTACAGTCTCATTCTTGTACTTGATGAGGCTTGATTTTTGACCTAGTATGTGATCTGTTCTGGAGAATATTTCATGTGTATTTGACAAGAATGTGTATTCTTCTTTAGGATGAAATAATTCTGAATATATTTGTTAAGTGCATCCAGTCCAGTGTGTCATTCAAACCCATTGTTTCCTTGTTGATTTTCTGTCCATTGATGTAAATGGGATGTTAAGTCCTTTATTATTATTATAAGTGAGTTCCTTTATGTTTGTTATCAATTGTTATATACATTTTGGTGTTCCAAGTTGAGGGTACAGATATTTATAGCTGTTAAATCTTATTGTTGGATAGTCTTCTTTATTGTGTTGTAATGCCCTTTTTCATCTGGGGTTACAGTCTTTGGTTTAAAATCTAGTTTGTCTGACCTACGTATTGTTACTCTGGCATTCTTGATGTCCATGTGCATGGTAAATGTCCATCCTAACAGTTTGAATTTGCTCATGTCTTTAGTTCTAAAATGAGTCTCTTGTAGACAGCATCTAGATGGGTCTTATTTTTTTATCCGTTCTGATACCCTATGTCTTTTGATTGGAGATATTAGTCCATTTACATTCAGAGTTATTGATATGTTTTTAGTGCCATTTCATTACCTGTTTTGTCATTGTTTGTAGAGATTTTCTCTGTTCCTTTCTAGTCTTTTTCACTTTTGGTCTTTTCCATTCAGATTCCCTTTTACTATTTCTTACGGGGCTGGTTTAGTGCTCATGAACTCCTTTAGTTTCTGTTTGGGAAAATCTTTACCTTTGCTTCTATTCTGAATGATAGCCTGCTGGATAGAGTATTCTTGGCTGCAGTTTTTCCCATTCAGCATGTTGGATATATCATGCCACTCCCTTCTGGCTTGCCAAGTTTCCGTGGAGAGATCTGCAGCTAGTCTTACATGTCTCCCTTGTAAGTTAGGGACTTCTTTTGTTTTGATGCCTTTTAGGATTTTTTCTTTACCACTATATTTTGCAAATTTAACTACAATATATGTTGCTGGTTGGCCTGCTTTTTAAAATTTTAATGGAGTCCTCTATGCTTCCTGGATTTGGATGTCTGTTTCCTTCCCCAGATTATGGAAATTTTTGGCTCTTATTTCCTCAAATGTTCTGTCCCCTCTTCTCTCTCTTTTTCTTCTTGGATTTTTGTAATACAAATGTTACCCACTGAGTTACTAAGTCTATTGTGTTCCATAATTTTTTTCTCTATTTTATTCAGCTTCATTATTTATCCTTCTATATCACTTATACATTCTTTTGCTTCTTCCATCCTTGTGGTCATTACATTCAGTCTTTTTTGAATCTTAGTTACTGCATTTATTTTTTAAAATTTTTAAAAAATTCTTAACTTTTTTAATTAAAAAAAAATTTTTTAATGTTTATGTTTCTTTTTGAGACAGAGAGAGAGACAGAGCATGAGTAGGGGAGGGGCAGAGAAAGAAGAAGACACAGAATCCAAAGCAGGCTCCAGGCTCTGAGCTGTCAGCACAGAGCCGGTTGTGGGGCTGGAACTCGTCAACAGTGAAACCATGACCTGAGCTGAAGTTGGACGCTAAACTGACCCAGCCACCTCAGTTACTACATTTCTTATTTCTGAGTGGTTGCTTTTTAGTTCTTTGATTTCTGTTGTAAAGGCCTCCCTGAAGTCATCCATTCTTTTTTTTTTTTTGTTAATGTTTATGTATTTTGAGAATGAGAGAGCACACAGGAGTGGGGAGGGGCAGAGAGGGAGGTGAGAGAATCCCAAGCAGGTTATGCGCTCTCAGCACAGTATATGGGGCTCAATCTTTCAGACTATGAGATCATGACCTGAATTAAAATCAAGAGCTAGATATGTACCTGACTGAACGACCCAGGCACCCCTAAAGTCTTCATTCTTAAGCCTGGCGAGTATCCCTTTGATTGTTACTATAAATTCTCCATCAGGCATATTATTTATATCTGTTTTGATTAGATCTGTGGCCGTTACTGTATCTTGTTTTTTTGGGAATGGGTTCTTCTGTCATGGCATTTTGTCTAAGCCTCTGTCTTGTTCTTTGTGTTAGAAAAGGCTGTTAACTTTCCTGCTCCTTAGAGTAATTGCTTTATGATTAAGCAGGAATATAGTGTCCAGAACCTGGCACTTGCGGGAGTATCTCTGGTGTGTGTTGCATGCCCTGTGCTCTTGTGCTTTGGCTACTCTATTCTTCAGGCCAGTCATCTGCAGCAGCTCTCCTTGCCTGCTGTGAGCATTGTTTGGTCCTTGGCCTGAATGTGGTGAGTTTTAACTAGGGGTGCTCTGGACTGCTTGTTAAATGAGACCTGATGCTACTTCCACTAGAGCTGAAGCCTTGCTGAACTCTGGTCAGGAGGCATGGTTTGTGCCAGCGGTTTCTGCTGGTCTTCTCAGGAAGGGGCCTGCCATGCTGAGACTTAGGTACACTTGCCTGAGAGAAGCAGCATTGGCAGAGCAGTTTAGCTATAAGTTTTTAAGAAAATTGATCCTAAGGACCCACAAATAAACTTAAATACATGAAATAATTTGCTCTTGACTTGATGTAATTTGTTTACATGGTTTGATTTTCAAAAGCCAATAAAACAATACTAAACACTAGGGAAGAAAGTGAAAGTAAAAAAAAAAAAAGGCTTGAAGTTATAAAATAAACAAAAGCAACCCCTTATGCCCCCACCAAAAAAAACAAACTTAACCTTACCAAAAAAGTGACCTTGTCTTTTTGATGAAAATGAATAGATTTTAACATGAAAAAACTACTTTGAATGCATGAACTCACCCAGTTATGATTTCTATACAAGTTAGCTTACTAAGGATAAACAATTTGAACTATTTTTCAACTAAGAACATGTTTCATGGAAAAGTTTTAGTGAATATTGAATATATATTTGGTACTGGATACAATAGTGACTAAATAGACTATCTTTTGTGAAGGTTTTTATTTCAAACATTCCTTATTAAAGCTGAAATAAAAATAAATTGTCCAATCATTGCTCAGGACCACTATTTTGAAGAGATTCGTTCCCCATCACATATTTTTGGCTCTATATATATACCTGGGTTTATTTATAGACTCTCTGTTGATATGTGTCTGCTTTTATGCCAATAGCATATCATTTTGATGACTATAGCTATGTAATGCAGTGGTAAATCAGGAAATGAATGAACCTGTGGTTTTATTCTTGCTCAAGATTGCTTTGGCTATTTGGGGTCTTTTGTGGTTACATATAAATGTCAGCATTGTTATTTTTCTGTTAAAAATGCCATTGGAATTCTGAAGGATTACATTGAATCTTTTGATCAGCTTAGGTCATATAGACATTTTAATAATCATACTAACCCATGACCTCAGAATATCTTAACATTTGTGTTCAAATTCTTTCATCAATGTCTTAAGGTTTTCAGTGTACAAATCTTTTACCTTTGGTTAAATATATTTCAGAGCATTTTACATTTGATGCTATTGTAAATTTTTTTTTTATCGAAATACTTTCTAACAGTATATAGAAAAAACTGATTATTGTGTGCTTTTTGTATCTTAAAGCTTCACCAAATTTATTTACTCACATAGGTGTTTTTTGGTTTCTGTATATAATATGTGCAAATGATAACAATTTGATTTCTCCAATTTGGATGCCCTATTTCTCTTGCCTGATAACTGGCTAAGACTTCCAAAACCACTATGTTGAGTAAAAGTGCCAAGATTGTGGGTACCCTTGTTTTATTCCTCAATTTTGGAGGAAAAACTTTTGAACTGTCACCACTGAGTATGTTGCTAACTGTGCGCTGGTCTTATATGGCTTATGTTATGTTGAGGTATGAAGTTTCCTCTATACCCACTGTGAGAATTGTTACCATGAAAGGATGTTGAATTTGGTCAAATGCTTTTTCTGTATCTATTTAATCCTTAATTTTATTAATGTGTTATACAACATTGTTCCCCCCCCACCCCCCTCCACACACACACACACACACACACACACACACACACATATACTGAACCATTCTTGCTTTTCTGGGATAAATTACACCAGTTGATCATGGTGTATGATCCTTCAATGTATTGTTGAATTGGTTTGCTAATATTTGGAGGAATTTTGCATTTGTGTTCATCATGGATATTGGTGTGTAATTTTATGCTAGTGTCCTGTTTAGTTTTGGTGGAGGGTAATGCTGGCCTTAGAAAGTAAGATTGGGGGTGCCTGAGTGGCTCAGTCAGTTGAGCATCAGACTTTGGCTTAGATCATGCATGATCTCACAGTTTGTGAGTTCAAACCCTGAGTCAGGCTCCGTGCTGGCAGCTCAGAGCCTGGAACCTACTTCGGATTCTGTGTCTCCCTCTCTCTCTGACCCTCCTGTGCTTGCACTCTGTCTCTGTCTTTCTTAGAAATAAACATTAAAAAGGGGCACCTGGGTGGCTCAGTCGGTTGAGCGGCCGACTTCGGCTCAGGTCACGATCTCGCAGTCCGTGAGTTCGATCCCTGCGTTGGGCTCTGTGCTGACAGCTCGGAGCCTGGAGCCTGTTTCGGATTCTGTGTCTCCCTCTCTTTGACCCTCCCTCGTTCATGCTCTGTCTCTCTCTGTCTCAAAAATAAACAAGCATTAAAAAAAAAAAATAAAAAAAAAATAAATAAACATAAAAAAAATAAGATTGTAAGTATTAACTTCTGTTTTTTATAGTTAGAGGAGGACCTTGTTGATTACTGACTGATTCTCCTTACTAGGAGTCTGTTAAGATTGTCTTTTTCTGATTCAGTCATGGTAGGTTATATATTTCTAGAAACTTAACCATTTCTTTTAGGTTGCTCCATTTATTGGTATATAATTTTTCAAGGCAGTGATTCTTGGTAGTTGTGTGTTACCATTTATAGTGTTAGATATTTCATTTAAAATTGAGACTTTTTTCTTAATAAGTGTAACAAAAGGTCTGTCTATTGTATTTTTTTTATAAACCATCTCTTTCATTGATCTTAACTATTGTCTCTATACTCTATTTCCCTTAATTCTACTCTGATCTTTGTTACTTGTTTGTAACTTTAAGCTTATTCTGCTTCTCTATTTCTTTGTGGTATAAAGTTAAATAGTTCTTTGTTCTTTATTCCTTTTTTAAATTTTTTAAATTTTGACTTAGGTTCTTGTTTCGTAATATAGGAACTTGTCACTTCCCTCTTAGAACTGTGTTTTGCTACATCCCGTAAATTTTTCTGTGTTTAATAATTACTGGATTTGCTATAGTCCTGTGGGACTCAAGAATGCCCTGTTGGGTATCAGAGCTCTTAGGTGATTTGGGGTCCCGTCTCAAATAGAAGCTACAAAAGTTCGGGCACCCAAATAGGTGTACAGGCTGCCTCCGAGGAGATACTGGTGACTTGATTTTACTGTTAGAACAGTCCAGAGGAGGGACCGAAGGAAATGTGTCTTGGCTTCCCCAGTCCGCAGAGAAGAGCAGCCACTCTGTAGAGGTGTGCTATATTAGAAGCCAGATCCTTAGTCCTTAGGCATGGCTTATAAAGTTTGCAGTGAATTCTTGTCTTCCATTGTCCTTGAAATGACTTGTTTTCTTCCCTCCTCCACACACTGCCCCCACCCCAACCGCCTCCTGCCCTGCTTTGATTCCTAAAGGGATAGCTGCAGTTCATGTCCACATGTCCACACCTATTTGAAGAAACTGCTGTTTAGTTTGCTGCAGCCCTCTGGGTCTTGTGACCACAAGCCTAATGGACTTGCAGAGTTAGGTGTCTCAGGATCCTACCTATAATATGGGAATCTTAAAGTTGGAGTATAGATACGTGGTAAAAACCCTTGCTTATCAGGGAGAAGATGTTGAGTTGGGAGTTTCCTCCCGATTGTGTGAGGCTGTTTTGGGTTGGGGATGTTTAGGATGAGTTTTCACCTTTATTTTTTTGATGTAGGTATTTTTCTTGTTTTCCTAGTGTGTAGAAATCACTCAGCTGGGTTCTAGATAGGTTTCAAAGGAAAGTGCTTCTGGTGTGGCAGTACATCTGTGAGAGGAGGGAGATTGAGGAGTCTCCCATGTTGCTTTCCTGTTGGACTTCCTCTGTGAAGATTGCATCTTAATAGGGGAGACAGATGTCTACTAAAGGACACTTTTAAAAAGACAAAATTGCAACATTCAAATACAAAATGAGCACATGAAAATTTTTTTCAACACATGGAGGAGCCACTATGAGGTTAGTATTCACTCAGAGGACGTTCAAAAAGTTAAATATGTGTAGGCAGCTTAACAAGGTCTGTTAGCATAAGATTACAGGTTGGATGAAAAATTGGTTTATGTCTCACCACGAAAAAACTTTTCGTTTTTTTTTCCATTTTACTTAAATTATTTATATCACTAATAGGAGAAAAATATTGATGTTAACACTAACTTAAGACCGTCTTTTAAAAAAGTGAAATAAGTTCTTGAAAAACAGTCCTTGGGTGGCTTTTGCTGTACTTCCACATTCTGGATTTTTTTTTTTTTTTTTTTCATAATGAGAGAATAATCAACTACATGATAAATCAAATAGTGATAAATGTTTAAAGAGAAAAGTAGGATAGAGCTCCAGGGGTTGGAAGTTGCTGTTTCCTATTAAGTTATCAGACTGGTACTCTGGGAGAATGAGAAATTCAAGGCAAGATCTGAAGGGAATGAGTCATGCAGATAAATGAGAGTACAACATTTCAGATACAGGACACAGTGTAAGAAAGTCTGGCTATGGAATAGTGATGCTGGTAGGGAGGATTGGGAAGGGATGTGGTTGGAGAGTATTTGGGTCCCATAGCATGTAGACCCCTAAAGGTTATGGCACAGACTTCAGATTTTACACTGAAAGAGAATAGGACTTACCCTGTCAGTTGAGGCAGAATAGATTGTATAAGGGAAAGAAGGGAGGAGCTTTTGTGATACTGAAGGCAAAAGGTGGTGATGACTAATTGGACAATTGAGATGGTAGACAATGTGATATGAAGTGCTTATGCTCTGAATGCTTGAAGGTAAAATGAAGAGTATTAGCCAATGGATTGTATGTGGGGTTTCAGAATAAGAGGGGTCTTAGATAAAGACGTGATCTCAATAACTAGAAGGATACAATTGCCTTTATTGAGATGGAGAATGTTAAAGGAAGAGAAGGTTTTGTGGGAGCTGAGGAAGAGTTTAGTTTTGATACCCCAAGTCTGCAATTTCCTTTAAGCACCTTAAAAATGTCAAGGAGATAATTGGATACAAATCTAGAATTCAATGGAGAGGTCCAGATAAACAGTTGTCATCATCCAAGTATTGACTACCTTGGAGTTGATTTGAGATTATAGAATGAGGGGGTATAGACTTCAGTCTGAACCCGGGGGCAGTCCAAGATTATCAGGTTGAGGAAGTATGTAAGTTTTCTATTGCTGCTGTAATAAACTACCACCAACTTAGTGAATTACAAAACCATAAATTTATTCTTTTATTTAGGAGGCCAGAAGTCTAAAATAAAAGTATTGTCAGAACTGTTAGAGGTTGTAGAGAAGATGGCTTCCTTCACTTGTCCAGTTTCTAGAGTCCACCTGCATTCTTTGTCTCTTAGTCCTTAAATCTTTCCAAATTCCTGTTTTTACTGTTACATTACTCCCAACTCTTATTCTCTTGCTTTCCTCTTAAAAGAATCATAGTTACTACATCAGGCCCATCATGATCATTAATTGGATCATACCTGAAAAGTCTATTTGTCGTATAAGTTAATGTACTCAGATTTGGAGAAAGAGAATACAGACATCTTGGAGGGGCCTCAATTAGCTAAGGGAATAGAAGAAGGGTTGGCCACAGGGTAATGTCATGGAAGCCTAGGGAAGAATGTGTTTCTGGGGGCGCCTGGGTGGCTCAGTCGGTTAAGCATCCAACTTCATCTCAGGTCATGAGTTCAAGCTCCATTTTGGGCTCTGTGCTGGTGCCTCAGAGCCTGGAGCCTGCTTTGGATTCTGTGTCTCCTTCTCTCTCTGCCCCTCCTCTTCTCATGTTCTGTCACAGTCTCTCAAAAATAAATGTTAAAAAAAAAAAATTAAAAAACCCTAATTATTAGCCTTGGCAGTGAGAGTCTACTGCTGTTGGAAGAGAGTGGTGAATATGAAAACCCGTATAGAATTTATTTACTAGAGAAAAGGAGGGCTTCTCCTTGGGGAAATTTCCATGAATATTGAGCAGAAAAATGGAGGGTGTGGCTGAAGGACATTATGGATTAAGAAATTTAGATGGATGGTACAATAGCATATTGGTATCTAATATGATTTAGTAAAAGGAGACAAAAAGTGATGCCATATTGAAAGGAGATTGGGATATAATGTCTTCATGGTTTTGGAGTTGACCTTGACAAGGAGGATGGATAGGTCACCCATGGGGACAGGAAAAAATACAGAGTGTGTGTGTGCACAGGTATAAGTAAATGTGGTAGGAGGATATAAAGTTTGTTTATTCTTGGTTTTTTATTGTCTTACTGTTATAGGAAGCAAATAATCAGCTGACGGGCAGGTGGGTGAGGTGTGAAGTCTTAAAGAAAGTTGGGAATACTAAATACTTACTTTTATTCTCTTCTATGTAGCCTAAAATACAAAAAATTGTCCTGAAAAAAAAAAGTTATATTTTTCCAGTGCTATTTCTGGGCATTCCTGGAAAAGTGATTAAAAACTTTTTTTTTTTTAAATAGTAATAAAAGAGGAGATCAGGTGCATTCATGGTGGAATGGCCATATGCAATGGAATATTACTCAGCCATAAAAAAAGAATGAAATCTTGCTATGTGCATTAATATGGAGGAGCTAGAGTATATTATGCTAAGTGAAATAAGTTAGAGAAATATAAATACCATATGATTTCACGCATAGGTGGAATTTAAGATGAACATAGAAGAAGGAAAAAAAAGAGAGGGAGGCAAACCACAAGGGACTTTCAACTATAGAGAACAAACAGGATTGCTGGTGGGGAGGTTGATGAGGGGTTGGGCTAAATGGGTGATGTGTATTAAGGGGAGGGCACTTGTGATGAATACTGGGTGTTATAGGTAAGTGATGAATCACTAAATTCTGAAAAAAAGTAAAAGACCTTGAATGGCTTAATCATTCATGTGGTTTTGAGATAGGGACTTTTACATTATTATTATTTTTTTCCTTTATCAAGGGTTTAACTTATGTCTTTGGAACTTGTGCAGAAAATACATACTCTTCCCTACATCTGGAGAGTTGAACAAAAATTGGGATGTTGGTAGTAAGGTCATGTGGGAGAAACACATCTTAATATGACACACACACACAAAAGTAGGAGATGTGAAGGTTGAGGTTATAGATGACATGGCTTATGAAATGGTACTGAGAGATCATAGGTGTCAAGATGGCATTATGTATATTGACTTGCTGGCCTGTTACTTCCCCTGTCCTTTCTGCTGTCTGCTCTCCTTCATACTTAACGTTCTTTATATTGTAGCTAATTCTGACCTTATTTCCTCACAAAGAAGATTTCTCCTTTCAGGAACTTGACTTTCTTCCTATCTTGCTATGTACCCTTTAGATAATGCCTAAATTATCACTTAGGGAAGTCTTTCCTATCTCCCCCACTCCCCTACCCTCAACCAGATTAGGCCAACTCCCTACAAGTTTCCTAGTGCCCTGTTTTGTTTTTCTTGCCCAGAATTAATATCAAAATGGAATAATTGGTAAGTTGTGCATAGCATGTCTAACTCCCCTGTTAGGCTGAGTTCTGTGTAGGCAGGATGGTATCTGAGTTCATAGCCACCTGACTGATACATTAGTCCCAAGTAAGTATTTGTTGAATGGAAAGAGTATCTAAGAGTGTATGTGCATGTAAGTACATGAAAAAAGGCCTATGTGCTGTTTTTTCCAGGCCACTTTGTCTAGTTATGAACGTTGTTTCCACTGTTGATTACCTCCATGTATAGATGTCACCTCCTAGGAATCCTTCACTGATAATGTCAGATATAATAACCTCCTCTATCATATTTCTTGATTCTGTTTTAGTTTTCCTTACTATATTTCACTAGTTTACATAATTGTATTTCTGGTAAGTATTCGTGGCTCCCTGATGATGCCATGTCTGTTCCATGAATGCATGGACTTTTTCTTTTAGCACCTGGAAGACTTGATGGTTTACCCTAGATTCTTAATACTGTCAAATGAGAGAATTTCATGCACATAGCTATTTATATGTAGATATTATGTTGACACTAATGTAAATTATGAGTTGAGCATGGGGAAAATATATGTGTACATATTTGTATGTTTAAAAATATTTCTGGAAACCTTTAAGAAATTAATATGAAAATATTAGAAATATTGGCAAATATTTGTGTCTAAAGTTGGTGACTGGCAGCATTTTTATAAGTGTGTGATTCTCAGTCTATATATCTAGACATCAGATAGTGACATCTTTTAGTAACTTGAAAAGATCACCGAAAGTTATGTTTTTGAAAATTTCATTGGTGCATGAAAATGCTCATGATTGGATATTAATGGAACAGGATATAAAGGTATATTGGCTACATATGGTACATATTTATGCTTATGTGTAAATGTATGAGTGCATAGAATTAAAAAAACTAGTTTTATCTGTGAATACTGAAATGTGTGTATGGGTTAGTATTAATTTAAAACTTAATTAAAACTTACAGGTATGAGATAGTTAAATACTTGGGATGCCTGTGTGGCTCAGTTGGTTCAGCACCTGACTTTGGCTCAGGTCATGATATCATGGTTCATGAGTTCTAGCCCTGTGTCAGCTGTGCTGACAGCTCAGATCCTGGAGCCTATTTCAAATTCTGTGTCTCCCTCTTCTCTGGCTCTCCCCAACTTGCTCTCCCTCTCCCTCTAAAAGATAAATAAACATTAAAAAAAAAGACAAATACTTAAGTATTTCATTATTACTTTTCCATGTAATTAGGTGTTTTCTCTTTGATTCTTATGGTCGAAAATCTATTTCTTAGGAGTATTTAATGACAAATTAGGTTGATAAAGGAAAAAAGAAAACCTGGTAACTTGAACAAAGAAATTCAGTAGTAAGTTATGCTATCTTTAGGTATATGATGAAAATCTCAGATTGGTCCAGAGAATTTTTATTGCACTGACAGCTGTGGAGCCCGCTCTGGATTCTCTGTCTCTCTCTGCCCCTCCCCTGCTCTCTGTCTCTCTCTCAAAATAAATAAATAAACACTTTTTAAAAAGGGCTTATTGGGGCGCCTGGGTGGCGCAGTCGGTTGGGCGTCCGACTTCAGCCAGGTCACGATCTCGCGGTCCATGAGTTCGAGCCCCGCGTCAGGCTCTGGGCTGATGGCTCAGAGCCTGGAGCCTGTTTCCGATTCTGTGTCTCCCTCTCTCTCTGCCCCTCCCCCGTTCATGCTCTGTCTCTCTCTGTCCCAAAAATAAATAAATGTTGAAAAAAAAAAAAAAGGGCTTATTTATCTTGAAAAGGTGAAAACACCTTTAAGAAAGTTCAATTTTAAAAATAATTCTTTTAAGGCTCTAAGTACAGGAATATAATGACCATAAAATTAGAGAATATAGCAGGAGTTCCCTTTTTTTTTAATACATATCTTGTGCATATACCCCATATGCATTAGAGAAAATAAGACCTGTATCTTGTATTAGTTGCTAATAAGTGTGGGCTTTAAATGCTAAATTGACAAGTAGCTTGTCAAGAAGACTGAATTTTACTAAGATTGTCTTTTCTTCGTGTCTACAAGCATTGCAGTTCTAAGAAGTTTGACTGCTATTTTCAGAGTAGAGTTTCCCATTCATTCTCCCTCACTTCTAGTGTGCTGAAGGAGGGGGACTTTGGTGGTTGTTGACTTAGGCCTGGACTGAATTAAGAGATGGTCAGGAAGAGCCTCAGAATGAAGAGTTTCAGAAGAAACCTCATATTACATGGGGTTTTGAAAAGGAAAAACCTTTTCCAAAAGGAAAGGGATAAGAAAAGGACATAAATTGTTTAACAAATGGAAAACTTAGGAAGGGATAGAAATTAAAAGATCCTCAAGAGGAGGAGTGTGTGAAAGGTGGAAGAAAATGGAAAGAAAAGGGAGTGAGAGGGAAAGGATCTAAAGATGAAGTGTTCGGAATTAGAAGGAACTGACTTCACTGAAAATTACTGCCATCCGTCAGTTTGCCTCATGACTGCTCACTATAAACCACAGTAGCAAGTTGCACATCTCAGTTACTAGTAAAACCACAATCTGTGTGGTATAGTACTCAAGATAAAGTAAATCTACAATCCTGGTGTATTTGGACAGTTAGCAAACATTGCCAGAGTTCTTCTCTTTGTCCTGTTTCTCCTGATTTTTATCTTTGATTGTCTCTTTCTCACGTCTTTTTTTCTTCTACCAATTCTTCTAGATAGGCTCATGTAAGCCTTGTCATTTTACTGGTCCCATTTGGGGAATCTTCGAAAGTGTTGGAAAAGTTACTCTGTGACCTTCTCTGGGACCTCCTTTGAGAAGATTAACCTCTTTACCCCCAGAAATTAATTTCTTAGGCATTAGCCTGAAACTGATTTGTCTTCCTTTCTTTATATGTGTGGAGACCAATGTATAAATGCTACATAAACTTGGTCTTTCCTGTATCTTCCTTTTATTTAGAACTGTTGAATGAAATTTTAATTGTTAAATATCTTGATTTAGCTCTTATCATCTTACATGTGGACTTGGGGGGTAGGGGAGAAATCTCTTGATGGTTTTCCTCCTGCCTTCCGTGTCCATGTTCATGAACATTTAACATCAGCAAGCACCCCAACGGTCTTTATAATGTGCAACTCTGTCCATGTTGGTCCACAGCCCTCGATGGCCCACAGCATGAAGTACCTGCTCCTTCACATGGCCTGCAATTATCTTTGATGGTTCAGAACTGCCTTCTATGGGTATCATGAGTTGTAGTTTTTCCACTGTATATGTACCTTTTATCTCACCATGTCTATTTTTGGTATATTCTTTCCAGTTTTCATTAAACAGAGAAAAGACTTCTAATTGGGGCTTCTGCTCAAACATCCTCTGCTCCTCCTTATTTATTGAACCTCCTGAATTCCTGATAGTTTCTGCACGTATTAAAACCATTGAAATTTGTCCCCTTGCACCCCAACACATTCGAACATTTAAAGTAGTATTTAACAGGTATTTAGAGGCACATTAAAGTGCAAGCTTCTTTGTTCCATTTTTTGTTTGGTTTTGAACCTTGATACATAGAATTGAGTTGATGATCCTTCTTGGTTTATAGTTTGCTGCTGCTGTTTACCTTTGCTAGCCACTGTTTTTTATTGTAAACTACTTTTTCTTTCCGTTTCCAATCTAAAATCTTATTCAAGATTCCAGAAGAAATTCTGTTAAATGATTTTCGTTTTAATAACTATATAGATTCTTAAAATGTATCCTGTTATGCTTTTAAAATTCACACAGAAGACGGTGACTTTTTATCAGCATTATTTAGGAAACTGTCCATGCTGAAGCATCCAAAACTTTTGTTTGATTATTTGATAACTTTCAGTCTTGCACCAACCACATTTTATTTATTGGTGTCTTCTGAGGGTGGACACCTACATTGCCTTCTACCACACAACAGAAATGAATGTTGGCATATGTCACTTTGTGGGCTTGGGTGCAAGAGTTTCTTTGAGGTATGTGTCGAGGATTACAATTAATTACCAGGTCATAAGGTAAATGCGTCCTTAGCTTCAGTAACCTATTACCAGATTGATTTCCAGAACAGCTGTGTGTGTTTGAGAACCTCCTAACAGAAGTGTGAGGACATGTTTCTAGTTTCAGCTGCATCTTCTGCAGTTTTAACCTTTTGTAACTTTCTAATTATTCTTGATTTGATAGGTATTCATCTCTGTTGCAACTTGATTTTATTTGATTTCTAGCGAGGGTAAACTTTTCTACGTAGTACATTTCTGTGCTTGTTATCTGAATGTTTATTAATACTTGTCAATCTTCATTTGGGTTTCTTGATTCTTAATTGCTTTGGTGGAGTTTCTTGTATAGCCTAGCTACTATTCCTTTCCTAGTTGTACACGTTACAAACATATTTTGCTAGTCTGTAATCTCTCAGTGTTCTTCATTGTGATGCAGCCAAATCTTGTGCATTTAAAGTTTTAAGAAATTTGTCCCTATGTTGTGGTTCTATTTCATTTTAGTTTGCTGTTTCAAACTTAAGTCTTTCTTTTTCTTATTTCTCAAAATAGAAGTCTCTGAGTACGGTTACAGAGAAACTCTACTCAGAGAAAAAAAAAAATATATATATATATTTATTTTATTTATTATTTATTTACATCCAAGTTAGTTCGCATATAGTGCAACAATGATTTCAGGAGTAGATTCCTTAATGCCCCTTACCCATTTAGCCCATCCCCCCTCCCACAACCCCTCCAGCAACCCTCTGTTCTCCATATTTAAGAGTCTCTTATGTTTTCTCCACCTCTCAGTTTTTATATTATTTTTGCTTCCCTTCCCCTATGTTCATCTGTTTTGTGTCTTAAAGTCCTGATATGAGTGAAGTCCTATATTTGTCTTTCTTGGACTAATTTTGCTTAGCATAATATCTTCTAGTTCCATCCATATAGTTGCAAATGGCCAGATTTCATTCCTTTGGATCACCGAGTAATACTCCATTGTGTACACATGCCACATTTTTTTAATCCATTCATCCATCAAAGGACTTTTGGGCTCTTTCCATACTTTGGCTATTATTGATAGTGCTGCTATAAACATTCGGGTGCATGTGCCCCTTCGAAACAGCATACCTCTGTCCCTTGGATAAATACCTAGTAGTGCAATTGCTGGGTCATAGGGTAGTTCTGTTTTTAATTTTTTGAGGATCCTCCACACTCTTTTCAGGAGTGGCTATACCAGTTTGCATTCCCACCAGCAGTGTGAAAGAGATCCTCTTTCTCTGCATCCTCACCAACATCTGTTGTTGCCTGAGTTGTTAATGTTAGCCATTCTGACAGGTGTGAGGTGGTATCTCATTGTAGTGTTCATTTGTATTTCCCTGATGATGAGTGATGTGGAGCATTTTTTCATGTGTTGGTTGGCCATCTGGATGTCTTCTTTGCAGAAGTGTCTGTTCATGTCTTTTGCCCATTTCTTCACTGGATTCTTTGTTTTTTGGCTGTTGAGTTTGATAAGTTCTTGATAGATTTTGGATTTTAACCCTTTATCTGATACGTTATTTGCAAATATCTTCTCCCATTCCTTCAGTTGCCTTTTAGTTTTGCTGATTGTTTCCTTCACTGTGCAGAAGTTTTTATTTTGATGAGGTCCCAATAGTTCACTTTTGCTTTGGTTTCCCTTGCCTCTGGAGACGTGTTGACTAAGAAGTTGGTGCGGCCAAGATCAAAGAGGTTTTTGCCTGCTTTCTCCTTGAGGATTTTGATGGCTTCCTGTCTTACATTTAGGTCTTTCATCCATTTTGAGTTTATTTTTGTGTATGGTGTAAGAAAGTGGTCCAGGTTCATTTTTATGCCTGTCACTGTCCAGTTTCCCCAGCACAGTTTGCATACTCTTTATTCCATTGGATATTCTTTCCTGCTTGGTCAAAGATTAGTTTGCCATACATTTGTGGGTCCATTTCTGGGTTCCCTATTCTGTTCCATTGATCTGAGTGTCTGTTTTTGTGCCACATACTTAAGTCTTTGATCTCTTGTGAGGTGATTTAAAAATACTCTGTGATAATGGACTACAGCTTTTGTCATCCTTATAGAGTGAGCTAGTTTGTCCAACCTCACTTAGTAAATAACTTATTTTTGTTTTTTGAACTTGAGAAACTGCCTCTTTTATATTGTAAATTATCTATATATAGATATATTTAGATAGGTAGATATACACATATATATATATATTCATATATATGTGTGTGTGTATTTCTGAGTTCTTTATGTACTAATAAATGCTTTCTTGTGAACTACCATATTGTTTTAAATTTTACTTTTAAACTGGTCTTTTCCTGCATAGGATCTCTAACAGAGCCTTAGACTAGGCTTAACTGCTGTGTAAGGGGATGCATTACTAACCTGGCTGCTGCTTCACAAACATAGCTGGCCACGTTATCACATGGGACATGACCTGACATGCTTATACAAAACTGTCGGTGTTCTTCCTGACAGTGGACTATCTAGGAGACAATTTATCTCTCCAGCTTCTTCTGGGTTACAGTTAATCCTACAGGGATTGAACTCCTGGTTGTACCACCTAGTTCATTCATTCAGTCCCAAGGGAGGGCAGATCCCATGACTCATACCATAATACCATAACTCTGTCCAGAGGTAGCTATAGGGACAAATTGGAGATTCTGGTTTGTGGCCTCTGATAGAGGACCATGTGGCTCCCTATGTAGTTAGTTACTTTGGTGACCTAGGACTGTGAGACTAAGAGAATCTGAGGCAAGGTGTAGGATGGGACTGATGAATTATCTGTTGACGTTTATTACTTTTAAATAACTTTGAAACTTAAAGTTTCCACCAATTATATGTTTTTATTGGAATTCTTGGAAGTTGTGCATCAGTTTACAGACCAAATTGATGGCTTTAAACAGTAGTCTGTTGCACTCGTGAACATAATGTAGCTCATTCAGATCTTTTATGTTGTTTGAAGGCTTTTTACTTTGCTATATATCATGTATTCCTTATAAGTAATTTCATAGTTTATTACAGCTAATGGATATATAATCCATCTTCTTTTGTACTTTCTAATTTTTATTTGCTATTGGGCATTAAGTTTCCCCATACTCCCTTTTGGTAGATTGAGCTTATAATAGACAGTTTTATTGACCTCTGGTTTTAAATTTGTAAAGTCTTCTAAAGTGTTTTACATAAATGATATTATTTGCAAGTGATGACAAATAGGTCTTTCTCCTTTGAATCCTTAATTTTGTTGTGCCTTTTGCCAGGATCACTGGTGTTATGTTGTAGGACAGCAAAGAAAATGGAGTTAAGTTTTTCTGGATTTTATCATTAAATGGACTCTTAAATAAAATCTTTGCTCTACGTTTTTTGTTTGAAAGGCTTTAACAGATTAATTCTTTTCCAAGATGGCTTATTTCTTTAAAAATTTCAGAAAAAGGTTATTATGCTTTTTGAGAAAATTTTTCTCTATGTAGTGAGATCATCTTGTGACTTCTCTCAGTCTTGCTAATATGGTGAATTTACATAATAGACGTACTGATTTTGAGTTGTCTTTATGATTTGGGGATGAACAATACTTAATAGTATTTTTTATATTATTGGACTTAGCTACTTGGTATTTTATGTGGAATTGTTTTTCTTTTTATAAGTGAAATTGTTGTATGTTTCTTGTGCTGTCATTATTTGATTTTTCAAAGTTTATTTATTTATTTTGAGAGGGGTGGAGAGGGAGAGAATTCCAGCCTCATGAACCATGAGATCATGACCTGAGCTGAAACCAAGATCGGGCCACTTAACCAACTGAGCCACCCAGCCTGCCCTGTCTTTCTATTTTATTTTATTTTATTTTATTTTATTTTATTTTATTTTATTTTATTTTATTTTATTTTATTTTATTATTTTTTACTTTATGTATTAATTTTTTAATATGAAATTTATTGTCAAATTGGTTTCCGTATAACACCCAGTGCTCATCCCAACAGGTGCCCTCCTCAATGCCCATCACACACTTTCCCCTCCCTCCCAACTGCATCAACCCTCAGTTTAGTCTGTTTTTAAGAGTCTCTTATGGTTTGCCTCCCTCCCTCTCTAACTTTTTTTCCCCCTTCCCCTCCCCCATGGGTTTCTCTTAAGTTTCTCAGGATCCACATAAGAGTGAAAACATATGGTATCTGTCTTTCTCTGTATGGCTTATTTCACTTAGCATAATACTCTCCAGTTCCATCCACGTTGCTACAAAAGGCCATATTTCATTCTTTCTCATTGCCAAGTAGTATTCCATTGTATATATAAACCACAATTTCTTTATCCATTCATCAGTTGATGGACATTTAGGCTCTTTCCATAATTTGGCTATTGTTGAGAGTGCTGCTATAAACATTGGGGTACAAGTGCCCCTATGGATCAGCACTCCTTTATCCCTTGGGTAAATTCCTAGCAGTGCTATTGCTGGGTCATAGGGTAGATCTATTTTTAATTTTTTGAGGAACCGCCACACAGTTTTCCAGAGCGGCTGCACCAATTTGCATTCCCACCAACAGTGCAAGAGGGTTCCCGTTTCTCCACATCCTCTCTAGCATCTATAGTCTCCTGATTTGTTTATCTTAGCCACTCTGACTGGCATGAGGTGATGTCCCAGTGTGGTTTTGATTTGTATTTCCCTGATGATGAGTGACGTTTAACATCTTTTCATGTGCCTGTTGGCCATCTGGATGTCTTCTTTAGAGAAGTGTCTATTCATGTCTTCTGCCCATTTCTTCATTGGATTATTTGTTTTTCAGGTGTGGAGTTTGGTGAGTTCTTTATAGATATTGGATTTTAACCCTTTATCTGATATGCCATTTGCAAATATCTTTCCTATTCCGTTGGTTGCCTTTTAGTTTTGTTGATTGTTTCCTTTGCAGTGAAGAAGCTTTTTATCTTGATGAGGTCCCAATAGTTCATTTTTGCTTTTAATTCCCTTGCCTTTGGGGATGTGTCAAGTAAGAAATAGTTGCGGCTGAGGTCAGAAAGGTCTTTTCCTGCTTTCTCCTCTAGGGTTTTGATGGTTTCCTGTCTCACATTCAGGTCCTTCATCCATTTTGAGTTTATTTTTGTGAATGGTGTAAGAAAGTGGTGTAGTTTCATTCTTCTGCATGTTCTTATCCAGTTCTCCAAGCACCATTTATTAAAGAGACTGTCTTTTTTCCATTGGATATTCTTTCCTGCTTTGTCAAAGATGAGTTGGCCATACTTTTGTGGGTCTAGTTCTGGGGTTTCTTTTCTATTCCATTGGTCTATGTGTCTGGTTTTGTGCCAATACCATGCTGTTTTGATGATGACAGCTTTGTAGTAGAGGCTAAAGTCTGGGACTGTGATACCTCCCTCTTTAGTCGTCTTCTTTAATATTACTTTGGCTATTCAGGGTCTTGTGTGGTTCCATACAAATTTTAGGATTGCTTGTTCTAGCTTTGAGAAGAATGTTGGTGCAATTTTGATTGGGATTGCATTGAATGTGTAGATTGCTTTGGGTAGTATTGACATTTTAACAATATTCCTTCCAATCCAGGGGCACGGAATGTTTTTCCATTTCTTTGTATCTTCTTCAATTTCCTTCATAAGCTTTCTATAGTTTTAAGCATACAGATCTTTTACATTTTTGGTTAGGTTTATCCTAGGTATTTTATGCTTCTTGGTGCAATTGTGAATGGGATCAGTTTCTTTATTTGTCTTTCTTTTGCTTCATTATTAGTGTATGAGAATGTAACTATCTCAAGAAACAAGAAAAATCCCAAATATAAAATCTAACAGCACACCTAAAGGATAAACAAGCAGAACAGCAAGGCCACCCCAAACCCAGCAGAAGAAGAGAAATAATAAAGATCAGAGGAGAAATAAACTATATAGAATCTAAAAACAAACAAACAAAAAAACAGTAGAGCAGATCAATGAAACCAAGAGTTGGTTTTTTGAAAAAATAAACAAAATTGATAAACCTCTAGCCAGGCTTCTCAGAAGAAAAGGGAGATGACCCAAATAGATCAAATCATGAATGAAAATGGAACTATTAAAACCAATCCGTCAGAAATACAAACAATTATCAGGAATACTATGAAAAATTATATGCCAACAAACTGGACAACCTGAAAGAAATGGACAAATTCCTAAGCACCCACACACTTCCAAAACTCAAACAGGAAGAAATAGAAGAAATGAATCAGTGAAGAAATTGAATCAGTTATAAAAAATCTCCCAAAAAATAAGAGTCCAGGACCAGATGGCTTCCCTGGGGGAATTCTACCAGACATTTGAAGCAGAGATAATACCTATCCTTCTCAATCTGTTCCAAAGAAATAGAAAGGGGAGGAAAACTTCCAGACTCATTCTATGAAGCCAGTATTACTTTGATTCCTAAACCAGACAGAGACCCAGCAAAAAAAAAGAGAACTACAGCGAATATCCCTGATGAGTATGGATGCAAAAATTCCCAATAAGATACTAGCAAATCGAATTCAACAGCATATAAAAAGAATTCTTCACTATGATCAAGTGGTATTCATTTCTGGGCTGCAGGGTTGGTTCAGTATTCGAAAATCAATCATTGTGATACATGACGTTAATAAAAGATAAGAGCCATATGATCCTGTCAATCAATGCAGAAAAAACATTTGACAAAATTCAGCATCCTTTCTTAATAAAAACCCTCGAGAAAGTTGGGATAGAAGGAACATACTTAAACATCATAAAAGCCATTTATGAAAAGCCCACTGCTAATATCATCCTCAATGATGATAGCATTAGCTATCTATTAGCTAATCAGTTAGCAACTGAGAGCTTTCTCCCTGAGATCAGAAACACGACAGGGATGTCCACTTTCACTGCTGTTGTTTAACATAGTGTTGGAAGTTCTGGCATCAGCAATCAGACAACAAAAGGAAATCAAAGGCATCAAAATTGGCAAAGATGAAGTCAAGCTTTCTCTTTTTGCAGATTGACATGATATTATACATGGAAAACTCGATAGACTCCACCAAAAGTCTACTAGAACTGATACATGAATTCAGCAAAGTCGCAGGATACAAAATTAATGTCCTTATTTGATTTTAATAGCAGCACTATATTTCATGAGGTAGGTCATTTTTCCTCATTTAATCTCTGGAACATTGTTTATAAGAAGCATGTTGAGCTTCAAATTCTGTTGGAACTTCCTAGTAAAACTGCCTAAGCCTGGATATTTTCTTAGGGGGCAATAAGGGTAGGAAAATAGCTTTTTGGTGGCTGTTGAGTTACCATTATAATTTCTGTAATGATGATTGAATTACCTATGTTTTTTTGAGCTATTTTTGACAAATTTTTAGAAATTAACCAACTTCCTTGGTATGATCACTTGTTGGTATATTAATTAAAAATCTATAGGAGGCCATTTGTTTACAAAGTATATATTTTCTTTGAAGATGTGTTGCTATTCAAGTCCTATGCCCATTAACAAAAATAGGTTGGTTTTTCATTATTAAGTTTTCAGAGTTCTTAATATACCCTGGATATGAACCCCTTACCAGATAAATAACTTGCAAATTATGTCTTTTATCTCAGGGATTGCCTTTTCACTCTGATATTGTCCTCTCATATATGAAAGTTTAAGTTTGATATGGCCTCATTTATTTCTAATTTTGTTGTCTGTCCTTTTGGTGTTACATTCAGTAAATCACGGCCAAAGTGAACACCATAAAGCTTTCCTCTACATTTTCTTTTAAAAAAAAATTTTGTAAAATATTTATTCTTGAGAGAGAGACAGAGACAGAGTGTGAGTGGGGGAGGGTCAGAGAGAGAGAGGGAGACACAGAATCTGAAGCAGGCTCCAGGCTCTGAGCTGTCAGCACAGAGTCCGACACGGGGCTCGAACTCACAAACTTTGAGATCATCACCTGAGCTGAAGTCGGACGCTCAACTGACTGAGCCACCCAGTTGCCCCTCCTCTACATTTTCTTAAGAGTTTTATAATTTTTATTCTTAGAGGTAGGTGTTTGTTTTATTTTGAGTTTTTTATATGATGTTAAATAAAACCCAACTTGATTATTTTGCATCTGGATATCGAGTTTTCCCAGTGTCATTTGTTGAAAGATTGTCCTTTGCCATTGAATGTTTTTTGCATCCTTGTAAAAAATGAACTATGTAAGCAGGGGTTTATTTCTGGGCACTCTGTTGTATTCCACTGGTATATATGTCTTTATGCCAGGACTGTATGAGTTGGTCACTGTAGTTTCCCAGTAAGCTTTGAAATCAAGAAGTGTGAGATGTCCAACTTTTTTTAGTTAAAGATTGTTTTGGCTATTCAGAGTGAGAAAGTGCTAACATTATAGACATTAACAATTTCTCTTTGTTCTTCTGTCTTCATTATCTAGCATAGTGCCTCAAACCTAGTAGATGTTTAATACTTATTAATGTGAGAATTGAAAAAAAATGGGAGTTTTTTATAGTATAAGATTCGGAATGTTCTTACAGAATAGTGAATTTCTTTTCCTTCAATACTATGGGGTAGAAAATTGGACTTAACTGTAGAAACTTGAAAGAATGATACTAACAAATTTTTTCTTACTCTTCATTAGTTCACAGTTGTTCTTTAAGAAGTGTGTCTGAAGATAAGAATATCTGTTTTTACCTGTGTTGTGGAGTTTTTGAAAAAGTAGCATAGATGGAGTCCACTTGCAAGTGTCAGTAAGAATAACAACAACAAAAAAAGAGGCAGAGGACTCAGGTCAGAGGACATCAGAGGATGGCAGAGGACATCCGATAAAAGGATGATTGGTACATTGTTCCTGTTCAGCTAGGTATGGGTTCATCTAGAGTCACATAATGAAATACATTTCAGTCACATTTAGTCCTTCAACCTATTATGTTAACTTGTGTAGTATGAGCATTAACATCCGGATGGTAGCGTAGCAGTTGGTAGCCAAAACAAAACCGACTTCTTAAACAGATCTAAGAACTTTGAGTCCTATTTGAGGCTCTTAAGTAAAAACTTAAGAAAAATTAGGCTTAATAAATTCATTTTTGTGTATATCTGAATTACATAATATTCATCCATGGCAGGTATCCATATGCTGGTTTTGTTAAGTTGGGAATTCTCCTCCTCCTCTTCCTTTTTAATTTTTTTTTTTTTTTTATTTTGGTTAAATTTATCAAAGGAGCAAGAGTGAGACTTTGAACGCTGAAGTGAAACAGAAGCCATTTTTCTCCTAAGGTCTTTGTGCTTTCAGACTAGGTGACGGACAGACAAATGGTGCCTTGCGGGTTCCAACCTGTCCTTCCCATCATGTTCCGCCATCTAACTGATCCTAATGATGGCTAGTCATCATTACTGTTTTACCATAACCAGCCTTGGTTCATCACTGGGCTGGGGACCCACTGAGGCAGGAACTATACGAGGGCAACTATTATTCACAGATCTCAGCATAACTTTGTCCTCAAAGTCCCCCTTAGGTGTCTGGGTAGGTTTGGCTTGTCAGACTGATGAATCAATGATGACTCTTCTGATCCTTCAACGCATCCTTTATTCTGCTCCTTCCCTAGTAATTCTGACAATTGTGTGAGGTCTGATTCCTGTGTGACAAGGAATTAGATCACTTAGAGTAGCCCTGCTCCCCAGACCGATAAATCCTGTATAGTCAGCTCTTACTGAGTTGTGAGCACTGCTAAATTTTCTTACTTTGTTTACAAAAGAATACATTTTGGAAGACACACAATTCTTGCATAAAAATATTCTGTGGTGTTTGGTGCCAATGTTACTTGATTTTGTAATACAGCTTTCTTATTGTTTCACAAAGTATTACCACAAGAACTAGAAGGAAAGTTTTGCTTTTAAGTGGTTCCCACAGGATTGTGGTTTATTGGTCTGCTGCCTAGAACTTTAAAGTCCTATATAATGACATAAAAAAAAATTGCTAACTATATAATATTAAAGCTGGCATGTTTAGGAACTACCTTTGTTGTAGAGAATACCCCGATCCGAGTTAATTTTGTGTAATCTATCCCTCCAAACTACATGTCTCTTAACATGTATTTAAATATTATGTATTTTAACACATAAGAATATTGACATGTCATTTCCAAGTTTGCTGCATTTTGTGGACAGGATTTTTTTTGAGCCTTGACATTGTGAGCTATAAATGTGATTTTGGCATTTATCTGGTCCATTTGAGGATACCATTTCATATGCTTTAGAGTAAATTCAATTTTGTTGGAGGTCTAGTGGAAATCTGTTTTTTCCCCTGAGAACATCTTGGATAAGGGTTTGTCAGTGACACTTAGGTGTACCGTTGAATGCCAACATGGCCATGTTTGATAAAACCTCACAGTAAGTAGTCTGAAACATTAAATGAGTGGAAGTTCTCTGCTCAAAGTATTCTCTAGATTCTAAATCAAATCATCATCCACAGCTTTTGACTTCTACTGATGACACAATAGCTCGAATGGCCGACTTTGAAGTAGATAAAAAATAAAAGTTATGCCACCTATATGTATTAAGACAGAAACAAATACAGAGATGATCTATTTATGTTATATATATCTGTGTAATAGATCTATGGTGAAGGCAGTAAAGACCAACTAAAAGTAGGCAGAAAATGAAAGAGATTCAGTCTCCGACGGGAATCAACAGTGGATAAAACCCACATTTACATGAGATGCCACTTAATTTGTCTCTCATGTCTAAATCTACTTGTCACTGCTGTCTTGCTAGATCCTGTGGACATCTCTCTGTTGCCAGGAAAATTTTAGTTTGCTCAGTGGAGGGTGCTGAAGGGATAGTGCGGGAGGAAGGGGTTTTTCCTCCTGGTTGTGGTATGCTTGCATTCCTGCCGGGTCCACAGCTGCCATTAGCATGGGTGTGCAGCGCGGAGTGTTGTTTATTCTCTAGCAAGTTTTTGATGGCAGTTCTGGCCCCCCATTCCCTGCCAGGCAGCTTTTGTTTGCTGACACCCTAGTGAAGGTTTTCATGTTGGCCAGTCCCAGCCTGCGGTTCTGTGCCTGCTAGCCTTAGTTCCCTGGCACAGTAGAAGGCTCCAGCTTGTTGGTCCCTGTGTGCAGTACCCTGTTTAGCTGCCTTGAGTTCTTGGCCATATATCATAGCCCATGGTTTCTGACATCCCAGCCTTGGCCTGCTGATGGTGCACCATCTCTGGACCAGGTCAGGCTGCTAAACTTCTTGACCATCCAATGGGCTACAGCCAGGCCTTTTCATTTATTATTATTTTTTTTAATTTTAATTTTTTAAATGTTTATTTTGAGACAGTGAGTGAATACATGCAGTCACGGGAGGGGCAGAGAGATGGGGAGAGAGAATCCCAAGCAGGTTCAGCGCTGTCAGCTCAGAGCGTGTTGCAGGACTCCATCTCACCACCAGAGCCCAAATCAGGAGCTCAGATGCTTAACCAACTGAGCCATCCAGGCACCACAGCCAGACCTTTTTAAAGGTCTAAGCTCTCAATTTCAGCTGTGGAGAGGGGGGCCTCTTTTTTCTAAGTTTGTTCCTTTCTTGGGTATATTTCCTCAGACTTTTTAGAGTTTTACTCATTGTCAGATAGGCGATAATGGCATTGTCAGAGCCTGTGGGGCCTGGGTAGTCAGCTGGCCAGCCGAGCTGAGAGAAGATGCTGGGACAGTGGCAGCAGGTGTATTGGATATCAAGAAAATTGGAGATGAGTACTTTACATTCATCACTGAGTGTAAAGACCCCAAGGCCTGTACCATTCTCCTCCATGGGGCCAGCAAAGAGAATCTCTCAGAAGTGAAATGCAACCTCCAGAATGCCATGCAAGTATGTCCCCATGTCCTTCTGGACCCCCAGATGATTCCAGGAGGTGGGGCCTCTGAAATAGCTGTGGCCCATGTTTTGACAGAAAAGTCCAAGGCTGTGACTGGTGTGCAACAATGGCCATACAGGCCATAGGCTGTTGTCCAGGCCTTAGAGGTCATTCTTCGTACCCTTATCCAGAACTATGAGGCCAGCACCATCTATCTGTCTGCTTACTTTCCTTTGGGCCAAGTACACCCAGAAAGCTTTGAAACCAGTACCTTGGTGGACATGAAAGAGGTGGGCATCTGGGCGCCCCTGGCTGTCAAGCTGCAAACATAAAAGACAGCAGTTCTGCTACTGGGGATTGAGGACTTCATCTCCAACCACAAAAAAAAAAAAAAAAAAAAAAAAAAAAAAAGGGTGATGACCATAGCAAGGCGGGCTTCCACTGCTGTTCCACTGCTGGCCAGGAGTGAGTGGTGGGCAAGGCGACCTCAGTGTACAGAGCCAGCAGAGGCTCCCTCTTCCTTGAGCTAGACTCTCAGGGACGCTGTGGATGTCTTTGTTTGGAAGGGATCAGATTGAGGGGTGGCCCCAGCCCCTTTCTGTCTGAGCTCAGTTTGCAAAAGGCAAACAGGTCTTGAAAGAAAATATATAGTTTGTAAACCAATGGCTTCCTATAGATTTTAAATTAATATGCCAACCTGTGATGATATAAAGGAAATTGGTCAATTTCTAAAAAAAAATGTGTCAAAAATAGCTCAAAGGAGAAAACCTAGATAATTCAATAACCATTACAGAAATTATGTTAATTCAACAGCTACCAAAAAGCTATCTTCCTAACCTATTGCCCCCTAAAAAAAATCTCCAGGCTTAGGCAGTTTTAGTAGGAAGTTCTAACAGAATTTGAACATTCAACATGCTTCTTATACACACCGTTCCAGAGAATTAGGAAAAATGACCTACTTCATGAAATATAGTGTTGGTATTAAAATCAAATAAGGACAGGGGTGCCTGGGTGGTGTCACATGAGAGTTTTCTTTATTGTAAGCTTGCTACTTAGTTTGCTTCTGATGATTAAATCCAAGTCATTAAAAAAAAAAAAAAAGACCTTTAAAGAGAGGTTTAAACCTTTCTTGTTCAAATTATGTGTAGTGTACAAGTCCTTACTGAAGAGTGAACAATATCATTTTACTTGTTTATCTTGAGGCCACTTCCCCATTCCTGTAGTGGCAAGGAAGAAAGCTACGATTTTTGTCCTGAGAAGCCACAGTCTAGAACACGGGACTCCCAGGGCAGTTGGGATGGCTACAGAACAGTTGGGGCATATGTGATTATAACATCTTGAAGGCTTTGCTAACTCCTGAACTGTACAGTATGGGGCAGTGCTCCAAGGCAGTGTGAAGACATCAACTGAAAGGCTGAAAGACAACCAGAGACTGAAGCAGGTACTCACACCCAAGGAAACAGAGTTGAGGGTTGGAATCCTGTCATGTTAAAAGTAGTGAGTAAACACCTTTGGATTTTCATTAATAATCCAGAAGGACCACATCTTAAGAGTAGAGACCGCTTACAGGCAACAGTCACCTCTCTTCAGAGAAAGAAGAAAGACTCGTCTGTAACACGTATCTACAGTGTCCACTCAGTTGAAAGTTATTATATGTTAAAAAAAAAAAAAAGTAAAGGTGATTTATATTAAGAAAATGAGTCAATAGAAAAAAAAAAACCCAGATGTTGGAAACAGTAGTGTTTCAAAATAAGAATATTGAAAAAAATGTTGAATATACAAGAAAACATTGACTTAATAGATGAGACCTGATGAATTTCAAGACAAATACAGAAAATATAAAAAAAAAAATACAATGAAAACTGAGAACTGAAAAAACATCCAGGATAAAAAAAAATATTGAAATCTATTGGCTGTGATCAACAGTGAATTGAAGAATGTGGTGAACTTGAAAATAGACTATGTTCTATGAGTCTAAGGGGGAAGTGGCCAGTCTTGTTAGGTTCCAGGTCTGTGCCTAGGCCCTATCTCTTTTCTTTTACTATGTAGGTCGGAGTAGTTAGAAGACAGCCAGTAGAAAACAGATTGCCTTCCTCAAAGAATTTGAGGCTGTTTATCTCACAATCATTCTATTTTAAGAGTAACACATGGGGAAGATAGCTGAATTTCTGCTAGTTTCAGCAACTTACTCTTAGACTTCTTGGAGTCTTTGTTTTTTCTTGTCCATGAAAGGGGATAGTACAGTGTTGGCTGGATTGAGAAAGAAATGTCTCTAAATAGTATACAATTAAAGTTACATATTATGAACAATTCTATTGTTCTTCATTTCAATCACTTCAGTCCCTGGTAACATTTATATGTAAATGTGGTTAATTATATGAACTTTTTTCTTTGTTTCATCATTTTGAGATAGATTTGTAAGTAATGTAGAATTGTGTGAAACTTTTTCCTATTTCCAGTAATGTTTTATTATTGAGCATAAATAGGGTATATAAGTTGTTGAACCAGCTACGTATTGCCATTATAACTTAAATCAGGAATTTTGATCTAAGGCTATATGTTATGTAATAAAAAAAATAATAGAGGCAGTAGTAGGGTACTATACTTGATACTGTAGTAATAAATGAACTTCCACTTTGAGCAGGTACTGACTTAAAGCCACTGTTCTGGTCAGTATTCCCTTTGAGGGGCTTGCCTGTCTTGACAGAAAGGCCTCCTAATATACTACCTTTCTTAAGCCTGTTCGCCTTCCCAGTGATGGAAGAAGTTAAGAATAGTGATTACATTGGGACCCCAAAATACCCTACTTTTATTTCTAGTTCCGTGAACTTGAACAGTAATGAGCACGATCTTAAATATTTCTGGGCCTATATTCACCCCTGTACCTGAAAGTCTAAAATTTTTTTGCCCCTCATTTTATGGTTCAGAAACAGGTAAAGAGTTGGGTGTGGCAATGATTACCTCTGAGTAGAGGTTGACAGGATACTCAATGGTCATTTGGTTGGTGATATAAGCCTAAGTAAGCATGAGATATTAATGCAGCTGAGACTGAGCCGATGGAATGATGCCCTCAAAGCATATAAGAGGTTGCAGTAGTGAAGACATTGGCCAGGTGAATCACGACAAGGGCATTTCAAGTTGGGTTAGAAAATAAACAGTTGGCTTGAAAGAGATTTCATACTTCATTTCAAACTGTTAACTTCAAAAGATTAATTTCAGTGATAGAAATACTGGCCTCAGTTTGCAGCATTCCAGTAACGACTGATCTTTTAGCTTACACAATTAAAACCGATTTGGCCACATATTTCTATTCATTGTTAGATTTCTTACTTTAAAATACATGGTACTTAAATAATAAAATGCAGTATTCATTGAACAAAAGTAAATGCCTATCACTTAATATAGAACCACTTGCCCTTTTGATTTCAGTTGTCTTTTTGGTGTCTGTTGTGCCTAAGTGTCTGTTTTAAGCAGCAGGTATTTTCAGCTGCTGTTCACTGCTCGGTTGGTTGGGAGTTTATATAGAGGAGGATTGACCAAGGAGGAGTGTACATGTTTCTTTTAAGATTATTATAGATCATCAGTTGAAACTGATGGAAAATGTCTTCTTCTGCCTCACCTTAGAATACACTTAATTTGTTAAATTAACATGGAACTACCCATTCATGCAAAGGGAAAGGCAGACTACTAGTTCAGATGATCCACTCTATGGAAGGCAGAATAAATAGTATGTGATAGATTCCTATTTTATAATTAAGAGGTTAAGGTACTTGGACAGTATCTATCTGTTAAATGACAAAAACAAGATCAAAATTGTGGTATCATTACAATACCTGTTAGGTTTCCTGAAATTGATTGTTACAACAATGGCATGCTTTATTCTAGTACATCTTGATGATACTCACTTGTAAAAAGTATAATTACTTATACAAATATTTTTTCAATAAGATTTGGCAACACAGAATGAAAAGACTGGAGTATTTCCTTACCTACTTCATTGGAAGTATATTCAGTACAGTTTTTATTAGCATATTGTCTTTCTTTTTATCTCTGGTTTTCATCTTTTTGGTTTAACTTGTGGGTTAGTCTTGATGTTGAATATGTTTTTTTTATATATATGCCCGAGGGGAATAAGTGTATTTGAAATGGAATAAAATAGGATGACTAACTCCATTATTTTCTGATCGAGTTCAGTGAAGGAGGTTCAGGAAACATCCTACTTAATTGCGTTTAACGATTCTAAATTCCTTTCTTGGAAACACACCTTTTTCTTAGCCATAGTAGTCTGTAGGGTAATGAGAAAACTGCCAGGAAAAATGTTTTATCCTGTAATTCTAAAAATAACTAAAACTTGTAAAATGCTTTGGTCAGGCTTTTTTTTTCTTCTTAAGGTAATCAGAAGTTTCTTTGTAAGTTAAATGTCCAAAGCCTTCCTTAATCTGATGAAGATAGGTTGCAACATGGGTGCAGTCTGTGTGTTCCCTACCACAAAATACTAAATGGAGTTAAGAGTATCAGGAAGTTACACTTTTCCCCTTTCATTAGAAGTAGGTTAGCCTACTTACTGCAAACTTGATTTTGATGTATTTTGGAATGCATAAATGCCCTTTGTTTTCAACCCTATTCTAAATCATGTTAGATCCTGTCCTAGTGGGATATAAAGCAGTGTAATATGTGGGGGGGGGGGGGGGGGGGGTGGATCCTTAAAATGCAGCACTGAACATACAGTTAAATAAACTTAATTTTTTTTTATTTTTACCATGGCTTTATTCATTAAGATGAAGGAATTTATTAATTTATTAAATTAAGTTTTAATTCTAAAAGGAACATCTTTTCTTTAATAAGTTCTTTTTGAAGAGGGGTTACCACTGTCAAATTGTGTACTTAAAATGTCTTCTTGTTTTCATGAACACATTGTGGTAAAAGTTTCATTTAATTAAAAAAAAATTATTCTATTGGAGGGGGGTTGGGCTAAATGGGTAAGGGGCACTAACGAATCTACTCCTGAAATCATTGTTGCACTATATGCTAACTAATTTGGATGTAAATTTTAAAAAATAAAAAAATAAATTATTCTAATCAAATGACAATGATCAATAGTATAATTATATATACTTTCTCCCCCTGGTGTAGCTTGCTTCTTGCTCTATTTTTTGGAAGATAAAATAGTGATATTATTTAAAGTGGTATTAAGATTTGGTAGGACTCTGTTTAGTTTGCACCCAGGTAAAGTGAATCCTGAGATTCACTCAACAACAAAAACAAATCAGGAAACCCCAATTAGAGTTCTTACTTTATCTTTTGTAATTCACATCTGAAAATCCTAGACTAGCCACAGGCCAAGAATCTATGTGTTGATTGATGCTGTTGTTAGTAGACTGAAGCTAATGATGAGAAAGGTGGCTATCACAGTAATAAAAAGCCACAGAACTTTGAAATTGCATTTGTTGGGTTTGAACATTGGTTCTTAACCTGTCCGTCTGTTTCATGACCTCATTTTCTTAATGGTTACATAGGTATGTCTTTAAGCCCTATCTCAAAAGGTCAGTGAGAACTTTGGATGAAATATGAAATTTTCTAGTTCAGTGCTTGGTATTAGAAGTGTTTGTCACCTGTTACAGATATCCCCCAAACTCACAGGATGAAACAACAATTGTTTACTCTTGTTTGTGGATTGCCTGGGAGTTGGTTGATCCAGGTTGGGCTTGACTGGCTTGTGGTATGTGGTTCCTTGCGTGAGGGCTATGCTCAGGTTTGCTCTCTGTGTGTTTCTTGAGCCCACACTGAAGGGCCAGCAGCTATCTTGGAGAACTTCTTACAGTAATGGCAGAAATTAGAAGACAAGTGGAAAACTCTGATTCTTCATAAGTGATATGCATGTGCCTACCACATTGACACATTCGCTTTCATTCCATTGGACAAATCAAGCCATGTGACCAATCCCAACATCACTTTAATGAGCAGGTACACTTCACATTTGTGATGGTGGCAAGAAAATGCGTATATCATTCTACAGGGTAATGAAAAAATTATGATCAGTACTCAAATCATCAGTAGTAAACAAATAGATGTTTCTGTTTTGCCTTTAAAAAATATTAACTTTTTTTTCCTTTTTCTTCTTACCATGTACTTTCTGACATGAACAAAGTAGGTATTGAACCTGTAACATTATTGAGGTATTAACAGCTTTACAAACCTGACTGGTCATATATCATTTTCTCTGCTGACACAAGTGCTTTTTCTCATGCTCTGGTTTAATTTCATCCTGTAGATCACAGCTTAAATATCAACTCCCTATGAACCCTTCCTGTCTATTTTTCTCCTTCTTTCTAATTCCCTTTTTAATTTCCTTTGTAGTACTTAGTTGGATCTGTAATTATTTGGTTTATTTATGTTTATCCCCTGCAAATATGCAGTCCATGAAGGCAGGGATTTCATCTTCATTGTGTTTGCCTCAGAGATGTTAGCTGATTTTGATAACTGACCATTAGGACCACTTTTCACTTCCTGTGCCTTAAATTCTTCCCTGTACATTTTAAATTCACCAATAAAGACTGAGCCTCCCAAACCGTAGGTCCCCATGCTTGACCCCAGGACAGCAGAACCCTTGCATGTGCATGTGTGTTCTCTACCTGGGAGCTCATTGTGTATCCCTGGTTATGCTGTGTCATTTCCAAGTTTTGTAAGCGATAAACCTTTATTTTGTTTTCCAAGTTTCCTGATGGTTGTTGTTGAAGGGTATCTGGGAATCACAGTAAGAACAACCAGGGTTAGTTCAGTCAAAACATTGTTTTGGAGACAGGAGATGCCTGTTGGAAGGCTGACTGGGGCCCACGTGAGTGCCCCTGGACATTTGCAGCTGATAGCATTCCTATCAGTAGGCTGAGACTGGTACAAAACAGTAAGAATAAAATAAATGGAAGAAAAGCTATGTTTTTAGGTGAAATCAGCTATCTTTACTGTATCTCATTTTGGTATAACAGTTTACTACAAGCATTTATTAAACAACACATTAGAACACTGATCTGATGGGTTTTGAGTTGGCATTTTTATAGGTACTGAATTTAGCAACACCTAAACAAAATCTTTATATCTCGATGCAGAGTATTCAAGGAAGTTGTTTGGATTCTGGAAGGTAATAACCTAAGTAAATGTAGCTCCAGCAGCAGGTTGCTCATACTGTTATAAAGTACATTTCCAATATATAAAGTGGACTAATTCTATGCATTTTATACTTCAGATAGGGCTGAGAGTGACACTAAAGTTCCCAAACTGGTGATTTGAAAACTGAGTACTGCCTGCAAAGGTATGGGTCTCTCCTGCATTTTATTTTAATTATATATATTTTTAGCATTAAAAGCAAAACAAAACAAAAACAAACCTTACCTTTGTCAACAGCATAAGATTCAGCAGTGCTGGGTTCTCCGTATAGTCTTTTGTGCTAAATTGTCAAACAAATGACATCTTCATACACTGTATACTCTTCAGGACTCATTTATAATTATTCTTTTCAATTGCCTTTTAAATCAGATAATGAGGTACAGATATTTATACTGCCTTTTGTGTTAACTTATGTATGTAGTTACTTTTATTGGCTGTGTCTATTTATGTAGATTCAGGTTGCTGTCTAATGTTACTTCACTTTAGCTTCAAGGCCTTCCTTTGGTGTTTCTAGTAGCGCATGCTGCCTGGCAAAGTATTCTATCACTCTTTGCTAACTTGAGAATGTCATCCTTCATTTATGAAGGATTATTTGGCTGGATATAAAATTCTTAGTTCATGGTCTTTTTCCTATCAGCGCTTAGAATATGCTCTCCCACTGCCTTCAGGAATTCATCAGATATGGTTTCCTTTGGTTCATTAAATATATTTAAAATAACTTGTCTTTATCTAGTAAGTCCAAAGTCTAGTCTTCCTCAGGACAGTTGTATGATTTTCTTGACATATGCTCTTGTTTCTTGGCATATCTGCTAATTTTTGTTGAAAACTAACTTTTTTTAGTAATACAGCAACTTTGGAAATAAGAACCCACACCTCTATGGTTGGCTTTTGAAAACATTTGTTTCTACTTTCTAAAAATTTTTTAAGATGTTTGTTTATTTTTGAGAGAGAGACAGAGAGAGACAGACCATGAACAGAGGAGAGGCAGAGAGAGAGAAGTCACAGAATCCTTTTCAGGCCCTAGGCTCTGAACCGTCAGCACAGAGCCCAACGCGGGGCTTGAACTCATGAACCATGAGATCATGACCCGAGTCGAAGTCAGACGCTTAACCAACTGAACCACCCAGTTGCCCCCACTTGTTGGTACTTTTGATTTGTTAAATGACTTACCTGAATTCTATAGTATGTGTATTCTTGTCTATTATGTCCTATGTAGCCATTGAGGTCTCTATTAGGATAGTTTAGTGGTCAGTTAATGGTAAGAGATTTCCTTAAGTATCTGGAACAAACCATGTTCCCAGTTTTGCCTGTTGTCTCTGTGTGTAAAGACACACTTGGCTATGCTCAGGAAAGCAGTTTACAACTCTGGCTTCCTTCTCACTTCCTGTTTGTGAAGCACAAGATTAGTCAGAAGTAAGAGCATGGGACCTTGTCAGGTCTTTCCTGGGCATGTGGACAGCTCTATGTATGTTCATGGTCTTTACTGGATACCCAGGAATAGCATTTGGGCTTTTCAAAGCCTTGTTTGGACATCTTACTCTTCAGCTTTTCCTTTTAATGGTTTAGCTTAGCTTAGCTTATTGTTTGCCTCAATTGTTACCATCACATTAGGCAGCTGCTGTGGTAAGCAGTTACTGCTGATAATTTTTAGCACATGCTCCTAGGGAAACTATACTGGAAATCTCTGACTTAAGTCAAACAAAAACAAACCTTAGAACTCAGGTTTTCAGGGTTTTCAGGAGACAGGTGAAACTATGGCAGCTACCTTGGGACTGGAATTTAGAGAAACTCCAACTTTGTTTTGTCTTATCCAGTGGCTGTTAGGCTTCTGTTTTTCACTGTAGCTGTAGGTTGTTGGTGTTCAAGATAACCATCATACTCAGAAGAGACTGTGGGGCATGAGGTGGAGGAAAAAGGATAATTAAAATGCTACAACGTTCACTGTGGTTTTGTCTTTTTTTTTTTTTTTTATACCAAGATTCAGCATTACCTACTTCAGCAAACATTCCGTAGACTGACACATGGGTTTGATTAACTTCCAGAGTTGTGAAAAAGGTGATTTTCATAATACCTGTCAATGTTTTTGTTGTTTTTACAGAGAAAAGAATTTTGGTGCCCTCAACAAGTAACTATATTCCTTGTTTTTTTTACGTGACAGTTGTAACTCTCAGTTATGTCTGAGTGTAGGACTGTCAGGTCAAATATGCAAGAGCCAAGTATGCACAAGTTGATTCTTTTTTTAAAAAATTTTTTGAACATGTATTCATTTTTGAGAGATAGAGTGTGAATGGGAGAGAGGCAGCAGAGAGAGAGGGAGACATGGAATCTGAAGCAGGCTTTAGGCTCTGAGCTGTCAGCGCAGAGGCTGATGCAGGACTTGAACTTAGGGACAGTGAGATCATGACCTAAGCTGAAGTTGGCCAGTTAAACGACTGAGCCACCCAGGGGCCCCATATACACAAGTTGATTCTTGACCATATGCTATTTACTTGCCATAACCAATATGTGACTTATTAATAATATTCTGATACTAAATATATGTCTTTTAAATGTCTTTTTCTGTAAGTTGTGAACATATTTCTCTAACATGTACATTTGTGCCTGCTTCTGCTTTTTAATTACCATAAAGTAGATATGATTTACCTGATTTGAGAGGGTGGGATTGTGAGTATATTCTGCAGAAAGAGAGTGAGTGAAAAAGTTGAACTCAGAAATGTTAAATCATAATTTTCTAAACTGGGTATCATGGAATATTCTTGAAGATAGTAAGTTTTGGGAAAAGGCCTCATGGTAAAATATATTTGGGAAATTCTAGGCATAATATTCCTTATTTGAATATTTAAAGTGGATATTAGTAACCAAGGCCTGATGCAAAGTTGCTAAACTTTAACCTAGCATTTCCCAAACTTATTTGCATGAGGAACATATTCTGTGGATCATAGCTAGTAATATCGTGAGAAACAAGTACATTTTTGCAGAAGAAACCAGTGGACCTCTAGATAATTTTATCGATTTACTTTAACTTTTTATTTCAGCTAGTTACAGACAAGATATGCAGAGGTGAGTAGTGGGGACAAGTAACGATGAAGGCAATCTTGCATACTTAGCTGGAGAATAGAAATGTACTTAAGTTTTGCTAAGCTGTATCATTAGCCATATCTTTTATATATAATGAGGAATTAATAAGTTGACAAAATTAAATGTTTATTTATGCTATAGAACTTTAAGAATGTAGTCAATTTGTTCTTAATGCTTTGCACAGTTCTACACGTACGGCAGTTGTTAATGTGTGTGTGTAACAGATTAATGCATTTTATAAACTTTCATAGAGCTTATCACTGGGAAGAAAGAAAGCTATAGGAAACTGAAATAGAATTTTGAGCTCCCGTGTTTGGTTATGCAACCATTTCTAGGTTGGTAAATTCAGGAAAAGGTATTGAACTCTTTTGAACACTTGAGAAATAAACACGTACGTATATGGTTACTTTATAACAAATCAAGAACAGATGGGAAAAGGACAGTCTTTCCAATAAATTGTGTTGGTGAAGCTAGACAGCCATGTGTTTATGGAGGAACTGGACCAGTATCTTACACCATACACAAAAAATAACTTAAAAATGGAATAAATACTTGAACATAATAACTGAAACCATAAAACTTCAACCATACATAGGTGGTAGGCTCCTTGACGTTGATCGGGGGCAATGATGGTTTTTTTGGTTTGGTTTTGTTTTTTTGCATCTGACACCAAAAATAAGGACAACAGATAAGTGAGACTGCATCAAACTGAAATCTGTATCTCTGAGGGATTGGTGGTAATAATTCCATTTTCATTCATGATTTTATCTATTTGGGTCATCTCCCTTTTCTTTTTGAGAAGCCTGGCTAGAGGTTTGTCAATTTTGTTTATTTTTTCAAAAAACCAACTCTTGGTTTCGTTGATCTGCTCTACCGTTTTTTTAGATTCTATATTGTTTATTTCTGCTCTGATCTTTATTATTTCTCTTCTTCTGCTGGGTTTAGGCTGCCTTTGCTGTTCTGCTTCTATTTCCTTTAGGTGTGCTGTTAGATTTTGTATTTGGGATTTTTCTTGTTTATTGAGATAGGCCTGGATTGCAATGTATTTTCCTCTCAGGACTGCCTTCGCTGCGTCCCAAAGCGTTTGGATTGTTGTATTTTCATTTTCGTTTGTTTCCATATATTTTTTAATTTCTTCTCTAATTGCCTGGTTGACCCACTCATTCGTTAGTAGGGTGTTCTTTAACCTCCATGCTTTTGGAGGTTTTCCAGACTTTTTCCTGTGGTTGATTTCAAGCTTCATAGCATTGTGGTCTGAAAGTATGCATGGTATAATTTCAATTCTTGTAAACTTATGAAGGGCTGTTTTGTGACCCAGTATATGATCTATCTTGGAGAATGTTCCATGTGCGCTCGAGAAGAAAGTATATTCTGTTGCTTTGGGATGCAGAGTTCTAAATATATCTGTCAAGTCCATCTGATCCAATGTATCATTCAGGGCCCTTGTTTCTTTATTGACCGTGTGTCTAGATGATCTATCCATTGTTGTAAGTGGGGTGTTAAAGTCCCCTGCAATTACCACATTCTTATCAATAAGGTTGCTTATGTTTATGAGTAATTGTTTTATATATTTGGGGGCTCTGGTATTCGGCGCATAGACATTTATAATTGTTAGCTCCTCCTGATGGATAGACCCTGTAATTATTATATAATGCCCTTCTTCATCTCTTGTTACAGGCTTTAATTTAAAGTCTAGTTTGTCTGATATAAGTATGGCTTTCTTTTGGCTTCCAGTAGCATGATAAATAGTTCTCCATCCCCTCACTCTCAATCTAAAGGTGTCCTCAGATCTAAAATGAGTCTCTTGTAGACAGCAAATAGATGGGTCTTGTTTTTTTATCCATTCTGATACCCTATGTCTTTTGGTTGGCGCATTTAATCCATTTACATTCAGTGTTATTATAGAAAGATACGGGTTTAGAGTCATTGTGATGTCTGTATGTTTTATGCTTGTAGTGATGTCTCTGGTACTTTGTCTCACAGGGATCCCCCTTAGGATCTCTTGTAGGGCTGGTTTAGTGGTGACAAATTCCTTCAGTTTTTGTTTGTTTGGGAAGGCCTTTATCTCTCCTTCTATTCTAAATGACAGACTTGCTGGATAAAGGATTCTCGGCTGCATATTTTTTCTGTTTAGCACACTGAAGATATCGTGCCAAGTCTTTCTGGCCTGCCAAGTTTCAAAGGAGAGATCAGTCACGAGTCTTATAGGTCTCCCTTTATATGTGAGGGCACGTTTATCCTTTGCTGCTTTCAGAATTTTCTCTTTATCCTTGTATTTTGCCAGTTTCACTATGATATGTCGTGCAGAAGATCGATTCAAGGGAGTTCTCTGTGCCTCTTGGATTTCAATGCCTTTTTCCTTCCCCAGTTCAGGGAAGTTCTCAGCTATAATTTCTTCAAGTACCCCTTCAGCACCTTTCCCTCTCTCTTCCTCCTCTGGGATACCAATTATGCGTATATTATTTCTTTTTAGTGTATCACTTAGTTCTCTAATTTTTCTCAAACTGAAATCTGTATCTACACTCTGAAGGAAAGAAATCAAAATACAAGTTACCGAATGGGAGGACATACTTAAAAATCTTCTTTCTGATAAGGGGTTTATGTCAAAAATATACAAAGAACTCCTACAAATCAATAGAGAAATAGCTAAAAAAACAGGCACATAATCTGAATACATTTTTTCAAGAACACCTGCAGCTGACCAACAGGTACATAAAAACATGCTCACCTTCACCAGTCAGGGAAATGCATATCAGAACCACAATGAGATCTCCTCTCAACACCTGTCAGAAGGCAGAGTATCAAAAAGCCAAGAAATAACAAGTGTTGGTGAGAATGTGGAATAGAGGGAACCATCCTGCAGTGTTGATGGAGTCTAACTTGGTGCGGCCATCCTGGAAAATCGTGTGGAGGTTTCTCAATTAAAGAACTGCCATGATTCAGCACTTCCACTTCTGGATATCTATTAAAAGAAAAGGAAAACTCTCAAAAAGATATCTGTGCACCTACATTCAAGGCAGCATTATTTGCAATAGCCAACATAGGGAAACAACCAAAGTGCCAATAGACGGTGAATAAAGAAAATATCTCTTATGTGGAGTCTTAACAACAAAACTCAAGTTCATGGGTACAGAGAAGAGATTAGTGGTTGCCAGAGGTAGGAAGTGAGGGGTGGGTGGGAGAAATGAGTAAAGGGGGTCAAAAGGTAAAAAGAAAGAAATTTAAAAAAACCCAGTCAACCAAAATAGACATCACCAAATCCATATACAAGAAGTCCTTAATTTGATTCCATATATCTTTCTAATGTTTAGTTAGCTGATTTCTTAAGACATGATAAATTACAATTTTTAAAAAAAAAATTACTGCAGAAAAACTGTTGTCAGAAAATCCAAAGGGTAAAAATTTGGCATTTCAAAGGCATATGAATTATACTAAATTTTAGTAAGAATATGTTTGATGTTTTTGAAATACACTTTGAAAATAGATCACTTCTTGAAGGTGTTTAGTATTCAAAATTTCTTGCCCCTTTTTTCAAATTCATAGTAACATAAGGAAGGAAGTAATCTGTAAAAGACTAAAATCATGATCTTACAAGTCTCTAATCACTTCCAGTGCTAAATTCATTATAGCCTGGACCTTGAATAAACCTGACTTGTCTCTTAGATATTAATTGCTGATTAAAATGGTGTGTGTGTATAGATGTATCTATAGATCTATACAGATCTATAGATATACCTGTATCTAGATCTATATAGATATCTATATAGATACACACACACTACTGCGTGTATATACACACATACACACACTAAATTTTTTACAGTTTTTGGACAAATGATCATTTTCTATTATGCTGCCAAGTCCACCATATATTATCAATGTATTTTAGAAAGAGTAAGTATTGGGCACCTGGGTGGTTCAGTCGGTTAAGCATCTGTCTTTGCCTCAGGTCATGCTCTCCTGGTTTGTGAACTTGAGCCCTGCTTCAGGTGAACCCTGCTTCTTTCTCTCCCTCTCTGACTCTCGTGGGATGCTCTTTCTCTCTCTGTCTGCCCCTGGCTCACTTGTGCCCCACCCCCCCAAAAAAAGTAGGTACCATTCCTTTGGATGTTGGTTGAATAGTAGATGTATTGTACACATTTATTTATAGTTAAAAATGGACTCTTTTGAACCTCAGATTATATATATTTATATAAAATATAAAAATATAAAAATACATTAAAAAAATATAAAAACCTGTGTTGTAAAGTTGAACCTTAAGTGATTTTGTGAATGATAATGTTTCTGGCTAGAATTCTAGTTTTTTGAAGTTTGCCATAGTGGGGTTATAGTGTGTCTTAATTATTTTAATGATTGAAGTGCAGGTATTTTATACAAGCTGTCTAGAAAGCTAGTAGGAAAGGATCCACTTTGCCTTCTGTGACCTGCAGTGTGTACTGTGTTATTGGAGGGTTGGCAGGCTATCATGTGAAAAAGAACCCCAGATTACTGTTTTCTCCTTCAAAACACAATAGTGAGGATTTCATCAACAAAATTGTAGGTGGAGAGTTACACATGTGTGATTCTTAAAAAGAAAGCAAGAATTTTTTAATTTGTTTCCAAATTATTATGACATAATCTAGGTGCAGTACTCTATAGTGCTTCTGACAGGATTTGAAACAAGATTGGTGGTATTTTGAATGTAGTGTATTTAGATTTTTCTGCATTTGATCAGAGTATTTGCACAATGAAATGTCCAGGATATATAAAGCGTTCCGTTAGAAATTAAGGCGGGATTCTAGAATCGTTCAGGAGACTCAGTAAAGTAAAACAACAACAACAACAACAACAACAACAAAAACAAAAAACAAAAAACCTCAAGGTATCCTGGACAAATTGGCGGACATTTTCTCCCACTAAGAGTGCAGTGAGTGTGGTTAAAATTACTGTCCTAAGGTACAATATGTATGTAGTTTTTGAAAATAGATGAGAGAAGTTGTAACAGGAAGCCTCTCTTTGAGCTTTATGGAAACAGAGAAGAGACTAAAATTAGGCCAAGTGTGCATTAGCCTTAGGCAAAGGCATGTGTGGTGGTGAAGATGGCCTAGGATTTTGTAGCAAGTCAGTGATGGAACACACCCTTGTCAGCTGTGTTGAACTTCCACTTCTGTGTAAGGCGGGGTAGAATGAGTGTATGTTGCACATTGCCCCTTTATTGCTGAGCCAAGGAGCTTCCCCTTCCTCCTTAGTGCATGTATTGATAAATTATATGTAGATAAGGGTATACACACATTGATATAAATATACTGACATAAAAATTTCAAGACAAATACACCGTTTACCTTAGGAAGTGTTTGAATGAAATGAATGTATGAAAGAAAGAGTATTTTACCCTGTGGAGAGCAATGCTGGTCTCCAGAAGCTATTTCCTTTGAGTTACTTTTTTTTTTTTTTTTTTGTCTGCACAACATGCAGTCTGAGCCACAGTGTTCAAGGTTACTTGACACCTTTTATGTTAGCCACCTTCCCTTATTTTTCTCCAAGGCTGTGATCCTTTTGAAGATAGCTAATTTCATGTGGAGTGAATTGGAGCCCTTCCTTGGTAGGGTCCCTTCCCTAAGACAAGAAAACACACACACACACACACACACACACACACACAGAAACTTCAAGGTAACCTGGCTATGTGTGTATGTGACAACATCCCTTACGACTTGTAACATGAGATCACTTAATCAGACTGCATGTTTGTGTGTATTACCATATATGGGAGACAAAGAACTAGGGAATATATTAAAAACTCTGCCATATGGCGTTCGGGGCTCAGTTTAGGGCTCAGCCCGACTGAGCCATGCTGGCACGAATCAAGTTGCTTCCTGGAAAAAGGAAAACCTTGATGTCACAACTCTGTGTGAGAATCTTGCTACATCCCCACTATTGGAAATGAGAAAGGAAGACTATTTCTCTCAGGGAGGTGATTGAAAGGGTGCATAGAAATATTTCTACTTTTTGAGGAAAAAAGGGACAAAGTTAAAAACATGAAAATGAATTGGAATGCCCTACTCCTGGCACTTACTTTGACTTTATTTCAACCTAGAAAGACAAAAAGATTCTAACTCTTATTTTTCTTTTACATTGTGACAAGGCAATCAGAAATGGCACTGTCTGGGGGAAATATAGGGGCTTTTTCATGATTTGGTAGTTTTCAGGCACTAGACAAAATTAGTCCCCCAAAGTTTCATCAGGAAGAAAGTTTTATATCTTTTTGCTGTGCATTTGCATGATCAAGAAAGATAGTTTCTAGTTTTCAGGGAAATCACTCAAATCTTTCACAAGCACACTTTATGGAAAAAGATCACACAACATAAACTCCTCAAGATTGGGGTAAGAACTCTTCTGGTATGTTTTGAATTTGTTTCTCTCTCTCTCCTAACCTCAAAACATAACACATAAAACAGTTAATATGTAATGAATGAAATGTATAAAAATATATAAATGACATATATTAAGATTGGTAAGTTTATTCTGAGAATATTTTTTCATCTTTTATGTGATCCCAATGCCTAAAAAGTAAGATAATTTTAGCTCATACAGGACTTGATTGGTCTTAAATCTTCCCATGTGAGAATTCTGTAGAGAAATAGTACCTCTGTGATGAGTGATGAGTAGGGCAGATGATTTTTCTTGATTCCATGACATCTACATTTTAAGAGAGATTTCTTTCTTTAGTATCTACATATATTTCCTCCTCTTGATATTTTCACAATGAAAACTAGTTGTTTTTTTGTTTGTTTTTTTTTTACTTTTTTAATTTAATTTAGGCCTGTGTCTGTTAGATGTCTGTTTCATATGAAAATCCTTCTGGGGGACAGAGTGTGTTTTTGCTCACACTGAATATCAGAGAATAACTGTCAACACTCGGGAAATAATGATTATTAATCAAGAAGGGAATGCATTTCCTTCAGAAGACTGAGACCTGGCAGTGGGTAGGAGTCCTCTGTTCTCAGTATTCTCTCTCAGCTTTTTTTTTCCCTTTAGTTTTTCTTAGTTAAAATATATTCCACATCTTTTTTATGAAAGACTACTCTTAGACCATGTTTTTTTTTTTAGCATAAAGACTAAATTTCGAACAGTTTTTGGACAGATGATCATTTTCCATTATGTTTCCTATGCACCATATATTACCAACATAGTGTTCTAAAAAGAGTAAGTACCATTCCTTTTGATGTTGGTTGTATAGTAGATGTATTGTACACATGTATTTATAGTTAAAAATGAAATCCTTGAACCTGAGACTATATAAGGCACTCTAAACCACTTAGCATGGTGGAAGATTCTAGAAGTTCATGCCGAAGTTAAGCTGATATGGTGGATTTCACATGTATTGTGAAAGAGTTGCCAGAGTTCACTCTTGGAGGGTTTCAGTGTGATATTTGAAATATTGTTTTGGGAAAGATTTTTGGATTGTGACCATATTTACAAACAGCAGTGATGTTGTTACAATTACACAGTCACCAGTTTTGTAGGAGAATTTTGAGGTGAAATGCCTCTATTAACAATTCTTCCTGTTCCTTTAACTTCCCAGTGTTCAGGGTATCTCCCTGTCTCTTGGTTTTGCAAAGAAAGGAGACTTCAGGTTTTCCAAGACAGACTCTAAGTTTCTGGAGAAATGGAATTGGTAACTGGCAAGTTGTTGACACATTTGTTAGAACTAGGCTTTTTGTTGCTTTATGATTAATCCATTTTTTCCTATTCCTCTGCTTAATTTATGATTTCTGTTTCCTGTAACTTGAGTTTTACTTGCCATATCTCTTCCGCTGTAAGAACAATGTGTGCCATTGTAGGTTTGGCTTCCTTTCACAGCTTGCAGATTGTTTTGTTATGTCGTAGTTCAAATTTCTTGCAGATGGAATGTGATTTACTCCGCTTTATTTATTCATCCAGACCATAAGCCACAGATCATCTGATAGATTGGCTACTCTGGTGATAGGTCCTGATGCAATAGACCAAACACCAGAATGGGGTTGGAGAGGGAAGAGATGACAGGAAATAAAACATGGTTGATGCCTCTTTACCATGGACTGTAGATTAGGCATTTTCCTTAAAAAAGAAAAAAAAAAAAAAAAAGGGCGGGGGGGGGGTAGGCAGGGTAAGTATCTAATACATGTACTATAAACTTAAAACAATTTCAAGTAGAGGCACCTGTGTAGCTCAGTTGGTTGAATGTCCATCTCTGGGTTTCAGCTGGGGTCATGATCTCAAGGTCATGGGATAGAGCCCTGCATCAGGCTCTGTGCTGAGTGTGGAGCCTGCTTAAGATACTCTCTTTCTCCACACGGTCACTCTAAGTTAGTACCTGCGCCTGGAATGGGGCCACAACCTTTGTGCGTCGGCCACCCACCACCACCTCTGGACCATGGACCCCTGCAAAGTGAGTGAGCTTCAGGCCTTCGTGAAAATGTGTAAGCAGGATCCGAGTGTTCTGCACACCAAGGAAATGTGCTTCCTGCAGGAGTGGGTAGAGAGAATGGAGGGTAAAATACCACCTGTTACTCATAAAACTAAATCAGAAGACAATATCAAGGGAGAAAAAACAGATAGTAAGAAGGTGGAGGAAAACATAAAGACAGATGAACCATCAAGTGAGGAAAGTGATCTAGAAACTGACAATGAAGGTGTGATTGAACCAGATACTGATTCCCATCAAGAAATGCGAGATGAAAATGTAGAGATAACTGAGGAAATGATGGATCAGGCAAATGATAAAAAAGTGGCTGCCATTGATGCCCTAAATGATGTTGAACTACGGAATGCCATTGACTTGTTCATGGATGCCATCAAACTGAATCCTCTCTTGGCCATTCTATATGCCAAGAGAGCCAGTGTCTTCATTAAATTACAGAAGCCATCTGCTGCCATCTGAGACTGTGACAGAACTATTGAAATAAATCCTGATTCAGCTCAGCCTTACAAGGGGCGAGGGAAAGCACACTGACTTCTGGGCCATTGGGAAGAAGCAGCACATGATCTTGCCCTTGCTTGTAAACTGGATTTTGATGAAGATGCTCGTGCAATGTTGGAAGAAGTTCAACCAAGGGCCCAGAAAATTGCTGAACATCGGAGAAAGTGTGAGCAAAAACGTGAAGAGCGAGAGATCAAAGAAAGAATAGAAAGGGTTAAGAAGGCCGGGAAGAACATGAGAGAGCCCAGAGGGAGGAAAAAGGCAGACAAATCAGGAGCTCAGTATGACTCTTTCCCAGGTGGCTTTCCTGGGGGAATGCCTGGTAATTTTCCTGGAGACATGCCTGGAATGGGGGTGGGGGAGGGAGGAATGCCTGGAATGGCAGGAATGCCTGGGCTGAATGAAATTCTTAGTGACCCAGAGGTTCTTGCAGCCATGCAGGATCCAGAAGTTATGGTGGACTTCCAGGATGTGGCCCAGAACCCAGCAAATATGTCAAAATATCAGAGTAGCCCAAAGGTTATGAATCTCATCGTAAATTGTCAGCCAAATTTGGAGGTCAAGCATAATGCCTTTCTGACAAAGCCCTTGCTGAAGGAAAAGCAACTTAGATCACCTATTGGATGTCACAGTAATACAAACCAGTGTATCTCTGACGTTCTCATGGAGAAAGCTGGGGTGCTGTGAAGATAATCCCTACCCCTCTGCCCCGCATGCAACTGAAACATTATACAGTGATTTACCATTAGGGTTTTCATTCAGATGATGTTTTCCTACTAGGAATTACAAACTTTAAACACTTTTTAATCCTTAAAAATATTTAAAAACATATTAAAAGGGTGTGTTAATTCCTACATTTTTCTTTACTAATCATTGCAGTTTTTTTCTTCCTTTGGATTAATTGGGCAAGGAAGATACGTCAGTATGGAAGATTTATTGCTCAGTTTGAGTGAAATAAAAGCTTATTAGCAAGAGGCAAATATCACATTTAAATAGATGAAGTTTGAGATGGGTATATGGTTACTGAGACATTTTGACTTGTCTTTTTAAATGCTTTATTTTTTAAACATGATTTATTTCATTAAAACCATTGGGACCACCAGTATTGGGTAGGACCTGGATAGGGGCCGAAAGTTCTTGGCAGGGCAGCAGCAACCTTTCTCCTTTAATATAGCATGCATACTTGTGCAGATGCATTTAAATCTTACCCTGTGGTGAAGGGATGATTTTTATAATGCTGCAGTAGAGTTGGATTACTTAGCTGTGTTCTTCTGTGATACCGAAAATAAACGTTTCGTATTATTTCCACACACACGCACAAAAGATACTCTTTCTCTGTCTCTCTTTTCCCTCCCTCCCTCCCTCCCCCTGCCCCCAGCTGCTGCCCAGCTCCCCTGCTCGTGTGCTCTCTTTCTCCCTAAAATTAAGAATGAAATAAAAATCTTAAAACAATTTCAAGTATACAGTATTTCACTTGATGATGTCCTCAGAAAAATTCAGGCAAAAACTGAAAATCTTCTATTGTTGTAGGTATTTTCACTACTAAGATAAAAATGAGTATGACATTAAAATTGTTGTTTGACAACTCAGTTGTTGTATCATGGACAGTTTACTCAAGGAAAATGAGGTTAGAGATTGTGTATTAGTGTACTTTGAGGCTTTGTTACTAGTGGTACAAATTTTATTTGCTCCATCTATGCTAGAGACAAGGGCTAGTGTAGCATATGAAATGCAAGGGTCTCAGTACATCAAAGGCTGGTGGCCAAAGTTAGGTGTAATGGTCTGGAGCAGTTGTTGTTTGCCAGGGGCATACTCTGCTCATCCAGGATGGAATTCATACAACATACAGAGGATGTGCAGAAAGTGACCTATCTATCGGGCTGTGTTCTTACTCACTTTATATTTTTTGATTAAAAAACAAAACACACACAAAAAAAACCCTTCTTGTAGCTAATGGGATTTATTAAGTTCCTCAGAATAACTTGTTACCTATTACAGAAGAAATACTGAAATCCAGGTGTTCCTAGATAACTTTCCAGTGTATCCAGATCATCTTGCTATAATGGATCCTCACCAGTCTGTAACTGCACTATGAAGTTCATCCTGTCCAGGGACCACAGTTTTAGCTCTCTGTGGATGAGGGACAGGTGTGCAGGTCTTAATTCTTTCTCTATGCGGCAAGGCTTTTGTGTACATGTGTGTTAATATGCATGTTTGATAAAATATATTCCTTAGCATGTATTACATATATTTGATAGACTGTTTTAAAAGAAAATAGGTCTTTAATCTTGTCTTTATCATCCAGCTTAAGAAATAAAACATTGCTGGTATTTTACTTGATGTCTTTAGTATTCTCCTTTTTGTTTTCATCCTTGTCCTGCGTTCCCTTCGCTCCTATTTTAATTTTGGGCTAATAATTTTCTTGTCTACCTCTACAGTCTTAACAAATAACTAGAGTTTCCTAAAATTACTTGGTTATGAATATATGTATGAAGAGAGTCTTATTGGTAATATTTCTGCATGACTTTTGGTAGACATTATTGAGACTCCTTCTGCATATATTTGTAGTTTATTACTTAGAGTTGCTTGCTGTATTATAGAACAGTCATTAAAGTCTTCCTAGTTGTCGGTAAATTTCAGAAAACTTTTCCAACAACTTCGTTTGCCATAGCTATATCCATGGTGTGTAATAAACCATCCAAGAACATGGTAGTTCAACGTTAATTTATGCTCATGTGCCTGTGGGTTAGCTGAGCTTCTGATATGGACTTGGCTAGATAGCTCTGTTTTGGGGTAGCTCTGCCTCACACTGCAGGTGTATATACGCTGGACAGTTTTCCATGCTTTGCCTTTCTTTGATCAGCAGTTTATTCCAGGTATGTTCTTTTATGGAAGTGACAAAGGTATAAGAGAGTGGTAAGCTGCAAGGTTTTTTAAAGGTTAGATTTACAACCTTTGCAACTGCGACACGGTCATTTCTCCTATTGGATAGTACAAATCATGTGGCCAAATGTGTAGTGAATTCATTTTCCCCATTCCCAGGCTTAGCCATCATGGATCTGTTTTCTGCCTGTATAGTTTTTCACCTTGTAGCAGTCTTAGAAACGGAATCCTAGAGGTGTAGTCTTCTGTGTGTGGCTTATTAGTTTAAAACATAATGATTTTGAAATTCACTCACATTGTCGAACAGATCATTTTTTTTGTTCCATCTCTGTGGCCTACTGTTGAGGCAGATTTCATTCCTACTCTTAGTTATGACTTGTTTCATGATGGAAGGATGTAGATTAGAAAGAACAGAGTTCATGAAAAATGCCACAGGTAGTTTCCTAGATCATGTGTCAGTTGAGAGTTAGTGCTGAGGAAACTAAATTGCAAAGTGAAAGACTGTAAAGGGGTGAAACTATCATGGGAGATAAGAGCGAACTAGAGAGAGGACTAAAGATAATAAATTACAAGGAGTGTATTTTTTTTTTAAATGTTTATTCTTGAGAGAGAGGCAGAGTGCGAGTGGGGAAGGACAGAGAGAGAGGGAGACCCAGAATCCGGAGCAGGGTCCAGTTTCTGAGCTGTCCGTGCAGAGCCTGATGTGGGGCTCAAACTTGTAAACTGTGAGATCATCACCTGAGCTTGTTGGACGCTTAATAGACTGAGACACCCAGGCGCCCCAACAAATGTGTTTTGGAAGGAGGTTACTGGGCAAGTTGTGTAGAAGATGGGTTAATATTAAAACTATGCTTCTGGTCAATGAAGGACTTCAGATAATATCTAATTTAGGTTTAAGGCAGATAGTTAAAGTTTGAATTGCCCTGAACTCAGGTTAAATTTTGTAGAACTTACATAATGTGTCAATTAAAAAAAATAATAACTAATATTGTGAAAGGATTGATGCTTCTCTTATTTCCCTCAGCCTGTGAACATACCTCCGATATACCTGTCATCTCCTTGTGTTAAATTTGCCTATATGATTTTCCCCAGCCTTACTCATCCTTCTTAGTGCCTGTAATTTTTATTTTTTATTTTTTAATGTTTATTTATTTTTTAAAGAGACAGAACATGAGTGAGGGAGGGGCAGAGAGAGAGGGAGACACAGAATCTGAAGTAGGCTCCATGCTCTGAGCTGTCAGCACAAAGCCTGATGCAGGGATCGAACCCACAAACCGTGAGATCGTGACCTGAGCTGAAATTGGATGCTTAACCAACTGAGCTACCCAGGTTCCCCATGAGTACCTATAGTTTTTAATGGTTGGTAAATTATCCTTAAATATTTGCTTAGTAAATACATATGTTCCTCAGCTTTCCTGATAATTCTTTTCTGTGTTTTCCCCATGAATGTTTGGTATTTATTTACAATTTCCTAAGAGTAATTTTACTAGATGTCCTACAGGTGACTTAAATCTAAATGATGCCTTGAGCTTAACCAATAGACCTACTCACTTTTCTACATCTTTCAGCCTAGATAATAATGTCACCAGTCCTATAGCTACTGAAATAACTTGTGACTTTTGATCCTCCTTTCTCAATATTTCCTGGACTTATTTCAGATACTTATCATCTCTTGACATTCTGGCAACAGCCTTTTAACAGATCTCTGTAAATAAATTTGAAGCTGCCTTGTCTCTGGGGTTGGATGGTGATAAAGGGTTTCCATTTTCCCTTAGTTTATATTAGGGCTAGATAATGCATATGTAATATGTCCTTTCAATATATTTCTCAGCAATATTTTACTCTTAATTTTATTGCTAACCTTTGACCAGTTTACTTTTCCAATGATGGCCCAGGAGAGAGTGGAGTAAGATATTCCAGTGAAAGTCTTACTTTTTAATAGTGCTTGACAATATTTGATCGTGGAAGTCAACAGAAGGACTAAAAACACAGTTTTAGATTTACTGGTAAATTCATTTTCCCATGATAACTTTTCTCACCAATTACCTGGAGACCCAAAAGGAAATAACATTTTCTAGGTAATGATGAACTGATACACATGGATGGTGTTTGTCTCTAGGTTCATAACGAATTTTGGTTGGGTAAGGTCGGCAAAAATATGATAAACTGACAGTTTTGTTTTCTGTTGATAGGCACTTGAAAACCTTTTCTGAGTACAACTTTATGTAAACACCTTAAAAAAACTTGTATACAAAGAAATCCCGTCCTTAGCCAGGTCATTTGTGCTTTGTTTCCTGAAGCATGAGAGATGCTTCTGAATTATCAGCCTCCTATGGACTTAGTCTGAAATTGTTTATTCATAAAATGATCAGATAAATTTTAAGAACCAAGCTTCTTGGATAACTGTCTCCCGTGCAATTCTAGAATATGTTGCATAATTCAGACAATGTAAATGTATGCAAACTGCTTAAAGTTTGATTTTCAGATGATAAATTGAATGCAGGTGTTCATTGTTTACCTAATTGTAAGATAGCCTATTTTGTTTCTACTTGAAACATTCTGAGCATGGATCTGTAACTACAGAGTGAGAAACCTGTGCATGCATGCCTTTGATTTAGTTTTTCTCTAATGTATATATTGTTCTTTGTTGGGCAAACTTCCCAGGCTGCCTTGCAGAAATAATACTGTGAATGATGTTAAAGCTGAAAGGATAGATAGGTAACTGGATTATTTGTAGCCGTGGACCGTGACACAATTACCATAAAACAATGGATCCTAACTTCCATGTGTGTTATAAAAGTTCAAACTGGTAAAATCCTTTCCCAGAAAAATAACCACATGATACACAAAACGTGTTGAGTGGAAAAAGACAACTTGTCCATGTTGAAAAACCTCAGAAGACTCCAAGAATGATTACTTCAGGAATATAAAAGTGGTGAAGTGCCTGTGTGTGAACGTCTTGACAGTAGATCTAAACAAATAGCTTAGTGTTAGCTGTTGAATGAGTCATTAAGTATATAGAAAACTATACACTTGGAAGATAGGTTTTAATTCCAGGGAAGACAAAGGCTTGTGCAAGAAAGGAATTATAATAAATGACTTAGCTCGGAGGAATGTTTACGTAGTCAGTGATGTAAACACTCAATACTAATTTAACCAAAATTATGACATTGAAGGAGTAGGGAATTGGTAAGTTTTAGTGTATATCATGGTGAGGTTGGAAGGAAAGGGACAGAATTCTTCAGTAGATAGTTCAGAAGATAAAGAGGTAGTATCACAGTATGTTCAGAGATCACAATGTGATAAGTTAGTTGACCCCAGATTTTCAGTCCCCTTACACTGTTCTACTTCTGCACCCCTGCCATGGCCTCTTGGTGAGGGAAGGGTTTTCCCTGGTTATCGATTGTGGATTGGACCTCCTAACTTGCTTTGGGATTTTAGCAGATGTGATAGAGATGGAGGCTTAAGTGTGCTTGTGCTGTTGGGCTTGCCCTCTTGTGGTTCTAGTATTGCCGCTAGGAAGGCATATACTGGTTGGTTCTAGCCCCTCCGGTTTGTCTTGCAGAGTGTGACCAATGGGTCCTAGCTGCCGCAGCCAACTCAAAGCCCTGCAGCTTGCAGCACAACCATGTAAGCCATCACACAGCTCTGCAAGTGAAAAATAAGCTTATTACTACTGAGCCTGTGTATTTGTTATCCAGCAATAGTTGACTGCTAAACATGGAAGTGAATAATAGAAGAGATAGTTGAATGAAGGAGAAATAATTGTGTATGGGGAAGACAAATTAGAGTGAAGGGGGTTAGGTAAACTTTTTTGTGACAAATCTTGTAGGGATATTTGGTTCTTCAAAGTATGTACACTTAAGACTGATAAAACATATGAATAGAAAATTAAGGGAATAAAACAACATGATTGATTTGTAGTTGGAGTTCATAATGGAGATTTAGTGGATAGCCAATAGATCAAGGCAGTAATAAAGCTCAAATGCCTTCAACTATAGTCTTCTGACTTTTTAAATGTTGTTTAATATAGCGTGGGATGCCTCATTGAGCTAAAATGGCAAGATTAATGTAAGGAGAGAGTAAGAGAAATGATGGATTGGAAGTTTTAGTCAGAGACTTGAGTTGTGGAAATTAAAAATGTCTTACAAGGAACAGATAGAGGTAAAATCAAGTTTGAAGGTGATTGCCAAAGGGGAAAGGTTGAGGGATGGGCAGAATGGGTGAAGGGGTAGTGGGAGGCAGAGCCTTCCAGTTATGGAATGTATGTCACCAGGATGAAAGAGCATAGGGAAGATAGTCAGATATAATAGTACCGTATGGTGACAAATAGTAACTACACTTAGGATGAGCACAGCATAACTTATGGACTTGTGGAGTCACTGTTGGGTACCTGAAAATAATGTAACCTAGTGTGGCAGCTATACTTGAATTAAAACAAAACAAAACAAAACCTCAAAAAACAACTGAAATTATGAAAGGATCCAGAAGGAAAAAGGAAAAAAAAATCACGTTTCTAGAGTTGGAATGGTGGCAAGAGTGGACAGCAGACCCCAGTCTAGTCTATCACCCACCCCCCTGGGAGAAGCCACAGCTTCCTGACCATCCCAGTCACCATGACCGCAATCCAGAGCAGTGAGGCCGAGACCTGGCAGCCACTGAAGACACCAAGCGTGGCCCCATGGGCAGTGGCACACAGAGTGATGGCATCTGCCTGTGGGGACAACAAGGTCATCCTGATGAAGGTTTTGGGAACAATAAAATGAGTGTAAGAAACCGATATGGTTTCATCAACTGGAATGCCCCAGACTGCTGTAAAGAATAATCCCAGGAAGTACCTTTGCAGTATATGAGTTGGAGGAACTGTGGAGTCAGACGTTGAAAGAGAAAAGGGCGTGCAGGCAGCAAATGTGACAGGCTCTGAGTGGAATTTCAGTGACAGGCAGTAGGTAAGCAGCAGATCATAACCATTATCCATGCTATCCCCTTGGCCAGTGTTGTCCCCGCGACTCCCAGCAAATACCCAGTATAGTGAGAGTGGGGGAAAGAGTGGGAACTGAGCTTGCTCCTAAAGGCCTGGCCTCATGCAGCCTATGATTTCCATCTTATTACAGGTGGTTACCGGTGGCTGTTGGCCAGTCTTCTGAGGTAGACTTCAGGGTAGACCCGTGAGATAAAATATGCATCGGGCTTATAGATCACCATTGCACAGGGGTCCTCCTCTCCAAAGATAGCCTAGTCTTTGGAAGATAGCACTGAAGAAGATAGGGACGATCAAGGAGATGAGACCCAAAGTCAGCAGCCATCTCATTGTCAGTACTGCCACAATTTCACTTATGCATGCAGGTGCCCAGAAAACCCTAAATCATAAGATGGGCAAGAGACAAAAGCAGCCGAATCAGAAGCTGAGAATTCGTTAGCTCCAGAGGTTGAGAAGGGTGGGTCTGAGTACATGTGGGCTTACCGTCTCCACCATCATCCAGTTGAGTCATCCAACAGGAAAAAATGAAGATGAAATTCCAGCAATAAGAAATGTAAAAAAAAGATCGGAGCTGAAATTTTTAAGTGCTTGGACCAGATAAATAGAATGATCTGCATTATCTATGTAGCATGGGGTTTAAATTTTATTATTATTATTATTATTATTATTATTATTTTTTTTTTTTTTTACCTAAAGACATCTCATTCCGGTAGTAACAAACATGTTTTTAAAAAACTTTTTTCTCAACACCCCTTTAATTTTTATTGTTGGTTTTCGTAATGTTTATTTTGAGACAGAGATAGGCAGAGTGTGAGTGGCGGAGGGGCAGAGAGAGAAGGAGACACAGAATCTGAAGCAGGCTCCAGGCCCTGAGTTGTCAGTGCAGAGCCAGATGTGGGCTCGAACCACAAACCGTGAGATCATGACCTGAGCTGAAGTCTGACACTCAACCACCTGAGCCACCCAGGCGCCCCCCTCAACACCCTTTTAAAGGTTTTTAAATTGTTTCATACCTGGTCAAGTTGAGATTTTTAAGAACCTCATTTTCAATTTGTAATAAAAGTTTACGGCTTAACTTTTTTCAAAAAAGTCAAATGACAAGCATCTGTTAATAAAGGTCTTAAATAATTGTCAAAAAAAAAAGTTTCTCGGAGGATTACAGAAAAGTAGTTGCTCAGGGGAAGACAAAAGGTGAAACAAAGTTCTAGAGGATTTGAAAGTTTTGTATATGGGCTTGGAATTCAGCCAAGGTAGTGTCAGTAGTTCGAGTAAAAAGGAAGACTGATCCATGTGCGTAAAACTGCAGAGCCTGTGAAGTAGTGAGAGATGACGGTACTATGAAGATGGGAAGATTTTACCAGATGACATGAATTATGGAAGGATAGGATTCCAAAAAAATTCCTTGTTATGGAAGAAAAGTGGGGATCTGGAATATTAACTCTGACTTCAAGCCTTTTTAGTAACTGATGGTTGGGAAAGGCAGTAGATACCACATGAGAAAGATGTCAAGCAGTTGGTGTACCTTCAGCTGTAGGTGGTGAAGAACCTGTTTACGTAATGAGATTGAGTGTACCACAGCATAACAGAATGGTACAGTAGAAAGGGTAGGGAAGGAGGTTAACTATGGGGTGAAGATCCATGAAGAAGGACCCAAAAGTATGGGAGGGATATTACTTTGATGTTAGTCATGTAACTTTACTCCTGCATATGGAAAAAACAGCAAAGCAAGATATACATAGCAAAAAGCTTCAACTATGTGTGATTTACAGAGTACTTTAAAATGGGAAGAGAATGGGGCTCCTGGGTGGCTCAGTCAGTTAGGCATCCTACTCTTGGTTTTGGCTGGGGTCATGCTCTCGTGTCTCATGGGTCTGAGCCCCGCATCAGTCTCTGCACTGACAGAGTGGAGCCTGCTGAGGATTCTTTACCTCTCTCTCTCTTTCTACCCCTCCCTCAATCGTGCTTCTGTTTGTTTCTTAAAAATAGATAAACATTAAAAAAAATCTAATTATAGAATGGGAAGAGAAAATCCAATACTCTAATGGTAACAGTTGAGAATTCATAATAGTTACATACACTTTTCTTATCATTTTCTATTTTTATTTTTCCAACTGCAACACTAATTTTTCTCATTTTTTTCCCTGAAGGAAACTGGCTGTCAGGGAAAGCAGAAGGAAAAGATTCATAAACATGGTCAGAGCTATTCCAATATTGGTACAGAGGAAACAGAAATTTACACAAACATTAGATGTTATCATAAAGTTTCTGGCTACTTATCAAACCCCAATTTGTATAGTTAACTATTTAAATTCATAACCGATATCCAGACTTTATCAAGGAATAGCCATAAACTACTCACTACACCAGACACCTCCAGTGTCTGTTTACTTTTTTTTTTTTTTTAAATAACTCTCATTCTCCATTTCTCAAATGGAAGAAACTGAGGAAGAGACTACATAAATATTTTCTGCCCAACTTGTCACGTGGAAAAATTATTTGACTTCAGTGTCCATGCTCTTAAACACTTGGTAACAGGGTCTCAAATTCATGAGAGTATATATATACTGCTATCAGGTGAGCAAACCGCATTTAAGGACTTGTGATAAATTTTAACAGATAATTTATAAATTTCTGTAAGTTGTTAAAGAACAAGAACAAATTGAAAATCAATACCTTAAATTTATCACAATGACTAGATTTCATATTTTGTAATAGAGTAACTCACATGGACTGTTATTTCAAATTCATTGTTTAGACTTTTAAATGTTCTTGACCTTAATTATCACCAGAATATCAGATTCATTTGTTTAAAGTTAAATCCATGTGTTTTGAAACAAAATCCTTAATCCAGAAGCATCTATTTCTTGGGGATATAATATTGACATTGCTTCTTACATTACACTGTATAAATGTTACATAATTTTTTTTCCACTAGGTAATAGAAGGACAATATACATGTAGCAAGGGTTAACAAGAGCCTTCATGTCAACTCTGTCCCTTGTTCTTCCTTCTTAGAGGCGGCTTCTCTTGAGACTTTTCAAAGAGATTCTATTCATTCTTAACTTAGGTCTGTGAATCTCTTCCCATTTATAGGCACCCCTTCCTAAGGAGGCACAACGCCTTCTTTCACTTAGTTTCTCATTCTGTCTGCGTAGCGGTCACCTGGAGACTCTACTTCACTACTCTGCTAGCAGTTGCCTTTATTTTTCTACTGTGTGGGGATATCTTGCTTTCCATATCCTTTGTCTGAAGTTTACGCAGTATAGTCCTCAACTGTGTGGAGCACCATGTCCTGAGAAAAGAGGGCATGGGGGATTCTCTGCTTTCCTATGCACGTAAAGAGCTTAGAAGGTATCACTCTATTCCAAGAACAGCAAAAATTTGAGCAAAGTGAAAAATTAACTCTTTTTAACTTCATCAGCGGTGAAGTCACAGGGCAAACTACTGTCCTCAATATTGCAGACACAGGTGAAATTTAAAGTATTTTGAACTAAATACAAATGAAAACATTGACCTTGGAATATAGCAGAAGCAGTGCTTAAAGGGAAATATATAGTGTTCAATATACATACTAGAAAAGAAGAAACCTGTAATTGATACTCTAAAATTCCATATTAGGGAATTAGAAAAAGAGCAAATAAATTCCAAAATAGGTAGACGAGAAATAATGAAAACTGGAGCAGAAACAAATGAAATGGGAAACAGTAAGATCAAAAGCAAACACAAAACTTGGTTCTTTGCAAAGATTAATAAAGTAACTGTGCCACACAAAGAGGAAGGAGGATTCAAATTACTAACCCAGCAAGGAAATAGGGGACATCTTTACAGAACCACCAGAAAGTAAAAGGATAATAAATGAATAGTGTGAACACCTCTACGTCCTCAAAGGGGATGATAACCTGGATGAAACGGACCAATTACTTGAGAGAGACTATCTGCCAAAACTCACATAAGAAAAGACAGTCTGAGTAGTCTTATATCTATTAAAGAAATAAAATCAGTAATTTTCCAAAATAGCACCAATTCTGGGTGCATTCACTTGTAAAGTCTAGTACATGTTGAAAGGAGAAATTGTACCAATTCTCCTCTAGAAGACAGAAGCTGAGGGGATGATTTGCTAACTCATTCTGATGCCAGCCTAACACTAAAAACAGACAAAGGTATTACAAGAAAACAACAAACCACTAAGTCATGAACATAAGTGAAAAAAGAAAAAAAATTAACATTAGCAAGTAGAATCCAACAATGCATGTGAGGAATTAAAGACTTGAGCTCAGTGGGAATTATCCTAGGTATCCAAAGCTAGCTCCTCTTAAAAAGAAATCAATAACAATATATCAACAGGCTGAAGAAAAAATCAAATAATTCATTACTTCCAGGAAAAGAATTTGGCAGAATCCAGCACCCATTAATGATAAACGTTTAACAAACTGGGAATAGAGATAGCACTTCCTCAATATGGTAAATGATATGTACAAAAAACCTACAGCTAACATCACACTTAATGATAAACTAGAAACTTTCCCGCTAAGATCAGCAACAAGGCAAAAATGTACCCTCTCACCATTCCTTTTCAACATTGTACTGGAACTCTTAGTAAGAAAAGGAAGTAAGTACTTTGGGAAAGGTAAAATAAAACTCTTGGCAGGTGACAAAATTGTCTTTGTAGAAAATCTGGAAGAATGAACCAACTCTTGAAGGGAAGTGGTTGTAGAAAAGTTGCATAATTCAAAGTTAATATACAACAGTCCATTGCTTTCTTATATAATCAACAGGTGAAATTTGTAATTAAACACATCATCTGTGATGGATTTTGGGGGTGATGGTGGGGTTTGGAGCCAATGGCCAAGAAAGAATTCTTGAAGATGTCTTTGGTGCAAAAAGATGATGTTATGAAGCACAGGGACAGAGCCCATGGGCAGAAAAAGCTGCAATAGGCTTGTGACGGGTAACTGATTATATACCCTCAGGTTGGGATGGGGTTAGGGTTAGAGGAAGTCTCTCAGTTAGTTTGGAAGCAATGTTCCCAGGACCTTGAGGAGCTAGGTGGTGTTAGGAAAATGCCATTTATAACCGTTTAGTAAAATCTCAGCCATGAGACCCTTCAGATATCTATCAGGGGGCCATAAGCCTGGAGTATGGTTGCCAGCATATATCTTGGGGGAATTGAGATAAAGGACATTTCCAAGAGAATTTTTATTTGTTAAAGTAGACTTGCAGGATCCTGGGAGGTCAGGATAATGTTAAGCCAAGATTCCCTTTTGCTCCTAGAAAAGTGTCATCGTCAAGGCAGCTGAGCTCCTACAGGGAGGTCACTCTGCTGGTTTCAAGGACTTGTTTAATGGGCTGTAGACAGTAAGGGAATTGAATTTTTCATTTGCCTTAGTTTCCTGCATCACCATGGCAAGCACTTAAACCCCTTTGCTTTGTTCTTGGGCAGCCTGGAGTGTCCAAGGAATATTACACATACTTCACTTGCAGGGAAGGGCGCTAGCCTGTACTTTGCCCTCAGCTTGCATTATGCTTCCTCATCAATTTGTATGTAGTGCCCCCCAAATAAAATACTTAAAAATCTGTCCAAATATGTATTAGATCCATAGGAGAAAAGCTACAAAACTCTAAGCAAAATTAAAGAGCTGAATAAACGAGATCTATCCCATGTTCATGAATAGGAAGACAGTATTACCAAGATGTTAGTTCTTCCTATGTGGTCTATAGACTCAAAGCAATCCAATTAAAAAAAAAAACAGCATTTTTTTTTGTATGTGTAAACTGATTTTAGAGTTTATATACAGAGGCAAAAGATTCAGAACAGCCAGTGCACTATTGAAGAAGGATAAAATTGGAGAACTGACACTACTGAACTTCATGACTTACTATAAAGCTATAGTAATCAAGACTGTCTGGAACTGGTGAAAGAACAGACAAATCAGTCAGTGGACAGAGTACAGAGCTCTGGAATAGACCATGTAAATGGCTGATTTTCATCAAAAGAGGAGAGGAAATACAATGAAACAAAGGTAATCTTTTCAATAAATGGTGTAACAGCTAAACATACACATGGAAAAATGAATCTAGATGTAATTTACACGTTTCACAAAAATTCAGAAGGGATCATAGACCTGAGTGTAAAACACAAAACCATAAAACTCCTGGGAGAGAGAAGAAAACTTAGCTGACCTTGGGTTTGGTGATACCTTTTTAGATACAACATCAAAGACATAATGTACAAAAGAAAAAATTGATAAATTGGACTTTATTAAAATTAAGGGAGAATATACCTATAAAAGACACATGTGATAAAGGACTCCTATCCAGAACATTAAAAAAAAAAAAAAACTATTAAAACTCAACAAGAAGAAAAAGAACAATTCAAAAAATGGTAAGAGACCTCAATAGTCATCTCACCAAGAAAATATACAAATGGCAAATAAGCATATGAAAATGTGCTCCACATTCTAAGTCATTAGGTAAATGCAAACTAAAGCATTGAGATATCCCTGTACATCTATTAGAGTGGGTAAAATTTAGAATGCCAACATCTAATGCTGGTGAGGATACAGAGCCACAGGAATTCATTCATTCGTGGCGAGAATGAATGTAGGACAGCACATTCACTTGGAAAGACCATTTGACAGTTTTCTTATAAAACTGAACATACTCCTACCATATGGTCCGGGCATTGCACTTCTTATTTACTCACACGAGTACAAAACTTATGTCCACACAAAAAACTACACGTGAATGTTTATACCAGTTTTTGTTCATAATTGCCAAAACTTGGAAGCAAGCCAGAAAGGTGAATGCATACATAAACTGGTATATCCAGAAAATGGGATATTACCCAGGGCTAAAAAATGATCGAAGAAGACATGAAAGACATACAAGAAACCTAAATGCATGCTTTTATGTGAAAACAAAACAAAACAATCTGAACAGGCCACGTACTGTGAGTGCAAGTATATGACTTGTGGAAAAGGCAAAACTATGGAGGCAGGAAAAATTCAGTGGTTACCAGGGGTTGGAGGCAAGGAGGAGGATGAATAGAAGGAGTGCAGAGAATTTTTAAGGCAGGGACAATACTCTTTATGGTACCAAAATGATGAAATACATTACGCATATGTGCCAACTCATAAAATGTAAAAACACTGGGTGAATCCTAGTGTTAACTGGGGACCTGAAGTGATAATGATGTGTTGGTGTAGGCTCACCAATGTTAACAAATGTTCCACTCTGGTGTAGAATTTTGGTAATGGGGGAAGCTGTATGTGGAGATAGAGGGTATTTAGGAGATACGTATACCTTCTATTAACTTTTGCTGCAAACCTAAAATTGCTCTAAAAAGGCAAAGCCTATGAAACTCAAAATGAAAGAGAATGCAGAGGAACTAAAATTCTGTTGAGACCCTCAGTGTTTGTAGAAATCCATATCCTTTCCTCAAACGTGATGAAAAAGTGTTTTTGAAGTACAGTTTTATGTTGACAATCATTACCTTCAAAATTATGGATAAACTATCCCTTTGTTTTTCTAATTTTCATTCTTGCTATTATGTCTCAACCAATTTGGGCTCCTGCTTTATAGGAGACCTTTTGTTGCTGCTGTTAATTGAGTTTGGTGTATTTTCATTCATGAGCTTCTACATTCCTTGAAACTTTTTAATTTGGAAACTCATGTTCTTCATTACTGTAATTTTTTTGAAACACTTGATCTTTCTCCTACTCTTTTGTGTTCTTCCCTTCTGACTCTTATTTCTTCTTTTCTTTCTTTTTTAACATATTGGACTTTGTGGTCATTGTTTTTTTCTCTGTTTTCAGCTTTTTAAATATTACCCTATTTTATAGTTATAAACACTTTCTCCCTTATCATGCTTTAGTCCTTTTTCTTACTGCATAATTTCTGTAAACATTTTAATTTTTGCCTTTTTGACTTTAGATTTCATGTTAGTCTTGGTTTTCAGTTAAATCTGTTTTTTTCTGGTCATATTTATCTGTTGGGTGACTGTACTTGCTGGCTTTTGTAGGTGGAGCTTGTTGACTTTGAGTTTCATTATAACCATGACTGAGATGGACTGTATTTGGGGATCTCTGACAGTGTCCTCAGGGCTTCTGCCTAGGAAGAATATTGTTTGACATTCTTTTGGGCTGCAGGTTGATGGAGGCAGAGGGTTCTTAGCATCAGTGTATGTGTGTGTATTTTTTGTGACCAGTGATATCACTATGATTCCCATGCTGAATCATAAAGATCTAAATTTTCAGCAATTACACACTGATTAACTTTCTTAATGTAAAAATCTACCACTGTGGTAGTTGTTTTCTGTTCCATCTGTTGTGTTTCTTTTTCTGCCTGCCTTTATATTAATTTTTTATTTTAAAGATTCTGTCTTATCACTGTTGATTTCTTATTTTTAACTTAAAAATACTTAGTGCATGTCTTGACTTCAGAATGTATGTGTAGTCACGGTCACCTTCAAATAATAATATAGTATTCATGAGCCCAAAGTAGTAGGTTGCACAAGGGGAGCCTGCAGGGGTGTAAAAGTTCCTGTTGAGTATGTGGCTCCCAGAAGTTCTATATTCTCCTACTCACCTCCACTCAGTACTTAGCAATGTGTTGAAATTTTCTACTTATTTCTTCTTAGCTGCTTGTATGACACCTGATGTCTCTTGTTCTTCTGTTGTACTGTCTGTAAGCTGGTGATGGCATTCTCTCTGTCCTTGGGGGAGGCCTGCCTTTTCTTAGATTTAAGGATGCTTGGTCCTCTTGTGACCTTGGCTCTGGTGGATTCAAGAAAAGTTCTGCTTTGGTAACTTATCTGTTTTTTCTTCAGAAAAGAACATGACTTCTTCCAGCTTTCCATATGTTACACAAAAATAGAAATCCTAATCAGTGTTAGCGAGAAATGTAGAAATTCAAAATTTAATTGGTCATTAGGCATGTGTAGTTTTGAATTTACCCCCACAGTAAATTTTATTGCAAAGATTACCAAAAGTCTCATAAATAGTTGTAATATTAGTCTATAACAATGAATGACAAATTCAGGCTGTTCTTTTTGTCAAGATGGCTCAGCCTCTGTTTCTAGTATATATTTCCTATATACCTGACCCAGAATTTTCTGTTTCTCATTGGCCCTAGTGGCTGGAATCTTAAAGACTTCATACACTTTGTAGGCTGTTGCCATCTTTCATGGTACAATATGTGGCCAGCAAGAGTCTAGCATCCAGTAATTCTCTTTGTACCACCTAAGACAGGAGGGAACACCTGTTCCTATGGTCTCCTCTCAGTATGCACTTCGTGAGCACTTTGAAGTCTTCCCACAAATGTGGTAAATATCTTGTTTCTGAAAAGAGTCAAGAAAAGGGCTAATACTGGTCATCTTTCAGATTTAACCATGTGTTAAAGAGAACATTCTGTTGACTGTACATACATCTCACGTACTGCTAAATGAGACCAGATGCTGGAATTACTAAGAAGAGGTTTAACAAATTCATTTATTTGCATATAACTAATGTTGGTAATACTTTTCAAAGATTATAATGTCTAAGAAATCTGTCATGTTAAAGTGTATCAAAATGGAAGATAGAAGCTGAGACCATCCTAGTCAACTTGGGACTATGTATATTTGATGCTTCTATTTTCTTCGCCGTTACCTTCCCAAACCACTGTAGCTAGGATTTTGGAATCGCCAGTACAACAGTACAGCTTTGGCAACAAGTGCTGCATTTCATACTGATATTTGTGGCCTTTCTTTGGTCTTCTTTACATGGGTATGTTCATTCTAAAATCCAAATTTATCAGATGTCTGAAACTTTGGTATGTTTTTATGCCACCTTTTCTCTTAAAGGTATCCCTCTCTCCTCCAATTGTATTCAGTCTTTAGAGTGAGATCAGAGACCATTTCCTTTGAAAGGCCTACTCTGATGCCTTTACACAGAATTAAGTATTTTATTTCCTGGTCTACTCATAGATATACTTCTAGTGTTGTATTTATCACATTCTGTTGCAAAATATTTGTTATATAGATCAGCCTCCTTTTTAAGAGGTGAGTTCCTTGAGGACATAATAACATGTCTCATTTATCTTTATGTGCTGGTATGTAATACAGAGCTTGGACATGATCAGCACTCAGTATTATTCACCTGAATTGTTAGTCATTTTAATAGTTTGGCCTGAAATGCTTAAAAATGTTGCTTGTATTTTGCTAAGTTTATGAGAGGCTTTTCCATTCCTGTTTAATAATGGAATACTGAAATGTTTTCAAGTTAAGAATAAAAATACACATTTTTGAAAATGATATGTTGACAAGTAAAATATTAAAATGAACAAGAGCTGTGACCTGCAGATATGTTGATATAAATAGCAGAGTTGAAGTTTGATGGATACGTGTATTTGTTAAATAAAATTCTGATACAGGGATCTTCAGCCATACTCTGAGACATTTTAGAAACATGCTTGGAAGGGTAGCTTATAATCAAAGGAAGGAAAGCATTATGTTTATTTGACCCCTAAAACTATTGAGGAAGTTTAAAACTTGGGATTACAACTTTCCTATAGTGTATATAGGTAAAATTTACACAGGTAAAATTATTGTGTATTGTGTATTGTGATTAATAAGTACCGAATCAATTAATAAGTAGCTAATCAAAGAGTTAATGAGTTCTCTAGGCCCTATCTTTTCTGTATTGATTATGTAATTTAAAAAAAAGTTGTACTTAAAATATGTTGAAACAACTTCTTCTTTTTTTTTTTTTTTTTTTTCTATCCAGTGTAGTGACTATGACTTGGAATTTGGAACTGAATGTTTACAGTTGGCTCTAAAATATGGTCACATTAAAGCCAAACTTGTGGAAGGATCACCTGACCTCTGGAAGGTAAGGGAGTTGGTGTTTTGCTCTGGGTCTTGGCTATGCTTGTATATCATTCCTAAAACCCATTCTGTAAGTGTAAACACTTTCTGGCTGCTTCAGGAAATGGAGAAGTGGTATAAAAATATGTGGTTTCATACTGAAAGAATATTTTGAGGAAAAAGGGTATTGATGTATGTGTGTGTATATATGTATGTATACATTAAAGGCATTCAGAGTTTCACTGGGCTTTCTGAGCCATCAAAGTATGGTATCATTTCTATTTCCTTGTTTTAAGAAAATTCACTTGGAGATAATTTATTCAAATAAATTCCATTTTAGCTGATAAGATGGTTTTACTCATTGTTTTTCCTTCTCTCTCCCTATATCCTTCTATTCTGTTGCCTTACACTGCTTTGGGTTAAGGATGCAACTCTGCTTCCCACAGTGGCAACATTTCCTTCTGGTCCCTGGGGTGGTGGCTCCAACTTAACTGGGTTAAAGAAATATCTGCCATAGTTCTGACTCTGTGGACTGGATGACTGGACCCACTTGATAGCCCCAGTGAGCAGCTGGACTCTTGAATGTAATAAGGTTTGACTCGTAATGACAAATTCTTTGTTTTGGAGGGAATGAAGTGATAACACTCTCATACTAAAGTTTCCTGTGGAGGATGGAGTGTTTCACAGTGTGGCTTTCGTTTGTATAAAGGTGGGAATGTGTCGAACTGAACGATCTATTCTGGAATCCAAAGGCATATTTCCCCATTGACTTGAAAACAAACCAGAAAGCAAACCTACTAAGTTAATTAGGTATTATGTACGCTAAACTGAAGGGCCTTGCTGCATTCTAAGATTGTCTCATACACACTTGAAATGTTCTGAAATTACAAAATATTGGCATGTCTGGATTATTGGCTGGTGGAGAAAATCCATACAGTATTATTGTTTTTTTAAGGGTATCCAAATGTCATCAATCCAGCAGGCAAATATTTTATTCATTCTGTGTATTCTTTTCTATATGTGGCTCTGGTGGTGATGAACATATTGTGAGGACTGTGGTGTTTACCAAGTAGATGTTTTGTTCAAGATGCTGACTCCTATCTCTGTAAGGCCCCTTTTGACTGTGTGCTAACTTAATTTGCAGGCAGAGGGAGAAGGGAGTGAAAACTCGCAGACAACATGTTAACATAACACTCCCTGACCTCATTTTTGATGTCTTAGGGGGTGTGGTGATCTATCTCTGTGGGTGTTCAGAGCCTTTTTGAAACTTGTCAAGTGCCCTGAGATTTGCAGATGAAAGTAAAGTAACACATTGGTCTTGAAATTTTCCACTTGTTCCTCACCAATTTATTTCAATTAAAAAAAATAATTGTGAAATCTCATATTTCACTGCTTTCTCCAGCAACACAGTTTTAGCGCTCACATCTTGGTGCTTGGCTTCCCTTTCATGGGCACCAATGTCTGTGCCCAGAGTCAGGGATTGGCCTTGCCAAGTGCTTCTCATCATTCCCCTTGTGAGTCATTTCATGATGCTGTTACTGGTTAAATTGTGTCCCCCACAAACTTATGTTCAAGTTAACTTAACTCCTGCACTTGAGAAAGAGACCTTATTTGAAAAGTATCTTTACAGGGGACATAGGTGGCTCAGTCACTTGAGCATCCAACTCTTGATTTCAGCTCAGGTCATGATCTCATGGTTGTGAGTTCTATTCCTGCTTTGGGCTCTGCACTGACCACACAAAGCCTGCTTTTGGGATCCTCTCCCTGCCCCTCCCCCCCCGCCCCTCCCCTGCTCTTGCTGTCTCTCTTTCTTTCTAAAAATAAACATTAAAACAAAAAACATCTTTACAGATCTAATGAAGTTAAGATGAGGTCTTACTGTCATCCAGTAGGCTCTGAATTCAACAGAGAAGAATAGCCGAAGGGGGAGAGAGATAAAGGGAGGATGCCAGTGACTAATGATGGAGGCAGAGACTGGAGTGCTGCCTCTACAGGCACAGGAAAGCCAAGTGGGAAGAGGCCTGGAAGCATTCTTTGACACATCAAGCTTTCAGAGGGGGACATGGCCCTGCTGACACCTTGATTTGGGACTTGCCGCCTCCAGTACTGTGAGAGAATAGTCTCAAAGCCACCCAGTTTGTGGTTGGTTATGGTAACCCTGGGAAACTAAAAAACATTCCACAAGCTTAGGCCCAGAGGGATCAGCCTTATAGTATCAGTTTACAAACCTGAAGGGATAGGGGAAAGCCCGTTTCTTTACAATGTTTGAATAATGGGATCTTGGATTCTAAAAGTGTCCTTAACAATGGATTGGGCAAAAAGTCTTTTAATGGCAGTGAGGATGTCTTTTATAGATACCACATGTCTTCTGTTGAGGTGAAATTATTTTGAGTACAAATACTGTAGTTGTTGAAGCTTCTATGTTTCCTCTTCCTCCTGTCTCTCATTGTCTTCCTCCGCAACCCCCACCCCCAGCTTTTTTCTTGTTGCTGATATTTTCCTAGCTGTTGGTATCACCTTGTTGAGCATCTGGATGACATTGTGTGAACTGTCTTCAGTATAAAGGCTTCTCATTTAATTTTGAGGTCCTGGCATTTTGTTTGCGTAAAAGTTTTTCAGTTTCTCTTTAAACCAAAGCAATGGAATCTACACTTAGAACTTAGTGTTCTACTTCTATACTAGCACTAAAGATGCTACCATTTTTTAAAAATTTAGATCTGAAAGAATATTTAGTACAAGGAGGCTAAAACTGATACTGGAATCAGATGGCTGAGCCAAGTACCTGGCAGGTGATTCACAAATCTTGACAGGCTGAAAAATGCATTTCAGGAGGCATTTTACAACCATAAAAAAGTAAGGCAAGGGAGGATTCTGAAACATGGATCTAGGATACATTTCCCTACCCCTCAGAAGTCAGGGAGTTGTCTCCTACCGTGATGTGAGGAGTGACTAGGCATGTCTCATGCCTGCATGTAGAACTCTTTGAACTGCCACCAGAAATCCCAAGAGGGACATTTTGTATTTTACATACTTTTTTGTAAAAGTAAATGCAAGAAGTAAATGCTCAGAGTTAGGCCACCTCTCTTGGAGTAGCTCCTCTGTGGCCTGGAGGAAACATTTAAATCACCGTGCAGGGTAGAGGATGTCCCCCCACTCCCTGGGACAAAGAAGAGAACAGGACTGATTTCTGGAATAGGAATTGGCTCTCTCCCTTTCCCTTGAGGGGTTGTGCCTTGCGAGGCCTTAGTGAACACATTATTACTTTTACAAAGTTTCATCTAGTAGACAAGAACTTCTACTCCTTTAGTTTATAATTGTACTATATTTTTGTCCCAATATATTTAAATACATGCTCACTACACTATACAGACTAATTGAATAGGTTTTTTGTTTTTAAATGTTAGAACTATCCTTAAGGCATAAAAGATTTATAACCAGGTATTAAAGAAATTCAACTGTGTTCCATTGTCTGAAAATACTTGTTTAGGAGGAGCTTCTGAATTGTTTGAGTCATCACATATTACTGGAATAACTGACTTTTCAGGAATCCTTTTGATGAGAACTACCCCCCCCCCCACTTTTTTTTAAGATCCAAATGTTCTGCCATCTTTGTTTAAAACAGAAGAAACAAAATAGTCTCACTTCTTTTTAATTTCAAAAATGCAATGTGGTGACCTTGTTTATTTTCAGAGGTTTTCATCTAGTCATCCAGTGTAGACGAAAGAATATCTTCAGATAGATCCAATTGATGAAATAAATAAAATCAATATATCCCCAAATCCAAATTTGTGTCTAATAACACACCATACTCTATTTTTAAAATTTATTGTTTTCAGGCTTCTAATCATTGCAGTGACATATTCATTTTCTTACAAGGTAAAAGATGGGAAAGATAGGGATTACGTGTTCTCTAATTTACCGAAGATGGTGGCCAACTGAACTGGGCACTGAGAAATCTAAAGTCCTACATCAAGTGCTGACACCGAGCAACACAAGTAGGTGTGATGGTGGTGGTCTTGGGGACCCACCCTGAGGCAGCTGAGGGAGCCCAGGCCACGGAGCCACAAGACCATCGCTCTGGCTCTGAGTTTCAAGCTTCTTTTCCATGGAGTAGTTTTTTCCTGCAGTTACACACTTAGCTCAGATGAAATACTGCACAGAAGCACAAAGAAAAGAGACAGAAATGGATAGCTGTGTGGCACATGCGGGGCCCTGAGCCTCAGGCGCACAGAGCACCTGCCCTGGTCTTCAGGCGGCTCCTGAGCCTCTACTGAGCGGTGTGAAAATGAGTGATGGAAGAGAGCCTCAATCCTCTGATTCACTTAAGGGTTGATGTTTTAAAGTAACGAATTTTCATAACGCATTGTGCAAGGTCAAAGGAAAACTACAGATCATGCTGACAGAAGGAAATCAACTTCAAAACTGATCTAATAAACTTTAGAAAATTAAAAAAATAAGGCAAGGGCAACCCATATTACGGTAAAAGTTTGACAGAAAAAGTATAACTCATCAGTTCAGAATTACAGCATTTTCCAGTACTGTTTGTTCCCTTTGAAGTACGTTAACTTTCAATTAGGAAAAAAAGAAAGCTATTTTTAAATGCAGTATTTTACAAGTTTGTGAGAAACATTATGTACTTTATTTTCATTAAATCTGTGTTTGGTGAGAAGTGGAGTTCAAGTAGTAGATGTAAGGCATTATGTAGAAGATATTAGTAAAAAATAAAAGCTTTAATCTGTGTATAGTCAGTATCCACAGCCTACAAGAAAGAGTAGACAAAAGGAAATGGAGGAGTCTTTGTTGTTTATACGGTTAATGATTTAATAATAGTGGAGAAAGGACCTTTAGGTGATAAAAATGTGTGTCTTACTAAGATTGATTGCAATGCAAAACTTTTAAGTGTTGCAAGAATGCTAGAAAAGGGATTTTAGGATTTGAGACCAATTTTTCTGTAAGTTAAAAAATGTGTCATTAAAATCTCCTTGAAAAAAAAAAACAACAGTATAAGGTACTTTCAGAGTTCCTCTATTTTAATTTTGAATGCAGTTTTATTCCTTATAGCAGGAAAGAATACAAAATGAATAATGGTAATTAGGCTGTTTCCTAGTCCAGGTCTAAGTTTGCCCTACGCAGCAGAAAATTATTACAGAAAAACACTAGTGTCTCATTTGAATTACAAATATTGAAGCCTGATTTTAGATACCTAGTTGACTTTGGGTTTTCAAGAACACAGAAGAAGAACTTACTTGATGCATTTCTTCTAAGAAAATTTCTCCACCAAAATGTTGTTTTCATAGGTTAAGGCATTTTGCTCATTCTTTTCATTGTTCTATTCCCAAAACAGAATAGGACCTAGAACACAGTAGTTATTTGATAAACATTTGTTGAATGAATGAATGAGATCAATATAGTGTTTAATTTGGTGAATACATCTGTTTTGTATCCAGATAATGGAATTATATTGTGGATCAGGAACTATCGTACTAGTTTTGGTTGGTATATGCTTGTTTTGGCAATAATGTAGCAATGCCATATTTGAATTTAATAGTTTAGTTGAAGGCTCAAGCGGCTTTCTATCTTAGGTTAGTTACTACTTTTTGTTTGTTTTTTAAAGTGTATTTATTTTGAGAGAGAGCAGGCAAGCCAGTGGGGGGGGGGGGGGGGGAGAGAAGCCCAAGTAGGCTGCTTGCTGTCAGTGCAGAGCCTGATTCCTGGCTGAAACCCACGAACCATGAAATCATGACCTGAGCCAAAGTTTGTCACTCAACTGACTGAGCCACCCAGGCACCCCTGTTAGCTACTGCTTTAATTTTGAATTTTTGGGTATAGTTTTGCATCAGGATTTACCTACCAGGATAAAGGCATAGCAGGGGAGTCTATTTTGAGTAGAAGTGCCCTGAGCAACTTGGACTGAACACAGTTTCTATAGAAGTCTAGTTATGAGATAATCTGAAGGAAAAAAAAAAAAAAGTATGAGTAACAGATACAGAAATGCACTAATTTGTTAAGGATTTTTCAAAGTGTGTTTTTAGACCCTTTTCATCAAAATCATCTGGGTACTTTAATGGTAAACTAGCTCCGAAGCTTATAGTACTTATCAATGTAGTACATTATCTTCTAGGTTTTTCAATTCTGACGTGAGAACTAATTCTGCAGACCCATGCACCTGACAGGCTCTATTTGAACTCATGGCTGTGTTCTGGGAAGTATGTGCCATTGGACTAAAGCAGGTTACAGTTAGAAGGAGGATGTATATGTGTTCTCAAGGAAAGATAATGATTGTTCTTATGTACATGATGGTACCATCTAGTCTCTATCAGATGCATATATCAATAAAAAGCTTGAAACGTGAACCTTGTCTACATAAAGATCTCCATTCAGAATGAAGTCTCTCTTAATGTGAATTAATCTGTTTTTAAAATTTATTTTTGAGAGAGTGTGCAAGTGGGGGAGGGGCAGAGAGATAGAGACACGCAGAAGCAAGCTTCAGGCTCTGAGCTGTCAGCACAGAACCGCATGCGGGGCTCGAGCTTGTGAACCGCGAGATCATGACTCAAGCTGAGTCAGACGTGTAACTGACTGAGCCACCCGGCACCCCTTAATGTGAATGAATCTTTGAGAATCATCTCATTTGAACTAAAAATGCAATTTTGTGATTTTTTTGTTACACATACTTTTCTTCCTTCCTTACGCCATAAAACTTTACTATGAAACAGTAATAACCTCCAGTGCTGGTGCTTTTATTTAAACACTACCACGTTGTCTTGGAAATAGTATTTGAATTATAGTAATAAGATTTTGGTAACCACTGCCACATAATATCTCAATTTGAAGATCTAAAATCCAATATTAAGCAGTTTGCAGAAATAGAATATATTTTTCTGAACTTGGTAATGTTGTTATAATTTATAAATTGTCCATAGTATGTGTTCATAGTTTCTCCATAATAATTTCCTTTGGGGCATAATTTTATTGCTCTCACATTTCTTCCTGGTCTGTTAAGTCTAATGACTTTTTTTTTTTTTGGTCCTTTAGGTGACCTACAAACGAGATCTGTATGCAGCTGAATCGATTATTAAGGGTATGTTTGGCCTTGTGACTGTCAGTTCCTGTGTTTCAAAAATGTAAGCCAGTTTAGAATTTCTCATGACATTTTAAATCCCAGAATTCTCAGAAGTATAAATGCCTGTAGGCCACAGAGGTCTGTGATTTGGTGTTTTTGGAAAACAATTACATTTTGTGTTTCCTGCTTGTGAAATATCACTTATTATTTATGTCACATTAGTTTTAATTTTTATAGAGGAAATACTTAGAAAAGGATGGGACCCTGGGGTGCTTGGGTGGCTCAGTAGGTTAAGCGTCCAACTTCGGCTCAGGTCAGGATCTTGCGGTTTGTGAGTTCGGGCCCCGCGTTGGGCTCTGTGCTGACACCTCGGAGCCTGCAGCCTGCTTCGGATTTCTGTCTCCCTCTCTCTCTGCCCCTTCCCTGCTCATATTCTGTCTGTCTCTGTCTCTCAAAAATAAATAAATGTTAAAAAAAATTAAAAGAAAAGGATGGTATCCTTATACTATTAGAAGTAAAAACTGACTTTAATTAACTTAGGATACTTACTTTTACGAAGAGGCCCAGCTTCCACTGCACGCTTATAACACTGCCACACTAGTACACTGTATATCATGTTCGTATGAAGCTATTTTTCCCCCAACTAGAGAAGTAAAGCTAGATGATTTGTTAAATTTCTTTTCAGTTTTGACAATAACTGTGATTTTGTTTTGGAATTTAGATACTACACGTGTAATAACCCCTTTATCATTGTTTTTCGTCTCCCATCTACACTAAGGTAGTTATTTGATTATCAACAAATACTTGTTGTTGTGCTGAACACCGTGCTAGGAATGCAATGATGATGCACCAAGCACGTTGAGTGTGTATCTTGGCAGCCTCAGTTACTTAAATCAGCGTTTCTTAACCCTAGCACCCTTGGTATTTGAGGTCAGGTATTCTTTGTGGTGGAGACTGTTTGATCCATGGTAGGTTGTTGAACAGCATGCCTGGCCTGTATTCACTAGGCACCTGAGATACTCTTCCCCTGGATGCAACATCTAAGATGTATCTTGAGAGAATCACTGTTAGAAAACCGTTGTCCTAAGGGGCGCCTGAGTGGCTGGGTCGGTTAGGTGTCCAACCTCAGCTTAGGTTATGATCTCATAGTTCAAGTCCTGCATTGGGCTCTGTACTCACAGCTCAGAGCCTGGAGCCTGCTTCAGATTCTGCGTCTCCCTCTCTGTCTCTGTCTCTCTCTCTGCCCCTCCCCCCCCACACGCTCTATCTCTCAAAAGTGAATAAATATTAAAACAAATTAAAAAATCTGTGGTCCTAGCAAAAATTACAGTGCTAATCCTGAAGCAGGTGTGGTGCTTTACAGTCTTTTACTGACTCCTTTGAAATAAAGGATTGACCTGTGTGCTTAGGTTTTGACTGAGAGCTGAACATCTGTATTCAAGCTTGGAAGTTGAAAAAAAAATGCCGAATCTGAATTCTCAATGCATCCGTTTGTTAAGTAGGTTTTCCCCAAATTTTGAATTATCAATTGGCTTCCCATTCACAAAACTGAAATCTTTTCTCTGATCATGACATTGTATGTTTGTAATTTACCCTTAAGGTTTTTGTCCTTCAAGAATATTGTGTTTCAAACCATTAATGTACCATTATTTATACATCTGTGTATCTGTGTATGCAAACAGATCATCTATAGTTGTAAATCAAAATGTCGACATGTATTTACACAATAAGCAGGCATTATGTAAACATTACTGTGGACAAGTTGGCTAAACCATGATGTGGTTACTTATGCTCTCAGCACATGGAAATAGAAAACTAGTCTGGTTTCCTTACACAATCATACCTTTGTTACCTAGGTAAAATGGACATGACTTACTTTGTGAGTAGGTGGTAAGTGGTCCTACTGAGGATTCTACAAATTATATTTGCCTAGTGTTTATCAGATCAGGATTCTTATAAAAGTCTACATTTGAAGTATAATTGTAGGGATTATACTTTTGGAAATTGTATAGAGATAAATTGCTTTTCTTATTTACACAACATGTTTTAGTGTGCTATTTTTATTTTTATTTTCATTAAAAAATTTAATGTTTATTTTTGAGGGGGACACAGCATGAATGGGGAAGGGGCAGAAAGAGGGAGACACAGAATCCAAAGCTGTCAGCACAGAGCTTGATATGGGGCTCGAACCCATGAACTGTGAGATCATGACCTGGGCTGAAGTCGGACACTTAACTGTTGGAGCCACCCAGGTGCCCTTATTTTTATTTGTAAAGTATTTTTTAAAAAAGTAGTCTTTTATTCTCAGAGTAACTAATATGACCGGATGGAAAGAGCTCATCAATGATCTCCAAGGTTTTCCTTATGCTCTAGGGTTTGCATTTCTATCTTCCCAGGAGATTGTGATGTTGTGGATATACTGGGAGGGCCACTGCTCTGGGGCCTCCTCTACTCTCAGTGTGGGCTTCTAGATCAACAGAGTTGAGGTTACCTGAAAACTCGAATGCAGAATGTGTGACCCCACCACATTAAATCAGAATATGAATTTTAACAAAAACTCTGGATCGTTAGTTTGTATGTTAAATTCTGGAAACATTCCTCTAGGCTGCTCTTGAGTCTTTCATAGATCATTTCTTTTCAGATAATATTATTACTGCATTAAGAGCTTGAAGTCTTACTGTACTTTATCAGCTCCAAATGCTTGTTTGCATACCTGAAATGGCTACGTACCTTTGTGACTTGCACTAATTCTAGTTCTGAGGCCTGATAGGAGAAACAAACATGTGTGACATAGGCCAACGAATACCCTTGGATTTTTTAAACTAAAATTGCAAAATAAAATACGATATATAGTAGAGTGAGCTACATACTCATCTCTTTGCCTTTTCCTAGTAACTGTTCAAAATATTTTTCTAGACACGACTATAACATGGCATTTATTGGGTACTAACTTTGTGTCAGACAATGTTTAAAGCATTTCATGGGTATCATCTCTTGGTTCTCCAAGAACTTAATGATGTAAGTTGTGTCACTGTGTCCATATTGGAATAAATAATCAAGGGTTCTAAGCAAGTACTGCTTTAAGACAGAAAATAAATTCTTAAACTACAAGTTTCTGTCTTCAGTAGTTTATCTCTTAATGCAGCTATTGCCTCTTTTTTTGCTTATGCAGAGATTGTTCAAACTGTCTTCTCTGAAATTCTTGGACTGCATGTGTTTTGAAATTTGGAATACTGATTTTTTTTCAGAAGTTCATGCAGCACCCAACAAGTCACATCAGTAGTGGGGATTAAGGACCTTACCACATAGTGGAAATTAGAATGCAAGAATGTTTATATCTAGTACAGGAGTGAAGAGTATGAAGCGTCTAGTCCAAATTCAGGTCTTATTTTACCACCAAATTTATATAGGAAAACCATGATTAAATTTGCTATTTTAAGGCAATCTTAGATTTCAGCATTGCCCATTACTTGGTGTCATACGCTTTTAGATTCACTCTGTGAAGATGAGAGGTTGTCTCTTCTTTTTTCTTATGTAGCCTGTAACACTGAGTTTAACTGAATGGACTTGTATGTTGTAGGCTATGGCAAGGGTTTGTTCCTTCGAGTCGAAAAAATTTAAATGATGGGGACAAGTGGCCTTTTTCTCCAACCATACCACTTTACCTGCTTCTGACAGGTACATATCGAGACCCCCATGTATCAGTCCCTATATTATATATATATTTTCTCAAAGATGATATAAAAGATGATATAAAATCACATGTATGACTTTTATGTCAAAGTTGAAAACCAGGGTTTGGAATAGATGGCCCTTATAACATTTAAATACATTACCTCATTTTTTTTTTTTTTTTTTTGACTATAATGCTATAATAGAGATAATATTCCTCCCCTTTTGGAGATGAGTTAAACAGAGGTTTAGATTTAGTACTTTTCTCTTGGTCACACAGTAAGAGCAAGATGCACAATTTAAACCCAGTTCTCTTTTTGTCTTTAAGTCTGACTTTGCTCTGGGGCGTGGCCACTTGGCACCTCTGATTCATGAGTTACTCATGCTGAGTACTGTAGTGGATATTAGCTTCATTAAGTGCTCTTTTAGCCAGGATAGCCTAGGGTTTATAAAATTCAGCCTACCCGAATCTGATTGTGGCCTGATGAAGAGTGTCCAACCACATAGTCGAAGGTGGACATGTTCTCTTATAGTGCTGCGCTAACCACACAGTGTATTATTCTTCTAGAGAGTGTGGGAAAAACATAAAACATAATACTAAAATAGTAGATTTCTAGACATGCCGAAAGGATAAGTAAAAATAAAAACTCAAAGCAATAGTTTCAAAATGATTGGTTGGTTACTGTTTAGTTTTGTTCTTTGTTAATTCTGGTAGTTGAATGTTCATCTAGCCATACCAGTTGTCCATTTCCAAGATGAAGGTTGGAAGTTTTCATTCTGTAAATCGTCCTTCCTCAGCTGCTTTTTCACTTGAATTCCAATCATTGCTGCTCAACAAATTACCTTCTGATGAAAGCATTTTCTTGTATAGGTATTTTAAGATTCTATAAAACATTTCTTGTTTTATGGCATGTCTCGCAAGTGCATTTTGTACTCCCCAATTTATTTCTCACTAGAATAGCATCCATGTTTTGGTCCATCTGAATGTTTGTTAAAGTCCATTTTTTGTTGCTGTTGTTGTTGTTGTTCAGTGTGGGAATTTTGATGTAACTAACCTTAACCAAGCTTTTGACTAAAATTGTTGCTTGTAGCATCTAGAAATTTGACTTCTATTTTTGTATTTTTAGATAAGTCGTATTTTGAGGTTTATTTTAGCATCAGTATATTTATATAGATTTGCATCTATAGTGAAGTATTTGATAATAGTAAAGGTGTATATAAAGTGTTCTATTTGTTCACACAGTTGTGTGTGTTGAAAATCATATAGTTAATCACAAATTTACTGTGAGGTAAAACAAAGCATCGTTTTTTGTATTTTGTTTTTTATAGTTAAAACAATTTTTTTAAATGTGTATTTAAAGAGAGACAGCGAGAAAGGGAAGAGCAGAGAGAGAGAGAGAGGGAGACACAGAATCTGAAGCAGGCTCCAGGCTGTGAGCTGTCAGCACAGAGCCTGATGTGGGGCTTAAACTCAGTGACCATGAGATTATGACCTGAGCCGAGGTTGGACGCTTCACTGACCGAGCCACTCAGGCATCCCTTAACGTTTTTATTTAGGTAGGGGCCATCTGGGTGGCTTACTTGCTTAGGTGTCTGACTTGATTTTAGCTCACGTCATGATCTCATGGTTCCTGAGATCGAGCCCCATGTCATACTTCACACTGACAGCACAGACCCTGCTCGGGATTCTCTATCTCTGCACCTCCCCTGCTCGCACATGCACTGTGTCTCTCAAAACAAATAAACATTTAAAAAAAAGGTACTTAAATTCCATTTACACAGACAGTGACCATTAGTTTCATGTGTACAATATAGTGATTCAACAATTCCATACAACACCCGGTGCTCATCACAGCAAGTGCCATTCTTAGTCCCCATCACCTATTTAACCTATCCCCCACCCAACTACCTCACCTCTCCTCTCATAACCATCAGTTCTCTATAATAATTAAGGGATTGTTTCTTGTTTTGTCTCTCTTTTTTCCTTGGCTCATGTGTTATGGTTTTTAAATTCTACACAAGTGAAATCATGTGGTATTTGTCCTTCTGTGACTTATTTCACTTAGTATAATGCTCTCTAGCTACAACCATGTTGTTGCAAATGGCAAGGTTACATTCATTTTTATGGTTGAATAATATTCCCTTGTATATATACCACATTTTTATCCATCAATTGATGGGTACTTGGACTATTTCCATAGTTTGATACTTGTAAATAATGCTGCTATAAACAGAGAGGTGCATGTATCCCTTTGGATTATTGTTTTTGTATTCTTTGGATGAATACCCAGTAGTGCGATTGCTGGACCGTAGGATAATATTATTTTTAACTTTTTGAGGAACCTCCATACTGTTTTCCAGAGTGGCTGCACCAGTTTACATTCCCACAAACAGTGCAAGAGGGTTCCCCTTTCTCCACACCCTCGGCAACACCTGTTGTTTCTTGTCTTGTTGATTTTAGTCTTTCTGACAGATGTGACATAATATCTCATTGTAGTTTTGATTTGTATTTCCCTGAATATAAGTGATATTGAGCATCTTTTCATGTGTCTATTGGCCATGTGAATGTCTTCTTTGGAGAAGTGTGTGTTCATGTCTTCTGCCCATTTTTAAATTGGATTATTTGTGTTTTGGGTGTTGAGTTTTATATATTCTTTCTGTGTTTTGCATACTAGCCCGTCATCTGACATGTCATTTGCAAATACCCTCTCCCATTCCATAGGTTGCCTTTTAGTTCTGTTGATTGTTTCCTTAACTGTGCAGTAACTTTTCATTTTGATGTACTTCCATGTTTATTTTTGCTTTTGTTTCCTTTGTCTCAAGAGACCTATCTAGAAAAAAGTTGGTATAGCCAATGTCAAAGAGGTTACTGCCTTTGTTCACTTCTAAGATTTTTATGGTTTCAGGTCTCACATTTAGGTCTTTAATTCATTTTGATTTTACTTTTGTGTGTGGTGTGAGAAAATGGTCCAGTTTCATTCTTTTGCTTGTGTCTTTCCAGTTTTCCCAGCACGATTTGTTGAAGAGACTGTCTTTCCCCCTTGGATATCCTTCCTTTGTCAAACATTAATGACCATATAGTTGTAGGTTTATTTCTGGGTTTTCTTTTCTTTTGTATTGATGTATGTGTCTCTTTTTGTGCCAGGACCATACTGTTTGGATGGCTACAACTTTGTAATATAACTTGAATTTTAGAATTGTTATACCTCCAGCTTTGCTTTCCTTTTTCAAGACTGATTTGGCTATTAGGGGTCTTTTGTAGTTCCATACATATTTTAGGATTGTTTGTTCCAGTTTTGTGAAAAATGCTGTTGGTATTTTGATAGGGATCGCATTAATTGTGTAGATTACTTTGGGTAGTAGAGACATTTTAACAACTTTGCTCTTTGAATACATAAGCATGGAACATATTTCCATTTGTTGGTGTTTTCTTGAATTTCTTTCATCAGTGATTTATAGCTTTCACAGTATGGGTCTTTCACCTCTTTGAGTTTATTCTTAGGTATCTTATTTTTTGGTGATGTTATAAATGGGATTTTAAAAAAATTCTCTTTCTGCTGCTTCATTGTTAGTGTATAGAAACACAACAAATTTCTGTATATTGATTTTGTATCCTGTACCTTTACTAAATTTATCAGTTGTAGCAGTTTTTTGGTGGAGTCTTAAGGGTTTTCTATATATATTATGATGCCATGTGCAGTCAAAGTTTGGTTTCTTCTTTACTAAAATGGATTCATCTTATTTCTTTTTGTTGTCTGATTGCTGAGGCTAGGACTTGAAGTACTATGTTGAATAAAAGTGTTGAGAGTGGATGTCCTTGTCTTGTTCCTGGTGTTAAGGGAAAAGCTGTCAGTTTTTTGCCACTAGGGATGATATTAGCTCAGTTTTTTTCATAGATGTCCTTTATTATATGGAGGTATGGTCCTTCTAAACCTATTCTTTAAATTTTTATTTATTTATTTTTGAGGGAGTGCAAGTGAGGGAGAGGTCGAGAGAGAGACACAGAATCCAAAGCAAGCTCCAGGCTCTGAACTGTCAGCATAGAGCCCAACACAGGGCTGGAACCCATGAACCGTGAGATCATGACCTGAGCCAAAGTTGGACACTTAACCAACTGAGCCACCCAGGTGCCCCTCTCTAAACCTCTTTTTGAGGGTTTTTTGTCATAAGAAGATGTTGTTCTCTGTCAAGTGTGTTTTTCTGCATCAATTACAATGATCTTATGGCTCTTATCCTTTCTACTATTGATGTAATATATCACATTGATTGATTTGTGAATATTAAACCACCCTTGCAACCCGGGAATAAATACCACTTGATCTTGGTGAATGATTTTTTAAAATCATTGCTAGCATTTTGTTGAGGATTTTTGTTTCTATGTCCATCAGAGATATTAGCGTTAGTTCTCTTTTCTTTGGTTTCTTTATATGGTTTGGATATCAGGATAATGCTGACTTTGTAGAATTAATTAATTAATTAAGGAAGTTGTCCTTCTTTTTCTATTTATTTGAATAGTTTGAGAAGAGTAAGTATTAATTCTTCTTTAAATGTTTGGTAGATTTCTCCTGTGAAACCATCTGGTCATGGAATTTTGTTTTTTGGCAGTATTTTCATTACTGATTGAATTTATTTGCTGGTTATCAGCCTGTTCAATTTTTTTTCAGTTTTTGTAGTTTATGTGTTTCTAGAAATTTATCAATTTCTTCTAGGTCAACCTATTTGTTGGCATATAGTTTTTCATAATATTTTCTTAAACTTGTTTGTATTTCTGTAGTGTTGGTTGTTATTTGTCTGCTTTTTTGTGATAGTATTTTAGGCTTTTTTTTTTTTTATCTTGATAAGTCTGGTTAGAAGATTATAGATTTTATTTTTTTTTTCTTCCACAAACAGCTCCTGGTTCTATTCATCTGTTTTATTATTGTTTTAGTTTCTGTATCATTTATTTCTTCTCTAAACTTTATTATTTCCTTCCTTCTGCAGGTTTTAGGTTTTTTGTTTTTTGTTTTCCTAGCTCCTTTAGATGTAAGATTATGTTTTTTGAGACTTTTCTTGCTCCTTGAAGTAGGCCTGTATTGCTAGAAACTTCTCTCGTAGAACCACTTTGGCTGCATCTCTAAGGTTTTGGACCATTGAGTTTTTATTTTCAGTTGTTGCCATGTACTTTTAAATTTATTATTTTATTTCTTCGTTGACCCATTCATTGTTTAGTAGTATGCTGTTTAACCTCCATGTATTTGTAGTCTTTCCATATGTGTGTGTGTGTGTGTGTGTGTGTGTGTGTTATGTATATATATATTTGTGTGTGTGTGTGTGTGTGTGTGTGTGTGTGTGTGGTTAACTTCTAATGTCCTAACATTGTGGTCAGAAAAGATGCATGGTATAACTTCAATCTTCTTGAATTTGTTGAGGCTTGATTTGTGGACTAATAAGTGATGTATTCTGGAAAATGTCCCATGTGTACTTGGAAATATTTTGTATTCTACTGTTTTAGAATGCAGTATTCTGAATATATCTGTTAAATCCATCTATTTGAGTATGTCATTCAAAGCCATTGTTGTTGATTTTCTGTTCTGATGATATGTCCATTGACATCAGTGAGGTGTTAAAGTCCTCTACTATTATTATTATTGATTAATTCCTTTATTTTTGTTATTAACTGTTTTATTATTTGGGTGCTTCTATGTTGGGTGCATAAATATTTACAGTTGTTATATCCTTGTGTTGGATTGTTCCCTTTATTATAGAAGGTATCCTTATTTGTCTCTTGTTACAGTTATTGTTTTAAAGTCTATTTTGTCTGATACAGCGTTGTTACCCTGGCTTTCTTTTGACACCCATTTGCATAATAGATGTTTTTCTACCCCCTCACTTTCAATCTACAAGTGTCTTTAGCTCTAAAATGAGACTCTGCCAGACAGCATATAGATGAATGTTTTTTTTGTTTTGTTTTGTTTTTTTTTAAAAACTCCACTCTCTCACCCTGTATCTTTTTGGTTGGAGCATTTAGTCCAGTAACATTCAAAGTAATTATTGATAGACATGTATTTATTTCCATTTTATTATTTGTGTTTGTGGTTGTTTCTGAAGATTTTCTCTGATCCTTTCTTTCATGGTTTGTTGATTTTCTTTAATGATCCATTGGTATTTCTTTGTCTATATTCTTTACCTATTTATTAGTGGTTTTTAAAATATGGTTACCATTAGATTTGTGTATGACTTCTGCATTTGGTGGTCTGTGTTAAGTTGGTGGTCGCTTAAGGTTGAACCTATTTTTACTTTTCTCCTCCCCATATTTTGGGTACATGTTGTCATATTTTACTTTATTTTGTGAGTTTCTTGACTGAATTTTTTAAACAAATATACTCATTTTTACTTCTTTGTTTCCTACCTTCATACTGTCACTTTGGTGTCCTTTCAACTCAAAGAGTCCCCTTCAATATTTCTTGCAGTACTAATTTAATGGTCATGACCTCATTTAGTTTTTGATTGTCTGGGAAACTTTGTGTCTCCTATTATGAATGATAGCCTTTCTGGATAGAGTATTCTTGACTGCAGATTTTTCCCATTTAGCGCTTTGAATATATCATGCATCTCCCTTCTGGCTTGCAAAGTTTCTGCTCAGAAAGTCCCTGTTAGCCTTATTGGTTTTCCGTTCTATGTTACTGTCTTCTTTTGTTTTGATGTTTTTAATTTTTTGTCTTTATCATTATATTTTGTGAATTTAATGACAGTGTTTCTTGCTGTGGATCTGCTTTTGTTGATTTTGTTGAGGGTTCTCTGTGCATCCTAGATCCAGATAATCTGTTTTCTTCCCCAGAGTATGAAAGTTTTCAACTACTATTTCTTCAAATAATTTTTCTGCCTCCTTTTCTCTCCCTACTTCTTGGACTCTTGTAATATTAATGTCATTACATTTGATTGAATCACTGAGTTCCCTAAGTCTATTCTCATGTGGTATAAATCTTTTTTGTCTATTTTTTAAAATTTTATTACTTTGCATTACTCTGTTGTCTTTGTCATTCATTTGTTCCTCTGCTTCTTCCATCCTGCTGTTCATTCTATCAATTGTATTTCTCATTTCTTGTATTGAGCCCTTTATATCTGTTTTCTTATTCCTTTGTGTTAAGGGTCTCACTGATATTTTCCACTGTTTTCCTCAAGTCTAGTGAGAATCCTTAGGATCCTTTACACAATCCTTCAGGCATGTTATTTATATTTATTTTGCTTAGCTATAAGTCATGGCCTTATTCTGTTCTTTCCCTGGGGATACATTTCCCTGTCTTCTCATTTTGTCTAAGTCTCTGTGCCTGTTTCTCTGCATTAGGAAAGTCAGCTCCATCTCCTGTCCTTGAAGATAATGGCCTTATGAAGAAGAGGTCCAGGAGTGCCCTTTAGTGCAGTCCCCCTGTTCCCTAGGACCTAGTGTTTCCAGGAGTGTCTCCACTGTATGCTCTGTGCACTCTGCTATTTTGTCCTGGCCACTTTATCCTTCAGGCCGGTCATCTGTGGAGGCTTTCTTTGCCTCATGTGGGCAAGATTTGGTCCCTTTCCAGAATGTGGTGCTTTAAGTAGGTGTGTTCTGGTCTGCTTGTGATGAGACCTGTTGCCACCACTGCCAGAAGTGAGGCTCTGCACAACTCTCGAATCAGGAGGTGTGATCTGAGCAGGGATTTGAGCTGGTCTTCTGGGGGATGAGGCCTGCTGTGCTGGGACTCAGGCAAGTGAGACTGGGAAGTATAGTTGCATGGGAGTATGGGGGAGGTAGAGCTTGGTGTAAGCTAGTTAGGTGGAGGTGTTGTGTTAGTTCCTGCAAGTGGCTCTGTGGTTATGCTGAGTGATGCGGTAGGAAGGTGGTGCCTCCCAGTTCCTTTGTTCCTGGAGGAGTCTGTCACTGAATGCTGCCTCTCTAGGTAGTGCTCTGAGATGAGCAATTAACCTCCCCACTGTGTGCCCCAGGCACTCTTCTGGTCCCTCTTTTCAAGATGCCTATCCGTGTATTGTTTGCTAATCTTCTCTCTAAAAGCAGAGCAAAGCCGTCAGCCACACCCTCTGACCTTTAAAACTCCAGGCTTTAAACTGGTTTAAGCTGGTTTGCAGAAGTCAGGAAATTGGACCCTCTTGCTTTCCAGGCCAAATGCTATAGGGATTCCCATCACCATTTTACTGCTCCTTTTTCTGAGGTAAAGAGTGAAATTTAAAACAAACTTTGCTAGAGTAGCATCATTAAGCTCAACAAGACATTGAACTTACGCGGTAAGTTTGTAAACATCTTCTTAATGAAGAGGTATTATACTTTACACAAGCTGGTTAAGCCCACCCAAGCCTGCTTTGCTTGCTCAGATGTCCCCAAACTATTAGTGTTAACAGATGCCAGCGGTAACATACTTAATTTAGATTGATATGACATACAGACAATCCCAACCAACACTTAATTTAATAGGCTGACTGACCTTATCTTGGCAAAAGGAGCAATATTCTAAGATTTTCGCAGAAAATAACCCATAGAGTATGTATGTATGTATGTATGTATGTATGTATGTATGTATGTATTTATTTTTATTTAACTTTTTTTTTTTTTTAATGTTTACTTATTTTTTGAGAGAGAGACAGAGCATGAATGGGGGGGGGGGTGGATAGAGACAGAGGGAGGCACAGAATCCGAAGCAGGCTCCTGGCTCCTCACTGTCAGCACAGAGCCTGACGTGGGACTCCAATCCATGAACTGCGAGATCATGAACTGAGCTGAAGTCGGATGCTTAACTGATTGAGTGACCCAGGTGCCTCCCCTATAGAACTTTTAAATAAGAGATTGCATTTATTTTGTATCATAATCTTTCTGATCTATCATAACCTATCTAATCTTTGAATATATTTAATTTTTTGGTTAACAACTGTTGAAAAATAGTATTTTATTCTTTCTTGGTTATAATTATACAAACCTAAGTAAGTTTGTGTTATTAAAAAAAGCCTCATGGTGCCTCTTGTCATAAGATGGTTTATGTAAACCTGGAAAAACAAAATAATAAAAAAGGAAAATTTAATTTTTACATGGCTTCAGTTAATATTAATTAAAAATAACTAATGTTTACCTAAAATTTCATGTCTTACCAATCATTATCTAATGTTTTCCATTTGTTAAAGTAAATTGACTTTGATTTCTCGAAAACATCTATTCAGAAACAGACTTTATTCTGAAAATACATTTTTTTCAACGTCACTGATAAAGGCAGTTCTTTTACTGTTGTGCTTTTTTAACACGTAAGCTATAAAACCCATAAGCCTGCTTTTTTATGTTTCATACAGTGTTTTAGAAAATTATCCCAGTAGGCAAGCAGTTGAATCATCTTGTGCTTACACATTGAAAGTAGCTTATACATTAAAACTGGATTTGACTGCATGGAACAAGGTAAAATTACATGTGAATAAAATTCAGTGTTACTGAGAATTAGGGAGACTCATTGTGATAATATGTATTTTATGCATATGCAGAAACTCATGTCTTAATATATTTTTGATTTTTTTAATATTTACACTTAAAGTCATGGCATCTTAAGTGTAATGTATTTTTAGGTTTTTAAATCAAATTGAAAGAATGAGAAACTTTAAATCAGGTTTTCTACATCTGTAACAGGACAATGCTCTGCATCTGTAGTATGTCTTTAGCAGGTTTTTCTTGTTAAATACCCAGCGATGACACCATTTATGTCATTAACCATGCTTTTGTACAATGCAAAGTGACAGCTAAGATTTACATACAAACTGTAATTTTTGATGTATCTGGCTTTTCACTGTGATTATTCATTTTCCACATTTTCACATTAATACTGTAACTCCTTTATACATAATAGTTTTTGTTCTTCACTGTCTTGTAAGTAGTACTGTGACTGTATCTTACGAGAATCTGTAAGAACATTTGCGTCAAGCTTTAATTAGTTAGAACAGGAGGGTTGCAAATGATTTAATAGCAGTTTGGTTTCCTTGGAATCTTACTGTAAAAGAATGTAAATTGGAAAGTTAAATATTTGGGTGAAGATTAGAGAAAGTAGAGTTGACTTTAATTTTATAATTTATTTGTCATTAGTGAGATGCTCACTAAAGCATAGGGAAGTAAATCTGTCATATTCAAAAACTTCTAAGGTCACAGTGAGTTATCAAGCAATTAGCTAAATAAGACTTGATAAGACAAAAGACAGTTATACTTGACTCTGATGTAGGTAGGATATAAAACAACAAAAACTCTAAATGAACGTTTATGCTTAAAGCAATAATACATTTTGTAAATATCTTGGTGAGTCATTAGATTTTAAAAAATGTATTTCACATTTCTGTTAAGTCAGAATATATATACTTTGAAAAGCAATATATATAAATATATGGCATCATTTACTTGGAAAAAAGTAATATCTTACATGTAAAAATATGTCATGGGACAAGATATCACATGTCTGCTCCTTACTTTTAGTTGTAAGTAGGAAAGGCAGGAAACTTCATCCTGTATTCAATGACTAATTCAAAAATGTGGTTAAGATCAGACATAACAAATCTTGGGAAAAAAGTATCTGCCCTGTGTACTATTGCCCTTCAGTTGAAACAGGGACAGTCAACCATAGAACTAACTTCTCTGAAGATCAGTTTGACCTATTAAAGTAGGTATGTGTGGTTTTCTTGCAAGACTCTCTGTACCATCCCTATTTTCTGCTTGTCCTGGAGACATGGCTTGTTGGCTTTTTTTCCTTTCTCAATTGTATGCTGCCCCTTTTCCTGTTCTAATAGCTTCCTCTATGAAGGTGTTTAGAGAAACCTGAAGCCTTTTCCTGTAGTTTAAATGAAAACAGGGATATGAGGGCTCAGCTGTGATGGTTCTGTTTAATACTCTTTTAAAATCCTTGCTGTAAGACAGAAAATATGATTTGCTGTTGATTCAAGGAACTCAACAGGGGAATGGAAGAGGACTGCCTTTATTTTGAATGGATTAGGGCTAGATATATATTTTGGAGGTTAGCAGTATTGGATTTGATAGTTTCTTATATACCTAAGAACACTAACATTTTGGCTGAAGAGGTCAGCAAAGTGAATGATGAGGCTTGATTAAGTCACGGTATTAGATGTTTCTAAGAAAATTGAAGGCTGGCCTGGATTTTTTTGCTCACTTGTGGAACTTACTAATAACTTAGTATTTAGGTTTGTCTCTACTGAAAGATGTTTTGAAACCTTCTTGTAAAAATTAATACAATCCTGAGCACTCTTGAGTTCTTACTGGTTATTAGTTACAGGCACATGTCTAGATATTCCTTATTCCTCTTTTTTTCTTTTTAATGTTTATTGTTTACTTTGAGAAAGAGAGCTGGGGTGGGGGAGGGGCGGGGGGGGGGAGGGATAGTAGAATTGCAAGCAGGCTCTGTGCTGTCCCCCAATGCAGGGCTTAACCTTATGAACTGTGAGATCATGACCTGAGCTGAAATCAAGAGCTGGCTGCTTACCTGACTGAGTCAGCCAGGTGCCCCCCAAACTTTTTTCCCGTGCTCCTCTTAATGTGTCATTGGGTTTTCAGGTGGTAAAGAGAAGGTTGCACATGTTAGAAATTTTTCATTTTACTCTTTTCTGAAGTTGAATGCAAAAACCCCAAATTATATGTGTTTTCTAACCCTTGAAGGAATACCCTATATTTCATGTCTACCAAGAAGTCCAGTGTTCAAGGATAATAAGATGAACTTTTAAAAGATGAGTATATTACAAATTAGTGTTTGGCCTGATTCATAAACTTAAGAATGTCTACATAATATTTCCTACGTCCTATGAAGGACTTCAGAATAACATTGGAATAAAACATTGTTTTAAAGTTAATTTACTTATTTTGAGACAGAGAAAGAAAGCATGCCCAAGTTGGAGAGGGGCAGAGAGAGAGAAAGAGAATCACAAGTAGGCTGTACACTGTCAGCACAAAGCCTGATGTGGGGCTCCAACTCAGGAACCATGAGATCATGACCTAAACTGTGATCAAGAGTCAGATGCTTAACTCAACCACCCAGGTGCCCCTGGAATTAAACATTTTGGACAACATGTTGTACAAGAATGTATTTTGCTAAACCACATACCCTAACCAAAGGTGGCTAAGTTTTAGATGGCAAAGCATGTTATACAAGGGGATCAAAAGCCCTGAAGAGGGGAGCCTGAGTGGTTCAGTCAGTTAAGTAAGTGCCTGACTCTTGGTTTCAGCTCAGATCATGGTAACACGGGTTCGTGAGATGGAGCCCTATCTTGGACTCGTAGCACAGAGGATGCCTGTAGTAAGGAACTTCAGAGGGGGTGAGAACAAAGAGATGATATGAGAGATTGACCTGCTTTGTATCCTGATGTTGTGGTTACACAAACTTATAATGTATTAAAATTAGGGAGATGACATAAAGGTAATTTTAGTGCATACCAATGCAGAGAAAGCTAGAGATCAGTATATCTTCACATGGCCCGGAAGATGCTCTTTCTATTTTAGGAGTGTTACATAGAGGTAGCATTGGAGTTTTAATTTATTAAATAAAGTGTTGGAAGTTTGCTAGTTATGTAATTAAAAACAATGAAAGAAGACTTCCTATTTTCCCCACTCTAATGTCATTTTCTATTGCAAAGGTTTGTTGGAAACTGCAGAGAATCTTATTTACTCCATGAATCTGTGAGACTACCATTTGACATGTGTGGCTTCAATTAGAAAAAAAAAAGTGTGTGTGTGGGGGGATTCCTGAATTAGGAAATTACCTATCTTCCTTATATGTTTTATCAGCATGTGCAATGGTTGAGGGCTTCAATTCTAGACTAATTTGCCTGGTTTGAATCTTGGCTCCTCAGGTCACTAGCCAAATTAAGCCCAGGAAAATCATTTAAATCTTTACCTGTAAGAACGACATAATGGTTTTGCCTGCATCAAACGACTTTGCTTAGAATATACATTTATTATATTATACATAATATGATTTGTAAATTACCGAGTGAGAAATCATCCAGTGATTTGGCTGAGTTGCTCTGTGCCTCAATTGTTTTTATTGAAAGGGTGTTAGTATCTTTTATTTATTAGTAACATTGCTTTCATGAATTAGAATTTAAAGGTCTCTCTGTGGTAACTTGAATTTTTAATGCCTAGTACCCTGAATAAAAATAATGCTCCTGGGTCTGGATGTTTTTAGCTTTTCTCTTAAACGTTTCAAAGTTCACACATTGTTTTAACAGTTGGTTAGATTTCCTTATGTGATACACTCCAGACCTTTATCCTGTCCTCTGATCATATATAAAGATGTTTTCTGAATGAAAGAAGGATGGATGAAAACAGTAGTATACTTGCATATGTTTTTTAAAACGTTTTATTACCAAACCACAGATACAGAAATCCAAACCAAATTTGTACCTTAAAGAATAATGTGCATATCTGTGTAATAGCACCCAGATCAAGAATAGAACTTTCCCACCCACAGCAGAGACTTTTTCTTGTATTCTTAGGCAATTACAACTTGTTCTATCTCTATCCAGATTTTACAGCAATTTCCCCATATTTCTTCTGAGCTTTATCACTCAAATGTACATTTCTAGACACTTTGGTTTAGTTGTGTGTGTGTGTTTATTAATGACCTGTTTAATCTCACTTACCCTACCGGTTCCCCATCGTTTTATTTTGCTTAAACTTTGTTGCCTGATGAACCCAGTTTATGCGATGTGTAGATTTTTTCCTATTTTGAATTTTGATGAGTGTATATTCTTGCATGGTTCAATTATGCATATTTCTGTATGTTTTTCTGTCTTCTACAAAGTGTTAGCTGGCTCTAGAAACTTAGCAAGATTTAGTTTCATCTCTTTGGTAAGATGAGAGGTGGTATGAGTTTTTTATTACACACCAGTGTTTGGTTATCTCTTATTTTCTTGTCTTTTTTTTTTAAATGTTTTATTTATTTTTAAGACAGAGAGAGACAGAGCATGAGTGGGGACGGGGCAGAGAGAGAGAGGGAGACACAGAACCCGAAGCAGACTCCAGGCTCTGAGTTCTGAGCACAGAGCCTGACGCTGGGCTCAAACTCATGAACTGTGAGATCACAACCTGAGCCGAAGTCGGATGCTCAACTGACTGAGCCACCCAGGCGCCCCTTTTATTTTCTGATGATAGCAGCCATTGATATCCAGTGACTAGATTTCCTAATATGTGGAGGTGGTGTTAAAAATCATGACATTTTAATTCCTTTAATTAGTTTTCGTGTATTAGTTGAGGTAATTTCATAAACACTTCTCATCTATACTTTATTTACCCAGTGTACAGTTTACATAGAAAGGTAAATGGTTATTTTCTTTTATTAGTATTCAACTGAATAAATTCATTCTCTTCATTCTCTAAACTTACCAATTATTTTGTGTGTGTGTGTTTACATAAAGATGAAATACTTCATAAATTTATATGATACTTCCAGTTCATTATTCTATTTTAATTCCACCCCAATAAGAACCTTGGTTTTCAAAGATACAGGAATTAACAGAATATTGTACAATCATTCAGATACTTTATTCAACGGTGTACCCTCCAGGTCTCAAAGTGTAGGTATTATCAACCAAGACTATTTCTGAAAAAAGTTACATACTTTTTTATATGTTCCATTCATTCTCCTGTTGCATTTTCTTGTTGATACTGTATATTTCCAGATTATATAGCCATTATTACCGTATTCAGTTAATTTTAGACATTATTTAGTCACAGTTCTGCAAGTAACTATTTTATGCTGTTCCTCAGTCATTGTATATATGTGTCTCTAGACTTTGGTTGTTTGAAACTTGAGCTCTAGTACATTCCCTAGGAAATATTCACAGGAAAATCATTTTCTAAATTCAAGTTGAAAATTGTGTGCTTTATACTTGAAAGTCATTTTTGCTGAATATAAAATCTTGGCTCATAATTTTTTCCTTGAATAACTTAAATATGTTCCTTTGTTTTTATTGAATACATTCTGATGATTGTTTCATTACCTTTATTATCTCTATTCTTTTGTCTAGGTGACCAAAGGAATGATGTTTTTTTTGTTTTTTTTTTTTGTTTTTTTTTTTAAGTCAAGTAATTTTACTAGAAAATGTCTTGGTAATGTTTTTTCTTGGTAAATTTTTGAGGATATTTATATGTGATCTGAGTGTGTGTGTGTAAATAAAAATGTCAGTATTCTTCATGGATTCCTATTACATTTATGTTGGATCATCTTTATCCAACTTCAGTATATGTAACTTTACTGGATCCTTATCTCTTCATTTTTTAATTTAAAACTATTTTTCATTTTTAACTTTTTATCTTAAATTATCTGTTAATTTAGTACCTATGTCATATTTGTATAGTCTTTGTTTCTGAAATAGTCTTTTACTTTACATTCTTTACTGAGGACTACCACCTAATTTCTGTGTTTGTAAATTCTAAATTATATAGTTCTCTAATGTTTGGTTTCATTACCTGTATGTTTTTTAGCTTGTTGTAAAATAGTAGATTGCAATTTTGATTGGCTTCATAGGCACATATTTCTGGCACACCTTCATTATTTTTAGAAGTGTTCTCTTATAAAAAATTTATATGGTGCTTGACTTTGATAATTTTTCCATTAATTTGTATTTGTCTTTTTACAAAGAAAACAGTCATGTTGGATTAGGGCTCACTCTAATTGTCCTCATTTTAACCTGATGACCTTTTACAGTCTCTTGTCTCCAAATATGGTCACAATCTGAGGATGCTTAGGGTTAGAGCTCCCACTGTGGAAGCGTCCCCTCCCTAAGGAAAACAAAACAAAAAACAAAAACAAGGCAACCTAATTATACCCGTACATAACAACATCCCTCACAACCTTGTAACATGGGACCACTCAATCAGAGTACATGTTTGTATCTTACATATATGAGGGACAAAGAAGTAAAAATATATATATATAAAAAAAACTATGCCACGTGGAGTTCAGGGCTCAGTTCTTGGGGTACCAACCCAACTGAGCAGTGCCGGCAGGAATAAAGTTTGTTCCTGGAAGGAAAAGGCTCACCGTCATGGCTCTGTGCAAGAATCCTGCTACACCACAATGAATTTGATAGGGGACAAAATTCATTCAGCCCATCAAAATCTGTCTTAGTCATGATCCTAGCACACAGCCTCAAAACAAATGACTGTCAATACCTTCTTGTTGGTGCCCTGTGCTAAAACTTTGGAGTGGTGTGGGAAATCAGAAGTTATCAAATAAATTAGAGTTTACTGAGTTTAGGAGTCGGTGATTTTATGGTAGAGAAAAACAAAGGATAAAATTCAATGTAAAATTTGTAATAAAAGCAAAATAAAAATGCAGACCAATGTGAAAGAAAAAAATACCCTTTAGGATACTAACTTCACATAGATTTGAGTTAGAGAACAGAAATTTATAATTTCATGGCTCTGTGACTTTAGGCAACTTACTGGCTGTATAGACTCAATCTATAAAATGGGGAGAATTTCTGCTTGTTATGATTGAGAGAAATGATGTTTAAAACTGTCTACCTTGGTAAAAAGTAAAGACAATATTAAAGCCACTTACTTAGTATGGCATGCATATGGATTAATTAGAATAAATGCACTGACTACCAGAATGATTGCTGACCATAAGGACTCCCATTACTCTGTTGCTGGGTACTGCCTGAACATCAGCTTTGTGAGTGGCTTATTACAGCCAAAGTGTGTGTAAATTTCTGTTTCTGAAACTTTACACTGCAGGGCCTTGCCTTAGGACCACTCAGATTAGTAACACAGTAATTCATACCTGGGTATAAGGAAAATCCTGGCAGATTAGTAACACAGTAATTCATATCTGGGTATAAGGAAAATCCTGGCTGCGTGCTTACATATGTTTGAGAGAGATAGCTTTATGTATCACAAGTGGGAATTTGGAGGTGTGGGTTTATTGTAGTTTCAAAAAAGTCTCTTTGGTGAAGGTTACCTCCCTATTCCTTTTTTTTCCTCTCCTCCTGTTCCCACCCCTGACCAAAATGCATCTAAAACACTGACCTGTGGTTATTAAAGCAAATGGTTTGAGGTGGACCTTTCTGGAGAATTAGACAAGGACATGAATGGCATTTGCAGGTAGGGGGAACACATATATTAGTCCAAACATCAAGATATGTCCAGGGAATTATAGGTGGTATGATTTGGCTGAGGAGTAAGGAGTGTTGCTCAAGGCATGGGTGATTCTATGTTGCCTTTTATAGAATTGCAGGAGGTGGGAATTTTGTGATGAAGACTGGGAAATTACTAGTTATCTGTTGAAGAATTAAGCTTATTTGCTAGCATATTTGTCAGGGTTCGCCAAAGAAATAGAACAAACAGGATACACACATGAATTGGCTCAGGTGATTATAGATTATGGAGGTTGGCAGGTCCAAAATCTCCATAGCAAGTGTCACAGTTTAAGTCCTAAGGCCAGCAGGCTGCTGTAGAACCAGGAAAAGCCAGTGTTTCGTATCCAAGGCCATTAAGCGGCAGGTTCCTCTCTTACTCCTGGGAGGTCAAACTTCTGTTATATTCAGGTCTTCTACTGTTTAGATGGGGGCCCATCCACTTTAGGGAGGGCAATCAGCTTTATTTAGTTTACCAGTTTAAATGTAAACCACATCTAAAAATACCCTCACACAAACACACAGATTATGTTTGGCTATGTATCTGGACACCCCATTGCTCAGTCAAGTTGACATAAAATTATCCATCACAGCCAGGAAAGTAAAATCAAATTGTACATTATTTTTAACATAATACTTTTGACAATTGTGCACATACTTTGACCATTTAAAAGTTCTAGCACACAAGGATGAGGTATTAATTGAAAAATTGGTTCTTATTTATTAATGCTTACAGCTTGTAGCTAATGTATAGACTACACGTAATGTTCCTTTAGAATTTTTTCTGCTTTTAGTTGTGTTGAGCTCTGTGATACCTAGATGCTGTACGTAAATAAAGAGTTTTTCAGTGTAGATCAGAGAATATGTGTTAAAAACGATGTTTGGTGGAGAACATACCCTACAGGTTTAGATATTAAAATACTTCATGTGTCATAATTGTCCTTTTAGGAAGATTAAAAAAATATTTTATAAAAAAGGTAGCGTGACAACTAAAACTAACAAGTTAATATTAGTTGGGGGTGGGTATGTGGTTCATTCACTTGAACAGCCGACTCTTGATTTCGGCTCAGGTCATGATCTCGCGGTGTGTGGGTTCAAGCCCTACATCGGGCTCTGAGCTAACAGTGTGGACCCTGCTTCAGATTCTCTCTTTCCCTCTCTGTCTGCCCCTTTTCCACTTGCACACATGCGTGCGCACTGTCTTACAGTAAATGAGTAAACTCAAAAAAACAATGTTAGTAATAAAGTTGACAGGTCAGGTATGAGCTAAATTTAACTGCATTATTTTTCTAATTTATCTTTAGGTCTGTTTAAGGGAGAGCACAAAGACTACATTCTTGTGGTATATTTTTCATGATTCTGGGAAACAAAATGATTTTATGGTTTTCCCTCATTCTATTGTTGTGTTTATTTTAATGTCTAAAATTTCTAAGAATCGCTTTATTAATAGTTAGAACAACAGATTAACAACTCTAAAGGCCCCTGTTTTTGTTGATTTCATTATTAACCTCAGAGAAGTTGTTAAACTGTTTGCTTTGAGAAATAGTAACTATTAATTATATTATGTTTGGAAAGAATTTTCTCCTTCATGAAAAAATGAATTTTAAATGTACATTTTTTTCTGAGTTGGGGGTACTGGAGTAACTGGCATTGAGGAGGTTCAATCTATCGCAGCCCTGCTTCCATAGCTGCATTCTTCACCATTTGAGCCTCCAGCTGCATGGCCCGAGTGCAATCATTGCTATTGTCTTTTGTTGGTAAAGATTTTATGTACATTAGTATTCCCAGTTAGGATTGTCAGTGTGTGTGGGATTATCAGTAGAAACCACATGAGATGTTTCAACCTAGATCTAACGGATAAACCAAGATAAGAAGGATCAGAATGTATCCACTTTAGTTATAAAGAAGTTCAGGGAGGGACACCTGTGTGGCTCAGTCTGTTAAGTGTTGCACTCTTGATCTCTGCCCAGGTCACTATCTCACAGTTTCATGAGTTTGAGCCCTGTATCAGGCTCTTTTCTGACAGTGTGGAATCTTGTGATTTTTTTCTCTCCCTCTCTGCCCCTCCCCCACTAGCACTGTCTCTGTCTCAAAAAACAAACAGACAAGCAAACAAAAAAAACTTATAAAGTGCAGGGTTGAAAACACAGGACTGTTACTTAAGATGTGGTTTTTATTATTACACATAATTACTGCTTTTTTGGGTGTAACTTTGAAATTTGAAAAGGATTAGTGGGACAAAATTGAAATGGATTTTTTTTAACCAAACTGAAATAATTAAGACCATAGAGACCAGGGGCCATTTGTACTTACAGATGGGTCGTATCTTGAGTAGACAAAACTAATTTTAATTTATATTTTTGTTGGATCCATGTAACCATGGAAGTGACAATTATTATGTGAACAATTATTAGGGGTTTACTTGGACCAGACACTCTATGTAACTTTAGGTATATTAAATCCTCATTTAATCCTCATTAAAATGTCATAATGTTAGATCTTTTATCCCATGTTTCCTTCATTTCTTGTATATTTATAAATTCTGTGTAGAAAGTTTGTCATTTCTACATAGAAACTGATTTTTAGTCTTTGCATATTTCAGACATGTAAAACATTGATAAAGCATGAATATACTATTTATAGAATTTTTTGGATATTGGATTCCTGTAGCATTTAAAAAAATTGCACATTGCTCATTAACTTAACAAACATTATTAAATGCCCAAGAAGTGCCTTATATCTATAATTTATGAACATTGTGTGTTTTTTTTTCTTAGATTGCCTTTATAGTACTGGCCAAGAAACGGCTAAACTGTAAACTCTAGTGAGCCATGAAGATCAGAGTAGGTGGATGGATTTGGGTTTTTTTAAACAGTTTGACACTAGCAATCTCAAAGGGAATTGAATAACAATTCTCAGCATGCTCCAATTGCTACAATATGGAGTAGATTAGAGAAAACTGCAGAATTATCCCAAAAGGATTATATTCAAAAAGAGTTATACCATTTTGGGGGAATTAATCAGCTATCATAGACAATTAGTTTTTTGTTTTTTGTTTTTTTTTTCGAAGTGAAAACTTGTATAAACTCCACATTATAGAAAATCAAGGCAATGAACAAGCAGAGGTTTTCAATGTGACTAAACATCTGAATCAGTTTTGGAGCTTCAAAAAAAATACAGGCAAGGATCTTGTTGGGTGGGTTTTAAAAGTATGTATTTGAAAACTACAAAAGCCAAACAAAACCTACTCAGAATTGATTCTGATGTGCAACCAAAGTTGAGAACCATTGAATTGGGGGAACTGATGAAGATTTAACCTGGTCTAGACTGTGAATGCCACTGGACAGGTAGAAAATTTTATATGACTAGGGAAAGGACATATTGGTATGGACAATTGACAGTATAAAGAAAATGGTCAATCTGGCACAGATTACTCTGGAGTATAAATCCCTGGGAATTACCAGGTGTAAACAGACAGTATAGAAATCGACATGATAGAAGATTCACCTTATTTATTGTTATATTGCCTTGAATCTAGGTTCTTGTATTTTTTTTTTTTCGTTGATCTTCGGTAAATAGGTGATTGTTTTTTAATCCAGCTTTATTGAGATATAAAAGACATATAACATCATGCAAGTTTTTGGTGTGCAATGTAATGATTTGATGTATGTATATATTGTGCAGTGATTACCACGATAAGGTTAATGTATTCGTTACATCCAATAGTTAAATTTTTTTTATAAGATGAATTTTAAGATCTCCTACTATATGCATACATATGCAACACACACATGTTCATGTATTTTTTTATTGTATCTTATGTGTTTTTGGGGGGCAGAATATTTTTTATGTCAAACAAAAGATGAAAGAATAGTACATATAACTTCCATTCTGTCTTTTACCTAGGTATGCCATTTGCCCATTTTTTTTACATTATCTCCCCTTTGTAAAGCCTCAGCAAGAGTGATCATGAAAAAGTTAGTTCATTTCTGTGAATTCAGGTTTCTGGTGTCTATTATATAGATTCATAATAATATTGTTTGCAGGGCCATCATGAAGATTGGTAATAATAGAACATAGAGCTCTTGCACCATACAATATTCTTGATAGATGTGAGGTAGTTAGTAAAGGGAGTACTATTAATTGGTGCTTTTCTTAATATTTTAAATGTCTGTTGTCCCCAGCTGTGCTTGGAAAAATGATTAACTATTACTAGATTAACGTTTATATATATCATGTTATATAAAGTTGTTCCTTGAAGAAGCAGCTGGGTTAAATGTTAAACTAATTTGATTTGGGATTCTTATTTAAAATTAAGCCTTTGTAAAAGTTTTTGACATAATACCATGCATTGTCTTCTTAATTGGCAGCAATATAGCTATTTCTTAGTATTATAGACCTAGCTACTGTAGAGTAGGATTATGTATCTTTTGAGAGAGTGCATCCAAGGTTTACAAAGGTGAGAATGATTATGTCATATGAATTGTGTTTTTAAAATGGATCATGTTGAAGACACTTAACAAATTTGAAGAAAATTAGTTTGGCTATTATATTCACTTGTAACAGTTAAACAGGCAAGAACTTAATTGTATTGAATTGACTGAATTAAGACGAATGCCAAGGACACTTCTGTGCTCATCCAGGACACTAGGTGGCACAGTGAGTTGCACACAGAAGGTACTTTCTAGCCTGATGTGGGGGATCTGCATGAGATGGGATTTTATCAGATTCTAGGGGAGTCTTTATAAACAGAGAAGGAATGAACTGTCAGGCAAATAGCTGTCACCTTCAGTTAGTCCTTTTTAGATATATCCTATGATGTCTCATTTCTGTTGATTATACAATGTCCTGGTTAGCCACTTACACAGCACTGAATCCCTATCTTTATTAACTTGGGTGGTAAAGAGTGGAGGACTTATCAGTGTGGATTCCAAGTGACTTCACTGGCCTGCAGGTAAAAGCTTTGTAGTTTGACAGTTACAAACAACAGGTTAATCCAGGTTTTAGCATACTAGGGCTTTGTTCCATCTTCTCTTAGAAACTTACTTTTTTTTCTTTTTCCTTTTTCTTTTTTTTTTTTTTTTTTTTTTTTTTTTAATCTCAGAAAGAATTTCACAGCACATTTGCCTGGTTATGGACACAAAAGATGAGAATCATGTAGGTCATCGTCTTGAAGAAGTACTAAAAGACGCATTAAATGTAAGTATTCAAAGATTGAGTTTCATGATCTCAAAGAGTTGAGTTCATTTTACACCTCTTTTTTTGAGCTGATGAACTTGATAGTTAAATTCATATCTAATTGGGCTAAGGAAATGAAAGTAGTAATTAAATGTGAGGTCCATAGAAATTATTTGTAAGTTTTACCACTAATGACTTCAATTATTTATTTCTATGACAACTTTGTGTCTTGCAATGTTTTGACAGAATGATTTTATTTAACTGTAACTTCCCTGTTTCCGTTAAAACATATACCACCTATCAAAGTTTATGGTGAACATGTGATAACTTGTTAACAATATACATGATCAAATTCTATTTAAAAGCTGAAGGAAAAAGTTGATTTTAGGTAGCTAATTTTATTACAATAGCATAGTTAGAAGAGGAATGAGCTCTGTTAGGACTGTCTGTACTCAGATGGCAGCTTTATTGCTTAATTTCCTTATCTTAAATTGAAAATGTCAATACTATCCACTTTGTGAAATTATTAAGAGGGTTGAATAAAATAACTTAAAAGTTTGAATTTAAAGTTTAAATAAATTTAAAGTACTTAGAAAAGCATCTGGCTTGTAATAAGTTTTTGGTGAAAATGAGCTATAATAACTAAACTTTCAATGATGAGACAGATACGTATTAAGTAGTAAATACTACTGGTTTCCCAAAATTTAGTCCTGAATTAGGTACACGAACTGTTAAGAACATAGATCCCTGGAATATGTAAAAATTGAATGAACCATACACTGGGATTAGTTCTGGAATCCAAATTTTTAACAAGCTCCCCTAGGTGGTATTAATGACAATCAGTGACAAATTCTACCAGTAGTGTTTGCAGCAACGACCCAAAGCTGAAAAAAAAAAAAAAAAAATGATTACCATTTCTGCTGTTTCTTAGGTGGAAAGGTTATACTATAATCCAGTCTTCTATCCATTGCTTCTATCCATTGACTTTCTGGGGATTTTCCCCCCATCTTTGAAAATTTTAGCACTTTGCTCTCTGCTTTCTGTCTCAAGTTCACTTGTTAAGAATCTGTTCCTGGGGAGCCTTGGTGGCTCAGTGAGTTGAGTCTGACTCTTGATTTCAGCACAGGTCATGATCTCACTGTCCTGGGATGGAGCTCCAAGTTGGGCTCTCCATTGGTGTGGCGCCTGCTTGAGATTCTCTCTCTCCCTCTTCCTTTGCCCCTCCCCAGCTTGAGTGTGTGAGCGCGCTCACTCTCTCACGCTCTTGCTCTTAAAAAAAAAAAAAAAAATCCTAAACTATAGATAACTTTCCACTGTCTAACCCACTGAAGCGCCCTTTTGCCTCAAAAATAGTCTTTTACTCTTGGGTAATCTCATTTATTCTTTTTCCAATCAATGCAGAAGCCACTGAGGTGGGACCTTGAGAGAATTTTTTTTTTTCAACATAATACTTAATTTTTTTAAATTTACGTCCAAATTAGCACATAGTGTAGTGCAACAATGATTTCAGGGGTAGATTCCTTAATGCCCCTTACCCATTTAGCCCATCCCCCCACAACCCCTTCAGTAACCCTGTTTGTTCTCCATATTTATGACTCTTTTATGCTTTGTCCCCCTCCCTGTTTTTATATTATTTTTGTTTCCCTTCCCTTATGTTCATCTGTTTTGTCTCTTAAAGTCCTCATATGAGTGAAGTCATATGATATTTGTCTTTTTCTGACTAATTTCACTTAGCATGATACCCTCCTGTTCCATCCATGTAGTTGCAAATGGCAAGATTTATTCTTTTTTGATTGCCGAGTAATACTCCATTGTATATATATACCACATCTTCTTTATCCATTCATCTGTCGATGAACATATGGGCTCTTTCCATATTTTGGCTATTGTAGATGGTGCTGCTATAAACATTCGGGGGCATGTGTCCCTTCAAAACAACATACCTGTATCCCTTGGATAAATAACTAGTAGTGCAATTGCTGGGTCATAGGGTAGTTCTATTTTTATTTTTTGAGGGGCCTCCACACTGTTTTCCAGAGTGGCTACACCAGCTTGCATTCCCACCAGCAGTGCAAAAGAGATCCTCTTTCTCTGGATCCTCACCAACATCTGTTGTTGCCTGAGTTGTTCACGTCAGCCATTCTGATAGGTGTCAGGTGGCATCTCATGGTGGTTTTGATTTGTATTTCCCTGATGATGAGTGATGTTGAGCATTTTGTCATGTGTCGGTTGGCCATCTGGATGTCTTCTTTGCAGAAGTGTCTATTCATGTCTTTTGCCCATTTCTTCACTGGATTATTTGTTTTTTTGGTGTTGAGTTTGATAAGTTCCTCATAGATTTTGGATACTAACCCTTTATCTGATATATCATTTGCAAATATCTTCTCCCATTCCTTCGGTTGCCTTTTAGTTTTGCTGATTGTTTCCTTCGCTGTGCAGAAGCTTTTTATTTTGATGAGGTCCCAGTAGTTCATTTTTGGTTTTGTTTTCCTGGCCTCTGGAGATGTGGTGAGTAAAAAGTTGCTGTGGCCAAGATTAAAGAGGTTTTTGCCTGCTTTCTCCTCGAGGGTTTTGATGGCTTCCTGTCTTACGTTTAGGTCTTTTATCCATTTTGAGTTTATTTTTGTGTATGGTGTAAGAAAGTGCTCCAGGTTCATTCTTCTGCATGTCGCTGTCCAGTTTTCCCAGCACCACTTGCTGAAGAGACTGTCTTTATTCCATTGGATATTCCTTCCTGTTTTGTCAAAGATTAGTTTGCCATACATTTGTGGGTCCATTTCTGGGTTCTCTATTCTGTTCCATTGATCTGAGAGTCTGTTCTTGTACCAGTACCATACTGTCTTGATGATTACAGCTTTGTAGTATAGCTTGAAGTCCAGGATTGTGATGCCTCCAGCTTCGGTTTTCTTTTTCAAGATTGCTTTGGCTATTCAGGGTCTTCTCTTGTTCCATACAAATTGTAGGATTATTTGTTCTAGCTCCGTGAAGAATGCTGGTGTTATTTTGATAGGGATTGCATTGAATATGTAGATCGCTTTGGGTAATATCAACATTTTAACAATATTGTTCTTCCTATCCAGGAGCATGGAATCTTTTTCCATTTTTTTGTGTCTTCTTCAATTTTTGTCATAAGCTTTCTATAGTTTTCAGCGTATAAATTTCACCTCTTTGCTTAGATTTATTCCTAGGTGTTTTATGGTTTTTGGTGCAACTGTAAATGGGACCGATTCCTTGATTTCTCTCTCTGTTGCTTCATTGTTGGTGTGACCCTGAGAGAATATTGTTGGAACTCTGGCTATTCTTCAAGTCTGAGTTGACAGAGCTGGGTTTTTATACTCTTGTTGAGTACCCAGCTGTTATATTCTGTGTCACTAATTCCTTTTTTGGTCTTTAGGAATTAGCGACAGAATATAACAGCTGGGTACTCAACAAGAGTATAAAAACCCAGCTCTGTCAACTCAGACTTGAAGAATAGCCAGAGTTCCAACAATATTCTCTCAGGGTCACACCAACAATGAAGCAACAGAGAGAGAAATCAAGGAATCGGTCCCATTTATTTATTTATTACAGTTTATTTATTACAGTTGCACCAAAAACCATAAAACACCTAGGAATAAATCTAAGCAAGTCACAGTTAATGCAGTATTCTGTTAATAGAGTATTTTTTTGTTGCTTCTTTTTCTGTTCATGTTTAGTGATAAAACGGCATGAGATGTGGGGATACACACAGTGGTTCATTACTGGTCTTGTGTGATTGATTCATCACTGTGGCCTCTCAAGACCTTACCCCTCTCATTTTCAGTGACCTTCATTTACCTATCTGTTGGACCCTGTCTGGATATTGCCGTCATCTTCACTGGGTTGAAAAATAAGTACTAAGGCTATTTCTTAACCTCTGATCACAGATTTTGTCATTCCATAACTTTTACAAAATGCATTCCTGTGCATTTTTGAATTTTATAGGGAGCTCTAGGTCCCCTATATTGTCCCTTTTAGCTACATTTTATCTTATACCCTTCTTTGCCTCGTTCACATACCGTGTTCTATCACTTCCGTGGATCATGGATCTTCTACTGATAGCCTCAATTCCCTGTTCTTTGGAATTCACCCCCTTGGTTAAAGCTGTATCCATGTATTAGTCTAACTTTCACCTTTCCTAGCCTTGACTCAAACAATACTGCTGGAGGAAATTATACAGTAGTTCAGATTGTTGCCATTAAAAAAAAAATACTGGTCTCCATCTGCAGTGGACACAGAATGTTTTAGAGCAAGCATACCACGATTGCATAGTGAGCTCCCATCCTCCTCAGTGAATATTTTAGACCTCCAGCACTGCTCTCAAATGCCAAACCCAGGGTTTCTTAACCTCAGCACTGTTGGCATTTTGAGCTGGATAATTCTTTATTAGAGCTGTCTTGTGAATTGTACACTATTTAGAAGCATCCTTGGTCTGTACCACTGGATGTCCCTAGTTATCTCCAGATAGTACTATCATTCCCAGCTCCTGATTGTAGCAACCAAAATATCTGCATTTATACAGTAAATGGTGCCTGGATGGGGCCAAAATCCCCCTTTAGTTGAGAAATGTTGGTCTAATTCTACTATATTGACCCCTATTCTTAGTTATATTGAAATTGTCTCCAGCTTCAGAGCATAATTTTTATACTCTCACATGGGAACATCCTTATCGTCCTGGTACCAAACTTCCGCAGAGTCTTCAATCTGTAGTCATGCTCTTACTAAGACTGTATTCTCTTCTGAGCTCTGGTTCCCCTCCATCCACTCTCCCCACTGCCATCAACATTCCACCATATTCAAGTTCCTTCCATTAATGGAAACAAAGCAAAAAAAAAAAAAAATCCTCTCAACTCAGGTTACCTGAAGCTGTCCTTATTTAGAGTAATGTAACTTCTCATTCCTTCATATATTATAGCCTCATTTCCAGTCCCACCTTCTGAAGGAACTACTCTCAGCAAGGTCCTCGATGACCCTTTGAGCAATCCACAATACCTCATCAGTTCTTACCCTGATTTACTGCAGCATTTGACCCTCTTGTCTAATACTTTCTTCTACAAGGAATCTCATCCCATTTTGTAAAATCTTGTTTTTTTGAACATCCTTTTTTTTGTTTTGTTTTGTTTTGTTTTGTTTGTGGCTTCCTCTTAATTTTGTTTATAGGATACTGTTTATAATTTCTGGTTCCTGTACATAGGTGAGTGGTTTTCTCTGGAAAAACTATGCCGATGCTTCATATATCCTCTAATTGTTAGGGACAAAATCAGTCTCTGACCCTGTGTTTAATTGATCACTATCCTGTGTTTTAGAGATATAAATTCAATTAAAAGTCTCCCAGACTCTCAAGTTTGAATATTAGTAATATTTCACATTTCACAAATTGTTGTTCCAATTTTCCTTCATCTGACCTGTGTATATTTTTCCTAGATCCCTAAACCTGGTATAATCTTTCACCCATTCTCTATCTCATCCCTGAAGCAAATAAAATTCTGAAACACTTTCATTTTACCTCATTATCTCTCAACTGTGTTGTATTCATCAACCCTGTCACTATCCTATGTACCCCAGCTCTTGTCTGGATTATCACACAGTCTACTAACTGATATCCTGCCTCCAGTCTTGATTCTGTCACATCTATTCTTGGTATGACTGTTAGATGCATTTTTAGAACTCCTACGCCTTACCATGGTACTCTCCACTCATAACTGTCGTTTGATTTGCCATTGCTCCTAAATTAATGTAAAAATTCCTTGCCAATCTTATCAGATCTCTCATGTTACTAATGATGCTATTAAAGATGACAGACACAGCAACAATAATAATAAACATTTTTCATCACCTATTTTATGTTAGGTACCATAGCATATGTTGTTAATAACCTTCTGAAATAGGTAGTATTATTTTTATTTTCCAGTTGAGAGAATTGAGGCACAGGGGCATGCCTAAATGGTCCTTATTAACATTGCCATGAAGTAGCAAAGCAGGAACATGGGGATAAACATGGATTTATGTGATACCAAAGTCTAGCCTCTTAAAGTGGTACCCTTGCTTCTCCATATTGCTCACTATTCAGGCTAGCTCTACTTCTTTGAGTTTCTCAAATTGGATAGCACTTTCCTACCTCTTCACTCTTTGTCCCCAGTAGTGTTTCCCCAGGGAGCTTTTCCTGCTCACTATTTTTTTACAGTCTGGTTTACATAACTCTTTTATTGTATTCTCCAGGTTACTATCTGAACTAATTTGAAGTCTTCCCGGAGCTTAGTGTAGTCTTGATTCTAGGAGGAGATTTATTGAATGTTAAATAAACAAATGGATAAATGATCATGACTTGTTATCACTAAGTTGAACATTGTATTACGTATTGTACTGTGCTTTCTGCATAACCGATTACCCCCAATTTAGTGACTTAAAATAATGAGCATTCACTATCTCACAGTTTCTGTGAGACCTGAGTGTAGGCACAGCACAGCCAGTAGGCTTTGGTTCAGGGGTTTCATTTTGGGTGTAGTCAAGCTGTTTTCTGTAGGCTGAGGCCATGGAAATGGATCTGCTCCCAAGCTTACTCAAGTAGTTGCTGGCGGGCCTTAATCCTTTGCCATGTGGACTTCTCCACAGAGCTGCCTCACAACATGCTATTCAGAATTGAAGGCACAGTCTTTTTGTAAATTGATCTTACAAGAATATCCCCTCACTTCTGTCCTCTTGCCTTCTTTTGAAGGAAGTAAGTATATCCAACCCACACTCCAGAGGAGGTGAATATACAAGATGGTGAATATTGAGAGGTAGGGTGATTGTTAGTGGGCCTTTCTTATTTTTTTAAGATGTTTGTTTTGAGAGAGAGTGAGTATGCAAGTAGATACATGCTTGAGTGGGGGGTAGGCACAGAGAGGGAGAGAACGAATCCCAAGCAGGCTTTTTTGCTATCACTGTGGAGCCTGTCATGAGGCTCAATCTCATGACTGAGATCATGACTTGATCCAAAATCGAGTCAGATGCTCAACCAACTGAGCTACCCAGATGCCCCAGTGGACCTCTCTTAGAAGTTGCTTGCTACAAACGTATATTCATCATGCAGTTGAAAAAAAATACCCAGTAACGTGTCCCACCTAGCTTCTTGTGGTATGTGAAGCAGTACTGTATATAAGTCTGAGTCTTCTCTATTAGAAATTTGCCTTATGTTACCTAAAATTTCCTCATTGAAATCATTATCCAGCCAAACTATAATTCCTTGGTTAAATAAATGGAGGCACAATCTATTTGACATGAAAACTAGGGATTAGTACTTGAGTTCGTCAGATATTCTTTATGACTCACACCACAGTTAATCAGAAACATCTGAATAGTTGTCAAATCAACGACAGACAAAAGGAGCTAACTAGCCTAAACCAAAAGCCTCAGGATGTACTCTGAGCAGGAATGACTGTAATCTCCTGAATTAAATGCAGTTCTTTCCATATAAACCAGTCAAACAAATTTTCAAACTCCAACAGAGAATAGAGCCAATGACTAATTTGTTGAGAATTTTATGTTGATTAGTACATAGTATAACCCTAGGTAACCTATTGTATAATCTGATAAAACGTACTAAATATTGAATTAATCTTAGAAGAAATGAGCCTTCAAAAGAGAGACATAATGGTCTTAACATATTGTTCACAGCTTCAGAAATAGTTCCTGAGCTTCTACTTGTCTTCTTTTCTATATATTTTTTCTTTTCCCGTGTTCCTCCCTCTCTCTGTCACTTTTGATGATAGAAATTTTCAATCACATACCTAAAAAGAGACAATACTATTAAGAATTCTCACGTACCTATTACCTAGCTTCACAATGACCAACTCATGGCCAGTATTGTTTTCTTTATACTCATTTATCCCCAGATTATTTTAAAGAAGATCTCAGCTATCCTGTCATTTCATCTGTAAATATCTCAGTATGTACCTGTATAAAAAAAGTTTATTTTTAAGCTATTATTATTATACAATAACCACACTCCAAAATATCCTTAATTGTGCCATAATATCATCAAATGTCCATCAGTTATTAACTTTCTCCAATTCTCTTATGTATTTTATTCTTTTGTTTTCCATTTATTTGAATCATTGTATCTTTCAGTGAGCCTTCCATTCTCTTTCAAGAATGTCCACAAACAACCATCAGTTAATATGTTTCTGAAATGTATTTTTATCTACAGTTTTTATCTTCATATTTTTTTAGAGTAAATTGTCCTTTAGAAATGCCCATAGTGTGGCTTTTATTGTTTGCGACTCTGTGGTGTCAGTTAACAAGTCTCTCTGTCCCCTGTATATCCTAGAAATTGTTAATAAGATCTAGAGGTTTGTTCAGATTTTGACTAAAGTTTTTCTTTGGCAAAAATAAATTACTTTTTTCATGGCGATGTATACTTCTCCCAAGAAGTACATAAGTCTAGTCTTGTGTATTTTTGTGGTATAGGCAGACACTACTGTCTAGAACCATTATTAAGTGAAGGTTGCCAAATGATAAAAAGTGCATTGCAAGAAAGGTGGAAATTGTGGCTCTCCTCTGGAGAGTATCAATGGGGTTTTTTTTTCCTTAAAGATTATAGATAGAGTCATGATTTTAAAATATATTTAATGGGATTCAATCCATAGCAGTTATTTTTTACTGATGCTCAATTGGTCCAGGTCTGGCCATGAGAAGCATTTTCAAGTTAGCTTGAATCCTTTTTGCATTAGTCTGATAGTCTTTGATAACTCCTGCTTTCTGGTGTGACAAGATGTTCTAGATCCATCTTGTGCATTTCCTGACCAAAACTGGAATCAACTAGTTCTCTAGCTGACTGCTGCTAGACTGGTCATTGTTTTCACTTTTTATTTTGTTAACAGAGGTAGAAAACACTGTTTCCCTTATTTGTTAAACATAAAACACATCTTGAATTCTCAATGATATTTCCAAATGAAATTAGAATTGGAGTTGCAGAATTTTTTTTAATGTATTTTAGCTCTACTTTCTCCAATAGTGAAACTTACTGTTTTACATAATTCCAACATAACAAACACATTTACTTTCTCTCATGATACACATACCACAAGGTGGTCTTGACCTTTCAATTTCACCGTGTCATCAGTCCATTCCTGTGAACAATGTAAGGTATTTTCTAAAATAGGTAAGGTATTTTCTAAATAGGCTATATCCTATTTAGGATGAACAATCAAAATAATTTTTCTCCAGTCATTTGGAATTGTAATTGATTATGACACTATCTGGATACACAAAATCATTCGGCTTATCTCATTTTTAGACGTTGATTTTTTAAAAGAAACATGTTTTATAAATTTGTATGAACCTCTACCAAAATAAAATCTACAAAGCAAATTACACTCAAAGAAGTCCAACTTTTGTCTCTGCTTTCTGTGCCTATTGCCTTACTCTTCTACGAGTAACCAGTTTTTTGAAGTTTTATGGTTTATTCCTTACCCTCCTTATCAGTTTCTGTATAGTAAGTATTGTTTTGCATTTATAAAGTTTTCCTCTTGTCCCCCTTTGATGACTACCTTTCTATTAAAATTCTTAGGAAATACCTTTGTCTTTTACTAATATTAAATTCTTTTGGCTATTGTCTAATGGATCTCTTTTCTGGGCAACATTGAAATTAACTAGTGCCTTCTTCCTCCTACCTAATCTGAATTAATGTCTTTAACTACCACTTTAACACCCTTTTTATATTCTCTCCCATTAATATGTGATTACATATTATATTGTCTCCCTCAAAACCATTATTTATACTTAGTTCTATAATAAATGCTGGTCTTATTTTAAGAAGACTTACATTGATATTTTGCAGATATTTTGGTTCTCTGAAAATAATGCTCCCATAGATTCACTAGGGAGGGTTCCTCGACAGACACAGTATTCCATGTTCTTGCATATGAATAAAATTAGTCTTTGGCTAAAAATTTGCAAGCCAAAAATTTTTTGGCTCAAAAAAATGTTGGTTCAAAACTTTCTCTTTGGACATCTTAAATGTGGCTTGGTATTTTCTTCTATCATAGAGTTTTTGGATCAAGTGTGGTTAAAATCTGATTGTCTTATAAATGACTTGGCATATTTGCTTGGATGCCCACTGAATTTTTTTTTTTATTTAAAGTCCAGTTGTACTAGAATTTTCTCAGTGTTGGTCCTTTTAGGTTAATATTGCTCTGTACACAATGTGTCTATTATTGTGTAATTTCACATCTTTTTATTTCCTGAAATTTTTATAGCATTGTCGTTTTTAGTATATTTGCATTCCATCACTTTATCTCTTGCTATTGGATTACTATTGCATGAAAGCTACATATTGTTTACCCATCTTTGTAGCTATTAATTTCTTTTGGATTATTATTTTTGTTAATTTTAAACAATTCATGCTTTCAATTTTATATTTCTCTTCAGGAGTTGTCTGTCATATTTATTTTCTTTGGTGTTCTTCATAATTTACCCTTCATTTCTGAAACAAATTATTTTCTCAAATTAATTTTCCCAATTTCTTGTTCTAGTCACCTTTTTTCTGATTTATTCCAGTTCTCACTTTTGTAGTTTTTCATTTTGTTTTAGCTTATTATTAAATGCTGGGTTGCAGCTTTCATTGCTTTGTGAATATCTTTCTGATGTATGTGTATTGTCTGTAGGGACATTGTTTTGCTCTTTATTCTTTTATTTCTTATATGAGATTTGAGGTCCTTTCTTGTTGCTACTGTTTAAGTAAGAAGGTTTTTTTTTTTAATCTATTTTTAGGAGGAAAGGGTGGGTCATAGTAAGTTTTATAGATAAGTGGCATGTGCTGCTTATTCACTTGTTCAGGAAAAGATGGAAGAGATGGCCTGCTCTTTCTCAGCTTCTGTCTCTGTTACCTTTCTCCTTTGCCTGGATGTTCCCTGCCACTCCTAGCACACCTCTGACAATTTAGATTTCTCTGCCTGATGCTTTGACTTTGAAGGTGCTTTCTTAATTTGGGTCCAGACTCCTAATAATCCCCAGCAGAGTGAGAACCTTTATGTAGCTTCTTTGTTTTCAACTCAGAGACTAGAAAAACCTCTTTTAGTTTTTGCTGCTCTTTCCAGAATGGCTTGCTAAGCTATCCAGAGAGTACCCGATGATGGTTTTGAGTTACTTTCTTTGGGCTCTTTCCCCCCCCCCCCCCCCCCCCCCGCTTTCTTCTGCACAGTGTCTTAAATGGTGGGGGTCTTTATAGATCCTGGCAGTTTGTCTCTACCCACTGACAATTGGTTTTGTGGTAGATATTATCTACAGATTTTTGGTTTTGAAGTCTTTCTTGTACTGTTTTTATGGAGAGATCAACAGACACTTGAAGACTAAAAGAACTATCTTTCCAGAATCCTCTTCCCCTTTATTTATGTGTACTTGCCTAGTATTTGTAATTTTAAGCACTTGAATTTTTCTCTGATTTTCAAGTATCTAATTGATCTATAAATATACATGGCATTTTTGGAACTTTAAAAAATTAGTCTTGACTTGAAGTTAAGGATTTCATAATGATTTTATAAAGCCAAGAAGTACATGGATGTTCGAAAGAAAGAAGAACCACTGTTTATCAAACATCTCTTAACTTTAATATACTCCTTTAAGGACAATATATTGGATTTTTTAACACTAGGAGTTAATGTAGAACTTAGAAAAATGAACTTTGTGTGTGCTGTGAACTTAGAGAATCTTGGTTTATCTTGGAAAGAGATGTCATCCATAGCTGCAAAATCTGTCCTGGTTTCTAAATTTACCTAAAAACTCTTAAACCAAAGAAGGAAGTAACGAAATGTTTTCTCTCAAACGGCAGCAACACTAACAATTAGAGTGTTTTCTATGTGCCAGAGGGACTATGCTATATACCTTAATCCTCTAAAATAATCCTACAACTTCCCCCTCAGTTTACAAATAGAAATAGGAAAACTGTGGTTTAATGATTTGCCTGCGATTACATAAGTAATGAGTGTAGGTGCTAATTGATTCATGGTGACTTTACTAAATATTCCTTTAAGAAAAGGTAAAGTAAAAGAAAATTAAAAAACAATAACAACAGATGTTTAATAGGGTTTATACCTAAAGTCAGGATGAAGGTCCCCTTGGGAAAAGAATTACAGTAAAACTTTGGTTTGTGAGCATAATTTGTTCTGGAAACATGCTTGTAACCCAAAGTACTTGTATATCAAAGCAAAATTTCCCCCTAAAAAATAATGGAAACCCAGATAATTCGTTCCAATACCCAAAAATATTCATATAAAAATGATTGCTGTAATATAACACAAAATAATAAAGAAAATACAAAATATAAAGAAAGCTAAATTAACTTGCACTTTCCTTTGAAAACCCTCGTGGCTGTTGTGAGGGAGACAAGAGAGAGGAGAGTTAGTGTGTAGGATGACTTTCACTATCATTAACTGAATCACGGCTATTAGCTCAGTGGAATCTTTTAATTTTTTTGCAACTTTAATAACAAGGAACCTATCTAATAAAATAGAATGAAGCAAAGCATTCCTAAGCTTAGTGTTAAATGGAAAAGCAAAGGACTGTAGATGCTTTGAAGTGACAAAAAATACACTAGTGCCAGTGGTGGGCACCTTCCAACATTCTGAAAAAAACACTGATTTCTGCCAAACATTGTGGCCTGAGACCCAGCATCCTAGCATGGGAGACAATCACCCACAATTGTGCAGTGAGAGAGAGACGTAGAGCTAGAGAGAGAAGAACCATTGGCTCACTTGTAGTCATTTGACATTTGGCATCATGTACTAATATTACAAGACATTGCTTGTTTATCAAGTTAAAATTTATTAGAGGGGCGCCTGGGTGGCTCAGTCGGTTAACCATCTGACTTCGGCTCAGGTCATGATCTCACGGTCCGTGAGTTCGAGCCCCGCGTCGGGCTCTGTGCTGACAGCTCAGAGCCTGGAGCCTGCTTCAGATTCTGTGTCTCCCTCTCTCTGACCCTCCCCTGTTCATGCTCTGTCTCTCTCTGTCTCAAAAATAAATAAACATTAAAAAAATTAAAAAAAAAATAAAATAAAATAAAATTTATTAGAAATGTCTCCTTGCGTTGCAGAACACTCATAGCACAAGTTACTCATAATCCAAGGTTTTACTGTACTTAGTTTTGTAATGTCTTTCTCCATCATATGGGCAAATTTACCTTGTGTCATTTTTCAGCTCATAACTTAAGACAAACACAAAATGTCACCCTTTCTGACATTTTTACCTCTCAGAGCTTTTGTCTTACTTTGAAAAGAATATCTAAAAACACTGAAGTCACCACGGTTGAAATCCAGGCACCTGCTGGGCAGATAGGTGTGGGTATGGAGCTGCTCAGTACACAATAGGAGGATTGTCTTGTTGGCATGAAAAGAAAAAGTGTTTCTCATTGAAACTCAAGGAAGAGATTGGGTATTCTTGTTGTCATTATCTGTGCTAGATTTTGAAACATACCTTAGGGTGTGAACTGAATATCTACACTCCAGTGATGAACACACCATATCCATGAAGGAAGTTGGTTAAAAAAAAAAATAAGAAACTAAGTAAGGGACACCCTTCCCACTTTTCATACACATGAACATTTCACTCAGACTTGAATTTCAAGGCTTTATTATTAGGCTTGTTACATTCCTTCCTTGATTTCTTAAGGAGTTTGAGGTATTTCATGCGCCACAATAACTTTGGAGATAGAGCTCTCTCAAGGTACAGGAGACAGTGATGGAAGAGTCTGCTCTCATTTCTTGCTAACTTAATAGCTTATGCTATATGCTGGGCTGAGTAGTTAGGGATTTGTGAGGAGGAAGATGTGATCATTCTTCACTAGTTCCTTAATTTCCTAATTTACTTGCCAAATAATACTTGCCTATCAAGATTTAGTCACTGGATATATGGAGTTGAACTAAACAAGTATGGTTCCTTCAGGGGTTATCTGGAACATACTCCCAGTTGGGGATGACACAGTAAATGAATACAAAACCATGTTGAGTTACAAATGGCGATGACTATTCTAAGCCAAAAGTAAAGTATGCTAATGCAAGAGAGCCCTGGAAAATGATTTAAATTGCGGAAGGAAGGCACGTAGGACATTTAATTACACCGAAACGAGTAATCAGGAATTAGCTATTTAAGGAGAAATCCAGGAGAAAAGAGCACATGCAAGGCATTCAAAGAGCATTGTTGAGTGGACTGAATTGAGACGTGTGGTGGAAGGTACCGGTGTGGGGACACTGTGTGAAGGTGACTAACACCACCACCGCTGCTGCTGCTACTGTTACTAATAATTTGTCCTAAGAGGAAAACGAACTGATAGAAAAGTTGAGCTGGAAGTAGCATAAACCAGTTATATCTATAAAGAGATTATGTTGACTATTGGTTCTTAAAGTAAAAATCTATGGAAGACGCATAGTATTTAATGTTTTCTTATGTCACGTGTACTCCTAAAAGCACAGGTCTTTTCAGCCCATTTTTCACTCATATAATAGAAGAAACAAAGTTCTTAAATAATGCTTATTTTGTATTTTGAACAAACAGGGACTCTAGGAGATTTTCACGTATTTGCTTATCAACGCCTTCCTGTTTCCTGGAGCCTTTAATTTAATTATCATTTTGTGTAACCACCAGTGATGGGCAGGATATAACTGAAGCATGTTTGTTTTCTTGGGTGTATAGCAAGCTTTGGTTTTGTGGAGGCTGTCTGAGATACCTAGTTCATTTTGCCTGCTGTCCTCAAGTTTGTTTCCAGTGAGTGTATGGATCTGTTCCTTTTCTTACAGACCTAACTAGATCCAGTGTATGACATACTAGTTAAACAAAACATCACAAATAGCAAATGAAATAAGAGCAGATAGGAAACAGAACAAATTAAGCCATTGCAGCACTGTTAGGCCCATGCAAAGTGGGGTTATTTTATGCTTATTTTGACACATAGCATAATATTTTAGCTTAAAGATAAAAGATTGGTTCATTTTTTGAAGCTGACTGCAGTGAAGTACAGTGAAATAATATTGTAAACACTACAATGGGACCTCTGAACAATACCAGCATAATTGCTTCACTTAGAGTATGTGGTTTTAGTGTGTATATAGGACTACAGAAACTAGCTGAAGACCATCCAATTAAATTCTTTTAGTTTGTTTGGGTTGTTGGCCAGATTTCCTGATCAGTTTTCCAGAGGTAAAAAAGAAAAAAAAAATTCAAAATTATTGGACCACCTAGTTGCTTGGGATGGTATTAATTATATTCATGCTGTATTTAGTAAAATTAACAGTTTACAATTATAACTACTTGTCATAGTTTTAGGATGATTATTAATGAGGGGTTAAGTACAATCCTCCTCACATACCACTTTGTTTACTTTATATACATATCTTCATTTTTTGTATCCGTCTATGCTTTTGAGTTGCAGGGACATAATGAAATATTACTCTTTCTCAAGGAACCAGATGGTTAATTTGGAACAATGCTTTCTGCATCCTTGCCCGCTTAGGAATGAGGTCATTCTTCACAAATTCTAGACAACTGTTAGGCTGAGTTCAAAACAAACCAAAAGAATACCCAACATTTAGCTTTGGGCATATATTTGTAAAGATCAGGACTTCTAATTCAGGAAATTAATTAATTTTACACACATACCTGGTGAGTATGTTTAGGAGGGGAGTCTTCATAAAAGCTGAAAAAAATGCTGTATGGAGTGTATGTTAGTTTCCATCCTTCATCAGTTGATTTTGGTGAATTCACTAGTTATCTTAATGCTATTTAAAGTGTGGTATCATTTTAGAGCTTATTTATTGTGATTTCGTTTCATTTTATTGACTTTCTTTGGTTCCAAATAGATCATACATGTTCTAAAAATACAATTTTATATTTTTAATTATTGTGTTTCCCCTAATGATTTGAGAGATACGTTCCATTTCAATTATTTGCATGCATTATAATTCTATTTTGTAACACCATAAAGGCGTTTATATATTGTTCTCGTGACTTGTGCTACATAATGGCTCTAGGGTTTTTGTTTTTCCAGGGAAACTGAACAAAATATATCCATTTGAGCTTGTGGTCATAATAAATTATCCATGGCATCTTGTTTCCAAAGCCTAGAAGTACTTACCTGCTTAAATTAAAGTCTCTTTTTCTCTTGCATTGATATCACATACTTTGAATGACTGTTCACTGCTTGTGAGTCCAAGTCTCTACCGCTTGACCAGTTATTTGATCTCTTTTGCAGTCTATATCGAACTTTTCACTTATCTCTATGGTAGTCCAAAATGTTGTCTTGCTCATGCCTTGAAATTATGTAGTTTTCTCTCTTTTTTACTCAGCATTGTGTTTAATTATATGCCATCCCTGCTTGTCACTTGCAGATTTCATTTGGGGCTCAGTTTAATATTACTCATTTCATGAAGTTGTCTTCATTTTTCCAGTTCTTGGGCTTCCTAAACTACTTAACAGCAGTGGTGTTATTATGCATGGTCTGCTTTATATTGTTATTTGTTCTTACATCTATCTCTTTGACCATATCTTTTATCACTGATCCTTGCACAAGACTGTATACACAGTGAGAGCTAGATATATAGTTGCGGTTAATGGTGATAGGATGATGAACAAGCAAGCTTATGGAAAACCTCTCCATCTGGACATGAGCCAAATATATTTTTGGAGATAAAGAGGTGGCCGCCAGGCATCCATCAATCACGGGAATCGCTGAGAGGAGTTTAGAACACAAAGTACGCCCAAAAAGCTCTAATTGATTTCCCAGCCAGAAGACAACTATTTTTACAAAATGAGGGAAAGGAAGGGCAAAGAGCAGATGTTGCAAAGATGAGATGAACTGGAGTCAGCTAGAGTGATGAGGTTGAAATTGGTGTCCAGCAGCCTCTGTCAGGAAAGGAGAAGGAGGGAGTGATGAAGAAATGAGCTTTGCAGAGGGGGAATTGAAGTGGGGTGAATAAATAGATCCATAAGCAACACTTTTAAGGTTTGTTATTGAGAATGTGTAATATGATTCTGATGCTACATCAAGATATGAATCTATCTTTCTTCATTATCTGGACATATACAGCTTAAAAAATATCCTGAAGTAAACACGTGTTCACACACTTTTGAATTAAGTCACATGAGCATGTTTTAGTTACTTTTGCTTAAAATGTAAATTATCTTTAATATTAAATTTTTCAATGTAGCTATGCTTTTGCCTTCCGTGTGTGTGTGTGTGTGTGTGTGTGTGTGTGTGTGTGTATGTGTGTTTTTTTCTTTTTTTTTAAATTCTGGAGGTTGACCTGTGTGTGCATCATAGAATATTTGACAGCATCCCTGTCCTCTGTCCACTAGGTGCCACTAGTAGTTTCCTATCCCACATGTGACAACTGAAAATGTCTCCTGATATTGCTGACTTTCCTCTGAGGACAAGGTTGCCTAAAGTTAAGAACTGCTAATACAACCTGTTATGTTTCATGAATGCTCAAATTTTACAGTGGGTTGGGAGTAAAGCCATATATGTATTTGTAATTTCCAGGGAATGCATAGCTAAACGTAATAAACTATAGTCTTTGGTATACTATTTAAATCATTTCTAATACTGATTAGGAACTTTTTGTTCGTGTTGATTCTAATTAAATCAATGACATTTTGACTAGAATATAACTTGTATATACTTTATTAGTGTATACTTATATAGAAAACGAGCTCTAATTATACTTCTGTAACACTTCTGGCAATGTCTCTGTACTTAGAAAAAGTTAAAATTTTGTAAAAGTAATTAGATGATGCTATAAATCTGGTAAGAAATTGGATAAAACAGTTGAAATAATTCTTCAATTTTACTCATGTATATTTGCTATAGTGTGATAGATTTAATCAAGATACAGGTAATGTTTTTTTAAGTTTATTTATTTATTTTTAAAGAGAGAACACACACACACACACACGTGGGGGAGGGGTACATAGAGAGGGAGAGACAGAATTCCAAGTAGGCTCTGTGCTGACAGAACCCATGGGGGCTCCAATTCACAAACCATGAGATCTTGATCTGAGTTGAAATCAAGAATCAGGCCCTTAACCGACTGAGCCATCAGGTGCCCCAAGATATGGGTAATTTATTTTAGATGACACAGAAAGGCAGTGGCTTCAGTAGAGTCAAAGCTAAGTGATCTTCTGATTGCTAGATGGAGGCACACTCTTAAGTAAAAATGAGAGTAGGCTTTTAGATTAAATGATATTCAAATTATCTAACCTCTTTTTGCCTCAGAGTGTGATCCATGAACCAGTTAAGGCAACATCAGCTGGAAGCTTGTTAGAAATGGAGATTCTTAAACCCCACTACGCATCTAATGGCATAAAAATCTGTATTTTTAATAAATTGGAGAAATACAAGTCTAAAGTTGATTTCATCTTCCCAATATGATTTAAGCTCCATAAGGACAGAAACTTTGTGTAGTTCATTGCTATGATCTTAATGTACAATCTAGGGTCTGGCTCAGAGCCCTCAATAAATACTGGTTGAGTGAATGAAATGTAAATCCATCAGTGGATAGGCTACTCTATTCTTGTTTGTTAAATATTTTATTAAGCAGAAGATTTGTTGATGTCAGCATTCCAATACTCACCTTCCAAATATTTTATGCATTACTAGGAAGAAGAAAGAGGTCAAATGACTGTACATACTTTAAAATTTTTTTTTATATTTGTTTATTTTTGAGAGAGACTGCACTCAAGCAGAGGAGGGGCGGAGAGAGAGAAGGAGACACAGAATCTGAAGCAGGCTCCAGGCTCTGAGCTGTCAGCATAGAGCCTGACATGGGGCCCGAACTCACGACCCCCAAGTTCATGATCTGAGCTGAAGTCGGACATTCAACTGACTGAGCTCCCTAGGTGCCCCCACTGTACATACTTTTTAACATATTTTTTTATCATTTATAAAATTACAAAATGGGTAATACTTACAGGATATACCTGCCGAAAAATAGTTAGGAGCTAAAGCCAATAATTTCTCATTTACTACAAAGTTGTCTATTAGTTACACATAGTATAATTTTTTTTTAAGTTTGTTTATTTTAAGAGAGACAGAGACAGTGTGAGTGGGTGAGAGGGAGAGGGAGAGAGAGAATCTCAAGCAGGCTCCCAGCTGCCAGCGCAGAGCCGAATGTGGGGCTTGAGCTCATGAAACCCTGAGATCATGACCTGACCTGAAGCCAAGAGTCAGACATTTAACCGACTGAGCCACCCAGGCACCCCTAGTTGTATGTAGTATAACATTATGTAGTAAAACTCAATGGGAAGAAAAACTTGAGCAGATGTGTATTTGATAGCTTTCTCTTCTTTATAGACACAGTATCCAGCTTTGGATATGTAATTTGATAAAACGGGAGCCTTTCTCTTTAACAAATGGTGCTGGGAGAGCTGGACAGCAACTTGCAGAAGAATGAAACTAGATTACTTTCTCACACCATTCACAAAAATAAACTCAAAATGGATAAAGGACCTGAATGTGAGACAGGAAACCATCAAAACCCTAGAGGAGAAAGCAGGAAAAGACCTCTCTGACCTCAGCTGCAGCAATTTCTTACTTGACACATCCCCAACGGCAAGGGAATTAAAAGCAAAAATGAACTACTGGGACCTCATGAAGATAAAAAGCTGCTGCACTGCAAAGGAAACAACCAACAAAACTAAAAGGCAACCAATGGAATGGGAAAAGATATTTGCAAATGACATATCGGACAAAGGGCTAGTATCCAAAATCTATAAAGAGCTCACCAAACTCCACACCCAAAAAACAAATAACCCAGTGAAGAAATGGGCAGAAAACATGAATAGACACTTCTCTAAAGAAGACATCCGGATGGCCAACAGGCACATGAAAAGATGCTCAACGTCGCTCCTCATCAGGGAAATACAAATCAAAACCACACTCAGATATCACTTCACGCCAGTCAGAATGGCCAAAATGAACAAATGAGGAGACTATAGATGCTGAAGAGGATGTGGAGAAACGGGAACCCTCTTGCACTGTTGGTAGGAATGCAAATTGGTGCAGCCACTCTGGAAAACAGAGTGGAGGTTCCTCAAAAAATTAAAAATAGACCTACCCTATGACCCAGCAATAGCACTGCTAGGAATTTACCCAAGGGATACAGGAGTACTGGTGCATAGGGGCACTTGTACCCCAATGTTTATAGCAGCACTCTCAACAATAGCCAAATAGTGGAAAAAGCCTAAATGTCCATCAACTGATGAATGGATAAAGAAATTGTGGTTTATATACACAATGGAGTACTACGTGGCAATGAGAAAGAACGAAATATGGCCCTTTGTAGCAACGTGGATGGAACTGGAGAGTGTTACGCTAAGTGAAATAAGCCATACAGAGAAAGACAGATACCATATGGTTTCACTCTTATGTGGATCCTGAGAAACTTAACAGAAGACCATGGGGGAGGGGAAGGAAAAAAAAAAGAGGTTAGAGTGGGAGAGAGCCAAAGCATAAGAGACTCTTAAAAAGTGAGAACAAACTGAGGGTTGATGGGGAGTGGGAGGGATGGGAGGGTAGGTGATGGGTATTGAAGAGGGCATCTTTTCGGATGAGCACTGGGTATTGTATGGAAACCAATTGGACAATAAATTTCATAAAAAAAAAATGGGAGCCTTGAATTTGTTGTGATAGTGCTCAGGTTTGTTGAGATGAGGGTCTGTATATTCTGTCCTTCAATCTTTGTAGTTTTGAATCAGAACAGTAATGGCCTTTGAAGAGTATTTTAATAGAGGGGATGTATAATGGTAGACTTTTATTAAGGGAGTGTTACCACGATAATTCCTTCTGCTACCATCACCAACTACTCAGCACATGTTGAATGCAGTGGTTCAGAATTACTTGACTCTTTTCCAGGATAAAATCTAAGAACCTGCATCGGAGGACCTTTCTTAGATACTTAGTTTGCTGTGCAGGACCCAGAAAAATGATCTAAGTTAGGAGATTGTGTGTGGCAACAATTAAACTTCTTAGTACTCAAATCATTTTCTCCAGATGAAGCCTTTCTTTTGGGTTGACTTTGGAATCTATAGTATCATTTTCTCTGAAGAAAGGCCTTGTGACTTTCATGATAAGGTAATAGTCACTTGGAGTAAACTGATACCCAGTGTATTGTGGATGTTAAGTAAATGGGCCTGGAAATCCAGTAGATCTTAGTCTGAGTACTACTCTGTACTGGTTTTATGATCTCAGGTTATTTAAATAGGCTTCTGTGCCTCAGTTTTCTTAATGTAAGGATCATGATAATATATGCACAGGTGTACTTGGTGACTTCAGTAAGATAATTGCTCAAAGTATTTAGTGTAGATTCTTACAAATGGTAACACTTTAAATGTAAAGCATAAAATGTCAAGGGGTAATGGAGGTGTGGTGATGTGTTAAAGTGCTCTTTAAATATGTAAGTTAAATCAGGAGTGGAATAATCATAGCAAACATTTAATAAAGCACTAGGTGCAGGGGTAGTTATTAATGCTTTAAATATATGCCAGCAAACGAAGATGAATGACGTGACAACACTCATGCTAGACTTGAGATTTTCTAGAACAGTGATTAGTGGGGAAAGTCCATGGACTCAGGAACAGAGGCACTCACTGTCCATTGTATTATGTAGCATTGCAAATGGATCTTACGGCTAATGTTAGACTCCAGTCTTTGCATAGTGTGGCTTTTAAGCTGCATAATTAAGGGAGTACCAGCCCTTCCCCTGGTGTGATAAAGTACTGGGGTCCAACACCATTGTGGCATTGTAGAATCATGGTTCTAGTGCTATCCTGCCTGCCCTGCACTTAAGGCTAACAGAAGGTCAAGACTCTCTTTGGTATATCTAACAGGCTAGAGTTTGAGGCTTATGGTCGCAGCTTGTGAAGTACAAGGAGTCTAGTATGATGTACCAGCTCACTGTTCATGTTGGGAGGTCCATAGCGTATGTAACATGGGAGAACGGTAACCTGGATGATTTATCACCTCAAAGGTGCATTAAGATTTATTGGTTTATAGCTCTGGCCAATAGCTTTTTTTTTCTCTGAAGCTTTCCAGGAACCCCAACCATAGGGGAGAAGTTCTGGAAAAGTTAAACCTTAACTCTCATATATTAATTTAATCAACTTTCTTATCAATTCAATGAACGAAGTGTTTATTTTACTGACGATTCATCTGAGCCATGAAGCTTAAATAATTTACCCAAAGTCATACGGAAAGCCAGTGGCACAGCTAGATTTACAGGCAGGGATCTTGGCTCCAGAGGCCATGCTGTTAACTACAAAAACGGGCTTTAAAGCTGATTCTTAAAAAAATAAAAAATAGTAAATGCTCAGTGGACAAAACCTCCACAAAAGAATAAAATAACCATGAAGTAAAGTTGAATTGGCAGTTGAAAATTAGAAAATAATAAATCCTTAATAAAGCAGTTACTGAGGTGAAGATTACTAAATATGAAGGAGAGGCTCTGGGCTGTTAACCTCTGACTGAAGGTCCAGACACAGCACTCACAGACCAGAGGCGACTCCACTGATAAACACAGTGACGGATGAACTGAGGGCCCAGTCACAGCCTTCATTTGGCAGCAGTCATAGTTACAGAAGATGCCTTTCAAAAATGAGGATTTGCAGTATACAAAGACACTTTTTCCTAAGCTTTATTGAGGTATAATTGATGAATAAAAATTATTTTTACATATATAAAATTATATCTATTGATGATAAGATGCACATATGCACCATGGTCACCATGTTTAATTAACATATCCATTATTTTACATAATTACCACTTTGTTGTATGTTTTTTTGTTTGTTTTTTTCTTAAGGTCTACCCTCTTAGTAAATTGTTTCAAGTGTATAATACGATACTGTTAATTACGGTCACTGTGCTGTACATTAGATCTCTGACTTATTCATCTTGTAGACCTGAAACTTTGTACCCTTACACCAGTATCTCCCCACTCCCCCCACCCCCTCCATAGCCCTTGGCAAACACAAGACTTTTAATTGTAAGTATTGTCTACAGAGTGAAAAAGTGCATCTTGCTCTGATTTCTTGTTTATGCCCACATGAGTACCATGTTTGAACGGGAGGGAGGTGAGAATTTAATGGAATCAGATTCAGACATGATCCAGCCAACATGTTCTGTAAAAAGAGGGTTGGCTTTTCAGAAACACATTTTTGAACCTCTGACTCATGGGACTTGAACCAAAGTCTTTGAGCCTTAGTTAATCCTTAACTCTTCCTGAGATGGAAAACATTTTTTGACAAAGCATCTCCCTTCCTAATAGCCATGCTTTAAATAGTATTTTTAGTATGCAGATGGTTGCATTTAGTTAATGGTAAATCTTTTCTAAATTCTTATTTGTCAGGATGTAAGGAAAGTACTTCATGGTTTTTTGTTTTGTTTTTTTGGTATACCTCTTTAATTTTACTGAACATAATGGAAGGTTGTTTTAAATTTTGTTTAAATGTTCTTTGAACCAAAATATTTACAGAACAAGGAGTTCTTCTAGCCAGGAGATTGTTGCGTTTGTTGTGTTTGAGTGTGGAAACATTAGGAATGACAGCATAAGATGATACTGTAGAGCATTTTCATAAACAACTTAATAGCATTGTCTAATGTGGTCTTTGTTTATTAAAGGTGTCCAAGACTCCTTTGCTATATTTAGGTAAATCTAAGGTTTTTTGTTTTTTTGTTTTTTTTTTACTCAAGTATGGAAAATACTTTCTGGTTGGGAAAAGGAGTGTGACAAAAAAAAAAAAAAAAAAGAAAAGAAAAAGAAAAAAGACACTTAACTAGAAACAGTTCTTAAAAATGTCACTTTCAGGAAGGAATAAGTGGCAGTGTTGTTTTGCTTTGTTTTAAAAGTATTTAAAAAATGCTACTATTTAATGCTTTCTGTAAGAATATTGTGTGTCCATTTCTTAGTTTGTAGGCCCTAGTTAATGAATGACTATCTTTTAATTAGAATTTTAATTTACTAAATAATAGTAGAACAAATATATTTTAATAATAACAATAATTAACATTGGCTGGGTACTATGCTTCCCGTATACCTATATCCTGTATTTGAGCAGCTTATATTGTATTTATTAACTGTTAATAATTAAGAAATAAAAACTTTAATAAGGAAACAAGTATATATTGAAATCATTATCAGCTAAAACCCTCACAGGCAAGAATGAACCCAGTATTTGTGGCAATAGTAGAAAATGGCCTTAGAGTTTAAGAATACCTGTGTTGATGAGAAGAGTTGATAAGTCAAGTTGGATGGTTAATAACATTTGAATAGCGGGGTGCCTGGGTGACTCGGTTAAGCATCAGACTTAGGTTCAGGTCATGATCTCAGGGCTCGTGAGGTTGAACCCCACGTTGGGTTCTGTGCTGACAGCTCAGAGCCTGGAGTCTGCTTCAGATGCTGTGTCTCCCTCTCTCTCTCTGCCCCACCTCCACGCTCTCTCTCTCTCTCACACTGTCTCTCTGTCTCTCTCTCAAAAATAAACATTACAAAAGACAATAGTTGAATATAATTAGATTATGGAGTACTTTAAAGACAATTTCACAATTGGAAATTCAATCTAAACACATACATGTTGGGGGCGCCTGGGTGGCTCAGTCGGTTAAGCGGCCGACTTCGGCTCAGGTCATGATCTCGCAGTCTGTGAGTTCGAGCCCCGCGTCGGGCTCTGTGCTGACAGCTCAGAGCCTGGAGCCTGTTTCAGATTCTGTGTCTCCCTCTCTCTGACCCTCCCCCATTCATGCTCTGTCTCTCTCTGTCTCAAAAATAAATAAACGTTAAAAAAAAATAAACACATACATGTTCTATATATAACTATATGTTCTTAAATATTCTGAATCGAAAAAATGAAACTCAGTTTTAGGAATATTAATCTTCAAATACTCTTGACACTTAGTGAATAATTTTTTTTTTTTTTTTAAAGAATGTATGATGCGTAAGTGCTATAGACTGAATGTGTTCTCTTTCAGAATTTATATTTTGAAATCCTAACCTCAGTGTGGTGGTATTAAGAGGTGAGGCTTGTGGGAGATGATTAGGTCATGAGGATGGGGACTTCATGAAGGGGTCAGTTGTCTTACAAAAGAGACTCCTGAGAGCTCCCTTGCTTTTGCTATCATGTGATGATGCAGTAGAAAGACTGTTGTTTTTGAACCACAAAGGGGTCTCTTATCAGTGAATCTACCTGCACCTTCATCTGGTTTGTCATGTCTTCCAAACCCCACCCCTGGATCTATAAGACACTGTGAAAGGGCAAATGGTGATTATCCAAAAAATTCTTAAATTTTTAAAAAAAAATTTTTTTAACGTTTATTTATTTTTGAGACAGAGAGAGACAGAGCATGAACAGGGGAGGGGCAGAGAGAGAGGGAGACACAGAATCTCAAACGGGCTCCAGGCTCTGAGCTGTCAGCACAGAGTCTGACGCGGGATTCGAACTCATGGACTGTGAGATCATGACCTGAGCCGAAGTCGGACGCTTAACCGACCAAGCCACCCAGGCGCCCCGAAAATTCTTAAATTTTAATTGAGGGAGAAACCGATGGATGTGCTGAAATGAAGGTCAGGGAAAAGTCAGAGAAAACCTTTTAAATCTTTGTACTACAGCAGCAGAGGCAGGGAAATTTTTCAGTGCCTACTGATTCTTAACTCTACAACTTGTGAGAAAAAATAATTAGGGAACTCTGCAATTCATATCAAAAAATCATACTCCATGCAAATCAGATTTTAAAAATATGAAAGAAACCCCACAGCTCACTCCTTAAAATGTTATCATACATTTTCTTTGGTACAATTCAGTAAAAATTTGTATTCAAGGGGCACTTGGATGGCTCACTAGGTTACACATCTGACTCTTGATTTCAGCTCAGGTCATGATCTCACAATTCCTGAGTTTGGGCCCCACATTGGTCTCTGCACTAACAGTGTGGAACCTGGTCAGCATTCTCTCTTTCCCCTCTCTCTCTGCCCCTATGCCACTTGGATTCTGTCTCAAAATAAATAAACATAAAAAGATTAAAAAAATGAATTCACAAAGGTTAAAGACAAACTTCAAAGATGGGATGCCAAAAGATGAATACAGTTATTAACTATCAGAGGAAACAAAATTCAGACTAAAGCAGCACTGTTTTAGAACTGCTTAACAGATCAGAGCGGCACCTGAGTGGCTCAGTTGGTTGGCAGTCCAACTTTGCCTCAGGTCATGATCTTGGGGTCCGTGGGGTTGAGCCCTGTGTGGGGCTCTGTACTAACACATCAGAGACTAGACCCTGCTTCAGTTTCTGTGTCTCCCTCTCTTTTTGCCCCTCCCCCGCTCATGCTCTGTGTCTGTCTGTCTCTCTCTCTCTCTCTCTCTCTCTCTCTCAAAGAATCAATATTAAAACAAAAATAATGGATTAAAAATAGACTACAGCTGATGTCAGATTATTATGATAGTGGGAAACTTGAAATAATTAGAGTGTGTTCTAAGTAAAAGATAACTAAAAGAGAATAGATGTGAATGATGATAAAGGCATTCAGCATAGGATAATGCTTCTTGGGGAAGCTTGAAGAGAATTTTCTTGAAATGACTAACTGATGCTGTAAGACCTAACAGGCATACTTGGGAAAAACTGAGGTATAAAAATTGACAATTAAACACATGTTGATTCTGATTAGGATTTTGAATTTCCTCATAAAGAATTCTTCACATAGGGACCTAGGTGTAAGAAAATAAAATCAAAAGTTAAAGGAAAAAAGGATACTCTGCCTGACCTCTTGCGTCTCCACAATATTCACTATCCAAATAAAAGGAAACAGTGTCTGTGAACTTCAGAGGGAATGCATATAGAATCCAAGAATGGGACCACCAGCCAAATTTTCAGTCAAAAAACAATAGGAGGAAAACCAAATATAATGTCTACTGTATTTCGTATTAGAACTACTGATGTTGAATCTACCCGGTGACATAATGAATGGAGAGTAGGTGACTGACAGATGGATTATAAGCTTTAGGATAAATATATAATTCTTGGAGATGGTGGAACAGTGACTACAAATCTGTGAGAGAAGAGCGAACCCAACTTTGATTCCCGGGTAATAGGTTCTTTGAACGTAAAAGCAAAACTCAAGGAACATAAAGATGTTGAGGCTTTTGTAAAAAAAAAAAAAAAAAAAAAAAAAAAAAAAAGGAAAACCAACTAAAGAAACTACTTGCAGATAAAGTTTATCAAATAAAGAAGGGAATTAAAATGAAGAGCTTAAAAATGGAGAAATTTTGTTTAAAAGGTCAATGATTTGGGGGGCACCTGAGTGGCTCACTCATTTGGGCCTCTGACTTTGGCTCAGGTCATGATCTCACGGTTTGTGGGTTCGAGCTCCACTGTCAGGCTCTGTGCTGCCAGCCCGGAGCCTGCTTCAGATTCTGTGTCTCCCTCTCTGCCCCTCCCTCACTTGCACTCTGTGTCTCAAAAATAAATAAATATTAAACAAAATTTAAAAAGTCAATGCTTTTGAGTGTAGATAAGTCTAGGTTGTGGGTTTTATGGTGTTAGAATAGGATGTGAATTTAATCTTATTAAATGGGTAAAAATCACATGATTACCAGAACTAGGCTGTAGGTGGAAGCTAAAATGTGCTATTTCTTTCATAGAAGGAGGACAGCTAATGCCGACAAATAAAATGCATTGCCATTAAAAATCCAGTATTTTAATCCTATCCATACTACCTCTTCCTAACGTTTAGAAGTTTAGGGCTCTGAAAGTGAAAAATTACCTGAGATTTAGCAGCATTTGCTTCAGTTTTACTCTACTGAATTTTCTTTCCTAACGAGCTAAAAAAAGACCTTTGTGTTATCTGATTTGAGTGCCATATTGCTTTTGTTTCTTCATCCTTTTGTCCTACAATCTTACTGCATATATTAATAGAATTAATAAAGTATTGTTGGAATGATATTTAGCTAATGTTCAGGGTAATTGTTACTAGGTAGTGGTATTTTTGGATCTTTTTTTTTTTTTTTTTTTTTTTTTTTACCTTTTTCAAGTAGTTGGTTTTAAGAACAATACACCATTTTTCTTGAAACAAGACTTTTTTTAAACTATTTTTTTTTTTTTAAATTTATATCAGAGTTAGTTAGCATATAGTGCCACAATGATTTCAGGGGTAGATTTCCTTAATGCCACTTACCCATTTAGCCCATCCCCCCCTCCCACAACCCTTTCAGTAATCCTCTGTTTGTTCTCCATATTTAAGAGTCTCTTATGTTTTGTCCCCCTCCCTGTCTTGAAACTGTTTTACATTTAAAATACCTATATATCAAGTATTTGCTGGTGGGAAGAACATTCGTGTTTCTGTGCACAAGGACCCCATATCCTTTCCTTAAGAATTTTATCCATTTCAGTACTTCAAAAGTTAAATCAGTCTCTCGTGTTCTCATCCTAGACCTCATTTATGTATATGCAAAAGAAAATTTTAAATGAAATCATTTTGTAAAATTCACATTTCACATTTGTTGAAGTTACTATCTCATGATGTGATTGTTTTATTTCATATCTGTTAAGTCAAACTTGGCAGGATCTAAGGAATTTTATAGTACTTGTATGCAGACATTCACACTAATATCTTTTTTTTTTAAATCATTTTTTTAACGTTTATTTTTGAGACAGAGGCAGAGCGTGAACAGGGGAGGGTCAGAGAGAGAGGGAGACACAGAATCCGAAACAGGCTCCAGGCTCTGAGCTGTCAGCATAGAGCCCAATGCGGGGCTCGAACTCACGGACCGTGAGATCATGACCTGAGCCGAAGTCGGATGCTTAACCGACTGAGCCACCCAGGCGCCCCTGTTCACACTAATATCTTAAATACTGGCATAAGACCTTAACTCTGTGGTCAGAGGAAAGACTATTTGTTAACAGCAGTAGCATTAAGGAGAATATAGCATTGCACTGATGGTCTACATTGCAATTCCTACAGGGGAATGCTGTTAACCACTAGGTGCTGTTCTAGTTGAGGTAAATTAAAGATGTTGATGTTGGGAAGCACTTAATTTGTTTAGGGACCATGGGCAAAAAAAAGAGACGTTGTCTTTACTCCTCTGGAATGTCAAGCGGATCTGCCCCAGGGAGAGAGAGGAGGCTACCTTTATTTTTTGGAATATGCACAAATATACTCCAGGAAGAGACATCCCTATCTTTGCAAATCTGCCTGTTGTGCAGACATCTTTGAAAAGTCCATCTGGAGTGCGTTAGCTATTAATGTCTTTGAAAATGTTTGGGTATATAAGACATCCCTGGAAAATTATCTCCTTGTGATATCTAGAAGATGTGATTCCTTGAACAAACTTAATGTTGCACAGTGAAAGCCAATAATTTCTTCTCTGTTTAACTATCAGTATATGGCTGGTGCAAATGGAACTATTTTGTTAATTTTTTTAATGTTGTCTCGAACTTGGTACTCAATAAGAATTTTAAAATGAAAGAAAAGTCTTGAAATTTGCAAGCCAATTAATTCGTAGCAGTGCTAAGACTTCAAAACATTTACTTCCCCTTCTCTAAAATTCTGTCAAAGTTACATAGAACTAAGATGAATCCTACTTACTATGTAATGTTTTTGGAAGTACACGGTTTAATGTTTTACTAAGGGACTGGCCTACTGTTTTAGAATCATAAATTGTAAAGCATTGTAAATGTAATGCCAGTATTAACCATTGAAATGTGGCTTTCTGGGGAATTAAAATAACATACATAAAAGGCCTCTTGTTTAATAATTAAGTTTTTGTTCTTATTGATATTAGAGGGAAACAATGGAAGTTAATTAGAATATTGAGTTTATGGAATAAAAGTCTCATTAGGAGAATTTTTGTATTATATGTGCTATTCTAAATCTAGTCTGGGACCACCTCTATTAATAATCTCTTCATCTCTTGTTTTATTATCATTGTCCTAGTTCAAGTCTTATTTCTCTCTCAGATTATTATAATAATTTTTTAAATATAATTTATTGTCAAGTTACCTAACATACAGTGTATACAGGGTGCTCTTGGCTTCAGGATAGATTGCCATGATTCATTGCTTACATACAACACCCAGTGCTCATCCCAACGAGTGTCCTCCTCAGTGCCTGTCACCCACTTCCCCTCTCCCCCACCCCATCAACCCTCAGTTTGTTCTCTGTATTTAAGAGTCTCTTATGGTTTGTTTTGTTTAAAACTATTTTTCCCACCATGGTCTTCTGTTAAGTTTCACAAATTCTTATCAGTGAAAACATACAATATCTGTCTTTCTCTGACTGACTTACTTCACTTAGCATAATACCGTCCAATTCCATCCATGTGGCTGCAAATGGCAAGATTTCATTCTTTCTCATTGCCAAGTAGTATTGCATTGTGTATATGTAGGTATGTGTTTCAGCTTTTTTATCCATTTATCAATTGATGGACATTTGGGCTCTTTCCATACTTTGGCTATTGATAGTGCTGTGTCCACCATGTTGACTCCTCCCTCACTAATAATTTCTTAATGCTTTTCCTGCTTCTAGTCATTCCAGGTTTGGCAGAATCTATCTAACTGTAGAATTTAACATGTTTGCAGAATCATCCAACAACTCCCATCTAACCAACCATTTGATTATAATCCAGAATTTTCTGATTTGTATAAGAAAAAAACAGGTACTGCCTATCCCTGCATATATCCTGTACCTTTACTTATTTGAAACTATTTCCTTTATCTGTATCTCTGTTCACCAAAATAATATGCATCAGTCATGGCGTAGTTCAGATGTCTTTTTCTTGGAAGCTTCATAAACTTTAGCCTGAATTATTTTGACTTTTATGGTCTTTGGCTTTTTGTGTCTATTGAAATTTTATGCTCATTTGTGACATTAGTTTAGGTTCTGATTTGGTCTATCTAGTTTATAAACTGCTCTTTCTTAATTATTTATTCTCCTAGCATGTAAAAGTCACGTCTCGACTTCCGTGTCACACTGGCAGAGATCTTGATCAAATCATGTCAGAGCAGTGCTACAGTTACGTTTGCGTGAATGTAAGTAGTGACCTTAAATGGTTCAAAGCCTTTGATGATCTGTGTAAATGTAATGTGCAAGATAATTATTTCTTGATTTTTAATTCTTTGAATTTAAGTTTTTGTGATGAGCTGTGTTATTCAGTATATATTTGGAAGTTGTATTTTTTAATTTTTGAAATAAAAAAAATATTTTCTCACAAGTTAATTCCCATAATGAGAAGAAGGTGATATTTCTGTAGATGCCATTTTCAGTTATTTGGTATGAAGCAGATAAGATGACGCAGGTTTGAATTAATGAAGAATTCAAATTTTAATAGATATGACCGTATGGGTATCCTTGAAAGTTGTTCAAAAAATTTTCAAATTTGGGGCACCTGGGTGGCTCAGTCGGTTAAGCGTCCGACTTCAGCTCAGGTCACGATCTCGCGGTCCGTGGGTTCGGGCCCCGCGTCAGGCTCTGGGCTGATGGCTCAGAGCCTGGAGCCTGCTTCCGATTCTGTGTCTCCCTCTCTCTCTGCCCCTCCCCTGTTCATGCTCTGTCTCTCTCTGTCTCAAAAATAAATAAACGTTAAAAAAAAAAAAATTTAAATAAAAAAAAAAAATTTTCAAATTTTCAAAAAGTGAAAATTAAGCTTGATAAATATTTTGGATGTGTATGTAAAAGCTCCATATTTTTTCCTTCATTAACTTTTTTTAATTTTTTTTTAAATTTTTTTTTTAATGTTTATTTATTTTTGAGACAGAGAGAGACAGAGCATGAATGGGGGAGGGTCAGAGAGAGGGAGACACAGAATCTGAAACAGGCTCTAGGCTCCAAGCGGTCAGCACAGAGCCCGACGCGGTGCTCGGACTCACGGACTGGCGAGATAGTGACCGGAGCTGAAGTCAGCCACTTAACTGACTGAACCACCCAGGCGCCCCTCCTTCATTAACTTTTAATTCTTGAATTAACTTTTAAATCGTTTAAGAACTTCTTTTCACTTCCTTTTATTTTCTGGTCTTTCAGGTTATGACCTCTGATTTTGAGGAAATCCGGAAGTTAGTGGATATGCTGGAAGAGAGTAATCTTTCCATTTTATATCCTGTTGTTGTTATTTCAGTAAGTGATTTAATTCAGATTTAACTCCTCATCCTTAGGCTTCCTTCCTTGGGATTAAGTTTTTCTTTTTAACAAAATTTCATCCAATTGACGAAATTTACCCAAACCCAGAAGAAACTCCTTTTACGGATTCCCGAGGTTTCTCTCTTGTTATGACTTCTATGACTTTGTTCCCTTATTACTGTAGTTATTTGTTTGAATTGACAAGTTTAGGCAAAAAATTAATCTAGCAACCAGTTTTATTTCTTTTTCTTCATTAAATTGCAAAGTATACTGCTGAATTCACTAGCTGTTTGGAGAGTATGAAAGAGCTTATTAGCATGTTAGCAAAATACCATTGGAGAAAAAATACCGAGGTTAAAAAAAAAAAAGAGGGAAAATAGCATGTGGAAGTAAATTGTCTCTTAGGTTGTATCATCTTCTCTGTCACTTGGACAGCAAAGTAGAAGGAGAAACAGATGAAAGAGAATTCCTTGGAGGTGGCCCATGAAAATTTTGGGAAGGTCTTTCCTGTGAAAGACTACAAGTACATGTTTAATACAGCGTTTTTTTGATTGGTCTATTAAACTGTACAAAAGAGGGAGATCTCAACACAACCAGGAAGGAATAAAATCAGAGACTAGCTGAGTAGAGTGTAGTCTGTGATATTTTACTGTGGGAAGGGGTTCTAAATGTGACATTCTCCAATCATTTGCTTAACAATTGCCAAGTTTCTAATCTTGGGCCCATCCCAATAGTGTGGGAATTTAGAATGTAGTTCATGGTAGGTAAGATCATTAATACAAAAAGAAAATTTGTAATACAAATGAATTTAACTCTAGCATGGCAAATACATCCAAATTAGCAACTGGGGAAGACTGGTTTTACTGTCCTATTGTATGTGGGCCTATATTCTAATGGTAAGTTCCATGGATCCTGCTGATTATGGAAAATCAAGTTCCACAAGTGACTGATTTTAACAGAAGTATCAGTGCCTTCCATTGGGGGGTGTTGTGGGAAACATGAAATTTACTTAATGCTGGAAGGCTCTAAGGCTCTGTAGGGTACAGTTAGGTTAAAAGTCCTATGTATAGCCCTCTATTCCTCCCTTTGTGTTAAGTTACTTAGAAATCTCCTTCTCTCCATGTCCCCAAATAATACTCTAAAGTGTATACAGCATTATGAAGGGAGCAAATGGCTTTAAACTCGGAATTTCTCAGTTCCTTGGTCACCTTGGTTAAGTTTCCTGACATTTGCTTTCCTCATTTTAGAAATGAGGCTAATAACCCTACTTCTTAAATCATTGTAAGGATTAAGAAGAATGAATGAATATATAAATGCAAACTGAAGTTGGTATCTCTTTGGGAGGTGTGTAGTGTTTCATTTAATAAATAAATTTAAAAAAAAGCTTTAATAGCTTAGCTCCTCTTCTTTCCCATTTAGATTAGATGACTCAAAGTTCACTTCCACTGCTCTCTAATCTGAATGCTGAGTTTGAATCATACATTTTTCAACATTCTATTAGGTACTTCAGTTTGAGTACTTCATTATCATCTTACGTGTGCTGTATCAGATCTATCACAAAAACTTGTTTCCTACAAGCTGATTTCTCTTAGCAGCAGTAGTTGTGGCTGGGACTCAGGTGGGAATCTGCCTTAGCTTTGAATTTCCTTTCTACCTTTTTCCTCTGCCTCTCACCAACAAACACACGTGTGTGCGTGGACATACACACACAGTTTTTAACTGTTCTCTTTCATTGCACGTCAACCTGTTTTTTTGTATTTTTCCATAAATATTTGAATTTAGTTTTCTGTTTATTTCTGTTGAGTTCTATTTTATGTATCCCAGTAAGTGCTAGAATTTTATTTATTTATTTATTTATTTTTGATTCCCTGGTGTTCTGTATCAAACCAAGGAAAAAGATGGATAGTCCTCTAATTAGAGAGTAAATGTCTCCTAGAACTAGTTTGAGGATAGTATTATTATAAATCTGTATACCATAAACATTGGAAAATGTTTAAATTGGAGAGTTGTTATTACTGCATGATTAATGTTTGTTCACCCATTATTTTCTCAGTGAATAGGTAGACTCAGTGTAGGGATATGAAAGTTATTATTAAACTTAATAGTAAAATGTCAATAGAACATATCTAGAGTCTGTATCCTTAGAATGGACCAAATCACTGGAAAGGTAAAATAAAGAATGCTGTGTTCTTGGATTGAGAGGCAAGTGAATTTTTCTGGATTTTTGAATTGTCCTGTAAATGATTCAATAAAGGCTTCATCCCATTTCTTTCTGATAGTACTTTTCCCCAAATGACCACAAGGCCATTTCAGTTTTCCTATGACTTAATCTTTGGCAGATTCATTCAAATATTCCCCAAACGAATAGTTGTGTAGAAAATATCATTCTAGTTGCAAAATGAATAAGATAAAAACTTAAATTTGAGTCTAAATATCTGGGGACATAAGTTATACATGAGTAAGTAGAAAAAAAAAAAACAATGCATGCAGTGTCTGGAGATAGAAGTATGAGTACACATGAAGATATAGATCCATATGTATGTAACTGGAAAGATGTTACTATAGGCAGGTCATACCAGTCTAGAATGGTATGGGTATTTTACTTTTATCTGAATTACTTTGCTAGAAGATTAAATTATGTCTTTTTATTTTTTTTTTAAAATAAGGCTTTTAAACATTTCTAAAATCTCAGAAGAGTTGCCAAAGAATTTGCTTATTTCCTTCCCTGAACAGGCAGGTTTTATTCACCAGAAAATAAATCTAAAATGACTTCAGGGTCATAGAAAAATAAATCCATTATTGTTTTGGAATTAGGTGATTCCGTAGTTATTGAATGCATGTATTGTAAATGTTTAGAACCCTATTTTGTCTAGGCTGAAATGTAGTACAGTGGTCCTTTTTTTCCTATGTGAGGGTTTATCAGCTTCCAATTTCAGTCCATCTGAAGAGAGGAAGACTTGGGAATCACCCAGTGGCAAAGTAAAATTGTGGTTGATGAGGTGTTAGGATTTTTTTCAACTGAGAGACTAGTTAAGGTGGTCATTTGCAATGTTACCATGATTCACTCTACAAGGGCAAACTTTCAGAGGAAATGGGGCTGACGTTAAGCTGGGACATGTTGTTTGGCAAAAGTAATACATGGTCAGTTTTTGTTTGTTTGTGTTTTAAATTTTTTTTTAAATTTATTTTTGAGAGAGAGCAAGAGGATGGGGAAGGGCGCAGAGGGAGAGAGAGAGAATCCCAGCAGGCTCAGACTGTCAACACAGAGCCCCATGTGGGGCTTGATCTCAGGAACCATGAGATCATGACCTGAGCTGAAAATAAGATGAGATGCTTAACTGTCTGAGCCACCCAGGTGCCCCAACACTTGATCAGGTTTTAAGTGTTGGAAATTGGTGTCTGGTCTGCCATGCTGGTGAAACTCACATTGTCTTAAATTTTCAAGGAGATGTAGAAAAATATTTTGGAATTTGCTATTAAATGTTATTTGGTAGTCATTTAAGTGGTACATCGGACCTTCAACCTCATCTGAAACTTTAATCCCTTGGAGGGAGCTAAGCACTGAAGGAATGACTGGTTAATGGTGTTAGATTCTTGGTACACAGGTGTTGTAGACTCTGGGTCTGGAGTTTTTTCTTGTCCAGCAAGAAAGTGGGACGCAGGATTAAAATGCTAGAGATGGCTAATGTTCTGGAGAAGATAAGAGCCCCTATTAGAGGTCCTTGCACCATTTTAATTAGGATCAGAAGGCTTATAAACATGGTGATGGATGGGCACAAAGAGACAATGAAACTGTGAACATTAACTCATGAATGTGAGGGAAAGGGGTTTTTGAAGATATGCAGTGTTAGGGGTTTGGGTTAAAACAAAATCCTGGCAGTGGGTGGAAGGTTGTTTACAGCAGACATGAGGCACCAACTGTGTTTACCTAAACTGGTCTAGGGGATGAGAAAGAGCAAGACACCTCAGGGTCAACAGGGCACCTTTCTTTTGCTAATCAACTCCACTTGGGGCAACTTCCCCCTGCACTGGGCTACTTCGCCCTGCAGCTGTCTATAGCCCTATTTACCTGTTTACCTAACTTGGTCCTTCCTTCCTTTTTTTTTTGAAAGCAGCTTTCTGTTGTTGTACTAAGTTGGGGGGCGTTTCTGCCCTGAATACCTAATATTGTTTACCTCATATACCTTTATCCTATACTGGGGCCTTTCCCTGCCCTATCTATACCTATTTCCCTAATCTTCTTTACCCAAACTTGGGTGTGAGCATCCTATGGCTTTCTAATTCTTTATGCCTTGTTAACCCATCATTGCAAGCTCAGGGAATTCCTAAGCTTATTCACCACACACAGGTATTTAGCTAAAGTAAATTTTATTTCAGGGTGTTGATTGTCTGAAGATCAACTTCTCTCTGCGTTTATGAAGCTGAAATGGGTTAGGAAATACTGACTGTAGGAGGTTTTTGCGATCTCAGGTAAACTGACAGGAAAGATGCTACTGCCTTAAGATCTGCTTAGAAGAAGAAATAAAATTTCACCATGAAAAGTAGAAAAAACAATTAGGACTTTATCTTAAAATAACTAAGATAATGATCAAAATAATTTTATCTGTTTAAAAAATTAGAGTGTTTGGAAGAGGCATCTTTGCTTAGTCTTGTGAACATTGCATGATAATATGCTATGACATGCTTCATTTCAAGTGGTCATTTTTATAAAAATATTTTTGGACATTTTTAATTTTGTAAAAATATCTTAATATCTTGTTCAAAATTCTCTTTGGGGTCATAATTCTTATTTTATTTCTTTTTAAGGGTTTAATTTAGCCAAGTTCTCATTTGTCAATGGTGTTGAGTAGAATTTATGGATTTTACCAATTTTAATTTGTTCAACTTAATAAAATCCCAAATTTTGATAGTTGTAATTTAATTTTGTTGTAATCATATTAAACCATTAGAATTTTTAAAATTGGTTTGACCAGATGCAGACTGATACTATTGACTGTTGGGCCTACATAGATGCAGCATTAAAGTAGGCAGAGGTAGTTGAGTGGGCTCAATTTATGAGCGTTTTGTTTTTCATTGAGTCTGCATCTATGTTAGGATGACATTTGTTAGCCTATGTAGCCTTTTAACTGTGAGCCTTTAGAAACAGGTAATCAGATAAGAAGCATGTCTTGTACTAGGAAAATTCTTCTAACTTGAAAGAAAAAAATACGTATTTAAAGAAATTTTAATGCTTGTTTATTTTTTGAGAGAGAGGGGTAAAGTGCAAGTGGGGGAGGGGCAGAGAGAGAGGGAGACACAGAATCTGAAACAGGCTTCAGGCTCTGAGCTGTCAGCACAGAGCCTGACGCAGGGCTCGAACTCAAGAACTGCGAGATCATGACCTGAGCTGAAGTGTGACGCTTAACCAACTGAGCCACCCAGATGTCCATATATATATATATATATATATATATATTTTAGAGACTGATTGGCACAAAGGAATTTTTAAAATGTACGTTCTTTCATATGTCTTTTATCAAGAAAAACCTTATAAGCATAAAAGCCCATGTTTTCTTTTGTTAAATTGTGTAGGAGTTATGTTTTGAGAGCCCTTTTCAGAAGAGATTTCTGATGCTGTTTAATGTATCATAAATTATCAAGGAACCGTTTTTATCTTGAGTTGACTGAAATTACTGTTAGCCTTCTCTTCTTTGTAGTTACCGGTGGGGGTGGGGGGTACACAGCTAGCAACTTTTTCAGATTGCAACTCTCAAGAGGATTAACTGAAAACTTTCTTTGGAATCACCTGATATTATAGCTAGCAACATGGGGCATGTTCATTTCTTTACTTTCTACTTTGATTGTGTTTTTTTTCCATTATTTAAATTATGAAAAAATATTTAGAAAAATAAAGTAATATATTAAATATATTCAAATAGTAAAAGGTGAACTCATAAAATTTGTTATGAAAATCGTTCCCCCACCCCCCCAAAAATAGGCTTTTACTTAAATAAGATGCAAAAGTGCTAAGAATCTCAATTATAGACTGAGTTCTTTGCTTGGTAATTAATGATCAGGGAACTGTTTTTTTCCAACAGTGGAGAATAAGAGTTTTGGGAAGCAAAACTTAGTTGTTTTCCAGCCAAGGTTATGTAAAACTAATTGTAAAACTTTAAAAAATTCCTTCCCAGGTGCAAAAAGCAAAAGAGAGGTTCTCATTTATTTGGATCTGGCAAGTTTTGTGCAAAACATCCGTTCCTACTATTATCAGATGATATAATGAACAGTTTATTCTTGTTTAAAGCTTACTTTTTCAATGAGTAAAGCTGTTTCATATAATAGACACCAATGAAATGTTTAATTTTTAAAAGCAGAATAAAATTGGCAAAAAACATAAGTTCAAAACTGAGAAATGAAGCAAACTCTTTTACTTGAGAAAATTTTTACCACTTCCCCACTACAAAATAAATTCACAGTATTCATCTGGATAATAGCACAAAAACTCTAATTTTTGACTATGTAGACTATAATTTTATTGGTGCTTTATGAGTGTTAGGAATCTTTTCCTGAATTTAGCAAAAAACATACATTACCATATGGAATTTTAATGCTTTGAAAAATACAAATAAACCTTCAAAAGTACCTAATTTAGTTCTAGTTACCTGGAAGTAGTTTATTGACATAACAGATCAGAATATATGGTCTGTAAAATACTTCAAAATGTTTAATATTTGAACATGTTAGCAAATAAAAAAAATAGAAAACCACCATCCATTGACTCTTGATACTGTGACATCTGGGGAAACTCAGCAATGTAAATTGTTTCCAGAAGGTTCCACAGCTCACCAATGGCAGAGCTAGGAACAGAATCAATCCACTGTGTACTGTATCATATAAACTTGTTACTTTTATGCATTCATGGATGTGTTAAATAATATTGAAAAAGGTTAAAAGTATACATACACACATATATGTATTTAATATTCTTTCCCAATAAAGAACAAATGACAATTGGAAGAACATACTGATGCCTTCTTTTAAGTGCTAATGGTTTCTTTCTTTGCTTCACAAGGTATTGACTTGAGGCCTTATTGAATTTAAGTTATAAAAATCTGTGGTCCTGTTAAGTTTCTTACCAGATACTAAACATGTCTTTGTCATCTTTTACTGAACTACTTATTCTATACATTTCCTTCTGTTAACCCTATTACTAATAGACTGACAAAATATGTGTTTAGGTCACAAGTTCTTAAAAAACAAAAGAGAGCTGGCTGTTGTAATTCTCACTGCCATCATACTGGGTTTACTTTTTACAATGTGTATATTTCACGCCCTTTATCTGTCTTTATTTTTGAATGGATATTCTCTATGTGCGCATGTGTGTGTATGTGGTTAATAGTCAAAGAAGGACCAATGGGCTTAGCACAAATCCTTCTTCTATTCCAATCTCAACCACGTTGCTTCTGTAGCCTTTTGTTTTTCCTTCAAAAAATTATGATCTTATTGTATACTGAATGTTTTCATGTTTTACTTTAGGTACACTAACGTGTTCTCTTTCATGGCTGTATATGGCCATTGTAGAAATGTGGCAGAAATGTAATCATTTCTACAAATTCTACAAATGTTTTCATTTGTTTTCTGGTAATAAACTAAGTCTGAAGTATTTCCTGCCTAAAATAATAATAAAATCTCAATCCTGGTTTTAAATTCCTTGAGAACCTTTTGAAAGTTTAGTCATGAAGGGATTCATATCTAACACAAAAGTGAGGAATGATGAAGTCATTCTTGTAGGAGGTGGTGAATAGAAAGAATTGTCTGTTATTTTAAGTTTTAGAAGATCTTTGCTTATGGCTAAATAGTTACTGGAAGGTTTTTGTTGTGGGATATTAAAATTCCCTAGGATTAATTGTGACGGGCACATAACTGACGCTGTGGAGAGAAATTATTCTTATAGGACATACTAGTTTTAATTCATTCTGGTAATGAATTATGGTTATTTTCAGATAGAGTGATGTTATAATGGAATATGCAAATATAATAAATTCCAGAATACTTTTTATAAGTTTAATGAATGAATTTTTCTTGATTAAGCACAGGGTTTGAAATTGCTATTTATTTTCCTAATTTAAGCAGTTCACTGAATTTGGTCAGATGCACAAAATTGTTTATGATTTTATTTGCTAGTACTTTCCATGTAAATCAGTTTATAAAATTTAACATGAAATGCACAGGAGGCAAATAATGAAGCTAGCCTTTTTCGTTAGGCAGCTTACATTAATTTTAGGCTTAGAAAAGGCGTTGAGCAATGGATTTGATTATTTACTGTCATATCAGAAAATGTGCCTGAGGATTTCTTTTACTAGTTGTTTTTTTTTTTTTTTTTTTTTTTTTGAATACAGGACTCTATTTTAAATGGCCTTTAGCTCAATTGTGTTGTGCTATTTCTTTACAAAGATGGAACCAAATATATTTTCAGTATCATTTATTTGACAATTACATGTTATATGTGTTATATACATTGATTAAAGTTGATTTCTTCGGGCGCCTGGGTGGCTCAGTCGGTTAAGCGTCTGACTTCGGCTCAGGTCATGATCTCACAGTCCGTGAGTTCGAGCCCCGCGTCGGGCTCTGTGCTAACAGCTCAGAGCCTGGAGCCTGCTTCAGATTCTGTGTCTCCCTCTCTCTCTGACCCTCCCCCGTTCATGCTCTGTCTCTCTCTGTCTCAAAAATAAATAAACATTAAAAAAATAAATAAAAAAATAAAGTTGATTTCTTATATAGATTAAAGTCAGGCTTGGTATATTTTTATTTTACTATTCAGAAGGTTTTACTTCTTGGAGAAAATAAATTACGTTGTCATAAAGGTGGTGTTAAATAAAAGAATTGACTGTTCTTTTAAGTTTTAGGAACTCTTTGGTATGGTGAGGATGTTATCCCAAGACTGAGGTTCAAGGTACAAGGGGTAGATAGGTGTACAAATAACAAGTGTTTACTAACTTTCATGTCTCTCAGTTGTATTTCAGAGTCTTTTTTTTTTTTAATTTTATTTATTTATTTTGAGAGAGAAAGAGCAGAGGAGGGGCAGAGAAGGGGGGGGGGGGGGAGAGAGAATGCCACACTGTCAGTTTGGAGCCTGATGTGGGGCTTGAACTCAGAAAACATGAGGTCATGATCTAGGCCCAAGTCAAGAGTTGGATTAACATCAGATTAACATCAGACTGAGCCACCCTGGTGCCTCTACTTCAGAGTCTTTATCTGGCCACAGAGTGGGATGCTCGTGAAGGAATTCAAGTGACGTCTCTTTCTAAAGATATTTTTCATACCAGACGCATACTGTCAAGGCATTTTGCTGTTGCATGACCCACTGTGAATGTGCTTTATGTACAGGTATAATAGAGCAATTCAGATTATAACAATCATGTTAATTTTGAATCAGGTGGTATAGTATTCCTGTTAGGAACCATTTTTGAGAATTGTGTATACTTTAAGCCTCATTCAAGATTTCTGCGTTATTGTTTGATTCTTCCTCTTGCATGTATCCATTATCTTTCTCTTTTTGTGGTAGAATTTTCATTAGGTTAAGTCTAAATCTTTTTTCAATCATTCCTTTTTTTTTTTTCTTTTTTGGTCTCTTTAAAACCATTGTAATATTGCATGATGAGTCTCCTTCCTATCCCACCCCTTCAAAGAATCTATCCATTCATGTCTATCCGAGGCCCTACCTTCTGAGAATGGTTAAAGTACCAGTGCATCTTTTTACCTACTCATTTTATTAAAGTTTATTTTCAGAAAGAAAGCAGCATGTCCACGCTCAAACAAGCAGGGGAGGGGCAGAGAGAGAGAGAGAATTCCAAGCGGGCCCTGAGCTGTCAGAGCAGAGTCGGATAGGGGGCTGGATCCCACGAACCATGAGATCATGACCAGAGCTGAAATAAAGGGCTGAATGCTTAACTAACTGAGCTACCCAGGCGCCCCTACCTATTCATTTTAAACTCATTTTAGGCGCCATGTACTTTGCTCTTCACAGTGAACTATCCCATTCTCTTTATTACCTAACTGATGACTTAATGTCAATAAATAGAACATATGTTGAACATCTGCGTGACAAGCATTTTGACATACACATATGCTATTTAATAATTTAGTTTTTTTTTAAACTGCATCTTTAGAAGAGTATTTCAGATGATTTTATCTTGTTAAGTAAGGAAATAATTTTATTTATATATTTTCTTTTGAAGATGAAGATTTTTTAATAACATATGCTTAAGTGAGTGGCCAGAGTTAGCTTGGGAAGTGATCCAGTGGCTGGGAGTTCATAGCATTTTGGTTACTATTCTATTTACCATTCCAAGGTTAAGTTGTAACTAGTTCTCTTTGAAAAAGGGGTAAATAAGCCTGGAATAGAAGATCAGGAGAGATCTTAAGAATGTGAGAGGAACCTGAAATTTGGGAGACTGAACAGGTCCACATCTTTGAGGAGCAGGGAGAATAGCATTTCTTCATGGCCACTAGAAAGAGCCAGTGGATCTGAGACTGACTGAACCACACACTGGGGAATGTTGAGGATTAGGCAGGAAAAGGTCAAGGTGGGCCTCTTTTCTTAGTTTGAACTCTATGAAGCAGCACTGCTCAGTAGAAATGGATGGGATGATCAGATTTGCATTTTACATTATAATTCTGGATACAGTATGGAGAACAGATTAAAATGATCAGAGAGCTTCCTTGATGCATTTCTTGTAGTTAGGAGGCTATCACAGTTGTCTCAGAAATAATGGTGGTGGCTGCTCCTAGGGTCATTTTGGAGTGAATGGGCAGAAATTGCTGGAGTCAAGGCATATTTAAGAAGTAGAAGAACTAAGAATTTGTGCTAATTTTAATTTTTTTAATGTTTGTTTTGTTTTTGAGAGAGAGAGAGAGAGAGTCCAGCAGAGTGCATGTGGGGAAGGTTCAGAGAGAGGGAGATACAGAATCTGAAGCAGGCTCTAGGCTCTGAGCTGTCAGCACAAAGCCCATCATGGAGCTTGAACCCATGAACTGTGAGATCATGACCTGAGCTGAAGTCAGACGCTTAACTGATCGAACCACCCAGGTGCCCCAGATTTTTGCTTCTTTAATGAGAGAGAAGAGGTAAAATCTCAAGTTTTGTATCTTGTGAAACTGAGTGAATAATATTAAGATAGCGGACATTAGAGAACAGTCTTTTTGGTTCATGAAGTTTGAGTCAGCAGATGATTACCACACATTTGTTCTCAGAGATACTTACGGAGATTTCACCCATAGTCAAAAGCTTTCTATTCATTTTTGTGTGTGTTTATGTGCAGAATCTCTTATCCTAAAGCCAACTTGGAGAGAGAAATTCCATTCCTCCACAGCTTCCTTAGTATTTGAGGTTTGTTTATTATTATTTTTTTAATGTTTGCTTTTGAGAGAGTGCACAAGCAGCAGAGGGGCAGAGACAGAGAGAGACACAGAATCTGAAGCAGGATCCAGGCTCTGAGCTATCAGCACAGAGCCTGATGTGGGGCTTGAACCCACGGACTGCGAGATCATGACCCAAGCTGAAATTAGACACTTAACTCACTGAGCCACCCAGGTGTCCCAGACTCTTACATAGAGTTTGTCTGATGAATCGTGTTGTTTCACGAAATATTTTCTATAGCAACATTTCATATTCAAAGAAAAATGCAACTGAAAACAAAAAAATCAAAATCTTGTTCATGGGTTGAATCATTAGCAGGCAGCAAGATGGTAAGAATATTATCATGCCTAAGTAGTGTTCCTTTAGGATAAAAATTTTTTGCCACCTAAAAATAGATTACTTCTGCAGTTTTCTGGAAAGCCTGAAGTGTTTTATTGAAAGTGTAGAAGGGTGATGGAATCACTGCAAAAAACTTCTTTATGCAAACATGCTTTGGCTTGAACCCTATTTGCAATAGGTTTGTATGTGATACTTTTGTAAAGTGTGATTAAATTTTCAGGCAACAGAGGTTTTGTTTTACGGGATTTTAAACTTTATACTTAAATGCTGGAAAATTGTTATTTGGGAATGACTGGACTAGTTAAAGTTAACCTGCATGTTTCTTCTAAGTATTTGGAGTATTGTACCCGAGTATTACATCTTTGGAGAGAGAACTACAGATTTAAGTTTTTTAATTTAATATGTTCAGGGTAATGACTGATGTCTAGTTTTTTGCTAGACCAGTGATAGCTATGATCTTGTGTTTTTTGCTTTTCCCATTTCTGAGAAATGGAGCTCCCTCTACATTTATAATCCTCAGGCCCCCTTCTCCCCCTGCAAATGTGGCCTACTAACACTTATTACTAGTATAATTATGTTACTGGTAGTAATAACAGACACTGCTTTGAAATAATGAATCACCATTCATTTCTTTTAATATAAATGATCCCATTTAATCCCCACAGGGGTCCCAAGAGTTGAAGATCATAGATGCCATTATGCTCATTTCAAGAATAACGCTTGTGGTTCAAATGATGTTTTTTTTTTTTTTTTTTTTTTTTTAAGGGATGTCAATACTTGGCCCTCTTTGAGTAAGAGAGAAATAGATTGTAAAAGGAGAAATGGATCTTAAAAACCACTCAATAGGATGCTCTTAATTTATAATAGATAATTCAGGTCATTTTCTGTGCCTGGACTGAGATAGATTTTTTTATATTAGGGGTTGACCAATTTTTCTTGTAACGATCGTAAATACTTTAGGCTTTGTGGGCCAATATGGTCTTTGTTACAACTGTTCAGCTGTGCTGTTCTGGTGCAAAAGTACCCATAGACCAGTGTAAAAGAATGGGTGTGGCCGTGTTTCAGTAAAATTTCACAGAAACAGGCATGTGTCTGGATTAGACACATAGACTATAGTCTCCTGGATTTGGCTCAGATTTTAAATCCTGTATGACCTTTCTGCCACCATTACTTGGTACCTTTACCTAAAATACCTCTTAGACATTTCTGTAATAGGCATACACTCTCTGGGTCATCAAGTCTCACTATTCAAAGTGTCATTCATGTGCCAGTTCCTACATTTTTATCTCTAGGCTTTATCATTCTTCTCAGTTTTGGCAGGAATGTTCAAGCTCATGAAGTTAGCAAAAAAAAAAAAAAAAAGAAAAAAAGAAAGAATTTATCATCTTGTCTCCAAGAGCTGTCCCAACAGTCTCTTATTTCAGTTTGACCTCACCATTGCTTCTATGACAGATTTTGCTAATTGCTAATAAGGAGCTACTCTCTTTATTAAAACCTTCTAGAGGCTCTTCATCCCCTACTGGACAAAGCTTAGTCATATGATAAAGCCTTGGCCTTGTCTGGTTCTTGCTTAATTTTATTGTCCTGACTCTTACTTCCTCACCAAACAATTTGCCCTCTGGTAATACTGAACTTTTAGCCCATTGACCCTATTGCTTGGTATATATGTGTCTCCTCTGAGTTTTTTGACCTTGGACACCGTTTTTCTTGCCCGATTCTTACTGTTATTTGTGAGTGATAATATTTCTTCTTGGAGTCGTTCTTCAATCCCTCCATGCTCCGAGTTTTTCCCCCTTTCCCACCAAAGCATGTGTAGGCATTCAGAAATGTTTATTGACTTATTGACTTGAACTTGCCTTGGGATTCCTAGTCATGATGTCTCTTATTCCATCCTGTTTCAGTGTTGCCTACCACAAATGGACGCTTTGTAGTGACTTGCAGAAATTAAGGTGCGAGGTACGAGGCTAGGTTCGAGGAAATACATAGAAATTGCACCTCCAGTAATATCCATGTTCGACTGAGAATAATATTACTTCTACCTGAGGGTATTATTTACTATATAAATTTAAACTTAATAAGTTATACTATTTTGATTTATGTTATCCTTCTTAGTACAGTTAAATTTTTTCCATTATTCCTTTTAGAAGAAGAAATTTTGTTTCCCTTCAACTATAATTGTCTAACATATTTATCTTTTCAGATTTTGTGAATCATATCCTTATGCTTCATGTTAGGAAGAATACCTTATTGTGCCTATAAATGACCACTTATGTCTTAAATTACTTTATGTATTTACCCTAAATAATAGCATTAACCTTTGAAGTGTTTCTCATTCCTAAGAGGAAATCTATTTTTCTCTTACAAATTGAATTTAGGGGTAATATTCCAACATTTTTGGAGGAGGCTTACTTTTTTGTTTCAAAATAAATTCTAAGTGGATAACTACTATATTGAGAAATTTTTAAAAAGTATATTTGTGAACATTCATTTTATCTTTTAATTCACATGTACAGCATTTACTTATATATTTAATAAGAAATATTAGGTTATTTGATGAAGACTAAAGTTTGAAAGCAATGATTATGGATTATATTTGGAGGTTTCATTTCCTAGTCTATTTCTGCATTTTATTTGGATTGTGTAATACACGGATTGATCTACTAGAGAATTATAATATTAACAATTGAAGAAGGATTTTTTCTTAAAAAAATCTTCCTAAATTAAATGAATCCAGAAGCCTGAAAGTGAATAGCTTGTGTCCTTTTCACAAATATAAAATTGAACAAAAGATACCTTCACACCTGTAATACACGTTAAGGTGACAACATATGAGCAGAATGTGATATTTCACTCGTTAATGTGTGTTGCTCAGTTTGTTCTTACACCATGATGAGAGCATGTGTCACGCAGATGTTTCTTACCTCTGGCTGGCCGTTCTGTTGAACTGAGCACACATATGCTGTGAGAATGTACCTCATTGCACCATCTATGTATATAGACTTGCAGAGGCCTGAATTTTTAAAAAATACAGTGTGTCTTTCATCTTAGGCACTGCTGTTTTCATTTCTGCAAATTTGGTGTGTGTCCTTTTTATCTCTTCTACTTTTCTCCTTTTGAATATATGAGAAACAGTTATGGTAACTTTTAATATCCTAGTCTGCTACTTGGCACTTTGGTATTAGTTTGACTCCATTTCAAGTGAAGTATTTATTTCCTTCTTATGGGTATTTTCCTGCTGCTTTTTATGCCTGGACTCTTTGTGTGTGTGTGTGTGTGTGTGTGTGTGTGTGTGTGTGTGTGTGTGTGTGTGTGTGTATTTAAAGTGTGCTATGTGAATTTTTAATTTTCATCTAACTTGGAAAATTTTCAGCCATAATTTTTTTTCTGTTCATTACCATACTTCTCTGGGAATACCCAATTATCTGTATAGCAGATTATTTGAAGTTGATCTATTATCTCACTACTGCTCTGTTTGTTTTTCCTTTGAGTCTTTTTTTCTGTTTGATTTTGAGTAGTTGCTATTGCTATAATTTAAATTCACGAATCTTTTGCAGTGTCTAATCTGCTGTTAATATTTCCCAGTGTATATTTTTTAAATCTCAGATGATGATATTTTCATCTTTATAATTTAGGTTCAGGTCTCTTTTACATCTTTTTTCTACTTAACCCATGCATTCTCTTCTAGAGCTTTGTGAACAAATGGAACATAATCGTAAAATTGTTTTAATGTCCTTTTTTATTCTAATAAATGTGTCACTTCTGAGTTGGTTTTGATTGATTTTTCACCTTATGGACCACGTTTTTCTGCTTTTTTGGGCATTTGATACATTTTGATTAGCTGTTAGATTTTGTGCATTTTACCTGACTCTGGTTACTGAATTTTTTTTTTAATTGTTAGAATATTTTTGAACTCTTTTTTTGGGGGGGATATAGTTAGAAACAGTTTGATCCTTTTAAGCGTTGCTTCTATGATTTTTAGGTCAAGCTAGTATGTTTAATGTAGGTCTAAACATTGTAACGGAGGCAAGACTCTTTTTCAGTACTCTACCTAATGCCCTATATTATGAAGTTTTCTACTCTGGCTAATGGTTACCACCATTATTCCTGACCTTGGAGGTTCATCAGGCAATGTTCTTATCTTCTCCAATAGGTTTTTGCCCAGTGTCACCTTATTTATTTATTTATTTTTTAATTCTCAAATGCGTGCAGGGATCAGTACTCTGCTGTATGTGTGAGTTAGTCTGATAGTCACCAGCCTTCTTGTACCTCTTTGCTCTTCAGTACTTTGCCCTGTGAACTCTACCCACATTTGTCTCCCCATGCTGTGAAACCCAAATATCTGCCTCTGCCTTCAGTGTGCCAGATCCTGGAAGCTGTTTTAAGGAAGAGTAGGTGGTGCAAATCTAAGGCTCATTTCATTTTTTCTCATTCCTAAGAGGTGTCCCTTGTTGTAGGTGCCTCATGTCTTAAATTTCTTTGTTTGGTTTGCATACTTTTGTCTGTTTCAACTGGTAAGGTAAATTTGGCCCATATTATTCTTTCGTAGGCAGAAACAGAAGCTGGAATTTTCTCAGTTTAAGAATTTTATTTTCATACATTGATATTCATCGCCATTTTCAGAAATATATTTTATATGTAAATAAGAAAAAGCTCAGGCTGTTTTAGGTCAGACTGTCTATTGTTTTGCATATTCCAGATGCAATTTGTTCAGAGGAGGATTTTAACTAGTAACATAACAACATTTAGTCAGGAAAGAAAATTCTTTTTATAACTCAAACACATAAATTAATGACCCCCCCCCCAAAATTAATAGGATTTATGATGAACAAATTAGGTGTATTTATATCACACAGGCTTCTTTTGTCCTAGCCATATGTACAGCCCATTAGTACATTGTACAAAGGTGAAATGTTTGCTATACTCTTGTATATGTATGTAATGCTTCAGGAAGTTGTGCCATAATGCAACAGTGGCCGAGTCTGTTCTTCTAGGAGAATACCGTGTGAAATCTGAAAAGAAAAAAAATATATATTTTCAAGATACATTAGGTTTTCCCACTGATTGTTTAATGTGAAGTTCCTGTGCACCTGGCTGTCTCACTTTCTCATTTGGTTAAGTGTTCAGCTTTTTTTTTTTTTTTTTTTTTAATTTTTTTTTTTTAACGTTTATTTATTTTTGAGACAGAGAGAGACAGAGAATGAACGGGGGAGGGGCAGAGAGAGAGGGAGACACAGAATCGGAAGCAGGCTCCAGGCTCTGAGCCATCAGCCCAGAGCCTGATGCGGGGCTCGAACCCACAGACCGCGAGATCGTGACCTGAGCTGAAGTCGGACGCTTAACCGACTGAGCCACCCAGGCGCCCCAAGTGTTCAGCTCTTGATTTTGGCTCAAGTCATGGTCTCACGGTTCATGAGTTCAAACCCTGCATCAGGCTCTGCAGTGGCAACGCAGATCCTCCTTGGCATTCTCTGTCTCCCTCTTCCTCTGCCCCTCCCCTGATCACACTCTCTCTCAAAAATAAATAAAACGTTTAAAAAGTGAAGTTCTGTTTTCATTACTTCTTTGATTGTTTACATAAGGATCTAAACAAAATGGGTATACAAGTATAACATTTGTCTTGACATTATAAAACTCCTTTATTTTTTAATTCTTTGAATCAACAGAAAAACTTAAACCTTTTGTATGGCTAATATTTTAACGCAAAATGCTGTTTACTGCTTTGGTTACATGGTATAATTTCTCAACCTAATAGTTTAGCTGGTATTTTAAGATTTATAGATGAGTTGTTAAACATTTGCTCTAAATTTTTATGATAGCTTATAACTTTTAATTAGCTTCTATTCATCATAATTATCCATTGAATTTCTTGGTAGCATTGATTTAAACTTGTTCCAAAATGAACTGGTTCAACAGTAAAAGCTTGTTCCTTTTTCTTTTTAGAAGTATAGTTAAAAAAATAAGGTATAGTTTATTCATTTTCATTAATAGAATCCATGTAGTTCATAAATAGTTGATGTGAGATGAAACTTTCCCTTTTTTTTTAATCCTTAAGATAATCTCTTACTCTGATCTGCTTAGTATTAATCAGTTTCGTCTGTTATTAGATCTCCCCATGATTATTTTGAAAGTAATGTTGTCTAGATACTGGGCCTAATTCCCACAATTTACTTTTCTGTACCTATAGGTAGATAATTGTACAGTATCTGTTGTGTGGTTTCAGAGAGCCTCTGGTCCACCTACCAGTTCTTTGTAACTTGATTGATAATTACCAGAACTTTGATTTTGATTGTCCTTCCTTCCACTTAGGTGGGCATTAAGCAGTGTATATTTAGATACGTACTTGAACTTCAAAAATTGACTTCTTAATCAAATAAACAAAGACTCTATTTCTCTTCGTACCACAATTCCTGACTCCCTTCTCAGGCCTTCCTGTTAACATGGGGTCTGGAATGAGACAGAAGTGTTAAATGTGGGGTTATGGAACATTCCTGATGTTGTAAAGAATATTGTACTTGATATTAATTATTGTCCTTTAATTAATGTACCTGTCCTCAGAGACAAATGAAAAATTACATATTAAAATATAAAAAAAATGATTGGAATTCATCTGGGGCCAGGGATATATTAAATGGTTACTAGACAAATATAAAGCATGTGTAGAACTGAATGTAGAAGACATGAGGCACAGAGGAGCATTTTCCAAACTCTGCCAGAAACCTTGCCCACCCACAAAGCCATGAAGCTACCCATATGTTAAATGTTTAAGCAGTTTACTGGTTTATAGGAGTGAATTTGCTATGTCAAAAGAAAATGAAATGAGATGTTCCTTTGCATGTGGGGGTGGAGGGTAGGAAGATATCCTTATCTTTTTTTTATATATGCATGAAAAACAGTTGTTAGAAATGGCATCCTAAATGAGAAATACTGTTACTATAATTTATATGTAGCAAATGAGTCAATAGTTCAAAAGGAGATGAAAGAATATCTACCTAATGTAGCTTATAAGCAAATCTGCAGAACTCAACCTAAATGAAATGTTTTGCTACATTTCCATGGATGCAAGACTGTCCACCCTGTAAGTTTGTTTTATTAAGGCAAAAACATTTACATTTCTCTTGAGCTATCATGATCATTTTGTAGCCCTCTGCTGTATTTGTATAAACCTGCTCTGTCTTTAAAATTAAACTTGATTGCATTATTGTACCAACTGAATTTTTTCCTGGAACTCATAGTAACTGGTGGATTTTAGAAGTTCAAAATTAGTAGCACAATGTAAAGTGTATGCTTAGGTTTCACGGTATTCATATCAGGAAATCCATCTGCTAGAGATTTTCTTCTGTTTCTCATGATGTCGTCAGGCCTTCCCATCTGGTCAAGGAGAACTTTGAGATGCATTGTACATCTTTACTTTTCATAAGTCCATATCCATATCTGTTTCTTTAAAAGCTGATTATGTCAACTATTACAAAATTAAGCACATTCATGAAAAGTGACCTTTATTATGCTCTTAGGTTTTACTACATTTTTGAGTTTACCTGTAGTTTAAATAATTGGTTTCTTAATGGGGAGTATAGTTTGGTGGTTTGATGTGATAACATAGGGAATTTATAGATATATCAGTAGCTTGCCTGGAATTCATGTCTATGAATGGTTTTCTTAATTCATGGAATGTTTGGTGAATAGCATTGGCCGACTGGTTTCTTGGCATTCCGTTTCTTTTTTCTTTCCAAGGAACTAGGGTGTCTTGTGTCTAATAGATCTTTAGCTGGAGTGAAAATCCTCCAGTCCTTGACTGACATTTTATGTCTTGGTGAGAACTTAAACTATTGTGCTTTGTTTTTTAGTTCACTATGCAGTTTTGCAATAATACATGTTTCTGTAAAAAAAAAAAAAAATAGCTTCTGTGTAAGTGGTAGATAAGGGAGTTAGGTCCATATAATTTGGAAGTGGCATCAACTCATATACAACTTTTTCTAGATAAGAACAGCCAGAAAGATGGGAATAAAATGATAAGGAGAGGAAGGAGAGGAAAAACCTCTCAATTTAGCTGCTGCACTGGAAGCAGAAGGTATTACAACTTTGTTTTGCTTTTTAATATGCTTCACTGATACATTAGTTTCTAAGAGAAGTACAGTAAAACATATGGATTTGTGGATTTGGAAACTGTTCTCATAATTGGGTCAAGTATTTTTTTCCTTTGTGTATTCAAATAATTGTTCTTAGTAATAAGGTTATGATTATAATTTTCTTTCTTTTTTTTTTTACTATACCCTATTCCTCTGAATTAAGGTTTTTGTCTTAAGCTAAAATGAATCATATTGCTACATCCTTCTTTTTTGGTAGTATTTGCATGGCATATCTTGTTCATCCTTTAATATGTGCTTGTCAGGATGGTTTGCCTTAGATATTTGTCTTACAACTAGCATATTGTTAGATTTTCCTTAAAAAATTCAATCTGATCCTATGAAAGAGTTAAATGTTTTCAATTTATGTGTATTACTTTTATATTTGAGTTCTTTAGACAAGCTTGTTTTGTTACTGCTGTTGGCCAATTGTTTTATTTTTATTTTTGCTACTTTTAATTTACTCCTATAATCTACTCCTATAATTGGTACACATTATCCTTTTCTCCCTCTTCTTAGTTCTAAAACCTATAAAATGTAGTTGTATATAGCTTTAATTAAATACCATTACTTTTTTTAAATATACGTAATTAAGTGTAAGTTAACTCAGTGTAAGGTCTCTAATTTCTGTCCTTGTTTTAAAACAAAACACACATTCAGCACACTTTACCTATTGAACCTTTTCATTTCAGTATAATTTATTCTTGTCTACAATTTAGTTCTACTGCTTTTAAGCTCCCAAAGTTATTACCCTTAGACTCTCTTTTAGGATACTCTTTTAGGAAAATTGAAAAATGAACACCCACTCCTGGCTCTGACTTCACGTGGAGGTTCCACGGGCAGGTGCACTTCCTCCTGGGCCAAGTTCAATGACAGCTTTGCATTGCAGAGCTCCTTTCCCAGTTGTATCTATCATTCCTTCTCCAATTAGTGCATTCCCAGCATTTCCGCTCTTTAATTTCTATGTATTTTTAAATCTCTATGGAGGCTGTAATTATGAAGTAGAATGGTCTTGTCTTTTCTGCTCCTTATGCTATTTTTTCCAGAAACCCTTTCTGTACTTCCCCCGCCCCGGGCCCCCTTAGTTAATTTAAGATTTTTCAGAACTGAAAATTTGTTAGGAAGACTTATATTAAATGAGAAGTGTCTGTCTGCCTCATTCACTATCTAGGCTAACAGTAAGGTTTCCCGGGTTGTACATTGCATAACTCAAGGACATTTCATTGACATAAAGTTTGTTGGGTAAGGTGGTTGCTAGTATTTCATGGTATCTGAATAGTAAGAATAATTACACAGTTGAAAGAGTTAAATAGTACTATGAGGCTTGTAACCCCAAACAGCAGCATTGTTCATCATTCCAGATGGTATGGGGCTATGTAATGATCTGGCAGTATGGGCCCAGGAGAGAGTCTTAGCCTTGGCCAGTCTCCTAGCTTTAGATTCATAATATGACTGCAATTTCATAAATGCCTTTTGAGTTTGGGGAATTACCCTGCATTTTTTTTTTTTGGCAAGCCCACAACCAGCAATTTTAGCTTCAGATAGATATTATAAACTCAGAAGACTAGAAGATGCCTGTGGCACTAGTTTGTGCAACATTATAAAAGACTACAGGACAGGAAAAAAGACGGTGATGGTCATGTCTCTTCCGCTTTAGCTCTTGAGCTCACAATGTCATATTAGTTATAAGGACTGCCTTTCTCCCCCCTCCCTTTTTCTCCCCTATCTTGGCTTCTAAAGGGTGAGGGAAGGAGGTCAGAGAAGGTGGTGGGTGAGCTATCCTTCTAAAAGGCTCAAACTATAAATAGGAACTAGTATCTTTAGTAACAACTGATGTTAGCTTCCTAGGTTTCAGCTAGGGCAACACCTAGTTTCAAGTTAAATTTCACTGAAGGAAAGGTCTAGCATTTATAGTTCATTAACACTTATTCCAGCCTGGCTGTAGTTCACCAGTCTCAAATTATATTTGCTATAAGCAATGTTGCCTGGTAAAAAAAAATCTGAAATTTCATCTTTATAAGTTTTCAGGGAATCACTGCTAGGGGAGGGTGAGCTCAAGATCACAGGGTAACATTGTCTTTTCTTCAGCTATTCAGCGTATAGTAAGGCCTGAGACCCTTTTCTTCCTGCTTTTCATCTTCATTGTTTTTTGTTTTGTTTTGTTTTGCTTTGTTTTTTCTTTTTTCTATTCTTTTTGTTTCTTTTTTTTTTAATTTTTTTTTCAACGTTTATTTATTTTTGAGACAGAGAGAGACAGAGCATGAACAGGGGAGGGGCCGAGAGAGAGGGAGACACAGAATCTGAAACAGGCTGCAGGCTGTGAGCGGTCAGCACAGAGCCCCACGCGGGGCTCGAACTCACGGGCCGAGAGATCATGACCTGAGCCGAAGTCGGACGCTCAACCAACCGAGCCACCCAGGCGCCCCTCTTTTTGTTTCTGAATGATAGAGCATTTTTAAGGAAAAAAGCCTTTATTGTCACTTTAGAGTTTAGGAAGAAGCAATGACATATGTATGTCTCTCTTTTTTTTTTTTTTAAATATATGAAATTTATTGTCAAATTGGTTTCCATACAACACTCAGTGCTCATCCCAACAGGTGCCCTCCTCAATACCCATCACCCACCCCCCCTCCCTCCCACCCCCCATCAGCCCTCAGTTTGTTCTCAGTTTTATTTAAGAATCTCTTATGCTTTGGCTCTCTCCCACTCTAACCTCTTTTTTTTTCTTCCCCTCCCCCATGGGTTCCTGTTAAGTTTCTCAGGATCCACGTAAGAGTGGACACATATGGTATCTGTCTTTCTCTGTATGGCTTATTTCACTTACCTTACCTACTGAATTAATATACATAAATGTCCTAACATAATTCTCTTTTAAAATTGATATTTTAAAAGTACTTTTCCCTGGACAAGCAAAATGCAATCTGTTGGGTGAACACTCAGTCCCTTGTGTTACTTAAAGAACATAATAAAATTTTATTGTGTATTTTCTATAGAGTGTATTTCTATATCGAAGAATGGAGGAAGGGAAGGGATTAGTATAAGAGTTTTTGAGTGGGGTAGATTTTAAAATGCTTCTAGATAATAAATACGTGTAATTGAACAAATTGTAAATTTTAAGAGTTACAATTCTTGATACTGTGAAAAAAATACAAATATTTCTTAATGTTTATTCTGTGTTTGCATTTGCATTTTATTTTGATATTATTGTGATTTAGATAGTTTATGTCCCAGAAAAGACAAACATTATCCTAAAACTTCAAATTTGAAGAAAGGAGGAAATCTTATCCTGAGCTCCTTAAAATTTAAATGAAAAATAATGCTTAAAAAATAGTCATTGGAATAATTTCATGAAAAATATTATTTAACACTGCAAAAAATTATATAATTCTGGATTTACTCTAAGACATAGATGATTTATTAGAATTTGAATTATCAGTTTGAAAGGGATTCTAAAAAACTATGAATGTAATAGAGCACTTCCTTGAATTTTATTAATATTAGTAATTGCTTAATTTATCATATTTCTACCTAGTCTAGTTGCAGTTTATAAATTAAGCTAGGTGAATAGTGGAAATCATGTTTTTTTTTATACATTTGACTCTGACACAAGTGGAAATAGAATATTGGCATTTTATATTTTTCAACATCGTGTTCTCAGTGACTGTTTATTGTCTTTGTATTTGTAAAGGATACAGGAATCTTACTGAGCATTTATGGCTTGATATGCTTATCTAGAAATTAACACAAACTGTTAAATATTATAATATTATATTTGTATTTTGAGCTTTTTTAATGTTATATTTTTCAAAGCAAAGAGAAAGGATTATATTCTAATGTGACCTTTTGTATTATTTTGCAGGTGTATTTTCTTGATTATAAATCAGTACCTTTTGATCAGAAAATGGAAAACCTAATGCAGATTAGGGAATATGCAAAGGAAGTGAAAAAGAGAAATATTTTATTATGTGGTCTTCTTATATATTATCCACAGGTAGGTAAAATTTTGGTCTCAGATTTATGTTCTGTACACTACAGTTGTAAGGGTGAGAACGTGAGCTGTTAAAAGCAAAGATACAATAATGATGAGAAGAATTTTGGCTAGAAAGTTACCCATCTATTCATGTTCTGTAGTAGGTGGAACCTCTCTTGACTCTAACGGAAAAATTTATTTATTTATTTATTTATTTATTAAAAAAATTTTTTTTTTGTTTATTTATTTTTGAGACAGAGACAGAGCGTGAACAGGGGAGGGGCAGAGAGAGAGAGAAACACAGAATCCAAAACAGGCTCTAGGCTCTGAGCTGTCAGCACAGAGCCCGACACGGGGCTCGAACTCACTGTGAGATCATGACCTGAGCCGAAGTCGGACGCTTAACCGACTGAGCCACCCAGGCGCCCCAAAATTAAAAAAAAAAATGTTTTGATTAACAAAAAAAGTGAAATTGGTGAATATCTTATACAAGGTGGCCCTCATGGATTGTCCAAATTTAGCAAATAAAAAATACAGAATATCTGAATACATTTGAATTTCAAATAAACAATAAATTATTTTTTTTTTAATTAAAATAAATTTTTAAGTTTATTTATTTTTGACAGAGACAGAGTCCAAGCATGAGCTGGGGAGGGCAGAGAGAGAAAGGGAGACACAGAATCTGAAGCAGGCTCCAGGCTCCAAGCTGTCGGCACAGAGCCTGACGTGGGGCTCAAACTTAGGAACTGTGAGATGGTGACCTGGGCCGAAGTGAGACGCTTAACCAACTGAGCCACCCAGGCACCCCTAAACAATAAATTAAGTATGCCCCAAATTTGGAATTCAAAATTTGAAATTCAAATTGAAATAGACTTTTGTATTTAACTGAGTTCACAACTCAGCCATTTGTATAGTTTGAAATGGCTTGTTTCTTTTATGTTGTGCTAAAAATGTTGGTGATAAGGTTTTTAATTACTTGAAAGCAGTGCCTGGCACTCATATTATAAGAGGGCATGGTATTTAATCAGGGAAAAATTCTTACTGTCCCTGTATTCAAAACAGAAAGTTAGTTAGGCTGAAGGCAAAATGAATTAGGATTATAGATTCTGAGTGCAGAGAAATGCTATTTAAATCAGACTCCTTAGAGAATCTGTTAGGGAAGATGGATTTGCCCTTTGTGCATAGATTGCTTTCTCTGAAATGGCAGAATGCTTTGTAGTTTGTTACAGGTACCCCACAGGAATCAAGAAAGTGAAATAATCCATGGGGTTTTTAATGGTGTAGAATAAAAGTGATTTGGTATTGACTATGTAAGGAATGACAGACATTGAAAGTTATATAGTTGATGAATAACAGTTATTGTTTGTGAGATTTTTAAGGTACCTTGTTAGCCTGAAGGTAACAATATTTATTTTGAAACAATGGATTTTAATTAAATATAAGACCCATCGTTTAGCCAGTTCCTTGGTTTCCTTTGAGATGGTTTTCTCTGCTTCTAAAATATGTAAGCATTACTTCCAGTTGGTTATCAAGTACGAGGCAAAGCTGAATTTACTTAGGATCATGGAAGTGCAATATGTTAGTGTTATAAGGACTGTTCAAGTCAGAACAGCCAAGGACTAAAGATACACACTTGCGGGAAAGCGCATAACTGGCAGAATAAGAATAAAAACTTGGGTCTGTATCTTTGTTCAAGAATATTTCCTCTTCACTAGAGTGTCTTTGGTTGTACTCCAGATTATTGTGGTAGGAATGATCAGTTCTTTCTCTTGGGCCATGCAAAGGAGTCATGGATACACAGTAGTAACGCTATACTATCCAGATATAAAATATAGTTCTTTGAAAAAAAATCTCAAAAGCTGAGAACTGGTAGAGCACACACACTCTCTGGGACTCTGTTTTTCCTATGATTTAGGCTAAGCACAAAGAGTCTGTATGCATTGTAGTTGACATGCCAGTGGACAGTATGGTCTGAATGAAATATAGCCTGCCTAGTGAAATTTGAATTTCGGATAAACGCTAATTTTTCGTACGTCAAAATATTGCATGAAGCATACTTAACACTAAAATTCTTTGTTATCCCGCCTGAAATTCAAATGTAACTAGGCATCTTGTGTTGTTATTTACTAAACCTGGTAACCCTTGTAGAGTTGATACTCACAATAAAATGCTTCATTTCCTCCCAACTGGCATGCTCTACACATTAGTGGAATGCAGTTGCATATCTATGTGACTCTGTACCTGGGAAGGCTTCCTGGTCGGAAAAGTGGCCTTGTTGAAAAGGAGCCACCTTTCCGGCCTACTACTTTGTATCTGACCATTATTATTTTGAGCAAATTTGGACCTGTCAACCGAGCTATCTACTTAGCTATCAGAAGTGGGGAAAAGATGACCTTGCAAAGCCTTCAAGATATGTCTCTCATCTTTTTAGGAAGCAAAGATAGCTTAAGTAGATGTTGCTTTTGTTTTCCTAAAAATAGAATAGTAAAGATGTTTCAAATATGTGAGGACATTTAAAATACAGTGTTTAATTTTGTCCTTAAAGACACAGGTGCCAGTTGGCTGTTAGCTCAACACATGTCCAGTGCATAATTCTACCTTAAAGAGCATTTACCAAAGGACCCTGGAATGTTCATCAGATACCCCATTAAAAAGGGCTATGGTTAAAAAATTGGGGAGACATCAGTGAATAGAGTTAAACAGATGTCTTCTCTGAAGGGCTTTTCACAAATGCTTAATATACTAATGAACATTTTATATCTCCAAATTGGGGACAAACTGCATGCTGTTTTCCATTTTCTATTATACCTGATTAAGCATAGACAACTCATGAGGCTATTCTCTAAATGAAACTTCGGGGAATAGCGCTCATAAATAGTCCACGTGTAAAGAAAGCAGTACCTCTGGACAGTCTTTTACTTTTTTTTTTTTTTTAATCTTTGACTTTTTAATTCAGTACTAATTTTTCCACTTAGTTAAATCAGTATCTTTAATTTTGAGTGCCTACTTGACAAGTATTATATCAACACTAAGAATACCAAGTTTCGTAAGGTGGAACTTCTGTCATTGTTTAGTGCGAAGAGTGTTGGTTTGTACTTTCCGTGGTGCCGGGACACATAGCTTTTTGTAATGTTCATATGTTGAACTTTGTTCCCTAAATAAATCTATCTCTATGATAAGCATTAGGGTGTTTTCATAGATTGTTATTATGTGTCCTTTTCAGTCTCTGATCTGTGAAACCTAGATCAGTGAAATACAGAAAGATTTTTGACCATTTTTCATAAGACATAGCATTAAGAGTTTGTTTGGGTAGGCTTTCAGTTTACTGGTAACTCCTCCTTGGAAGATAAAATGGATTGGCTTCAGTATCTGTGCTTGTACGTGTGGTCTTTCTAGCTTTAAGAAGACCTGCATTGTTATGTATATAGTACCTCTGGTTATGTGCATGGTCTGGACTGCTTGGCTGCTCCTTCACAGTGTTGACATACATGATAATTATAATTAAATAGAATTATGCAAGCTTTTTTTTTTCTTTTTAAACATATGATGCTGTAAAGCCTCTATTTGTGTTTGTATAGAGTTCCCCATAAATATGTAGGGCTTTCTGTGGTGAATTTAAACTTGTTAATTGTATTTGAATCGTTTATCTTTTTGGATCTGTAATATAACCTATGATCAATTAGCCATAGTTTCTTCATAATTAGACATTTGCAGTCTCTGTGCATCTTTAGGGAAGAAACTGATTTGGAAAAGGTTAAGGATTGATTCCTTCTTGAGTATAAATGTTCTACAATGTTATCCATGATCAGTTACTGATAATTCCTTGATAATTCACTTACTCACAAGTGCCACCTAATTATATAATGTTTCAACTCAACTCAATTTATCCATATTTTTTTATTGATATAAGAAATTTTAACAAATGCTTTGCTTAGCTCTAGATATACTTCATAAGTTTGCATTTTTTTCTGATCATAGAGATAACATTTGGTAAATTACTGAATATGTTCCTTAGCTATATCAATGTAGTAAAGAATAAATTAACTTTTTCCAAAATTGACTTTAAAATATTCTGCTAGCTTCAAAAAATTAGTCCTTTAAAATAAATACCTTATGATTTCATTCATATGTGGAATTTAAGAAATAAAATAGGTGAACATAGGGGAAGGGAAGGAAAAATAAGATAAACAGAGAGAGAGGCAAACAAACCATGAGACTTTTTTTTTTATTTAAAGTTTTTTTCAATTTTTTTTTTTTAATGTTTATTTTTGATAGGGAGAGCTTGAGACTGAGTCTGAGTGGGGGAGAGGCAGAGAAAGAGGGAGACACAGAATCTGAAGCAGGCTCCAGGCTCGGAGCTGTTAGCACAGAGCCCAACGCTGGGTTTGAACTCAGGAACCACGAGTTTGTGACCTGAGCCAAAGTTGGACACTTAACTGACTGAGCCACCCAGGTGCCCCAAGAGACTCTTAAATACAGAAAACAAACTAAGGGTTTCTGGAGAGGATGTTGGTGGGGGAATGAGCTAAATGGGTGATGGTCATTAAAGAGGGTACCTCTTAGGATGAACACTGAGTGTTGTATGTAAGTGATGAAGCCCTAAATTCTACTCCTGAAACCATTTTTACACCATATGTTAACTAACTTGCATCTAATTAAAATTTTAAAAAAAGGAAAAAAGAAAATAGATTCTTTGTGGGTACCTTCAACTTAGACTTATGGATCAAGTGGCTGGCTTGACCATTTATGTATTAAGTTTTCTGACTTTATCATCGAGTGCTCAGTTCCTCAAGTTGTAAATAAATAAGGAAAGATTTGAAATTTATGTTTTAGGCTAGAAACGTAGCATAAAGTTAGCCCTTAAAATTTGTTGGATGAATTTAAATCAAGTCCTATTCCTCTTTCTAAAATAACCTTACAAGCATAACTGTGAATAATTAAAATCAGGTTTTATAGCTTAATCTACATAAAGGATCTTAATCCCCCTTTTAAGTATTCTTTTAAATTTATATGTAAAATATTACTCTTCATCTTATTATTCTAAGTTTATGATGCAAGTTGTCATGAGGTCCATGATATAAATTATGTATTTTGGGAACCTGTGCTAATTATTTCAAATCTGTATGTGATGATAAAATAGTGAAGTTATAGACACTTAGTATTTCTGGCATGAACTGTTCAAGACCATAGTTCAGAGCTTTCAGTGTTTGTTGAAGTCTAAAAAATTTTTTTTCATGTCACAACTCTGATTTTCAAGGCAAACATTTGCAAGTATATTTTTAAAAAATGTTTCCTGTAATTAACTTGTGATAATATGTAAACTGTTTTCCTGAGTTCTGTGAGCCAATTCTAGCAAATTATCAAACACAAGGGTTGGGGGGGAGTTTGTTATGGGAACCCCTGATCTATATATAGCCTGTTGGTAAGGAGTACAGATGACCCTGACTTAGATTGCCATCTGAACCAGAAGGTAGTCTTGTGGGACTGAACCATTAACCTTTATGGTCTGTGCTCATTCTGGGTAGTTAGTGTCAGAATTGTTTAGTGTGGGAAAAATAAAATAATGACCATTTGGTATCAGAAGTGTTGAGAATAGAAAGACAGTTATCCATTTGTTGAATATAAAACTTGATATATGTTTTATGTTCCCAGTACCACTAGAAATGTTCCAAACTGTGGGCATTCTTTCGGTAATGAAAATGCTGTGACTTAGAGCCTCCAGCAAGTTGACAGTAGAGTTGTAGCATGAAAAATAAACTTTGTTGTTACTGTAATACAACTTAAACCATACTCATCATTTCACAGATGGGGCTTCTAGGTTCAAAAGATATGATTCCAATGATAAGTATCTTTTTTGATGTCATTGTATAGACAGTGCACCATTGAATAATGTACCCACTGCTTTTTGCATTCAGCTTTATCCCTCTTCTTCACAAAGATAGCATGAAAAATCTTAGCAGGTATTTTTCTCAAGTCCAGACCTAACATTTGTACACTTTTCTCTTGTTTGAGTGTTCTACTGGTATTCTGGGAGGAAGAAATAAGTTTAAGTTGTTTTGATGAAGTTACATTAGGCCCAGCTGATGAATGATTTTCTGTGCCAGTGGCTTCTAAATACTGGTTCTTGTAAAAGTCCTTAGCTGGCAGTATTATATTCACCTGACAAATTTAATAAATATATATTTCTAGCCTGTACCTTAGGGAATCTATTTCAATCGATCAGGCATATACCTGGGGCTCTATATATTTCACAAGCTCAAGCCCTGATGAAAGTGTCATGTGAACCAGATTTGGATGATTGACTTAGGTGAGTGGTTCTTCAGTATATTGACATACTGGGATGAACTGTTGACCCTCTTTAGGTTATTTATGACTGTCACCTCTGTGGAGGCTCTGGGATACCAGATGACATGATGGAATGTTGAGATGAACTTGAGTAAGGGAATGAAGAATGACCATTTGAAAAAGTTTCTCCGCTAACTCTGAGATCATCTCTTCTTGTTCATTAAGAGCAAACATTCTAAACACTCATAAACTATCTGGTTAAGGTTCTTAGTTGTAAACAAAATGTATCAGTGGTTGTGTAAAAGAAAGTTTTATTTTAGTACATTTTGTATCTTAAAAAATTTCTGAAGAGTCGTGAAGCCAAGATTGGATACCACCTAGTCAAGAACAGTGCAGGGGGCAGAAATGCTCAGCTCCTCTGTGACTGTGCCAGTAAAAGTGCCTTCCATCACTGACTCTGGGTACATGTGATGCTAGGAAACTACAGGTAGAAACTGTACCATAGATCATACAGAAAATTCAAAGTCTTTGCCTTAGACCTACTTTCCCTGTTTCTGGAACCAAGCCAACCTGCTCACTGCTACCTTCTAAGTCTCCTGTATGTGCATAGCAGAATCCATAGAATTTTGATAAAACAGAATCTGAAGAAATGTAGTTTTTTTTTCCTCTGTAGTCTCTCTAGCATATTAACGAAAACTGGGGTATGGTTGGAGAAGGTATTGGTTGAACCACTTGGCATTGTTAGCCCCATCAACCTAGGTGAAAGAATTTTGTCCTAGGTTGAAATCACAGTACCTTTAACATGTTATATTGACTGTCAAGGGCTTGTCATTTACCTGAATCCAGGCCTCCATGTGGTATTTTAATGTCACAATTTACACATTTTTTTAAATAAAATTTTACACCTGAATTTTTATGACAATAGAATTTGTAAACTCTGTAAAATTTATAAAGTCCTGTACCAGTTTTTTAATTTAATCTATACATTTTACATGCTCAAGGATTTAGAAATAGAAGCACACAGGCTTATGGCTAAAGATTTTTCCAAAACTATTATTTAACTGATTATTTCTTGGTCTGAATTAGCATCATCCCATCTAATTGAAACAACTAGCTATATGAGCTTGAACAAGTGATATAATTTGTGTAGGTCTTTTCATTTGTAAAATGCAGAATCAGAAATTTTTGAAGCCTCCACTGGATGAGAAGATGGAGACACAGGAGGTGGGCACATGACAGTATGACATGACCCCAATGTCACATGACCCCATCAACCGTTATTCACTCTGACAGGGAAATTCTGAACCTGAGCCTAGATATTCTTCCCTCTTCTTATGTGACCATAAACTTTACCCATAATATTATTTCATTTATTTTGTTGAGAAATTATTTGTTGTAGTTGATATATTTCATTATAATTGAGAGAAGGAACTGTTTTTTTGTGGGTTTTTTCTGTTTTTTTTTTTTTTTTTTTTTTCTGTTTTTTTTTTTTTCTGGACGTTGAAATTCTAAGATCCCAGTGCTTGCTTGGTCAAGTTCTGGTGAAGACCCTGTTCCCTGTTGCAGGCTACCATTTTCTCATAGCGTCCTCACGTGTCAGGGAGAGGAGGAGGCCTCTCTGGGGTCTGTTTTAATGATAGCACTAATCTATTCATGAGGATTTCACTCTCATGACTTAATCACCAACCAAAGCCTTCACTTTTTAATACTAACACATTCTGGGGGTTAGAATTTCAACAGGAATTTTGACAGGAGACACAAACACCCAGTCTGTGACAGGAAACCAATTAGCATCCATCAGTGAAATGTTAAAATAGTAAACAAGTTAGCATGGCAGGGACTGTGTACCATTTTAGTCTATGCATTTTCCTCTGTCTCCTTTCTTCTCAGAGCTGTCATTCCACTGGGTTTGATGAAGTGGGAAATAGGTCTTTGGAAACAAAGTTTGGCTTTTTGAGTATTTTTCACAAGGTGAGGCCATTGGGAAGGACTGCACCAGTTGGCAGAAATAGAAAATCCAAGTCTTGGAGAGGTCAGAAGGTAACGTGATGAGCTTAGTTACTTTCTCACTGCTCATCAGTGTCACTCTTTCTTCAACTACAGCTCTGGAAAGCATATAAAAAGTGAAGAAATTTACCAAAGCAGGTTTCTAATTCTGTGGTTTTTTAAAAAAAATTATTTGTAAAAGATTAGAGATTTTTCTATAAACCTCCACAATAGGATATGGAATGGTGAAATGAAGTGTTTTAGCAACAACATCAACTTAAATAAAGCTGTGTAAATTGATTTTCCGTCACAAAGTGTAAGCCAGATCTCTCTACTCGATGAGTTAAATACTATTGTCCTTTTCTACTGCCTGGGTTTTCAAAGTCTTGTATGTACGGTAAAGGACATTCAGTAATCATTCTTGTTGGTGGATCTCTTTGTCATTTACTCCGGGTAAGTTCATAATGAAACACTGAGAACTGTATGAACAGGTCAAACTGCTGTAGCATACTTTTGTGCCAAAAGACCTGAATTTGTAAGCTAGAGTTGATACCAGTCTTTCCCTCTTAACTGCATCCCGTTTGCTCTCTGTCCTCTAACATGAGTCATCCTTGAAGTATGATCATTTAGAGAATAGGTATATGCTATCAAATAGCAGAACAGTGATTTTTAATGATAATCTTGGAGGAGGTTAGACTTAAAACTCCGCTTCCCGCAGCAAGCAATTACTTGTAGTTTAACTGGGAATTATTTACTTAGCACACAATTCTTTCCATGGCACTGAATCATGTGGCATGCACACCAAACATGCTGTACCAAATCTGTTTACAGAAACCCATAATACCCTGTTCAGAGTAATCAGACTGTTTTGATGTGGGAATGTTTATGAGACTAAATATTTTTCACTTCCAATATTGTTTTGGCTTTTAATGTTTAAACTTAGTCATTCTTTGGGAAAATAGGAAGATCATAAAATATAATGTGTCTTCCAAATTGTGTGAGATTAAAAAACAAAACACTTTTTAGGGAGTTTGGATAGCTTACTTAGCCTCATTAGAGTGGCAATAAGCTATTATACTTAGATATACATAAATGAAATGGTGTATTAGGTACAAACTTCTGCTACAGATCTCCACTTAATTTTTTGGAATAAATGAAGCAACATTATGAATGAAAATGGCCTTGGAAAACTAATGCACTTATTTTTTCGAATAATGTATTAGTTAGCTATTACTGCATAACAAATTATTCTCAAACTTAGTGGCTTAAAAAAATGTTTATAATCTCACAGTCTCTGTGGGTTCAGCTGTCTGGGCCTTTCTCAAGACTCAAGTCATCTCAAGGCTCCACTGGTAGTGATCTGCTTCCTAGCTCACTTATCTGGCTTTTGGAAGGATTTGGTTCTTCTGGGCCCTTTTGCACTGAGGCCTCAGATCTTTACAAGCTTGTGGTTGGGGCCTGTTCATAGAGTATCTCACGGTGTTAGACCATGCAAGAGAGAGGACCAAGAAAAAAGTCAGTCTTCTAGAACATAATCACCAAGTGACATCCCATCATCTTTCTTGTGTTCTGTCCATTGGAAGTAAATTACTAGGCTCTATGCACCCTCTGGGGAAATGATTACACAAGGGCATGTATACTTGGAGGTGGTGATGATTAGGAGTCATATCAGACACGGTCTTCCACAATAATACCTGAGTTCAAATATTAAGGTTAAATATTTCTTGATACCTACCCCATGCAGAGTAAGGGGTTGGTAACCTTAAGTTGGGCTAGAAATGTTTTAATGAAAAACCTAGGTTGTGTATATATAATAAGTAATATATATGCATGTACATATGATCATACACATTTTTGATATGTGAATAGAATAATAACAGCTGAAGATGTCGTAGCAGAGAGATGAAGAGCAAAGAAATAGCAACTTACCTTGATGTAATCTATATAATTTTTTTTTTTTTAAGAGCTTGATTTAGGTCAAATTCATATCAAGTCCGTATCAAATATCCATACATCAAAAAGATAAACATATGTTTGTAGATAGGCTATCTTATTTGAGTTCTAGTGAGTGAACCTTGAATTACAAAATAATAGCTATAAAGTGGTGGTATTGTCTTCAATAAGTTGAGACCTATTACATTAAGAGTATATAACCCAGAAATGTTTTGTCGTAGAGGCTTGGAGAAGAGTTTCCAGAAAAGATAGGTGTCGTAGGAAGTCTAAATGACTAGGAATAAAAGGAATCCAATGAATCTGACATTGTATTGGTAATTTTCAGGGAAGACAGCTTTGTAGACTTACAGAAAATATTGAGAAACTTTATTGGGAGTCATGATTTTCTATAAACCTTCCCCGCAGCAAAACTGCTATAATACTAATATCAAAGCAAAGTCAAAAATAGGATTTAATTTTAGTTGCCATGAGTCTGATACTTTGACTCATGAAATAGGAAAAAAAAAAAAATAGACATGGCAAATAGGGTGAAAGAGTAAACTAAATAATTAGTTCCTGGAAAATTGAGAGTTTTCAAATGTATATGGCATTATGTCAGCCCTTTGAAATAAAGTGTGTTGTATATATACTCTGAGTTTAATGTGGATTTTCCTTAAATAACATTGGAAGGAGATACCTTTCTCTGTTTATTTTCATTCTATGGAAGACTAATTATCCAAACTTCAGAAGCAGCTGTACAAAGAACTCTAAAATTGCAACATTTAACTGAATCAAGTGGAGAACTTCACGTGCATGCTAGAGGACTTGAAGACATCAAGTAGAGTGGGAAATGAAATTAAGAGAAATGTGAAGTCAAGATAATTATTTTAAGATTTGACATTCTAAGCCAATGACAGCATCTCTGAATACTTGGAAATATTTGGGTCCCATTGACTATTAGATATTTCATGTCCTTGAGATTAAGAGTAATATTTGTAAGACCAGAGACTATGTGAGGACTCTTTTCCAGAAATGAGATATCTAACCAGTATGAATTCCTTACTTTCTACCCCAGTCACTATTTAGGAAGAAGGGTAGTTTGTAAAATTAGAATATGTCTTTATTGTCTCTGACAATTCTATTAGCATTTCTGATTATGATCGTAATGGAAATACAGAGGTACCTTCTCCACTGAGAATCAGGGAGATATGAGTAATGTTTGGCAAATAGATTTGTGTATAGAAAATGGTAGGTTTATTAGTTTTCCTTCTATCTCATTACTCACCTTTGACAACTGCTAAGGAAATGTATTTTAATTAACCTTCAACTTCCTCTAACTGAATGCATAATGGCATTTATATACTAACGCTATTAGGAAATGAGTTGGTAGCAAACATATCTACAGTTAACTTGTAGAATCCGAATTTTAATGGAAAGAAAAACATATTTTACAAACACTATGCATGATGAGTATTATGCTTCTGTCATTATTTATATGTTATGTTTGTCATCACAATATCGTGCTGAAAACCTGTATTAGGAAAATAAGTAAGGAAATAGTGTTCAAAGAATACCACAGATAATTTACCACCTTTTCAACTAAAATTACATAGTTTAATTGCATTTTTACCGTATTATCTTTTTAAAAATGATTCTCATTGTGTATTTATGGCCTTTAAAAGGTCTAAATCAAAATACATTTTTTAACTAGGCCACGGATCTGCTACATGAACAATTTTTTTTTTTTTTTTTACAAAGATCATTCAGGAGAAAAGGAAGTTAATTATTAGTAGGACACGTTTTACTTTTGTTTACCACAAAAACATTTTCCGTTAAAATTATTCAGAGAAAATGCAGGGTTTTTTTTGTTTTTGTTTTTGTTTTTACATACGTTGCAAGCTGAAATTAGAGCAATGTGAAGTGTATTACAATAAGGACCATGAAACAAATCTGTGCCACCTACTGGTGTGCTCTTCTTATATCGGGCTTGCAAGTGGGAGCCGACTTTGTGCTCTCTTCTTACTATAAAGATAGGAAACAAAACAAAACAAAAAAACATTTTGATGCTTGAGTGAAGATCTGTGTTTGTGAAAAGATATATACTATTAAATAACAAGCTACATATAATAGGAATGTATGCATTTATGGCTTTTTTAATGCTTCTGCATTATAGTATATGTTTCCAGTTCCTTTGCAGTGAGAAGCCAGGTCATTTCTTGCTTGCCTACTGGACATATGTCTGATTGTGATGTGATGTGTTTAGTTTTGAATTTTAAATAGGATTAATAACACACTGAAACGGGTATCAAATGTGCCATCTTCATCACCATCTTCATCACCGTCTAATTCCTCTTATCTCTCGATTACATTTCTGTCCTGATATTTTAAAATGTTTTGTTGCAATTAAAGGATTTATGCTCTTCAGGGAGGGTGGTCGGTTTCTTTTTCTCTTATATTAGGAAAGTCAAGGGGCTCTAGGTTGCCCACCTGGTTAAGCAACTGGACTCATGGTTTTATCTCAGGTTATGATTTCATAATTCATGAATTTGAGCCCCAAGTTGGGCTCCACAGCGTGGATTCTCTCTCTCCCTCTCTCTCAGCCCCTGCCCTGGTTATGTAATGCCTGAAGTTCCAAAACCTCCCACAAAAGACCACCAGAGTCGTAAGTCAAAGCCAAGTGGCAAGGGTCGTTTATTGCAGGTTCGAACCTGGTCCTCTGCGCACTCGTCGCCGGTGACGCAAGAGGCCACGATCAGGGTTGGTACAGCGTTTTTATAGACAGAGACAAATAGCACAGGGGAGGTTTCAAATTATGAGGGGCCTGATTAGTTGATTTTAAAGTAAGGACATTTGTTGTTCTCTGATTGGGCGTCCTTTGTCTGTCCTTTGGCGGGAAGGCTTTGTCCCTTACTTGTGGTGGGAGGAAGAAAGGGGGAAGGGGGAAGGGGGAAGGGGAGGAATGTGTTGAGCAAGCAGGTTTACAGAAGGGAGAAATGCTGGTTAGTTTATGTACAATCACTCATTCCATTACATATCAGACTACATTTAGGAAGTTTTACAACCCATTCTACTACACAGCGGGTTACATTCAGGAAAGGCCTCACAATGCTCGTAGCAAACAGCAAGCAAAACAGACTTCTCAGCAATTGTATTTCTTATCAAAGATCCATAATAAGCAGAAAAGAGAACCTAGCTTTAAACTAAGGCAGGGCTGTCATTTGGATTGTTCCTTTCAGTTATGTGCGTTCTCTCTCTCTTTCTCTCTTTCTCTCTCTCTCTCTCTTTCTCTCTTTCTCTCTCTCTCTCTCTCTCTCTCTCTCTCTCAAAATAATGTAAACTCAGCATTGATGTAGACCTAGTATTTTTCTGATCTTTTTGAGAAAAGTATAAAAACATACATTAGAAATTATGAAAATCTAGCTAGTGAATTATCAGTTCTGGTTCATGGAGAATGAGCATGTTCCCTACATTTAATTTTTTTGATTTGGATGTTAAATATAATTTTCCCAAAATGTGCTGATCAAGAAGCACAAGCATTTAAGAAGAAACACAACTGGGGAGAGTCTTAATGATATTCAACAACGATATGGCCAATATAAGTTTTAAGAAGCCTCTACTCGTATTTTATAAAGTTGGGCCTCCTGTTTTGTGTTTTCTTTACTCGTAAAGATTACCAGTCTTTGCCAGCAACATAACAAGAACGTGGATTTTCTTCATAAATACACTCTCCTAAGTCAAGTAAATCACAACTGAATGCTTCCTACCATTCCTCAAATTTTTGCAGATTTTTTAAAAAAATATTTATTTATTTTTGAGAGAGAGAAACAGAGTGTGAACAGGGGAGGGGCAGAGAGAGAGGGAGGCACAGAATCAGAAGCAGGCTCCAGGCTTTAAGTGTCAGCACAGAGCCCAACATGGGGCTCAAACTCACAAACTGTGAGATCCTGACCTGAGCTGAAGTTTGATGCTTAACCACCTGAGCCACCCAGGCGCCCCATGCAGATTGTTTTAAGACCTTGAAAAGAAGGACAAGTTGTGTTTTTAAATATGCGTAAGTCCCTTTGTAGGGGACACTGAGAAAGTCAAACCTTGGCTGAGACCCTTGCCCTCAGGGAGTGGTTTCAATGAAGGAACTATAGCAGGTTAACTGGGTGTTAAAAATGCATAACATTTGCTTTTCAGAGCTTAATTATTTCCAAAGGTAGCTACTTCCAAGAGACTAGTTAAGCAAGAGCCTTATGACCCTTGTGATGAATTCATGAAAATCAGTGATGGGCAAATAGCTATTTTGCCTTCTGTCAGCCTGGCTAGCTCTCTGGAAACCTCTACCTTCTAAAACCCTGTATATTGCACTTGGAATTACACATCTTTTCAGCTCTCATATTTTTGGGGCTTTATTTAGTAAGAAAGCATATGTGCTAAGACAAAATAGTAGACCGTGATATCATCTAGGCATTGGAGAATAGTAAATTTCCTGACTAAAATGTACAATAAAGGAAAATAATGAGTCAAAATCCCAAAAGGTTAACAAGTTATGCTTTTTGTAAAGTCTTAGAAAAGCTTAAGAACTAAATTTGCTTGTTCTGTAGTTCCCTTACTTTAACAAGGATTATAAAGGAAGGGGACTTTTTCTTACCATGACATTTCATTTAAGTGCTAAATTTAAATGAAATTTTAGAATAATTCTGTAATTATCTCCTCAAGCATCCAAAGTTGGGCTTAGATATGGTGGCTAAATTACTGCTAACTTAAAGCCTTCTCAATCCGAATTTTAATTGGTGTTTGTATCATTTGGATATTTATTCAGGCTCACCTTTGACTCATTTCAAATGTCATGATTTTTTCAGATGCTTAAGATGTTTTAGATGGGAAACAAGGGTTTTTAGTCAAAATACCAAGTTCCTTAAAATTTTTATTTGAAAACACAAGTGTAGACTGTTCGCAATTTGCAGAATTATCACTTCGGTAAACAGACTGATAATTTTGAATGAGCTATAAAATAAACGTACACTTGCCACAGTTTGTTATACAATAGAAATGTGAATTTAAATTTCATCTTTAAATGTTCCACCAGTTACCTTGAAATTTTGACAAATGATACATATTTTTTTATATCTGGAACATTATCTGTTAATAAATGGATGTGAAGCTGCTAGCTTTGTTAATGTACAGATTTCAGTATTATATGTCCTGAACAAAATTTTATGATTATTTCAAAACTTAAAGAAAATGTAGCATGTATGTCAGTTTCAAGGAAATTGACTTGGGGAGAATCACAGCAGAAAGGAGTTTTAAGCCTGTTGAATTAATTGACGAACTACTTGGTTTATCATTTGGAAAATTTTAATTGTGAATATCAGAAACAAACATTTGGAAAATTTTAATTGTGAATATCAGAAACAAAATATATATTGAATTAATGTAACTGGCCAATCCAAGATTCATAACTTTAGGGTTTATTAGACCCAGATACTCAAAGGGAGATGGCCTCTTTTTCTCTATTGTCTCTCTTCCACCCCTGCCTACACCCAATAACTTCATTCTTTATTCTCATGTAATTAAAAAAATAATTCTAGCATACTTAACATAGTGTTACATGAATTTCAGGTTTATAATAAGTGACTCAACAATTATATCTATTATCTAGTGCTCATCATGGTAAGTGTACTCTTTAATCTCCATCACGTATTTCACCCATCTCTGCTCCTCTGCTCCCCCAACCTCCCATCTGGTAATAGCCTTCAATTTGTTCTTTATAAAAGTTAAAAGTCTGTAGGGTGCATGGGTGCCTCAGTCAGTTAATCGACCAACTCTTGGTTTCCGCTCAGGTTGTGATCTAATGGTTTTGTGGGTTCAAGCCCTGCATCAGGTTCTGCCCTGGCAGTGCAGAGCCTGTTTTGGATTCTTTCTCTTCCTCTGTCTCTGTCCCTCCCCTACTAGCACTGTCTCTGTCTCTCTCAAAATAGATAAACTTAAAAAAAATTTTTTTTAAAGTATCTTTCTTGGTTTCTTTCTCTTTTTCTTTTGGTCATTTGTTTTTTCCACATATTAGTGAAATCTTACAGTATTTGTCTTTATCTGACTGACTTATTTCACTTAACATTATACTCTCTAGCTCTATCCATGTGGTTGCAGATGGCAAGATTTCATTCATTTTACGGCTCATGTAACATTCCTGTGTGTGTGTGTGTGTGTTTGTGTGTCTATGCACGCGCCCACGCTCACCACATCTTCTTTATCCATTCATCTATCAATAGACATTGGGCTGCTTCCGTAATATGGCTATTGTAAATAACGCTGCGATAAACAGGGGTACATATATCCCTCTGAATTAGTGTTTTTTTTTTTTTAATTTTTTGAGTGAATACTACTTGTGCAATTGCGGGGTTGTGGGATATTTCTATTTTTAACCTTTTGGTGAACCTCCATACTGCTTTCCACAGTGGCTGCACCAGTTTGCATTCCCACCAGCGGTGCAAGAGTGTTCCTTTTTCTCTACATCCTTGACGACATGTCATTTCTTGTGTTTTTGATTTTAGCCTGACAGGTGTCTCATGTAATTTTTAAGTAGTATCAACCATAACCATCAACTGTTATAAGTTTATATATTTTTTTAGTGTAGTAAATTCCATGGAAAAGATTGTCTTTATCCCAATATTTTTGCCACAACTTTTGGTTCTTGCTTTCAGTAAGCTTGTTTATTTTCTGATTGAATTACTGTGGCCCAAGTGGATGTTCATTTTCTTAACAGGCTTAGTTAATATGCCCATCTCTGAAGCCAGGTCAGCTTATCCAAACAACATGGATGACTGTAAGGACTGGATACATTCACAAAAGAAAATTCTGGAGCCATTGTCAACAGCGTGGGGAATAGTTGCTGGACAGACCCAAATTACATAGCTGTTAATGTTATGGACTGAGTGTGTTTCCCCCACATTCCTATGTTGAAATACTACCCCCCATGTGATGGTATTAGGCATTGAGGTCTTTGGGAGACAATTACATTATCAGGGTAGATCCCTCCTAAATTGGGTTAGTGCCCTTCTCCTCTGCCATGTGAGGACACAAGAAGCCAGCAATGTGCAACATAGGACATGGTGCTCAACAGATACTGATCTGCATGCATCTCAGTCTTAGACTTGCCAGCCTCCAGAGCTGTGATAAATAGGTAGTTGTTTAACCCACCCAGCATATGATAATTTATTATAGCAGCCTGAACTAAGCTGTTTTATTATTTGGGGTATTTTGTATCTTAGTAATTCTGTAAGAAAAAGACATTGCTAAAAATAGTTTCACAGTTTGGAAAATAGTGACTCAAATTAATAAAAACAATTAGCCACTAGAATAGTAACACCCATTCATCTTATCTTCATTCCAGCTTGTTCCTGGAAGAAGGTGGGAGGAGGGAGAAGAGTCTCCCTTCTAGAAAAGGGAGAGGGCAAGCAGGTCACACTCTGAGCATGATTCTTAATTTTTTGTTACAGTAGAAGGAAATGGGTTGGAAATTACTCTTCTATTTATCTATCAATCTTGCCATACTTGCCTTTTTTTCCAGAAAAAAATAGTTTTCATAGATTTGTACTGTTTATTGTAATACTTAATTTTGACTGCCTTTCTCCTAGTGATTTCTTTCCAGATGGGGTTTGTAGTAAAAATGTATTGACCTTGCCCTTCCACCACTCAAGTACTGTACATCACCCATCATACTTTTTCTTCAGAGCAATGTAACACAATCTGGTGCACAGTGTTCTTTACTTACATATATTTATTATCCTTCTCCCTTACCTGAAATGGGAACCCTTAGAAGGCAGGGTATGTGTGTGTATTTTTTTTCTGGCTTACTGATTTATTTCTACCATCCGGAATGGAGCCTCTTACAAAGTAGGCCCTCAATGCCCATATGCTGATTTACTAACATGTAGTGTGCAAAATTGTACATATACTTGTAAGTATTATCAGAACATAACAAATTTGAGTAGTATCCTTACCTTTCTTGTTTACTAGATTTCTCTGGTTTTTGTTCATGTCACACTGTGTTCCTGGAAGTATACAAAATATTTTTTTTTTTCAAAATTTTTTTTTCAACGTTTTTTTATTTATTTTTGGGACAGAGAGAGACAGAGCATGAATGGGGGAGGGGCAGAGAGAGAGGGAGACACAGAATCGGAAACAGGCTCCAGGCTCCGAGCCATCAGCCCAGAGCCTGACGCGGGGCTCGAACTCACGGACCGCGAGATCGTGACCTGGCTGAAGTCGGACGCTTAACCGACTGCGCCACCCAGGCACCCCTACAAAATATTAACAGAAAGGTGGTTAAACCGTATATTTATGCTATCAGTCAAATTTATAGAAAGGTGAAAGTGAATAAATGCTGAAATGTAGGTCACTATCATTCATAAATGAGTGCCAGTTGGCTTATCCCAGAAACTTAGAAATAGTTTATTAATAAGCCCACTGCAACAATTTGCCATTTATTCACACTAAAGAAGAAAAATATCTCAAGGTGGAGCAAAAAGCTGATAAAATTCATCACCCAGTACAGTCATGATTAGCTGTTAACTAACTAGAAATAGAAATAGTTTCTTGATAAAGTGATTTCCTAAAAAAATAAACATCCAACTGGCGGCGTGTTAGGTCTGCTGCCTCTTAATAAAGAAAAGGAAACAATGGCCATAATCACCATTCTGGTCAACTTTGCTCTGGATGTTCTGGAGCAGTAAGGCAAAAGAGAGAAAAAAGGTCAACGGATTGGAAAGTGAGAAAGAAATGTATTAATATTTGTAAATAACATGATTATCTTGGTAGAAATGTCAAGAATCTGTACATTTTCAAATTTGAGAACTCAAGAATATATGCTGTATAATCAACATACCAGTACATTTTTACTTCAACACAAAAGCAACAAATTGTTACTAATTTTAAATGCTGTCTTTTATAAAATAGAATTATGCCAAGTGGAGGGTATGTGTGTTCTCTTGATCTTTCTTACAGGATCTGTAATTACTATTTTATTTACAGTGAGTGAATTTGATTTTTTAGTGTATTTATATTTCCATTCAAATGACTGTCATTCTTAGCTCAAAAATAACCAGAGAAAGATAATTAGAAAAATATAAAAGCAGTAATTAAAAACAGAACATAACTTTTTGATCAGGAAGTGTTCAGTATTACCCTTTTCCTGGTAAACTGTTAAGCAAGAACAATTTTTGATATCTAGGTAGTAGATGTTTCTGTTTCAGGTTTCTGCATGTTTTCTTAACACATTACCAGGTGAACATTCATTGTCAGGTAGCTGTTTTGTCCCTTAAGGGAATTGGTCATGTGCCAATTTATTAATCTTTGACAGTATTAGGAATTTGAATGTACACACTACTTACATTTTGGAAAAAGCCTTGTGATACCATTTTTTTCAAAAATTTTTGTAAGAAAAATTTTAATTGACTTATAAAATATCTTAGTATACCATAAGGTAAATCACTGGATTAATTAGTTTTTAGAAATCAAGTTAGGTAGTAGCTTCACTTTTTTAGTTGAAACTTTATACCTTGAATCATTCTAGCACTTCATAGGCTTTTTCAATTTGTAGGAATGTGAATGCCATACAGAAAATATTTAAGGTAGGTCTTGTTTATAGTATTTCCAGATGCTCATTGTAATGTTGCTAATATTGAGATTAAATATGACTCTTGGTGTAAAAAATGTTTTTAAATAATGCGTAGATTTGAGGTTTGTAGATGAACATTACCAATTTCTACTATGAGACAGTACTTTTCAACATCTATGAGATTGAACAATTTATAGTCACACTGAGGCATGAATTTAAGTTACTGCAAATCACTGTAATGATGAAGAATGTGTTCTTAGTATTTAAGCATAACCATGATGCATCTTGCACAAGAACTCATGTGAAGTAATAGAAATTCATTTATGTATAGAAAAAATATTCATGTCCATCAAATAAAATCAATTTCTTTTGGACATTTACACATCTTAAGGTGATGGTTTTGGAATAAATTACAGTTATAATAGAATGTCTGATTGATTTGGGTCCATGAAAATAACAAAATCTGGAAACTAGAAACACCATTCATTAATGAATCTGTTGTAATGAATTCTCTAGTCAGTACAATAATACAAGTGAAAGAAAGATCTTTACTGAAACTTTAAAAAAAAATTATGCTTTGAACATACACTCAGAAAACATATAAGTTCTACATGGAATTATGATTAAGGAGAACTTTATTTTGATGGTAATAGGAAAATAATTTTAGTTTGTGTTTAAAGAATTTTTCTTTTCCTTTTCTGGGCTCATTCTACAGAATTAGGATCCTACTAAATGGCCTGTGTGTGTTAATAGAATTGTTAGATTTATGGCCATCAATTAAATGTGTTAGTTTTTTGATTAGTTCTAATCTATTTTATTAGGAAATTTTGTCTTGGGATGCTGAATTTTAAAAATTAGGGTCTTTGGACATAATCTTTACACATACCAAAGTCATTACTGTCAAAGATAAGCAAAGCCAGATGTTAGTGAAAGTCTTGAAGCCAGATTTATTCAGTAACTCATGATAGCAGGGGAAACAGCTGAGCTCCATTCTGATTTGTGAAGAGGTGACAATGAAAGAGTAGGGAGGAGCAGAGTGAGTTTCAAGTAAAAAGTTACAAAGGAATGTCAACATAAACGTGATAAGGCCAGATGTGTCTGCTAGCTGGCTCTTGCTGAAGTTGGGATGCTGTTCTCTCACAGAGTCAGGGAGACCAAGGTTCTATCCTTCCTGATGATTACATAAAGGAAGGAACTTGAGAAATACACTCTTGACTTGTAGGAGATAAACATACATCCCAAATATACAGAGAAAGGATTTATTTTTGTAAGCCCTTTTTAGTAAATGTTCTTAAGGAAACTCAAGGGGCCTATCCTCTTGTATTGGTTAAAACAAACAGTAAATTGGACTGGCCATGTTGTTTTCTTAAGCATTTTAATAGGGGACTGGTGTCATTCTAGGGACCTGGTCTTATTGTTGCTAGAAGGCATGCCAGGGTTTTGTCATCTCAGTACAGAGTTGTGGGCAGAGTCTTTATGTGCAGTTCTTGTTACTTTATATTACATAAAATTGAAGTGAAAAAATATTTCAAATTTTCCAATAGAAAATAGAGAATTTTCAAATTTTCCAATGGAAAATAGAATTAATTTAATTTAGCTCTCAAGTTACTTTATAACCTAAAGGAATGAAGGAAATAAGTTTTCCTGAATTGAAACTTCATTTTTTTTCAAATGAGGCAATGCTAAGGGTTACAGATGTATCCCCCCCCCCCTTTTTTTTGAGAGAAAGTGAATTCACATGTTTTTAAACTTAAACCATGTACAATTTTACCAGGCACACAGCGGAAAGTAGACCCCAGTCTCCTCCCCTAACAGGAGCATCTGTCCTTCACAGGTGTGTGATTAGATTTCATAACTAGGTTTTCCTTTCTGTGCCCTCAAGCCTGCTTCGTATTCACAATGGTATATTCATGATGTAGGTGTGTCACATTTATCATGTTTGCCTTACTCTGTTCCACCTGGGTTTGGGTAGGTGTTTGTCTTTTTATTAAAGGGTTTTCCCAGCTATGTTGTCAGACCGCTAGACTGGCTTTTGTATTGCAATGAAACATGATTGCCAGCATTTGAGTAATCAACAGGGTTGGCCTACTTTGCATACTAAAATAATTTATATCATTAGGTCATAGGGAGACATTATTATGGAAACAGCAAAATTGTGAGAGTAATTTAGTGTTTGCTGTCTTTGCTGTTCAAGGAAAATGTACCCTAGAGTGATAGCTAATTTTATGTGACCAGTCGGATGTAAAGGGAACAGACCTCATCCTGATCAGTGAAGGTGGCTCTTGACCTTGACTTCTGGAATTCTGGAGTCTCACACCTGAGTGTTTGCAAAGACACTCTACATCTTTGAAGTTTAATGAGCCACATTATTTGGAAAACACCACTGCATTTCTCTTGAATGAACTTGATCATGGTATCTATAGTGTTAGTTCTCTTAACTTAAGATAACTCCATTAATTTTGATTGTTTATTTTATGTTCTACTTGTGCCCGTGTCTAGTTGAGTGACCTGCTAAGTGAAGGGCATTCATAGAGGGTAGGAAGAAGACTAACACTTTGTTTTTAAGTGCAGTTTTATTAAAGCAGAGACAGGACCCGTGGGCTGAAAGAGCCACCAGAAGACTAACATTTTGGAGCACTGGGTGCACTAGGTACTTTGTATACACTTCATTGAAATTTCAGAATAGTCCTATGATGGGTTAATACCTCAACTATATATTGGTGAGGAATCTCTAATCCAGAAACTTTAGTAACTCTTCACACCATAAGCTCGTAAGTAGTTGAATTGGGTTTGGACCTAAAATGTACCACAATGTGTAGCTGCTCAGTGAGGCTTGAGTAGAAGAGCTTCTTTAAAAAATTACTCTAAAATGGAAGCCGTGTTATATTATTAACATTTAGCAGACTTCTGATTTATCCTAAAAATAAAACTTAATTTCTCTTTAGATTGTTATATGATCCATTCTTTTCTTCTTGGCTGTTGAGCGTGGGATGCTGCTGGGTATGGAGTTTGGCAGGATCTTTCCTTGATGATTGAGTGTGGAACTTAGAGGAACAAAAGGAATCCTGGCCTTGATGGACTTGTAATCCCAGAACCAGTCTTTGTCATCAGTTTTTATAGAGGAGTGAACAGCAAGAAATGGATCTGAAGCAAATTGTCTGTTCCCATGGAGTGGCAAGACTGGGTGTGCAGCGTGGGAGGAGTCTTGGAGAACAGAGCCCAAAGATGGCCCCTGAGAACAAGTCCTTTCAAGGAGAGGAGCTTTTTATGTTGAAGTACCCATAACCAAGCCCCGATATTGAGGAGGAAGATAGTAGAGTTGCCTGACCATCTCAGGTATCCCTGAACTTTGTCAGTCTCTCACTCTTGGCCACAGTGAAGCTGAGGGCTCCACAGGAATTGTTCTGGTTCATTCCAGAGGTGGGAGGCTGAGGCCCTTCTCTGCTCTTGTAGCAAATGCCTATTTCAGTGCATTTGGATCTGACACTTGTTGTGGCATCATCAAGACCCAGATAGATTGTTTCCTGGTCTATACTACCTTGATGTGTGCAGGTGAGGCTGTATTGGGGGGTGACGGGGAAGTTTTGACTTTTCAAAGAACTAGAGTAAATGTTTAAATTGTAAAAAGCAACCCCATTAAAGAGACAAAACCTCTGTGACATATTTGGTTCCAGGAAGAATAGTTCTTAGGTAGTTGATTAGTTTCACTGCCAGAATTGGCTTGGTGGGATACATTCCAGAGAGTACTAGGGAGCCATAACACTGTTTTTCTAATATTGCTCACCTTAATTATCTGCTTATCTTAATTATCTTTGCTTCTAGGGATCATTGTGTAGCTTACTTTGTTTTGGGTTGGGCTCCTAATTGTATATTACAAAGAACATTGTAAACAGTGTTTTTCATGCTTTTTTTTTTTTTTTTTTTTTTTTTTTTTTTTGCTTCTATGGTTCTTGGTGGGGTGGGGCAATAATTGGTGGTGGTGTAGGAACCTATCAGAATGACCTGGGGAAATTTCAAACTGCAAAAATCTCTACTCTTTAGGTCAGATGCTATATTCTTTAGTTAAGACTGCCCCCGACCCCTTAAAAAAAAAAAAAAGGAAAACAAAAGGAAAGGAAAACCAAGTGTTTAAACTCACATAATTTTCAAAATTGTACAAGTTTTACAGTTTAAGATCAGACTACTCTTGAATCTGGTCATGTTTGCCTTTGGTACTCTTTATCTTCACCATTAAGAGAATGTATAAATACACCTTATATTCATAACACTTGAGTAGAAAAACAAAAAAGAAAAAAATCTCATGAAAACAGTTTAGCAAAATAAAACAGGATATAAGAAGTGAATGCAAAATTAGGGTTTTTTTGTTACCTAGAATAGGGGAGAGGAATACTTTCAATAGATCTTTGCTTTTTCTGATAGATTTTTGTTAGGTTTGTGTCGACAGAAATTTCAGCTCCATGATGTACTGCCATGTTAAAAGTCTTGTAATCAAATTGAGAAAAGGGTTAAAAGGCAAAGGGATGTGGACAGACATGGTAAGGGACTTGAGACTGAAAAATAAGTACTACAAAAAATGTGTGTGGATATATAACATGTCCTTGAGGGGAAGAGTAGGAATGGTCTGTAAAGGGAAGCCCTCCAAGGAGCCCTCTGTAAGGTCTTCTACTTCAACAGAGTAGGCACCATATTGTAGAAGGAGCGAAGATAAAAGTGCCCTGGCTTACTCACTTGTAGAAGGCTTCGACAGTGTGTATATCAGGATAGTGGTGGTGTATGTGGGAATAAAGGCCCATGTTCATAGTCCTTTCTGCTTACAACATAGCTTTAAAGGCCTAACTTAGGTTTCCGCAAAGGCCAACAAAAGAATCCTTATGTGATTTCAAGTCCTCTTTGTTCCCTTCTGTCATTCTGGCTCTCTTTCTTCTTGCTTGTGAAAATTTTTGTCATAGGTCAACAGGTATTTAATTCTATCATTAAGGCTTAAACTTTCTGCTCCTGGTCAGTTTTTTTGTTTTTTTGTTTTCCATTGAGTGTTTTAGTTTTAATGAAATCAACCAATTAGCCACAACATGTAAAAAGTCAAATTCACTCCTATTTGACTCCTATTGTGAAGACAGTGCAGAGTGAATTGTCCCTGTTCATACATAAGAGGATAAGCATGGAGGACATGTGCCTTGAGATACTTTTGTCCTAGCTCTGCAAAAGCAATGCTACTTTACTGATTTCTGAAGATTTTTTAAAACAAGATTTATATTTAACCCCTTTTACATTTATGGTATTAATGCTAGAGTGTTTATTCAGTTCCTTCCTAAGCTTATATGAGCAGCAATTTAAATATAGTGGAATTCTTATCTTAAAGTTTATATCTTTTAATTAACAGGCAGCTCTGTGGTTGAGAACATTAAGTATATCACAAATTACAAATACAGAGTTGTTTATTGAAGTAAATTTACATTAGAAGTAAAACAACTTATTCTATATTGTGCTATATAAAATACTCTGCAAGTTTTTAGTAAGTATTTCATGAAAAAGTGCCATAGTTAACTAACTTTAGAGGAATATTAAATTTCCTTAACTATAAGATCAAAACAGAAAACTCTATTTTCATATTCTAGCAACAAACAATTAGAAACTAAAGTTAAAAAAGTAATGAAACAGTAGCATGATAAGATATGAAAAATTTAGAAATAGAAAAATGTTGGGGCGGTTGGGTTGCTTGGTTAAGTGTCCAACTCTTCATCTCAGCTCAGATGTTGATCTCAAGGTCATGAGTTCAAGCCCCACGTTGGACTCCACACTGGGCATGGAGCCTACTTAATAAATAAATAAATAGGAAAATGTTGAAGATTTCTATACTTAAAGTTACAAAATATTGAGAGAAATTCATGCCTAAATAAGTGGAGATATATATTATGTTCATGGTTTGTCAAGATAATGATTTGATACCAAATTCAGTGCATTTCCACTCAAAATACCAAGAGTATTGAAAATAACAGCCTGATTCTCAAATTTATACAGAAATGCAAACAGCTTGGAATAGCTGTAATTATTTTTTTTATGAGAACAAAGTGGGATGACTCACTCTAACTGATGTAAAGACTTGTGAGTCTACAGAAGAAGCAAAACTGTGTGGAATTGGTGTAAGAAATAGGAACTGGACAGAACAGTCTAGAAATCTATAGATTGCAATCTATAGATTGCCTCATATTTAATAAATTGTGTTTTTACAAAGGCGTCAAGGTGATTTGATAGGGAAAGGAAAATCTTTTCAGCAACTATTTCTAAAATAGTTGTAAAGAGTTATCAGAGAACATTGAACTTCAACCTCTATCTTTAGCTTGGTACAAAAGGAAAATCAAGATGACCAGAAACCTAAATATAAAGTTTAAAACTGAATCTATAGATATACACACAAAATAATACATAGTTTAACCTCAAAAACAACATGTAGAGCTTATGAAAGAGTACATTTATGGGGATGGTGGATAGACAGTTGTATTTGTCAGAGCTTATTAAACTTTGCACTTAACATCTGTGCATTTTGGATTGCCTGAATTATGTCTCAAAAGTAGACTCCTTAAGCAATAATTTATCAAATTGTGCATGTTGTCTTTGCCTCTCTAAGCAGTCATGTTACTACCATTGTTCCTAAAATTTGAGTTGCATCAATTCTATTATATTAATGAAGGTTTTCCAGAGAAACAGAAAATATATGGGGAGAGAGAGAGATTGTCACTTGATTGCGGGATTTCAGCAAGTCTGAAATCTGTAGGGGAGGCTGGCAACCTGGAAAATTAGGCAAGATTTCTTTGTCTCAGTTTTGAGGCAGAACTTTGATCCTCTGTGAAATCTCAGTCATGGCTCTTAAAGCTTTGGTTGAGTTGAAGAGTCCCACCCTCATTATGGAGGATAATCTGCTTTGCTTAATGTCAACTGATTGTAAATGTTAAGCCTATCTAACAAAATGTCTTCGCAGCTAATCTAGTGTTGGTCCAAACAACTGGGCAGATAAGAGAGTTTTAATTCCTTCTTCATAGATGAAAGGTTAGGATCTATAAGATGCCATCATTTGTCAAAGATTTGATCATTAAAAAAACTGCACTGTGCCAGGTTTTTGTAGAAGCTTGGAATGCACCAAGGAATAGATGACAGGAAAATCTCTGAACTTGTGGACCCTGTATTGTAGTGGATATGAAATAGTAAAAGTACTAGAAAATTTCATAGTAATTTAGGGAATAGTAGTAATAAATGCTTGGGGGAAAAATAGGTAGAATATGTTAGGGGGCACTGAGAATCTCATATGAGGTTTGCCTCATTAAGAAGGTGGCATGTTTCACCAGGGACTTGAAGGATCCCTGTGGATATCTTGGGAGAGCCTATCCACTAGAGGAAGCCAGTAGTGTGAAACCTCAAAGCCTGGGAACTAAGGCTAGAACCTTGGTCTTAAGTTGTTCACTGTTTAAGTCTAGATATTGAGTACATTCTTGCTGTAAGCATAGTGCTAGGCTTTGGAGCTATGATAGTAAAAACACATAATGTGCCAAGAGAATTTCTAATTCTTTGTTTTCGTTTTAGGAGTGGTTCCTCACCCATGAGCAAGAAAGTCATTTACAAAGGTCTTCAAATATATTTTGCCCTGAAAATTTTCTGTAGATAATAATAATAATTATACATATTACATATATGTGTTTGTGTATGTGTGTATATATATGTATATGTATTCTATTTTTTTTTTAAGTTTAAAAGAGAGTGAGAGCACACAAGCATGGGGAGGGGCAGAGAGGGGGGGAAGAAAGAATCCCAAACAGGCTCCACGCCTTCAGCACAAAGCCCTTTGTGGGGTACGGACCCACGAATCATGAGATCATGACATGAGTTGAAATCAAGAGTCATATGCTAAACCAACTGAGTCATCCAGGTGCTCCATATGTGTTCTTGATAAAAAGACAATTTAGACATTACTCAACTCATAATTATGCATTTTTTATTCAACTGATAAATACCAAAAGTTCCATTATGGTCATGCTGGGTGGTACATTATCTTTGAGCAATTGTGAAGTTGAAAAGAGTCCTCCTTGAAAATGTTTGAAAACCTTTGCTCTATGCTATGAGTTTGCCAGATTGAATTGGCTCTGAAAGCCACACCAAAAATTTGCTATTTCTAAAGACAAGGAAGGCCTTTGAAATTTTCAACTGGAGGAAGAACGTGATTAGACCTGTGTTTTTTGGAAAATATCTTTTCATTGTGAGTTATCCAGAGGAAGTCAAATGGAATAAATCTATTGAGGAATGCTTACAGTTTAATTATAGTTTCTTGATGCATAACATAGTGACGCAGACTTCACTGTACTTAAGTCTCTGTTCCTCATGCTTAAAAGGACTTCAAATCCTAATTTCTCTGCAGTATCCATTATTTGAGGCAGTATTTCCAAGGCACAAGTATCCTCTATTAAAAGTTAGCAATTAAAAATAGCTTTCTAGCTTAGCCCTGCCTGGGATACTTGAAGGGAAACATTAGCAACAGTTAAAACAGACCCTTTTGAGGGTGTATGTACATGCTAGCAGATACATGTCTAGTTTATGTGTCTGCAGGATAATTTGACATTTTGATGTTTGGATGAACTTTCATTTCGGCCTCCTGTTTGAAAGTCTAGCTTTCAGAGTTTGAACTTTAATTTGATCTTAGTGGTGAGCCAAATAATTATTGTATGAGATATTTGGAAATATATATTGATAATCAGTAAAATTCCCTCCACTGATACTTAACATTGAATGTTTTAAAGTAGCAATAAATACTTCTTAAGAGAATTGAGAAAGCTGTAAATCAACATATTCAGATTTGACCGGCTCAAGCAATATCTCTGTAAAGGATTTCCAAAGATTGCAGTTTACCTTGCTTACTTTTTCTTGGGATTTTCCATGTGTTCTGTATTTTATTCCTCTCCAGTATGCCTTCCCACTCAGAAGGGCCATTCCTTTGTGATTACTACTCTGATTCATTTCTTCACACTGACTGCATACCCACTCTTGATGAATTACCCTATATTATTCTATATTTTGGTCTTTGATGTTGCTGTCAGGCAGAATATCAATATGAAATTGTAACACTTGTTTGCATTTGTGTTTAATTCAACCTGTGTGGTACTGGCAACACTATGGATATTCATTCTTTGGCAGGATGTATGCTTCTGGCTTTGCTGCTGATTCAGATTTTCCATGCATGTGGGTATGTGGTGGTTCTTGCTTATACATCTAGATGCTCGATTGCTAATGCTTCCCGCTTGCCAGATGGTAAATATGCAGCCACAGTTTTCCAGACAGTTGTTGTCTGGGTACAAATCATTGTACATTCTGAGTTTTTTTTTTTTTTTAATCACTGAATATTCAATGATCCACAACAAAAATGGATCTCCTATGCCTGATGCAGTTCTGTGAGTCCTCAGGTTTCTACATTTACAGCGGTTTTATTCACCATTAGGAAATCTCTTGCATTGTTAATACACCAGTTATTAGTGAGACTAGTGAGATAGGCTCAGCAATGCACTGCTGGGATGGGCTCTAGTACTGATGCCTATGTTAGGCAAAGAGAAGAAATCGCCATAAGTGAAATCTACATGAGATTATTGATGTGTGGCTATCCATCAAGGGCCAGGAGATGGTGAATGATATTACAACCTGCTAAATGTATGCCTGGGAATCAGTCATTTAGTCTGCATTTCAATTGTCTTTTTTTTTTTTTTCTTTTTTTTTTTCTTTTTTCATTCTGATTAGAGAAGGTGAAATAATGGTCTTTTCTATATTGGACCTTGTTAAGGGACTTGTAAAGGAGCTAAAAGATGTGCTGTATATTGGTTGCTTATTTATAAATCATTAAGATTGGGCAAATGATAGAGTTACAATCTTCAGGTTGTCTTTTTTTTTAATTTTTTTTAAACATTTATTTATTTTTGAGAGACATAGCGTGAGCAGGGGAGCGTCAGAGAGAGAGAGGGAGACACAGAGTCCAAAGTAGGCTCTAGGCTCTGAGCTGTTAGCACAGTTACTGATACGGGGCTTAAGCTCATGACATCATGACCTGAGCCGAAATCGGGTGCCCCTACAATCTTCAGATTATCTTTGATTTTGGAAGAAATGTGTGTAAAAGTAAATAGTAAAGATTATAATGTTTTTGAGAAACTGGGTAGATGATGATAAAGAATTGTATTATTATTTACTGAGGGACTACTATGGTCTGACACTGAATTTAGCTTGTAAGTTCATTATCTAATGTTATGCTTACAATGACCCTACTATGGGAATTATCCCATAGGTATGCAAACTCCCTGAAGCTGAGCAAGGTTCTGTATCTTGCCCAAGGTTATGCAACTAATAGTGGCAAATGGAATAGAATTACAAGTTAGTCTGATATCTAAGCCTGTAATATTAATAACTACAATACTGTATGTTCCATTTGGGCATATATGTGTATGCATATGTGTGCATGTATATACGCAAAATAATGTTTCAGTCTGTGAATATGGCTTTGGAATCTTACTGGTATTTCTATCACTGAATATGCCCTTTAATAGATGAGCATTTATAGTACACCACTCCCTCTTTTTTTTTTTTAATGTTTATTTATTTTTGAGACAGAGAGAGACACAGCATGAGCAGGGAAGGGGCAGAGAGAGGGAGACACAGAATGTGAAGCAGGCTCCAGGCTCTGAGCTGTCAGCACAGAGCCTGACACAGGGCTTGAACCCGTGGACCGCAAGATCATGACCTGAGCTGAAGTCGGATGCTTAATTGACTAAGTCACCCAGGCACCCCTGCCACCTCCCCATTTCTAAAGAATTAATTCCTATTCATCCCGTATGTCCCCTCCAGACTGCTGAATTGTGTTTATTAAGTTGTAGTCATATTTCTCTTTATATGGAGGCTTTAGTGTTTTTCTGATGTTTTAGGTATCTGTATTTTGTTGGTGGTATCTATAATTGTATTGAAAACTGAAGAATCTTGCTTATTGTTGAATGAGTTTCTCTGGATCTTATAAGGTTCACAGAAAAATGAAGCAGAATGTTTTTTTAAAAATGATAAGCAGAAGCTAGAATTGAAAAGAATTCAGGAAAATGCCTCATTTTATATGTGTGGGGCTTTTTTTTGTTACATTCCTTGTGCAGGCATGGACTATTAAAATGCTAATAAAATGTCTTTCTGTCTTAATGAAACAAAAAGTTACATATGGGCTTATTGGGCCATAATCCAGAAATATTAACATGAGGTTCAAGTTTTAGGGACAGAAAATCCCCTAAAAATTTGTGTAGAGGCAGGGTGTGTGTTTTTACTCTATCGTGACTAATTAGACGCATATGAATGGAACACAAAGGAAAGTACATGGTACATACACTTGATGGGCCTAAACTAATGAGCTAGGCACCAAGAAGGTAATACCTAGGGAAAGAAAATCTTATTTTCATGGTTTAGTCTGTAAATCTGGATATTATTCGATGATATATGCTATGATTATTTGATATTTTGTTTTTAACTTTGGCATTATAAAATTGAAAGGGGAAAGATTCTCTTTTTATTGATTGATTATAGCATCCCCTCTAAATTACATCTCACAAACCTTTTCTGCAAAGTGGAAATTACAAAAAGAGGAGCTTTCTTGCACTTAAATATTTGCAACTTTTTGGACATGAAAAACAGTTATAAAACTTTAGACTAACATTAGAATGTTAAAAATCTTTCGTCGGTCTTTTCTGATGAGTACTCTCAGCATACTTACCATCTAAGTTAACTAATATTGCTGAATACATTGCATCCCTTGGTAATGGCACCGTATCTTTGGTATTGCCCTTCTTTGAGTCTGTTACTTGAGTGACAGTTCCTCTGTGTCCAAAAATGTCCTCCAAGTGTATATAGGAACCTCAGGAGCACATTTTGTTCTTGTTTTTATTATTATTAGAAAACCAGGCCTCAAAATGTTTGAGGAAACATCGATTGTATTGAATGATATCCTAAGGCTAAGACTTTTTTGATAGTCATTACCACTTTTATTTGACTTAGTAAGCTATCATTTTTAACATATTTGCCGAAAAATAATAAACACATCATACATCAACCAATAAATTCATTTTAATCCCACCACTCCCATTCCAAAGAAAACGGCAGATAACATTTTAGTGGGTGTGTAACCGGGATAAATTCCTATGCATTATCGAGTCTGTCTATATTTATGTATGTGTACATGTGGAGTTTTACATCCTGCAGGACTTCTCATGCTGATGTATTTGAGTCTATCATTTGTGTTCACTGCTATAAGTTATTTCATGGCCTATTGATTCTGTAGAGAGGATTAAGGCATATGAGCATGTGCTATCATGCTCATGTGTGTTTATTTTTGTGAAAGAGAAATAGTGTATTCTTAGGAGTGGAATTCTTAAAGTAAATAATATGTGCATTCTTTCACAGACGCCTTCTTACTGCTTCCACAGCTAGCTCGTTCTTGTGACTGCCCTTTCTTGTGCTTGTGCGCTTTTCCAATGCCTTGGAGCTGTGCCAGTAGCCATTAATGGTATTTCGTATATAACTTGTCACCTGAAGGATTTATTTTTGTCTGATTTTTCAACCCTCAGTGGAATATAAAATAAGTATTTTGAATCATTCTCATATCACAATTAGTGTTAACTCTCCTAATCGTCAACTGACCTTGAGACCAAACTAAATAAATTATCATTTAGAGTGTAAGCTTTACATATTCCTATCGGGAGGGGCCACACACAAAAGCACTGAGCTTTATATTTCTACTGACACTTCCTTTGTTATGCCACAATTAGGCAACTCTAAGAGAGAATGTGTGAGGTAGTAAAATGAGCTTTGGAATTATGTATCCGTCTCAAACTGACTATGTAATCTATACGCAGTTACTTTCCTTTTGACAGTCTATCCTATTTTAGTTATCACAAGTGTAGGAAATTATATGCACAAAAATGTCCCAAATGTTAGAAATCATGTGAAAGACTCCACAGAAATGGTTCAGTAAAATTATATATAACCTCACTGGTAGATGATGGATTTATTAAACATTGCTAGTTAGAAATATGAGACACATGGGAAGTATTTGTTATGTAAAGTAGTCAACAATCAGAGTTGTATGGAAAGGTACGATTCTAGCTATACAAACTCAGCCATCTCGAATAAAGGAATAGGTAATTTTTTTTAAGTTAAAAAAAAACAAACACTTAACCCACCTAAGCATTGAGGAAAAGGTAAATAAAATTACTACTAGTTACTGTAGTATGATCTTTGTGTTTAGTTAATGTTAGTTGAAACTATATTTGTTTTACTTAAAATCTATAATAACTAGCATGCATATTTTAATTTTATCTGCCAGAGTATCTCTGCCATTGAGAAGCCATCAAAAAATTATTTTCTAGACAAAATCTTCTGACTTTCTACTAAAACCAATATGGTGGTTGTATTCATATTATGTTTTTAGTTCTTAGGCTCTTTAATTTTTTGCCAAATTTGATACTTATTAAGTAGGTGGGATATCAAGAAAATGTTAAGAGAAAAGAAAAATTGTTCTACAAATTAAATATGAGATGAATATGAGATGAAACTACAAGAGTGTAGATTTGATGTGTTACCTGCTAAGTTGCAATACTGTACATTGCTTTCATGAGCCATATATAATATTTCACTGGAAAAACAGGTAATTTTTGGTACTGGGTGGCAAACCACTATAAGCATTTAGGAAAACTTGAGTTTATTTTTTTTCTGTTGCTTGAATTGCTTTAATAATCAAGTGTTGATATTATGTAATGTGGATTTGTGCATTAGTCACTACTAATTTTTGCAAAACTGGGGAACTACATAATAGGGTTTTTATAATATTTTTTACTGACTAGATTGATAATTTTAGATTTTTTTTGGCTTTCTACCATTTGGCTTACTATACTGATAGAAAAATTGTGCATATTTTTAACTACATATATATATCTTTATATAATAGTACTTTTTTGATGAAGAAGTACAGTTCAGTAAGACAGTAAGATGCTATAAACAACAATATTAGTAATGAATTTCTAAATAATTCAGTAATGATTGGGACCTACCCTCCTAATAGAATAACCTACTATCTTATTGAATAACTTAATATATGTGGGTAATTATGCTGGGTGAAAGGGATTGATTTAAAATGAAGGAATTCATGAGAATAAGTCATGTTTAGGAAAGGAAAACAAGTAAAAGTACATTATCTTGTATGTACAAGGTACTGTGCAGATGCTTTATGCACATTATTTTGCTTGAGACTCTAAATAGACCTGTGACATGAGTTAGTGTTAGTATCCTTATTTAACTGGTGAGGAAACTGAGCCTCAAGGAATTGCAGCAGCTTGTCCTAGATCAAACAGTAAGTAACTGCAAGAGTTGAAATTTAGGCTGAAGTCTATTTGTTGTCAAGTCCCATGTGTTCTTGGAGCCTCCCATGGCTTTGTACTCCAAGAAGAGGAATATCCAGTACTAAGTAACAGCAGTAAACCATCATTGTAATTGTTTATTATATTACTCCAATTCCTACTTCTTAGGGATGCTTGGGAGATTCTATTGAAAAGACTACTGATCGAGGCAAATCATGTTTATTTTGCAGATAAGCCCTGCTATTTAAGGACTTTTGCTTCACAATTGTTCTCCTAATGTTCATTAGGTCTAAAATTGAATAGTGAGCAAAGTATTTGTTATGGTCATGGTGGTTTGCTCTCTACATCAAATATATTCTAAGTTGTTAGTCTAATCTAATCATGGCAATCCTGTTTTCCGTGCTGATAATTAGCCTACCAATGGACATTGAAAGTAATCCTAGGCATTGAGACATAAAGAGAATTCTACTACAGACTTACGAGAAAGTTTTCCTTGATCACAAGAAAGAATGACATAGAATGAAGGTCTTCCTTCTTGCTCTATACACCATTGTGTCAAGATGTGGTTTCTAAAACCATTATAGTCATCTTGATAGCAGTCTGTCAATAGAGCCAACATTAAAGGTCTCAAAGCAGAGAGAGAGAATATTGGATCTTGATGACATAGTCACATGAAACAAATGAACCAGCAACCACCCATGGTTGCAATATGAACCAACTCTTCAGAATATTTTACATTTAATTTCTTTTAGGTGACCTAATAGCTTTCTTGTGTGATCTGATTTGGATAAAGAATATTTGTTCTTTGCAGCAAATAATTTTTGTGGCAAATGGTGGGGGGTGGTATAGTATTTGGTTTATGGAGCTGGACACTGCCAGTCAAAAATTCTAAAATGTACTTGAGCAAATGGAGGATCGAGGGAGTAGAACGTTGACTGTGTGCCTAAAGATGCTGCAAAATTCGAGGAAATGGTAGGAAAAATTAAAAATACTAGATCACATTGGCTATTTTTGTAATCCAAAATAAAGAAATAAATATAGGGTAAAGGTTGTCTATCTGAAAATAGAAAGAAAAAAACATGACTTGAGTCAGGCAATACCTTTCTGCATGTGACTTTAAAATTAATTTGAAGGAGAAGGGCGCATGGGTGCCTCAGCTGGTTGGGAGTCTGACTTTAGCTCAGGTCATGATCTCGCGGTTTGTGGGTTTGAGCCCCATGTCCGGCGCTGTGCTGACAGCGCAGAGCCTGGAGCCTGCTTCAGATTCTTTGTCTCTCTCTCTGCCTCTCCCCTGCTTGTGTTCTTTCTCTGTCTCTCTCAAAAATAATAAATAAACATTAAAAAATTAAGTTGAAAGAGAATTTTTAAATTTGAATCTTTTGGGATTAGAACATTTGAATTCTGTGCCTTAGGCTAAAGTGCTGGCAATAGTTATGATGTTGGAGACTTAGCTGGAGAGAAGTTTGGAATAAAGGCAAACCTATTTCTCTTGCTTGTTACAAGAGATTTTTCTTGTTTCACCACATTATTTTCTGTTCCACCACAGATAGGATTATACATGACAAACAATATGAGGCCATTTTTTTTTTTTAGTTAAGAATGTCATGTAGAGACTCTTAAATAGGACTGTCAAATAGAGCCCGGTGCCAGTGGAAGAACAGAGTTTCCAGACTTCTGGATGAGGCTAAAGAAACTCATTGATTGTAGTTAGAAATCCACAGGTTTAATCAGATGCAGGTACACGAGGAACTTCATTTTTAAATGAGAAATCTGTAACCAGAGAAATGCCAGGCCTGATAAGAGCTTGGTGCTGTTCAACCATAAAGCAAGTTCATACCTAGGCTCCCCAGTCCTCCGAGGAGATATGCTAGTAAGTAAGTATACAGCCCCCTGAAAAGACATTCTCCATAAGACTTTGCTCATTGTGGCCATGGAGGAAAATGGATGAGGGTAAGCTTTTCAGAAAGCAGAAACATAGGCTATCCAGGAGCATATTCCCTTCTCAGACCTGGAAATAAGGACTTTTTCTGTCGGAGAATGTAGGCTATGAGGATGCTATAGAGCAATGATTACTCAGAGTTGTTTTTTATTGGCCCCCTTTCTGACATTTTAGGGTTGCCATTGTTTTTTCTTTCTTTCTTTTTTTTTTTTTTTTTAATTCCACTGTTGATTGGTGTGTAAAAGTGAGAGAGTAGATACTTCATCCTAAATGATGAGTTCACTAAGCAGTTTGGACCTACTGAAGATAATGGCTCTTACCTGAAAATCTTGGACTTGGAGCTTGATGCAGTGATCGGTTGAGACTTTGGTTCTAGTCCTTTAGGGAAGGTACAGAAATAGGTAGGGCTGGGCAGCTTTGAAAATAAGGTAGTGAGGGGTGTGTGGATATTTTATAGCTAAAAGAGTTAACAATGATGGCTGAATACTCCACAACCATGATTCTCTTCTTTTTCCACAGAACCTAAATTTTGTTCAGTATCTATTCTGGTTGCATTATGTCATGTGTTTGAGAGAAAACCAACTCATTTTTTGTCTCAGAGATATCCTGGTTAGTCTAAAGATAATCTCATATGCTTTGCTGATTATTGCTTCAGGACATAAGTGAACTCTGGCCATTGAGATGCAAACAGAAGTTTTCTGGAGACTGCTGGGAAATTTTTTTTTCACACTCTTAAGAGAAGTCTTTGGGAAACCATTCTCTCCTCCATTAGGTATAAATAGAGAAATCTCCATTTTTTACATTAATAGCAAAAAAGTAAACTCAAGATGAAATGGATACTGTTGACAACAGAACAAAATGGTGGAGATCATTCTTTAGACATACAAATGGTGCTCTGAATGTAAAGCTCTTGAAGCTTGATATAATAACGTCCTCATTCTGTAAAAGTTGAGCCAGCTCCTGTGATTTAGGATTTTCTGTTACTCGAAATACAAATGGTAAAGCCTGCCTTTGGACATTTCTGAAGACAGCATAAATGAACCTGAAGGCAGTTTTTCATACCCTGTTGACTGAAATGTCATGAGAGCAGTCACTGAGCGTGCACTTAATGAAGGTAAAGGTGGATTTGTTGACTTGAGGTTGAGCAACATGTTGAAAATGGAGGGACAGAGTGTAGGTAGGAGAAACCCAACAGGGTAAGAGCAATAAAAGCTTGGCACAAGTCACAATTAAACTTTGGGTGAGTTCAAAGTGATTATAAATTTTGAGGCTCAGCATGGTCTTGAAGTGGAAATTGGGGAGCAAGGATTGATGCTTCGCTAATAATGACCTAGCTTTGAAAGCAATAATTTTTTTTTTAATTTTTTTTAACGTTTATTTATTTTTTGAGACAGAGAGAGACAGAGCATGAACGGGGGAGGGGCAGAGAGAGGGAGACACAGAATCTGAAACAGGCTCCAGGCTCTGAGCTGTCAGCACAGAGCCCGACGCGGGGCTTGAACTCACGGACCGTGAGATCATGACCTGAGCCGAAGTAGGCCGCTTAACCGACTGAGCCACCCAGGCGCCCCTGCAAGCAATAATTTTTTGAGTGTCTGTTTTCTCTTCTTAAAATGGGAGGATTGGAATTGATGCTCTCTAAAGTCCAATCCCCCCAAATTATTTTGGTCAAGTTAACACTGGCATTTTCCCTGGGATAATTTATGACATACTTAATTTATTTAGCAGTTTGTTACAGAGGGCTTTGTTCTCAATATTGATGTTCTCAATATCTTTATTATGATATAGTTGAAATGATGTTTACAAACCATAATGACAATCTATACTTTTGTAATTCTTAAATCATTTCTGTCTGAACAAGGAATTTTACTGTGGCTCGTTTACCAACAACCCCACTCTACCCTCCCCACCTCAAATTTTTTTTTTTTTTTTTTTAACGTTTATTCATTTTTGAGACAGAGAGAGACAGAGCATGAACGGGGGAGGGGCAGAGAGAGAGGGAGACACAGAATCTGAAGCAGGCTCCAGGCTCTGAGCTGTCAGCCCAGAGCCTGACGCGGGGCTCAAACTCATGGACCTTGAGATCCTGACCTGAGCTGAAGTCGGAGGCTTAACCGACTGAGCCACCCAGGCGCCCCCCCACCTCAAACATTTTTAATAAACCTCTCTGTATTTCATAATATTTTTAAAGTTGTAAACTTAAAAAAATAATGCTAATTAAAATGTCAAGTATACAATAGTTGATAAAATTTTACCGAGAAAAAATATTTTTCCTGTTAACCCTTTTATGATTGCCTAACAGCAAGTAGTTGGCCAATTATAGAATTTGAAATAATGTATTTCAGCCAGATGCCAAGAGACATTTTTTTTTTAAGATTTTTTTTTTTTAATTTTTTTTAACATTTATTCATTTTTGAGACAGAGAGAGAGCATGAACGGGGGAGGGTCAGAGAGAGGGAGACACAGAATCTGAAACAGGCTCCAGGCTCTGAGCTGTCGGCACAGAGCCCGACGCGGGGCTCGAACTCACGGACCGTGAAATCGTGACCTGAGCTGAAGTCGGACGCCCAACCGACTGAGCCACCCAGGTGCCCCACCAAGAGACATTTTATGAAACAAATTCAGAGTATAAATTATGTATGTTTTTACTCACTGTTAAGTGGCAAATGTTTACTATTCTTTATAGCAATTGAACATTAGGTTTATAGATTGAGAAATATTGGTGAGAATCAAAATTACACTAATTCTGTTGTTCATTAGGTATTTATTGCATTGCGTATGTATATGAATTGTATATGGAAGAGTTAAAAAATCTGCATAAATTATTTACTGTAAATATAATTATTTGAGAAACAATTTATATTGTTAAAATATATAGTCAGTGCTTTTTTTTCTTTGCCAATATTTAACATTTGTATTTCTAAGTATTTTGAAGTATAAAAGTGTTTTAAAAGCTGTTGTATATCTGGAGAAATATAATTAACACACAGGTTGTGGAATACCAAGATGCACATCTTTGCATTCACTTAATAATTTATACTTTAATTCTGAAAAGGGTTCCTTTCTTTTCAAAGGGAATGTCATTTTGAAAAACAAAATATACTCTGACAGTAAAATTTGGATTTTAGCAGTGAAAATTGTCATTAAGTTTGTGTTTTTTATTATTTTGGTGCTTTTGGTACCACATATGTGTTTTGTTTATATCTTAAAGCTAGAGATTTGGTACATAAGCCACATAGAGAGTAATAAAATTCAGTAACTCAAATTGTTCAGAATCATATGTATATTCTTCCACTCTAAAAGTGATTGTGATGGTAACTAATGAATGATAGGACAGATTCTAATATTTTACTAGAACATCTTAATGGATTTTCATACATTTTAAATTCATTTGGAAAGTATGTTGTTAAAGGTCTGTAATTAGGATTTGCTATTTTTTCTCTTCTAAGAAAAAGTTAGTATTAAGTTTAAATGTAGTGTTCTCTTAAAAATAGTTCCCATATGCCTCAACCAATAAAACTTGTTCAATAATCTCATTTGGTTTTTTCAACTTTCCATAGTATTAGAATTAATTAGAATTTCTGTATCTTGACTTTAGTGAAGATCAAAACACTGCAGAAACATTATCAGAGGCTTTAAGTTAATATCATAAATTTTCTACACAATGGAAATAAGACAGTATGGCAGTTTGTAGACATAGGTACAGCCTTCTAAGTCACTTAGAGCTTTTTAAATTTTTAAATGTTCACTTATTTTGAGATAGAGCATGCATATACAGGAGGGGCAAATAGAGAGAGGGAGAGAGAGAATCCCTAGCAGGCTCTAAGCTGTTAGAGCCCAATGCAGGGCTTGATCCCATGAACTGTGAGATCATGATCTGAGCTAAAGTCAACAGTTGGATGTTCAACCGACTGAAACACCCTGGCATTCCTAAGTCACATAGAGTTTTTATATTTTCCAGGAAATTATACTTTAGAAATAATCTGTTTTTTTATTTTTATGAGATATCATGTGTAGGCATAATTCTCATAAGCTACATCACCAGTTTAGGAAGGAGAGCTTTTCTTAAATACTTACTATAGAATTTGCAGCTATCAGTTTTTCTTGAGAAAAAAAAAAAAGTTGGCTGTAACAATTATAGAATTGCCATTGTGCAGTAAAACTTCAGTCAGTTTAAGTTATAGAAAATATTGTTAGAAAAATATATACAAGTATATGGTTTTGAAATAGATGCATATCATAATGGTTGGCACATAAATACGCAATGGGGTTGGAGAAATTAGGCAACCTTGTATGGCTTGATCAATACACCTGCCATTATCATCATCTTTGAAGGAAGGATGGCACCGTCCTATGTAGTGTATTTGTTGCCTTCTTATATTGTTAAATGCCTGTGAACATTCTACTTCCCTAATTTGTTACTAATTAAAGGTTATAGAATATAGTATTTTAGGAAGGAAAAAGATACCTGTATTGCTGGTTCCCAGCTCTGGTTGTGTATTAGAATCACTTGAAGGGCTTTTAACAAATATTAATATTTGGGTCCTACTCCAAACGAATGAAATCAGAATCAGGTTAGGGTCAGGCAGTGGAATCCCCCAGTTGATTCTAATGTGTAATGTGTAGTGTGGTTTGAAGACATGTCAATACAGTGTAAGATACTCCTCAAACTATTATAACATTTCATTTGACTATTCAAACATTTCATAGGTTTGATTTGATGTGATTTCAACTATGAGTTATGTATTTCTTAAAAACAAAAAAAAATAAAAAACTTTTGACTCGTTATGGTTTCATTGCTGATGTTCAGCAAGCATAGCCTTTGTCATATAAATATATGCTAAAATGAATATAATCTAACAAAATGTAAGGGGTATCGCTACTATTGCTGCTCAATCTTTGGAAGTGTTTCTGTTGATATAAATTAATATCAAGAATGGTTTGTGGCTAAAAAAAAAAAAAGACATGGACAAATAGCCATAGATGCTATTTACTGCCCAAATGTAGGCTACACTGTATTAGTTTCCTATTGCTGCTATTAACAAATAACCACAAACCTAGTGTAGTGGCTTTAAAACAACAGACTTATTTTCTTACTGTTCTGAATGTCATAGATCCTAAATCATTGTGTCATCAAGGTTTCATTCTTTTTCAAGGCTCTAGGAGAAGATTCCTTTCCTTTCTAGCTTCTAGAGGCTTTTTGCTTTCCTTGACTTGTGGCCCCTTCGTCCATCTTCAGAGAGCATTACTACAATTTTTGCTTCCATGGTCACATCTGTTTCAATTTCTCATCTTCCTACTTCCCTCTTAGAATTATGTTTATGATGTTTTTGGCTTCACCCATATAAAGATAATCCAGAATAATCTTCCCATTTTGAGATCCTTAATTTAATGACACTTGAAAAGCTCCTTTGGCCATATAAAGTAACACATTCATAGGTTCTGGAATTTGGACAAGGGTATTTTAGGGAAACATTATTTTGTCTACCACAAACAACTTTGGCCTAGTATATTTTTTTTCTAAAATGTGGAATTTTTTGTTTGTTGTTTTTTGCCTTGAATAAAGTGTCTGCAAAGAAATTAATGAAAAGAAAGTAGAGTTTCAAAAGCAAGCAGGACAGTGAAAAGAATACTTTAACAAATGAAAAGTTGTTTAAGGAACTCTTGAACATGAGTTTTAAGACTTTGAATCAAATAGAAATATTTTAATTAATTATTCCATATCACTTCTCTCATTGATTTATTATGTAACTAGAGTTTGAGTTTCCAAGAATGTATAAATTGAGATAAGATTTGTGTGTACATAAGACATTTTCAAGATACACACTGTGGTTATTTTCCTTATCTCTTCATGTCTTCATATTCATCAATAAATGGATACTAAACAAACTTTATGGAGGTTTTGATGCCTAAGAGGTGCAATTAATGTTCTTCACATAGCAAGAGCAACATAGTAAGTGAACAATAAATTAGTTATTAATAGTAGTATTGCTTATCAGTAAAAAAAAAATGGCTATGTATACATTCTGCCAACATTTAATTATTGTTATCTTGGTAGATTTGTATATCTATTTGGCAAGGAACATATGTTCGTTGGATGCTTTTATGTGTCATGTGCTCTTATTAATGTCCTGAGGTAGATAGATGATACAAACATAAATCATTGACATTCTGCCCTCAACTGAATATATAATATCCTGTTTAGGAAAGAAATTTAAAAGCACTCTAAGAAAGGTACAGAAAAATGATTTTAGTGTGGAGGATAAAAGGTTTTTGATAAGAGGTATGTATGCTCCATTTGTTTCTTAAAGCTAACATAAAATTATTTACCCTGCTACTTCCCAGTAATTCACGTAAGAATTTGTGTGTGTATGCATGAAGGTTTTTTTAGTCTTCATATTCCACCAATTATTTAAAATTCTAAAACATTTAAATTAATAAATAAATAAATAAATTAATTAATTAAATTAATGCTTTATTCAAAATTCTAAAGCATTATAGACATCAGTATGAATCTTCAGAAGTTCTGCTCGACAACTGTACTTCATATGGTTTGGGAATCATTAGTAAACCATTTTGGGTTCCTCCCTAAATATCCTTGGCTATTCCCAGATGCCAGCAGACAAAAATCATTTACAAATATCATACTATTCTTTGTGTATGTCACTTCCGTCTTTTACTGTCCTGAAATACATCCCACTTTCTTTCCTAGGTGCCAAAATCTTCCAAATAAACATTCTCTCCCTAAAGTTAGCAGCCAGACATCTTTAAGAGCAGCCAAGGGAAAGGCCTTAAAGCTGTCTTCAAAAACATTCAGATGTCTTAAACAAGTTCCAGTCGGGCCTGCCATTTGTCCCTTTTCCCCCCTATCCAAGGCAACAGCCAGAAACCTCACTTAATCTCTTTACGTACTATTTACACTTTAGTGAAATTATCTTCTGGCTCTTGATTTGATGGAAAAAGTTGGTATAGTGGGTTTACAGAAAGATAAAAAAAAAAATGTACTTAGTAGTTATAGTGCTTCGACAGACTGCAATTGCTGTGGGTAAGACTACAAAAATTCCAAAGGGAAAGTAGCCCTTCAGTTGATGGCCCATCTAAAATGATGCCCAACTTTAAAAAACTGTCATGTACTACTGCTATTTAAGCTCCTGTACTTCTATTTGAACAGAAAAGATAGGTTATGTGAAGAATACATTTAAAGTGGGAGAATGTGTTTTCAAAATGAAGTGCTCTGGATTTGTTAATTACTTGCCTTGAAACTTGTTAGTGTTGAAGAGTAGTGGGTAGAAATATATACATTTATTATCTTCTCTGAATTAGCACTTTGATACCTTTCATTCACCTGAAGATGACCTCCAACTGATTATTTCCAGATCTCACTAATCATCTGACCTCTGCAATTTTAGTTCTAACTGCATCATAGAATTACGATTCTGTATGTTGCACAGAGGCTGTTGAACAGAAAAATCTCCTTGACTGCTTTAAAAAAAAAAAGTGAATTATTACCGCTTTCTTTAAAAAGTAAGTTAATGAATGAAGTTGACCCCAACAGAACATAATACATACTTCATCTTGTTTTGGATATTTAACTTTGTTTTAAAACTTAAGTTCAATAGCTTCATGTTTGTCTGTAGTATACAGTTCCATTCGTTTTAACAAATGTATCCAGTAACCAGCAGCACAATTAGGATAGCAAAACACTTCCCTTACTTAAAAGAAATTCCTCACCCTGTCCCTTTTTAGTCATGCACCTCTTCACCCCTTGGCAACAACAGATTTGTGTGCCTAAAGTTTCGGCTTTTTAACAATGTCATGTAAATGGAATCAAACAATATGTAACCTTTTGAGTCTCTCTTCTTTCACTTCGCATAATGCATTTGAGAGTAATTTGTCTTGCTGATTATATTAAGTTTTCATTGCTGAGCAATACTGTTTTGGTGGATGTACGATGTTTGCATGAACCTGTAGGAGTATATTTGGTTTGTTTAAAGATTTTGCTGATAACAAGCAATGCTGTCACAAATGTTCCTATACAGGTTCCTTTTTTTTTTTTTTTTTTAAGATGCTCTTTTTTTTTTTTTTTTTAATGTTTATTTATTTATTTTTGAGAGAGAGAAGTAGAGAGCAAGCAGGGTGGGGCAGAGAGAGAGGCAGTCTCCACGCCATCAGTGCAGAGCCCAATGCGGGGCTTGATCCCATGAACCATGAGATCATGACCTGAACCAAAACCAAGAGTTGGATGCTTAACTGACTAAGCCACCCAGGCACCCCTCCTGTAAAGGTTCTTATGTGGTGAGATGTTTTAATGTTTTTAGAGTAAATACTTGGGAGTGTGATTGCTGGGTCATATGCAAAGATGACATTTAACTTTATAAGACTTTATAAGGGGAGGGGCAGAGAGAGGGAAAGAGACTCCCAAGCAGGCTCTGCACTGTCCCTGAAGAGCCTGATGCAGGGCTTGAACTCATGAACTGTGAGATCATGACCTGAGTTGAAATCGAGAGTGAGATGCTTAACCAGGCTCCCCGACTTTTTTTTAAAACTGTTTTTCAGAGTAGGTCTACCACTTAGCGTTACTACCAGAAGTGTGTGATTTCCAGTTGCTTCACTCACGCTGGCCATTTGCTTTATTTTTATTCCAACCTCTGCAATAGATGTGTAAAGGCATCTTATGTGTGTTTAGTTGATGTTTCCCCAGTGGCTAATGATACTGAACATCTTTTTATGTCCTTATTTCCTATCCATATATCTTCTTTGCTGAATGGTGTGTTCAAATCTTTTGCCCACCTTTCGTGGTCTTGGTATTTGTGTCTTGAGTGTTCTTTATATGTTCTTCATTAAAGTCCTTTGTCTCATATGTGATTTACAGTTGTTTGTATCCCAGTCTGTATGTGTCTTTTTATTCTTACAGTGACATCTTTTACAGAACAAATATACTGATTTTTATGAAATCTGAATGTATTATTTGTTTTTTCTTTTATGGAGTGTTTTAGATAAATCCTTGTTTAATCCACGCTCACAAAGATTTTCTTTTATATTTTCTTCTAAAAATTACATGGTTTGGGGTTTTACATTTAGATATATGAACCATTTTGAATAATTTTTATTTAAGACATGAAGTATCGGTTTGTTTTTAACAGGTAACAAATTCTACCATTATTTGTTGAAAAGATTATCCTTTTGCGGTGGCGCTGCCTCTGTGCTATTTTCACATATAAACTGACAATAGTCATGTAGGTATTTCTGAACTAATAATATGCTGTCTTGATTACTGTGGCTTTATAGTAAGTCTTAAAATCTTGTTCATACAAGATTCCCAGCTTTATCCCTCATTTTCAAAGTTATTCTGAATACTCTATTTCCTTTCATTTGTTGTATAAATTTAAAATGAGCTTGTCAGTATCTATAAAAATTCATGCTTGAGTTTTGCTTTCTGTAGATCAATTTGAGGAGATTTGATATCTTAACAACATTTATTCCAATCCATGAACATAGTTTATCTATACATATACTTAGGACTTAAAAATCACTTTTTTTTAATTAGTGGCTTGTAGTTTTCAGCATACAGATCATTTGAAGTTATTCCTAAGAATTTCATTTCTCTTGGTGGGAGAGGAGTGGTTAGGAGAGCTATAGCGAGTAGTACTTTTTTAAAAAAATGTTTTCTACAGTCATTCTCTGTTATTACATAGAAATATCATTGATATTTTATATATTCACTTTGTGTCTTGTGATATTACTAAACTCACTAATTAATTTTAGGATCTCTTTTATACATTCTTTGAGATTTTCTACAAAGACAAAGCATGTTTTATGCAAATAAAATGTTATTTTTTTTCTGTCATCTTTCCATATTTTATTGCTTTTTCTTTCCTTGCTGCATTGACTAGGACTTTCAGTACACTGTTAGAAAAAAGTTGTCAGTGGGGCGCCTGGGTGGCTCAGTGAGTTAAGCTTCTGACTTCAGCTTAGGTCATGATCTCACAGTTTGTGCTTTGAGCCCCGCATCGGGCTTTGTGCTGACAACTCAGAGCCTGGAGCCTGCTTCAGATGCTGTGTCTCCCTCGCTCTCTCTGCCCCTCACCCACTCATGCTCTGTCTCTCTGTCTTCAAGAATGAATAAACCTTAAGAAAAATTAGAAAAAGAAAAAAGTTGTCAGCAACGATATCCTTTGACTTACTTACAGCCTTAGGTGAAGGGACTCAAAAATCGATTATTAAATATGATGTTAGCTGTAGGATTTTCATAGAAGATTTTATCGAGTTGAGGAATGAGAATTATCAATTTATTCTTTTCAAGGAATCAGTTTTGGGTTTCATTGATTATTTTTCTACTCATTTCTTCCTCTTAATTTTATTGTTTCAGTTTTTTACTATTTACTTTCTCTTTCCTTTCGGTTAGTTCACTTCTTTTTTTGAAGTGGAAGCTTAGATGGTTAACTTAAGACCATTCTTTTCTAATAAAAGGATTACTGCTATAGATTTAACTCTTGTCAGTCTTAGCTGTGTTTCAAAAATTTTGGTGTGTTACATTTTCATTTTTTTTTTTTTTAGTTCAAAATACTTTCTGATCCTTGTAAGACTTCTTTTTTGATTCATTCCATATTTGTAAATATGTTGTTTCATTCCATATTTATAAATATGGGGGATTTTCAGGGTATATGTCAGTAGTTCCTTTCTTACATAATTCTGTTAAGGTCATTGAATATACTTTGTATGATTTCAATTTTTTTAAATGGTTAAGGTTTGTTAGGGGACACAGGATATGGTCCATTTATGTGCACTTAAAAGAATGCATATTCTGCTCTTGTTAGGCGGAGTGTTCGGGTTGGTCGAGTTTGTCTTTTCAGGGCTTCTATGTATTCACAGATTCTGTGTTTACTTGTTCTGTCAATCTCTTAGTAACTTTAACATTCCCAGGTGTAATTGTGGATTTGTTTAAGTCTGAATTCAATTCTGTCAATTTCTGCTTCATGGGTTGTGAAGTGCTCACATGTATAGTTTTGTCTTCTTGGTGAATTGAGTTTTACCACTAGGTAATGCTGTTTTTATCCCTGAAAATTTTCCTTAACCTGAAATCTTCGTTAACTTGAAATTAAAATATCATTGCAGCTTTCTTTTGATTGGTCTTTTTTGTTTTTTTCTCTATTACTAGGATATTACTTTTATCTTAGGAATATCATTGTGTTTAAAATTGGTTTCTTGTGTATATTTTAGTTCTTTAATCCAATTTGATTTTTTTCTTTTATTTTTTTGTTCAGATTATTTGCATTTAATGTTATAACTGACATGGGAAAATTTAGGTCTCCCACTTATAATAGTTTTATGTTTGTTCCCTGTCTTTTCAATCTTCTAGCTTCCCTTTCCTTATTTGGATTGTTTGAATATTTGTTAGTACCCCTATTTAATTTTTTATTGGTTTTTAGCTGTCTCTTTAAATATTTTTGACTGGTTGGTTTATCATAACACACATACTCCTAGTCTACTTAGAGTTAATATTTTATCACTTAAAGTGAAATTTAGAAACCTACAACCATGTTGTTTCCGTAAGCCTGTATGTTACAGTTGTCACATGCATTGCATCCACACAAGGAAACCCTTCCAACAATGTTATAATTCTTACTTTATATAGTCTTTCGTACTTGACAAGCTTAAGAAGAGAAAAAATAGTTTGTTATATATACCCAGATATTTACTGATTCTTTTGATGTTCCTTTAGTCCGGAGTTCCAAATTTGCTTCTAGTTTCATTTTTGTTTTGCCTGAAGAACTTACATTAGCATTTCCTTTACAGCAGAAATGCTGGTAATGAATTCTCCTACTTTCACTCATTTGAGAATGTGTTTTCTCTTGCCTTGAATTTTGAATAGTAAAAATACTATTTTGTGTTGTTAGTTATTTTCTTGGAACACTTATAAAATAATGTTGCACTGTCATCTGGCTTCTATGTTTTCTATAGTAAATCTGAACGCATTAAGTTCATTGTTCTCCTACATATAATGTGCCATTTTTTTCTCTGCATGCTTCCAAGACATGTTCTTTTTGTTTTTTTTTTAATTGTATTTTTTAATTTACATCCAAGTTAGTTAGCATATAGTGCAACAGTGATTTCAGGAGTAGATTCCTTAATGCCCCTTACCCATTTAGCCCATCCCCCCTCCAGTAACCCTCTGTTTGTTCTCCATATTTAAGAGTCTCTTATGTTTTGTCCCCCTCCCTGTTTTTATATCATTTTTGCTTCCCTTCCCTTATGTTAACCTGTTCTGTGTCTTAAATCCCTCATATGAATGAAGTCATATAGTATTTGTCTTTCTCTGACTAATTTCGCTTAGCATACTACCCTCCAGTTCCATCCACATAGTTGCGAATGGCGAGATTTAATTCTTTTTGTTTGCCGAGTAATACTCCATTGGGTGTATGTATGTATGTATGTATATATAGTATGTATATATAGTATATATATACTATATATATATAGTGCAATTGCTGGGTTGTAGGGTAGTTCTATTTTGAATTTTTTTGAGGCACCTTCATACTGTTTTCCAGAGTGGCTACAACAGTTTGCGTTCCCACCAGCAGTGCAAAAGAGATCCTCTTTCTCCGCATCCTTGCTAACATCTCTTGTTACCTGAGTTGTTAATGTTAGCCATTCTGACGGGTGTAAGGTGTGGTATCTCATTGTGATTTTGATTTGTATTTCCCTGATGATGAGTGATGTTGAGCATTTTGTCATATGTTGGTTGGCTATCTGGATGTCTTCTTTGCAGAAGTGTCTATTCATGTCTTTTGCCGATTTCTTCACTGGGTTATTTGTTTTTTGGATGTTGAGTTTGATAAATTCCTCATAGATTTTGGATACTAACCTTTTATCTGATATGTCGTTTGCAAATATCTTCTCCCATTCAGTCAGTTGCCTTTTAGTTTTGCTGATTGTTTTCTTCACTGTGCAGAAGTTTTTATTTTGATGAGGCCCCAATAATTCATTTTTGCTTTCGTTTCCCTTGCCTCTGGAGACATGTTGAGTAAGAAGTTGCTGCGGCCAAAGTCAAAGAGGTTTTTGCCTGCTTTCTCCTTGAGGATTTTGATGGCGCTCTGTCTTACGTTTAGGTCTTTTCATCCATTTTGAGTTTATTTTTGTGTATGGTATAAGAAAGTAGTCCAGGTTCATTCTTTTGCATGTTGCTGTCCAGTTTTCCCAGCACCACTTGCTGAAGAGACTGTCTTTATTCCATTGGATATTCTTTCCTGCTTTGTCAAAGATGAGTTGGCCATATGTTTGTGGGTCCATTTCTGGGTTCTCTGTTAAGTTCCAGTGAGCTGAGTGTCTGTTTTTATGCCACCAAAACATTTTCTTAATCTTTAGTTTTCATCTGTGAGATTGGTATGCATCTGCATCTGGCCTTCTTTTTTTTTTTTTTTTTTATCCTTTTTTGGGGTTGGCACTCTTTTTCAATCTGTAAATATATAAATATTTATATTTATATGTGTGTATTTTGGGGATATTTATTGAAGTATAATTAACATATAATGTTATATTAGTTTCAGGTGTACAGTATTATGATTCATCAAATTTATATATTACTTGCTGCTCATCAAGATAATTGTACTCTTAATGCCTTCATCTATATCACGCATCCTCTACCCACCTTCCCTCTGGCAACAAATAGTTTTCTATATTTAAGAGTCTATTTTTTGCTTGCTTGTTTGTTTATTCTTTTTTCCCTTAGTTCATTTGTTTCTTAAATTCCATGTATAAGTATGGTATTTGTTTTTCTTTGATTTATTTTCCTTAGCATTGTACTCTCTAGCTCCATCCCTATCGTTGCATGTGGCAAGATCTCATTCCTTTTAATGGCTAAGTAGTATTCTATTACATACATATACACACACACACACACACACACATGCCACTTGTTTATCCATTCATTTATGGATGGACACTTGAATTGCTTCCATCAGTTGGCTATTGTAGATAATGCTGCAGTAAATATCAGAGTGAACAGATCTTTTCAAATTAGTGTTTATGTTCTTATTTGATAAATACCCCATAGTGAAATTACTAGATCATATGGTAATTCTATTTTTAATATTTTGAGGAACCTCCCTAGTGTTTTTTACAGTGGCTGTGCCAATTTGCATTCCAACTGACAGTGCAGAAGGGTTCCTTTCTCCCCACGCCCTTGCCAACACTTCTCTCTTGTGTTTTTGATTTTAGCTATTCTGACAGATGTGAGGTGATATTTCATTGTGGTTTTGATTTGCATTTCGTGATTAGTCATGTTGAGCGTATTACCATGTATCTGTTGGCTATTTGTATGTCTTTGGTGGAATATGTCTGTTTAGGTACTCTGCCCATTTTTAATTGGATCATTTGTAGGGTTTTTTGGTGGTATTTAAGTTTTTTATATATTTTGGATATTAACCCTTTATTTGATAAATTATTTGCAAATATTTTCTCTAATTTGGTAGATTGCCTTGTTGATAGTTTCCTTCCCTGTGGAAAACTCTTTTTTTTTTTTTTTTTTTTGGTGCAGTCCAATAGTTTAATTTTGCTTTTGTTTCCCTTGGCTGAGGAGTTGTCATATCTAGAAAAGTGTTTATTTGGGTTATATCAAAGAAATGACTGCCTGTGTTTTCTTCTACGAGTTTTATGGTTTCAGGTCTCACATTTGGGTCTCACATTAGTCATTATTTCCTAATTTTTTTTTTCTGCCTTAATCTTTCCTCCTGAAACTTTAAGGATACTCATGTCAGATCTCATACTTAAATTGTTTTACTGATTTCTGAGTTTCTGATGAACTGTTTTAAACAATTTACTCTTTTTCAGATTTGACAATTTTTAATGGTCTGTTTTGACAGTAACTCTTTCTTCTCTACAATCTGTTATTGAGCTCATCCAGCCCAAATTTCAGTATTTTGTTTTTAAATTACAAAATTTCATTTTATTTATTTTTTATAATTTTTAAAGTATGTTTTAAAATTGTGGTAAATATAATACAAAATTTACCATTTAAATCATTTTTTAAAATTTCTTTTAAGTTTATTTATTTTTGAGAGAGACAGAGACAGAGAGAGCGAGTGAGCGAGCATGGGCTGAGGAGGGGCACAGAGAGAGGGAGACACAGAATCTGTTGCAGGCTCCAGGCTGTGAGCTGTCAGCACAGAGCCCGACGTGGGGCTCGAACCCACAAACTGTGAGGTCATGACCTAAGCCAAAGTCGGACACTTAACAGACTGACCCACCCAGGTGCCCCCATTTAAATCCTTTTTAATGTGCAGTTTGGTGACGTAATTACATTCACATTGTTGTCCAACCATACCTGCCATTCATCCAGAGCACATTTTTCATCTTGCAAGACGGAATCTCTGCACCCATTAAATAATAACTCCATGCTCCTCTTGTCCCCAATCCTTGGCAACTACTATTCTGCTTCCCATTTCTATGAATTTGATTATTCTAAATACCTCAGTTTAGTGGGATCATACAGTATCTTTTTTATGACTGACTTATTTCTGTTAGCATGTCTCAAGATTCACCCATGTTGTACTGTATGTTGGAATTCTTTATTTTATTTTATTTTTTCAATATATGAAATTTATTGTCAAATTGGTTTCCATACAACACCCAATTGTCATCCCAAAAGGTGCCCTCCTCAATACCCATCACCCACCCTCCCCTCCCTCCCACCCCCCATCAACCCTCAGTTTGTTCTCAGTTTTTAAGAGTCTCTTATGCTTTGGCTCTCTCCCACTCTAACCTCTTTTTTTTTTTTTTTTTCCTTCCCCTCCCCCATGGGTTTCTGTTAAGTTTCTCAGGATCCACATAAGAGTGGACACATATGGTATCTGTCTTTCTCTGTATGGCTTATTTCACTTAGCATCACACTCTCCAGTGCCATCCACGTTGCTACAAAGGGCCATATTTCATTCTTTCTCATTGCCATGTAGTACTCCATTGTGTATATAAACCACAATTTCTTTATCCATTCATTAGCTGATGGACATTTAGGCTCTTTCCATAATTTGGCTACTTTTGAGAGTGCTGCTATAAACATTGGGGTACAAGTGCCCCTATGCATCAGTACTCCTGTATCCCTTGGGTAAATTCCTAGCAGTGCTATTGCTGGGTCATAGGGTAGGTCTATTTTTAATTTTCTGAGGAACCTTCACACTGTTTTCCAGAGTGGCTGCACCAATTTGCATTCCCACCAACAGTGCAAGAGGGTTCCCGTTTTTCCACATCCTCTCCAGCATCTATAGTCTCCTGATTTGTTCGTTTTGGCCACTCTGACTGGCGTGAGGTGATATTTGAGTGTGGTTTTGATTTGTATTTCCCTGATAAGGAGCGATGTTGAGCATGTTTTCATGTGCCTGTTCACCATCTGGATGTCTTCTTTAGAGAAGTGTCTCTTCATGTTTTCTGCCCATTTCTTCACTGGGTTGTTTGTTTTTCGGGTGTGGAGTTTGGTGAGCTCTTTATACGTTTTGGATACTAGCCCTTTGTCCGATATGTCATTTGCAAATACCTTTTCCCATTCCGTTGGTTGCCTTTAGTTTTGTTGGTTGTTTCCTTTGCTGTGCAGAAGCTTTTTGTCTTCATAAGGTTCCAGTAATTCATTTTTGCTTTTAATTCCCTTGCCTTTGGGGATGTGTCGAGTAAGAGATTGCTACGGTTGAGGTCAGAGAGGTCTTTTCCTGCTTTCTCCTCTAGGGTTTTGATGGTTTCCTGTCTCACATTCAGGTCCTTTATCCATTTTGAGTTTCTTTTTGTGAATGGTGTGAGAAAGTGGTCTAGTTTCAACCTTCTGCATGCTGCTGTCCAGGTCTCCCAGCACCATTTGTTAAAGAGACTGTCTTTTTTCCATTGGATGTTCTTTCCTGCTTTGTCAAAGATGAGTTGGCCATACGTTTGTGGGTCTAATTCTGGGGTTTCTATTCTATTCCATTGGTCTATGTGTCTGTTTTTGTGCCAATACCATACTGTCTTGATGATGACAGCTTTGTAGTAGAGGCTAAAGTCTGGGATTGTGATGCCTCCTGCTTTGGTCTTCTTCTTCAAAATTACTTTGGCTATTCAGGGCCTTTTGTGGTTCCATATGAATTTTAGGATTGCTTGTTCTAGTTTCGAGAAGAATGCTGGTGCAATTTTGATTGGGATTGCATTGAATGTGTAGATAGCTTTGGGTAGTATTGACATTTTAACAATATTTATTCTTCCAATCCATGAGCACGGAATGTTTTTCCATTTCTTTATAACTTCTTCAATTACCTTCATAAGCTTTCTATAGTTTTCAGCATACAGATCTTTTACATCTTTGGTTAGATTTATTCCTAGGTATTTTATGCTTCTTGGTGCAATTGTGAATAAGATCAGTTTCTTTATTTGTCTTTCTGTTGCTTCATTGTTAGTGTATAAGAATGCAACTGATTTCTGTACCTTAATTTTGTATCCTGCAACTTTGCTGAATTCATGTATCAGTTCTAGCAGACTTTTGGTGGAGTCTATCGGATTTTCCATGTATAGTATCATGTCATCTGCAAAAAGTGAAAGCTTGATTTCATCTTTGCCAATTTTGATGCCTTTTATTTCCTTTTGTTGTCTGATTGCTGATGCTAGAACTTCCAACACTGTGTTAAACAACAGTGGTGAGAGTGGGCATCCCTGTCGTGTTCCTGATCTCAGGGAAAAAGCTCTCAGTTTTTCCCCATTGAGGATGATGTTAGCTGTGGGCTTTTCATAAATGGCTTTTATGATCTTTAAGTATGTTCCTTCTATCTCGACTTTCTCAAGGGTTTTTATTAAGAAAGGGTGCTGAATTTTGTCAAAGGCCTTTTCTGCATCGATTGACAGGATCATATGGTTCTTATCTTTTCTTTCATTAATGTGATGTATCACGTTGATCGATTTGCGAATGTTGAACCAGCCCTGCATCCCAGGAATGAATCCCACTTGATCATGGTGAATAATTCTTTTTATATGCTGTTGAATTCGATTTGCTAGTATCTTATTGAGAATTTTTGCATCCATATTCATCAGGGATATTGGCCTGTAGTTCTCTTTTTTTACTGGGTCTCTGTCTGGTTTAGGAATCAAAGTAATACTGGCTTCATAGAATGAGTCTGGAAGTTTTCCTTCCCTTCCTATTTCTTGGAATAGCTTGAGAAGGATAGGTATTATCTCTGCTTTAAACGTCTGGTAGAACTCCCCTCGGAGGCCAACTGGTCCTGGACTCTTATTTGTTGGGAGATTTTTGATAACCGATTCAATTTCTTCACTGGTTATGGGTCTGTTCAAGCTTCCTATTTCCTCCTGATTGAGTTTTGGAAGCGTGTGGGTGTTTAGGAATTTGTCCATTTCTTCCAGGTTGTCCAATTTGTTGGCATATAATGTTTCATAGTATTCCCTGATAACTGTTTGTATCTCTGAGGGATTGGTTGTAATCATTCCATTTTCATTCATGATTTTATCTATTTGGGTCATCTCCCTTTTCTTTTTGAGAAGCCTGGCTAGAGGTTTGTCAATTTTGTTTATTTTTTCAAAAAACCAACTCTTGGTTTCGTTGATCTGCTCTACAGTTTTTTTAGATTCTATATTGTTTATTTCTGCTCTGATCTTTATGATTTCTCTTCTTCTGCTGGGTTTAGGCTGCCTTTGCTGTTCTGCTTCTATTTCCTTTAGGTGTGCTGTTAGATTTTGTATTTGGGATTTTTCTTGTTTCTTGAGATAGGCCTGGATTGCAATGTATTTTCCTCTCAGGACTGCCTTCGCTGCATCCCAAAGCGTTTGGATTGTTGTATTTTCATTTTCGTTTGTTTCCATATATTTTTTAATTTCTTCTCTAATTGCCTGGTTGACCCACTCATTCTTTAGTAGGGTGTTCTTTAACCTCCATGCTTTTGGAGGTTTTCCAGACTTTTTGCTGTGGTTGATTTCAAGCTTCATAGCATTGTGGTCTGAAAGTATGCATGGTATAATTTCAATTCTTGTATACTTATGAAGGGCTGTTTTGTGACCCAGTATGTGATCTATCTTGGAGAATGTTCCATGTACACTCGAGAAGAAAGTATATTCTGTTGCTTTGGGATGCAGAGTTCTAAATATATCTGTCAAGTCCAACTGATCCAATGTATCATTCAGGGCCCTTGTTTCTTTATTGACCGTGTGTCTAGATGATCTATCAATTTCTGTAAGTGGAGTGTTAAAGTCCCCTGCAATTACCACATTCTTATCAATAAGGTTGCTTATGTTTATGAGTAACTGTTTTATATATTTGGGGGCTCCTGTATTCGGCGCATAGACATTTATAATTGTTAGCTCTTCCTGATGGATAGACCCTGTGATTATTATAATGCCCTTCTTCATCTCTTGTTACAGTCTTTAATTTAAAGTCTAGTTTGTCTGATATAAGTATGGCTACTCCAGCTTTCTTTTGGCTTCCAGTAGCATGATAAATAGTTCTCCATCCCCTCACTCTCAATCTAAAGGTGTCCTCAGGTCTAAAATTAGTCTCTTGTAGACAGCAAATAGATGGGTCTTGTTTTTTTTATCCATTCTGATACCCTGTGTCTTTTGGTTGGCGCATTTAATCCATTTACATTCAGTGTTATTATAGAAAGATACAGGTTTAGAGTCATTGTGATGTCTGTATGTTTTATGCTTGTAGCGATGTCTCTGATACTTTGTCTCACAGGATCCCCCTTAGGATCTCTTGTAGGGCTGGTTTAGTGGTGGCGAATTCTTTCAGTTTTTGTGTGTTTGGGAAGACCTTTATCTCTCCTTCTATTCTAAATGACAGACTTGCTGGATAAAGGATTCTCGGCTGCATATTTTTCCTGTTCAACACATTGAAGATCTTGTGCCAATCCTTTCTGGCCTGCCAAGTTTCAAAAGAGAGATCAGTCACGAGTCTTATAGGTCTCCCTTTATATGTTAGGGCACATTTTTCCCTAGCTGCTTTCAGAATTTTCTCTTTATCCTTGTATTTTGCCAGTTTCACTATGATATGTCATGCAGAAGATCGATTCAAGTTACGTCTGAAGGGAGTACTCTGTGCCTCTTGGATTTCAATGCCTTTTTCCTTCCCCAGTTCAGGGAAGTTCTCAGCTATTATTTCTTCAAGTACCCCTTCAGCACCTTTCCCTCTCTCTTCCTCCTCTGGGATACCAATTATGCGTAGATTATTTCTTTTTAGTGTATCACTTAGTTCTCTAATTTTCCCCTCATACTCCTGGATTTTTTTATGTCTTTTTCTCAGCTTCCTCTTTTTCCATAATTTTATCTTCTAGTTCACCTATTCTTTCCTCTGCCTCTTCAATCCGAGCCGTGTTCGTTTCCATTTTATTTTGCATCTCGTTTAAAGTGTTTTTCAGCTCCTCCTGACTGTTCCTTAGTCCCTTGATCTCTGTAGCAATAGATTCTCTGCTGTCCTCTACACTGTTTTCAAGACCAGTGATTAATTTTATGACTATTATTCTAAATTCACTTTCTGTTATATTATTTAAATCCTTTTTGATCAGTTCATTAGCTGTTGTTATTTCCTGGAGATTCTTTTGAGGGGAATTCTTTCGTTTGGTCATTTTGGATAGTCTCTGGAGTGGTGGCGGACCTGCAGGGCACTTCCCCTGTGCTGTGGTGTATAAATGGAGTTGGTGGGTGGGGCCGCAGTGCGACCTGATGTCTGCCCCCAGCCCTCCGCTGGGGCCACAGTCAGACTGGTGTGTGCCTTCTCTTCCCCTCTCCTAGGGGTGGGATTCACTGTGGGGTGGCGTGGCCCGTCTGGGCTACTTGCACACTGCCAGGCTTGTGGTGCTGGGGATCTGGCATATTAGCTGGGGTGGGTAGGCAAGGTGCACGGGGGCAGGAGGGGGAGGCTTAGTAGCTAGCTTCTCCTTCAGTGATCCACTTCAGGAGGGGCCCTGTGGCAGCAGGAGGGAGTCAGACCCGCTGCTGGAGGGGTGGCTCCGCAGAAGCACTGCGTTGGGTGTTTGCATGGAGCAAGCAAGTTCCCTGGCGGGGACTGGTTGCCTTTGCGATTTCGGCTGGGGGATGGGTGAGGTAGATGGCGCTGGCTAGTGCCTTTGTTCCCCAACAAACTGAGCTCTGTCGTCCCGGGGCTCAGCATCTCTCCCTCCATTTGTCCTCCAGCCTTCCCGCTTTCCGAGCAGAGCTGTTAACTTATGACCTCCCACATGCTAAGTTCTGCTTGCTGTGGGAACACACTCCGTCCGGCCCCTCCGCTTTTGCCAGCCAGACTCTGGGGCTCTGCTTGGCCGGCAGGCTGCCCCTCTGCCCCGGCTCCCTCCCGCCAGTCCGTGGAGCGTGCACCGCCTCGCCGCTCTTCCTACCCTCTTCCGTGGGCCTCACGTCTGCGCTTGGCTCCAGAGACTCCGTTCTGCTAATCCTCTGGTGGTTTTCTGGGTTATTTAGGCAGGTGTAGGTGGAATCTAAGTGATCAGCAGGACGCGCGGTGAGCCCAGCGTCCTCCTACGCCGCCATCTTCCGAGAACTCTGGAATTCTTTATTTTTAAAGGCTGTTTAAAAATCCACTGTGTGAAAAAAAAAAAAAATCCACTGTGTGTATATGCGATGTTTTATCTATCCATTCATTCATTGATGGACATTGGCTTGCTTCTACCTTTTGGCTGTTGTGAATAATGCTACTGTGAACATTGTCACATAAGTACCTCTTTAAGACTTTGGTTTCATTTTTTGGGCATATACCCAGAATTAACATTGGTGGATCATATGTTTAATTATATGTTTAATTTTTTGGCAAACTGACACACTATTTTTCCCTAACAGCTGCAGCACTTTGCATTTCCACCAACAGTGCACAGGTGTTCCAATTTCTCTACATTTTTGCCTACACTTGTTTTTTTTGTTGTTGTTATTTATTGATATTTTTTAATTAGATTGGTTGCAATTTATATATATTTTTGCCAAGACTACCCTAAGAGCTTTTGTTTTCATTTCATGGGGCATGGTTATTGCATCCGTTTAAAAGTCTGATAATTTCTTCCCCGGGTGATTTTGTGGGTGGTGTCTTTTGGTTATCTTTTTACCTTGAGAATTGAGATTTTTCCAGTTCTTTGTGCCCTGAGTAAAATTTTTATTCTGTGCATTTTGAATATTGCATTATGAAATTAGATATTCTGTTGAAATCCCATCAATAATGTTGATTTATTTTGTTTTAATATTCAACTCACCTAATTATTTTCAGATTACACATTCTCTTCTGCCTCTTGAGTGCTGTGGTTTCAATTTTCAGTTTAATTTTTCAAACCTAATGTTATCAGGTCATCCCACATGATCCCAACCATGGCCAAGTCTGGGAGTTGGGTAATGTTCTGTGTAATAAATAGTTCAGTTTTCAAATACTTTGCAATATTGCTCTGATTCAGTCCAAACACATGCAGTTCAGAATTTACTAGGAATTCATGCATTGATTTAGGGGGTCTTGTTTTTCACCCCATCATATCCTTTCTTCCTCTGTACTCCTTTGGATAAAAGAAAGTCATTATGAAAAACATGAGATTTGTATATATTATGAAACAAATTCCTGATGATACATCTGTTAAATAAAGCCTACATAATAATTTTGTCTCAGAATTTTAAGGTAAAAAATATTCTTCCCCACAAATTGGTGAGTTCATGTTTCCAGTAATTAAAGTAATGGAAAAATTTTAAACTGCCTGTATTAAAGCAGAATCTGGTTTTGTACTAAATTTTAGATATGAGACAGAGTGTTGATTTGGACGGTGTTAGGTTCAGAGGCGTTGTGATTGATAAAAAAAACGTCAACAACTTTAAGTCCAGAATGACTCATAGTTACGGGAAAAACAATTTCTTCTAGTAGTTCAACTGGCATTCCATCTTTTCTATCTGATATTTTATTATTTTAATTGTTACTTTTGCATTTTCCCATTGTTTGAGGTTATTGTATAACTCAGTTGCATCAGGATGGTGTTTTCAGGCTACCACTTAAATTTACTAGAAGCATATTTTCAGTGTTCCATTCAGTGAACCTGCACTTAAGTATTTAAGCCATTGTCAAGGTTGTTGTTGCTATTTCAGAGGTGTATGTTCAGTTCATCTGATTTTTCATTTTCACCATTAAAAAACTTTCTACCTCAGATGTATGTGGATTAGAATACCTGTGTAACACATAGACTTCCTGAGCCACAGTATCTCCATTCAATGAAACCCCATTAATTTTGTCTTTCCTTATGTACAAAAAGCAAAAAAAAAATAAAAATTGTTTTATATAACCTAAACCTCATGAAGCTAAAAATAGAGGTGGGTTAAATATGTAATTGAATAAACGAATATTCAAGCTGGCTGTTAGGACAAAGTCAATGGAGTCACCAAAGATAATAAGACAGTCCTCAGTCTACCCTTTGTTGGATGTAACTGTTGGGTGTAACTGATGTTTTGCTTCACTTTTTTTTTTTTTTTAAGTTTATTTATTTATTTTGAGAGAGAGAGCTTGAGCAGAGGAGGGGCAGAGAGGGAGCGAGAGAGAGAATCCCAAGCAGGCTCTGCCCTGACAGAGCAGAGCCTGATGAGGCACTCGGACCCATGAGCTGTGAAATCATGGTCTGAGCTGAAACCAAGAGTGTGACACTTAACTAACTGAGTCCCTCAGGCACCCCTTTCTTCACTTTTTATATATTTTCCATGTTCCACTAATGAGCAACTGTTTTCAAATCCTTATTATCATTACAGAGTTCCATTTTATGATTGATCTGATTTTATCCTTGTTCATAATTTTATTGAGGTGTCTGTTGTCTTCTTTATTTGCAGAGATTGCTTATGTATTTGTTCTTTGTTGTTTTTCGGACATTGCAAGTCTCTTTTCTCTAAATGTTTCTATGCTACCCTTCGTTGAATATAAATCTTAATATTTATGTAGTAAGTTAATCAGTTTTCAACCTTGTAATTTATGGTTTAAAGGGAATTTTGTTAGGATTATTGAGGTATAATTTGCATTCAATATTATACATTTTAAAATTTACAGTTTATTGAGATTCAACAAATGTATATAATTGTGCAATTGCCATCCAAATTAGGATATCAAATGTTTCTATCACCCCAGAAACTTTTCTTGTATTTCTTTGCATTCCTTATGCCCCCTCACCTCTAATCCATGGCAACTACTGATCTATTACCTTCTGACTCAGTATTTTTGCCTTTTCTAGACTCTTTTGTAAATAGACACATAAAGTATATAGGTTTTTGTTTTTTGGGAGTTTTGTTTTTTAATGGTTTTTCATTTTATTTTTGAGAAAGAGACAGCACATAAGCAGGGGAGAGGCAGAGAGAGAGGGAGAGAGAGGGAGGGAGGCAGGTTCAGAAGCAGGCTCGAAGCTCTGAGCTGTCAACACGGAGCCCAAAGTGTGGCGCGAACCCATTAACTGTGAGATCTTGACCTGAGGCGAAGTCGGATGCTCAACTGACTGAGCCACTCAGGCACCCCTACTTTTTTGGAGTTTTAAAGAAGTCTTTCCTCACCCTTATGTAGTAAAGGTTATATATTCTCCTACATTATTTTTTATTAACTTACTGATTTACTTTCCATCCTTAGAAATTTAATCTGTCAGGACTCTAACTTTCATGTTAAGACTTGAATTTTTTTCTCAATATAACGATCAACTTGTTTCAGTGTCAGCTACTATTGAGTATTCCTAAAGAAATGCAGCTGGAATTTTTATTGAGACTTCACTGAATATATAGTTTAACTTGGAATGCGTGGCTATATTAAATCATCTCCTCCAATAACAGGAAAGAGCTCTTCATTCAGTCCTTTATGCCTTTTAAAAGGCCTTTAATGTTTGTTTGTTTGTTTCCCTATAGGGATCTTTATTTTATTTTATTTTTATTTGTTTTTCTATAGCAATCTTTAAATAGTTTGTTAGCAAATTCCTTCATACTGAGTAGTTTTTCTTAGTATTGGCTTCCTGTATTCAATACGTATTAGAGGCAAATTAAAGGAGTGCTCTTGATTCTTATAAATCAGTCTTATATCTGGTCTTAGTGCTAAACTTTCTGATTACTTTTAAGAGTTTATATGTTGATTTTATTAGTTTTTGTAAGCAGATCATGTAGTCTTCAAATATTACCATTCTCATTCTTCCTTTAAGGCTATTACATATGTTATTTCTTCTTTCCTGAAAGCATTAATCACAACTTGCTCAATTACATTAACTGTAGTTATGAGAATAGAAATACCTTATTTTCTATCATTAAAAGAATGCTTCAGACATCCATTAAATATAATGATTATCCTTGGTTACTTCACAAATATTTGACAGTGGGAAAGTTTTTCTTAGAACACCAATTTATGTTTTCCACAGAAGATTTAGATGCAAGGGCAGAACAATGATTTTTCTCCCAGCCTGCCTTGAAATCATCTGAGGAAGCCTAGTTACTTATTTCTGTTTAGGTTATACTCCCTGAGCTTTTCACTGGATTGGTCTGGGATAGGAATTAGGCCTCTGTAAGCTTCCCAGGTGATTCCTTTTTTTTTTTTTTTTTTTTGAGAGAGAGAGAGAGAGCACAGGGCAGAGAGAGGAAACACAGAATCCCAACCAGGCTCCTTACTACCACCTCAGAGCCCAAAGTGGGGCTTGAACCCAAGAATGGCAAGATCATGACCTGAGTGGAAGTCAAGTGTCACATACTTAACCAACTGAGCTACCCAGGAGACTTCCATGTGATACTGTCTTTGCAACTAGTTTGAGAATCATTGGAGTGGCCCATTGAACTAACAGATCTCTAAAAAATGTTTATCTAAACTAGTTGAAAATTCTAAATATTGACTCCATAATTTAAAACATATTGACAAAACTCTAGAATATTATGGATTTCTTTGGTTAAAAACAAAAATACATCAGTGTTTTATTCATGGATATCATGAATTTTAGTATGTTAGAAGGTAGTTTTAGTTGTGGAGAAAAGTGTTCCTATTCTGTGTTGTAACTGCTGACTTTCTGATACTTAAATTATTTTTGATCAAAAGGTCTTCTACCCACCCCAGGATCCCTCATGTCTTACTTAAAAGTTTGCAAAATGAATATGGATTAAGATTAACATGGTAAGTATCTTTTATCCAATACTTGCACACCTATTCTAGACCTGTATGATGGTCATGTAGGATAGATAATATGCTCCACAGTTTTAAATATTTATAATCACATGTATAATTCATAAAAGAAAAGCTATTTAGTAGTCTTCATTTTTCTGCATTATCAGAATGTGAGTTGACTCACCATTTACATACTAGCAACCTCCTCTTTAAAAAACCCTTACCTGGAAATGATTCATATATCCACGTGTCATTTTAAAGCTCAAGTTTTTGGCCAGCAAGGCTATCTCTACAGGAAGAGATAGCCTTCCATTTGCCTGTGTTATGGGACAAACCTGTCTTCAACTGTCTTCCCCTTTTTGTTCCTGACTACCCATTTCTCATGTTGTGTGCCACATTTCTTCTGTTTCCACTGTGTGAGGAAGGAGCTCACCTCGGCAGCTGCCTGGTGACCATTCTTTACCTCTAGCTGCAGCTGCATTTCCAGAACAATGAGTGCCAAGCTCTTTAGGGTCTATTCTGCCTCCTTCTCTTTATATAGTTGCAGAGAAGAGGTTCTTCAATGTCTCTGCTGCCTTACTTATGGTGGAAGAGGAATTGGGTAAGAATCCCTTCTAATTAACAAATTAAAAGTTTGTAACAGGTGGAATAGCAGCCATACTCTGCCAGTTTGGGAGGAAGTTGAAGAAAGCGTATGAGACTAAAATGGCAATTTCAGTAGGTAAGGAAAAAAATTATAGTAGTATCTGTAACATAGTTTATATTTATATTTATATTATTTATATTTATTAGCTACTTAAATATTATTTATTTATATTTATATTTATAATCTATTTAAAGAAACTCCTTGAAAAAATTTTACTGTGATTATCAAGAGGGTTGATGCAAGGAAGAGGCCAATGAGTTAATATACCTGCTAAGAATAGATAATATATCTTATTTGTTTTGGCAAGAGGGAAATACAGAGAACCAAAGCAATTATCTATAAGGGATAATTCATCCTTTGTTCAAAACAGCTTGACATCAAATGTTATTTTTGATTACACTCAAATAGTTGAGGCTGAAGCTTTGAGTTTAAAAATCAGGCAGATACATTTTAAACAAAAATTATATGAAAGAAACAGGTAATATAAAAATACACACAACATATTTCACTGTTTAAGTTTCAGTGTAAATTAGTGTTTTTAATTATAAAAGGCTGTGCAATCAGTTCTGAGTTACAGAAAAAGTAGAAGGAACATTTTAAATGTTTGCTGATACTGTACAGGTGCCTTTTGATATTCAATAATGAGAGATTTTAAGATAATGTCTTTGAGCTAAAAATCTGTTCTGTAAAAATTTTCTAAAGATCTTGGGTTGCGAGATATGTTTTCTGTTTTCTGTTTCTTAGCTGTTTGCTAATTAATTATATACACTTTTAATTGCTTTCTGTTACTGCAAAGGAAATAGGAGAATATGGGTGAATAGCTCTCTCAAAGAAATTATATAAAGAATCAGTTCTATAAATTCACAGAAATAATCATATTCTACTTTATGCTTGTGAATTGTACTTCCATATTGTATTTGGTTATGACAGTTTATATAAATTTATTTAGGGCCTAAACATTCTCTTTAATATATGGACTAATTAGAAATGTTGGCCCCTGGTCACAGAAATTTAGAACTTCCTAAAACTAGTATATTATCGTGTCTACCAAGAAAACCTAAATTATTTTTTTATAATTTAATTATTAGCATTTGTCCTTATTTTATCTTAGTACAGGAGTTTCATTTTTCTGGATCTAAGGAGGGTTTTTTTTTTTTTTCCTATTATCTATGTAGTCAAAAGGACTGTTGGAAATTGCCTCATTTTGCCAATCATTTAGAAGAAGCATTTGAATTTTATAACTTCCTTTCCTGATCTAATTCTTCAGACACACACTAGTGAAATGGTGATGCACCATGAGGCAGAAAGATTTCTGGTTCAGGAGTGGTTATTCCTAGGCAACTGTTTCACATTGTGAGTTAGCTGGACATTAAACATCATTGAATTTGTTTTTCTTTCTTGAATTTTAAAGCCTTACTATTTCTTCCTTAAACTGCCCACATTCTTGTTGTCTAAGTAAGCATGCTTCTCTTTGAATGCTTAGTACACTGTAAAAGGCAGTCATTCTCTCCCTTTATGAGAAATAGTTTACTTAGGTAAATTCACTTTCCTGGCCCTCAATTTTAGATTATGATTAGCAATGTTTAGTTACGTAAATATATTAGACAAAAGGTAGGATTAGAAGTGTACAGTTAAAGCTTGTTTTCTTTCAAAAAACTTTTATTTCTTAGAGAATAGATTGAAGTATTTCTGCTTTATGAGTTCCTGTCCTTCATTTCTTTATTGTTAATGTAATGCAGGTGCTTTTCAATGTGCTCCAGGAGTATTTTTATCCATTTGAATGATATCTTGCCTTTTATATGTTAGGGAATATATAAACCAGGTATTAAAGTGGAAATAAAATAACATTTCCATGGTCTTTTTTTATCTGTATAAGACAGGCATGATGGTACTGTTCTGCCAGCTAAGAAGTAGTACAAAACGTTTCTGGAGTTGGATTTCAATTTTTTAAATCTTAGGTGCCTTAAATTTCCCTAACACAATTTGGCACATATATGAACATTGATTACAAGTCTTCAGCTGTGTGTGGTTGTGATTTTTATTTGAGAAGCCCCCCCCTCAGGGACCATTGGTTTGCCAAGTAATGTCAGCCTAATCTTACTGTAACTGCTTGGGTAGTCATCATTACCTGTTTGTCGAGAAAGTTGATTTTCATTAACAGTTTTGTAAATAAAGTCACATAGGATATATTCCTTTTTTCCCTTTTAGAATGTACTGATTAACCTTAACCTTCAGTCTGACTAAATTGAACTGGCAAATTTATTTGTATAGACTGAGATCTTTTTTTTAGACTTTTAATAAACTATTTCTGAGTCATTGAAGTTCGAACTCTCTTGTGTTAATAATAAGTGTCATCTCTTTTCATTGATGATGTCCGTGTCACTTCTGATTTTGGTGCTGTCAGTCATGTGTGTTTGTGTGTGTTTCATGTCAGTCTTAATAACTTGTAACAGTCTGGATTCCTATTTATGCAGGTTGAATGAGAGTGAAAAAACTGACGTTATGTACGAAAATACTAATGCCTGTCAATATACAATTTTCATGTTGTTGGTCATGGGAATTTATTCCAGCATAGTACCTGTTAATAATGGTTTGTATCCAAGGAAGCATCTCCGATTTACCTTTCATTCCCCATCATAGACTGCGTTTTCTCTGTTCACTTAATTCTAAATAGCTTCACAGTAAGTCATTAAAACTAAGCCATAATATCTATCATGATTCAGGTTGTAAGAAGTATTTATGGCTATCAAAATGAGCAGCTAACTTAGCATTGACTGCAAATCCTCTGTTTTTCCAGTTCACTCAAAGAGGATGTGGACTCATGTTTGAACTGTTTGGCCTGATCTTATTTTACCTATATAAATAACATAATTTTATATTTTACCACTTCAAATTATTGCATGGTGCTTGGTGACTATCATCAAATGCCAAGAAACACATCAAGGAATAAGAAAAATAACTATGATATTTTAAGTACAAATCAAAACAAGATAAAAACAAGATCAAAGAAGAAAAAAGCAAATATTCAATAACGAATATTCACATATTTACACAGTGCACTGAATATACAGTGTGGAATAACACTATGCAATTCATGTTTTCTAGCAGGATACAGTTTACCAGGGAGGATGGTCATTGAATAAATAAAGTGATAGGAGGAAGGGGTAAGAAGGAAAGCTTCTATAAGAATGTTATATTTAAGGATAGAGAGGAAGTAACTAGATAAACAGATGGAAAAGAAATATTGAGGCAAAATGAAGAGCCCGAGGCAAGATATGCATAGTATATTCAAAGAAATCAAAGAAGTCAGTGAAAACAGTATTCTTATACTTATTTTAATTTTTTTGTCAACGTTTTTTATATATTTTTGGGACAGAGAGAGACAGAGCATGAACGGGGGAGGGACAGAGAGAGAGGGAGACACAGAATCGGAAACAGGCTCCAGGCTCCGAGCCATCAGCCCAGAGCCTGACGCGGGGCTCGAACTCACGGACCGCGAGATCGTGACCTGGCTGAAGTCGGACGCTTAACCGACTGCGTCACCCAGGCGCCCCAGTCTTATACTTATTTTAAACAAAGGTGTCAATGGCTCAGAGATGAACTTGCTTATCCCAGTAAGATAGCTAATAAGTAGAAATCTTTCTTTCTTCTTGGAAAATATGGGGCAGAAAATATTTTAATCTCTTAATATATTTGGGATATTGATCACCCTCCATATAGGTAGTATCTGTTAATAGATGTCCAAAATAAATTACAAATTGTATTTCCTGTGCTTACAGAGTGTATCAATTAGATGATGAAATTGAACTGAGTCAATGCGATCACCTAGGAGCAATAAATAGATATCAGTTTGTCTTACGACCTAATGAATTTTCCACGAATTCATAGAAATTGGTGATGACAGTGGTTGGAAAAGATGGAGAAAGCTTTCTTGAAGAGATTATGAGCAATATTAGGGTTGTATTGTTATGTTGAAAAGAAAAGCAAATAGAAAGGAATCAACAAAGATGAAGAGATGGGAAGGAGCGGGACTTAACAGCGTAGAGTGTTGGGTTCATGCCAGTGGAGAGCAGAGACCGAATTAGGCCATGCTCTGAGTCTTGTGAAATAGTGCAAAGAATTTAAAGTTAGCACTGTAGATAGTAAGGAGATACTGGAGGCACTAGAGGCCAGTGCGTTTCTAACTAACTGATAACTAACAAACATTGTGGAAATTCCCTACCTTACGGTGTATTAAAAATAATTTAGGCAATAACAACAGTATTGGAAACATTCATTAAAAAGAACCATTTAAACAGAGAAATATGTATCACTTACATCTCCTTTCTTTTAAGGGTCTGCAAATGAAAACAGGCAAAACTGATATAATTACTAAAACCTACTGAACAGAAACATAGGTTTAATTTTGGATATTTGGATAAATAAGTATAACATTTAAAAAATAGTGAAAGAAGGGGGAGCCATAAAATGTTCTTGTTTAGGTAGAAAGTGATCAAGGGAGTTTTGCAGTTTCTTTTAACTGGGAAAAATTTAATGTGGGATTTTGGAGATTTTTAAATGAAGGAGGAATGATGACAATGTAGATACAACCTCCTGGCCTTGTTCAGTCTGAAGATTTTACAGTATGAAGATAGACTGGCATCTATATCTCTCAGTCTCCAGAAGGCTCTGCCAGTACACCTGGCAGGACCACTATAGAAGTGTTTCTGATCAGGCTCACCCACATGAGCTATGCATTTTTGTGTTTCGGTTCTGTTGATCTTTATAGCAGTCAGACTGGAGTGGGTGGAGAGGAATGAGAGAGAGAGAGGTGGAAGAAAGCAATTTTGGCATTTTCAAAACCTCATCCTAAGTATTTTCTAGGGAAAGGGCTATTTTTGATTTTACATTTACATGTGGGTTCCATCTGACGAAACGAACATAGGAAGTTAGTTAATTGTTGACTTCTCGTGTGTGGTGCTTATATATGTGGATTGCTGCTATAGCACATGCAGTCTGATGTTGCTGTTCGATCACTGGAATATGTTTATGGCATTGATCTGGTTCCTGGAACTGATGATGACTGAACATATTTTAGAAATATGGCTCTTTTTCCCATATGTCATAAATAAAGTATCTGGCTTTAATTTATACAACGAATTTAAACACACTGTGCTCCTCGTACTATTGCTAGTTCATTTGTATAACTCAGATCATTTAATCTCTGAGTGTTTCTCTTTTGTCATGTGTAATCATAAATAAAACTTGCAGGCTTTATTAATTAAAAATATACAGATGGTTGCATTTTTCTGGGAGAGAGGGTTGGGGAAGATGGCTAGAGAAGAATCATGAATCTTAGTTTTAGGTAAGAAAAAAAATGGTGAGAAAATAGACTTATGAAATCGTTCTACAGAAAAGTAGCTTTCAGAGTCTTCTCTATGTTTTCGTTCTATTCTATGTTTTCTATAAGTAAAACTCTGTCACTGTTACAGAAAATCGTTTTTAATATTGACACATTGGAAATGCATTATACATTTCTTAATCACTAAAATATAAGCTCTGTTTAACAGACTGTGCAAAAGTGAGAATTTTTTTTGAGAAAAAGGCTTAAAGTAAAAGTGTTTTTATAAAGCTTTTAGTGCCAAATTAAGGTGAATGTCCCGTCAATAGTATATCCGGTCAGGTGAGTGCTTGCCTACTGGGAAAATAGATCGGATTTAGATCTTAGATCCCTACTCAGTAATTCACTAAGAGCAGGAATAATTAAGTGGAGATTTTAAGGCTGACGTATTCAAATCCTCAAATGATGGGCTCAATCTCTCCATGTACTTATTTGAGAAAAAAGGACTGAAAGCACATAAATGTTTTAATGATTAAGTAAGATAGTGTGCATGAATATATTAACTAAATGAACCACCAGAAAATAAGCATCATGGCAATTCTGTGCCTTTGGGCAGAGCACTTAAACTCTGAACATAATAAATATCATCATTTATAAGATAAAGATAACACACCCTCACAGGACTGCTACAATCAGAATATAGAGATTATAGTACAAAAGCATTTTGGAAATTGTCAAGAGGGAGGAAGCAAAGATGATACCCATGTTTCTGGCTGGACTTCTAGTTTATGATGGGGTCTTTAACTACAAACCTGACATGAGGCAGGAAGCAGATTCGAGGGAACAGGTGATGAGTTCCATTCTGGCCATGATGATTTGGATGCTGAAACAACTTTAGTGCAGCAACCCTCAACTTAAAGTCAAACACAAGGCACAAACTGTCACTGGTTTTGCTGTCAAATGTTCTACCCCTGAGCTATGCCCCCTTGTCACTGGTTTTGTTAAAAATAAAATAAGAATTTTGCCTTTATCATGTGCATACCTGTTATGGGTAAAATGTCATTTTGTCGGCTACTTTGACTAAATCACTTTTTCATATACATAGGTGGTACCTAAAATAGACATTTTTTTTTAAAAAAAGCTTATTTTGAGAAAGAGAGAGAGAGTGCAAGGGTGGGAGGGGCAGAGAGAGAGGGGAGAGAGAGAATTCCAAGCAGGCTCTGTACCATCAGTGTAGAGCCTGATGCTGGGCTCCATCTCATGAACCGTGAGATCAGGACTTGAGCCAAAACTACAAGTCAGACATCTATCTGAGCCACCCACATGCCCCAAGGACATTTTTATCACTACTCTTTCTTCCTGAGTTGGAGCAAATACATATATTCCTTCGTGGATGATCTTTGGGCATTTCTGTGCTGTGATTGGTTAATTGGTATGTGGACTTAATGATACAAACAGCTCTGAGTGAATCACATTCTTAAAAGTGAATATATTTAATCTGCATTTTCATGAAATTTATTTCTTCTAAATAAGTGAGCTGATGTCTAGCATCATAAATTTATAAAATTTTCCAAAGCATTATTTTCACCTTGGAAGAGTCAGAATTAAATTTATATTACATTATGTATTTAAACCATATTTATGTGGATGAAGTCAGAACATAATTCCTGGTAACTTAATCATCTTTAATCTTAATTATGTTTAGGCATGAGTTGTTGAGTTGATTTCACCTGAGGCTCTCTGTTGACCAAAGGCTTTACATATGCAGATCCAACCATAATGCAGGAAAGAAGAAACCTTGACAAGAGATGTCACTTTGTAATTAAGGGGAAGTCCAATGGCAATCAATTGAAGTCTGATTTTGGGAAATTTGAAGACAATAGTAATACCTATGAAGAGGCAGGAAGGAAAGTATGGGCTTGAGAGAGAGTGGTGGGTTTATGATATTTTCATTTTTCTAAGATGGGAAAACATGCTGGTGTTAAGGCCAACATAAGTAGGTGGCAATATGATGAAGAGAGGAGATATTCCATAGCATAAGGATGTTGACGTAGCAGGATAAAGAGCATGCTTAAGCAGCGGGGCTTCAAGGGGTAAGGATGACTGTAATGGAATCCAGGGAGAAAGGATGTTTCCTCTGCAGCTACATTGCAACTTGATCTCAGGTTCATGAAACTCCTGTCTGATAGCTAGCAGTTTCTCTTTGAAAAAGAGAGGCAAATTTTAAGAACGACATGAAACAGTAATATGCACCTGGAAAACATCATACCCCTCAGTACTTGGGTAAATTGTGAGAGTAATAGAGCCAGTACTACTCCATTTAATGGGGGCTACTTATTTAAGAAACTACTAGAAGTCATAGTTTAGCCCTCAAACAGAACTCTGTGGGTCCCAGGGCACAGCAGGCAAGCCTCAGAGAGGTGGTGTTGATGAGCATCCACAGGAGGCAAGGTCGGCTTTACAATAGGTGGCCAAATTACTTAAAGCCATGAAAACACCGCCAGAAATGAGGTCTTTTTAAAAAAATGTTTACTTATTATGGAAACAGAGCACGAGTGTGGGAGGGCAGAGAGAGAGAGAGGGAGACAGAATCCGAAGCAGGCTCCAGGCTCTGAGCTGTCAGCACAGAGCCCGATGCGGAGCTCAAACCCACAAACCGTGAGATCATGAGCTGAGCCAAAGTTGGACACTTAATCGACTGAGCCATGCAGGTGCACCTGTTATGTCTTTCTCATTGAATTTAAAATGCTAGGAAAAAAGCATTCAGAAATTGCTTATCTATCCACCTGTTTATTTGTAATACTAAAAATTCCCTTTTTGAGTACTTATCTACAGAAAATCAATTTATCTTGTAGCCGCCCCCCCCCCACCTCTTTTTAATGAGCAACCTTTGGCCATAAAAATAGAAGAGAAACTTTACCACAGAGTTCATTTCTAAAATGAATTATAAAATATGTATGATTGGTGCAAAACAGAAGTTTTTATTCTGAATGGAGTCGACTTGAAAACTAGCAGAAACTAGACTATAAAGCTTCTTTGGAGTTGTGTCTACCAAGAAGCTGGGATCCCATTAATAATATTTCATGTATAACAAAAGAAACTGGCAGTCTTCTTAGTTTTGTTAATGATTGAGAAGTCATACTCAAACTACAAAAATTTGAAATGTGACCTAACCATTTTTGGAAAACATATGGTTCTTTTTTTGTATCTTTGCATTTCTCTTTCTATAGGGTTTGACGCAGGAAACATTGTCACATCCATTCTACATAAAAGTTTGCTTACCTTTGTCAGCAAATTATTTTTATATGTAGATACAAAGATAACTTTTGTAATATAAAGTTTTATAAAATTTGCTATCCAAAGGCTTTACACTTCAGAAAATGAGTTTCTCATTATAAATATTAATATTGCTAGTTTTAAAAGTTCTATTTTGAGGATTATTTAAATTGGATTAAAATATGTATAGGAATAAAGGAATACTGGTAGTGTTCTTTTTTTTTAATGTTTATTTATTTTTGACAGAGAGAGAGAGACTGAGCATGAGCAGGGGAGGGGCAGAGAGAGAGAGAGACACACACACAGAATCCAAAGCAGACTCTAGTCTCTGAGCTGTTAGCACAGATCCCGACGCGGGGCTTGAACTCACAGACTGAGAGATCCTGACCTGAGCCGAAGTCGGATGCTCAACCAACTGAGCCACCCAGGCGCCCCAAGATTGGTAGTATTCTAATTTCTGATACTGTATGTATCAGAGTAAAGGACTAAGCTGCTTTAACAAAGACATCCCAAAGCAGTGGCTCAAATAAGATACATATTTATTTATGTTTTGGCTAACAATCCAGATATATCATCTAGGTTTTTCAGTAGCTCTGTCTCATGCACGTGGCGCCCCTGCTACTTTTAATGCCTAACTTCCAAAGTCATTGTTTGCCATTGCTCAATAGAAATGGAAAGAAAAGAACATAAGCTTTGGGCCAAAGATTTCCTCTGAAGCAAGTCAAATAAAAGTTGCTCACATCATTCTTGATTGCCCTCCATTAGCAATGAGGCATCAGTCACATGGTCACATATGTAGCAAACGAAGCTAGGAAATATACCTATCCAGCAGCCGTGTCTCAGCCACATTTGACTATTCTGGGCAAGGGAGGATAAAGTCTTTAGTGGACAGCTAACAAGATCTAACACAGGTACAAGTCCAGTAAAGGAGAAATGCACAGTTTTAGGAACATTATTGCACTCGTAGAAATTTTTTGAAAGTGAGGTTTGTGGTTGTCCCATTAATATTATTCCAGATGACTGTGCTATTGTAGATTCAGTCGTAATGCATGAAGTTCATGTAACTGATTTTCTGTAAAACCAACAAACCTTCTTAAAGGAGAGGATAACAATATAGAAGGAAAAAAAAAAGCCATGTTGTAGTTAGATTTTCACGTATACTTGTTTGACCTATACCTGTTTTCCAATTGCTTGAATTATTTTCCCGAATTAACTGTTCATTTCTAAATGTATTCATAAATATGCATTTCCACATATTATGTTTGGTATTGGGTTTCTTCCTGCCTAGAACTTTAGAGTTCAGAAGGGGGAAGTGTATCTGGTGACAATCGTGTGTAATACATGAAATAGAGAGGTGGCAAAGAGGAGGTGTTTCAGAGAAGGACTCAGGGAATAGATGATCCTAATGTGCGGTATGAAGAATGGAATAGACTGTCAACATTTACAAAAAGGAAAATAACAAAGGAGTGACATTAAAGGAAGAAAAAAAATGTATGTTCAAGTACATGGGGTCTGGGGAACGTCAAATTAGGCGATAAAAGTAGAGTGAAGGGCCCAGAAATGGGGCAGAGTATTCAAAAGGACCGTGGATGCCACACTGATATGTCACTGAGACCCATGTGGTGATTCTAAAACCCCTGGTGTGTGTGAATGCATTTCTGGGATTGATGTCACTGTGGAGAAGTTCTTTCAAATGGTATTCTAGAATATTTTCTCTTTTTTCTTAGCTTTTAATCATAAAACATATCACCATAAAAAATAAACCAGCTGATTTATTAAGCTCTAAATATGAAATTCAAATTTCAGGGTATAATAGTATTTTTTAAATCTGTTTTTTGTTATGTAACAGAATAAAAGTTCAGTCTACATTTTAATATGCAATAAGGTTTAAATCTTTTTTCTTAAATAGTAAGTATACAACAATACAATTGTATCCATCCTTTTTCAATGAGAAGAGCACTTTCTTTTTTTACATATAAAATGAGTTTAAAGATTGAGATAACTTTTGTTATACAGTCTCTGCTAATATAATGATCTAAAATGAGCATTCTTTTTTGTCTTCAACCTTACTAAATGATGAAGCATTTCTCATATAACATGTTGAGAAGATTTCAAAACTTCCTAAAACTTTCCAAGGAAGGTTATGGGTAATGGGTAGCTCCTGAAGGTGTTCTAGCCAGACAGTAATGTATTACATTACTTCATGGTAAGATTCCTTTCAAAGCAGCTTACAGGATGTATTGAAATAAAGACAGATAGAAAGAGAAGTGACTACAGAAAAGTAAGGTCAGGTGAGAGGTGAGCCCAGGAAGGGTGGGGAGGAGCTCAGAAGGTGCAGTCAAGAGACTCATTAGGGGCAGAATGGACATCTTAGAGAATGAGAGGGCAAGGTGGGTTGGGGACCCAGAATGGTGCCTGGTTCAATGGTTCAGGCTTGCAGCCAGTGCAGGTGGAAGCCAAGCAGAGGAAGAGGGAACATCTTAAAGGGGAGCTCACACATGTGTTCAGTTTTAGAAATTTAATTAATATTATCTTATTAGTATAATGACAAAGATGTTCATATGACTCAGTTTTATGCTAATGCCGACTTGTAAGCAGAACATATTGTTTCCATGTGAGAACCTTCTCCTAACTCTTAGATGTCCTTCCAAGTACTTCCTCCAATTCTAGTTGCTTATCTTCCTCATGTCTGTGTCTCCCAATCAGAATGACAAGAACACGCTTATGAATTTCACTTCTTGGCTCTCTAGGGAAAACACACACACGCGCGCGCGCACACATACACACACACACACACACACACACACACACACACACACACACACACACCACATTTGTGCTCTGAAAGATTTCCCTGTGCCTCACAAAGCACTAGAAGTATTTCTTCTCTTTCTCTTCCTGTGACTTGCTTTGAAGTCTTTGTTGTCAGGAGAATTAATTTGAGTCTCTCAGAGCATTGGAGCTAGAGTGAAAAAACTTGTCTTTGCTGTTAACTTGTGTTAGGCAGAAGATGTCACTCTTTTGGAGCTTTATTTCGCTATTTCTAAAATTAAAGGATTGGATTAGATAAGAGTTTCTTAACTCTTTTGGCTCTTGACCTCATTTAGGAGATCTATGGGCTCCCTAAAATTACATGGAAAATTGTATGTCTATTTATTGAAGCACTTGTCTACAAGAAGATCCACAGCTCTCATCAGATTGTTAGGGTTCTGGGCCCCCCGAAATAAAAACAAAAAACACTAGTATGATCATTGACATAGCCACTGGATTTGTTGCCATAAAGCTGCTATTTTTTGATGGTAGCAAAAATATTCTGCATGGCATAATAGTTTTCTTAGATGTAGCCCTATTCTAGGAGTTCATTCTTAAGTTATTCTGTTCCTTTTAGTGCCTCTATGATCATCTAAGATGCCACCTTAATCACAGCATCAGGTCTCTGAGGGGGAGGATGGAGTGGGGAAAATCACAGAGGTCAGTGGGGGGAGGATTCTGTGTGGTCAAAACCTCTGCCACCTGATTCTTGAGACTAGGGGCATGTTTAGATTTTCTTCCCTTCACTTATGCAAGCCGCAAGAAAGGATGTGAAACCCTTGGCACTGTTAAAAGAGTTGCCGATGTCTGTCCTGGACAGAAATTGGCTGCAAAGTACAAGCATGAACAAAACTGGCCAAAAGCTTGTCTAACTCAGAGCAGTGACAGTTACAGAGATAAAGTGAGTGAGATAAAGCGAGAATGAGTGTTGACCTTAGAGCTATTTTTAAGTCTGAACGTTGGCCAGTGCTCTAATAAACTAACCCAAACAGACTTTGTAAGTTCCAGATAGCATAATTATATAGTGATGACTTTTTGTTTCTCCATAACTCCATAAGAAAATACAGAGTTTAGCTTCATTTCTGTTTGCTTAATTTATAAACAATGGTTTAGTCTTCTAAGAAATTTTCACAGGCTCTATATTGACCTTAATCATATTTATCTCTGCTGCCCCTTGTCCTTGATTTCCCTTTTTGTCTCTCCCATATCCTAGAGACTATGGATTCTCAAAGTAACTGAGGTTAAATGATCCAGTTTTGTTCATCTGTTCATTTATTAAATTGTGATTTTACCCAATCTATGTGTTTTTACCACACATACTTACTTGTTTATTAAATTGTAATTTTCCTCAACCTGTCATTTTGTTTTTACTGTTTATACCCACTGAGCAACTTGTCACAATGACTCACTGGATTAAATCCAACAATATTTGAACTGGTCTGTAGCCTGTTGAGTGAGTCCAGTGACAACTTGCTTGGAAATTACAGGAATGCTATTTGCAGGAATTTCTGCAGCCCTAAAATGACAGGGCACTTGATAAATGTCGAATATGTATGATCGTGATAGCTGGCCTCTGGTTTGGTATGAGACATCCATAGGCCAGTAGACACAGTGCAGCAATGCATTAGTATTCAAATGCAATAACAGTTTACACATTTTTAAAGTAAGAATCACTGATAAAATATTAACATAGAAAAGCAATGATCAAAAACAACTACATTAAAAAAACTTTTTTTTTTTTTTTGCTCTAAAGTTTTAAGAACAAGAAAATCTCAAATGTTGTCTCCAGTTGTAATCTGGTTGACAAGTCTAAGAAATTAATTTATCAGTGATTAATTAATACTCAGGCACACTTTTTTACTCTTGTGTGGCAAAAGTTTAATCTTGTTACTGTATTTAGACATGATATATATAAGCATTCCTTCCCATTCAACATATAATTTTGGAAACACATAATTCCTAACGGGGAATCAAGTCTGTCAAACTTAACCAGAGCTCGGCAAATGTATTTACATTCGATTCCTGGAAATGAAAACCTTGAGTTCTGTTTTTGTTTGATTCTGGCTCACTGTGTTAAAATTAGGAGGAGGCAGGCCATGGCCCCAGTTAGCATCAAGTCATAGTATTTAATGTGAGATGGAAAGAGCAATTTCAAAGCAACTTAAAATTTTAAAACTTTCGGTTAGCATCAAGTCATAGTATTTAATGTGAGATGGAAAGAGCAATTTCAAAGCAACTTAAAATTTTAAAACTTTCAAGGTGTGACAGGGGTTCAGTCCTAACATTTAGTATCTTCAACATGGTGATTTGTCAGTAGAATCCCTTCTGTGTATTCCCATGAATGGCCATTCGGTGAATCTTTATATAGCCTTCTTAAGAAGACAGGTGTTGGTCTTAATAGTTAAAATGAGTTGTAAAGATTCTAAAGTAAAAAGGAAGTTGCTGATTGTTTCCAAATGAGGGGAAATTATTAAGTAGATTCCCGTTCCCTAAATATTCTGTGGAGATTGTACAGCACAAGGTTTTGATAAACCTGTCATTAAAAAGTCATTTGCTCATTTAAAGTCTTAATTTGAGTGTATGAGTAAAAGGTTTTAAGTAATTATGGCTCAAAAGCACTGTGACTATATGAAATAGCACCAGTTTTTATTGTATGTAGAATGTCCCAATTAGATGAAATGAGCTTCTATTAATACTTGATGTTTCTATTTAAAAAGCTAAATGATTATATGGATGTAGTTAGAACTTTAATTTTTATGAGTCCGTTTGGTGGTATCTTCAAGAACTATTTCAGTGAATAGGATACCACATACTACTTTTTAATAAAAATGTTAAGCTTGAATCCTAAATTTTGAAGAAACCGAGAATACTAGATAAGGGCCTTAATGTTCTCCATACTAAATGCACTGCCTTTATATGACCAGTCACGTCATATTTATTACCACGTAATTAGAAATCACTGGCACTGGCCTGTGAAAGATGCCTGCATGTTTCCTGGACATCCCATATAGAATGCTCTTCTGCATAGGGCATTCAATAACACCACCATAAACTTGGTCTGTCTTTCCATGCTGTGGCAAGATAGAATGCCGATGTTCTAACTTCACTACCTAATAGCTTCTCTGGAAAGCATTTAAAAGTAGAGATTTTTAGCGGTAGATGACAGAAGCTCAAGTGAATGTTAAAAGGTCTAATTGGCTTTATTAATTGATGCATGAATCAACAGCATCCAGTCTAGGAAAGGGTAGCTCCTAGGAATTGTGGAAATGGAAAGATTTTATGGGCAGAATTGGATGGGACAGTTAGCAAAACAAAGATTGTTTCAGGCAAGGTCACCTTCCCTGAGAGGAAGAGAAAAGGGTCTTACTAGGTGGATTGCCTCATCATCCTTTAGGGAACGGAGAGGGCCCCTGTGACAGATTACCTCATTGGTGCTGACCAGAAAAATCCTGACTGACCAGGACTAGTTTCTCAGGGAGGCTGAGATTACAAATAGGTTAGGTATTAAGCCCTGGTTTGGGGACTTGACCTAGCACAGGTGATGCCATTTGAGGCCTGTGTGTTTTTTTAACCCTGGAATTCATCCCAGGTGAATCTGAGTCAACTCAGTTACTTCCACATCGCCAATGGCTTTGTTCGTGGCTACGTGGTGAAACAAACCATATGTAGACCTGACTTTTTTTAAAGCCCATGTTTGTTCTAAAATCAGTTTTGTTGTGCATAGATGAAATTCTGGTTTGTGTTTGCTATGGATTTCTCTTTACTTAGTATCACACTTATAATGATGCTTACAAAATACTGTTTATGATAATAGGCTGCTTAGAGGTTACTTTTCTTTCTTTCTGAAGATAAAGTAAAAAACAAATAAAACAAGACATTTTCAAACTTGGAAATAGTTAACTTTAAAATTAAACTTGAGGCTTTACTGATCCTTAACACGCAATATTCATTTTTCTGGATATAAATTGTTTCAAGCCCAAATGGTGCATTAAGATGTTTCAGAAACTTTACCGAGACGCCTTATTTTTGTTTACCACTTAAAATTGTTTTCTCCTGCATGAACTGAAACCTTGTGGTTATAGTCGTTGCTTATCCACTTGTTTCACTGTAGCATATCAGCTAGGTTTTTATTGTATTTGGCAGACTTGTTTATTTAAGAAAGCCTTAACAAACATTTTTGAAATACTAGTTGGCAAGAAAATTGAGAAAAACAAAACAAAACAACTTGTTCATACACACAGGTTTGCATGATTGCCCTCTCCTGAGGCAACAGTGTCATTACTTTTTACAAAGGGTTAGAAATGAGAGCTGACAGTCATTTGCAGATCAAATCCTACTTCGTTTGGCAAGTAGCCACATTCTCTGCGACACAGTCTGCTTAATCTGGGCCACACGTCTGTTGTCTTCTAATTTAAGTTTTTTTAGATTCAAACACTCTCGAAGAAAGGCCACCCCCTACTATCACGTACATACCAAATTTTTATGCTGTTTTTATATTAATACCATAGAATATTACAGAATACGCCTTCATAAGCTTTACAGAAAGACTTAGAGATTTGCATATGAGATGCGTATCTTGCAGTTGATTTTGAATTCTGTTTACAACTATTTTCTGCCTTTGCTCTCTTCCCTTATGATGGAAAGTGTGATGGGATTAAATTATTGTTAATACAGCTCACCCTTGAACAGCATGGGTTTGAACTGTGTGGATCCACTTACATGCAGATTTTTTCGATAGATACAGTACCATACTGTAAATGTATTTCTTTCTAAAGTTTTCTTAATATTTTTTCTACCTTCCTTTATTGTAAGAATATAGTGTATAATATGACCTACAAAGTATGTGTTAATCGACTGTTAACGTTATAGGTCAGCCTTCTGGTCAACAGTAGGCTATTAAAGTTTTGGGGGAGTCCAAAGTTATGCACAGATTTTCAAGTACATGAGAGTTAAGCGCTCATAACCCCCATATTGTCCAAGGATCAACTGTATAATGATTGCTGCGTATGACTGTCATCACTAATATCATTAGGAAAAACATTATAATAATGCCCCTTGTAGGGGAACTTTTTTGTTTTATAATTTTTGTTAGTATACAGAGATAATTGAAATGAATATTATTTATTTGCAGAATAATAATTACTGTATATTTATCCATTGTGCCCTGGCTTTACTTTATAATCACACTCTAAATATTTTGTATTAGCCAGGAATTCATAAATATTTCATTGTTGATAAAGAGAAAAGAATTACTTTTAATGAAAATGAGAAGTACAGTTTCAGAGTGGAAAACATATCCTTCCCAAGTTTTCTGGAGAATATATTTTGAAGAGAAAAAAGCATGTATGTCCAACTCTGCTGAAAGTGTTGTGTATGTGTGAAGATAACTTCAAAGGAGTTATATAAGAAATTGCACTGGGGGAGATGCAATGTGTGTATAAATAAGTGCCACATTCGATAGTGCAAGTAGCAGGTGGAATAGATAGTTTAAGGGCTAGAAGAGACAGATCATTCTGCTCAAGGGGATTGAGAAATGCTTTATGGAATAGATATCAATATCAAATGCCTAACATTGAAAAATCTAAGGGGTGCCTGGATAGCTCAGCCGCTTGAGATTTGGACTTTGGCTCAGGTCTTGATCTTGTGGATCACATGTTCAAGCCCCACGTTGGGCTCTGTGCTGACAGCTCAGAGGCTGGAGCCTACTTCAGATTCTGTGTCTCCATCTCTCTCTGCCCCTTCCCTGCTCATGCTCTGTCTCTCTTTCTCTCTCAAATAAAATAAAAACATTAAAAAAAAATCTGAAAGACCACAGTTACAAGAATGAGGGCAGGAACTAAATAATCATTGTGTTAATTAAGGGTATGACAAGCCTTGCAGATAATTGGCAGTAAATACATAATTGTAGCACAGATTTTACTGTTGGATTTTTAACTAAAGCAAAACTTATACTGAGAGTAATAGATTTTGTTAGACAAGTAATGACAAAAATGGTAGAAAGCTTGAGATACTTGGTACTGTGCCTTCATTTATTCTTTGAACGATACTTTTTGGAACTGTACTATGTGCTGGGATAGGTAAAAGGCACTAAAATAAGGCAGATGTGTTCCGACCCTCAAAGAGCTTAGAGTATAACTGGGTTTAGGTAGGGAAATTCATGTTTTACTGTTTTTGGATGGCAAGTTCTGTTGTTTAATTCTTGAACGTAGATAAGTAAGCAACTACTACGTAAATAGCATCAGTCATATGAAAGCCATGCTTGGCAGAAGACACGCATGCACAGAAGAATGGAAGCATGTGTGGTTACAAAGTTAGGGCATGTTGTAATCACACATACTTACATCATGCTACTGATGGAAGGTTTGATTTAAAAGATGACTCCTTGGAGGTTGATAAGGAGGTGGATGAGAGGCATGTCGCATGCGTCAGATGAGTGCTTTTCCAAAAGCTAGGGGCTTGCCTCTTGATGTGAGAGGTTGAGGCTGTCACTTGTGACATCATCCCAGTTTTATGATTTCAAAAGTGATGAATGTAAAGTTGATTAGGTTCTATTAAAAGTTCAAAAATGATAAGTTATGTATGAGAAACTCTGTTGCTTAAGGCTTTTGTCCTCAATTTTTTAGTATAAAGTATGTGCTATTTTACTTGTTATTTGAGGTGTTTATCTACTAAATATTCTTTAGAGAGGAATGCATTTGATGATAAGCATAGATACTGATCGACAGCATATAAAATATAAGCTTTAGCCAACTTAGTAAGAATAGTGGCACCCCCCCAAAATGCCCATGCCCTACCTCCTGGAACCTGCAAATATGTTACCTTACATGGCAAAAGAAAAGTAAGGTTGCAGATGCAAATAAGGTTGCTAATCAGTTGACTTTAAATAGGCAGATGATCCTGCATCATCTGAGTTGGCCCAATGTATTCACAAGGGTACTTAAAAGTGGAAGACGAAGGCAAAAGGCTCACTGATGTGAAGCGAGAAAGATGTGACCAGCTATTGCTGGCTTTGAAGATGGAAGGAGGCTACAAGCCAAAGAATATGGGTAATTTCTAGAAGATACCTAAGATAATAAATTTATATTGTTCTAAGGTACTGAATTTGTGGTAATTTATTACGGCAACATACAGGAAACTAATACATAAATATTTAATAGTGGTAAGGAACATTTACAGGTTACTGTTAGAAAATGTTTGAAACAAAATATATATTAGTGACAACAAGAAGTTGGAGAATAAAATGTCAAAATTAATAGAATTTAAGAGGTTCCTGGGTGGCTCATTTGGTTAAGTGTTCGACTTTTGATTTTGGCTCAGGTCATGACTTCATGACTTTTGGCTCAGGTCATGATCTCAAGCTCCAAGTTGGACTCTGTGCTGACAGCATGGAGCCTGCTTGGGATTCTTTCTCTTCCTCTCTCTACCCTTTCCCTGCTTGCTCGTTCTCTCTTTCTCTCTCTCTCTCTCTAAATAAATAAAAATTAATTAAAATATATTAGAATTTAATATCATAGTTTAAAATCATGATTTGTTTAGAATAAGTGTGAGCCTTAGAGTACTTTTTTTTTTTTTTTTAATATTTGCTGGTGAAGCAACAATTTGAATCTAACCACATGAAGCTCATTGGCATGATTTAGGGATTTTTAAAAGGGGATGTACGTACTTTTAAATATAATGCAGAATTATAAATATGCTGGCACCCATATTATTTGGATATTGACAGTATAATAAAGTACCTCAAATCTGAGGAATCATGTTTTATATGTCATGACATTGGTGAAAAGATTTTCTTAATCCTTATTTTCTTAAAGTTTCTAATATTCATAATGAAGTATGTGTATCTTTGTGTACATGTACATGTCTGTGTGTGGGGATGTGTGCTTTAACAAAATAAGAATCATTTTCTCTGGGTTACAAATGGTACCATAATGAGCTTTCCCAGGAAAAGTTTTGGTATTGGGGCCAGGTCTCCTGTATAAGGGATTGAATACAGGACCATATATGTTTCTGCAACTTAAAATGAACCATGTGCAAAATACATTTGGACTCTTAAAGCAAATGTGCAGTTAGTAATTTCTCAAGAATTTTAAAGAGCCCCTCATGAAGGTTGTCAGTGAAGAGCTAGCAGCTGATTGTCCTTTCAGAAATATTACTTATCTTTGAAAAACTTCTTTTTGCCTTGGTTTTCCAGCCATCAGTCTCTCCCAAGAGAACTTTGAACTTAGGTATCACAGAAAGTTCCAGGGATATCAAACACTTCACTTGGTACGTGCTTCCATAACACCGAGGGCCTTCCCTTTGAGGCTTAAGTTATAAAGCGTGTTTCCAAAAGCTTAAATCTTTCAAAGTTAGCCAGTAAACTGCACTGTGGCTGTTGTATACAGTGGAATAGAATATCTTATTTGGAAGAGACATTAGTTTCTCCCACTTACAGGTTGATACTCTTCCTGAGATCAGAAATTTTGTGTCCGTTAATAAAACAATATTGCTGGACTGAGATTTAGTACATGTAAAGATAAATCTCACTACTTGCTGCTTGCTTTATCTCTTTGAATTTAAATTTCCTTTTCTCTTTGGACCCTTTTGTGGCCTACTTTCTGGTTGTGAGGCTCAAATGACATAATATATTAGAGACTCATGTGAAATAATCTAAGGCATGGGTTTTCAGTATTTTCTCCTCTGCAACCTCCCCCCCCCCCGCCCCCAACGCCAAAGTTAATGACTGCATGGTGAAATTTATTGGCAAAATTATGTTACTGTATAATACTCATGGAAACTGATGATTTATATTGACTTATAAGATGCTCTCAGTAGTCAGGCAGCAAAGAAGCCAGTTTAACCCAGCAGTTTCCACACTTAGCAGACTCTGATACCCTTTTGTCACAGAACATACAGTACATGTTGTTTAACGTTGTTTGGAAACTGCCTTCATGCAGAAACTTACATGTAAGGAAACTAAGGGCTCAGGAGTTTATGGTTGGAACATGGCAGTGGAGGGAGGTACTGCACCTTTACAATCAATTGAAATTCCTTTATTTTCTTCTTCATTTTGCAGGTAGAGAACCACAGAGGTTTATAAAGGTTTCTATGGGACTAGGGGTTTCAGAAATAATTCTTAGTATCTTTAATTGCATAACTTTAAAAAATTTACTTATTGTTAGTACTATTATCGTCGTCATTATATCTCGTTTGATCTTAACTCGCCTCTTTTCAAAGTGTTTGTGGTGACTCTAGTAAAAATTGTGCGTGACATCATTTATTTTATGAATGCATACTAATAATTATATTTAGGTCTAAAATCATGTCATAGTTTTGTGGAAGACTTAGATAAGAAATTGTAAAGTTTACTGTGACCATAAAGCAGCTGCATGAATCAGCTTCCCCTTGGTTGCAAACTTTATCATAGTTGTGTTTTCCAAGGTCCATCAGTTCTATTTAGACAATAGAGGCCAACGTGTTGAAGGCCTGATATTGTGTGCTCCAGTGGTTAACAGTCAGGCTTTATCTCTTTAATTGCCAAGGCATGTCCCTGAGGTAGTGTTTATTCCAATTTTATAGGTAAGGAATCCGAAATGTATTTTCTTGACTCCCCTGTTTGTTAGGAGAGCCATTGTTCTTCTAGTTACTTGAATGCCACCAAGAATCCTAATTATTCCTCCATGTTCTAGAGTCAGTAGCTAAGTGCTCTGAATTCTAGTTCTATATTTCTGGCATTTCCCACTTCCTTTTTTTATTCCTAATGTGACCACTATAATTTAGGTATTCATTGCCTCTTAGGAGTTGCTGGGATAGTTTCATAGGTGGTTCCTCCAGTAATGTCTTTTCTGAAAACTGTCCTACATCCCACAGCTAAAATATCTGACTACATCTGTAGATTCCATTGTTCATACCATTGTTACTGTGTTGGGCTGCTATTAAGAGACAATGGTGAGGGGCACCTGGGTGGCTCAGTCGCTTAAGCGTCTGACTTTGGCTCAGGTCATGATCTCACGGTCCGTGAGTTCGAGCCCCGCATCAGTCTCTGTGCTGACAGCTCAGAGCCTGGAGCCCGTTTGAGATTCTGTGTCTCCCTCTCTCTGCCCCTCCCCTGTTCATGCTCTGTCTCTCTCTGTCTCAAAAAAAAAAAAAAAAAAAAAAAAAACATTAAAAAAATTAAAAAAAAAAGGGACAATGATGATAGGTACATTAGTGCTTTGCACATGACTAAGGAAACCATAGTTTTTCAGTCATTCCTCTGTCAGAGAGAAATAGACTTTATGTAAATATGACTTCAACCAGAATTAAATGTTCATCATTCAAGGATTTCTTTTGGAGGTAAGTTGCACATCCAGTGACCTTATTTGTACTTTTTTCTTCAGTTAGGAACTTGCTTCTGTGAACACTTAACATCCTACTTAACCCCTAGCTTAAATGGATTTCATGCATGTTTCTAGCTTTCTGTGCTACACTTTTCTGGGACTTGTGTTTTTATTGACTTTGTCTCACAATTGTTGCATAAGAGAAGTCTTTAATTCTCTGGATGTCTTTGATAAAATCTTTCCTGAATAATGGAAAGTTTTACCCTCTAAATACCCTGAAGCATGCATTTCAAATCACTTTGGCCTTCAAGTACTTCACTTCCAGAGAAGATTACATATGGGTGAGGTTTTTTGTTTGTGTTTTCATTTCTAAGATGGAAATGCAATCATGGTTCTGATGGTCGTGGTGTGGAGTTTGTAAACTGTTTGACATAGATGGCACATGCTGTTCTCGGTGCTTTGTATTTAGTAACTCAGCCAATTAGAACATAAAGAATATCTGATATTCTTCCCAACTTAATTTTTTAACCATGAGGTTCAAGTAGAGTATAAAACTGCCAAGCCTACCTGATGACAAATACTTACTATAGTTTTTCTTGGTCTATTTCAAGCAATTGTTACTCATTTTTAAATCATCTTGGTGGAACCTTACGACAATTCTTGTTTGAGGAGGAAGAAACTAAGTTATAGGTGAACTAGGGTTGAGATTGATTACTCTTTGCTCTGGTGATTTTATAATGCATTAATGTGCTAAAATCGAAAAGTACTTAAAACCTCATTAGAATTTAACACAGGACAGGGTTTTGAATTATGCATTATTCTCAAGAGATTTATTACAGACCTATACTTATAATGTAGGTGGTGCATTTTGAGTAGTTTAGGAAGATAGCCAAAGAAATTTAAAATATAGTGTATGAATATAAATGTGGAAAACTCTTATCACAGAGTACTTTCCTTAAGATACGGGGACTATTTTCGAACAATTGTTTTTCCATGCCTACCTCAAAATCAATAGTTTTATTATAATTTATATTTAAATTACTAGCATATCAATGAATAAAGTCTTTTTTGTACTATATAATTTCTTTAATGCAATATAGAACTTTATTCTTGAAATTAGAAACCCTTTCATAATAAGCATGGTCCTGTATTTAAATTGAGTATGTGCATATTTTGTACTCAGCAGAGGATCCAGGCTTGTCTAAAATTATGCATACAAATGCTTTGGGGTTTTTCTCATCAAGGGATATGAAATGTAGTTAAATAAATAATCTTTCTAGCACTCTGATAATTACTAGCCTGGGAAAGATAAGAATTATAGTGAATGGTTGAATATATGATGCCTTTTTGCTATGCCCTTTAAAATGAAATATTTTAATATTCATATTTACATAGCTCACTTAAATCTCTTATGTTTAATATTTTAGATTTGTTAGTCTTTGTAAGAAAATAAATCAAAATCTCTGTACAGCTTTTTGCTCATTTAGGGTCCATTTTTTTTTACTCATTTACATAAATTAGAGAAGAAAAATATATAAAAGCTGGTTTTTGGTGTTTTGAATAAATTCAAGTGTTGAGTATTGGTTAAATATTTAAGAAATTGTATAATTAAAGCCTCGGTGTCAAAATATTTTATTTTATAAATTATTATACAATATTTTTCTTAAAAAAGAAAAAAGAAGATATAGGGGGTTTGTGGATGCTCATCTCCACCATTCTAACAAAAGTAGCCATGGATAAACTGTAAATGAATGATTGGCCATGTACCAGTGACACATAGTAAAGACCGAAGGAACCTTGATTTGTTGTGAGGGCCATAGTTTGCTGACCCCTGATATGGAAGGAGGAAGGTGAAGCAAAGTGTTTGTTTGTTTGTTTGTTTGTTTTAAGTTTATTTATTTTGAGGGAGGGAAAGGGGCAGAGAGCAAGAGAGAGAGGGAGAGAGAATCCTAAGCAGGCTCCGTGCTGTCAATGCAGAACCCTAGGTGGGGCTCAAACTTACTGATCATTAGATCATGACCTAAGCCTAAGTCTGGTGCTTGACTGACTGAGCCACCCAGGCACACCAACCAAGAGAAAGTTCTTAATATTTGGTCCATTGATCACTTTTAGGCATTAGCATGCAGAATGTTGTGCACTGGTTTCTTTTTCTTGTGAAATGTTTCATGCCTGTCTTCACTGCCTGAGTGATTATGCCCCCCCAAATATTAAAAAGCATTCTATTTATTAAAAATGGCAAAAGTTTATAAATAAATGTGTCCTGGATTATTCAAACAGATCTCTAGGAGATGCTGAGAAATAGTTAAACCTCATCAAAGTTGCCCATCAATTAGAAAGCCAGTTCCTACAAGATTGAGTAAAAAGGATCGTAAAAGGCGATGGTTTTGAAACTATGCTCTACAGAAAAATCCAACAGATTGCTCACGGGCTTCTGTGGGTGATGAGGGAGTCAGAAAGGAAAGTGTCACTGCTGCTCCTGATTCTTCAATGGAGGCAATTCACCTTTGTATTTTATTTCTTTAAGTCTCTGCATATTAATTAATATAAATATAAGAAATGAGATCATACTTCTTGAAAACTAGTTGTGTAATAGTAAGTTAATGAACCATTTACTGTTGTTGTTTTTTCCCTAGCCTGTACAGTATTTCTTTGGATATACTTTATCATGGGCAATAGTTCTACTTGACACTTTTTTTTTTAAACAGAGAATTTAATAATGGCAAAGTAATATCAGTCTTAAATTTAGTCATGTTTGTGGGAAATATGGCTGACCAGACTATGAGTCTGTTAGCCATAATGGTACTTCTTTGTATTTTGTAGCAGGTTTTCTTTCCCTGGAAAAACACTGCACCTATTGAAGGTTAGAATTGTAATTCCAATGTAGAAAATTCTGCCAAGTATCTACTTTGGGAATATTTAAGTAATATTATGAATTCTTAAGCTGTATAGCAGATTTTAGTCTAGGTAACACAAGAGATGCATTTGTACATTCCTTCATTTATTGATTAATTTTTTTTAAGTGCCTACTATATCCTAAGCACCTGGGGTCTGTAGTAAATATAGTCTAGTTGCAAGAGAAAGAAAAAAAGCATTTGATTTTGGTATCACATTTCTCTTTTGAATTAGTATTAATACTATTTACTTGGGGGAAAAGCTCATGATAAATAAAGCAATTTAATTTCTTAAAATGTTATATTTGATGAGGACATTTTTGGATCTGCCATTTAAACTTTAGAAAATTTCTGGTGTGGATAGGGTGGGTTCAGGGGTGGACACATCAGGTTTTGTTGTCTCTGTTTTGGTGATGTAAAAGAAAATGAGAATGAAGAAGCTTAATGATACCCAAGGGCACTGTTCTTACATCAGAGATCTGTTAGACTGCCTGTTTCCTCCTCTCTCTCTTCTTTACCATGCTGCACTCTGCCTCTTCCTCACTTACTACCCCTTAGGGCTTTCTCATGTAAAGTGAGCTACTCACACAGAGAATAAATAGGTCCTTTAAAATGTTTAGTTAATATTTTAACTCATGATTCTTACCGTCTACCATTCACCAAAGTACAGCATAATTTTAAAAAAGAAAATAGATTTTTAAATATTTTCATACTATGTAGACAATTTTATGGAACTAAAAAGTATATTAGGGTCAAGTTCCTTTTTTCTCCTTGTGCTTATGTTTTGGTGCTCAAGTTATAATAAGCTCATACCCCTCATGGCTAAAGCATGAAACACAGGTTAATACCAGTAAATACACACTGAAGGCATAATTTGGATACCCTCTGATCTCTTAAAAGCTCTTGAATGATTCTAAAATATTCTTGGTTAATTGTTTTTGCCAGTACTTCAAATTTAGTTTTTGTATTTCTCAGGGTATACTCAAGGATGGCTTAACTTTTTCCTTTCACCCCAAGATACCATACCATTGCCAATTGTACCCTTGCATAGCCAAATCCTTTTCCTGAGAAATTAGAGATATTTAAGCCGACAGTGATTTGTTCTATCTGGAAAATTATTGTAGGTGGTAAGTAAGCAGCAGACGTCTAGAAATGATGATCTTGTTTTCACATAAATATCTTCAGCTGTAAAGAGTTCAGTTAGAGAAATATATCAGATATATATGTGAATAGTTGACATAGTTTATGTTCTGTTAACCTTGTTTATTTTTACAGCATGTTGGTTTTATTGTTGTCTTAATATTTACGTTATATCTATTTTTGGTCACTTCAAAAATGAATAAAGCTTATGTTGTAAAATATTTTTCCTACATGGTATTTTCCTGAAGTTTTAATAAAGCATCACTAGTTTAATCAGCACTCAGTGCTCATATTTTGTGCAAGATTATAATTGCAAGCATGAATCTTTGATTCTTCATGGTTGTTTGTATATATCATATCATTCAGTATGATAATGAAAAAGCAAAATTCATAACTATCTCTACATCTGGCTCAGAATTTTCATTATTAGGTTTATTCTTATTATTTTTGTGTACAAAATGCTTATAGAAAAAAAAAAGAACCACTAAAGCAGTGGATATTCTAATGAAAAACTGAAGAATAGTGTCAGTGGAAGTTGAAGGAAAAAATAAACCTCTTTTTTGAAATAAGATGATTAAAAATTAAATTTTATGTAGTGTTCTTTTTTTGTTTTTGTTTTTGTTTTTTTCCATATCAGACAGGTAAAGTGCCAAGGTCATAATAATGTTTGAGGGAGGCACATATCACACAAAGGTGTGAACACGTAGTCATGCTTAGGACTACAAAAGGATCTAATATTTGTAATCATATGCTAATAAAAGGAGATTTTCTGTAGCTATCTGTAAACCTCAGTCCTCCTTTGAATATTTAATTTTGAATACCATGTGTCTTCAGTATTGTTACCGTTAAAAAGTATAAAGTTAATACCCATATTTTTTATAAAATAATTCTTAAAGTATAAAAGTATAATTAAGAGCAAAAGTCTTTTCCTCTACCTATTCCCCTCCCCTCCCATACTTAATCACATCAAAAAGGTTAAAGTATAGATCATTAGAGTTGAGTATTTCAGTTTTCCTTTCTGAAGTAGTATCTCAATCTTGTTTTCTATAATACAGTGCTTCAAGAAATTATCTTAAAGAATTCAAATGGTGCAAATTAGCGATCTCAGAGCTCTCAGATGTAGGGAATACTTTTAGAGAGATTAATCTAGACAGAAGTCTTAAGATGTATACATACATACATTAATATATAGGTGGGGCACCTGGGTAGCTCAGTTGGTTAAGCAACCAACTCTTAATTTTGGCTCAGATCATGATGTCACAGAAGGGAGATTGAGCCCACTCTCAGGCTCATGCTGAGTGTGGAGCCTGTTTGAGATTCTCTCTCTCCCTCTTTCTCTCTCACCCACTCTTGTGCATGCTTGCTCTCTCTCTTTCAAAAATAAATAGATATAAGTAATGTGCAGATACACACACACAAACACACACGTGTGTATATGTGTGTCAGAGATACAAGGTACATCACTTCACAGAGTAATTTTATGGAAGAAAGTAGATACCTTTGTTTATTGAGGTGGAATGAGAGGAGGGTAGTGGAAAGACATACCTGATATATATGTATTGGGTATTATATATATGTGTGTGTGTGTGTGTATGTATATGTGTATATATGTGTATATAATATAAACATGTATAATTAATACTTTAATATATGTTTTTGTCTATATACATTAATACAATCCTATAACTTTATATGATATACAGCATTAATAAAATGTATGTTTAATATCTTCTCATTACCCTCATTCTCATTCCATTACAATGGACAATGGATACCTACTTTCTTGTATGAAATCTCTGTGAGGTGCTGATGTTTTATGCATTTGATGCAGTGAAGACACCCTGGAAATAAAATGTTAGTGTCCAATACTAAACTATGAGTTCCTTAAGAATAAAGACCATGTGTTTGTTAGCAATTGTTAGCATTAATTTGTAACCATGTTTCAAGTTTTACGTATTTGAAGTCAGTCTAGTTGGTAATTGGGTCCTTTTTGAACTTCAGAAAGGATGGAGCATATATAGAATCAATGAAATAAAGTTATTTTGGAAATTCAGATGGAACTGGACTTAATACTCAGGACCCTCACTTATTTGCTGTCTAAACTTGGATGAGATACTTAATTTTTTTTTTTTTAGGTTAATTTTCCTCCTCTATAAAGATAAAAGAATATTCATATCATATGGTTATTCAGTGTATTAAATGAGTTTAAAACAGTTGGTAAAAGGCGTGTAAGATATTTTAGTTCGGATCTCTATAGTTAAATATCTTGAAATGATTCCTTTGCTTTTTAAATAAGCTTTCCAATTTATAGTAAAATATTTAATACTTAAATTTTATATGTATGTGGTCAAGGTAAATTATGAATTTTATATGCCGTTTAATGTATTTTTCCATATTAATTGGCTTTAGGTATCACACGGTTGCATTTTTTTTTTATCTAAGAAAATAAAATTGAAAGGTTATTGAGAAGTAGGCCCAAAAATGTGCGAGTTTAGGACACACAAAAGGAGCCAATTGAAAAGAAAGCAGTGTGTTTCTCAGCTTTTGTTCCTGGAAGGAAGATAGGAATACTTCCATCTGCCAGGGACATGGCAGGGATAACGGTCCACAAATGCATTAAAAAGGGTACTGTAAGAGTTTTCATGCTTCAGAGATAAACATATAATTATTACCATATACAAGTTAAAAATAGTATGGAAATAGTTTTTCATGGAAGATTAACAACTGAAGCCAGAAATGTTTCTGGTTGCTCGTATGGAAATTGCTTTGTTAGATGATTGTACTCACTGGGTAAGAAGTAGTTAGTAATTTGTGTGACTTGTTACTGTCAAAATCCTGCATGGAGTGACTCTGATTTTAGATAAAGTTGTATATGCTGGTAGAATTATGATTTCGCTTTTGGCTTTTGAATCACAAGCAGATTTTTAGTAGCAAAGAAAAACCTTCCCTCTGGCCTTGTTTGTTGTCAGAGTGTAATGTTCACGCACGCTTGCATAAGTGTTCATAACAAGCTTGTAGATCCCAAAAGGAGCTGAAGAATAATTTCTGGTGGTCTTTGTGTAATTGCTGCCAGCTGAGGAAGCAAAATTCCAAATCAGTTTGAGTAACTTTCACAAATAACACTTACCATAATTATTAGGTAAAGCTCAATATATAGTTTATATAATAGAGTCTTACCTCACCACAAAGTAGTCAAAGAACAGTCAAGCAGAGGTCTTCACAGAGGTATATTTTAACCTTTTGCTTGACACTCTACTTCTTTAGGTTTATTAAAACCTTCTGGCTGTGCGTTTGAAATTGTGCCCGTTTAAAACATCCTTGTATGAATTTTCTGTTTTGCTGTGAGCATTTCCAAGAGCACCTCACAATAACGCTAAGAAGGTGATCCTCAAAAGGCAGAAAATGCTACATCTTTGCTTAGGTATATTGGAATAAAGTGGTTTTGAGATCTTGGCCAAGGACAGTTAGTGTTATTTATTTACTTTTCAAATAGTGTGTTCAACTTTGGGAGAAATAAAACTTAAAAACCAGACCCTAAGATGGGATATTAGTAAGTAATCATAGTATAAAATTGTTAATTTTCAGAAACGTTTAGCATAGTATTCACTTAAATATGGAACTTCTCATGATACCTTTGCTTTATGGTTAGATTTAATTTTGGGCAGCTTCTTTTTAACTTTTATTTTTTTCAACATTTATTTATTTTTGAGACAGAGAGAAGAAGTGGGAGAGGGTCTGAGAGAGAGGGAGACACAGAATCCAAAGCAGGCTCCAGGCTCTGAGCTGTCAGCACAGAGCCCGACACGGGGTTCAAACTCACAAAATGTGAGCTCATGACCTGAGCCAAAGTCGGATGCTTAACCAACAAGCCACCCAGGCACCCCAATTTTGTGCAACTTCTTAGAAACATTTCTAGTATTTTGCAAAGGGTAAATTTGTATGTGTTGTGGCTAAAATTCAATCATAATTTTTGAAAGCAAGTTGAGAAATGTCAGTATTATGCATATTCTGCCGTATACATTTCTGTATCATTTAATCCTATGTTCATTTTTACTTATCTATTAACATTATAGAAAGTGTTCTTTAAGATGTTATTATGCTGTACAGACAGGTTTCATATATAAGAAATTATTCAACTTGATATCCCTATTTTCACACCTTCCTTTCCCTCATTAAAACATGCTTTCTGCTCTACTTTCCCTTTTTTGAGTGCTACTTTCCCATTAAAATGTCTAGAAACTTAGGGGCTCCTGGGTGACTCAGTCAGTTAAGCAACCCACTTTGACTCAGGTCATGATCTCATGGTTTGTGAGTCCTAGCCCTGCGTTGGGCTCTTTGCTGACAGCTCAGAGCCTGGAGCCTGCTTCAGATTCTGTGTCTGCCTCTCTCTTTGCCCCTCCCCACTCACACTTTCTGTCTGTCTCTCTCTCTCAGAAATAAACATTAATTTTTTTTAAGAAGTCTACAAAGTTGAATCATTGAGGGAATTCTGAATATGCTTTCTTTGCTATGTATATAAGACCTGTGTAGGTCATGTGTTCATCTTTGTAGTCAAGGTCTCCCTTCATATCTAAAAATAATTACTTTCCTTCCCTTTCATCCCGTGGCACATTAGCAATAATATCTGGAGATATTTTGAGTTGTCATAACTGAGGGTGTGGTGCTATGGGCAGATAATGAGCCAAGGTTGTGGATGATGATAAACATCATACAAAGCACAGGACAGCCTCCAGTGATCATTACTCAAGCCTAGAGTGACCATCACGTTCAGGTTGAAAACCCCTGCTCTAATTTCTGTTTGATCATTTGTTCTCCAGATGATTCTTTTTAAAATACTACTTATGCTGTGTAAATCACCTGATGAAGCATCTTCAAGGGTGTTGTTATGAGTACATGATCTAAGTTCTGTACCCTGGTTTCAAACTTACTCAATTAATACATCCCATCCCTGCTGCTGTGAGGTCTTCTGTTGCCTTTGTTAGTCAGGGAGTTGACTGCTCTGGCATGTATTTGGGCCCTGTATCTTCACAGCAGCCGCCTATCCTTACCCTGGTGGTGCTGGGGAATTCTTCTACCTGTACTTCTGAACTAGCTCAAGTCCTGGAAGATATAGTTGACCATTGTACAAAATCATTTCAGTGAGTTTATGTCATTATCTGTATACTACTTATTCACCATTTATTTTCTCATTTCTGTGATTATCTTCAGTTTAAAACATTATTTCTATCAATGAAATCCATTGTGCAAAAATAATATGGAGCTGGGAATGCAAGCTGGTGCAGCCACTACAAACCAGTATGGAGGTTCCTCAAAAAACTAATAACAGAACTACTCTACAACCCAGTAATTGCACAACTAGGTATTTATCCAAGGGATACAGGTGTGCTGTTTCAAAGGGACACATGCACCCCAATGTTTATAGTAGCATTATCAACAATAGCCAAAGTATGGAAAGAGCCCAAATGTCCATTGAGGAATGAATGGATAAAAAAGACGTGGTATATATATACAATGGAGTATTACTCGGCAATCAAAAAGAATGAAATCTTGCCATTTGCAACTACGTGGGTGGAACTGGAGGGTATTATGCTAAGTGAAATTATTCAGAGAAAGACAAATAACCTATGACGTCACTCACATGAGGACTTTAAGAGACAAAACATACAAACATAAGGGAAGGGAAGCAAAAATATTATAAAAACAGGGAGGGGGACAAAACAGAAGAGACTCATAAATATGGAGAACAAACAGGGTTACTGGAGGGATTGTGGGAGGGGGGATGGGCTAAATGGGTAAGGGGCATTAAGGAATCGACTCCTGAAATCATTGTTGTACTATATGCAAACTAATTTGGATGTAAATTTAAGAAAATAATAATATGGAGCATATTTCCTTTGGAAACCAGAAATCTTATCTATTTGAGGAGCAGAATGAGAAGTTTCAGTCTCCTTGATTTCTTGTTAGATTCTTAAGCAGCCTTTGAGGCATTATTAGATAATATTAAGATACAAACCCTTGTATTACTCTTTAACTTTTTGGTATATGTTTCACTATAAAATTCCTTATAGATTATAAATCTTTTTATGACAGAACCTACCTGATAACACATTGCTATGCAACTCACACTTGGATATATAGCACTATGTATATACATAATAGATAGTTATTAACTGTGTGAAGAGTAACATGGCCAAGTCATCAAAAGTCATACTGGAAACAAAGTAAACAGAAAGCAGAATCTTAGCCTGGGCAGATTTATAGATTATAAGGGTGAAATAGATACATTCATCTTTTTTGCTGAAATTTTCCTAAAAATGAACTAAAACAACAAAAAACAGGACATATATTCCATTCTGAAAACAGGGAACGTCCTCATCCTTAAATCCTAAACTTCTAGGAATATCTTCCAGATGTTATTCAATTTGGACCTAATTTTTAAAACAGGATACAGAGATTCATTACTTATGTCCCATAAATAAAAGTGTTCCTTGGCAGTATACAAAGGAAGAAACTTAGTTCAAGGGAGTTTCCCAATTAATGCAATTTGGCAGAATGAGGCTGGGTCAGTGTTAGGGAGTTGATATCTGCTTTGCAAATCCATTTTCCAATTTAGGAATGGGCAGTAGAAGATAGAAGGACTTGCAGTCATGGTGTTTTTTTTTTTTTTTTAATTTGTTTATTTAATTCTGTTATAAGGATTAAATAAAACATGTAAGACAGATTCTGCTAGGTGCCCATCTCCTCACTTCAGAACTCAGTTTTTGCTGACACAGCAGCATCATATCTCAGCCATGCAGCTTCAGATGGTCTCTGACATAACCAACGATTTCCTAGAGTCTGTATTTAAAAAGACCCCTTTCTCTCTTGCTTCCTTCTATCTGGAAAATATCTAATATGCATCATTAAAGGAATATAAGTATTTCTTCTGATTTCAAAAAAAGAATATTCTCTCTTTCCAATAATCAAAATATTATAGCACATCTATTATTTTAACCATTATTATAATTTTTTTTATTGCACATAAGTCCTGTCAAGAGTTTTATCAGGGCAACTGATCTGGGGGGTATGATTGCCATGCAATGGGTGCAGTCTCAGATGATATTGGGTAGAATGTGGAACAGCTTTTTTTTTTTTTTTTAAGTTCAATAGTTACTTGTTTGATTGCATTCCCATTCTTGTCTCAGGTCTTGTGTGAAAGTAGGGCCTCAATAGGGAAACAATGAGTCCTGTGAGTTGGAATGGCAATCTGTCAGAAATGGTGAAACACTGAAAGAGAAATATACTTTCTGGTCCCTGGGATTACATATCAAAGAGGAATGAGAGACACTGGGAGGGGGATGAAATGGACATGTAGAATAGGAAAAGAGACTAAGTTACATCTGGCTTGCAGAGATTTATCAACAAATAAAGCCAGAAACCTAAATTTCATTTTTTAGACATTTTTTTTTCATTCAAAATATGTGCTTCCCTGTACAAATATGTACTAGCACTCACTCTGGTGTAGGCATCATAAGGGAAACTGGGAGTACAGTGCTGAGCCTGGACAGACAAGATTACATGTATCTGGTATCAGCCTAGAGCTTCAGGCCAGGAAAGAATCACATTAATAAATACAAAATTGGAACAGAGACAAGAGCTAAAAAGGAGAGGTCCCATGAGAGCCACGATGGATGGATTTGACCTAAGCAGGCATGTCCAGAAGGACTTTTTTGAGGAAGAGGAACAAAAATGAAAAGGAACTTTTCACCCACTCTGAGATCTGAAGGAAAGTAATGATGGAAGAGAAAGAATTCTGAAGAAAGGATAAGAATGCCTTATGACCGAAGAGAACTTCAACTCAAAAGGCTTAAGAATAGGCTAACGAGGTTAGACTGGAGAGATAAAGGAGGAGCATGATTATAGAGGAGCACCATGTGTGATGTGGCGAGAGGGATCAAATCATTTTTTCCTAAAAAAAATAATGGGTTTGATTGTACTGATTAAAATTGGATGTATTGCTCAAACTTTGAATCTTTTTCTTTTATGCTTCTATTCTCATGGTTAAGCTACAGTAATTAAAGCAATATATACCAATGTTTATTTATAACCATCCTGTAAGACTGAAAATAATTTGTATATTATGCATTTAGTCATGAAGTAAAACTAATTATTTTCGGATGTCTATGGATTGCTCATTACTATACTTTCTCTCTCTTTTTTTTTTTATTCATCTTATCCCTAGTCATGGTGACTTTATTTCTATGACTATCATAATGTTTTGTAAATACACCCTGTGTGGCATATTCTTAATTCTGTCCATTATGGGCTCCTACTAAGGTGGTGTGTTATTTGGGTCTAATTTGTCTTTCTGCGTTATGACTTTGAATTGGTGTGGATTCTTCTTGATCTTCACTGACTTTTTTTTTTTTTTTTTTTTTTTAATTTTCCATTCTATCATTAAGAATTTCCATGTCCTTGATCTTGTGTTCAGGGGATCGAGCCCCATGTCGGGCTCTGCATTGACAGCATGGAGCCTGCTTGGGTATCTCTCTCTCTCTCTCTCTCTCTCTCTCTCTCTCTCTCAATAAATAAATAAACTTAAAAAAAGTATTTCCATGTCTTATGTTCTAGCCTAAATCTAGCTTTCTTACCACGTTACTCTCTTGGCTCTGTTATTTGTCATCTGGTTTCTCTTCTTTATGTTAGAAACCCTTTCTCCCTGATTTACAACTCATGTGAAAAAGTCACAGATTAGCTCTAACCCAAATAAGGGGACTTCTCATTTAAACAATTTAATTTCCCCTAGCCATAGGTTTGCTTCCTTAAAGTTCTCTATATCACTTTGGGAAAAGAACAGAAAATGGCTTTCCTGGTCACTGGTACTGTTTGGGGAGGTCGAGATGAATTTTAGCAAATTTATAAGAATATGTCTGTGTTCTTCTTCCACGTAACACCTGAAAGAAAAGCTGATTTCCTTTGTAGCTATGGTTGGAAGAGTTAGGGCAGCCTCAAAAATTGCATAAATTATTTCTGTAACCGAAATCTTGACCATAATTAACATGGTATCCATTGTTTTATCAGTGTAAAAAATGAATCCATTTGCTATAAAATGGCATAAGTAAAATTTAAATTAGTGGTTTGTGATTTATTCTTTTTGAACATCCTGCAAATGTGGACTCAAATTGCTTGGTGTGAGTTGCAATTACTAAAAGTTATTGTTGATAATATTCTGTTTTAACTTAGAAATGTCGATACTCCATCTGACACGTTTCAAGACTTAATTATGACCATTTGATGGGTTTTAATTTATTTTGCTTTGTTTTTGCCAATGTGATAATTATCTTTTTTATTACATTTCATAATTGGTTATTGCCAATGATTTGAGAGCTACCAAGTTGTGTGGTTAGGGTCTTTGAAAGTATTACATTATTTTAAAGTTTTAAAAGGTGGTTATTATTATTATTATTATTACTATTACTATTATTAATTTTGAGAGACAGAGGAATAGAGGATGTAAAGCTGGCTTTGTGCTGACAGCAGTGAGCCCGATGTGGGGCTTGAACTCACAAACTGTGAGATCATGACCTGAGCTGAAGTCGGTTGCTAACCCAAGTGAGCCACCTGGGGGCCCTTGAAAATATTAAATTTTATAACTTTTTTTTTTTTTTTTTTTTTTTTTTTTTTTACTATTTTACAGGAAAGTGCATATCATTCTGTGGATTGTTCTTAAACCACTTACTGAACTCTGTTCACAGTTCTTTTATATTTTCAAACGATTACTTTTTTATGTTTAAAAGGAGGATAGATTGTATTTTACTTTCCAGTATTTAACCCTTATATTTCTTATTTTCCCTGTTACATTAGCTAAGAAATCCAGTGCTATGAGGTATATTAGAAGCGATGTCACTTATCCTTGTGTCTCTTTTAAGGGAAATTCGTATGAAAGAGATTCCTTTCCCCGCTTGACTTCTTTTTGTTTTCTTTCTCAGGAATAGATGTTGAACAGTACAAATACTAAATGGAATTAAAAGTTCTTCCTGGGTTATTCCCTTCATTTTATAATGTGTTAAATAACAGATTTTTATATGTTGAAACCAAACTAGAAATCTTAGTGTAAATTCTTCTTTTTCACAATGTATTGTGGTGAGAGAACATTGTATGCATATTATCACAACTTTTAGTTAACACAATGTATTCACATTATTATTACCGTATAAATGTCATTTACTTCTAATAGCTTGCTTCCCTTATAGAAGATTATTTTTCTTTCGAAATTCCCTGACAACTTAAGACATTGTCATTTTTTTCCAGATTAAGTGCTCATATGATCTGCTTTAGGCTGTGAGTAAACTTCTGTATTGCCAATTCTTTAATGCAGGTAGGGAGTGATGGCTCTGTCAGCCTAATGACTCCTTAGACTATAGTTAATGAATACTTACCTTTAAGATTGGGCCAGGATCTTTTTCTGCTCCATGAATTTGTTCAATTCCAAATTGAATCAACACAGAATTGTCTTCTCTAGAGCTCTGCCTTGGGTCTGTAGTTTTTGTTTCTGGCCTAGTCCTCTCTCTTTCTCTTTCTCTTTCTCAAGAGTTCTCCAAAATTTCTAGTCACATTATAGCATGACCTGTTATTTTCCAGTATTATCATATGTGTATCTGTGTGTGCATGTATGAGGTTCCAAGTGCATTTAACCCCACCATAACCACCAGTACACATTTGCAGGGATTTAAAATGAGGAAGACATGTGCCCTTAGGCTACCACCTTGATCAAGCTTCTCAATGATTTATTTTTTAATAAATCATTAATTAGATGATTTCAAAATCATCTTTCTAATCTCTTTCTTTCTAATTTCTTTCAAAAATTAGAGTTTTGTTCTTCTGATACGTTATTAAGTTATCCATTAGGCAATCTACTTCATAAAATTAAAAAGTAATTGAATTCTTCTTGAAAGGTACACTTAGAATTTATAACACTTTCTTTGAGGCGGGGGGGTCCCCAAAGAGGTCCACCATCATAATTCTTACTGCTTATAACGAGTAAGTGTAATTACAAGTAATTACTTATAATGAATAATAAGTAACTCTCATTACTTACAATCCCCTCATTGAAAGGTCATCCTGTCTTGGCTGTTATCTTTCTCATATTATCTTCAAATTTGTGGTGATTACTCTCTAGTTGATTCATTGAATTTATTCTTAACGTAAAAATGATTCTATGGGGCTGCATAAGAGAAAGGAGCTATTGTTAAATGAATTGTATGTTATAGAGATGGCCCCAGAGTAAATGGAAGATAGCCTTGTCTGTTTTGTAACTGGAAGCAAGAAACTGAATAATTACTATCTAACAAAACTGTTTTATGTAACAAAACTGTTACAGAGTTTATGTAACAAAACTGTTTTATGTTTATTCACAGTTTTAAAAGATCAAGTTTTAGTTATAGTTTGGAAGAAAGAAACCACTCTTTTGTGGCTTCCTTCCCTTCCCTTTAGTGAAATAAATTGTATTTTTCATGCCACGTGATATATTCAATGTTTCAATGGCTCTTGAAAAGAGGTGATTAGCAATTTAATATCATGATAACTGTTAAGTCAAATTAAATTTACAATTTTTATTTTGTTTGTATTAATTAAAATACTTTGTTAATGTTTGGGTGCTAAAGAAAACCTTTACATATTTGTCCTTCATTTACCAGCTATTTTTTTTTTTAAGTTTGTTTATTTAAGTGAGAGAGAGAACATGAAAAGGGGCAGAGACAGAAAGGGAGGGAGAGAATCCCAAGCAGGTTCTGCTCTGTGGGGACTGAGGCCAGGCTTGATCCCATGAAGCGTGAGATCATGACCTGCGCTGAAGTCAAGTGTTGGACCCTAAACTGACTGAGACACCCAGGTGCCCCTCAAGCTATTTTGATAAAATATAGAGAGTTGTAAGTAAAGGAGTTAAAAGCCCTACAAATTCAGTATCCCTTTTAAATCCCTGACCCATGGATTTCTGTAGTTTAGTGTGGTATGGTGACTACTTCTTGTCATGCCTCTTAAGCACCATACAGTTTGTCATACAGTGTACATTTTAGAGTTCATTATCACCATCACATGATATTTATTGGGTGGCCCTGTAAGTTGGATGAGCTTCTGCTATGCGCGTTAAAACAGTTATTTTTTAAAAATATCTTTGACTCCTAGTGATTGATATGCAGGTGGATGTTGCTGGACAGAGCTCTGAGTTACTAGGGCTTTTGAATCTTGTTTCCTGACAAACAAGATAGATCTGCATGAATCTAACAGAGTTTGCCTTTGGACTTCCCTAAAATTTGACTCCCTTGTGGCTTATCTATAGTCACTATTCCTCTTCCGTAACTTAACTTGTTGTTTTGTTGCTTTATACACCCTAGCAATAAGCTATACATCAGGCTGCGGGAAATGGCAACTGATTCTTTTCTTTTGAAGGGAAGAAGAATAAGTACTTAGAATCTTAGGATGTTTAAATCTCAAGCATATTAAAATATAGCACTTATTGGGGCACTTGCGTGGCTAAACTGGTTAAGCGTCCGACTTTGGCTCAGGTCATGATCTCACTGTATATGAGGTTGAGCCCATGTTGGGCTTTTCTGCACTGACAGCTCAGAGCCTGGAGCCTTCTTCTGATTCTGTGTCTCCCTCTCTCTGTTCCTCCCCTGCTCATACTCTGTCTCTCAAAAATAAATAATAGACATGAAAGAAAAATTTTAATAATATCTAGCATTTATCAATTATATTTGTATTCTTCTTATAACTTCTTGTTTTGGATTCATAAGCCTACTGTAAATAACCAAACTAATGTTATAAGATACTAAAGACTCTTTGCACTCTGTTGTATTCCATTAAATTCTTATGTGCAAAATGTTCCTGGTTGAAAACAAGGAATGTTTTACTGTTCAATTTAATCTATCTTGTTTCCCTCTTAAAACATTCGCTTTATTCCTTCTATTCAGCATATATAATTAGTTTGAAGGCAGAAAGTTAACATGCTATAAAGGGATGTACAAGAAATGGTTACCTCAGACTGAAAATAATTGTTATAAATCAGGCTGTTACTCTAGCATTTATTATTGAGAATATAAAGAACAATGCCAAAGGCATCTCCAATAATAATGAGACCAACTTCCCCTACCCCTCTTATCCTAAACTTCACAATACTTATTATTTAAAAAAATCAGTGATATAATATATGGAAGAATGCCATTGTAAGCTACAGTTTTCATAGGGGAGCTGTGCGAGTGTGTGTTTTTGTTTTTGTTCCGCAATGCTGAGAGCTTATTTCCAAGTAAATAACGTGCTCAGATCTAAAACAAAACAAATCTAAACAGGCTAGAAATCCTCATGCGAGCTTTTGTTTCATTTTTTAAGTCAGGAGATATTTCATTCTGTGAGAGGATTATATTTTTATAACAATGTATATAATAAGAACTTCCTATCATTGAACTTGACACTTACTTTTTAAATGCCTTTAATATATCCCTATAAAGATTATCAATCATTTTTGCTTTCATGATTTAGTGCTCACTGTTCAGTAGTGTCTCTCACTCCTTTAGTCAACGTGTGTGTAATCCAGACAGACATTTTCTTTCTTGTAATTATTACTCCTCTTTACTGGTATTTTAATTATTTATAGCCGCAAGCATTTATTTGTCTTTTAAAGGCCTTCCAATCCCAATCAGAATGAATAAACAATTAAAAGGAAGAAAGGTTTTGTAGCTTTTCTTTTCCTTTTGATTGTGTGTGTTCTATATAACACTTAAATTATTCTTTATGAAATTAGTATATCCAGGAAACTGGAGAATTAGGCTTTAGGCTGAGGGAATGGAAAACATGTTAGCATTTCCTTTGTAAGGTTTCCAGGGCGTCACAGGAGATTTCTAATGTGCTGCTTGTTTCTGCTGTCCCCAGATCTTTTTCAGTTTATTAAAATACTGGAGCAGTAATTAAAATGTTGCTTAGCCTTTCCTATGTTCTACACCTCACTGAAAACATGTCGGCAGAGAAAGCAAATGTTCATCGTTTCTCTACACAAAACAGATCCCGCCAGGGATCATGCCAAACCCAACCAACCATGACAGTCAAATCAATGTATGTTTTGTTTTAGATTTTTATTTTTGCCTTTGCTTTAGTAACTTGACTCTGTTATTTGTTGTTCCCATTGGCTTATCATTTTATGGCATGACAGGTCCTGAAATTGACAAGGCTTCCTGCGTATCTTTCCAATGTGTATGTGTGACGCTATAAACTATAAGAGAAAATGGCATTTTGACTCAGTAAATATTTGCTTTATGTCCCCTACATCTGTTTTACAGAACTTTTCTTTTTTTTATTCCTCCATCAATATTCTTTGAAAAGTACTTGGTTCTACCCTTTGTCTGGATGTTAAAAATTCTGGAATCAGTGTCCCAATTTACAAGTTAGAGTATTTATTATTATTAACCAAAGAGATGTAATTCTCTCATCAGTTTGTATTCATGACATAAAACATGAATTACCCTGGTGATTTTTTTGCAGTGGTGAAACCAGGATATGCATCCCATGGGGGTGTGAATATGTGTTGGACCACACAGCAAACTTATTGCTGCTGAGTCATTTAAAAATCTCAAGAGGGATTGTATTTTTTAATTTGGTATTAAATTAGGCCATCTAAAAATAATGGATCTGAACTTGTACTAGTCATTTAGGAGCAAGTTTTCTTGGATAATAATGTCCCTAAGGTTAAATGCTTTAGACTCCATAGATTCTGATTCTGGTTTCAAATCTGGGTTTTTCAGTTATTATCTTTGTGACTCTAGACATGTTATTCAATCTTTGTTGTTATAAGTTTTCTAAATAATGGAATTTGCTTCACGAGGTTTCTTCCATTTTCTTTAATTTTGTCTCTAGTGATTCTGTAAGATATCTGGGTTCATACTACGTTTTGAGTTTTATGTACATGTTACTTTTTTCTTATTAACTTAAAATCAATGATGATTTAATATATATTGTCTTGACCTTGTGTAAAATGAGGAATTCAATGTAATTTTCAACCTTGTTAATTACCTTTTCACATTCCATTGTTTTATGATGCACTTTAACCTACTTTTTGAACATTATCTTTGCAGAATAATTATTATTAAAGCAGTACTTTGATTCATAACCTATTAAAAACAACATCCTTATCCTTATCTCTGTAGAACTGACTCTTTTTTTCCTGTAACAATCTGTAAATACAGATGGATAACTAGGTACCATTTTCTTCTTCATGGCTTCTTTTTTTTTTTTTTTTTTTTTTTTTTTTTTAGTGTTTATTTTTGACAGAGAGAGAGAGAGAGAGACAAAGTACAGATGGGGCATGGGGGTGCACAGAGAGAGACATACACACAGAATCTGAACCGGGCTCCAGGCTCTGAGCTGTCAGCACAGAGCCCGATGAGGGGCTTGAACTAATGAACCACGAGATCATAACCTCAGCTGAAGTCAGACTCAATCTACTGAGCCACCCAGGCACCCCATCTTTGTGGATTTTTTAATTTCAAGTTCTATAATCTTACACTCCTCTGATTTCTTTCTATAAAGTATTTCTCTGCTTCTCAGACTCCTTGCCATCCTCTTTGTTTTTGTTCTATCCCTAACTGATGGAGATTCTTAGGGCACTGTCTGGTGAGATTCTGAAGAATTCTCATTTACTCTGTGATGTTAAATACCCTTCTTGTGCAGGTGAGTCATTTCCAAGCTCCAGATTCACATGCACAACTGCATATTTGATGTTTTGTCTTGGATGTCTCCCTAGTATTTCATATTTTTCCAAAATGAACTTCATAACTCACAGTATGGAAAACCTGCCTCTGGTGAATTTAACATTTTGTAACTTTTGTAGTGACTCTCTATAATAATTGCTTTTTGTCTTATAGGCAGTGTTTGTTTGTGTTTGTTTTGTTTTTTGTTTTTTAGTGCATATACTGAACATAGTGAACAAAACTTCCCTTTGATTAGTGCCCATCTGGTAGACCTTTTTCAGTTACTTGATTTTGAGCTTTTCATGTCCTTGTGTTTTAGGTATGACTGTATAGCTGTGTTTTGTTTGTAATTCAATCTGAGAATCTTTGTGTTTCTGAGTTTCATCATTTACATTTGTTGAAATTAGAAAAATACTGGGAACAGTTTCTCCCACCTTATTTTTTGACTTCTGTCTCTTCTGCATTTCTTGTGTTTTTTTTCTAACTCTCTAATTGAGATTTTTTTTGTTGCTTTTAATTTTTTCTATTCTTTTTAACTTTCATCCTGAATTAATTTCAGACTTAATTTTTTTTCAAATAGAGTACAAAGCATTCTTATGCACCTTTGACCCCAATATCAACATTTTATATCATTGCATTTTCAAAATCAAGAAGTTAAAATTGATGTAACACTGTAATCTACAAATCTTACTAAAATTTGTTATTGTTTCCAAGGCTATCCTTTTTCTGGTCCAGCATCCAATTTTTATATATTGCTGTCACCTCTTACTGGTCTCATGTAATCTGGGATACATCATCAGTCGTTGTGTTTCATGACCTTGCCTTTTTGATAGATACTGGCCTGTTAATGTCCTACAGTGTCTCTCAGTAGAAGTTTGTCTGATGGCCTTTCATGATTAAAGTCAGGCTATGCATTTTTGGCAAGACTACCAAGAGAAGTAGTGTATTCTTTCCAGTACATCGTATCAGGGGTCACCAGACGTTTCAGAGTCTGTTAACTGTTGATGTTAATCGTGATCATTTGGTTCAGGGAGTGCCTGCTAGATCTCTCTACTGAAAATTATTTTCCTGTTTATAATTGGCAGGTATCTTGTGGAAAAATACCTTAAGACTTGGTAAATATCACAATTTCTATGATAGCTGTGCAGACTTATTTTAGTATACATTCATGATTTTTTCTGGCAATAAATGATAGTGCTCATCAAATGGAGGTTTTCTATTTCTGTCGTTCTTTCCAAATTTATCAATTTGTATTCTATCATAAAGAAGAGCTTTCTCTTGTAAACTATTCATCTATCTTTCCATCTGTCTGTCTATCAGAACTCATGAATATTAGTTTTACATTATGGGTTCTGTTTCATTATATTATTATTCTAGTAGTGCCAGATTTGGTTTTTAGAAACCTCTTCATGTTACCTTCTATTGTATTTCAAAATATCCTTTTCAGATTTTGAGCATCTTCTTACGCTTTTGCGCTAAGAGATGTTGTAGGCTCATCTTGTTCTTTTCCTCTTGCAGTTTTGGAATCAACAGTTTCTCCAAGTAATTCTTATTTCTTTTAGTAGGTGATGGTATTTAGAAACCAGGATCTGGGCACTAAGGGTGTTCATTGCTCCGGAGTGTCATTATTTGTATTCTCTTACAGTGGACTTTGCTAGGAAATATATATATTTTCATACACCTATTTCTATATGTGTGTGTTTGTATATAATATATAACCTATCTCAAATCAACTGAGTTCATACTGACATCTGTTTCCAGTCTAACATTAGAGGGTGTTTCTAACCTCTTCCTTTTTTTTTAAGTTTTTTTTTTTTTTTTAGTGTTTATTCATTTTTGAGAGAGAGACAGAGAGAAAAAGACAGAGCGTGAGCAGGGGACGGTCAGAGAGCGAGGGAGACACAGAATCCAAAGCAAGCTTCAGGCTCTGAGCTGTCAGAACAGAGCCCAACATGGGGCTCAAACCCATGAACCATGAGATCATGACCTGAGCCAAAGTCAGATGCTTAACAGACTGAGCCACCCAGGTGCCCATAGCCTCTCCCTTTTCTTATATGTAAATACTTTCTCCAACAGTGAGGAATCTTTCATTATCAGCAGTATGTTTACTTCTTTGTTGAATCCTGGAATACACCCAAGTATAATTTCAGAAATGCCACTCTGGGAAAATAAGTTTACTAATTAGGATATAGTCATATACAGTTCTTTATCTTAAAGTATAGAATAAAAATAATATTGTTCAAAATTACTGAGGTTAGTTCTTTTCCTAGCCATCCTTTTCATGCTCTTTATTTATTTATAATATGTTGGAGTTCATTTGATGTTGTTAATAATCCACTTTGGATAGCTCCCTGCTGACCTTGTTGATTCTAATTGGGTTTTTTGGGTTTTTTTTTTTGTTTTTTTGTTTTTTGGTTTTTTTGAGTATGTGAAACATTAGTGTGATTCTTAGTTTCGCAATTCTGCAAAAATTCTATTCCATTTGGAGTGTTACTTTACCGTCTTCTGCTTAACTCTTTCTTCTTATGGAGGGTGGTTCATTAATTGAGGTGGTTAAATCTTTCTGTTGTGTAATAACTCTGTATGGCTGTATTAAGTTCTCTCCTGTGCATCTGTTGGGGATTTGACTAGTTTACCTAGTACCTAATTCAGTGCCACCCTCTCTTGTCAGTATAGCAAAATACAGTTTAGTTAATTTATCTCATTTAATGGTGGAAAGAGGAATTGTGTGTCCTTTAATTTTTTCTCTTTTGTATTTCAGGACCCTAAAATTTTTCCTTTTTGTTTCTTTTCCCCTTTACCACTCAGTTGACAAAGATCGCTTCTCTCTTCCTTTTGTGGTTTTCACCACCAGAATAAGGCTCCCACTTCAAATCCAGCATAATTTTAAGTCTTTTAAAATTGGTCATGCTGGTCACATGTACACTCATTTTACTGTTTTATCAAACTTAAGGCAGGCTTACTCTTTGTGGTGATTATTTTAGATCAGCTTTTTACTCATCAGTAGGTCCCTTCTTCCTTCTTTCTAAGTTTTTCCCAGATTGCCTTTCATTGCTATAAGACTTGTGTTAGGGCAGAAGAATATGAGAAATTGCTTATTTTAATTTGGTGATTTTCTCTTTTTTTTTTTTCTTTTGACTTAAAGTTATTTTGGAAGTTCTCTCTCTTCAAATTATACTCAAGTTGTTGTTGTGTGTAAATTTTATTTGATCTTTTCATTGTTAAGTTTTGTTTATGTTTTTTGTTTTGTTTCTCCTTTTCTTTTTCTTGTTTTTCCTTTTCTTTTTCTTGTTTTTTTTTTTTTTTTTTTTTTTTCTTAAAATATTGTGAGAACCATCTTTGGTTTTAGGTACCTGGAAGCCCCAATGGTTTTTCACTCTGTTTTCTCTTAACTAATAAATGGGTTTCACATTCTGTTTTTTTTTTTTTTTTTTTAAAGTTCATTTATTTATTTTGAGAGAGAGAGAGAGAGAGAGAGCAAGGGAGGGGCAGAGAGAGGGAGAAAGAATCCAAAGCAGACTCCTACTGTTAGGGTGGAGCCCAATGCAGGGCTTGAACTCATGAACCATGAGCTCATGACCTGAGCCAAAATCAAGAGTCTGATGCTTAACTGACTGAGCCACCCAGGCACCCCCACATTCTATTATTAGACATTTAGGAGGCCTTCTGAAATTTACTTTGCATATTTATGTGAAAGTCTAGTTAGAATTTTGATCACTCTCCCTACAATTTCATTGATCTTAGAACATTTTGTTTGATTGATCACCTTCTACTTTTTATGCTGCTGTTCTTAGCCAGTATTTTTTTTTTTTTGTTCTTTTAAATACTGTCTGTATTTAAATGTTACTTTTTTGAAAAATGTTTATTTTTGAGAGAGAGCATGAGTGGGGAGGTGCAGAAAGAAATGTGGACAGAGGATCCAAAGCAGGCTCTGCACTGACAGCAGCAATCCCATTGTGGGACTCAAACTCCTGAATTGTGAGATCATGACCTGAGCTGAAGTCAGCTGCTCAACCACCAGAGCCACCCATGCACCCCTTAAATGCTATTTTTTAAATTAATTTTTAATGTTTTTTTTTATTTTTGAGAGAGAGCTGGGAGGAGGGGCAGAGAGAGAGGAGACAGAGGATCATACGCAGGTTCTGTGCTGAGAACAGAGAGTCCCATGTGGGGCTTGAACTCATGAACCATGAGCTCATGATCTTAGCCAAAGTTGGACACTTACTCACCTGAGCCACCCAGCCACCCCTTAAACATTATTTTCATTAATTTTCTGGAGACATTGCTTTCAGATTTATTTACTTATTTTATTGTTAATTTATTTATTTTTAAAAGTTTATTTATTTATTTTGAGAGAGAGAGAGAACATGAGTGAGGGAGAGGCAGAGAGGGAGAGCCTCCTTGGGATTCTCTCTCTCCCTCTCTGCCTCTCCGCCACTCATGTTCTCTCTCTCTCAAAATAAATAAGTAAACTTTTAAAAATAAATAAATTAACAATAAAATAAGTAAATAAATAAAATAAAGAAAAGAAAAAGAAAAAAAATAAATGAAATGAGTAAACTTAGGTTTTGTTTAACTGAGTGAGCCTATATTCTATCTTCATTGTTGATACATTGTGTTTGTGATAGGAAGTAATAAGTGTTCTAGGTTAATAGTTTTTTGTTTTGTTCTGTTTTGTTTTGGAATGAGTTAATGTTTGCTTTTTGTCTTTAGCACTCTTTACAAATACATTATCATGTTCTTGCTTCCTTGTTGCTGTGAGGAAGACTGTTGTAAGTCTATTGTTAATCCTCTCTTGGTCTGTTTTCTCTAGTGGCTTTTTAATTGTCTCTTTATATTTGGTGTTTCACAGTTCCCTTGTTATTGGTTTGTGTTCCTTTTTATCAACCTTGGAATTTAGTGGGTTTCCCTTATGAATGAATTCATGTAGTCCATAACTTCTGGAAGTTTTTTAGCAATAATTATTTTTCATTTCCCCCCATTGTCTCTGTTCTCCCTTTCTGGGGTTCTGATTAAATATATATTGGACATTTTTGTCCTATTTGCCAAATTCCTTAAACTTCTATTACATTTTCTATTCTTTTTTTTTTTTTTTTTTTTTTTTTTCAACGTTTTTAATTTATTTTTGGGACAGAGAGAGACAGAGCATGAACGGGGGAGGGGCAGAGAGAGAGGGAGACACAGAATCGGAAACAGGCTCCAGGCTCCGAGCCATCAGCCCAGAGCCTGACGCGGGGCTCGAACTCACGGACCGCGAGATCGTGACCTGGCTGAAGTCGGACGCTTAACCGACTGCGCCACCCAGGCGCCCCTCATTTTCTATTCTTTATCATCTCTGATATGAGTTTTGAGTAATTTCTTCAACTCTGTGTTCAGTTTCAGTAATACTCTTTTCAGTTAGGTCTAATCTCTATTCTGACCCATACTTTGAAATTGTTTTGTATGTTTAAATTCAGCATTTTTTTTCATTTGTATGAGTTCTGTTTTTTTTTATTTTTCAAATCTACACATTTGAGAATGTTGTTTTGCTTGCTCATTTTTGTGTTCCTGTGTTGATTTATTTGGATTTTTTAATATGGTTTTAAAAATGTTTTGTGCCTGATAATTCTAATGCTGATTTTATTTTGGTAATAAATGGGTCTGTTTTTCCTTCATAACTTGTTATTAGAATATGTTTATGTGTTTGTTTGACTTAACTGACTACATATTCCATAGAGGTAAATAACTATGTGTCTGTTACTTCTTAATATATAGCTTACTGTCTGGTATTAGTTAAATTCCTTAAGTAGTTGTTAAAAGGAGTCCCTATTCTTTTTTCCTCATTTGATCATTGGATAAGTTAAGTTTTTAAATAGTTCTTTTTAAAGAAACATTCCACTAACTGGCCATTTAGGGCCCTTGCATATTGCACAATGTCTCCTTTTTTGTTCTTCTAACACAGGTCAGGATTCTTTGGTAACAATGTTTTCCTTAAACCTCATTTTCTTTTAATACTTAGCATTTCACAAAAGTTACACATGAACCATTCTTGCTTATTAGAAATAATCTGTATCGTCTGCTGAAGGCTGTTGAATTTTTATATTTAAATTTGAAGGTAACATCTGAATATGGCTTCTTTGACGGTTGTCACTAATTTTTCAAGGCACTAAATGATACCTTTCTGCAATTCCTGATCTTATTTAATTAAGGGATTTTTTTTTCCTGCATCATGATAACTTCTGTATAATCTGTTGTGTTTTCTCCCCCAATTTTCTTATATAATTTAGTTTTTAATATAATGCCTTGACTTTTTACTATTTTTTGTCCTTTATTCTTCTGAGTTGTAAACATTTTCAAATTTGACTTCCACTTACTGAATTCAGTTTTATATAGAAAAAGTAGGTTATCTGTCACCTCCAATGAGATTTTTAATTCAAAATACATTTATTTAATACCTACATGAAATCCCTTATGACATAAAATTATTCCTTCTTTGTTCCCAATCCTATGATTGAATCATCTTCTTTAATCTTACTGTCTTCACTTAGTAGTGTCATTTCAGAAAGCGATTGAATTCTGATAATTCCAGTAAGTTATTTCCACCTAGAATGCTGCTTTGCATATCTGGTTTTTTGTTTCTCCTCCCTGGGAAGAAGCTTTAGAGGCACAATTCTATCTGTGAGCTTCTTCCTGAGAAATAATTCTGCTCTGATGCTTAGAGGGAGCTTGGCCAATCTACTTTTTGCTGGTTAATACTGACAAAAATTAGCACCAGTCTGGGCAGGGTGCAACTCTTTTTGTAAGTTGTAATTGAAAGCATGCTTCTTGAAGAAAATAGAGTTTTTAATGCAATGTTAAACACTTTTCTGTGGAACCTGGGGATTAAGATTTTGGATACTATTTACCCATTTAACCAATAGTCAAGAATCTAATGATCATTAACTGTGCATCCTTTTCTTTTTAACTGCTGAAAACTATTCCAATAATAATTCTCCCCCTTTCCATCTCTCTCTCTCTCTCTCTCTCTCTCTCTCTCTCTCTCTCTCTCTCTCTCTCACACACACACACACACACACACACACACACAGCTACCAAGAAAATATGTTTGCATTGATTCATTTAAGTTTTTCCCTTGTATTAAGTTTGTTATTAAAAATTTGAATCTAAAATTTACAGGAAAAACTTAAAGTTTTTCTGCTCTGAGAGAATCATCAACATTTTCCCACTAATTGTGTTTCTACCTAGACCTCCACTCAAGAAGAAACTCTTGTGCATAATCTTTCTGTCCCCTTTGTCATTTCTCATGCATTCTGGAAACAGTACCCATTGCCCTCCTATGTCTAGTATATATTGCTTTTCTGCTTATGTACCTACCCTATCTGAGAATGTTTGCCTCATCATCTGGCTTTATCCCCTTGACTTAGGTATATTAATGTCAATTTATCAATGTCCCTTAGATTTAACTCCCAAACCAGGCACTCTTTCATAGTAGGAGGAATCATGTAACACAAAATTCTAGCCTTTGACATCTTTCCAATTTTCAAGTACAGAAAGCAGGGTTTTTTTTTTTTTCTTACTTTATTTTTAATAGGTTATTTCTATAAAGATGCATCCTTTATCTAAATACTTTGATGTTTCAGAGATGTCTTAATAGTCATATATAGGACCAGATCTTTTTAGAATTAGCAAATTGATCTAGTAAGTATTTATTGAGTACCTACTATGAATATAGTACTTTATTTGATGTTATAACTTAATTTAGGAGACTTTTCTTTTACTACCTACAATTTAGCTAAGAAAATAAGACTTATATATGTGAAACCTAATAAAAATACTAATAAGAGAATGATAATGTAAATTATTGATGTTCACTAAAATAGATAATTTCATTAGAGCATGTCATCACAGCCAGGTTTTTGAAAATTGATGAGAAGTAGAAAAACAATTATGAGGAAACCATTTTACTAAAGAAGGAATAGCTGATTATACCAGTATGGCCACAAAAGTGGATTCTGTATAGTAAAGAAGTGAGAACCACGGTTAGAAGGGTTAATTAGGTTGTTTGTGGAGAGTCTTAGATTGTAATGTCAAGTATGTGCTGAAAGTAAGGTGGGTTTGATAATGAAAATGGTGTCCTAGTGAGATGAGAGCTGTAGCCAAAAGCAAAGAAGAGTAGCCAGCTGGGACATCCTAGACCACTCCAGTTAAGACATCCTAGGTAGCATCCAGCATCCCTGTAGCATCCAGCCAAAGGATGGTGTGGATGCAGACTTTGAGCACTTGGAGTGTGACTGGCGAGGGATGTCACAGTAGAAAGCTAGCAGGGCTGCTGGGCAAGTTGTGTAGGATCAAAACATTCTGCTAATTAAAAGGGACATTGTGTATGAGAACACTTTATTTCAACTTTATTAAGTTGTGAAATTGATAGTAAGAATGATGTTAAAAGAAAATAAAGGATGACAGTGTGACAAATCACAGATCTAGAAATAATTGACATAACAATGAACTGCTTGTTTCTCAGAGTAGACATCTGCTTTTTGGTTGCCCATGTTTTACCCCCCTGTACTATGGCGCTAAACACTGCAAAGTTTGGGTCTTTCCTATCTTTATCTGTTAAGCAAAGTAACAGTGGTGGACCCCAGAGTTTTGTTAACTGATTATTTTTCTTAGTTAACTCTTTGTACGGATACTTATTGAATACCTACAGTATGGGTAAGGCATTAAGAAAAAAGGAGACTGAAACTGCTATGTGATGATTATGTTAATAAGTAAATCCAAGTGCATATCATACTGTTTTATTACCGAGGTTTTCAGGAGACAGCTGTTTAACTCAAATTATCAAGAGACAAATGCTTTTCATTTGGATAGGACTGTTTTGTTTTTCTCAAACGCTCATCAATAAGTGACTGCTTTTTCCTGAAGTTTTGGAAATTTATACACAGCAAACTTTTATCTTCATATCCACTAGGGGGCAGTGTGTTACCATTAGATTTTTTTTTCCTTCCATATCAGGAAAATATATACAATTTTTTTATTTCATATTATCTTATAAATGTAACAAAAGTGTTAAAAGATTTTTAAGTCAGCAATGTAGCATTTTATATATTATTTATGATATATTTTTGTATATTGTATATGGTCTCTGTAAATGTATGTTATAGTGAGCTTTTAATTGGAGTGCTTGACAGTTTTGACATTTTGATATTATTTTGCATAAGTTCACCAAAACAAGGATAGCTGGAAGAAGGATATTAATATCAAAATAAGAGCAACCTGAATTTCAGGATGGTTTTGTAATTCATAGAAATTGAATTAGGGTTTAGGTATGGAATTTGCTGAGACAATATAATGCTTACGTTTCAAAAAGAGCTGTGTAATCTAGTGACATATCTAAAGCCTAAATTAATATATACCTATATTTTAACTTTATAGTCTTCCTTTTAACACAGTACATTGTGTTCTTTAGGAGTGATGTGTAGGGAGGATGAGAATCTCTAAAAGATTTCCTTTCAGGTTGTCTATAAAGATTTGGACAACAATGATGTCATAGCTTTTCCTGCTATTCTTTGACAACATATTCTGCAAAATAGACATAAATTTGGTTCTAACAGCATACTATAAATTTGTTTATGCCTCTTTATTCAAAGACTCAGAGCAGTGTAGTACAGTGATAGAATTTAATGTTTAAAACAAATCTTTTAAAAAGTTCTTAAAGTTCATATACACTGGGAATAGTTCTGCCATAAGTTGTCCTTGAGAAAATGGAAGGGAACATTCGGAGAGGAAGGAATTTCGAAGACATAGGCTTTATATGAAAATGGCACTACTGGTAGCTGATACGGAGGAGGGAAAAGAGGAGCTGCTATAAATTATGAAACCATTCCTGTCATTCCCAGTCTTCTATGAAAATAATACCTCCTACTTTACCCGAGTTCCCAAATTTTGCCAACTGCTTCAGAGTCCCATGAGAATTTCTGCATCAAAACTTTACTCCTTTATGGAAGTTGATAGATACACACAACCATCATATGGACACCTATGTATTAACTGGAAAAGAAACCAACCACATACAGACAAAGACCAGGATTCCACTGACATTCCATTGATTTAATTGCTGTGGAGTAAATTTAGAATTACCTTCTGTGTTTAAGACAATAATTGCAACTTCTGTGCATCTTTCATCTAAACATAGGGGATTTCATCTTAATCTTGAAATGACAAAGGATAAAGAAATAGCTAAATGTGATGTTTCTAGATGAAGTCCATATGAAATCCATATGAATTTTAATCCCAAATAATTCAGTTTGAGAGTATATGAAATGAAAAATAGCTATTATATGTTGATATTTCATCTAATGTTCTTCCTAATATGAAAAAACATGGTAAACTATCCAGGATCTCAATGAACAATTGTTAATGTATTGAATAAAATTAAGGACAAAATTTTTGTTGTTTCCTTTCGTGTGATGTCCAAGATATTTTTCTTAAGCTCTAAGTCAGTGGAAAGCTAAGGCCTTGTGATTTATTAACATAATTCTTTCTTGGACTGTCTAATGAAGACAAAAATATTCAAACAAAAAGTGTTTATATAGATTTTTAAGATTTTTTATGAAGATAAATATTTCCTGGAAATTTGGACAGTGTTCTATATTATTGACTTTATGCAATAACAAATCAAATTTAGTTACCAGGATTTAAACAGTCTTGAAACTAAATTTTAGAACAACTTACTCTTCTTACTAGAGAGTAAGTTGTGTTCTGTTTGGAAATTTTGAAAATAAAACACACTGAGGAAATAAGAATAGCCATAAATCCATCATCCAAAAAGAACTTTTGTTAATTTTTTGCTATTTTCCCCTCTAGTATTTCAAGAAATCAGACCACTGTATTCTTTATTTCCTTTCTTGCTGGCTTCCAATTTTTTTTTTAAAATACACTTGTAACCAAAGAAAGTAAATGCTGTATTTTTGAGCTAAAAGTTATGTTTTTATTGTTTTATGACAGGTTAGAATTGGCAATTTTTATGATTTTTCTCAAAAATTTTACATTGCTATGAAGTGAGCAAGATAAAAGAAGTAATTATGATTATGACAATAATTTAGATTTAACACAAACTTTAACACATTTTGTATCATTAAATACTCTCCTGTTTTTCTTTAAACTCACGAAATGTATGCTTTTGATTTTTATGTGTGAGAATGTAAAAATTGGTGTGCCGTGTTTACAGTTTATGCTCTTTATGACTTGTGAGTAGAAATTAAGGTAAACCTGAAGCCTGGAAACTGCTAGAATTACAGATAGTATATGAACTGTTGATAAATGTAATTTTGGTAATTTTATGTGTGTGTGTGTGTGTGTGTAGGGGGGAGTTTGGGTACTCACTTTTCTTGCAATATCTTTGCAAGGTCTAGCCTCTCACAGTGATATGCCACCACAAAAATTAGTCATGATTTCTTGTTCCCTCAGTATTTCTTGTCCATCCTGGACTCTGAAGTTTTTGCCTTTTTCTCACCCTTTGCTTGTACCTCCTTCAGGCATTTTTCCAGCCTTATGTGGTCTTACCACACTCTGAATTCTCTCATCCCTTTAGGGCCAGCTGTAACAATACTACCTTTAGCCTCATCTTTTGCACATTTAGGTACATGACATTGCACTGCTTGTCTAGAAATGGGGTTGACTGTTTTTTTGCTTGTTAGTTTCATGTAGTGAATATTCCCAGGTGACATGGCTGCTGAGATAACCCACAGGTGATTTTCTAAATGTCCCAAACAAATGTTCTGGTGGCCTGCTGGGTGTAACAGTAGATAAGGAAGCAGTAGGGAAGTGAAATAGTAGTTGGTCACAGGTATAAAGATGATTATAGCAACAATTCACCATTTCTCTCTCTGTGCTTCGGTTTGGATATGTATGTATTTATTTTAATCTGCCTTCAGGATCATCAGCCCTGCCCATCTCATATTAAACCACTACAATTAGTTATTAATTTCAAGTGTTACATCTTATAGTTGTAAAATATTCTTTATTATAGGTCCCATTGTCTGTTGAAAATGTCCATTTTTCATCAATGTTGCCATCTCTTCCCTATCTTTTTTTTAACACATTAATTATACTTATTTTGAAATTCTTTCAGGCCAATTCTAACATATGGACTATGTCTGAAAATGGCGCAATATATGAATCCAATATATGGATCGTTTTCTCTCCTTTATGGTTTTTTTTCCTGCTTTTTTTGCTTTCTGCCTCTTTACTCATCTAGTAAGATTTTATTATATGCCATACTTGAGTTATAAAACGTTTTAAATGCTCTAGCTTATTTTATCTTCCTCCAAAGAATATTAAAATTTGTTCTGGAAAGCATTTGTATTATTGGGAGATCAACCTGATCTTCTGGAGACTGTTTAACCTTTGTTAGGGCCGGTCCAATTCAATTTTTTCTTTATTCCCAGGCTGCACGCATGGCCTTTTAGAGCTCTGAACTGTAAGCCATGGGTATTCACCAAGGTCTCTTCATTCTAGCCAAACTCAGATCTAACCTTCTTGTCCTCAGTACAGTGTAGCCTCTGAAACTTTTGCTCAGCTCCCCAGCTTTCCAGCAGTTATTCTCTGCTAGACGCCACTGGGTTTCTTCCTGTGTAAGCCCAGTTTAAAAGCTGGCCAAGGAATCAAGGAAAGTTTAGCAGATTTTTAGAACTTCTCTGCAAGTCCCCACTCCCAGGGACTTTGCCTGCAGAAATCCAACGACCTTAACAACTCTAAATTGCAATCTGTGTCTTTTCTGCCTGAGAAATTATCATTCTTCTCTTCTTGGGCTCTGTATCACTTTATACTTTGGAAAAAATCTCTCAACACGATAGCAGGGGTGAATGTTAGCTAATAGGCTTGTCTTTCAAGGGTTGTAGACATAGAGAGGTGACTGTCCAAGACCTGCAACAGTATTTTTACATATGGTAGATCATCAGATTTAACTGTCACATATGATCAGAGGGTGATATCAGCCCCTCTGTCAGGTGTGAAATTAGCGCACACCATAAAATAATTCTAATAGTTATTATGAATGGATATTTACCTAAGTCTGTGGTTTACGGGTGTCTGATGTAGTCCCCACAGACAAGCTGTGATGTAGCTAATATTGTTATCTCTGTCTTAGATGAAAAAAAAAAGGAGAACTATGAAACTACATAATTTGCTAAAGATCACTTGAATATTGTCAAAGCCTGTATTTTAGTACCAGTGGACTCATGATAGAGTTGGTGCCCTTATCAGTTGCATAATTTATTAAAAGAATAGTGTATTTAAGGAATATACAAGTGGGCTGGTGTGCACCAGTTACCTTTGTAATTCAAGTTTTGTAATTCTGGCACGTAAATCGAGAAATATTTTTAAATTGAACATACATGCCCTGCACCCAGGTTCCCCTATTTTTAACAACTAAAATCCATCGTTCATTCACATATCCTTAGTTTTACCTAATGTATTTTCTTATTACAGGATATTTTATTACTTTTTGTTGTCATGTCTCTTTAGGCTCCTCTTGGCGATGACAGTTTCTCAGATTGTTTTTCGATAAACTTCACAATTTTGAGGAGGACTGGTCAGATATATTGTAGGATGCCCTCTTTTGTTTGTATGTAATGTTTTCCTCATGATTAGACTGGGCTTATGGGTTTTGGGGAGGAAGACCACAGCAGTAAATGCCATTTCATTATATCATACCAAGAATGTGTACTATCAACAGGAGTTTTCAGTATTTATGTTGAATTTGCTTAGTTTTAACATTAAACATTTTTATTATATAATACCTGGTATACACAAGGGAATGCACATATGTATACATATACATATATGTGTGTGTGTGTGTGTGTGTGTGTGTGTGTGTGTGTGTGTGTGTGAGAGAGAGAGAGAGAGACAATGATAATAAAATGACCACCTGTAAGGCCCCTGTGTTCCCCCCTCCTCACGGGTTAAAAACACTGGTTTGCATATCCCCTGGCAGCAAGAAATGCTTTTTTAAAGATCTCAGCCAGGGCACCTGGGTGACTCAGTCATTAATCATCTGACTTCGGCTCGGGTCATGATGTCATAGTTTATGGGTTCAAGGAGCTCGAGCCCCACTTTGGATAAAACACAAACCCCCGGTGAGTGCCACTTTTCTCTCTCCCCCTCTGCCCCTCACTATTTACACCCTTTCTCTCTCTCAGTCTCAAAAAAAAATATCTATGTGAATTTGCATTTTTTCAAAACTACATTAGCAATACTTTTATAGAGGTAAGAAATTTTGAGATGAGTTTGAAGTCCACACATTATTTGAATATCTGCTTTTGTACATACTAGAATTTTCTGATTGTAGGTGTGTCTCAGCATCTTGTTTAATCACTTTTTAAATTTCTCTATTTTTCAGGAATAAAGTAAGCTCAGGAGGGAAAACAGTAGAATAACATAGTTTCTTCTCACCGAATTAAAATCGTTCTAAATGATGCCTATAAAGATTGCACAAATAAATTAACCTTTATTTTTTTTTAAATTTTTTTTAATGTTTATTTATTTTTGAGACAGAGAGAGACAGAGTGTGAACAGGGGAGGGGCAGAGAGAGAGGGAGACACAGAATCTGAAACAGGCTCCAGGCTCTGAGCTGTCAGCACAGAGCCTGACGCGGGGCTCAAACTCACAGACCGTGAGATCATGACCTGAGCCGAAGTCGGCCGCTTAACCAACTGAGCCACCCAATAAATTAACCTTTAAAAGAGCATTCTTACTTAAATTCATTGTTTAAAAATGTGTAAGTTATGGGACTCTAAAATGAGGACAGAAGCCTTATTCTGAGATAAAGAAATGTGATTTTTGTAGCCCTAGGATCTTAAACAGATTTCTTCCCCTTGTTCATTTGTTACTTGGTGGCTTTCATTATCACAAGTATAAACTGGTTTCATAGAAGCTATTCAGATAGTCTTTTTCTGTTTATTTTTAGAGGAGGAAACTTAATTTTCATCATCTTTTGTATGTCTCAATAAATGAGACAGGTGTGGATGTGTATTATAAACTGTGCAGTATTGTAATTAATTAATCATAAGGAGTGACAAATACATATTTATAGTTAATTTGTATTTTGTTTAGTTTTAGAGTATTCTGTGTATTTATGAATGAATAACATTTTAAGCATAAACATATATGGCCTTAGAATGATTTGTTAATATGTGATTTTCAGCAAACCTGTACAGCATTTGAAATCCAATATTGAAATGTCATTGAAACTCACTTGAGGGGCGCCTGGGTGGCTCAGTCGGTTAAGCGTCCGACTTCAGCTCAGGCCACGATCTCGCGGTCCGTGAGTTCGAGCCCCGCGTCGGGCTCTGTGCTGACAGCTCAGAGCCTGGAGCCTGTTTCCGATTCTGTGTCTTCCTCTCTCTGCCCCTCCCCCGTTCATGCTCTCTGTCTCAAAAATAAACGTTAAAAAAAAAAAAAAAACTCACTTGAGGGTCACCTGGGTGACTCACTGGGTTAAACCTCTGACTTCAGCTCAGGTTGTGATCTAACTGTTCACGAGTTCAAGCACCACATCAGGCTCTGTGCTGACACTGCAGAGCCTGCCTGAGGTTCTCTCTCTCTTTCTCACTCTGTCTCTGTCTCTCTGCCCCTACCCCACTTGTGTGCTCCCTAAGAAATAATAATTAATTTTAAAAATCTTTAAAAAAAAACCTCACTTGCAAGATGCAAAGTACTGACCATTTAGTCCCTTTGTGGGTTTTCCCCAGCTCTCCCCTTTCAAACACAATCAGGCAAACTGATGGAAAAGAGGAGCTTATGCAGAGGTGGTCTCTCACCAACATCCTCATAAGTGAGGAACCTTGGATCTCTGAGCTGGTGAAGGTGTGATAGTAGAAAGGTTTTGATTATATTCTTTGTGCCATTGCCAGGCTTCCTGCTAAATGTGAAAATAGGAGTCAACAAAGTAACCCAAAAGTGGTCACTGTTATTAACAAATGAGTTAAACTGAAAGGGTGATGATTTCTCTATCATATAGCCTCCTGTGATTTGAATTCATTATAATTTGTGGAGTGCTACCATGTGTTAGGCATTGAACTAAGTGTTCCTTATTCAGAAAGAAAATGAAAAATTCTTTATATCAAGAAACTCATCATCTGGTGGAAGAGATAGATGGTTAACTCAAAAGGCTATTGCAAACTCAGTGTACCAGAGGAATTCATAGCTGTGGAAACAGATTCACCTCACCCAACTGGGCTGGAGGGCAGGAGTTAGGGTAGATTGTAACCATTGAAAACTGGGCCGAACTATAAAGAGTAACCACGGTCAGCCAAACTTGAAAGGGAGTGGGATAGCTTTTCTGGCAAAGGCATTAACTGGTGCAAAGGGGGGAGAGGCTAGAAAAAGAGCTTGTTTGGGCAATCGTAAGCAGTTCTGTGTGACTGGGAGAATTTAGTAATCATCAGGGAAAGGCAGGAAGAGGATGGAAGGGTAAAGAGGTAAAGGGTTCTGACTTGATCCTGAAGTTCAAAAGGTGGCCTTGAAAGGATTTTAGGCAGTGTAGTGAGGTGAGCAGATCTGTACTTCACATTAAGTGTTTTGATTCCTGTGTGGGAAACAGGGTAGAAGAGGACAAGACTTGAAAGAGACTGTTGGTGAAATTGCTGCAGTAATTCAGGACAGAGATGTTTTGCTGGCAGCAGGGCTTTGAATGGCTTGTATGGATTGAAAAAAACACCAAGGAGGTAGAAGCAGGAGGTACTTTGCTACACTGAACATTAGGAAAAGGCATTAAACGGATGCCTGGGTGGCTCAGTTGGTTAAGTGTTGGACTCTTGGTTTCGGCTCAGGTCATGATCTTACGGTTCGTGAGTTTGAGCCCCACGTTGGGCTCTGTGCTGACAGCATGGATTGTGCTTGGGATTCTTTCTCCCTCTCTCTCTTCCCCTCCTCTGCTCACTCCTCTCTCTCAAAAACAAATAAATAAACATGGGGGGAAAAAAAAGGAAAAGGCGTTAAGGATGATGCCCACATTTAGAGGTTGGTTACCAGGTCCTTCTTTTTGAACCTAGTGCAATTAATAACACAAAAATCTTTTTAAAGGTATTATCTCTCTTTTGACTTTCTTTTCCCCTTCATACTATCGTCCCTTCATCCCCTCAAGAAGCGTAAATCATTAGAGTAAACATATATCCATAGGCAGTATGATTTCAAAGGCAAAACCACATTTTAGCAATTTGTGAGAAACTCATTTCACTAATTTGCCTGATCCTTACTTCACAAACAACAAGCCGTTTTTATTTTTCCTCCCAACCAGTATTCACAGTTTATAACAAAGTCTGTTGGAGAACACTCAGAAACAAGATGAAGGAAAGGTTTGCATCATTGATGAACTATTCACACTTGAGTGATGAGCCAAAGTTGGTCAGATATTGGATTAAGGGAAAATCTTTTGTTTCATACTGTTAACATTTGAAACTGTGTCAGAGTTTTCTTGGTATCTTCGGTGGATACTTTTTGCATATAATGAAAAGTGCTTGCAAAAGCATTTCTCCTTGGGGGCACTGGGTGGCTCAGTCAGTTAATCCTGTGATTTGGGCTCAGAACATGATTTCATGGTTCATGGGTTCAAGCCCTGTGTCAGGTTCTGACACTGACATCTCAGATCCTGGAGCCTGCTTCAGATTCTGTGTCTCCTTCTCTCTCCCCCTCCTGGCTTATGCTCTGTCTCTCTCTCTCAAAAATATATATACCTTAAATTTTTTTTAATTTCTTCTTTATTTGAGGGACCAAGTATATACCAGTGGCTGTGGCCTGAGTTCCATAAATGCCTACTCTAGAGAGCAGCATACCTTGAAAAGTGGCTCATGAAAACAGTAGAATAGTGGTTATCAGCAGCTGAGTGGGGAGGAGATGGGGAGATGTTGATCAAACAGTACAAACTTTACTTATAAGTAAATAGGTTCTGGGGATTTAATGTATAACATGGTGCCTATAGGTAACAATATTTTATGCTTGAAAGTTGCTAAGAGAGTAGATCTTAAATGTTTTCACTACCCTTGTAGTGGTAGCTGTATGAGGTGATGGATTAAGTTTCTTGTAGTAATCATTTCATAATTTATATGTATATTATATCATTACATTGTACACCTTAAACTTATGCAATGTTATCTGTCAGTTATGTCTCTATAAAGCTGATGGAAAAACTAAAAATGAAGAAATATTAAAAAAACTTGAAGTAACTATTAAATTTAATGTGTGACATATTTTTAAAAATTATTATTATCTTTTTTATTTTTTTTTATTTTTTTAGGACGAGCAGAAGCTACAGGAAAGTTTAAGGCAAGGTGCTACGATTATTGCCACCTTAATCAAAGAAAGAAATTCTGGACTTGTTGGTCAGCTCCTGGTAGCATGAAGAACACAAAGATAATTACTTATTGGGTTTTAGAAACATTTATCTAGGTATCTCTGCTGTGCTCCCCTCCCTATTATATGTAGTGGCATGTTTATATTGTCTTTTATGTCTCATAATTGGTGGGATATGATGTTTGGGTTAAAAAAGTGGATCATTGTTTATATCTGTGAAATAAAAATATACTTTTGTGCATGTCAAATATAAATTGAATCAGAAAATAGGTAAATGGAAACTAATTGCTTTCACATAATCTTTGCACAAAAGCATAAAAGATTGAATAGAAATAATGACGGCTGAGGTAATCATCCTCGAAATGAGAATTCAGAAAACAACCATGATCTTATCTCTGTGTTAATTAGCAAATCACATTGTCTTGATACTAATAGATATGACTTAGAATTGTTCTTAATACTAAAATTGTCCTCTTACCATGTGATATTTTGACCTGTATTCTAATTTTCCACACCTTAAAAAATAAATAAAAGAGGAGATAACAGGGAACTCTGGTTGAGATATTTTCACCGTTGGGCCCACATTACTCTAGGTCCATAAAGAAGATGTAATCCTCTCCTACTTTCTGTTTTAAAATTGTCTGTTTTCCTTGGTTTATGAAAAATAATTTTGACTTACTTTGAATGGTCTCTGATTTTTCTGGATACATTTAAAAGAAGACTGGAAATCCTCATGAAAGTGAAATTATTTTGGTCAATCCCAAATTAGTCTTTTTTGAAAAGGAGGGAGTCATTGCATCTTCAAGAATTAAATTATTTTTTGATACAGATACTGCTGTTGTTTAAAATCAAGTTTTCAATCTTTCAAATTGCTCCTGGTATATGCACCTTAAATGTGTAAATGATTTTCCCTAAAACTAAATTTTACAATTATGTACATCCAATCATTAGAGATAACTTTTATTCTATATTTACATTTACTTCATACAAACACATTAGATCAGATTCCAAGACTTAGGTTACATGTGGAAACTATAAAAGCTGCAGGAGATGTTATCAGTTGAAGATCGACTGTGAAATACCTACATTAAGGAATTTCTTCTTAACAAGTTGGATGATTTTCTCTAGTTTTCTCAAGGATCTCTTTTGGTTGGAGAGTTGATGTTTTACATTTCAGTAATGGTAGAATATAATGGACCTGGAGTTATTACTATAATTCATTCTCTTAAATGAAATGTATTGTTTCATTGTAGTTTGGATGTAAATTTCTGGGCTTGCCACTTTTTTCCTCTCTCTCTAGGGATGTTAAGAAATATAAAATAAATGATATAATTCAAATTCTTGAGGATGAAAATATATGGATAATGTGTAGATTTTTGGTTAGAATGCCTATGTCATTGTTAAGGTGGTGGGCTGGCTGTGTTGGGAAAGGTTCACACCTGCACCTTTTTAAGTCTTCAGGTGAAAATGTTTTAAGAATTTGGAAGTGCTTATAAAGGCAAATAGGGAAATGTTTCAGGGTTTTAAAGAGAAAGTGCCTTTGAGTAAAGGCAAGAATCGGCCTATCTATGACACAGCAAAACTATTCTATTGATTGAGTGCTAGTTAAGTTACCTTAGATTCCAACTTATTTATGGACTGTTATGCCAGACGAAAATTTATCTAGGAGCAATGACTGTGAGTTTACCCTAGGCGATTAGAATAGTGTAATGAGGTTTTAGTTAATATTAAATTGTGCATGAAATAATTACCATCATCATCATCACCTTATCATAGCATTCGATCTTTTTCTTTACAGTTTATAAAGTGATTCACAGCTTTGAAAATAATTTAAAGAAGTCTTCTCACATCCTTGACTGCTTAGATGGAACTGGAGGTTCAGGGATCTTTAACTGCCTTGTCCACAGCCATGGGGCTGCGTAGTGACAAAAAGTAGGGATTAAACTCAGGACCACTCATAGTAAGTTTCAAGCTCATCTCCCTGTTTAATCATAATGCTGGCAAAGGACATCCAGCCGAGAAGCTATGGGAAGTAAGCCAGAGGCTCCAACTGTGCATTGGAGGAATGGATAAGGAGGGACAGATCATCCCAATGACCAGAGGAAAGTCCTGAAGCTTTTGGCTTTCTAGCCATCTTTCCAACATAGACTAATTGGTAATTGTAGCTAGAGGTGAAGGGAATGGAGAGAAGTATTAGCCAAGAGAGAAAGATAGACTGGTTGTTTTTATTGTTTAAGAGATCCAGAGGCAAATTTTATAGTTACATTTTCATCACTGCTTCTGTAAACTTAATTACTTTCATGGGAACTGTCTTTTTTTCACTTTATTTTCCCAAATATTGTTAAAAATAATAGTAATTTATGCTTCAGGGGTGTAAAATTGTCCTCTACCTGTGGAAAGTTCTGTGGAAAGACTCTTCTTTCTAAATGTTTGCTAATTGAGTGCAATTTAATTAGCCTTTTAAAGAATTTAACAGTGTGTTCAGTGGTTTGGTTAATGACATACTGGTAAGAGGTATAAATTTTTTAAAACCGCTCAGTTTGAGAGATAACTTGTTGCAAGTATATGAATTTACAGGTAAGAATTAGTAATAGTTTTAAGTGTTAAAGCCATTTTGATGAAGAAAGATTGAATTTTAAAAGTTTAATTCAAAAATAAACAGAATAAATGAAAAATACATATCATGTTGGGCTTTATTAGTGTGGTTTAAAATAAGTCAGAACTGGCTGTGTGAGGTACACAGCCTGGGGTACTGTACCACTTTATATGTTCTTGTACATTTTTAGTTTCAAAATGGTGAAAAATGTACAGATTTTTTTAAATGACAGCAACACACTATTCAAGATTTTCAATATATTCTCTTTATAAAGCAAAATATGTGTTTGATAAATAACTAAGTGGTTGATATTTTAATATCCAATGGCAGTTGTCATTGATATTTAGTGTATATATACATATTTTTAAAACTAACTCAATTACAATTGAATAAATATAACATTTACTCTCAGAAAATAACAGTGATGTTTTATTTTATAGAATTTGAGATCCAGATTTATTATTCTGTAAAATATATTAAAAATGTGCAAAATCAGAAGTCTCAGTTTTTCTTTTTTCTTCTTTCCCTCATATTAAGCAGGTTTCCTAGCAATTAAAATGGCTGCTGAGAATATAAAAGCTATATTCAGTCACAGTGGAATGGAGTACTGTGATTACTTAACAGTGTCTGCATGGGGGTAGTGAATTGAATTTGGTTCAGAAATATTCTTTCTTTCCACTTAGCTTCCATAGGAGGAATATATGTGCACGCCTTGACTTTGGGATTCACCGTGTAAGCTACTCTGACCAGCAGAGTGAGGCACAAGTGGCTTGTGTATGCCTGAGACTAGACTTAAGAGACTTTGCATGTTGCCACTTGCTCCGTTCTGCTCTTGCCCCCACCGTGAGATGAACATGTCCTACCTGGCCTGGTGTCTCCAAAGGAAAACAAAAGCCCAGATCAGCTGATGTCCAGATAATCAACAAATGGATGAAGAGCCCCAGCTGAGAGCAGCAGGGTTCCCCAGGCCAGTTCAGGTGACCTCCACCAGACAGGTGAGCTAAAGCAACGCTCAGTGTTGTTTGCTAATACTATGTTTTGAGACTTTTTATTACACACCAAGTGGTAACCAAGGAAAGAACATCTGTGGCAGTGCATCAGTACGTTTGTCCTCACAAATCTAGGATGTATCTACAGACACACATTTTGCTAAGTAGAATGCTTGTGAGGAGAAATGTTGGTCCCAAAGTACTAGAAGGTCCTGAGGGTTACTTCCTCCCTATTTAATAGTTACTAAAAGAAAAACAGACCTGAAAGTTTTAGAAAAGTTTACAAAAGAAGTTAAACTTTCTTGGGCCTAAAATGATATTGAATTCAAATACAGGCATTTAAAATAATAATAAAAATGACTAACATTTATTGAGTGAGTGCTATGTTCTAGAAATTGTTCTTAGTGCTTTGCATGTATCTTTTTTTTCTTCATAATAACTTTATGTGCCAGGTGGTGTACCAATCTGTTTTACAAAATGAAGAAACCAAGGCATATACATTTCAAATAACTTCTTGAGAGTAAGAGTCACCCAAGCAGCATGTGGGAGAAATGAGGTTCACAAAGGGCTTTCTCACTTTAGAGCTCATATTCCTAAACACAATGACCTGCAATATTACAAAAACATAATACTTTAAGATCTTTTAAAGAATGACTCTCAAAAGAGTCTTCTTTAATAAGAGGGGAAAAAGCTAAGTCCCATTGTCTTTCAGTATTTCTATACTCTTCCTTTCCTTTGCCCATCATCACCCGCAACACATGAACATGCTTTGGAACATCACTGTGTCTGCCTGTGCCATTAAAATTTACAAAGACTAATACTGATGTACAGTTACTATCAATGACATCTCTGAGGGCTCTAAAGTTGTAGGAATTTCCTAGTGGATGTCAGATACACTTGAATAATGAAAAAGCAGAAGTACTTTCCTGATGAACCAGAGGTGCATATAGCTATTTGTGCCTCAGCAACGAGAAGACATGAAAAGAGAAGTAGAAATCCATTTATCATGTTTATAGGAGAAAGGAAAGTCTAGAGAAATGCCAAGGCATGACGAAGTATGAAGTCTTCCCTGGCCATTAGACAGTCCTAAGCACATATGCCAGTATTCGCTTGATGGGCAGTTTTTGGGGTGAATGGTGCTCCGTATAATGAGGTAGACCTGAGCAGAGCCAGATTGTTTTCTCTTACCATCTGAAATATTGGAATCTTTGATTTTTAAAAATGGCTTCACAGCTGAAATGCATTATGTAAATATATTCTGTACTTAGTTGAAGATACTACCAAATACTCTGAGCAGTTCTTAAAACATATGGGTCTATTTAGCAGCATGGATAAAGCTTGACTTGTCAAATGCATTTTTTTTTTTTTTTTTTTTTGGCCAGTTTAACCTTAATTAATCTTTGCAGGGTCTCTTTGAGGTAGGTCTGTATCAGCCTTGTGTTGTGACAGTTGCAAAAAGGCATATGCAGAGATTAAGGCCTCCTGATCACTCCACACACTGAAAGCCAAACTGAGTTTGGGAATCCAGAATTTCTGAGTCTACTGTGGACTGTTTTTCAGGGAATTAGATTACAACTAGGAGGGGGCTGTTCTGTACTTAAGGTTTTAACAAAATCTAAACCTGCATCCAGAATTTTACCTAGAGGCATTCCCTCATTTTTCATTTTGCAAAATTGCACTTGAGCCCAGGGGCAAAAACTTCAACAAGGCACTCTTAGTGATCTTTCTGACCCGAGTGGAGACATGATTTGAGATTCCAGAAGGAAGCCAATTTTGTAAGAATTTCCACTAGTCTGTAGACTATAATAATTGGGTTATTTGGATAAGGTTTGGCAAAGCATCTAGAAGATTAACTGAATGAGGTTTCTGGAGGTTTGCCATTCTGGAGCTATCCATTTTGTTCTTTGTTCTACCTCATTATAAAATGCACTATTGAAATTGGTTGGTTTGTTGGTATGTGAGGTTTTGCTTTCTCCCGCCCCCCCTTCTTATTCTTTGCATCTGAGCCCTTAATTTGGTTGAAAGCAAGCTCTTCAGTCTAAGTGGATAACAAAACATCCCTTTGAGGAGAAGGAAATAGATGATAAAATCTGCATGTTACTAACTTTTTCAATAGTTTGAAGGAATTTCTCTTCCATCCTGTGTGTGTTTTTAAGACCCTGTTAAGTTCATAGTTCCTTTTTTCTTTTCTTGTTTGAATGGAAGATCATTCTCTTGAGTTTTAAAAATGTATTATTGAACTGCCCAGTTCAGGAATTTCGTTGCCTGTTTTACTGAATGGAGGTATGTATGACCTGATAGTAAAAGAATGCTATTCAAAGACATTTCCGCCTGTTTGTTTCTTGGATCAGTGACTGTTCACATAAAATCTGGAAAGAAGCCAAAATGTGTAAACAAATTAAGAATTTTGAGTATCCCAGTGGGAATATCCATAACTTTTACCATGAATCAGGAATTTAAGATAAGTGTAATATGCTTTAATAAGATAGCAGGGCGAAACAACTATAGACCAAATATCCTTGGCTTTAGTTCGAGAATCTTAATGGATATTAAAAGATCTGGTTTAATTGTGCAGTTATACATAACACTACTTTTCCCCAAACTTATATATGTTGCCTAAATTGAATTTAATTTTTATTTCACTAACTTTTAGTTGTTTACTATCAGACAAACTTTCAACTCTGAAGTCACTGCTTTAAATTATTTTGGCCCACCAAATATATAGGATATGTAAATTATTTATCTTTACCCTTGATAATGAATCACCCTCTACCCATCTGCATAAATCTGTGACTACAGTAAATGACACTTTGGTAGACTGGGGGTTTTTCCACTAGTATTTTTTTGATATATATACTCTTCTTCCAACTGTCTCTCTAGCATATGAATTGAAAATTGTGGTCTCTCTAGTTCCTTTCACTTAGAATTAAAACTTAAATGTGAAACTTCCCCCTTAAGAAAGATTACCCTAAGTTTAATTCCTCTTAAACTTTGAAAAGGTTTATCACCATTAGGATATCTCTATTAATTTCATCTTGATATTCTCTCTCCCTCTCTCTCTCTCTCTCTCTCTCTCTCTGTGTGTGTGTGTGTGTGTGTGTGTGTGTGTGCGTGCGTGCGTGCATGTGTGCATGTAGGGAGAGAATGTAGACAAAGAAAAAAATGGATGTATTTTTTCATGTCAACATTTTTTTGAAAGAATTATTCTCAAACAATTGCAGCATGAGCTTGGCCTCTGCACATATAAGAAGAACTTCTAGAGATTAGCATATTAGCTCTCACTGATTTAGCAAAGTTTATCTTAAATAAATTGGGAAAATAGAGAAAATATATTGTACCTACCCATATAACAAATACAAATTTGTATATAGTAATTATGCATAATTAACAATACTGATTGGCAAAGCAGATGCAACACAATTTTTAAGTAATTGTATAGCTTTAATAATAGAGACCTCACTAGCCCCTGATGTAAAATGATTTTACATTATTGTTTTTTAAACTTATGTTATTAAAACATGAACTCATATGGTTTCTGCCAGTGGCTACACTGACTCAAAGTCATACTCCCTACAATTTCATGAATGCTCTAGAATAAGTCCCTCGGTTTCTCTTACTCTTTTCATTGTGTTGCCATGTTGTAACCTCTCCTAATGATGGTCATGAGAAAACCACTCTGGGTCCTGCTGGTTCTAGTCTTAACTGTTCCCATGTGTCCTCCTGTAGCCCCAGAGGAGGGACTGTCCTTGTATCCAGGGTATCAGTCTTGGACGCTCTTCCAGCTCACTCAGAGAGCTTAACCAAGGAGCAATTCTAGGAGGTAGAGGCTGGATGCTCCCTAACATTGTAGTCATCTCTCTGTTGCTGCAGGGATATGTGCTGCTACCAGCGAGAAGCAAATGTAGGTTTTCCAGTCACATCGGGCGTGTCTCCACTGGCTCACTATCAGAAACACTCGATTCCTGGGTGTCTGGTCCCAGTTATTCCTAGACCAGAGAGCAAGCGGTGCCTACCCTCAGCTACATCTTCATTTGAAGGACTGATTTATGTCTTGTCTCCCGATGAGACCCTCTTCAGAGTGGGTGATAGCACTATCATCCCTTCTCTTCAAGAGAAATGCTCAATGTGTCCAACAAGTTCAACATAAAGGAGTGTGAATGTCAGATTTCCTAAAGTCTGGATTTTTTAGTGTTAGCCATGGTTAATTTGCAACACTAAGAAAACGATCTTTTCTTCCCCCAAATACCGTATCTAACTGGGAGAAATATTTTATGAGACTTGACTAAATTAGACAGTTTTACAAAGTAACACAAATGAAGGGCAAAGTATGTAAAATAAAGACTCTGCTTTTTTTTTCTTTATAAAATTGCTGTGATCTTTATTATAGTAGAAGAGGATCTTAGAGACAGTTATTCAGTTATAATTACCATTGAGTTGCATTTTATTCTTCTCCTAATAATTTTTACATATCTGATATAACTTTTATGAGAACTCAGTTATCCATACTTTATAGAAAAGCCTGAGGCTCACAGAGAACACGTGATGTTCCTAAGATCACACAACTCATAAGTGGCACTGCCAGTTTCCAAATCCTGTATTTTTTTTAATTCCCCCTATGCTTCTTGTCATCAATAGGGTCTAAAAGTTATCAGTAAGAAATGTTATAAGTTAGAATAAGAAATGACAAAGGATAAATGTGGTTATCAGTGTAGCTTTTGAGAGTCTACTTGATCAGTTGGGTTTAAGTTTTTGTTTCTATCCTCATTACTTTGTGGGCTTCAGGCCAGCTGTCAGAGATAGTCGTTAACAACAGAGGTGTATTTCCTGGTCAGTAAAGTGAGAACGCCAGAGCAGACCAAATGCTGGTCCCTAATTATTGAGTGTCTCTTATGTTCAAGACCTCTAGGTGCTGTGGAAATTGTATAAAGAGATGAAAGGCAGGATTCCTATTCTCCTTGAAATGTTTTTTTTTTTTCCTGGAAAAGTGAGAAAAACAAATGAAAATTATGACTATGGAAAGTGATACAGTAAAAGTGAAATAAGTGGTATCATTAGGTATTGACGGGTTCAGAGGAGAGAAATTCGAGCATTTGAGGTAGAGGCTTCTCTGTCTTATTGTGGCCCTAGTCTTGATGATTTCACTTAGGCTCTTACTAAATTCTTTCCCTGGGCTTTCACATAAGGCAGCACATCCTCCTTTGCCGGTATTCGTGTAGCACCGGTGGATACCTTCACTTTCTGATTACATATTTTATTGAAATGTTCTTTTTATACATCTCTGTCCACTTTGAAGATGTAATCTCCTTGAGGCTAAGCATGAAAGTTTTACCTATCTGGCTAATTTCAGTTTTCATTAAATGTAACAGTAACCTGTAAAGTAAGGTCCCTTTCAGGCATGAAATTTAATTTCAGACTCTCAACAGTATCAACACCCTTTAATTAAGCCTTTATCTGCTGGGATATAAACCCTTGAGAAATGTACAGTCTTGTTTAGCAAGAGAGATGGAATACATAGATGAAGTGATATCTAGGAATCCATCGGAGCCTATGTAACGTGTTGGAATCTTCAATTCATAAATTCATGTGTCTACAAAACCTATTTTTAAAAAAATCAGTTTATCTGTGATTTCAAGCCCCAGTCCTCGGGGGTTAGGCTGGAAGTCAACCTCAGGCATCGTTCAGGGTCTTCTCTCATGGATGTTGGAAGACCCTGGGTGTCAAGCATCAGAGCATCATAACTGTCCCTCTCATTCTCAGCTGTTAGTCCTCACTGTCCTCACAGGGTCATCACCCCCTTCTCCATCTCCAGATCTCTCTTTTTTTCTCTTCTGGCCTCGAAGTTCCTTCCTCTCTTCCCCTTACCCAAGGATCATTAGTAATTCTAATGGAGTTTGACTTTTACACCAGAACGAGCTGCACCAGTAAGTTTAGGTTCTTCTTGCTTTCCCCCTTTCCGAAATCCCCGCAGCAAGGAACCACAAAGCCAGGCTACTATCTGTAAGTGTAAGTATGAGCAAAAAGTACAAAGAGCAAAAGACAAACGAATTACTCAAGTAATCCTGGCTACCGTATATTAAGCATTAAATGAGGGATGCCGATGACGAATGCCACGCGTCGCAGCGCATTTTTCTGATGTCTCGCAAACCCCTGCCACACCCAACGGATATCACGTGAACCGCCAACTGCTTACTGAACAACACTTTTATCCTTGGACTTATTACTATTTAGTTAAACTTCAAACAAAAACAAAAACCTGAAGTTCTGTTGTCCTCCTCAGGGACATTCCTCTTTGGGAGGTTTGGGTCCTTTGGTATCACCTTATCCCACAGTTGTTCCTTATGCAACTTGCGTATCTTTCTTTGAATTATCCATCACATCTAGGCTCTCTCTTTTATTTCTGTCGTCCTTTTGGCTTGTGTCCTCATCGCTAGCAGCTACTCGTGCCTTATATGCCACACAAGGCAGGAAACCACTTACCATTTCCTGATCACACCGTTCTTTTGCCTTGCACCTTTGAACACACTCTTACTGCCTGGCATGCTCTATTCTTAGATCTTTTTATACACATTTGAATCACTCTTCTGCATCTATACTTATGTAGTACTGACCCACCACTCCAAAACTTACAGTATTTTAACACTAGACAACTTAAAAATAGAGGACACGTTTTATACGTCTCTCTTTTCTTTGAAATTAGAATAGTGAATGTTGGTTTCAGGTATAAAGAAGTTCGGCAGGCAGGCATACTTAATACTGAGTAAGCCTCCCAGATTTTCTTTCCCTTCAATAAGCCACATAGATGATGCTGTCCTCATTCTGAATTACTGACCCACCATCCTCAGGAACGCTCTACCTACTTTTTCTAGCAAGCAAATCCACCATTTGTCTTTCACTAGGACCCATCATCTTAGTCCACCTGTCTGTTTCCTGTCTGGTTCTATCCTTTAGGGCAAAACGTAGCTGCAGTGGAATTAGACATCTTGCCTTCCTGAGCGCACGCCGGCTGTGCACTTTGACTCTTGCTCTTATCAGAAACATGTCACCTGTCCACTGTTGATTCGATCCCCATCCTTCCTACCAGATTAATTCCTGTTTCTGTTCTATTAGCATACCTTCCCTGACCTCTCCATTCTTATGGTACTTACAAGGTGCAAATTCATGACAATTCACATGCAGAGTCAGGTATGCTTATTTGTATAGCATTTTTTTTTCTCCTCAGTTTGAGGACAAACACCATATCTCAATTTATAATTGGCTGCTCTACAAACCCTAGATATGCTTTGAATATGCAATGAGCATTTCATAGACATGTAGAACACTGACTTGCTAGGGATTAATCATGGAATGGTCATTTCATTTGCAACTGTGGCAGAAGTAACTTTTATTACCAGCTATTTCAGGTACCGCATTAGATACTTTATGTGCTGACATTTAATTTCACCTAATGGAGAATACATGTTCTGGTGTGTAAAACAAACAGTCCAGCTTTTGCATAATATAAGCTATTTCTTTTTATAATTTTACTTCTTAGGTCCTATTATGGTGGTGTCTATATGATTTTTAAAAGAGAGTGCTTCAATGTTGAGGAATTTAACAACATTCTCATACAAGGAAAAGGAAAAGAGCAGGAAGGAAGTCAGTTGTCAAAATCATTTATGAGTGGCCCCTGAACATCTGATCAGTTGTGCACTCTCATGAAAAATGCTTAAAGTCCTCGATACCTGGCATTTGTAACAGGCTTTTAAAGCCCAGTCTCCTTTGATGTTTACTTTTTACTTCACTCTTTTCTGAAGGTATACAAATAATTCAAACAAGCTCTTGAAATCGTTTTATATATGTGCTGCTTTAATGGAAGCTAAGCTCCACCTGGTGGTAGAATTTGCTATTGTTTTGAACTCAATGTACACCGATCATTTCATTAGTAATAACGAATTCAATATACATCTTTCTATCTCTATATATGCATGCATGCATACATACAGTAGTGTGTGCATGTGTGTGTGTTTTTCAGTCTTTCCTCTGTCACAAAAGTTGTGAGATGCTCTTGTTACTTATTTTACTGGCACTGACATTTAAAACAGGGCATTTAGCACTGTATGATTTTAAATGTTTTATGATGCTCAGGCTCTCAGCATTGACCATAGTGATTTTATGGTGGAAGTCACAGACCAAATCTTTTCTCCCACCCATGTCTCATATTGTTCTTTCAAAGGATTTGATTTATGCTTTGATATAAAGACTCTTATAGTTCATATGATATCATACAAACAACATGGAGAAGTGTTTGAAGATATTAAGTCATATTTTCATGCTGGAATAGCTCAACCCTTTACTCATTACACAACTGTGTTCTGTCTCACAAGCATGAGAGAGGATTATTATCTATACCTCATACATTGAGTGATGTTGGGTAGCATTTAGCTTTATAAGGACTAGAAAATCCTTCAGAGTTTATGAACTGGAAGCCCTTTGGCTGGATTTAACCCATGGGTATGGGTTTTTTTTTTTTCATATTTGTATTAAAATTTAAAAGAGTTACCCATGTTTGAAAGTTGGAAAATGTCATTATAAAAATGTAGCTATCTAGCAATAAGGGACTTTTTAATTAATTAATTTATTTTTTGCAAGGCAAGTAAACTCAATGTGAGCAACAGTTACTCCTTTTTAGTTGGGGTACATGTTCTAATTTTCCATAAGCCCACTACTCCTTCATGCTCATACTCTGTATCCTCATCATTATTGGCTGGCTTCTATAGGTATTAGTATTTGTGACCATTGTTGTTGTTCTGTGATGCTTCTCTGAGAAATTTATAGTCTAGTCGAAGGAGAAAATAAAGAAAGGTGGGTCAGTAACTATCAAAACCATGAAGGAAGCAATTCATATGAAAGTAAAGAATTGCTTTCTCTCAGATTTAACACATAGCCTCAGCAGTGGAATAGGTGTGCTTCATATGTACAAGATTTGAAAAGAAGAAGTACTTTCCCTAATGACTAGCTGACACAAATTTTAAAGGTTTCATTTTCTTTAAAGCACAAACTCCTGGGCTGGGAAGTATCCAAAGCTATATTATTTATTTTCATGTTGAGATTATTTTAGTTGTTTTAGGCCCCCTCAGATCCAAATGTTTATTTCACAAAGGGAACTGGACTCCAGACAGAGTGGCTTTGACAAAGGCACACGAGTCCTCTGTTGAAGATTTAAGGCTAAAATCTAAGCTCCCACATAAATATATGTACCTTTTCCACCCAATCAAATCATGTCCTGAACAATTATTTTTATTACTAAGCCAGTTGCCCAGCCTTCCAAACCTGGTCCCCCTCTGAGGATGTTAAATACTTGATGCCCCACCACTTTTTTGATTTTCATTTTGCATCTCCCTTTAAAGGGAGCACCTCTTCTGTGACTAATAATTACCATGTTACAACCATCCTCACTAGTTGTGGCCAGAAAACCAATGGTCACCAAAGATGTTTACATTGTAAACCATATAACTCATGCATGTATTATGTCACATGGCAGAAGAAAATTAGGATTGAAGATGAAATTAAGGTTTTTAAAGGTTTTTATTTAAAGTCGACTTTAAATATGTTACACTACATGAAATGGATGGGCCCAATAATCATGATGCGACACTGCTGGCTACTGAAGTGTTCTTCTTAGGGAAGGAGGAGCCACAGAACAAGGCAGGCAGATGTACTTTAGAAGCTAGATTAAGGTAAGGAAACAGATTGGCCCCTTGAGCCTCGAGAAACATAGCCCTCTAACACCTTCATTTAAGCTCTTGGAGATTCATGTTGAAATTCAGGCCTACAGGACTGGAGGGTAATAAATTTGTGTCATTTTAACGCACAAAGTTCGTGGTAATTTACGACAGCAACAATGAGAAACTAATATACCAGCAAAGAAGTTTTGGCTGAAGTTTGCTCTCTGAAATTTTTGTCATGAAAAGAAAATATTTTCAAAGGTAGTCATGATTTTTATTTTTATTTTATTATTTTTTTAACTCGTAATTTTTAGAACAACGCAAAATTCTTACCATCTCTTGTTCTCCTCTTCCCTACCTTGTCTCGAGAATCACTGTTCTAAGCCATTCCTACCCCTATGTAGCAGAGAGAGAAGGTTTGATTAAAGACTTATGTTATTCCAGTGTGGCAGGGCAATGGGACTTCGCAGGTAGGAGACATATGGTAAAAAGAACTAGCAATAGGTAGAAGGTATCAAAAGATAAACTTTCTTTTTATTTTCCCCAAGAGTCCCATCGTCTGTTCATAGATTACTTCAATTTAAAAATGACATATGGACAAATTCTAAAATAATACTGGTGATTTGGCCACAGTTTAGTTTATCTAATGTTGGAAAGGCCACAGCCAAGTAGTGCTATAGACACAAGGGACTCTTTGATTCAAGTTCATGGCACACAGATTTTGGGGAAAGTAAATGGAAAGGGTTGAGAGGGAAGTGTAGTTGCTCTTGCGTGAAGAATTAGGAATTCAATGCGAAAGCTTAGACATCAGAATATTGAGAGTCTGTCAATAGAAATGGATTTAAGCACACATGAAGTATTTCTATGTAAATCAATTGCAGAATGTTCTCTCTCATTTGAAAATGCACTTAGAGCAAAAAGGAAATTTGTATCAATACTCTTTGGGGTTTATGATTGAAATAGTGCTTAGAAAATAAAAACATAAATTCGTGTAGCTCTCTGAATGCTCCTGCAGCTGACTTCCTTGAGAATAGAGAATGTGTTTTTAATTATGATCACTCTGGCCACTCTGTCACTGTTTCTCCTGAGATGCGTGATGTTTGTTAGGAACTTTTTTTTATTTTTTCTATTGCCTTTAAACCAGAGAACTGCTGACATTTTGCAGTGCACTAAAACAGTGATGGTTTATATTTTTTTCCATGGTAGTATGGCACAGTAAGAACATTTTGTGGCTTATATGATATTATTGATGGATACATTGGCTGTCAAGTATATTTCGGTCAATGATGCATTTACATGTAATCAAGGAACATAGAAGACAGTCAAGCCCCCAGACCCAATATTCATGCAAGTAGTCCTCGTAGTAGACCACTTCTTAGAATCATATGCCAGATTTACAAGAAAGTGGGTGATAACTATAAAACATTTAAATAACTAATAACATCAACTAAATAGGCCAGAAAGCCATGACACCTTAAAATAAATAAATCACTTCTATAGAACAATAGGCTTACTTCCTTCTTTATCACCTGTGAATGATGAAAACTCCTCTCTTTATCTCCACTTAGTTGTCCCTATGGTTTTCTTTCACGTAATAATTAGAATTCTTAATACGTATTACAGTATCAATTCACAGATAAAATATCTGTTAAGAGGTTTCTCGCCTTAGCTTTATAACTTTTCATAATGTATTTTCTGGAAGTACAACAAACTTGCATTACTTAGGATCACACTAATTTCACTCACAATCTTGATATTCCTGTCATTAAGCATAACACCGAATATAGAGTTGCTGTCCAATATGAGTAAATGAACTAATCAATAAATCTGTCTTTTCATTTTATTGGCACTTTCTGATTTATCCAATATATCCCAGCTAGTCTCTGTTTTGCCCAGGGATTCCGGGTACAATTTCTGCAAGCCCAAGGTAGTTCTAGATTTTAAAGATAAATGTTTTCAGTATGGTATTCAAATGTTAGACAATTTTGTAATCTAGTGCTTAGTCAAAAAAATAAATTCTCTTGCCACATAGCAGGGAAATCTCATTGAGAGAGCATGTTTGTCTCCAAATGGCAATTTCTAAGGGATTTGTAAAGGTTTTTGTCTGATTTTCCCCATAGTAGTTGATATTTGAGAGCCTACTTGTCCCCATTCCCATTCCTTGCATATTCATCCTTATGTAAGGACCTGTGTAGAGGTTTTTAAAATCCCTAGTGCTAAGATTCTTACACTTGAGTATCCGTACAGAAATCAGCAGTTATCTTGTTAAATACATAGTTTATCAGGCAACATTCCTAGAATTCATACTGAATAGGTCTTGGATTACATCTTGGAAATTGTGTTTGTAAAAACTGCAGGTGGATGTTGTAGTGGATATCCCAGGCCATACTTGGAGAAACGTTGCCTTAGATTACTCTGTACCCTTGTGTGGTTGTACAAACATCAGTGTGTGCCCACAGTATCCAGTCTACCAAGTCGTTCCCTACCATCTAGTTGTCCATATCCCAGCACCTCTCCTCTGCCTCACCTGCTCCCTCACCCTTGCAATTATGTAAGTTATGTAACAACCTGCCTGCCAAGGTTTTCCCCACCATGACCCACCCTAAGACCTGTCCTAATTCTCATTGCTCTCCCTAGTTGTCATAGACTCTGAGTCTGGAGTTCTCTCTTGTCCAGCAAGAGAGAACGCAGGATTAAAATGCAAAAGAGGCTAATGTCCGGGAGGAGACAACAGCCTCAAGTAAGGATATTTGATATTTGATATTTTTTATTATGGAGCAGAAGGCTTGCAGGCCTGAGGGCGGGCACAAAGAGACAATGAAACGGTGAGAAGTTAACTCCTGTCAGTGGGGAAAAGGGTGTTTTGAAGATATGCGGTGTTAGGGGTTTGGGTCAGTACAAAACAAAATCCTGGCCCTGGGCAGAAGGTTCTTTATAACAGACATGAGCCCCACCTCTGTTAACCTAAACTGGCCTAGGGGATAAGAAAGACAGAGCAGGCTACCTCAGATTCAACAAGGCACCTTTCTTTTGCTAATTTGCTCTGGGCACCTTCTCCCTGCTTCCTCTACACATCTGTTTACCTATTTTGGTCCTTGCTTCTTGTAAAAGCAACTTTCTGCTATTGTACTAAGTTGGAGGGGGAGCGTTTCTGCTCTGAATACCTAATCCTGTTTACCCCATTTTTGATGCTTTCATCCTGAGGCTTTTGTATTCCCATATATTTGACCTTTGCACTGATTACCTAATCTTGGATGCATACATTCTGTGGCTTTCTATTTTGTATGCCTTGTTAACCCATAGGTGCAATCTCAGGGAGTTCCTAAGCTTATTCCTGACACCTAGTTTCCTAAAACAGTTCCATGAGCAGCAGATTCCCTGAAAAGCAGGTTAATCTATAATGTGGTATAAATGGGAATTAGTACCTATTGGTGACCCCAAGCATTGAACCTGGGGATACAATTTCATCAACAGAAAGCCTGACGTAAGCATTTATTCAGTTGTAGGTTCTGTGTCAGCTCAGAGGGGCAAAAGGGCAGGGGGATTTTCCTGCTCAAGGGGCGTACAACATAATGGTGGGAATTTCCATGTGAAATCTTTGAAACTGGGGAACTGAATTTGAGTAAATGTAGGATACGTATGGCTTAAGTTCCTTTACTGTGTGACTAAATCCTGTTATTTCACACATTTTTACTCTCCCTTTGGACTGTAAGTCCCCCGAGGTCTTTTAGGTTCTACACACACCCCCTCTACTATTGTGGATTAATAAAAATAATAAGGCACACTACCTTTTCCACCTAATAGAAATTAATCTTGTAGTTTCATATAAAGTGAAAGGAATATTTTTTAAAAACTTAAAAATTTATTGGACATATTTGTCCTCATAAACTATTTGGTCTTGGGTATAATACTCAGTTTGGAATATTACGGGCAACAGTATTATATAGTGGCAAGTAAAATAACCCTGTGAAGGTTGTGATTTTACAGATTATTAATAGGGCATTCTTACTTTGTTACTCCTGCCTGAGACGATGTATTTTTTAAATGACTTCTTAACACTACTGTTGCACTTGTTTAGTATCTGCTGTGACAGTGAGCCACTTTCTAAATATACTTGAAGATGGGAAAAATGGAAAAGAGGGTATACTTTTCCCAGTTTCTTCAAGAGGTCCAAAAAGACCTCTTGTTAACCCCTTGTTACAAAGACTGTAATTTGGACTCAAACATAACTTGATGACAGTAGTTCCCCTAAAATAGAAACAGTAGCTTTCTTGAGGGGGTGAAACAGAACAGACAAGAAGCAGTTCCTGCTTCCCAGGAGCTGTTGACTAGACAATCTGCAAAGACCCTCCCCATTCAGGATCATGAGAATCCTGGAGCTCAGTGTATTGCAGTGTGCAGGGAGGGTGCTGAACTTTCCATTTAAAAAATGCCCACTAGAGGGAGTATAACATCATAAATACTTCCTTTCAGTTGCCTTGTTTCTGGTAAGCAGTAGAAAAGCAAGATTGAAGTTCAAATACCTAGAATTTACTTCATACTCTATTAATATTTTTCTTATTGAAATCTTAAGGAATATTCTGATAAGCAAAGACATTTTGTCCTAAGAAAATTTAGTGTAGTATACACTAATAGAACATTAGTATTTTCATTATATACGTGAAAAGTTCAGAATTTAAAATCATTGTGTGGACAGAGAATCCACACAATTATATTGCCTATCACCATGAAACATCTTGGTTCTATACTGAGTATGTATCACCAAATTTTGTTAGGTTTGTTGTTGCCTTTTTTATTTGCCATGGATATGATTCCAGTGTTTACCTGTAAGCCTGCTACCGCTTTCTATGAGCTCTTTCCTAGACATTTAAGATAAACTTTTCCACTGGAGAACTGGTTTGATTATACAGTTAAAAAATCAAATGTTGAATTCTTAAAAAACATCTTCCTGTCTTAGGAAAATTAAAAATGGAAATTGCTCAAGGATAAAAAGTACTACTCATTCCCATATGGATGGTTCTACATTTACCTCTTATTTTCTCATATTTCTGTTAAAATTTCTTACATTTTTCCAAGTTCTTGTAAGTAATTTGAAATACAGTTTAAATTTTGACATAAGTTGCCAAGTTCTGTTTTGAACTTTTAATTTTTGAATATTTGGAGAAAAAATCAAAATAATTTATAATCTGTTTTGAAGCACTGAACATTAAAACATGATTTTAAAAGTTAAAGGTAAATTGTTTCTCAAAAACTAAGATGATATTAGCTTTTTATTGCTTAAATATATTTTAAACTGGAATTTACATCATTCTTATCAAAGGAAAAAAAGCACATGTATATTATTTCAAATATCTTTTAATGCAAGAAGTTAATTTCTTAGGATGTTAACTATTTGAAAAACATATTCAACTGATTTTCTTTATCAGTTACCTTCCTGTCAGCATCAGTAGTCAAAAAAGAATTTTCCCCTAACCTCTCAGTTCACTGAAAATTATTACTTTATTTAGACCGAATTTAAAAATGTTTCTTTTCCATTGCAATAAAAAAAAAATACCACCACTTTGCAAATGATGCGTCAGTGTGGAAATAGCTAAGTTATTTTGACTTTATATTGCCTTTTAATAAGTTATTTGGGGCAAGGGTGACTTCTTAATCTCTTGATCTGCTCTTTTGTTCCTTTCTTAAATTTGCTTCTGCTCGCCTCAGTGATTCTGTCTCTGGGTGGACTCCTTCATTACTTCATTTGTAAATAAAATCAGTCTCCAACCTTCTTCACAAGTCACTTTTATTTACTTTTATTTATGTTTAGAAAAGGCTAGTATGGAATTAATACATGTCGTAAACAATCAAACATACGTAAATGGTACTAAAGGACAAAAGTTAAAAGGTAATTTTTTTCTCTGTCTCTAAGGTTTTGCTATCTTTCTGTGCAGTTTGTATCTTCCCAGATATGTTCTAGCACATGCTCTTCTGCATATGTACACATTATTATACATGTATGTTCCCTTTTCTTACAAACAAGGAGTCATATTAAAAAAACTCTTCTCTGACTCTTTTTTTCATTAACAATGTATTTTTAAGATGTTTCTGTGTCAGTGCTTACAGAATTACTTCACTTTTTACAGTTCCATAGAATTCCATATTTTATTTAGACTCCAGTTTCCTGATAGACATTTAAATTGTTTCTAGTATCACATTAGAGCAAAGTCCTGCAATGTAGGAATTTGAACGTTTTTGAAATCTTGTGCATTTCCTGTCTTTTTATAATTTAAATGCTATAGATGGCTCAAAAAATGGCTGCCTTATTAATTACGTTTTATTCATGGCCTTTTCCCACAAAGTTTGTCTATGTTTTATATCGTTCTGTGTCTCTGAACAGTATTTACTTTTATCAACAAAGCATGTTGGGTCCCAACAGTTAGATTTCAAAATAAAAAGTGCTTTTTCTTTAAGTGTATCCTTACTAGAAAGTGAAAGAATCATTTGTCTTACTAATTCAGGTGGAAACTCTTATGTAAAAGATTGGAGGAAAAATTCCCTGTGAATTACCAGAATCACTGTGACTTTAGATCAGGTTGATCAAATATGAGATTAACAACACGATATTAATTTTTTTTTTAATTAAATGGCAGGCATCAGGTGGTTAGTAAAATTCTTATGACACACTCTGGAGTACTCTATAGTAATTAAAAGCAACAAATTATTGTACATAAAACAACACGAATATATTGTAAGAACACTAATGAATGCTTCATGTAATAGAATGAATCAAAATTTTTATAAATCAATAACCTTTCCTTTAATGATTATGAGGTCCTAAATGAATGCACTTTACATTAAAATATACACAAAACATTGTGTATTAAACAAGAAGCCCCAGGAATTCAAGGATATCCAATATGTTAACATGGTTCTAGAAAGAAGAGCGAAATGGGATTGGAGAATAAACCAAATACAATCAGAAACTAAAACAGAATAAGCATTTTAACAATGTCTTCATGCTTTTTTGGGATACTGATGTGTCTTATTATAGAAATCAGTGGTTTATTCCCCATGAACTTCTAAGTTGATCTTTGAATTTTGTTTTTCTTTTAAGTGAACAGTTGCAGAAATCAACAGGAAAAATGCAATACTCACATTCCTCAGATGCAGTGACGGTAATTCTTACCTAACTCCCCTCTGTGGCTGTGAATGATGGTATATTTTGGAGATGACTACAGTTGAGGGTTATCTGTATTTTTGGTCTATCTGGGATTGTTCAAGGTGGTTAAATTGGTAGAAAGATGAGAGATAGATGATCATTTTAAAGCTTTGTTATAATCCCAAAGTCAAGATACAAAAATAGCCCAGGTAGCTAGCTGTTTGAACTCTTCTTCCAGGCTAAATGATGAGATGTTCCAAGAGCTGGGAACTGGGCCTGAGGCAGATAGAACTGTCCAACAGTGGAGGTTCAGAGCCAAAGGGAACTAAAGACTATATCCTGAGTGAATGCTAAAAACAAACAGCTAAAATTCTCATAGCAGTTCCAATGTGCCACACCTGGTTCTAACCACTCAACACAGAACTGTTCAATCTTCACAACAAAGCCATGAGGTTATAGATGAGAAAATTGAGCAACAGAGAAATAATTTGCTCAAGATTATTCTATTAGTGAATGGTAGAGCTGACAGTGAAATCCGGGACAATTGCTGAAGGGTCTATATTCTTACCAAATATTGCCTCTTTGTAAAGGGTGAAATAATCAACCCGACCTATTTCATGTGGAAGTTTCCCTTGGACTTGAAGGAGCAGTGGGGGAGATGGAATGCAAAGATCTGTAGGGAAGTCCTGGTAGGAGTGTCAGGAAGAAGTGGGAGGAATCCCAAGGCCATTCTGTGGGGGCAAGAAGGGTTACATTGCGTGCCCTGGTTCTGCTGAACAAGGCGGGAGCTCTGAGGGCTGTTCAGCCCATTTGTGTAATATGAACATTTCATTTCCCTTCATCTCTCTGGAGCCTCAGAGCAGACTTCCAAATAAGTTCGGCGGTGTGGAGGCAGCCAAATCAGGATCCTGGAAACGTGATAGTCTTTGTTTTGGTGAAGTTGGCAGCCCTCTCTGTGTCTTCTTTCTGGATGAATAAAAACTCCAAACATCATGAGCCGGATGTTTGAATGTTTTTAAACCTTGTAATTTTGTGGATTGTTCCTGGCCCCCTTCCCCACACTCCCACCCCAGTGATGTCACGAAGATTTGCACTCAGTTTCTTCATTTGTATGGACTTTGCAATGGAGAAAGTGTGATTTGAATTTGTTTTCTCAGCAAGGTGATGGCACAAGGGTATTTATAGTGTTGAATAATTTTTATATTCTCTCAGACAGCTAGGATGAGTAGTATGTTGTAAATCCTACTCTCCAGGATATCTCCCTTCTGCTGAGATAATAAAATTGATCAGATGTTTTGAGGTTAAATAAACTGTTGTAATAATCTGGCAGCTGCCTGCTGGTTGTGGTTTTCAAAAGCAATTACTCACTCTGGAGTCAACTTTGAACTCTACATTTTAATTGAAAAAAGCTAATTGTAGGCTGTTGCTCCCGACTTACCATTTGACTTGGCAGATTAGGAAGTAAAAGGATGCTGAGAAGGGAGGAGAGTGGAAGAGAAAGTAAGAAGTGTTGTCGGGCTCAAATTCCTGTTTATGTATGATTGTTTTCACACACAACACATCGTGTGCAACTGGAGAAATGGCAGTTGGACTCTAAAGTCTCTGAGGCATCCATCTGAGAAGGGTCTGCAAAAATCCTTATTTTTCGTTTATTTGCTTATTTCTCAATCTCTCCTCTGTGTGTGCGTGTACGTGTGTGTGCGTGTGCGCACATGCTTGTGGTGAGAGAGCCGCTGTGTTAATTTCTTAAATTTAATTCAAATGTGAAATTTCAGGGAGAATTTTCAAGATTATTATCGGACCATGCTCATATGCCTAATCAGGAGCCTTTTTCTTAGTTTTGCAGATGCTAATGGGGAGAGACTGCTCTTTGCTTTCACCAAAACATACCTACCAGTTGTACTTAAATTCAGTAAGAGGTGGGGATTAATGACATGATGGTCCAGCAGGACACATCAAGCTTCTGCGGAATCTTAAGAATCTACATTAGTACAAGAAAGAAACAAAACATCCCCAAAGAAATACAGCTACTCTGAAATTTGCATCCATGACAATTAGTAGCATTATTAAAACGGCCAGAAAATAGCTGTTACAATAAAGTTAAAAAATGTGAGATTTTGTATTTCTGCAGTCTTGTCCCTATCTAAAGGCAAATTTAGTACTTTTAGGTTTATTTAGCACATATGATCCTGTGCATTTCATAGACATACACACTGTAAATTAAAAAGGAAATACATATATACAATAAATAAAAAAGAAATACATATAAAAGTCATATATATAAAAGTCATATATATATATATATGTTTGGACTTTATGTTCTAATATCATTTGGCAAACTTGTGCTGGGAATTTCCTGTGAATCTAATAAAATATAGATAGCCTAAATTAAAGCTGAAATGAAAGGCATGAGTATAAGAATACTTTATACAATGTTTTAAAATGCTAGTTACATATCACTTAGAAATATAATTTATTTTTAGACTTTTTGTGGAATGCAGATTTGGCTCATCACAGTTCTGTTGATATTTTCATTGACCTCATAAATATAATTTAATCTCTATGCATCAGCTTTCTGATCTGTAAAAATAAGATAAATATTCTTCCCACACACTTTGTGCTCAGAATTCCTCTGTTGAAACAATAAACAGGGTTGTAATATATGAATTTGAGTACTGCCTCAGAATCCAATGTTCTCTTTATCAACAACAAAGAGGGGCTGACATTTATTTGGTGTTTCAGTATCAAATTTGAAGATATTATGGTTAATGAAAAAGAGAAACATCTGTGTTGATATTATGAGGATTATTCTGAATTATGGATATGACTGGAAATGTCAGTTGCTTGCTACATGATTTCCAAGAGCCATTTTTGTGATCTCGATATTCATAGAGATCCTCAAGTAAAAATCACCCAACGAGGCAAGCCCTTACAGAGATGAAGACTTCAATCAAACACACTTAGTTCTCTCAAAATATTTTAAAACAAAATCTATGTATGTATTTGTACTCCTAGACCTCTACTTTTAGCAAGATACTTTCTTGGTTTAGAAATTAGTGGAAAAAGATAATTCTGATAACAGTAGGGGAAATTATCTCCTTCTCGTGAAGAAAAAATTGAAGAGAAAGTTAAACTTTTTATATAATCATATTAGAGGCAGAATTTAGAGACAGTAGATTAATACTTCCGTGATGGGAAAGACTGATATTTGAAGAAGTAAAAATATTGAGTTACACATGTTTTTTTTTAAAACAACTATGAATGTATTGCGGTAAATAGAATTTTCTCCTTTGATGGTCCTAAGATGTAGAGAAGACATGTTTGAAATGACAATTCTAGAGTCTGGATTTCAAAAACCATACAAAACCAAACGCTCTTCCAGCATGATGGTGTAATAGACATTTTAGAACTCTGGCTCTGGAAACAGAAGATGGGATTACACCTCAACTCCACCACCTACGTTTGGCCTAGGGCATGTTTCAGAATTCCGCTAAATCTTAATTTCCACATCTGTATAATACAGGGATAATGCCTACGGTACTAGATTATGGTTAAGATTAAATGAGTTACTACAAACTAAGATAAAACTGCTTAAAATGTCCTAGCTACTATTATCCTGTTACACACTGTGGTTTGTAAATAATAACATAGTTTCCTCAAACTAATCACAAAGAAATTGTAGAAATCAAAAACAAAGTTACATTTGATAGGAAAAATAAAACTTAAATTTTCAGAAAAGTCCCAAGGAAGTCTGTAAAGCCAGTACTTAAATTTGGGTATATGGATGGACTTTCGTTGTCAAAGCTTCTAGAAAAAGAATAGTGAGAATTAAGTTACTTTCAGGAATTCTTTTACCCCATTAATAGATATACACCATTATGATCAAATTATTAGAATAGAAAAAGTGTTTAAAAAAGGAATAGGAAAAATTCAAACAGGAATAACCTCATGTGTTTAGGAAATTTCTTATATTATTTCTATAAGTATATTTGATTATGAACCAAATTAGTGGAATATGTGTTCCTTTTCAAGAAAAATGAAAGAACAGACCAGAATTGAGCTGTTGACATAAATGGAAATTTGTAAGGCACCAATGGCTATTGAAGTTTTATCGTAGCTACGTCCCATTCTCTTAATTTCTATAAGCAGTACCTTACTGCTCTAGGGGACAAAATATGCTATTCTTTTCTATTTTTTCTCATACAGACTTTACAGTATCTCGCCCCCAATGTTACCTCAGTTTCTCGTCACCAGAAAAGACTGTGGTGTGTGTGTGTCCCTCAAGAGACTTCTGAGGATGGTGTGCAGGTCACTAGCTACTACCTGCGGCAGGATCAGGTTCACAGAGAGTGCTAGCCAAAGCAGAGGCACGCCGCAGCGTCTCCGGTTACTTGGTCCATCTGCTCTCAGCTCTGGTGGAGGTTTGATTATGAAGACTGCATTTTGTTTTGCAGACATACACTTGAGTCTTATTGAGATAATTTGCTGCAAAGAAACTCTGGCTACTGCTCAGGTGAAACAGCTTTCTTTCCATACGGTTTCACTTTACTGGAGGTGAGATCCAAGAACGGCTTTTTAATAGGAGAAGAAGGATTTCTCCAAGATGACTGCTAGGATTTCTTTGTTTAATCTACTTTCTTTTCGTTTCGAGTTGATTGGGGAGACATCAGATAGGATTCTTGTTTTACTGACATGCTTCTTGTCAACTATCTTGCCTTTCACAGTCTGACTACACAGGGACATTTACAGCCTTCCAGTGGAGTCTGCCAGACTTAGGTGTTATGCGCCATACCTCCAGGGATCATTACCATATGGTATTTTAGGAGAGGACACAGTTCATTTCAATGCAATTCAAATGAGCAGATTTCTTTTCTTTATTGCACCACTGCATTTGGAGGCAATCCACCAGAGGCAGAGTCTAACTCTCAAAGGAATGCTCTGCCCACTCTGTCCATTTAACAGGACATTTGGCTCAAAAATCTAGTCGGTTGATCACACATGTGCAACAGATGTGTGAGCATGCGTAGCGAAAATAAAAAATAAAAAATCCCAGCAGTGTACTGTGGGAAATGTAGCAGAACTACTGGAAAACAGGACACAAAGAAGTCTGGTACTAAAACTTTGATTTTTGCTGTTGGAAGGGCAATGTTTCTTATTAATCTTTCCCTCCTTTCCTAGGAGGAAAAGGTGTAGGTTTCCACTATTATTTTGCAGTGATTATTCATGTAACACTGGTGAGGAAACTTTGTTCATTTTCACAGACCTCATCTTATAAAGATATAATTCTAAATATTTTGACCAGACTTTCTTGGGCCTCTGCTTCTCAGGAACTGAGTGTTGGCACACTTCCACCAAAAAAACCACCCATTTACAAGAGAGGATATCAGAAATATACATCCTTTCATCCATGCCCCACAGGCTTACATGGAAAGAGAGAGCACCAGCTGTTTTTCTCATGGTGAATAAGGGTTACTTGGGGAAATCTCTCTTCCTGTTTTTATATGGACAACTAAATTGTTGCATAGCCAGTTAATTTTGGTTAGGTCAACAGCACAAGGTTAATTATTGGAACCTTCCTCTTTTGCCTGTGTGAGAGTAAAAGATTAATAGGAACCAAAAGAAGAAAATGAAATATAGTGATTTATTCTAGAAGAGATGTTTATTTGGGAAATACTTGTTTTGTTTTTATTACATTTGAAAAGACTACAGTTATTCATCTTGGTTTTCTAGGAAATAGTAGAAATTGGAAAACCTGAGAGTTAAAAAATTAATAAGTCCAGACAAGATTTAGTAATATGTTAAACTACATCACTTTTATAATAGCAACATAAAAAAAAAAAACTAGAACAATTGACTAACTTATGACATAAGTTAACTAACTTTGAAATAGTGTTTTCCTGCTGTCTGTTACACCTCAATTTGACTTAGATAATTTCTACACTTTTTTTTAAAGCTCTGTTAGGATTTTACATTCTCTTTTTTATCATTGGATTTAATTAATGCATCAAAGGACACATAGACTGATTTCTTTCACTGTAATATATTTTGATCCAGCTGCATGTTATTATATAACCTCAGAATAAAGCAACCATATCACTGTTGATATATTCTTCTTACATCCTTTGGATTTGGTCAGCATTACATATGGAAGCAGAAACCCACCCTGTATTGTTATAAGGATGGTTTTTCATTCATATCCTTGTTACTCTTAATAAACGTCCCAAAGAAAAATATTCTCCAGCAGCTACTCATAAAGAAGCAGAAAATGGCAAAACCACAGCATAGAAGGAAACCTATGTGAAAACACTGGTTGTGTCTTCCTGGATACAGAAAACAAATAGAGCTTTTGAAAGAGCTTGCCAATATATGCCTGCCAAATAAAATATTGTTTTATGAAGTCAGGAAAAAACTAATTTTAAAGGTTATTGTAGGTTATTTGTGGTCACTTCTGGTGTGCATACAACATGATGTCATCCTGAACTCTTCTCTATTTTTATTTCAGTCTTAGAGGTCTTTTGTCTAAGACTCGATCTCAGCTACTAGAGACATCTAAAATACTCTTATTATTCAATACTCATAAAAATCTAGACTGAAAAAAATTAGAATAGATGGAAAAAAAGTCCCAGCCAAGTCTAGGCAAGAAATCATTCAGGCAGATCTATCTTCTGAAATCATACCTACACTGTAGACATCTTCTCAAGACACGTTTTCTGGAGAGCTTTTCAAATGACTGGAAAGTAGCCATATGTCTAAAGGGTTCTGCTGGAAAATTATTGCCCTTTGAGGGGGTAAATGGGACCCTTGCCAGAGACCTCTCATCTGAGGAAGGGGAGCAAGGGATTCCTTGGATAGTCCAATTTCTTTCTGAGTGGAGCAATGCCTATAATTCCCATGTTTACATGATCTCCCGCAACAGATTGTCTTCTTCCCTGTATCAAAGTTGATTTCTTTGTGGGAATTTTTTTGCTTGGAAAACCCCTCTTTGTTGAGGTGGTCCTTGGTGAACTAGGAAATGTCAAATAAACACCGGGTGAAGACAGAGTGGAATGCCAGAGAGATGTTACCAATTGAAAATGCTAACCTGAGATGTCTCTTGAGGAAAAAAAATTAAACAACATTTGTGTATTAAAAGGGGATATAATTTTACTAAAATGTAAAAGAAAATGCATGTTTCCAGTGGAAAACTGACACCGTAAAAAAATTATCAGAAAACCAAGCTGACATCATTTGCATTGTCTTTATAAATTCATTTATTTGTTCAAAAAGTTATTTTAGAACATCTTGATGTTCTAGGCATGTTGTGTTAGAGAACAAATGTAATAAAGCAGTTATAGTAGGAGATAAATAATGCTATGGAGAAAAATGAAAAAGAAAAGAAATATGTGGAGTGCTGGGGTGGAGGAATTATAATTTTAAGTTGGTGATCAGAAGACACCTCCCTAAGAAAGTGACATTTGAACAAAGCATCAAGTTGTGGAAGGGGTAAACCATTTGTCTTCCTTCAGAAAGTGTGGTAGACAGGAAGAGTATGTAAAAAGCCCCAAGACAAGGGGACAGGATGTATTGGAAGAATGGCATGAAGGCCAATATTTATGGCATGTATGTCTGTGGTTATACTAACTTCATCTGCACCCGTGTGCAAGTGCACCCCTGACCTCTGTACACGCAGGCATTTTATTTTATTTATTTTTAATTTTTTTTAATGTTTATTTTTGAGAGAGAGAGAGAGAGAACGTGAGCATGAGCAGGGGAGGGGCAGAGAGAGAAGGGAGACATAATCTGAAGCAGGCTCCAGGCTCTGAGCTGTCAGCACAGAGCCTGACACGGGGCTTGAACTCAGAAACCATGAGATCATGACCTGAGCTGAAGTCAGATGCTTAACCGACTGAGCCACCCAGGTGCCCCCTCCCCCCCTTTCTTTTTTTAAATACACGCAGGCATTTTTAAATGGCTGAGGGGTGCTTGGGTGACTCGGTCAGTTGAACGTCCCACTCTTGACTTTGGCCCAGGTCATCTGGTGGAATTGAGCCCTGCGTTAGACTCTGTGTTGAATGTGGAGCCTGATTAAGATTCTCTCTCTCCCTCTACTCCTTCCCAATTGCACCCACACACATGTGAGTGCTCTCTCTCTCAATAAAATAAAATAAAATAATAAAATACCTGAGACAGTTGGAGCAAATACACATTTCATTAACATAATTTTGTCATTGAATGTTAAGGTATACTACTCACAGTTCAGGTGTAGGTAAACTGCTCTTTGAAAAATCTGCTTTTTACATGGAAATGGGAAACAGCAAATACAGGGAGGTGAAAGATGATTCTGATGTGTTTGTGATTTTATAATCACAATGATTGTGCTAATATTATACAGTATATTAAGTGCATCAAACCTATAAATAAATTTCATCATAAGATTAACAATGATTTCTTACTGATCCCTTCTTTTTGGGAGACCTAGTCTGTGAAATGATTTTCTCGTCTCTCTGCATAGTTTTAAAGGTGATATGAAACACAAGACTCATTCAGTTGATAAAGTTTTAGAGAACTTATAGTAAAGAATATAAAGTAAATATATAGTATAATATAGGGATATGTGATGAGTTAGTAAACAAGATTTTTAGAAGTCAAAATTGGGACATTAATCATTCCTTTAATGTAAGTCCCTACTTTATGCTTGTTCACTAAATGGAGACAGTTTTAGAAAAGTGTGATTTGGGGTTTCCATATTCCTGGTTTGGGATATATTGGGAGTAGTTGAATGGAATGAAAATTGGAGGGAACACTGAATTAAAACTCGCAGTAGTAAGACAAGATTGGAACATTTTTTTTTTTTTTCTCTTTCTCTCTCAGTAGTAGAAGAAAGAATATATTTGGCCCCTTTATGAGATTATATGCTTTCTTTAACAATGTTTAGAGAGCTGTGTCCTTTTGATGGTATAGTGGCAAACCACCCAGTCAGGCATCAGCTATTTCACTGGGGGACAGGTTTGCAACTTGTCATTCCTGTTTCTACATGGAGATGAGAAAAACAAGGTTCTATCCTGTAATATTTTCTTCAATTATGAAGCCTGAAAAATAAAATAAAAAGACCAAGAGAACTTCGTATCAGGTTAACTAGGGACATAATGGGACTGACTCAGAGGTGAGTCACATTGTCCACTAGCTGGTCCTGGGTCACTGCAGGATTCACTGAGTGAACCTCAGACCTAGAGCATCATTGTCTGTCTTTGGGCGTGTTCCAATTAAGGGGCGGGGCTGTTTAGATGACTGAGCTGTCAACTCTACATCCTTGAGGATCTCTAAATTCCAATTGTATTCTGGCTATAAATTAGCTGAAATGATTCCAGGAACTCTCACTTGCGTCTTTCTCTTCCTCTTCTATGATTGATAAGGCAACTCAACTCCCTTATGATGATGTCTATAAAATATTTTATAAGCTACTGAAAACATATCCTGCATTTAGCCCTGGGGTTTATTCAGGTTCTCTTCTTGCAAAGAAAAGTAGATATCATTATATCTCATGATATGGGATAGTATACGTTAACAAAGAAGTAAAAGTAGTATCAAGTGGAAAATGTCAGGCTGGGGCAACCATTAGTTATATGAATGATAAGTATTCTGAACAAGAATCATTGTACTTTGTTTTTTGTGTTATTTATCATTCATTATTTAGATGGAAGTGGTTCATTTTTTTAATGTTTATTTTTGAGAGAGAGCGAGAGAGAGAAAGAGAGAGAGAGTGTGCTCTCACATGTGCAGGGGGAGGGGCAGAGAGAGAGAGAGAGAGGGAGACACAGAATTCAAAACGGGCTTCAGGCTCCAAGCTGTCAGCACAGAGCCTGATGTAGGACTCGAACGCATGAATCGCAAGATCATGACCTGAGCTGAAGTCAGATGCTCAACTGACTGACCCACCCAGGTGCTCTGGAAGCAGTTCATTTTAATAGGAAAAAGATCACCTAGTACAGGACAGCTTATAATGAGAAATAGGAATTCTCTATAACCCACAGTCCTGTTCCAAAGAGGTAGCTCCTTGTAATTTTTGATTTTGTGTTCTGCTACATGTTTATTTTTTTTAATCGAAAACATTCATTTTCTTCAGCCTTATCATAGTATCTATTTTATAGAATATATTCAGTACCCTAAAAGTCCTGTGTTCTATTCACCCTTTCCCCTCCTTCAACCATGGCAACCACTGATCTTTTCTCTGTCTCCAAAATTTTGTCTTTTTCAGAATGCCGTATAATTGGAATCATACAGTATGTAACCTTTTCACATTGGCTTCTTTGACTTAGTAATATGAGTTTAAGGTTTCTCCAAGTCTTTATGTGATTTGATAGCTCATTTCTCTTCAGTGCTGAATAATATGCATTGTTTGGATGTACCACGGTTTAGGTATCCATTCACCTACTGAAGTACATCTTGGTTGCTTTCCAAGTTTTGAAAAACAGTTATGAATAAGCTGCTGTGCAATGTGTGTGCAGGTTGTTGTGTAGATAAAAGTTTTCAGCTCCTTTTGGGTAAATATCAGGGAGAGCGATGGCTTGATTATATGGTAAAAATATGTTTAGTTTTGTAAGAAACTGTCAGATGGTCTTCCAAAGTAGCTGAACCATTTTACATTCCCACCAACAATATGTGAGAGTTCCTGTTGTTCCACATCCCTACATTCATTTGGTGTTGTGGGAATTCTGACCATTCTAATAGGTGTGCAGCAGTATCTCTATATTGTTTTAATTTATATTTCCCTGATGACACATGATGTGGAGCATCTCTTCATATGCTTATTGGACATCTGTGCATCTTTTTTGGTGAGGTGTCTCTAAGGCTCTGCCTACTTTTTAATTGGGTTTTTTTTAATTTCTTGTTGAGTTTTAGAAGTTATTTGAATTTTTTTTTCTTTAGAGAGCATGCAAGTCAGGGAGAGGGGCAGAGGGAGACAAAGAGAAAATCTGAAGCAGGCTTCTCCCTCAGGATGGAGCCCAGTGTGAGGTTCAGTCCCATGATGTTGAGATCATGACCTGAGCCGAAATTGCGAGTTGGGCACTCAACCAACTGAGCCACTCAGATGCCCCAAAAATTCCTTGTATTTTTTAGATAACATTTCCTTATCATATTTGTCTTTTAGAAATATTTTTTTCAAGACTTTGGCTTGTCTTTTCATTCTCTTGACATAGCAGATGTGTTTTGTTTTGTTTTTGTTTTTGATTTTTTGTTGTTTTTTTTTTTTTTTTTAGTTATTTCCTTTTAATGAAGTCTAGTTCATCAATTCTTTCTTTCATGGATTGTGCCTTTGGTGTTGTATCTGAAAAATTCTTGCCAACCCAAAGTCATCTAGGTTTTCTTCTGTTACCTTCTGGGAGTCTGATAGTTTTGGGTTTTGCAATTAGATAAGTGATCCATTTTTAGTTACTTTTTGTGAAAGGTGTAAGGTCTGTGTTTAGATTCAATTTTTTTTTGCAGTGTGGATATCAAGTAATTCCAGTACCATTTGTTGAAGAGACTATCTTTTTTTCTTGTACTGCCTTTACTGCTTTGTCAAAGACAAGTTATGTATATTCGTGTGGGTCTGTTTCTGAGCCCTATAGTCTATTCCATTGATCTATTTGTCTATTCTTTAGGCACCGTGTCTTGAAAACTGTGGCTTTATAATAAGTCTTATATTGAGTAGTGTCAGTCCTTCAACTTTGTTCTCCTTCAATATTGTGTTGGTTATTATGGGTCTTTTACCTTTTTATATAACCTTTAGAATCAGTTTGTTGATAATCCACAAAATAACTCCCTGAATTTTGGGTGGGATTGCATTGAATCTATGGTTTAAGTTGGGAAGAACTGATATCATAATAATATTGAGTCTTTCTATCCATCATGAGTATAGGATTATGTGATTTGTTTTTATTTCATTCATCTGAGCTTTTTTTTTTCCTTCCTTCCTTCCTTCCTTCCTTCCTTTCTCTCTTTCTTTTTTGAGTTGGCTCCATGCCCAATGTGGGGCTTGAACTCGCAACCCTGAGATTAAGAGTCACATCCTCTACCGACTGAGCCAGCCAGGTGCCCCTCATTCATTAGAGCTTTATAGTTTTCCTCATGTAGGTGTTGTACATTTCTTCTTAGATTTGTACCTAAGGATTTCAATTTTGTGGTGCTAATGTGACTGGTACTGTGTTTTTAAGTTTAGATTCCACTTATTCATTATTAGTGTATATGAAAGTGATTAACTCTTGTATATTAACCTCATATCCTGCAACCTTGCTGTAATTGCTTATTATTCCCAGAAGTTTTTTGTTGTTTCTTTGAGATTTTATACATACCTGATTATGTTATCCACAAAGTTTTATTTCTTATTTTCTAATCTCTTTACTTTTACTTCTATACCTTTTTTTTATCTTATACATTAGCTAGAACTCCCAGTGTGATGTTGACAAGGAGTGGTGAGAGGGGATATCATCGCCTTGTATCTGATCTTAATGGGGAAGCTTTGAGTTTCTCATCATTAAGTTTATTAGCTGTAGGTTTTTGTAGGTATTTATCAACTTGAGGATCCTCCTCTTTTATTGCTAGTTTACTAAGAGTTTTCATCATGAATGGGTGTTGGATTTTATGAAGTGATTTTTATATATCTATTGATGTGATTTATGTATCTATTAATGTGATTTATTTTTGTGGTTTTTCCTCTTTCATTTGTTGATGAGTGATGCATTATATTTTTTTCATATTGAACCAGACTTGCTACCTGGAATAAATTCTACCTGGTTGTGGTATATAATTCATTCTATACATTCTTGGATTTTATTTGCTGATATTTTGTTCAGGATTTTTGCATGTATATTCATGAGAAAAATTGGTCTGTAGTTTGTTTTTAATGTCTTTGTCTGCTTTTGGTATTGGGGTAATTCTGCCCTCATAAAATGAGTAAGGAAATATTCTCTCTCCTTTTATCTTCGAAAGAAATAGTGGTGAATTGGTATAGTTTCTTCCTTAAAGTTTTGATAGAATTCACCAGTGAACACATTAGGGCCTTCTGTTTTTGAAGGTTAATTACTGGTTCAAATTTTTTTTTTTAATATAATTTGGCTTATTCAGGTTGTCTCTTTATTCTTGTGTTAATTTTGGCAAATTGTGTCTTTCAAGGCACTGGTCCATTTTATCTAGGTTTTCAAATTTGTTGGCATAGAATTGACCATAACATTAATTTATCCTTTTAATGTCCGTGGAATCTGTAATGATATGCTTCCTTTTTCATTTCTGACAATAGTAATTTGTGTCTTCTCTCTTTTATTCCTAGTCTGGCTAGAGGCTTAGCAATTTTATTGAGATTTTCAAAGAACCAGCTTTTGCTTTCATTGATTTTTTTCTATTGACTTCTTATTTACAATTTCATTGATTTCTGCTCTAATTCTTACTATTTATTTTCTTCTGCATATTTTGGACTTAGTTTGCTCTTTCTTTTCTAGTTTGTTAAGTTGGAAACTTAGATGATTAATTTTAGATCTTCTTTCTAATGTATGCATTCATTGTTATACATTTTTATCTAAGCATTATTTTTGTTGTATCCCACACATTTTGATAAGTTGAGTCTTCATTTTTATTTTTTCAAAATATTTTTATGATTCCTCTCGAGGTTTCTTCTTTGATCCAAGTATTACAGGTGTATTATTTAAGCTTTTATTTCTAGTTTAATTCCATTGTGGTCTAGGAGAATCATGGTATGATTTCTATCCTTCTAAATTTGCTAACGTGTGCTTCATGGCCCAGAACATGGTCTTTTTTGGTGAATGATTTTTATGAGCTTGAGAAGAATGTGGATTCAGGTTTTGGATGAAGTAGCCTATAGATGTCAATTATGTCCAGTTGAATGATGGTACTATTGAGTTCAACTATGTCTTTACTGATTTTCTTCCTGCTGGATCTGTCCATTTCTGTTAGAGAAATGTTGCAGTCTCTATTAGTGACTTTATCTGTTTCTTTTTGGATTTCTATTAGTTTTTACCTTACATAGTTTAATCTCTGTTGTTAGGTACATATATGTTAATGATTGTCATGTCTTCCTGAAGAATCATTATATAGTGTCATTCTTTACTCCTGAGAACTTTCTTTCCTTTGAAGTCTCCTGTCTGAAATATAACTACTTTTACTTTCTTTTAATTAGTGTTACAATGGTTTATTTTTGTCTATCCATTTACTTTTATCCATATTCATCATTGTCTTAAAAGTAGTTTTCTTGTACATAGCATATAGTTGGGTCTTGGTGGTGTGTGTGTGTTTGTTTGTTTGTTTGTTTGTGTGTTTGTTTTTTTTTGTTTGTTTGTTTGTTTGTTTTGATCCACTCTGACCGTCCCTGTCTTTTAATTGGTGCATTTAGACCTTTGACATTCAAAGTGATTATTGATGTGGTTGGATTAATATCTACTGTGTCCGTTACTGTTTTCTTTTTATTGCCCTTGATATTTGTTTCTATTTTTGTCTGATTCTGCTATTTCTTAATTCTGCTGGTTCTTCTTCATGGTGTTGTATTTCCTACATATTTGGTGACTTTTGACTATGACTTTATATTTCTTAGAAGTTTATCTGGCATTTCCTTAAGTCCTTGGTCTAAGTTTGGTATCCCTCAGGAAATAAATTGTTCCTGCCAGTGTCTATAATTACTACTAAGTAAGTAAGAATCTATTTGTATTTATGAAATCTTAAGAAAGTTAACTTTTTTCCTCTTCCAGTACCAAGTTTCAAGGCACATTTTTTTTCCCTTTTACCATTAGCAGAAAAGGTGTGGTTGGTGGTAAGAAATGGAGAGTTGGGGTGAGGGTAGGAATGTAAGAGATTGTAGGAAACAGAGTACACCTGTATATTAACCAAGAATATGACACTATGTCCTTTTCAGTTCATGTAGGAAAATCATCTATAAAGGTTTCCATGTTGGCTTGGCTCTAGGGTTTATTCATGTTTCTCATGATCTATGAAACTTTGAAAATGGAAGCTCCAGATTACCTAGGTTTGTCAGATATCTTCCAGGTAAAAGCGTTTTTCTTTTGCTTAGTTTCTTTCACTTTATTTTTAGCCTCGAATAGTCCTTACCTTTTTTTATAGCACACCCACAAATTTAACTGATGCTATGTACATTGCATTTTTAGTTACTTTTAGGGCAGGTTATGTTAAGGTATCTAGGCTTCCCAGCTGCCAGAAAATGAATTTGCCTCATCTACTTTTTGTTATTTTTGGCAAATTCTCTAGTATACTACTCATTTTCCTTCCATTTCTTTAACTGTTACGAATGTATTCTTTATTTTTGTTGTTGTTATTGTTACTGTCATTTTAAGTCATTGCAACAGGAAAGGAAAGCAAATATGTGTAGTCAAATTCCTTAAGTTACAAATTAGAAAAAGCCAAATTTAGTTACTTTGAAAATGTAAATTTTCAAAATAAAAGGCAGCAAGTAATTTTTAAAAATTCCTATGAATATTTATTTTTCATTATTTTTAAAGTGAGTTTTTAAAGTGGATTAGTGAAAAAGTGTTGTATATTGGACTGAATATAAGAAAGTTTAGATTAGAGATTTTTGTTTAATTACGTACTTAATTTGTCCTATAAGTAAATTTAATAATCTTTTTTGAGCATGAACTAATTGCCAAATCCCAGATAAAAATATTCACAAAAAGTACATTACTTAATTCTAGACAGAGAATGTTTTCTTTTGAAATGTATTTAAAGAATAATAATATTCTTCTATTTTTTAATATTATGCATATTTTGGATATTATTTGAGGCTACTTATATAACTAAATTTTTAAAATGCATTAAATCATAATATCTGGATATAATATGGAACTTTTTATTTTGCTTTTCTTTTAAAAACACTCACATGGCAGAAATTTCCGGTTTCTGATCAGGACACATATATTAACATTTCATGAAGGAAGGGAAATTTGGATCATATTTAGGATATGCCAAATAGTAAAATAAATATACACTAGATAAGAATATTTCCCTGTGGTTTGGCCCTCATAGACACATTCCCTGGCCAGTTGACAACTACTCTCTTGGGAATTGTAAACATGAAAAAAATTGTATATGTATATATTTGGTATTATCTGCTCTAGAGTAGGCTTGGCTATAGCTGCAGTAATAGCAGCTGTCAGAATTGGTAGTCTTCTAGGAGATAAGACTAGATGGAGAAATTAGGAAGTATTTCTTTGGGACTGATATAAACCTGAGTTTGGCAAACATTTGCATGGATTCTATGGTTTTGGGGTACCATAATCCCTGTCAGTTTCATGGATCTCTATAGTTAAATTTGCAGTATTTGTCAAGTAGACATGTATTATATTAGAGAGACAAGGAAGAAATAAGTATTCAACAAAGTATTCATCTATTAAATTAGTACTACAATAACTCTTGTCTGACCCCAGACTAAAATTCAGTAGACATGACTCTAACTATTGAAATGTATAGGCATTTCAAATTCTAAAAAACCTTGAAAATCCAGCTGGCTAATCTTTGAGCATCTATTATCATCTGTTTCAGTTGTTGGCTATCTTAATGATGAGAATGAAGTTCCTGTGGAAAATTTTTCTAAACTAGCTGATAGCAGTAAAGATCCCTGAACAGAAATAAATGTTCCTGTTCGTTCATTTTGATTGTTGTTGTTTTTCAAGATATGAACTCAGAGTTAGGATTTTTGTAGTTGGAGGTTTAAGGATCCTATCACAAGTTTTTTCTCTGGAAGGATATTATAAGATCAGTGTGGAATCATGAGAAGGGTTTCTTAGTTATTTCTCACAGAAACACTCAGTATATTTAGTGAGTTATAGAAAGTAATTTGTAACATACTCTACTTCATTATTACTTTTTGAGTATTAACATCAGTTGTGGGCCATCACAATTAGCTTCTTAACAATAAATTTAGTTGAGCAATTTGAAAATGTGGTATCTTTTCAGTGCTAAAGCACGGACAATATTATAGAATAATAAAATTTATTTATTACATTTAATATAGATGAACATTAGCTGTTGCTGTCTCCTACCATTAAATTTTGGTTGGCTTTATTTGGTTGGTAGGGTATTTGAAATTATACCCTAAGTGCATTCAGTTTAACACATGGAACAATGAAGGTAAAGTTGTACTGTTAGAAACATTTATTAGCATGAAAGATGATGTCTTTTGATTTTAGTCTCAGCTAATGTTTAAAATAATCTCTTTATATGTTAGGATGACATCAGAAGCATAGTATTACAACACACAAAACTGTAATTAATAAAATTTTAAAAAGTAATGTATTTAAGAATAGTCTAAATTTTTCTCTACACTTTAACAAGCTCAAGGTTATCCTTATAATAATATCAGTCTTATTTTTTCCCTACATCCTTTAAGAGCAAAAGAAAGTTAGAGTTGTGTTAAACCTGTTGTACAGTGAGTCATATTTAATCTTAGTCATGCCCACGGGAATGTTTTGATTCAAATTATCTTAGAGACTCTCATATGTCTGCTGTTGTAGCAGTTATGTTTAATTTTATTTTTACTTTGTACATTTCCATCAGACTGTAAGCTTCATGATGGCAAGACCATACTCATCTGGTGCACATTATATCACGGGAATTTCATACTTTCTCTCAGAATAAACTTTGAATAGATATTCACTGAACCAATAATTGAGGTAACAAATTACTTCTTTGTTTAAGAAAAGGTTTAATATTTTTTTCTTTAATGTATAAACTCAGAATACTTCTTTCCCATTAAAGATGGCTAAGAAAAACAGAAAAGTAATCAAGAGAAATCACAAGTATACCTTATTCTTAAGCTAGTAGCCACTTACACCCTCACATACAAAGTTTGTATTTCTTTGGGCTCTGGGTGTGCTTACTCAACCTTATTTTTGTAGCTATAGTAGGCTGATTCTCATGGCTATAGATGGAGCTAAAATTAAGTAGCAATTGGAAGAACAGAGAGAAGAACTGGATTTTTGCCACCAATCTTCATTCTTTGCTAACCCTGTAGACCATTTTCCAAGACTGTGGCAACATAGGTCTCCTTAGAAATAACTGATGAGACAGAGGAACAAAGAATGCAAGCCAAATGTCCTGTAAATCTAGAAGCAAAAGCCCTCTGATCCAAGCAAACGTTATGACATCCTGTACCTGGCTTCATAAAATTCCCTAAGGTAAACACATAATTCAGGCAAAAGATACCTCTGAAAACATTTGTCATTTGGTCAGCTTTTAAGAATGGTCTTTGTGTTCCATTTGCAATGAATGGCATTGAATGTTGTAGTTTTGTAAATGACCTAATTGTAGAGAGTAATATAATACAAATTGCTTATTTCAAACAGACATTTTTCTTTACCTTATTTAGGACCTTCATAAACTTTTGCCAACAATAATAATTAAATTTGGAGACATGTCTAACTGGGAGAGAATTCTATCTCTCATGAGTCACTTCAATCACCGTCCTGTTGATGGGGCAAAAATACCCATTTCACAAGTGAGAGTAGAAGTGAAGTACACTACAGTGAATGAAGTAGAAAGCTGAAGAATGGATTCTAGTCTTGGCTCCATCACTTAGTGTATATGTGATCCTAGCTGAGTGATAAATACTTATACTGGCCCTCACTGTCCAACTTTGTATTTATGAGTCCCCCTACCTGCCCTACCTCATCAGAAATAAGATAATGCATACGAAATCTCATTTTGCTCAAAGGTGCCATAGACATTTGAAATATTACACTTATATATCAAGGTTAAGCTTCAAAGAGCTCAAGAATGTTGTCATTTCAGAACAGGTTTTGGAAGGATAACAGTGATGGAAATAAAAAGAAAGGAATGGTTGGAAGTGGGGGAAAGCACTTAAAATAGTAGCAGAATCAAAAGTCTTAAAATGAAAATCTTTAGATGGAGGAAGAGATGGAAGAGAATGGTAGAAACACTTAAGACTTTTGTTTCTTTGGCCAAGAATTATAGTTCTTAAATGAAGTCTGGTGTAGTTTAAGATTGTCATTCACTGACTGACAGTCCTGGAATGTTCTATCCCAAAAAGTTTTGGTGGCTAACTTTTCTAGAATGGTAATAAATTGAAAATATTTTTTTTCTTATGCCCCTGACACAGTTTTGCTAAGTTTGGTTGTAGCCAAAAAGAAAAACCAAACCATTTGGAGCATGTCATATACTTGCTCATCATCGGTAACTTGTTTTTTCATGTGGAAAATGATACCCACGAAGAAACAATACCAAGTAATTGAACTAATTGAATTGGACTGACTTAAGTGAAATAATACAATTTTTAGGGAAACTGCTGAAAAAAGTACAGGTTTTTAATAAGGCTTTTAACTAGGAAAGCATGGGGAAATTCCTTAAAATATCATCTTGTTTTTTTTAAGAGACATTTTGACCATGCACTTCTAATTTTATGACATTAAAGATGATATATACTTAGGCAATGTTTTAGCCTCAGTTTATAAGAAATTTTGAGGATAGTCTCCTTTTTCCCCATCTATTTCCTTCCATTTTTCTTTGAATGGAGGAAGGAAACAGAAATTATTAAAAGCAAAGAGTAGCTTGTATTTATTCTCTTGTCTATAAAACTATGGGGGAAAAAAAGTTTCCTGGTAGATCCCCAGTTAAGTGGTTCTGTGGTATATCTTAAAGTGTTTTCCATATGTATATTTTTAAGGAGAGCATGTGCACACGTGCATGTCAGCCAGGGTGGGGCAGAGAGAGAGGAAGAGAGAGAATTCCAAGCAGGCTTCACACCATCAGCACAGAATCCAATGTGGGGCTTGAACTCACAAAACCATAAGATTATAACCTGAGCTGAAAGCAAGAGTTGGATGCTTAAAAAACTGAGCCACCTAGGCACCCCAGTTAAAGTGTTTTCCATAGTAAAACTACCTAACCTCTCAGAATTTTGCCCTAGACATTCATTGTATTTCGAAGGAGTAGCTAATATATCCATGGAGTAAAGGGTCTCTCAAGTGCTTCCTTTTTAAGTTTCCACTTTCTCCACTCCTGGACTAGTGAAACTATTTGGAGAAGTCTTAATGAATCAGTGCTTAACCATTGCCAGCCTTCATCTGTTTTAGCAACCTATAAAATTTAAAACTCTCAAGCTCATAATAAACAAAGGAACAAACTCTCAAGCTCGCATCACATAATTAGGTCTTATCCATTTTGTAGCTGTTGAAAAATGATTACTTTTCTGGCTAATGAAAAACTGAAAGTGAGTCAAATAGTTTTGTTTTGGTTTTGTTTTTAATTTCTGAACTAGTTGCCCGATAAAATAAGAATAGACCACAAAATAAAACCATGTTTATTGTGGCTTTCTTAGAACTATATTTCTTAAAATGTACATTAATGCCCTCACAGTCAAATATTTATTTCAGTTTCAAAAATGAGGAATGTTAGTGTGTTGATCTGCATTGTAAAATATGACAAAGTTGGATTAAGCTACATAGGGACTTTTAAACCAAAGGTGTGTCTGCTGAATGGATAGGTGTTTACATAAGTTAAGAATTGTATTTGGCTACCAATGAGAGACTGCTAAATAATTTAAATATATATGGTTTTATTTTTGTCAATCAATAAAAAAGTATGTAGACAGGCAGTTACTGATATCTATTCAATAGCATGGGAATGTCAGGGAAACTTGGACGAATTTGTAAGCCATCCACTCATGGTCCCCAAATGGCTGCTGGACCTCAATTTACAACTAGGTTTTGGGAAAGAAAAGAAAGAAGGGGGAAATGTAAAGTAAAGTAGCACCTACCTGTCAGCTTAATAAAACTTCTCCAGACATCTCATCCAGTACTTTATTACAACTATGTAATAATATAAAGGAAGGAATAGAAACATGGAGGTCTTACTGCTACATACGTTGAATTTCAGTACCCACTTAGACTCCTCTTCTGAGTTAATCATGCAAAGCCAAAGTTAGAAAACTTCATCCACTGACCACCTTTGTTATAGAAACCTGAGTTTTCATCTCCCATTATTGATGGACCAATAATTAGACTAAACTCTCCTGGGGGTTGGGGGGCAGTATGGACAGGATTGTACCCGGAAGCTCTACCCCTTGGCATTCAACATATGAAAGAAATTTTCATTGTCAAAGAGCAACCTTGAAGTTTCATCACATATATTCTGTCCTATCTATTTTAGCCTTCTTCACACACGAGTTGTAAAATTTTCTTATACCAAAAGGTATTTTAGTTTTCTAGGCCTGCCATGGCAAATTACCACAGATGAGGTAGCTTAAACAATAGAAATTTATTGTCTCACATATCTGGAGCCTAGAAATCCAAGATCAGGGCAGGTCTCTCACAACCAAACTGTGAGAGAAAATGTGTTCCGTGCCTGTCTTCTAGTTTCTAGTGGTTTTCTGGCAGTCTTTGGTTTTCTTGGATTGTAGAAGCATCATCCTGATCTCAGCCCTTATTTCTACATGGTGTTCTGTCATCATCTTCATGCAGTATTTGTATCTATCCAAATTTCCTCTTTTTATGAGGACACGCATCATACAGGATTAGTGCTCTAATGACATCACCTTAACTTGACTACATCTGCAAAGACCCTATTTCCAAATAAGATTGCATTCTGAGGTACTAGGGGTTAGAACATAAACATATCTTTTTGAGAGAACATAACTCATAATACAGATTATATGCAAATTACTTATCAAATGATCCTGTGGCATCCACATTATGACTTTTTTTCTCTTCCTCCATTTCATGGGGAAATTTTAGGCTGTAGGGATATTAAGATTTTTAAAAAATTTATAGTACATTTTAAAATCTTGAATTTATTATTTTTTTAACTTAATTTGATTTTAATTCCAGTATAGTTAACATACAGTGTTAAATTAGTTTTTAGGTGTACAATATATAGTGATTCAACAATTCTATGTATTACTCAGTGCTGTTCAAGATACGTATACTTGTAATAGGGATATTTAAGACTTCTTAAGGGCCTCCTCAATAGCATACATTGGAAATAGTGCTAGTACATTATCGTGAAAATATATAATGTATCTAGGTCACAGTTGGATTGTTCTTGAATCTGAAATACAGATACTTCACATTATGTCTCTGTAACCATTATATCTGTGTCTTTTCACCACAACAGTTCATCTTTCTCAACACTTTTTTGGGGAATAAAACAACTTTTTTTTATCTTAAATTTCTGAAAACAATACATTAAATCAGTATAGCTTCAGGAAAAGACACACCACTTACTTAACACAGTAGTTTCTTTATTTGTCACAGTCTTAAGGAAAAGGAAGTGCATATCCAGGGGGTTGCATTGTGTCCACCAAAAAGATAGGTTCAAGTTCTAAACCCTGGTACCTGTAAATAGGAGCTGATTTGGAATTAGAGTCTTTGCTGGTATAATCAAGTTATGAGGGGAATCATAATGGAGAGTGAATGCTTATCCAATGATTAATATCCTCATAAGAAGAGGGAAATTTGGATACAGAGACACAGAGAGAGACCATGTGAAGACAAATAGAGACTGGAATGAAGCATCTATGAGCCAAAGAATGCCAAACCTTGCCAGTAATCACCAGAAACTATGAGAGAGGCATGGAACAGACTCTCCCTCAGAGACTGCAGACAGCTTGCCAAGCCTTTTGGACTTGATTTTGGACTTTGAGCTTTCAGAGCTATGAGAGAATAAATTTGTGTCAAGCCACCCAGCTTGTGATAATTTGTTATGGCAGCCCTAGGAAATTAATATATCCAGCATATCCCTTTTTGATAGCAAATGCCTGTCTAAAGATAAGCACCAACCGCCACCCCTTATCCAATTTTTTCCTTTCTTGGTGAGTAAAATAAACTTCATTATGATTTATATTCAAACTTTACATTCACACTATTGTTTATTATCTCTCTAAACTTGTTTTTATTGTTTTATATATATGGATATATACATATATATGTATAAACATACACTCCAATCTATGAAAATTGTTTTGGTTTGAGATAATATACTTCATAATTACCATTTAAAATTAATTTTGTTTTCAGTTGATGGCTTTTCACTTTAGGGCAAAATTTTCAGGAGCAAAATGAAAATTATTAAATGAGACGTAGACTTTGCTTTGATTTTCATGGTCACAACATGAGCAAAGAGTTTCCAGCAAGGATAAAGTAAGTGGATATATTGGTTTCCTGGGAAATAATACAGTATACTCCCCTTATTCATGGTTTTGTTTTCTGCACTTTCAGTTACCCAAAGTCACCTGCAGTCCAAAACACACGATCCTCCTTCTGAGGATACATAGCCTGACAAACGTCACTTAGCACTATATCACAGCGTGCACATCATTGACCTCATTTGTCTCATCACATAGGCGTTTTATTATCTCACATAATCACAAGAAGAAGGGTGAGAACAGCACAAGATATTCTGAGAGGAAGCATATTTGCATAACTTTTATTACAGTATATTATAATTGTTCTCGTGTATTACTGTTAATCTCTTACTGTGCCTAGTTTATAAATTAAATTTTATCAGATGTATGTATGTATGTATGTATAGAAAAAGACAGTATGGGGAGCCTGGGTGGCTCAGTCAGTTGAGCGTCTGATTTCAACTCAGGTCATGATCTCACGGTTTGTGGGTTTGAGCCCTGCGTTGGGCTGTGTGCTGACATCTCAGAGCCTTGGTGCCTGCTGCGGATTCTGTGCCTCCTTCTCTCTCTGCCCCTCCCCCACTCATCCTCGCTCACTCTCTCTCTCTCTCTCTCTCTCTCTGTCAAAAGTAAATGAAACATTTAAAGATTAAAAAAAAAAAAAGAAAAAGACAGTATATGTGGGGTTCAGTATTATCCATGGTTTCAGGTATCCTCGGGGGTGTTGGAATGTATCCCCCATGGATAAGGGGGGACAAGTACTGTATTATTGGAAAAAATATATAGTTATTCATATAGTTTTTAATAATACATATAAAGAGGGAGAGTAAGTACATGAATTATTCAGGGGAAGAAAAGGGGAGCAAAGCAGGAAATGAGGGAAAAGGGAGTTAGGCAAAACTGGTGGGAAGATCAAAGTGAGAAGTACCTGAGTAGAGTGTATTTTTTCCATCACTCTTGCTTTTTGATACTGTACTACTAGTCTTCAGCTCTGTTTATCAGATTTGTGTGCAGTTTTTCAGATTAATTCTTTAGACTTCCATTTTTAATAATTTATCATTAAAATATAATTTCTTTTCCCCAACTATCCTTCAGCTGTTTGTTCACATATTGCTTTGTCAGACAGTATCCTGACTATCCAAATTCTGTCACCTGATAGTCACTATACTTCGGAGCTTCCTTATACTGCTCCACCTGTTCATCTTTTTACTGCACGTTTCACCTTTTAGCAAAATTTGTAATTTACTTATTTATTAATCTTTGTTTTAGTCTGCTGTTGCCACTCCCCCCCCCATCCCCAGTAACAGAAGCTTCTTGAAGTCAAGCACCTTAGTCACTGATGAATCCCGTGAATCTAAGGCAGTCCTTGACATACCATAGGTGCTCAATGGTTATTCATTTAAAAAAAAATGAGTATATTTTCTTCAAAATAATGATCTGTTGTGACATTTTCAGGACTTTTTTGGTAATCACTCACCCTTTATTATGTGTACATTTGTGAAAGTTGGATATTGGACAAGGCTCGTGTGTTCTCATTTTATCATTGGACGTGGAATTATATATGTATGAAGGGGAGTTGTTGCTTGACTAATTGTTTGCCTCCTAAAATATGTCTATAACATAGTGTAGTAAGATGTTAACAAATCTCAATTGAAACACATCTGCTCTACTGTTGTCTCCAACTCCTGGTCTCTTCAAACTTTTAAAACTGTCATAGATTACTGGAAACAAGACTGCATTTGAAATTAGTTCAATAAAACAGTAGTTGCAGATGCTCCATTAAGAGTTTAAAAACAAAATTGTCAGCCAAAGAAAATGGCTTGTAAATGTCTGGCCATCACTTCAGTGCTGCAGGAGTAAGTTGTCTGGCAAAGAGGGAAGTGGGGCTCCCTGCTTGCTGACACATAAATGACTAAATTGGAGAGGTTTCTTAGTCTGTCTGCTAACCAGTGGTGTGGATATGTAACTGGATGCTGGCATTACAGTGCAGTTGTAGGTAAAAATCCAGAAGGTGATGAAAGACAATCTACGGTAATAGAATTGGAAGAACTCAGGGGATTGGACTAACCAGGTACAGTCTTGCTGCTCCTTCTTTCTCAGTTGTATGAGCATTTTTCTACGATCTAGAAAGTACAGGGCGATGCTTTCCAATTTAATTGATGGCTTAGTCTGGCATAAGTGATTCCACATGGTGGTTGATGAATGGCTCTTGGGTTAACCCCTCCTCTTTTTTAAGAAATAGACAAATCCAGCAGAACTTTCCCTTTTCTCGCTAGAACTATCACCCACATATCAATTTATCTATTTTAGATGAATTTTAAAATATTTCAAAAGCTGATGAAACTTCTTGTTCTTGGCTTTGTGAGAAATTGGAACATCATAAACAGAATTTTCTTATATTCTCAGCCATTGGGTTGATGAATGGTTGAAAGAAAAGCAGCATCCTGGGTTTTTCAAAGGCATGTCTATGCTTAGGTCAGATTATATGGTGACTTGTAGTGTTACTATACTAGTATCCCTTTACACAAGAAAAATTTCTTTTAAATAACAATATCAATTTGGGCTTGCTCAGGGATTTAACAGAAAGGTTTGGAATATGGCAATGGTAATATATACTCAAAAGGTCAAAAATTCTCAGCTAGAGACTAGTTCAATATGCTCATTCATCACATTCCATTTTTGCTCATGTGAAACAAAGACATAGAACTAATGTAAGTTAAACCATGGAACTGCATAATCAGGCTTTAAAATAAAAGTACCAAATCTCAACCTACTAGTGTCATTTCACAGGATTAATCTTGATATAGTCTTTGTTTAATAGATATTTTGGATTGTGTTTTTTCCAAAATTCATAGCTAGAAATAAACTGAATGACAGACTATGTCAATAGCCTTCATGTATATGACACATTTCATCTAAAAACTACAAGGTACTACATATTTAACCTGTTAATAATTTTATATAAAATCTTGATTAAAATATTTTGAACTTATCAAGAATAAAACAAAGACAATTGAGCAGTAACAAAGGTTGAGGTTTCTTTAATCTTTTGAGTAAGCTATATTGGAGAGATGGCTTTTATCATAATTTTGGGATAATGCAGTTTAGAATTTACACGTTGTGATCTTCAGATGAAGACAGCTGATGCTTATACACATCACTGATGCCAAGTGGTGGCTTAATACACTGCATCCAAGCTGCTTCCATGAGTAAGTGGGCTCTAGACTTTCTCTCGTTTACTCAGTATTGGAGGAGACATTGCAACAAGGGTGGAAGTTGGTTTCAAACCAGAACTCCACAAGATATCCTGTTCTGCCTCTGTGTGGTCCTTTGGTGACCTCGTCTCACTTGTAGAAACTCTGGGAAATAGATGTGGCTATTAGATACTAATAATAGCCATAGATACTAATAATAGATATGGCTAATAGATACTTCTGGGTGGTCCTTAGCAGTTAATAGAGATGAATTCTGGGGCCATCATAAGAGATTCACAAAAGTCCAAGAAACTAGGCCTGGACAAGACCCAGTCTCTTAAGATTGGTGATTACTCCTAAGTATCTCAGTATATAAATTGAAAGGACTAGGGTATAAATTGAAAGGACTAGAGATCCCATCAAACACACATCACCAACTCTGATGCCAACCTTGGTTGGCATTTTTTAAGGCCAAACTCAAGGCACCATGTTTTCAGATTGAGCAATAACTGGGTTGTACCACAGTAGGTGGTCAGAACTTTCTAGGAATTTCCCTATGCCCAGGAATATACAAGGAAATTTGCTTTAATATACTTAAGTCCAATGACTTCTCTAAATAACATCAATATTAATTGTATATGCATAAATAGGGGAGCTGAGGTATGGTTAATATAAAAATACACTGTAGTACAGTGGAAGGAGCATGTGCTTTGGAGACCGCCAGTTCTGGGTTTTAGTACCCACTCTGCCATTTCAATCTCTGACACTTGAGTGGCTGAGGGGCTTGAAACATTATCATCCCAAGAGATAGTATATACAGAAAGTATCAAGAAATATTCAAAAAGTATTCAGACATGTTTGCATATATTGATCTTTTCAGAAAAGTTAACAATAGTTCAAAGGTAAAAAGAGTTCAGTAGCAAAATCATGGGGTCTGGGTCAGAAAGTTTTGGATTGACACTGAGTGACTATGAGCAATTTCTTACCTGAACCTGAGATAGAGGTCTTCATATATAAACGTGGTCAATATTATCTACTTTGTAGAATAGTTACAAGGACTAGATGTTAAGTACCTAGCAGGGTGTGTGACACATTTTAGGTACTAAATCAGTGCTAGCTTATATTTCCTCCATTTTCCACTTTATGGCCTCCCATAGCTACTTGGGGTCTCTATTGGCAATAAAATATTGAGCATATAAAGTGTGGGTCTGGACAATTTTGACAATTTTTTTTCCATTTTATTTAACTCTAATTTAGTTGACATGCAGCGTAATAATGATTTCAGGAGTAGAATTTAATGATTTGTCACAAATAACATGCAGTGCTCATCCCAACAAGTTCCCTTAATGCTCTTTACCCATTTAGCCCATCCTCAACCCAACACCACCCAGCAACCCTCACTTTTTCTCTGAATTTAAGAGTCTCTTATGGTTTGCCTCTCTCTCTGTTTTTATCTTACTTTTCCTTCCCTTCCCCTTTGTTCATTTGATTTGTTTTTTAAATCCCACATATGAGTGACATAATAGATTTGCCTTTCTCTGACTGACTTATTTCACTTAGCATTATTAATACATTCAAGTTCCACCCACGTTATTGCAAATGGCAATATTTCATTCTTTTTGATCGCCAAGTAATGTGGTATACACATACCACATCTTCTTTTCCATTCATCAGTCAATGGGCATTTGGGCTCTTTTCATAATTTGGCTATTGTCATATGGTCATATGGTATTTCTATTTTTAATTTTTTGAGAAACCTCCATACTGGGTTCTCTATTCTGTTCCATTGATCTATGTGCCTGTTTTTGTGCCAGTCCCTTACTGTCTTCATGATTACGGCTTTGTAATACAAATTGCAGTCTGGAATTGTGATACCTCCAGCTTTAGTTTTCTTTTTCAACATTACTTTGGTGTTTGCATTTACAAAAGGACATTAGGAGGTGTGGTGATGGAATTGTTCTTTTTTAAAAAATTTTATTTAAATCCAAGTGATTTCACATATAGTGTAATAATGGTTTCAGGAATAGAATTTAGTGATTCATCACTTACATATAACACCCAGTGCTCATCCCAAGAGGTGCCCTCCTTAATGCCATCACCCATTTAGTTCATTCCCCCACCCAACACCCCTCCAGCAACCCTCAGTTTGTTCTCTGTGTTTGTCTCTTATGGTTTGTCTCCCTCTCTGTTTTTATCTTATATTTCCTTCCCTTCCCTTTGTTCATCTGTTTTCTTTCTTAAATTCTGCATAAGAATAAAATCGTATGATATTTATCTTTCTCTGACTGACTTATTTCACTTAGCATAATAAATTCTAGTACCATCCATGTTGCTGCAAAAGGCAAGATTTTATTCTTTTTGATCACTGAGTAATATTCCATTGTATATGTATACCATGTCTTCTTTATTCATCAGTCAATGGACATTTGGGCTCTTTCTATAGTTTGACTATTGTTGACAGTTCTGCTGTAAACGTTGGGGTGCCTGTGTCCCTTCGAATCAACACTCCTGTATCCTTTTGATAAGTACTTAGTAGTGCAATTGCTGAGTCCTAGGGTAGTTCTATGTTTAATTTCTTGAGAAACCTCCATACTGTTTTCCAGGGTGAGTGCTGCACCAGTTTGCATTCCCACCAGCAGTACAAAAGGATTTCCCTTTCTCAGCATCCTCACCAACATCTGTCGTTTTCTGCACTGTTAATTTTAGTTTTATAAGTTCTTTATAGATTTTGGATACTAACCCTTCATACAATATGTCCTTTGCAAATATCTTCTCCCATTCCATCATTGCCTTTTAGTTTTGTTGATTGTTTCCTTCACTCTGCAGAAGCTTTTTCTCTTGATGAGATCCCAATAGTTCATTTTTGCTTTTGTTTCTGTTGCCTCTGGAGACATGCCTAGTAAGAAGTTGCTGCAGCTGAAGTCAAAGAGTTTGCTGTGTGTTTTCTCCTCCAGGATTTTGATGATTTCCTGTCTTACATTTAGGTATTTCATCCATTTTGAGCTTATTTTTATGTATGGTGTAAGAACGTGGTCCAGGTTCATTCTTCTGCATGTCACTGTCCGGTTTTCACAGCACCATATGCTAAAGAGACTATCTTCTTTCCATTGGATATTTTTTCTGCTTTGTTGAAGATTAGTTGGTCATACATTAGGTCCATTTCTGAGTTCTCTATTCTGTTCCATTGATCTATGTGCCTGTTTTTATGCCAGTACCATACTGTCTTGATGATTACAGTTTTGTAATACAGCTTGAAGACTGGAATTGTGATGCCTCCAGCTTTGATTTTCTTTTTCAGGATTGCTTTGGCTATGCAAGATCTTTTCTGGTTCCATACAAATTTCAGAATTGTTTGTTCTATCTCTGTGAACAATGCTGGTGTTATTTTGATAGGGGTTGCCTTAAATGCATAGGTTGATTTAGGTAGTATAGACATTTAACAACATTTGTTCTTCCAATCCACGAGCATGGAACATTTTTAATTTTCTTTGCGTACTCTTGAGGTTCTTTCATAAGCTCTCTTTAGTTTTCAGCGTACAGATCTTTTACTTCTTTGGTTATGTTTATTCCTAGGTATCTTATGGTGTTTGGTGCAGTTGTGAATGGAATTAATTCCTTGATTTCTTTTTCTACTGCCTCATTATTGGTGTATGAAAGTGTAATCAATTTCTGTACATTGATTTTATATCCTGCAACTTTGCTGAATTCATGTATCAGTTCTAGCAGTTTTTTTGTGTGTGGAGTTTTTTGGGTTTTCCATGTAAAATATCATGTCATCTGCAAGGAGTGAAAGTTTGACTTCTTCCTTGTTGATTTGTATGACTTTTATTTCTTTTGTTATCTGATTGCTAAGTCTAGGACTTCCAACATTGTTAAACAACAGTGGTGAGAGGGGACATCCCTGTCTTGTTCCTGATATTAGGGGGAACGCTCTTAGTTTTTCTCCATTGATGATGATCTTAGTGGTGGGTCTTTCATATATGACCTTTATGATATTGAGGTATGTTCCTTCTATTCCTACTTTCTTGAAGGTTTTTTTTTTAACAAGAAAAGATGCTGTATTTTGTCACATGGTTTTTCTGCATCTTTTGAGAGGATCATGTGGGTCTTACTCTCTTTTATTATGTGATGTATCACATCAATAGATTTTAGGCTATTGAGCCACCCCTGCAGCCCAGGAATAAATCCCACTTCATTGTGGTGAATAATTCTTTTACTGTATTGCTGGATTCAATTTGCTAGTATCTTGTTGAGAATTTTTGCATCCATGTTCACCATGGAAATTGGTCTGTAATTTTTCTTTTTAGTGGGGTCTTTGTGTGGTTTTGGAATTAAGGTAATGCTCATTCATAGAATGAGTTTGGAAGTTTTCCTTCTATTTCTAGTTTTTGGAACACATTCAAAAGAATAGGTATTAACTCTTACATATAAACTACCAAAACTGAAACATGTTTCAAATAGAAAATTTGGACAAACCCGTAACTAGTAAAGAAATTGAATCAGTAATGAAAAATCTCCCAACAAACAAGAGTCCAGGGTGGTTTTCCAGGGGAATTCTCCTGACATTTTTTTTTTTACATCAAAAAAGAGCAAATGGAAACTTTATGCTCTTGGTATGGCATCCAGAATATAGAAGTCCAAGACAGGAATCAGGAAACAGAGGATTCCAAGTAGATACTGCATTTCTTGTGACACTGGCAATATAGGCTCTAGTGAAGGTGCTTGGTTTTTACAACCCCCATGGACTGAGCCCTCAGAATAGGCCTGGGAGCAGGCACTCTTTTTTCTGGTACCTTTATAATAATTTGACTGTCTTCCAGAGACCTCTTTCCTGGTCCCAGAGCCCAAACCACTTGAGCTTTTCCCTATTCAGGAGTATGACACGATAGGAAGTATATCCCACGGTGGTACTTGAGCTTCAGTTAGTACGAGGAACAATATGACTTCTTTAGGCAGGTAAAGAGTAGAGATCCTGTAGGAGAAGGGACCATTTAAAATAACACAGTAAGAGTACTAAGAACATATTGGGGCATTCATGATGCAGTGCCTGTGTGCATATATATACACCTTTTTCTTGAATTACAGACATGATTTTAAATTAAAGATCAATTGAAATGAGGTCGAGGATAAGCCTTATTAAGATATGAAGATCAAGTGGAAGAAATACCTGAAAGCTTAGCGCAAACACAGGTGAAAATATGAAAGAAAAAAAGACTTCAAGGAAAGTGTAGGAAATGATTGAAGGGATAAAAGGTTTTCGTAGGAAAGCTAGGTGGCATCTTGTTTCCACATCTCAGCAGAAAAATCTGTGTTTGGGCTGTCCATAAAATTCCAGACTCATATTTTTGTTTGACACTCAACTTGAATGGGTAGCAATCATTTCAAACTTAACAGGTCCAAAACTGAACTTCTGATCTTCCCCCACCAAATTTTACTTTCATAGCCTTCTACATCTTTGTTAATGGAAACTCCATCCTTGAAGTTGCTCATAAAAAATCTTGGGTTACCTTTGACTCCCCACTTTGTTTCACACAAGTATCTGATTGATCAACACATTTTGTCATCTGTACCTGTGCTGAATTTGCTCCTAACACATCCACTGATGGCATCATGATGGGAATCATCATTGTCTCTCACTCAGCTGACTTCAGTAGTCTTCCAACAAGCCTCCCTTTCCCTTTTCTCAACCCAGGGGAATCCTCTTAAAAAATAGGTTAGATCATGTCATTCCAACAATAAACCATTCAATAGCTCTCCACCTCACTGAGTAAGAACAAAAATCATGGTCACGACCCATAGGACCTTATGTACACTGCCCCTTATGCCTATCCCCAACTTCTCATCTTACCTATAACCTTGTGGTTGCAACATATTATGATTCAACTCTTTGCTCACTCAGTTTTAACCCCATTTGTCTCCTTGGTTCTTAAAAATGCCAGGTATTCTCCCTCCTGGAACTTTTTTCCATCAGTTATCAACATGCCTTCCTCCCTCCCCTCATTAACCTATTTAAAATTTCAGACCTCCTTTGCTTTGTGTGTCTCCATACCAATTATCAGCATCTAACATAATATCTATTTTACATATTTACCTTGCTTGCATTCCTATCTTGCCTCTCTCATCCCTACCTTGCCCCCAGAAGTGAGACTTTATTACTGCAGGAATTTATTGTCTGATTTGTTCACTGTTATATCCTCAGGAACTATAGTACAACCTGTTACATAGTGTTGGTTGAAGTTTACTGATTGTGATAGGAGGAGTCAGTGCTGACGGATCTTTTCTTCAGCGGTGTTCTGGAAGTCAGTCATGCAGGCCCACTTGAAGGCTGCACTACTGTGTTGCCAAAAGTTGGTAAGCACTAACAGTTGTCCTTACCCACTTTGCTATTTTCTTTGCCTTCTTTCCTCTCTTACCCATAGTAGGCCCTAAATAGGCCATTGAGTTTTGATTACTGAATGGGATCTTCTAATTGAGCTCTATTTGGAGACTCAAGCTATTAGAAGAATTTCTTATTCATAAGAAATGTCATAAGTGTCAATTGTTTTATAATAACAAACTAGAAATATCGTGTAAAAATTTGACCTAAAACTGTACCCATTTGGTCTTTAGAGATTACACTTTTGATAATTATTGAACCATACTGAAAGTCAAGTGAGATTTGAGAAGCTAGACAAATAAGCCTGTTTAAGACAAAAGAAAGGAGCAAAATACACAAGAATGGGCATGAGATATGAGACATTACTGGAGGTGTGATTAAATTAGTAATAAAAAAACAAAGTATTTCTACAGACAATTTTGTGGCAACAAACCTAAAAACCTTAGAGATAACAGAGATGCCTCTGTAACATAATTTAAATTTCTAAAATTATCTCAAGAGAAAGTAAAAACTTAATTCAATAATAACAAAAGTGATGGAGAAGTTTAAAAATCTGCCATTAATAAAATCCACCAAGAACACAGATTTTCACAACTGAATTCTCTCAAACCTTTGGAAAACAAAACAGATAATCTCCATGTTATTTAAAATAGTAAAATCCACTATAAAAAATCATTAATATAAAACTCCATGAATTTAGCATAAAAAACAAAACTGTAGCCTAATCTCATATACAAATGCAGATGTAAAAATCTTCCCTTCCCCCATAGTCTTCTGTTAAGTTTCTCAAATAGTTACAGAGAGGGAGGCAAACCATAAGACACTCTTAAATACAGAAAACAAACTGAGTGTTGATGGGGTGGGGGTGTCGGTGGGTGAGGAGGGCACTTGTTGGGATGAGTACTGGGTGTTGTATGTAAGTGATGAATCATGGGAATCTACTCCCTAAGCCAAGAGTACACTGTATACACTGTTTGTTAGCTAACTTGACGATAAATTATATATATATAATTATATGAAATATATATATGAAACTTTATTCATATTTAATATTTATTCATATATATTCATATTTATTCATATATAAATATATATATGAAACTTTATATGAAATTTATATATATATATCTTTCATATAAAACTAAAAAAACTTTATAAAATATTTTTATTTTTAATATCTACAAACCAACTAGTATAATTATTTATGTCAGTCTATAAAAGATCACAATCTTATGGTAATATCAATACATCCTAAAAAAATATGTATGTTAAATAGGAATAAAAGTAAACTACACAATATGACAAAATAACTTCCCTCAAACCAAAAGTAATTGTAGTTCTAAATTATAAAATTCTCATTGTGATTAATATAAAAAATGAGAGGGGTGCCTGGGTGGCTCAGTCAGTTAAGCATCTGACTCTTGATTTCCACTCAGGTCATGATCTCACAGTTTGTGAGTTTGAGCCCTGCATCAGGTTCTGCACTGACAGTGCAGAGCCTGCTTGGGATTCTCTCTCTCCCCTCTCTCTACCCCCACCCTGCTCGCATACACTCTCTTTCTCAAAATAAATAAATATTAAAAATGAGATGGAAATTTCTACTGCTATCATCGTTGTGGGGTAGTGAGTTAAAAAAAAGTTGAAGTCAGTATAAACACTGGAAAATAAGATTTTTTTTCTAATGACAATATTGTATGCCTAGAAATCTCAAGATTCTAATTAAAATCAAAATCCAGGAAAAAATTGAATAAGAATTTGTTAAGGTATAAATAAGGTAATATGTAAGGTAAATAAGGTAAATATGTAATGATCAACAGCTTTGTCCATGTTATCTGTAAGCAAATGTCAATAAAAATTGAATATCTATTTACAATAAACAATAATATTACAGATAATTTTAAGATGAAAATATCAGATCTATGTAAAAATATCTATAAATCTTACTGAAGGACATAAACTAATATTTAAACTATGGAAAATATGCACTTATATGGGAAGAATTAATTCAGTAAAAATGTCAATTCTTTGAAATATTCTGTAAATTTGAGCCACTTCTAAATAGAACTTCATCAAGATTGATTTTAGAATGGATACAGTGACCTAAAAGTCTTCTTGGAAGAATATATGTCTGAGAACAGCCAAGAAAAGTTTCATATAGAAGAATGAAAAGCTGGGAAATTTGCTTTACACATTATTCATCAGACTATAAAGTCACTATAATCACATCAATATGGTATTAGCCATATGGAGCCATAAAAAAATAGAGAATCTATAAAATAGATGTCTGTGTGTGAAAATTTCATATATGGTATAGTCAGTGGGAAAATAATTATTTAGCAAATGGGGCTACCAATTAGCTATTTATGCAGAAGGAAGCTGTTGTGCCCATTTTCACTACATTTGCTGATCAGTACTGTAGCCACAAGCTACAAGTGCCATTTAAATATAAATTAATTAAAAATAAATATTGAAATTGTGTTCTTCAGCTGCATTAATCATGTTTTAAAGCGTGGCCCATGTTCACTTTATTGGCAAGTGTAGATTATTGGAAGATTTCCATCTTTGTAAAATGTTATATTGGACAGTACTGATCTTTCCTTCCTCCATTTCCTTATACATATAAGGAAACTTATATATGAAACACTTAGAAGAAAATCATCAAGGCTACGTATGCAATGTAGGGTTTTGGGGGAAATGATAACGTTACCAGAAACCCAGAAAAAAATAAAAAGAGATATATTTGACATAAGAAATTATAACTTTTGTACATGTCTAGAAACCAATATCCATTGGAGTTCTTGACTGAAACCAACAGCATCTATTTTAGATATATGTTGCGGAAAACAGTTAGGCAGGCAGCTGTGCTCACTGGTATACCAACAATACTGCATAGCCAGAAAAACAATTCGGAAGAGAAAACAGCTAAGTGTCACTGAGAGACTACTTTGGGAATATACCACTGCTACCTCTGTAGGGCATCAGTACTATAGCTACTGTCCTGCCTTGCTCATTTCCTAGCTGAAGTTACGTGCAGGAGAATCCGATAGGAAGAGACTGGGGCATATTCTTGTGTCTTAGCTGCAAGATAGCATGTGAAATCACATTTCTAGTTTAGAGGGACAGGACTCATAAGTGGTAAATTCTCACATATAGAAAAGATGTTCATTATTTCCTCTAACAACCACAAGTATGACAAATGTCCACTACATTAACATAAAGTCAGCAAATGATAGAATGGCCGGGGGAGTATTGCAACCCAGATGAAGATGAATGTTTAATGTTTCTCTGATAGAGAACATGTCCTTACAAATTGTAAAGAAAAAGACAAACTACCTAATAGAAAAATAGATCAAGGATATGAAGAGGGAGTTCACAGAAGAGTAAATTCAAATTTCTTATACTTAAAATCACAAGGAGATAGCACTGACTGAACAGACTGACAAAATTTAAAAGTTTTAATAAATTTGCCAGCAGGCTGTGAAGGAAATGGTATAGAAACTATCCCCACTTTTTTAGAAAGCGATTTAATAATGTCTGTATAATTTAAAATAACCATAGTCTTAGAAGCAACCCCATTCCTTTGAAGTAAAAGAACCACTGTATAAAAATATATATACAAGGATGCTTATGTTCTTTTTTATTTTTTGTAGTGGCAAAGACTGAAAGTGTGAATGGACTTCAGTTGAAAAAAAAATATGATACACTCACATTATGAGGTATTAAAAAAGCAATTGTAAGGAATGAGTAAGATCTATGTTGTTTGTCTTGGATTTATTTTGACAATGAGCTTTGAATGAGAAAAGCAAGATGCAGAGAAGCAAATAGAATAGCATACAAAACACACTGTGAGAAAGGAAAGACACTGAGTTGTTAACAAGAATCACATTGGGTTGTGAACATGAAAGAGGTAAGTTGATGCAGGTGGAGAAGAAGAACAGAGACATTGGGAAACAGAAAAACAAAACAAGAGTTGAAAGTTAAAAACATATTCAAAACTCTCATTAATATAAAACTATTCACATGAGTTATATGTATACCTATTTCAAGAGAAATTATAAAAGCATTTAGGGTTCTACACTTTAGACATGTCTAAAACATATTATTAGGTGAAAAATTTTTTTAATATTCCAAAATAATATGTAAATAATTCCATTAAAAAGCAAGTAAACAAACAAGTTTGTGTGTGTGTGTGTTTGTACCAGCAAGATGACAGGATACACACCGACTGATATTCTGGTTTCCTCAGGATAGAATTGGAGAGCAAAGGGTAATTTTACTTAATATAGTAATACTAACAAATCTTAAAATTCACAAATATATATTTTAATTAAAAATATGTTACTACACAAGAATGTATTATAAAGGGAATAAACTATATGAGTCACGGAATAATTGGAGAACATCAAGTCAGAGAGAGTGGTTTGAGATAGCCTCTCTGAGGAGAGTAAGCTGAGACTTGAAGGATAACAGTAAGTTTTATTGATGGGAGCTGGACAAAGAATGTTTTCAGCTGAGTCCATGGACCTGATCTCTCATTTGAAGGGCAGAAAGGAAGCCAGGGCACCTGCTGTGTTGGGAGAAACTGGCTGGATTGTGTGGGGTAAGGTCAGAGATCCAGGGCCTTGTAGACCACTGCTAATAAACGTTTGGGTTTGTAGACTGCTTGTGGTCAGTAAACAAGGTCAGCACTTAAACTTCAGAATCTTTGCAGCAACTTCACATTGCTGAGACTCCAGCACGTGATCACTGGATCATCTCAGTTCACATATTTTCAGACTTTCATCATGCATCTCGTTGCAAATTGCTTCTGGTCATGTGCAGTAGGACCATGTGTCAGTCCATGATGGATTAGAAAAAAGCAAAAGCAAAAATGAAAACAAACTCATCCTCTCCACAGGTTGGTAGAGAAGCACTGTTGTAAACCCTGGAGAAATGTTTTGTTGCTATTCTTAGAGTAGTGGGCAACCACTGAAATGTTTTTAAAAGAAATGAGTGTATATATTTTATGAAAAAGAAGTTCCCTAGTTTAGAAATAGAGTTATCCCAGCTTTCATTGTGCAGAACATATTGGAAAGGATCAAGGATTAAAAGAAGGAGAGTACTTAGGAGAAAATTATGGTGGTGCAGGTGGGGGATGATGCTGCCTGGACCCAGTAGTGGCAGCTGTACGTGGGAATGGAAAAGGAAAAGTCATGAGGAACCTTAAATGATTTCTGATTTCTTCTGCCTTAGGAACCGGTATGTTATGATAACATGTATGGGGATAAGGGATAATTAGAGAAGAAGAATGTGAAGGTAAAACTCTATAGTTCCGTTTCATATAGATTTAAGTTTGAAGCGTATTTTACAAGCCAAGTGAAAATACAGCTCATCAGAGAGATCTGGACTTACATGGCTTGAGGCGTTATAACATATACAGAGTGAACAACCATCTTGGTTTGCCCAAGACTGTCCCCATTATATTACTGAAAATCCCAAGAGCTGGGAATCCTCTTAGTCCTTGGCAGACAGGGGCAGTGGCTTACCCTATGCAGATGATATTTACACCATGGGATCAGATAAAAGCAACCAAGGAGATCACATTCAAGGATTGAATCAGTTAAATATTAAGAGAGAAAGTAAATTTAGAAGGTTATAACCAGTGAGATGGATAAGAGGAAGACAGAAAAGTGTCAGATATTTGGTACCAAGGGAAAAGAGGATGTCAACCAAAGAATGCTGGTGAATGTCAAGTAAGAATAGGATAGAAGAATAGACTTGGCAAGATGGTGGTGACCAGTGACCTTAACAAGAAAATATTTTTGAGAATGATGGGGGAAAAAAACTACAGTGTTGTAAGTTGAAGACTGAATGGCAGCAAATATGATTAGCAAGTGCTAGAAAATCATCCCAGCAGCTTTGCATTGAAGGGGAACAGAGAAACAGGTAGTTCTTAGAAGAGGCTGGAGAGACTATAAAGTGTCATTTATGATTCACTTTTAGGAAGTTAAACTGCTACAGGAGTGCAGGAAGTCTGGTAGTCAGTGTTGGGTATCCATATAAAAATGTTAGCCTTAATTTGAAGTGGTTTTCTTCTTCCTCATTCGTGATCTTTTACAATTATAGTCAGCAAATATGTCAGAAGTTGGCATGAAAAAGTTTTAAAATGGATTCAACTAGTGTATGCATTTTTCCACTGGAGGAGGCTAGAGAAAGGGGAAAGCAAGTTAAAATAATTAAAACGGGAATACTTTCAAGTAGAAAACATAGACTCAAGGCCAGGTGAAAGAGGGAACAGGACACAGAAGTAGATAGAAAGAGGGCAAAAAGTGGAGTCATTGTCATAGATGTTTCCCTGAAGTTGAAGAGTGAAAGCTGAAAGAGCAGCAGGTGGCAAGCAGAGAAAAGAGTGATTGATATTAAAATTTCAGGTTTAATGAGTTGCTGCTGGTGCAAGGTCAGTATCACTGGCTGGGAAGGGGTGGGAAAACAGGTGATTAGAGGTGAAGAAGGGAAGGATCTGACAGCTAGGCAAAATGGTTCATCTGCATGAATTCTGAAGCCACCAAATATGATGGAATGAATAGGAATGGAGAAGAAGAGGAAGAGAATGAGTCCAGAGTAAATTTGAAGGAGTAACTGAGTCAGTACATGAGTCTAAGAAGATATAGTAAGTGATTATAGTCTGATAGTGCAAGCTTCAAACAGGAGGGAGTGACACACACTAACTCCTTACCTTCTAGTGCTATTGGGTATATGGTGCATGATAGAAAAAAATCCTTTGCTTCAGACCGTTGCAAGGAAAATCATGTCCTCAGGACTTAAGAAGTTGAAGATAATATTCAGAGGAGAGTTTGAAGTGTTAAGGGAGTCTCAGGATGACATATTGACTGCATAATTTGCAGGATCCAGTACAATGTAGACATGTAGGAAATCATGTCCCCAAATCAGTAAGAATGTCAACATGGCAACACTACACTTCTAAATGAGGAGCCCTTTATGACTACCCGTTGCACGTCTATGAAGCCTCCCCTACCTATTCTGGGTTTTCACAGGGCTAGGAAAAAGATTTGGGAGGGAGGGCAGCATTTGGTTAGATTAGGGGATATACTGTATTTCTTAGTTTGGAACTGCTATGTGCCTAAATGCTCAAACACTATTATCATTTAATCTTTCTAAAAGATGAGATAAGTATCATTTCCTCATTTTACAGATAAAGAATATGAAGCACTGGAAATTTAAGTGATTTGCCCAAGGTCCCAGTACATATTGAAATATGAATTGATTAATGTTCTCTGTCTAAACTTTGCTTTTGTTTTAACCGACCAATTATACATACAAGTTTTGGTTAGTTTGATATAATCCAAGGTAGCAAACAAAGAACAACTAAAGAGTAGGCCTCCTATTGTTTTTAAGGCATTTCCTGAAGTCTACCATTTCCTTTCAAACCTGCATTTGAGACGAATGTACCTTTTTAGTACAGGTATATATGTGACACCTTGTAATGGCACAGCTAGGTTAAAAATGAAGGGATGGCATTCAGCTTTTTCCATTTTCAGCATTAGTGAAAGAAGGAATTTTCAATTAATTGTGTTTCTTAGTTAATAAAGTTATGGGTAAGTTCAATTCTATTTTAACTTACAAAGTATGTTTTAGTGGATGTTTGGACTCATTTGTGCTCCCTTAAAAATTCCTATGTTGAAGCCCTAACCTCAGTGTGACCATATTTGTAGATAGGGCCTTTGAAGAGGTAATTAAGGTTAAGAGGTCACAAGGGTGAGGTCCTAATGCAATAGGACTGGTGTGCTTACAAGGTGAGGAAGGGTCACCAGGGCTGTCTGTGCACAGAGGAAAGGCCGTGTGAGAACATAGTGAGTAAACCAAGCAGCTCCGCCAGCACCTTGACCATGAACTTTGAGTCTTCAGAACTATGAGAAAATTAATTTGTGTTTTGTCTCCAAGTCTGGTATTTTTTTATGGCCACCCTAGCAAACTAATACAGTTGGAAATGTTTTTATTTTTTAGAATTTAGTATAAAAAATAATTCATATTCATCTTTTTTTAAAACTGGCATGCATGATTTTGCATAAATGTCAATTGGAGACTTAAAAAAAATTCTGTTGGGATGAAATTAGATATGATTTCCTTACTCTGAACTTAACATATTACTTTACATGAAAGCAGGAAAGATTTTCACCTTTAAAAATAATTTAATTTTATTCTTATCACAAATGTTTATTACAAAATATTTAGAAAACATGGAAGGATAAGAACAAAAGTAAAACATAATTTTTATCCTACTATGCAAGGATAATTACTAAAAATATTCTGATTGTGGTATAACAATATATCCATTTAAAAAAGTGTAGGGATTAATGATACACTCTAATTTGTTTCATGAATTTAAAACTTAATACATCTATGTATAATATAATATCTATATTTCTGTGTCATTAAATATACTTTACATGTACACACCCTTTTTTTTAAACTGTGGCATCAAATTTCACTGCATGAATTTAACATAATTAATTTAATCAATCTATTGTTTTTGAATAATCAGATTTTTAAGTGTTTATGATAAATGACAAGCATGATAATTATGACAGATATTTTCAAAAATTAACATAATTCTCAGCTGGCTCTTTTTCTAAAGTGTCTCTTCTACCTTTTTTTTTTAATTTTTTTTTTTTATTTTTTAACGTTTTTTTTTTTTTTATTTTATTTTTGAGACAGGGAGAGACAGAGCATGAACAGGGGAGGGTCAGAGAGAGGGAGACATAGAATCTGAAACAGGCTCCAGGCTCTGAGCTGTCAGCACAGAGCCTGATGCGGGGCTTGAACTCACAGACCGTGAGATCATGACCTGAGCCGAAGTCGGCTGCTTAACCGACTGAGCCACCCAGGCGCCCCTCTTCTACCTTTTAAAGAGGAAGAAAACTTTATTGCTTAGGCAGTTTCAGGCATTGGTTTTTGCTGTGTTGGTCCAGGAAATTGATGAATTAGAGCACTGTATATGTCTAAGAGGCTATATTAACTCATGTGAGGACATTTGAGAGAAGGAAAAAGATTGAGCTGAAAAGATGGAGAAAAGAGGTTAGAGAGAAGAAATGGCCAGCACTCAGTTGTAGAAGAAAGTTTTGGAGAGTTTTAATAGAGAATCAGAGATATTGGGACCAGCTGCCGAATTGTGATGAGTACGATTTTAGGAAAGATAAATGGGAGAAGAGGATTTTTGGAACTTCTGCAATGTAGTATGCCTAGAATTAGTCAGAAGTCCCTTTGAGAAATACTAAAAATTACTATGTACTACATTGTACACCTGAAACTAATATAACTTTGTATGTCAAATGATACTTCAAAAATAAGTATTTTTTAAAAGTCCTTTTGAGAAATAGTAAAAATTTGATTTTAAATAGTTTTTGAATACTTGTATATTTTGAATGTGACTTTTTCTTTAAAATGAAAACCAATGGTAAAAACGACTTAATTTGCAATACATAAATAATAGAGATGAATATATTTGCAGCCCAATTCTTGAATACATCATAAGTTATTATAACATGCTTGATAAAAAGAATGGGAAAATTTTGAAGGTTTTAATCTATATTTTCAAATTCCAACTAAGAAACTATCTTTTTATCTCTACAAGCACTATTTAAAATATTTCTTCAACTTTGCCAATCTGATAGTGGTATCAAATTATTATTTTAATTTGTATTTTTATTAAATGTATATGGATATTTTCTCATTTTATCTCTCACAGTATTGTGAATGGTGGGCCTATAAATATCTTTTTTTTATTAAAGATTGGATAATATCTTATAAATTGTATATTTTCCATGATTTACTTTCTAAGATCTAGAGAACAATATTTTCACTTTAAAGTGAAATGCAAAGCTTATATGTTAAATAAAAATGTATTTCAGGTAATGGTGCACATCTAACATTTCTAAAACTACAAAAATTTATAGTTAGACCTCCCATGAAATATTTTTCTTCTTACATTTTTTCTGTGAATATGAATTATTTCTTCAGGACGACTGACTTTCAGATTCATTCTTAAATTTTTTTCTTAACATTTATTCATTTTTGAGAGTGAGAGAGACAGCATGAGCAGGGGAGGGGCAGAGAGAGAGAGGGAGACACAGAGTCGGAAGCAGGCTCCAGGCTCTGAGCTGTCGGCACAGAACCCAACGTGGGGCTGGAACTCACGGAGTGTGAGATCATGACGTGAGCTGAAGTCCGACGCTCAACAAACTGAGCCACCCAGATGCCCCTAGATTCATTCTTATTAGGTGCAATCTTTGTAAAAAAAATCTTTCTTTTAGATAGATTTTGCCAGCCAGATTCTAAAATTCTATCTAGTTTAAGAGAAAATTGATGAATACAAATTCATTGGTATTTTACTTTTTCTTACCTACTCTGTAATTTCAGATATAAAATTTCCTACCTTCAATTTAAGCCTTGATCTAATTACTTTTTCTGTGCTGCTTATTACAGGTAATAAAATCTATCAACCAATAACTCACTCAAGATAGGAACTTCAGCCTCATATTTGACACAAGTGTTTTCTCTGTCTTTCCCACATGAAGTCCTATTGACTTTATTTCTGATTATTTTCACTATATTTATTTTTCCTGTTCATGACAAATAGTACTTAGCATAGGTCCTCATTATCTCATCATGAGATACTTTTTCACAAAATTTTTAAATGTATCTTCATTATCTCATAACTTCCAAACTCTGTAATCTGGTATATAAAGCCCTCCTTCCCAGACTACTCTTCCACCTTTTCTTTCATCTCTCTATCCCTTGAATTTTGTTTTTGTTCTTTAAATTTCTAAATGTTTATTTATTTTTGAGAGAGGAAGAGGGAGAGCATGAGTTGGAGAGGGGGAGAGAGAGAGTGGGAGACACAGAATACAAGGCAGGCTCCAGGCTCTGAGCTGTCAGCACAGAGCTTGACATGGGACTTGAACCCACAAACGTTAAGATCATGCCCTGAACCGAAGTCGAACACTCAGCCAACTGAGCCACCCAGGTGCCCCTATCCATTGAATTTTGCATTTTCCCCTAAAATTTAACATATTTTATATCTCTGTTCCTTTTAGAAGGTGTTTCTTTGGAAGGAAAGTCTGTTTCATTCCTGTTTCTTCGATTTCCTTAACTTTGGTTTTCTTTTAAGAATTAGTATGCCTTGGGGCGCCTGGGTGGCGCAGTCGGTTAAACGTCCGACTTCAGCCAGGTCACGATCTCGCGGTCTGTGAGTTCGAGCCCCGCGTCAGGCTCTGGGCTGATGGCTCGGAGCCTGGAGCCTGTTTCCGATTCTGTGTCTCCCTCTCTCTCTGCCCCTCCCCCGTTCATGCTCTGTCTCTCTCTGTCCCAAAAATAAAAATAAAAAACGTTGAAAAAAAAAAAAAAAAAAAAAAAAAAAAAAAGAATTAGTATGCCTTCTGTTTGAGATCTTATCTGTTATGTGTCAGGTGCTCAACCTGTATATTTTTTATGATGTTTTTGATTCTTACACTCTAGCTATATCATGATTAAGGTCTTGGCTTGTTTTATACTTTGCCAGTGATTAGAGGTAACTTGACATATAAGACTGTCTTATTTTGTTTTCATAATATCTCATTTAAAGGACATAGATAGATGATAGATAGAAGATAGATACATATGCTCAGTAACGGATTTTTGAACTGAATTGAATATCAACATCTCTATTTCTCATCTGTTATAAGATATCTAAGACCTGGGCTGCTCTAATTAAAAAACAAAAACAAAAACAAAAAAAAAACACTTTAAACTACAATTTCAAGAAATTTTTATTATTTTTTTTAAATTAGAATAAAGAACAGGAAATATTTAATTCTTAGCTCCAGGAAATGTATGTGTGTGTGTGTGTGTGTGTGTGTGTGTGTGTATACACATATACATACATATATATATATATATATATATATATATATATATATATATATTTAGCAAAAGGGGATCTGTCTTGTGGGTCTGCTTGGTCAGATAGATGTTCACATTTAAATCCAGATTTTTTTAAAAAAATTGATTTTAATATTTGTTAACTTTATTTTAAAAAACAAACAAACAAACCCTCTTTTATAGACCATGACCTGCCTTCAAATAGTAGCACAGAATTAACCAATGGAGAAGAGAAAAAAGAAAAAAAAGGCCTAAAATATAGGAAGAAAAATTAGGACTCCAGTAGGCTTAGGACTTAGCCTAATAGTTAGGAGCCCAGTGGAATTCACTGTTCTTGACCAAACTTGCAACAAGGTTACCGGCTCCATGTAGTAGAGTGAATTTGCACTCCACCTCTGGATTCCACACAGTCCTTTCAATGCTTTATCTTGTGGATAGAGGGGACCCTTCTCAAAAAACCATAAAGTAGAACCATATCATGTGACATGAGGAGGATCTAAACTAATTAAACCTTCCTTGACAGTTCTAAACTAAGAGCTCTCTTATATCTAAAACTCATCATTCTTATTTTTTATATCAATTGTGTAAATGTATATACACGTACATACTGCAATTCATTGCATTCTGGTTTTTTTAATTGTCATAATATTGTCTCCCTGACTTAGTTGTAAATTCCTGGAAGATAATATGTATAATTTATACTATGTTTTTTTTTTTTTAAATTTCATGCATGTAGTACATTGGTAATACTCTGGATATCTACCTGATAATTTGTAATTAATTTTTTTCTCACTGAACATTAGGAAGAAGTTAATAAGTCACCAGCATACTGGTAATATACATATCTCAGGAGTTTGCACTTATCTCACCCAGTTGGTAAAACAGCTCGAAAGAACTAATGGCACTTTTTCTCTCACTTGTTTGATTCATGACACCACAGGACTGGAGAATGAATGGAAGGAAAAGAAAAAAAAAAGAATCTTTCCTCTTACATTTGGCAGATTCTATGGCTTTGAAACCTAACTTCCTTGCATGCAGGGACTGCAACTCGTTAATATCTTATCCCTTGTGCCTTGCACATAGTAGGTGCTTAAGATCTATTTGAGTTAATGAAGTAGAAAAATCTAGGTCACTGTTAAGGAACATCTGAACAATTTAATAAAACAAGCAGAATCTGGGGTAGGTATTCAAATCAGTCAACACAGGCAGGGACAAACCAAATTTTAGATTAGTTAGAAATAGAAACAATTCCCCATGTGTGGGGTCAAGTTTGGTTAGATCTAAGAAGGTTTCAGATCACATCTGCCTCTTGATTTTGGATTTTGACAAAGTGACAAAGAAGTGACATTCACTGATATAATACAGAAAAGGATTTCTTCACTATTTATTTTTGGTATAGTTGTTTATTTCCTCATCTTCTTCCTGTTTATAAATAGTTCCAGGTAGCAAGAAGGAGCATAATCAGCATAATGTCTCATTGTCATAACTGGACATAGGGTTGACCATTATAATACCAACCAAAATACTTTTAGGGCATTTTCAAAGCCCTCTGTGAGATGAACTCGACCTGGCAGCTTTGGCTGTTGCAAACAGTTGTGGTATGATGTATTTGCACATACATAACCACTGAGTTAAGCCTCTTGGCTGGGAGAAATTCAGACAATGGTACGGTGTTTAAGTCCAGGCACATTGTGAATAAATACCTAATGCTGACATTAATGCTATGCCAAAATCAGGAATTTGTTTGAATTATTGAACATGACTCTTATTCTCTTACTGCTGAGTGAAAGAAGTTGTGAAGAAATACTTTCCTGAGCTGGACCTATTATTTTGAAATTTAGCCCCACTCATCCCATGCAGGAAAAGGAGAATGCTGGAATCTTACAAAGACTATTCCCTAAAATAAAGGAAATGTAGTTTATAATGTTCAGAAGCCAGAGAATTCAGTGAGGCCCCTCATTTGTTTTTCAAGTTTTGCTTAAATTGGCTTACAGATTTATCTACAATGCATTGCACATGGATATTTTTGTCACCGCATATTTTACAACAGCTGTGATCCTGATGGGGATTTAGTTAACCAAACGCCCCTCTGCATGCAAGCGGTCACCAGGCAGCTAATGGATTGAGGGCTGAAACGACAATAAAGTGAGCAGAACCATGCAGCTGTGGACCAAATGTAGGATAATAACTAGCAGTTGGCCATTACGGGGTTAACTGCTGGGGTTCTGTTAAGTGTAAAAAAGGGTTGATGCCCTGCTTAAAAACACAGCCCAAATCTGAACATTTCCATTGGGTCAAAGTAAAAAATGCTTCTGCTTCCTTTTAAACTGCTGATTATTTTTAGGACACCAATCTTGTTGGAGTGTCTAACGTATATATTATTATAATTATATATTTTTGATAATTGTGTTGTACTTTTCCAATATGCTTTTAATCTAAATAAGGATCCTTGCAGAATATCAGCTTCTTCGTCTCTGGGGCTTCAGCCACTAGTGCCTGTGACTTTATAATTTCCAGACTTGTTCAATTTACTCTGGGAAGAATTTTTACCTACATTTGTTGAATTAAAGAGCCATCCATTCTGTTGTTTTAAACAAATGAAATTGTATCACTGCAGTGTCAGTCCAAACATGTGTAATTAACATGGAAAATATGTCTAAGCCATATTGGTCAAGATAGATGACTTCCTTACATGACTTATAAACAGTAAGAGGCATAAAGCCAGGATGTCAAAACCAAGTTGTATATCGCAAAGGTTTATCTGGGAGGACTTTGAAATTACAAAGGAAAAAGAAAGAATCAGCCTGCCATACTTTCTTAACAAGGAGAGCAGCTTTCTGTTATCTGTATAAAAATAAGCCTCCTGTCCTTCTTTTCGACATATGTTACTCACACTACAAAGGTCAAAACAGACATTTCATTCTTCTGCAAATGCTCATCAAACAATCTAATGGTACATGTCAGAGCTTTCAAATTATTCTGGCTGGAAATGGGTCTCTAATCTTCTTTTAAATTTTAACAGCGACAGTGCATAGAATTCTCTTTGGAATTCTTTGATTAGTGACATAGGCTCTAAAAGAAAGAGTTTCTACTCTGTCTCCTATGTGTTTTTCTGAGTATGATGAAAGCCACCAACTCTGACCCTTTTTCCTATTATGTTTTACCAGGTAATGATTCAGTGACACTACCAGCTAGGTAGTAGACGTATAGCCCATAGGAACTTATCTGTTTCTTTCCTGTATAATAGTGTACCTGAGCATACCTGAAGATGCTTTGTATCTTCAAGTATATCCCATTCCTGGTTTTATGTCAGCAGAGCCATCAGTTAAAAAGTTAAAATTAGGGGCACCTGGGTGGCTCATTTGGTTAAGCATCTGACTTTGGCTCAGGTCATGATCTCGTGGTTTGGGAGTTCAAGCCCCACATCAGGCTCACTGGTGTTGGTGCAGAGCCTGCTTCAGATCCTCTGTCCCGCGTCTTTGCCCCTTCCCCACTTGCATTATCTCTCTCTCAAAAATAAATAAACATTTTTGAAAAAGTTAAAATTAGGTGTACCAAGAACCTCTGAGAAAATCTATCTGTGACTGAATTATATCCAAGGAGGTTTAGTTACTGAGGCACAGTAAGTAGCTCAGGACAAGGAAAAGCCGGTTAGCTATAGCCCTACAGCAAGACCTCTTATTCCAGAAAGTATAATGAATTGCCAGTGTAGAGGTTAGTGGACTTATTAAAAATAATGTCATTAGAAGTTTTTCCTTTGAGAAAAATCCCCTGGTTCCATTCTGACACTACCCTGAGAAAGCTCTTGACCACTTGGTTCATGAAAGCTTGAAGTTAATGAATTAAACCCATCTCTCTTCTAATTGTAAAGGTCTTAAAATACGTAATTCATTCCTTAGTTATCAAACAGCCTGGGCTCATGTGGTGTTTGCACACATGAGAGGGAAGGAGAGGGAGATGGAAAGAGATATCTAGGAATGTGTTGCACTGTTATAAAGGAAAACTAACTGTCCAGTCTCCTGAGGGTACTCACAAAACTGCTGTAGAGGTCAATTTCACTGTGGATTGCAGGAGAGTTTGGATGGAATTTTATTTGTCAAGGAATAGGAGTTAAATTTGTGCCACCTTGATCAACTCATGGATAGAAAAGATAGACATACTGATATGTGCATGGGCTTCACAGGAATTCACCAACACCAGGAAGGCTTCACGTGTCCTTGGGAATGTAGTAAAACAATGAAAGCAGAAACATATCTCCATTGCTCTTTCTTCACTTTAGTCACATGCCAGCCTTCTAGAAAACCTTAACTATACGTCTTACCTTCCATTCTACACTTCCGCTGAGATCTGACAAGATTGGTAGGATAGAGTTGAAAAAAATCATTGAAAAGGGATATATTCTTTTCTGCCTTTATCTTTCTGGTTACCTCAGTAGGATTCAAGGAAAGACAGTATTATGCTAAGCCCCATTTCCCAATTGCATCCAAGGCAAAGCCTATCTTTAGGATGCTGATTGTTGTGCCTTACATGAAAACTGTCTAGTGTCCCTTGAGTCTTAGAGTCAACTGGCCGAACCCCAGCAGCTGGGTAGTTTCACCCTATTTTTCTAAGCTTAGCTCAACTCCGGATACCATAGCTTACCAATACTTACTTTCATCTGGATTGAAGACCTAACAGAAGAGTGGGAAATGCAACAGGAATCCTTAGGGAAAGTAAAGAAGTTAACAAAGCAGAAGAAGGATCCTATCTTACAACCATAAACCCTATTTTGTTTTTGGTTTTGTTTTTGTTTTTTCGGCACAGCCTGATGCCATCTTTCATGTAAGCAGTGCCAACAAATCAATATGTGTCAAGAGATTTATTATTGACTTTTAAAAGTTGAGGATGTAAGGTAGTAAATTACTGGAAGATATATTCTCAGCCAACACTAACTCCAGGGATGTGGTATATAAACAGGGTGTATACTCAGGGGCATATGGTCTCATATGCATATATCAAGGGATGAATCTGTCATCCCGACTATATTCAATCTCTTATGAAATACCAGGCATTGGAAGTTGGTAGCTACAGCAACTGCAGCATATGCTATAAGCATTTCAACTATTAAAGTATTTGCCTCTTGGCAGGTGTATGCAAGAATGACAACCCTTGGCAAGTTCATCTTATCCTTGCACACAAAAAATAAAGAGAAAGGAATACTTTCAATCTGGCAGAAATAAGCAACAGGTGCTGAAGGCCCTGTGATGTCGTTTAACAGGACGGAGTATATTAAACAGTGTGAAATAAGCAAACATAATTATAACATACTTATAATGAAAATGATGGCTCCTAGTTAATTCTGGTCTAGACTGGTTCAAAGACCCCAGGGCCAACACACCTTAGGAGGGATTACACCCTTTAAAAATAACAGAATGCATAAAATATTTAATAGTGTACCCTTCAATAGTAAAAATCCTTTACGGATTCTAAAGTTTAAGGGCTATTTTTTTCAGACGTGGAACTTTAAGGGTTATCCCATATGTTGAGGACTATAGAGCCTCCTGTCCCTATCTAGAATCTGTTCTTTCTTTAATCTAAAGAACTCAATCCAGTAAGAATTTTAGTCCCATCCTTTATTTATTCTGACTCTTGAAAGTGATTATATTTGGTGTATCTAAACTGCTAGTCACCATTCATTTAAGATTTCTAATGTCAGGAGCAGTTATTCTTGAATAAATCCTGTTCTAGAAGCTAATGATGATACACCCCAAAATTTATACAAAATTGTATCCCTATCCTTTGTAACATTACTAATAATGCAATAGAACAGTCTTGATCATTGTCATAACATTGATGAAAATATTTAGGCTCTGGAGTCAGGGCTACCATATTCAGAATTCTGTTTCTGAATGCTGCTTGTATGGGCTTGACTTGATTAATTAAATTCCCCAAGCCTGTTTATTTTTAGTGTAAAGTGAAGATAATAAAAGTATTTGCCTCATAGACTCTTTTGAGGGTTAAATAATTCATTTATTTACCTTAATATAAAAATGTCACATTGTGATTATTTAAAAGCATTAGCCACTTGTATTTCTATTTCCTGGAATGGATTCCGTTGAAAATAAGAGTGGTGGCACAAGTTGGTGAGACAGATAACTTGATATTCAGACTTCTCTAGGTGCAATTTCTAAGATAAGCCCTAAACTTTCTTTGTCATGATCAGGGCTTTGCTACTCAGAGTATGATCCTTAGACTAACAGCCTCAGCATGGCCTGGAGGCTTGCAAGAAATGCAGAATCTTGGGTCCCATCCCAAATCTACTGATTCACAAATCTGTTTTTTATACTCTTTAAAATTTGACGAGCCTTGGTCTATACCTCAAAGTCCCTTACATATACTTTCATGTATTCCTGATCTATTAATTTAATAATGTCTGTCATCATATCTGTGTATTTTTGTTAGCCCAAATACTTGCTTTTTTAATTCTTGGGTCACTACATAAGTCCTTCAAAGTAAGTGATACTTCACTAATGCACATTATTTTAATATTTTTTGATACACACTAGGACCCAAGTAGCCAATATTAATACCACATCCTCCTTCTCTTACCCTGAAACACCTTACTATTCTCACCATCTGATCCCTAGATTTTGATTTGCATGTTTCTAGAGAAACTACCAAGATATATTTCTCATCTCCTGTTTCTGATGTTGAGGCTGAAATAATATCGACGTCAGTTTTTATTAGAGACATGTAAAAGAGGTATGGATCGCTGCATGCTTCTATAAATTATTTTCTTTTATCTTTATTAATCATTGATAAATTTATTGTACCTTGAATAGAATGTTTAGTTAAAAAAACCTTCAAGACAAAGATTGATCATGCTTAGTAGAAGACAAATACATTCAAGTAAGTTGGAATTAATTCAAATTAATAATTTAAAAGATTCGTTAGGAAAATATTTGTGAAAAACAAGATGATGGCAAGTTTCTCCCAAATTTGCACTTATTTCTATTAAATATGCTTTAGAGTTACATATGGTCCTTTTTTTCATACTTAAAGACTATCCTGATTTCAATTGATAGTGGTATTGTCCATACTGATTTTTTTCACTTGTGGTATAAACGCTCTCAGACAAAGACAGCTTGAGAGTGCATGTTAACAAATTCAAACACTACAAATGAGTGTTACAGTACTCTGCACTGTTCATTCTCACCTCATGAATCCGGAAGTGTCTGTGAATTTGAAAGATTGCTGTTGGTGGATGATCTCATCTTCCACACTCACATAGTCTCTGGTTACGTTTTTTTCTCCTGTAAAGGGCTCCCTATACATGAAGCTACGGTGCCAAACTTCCTAGACAGGCGTAAATTATTGCAACCTCTTGCTTACTTTTCTTTCTTTACTTTTTATACTGGATGACAAACTAAAATGCAGAGTGATAGATAGTGCTAAGGGACAGTGACTATTGTGTTTCTTCATCCTTGGGGTATTTTATATGTCTCAATAACAAATTGGATGATATTAGAAATCAAACATGAGGACTTTGAAATTTTCATTTGTAGGAGAGAAGTGTTGGTTTTGTAAAAGCAGCTGCAAATTTGACTTTAATTGCTAACCGAAAGGAATGGTTGCAATATGTAGCCAGACAAAATATGAAAAATATAGAAAGGTCAAAGTAGTAAAGTATCCATTTCCTTTTACATAGAGCATAGACTCATTCACTGAACTGACATTCCTGCAATAAATTCTCACTTTCATGAAAAATAAATTTTCCGTTTTGAGAGAAAGGAAGATGACTGTGTTACGCCAGCCATAGTACCTAACCCATCTTAATCAGGAGGGCAACACAGCAAATACCTTTCTCCTACTTGGTTTATTTTTAATTTATAGACTCTAAAACTGTGTATCAACTAAATTCTTTCCGCCTTTCTTTCTTTCTAGTTTTCCCCTCAATATTCTTGAAACTTCTCTCAAGGGGAGCATTTTTTTTTTCTTCACGGTTTGTGTGGTACATGCTCTCTGTGAGTTCTTTATTTTTACCCTAAAGATAGAAGTTGTCTTTAAACTCTGAGATAGACCAGATGCCAATTTTTAAAAAAAAAGTTTAAAAATAGCTGATAGTGGTAAAACTCTATAATTACTTTGCTAAACTTTTTTTTTTCTAGAATTAAGTCTTAACATTATATTGGAACTGAATTGCTCAAGTTAAAAGCAGGAAGGAAATGAACATTCATTGAGTGTCTACTATATGCCAGAAATTTTCTGTACATGACTTCTTTTTATCTTTGTGGCAACATTGTGTGAGACCTGTTATTCTAATTTGCTGTTTAACAACTGAAATTCAGACATTTAGTAACTTGCCTAATATCATATAGCTTCTAAGTCTGTATGACCCCAAAGTGTTCTTTCCCACTTTACACCACTGTCCTCTCTCTTAATTTTGCCAATGAGACGCATGAGGTGTAAAGACACTGAGGGGATCAACTGGCGTCTCAGTTTAGATTGGGAAATAGGTCCTCTGACTTAGTTCATCCCACTATGTCATTAAGAATACAAAGGTGGGAAAAATACCTGTGAAAAATTGGCCCAATTTTAGGGGCCAAAACTCACGTTAACAAATTTTTAAGAAAATTTACCACGTTCATCTTTGGGGAATGGAGTATAGTAAGTTTTTCTGTTACTAAAAATAAAGTCTTGTGTGATTCCTTGTGATTCTCTTCCTTTATTCGATGCCATGAGTTGTTCTGACCCCAGAAGTGATGACTGTTATCCTTAAAGAATTTTGTATGTGATTGTAGGCAACATAGCTTTCTCGTCTCCATGGAACTGGAGCATAGGTCAGATTATGCTGGGCCAAACTCCACATCTATGGCACGGATTTTCTATTTTTCAACTGTTAAGGCAGGCTATCCTAATAAATTTATACAACCGTTCAGAGAATGAGTCTTATCGTATTCATATTTCTCTACTTTCTCCCTCCTGGTTCCACAAGGCCCAATTCCGTGCATTGCAATGAATATTTTTGCATGTTTATGTTAGTCCTTCGTTCCTTCCACCAGAGTTTACATGGAGCAGGCACTCCATAGATGTTAAACAGATAGAGATAGATGTTTTACTTAGCTATTAGTATATTTACAGATGAAAAGACAAAATCTGATAGCTGAGAGATTGGCGGGGTGTGGGCATGGGATGGCAAATTAAGTAAGTTTCATTATTATGTTCTCAGACCCATTGTTTCTGGAGGTTTGATACACACACACACACACACACACACACACACACATATACACACACATGTGCACATACAGCAAAATTTGAATATCTTTTGGCACAGGAAACCTGCTTCAGACATTTATAAAAAACATCTTGTACTCCCCAGCTACCTTGGACTACTCACTATTCCTCAAATATACGTTGTGCTCCCTTCTCAGGACTCCTTTTTAAGAGTTTCCCTCTAATATAAATGTCTCCTCTTCCTCTTTCTGTGAGTCAGGTTTCTATCCATCTCTCAACATTGGGTTTAAAATCTTTTGCAGCATTTACCACTTTGTATGCTAAATGTTGAATATTTTTTATATCCTTTTAACTTCATTATAAGCTAGAAAATTATTTGTATTTACCACAAGGTAAATGTTATTTATTTACTTTTTTTTTTCAGTAGGTTTCTAGGACATCGTGCTTTCTCAATTTTCTCCCTCCCTCAATGGCCATTTATTTTTACTGTTTTGTTTTATTTTGTTTTGTTTTGTTTTGTTTTGAGTCACTGGTCTGGACTCTTAACAGAACACAAGCAGTTAACCTTGTAATGGCTAACTGCTAGTAATTATCCTACATTTGGTTCACAGCTGCATGCCTCTGCTCACTTTATTGTCATTTCAGCCTTGAATCCCTTAGTTGCTGATGGTCCTGTATATATGTATGAATCATCTGATGACTCACAAATATATACACATATATCCATCTACCCTCAACTCCAGATGGTTATCTCCACCTTCATGTGGAATCATCTTCACTTGTATCTTTACCTGGTATCTCAAATGTAATGTGTCCCAGACAGAAATCCCCATTTGCTGCCCCTCAAATCTGCTTTACCTCCCATCTTAGCAAATGGCAACCACTATCTTAGAATCATCATTGATTCATCTTTTTCACTTCATTCATTCAACCTTTCTTTTTTTTAATGTTTATTTATTTTTGAGAGAGACAGAGCGTGAGTGGGGGAGGGGCAGAGAGAGAGGGAGACAATCTGAAACAGGCTCCACGCTCTGAGCTGTCAGCACAGAGCCCAATGCAGGGCTTGAACTCACAGACTGTGAGATCATGACCTGAGCTGAAGTCGAACGCTTGACCGACTGAGCCACCCAGGTGCCCCTCATGCAACCTTTCAATGAATTCTGCTCATTTTATCTGCCAAATATATTGAGAATTTGACCACTTCTCACCATTCCATATCTATGACCTTGATCAAAGCTATAATCATCTCTTGTCTGAGGTACCCAGTGGCTTGCTAACTGGCTTCTCTTCTTCTGCACTTGCATCGTGTAGTGTACACATATTCAATAGAACAGCCATATTGATTGAGGTATTATATAAAATCGGATACTGTGTCCCTTCGCTCAACTCTTCTAAAATATCCCATGCTACCACGGTAAAACTCCAAGTCTTACAAGACCCTGAATAATTTGGTGCCCTGTCCTTCCAGGCTCTCATCTCTTACTGCTTCCCACCTCAGGTGTTTACTTGTGATGTCATTGGCCTCCTTTCTTTTTTTAGAATGTTCGGTATTCTACCTCGAAGCCCTTGGTGCTCCCTCTGTTGGGAAAGGTCTTCCCCCCAAAACCAACATTGCTTAAACCTTCGCTTCCTTCAATCTTCAGATTTCCCCATTATAATATTTTCCCCCATAAAGAGGACCCTGGTCATCCTATTTAAAAGTCCTCCTATCCCCAGAACTCTCTACTCACTTTCTTCCTGCTTATTGTTGTTTTTGTTTCTGTTTTTGTTTGTTTTCATAGCCCACCTTTTAGATTGTGTGAGACAGCATGACCCAGATTGGGTGCTCAATAAGCATTTTCAGATTTGTTGAATTCTATGGCAGCTTCCTTGCACACAGTAGGTGTTTCCTATTTTTTTTCTTTTAATCGACAATGTGAAGCTCCAAATTTATATTTTACACCAGCAAGGAGAACACAGATTTTTTCCATTTCATGAATTTTTCACAGCTAACAAGAATTGAAAGTGGTTGTATATCAGAAACAGGTGTGTTTCATCTGTGTATAGTAAAAACACTAGGTTTCAAAGAATGGAAAATTTTGGTCGTCCATAGCAAAAGAAACTATTGAACCAACAACGGGGACATTGAGCCAATGGCCATGTTTAAAGAATATAGACAGTGCCACATAACTAGGAAAGTGCTGGTTCAAATGCTTTAAAGGCACCTTTGATCATGTTTAATTAAAGAAATTATAAAATACACTTTTTACTTAAAGTCTTGCCACACTATTATTAGGCAATTTTTTTTTTTCTTTTCAAGAATAGGAGCCAGGAAAAGATAAGGCATGGTGGCTTTCTGCTCTAAGCCCCATAAACAATTTTATACCCCCAAAATGAAACAGTTAACAATAAAACTTTTTTTTTTTTTAGTGAAAGGAAAAGAGTTTTAAGAGCCATTCATACCATAAAAGGTGTTCTGTCTTGCATTGGCTTTATTCTTTATTTTTTTTTCCTGTAATCTTTCCTCTCATTGAGAACCCTATGGCATGAAATTTCATTTCACAGATTTAAAATAGGACATAGAATCCTAAGCAGACTTAAGAGCAATTGCACAGAACAATCTATCATGGATTCTGTGACTGTTACACACCATGCATAATTTCCCTGGGACCAGGATATTTTTGCTCTCAAGCTGGCCCAATGCTCCTGCACAAGATCATTCTCCTTGCCTGGGGAGTAATGGCATAATTGAAATGGATACCACTCAAATCAGAAGAGTCCGTCAATTCTAATCCAGTAAAAACCATTAGCAATTCTCAGAGGTTGTTGACTACAGGATCTAGAGGTAGAAATTTTCAACTTCACTTGTCAGAACACTGATCTGCCAAAAGCTCCAGATACAATTTTGAACTATCCAAGCAATTTTCAGCACCTCCAGTATAAGCACATGGAGGATTTATTGACAAAAGCATGCTGTGCATGTATTTTTTTAAGTAGATTGGCAAAAATACCCAGGATATTTGAGCATAGGCTTCTTTGTCTCTTTCCCTTAACCCTGCCAGACCTCCCTAAGATATATGCCAAAGAGAAGCTCCCATCCTTCCCTGTCCCTGATGAATGATTTGGGAATAGTCCAAGCAGTAAGGGAGGGATTTAGCCCAGTTTCCTTGACTCTAGCCCCATTTATTTATGAGAAGGTTGTGAGAAGATTTGCAGGGAAAGTGAAATATTCCATAGTGTGGCTTTTCATTCAAATGTGTACTTAGGAATAATCATTGCTGTCACCGCTTCAGTGTTCAAAGAGGAAAAAAAAAAAAAACAAAAAAACAAAAAAACCCCAAAATCTCCAAACCACACAGTGAAAAAAAAAAAAAAAAAAAAAAAAAAGCAAGGAAGGAAAAACTAGGAATTGTGTAGTTCAATACTTTCTAGCTCCTTATTTTATCATTAGATCCTTTGTTCAAAAACTTTTCTTTAAATTCCATCAAAGTTAATTTCTTTTCCATTCTCTCTTCTCCATGTGTGAGTGTGTGTGTGATGATAATTGTTAGTACCCATAGTACTTTATTATTCCTTAGAATGACCCTCAATGGTACATGCCCCTGAAATTTTATTTCAGGAGCAATAAAAATGAAGAAAGAAAGGAAAAATGATCTACCTTATTTTTTTCTAGTATTATGATTTCTAAACATAAAGGAAGCTGAAGTTTTACATGGGGAATACCATTATCACATTCTATAATTTTGCCGACTTCAGTTTTCACCTATCTATCCATCAATATCTCTGTCCATCCATTCTTCTAATTTTTTTATGCATTTTAAAATTGATTGAAGATAATCAGTATTCTTCACCTCAAAACACTTAATACACATCTCATCAGCTAGAGTTCATTATTCATTAACTATTTTGATGAGGTAAATTTTATATGAGGTAAAATGCACAAATCGTGTGTATTGTTTGATGATTTTTTAGAACTGAAATATAGTTGACATGTAATATTAAAGGTGTAAAACAGTGATATAAGAATTAGAAAAATTATGAAATGCTCATCATGATAAGAGTATTACAATATTATTGGCTATATTCTCTTTACTGTACTTATCATCCCTGTGGCTTATTTATTTTATAACTGGAAGGAAGTTTGCACCTCTTAATCTCCTTCACTCATTTTGTGCCCCTGTCTCCTTTGGAGCCCAGTCCTCTATATTTATGAGCCTGTTTCTTTGTTATTGTCGTTTATTTGTTCATTTGTTTTATTTTTTTATATTCCACATATAAGTGAAATCATGTGGTATTTGTCTTTGGCTAAATTCACTTGGCAAAATACCCTATAGGTCCATCCATGTTGTCTTGAATTGAAAGATTTCATTCTTTTCACGGCTGAGTGCTATTCCATTGTGTATATCTAGCATATCTTCTTTATCCATTCATCTATCAATAGACACATAGGTAACTTCCATATCTTTGTTATTATAAATGATGCTGTGTTAAATATAGAGGTGCATATATCTTTTTGAATTAGTGGTTTTTTCTGATAATATGCAGAAGTGGAATTATTGTATGATACGGTACTTCTTTTTCTCTTTGTTTTTCAGTTAGTTTGCTTATTATTTATTTATTTATTTATTTATTTATTTATTTATTTATTTATCTTGAGAGAGACAGAGACAGTGTGAGCAGGGCAGCATCAGAGAGAGAGGGAGACAGAGGATCCCAAGCAGGCTCCATGCTGCCAGCACAGAGCCTGACAATGAGATCATGACCTGAGCCAAAAACAAGAGTCTGATGTTTAAGTGACTGAGCCACTTGGGAACCCCTATCATATGGTACTTCTATTTTCAGTTTTTTGAGGAACCTCTATCCTGTTTTCAACAGTGGCTGTATCATTTTACATCCCCACCAACAGTGCACAGGGGTTTCTTTTTCTCTACATCCTCACCAACACAAGTTATTTCTTATGTTTTATGATACTAGCCATTCTAATTCTTGTAAAGTGATAACTCATTGTTGTCTTGATTTCCATTTCCCTGATGGTAAGTGATGATGAACATGTTTTCATGTGTCTGTCTGTTGGCCATCTGTATGTTTTCTTTAAAAAAAAAAACAAAGCAAAACCTGTTTAAGTCTTCTCATTTTTTATTTTTTTATGTTTCAAGTTTGTATTTAAATTCTAGTTAATTGGGGCGCCTGGGTGGCTCAGTCAGTTAAGGGTCCCACTTCGGCTCAGGTCATGATCTCCCGGTTCGTGAGTTCGAGCCCTGTGTCAGGCTCTGTGCTGACAGCTCAGAGCCTGAAGCCTGCTTCAGATTCTGTGTCTCCCTCTCTCCCTGACCCTCCCCCGTTCATGCTCTGTCTCTCTCTGTCTCAAAAATAAATAAACATTAAAAAAAATTAAAAAAATAAATTCTAGTTAATTAACATAGGGTAATATTAGTTTCAGGTTAAATTTAGTGATTCATCACTTACATACAACACTCAATGCTCATCACAACAAGTGCTCTCCTTAAACCCATCACCCATTTAGCCCAACCCCCTGCCCACCTCCGCTCCAGCAACCCTCAGTTTGTTCTCTTTAGTTAAGAGTCTTATTTTTAATTGGGTTATTTGCATGTGTGTGTGGGGTGGGGGGAGGGGGAGTTGTTTGTTTTGCTGTTTAGTTGTATGGGTTCTTTACATGTTTTGGATATTAACTCTTCATCAGATTTATCATTTGCAAGTATTTTCTCCTATTCACTAGGTTGCCGTTTCATCTTATTGATGGGTTGTTGCTGTGCAATTATTTTGGTATAGTCCCAATTGTTTTTTTGTTTTTGTTTCTCTTGCCTGAGGAGACAGATTAAGAAAAAAATATTACTAAGGTTGCTGTATAAGTGATTACCGCCTATCTTTTATTTTAGTTTTAAGGTTTCAGGTCTTAGATTTAGGTGTTTAATCCCCTTTGAGTTTATTTTTGTATATGATGTAACAAAATGGTCTGGTTTCATTCTTTAGCCTGTAGCTGCCCAATTTTTTTCAGCATCATTTATTGAAGAGTTTCCCATTATATCTTCTTGCCTTCTTTGTCATAGATTAATTTACCATATATGTATGGCTTTATTTCTGGGCTCTCAATTTTTTCCATGGATCTATGTATCTGTTTTTGTGTCAGTACTATAGTGGGACTGTGACACTTCCAGCTTTATTTTTCTTTTTCAAGATTGCTTTGGCTCTTTGGGGACTTTTGTGCTTACATATGAATTTTAGAATTTTCTGTTGGATCTCTGTGAAACTCAACTCAAAAACTGGGTATTTTTTGAGAGACTGCATTAAATCTGTAGATAGCTTTGGGTAGTATGGACATTTTAACATTAATTCAGTCTGTGAGCATTGTATATCTTTGCATCTTTCAATATATTTGTGTCATCTTTGTTTTTTGGGTTTTGTTTTGTTTTTCATCGGTGTTTTTAGAGTCCAGTTTTTTTACCTCTTTGGTTAAATTTATTCCAGGTACTTTATTCTCTTTCATACAATTGTAAATGAGATTGTTTATTTTCCTTTCTGCTATTTTATTATTAGTGTATAGAAATGCAACAGATTTCTATATATTCATTTCGTGTCTCCCAACTTTACTGAATTCATTTATTAGATCTATTAGGTTTGATTTTCATGTGGTCTGTAGGGTTTTCTATATATAGTATAAGTCATCTGCAAATATTGACAGTTTTACATTTTCCTTACTAATTTGGATGACTTTTATTTCTTTCTGTTGTCTAATAGCTAGCTAGCTAGGACTTCCAGTACCATGTTAAATAAAAAAATGAGAATGGATATCCTTGCCTTGTTCCTGATGTTAGGGGAAAAGCTTTCAGTTTTTCACTCTTAAATGATCCTAGCTATGTGTTTGTCATGTATGTTTGTCTTTATTAAGTTGACATGTGTTTCCTCTAAACCTACTTTATTGGGAGTTTCTAATTATGAATGCATGTTGAAAATTGTCAGATGTTTTTTCTGTACCTATTGAGATGATCATATGGTTTTTATCCTTTATCTTGTTAATGTCATGTACCACACATTTATTGATTTGTATGTACTGAACCATCCTTGAATCCATGGAATAAATCTGATTCAATTGTGGTGAACAATCATTTTAGAGTATTTTTGAATTCAGTTTGATAATATTTTGTTGAGAATTTTTCCATCTGTGTTCAGGAGAAATGTTGGTCTATTAATTTTATTTTTGTGGTGTCTTTGTCTGATTTTAGTATCAGAGTAATGCTGACCTCATAGATTATATTTAGAAGCATTCTTTCTGTTTTTTGGAAGCCATCTGATACTTGACTTTTGTTTGTTGGAAGTTTTCTGATAAACAGTTCAATTTTGTTACTAGTTATTGATCTATTCAGATTCTCTATTTCTTCCTGATTCAGTCTAGGAAAATTGTATGTTTCTAAGAATGTACCCATTTCTTATAGATTGTCCAGTTTGTTGGCATATAATTTTTATATGAATTTTTAAAAATCCTTTGTATTTATTTTTTAAAGTTTATTTGTGTGAGAGAGAGAGGGATCTTTTTTTTTTTTTATTGATCTGGCTAAAGGTTTACCAATTTTGTTTATTGTTTCAAAGAACCAACTCTTAGTCTCATTGATCTTTTCTATCGTTTCTGTTTCATTTCATTCTGTGACTTTTTTATTATTTTGTTCTTTCTACTGACTTTGGGCTTTGCTTGTTCTTCTTTTTCTAGTTTTTTTTGGGGTTTAGGTGAAATTGTTGGATATTTTTCTTATTTCTTCAAGTCGACCTGTGTTGCTATGAAGTTCCCTCTTAGAACTTCTTTTGGTGGATCCCAAAGATTTTGGAACATTGTGTTTTCATTTCCATTTGTCTTCAGGTATTTCTTGATTTTTCTCTTTGATTTTTTTGTTGATCCATGTGTTGTTTAGTAATATATTGTCTCCATATTTTATGTTTCAGTTTTTTTTTTTGTTTTTAACCCCTTATAATTAAATCCTAATTTCACTCTGTTGCAGTAGAAAAAGATACATAATATAATTTCATTCTTTTTAAATTTATTGAGACGTGCTTTGTGTCCTATCATGTGATCTACCCTGGAGAATATTTTGTGTGCACTTAAAAAAAATGTGTATTCTGCTGTTTTAGAAGGGAATGTTGTATACACATCTGTTAGGTCTATCTAGTCTAATGTGACATTCAGACCACTGTTTCCCTATTGATTTTCTGTCTGGATGATCTGTCCATTAATGTAGTGGGGTGTTAAAGCCTCCTACTCTTATTGTATTGCTGTCAGTTTCTCCTTTTATGTGTGTTGATATAAGCGTTATATATTTAAGTGCCTCTACATTGGGTTCATAGATATTTACAATTATTATACCCTCTTATTTGATTGATCCCTTTATTATATAATGACCTTTTATTGTCTCTTGTTCATGTCTTTGTTTTAATGTCTATTTTGTCTGATATGATTATTGCTACCCCTGCTTTTTTATTCTTCCATTTGTATGGAGTATTTTTTTTCCATACCTTCCCTATTAGTCTATATGTGTCTTTATGTTTGAAGTGAGTCTCTTGTAGACAGCATATAGATAGGTCTCACTTTTTCATCCATTAAGTCATCCTATATCTTTTGATTGGAGCATTTAGTCCTTTTACATGATAAGTATGTACTTATTTCCATTTTACTAATTATTTTCTGGTTGTTTTATAGTTCTTCTCTGTTCCTTATTTTTCCTCATAGCTCTCTTCCCTGTGGTTAAAAGGTCTTCTTTAGTGCTAAGATTGGATTTCTGTCTCTTCATATTTTGTTTTTCTATTATAGATTTTTGGTTTGTGGTTACCATGGGGTTCATATACAACATCATATGCGTGTGACACTCTAAGTTGATGGTCACTTAAGTTCAAGCACACTATAAAAGCCCTAAATTTTTACTCCTTCCTCTCTCCACGTTTTATATATATATTATATTTTACATCTTCTCATTTTTATATCACTTGACTAGTTTTTGTAGATATTTTTGATTTTACTACTTCTGAGTTTTAACTTCATACTGGCTTTCTTAGTGATCACTCTACTACCTTTACCATATGTTTGTTGTTTCTTGTGAAATTCTTGTATTTCATAATTTTCTTCTAGTTGTGACCTTTTCTTTCTACTTGAAGATGTCCTTGTAACATTTCTTGTAAACCTGGTTTGCTAGTGATGAGTTCTTTTAGCTTTTGATTGTCTGGGAAATTTTTTATTTCTCCTTAAATTCTGAATGACAACCTTGCTGGGTAGAATATTCTTGGTTGTAGGTTTTTCCCTTTCAGCATTTTGAATATATCATGTTAGTTCCTTCTGACTTGAAATGTTTCTGCTGAAAAATCAACTGATAGTCTTCTGGGGTTTCCCTTTTGTGTAACTTTATTTGCTCTGGGTGCTTTTAAGACTCTCTATGTTTAATCTTTGTTATTTAACTTATTATCTTGGTGAGAACCTCCTTGGGTTAATCTTGTTTGGGGCTCTCTGTGATTCCTGGACCTGAATGTCTGTTTCCTTCTCCAGATTAGTGAAATTTTCAGCTATTATTTCTTCCAATAAGTTTCTGGCCCCTTTGTTTCTCTCTTCTGTTTCTGGGGTCCCCATAATATAAATGTTATTATGCTTATGTTATAGAGCTCTCTTAACCTGTCCTGATTTTTTAATATGATTTTTTTTCTTTTTGTTGCTTAGATTAGTTGCTTTCCATGACCCTGTCTACCAGGTTGCTGATCTATTCTTCTGCATCCTCTAATCTGCTGTTTATTCCCTGTAGTGTATTTTTCATTTCACTTATTGTCCTTCACTTCTGTTTTTTAATACTTTCTCTTTGTTGAAATTCTCACTGAGTTCATTCACTCTTTTATCTAGTCCAGTGAGTATCTTTATGCAATTACTTTGAACTCTTTATCCATATCCACCCTATTTCTTATCTACATTCCTTTTAGCTCTTTTTTCTCTGCCTTTTTCTTGTTCCTTCATTTGAGACATATTCCTCTGCCTCCTCATGTTTTCTAACTCTCTATTTCCTGGTATTACGTAGGTCACCTTCATCTGCTGATCTTAAACAAGGTGGCCTTGTGTAGAAGGGGTCCTGTGGTGCCCTGTACCACAATCCTCACTGGTAACCAGGACCAGGCTTCCAAGAGTGTCCTCTGTGTGGGATGCATGCACTTGGTCCCTTTTTTGCCAACTAAGAAGCTCAACTCCAGGACCTGTGGGCACAGTGGTATGTGGAGTTAACTTCCTCCCTCCTCAGGGTAGGGCTGATTTGGAGGATATGGGTCCCAGCTGGGGCTGCCTCCCAGGTATAGAGGGGGTGGGAGTTGCTTTGGAGTGGTGTCTGCCAGTGTGAGCAGGTCAGGTGTGGCACATCTACAGAAGATGCTGCAATGGATCACACAGTGCTAGCCCCGTAGATGGAGAATGTTAGCACAGACTCCCACAAGTGTCTGGCTATTTAGGGTGGGGGAGGGCAAGAAAAATGGTGCTTACCTGCTCCTTCATTGCCAGAGAAAATTTCTGTAGATATCTGTTACACTGGTACATGTCTTAAAATTAGTCAATAAATCTCCTTTATGTATGCCCCAGGCACTTTCAAACTGCTGCTTCTGTGCTGGGTCTTGGGCTCGGTTATTTGGTATGTTGGCTTTTTAAGTGTGGGGACTTAGTTTTACATTGCCCTTCAGTTCTCCTGGAGTAAAGCACACTGGTTTTTAAAGACTCTGGAATGAAGCCCCACTGATTTTCAAAGACTGACACCCATCTTCCTAGTGTGAGTCCCCAGGGCCAAGGGTGCCTAGTAAGGAGTCTGATGTCCTTGCTCCCCCATGCTTATTATATCTCTCCCATTTGTGGTTAGTCACACTGGAGGCTTGGGTCCTAATCACATCTCCATCCCACCTATTATTTCCAAAGTGGTCTTCTCTCTATGACTAGCTCTGGAAGATTTATTCTGCCAGTCTTTTGATTGTTTTCAGGGAGAGTTGTAATGCATGTACTTGTTGTCTCAGTGTGTCCATGGGAGGAGGTGAGCTCAGGATCTTCCTTCTCCACAATATTCCTTCCTAGCAACCACTCATTTCATGATTTTTAATGAGTATGTACATCTATGGAACTAAAATCTCTTTAAAGGTGTAGACCATTACTATGTCAAATCCAACATAATCCTCACCTTTTAGCCCTCGGCTAAGAGAGTCATTGTTCCAGTTTTTATAGCATAGATTAATCTACTGATATTAGACTTCATTGTCATTCCAATGAATTGTATAATATCTACTCATTTGTGCAATGGTTCTTTTATTCAGCATAATGATTTTGAGATTCATCCATGTTGTAATGAATGGTTTATTCCTCTCTGTTTCTGGGTAATATCCCAGGGCATGAACATACAATATTTTATTTATTCATTCATTCTCCCCTCGATGGAAGCTTGGAGTAGTTTTCACTTCAAGCTTTTGGTGATAGAGCTGCTGTGAATATTCTTGTGCAAGTCTTTTTGGTGTACACATGTTTTCATTTTTCTTAGGTAAATACTTAAGAGTAGCATTGCTGGATTATAGGGTAGACATTTGTTTAGTTTTATAAAGGAATATTTTCCCAAAGTGGTTGTACCATTTTACATTCTCATTGACAATGTATGAATATTCTGGTGACTCTCTAAGCTCGCCAACATCTGGTATTCTCAGTCTTTTAAATTTTAGATTTTCTTTAGAGGTATCTCATTGTGGTTTTAAATTACATTTTCCTGATGATTCATGATATTGAACACTTTTTCATGTGTTTTTCAATCATTTGATTATCTTCCTGTATAAACTGTTCATTATTTTTTCCCATTAAAAAAATTGATTGTTTTTCTTTCTCCTTGCCCCATTTTGAAAACTGAGAGTATTGAATCCAAGTGAAATCACTGTGTTATTTAATCAGGTTTTTTTAAACCTCAGTTATATGAAACTATCCAAATTGTAAAGCAAATGTAGATAAATCAAGTAAAGGAATATTAGGCACAGTCTCCAATTTTAAAGAAGAAAATAATTTATGTTTTCATTGTAGTTTTCCCAGTGCTGATAATGGCTTATCTTATCTGGAGCAGAATATGACAGCACAAACTAGCCTAAGATCTCTCAAGCTATCTTTAATTTTCATTTTAACTCTCAGAAGTTGTAAGATAACCATCTGATTTAGTTAATACTTTTCTGAACTTGTCCCTCAAACTTGGAAATCTCTCTCCACCATTTATTATTTCCTTGTGAAACTCAAGTGGCCATCTCACTCATTACCCTCCATATTATTTAATAATTCTATATTATCGATAGCCAACTGCTAAACTTAACAGTGGGGGATCAACTTGAGAAGGAGCAGAGGGGTGATAAATGCATTCCCCTTATTATCATAAAGTTGGAAAATTATGACCATATGCATGGACTGAGCCAGAAGGGCAGAAAATTCCCTTTGACTCCTTATTATTCACCCATTGTGCTGTTCTAAGTTCCTTTAGTGGTCAAAGGGTGACAGAAGCAATACATCAGGCTTTTGCTGTAAAATGTTATCTAAAGGCAAAAAGTGGACCTGTAGGACAGATAGAATTCTACACTGAGCCATGGGATTTATGACAAAATTCTATAACCATATAAAAAATATCTGTGACTACATTTATGTGAAGCAATGGTGCCATTCTTTGGCTGGTTTAGGTAATCACAGGTGCACATTCTTAGTCATACTAGAGATATATCCCAGTAGACATTTTGGGATCTGTTTTGAATTTAAAGTGGAAGTTCCAAGACAGATTTGGCAATTCTTTTCAAATTCTCTTTTTCAGAGGAAAATACACGTTATGGGAAAACACTGGAAAAATTTAGGTTGTGGTTAAAAAATAGTATGCTACATGTATATATGCAAAAACACACTCTTGGTTTGATATATTATTTTTTTGTGACACCTCTGGATGTGCTTTTGGTCATGTGAAAGGAAACATGTAAATAAATAAATTTCCATGAATATGAGAGAGGAAGCTTAGCAATGAGCACAAACAGCAAGCAAAGCAAGGACTGAAGGCCAGAGGGATCCAGATTCTAATTCAATATTGGATCAGTTACTCTGTGATAAAATGTTTGCAATATTATTTTTAAATATGCAAGTCGATCATCTGGGGAACATCAGCTATTATGTTTCAAATAGAAGGATTAAGGTTTTTTGAGAAAAATTGAGAAATACTAATTTTTCTTTCTGTATCACTTCAGTTAATAAACTTGCTTCTCTGTCATTCTAAATTAAATATTATTACCTAAGGCAAACAATGAACCTGTGCTGCCTTATTTTTTCCACGTCTAAAAGGTAGGGAAGAAATAAATAATCTGGAGCATTTTTGTGTTTTTTTGTTTTTTTGTTTGTTTTTTTTTTTTTCAGAAAGAGGCCAGCATACACTATGTTGTAAATATTAGCCAGAAATATATATTAATGAGAATATGCAACAGTCCTCTTGGAAAACTAGTCATTTATTTTTTGTCCTTCATTCCACTTCTCCCCCCTTTCCCTTTCGCTTATTGGGATGAGTGTATCAAAGAGAAATTTCAGTTTATGCCTCTTTTGGGCCATGACTGGGCCTATTTGTTCTACAGGCTGGTGTGTATGTAGTGAGGTAGCTTCCTGGTCCAGTGACTGTTTTGTAAAGTATAACTTTCCAGCACATAGCCTAAACAATGAATTGCAGATGTATAGCAAGTTATTCTCTCAGGCCTAGAAAGTCCAGATAGGGCCAGAGGTGGCTGATATCCGTGTTTAGTAGCCTCCAACTATGAGCAACATTGAAATGATCCCTGGCTAATAGTTACAAAACAGTATGTTCGAAGGAAGGTCCAATAATATCTGCAGCCATCTGACAATCTGAATAGTCTTCACTCATGCTAATAATTGTTCTATCCATGGGTATCTCTCTATTCAGGACTCGGGTTCAGGTTGTACTAGTTGTGGGACCCTACCAGTTTATAGCTGAGTTCAGGTCTCACATACCTAAAGACCATGATATACAGCCTGTAGTGGCAGCAGAGTTTTACAAGGATTCTTTTTTTTTTTTTTAATTTTTTCTTAACGTTTATTCATTTTTGAGAGAGAGAGGCAGAGTATGAATGGGGGAAGGTCAGAGAGAGAGGGAGGCACAGAATCTGAAACAGGCTCCAGGCTCTGAGCTGTCAGCACAGAGCCCGATGCGGGGCTCAAACTCACAGACCGCGAGATCGTGACCTGAGCCGAAGTCGGCCGCTTAACCGACTGAGCCACCCAGACGCCCCATTACAAGGATTCTTAATAGGCTTAATTGTGAGTGGCAGTCTCAATCCCTGTATTCACACATATGGGATACTTATATAATTTTTTGACATTTGCGTTCTCTTAGTGACATTTGAGCTTGTCCATGCTCTGACAATGCATACACTTTCTGAGTCTTAGTTTGAGATAGCTTATGTGAAAAAGTTTAATTGGATTAACAATCACTTTGCCCTCAGAAATGCCAACTTCAATTACATTTGTCAGTGAAAGACCTGATTGAGCTTTCCAAATGCAAGAAGTTTAAAGATGAAAGGGGTAGCTGGCTGGCTCAGTTGGAAAAGCATGTTCCTTTTAATCTGGGGTTTGTGAGTTCGAGCCTCATGTTGGGGATAGGGTTTACTTAAAAAATAAAATAATAAACATGAAAGTTAACCAGTTTTTCAAAGAAAATTTGAAAAGATTTTATTTGTAAGTATGGTGCAAATTCAACATTTAATATTTTCCATAATGCTTTGTGTCTTTGTAATTATTTAATGTCAAGAAAATGTGATGCTTTTTTTTCATCTCCAAAAAGATATTTATAGACACTCTTAAATCCCTTCTAGTTTCCTCAAGTGAACTATACAAATATCATCCTTTTTTTTCTGTATGCAATGGCAAGAAAGGACTAAGGAATCCCCGCTGCAAGACATACTGATTATTGGTCTTCCTTTTAGTGGTATCAGCTATTGATAACTTATAGACCATTGTTGTTTATACTAATGAATTAAGTCTGGTTATAAAACACACAAGAGTTCATCAACACTGATCTGTACTCTATGGTAAACTATATGTGGTTCACAAAACAATTATATATCACCAGCAATTATAAATGAAATACAGGCATGACTATCTAGTAGTATCTACCAACTGCTCCTCTCACGACCCTGGCCCTGGGCTTGACTAGGAGAGCAGACTTTTGAATTTCTGTTACAGACAGTCCCTTAAACAGCCTCTGATCTTTTTGGTCTGCTCTTTTCCTTGCTCATACCTTCTTTCTTTGATCTGATACTGATTGCAGAAAGTCTCCAGACACTGTTTCCAAACGTTTTAAGCTAAGGGGTGCCTGGGTGGCTTTGTCAGTTATGTGTCCGACTTCGGCTCAGGTCAGGATCTCATGGTTCATGGGATAGAGCCCCACTTTGGGCTCTGTGCTGAATGCTTGCTCAGAGCCTGGTGTCTGCTTCAGATTCTTTGTCTCCTTCTCTCTCTGCCCCTCCTCCCCTTGAACTCTGTCTCACTCTGTCTCTCAAAAATAAATAAATGTAAAAAAAAAAAGTTTTAAACTAATTTTAAAATAAAGTTTTTTCAAGGTGTCTGGGTGGCTCGGTCGGTTAAGTGACTGACTTCGGCTCAGGTCATGATCTCACAGTTTGTGAGTTCAAGCCCCGAATTGGGCTCTGTGCTGTTAGCCTGTTTTGGATTCTGTGTCTCCCTTTCTCTCTCTGCCCTACCACCCTTGCTCGCTCTTTGTCTCTCTCCAAAAATAAATAAACGTTAAAATTTTTTTTTAAATAAGCTTTTTTCATTTATGCAAAATAGCCATTGATGCATGCTATTTTTAAAAATAATATGCAAAAATGTGTAGAAGAGAACTGAGTCATTTTTTTCTAAACCCCTCCCCAATCTCACACCCATTTCTCTAATAACCAGCCAACTTCCCATTCTTCCTACCTCCCCCACGAAAATAAGAACTTCACCTCAGTGACTCAGATTTAATCAGCTGCAATTTATTGACCAATGGATATATAACCCTACCTCATGCCACAGAGATTTGAAACCACTTTTAAAACAGACATTGTGGAAGTAATTTGTATGTGTCACTGAGTTCTGTAGTTTGCTCATTAAATAGGTAGAAACACACACACACACACACACACACACACACACAGACACACATACACACACACACACAATACTTCACCAATTTATGTACTTTTCCCACCAAGGAAATGTTAGTGGGAGAACCAAAATTTCTGATTGAGGGTAGAGAGTCGTTCATTGAAACACTGGAACCAGAAGGTTCGGCTGCTATATCACATGGACTGGAAGGCTGAGAGCCTTTCAGGATTTCTCTGGGGACTTGATGGGTGTGAGTCATGTTGCTTTCATTTCTGTTCACTTCCACTGCCACCATTCTAACCTGAACCACTATCATCCTTCACTTGGGCAACTGTGTGCTGACCTAGCTGGTCTTCTTGATTCAGTTCTTTCTCACAGATCCGGTGTTCTCCCCAGAATAGCCAGTTCCAATGTGTTGCTTCTCCTTACTCTGACTCACAGCCTTAGATTATCTGATCTCGTCATTTTCTGTTTTCTTCCCTGCTTACTATGGTTCAGCCACATTGTGTTTCTTGCTCTTTATCAACACTTTTGGCCCTTCACATACTTTGGGTCTTTATGCTTGTTTCTCTTTCCATGTGTCGTATCTTGTCCATCTAGCCAATTCTTCACTAGCCTAGCTTTTTCATATTAATCATATCCCAAATTTTAGATTACTTCATCAGAGAGTCTTTCCTGATCATTCTACCTCAAATAGCAGTCTTATTCAAAAGCCCTCTCAGGCTTGTGCTTATATTCTTTATAGCACTGTTATAATCTGTACTTTCTTTATTCATGTGAATGTCTCTATGTATTTCCATTTCCCATAAAGATAGGTATGGTATCTCTCTTATCTCTATTTTCAACATGAGAGGAAGTAACACTAATTGATGGTTAATTGTTACAAAAGCAAACTAAACTCTTCTTAAAAAGAATCACAGTGGTTTATGTAAGAACCCACATCTAGCACACACAGTTGAAATGATTTTCAATTTCAAGCATATCGGCCATTATCAAATATAAAGGATCCAAGATTTTTGCAACTATCTCTCTTTTCCAACTGTCAACCTTGTCTGCCTCTATCCTTTTACCCACCCAGGCACCAGAGGTATTTTTGCATCATTGCAAAATCTAGCTTGGCAATACTTCAGCCAAATCTGTATTATAAAATGTCTCATCATCCAAAGTTCCTCCACCCCCAGGCTATTTACCTAGAATTAAACAGTCCATTTATTTGGTACATACTATCTCCTGCAAGGAGACAAGCGGAAAGTCTGATTAAAGTGACCAGGAGACTTCACCCTTCCTGGGCATTACACATCTTTTTGAAAGAAACTTATTGATACAGATATTTTCCCTAATAGGAACAATATTTGGCGGTGCAATATTTGGAGGGACTTCCACATGCCTGAGTCTTGAGCTAGAAGAAAAGGATTTAGGAACTTGACCTCTTGCATCTGAAAGATTGCCAAGATCTTGCTTAAAGCATACCAACCTACATTAATCCCTGCTGAAAGTATCATGCAAGATTTCATCTTCCTTTTAAATTAAGCATATCTTACCAGTCATCTCTTTCTGTAAGTACGATATTAGTGGGTTTGGTTTGTAAAATGCATATACTATATTACATAATGGACTAGATGCAATATTGGATGCATATTAACATTTTATTCATATGCATTATACTTGTACAACCTTGGTGTATTTGTATCAAAATTCCACTGGCAGTGTTTTGCTTTTGATCTGTGAGCTATTAGAAAGCCTGTTACTACAGATGAAAGGAGTTAGAAAGTTCTATATCATAATGCAGTGCGATCAGTAATTCACAGAGCAGGTAATTTGCAATGACTTGCCAAGCCTTTGATTGCACCGGGTTTATGGCTATTAGCAGTTTCCCCTTTCAAATTTGTATGGTTCCATACTTCCTTTTTGACCTCTTTTTCATCATTTATGGTCCAATTTGGTAGTGAAAAAACATAACTGCTTGCTTAGTGCATGGCTGTCATTCAAACCCCAGTGACTTACCGAGCACTTTGACATTTGTGATGATGAAAAAAACATTAAGCAGGTGTACAGAACACTAACCAGGTTCCTGCAACAATGCTTTATGGGATTCACAATGTACCTCTGGGCTGTAAACTGATTCAGACTTGATTTTCTCTATCAATTTAATCTCAGTGTTCAAACTCCCATTCAAAGAAGGAGGCATAGTTTTCACTAAAATTGAAGTTAAATAAAATCTCCAATAATGATGTTAATATAGGACCTCATAGGAACAATTGGAAGGGCCATGACTGCTTGCCACTAAAATAATATGAAAGTAGGGCTCACGTGTCTACTTTGAAGTCATGCAATTAGGAGTACTACTTGATACTGGACTATATAAAATTTAAGCCCTATAAAATGTCTTTAGCAATGAAAACTTACAGCTCAATGGCATGCTTTAGCCCCTTAGCTGTCTGAATTGTATGTACACCACGTGAAGGAAACATCGTATTATTTTGTGGAGGTTTTTCTTTGCACATTTCAAATTGGTCATCTGTTGTACAGGTGTGCCGCCCATCTTGGTGAGGGTTAGTCTGCCCTCATGTGCAGTGTGTCTGGGGGACATGGAAACCTGCAAGACTCAAAATAGTCCAGGTCTCCAATTAGTGTGTTTGGGGAAGCATTCAAAGTCAGGACCACTGAGTACACGGGACAAGTGGTCAGTGATTTCCCAACTGAGGACTGGTTAGGCGTCGCAGAATCTCTCATTCAGGCCCAGAATAATTTTCAGTTTAAAGCTGCTAAAATGTCACACACAGACTCGAACACACCTGACAACAAAAGAAAGACTGTCATCAAGATCATGCATTTGCTGTCATCATTCTGACATGAAAAGAAATTATTTGTTTCAGTAATATGGAACAGACAGGCATTGCACTTTGACTTTCTGGGTGTTTAACTTATTCGGAAAAATTATTTGAAAAAATTTAAATCTAGAATAGGGAGTTTTCAATTGTTTTCTATTTGTGACTGGTGTTTTCTAGTAGAAAACATAAAAGTCGCATCCATTTATATACAATGCAGAAATACCTTATTGCCACGGAAGCCCCGGGAACAGTAATTAGAAGTAAATTGGGAAGATACGACTGCAGATTCATGCTTACTTGTGGATTCTGAAAATTTTTCACATAGAATATATGCAACTGAAGCTCGAAAGTCTATGCAAGCAGTCAGTGCATGGAAGTGACTCATAGTCCTCCAAGCATTTTGTATAGAAAGTTATGTGTTTCTTTTAGCCACAATCAAGCACATGGAAGGCAGCAACATTAGTTGCTTCTTTGAATATTAAATAGCCATAGCCATGATATTGTAGTAAAATACAACGATATGATATTGACAGCTTCATTTGCCCTTACCATCTTGATATTATATTGCAACATTTTTATCTTGTTTCTGTACATAACTTCTTCATAGGCCATGCAATGGCTATGTACTCCTATTTGAGACCTTTCTCCTGACTGAATGTGTGAGTTAGATAGCAATGATATGAATGGGCCTAAGACGGGAAGTTCAATTAAAACACAAGGTGGTGGTGATGCTTTATGAGTTTTACAGAGATGGCAAGAAATTTTATATCTGCTGTGTCCTTCAAGTTGGCTGTATTTTCAGTGTAGAGTGGAAATGTTCCTGTGAAATTATTGATCTTGACTTTTACCAGGCCTGCAGTAAAGTAAAGGTAACAAATAATGTCATGCTTGAAGTTGGTGAAAAAATATTTGCAGTCATGGTTGTAAGTTGGGGTCAAACTCAGGAGCACTGAACCCAAATCCAAGAGCACCCTGAATTTTTCCAGCCTCACATAATATTTTTATTTGTTTAGTTTTACTGAGGAGATTTTTAGGTTAGTTAACTAGTACTTCCTGCTAACCTGTCTTGATGTTTTACCAGGTCTAACCTAAAAACACATGCTTGTTTTGAGTACATGTGCTGACAACTGCTTAAATACATCAGCCCTTATTTATTGCAAGCTTTGCCTGTGCTTTCATCTTTTCAAAGATTTTGCATGATCCTTTGGTGTAGTTTACTTAAAAAAGTGAATAAATTGATGAGGTATAACCTTCCAGGGAAAAAAAAAGGATAAGGATCCCATTTAAAAAGTGCAAAATATAAACCAAACCGAGAATAGGCAGAAACAGTTTACCCACATATAGAAAACTAGTACAGTTTATTTCCTTAAGAGTGCATTCAACTGTGGCTACAGTTATGTATCTGCATTATAATGTTAAATCTTAATGAATTCCTTCCTAAATTGGAAATACCAAGGAAAATTGTCTCAGTTTATGAAATTACACTTAGCAGGTTTATTTGTTCTCTCTCAACTTGAAACCCACAAGTTTTTATTAAGGCTATGGTTCATATTTCAAATAGCAAGAAATCTTCAGGTGTCTCCCTTTTCTTTCCCTTCAAAATAAATCTACAAAGCACCTGGATTTAGAAGAACAACATAGATATATTGCCCATTAACTCTGAAAACTAGCAAGCACTTCCATGATAAAAATAAACAGTGTGTACCATAATCGATGAGGAGGCAACATCCCACATTGTTTATTGATTCATAAGGTTAAGATTAAAGTGGGATTCTTGCCTGTGTTTATCAACAGATTTTTTTTTTAAGCAGTGAGTGAACCTGGAATCCCACAAACCAATCAATAAAGTTTAAAAGCTTCAGTGAATCTAACCCATAACAGGTCCTTGTTTGGAGAACACGCTCAAGAAACACATGTGTCTTTAAGAGGTCTTGAAAGACTTTACACCCATGGACCATTACCATTTCCAAACACCCTGCAGCATTACCAGCCCAACATATGCTGACTGTATATCACCGTGACCCTCTCACTAAAGCTCTTTTGACTGGAGTGCTTTTAATACCCACTTTCTCAGCTGAGCTCAGGAGTGATTTGTTTTACATGCCACATTAATCCTTTCCACATTTTCTGGATGAGGCAACCACAATTCCACTTGTGAGGTGTTTCTAAAACACAGTTATAGGAATAAAGCAGCAGGGTCCCAGACTTGACAACGTCCCTCTAGGCAGCTGACAAAGTGGGCTATCGTGCCTCGGTTTAACTCTTCAAATGAGCATTTGTGCCCAGCCACTAGGGTGGGCCAGTTTTCTAGGCCAGTAGGAGGCCCCATTTATTGAAGGCAATTTACTCTCAATTAAAACGCTGTAGGAATCTTTGTAGACGTGATGCCTGATTGATACTAATGCATATTAGTAAAATTAAAATTAAGAATAAATGGAAAAGAGCGGTAGAACTGAAAATATATAAAACACACCTCAGTAAAACCAGAGAAAGTTTATACATCACACCATAATTATAGGAAAAGAGATTTAAAAAAATAAGTAAATGGGCAATTAGTGTTCAAAGCACAGCCTTTTATTATGTGGTAATTTTATAGTTTTAACTTTAAAGGCAAGTTCCCCACCCCCCAAATGTATTCCAAGACCAATGAACTTCTGTTGCATACATCCATGAACTTTCCTACATTTTTAATGTTCATCGAATATAAGTAACGTAGGTTTTCAAAATTTCAAGTTGTCAACAAGGCTAACTGATTGGACCAACCAATTGTTAAAAAAAAATTGTTTTTACATGTCAGCACTTGGCTGATTTTATTAACTTGTTAGTATTATGCTCCCAATTTTATGTGCTAAAATCTAACTGTACAAGCAACTTGAGGCCTAAAATTGTGCCTTTATCCAATCCTAATTTATTGTTCTTCCCTCATAAATTTTATTTGTAGCTTCAATGGTCTGAAAAAGCAATAAATCAGAGTGAGGTGAGTTTTACATAGTTTAGATTGAGTTCCTTATTTTCACTTGAAATTAATCCAATCCGTTCCTTCTGGTCTCATTGTCATGTCGCTCCTAGTGTGCCTCCAAGCAGCAGACGACTAGCGTCAAAGGCATCCCTTCTAAGTTGGTGGATATCAGTTACACATGCATAGATGATAAATCATTTACATAAATCATCAGATTGGGGCACTCTCCATAAACCAGAGTTCTGTGAATAAAAAAAAAAATACTCTCCTACTTTTTTCTAATCTCAAATTGTTTTCCTTAGATGATCAGGAATGTGCTTCTAAGTTTTCATAAGAAGCGTTCTAGAGGAAGGTTTTACTGAAACTTCATTGCCACTGTTGAAATCTTGGTTGCCAGAATGTGGCTGGCATAATATAGGATATATACAAATATAATATTTGTAAAATGGATGATGGATTCAAACACACCTCTTCACGTTCCAAACAGCAACCCGGTTATTAATAATAACAATATTATCCAACATTTACTTTAACACTAGAATGCCTACCAAAAAAAGTTAGATATTCCCCATTGACTTTTAAAACAAAATATGATCAAGTAGAAGAAAAAGACACTGATTATAATCTCACTGTCTTTTTCTCTCTACACATACTCACATAGACATGCACATATACCACACTTCCCACAGACTCTACTTAAAAAAAGTAATGTATATTCAGATGTAGAAAGCAGAATTAATACTTAACAGAGTATTGATGCTCTGTATTAAGTACTCTGTTGCAGACAGTTAAGTACTCTACATTTAGAATATGTATATTTCTTTAAATTTTAAAATAATATATATTTTTAGAACTTTGAAAAGTTGAGTTTAAATTAATTGGCCGACAATTGAAAAAGAACTGTGAATTTCCTCTGTGTTTTAAAATTGATTGTTAAAAATGGCGTTTAGCTTTTGGGCCTCTTGTCTCAATGTCTAGAATAAATTCAAACTGAGAGACTTTCAAAGGAAAAAAATGCCTGAGTAAAAAATGAACTTGCTTACACTTTATTGCACAGGCTCTGCTTCCAGTATTTTTAAAGGAAACCTTCTAGATTGCGTTCTTTCTCTAAATTTATGTTTAACAGGATCTAGAAATCCTTGGCCAGCTTAGAAACATAAAAACATTGTTTTTTCTCTGCTTGGACATTTGCTCATTTGAATTTGGGTTCATATTTAGTTATATCCACTGGAATTGCCCATTCCTCTTTTGCCATTGGGCATTTTTTCAATCTTAACAAAACCAAGTCCATATTATAGGCCTGCTGGCCAACATTCCAGGTAAATGAATGGTTTTAAAGAAAAATGGTGCTATTTTTCAAAAGCCTGACATTTAAAAAATACAAGTCCAGAATTGAAGCCTTCAATAATTTTTCCATGCCTATATGCTACAAGAAGCAAATGGTTACACAAATGAATACATCTGGGATTATTTTCAAGCTGTTATTCCCCACCAGGGAAAATATTTAGAAATAAGTCTCAGTCTTTGTGCTGGAACTACAAAGAGGCCAGCCATCTTGATGCTTTTCCAGATCGTTTAATGATTTTCCTCATATTGTGTGGTGGCTTTACTGCCCTGTTTCGTATGCCTTCCCATTCACTGTTGGTAACCATTTATGTTGGGTGTGTTCCAATTTCCAAATCTGTTTTGTGGCATTTATAGCTTGCAGCTAATAAGGCCATTCAGTATTTTTTATATGAAATATTAAAAAATATACTTTACCATGGAAAGCTAGAGGAAATGATTCAAAATTAAAAAACAGCCCTAAAGTATGGAGTAGCCATGCCTTTAAACTGCTCAGTGAGCATGGGTGTGGTTGAGAGGTGGCATTCTGCTTCTAGAGTCCAGGAGATGCAGTGTTAGGTGTGTGTGTTGTGTATATGTATTATATACGTATGTGTGTGTCTACATACGTATGTGTAGTTCAGTAAATGTGTGTACATAAGATATGGGCAGAAGGAAGGGTATCTGTTTATCTTACCCTGCAACCTCTGACTTTATAACTTAGAGCCTACAACAGATATCTACATGTATGTGTTTATCTATCTGTCTACCTATCTTTCCATCTATTTGTTTATTTCTTGGTGTTATTTTCATTATCAGCTTGAATTTTAGAGGGTTTTTTTATTTTTTTGAGTTTTGCCCTCCTGTGACTTTACGTAAAATGAAAATTATTTAGAGTTTCTAAGTTGCATAAATACTGTATGCGTAGGAAACTAAAATCTACATACTTAACTCCAAATTGAATGGTAAGGAATTATTATTATTAAAATAGTCTTTTGGTCAATATATGTTTAAGAAAATCATGTTACTCATGCTTTTATTACCTCTTTCAATCAAATCTAAATGAGATATTTAACATAGACTTCCTTACTTGTATATATTAGATTCAGTTCATAAGTTACTTTGAGTTCCTATACCATACCAAATTTTATACTTAATTTTTTCTTCAACTCACAAAGTAAAAGTGATTAAAAGTTTTAATTATGACCAAAATCTGAAAGAAGATAAAATCTTCTGAAAACGTAATTAACTCTTTTAATATTATCTCTGTGAATTTCAGCTTCAGTGTCATAATATCATATGGGAATAAGTTTCTCATAAGAGAATACAAGCTCTCAGTGTTTAAGAGTGCACAAATAATGCATAAGGTGGAAGTGAGTTGCTTAGTGATGATGTGGCTCATCTATTTCTATAGTTCTGTAAAAGAAAAAAATTCTCAACTGTAACCACAGAGATGAGGATGAAAAATCTTGTCCTTAAGAACTATTTTTAGGTTATTGAATGAGGGAAGACCGCCACTTACAGGATATGGGCACTGATGAAAGTGTATGTCTTAGGCCTACAGAGAGATAAGCTAATTTCTGTAAAAATCGTGTGGAGTGTTCCTACCCTTTAATATCACCTGTATGAGTGGTGTCATTTGTGCAAAAAGGCAGTATTTGAGCTCTTGGGTATTTATATTTTTACAAGAATGACATTTAATTAATATATTTACATATAGATTAAGTTTCATTTGCCTTTTTGCGAAGAAGACAGTATATTTAATTTCACCAAGACATGCTTCATATTAACAATTCATGTAGACATCTAAAAACTTAGGTAGTTTTGAATTATAAATAATATATTCTTATTTTGTAATTTTAAGAGTACTAAGTGATCATTTGAAAGGATTTATCAATAGGAGAGCAGAAATTTAGAGAACTTCCTTAATCTTATCCTTAAAATATATCCAAGTTTATATCAATATTTTTATATGCGGCATATATGTGTTAACAGATTCATGTTATTTCTGATTTTTTACATGTGTACACCACTAGGCTATACACTAATAGTTCATATTATTGTTATGTAAATGGTATTATTAATTTACAAAAACTGATGGAATTTTAGGTCCTGTCCTACAACCTCTTCGTTTTGCTTAATAATTCATGGATCACTTTCTCTGCCAGTACACAGAGATATGCACCAATATTTTTAATATTGTACTGTACTCTCTTAATAAATCATAATTCATTTAAATAATTCATTATTGATAAAATATTTATATTGTTTCCAGATTTTAACTGTTAGGGACAGTTCTTCAATAGGCATCCACTCATAAACAGTTAAGCGTAATTGGGCTTATATATAATATAATACTGTGTCTATGTATATGTATACACACACACATACATACAGAGAGAGATTGTATGTATGTAATTAAACTTATGATGGTTCCAAAAAATTCTCATAATTTACATTGCCAAAAAATTGTCCAGAGGATGCACGTTTTAACCCTTCTATACGAACATGAATATTAGCACGATTTCTTTCTTCTTTCTTTTCCTTAAAAAAAATAATACAAATAGTATGTGCTAATGTACAAATCTCTTAGCCGTACAGGACTATATATAATATTAAAAAGCAATTTTTACTGTCTTCTCCAGTGGTCTTTATGTCCTCTCTCCTCCTGGTCACACACCAATCTCACTCCCCTATCTATTGCTATAGTCTCTCCGTATTTCTAAAAAATCTCAGTGTGGGCATGTGTTCTTAACATAAATACTACGTGTTGGTCACAAGTAGGATCTTACTTTATATTTGACTCTACAATACCCTTTTCTTCACCTGCAAATATATCATGCATGTCTATTTTTTTAATGACTTCATATTATGTAGTTTGTATGCTAATTTATTCTTGCCCTTTTGAAAATATTTATGCTGTTTTCAGGTTTTCCCTACTACAAAAACTACTCATATCAACCTCACACAGAAATCTTTGCCACTTGTGTATTTGTGAAGAATTGATATGTAGAATTGGAATTATGGAATCAAAAATAGGCAAAACTAAAATTTTGATAAATACTGCCAATTGCCTTATTCATCATTTAAAAATATTTGTCAGCCATATGGTAATAATATTTCACTGTTTCTAGTCACAATTTTCTTGTATTATTGAGGTGAAGAAACTGATTGTATGTTTTTAGGGCATTGGATACCTTTGACTCTAAAATGTCAGTTGGGGAAATTTGCTAAATTTTCTTTTGTGTTGATCTTTGCTTACTTTATGATTCATAGGACTTTATTTTATACATTGGAATTATCACTCATTTGACTCTCATATTTTTGTCTTTCTGTTCTGTTAAGGGTTTTCCTTTTTTTCCTTACAGTTTTTGATTTTATATTTTAAAACTTACTAAATTTTTCCTTTTGTGACTTTTGAATTTTGCAACATACTTAGAAAAGCTTCCCGACCTCAAAATGAAAGATATTTATAAATGATTTCTTACAATATGTTGGTTGTTTTTTACATGCATAACACTTTGAAGTCCATTTGGAATTTATTTTAGTGCAAGTGAAGTAGCTGTCCAGGTTTATTTTCCACGTGTTTTTTTTTTTTTTTTCCAAATTATAAGCTATTTGGCCCAATACTACTTGATGAATGATCTAGACTATGTAGATATGCCAACTTTTACATATATTATTTTCCCATGCACATTCGCATCTATTTTTAGATTCTCTCTTTTGTGCCATTGATATGTTTGTTTCCACATCAATATCAAATGTTTCTAATCACTTTAACTTTGTAATAAAATTTAATGCTGTGTAGGACTAGGTCACTCACATTATTTGTATTTCAAAGAATTTTCTTAGCTTTATTCATGTTTGATTTGAGACCAAAGAAAAAGAAATGTTGCTTTCATTGGTAATGTGCTGAATTTTCACATTAATTTAGGAAGTGTCACTATTTTAAAATAGTTTGAAAATTACTATCCAGTAATATGATATATACTCCATTAATTTTTTTTTTAAGTTTTTTTTCTTTTAAGTTTAGAGAGAGCAAAAGTGTGAGTAATGAAGGGGCAGAGACAGAGAGAATCCCAAGGAGGCTCTGAGCTGTCAGCACAGAGCTCCATGCGGGGCTTGATCCCATAAGCCCCAAGATCAGGACGTGAGCTGAAATCAAGAGTTGGAGGCTTAACCGACTGAGCCACTTAGGCACCCTAATGCCCCTTAGTAAGTTTTATAATCATATTCATCTTGATATTAACCATTACTTTTAAAGTTTTCTTACAGACATGTTGTGTTCCTATTGATTTGTAAATGGGATATACATTTTATATGTGATACTTTTGGTAAAGAAAAATAATTTATCTGCAAAGAAATATGTTAAAATTTTTAATAATTTATGCAGTAGTTATTTTGCTTTTCTGAAGACATGTCATATAATCTACAAAAAATTAAAATTTTGTTTCTTATATACGTATACATATGTGTATATATATATATATATATATATATATGTATATATTTACTAATGTGTTGACTACTTATGGAATAATTAAATAATAGTGGTGATAACTGATACCCTTATCTTAATTCTAACTATGATGCTTACTTTTGTGTGTCAGCTTAACTATGATAATGGATACCCAGATAGCTGGCAAAGCATTATTTCTTGGAGGGTCTCTGACAGTGTTTCTGGAAAAAAAGTAGCATTTGAATTGTAGACTTAGTAAAGAAGATCTGCCCTCAACAATATAGGCAGCAGCATCCAATGCATTGAAGGCTTGAATAGAACAAAAAGTCAGAGGAAAGGTGAATTCTCTTTCTCTTATTGACCTGGGATGTTCATCTTCTTGTGCTGTTGGGCATTTTAGCTCCTGGTTCTTAGGCTTTTGGACTCTGGGACTTATACTGTTTGTTTATACCTGATTTTCAGGCCTTCAGCCTTGGCCTGAATTATATCTCTGGCGCTCCTGGTTCTCCAGTTGGCAGAAGGCAGATTGTGAGACTTGACCTCCATAACCTCGTGAGTTAATTCTTATAATAAATCTCCTCCTATATGCCTATATATATTCTATTGGTTCTGTTTATCTAGAGAACCCTATGAAAACACTAATTTTAATACAAATTAAATAATGTTTTATTCTAAAGTATATTCTTCTTATTGGTTTATCATAGAAAAAAATTTAATATTATTACAGAACTATCCATATATTGCTGACATATTCATGAATATTGAATTTTATTAGGTGATTACCCATTTATATTGAGATAGATGTGCCATTTTCATCATTTAATCTATTAATTGGTGAGTTTAATTTCCTAATACTAAATATAATTGTTTAGATTATATTTCCTAATACTAAATATAATTGTTTTTCATTAAAGAAAAGTAAGTATAAATTAAAAGTTTTAAATTGTTGGATTTTTATATGCATTACTTTATTGTCCTCATATTGCAAATTAGATTGGAATGTGATATTTTTGTCATACACTGTTAGTTTGAATAGCCTAAGTTAGATTAGAATGAAATTTTCTTTTTTTATGCTATTTTTAAAAATGACAATATGTACTTATTTTGTGTTTTGATCTGTTTTCTTGGCAAAGTATTTTGTTTTATTGTTTTTCCTGAGAATTTCTACAAATTTACCAATGAAATTGTACCTGGCCTCCTTGTGAAATAATTCTTGACATGGGATCAAGAGCAAGAAGATTCAACTCAAAGAGGTATTACTGAGAAGTGAGAGAAAGAAAGAGAAAGAAAGAAAATGATGTTGGATTATACACAGTATTGCTTGAATAGCAGATGGAGAGCAAATTATGGAAGTTTATGCCACAATAATAGTTTTGAACATCTTACAGATAGCGTAGAGTCATTTAAAAGTTTTAACATTAGCAGGGCGCCTGGGTGGCTCAGTTGGTTGAGCGACTGACTTCAGCTCAGGTCATGATCTTGCAGTTTGTGAGTTCAAGCCCAACGTCGGGCTCTGTGCTGACATCTCAGAGCCTGGAGCCTACTTCAGATTCTGTGTCTCCCCCTCTCTCTTCCCCTCCTCACTCTCTGTGTCTCTCTGTCTCTCAATAATAAATAAATGTTATAAAAAAAAATTAACATTAGCATTTAACAATTAAAGCATTCATTTAGATTGATAATGGACTATATAGAAAGTGACTTGACAGAGAAACAGTGGACAGTATCTCAGGACATTGGGTGGCTTCATGAGGGCACATAGTAGTGGCATGAAGGATAGAGGTGAGAAGATGGATTCAAAAGGCATGATTGATAGGTACAGAGGTTAAAGAGAAAGATCAGAGGGAGAATAAAGGAACTCAGCTTAAGTGACAGACACAATAGACAACACAAAGCCAGGCACTGTGTTGCATTATGGGAAAATGACATGCCTCCCTCACTTATGGAGCTCCTCATCTAGTAGTGAGAGAAATACTAGAAGGTGCATTTCTGTAATTTAATATGGTTAGGATTTCAGCAATAATTATTCAGTCATAAGTGTCCCAGATGGTATTTATGAATCCTGCTTTGTTACTGTCCAGGGCCAGAGGTGTGGAACAGTAAGGTGCATGCAGGAACCTGGTCAGACATGGTCAAACACTGGATGTCCTTAGGGAGATGAGTGGCAATGTGACTGGCATATAGGAGAGGAAGGAAATTGTGTTGAGTTTGGGGGATGTTCAGAAGACAGTTGAATCCTTCTCTAAATATGGGCTAGCAATATGAATATCATCTCTTGATCTCTTTTCAGTTTCACAGTTTTTCAGACTTTGAAAGTAAAAGACAGGTTACAGAATGGGAGAAGATATTTATAACAGCATATTTGATAAAGGGTTGGTATCCAAAATCTCTTAAGAACTTATTAAATGCAACACCCAAAAAACAAATAACCCAGTGAATAAATGGGCAAAAGACATGAATAGACACTTTTACAAAGAAGATATCCAGATGGCTAACAGACACATGAAAAGATGCTCAACTTCACTTATCATCAGGGAAATACAAATCAAAACCACAGTGAGATACACCTGTCAGAATGGCTAAAATTAACAACTCAGGAAACAACAGGTATTGGCAAGGATGTGGAGAAAGGAAAATCCTCTTGTACTATTGGTGAGAATGTAAACTAGTGTAGCCACTCTGGAGAACAGTATGGAAGTTCCTCAAAAACTAAAAATAGAACTGCCCTACCTTACAGCAATTGCATTATTAGATATTTACCCAAAGATTACAAAAATACAGATTTGAAGGGGTACATGCACCCCAGTGTTTATAGAAGCATTATCAACAATAGCCAAACTGTGGGGAGAGCCCAAATTGTCCATCAACTGATAAATGAATAAATAAAGTTTGGTGTACACACACACACACACACACACACACACACACACACACACATACACATACATACATACATACATACATACATACAAACAATGAATATTAGCCATCCAAAAGAATGAAATCTTGCTGTTTGCAATGACATGGATACAGTTAGAATGTATTATGCTAAGCAAAATAAGTAAATCAGAGAAAGACAAATACCATGTGATCTCACTCATTTGTGGAATTTAAGAAACAAAACAGATGAACATATGGAAAGTTGGGTGGGGGGAAGAGAAAAAAGGAAACATACCACCAGAGACCCTTATTTTTTTTTAATTTTTTTAAATGTTTATTTATTTTTGAGAGAGACAGAGACAGAGCGTGAGTGGGAAAGGGACAGAGAGAGGGGGAGACACAGAATCCGAAGCAGACTCCAGGCTCTGAGCTGTCAGCACAGAGCCCTACGTGGGGCCCAAACTCACGGACGGGGAGATCATGACCTGAGCCAAAGTCAGACGCTCAACCGACTGAGCCACCCAGGTGCCCCGAGAGACTCTTAATGATAGAGAACAAACTCTGATTTGACATAGGGAGGTAGGTGAGAGATGGACTAGGTGAACGATGGGTCCTAAGGAGGGCACTTGTGGTTGAGCACTGGGTGTTGTATGTGAGTGATGAATCACTGAATTTTACTCTTAAAACCAAAATTGCCCTGTATGTTAACTCAAGTTTATTTTTTTTCAATTTTTTAAAGTTTATTTCTTTTTGAGAGAGAGAGAGAGTATGTGTGTGAATGAGTGGGGGAAGGGCAGAGAAAGAGAGAGAGAGAATCTCAAGCAGGCTCCATGCTGTCAGCACAGAACCCATTCAAGGCTTGATCTCAGGGACTGTGAGATCACGATCTGATCAGAAACCAAGAGTTGGATGTTTAAATGACTGAGACACCCAAGCACCCCAACTAACTGTAATTTAAATGAAAAAAGGTAATAGTTTACTCCCATCCTTTGAAAGGTAGTATTCTTAGCAGGATCCTGGCTGCACCATGTAATAAACCATAATACAAATTATATTGGTGAAATGTATGAATATTCATAGGACCTGAGGTAAGTATAGGCTATTTTGTAATTTCAGGTAATGTTTTGCTACCAGTGACTTTTGTAGAGAAAAAGGAGGTTTAGGGATTTCAGGATGACACATAAGGGATTATGGACTTGTATATCCCCTTGGGAATAATACATTTTAATGATGTTTGGACTAGTGTCAATGGATGAAGTTATCCACATAGGAAAATGAATTAGAGAATAAAGAAGTGTTAGTGGACAAAAACTAAGGAAAATTATCTTTCAAAGGAAGTTTATCCATTGAAGAAAGTCTAGAGGGATAAGCCTGACATGTTAAAGTGGGACATTTTAAGAAGGAAATGTCAACCAGATCAAGTGTGAGCCAACAACAGCCAGCCATATGAACGAGGAAATATAGGCATTTATAAACATGGTGATGAAAAGAAATCTAAAAAACAGGATGTTGTAAAAAGCACCCAGGAGGCTGCTTTAGGGTGGATGACCTGAATGTCATAGAGGCGTACTCACCAGAGAGAGAGGCTTGGTCTAGGTAGGGGTTCTAGATGTTTTTATGTTATAAACTGGACTTCTGTGGCATTCTGTAGAAGTTTACAGAGTAAAAATATTTGTAAATAAATGAAAAAATGTATAGAATTGTAAGTTAAATCTATTATATTGAAATATTATGTCAAATATGTTGAACATGCATTTTTAATGTAATATATATATTAATTAAATTATTAAATATTAAGAGATAGAGGCAGGTCTAATACCTCAAAATATTAAAATCATGTATAAAAATATTAGTTCAAGATATATATAATAACTATAACATAATATGAAAATATCTATGATTTCTATTCATGACACAGTAATAGGTATTGCCTAATACAACTGTGGAACGTAATTGATGGAAATGGTAAATAGAGAGGTAAAAATGTTCCTATCCAAGTTCATATACTACCAGTCCAAAGAAAAATTTGGTGATTGTGGAGATTTAAATAAGTTTTCTAAGAAAGAAGCACAAAACTCGCTATTCTGTAACAAAACTCTGAATTCTCTAGCTAGCATCTTCAGCACTTAAGACTGATGTTCTAATACATCTTCTAGGTGACATGGAAGGCTATCGTGATTTTTAGTGGGGCTCAAAGCAGGAAAGGGAATAATATGATGTAATCACAGTGTCTCTTGAGCCATATTGTACTGTGATACCAGGATTATGTGCATTGGGAGAATGAAAACATAACCCCTGTGGTAATATGACACCAGAGGCATCACTGGTGGAAATATTAAAACATAGACCCCCGGGTTTCTGGAACAAGGCCGCATTATTTATTGTAATGAACTGCATACCTACTGAAAGCCAGCTCCTGGTATGCAGCTGGGCCCTGGCAGGAATTGAGCTTCTGACCTAGTGACACCATGTACTGAGTCCTCTAAGATTATTTAAGTAATACAGTCAGATGGAACCCAACAGTTGTAAGATGGAAATGATACATCCAGGGTCAGGAGTAAGCAGAGATAATAAATTGCATAAGCTAGTAGCCCAGACAATCCCTTCCACCACACCATGTTATCTATCACTCCTGTAGCAGCACATCTCCCCCAAGTCACACCTACTGCAGTGTTGAAGTTTGCTTATAAACAGGTGATGGAAGAGAATGCCCCTCAGTCATGAGTTCACTAAAGGGTTGGTATGTTATCATGATGTTAGGTGAAAACACAGATGAATCACAACTCCAAGCAGAGGTTTCCCTGGAAGGCAGTGGTGTAGGAAAACTCTTCAATAAGTAAAGCTGGAAGTATTGTATTTGGCATTCACTTTGTGTGGAAAGAGAAATACCTCATGGTCACATGAACTCATCAATAGTGGCAATAGCTGGTTAGTCAGGGACATAGAAAAGGAAGAATGTAAAGTTGGGGACCAAGAGGTCTGGAGAGGTGACCTGAATTTGGACCTATGAAACAAACACAAAATGTGAAGATCTTTGATTGGTATGTCAATATCTCTGAGAGAAAACACACATTGACACAGAAGGGAGCAACCAAATTGATACAGTGACTTGGCCAGTAGACATCACCCAACCTCCATGATAATCCACCCTAGTGCTGGCACTATGGACAATGAAGAATGTAGTCATGGGGGTCTGCATGGGCACTGACTTACCAGTGCTAATCTAGTGACTTTCCCTGTTGAATATGCAAATTGTCAGCAAAGAAATCAATCCTGGACCCTAGTACATGGCTGTTCCTTGAAGAGTACAGTCAGCTTCTTGGTGGACTACATTGGACCCTTCCACTCTGAAAGAATCACAATTCATATTCTCTGTAATTGACACTTATTCTTCCTATGGGATTGACTTTCATGCCAACAGAGCTTTCTCTAGACCCACTATCTGAGGGCTTGCAGAGTGGTTTTATTCACAAATAAAACTAATATTGGTAAGTATATCAAAGGAAGTGTGGCAGTGGAAAAATGACCAAGAGATCCCGCGGTTCTTTTCCAGTCACTAGCCTCAGAACACAGTATCTTGACCTCTTAAAGATGTGGCTGAGGCACAAGTTTGAAATTATGTCCTGCAAGGATCCTCCTCCAGGACTACGTTATTCTCAGGGTTGAGTGTATACTCTAAATGAAACACTATTATCTGAGGTTTTGTCTTCAAAGAGAATACATGAACCTGGGAACCAAGTAGTTGAAGTACAAATATTCCCACTTACCATCACTCCCAGTGACATACTTGGGGTCCTTGTACTTCTCATTGCCACAAATTTAGGGTCTGTGAATTGAGAGGTTATGGTTCTCAAAGGAGAATTCTTCCATCAGTGTACACAGTAATAGTCCCTTGGAATTCTATGATATAACTATCAGTCACTTACTTCAGGCTCCTTATGCCAAAGACCATGAAGAAAGCAAATGAGTCACAGTACTGGTAGGAATAATTGACATCAATCTTTAAGAAAAGATAGAACATCTGCTACATGAAGAATCAGAAAATGTTTGGCTTATTCTGGGTTTATTTAGTGAGTCATCTTTTGGAGAGTAATTAACACTCTTGTCCCCTCCTCTACCACCTGTTTTAGACGCCCTCATGATCAACTAGTAGTTGTCATACTCTAGGTTACTTTCCTCATGGAATGATCCAGAACTTTATCCCTGTGGGATTTGAGGGGAGGAAATTTTGTCCTGTGATTTCCAAAGATAGATCTTTTGCAGAACGTGAATCATATAGGTATGAGAAGAACATAACAATCTCTCGGTAAAATAAGAATCACTATGAGGATAGCTCCAGCTAATATCATGTTTGTAATGGCATTTATTAATAGAATTAAGCCATTTTATTTTTTCTGGTAATCACTGGTAGCCAGGAAAAATAACAAAGTAACTAGTTAGAATGAATCAGAGAGAGAAATTGACATTCTAAAGAGTGTAACACAAAGATAGTCAAGGGGTAAGGAATTTGAGGGTAGTGTTAGGACAAATCATGGAACCCATTTTAAGTAGGGAAGAAATTAAGTATGGATTGGAAAAGAAAGTTAAGAGAAAGAGATCAAGGAACTGAAAATCTAAGAAATGGGTTGAGTTATGTAAGAGACTGGGACTGAGAAGAGAATTAAAAGTTGTCACTGGAAAATATAAAGAGAGGCAAAATAGAATACTTGCACACCAAATAATGGACAAAATTGATGACAGAAAAATATTCTTAGGCATCTTAATAAATATGTAATGTGACTTATCTATGTTCGTCTTCAGTGGTAAGATAAAGAAGGTAAATTGCCTTGTGTTATTGATATTAGAAGTAATTTTGGTTTAAACTACTTTTACATATGTAAGTCTAAGTTAGATAAATGCATTGGGAAAAATAATGTATTTTTGGTCTTTCATTTTTTTTTAATTCAAGACAAGATGGGAAGCTCTTAAAAATAAATCATGTCTTAGAGTTTTACTGAAAACACCAAAATTCGTTTATGACATCAGGGTCCCTCATACTAGAGTAGGTCAGGTTTGGTTTCCTTAATTTAAAATAGATTCTCAGCATTAATCAAAGGTGATCAGGTACTTTCCCTAGAGTTTGTTTCTACATATAATGGATACACTTACTGAAATTACATCATGTAATATTCTCCAAAACTGTCAAATGACAGCTTAAAAAAACTAGTTGTTCGTGGGGTGCCTGGGTTGATCAGTTGGTTAAGTGTCTGACTTTGGCTCAGATCATGATCTCACAGTTCGTAAGTTTGAGTCCTGAGTCCAGTCTGAGTTCACAGCTTGGATCTAAGAACCTGCTTTAGATTCTGTCTCCCTCTCTCTCTTCCTTCCCTGCTTTCCTGCTCTCTCTCTCCCAAAAATAGATAAGTAAACATTAAAAAAAAATAGTTGTTTATTATGTTCCCAACTAAACATGAGATAAATTGATACAATCTTTATTTCATGTCATCAATTAAATGGAGGTTATTATGGAGAGTATCCTAAAGAAGTGTTTTTTTTTTTTCCAGGTCATAAGTAAACATCATGGTTTTATATAATGATTTATGTTTTTTTATAGCAAAGTCTCGATCTTTTTAAAATTCAAATATAATTGATGTACATTATATTAGTTTCAGGTGTATATAATGATTTCATATTTGTATATATTTTTAAATGATGACAATAAGTTTAGTTCACATCCATCACCACATATATTTACAAAAAGCACTTTTTCTTGTGATGAGAACTTTTAAGGTTTACTCTCTTACCAGCTTTCAAACATGCACTACAGTGTTATTAACTTTAGTTCCAATGCTGTACATCACATCGCCATGATTTACTTATTTTATAATTGGAATTTTGTACCTTTTGACTCCCTTCATCCATTTTATCCACCCCCAGCCCACCTCTGGCAACCACCAGTCTGTTTTTAGTATCTAGGGCAAAGTCTCTAATAGATTTTTAACTAGCAGTATCTATCCATTTGTGATGACTTTTATTTTAAATACTTTGTTTATTTTTAAATGTTTACTTATTTTTGAAAGAGATAGAGAGAGAGAGAGAGAGAGAGAGAGAGAGAGAGAGAGAGAGAGAGAGAGAACATGAGCAGGGGAGGGGCAGAGAGAGAGAGGGAGACAGAATCTGAATTGGGCTCCAGGCTCTGAGCTGTCAGCACAGAGACTGAGGGGGGCTCTAACTCACCAACCACTAGATCATGACCTGAACTGACACTTAACTGACTGAGCCACCCAGGAGCCCCAAATATTTTATTTTTAAGTAATCTAAACACCTAAGGTGGGGCTTGAATTTACAATCCTGAGATCAAGAGTGTCATGTTCTACTTAACTAAGCCAGACTTTTTATCTGATGACCTTATCTCTTAACTGTGTCAATCTAAGCACATCCTTACCACCAGGGAAATTTAATAGGCCAGTCTACACATCCCCTTGGTATATAATCCCAAGAATGTATTATAGGCTTTGAGGTTTGTGCTTCCTATCCTTAAATATGTTGGCACTCAAAGCTGCTTAAACAAGCATCAACAAAGGTGCCTGTCTTCTTTGAAGTTATTTTCTGCGGAAATCACAGTCACTGACCAAATGATTTGGGAAGATTAAATTGTGCTTATTTTATGGCATTCTAAAACAGCAGGGTTAAATACTGGGCCAGCTGCCAGCCACTCAACACCCACACTTTCATGTTTGGCTGCCAGATATAGCCACACGAATTATTCTGGAGCAGAAATGTGCAATGGCGCCATTCTGGAGAGCAGAAATTCGTTTTTAAGTTTAATGCTTTGATGAATGGATAATTCAAATAGTATTCATTTTTACATTCATAAAAAGGACCTTTTAAAATTAGATTGGGTCTTGGTTGCTGGAGGAAGTTTTCTACTTTCTTTTGGAGGAAAGATACCTCCTGCACTAGGTGAATTTCCTCTTTCTCTATTCCAGAAAATGTGGGGTTCCTTTCTCCAACTCTCTCAAAAATCAGGATGTATACTAAGCCATTTCATTGATAAGGAAAGTGTATATATAAATAGATAAGTACACATATATGTATATGGAACACACTTAAAATATTAATGTAATGTGTGAGAAATATAAAGGCATCAAATGATTTTGCTTACCTAATTTATTCTATGTTAATTTACACTGGAAACATGTTTTTCTCTAAATTCTGCCAGAATCACCAGGCTGAGGTATGGCTGTACATTCCTCTCAGACATCTTGAAGGCAGGATACAACAGTTTCACAGGGGGGCCTCTCACTGGGGGCCTATGGAGATCTCTGTATGGAGAACTTATGGAGAAGAATCATAGCCTCACACTCAAAGCTCACGGTCTAGAGACACATAGGCAAAGTCTTATAAATAATATAAATGATTTAAAAATATCATAAGTACAAAAAAATAAATAAAAATATAAGTACAACCATAAGATGCCTAAGACAAGTATATACTCCAGGAAATAGTGAATGGTTGCAGAGAAGCAAATCTGAGAGTTTTCAGACAAAAGGAATGACTGTTTCCAAGAAGACAAAAAAAGAGGTTGAGGAGCACTTTTTTTGGAGAAGGTAGGTCTTGACCTGGACTTAGAGAATCCTGGAGGTTGCTCCAGATGTAGAAGAGCCATACCTTATCATAGAGAAGTACTTTCTGCAAAAACAGAGAGATGGGTGTCCATAGCTTGTGTAGGAGCTACCATAACGGATTGCCTAAATGGGTTGAGTTATTTTGGTTTCTTGCTTCTTTTCTTTAAGAGATATCACAGGACTTACCTTGGCAGTGCAATCACCAACACAGACAAGAGAAAAGAAATCAGTGGATTGGGGAGAGTTTGGAGAGGAGAGTCAAATGAGTGATGAAGTCAATTTTAGTTTGAATTCAAAGAAACCGAACAAAAATGAATGGGAAAAAAATTACACCATGTGCTCCATGACCTCTTAAAATGGGTTGCATTGAAAAGGTAAGATACAATACCTTGCACATTTTGGTTCAGTTAGTATTAAAATTAAAACGTTCTGACAAACTTTTTATCATTTTTAAGTCATTCTGATGGCAATATTTGGTTTCAAGATTAAATAGCATTTGTGCTCCGTACAATTTTTCTCTTCCCTTCATTCTAGGCAGACAGCTGATCTTTGTTATTCTTCTCCTTGGAGGTCTTTGCAAGGCAGCAAATAGAAACTTCATGATGTAGACCTCTCCTAGGATCAGTGAAAGTACATTGTTGGGGTCTTGTGGAGGCAGAAGAGAGGGGTGTGCTTTTGAGAAGCAGAAAAAATATGGGGGTCTTTGTATGACCCAAGAGAGAGGTTAAAGATCCATTGGTCACACAAGCCCCTGGAGCTTCCCTGAGAAGAATATTTTCAGCTATTTCAAACATGCCTAAAAAGGGGCATCACGGCTCCTGAAGGCAGAGGACATCAGTCCTCCGGAGGGCAGCAATGTCAACTGTGACGTGATTTAGAACGATTTCCCATTTTGTTAACATTGGGACTTTCGTACTACTCTGGGTAGGGAGACCCCCAGGAAAACTGAAATGGAGTCTTCCTCAACGTCCTTACAGGATGGGAACTCAGTTGTGAGATTAGTTTGATTACATAAAAAACAGAAACCCAATATTGTTGCATTAGGATTTTTTAAGGTCTGTCAATGAAAATTGGTAAGTTGGAGAATGAAAGATCTAAGGTTCTAGATTTATTTCCAGTTCTTTCTTCCACCTATCCACAGACATAGTATAACCTCTCCAAATTTCTTTGGGTTTTGGAATTTGTGTTCTAATACTCTGCTATATCAAGGATTGAGTGGTGACATAGTTCAAAGTCTTACCTATTGGTGGTACCTATATTTTTTAAATCCTTATTTACTTTGAGAGAGAAAGAGAGTGTGCTTGACTGGGGTAGGGTCAGAGGGAGAGGAAAAGAGAGAATCCCAAGCAGGCTTTCCACTGTCAGTGCAGAGCCTGTTGCCTGGGCTTGATCTTATAAACTGTGAGATCATGACCCGAGCCGAAATCAAGAGTTAGATGCTCAACCTACTGAGTCACCCAGGTACTCCAGGTGGGCAATTTCTGATGTTATGTTAGTTCCCAGCATTTTTCCACATTGTCAATGAGGTCGGTGCACAACAATTTACCAGAGGAGGGGCACCTAGCTGGCTCAGTTGGAGGAGCGTGTGGCTCTTTATCTAGGGGTCTTGGGTTAGAGCCCCACATGAGGTGTAGAGATTAGTTAAAATAAATTTTAAAAAAACTTAAAAAAAAAGAACACCTTCCCAGAGGAAATTCAATTCTTGCTCAAGTTCTGAGTAGCATCGTCTTGCAGAATGGTTGAACATTTCTCATATTGGATCTGATGTCACATGAGATGCTGGCAACAACAAATTCTCTTTCTGAGCAGAAAGCACTTGGTGAGATACCACTTTTACCCTTTGGCCAAAGTACTCAGATTCTCCTTTCCCAAATGACTCCTATCATTCACATTTAAAAATATTTTTAATTGGGGTGCCTTGGTGGCTCAGGCAGCTAAGCCTCAGATTTCACTCAGGTCATGATCACACGGTTCACGAGTATGAGCCCCACTTCATTCTCTGTGCTGACAGCTCAGAGCCTGGAGCCTGCTTCGTATTCTGTGTCTCCCTCTCTCTCTGCCCCTCCCCTGCTCACGTTCTGTCTCTCTCTTTCTCAAAAGTAAATAAATATTTAAAATATATATATTTTTTAAAGTAACATGGGTTGCATTATGTTTATGCTAGGCCATCTCAAATCATTTTTAAAGACAACTGAAATATGAGCTATAAATTCAACAATAATAAAGCCATGGAAGATGGTGTTTTCCTTCTATAAAAAGTTGTATTATTTTCTTGCTTAAATTGAAGAAAGTCTCTTGGAATCACTGTTCTCATTTTATAAATCATTCACTGCGTTTTTCAATTATTCTACAGTATTACTAAATGACTAATAAAATATGTATTACATTAATAATTGAAATCTTAACTGCATTGGGAAAATGTAAATGTGTCATATTATGTGAAGAAATGTTGAAATCTTGCCATAAATAGTTCCAGTCAAGCCTGAAGAACTGTTATTAGTATTTCATTTATTAATGTCTAAGTAATCTGCATTTTTGATAATTTGAGTAAGCCTTAAGCCTGTCAAAATTTGCCATTTACTTTTCATTTCCCCTCAATTACTTTTGACATTTTGTTTTCCATTTAGCAAGTAAGCAAGCTTCCATTCTTGGGGATGTTACTTAATAGATACCACATGTACAAGGCCATAAGTAAACACCATTTACTGCAAAACAGGTTAATAACAGTGCAAATATTGTTGCTATAGTTCTATATAATCCAAATAAGAACAAACTGTTGTAGCAATTATTTGAATTCACCAAAAAACGACGAGACATCTTGCCTCAGGTGGGGAGTAACACAAACTTAAATTTGGACTTCTCTCCCTTTGAGGAAGGAAGCATTAACAATTGTGGGAGTTGCTCATTTTACTGTACAGCCAAATGCCACCAACAGGAGGGAATACTTAGGAGACCAGTTTGAATTAACACGTTTGCAAAGTTAGGGAAAGTATAAACACATATGATGTTAGAGAAGAAAGAAAAAAGAAAAGAGAAGAGAGAAAAAGAGAAAGGAAGAAAGGAAGGAAAGGAAAGGAGACAAAAGAAGACAAAAGAAAGGAGAAAGAAAAACCTGTATATACAGTGCTTGCTTGCAACCACTCTTTTTAAAATTTCCTCGATAGCTCCATTTGTACAAATAGTATCCAGGTCCATACTCTAGATGTGGTTCTCTACAATGATAGCTTATTTATATATCAATAAAAAAATCAGCGTTGTCTGATGCAGGTTAATAAACAAAATGTGATCATTTTTCCTGAAAAAGTTGCAGTATGTGTCTTGGGACTGACAGAAAATAAAAATGATAATAGTTTCTTAGGGACTATTAGTTCAAAAGAAGACAAATAAGGAAGCTATCACATGCCCCTATTTAGTATTAAAGGATCCAACTTTGGACCAGGAAAGGAAGGCTAGGGAAGGGAAATTGAAAAGAGTTATAAGGACAACAAGGAAAGTCAGAGTTGCTAATTTGTATAAAGAAGATATTAGAAGATTGTTTTATCAGACTAAGAGGTCCATGTTACTTATAGTAACTTTAAAAGTTAAGAAACATGTTACATAATAACAAGCTGCTCAAAGAAATATTTAGTTGTTATTGATGTAGCTTTATGTCTTTATGGAATTTCAGAAAACATTGGTTGTAAAGTTTATTTCTTTGGGTAGTTTTAGAAGTTGTTTAATTTATGTACTCTTTATATACAACAGACATTAAGCACTGGTATATAGCAAGTATTGCACTAGGCACTGGGGATATTCATATAATTCCTGCCTTCAAGGATTTTACAATACCTGCTATTTGTGTAATAATTTAAATTTGAAGAATGCCTTCACTTACTTTTAATTGAAGAATGCCTTCTCTTATTTTTAATTGTTGCTGCATTCCGCGTTTCCATGCATTCTTTGGGCAACATGACCTTGCTATTTATGGTGATGAAATTTTTTTTAAAGGGGGGTCATTTTTTAATTTATTTTATTTTTATTTATTTATTTTTTTATTTTATTTATTTATTTTTAAATGTTTTATTTATTTTTGACAGAGAGAGAGAGACAGCATGAGCGGGGGAGGGGCAGAGATAGAGGGAGACACAGAATCCAAAGCAGGCTCCAGGCTCTGAGCTGTCAGCCCAGATCCTGACGCGGCGCTCGAACTCGTGAACCATGAGATCGTGACCTGAGCTGAAGTCGGATGCTCAACCGACTGAGCCACCCAGGTGCCCCATAAAGGGGGGTCATTTTTTTTAAATGTGAGGAGTTATAATACAAATAGCATAATGATGACTCTCTCAGCTTGTGGGCCCATAGCAAAATACCATGAGTTGGGTGGATTCAACAACAGAAGTTTATTTTCTCACAGTATGGGAGGCTCAAAGTCTGAGATGTGGGTGCCAGTGGGTAGGGTTCTGGTGAGAGCTCTCTTCCTGGTCTCCAGATGGCTGCCTCCTGGGTGTATTCACACATAGTGGAGAGACAGGGAGCAAGTTTTCTGAAGCCTCTTCTTATGAGGGCACTAAGCCCACTATGAGGGTCCCACCCTCACGACCTCATCTGGACCTAATTACCACCTAACAGCCCCATCTCCAAATATCATCGTAATGAGTTTAGGACTTCAAAATATGAATTTTAGGAGGACACAGTTCAGTCCATACCATTGACTCACTTGCCCCATTTGAAAAATTCAGTGTTTTGTTTTTTTTTTTTTGGCCATATTTGCTTCAGAAAAAAATTTTTTTTAATAACAAGTTCATAATTGAAGTTCTCTTTATACCTCTCTCCAATCATGCCACTTTGCTTATGCAAATGTTACCCTGTCCTTGTCTTTTGTGTATTTTTTCTGTCTAAGTTTTAATACTTTATTTATATATCTGTCAATAATATTTAATACTGTGATGTATGCTTTCATACATTATATAAAAAGGTATGGTTTATAACTCATTCTCTATATATGAGAATATATAGTATGTATATACATATATAAATAATATAATATGATATAATATATAATTAATATATAAGGGAATCTTGAAAATCAGTGCTCAACATATGCTATTTATTTCATATCCAGGACTCATGGGTCCAAGAAGCTAGGGGTGGGAATGGAAGTGGCTCCACTCACTATTACCCTTAGTGGTCCACTAGCAAAAATGTTCCTTCCTGTCCTCACCATTTTATGTTTTGCTGGTCTAGAGATCTTAGTTTCAAAGGAAGAAAGGCTTCCACCAGGGGACACCGAATGATTCCATTGAACTGGAAGTTAAGACTGACTCTAAATCAATAGTCAAAGTAGGGAGTTATTATCCTGGTGGGGGAATGGTTCCAGTTTCCAGGAGGAAATTGAGCTGGTACTATAAAATGAACGTAAGGAAGAGAATGTCTGAAATACAGAAGATCTGTTAGGCATCTCCTACTACTACCATGCTCTGTGGTTAGAGTCGGTGGAAAATTACAACAACCCAATTCAGGCAGGACTACTAATGGCCTAGACTCTTCATGAATGACTATCTGGGTCTCTGTAGCAGGTAAAGAGCCATGTTCTGCTGACATGCTTCCTGAGGGCTAAGACAATATGGAATGGATAGAGGTGGTTATTAATACCGTCCACAACCAGGTGATCAGTTTCAGAAACTAGAACTATAATCGTTATGACTATTTCTTCCTTATTCTACTATGAATATATTTGTGTGTGTCTCTGGACATGTAGACATACTGTTTTTCTTCTTATATAAGATGTATTAACTTTGCATCATGGTATTTAAGTTTTGTTAACTTTACATCATAGTATTTAAGTTACAGGATATGAGGGAAAAGGGATTATCACCCAAGGAGTTTGCATCATCTTCTGGTAAAATAATTAGTGGATTTTGGGTTGCACACAGGATAGTTGTATCATATTAGGCAGAAGTATATTTGGATTATGTCATTAGAGATTAAATATGGTTTAAGGAGATGTGTAGGGGTGCCAAGTTCACAACAAGTGCTAGACTGTGATGGGTAATTTTATGTGTGAACTTGACTAGGCTATGTTGCCCATTTATTTATTTAATACCAATCAAGATGTTGTGAAGCTATTTTTAAAATGTGATTAATATTTAACTCATTAGACTTTGAGTAAAGCAGATTATTTCCCATAACATGGGAGAACCACATTCAATAAGTTGAACGCCTTTGGACCAAAGACTGAAGTTTCCTCAAAAAGAAACAATTGTCTCAGAATTGCAGTATAAAAACTCTGCCTGCTGGGGGCGCCTGAGTGGTTCAGTCAGTTAAGTATCAGCCTCCGGGTTTCAGCTCAGGTGGGTATCTCAAGATACTTGGGATCAAGACTTGCATCAGGCTCTGTGGTGACAGCTCAGGACCTGCTTGAGATTCTTTCTTTCTCTGCCCCTCCCTTTCTTGTGCATGCTAACTCTCTCTGTCAGAATAAAGAAGGAAGAAAGAAGAAGGAGGGAGGAGGAGGAGGAGGAGGAGGAGGAGGAGAAACAACTCTGCCTGTTGGCTTGCCCTGAAGATTTCAACCTCAAGAATGCAATATCAATTCCAGCCTGAATTTCCAGCCTGTCACTCTACAGATTTCATACTTGCCTGTCCTTACAATTGCATAAGCCATTTTCTTAAAATAAATCTGTTTGTATATCCTATTCATTCTTTTTTTTCCTCAGGAACACTCTTACAACCTTATATTCAGTAGCCCTGATGTACTCACTTGTTTTAATAATTTACATGTAGAATTTTTTGGATTTTCTCACTGTGAAGAGCAAAACAGTTTTGTTTCTTTCAATGCCGTAGACATTTTATTTTCTTTTCTGTCTTGCTGTAATTGCTTGGGAATCCAATAAAATGTTGGACATATTGTTGATAATAGAATATTTATTAGTGAGAAAGACTTTTAAAATTTATAATTTTATATTTTGCTATGCATTTTTGTAGATATGTTTAGTATAGAAGAAAGTTTTTTGGGTTTTTTTTTTGTTTTAAAATGTTTTTAAATTCAGTTTTATGAAAACTTTGCTAAAAAAATAAAAGTTTTTCTAAGTAATGAATATTAAAGTTTGGCTAATTCTTTTCTGAATAATAGCATTTCTAATTTATTTGTTGATGTGATTAAATACACTGATTGATTTTCAAAGGTTGACTCATTCTAGCATTACTGGGATAACAGCTTCCTTATTGGAATATTATTTTTATTTTTTTCTAGATTTGGTTTAGGCATCTTTAACCACATTGTGGTTAATATTATTTTTAGTCATTGCTTTATAGCTCAGTGTTTAATCATAATTTTTGGAATATTCTGTATTTATTTTGTATTTTTCCTTGAATTTCTGTTAATTTTTGTCTCATAAAATTGAAGCTATAAAACTAGGTATTTAGAATTGTTATATCTTTCCGGCCAATTGGACCTCTTATTACCCATGAATATTTTCTTTTCATCTCTTTAGTAATGCTTTATGCCTTGTAGTATACTTTGTGATAAATCACTATAGTTGCTTTGTTTGCTGTTTCTGCTTTTCATATTTTTCTATTTGTTACTTTCAATTATTTTCTTAACTTTGTTTTTAGATATATTTCTTCCAACACACATAGAGTTGTTGCTGTTGATAAATACAGTATGAAAATCTTTGACTTTAATAAGGAATTTAACATATTAACATTTACTGTAATTACTGACATATTTGTGTTTAAATCTACATTTTACTATTTTCTTATATTTTCCATATTTTGTATAAACATATTTCCTCAACTTTGTACCTTCTTCTTGTGTGACTTTTTATTATTTAATCTCAGTCCATGAGCTTAAAATTATGACTGATCACATGGAAGTCAGAATTAACCCTATGCATAACTTTTTACCACTACTCAAGACTTGAGCATCAAACTCTCCTTGACTCGAAACTCAATAAATAGCTGTCTTTTCAGAAAGACCCAAATGACAAATGCCAGTGAATAAAGAATGCTAGTACAGGAGGGTATAATTGAAATAATCAACCATAAAAATAATATTTTCTGGGGAAGCTGGATGGCTCAGTCAGTAAAGCATCTAACTCTTGAATGCAGCTCACGTCATGATCTCATGGTTCATGAGTTCAAGCCCCACACCAGACTCTGCACTGACAGCATGGAGCTTGCTTGGAATTCTCTCTCTTCTTCTCTCTCCTCCTCCCCTGCTCATGTGCTTTCTCTCTCTCAAATCAAATAAATAAAATTTTCAAATAATTTAAAAAAATATTTTCCAGAAACTTGAAATTTTACCTTAAAAATACATATGAATGTCCTCACAGTATACCTGTTTGCTTTAACATTTAAAAGTATGTTAGATAACCATTAAGAAAAAAATAATTTAAAAAATAAATGCAAACAACTCCTCTTTGTTATTTAGAGTAATCCTGTATCATCCACTCCTTTGATTCCCCCATATTAAGATGGATGGAAAGATTGATCCGACATTTTGAGATCATCACTTTCAATGTTCTACTTTTCAGACTCAATATCACAGTACTTAAAAAAGCTAAGTTTGTAGAAGTGGAAGTTTACCAATGTGTACTTTTTGTTCACTGTTTTTTAGGCTCTCAGACTAATCATGAAACACTAACAGAAATATGCTGGCTTTGGCAGAGATAAAAGTTGTATAATTCTGGAGTTGGACAGGCTTCTATCTCAGTCACTTCCTATCTAAGTAGCCAACCACATTGTTTGGCACAGCCTTGGCACTCAGGAAATGGACATTGTTGTGATGGTGTTTTTTATATGATTTTCTTTAGTTTTGAATTTTGCGTATCTTAATGATACCTAATATCTTAGTCCCAGAAAGAATGTGATGCAATTTTGAGGACAGCTCCTTCCTTAGAAAAAACTAATATCTAACTTTCAATGTCATTTGCCCAATATTTTTCATTTCTTTCATTTACTCTTCCAAAAGTACAGTTAAGAAAATGAAAAGCAAATGACAGCCTGGTAGAAACTATCCAAAACACATCTGTCAGACAAAAGATTTGAATCAAGAACATGTAGAGTTCCTACAAATCAATTCCAAAAAAAAAAAAGAAAGAAAGAAAAAGAGAAAAAAAGCAGACAATCCAATCAAAGAAGAAACAAAAGACATCAACAGATACCTCAAAAAATAGTTTAAATGGTGAATAAAAACGTACTCATTGTTAGAAAAATTCAAATTAAATCCACAACGAGATATTACTGCACACCTGTTAGAATGCCTAAAATTAAAAAGGCTGACTATACCAAGTGTTTGAGAAAATGGAACATTTGGAACTCTCATACAATGCTCAAGGGAAAGGAAAATTGAATAATCACTTTGGAACAGAGTTTGGCAATTTCTTAAAAAGTTAAAATCACACTTTTCTATGGCTAGTCATTCTATTCCTAGGTACATGCTCTATAGAAATTAATGCTTATGTCTATACAAAGACTTGCACCTAAACGTTCAAAGCACCTTTATTTGTAATACCAAAGACTGGAAATGACTCAAGTGTTCCTCAACAGATGAATTGACACACAATCGCAGTGTGTCATACAATAAAAAGTATTTAACTGGTAAGGGACTGTTGAATAATCTAGCACCGATGGGTAGCTTCATGGTTAGAGAGAGTGGCTATAAAAAATGTAATTAGTTATGAAAATATTGTCATCTAAGTATGAAGCAGACAAATTGAAATGTGGCTGCCACTTATAGTTCTCAAAGGAAAACTGATTTCCTGGCAAGTAGTTATTCATTTTAGTGAATCCTGAGGAGACTTACAATAAACTCTCTCTTTCTCTCTCCCTCCCTCCCTTCTCTCTCTCTCTCTCTCTCTCTCTCTCTCTCTCTCTCTCTCAAAGTAAATAAATAAAAACATTTTAAAAACCTTAGCATATGTGCATATCATGTTTTGGCTATTTTCTTTCAATGCTAATTTGAAGCAAATAATGAATGACCTGGCTTTGTTATTTTTAGTATTACACAAATATAAGTGTGTTTAACATTTTTGTGATAATCTTGTCAAATAGTATATATATTTTTAATTTTTTTAACGTTTATTCATTTTGAGACAGATCGTGAGTGGGGAGGGGCAGAGAGAGAGGACGACACAGAATTGGAAGCAGGCTCTGGGCTTTGAGCTGTCAGCACAGAGCCCAATGCTCTGTGCTCAGCGGACTCGAACTCAGCGGACTGCGAGATCATGACCTGAGCCGAAGTCGGACGCTTAACTGACTGAGCCACCCAGGTGCTCCTCACATATAATATTACTTTGTGTAATTTTAAAAGTATAAATGCTATACTTACATTTTTAAAAATTTGACACTAATTACAATGTAGTTTTAAGCACAACTGATATGAACAAAGTTGCATAATAAATTGATCTGCCTCTTATTTTTGTTTAACATCTGTTTGTTTGTTTGTTTGTTTCCAAACAAACAGGTTCCTCTCCCTTGGGCTCATGTCCCGAGAAGCCTCTGAACCCAATTAGCCTTGCTTTCCTTCACCTCTGCTTCTTCAGGACTTTTCAGAATTTCTTAAGCATTAAGGTAAAGGCTGTTTCCAAATTCGGAATTCCTTAAAGAAGGAGTCATTTAGTGCTCCTACTAAATGCTTTCCCACTGCTTCAGGTGCATATTGGATGTACTTGCTGACCCGTTTGTGGCTGTAGAGACCATGTTACAAGTGCTGGCTGGTGAGTTGTGAGTAGAACTGATCAGTATCAGGGTGGGGATCTGGGCACCTCCTTGTGACTTTCAGACCCATTTAGGATTTTTTTTTTCTTTAGGAATGATGATAAGAGAAGTCTCTGAATGACTGATGAACAGAAGCCCTCTGCCCCACTGATACACCTGTCACATAAGTAAGAAAATAATGAAAACTTATATGATTTTAAATCACTATGACTTTGAGGTCATTTGCTACCACAGCATGAAGAGCCTGTCTTGAATTGATGATATGGCATTGTAATATTACATTGTTACAGTGGCATTGCTTTAATATTCTTAGGAATGACTCTAATGACTGTAATGGTAGAATTTTTGCCATCGGAAAGGGAGCAAGAGATCCCATGCTGGGGAGTAATACACCTGAAAGCATGATATATAAACAGCTACATTTTCAGCCTATCTGCAGGGTTGGTGGCTGATGATGGATATTCTGTGTTTTCATTTTTTGCTTGAGACCAAAAATGCAGGGTGTCAGCCGAAGACTATATCTGCTTCGAATATTTTTCTTTTCACGGCAATTTCTTAACATTCTGATTCTCAGACATTAAAAACAAAGGCAGCTGGTGGAAGCCATTGGACTGCACAATCTGCTACTTGAAGCACAACACCACAGGAGGCTTTTTTTTTTCTCTCTGATAATCGGGATTAGTGCAAAAAGAGGTAAGTGGAAGCTACTTCACCATTATCACAAGGCTTAGAAATAAAACGCCCAAGTATACATTGATAACATTGCCCAAACCTCTCTGAAAAGAATTTCTGAAGGTTAAGTAGGAAAACTAAATCGTTAGAGTGATGACAGCACCTCACCAATAATTCTGTAAAATATGACTAATAGTATTGGAACAAGAATAAAGATTTTAGATTTTTTGGTGGGAAGGGAACACACACAAACACAATGACTAGTCTTCGGTTATAGGCAAATCAGATCTAAGTGCTTAATATGAAAGTCAGTTACCTGCCAGAGACTCAAAAACTTTTTACGAATAATTTTTCAAAGGTACTGTCAAATCTTTCCGTAAATAAAGCGAGATGTCAAATCAGCAAAGAATTAAAATGTATTTATTAAAAAAAAAAAAAAAAGCTCAAGCAGAAGGGCATCTGATGTTTTACAGACATTCCAACACCTTCAGGAAATTTGAACTCACACCAAAGGGTCTGATAGTCATTTGAGTCTCCATCTGTAACTGGAACATGTGTGCACACAATGTACATTGAATCACTCCAGTGGAAAAAAAAACACCCTGGTTTTAAATTATAGAAGGCTTCGACCATTCTTCTTAACCACAAAGTCTTTGGCAGCTTGACACAGAGTGACTTAGAGTGATCTGGTCAGAAAGCTTCCTTTGGTGCTAGAAGCCACAGTGCTGAGCTACAAGCAACTGCTGCTCCAGGGACAGTGACTGCAAAGTAACCCAGAAGAAGTCTGAGACTGAGGGACAGTTTTGGAAGCAAACGAAGAGAGGCATTACTTGTTCTCTCTCATGTGTGGCAGATAGTCACTTCTCAGTCTAATAATTTGCTTCATGTTGTCAGCTAGATGCCCGGATTTGGATGTGCTGAAGTTAATTTTCACATTTGTTTTTTTGTAGCCAAAAGTATCCGTGCCATATCCAAGTTCTTGAAATATATAAAGCAGTGCTCTAATTTATATTGTGGGCGTAAAATAATTGGAAAGTTTAGATTTCACTGGAGTAAATTCACTATCAGATTGCTTATGAGAAATCTATGTTAAAGGCATTAAGTTTTTGGCTACAGTTTATTATAATTTTCTTGTACCGGATAGGTGCTACCTAACATGCATTATCTCATTTATTCTTTATGGCAAACCTGCTATTATTATCCCCATCCTACGGGTGAGAAATCTGAGTTTTAACAACATTGCCCTTTGCTCAGTGTCACGTAGCTTGCAAACAGGCAAAAGGCAGCCTCCAAACTCAGTCCTAATTCTTAACTCCTGCTCTTTGTTGCTGTCTTAGATACTTCCTCCTTTTGTACTTTTATAAAGTACTAGTTTCTCTTAAAAGGATCATCTGGGCATCTTTGAACATGGTAATTAGTACTCATATCAGGGTTTTCCTTGAATGGAGATGCAAATGGTTGAGTGCTCGAAAGCACAGACTCTGAAGCAAGGACCACCATTTCCTAGCTGTGAGATGGTGAGTCGATGGCGTACATCCCTGTAATTCCATTTCTGTGCCATATAGCCTTCTTGGGAAGATTCATTTACTTTTACCTAACGCTGTTCAGCAGATAGTATGCAAATGTAGGTGTTGCTACTAGCATTAATGTGTCTGTGAATATCATAGTCACATATCTGAATAAATCATAACTCACAGAGGAGTTATCCCAGCTCAGCCACCCAAATGACACCAAAAGCCTTTTTTCAGGTTAAGTAGAAAGCCTCACTGCAGCTGTGACTCCAAGAAGTCCCAGCCCTGAGCAGGACGCAGTGAAAAAGTGATGGTGTGCCACACACTGACTCCTAAGCTTTTAACTCAAACCCTGCTCCCTGCCCCCCTCAAAAAGAAACATGACATAGTAATCCCTTTCTGAACTTTATCTTACATTTCAACAACTCTTTGGGCCATCTCAGTTGCTACAGTTCAAATTTCCTGCTGGTCAGGTAGCACCAATATCTGCATTTCCCTTTTATTCCCGGCACATCATCTCTGGGCTTTCTTCACTGAGGACGCATTTCCAGATTTGGGGTGAAAATTGAAACTGTAGAGCAGCAGAGGGACAGCAGAGCGGGGAACATGGAAGGACTCATTAATCAGGATCCAGAACTGCCACTGATTACAACTCTGGGAAGTGGGGCACATTCTTCCCTGAGGGTGAATGTGCTAGTGCTGGCCTTCTTTCTTCTTTTCTCTTTTCCTGTGGTGCCTCAAAAAATGTGCAGGCTCTGGCTCCTAGCCAGTGGGGTGATTTCTTTGTTTAAGAGAAAGTGTAAAGTATTTTCGCATTAAATGAAGAACTTCAGACATCTCCAGGAATCTTTCCTTCAAGGGCTTGTTAAAATCCAACAAAGACCCATTTATACTTTAAGAGAAGCTCTTCTCCCTTCTCTGGGTTGCCTTGGGGATTTTCATTTCTTTCTGCAACATTACTCCATTTTGTTCCTCTTCTCAGAAGAATTATGGTCAAATGCATTTAAAAAAATTTTTCTTCAACCCTTGTATCTCTGTTTATTCTTATTTAATCTGTGTTATTAGTATTCATGTTAAAAAAACAAAACCCAAAGACATCTGAGTTGATTTTAACTGCCTCCACCCTCACTGGGGGTGACAGAAATGTTTATTCTTGATTTTTAAAGTCACAAAAATCGTGAGAGATTTACTAAGAATACTAGTTTTTTCTGAGTTTGTGGTTCCTCATTCCAAATTTTGTAAGACTCCTAGGTACCTCGAGTCTTCACAAGAGGTATCAGGAAATAAATTTAGGAGTAAATATCTAAATGAAAGGTAATTGCTGCAATTATAATTATCAGGGCATACACATATACCTTGCCTTTTTGAGTGGTGAGTAAAAAATATTCTTCAGAAGCATGAAGAAGATTGTAAATTGTGCAAATATCTTCTCCCATTCTGTGGGCTGCCCTTTACTTTTGTTGATTGTTTCCTTCACTGTGCAGAAGCCACATTATAAACTTTGGGAAGTTAAGAGTTCGTTTGTTGCTGTGTCCTCTTTAGCCAGCAGAGTGCCTCCCATATATTAGACCCTCAACACATGCTGTCTGGAGGAATAAATGAATAAACTTAAAAATGATAAAATGTCCAGTCTTAAAAATCGATTTGATTTGGTTCTTTTCTCTCTTAGTATTAAGCACTTGAACTTGTTGCACCACCATTTGTATGTTAATTCACCATAGACTGTACACCATGACACCTTTAGTAAGGAAATGAATGCGGCATTTCCCCCTAATGTGGTGGACTCACATTGTATTTCCCGGTCTTCTTGAGTATCATGCCCTAAGGATCGATGCTGCGTAGACATTTAGGTCTACATGGCTGCATGGCCTATCTGTAGTTGTTGTCAGTAGCCTTCTCAGAATTGTACCCCGTGACACATTCAATCCTATCCCTTTAGTGTAACATGAAGAAGTAGACTTTATTATTGTTGGAAAATTCCCTCTTGATACTAAAAAAAAAAATGTTTAAATGAGGTCATTTCCTGCTTAAATACATTTCAGTAATTCCTCTGAGGTAATATCAGCTAATTAAGGTGCAAGACGGTGATTAGTTTTCTCACTGCATAAAGAAGATGAAAATAATGCCATTCATATGATTTAATTAACTGAAAAATTACTTGTTTTGAACATGTTGTAGACTGTTCGAATTTGGGGGGAACATTTAAACAGGGAAACTGGAAACTATTTATCTTAAATAAATCTATCATCTGTCAGTCAATTGATCCTCTGTCTAAACTATTTATGAGATGAGCAGCCAAGGTTGAGAATCACTCCCATGACAAACTGGTTCTTCCTTAAGGAGGCTCTTTTTCAAAAGTCCTCTCAATGAGTGGCTTTTTCTCTTGCACATTCTAATACCACAGGGCCCGGAGATAGGGAAAATGCACTTTGCCACTTCCAGGCAATCTTTCCTCCTTCTTTCATCAATCCTTCCAGTTTTAAAGTTCATGGTGTGAGCTCGTATTACCCTTCCTTATTGCACTCCTTTATGTATCTCCAGGTCATTCTCTCTTTTCCTTTCAAGAGATAAAAATCACTGTGTCCTAAACTACTCCCATTTGATCCTTGGTCATATAATGCTTCCATCTAGCTTCTCAGTGCCTTGACCTTACGTCCCCTAAAAGGGTCATCTTCTATCAACACAGGACCATCAATACTCAGGTTATAGCATATAATTTCTTTGTACTAACAACTCTTAATTTCCAAAGCTTTCCATTTCAGGAATCTGTCTCCATGACCATTACCTTTTGTCTTTCTAATTCACACATAGTTGTATTCTACTGGGACCAAGATCAATTGCTCACACCACTTTTTCATTGTCACCCAGTTGTCATTGTCCCTTTCTTATTCACCCAATTTACATCTTGTGACCCATCCTTATAATTACTCCCTCTTCCCTTGCATTGTATCTGTCTTACAGAATTTCATCCATGGCTAATCCATGGTTAAATCCATCTCTCTGCCTACTCCACATCTGCTCCCATACAGCTGAATACGGCTGCAGAAAATCACAACCATAATGACTGTCTTCCTTTAAATTTATGATCTCTAATCTCAAGTGGGCTCTTAATGCTGCCTGGCAATCATATTATATTTCCCTAGTACATTCATTCTCCCACTCTCCCTGAAAAATACTTCCTACTTTTTCTTCTCTCCTCAAACTTCTAATACTTCCTTTTAAATCCTAAGTCCCAGCTGATGACTGCTTCCCGAGAAAACAGAAACAAGCAGAAAAGAGCTTCCACAGCCCCTCCTTTCATCTGTTGCTTTGACAGTGTTTGACTTAAGCGTGTTCCTATCTAAAGACAATTCCTCCGCTTGGCTTTCTCTTCTATTTATAGACGTTGTTCTCCTTCCTGTGTCATTTCCCTCCACTTTCTACTACGTCATTTATATCAGTGTACAAACATGCTTTTATTTCTCCCATCTTAAAAAATGACTTTATTGACCCTGTCCCCAATTAGCTTCCACTGAATTTCTTATTTATTTTTGTATAAAAACTTTCAAAATGTTGTCTGAATTAACAGTCCCCAATTCTTCTCCTACCTTTGTCTTTTAAACCCTTTCCAGTCAAGTTTTGAAGTCACCACTCTAATGAAAGAGCTTTTATTAAATCACCAGTGCCCTCCATAGTGCTAAATCCTAATCAGGTTTTGTGTACTATCTCATTTGACCCAACATCAAAATTTGATATAGTGGATCACTCCCTTTTCCTTGAAAGTTTCCCTGTGTGGATTCCAGGATATTACACTCTTCAGGTTTTCCTTTTTTACTCTCTCTCTCTCTTTATCCTCCCTCTACAGCTCTTTGTAGATTGCTCTTAATCTTCCTGACCACGAATTATTGGAGTACCCCAGAGCTAAGACCTCAAATTCTTCCCTTCTATCCTTATACTGACTATCTTTACAGTTTCATCTTTTTCGTGATTTCAGAAATAATTTTTCTACTGACAACTCTTCAGTGGATATCTCCATCCTGGACTTCTCTCAGCTTAAGTTCTCTCCACTTAGATACCTAATAGGCTCCTCAAACTTAGCAATTCCTAAATCACACTCTTACCCCTCCCACCGACCTGCTCCTCACAGAACCTTCTCCGTATCAGGAGTTGTAACTCCACACTTCCATTTGCTCAGGCCCAAATCTCTGGAGTCAATTTCTCTCTCTTTCTTTCATAAGCTGCTTTCAGTCCATCACAAACTACTGCTCACTCTATCTCTAAAATACATCTACAATGCAAACATTTTGCGTTCCCTTTACTTCTAACAATTTAGTCTAAGTCATCGTTTCTTGAATGAATAATTATAATATCCTTCTAGCTCGTATTCTCTGTGTTACCCTAATAGTTTATTATCAATATAGCTGACTTACACAACATACATTCAAACATGTCACTCTTCCACATAAATAGTCCAATGGCTTCTCATCTCACCTGGAGTAAAATCCACAGTGTTTACATTGATCTGCATAATCTGGTCCTGTCTCTATCTCTTTGATCATCTTTACTGGTTGCTCCATTCTGGTGATACTGGCTACTCTGCTCTTCTTCTCACACTCTGATGCATAATCTGCCTTCAAAACTCTTGCACTCGTTTCCTCTCCAGAATCCTCTCCAGTTTCTAGCGTAAATATACAGGACTAGCTTCCTTTCTTGATTGCAGTGCAAATAGCCTCAGTGAAGCATTTCCTGGCCACCATAATTAAAATTCCATTCTCTTTTTATTTTTGTCTGTAATACCTTTCAATATCTAGCTTACCATATATTTTACTTTTTTATTTCATCTATTACCTATTTCCTTTTTATAGAGTATAGACTTCATTCTCTTGTGTTAACTACTATACTTCTGGGCATTCAGTAAATATTTGTTGAATGCATATGAACGAATAAATGCATATAATGATGTTTCTGATTACCAACCATGCCAAAGGCAGTATTGAGATATTTGTGTGTGGGGCGGGGTGGGGGAGTGGGGGGTGGGGGAAAGGAAGAATGACAACAAGATACAAAAAGGAAAAAACTGATTTTATTTTATTTTTTTATTATATGAAATTTATTGTCAAATTAGTTTCCATACAACACCCAGTACTCATCCCAAAAGATGCCCTCTTCAATACCCATCACCTCTCTCCCACCCCCCATCAACCCTCAGGTTGTTCTCAGTTTTTAAGAGTCTCTTATGCTTTGGCTCTCTCTCCCACTCTAACCTCTTTTTTTGGAAAAAACTGATTTTAAATGTTTCAAAAAGATTGCAGTGAAATAGAAGACTCTACCTGAGAATTCTGTTAGTATATTCAAGGAGCTAAAACACGAGTACTAATTGTGAAGGAGTCTTTCCTATATTTAAGCTATACAGCTTCCATGATACTAATTTTTAAGAATATTCATTCTTTATAAATGTTTAATGAAATGTTAAGGTGAAATTCAATGCATTCTCAAATACTCAATAGCTAAATACCCAATTTAAATAAAATAGAAAACTAACGAGGCTCTAGTAGCAAAGACAAATAGAATAATGATTTGGAACTTCTTGCTTAGTGATATTTATTAATTTTATGTTGTTATTCCTTTATGGACTAAAATGGATAATGTAACATAGGGCCACAATTAAGTACTACTGTATGAAGTGAAGAAACCTGTCATACATGATGTAAATTCTGCTCTTGGAATTTATGTAGAATACTGTACAATTCCATTAGCCCTTACAAGTTCCTTTTTACTCTAATCAGTTATTGGTACTTTATACGCTTGCAGGATTTTTGTACCACATTGTTAATCAGTCTCTGCTGTCTCTTCTGCCAGTAACTATAGAGTTACTTCTGAAGACTAGATCTTCTTTCTTCAGTGAGTGAAAAGCAACCAGAGACAGCTTGAAGAATTCCAAATGCTGTCAGCACAAAAAAAAAAAACAAAAAACAAAAAACAACAACAACAAAAAAAAACAAAACCCAGATGGAATTAACCCAGGGAGGAGAAAGGAAGTGGAAAAGAGCAGTCACATGAGTTCGTGGGCCTGGCTTTTTATCATGCCTACTCTTGGGGCCACATCAGCGGCCTTGTTTTTGTGCCAGAAGCAGTGCAAGTCATAATTAGAATATGGAATATTGCAAAGAAAGGGGAAAAGGCCCCATCTGTGCAGCCACTTTAACTACAAGCCCAGAACCTGTTTTACAGCTGAGGCACAAAGACTGTATTAATACGTGTGGTTAGTTCTTCTCCATACATACTGTAGATTCATTGTGTCTGCTTTTCCTAGGTGGAGCCAACACAGACGTAAAATATTGTGTTCTCTTTTTGCTGTTACACTTCCTTTCTCACCAGATGCAGCAAACTCCTTCCTAAGCCTTTCTGTCTGTACTGCTCAGCATGTTGACACCAATCAGCTTGCAAGTGAGTGGGCTGTCAGCGCTGGATATTTTCTCCTCCATTGTCACTGGTCTAATGACATCCTCTGGTTTATGCACTTTTCTCTCCAACACCACCATAAGCTAGAATAACTCACTCAGTCTGGGTGTTAGGCACCTCTCCTATAATTCATGCCAAGGAAAGGAAATCCCTAGACTTAAGGACAAATAGTGTAGCATATGTACAGGGTACTGTGCAGTCTCCATGTGTAAACTTTCCATTTTAATATAATGAAATAAAGCATTTCAATGTGTACGGTGATTTTTTTTTTTTTTTTTTGCAGATAAGTAATTAGAGATGAGAGATCCAAGTACAATAGGACCATTATTTCTAAAATCACCATGTGAGTGAGAGTCTTATATATTTAGGTGGATTTTGGAGTCTAGAATGCTATGAGAGTTGAACAAATGATTGTTAATTATTAGTTAAACACAAATGTTTATTGAGTCATAAATCTAACGGATATCTGTGGGAATATTCTTAAGATAACAATAATATATTGGTACCAGATTTATGAAGATAATTGAGATCCCAGAAGTAAGTCCATGAATATACTCTAAACTATTCTTTGATAAAGACAGCTAGAACAGATAATAAGGATAGTCTCTTCAAGAAATGGTATTTGAAAAATTCAATATCCGTATGCACAAGGAGGATATTGGACCTTTATCTTACATAATACACAAAACTATAAACTCACAATGTATTACAAAAGGTAAATGTAAGAACTGAAATTGTAGAACACCTGCAAGAAAATATAGAGGAAAAGCTCTTGACATTGGTACTGGCAATGATTTTTTTGGATATTTTACCAAAACACAGGGAACAAATGCAAAAATAAATGAGACTACATCAATAAAAAACTCTGTTCAGCATAGGAAATGATAAACAAAATGAAAAGACAACCTATGGAGTGGGAGAAAATATCTTCATTCCACATATCTAACAAGGGGTTAGTATCTAAAATATATAAGAAGCTCATAAAACTCAATAGCAAAAACACAAATAACATGATTAAAAATTGGGCGAAGGACCTGAATAGATATTTTTCCCAAAGAAGACATACTTATATATGAAAAAGTGCTCAATACCACTAGTCATTCAGGAATTGAAAACCAAAACCACAATGAGATATCACTTCACACCTGTTAGGGTGTCTTTTATCAAAAAGTGAGAAGATAATAAGTTTTGGTGAGAGTGTGGAGAAAAGAGAACTCTTTTACCTTGTTGGTGGAATGTAAATCTGCATAGCTATTATGAAGGTTCTTCAACAGTATGAAGGTTCTGAAAAAGCAATCCCACTTCTGAGTATATATCTAAAAGGAATGAAATGAGTATGTTGAAAATATGTCTGCCCACTAATGTTTATTGGATCATTATTTGCAGTAGCCAAGGTATGGCATTAATCTGTGTATCCATTAAGAGACGAAAGTGTGTATATATACAGTGGAATATTATTCACCCATAAAAGAGAAACATATTCTGCCATTTGTGACAATATGGATGAAGCTGGAAAACATTATGCTAAGTGAAATAAGGCAGACACAGGAATATAAATACTACATAATCTCACTTACATGTGGAGCCTAAAAAAGTTCAACTCATAAAGCCAGAAAGTGGAAAGGTCGTTGCCAGGAGTTAAGAGTAGGGGAAATGGAGAGGGTTGGTGAAAGGGTACAAATGTTCAGTTGTAAACTGAGTAAGTTTTGGGAACCTAATATTCAATGTGATGACTGGAGTTAATAACACTCTATACTTGAAATTTGTTAGAAGAGTAGATATTCACATACATGAAGGTGAGTATGTGAGGTTATAGATGTATTAATGTACTTGATAGTGGTAATCATTTCACAATGTATGTGTAATTAAATCATCACATTGTACACCTTAAGTATCCGTTTGTTCTTGGGTCAATAATCACCAATCTCAGTGGCTAGAAAGATAATAAGAGCCAACTGTCCATTGTCAGGCTCATTGCAACCAAGTTATCTTAGGATTCCTCTCTGTTTATATGACACATCTTAAATATTATGACAAAATCCATGCATGTGTTTACCATGAAATTTCCTCTTCATTGGTACACAGGAATACAATATTTTCTGGCTTTCCTTGAGTTTTGTTGCAACCTGAAGTAGACACTGTTTTTGCCCTGCTCATTCCCTCGGCTCTCTTTAACTAGTCTGTGTGTGCATGCTGCAGCTTTGACATACCTTGCTGCTAACGGCTGACACTTTGAACTTCAGACTTTTGCTTTGGGCACTAGTGCTGCCTCACCTGCAAGATGTGGAATGCCCATGACTTTCACATCTCTTTACGTTATGACATCCAGTGGCACAGCCCATCATAAATGACTCAAGTGCACTCATACTTGGCTTTCTTCTTCCTCTCATCCATTACTGATTTGGGGGGAGATCGAATCCTAAGTAAATAACTTGGATTTAAATCATTGGCTTAGGATCTGCTTCTCAGAGAAACCAACCTAAAAACAGTTACTGAGTTCTGATGAATGAAACTGTAAAAGGCATTACATCACTTCTAATCCGAGATACCTAAAAGTGAATGTGCCTCTTCTATTTTTCTCCTTTGACAAGTTTGGAGGCCATGTTTTGAAAGCATCCTGTATTCTTGAGTCATGGTTTGGTGGAGCTTTGTTTCTGAGAACTTCTTTCTCTCTTAGACTTTTATGACTGATAAATAAAGCTTGATCATGCAGCTACTGAACCATCAAGGTGGTTCTTTTAAGTTAATGCAACATAGCCTATCCTATCCTGACTAATAAAGCCCTTTTATTGCTTTTATATATTAATATCTTCCTCCTTCCACTAGATTTGGAGAAGAATGCATGACTTGTATATCTTTATATAGTATTTAATGCCTAGGCATAATAAATATATATAGAATGTATACATTTATAATTTATATATTTAGATATAATATATAAATATATATATATATATATATATATATATATATATATATATATATATATAATCTGTATATATAGAACAGTGGCTGAATGGTTGGATGGGTTAATGCTCAAATGAATTAATGAAAAGTAAGTAGCAGGAATATTCCCACAATCCAGGTAGATTGACTCCGGTGTCAGAAGTAATAGCTCATATACCTTAGCAAAGTCTGTTACCATGTAAAAATAACCTCATAAAGTCTCATAATTTTAGGATGAAATCAATACTTAGATCCTTAGAAATATACTGCCAATTCAAAATAGTTGAGTTAGAAAGTCTTATGAGAAGCTGACCAGATTTGTTTTTCAGATATTATACTATTTTCTTGGCCTCTGATCTTGGGGAAGTGTTGGCACATGGCTCCAGTTCCTGCTTCTTAGATTTGCTTCCTGAATGGAGAAACCCTGGGCACTGTTTTCCTTTGTTCGGGTGGTTAATTATGTTTCAGGGTGGTACTCACAGGGCAGAACACTTTTATAGCTACTTGCTTCAATCTGGCCTCTCTGCCAATCCTTGTTCCACTTGTGGTCAGTGAACCCAAACTCTGGAGAGGTTACTTTCCCACCCAAACTGCCCACCCAGGCTGGGAGCTTGCATTTAGCATTCACTTTCCCTGTCAATTTCATCTTTTTCCATTTGCTTTTACTCTCCTCTGGTTCTCATCGAGTTGAACCCAGCATGGTTTTCCCTTAGTTAACTGCTGTGTTGTTCTAGGCATTAATATCATTGTCAGCACAGTTGTGTGAACAAGTTTTATTGGTTATTTTGGGCTTTTTCTGCCAGTAGGAAGACTAAGTCTATAATAGCAATCAAATGCCTCAGAGAACTATTTATTCCATATTTGTCACTTGCCAATTCCATGGAAGAGGATTTCAACTTCCTATTTGGAATAGTACTATTTCTGATTTTACAAATTAGTAGAACATGAATGAAAAGTATAGAAGAGAAAATAAATTCCACCTATAATCCCATAACTCAAAAATAAACACAACTCAAATTTTGATATAATTTTCAGTCTCTTTTATTCCTTAGCATTTATGAATTATTAATATATATATAAACAGATGTACACATACCCATACTTTTTTCTTCAAAATTGAGATTGTAGCCCATAAGCAATTTTAATTTAACATCATTGCATGAATTTCCCAAGTCCTTAATTTATTGTTACATGATATGATTTCTAATGACTACAGCAATTTCTTATATGAATGATTCACCTTATATGTAAACCGTTCACTTTCTCATGCACATACAGAATGTTTCTCACTTTTTGCTCTTATGGATATTATCAGATTAACTGTTTATATATATGTCAACATGTGCATGTAAAATTATTTACTTAAGATCATTTTCTAGAATTGTGTTCTCTGGGCAAACATGTACAAAAGCTTTTAGGTCTCTTTACTAAAGCAGATTTCTTTCCTACAATGTTTTGACAATATATTTCATACCTTAAATAGCAGGAATCATTATTGCTCATAACCTTCATAAAACATATTAAAATTAGATGTCTTTGTGGATGTAATTTGCATTTCTTTGAATAATATATTATTTGTATACTCAGGTCTCAGATTCAGTTTCTCCTGTAGATTACTCATATGTTCTTTTTCTTTTTCTTTTCTTCCAAATTGTTGTTGTTTTCTCTTTGTTTGATCTCTTATTTTTCATATTAGAGGCTTTCCTAAAATGCTTGAGAATTCTGGTTTCTTTACTGTTTTTAAGAGTGAAGAGCCTGCAAATCTTGTTATAAGCTCTGTGTGCATATGATGCCTATTGATCCCGAGATTCATAGAAAGATTGCTAGACCAGGCCATTTGCTGGGACTCCCTTTGTGTCAGTCTCTTTACTCTTCTCTTGGTGTGATTAGATTTCCCATGAAAGTTCTCACTGGAAAGGTTGCAGGTGTTCCTCTGGTCTCCCTGGGTTGTTGTTGCTGTTGTTGTTGTTGTTGTTGTTGTTGTTGTTGTTGTTGTTGTTGTTATAGCACACCTGCCCTAAATTTTCTTGATGTCCCTCAGTCCAGAGATCCTCTCTTTCAAGTTTCCAGAGAGTGGGCCCTTAGACATCCCATAGGGCGAGGGACAGGCAGACACAGGAAGAGTGGGAGAGGGAATCTAGACAGACATCTGTTCTCATCCAACCTTCAATTTCCCAACCACCTCCCTCTCTCCCAAAGCTACCTGTGGACATTAATTCCTGAATCTTTTGAAGATTCTATACTGAACTTTAGGACAAAGCACTCACTTATATGCTTTCCAGGCCGTAAAGTCCTGTTTCTATTATGTCTATTCCTATTTTCTCCATCCTTTGCACTTATGTCTACTAAAATCGTGTCTTTTTTTTAAATGTTTTTATTTATTTTTGAAGGAGAGAGAGAGAGAGAGCAAGCAAGCGAGTGAGGGGCAGAGAGAGAGGGAGACACAGAGTCCGAAGCAGGCCCTCGGCTCTGAGTTGTCAGCACTGAGCCCCATGCAGGGTTCGAACTCATGAACCACGGGCATGACCTGAGCTGAAATTGGATGCTCAACCAACTGAGCCACCCAGGTGCCCCTAAAATACTGTCTTTATGATGCAACAGCGGGGTTTCAGGAGACAGAAGTATTGGCTGTCCAAAGCCATCTTTGTAGTTAGGCATCTGTCTTATCTATAACACATATGATAAATTATTTTTTAAAATGCAAATGGGAAATTTCATAATTTAAGTGGTTGAACTTATTAACATTAATCATCATAAGCAATATGCCTAGACCTACTTTAGTAATTGTTTTATACATTCTCTTTATACTACCTTCCTATGTCTTTTATTTTGTCCTTTGCTTTCTTTTTCTTTCATTTAAAAAATCTATTTATGACAATCTCTAGACACTTACTTTATTCTACATATTATTATAAAATCAAACACATTAACAACTCAATTTAACCTTTTTTAGGTAAAATTTAAAAGTAGAGAATGTTTTAATCTTTATTCCCTGTCTTTGAATATGCAATTTGTAAGTACATTAAAAACTGGGATTGTGAGTAACTTGTTCTGTGAGTTTTCCGCAAGACAAGCAAATGTTTCTAATAAATTTTAATTTGGTAAATGAGTGATGTCTTGCAGTACAAGTAGTACATGATGCCGAATGTCACATGATCACAACTCAGTCAATAGTTCTTAAAATCCTCTTTGATATACAAGTGCTTTGGATTGCAAATGTGTTTCCAGAATGAATTACGCTTGCAAACCAAGGTTTTACTGTATAGACATAAATGATGAAGATTGTTTGAAGTATAAATATTACTGTAGCATAGTTGACTTACAGTGTTACATTAGTTTCAAGTGTACTATATGGTGATTGGACAACTCTCTATATTATGCTCTGCTCATCACAAATGTAGCTACTATTTGTCACCAATAACACTATTACAATACCATTGACTTCATTCTGTGTGCTGTACCTTTTATCCCCATGAATTATTCATTCCATAATTGGGATCCCATATTTCCCAATTGTCTTCACCCATTTTTCCCATTCTCCTACCACTCCTGCCCCTCTCCTCAGCAACCATTAGTTCTCTGTATTTAAGAGTCTGTGTTTTTGTTAGTTGGTTGTTTTTTGTTTTTTTTTTTTTTTAAGATTACACATATAAGTAAAATCATATGGCATTTTTCTCTCCCTGTCTGATTTATTTCACTTAGCATAATACCTGCTAGGTCCATCCATATTGTCACATATAGCAAGATCTCGTTCTTTTTATGACTAATATTACTGTGTGTGTGTGTGTGTGTGTGTGTGTGACTTTTAACAATTAACTGTACTAATATTTTTACAAACATTTTTTAGATTTAATTTTAATTGTATTTTTGGGCTTACATGTGATTTCTTATTATACAGTTTTCTACTTCTTGAGTTTTCCCTTTGATTCACCTCTAGATCAACTAATAATCCTTTAAGCACCTCTTTCAAGAATGCTGTTGTGTTTTCTGAATTTTGCAAAAGTGAGACTGTTTGGTGGTTGTACCCAATGATTTAGCTCAGTGTAGGATTTGAGGCTACTAATTTTTACCTGGAAAATTCTGTTGATGTTCTTTAGTTTTATGATGGTATTCAAATATTATAGATGTCCCTTTATTTCATAAGCTTTGATGTAAAAATAAAACTTTATTTTCTATATCTCTTTTTGAATTCTGACTCTCAATTCCCATTCCGTAGAACAAGTGGAAAGTTTAGTTCTTCTTGAAATACCCATTTTATTATTGTTCCATATACTTAAACATTGTGTGTAGCAGGGAGGGAGGCTTAGGGAATTACACATGTCTTGGTTTGCCAAGAACAGAGAGTTTTCCTAGACAGAACTTTATGTGCTAAAACTGCAGAAGTCCTAGGTAACCTGGGACATGTTGGTCATTCTAGACATAGACCATGGTCTTTGATTCCTGTGGTTTACTTTTCTGATGACTATTGTAGAAAGTTGATAGGCTCTTCAAGTTCACTTGTTCTCTTTTGCTTACCATATATGCTTGGCAGACTCTTCTGCAAACCTTCCAGGTGTGTGTGCTTAAATGAATAACACAGCTCTTCATTCATTCATTCATTCATTCATCCATTCATCCATATTATTTTTTTAAGATTTGGTCAGCTCCACAGAGGAACTGCTCAAGAACAAATTGTGGTTCCCTCTATCTCTTATTCATACTCTTGGGGCATATCTTCCCAGTGTAGGGATAATCCTTTTCCCTTTGTGGTTAGAAATTTATGTCCATGAAACTCAGGAAACTTTGGTTTTATCATGAAATCCTCTAGGTTCTCCTAAGAGCTTAAAAATTGGGGGAAAATGCCCACAAAGACTTCTGGTTCCTTCCTCTTTTCCACCCTTTCTCATGTCTTTCCTGTAAGGACTCCATGTAGAGCTGTTTACCTGTTTGACAGGGAAAGAAGAAAAGAAATTAGAATCTTGAAATGGCATCCAGCCCTGTAGCTTTGAAAACACCAGTTCTCTAACAAATTTTATCCTCCACGAGAAACCTGTTCTATTTATCTTCAAAACATTGGGATTTTTTTTCTTTAGATTTTAAAAATATTTTTAATCAGAATATTAGAAGCCCTTTTGAGTCGCAATTTTAGATTTCTTGTCAACCCAGCAAAAAAATTACCAATTAATCAGCTGACCAAGCTATGATTTAGCATATGTTCCAAAGCACAAGGGGCCCATGTAAGTATCATCCCTGATCTTTACGATCCTTTGGTCATAATAGATTATTTTTTTGGAACTTATTGGAACACCATGTGATTGATTTTGGTATTTTCAAACACTGTATACAATGAATAGAGAAATAACATGGAATTTTTTTTTCTGTAATCACTAGTCAGATACCCTTCTCTGTCTTACGGTATGCCCTTACTGTACACAGAACTTCAGATTATTCTGTATCTCTAGAAAAAGTCAAGCAGCTTGACTGTTTCTCAGGAATAGTTAAACTGAAGTTAATGATAGAGACTTTTCTTTCTTTCTTTTTTTTCAAATTTTCTTTAACAATAGAAAATCAGCCCCCTCTAAGTAGTCCTAGAAAGTTTCCCTCAACAGCTCTTCCTCACAAATCTGCCTATATGCCTGTTCTAGCGCCCACCAGGGGAAACAGTCCTGTTAAGAAAGAATAACAAATGTTCCTTGGCAGAGTTGAAGATGCTGGTCACATAATGTTGCCTTTCCTCCTTTATACTTCATCTGGGAGGATTGATGGGTACTGTTTAGGTGAGGAATAAATGCTAAAAGTTTGCGTAGAAGACCTATCTATCTAAGTTGCTTCTGAGTCTAATTGAATAACCCACAGTCTTCACCATTCTCACAGAATTTATTGATCTCTACCCCAAAGCACCAGGAATATTGTGACCAATAAGAGTGTTAATGTTTTGGTGATAGATTTTGACTGCATCTGTCAGCCCATCCAGTTTCCTGAGTGACAATATCTAATATAACCATGCCAATATTGTGACTTTAGCTCTATTATTTTCAGTTTTGCAACTACATTCAATGTACATTTGTATCTAAGTTTATATTCACCAATTCCTGCTAAGTGGGGTTTTTTTGTTGTTTCTCATCATCCCTGTGGTTTCATGTTGAGTATTAAAGTATTTTGCTAATCACAATGTGAGATATGTATCTAGGAATTAATTTGTATGCCTTCCCTTTTGCAAATGATGTGTTATTTGCCTTTCATTCACTTTTTTTTTTTTTTTGGCTTTGACTGGTTCCATTAGATTTTATTTACATTTATCTTAACAGACTTCTGCAGTTAATCAAATAAATTCACCAATAAACCCTGGATGACTGTTAAAACGATTAAATAAGCTTTTTCAGCCACGTTGCAGCTCTCCAGTCATTATACTCTTTGCCTGAATGTATTTATAAATAAATGCCTGCATCACAGCTAGCCAATTGTCAGTGGGTATTCAGGGAGAAAATGATTAAAGGAGAACTGTTTCATGTCATGTGTTTTTACTGGAAATTGTTTAGCATGGCTTCTGTTTGGTAGCTCCTTTTTGAATCCAGAACTATAGTGTTAAGACTAAAGGAATCATTAAAAATTCACATAGATACAACTCATATCACCAACCTTCTACAGTATATAATTCTTCATTTTTCTCTTTGTTTATAACGGATTGATAATAGGGACATTATCACCCTTTTTACTTTTGGGAAAATAGATCCAATGGGGCTACTTAAATTGTCTAAAGTACTTTAAGAGTAAATTATTCTGACTCAAGTTTCAGTGTTCTTTCACTTTACTATAAGCTCCCAAACTATTTTGATGATAATACATTTAGGTGTTCAAAGTCCTCTTAAGCCTCCCATTTACACTTTCCATATTGGTGGGGGAAAGAGGAACATTTGTGATAAAAACAAAATTTCAGTGTCTAAACAAAATTTTTTCAGGGTAGTTTAAAAACAGAATTTATTAAAAAGCAAGAAAAGCAACTGTAAAATATATCCAACCCGACTAACACAGATAAGGTGCTCTGCTTTCTTAGAAACTGCAAAATTTCCAATGATGTATGTGAGTACTGCTCAATAGCAGCTCAGTGATACTGCTAAATATTGTCTGGGATCCAGACTTCAGAGCAGGAAAAAAAAAAAAAAACAACAACACTGTAAGTACCCGGGATGCATCGATTTTTGTTTATAAATATTACATTTAGTTAAGCACAATAACTTACTTAAAAAGTGATCCTCAGTTATACATAGATATATACTTGTTTGGAATTGACTACCACTGAGTCATAATAACAGAAGAAGAAACTTGCATTTTGGACCATTTCCATCCATCGAGGTTAGTTCTTTCTTCCCAACAGGAAGTCACAGCTGATACCATGAAAGATCACTACAAGATGGTTTTCACACAATTTTAAAACTATGAATTTCCTTTGAAGGAAGGTATCTAACCAAACTTATGCCACTTGGCCTAATGCCAATTTATATATTGGGATTTAATGAAGGATTTAAAAAAAATAAAATGATTTAAAAAGAGCATTGAATCTAGTACCTCTAATATATTTTAACATCATGAGACATGTAGAAAATCATTATCTTTAATCAGCATACATTATCTGGAAGTGATGTTGGGGTCTTCGTGAAGCTTGATGACAAACACTATGATATTTTCTGTATTTTATTGAATAGTAATAAAAACATGGAGGCGCAATGTCTAAATTAATGTTTTCAAAAGTTGCAATGAGTACCTGAAACTTAACAAGTGAATTTAACTTTTTTGTATCAGTTTTAATGCTTGAAATGGCCACATGCAATAATTTCAACTGATCGGCTTTTTGTGTCTGTGAAACTGACTTAAACTGACAAATGCAATCATAGCCCATGAATATGCCATGGCACGTTGGTTGTACCATGGTACACTACTTCATGTTTCCTGGCTTCTGATTGGTTTACTTTTAGAGCATTGTCTACCCTGTAATACTTTGCCCTTGAATAAAGATAATAGGGAGAGTAGACCATAGAGAGTCTTAAAGGGAACTTGCAGGTGTGTTACAACCCTCAGTGCAGTTTTTCGGTCCTGTGTATGTTTGGGGTTTTGTTTTGTTTTGTTTTGTTTTTTTCCCTATTTGCACCATATTTTTCCTCGGTTCTGGCATTTCAAAAGTATTTACAAACATTTGTTGAACACTTAGTTTGTGCTACAAATTCGTCTCAGTGTTTCGTGTATAAAGTAATTATCATAAACCTATGTAAGGTACATAGTATTATTATTCCATTGACACTGAAAGGAAACTAAATAGTGGGTCCAAGATTGCAAACTCAGGCAGAGTGGCTCAGCATGTACTCTCAACCACAGTCTCTCAGACTGCTGCTCTCCTGCTTGAAGCTTTCCAAGGGACGAGAAACTAGTTCACTTGGAGTGCTACCCCTTCTTTTTTTTTTTTACCCACTTCTTATGTTTAAACCTACTTTTCCTCATGTTGAGCTGCTACCTGGTTCCTAATAATCACCAAAATGTGGTTCTCCCTATTACACAATGCAAAATGATGCCTCACTAAGATTGCTGAATTTAGTGCTGCCCTTGGGATATTTGGAGATAACTCTTCAAATGCCAGTTTTCTCTTATCCAGCGTTAGTATGCCCCCTTGTTATTTCTCTTGGAATGTCATTGAGGCCCTTCACCTCTCCAGCAGTTCTCCAGGCAGAAATAGTCCTCTTAAGGTATGATACCAAGACTTTAGGCTAGAGTTTCTGGGATGCTTTTACTATTGTAGAACAAAGACATACATGAGTTCTACCATTCATAAACCTAAACTTCCACTGGTGAAAAATCAGATTAGTGTTTTGGCAGCCTTGTTACAGGGTGACACAAATTTTATATGGATAGGAAGGAAGGACCACAATACTTACTTAGGGTCTTGTGATGTGCAGGGGTTTTATGTTATCACTCCACATTAAGGGAGTCAGTAATGGAATGTCAGGATTGCGTAGTTACTCCTTGTGAATTCTGTCCTTTAGCCCTGCTCCCTTACAAATGAACCTACCCTTTCAAGTATTCCCTTGCAAACAGCAGTGACATATGGCATCAACTGTTCAAGTGAGAGAAATAGTGTGGTCACAGTGGGAGGCGATCAGCCAAAACAAATTGGAGGAGAGATGAGAGATTGTGAGACTGAAGGCTCTTGTTTGAACTTGGAGTTGAATGAGACCTGCCTGGGACAAAACTAGCACATGAGACAAATTAAGGAAATAAAATATTTGGAAATGTACTCTTGGAATAATAGGAGACTTCGAGGTCTGGATTTTACCCAGGGCCTGGAATTGGTGGTTCTTTGGTCTAAATGAAACATTCAGTCATTAAAAACTGAACAAATATAGTTAAGTCATGTTTAGAAGGAGAGTTTGACTCACTCTTCAACTCCTAATTCTCTGAAAACAGTATACAATTTTCTAACAATGTGATTTTAATGGTATTGAAGTGAGATTTTATTTTCCAAGTTTTAAGCCATTCTTGACAATTAAACTGAGGGTAGCCATAAACAATCTATGAAGAAAATGCCCATGTTGGGTCAGAAAATCTTAAATTGTGCCCTTGCACTGACATTAGATATTTTATCTCTCTGTTTTAATTTCTTACTGTGTAAATTGGAATTAATCTACTTATTTCACAGAATTAAATGTGATGTTCAATGGGAAAATCTTTTGTGAAGCACAACCTACTATTTAAATGTCATTTATTATCATCAATATTTATAACACTATCCATATTTCTTAAATATTCTTTCTGATGTATGAAGTTCTTCAATTTTGTAAAGCAGCCGTTAAATTGGGAATCTCTTAAAAACACTCATTATTCTTATGCTAAAGATTGGTGGCCAACCACCAAGTCCTTGCTTCTCTTCTTCCACAGCAATAGAATCCGTAGTTGGTAAAGCTCCCAGACTTCCTCAGGGTTAGATGTGGCCAGATGTCTTAGTTTATGTGAGTGAAAGTGACATGTGCCACCTCAGGACAATTTCTTAATACTAGGCAGTGCTTCCTGAGTTTTTCTTTTTTACTGCCAGCAAGTCCTAACCTGAACATACTGACATATCACACATGAAATAGATACCTTAGAGGATGGTGGGAAAAATATACACATCAAACCTGGCTTTCTGGGTCACCCTTTGGACCATACCTGCCTGATACCCTGGAAGTCCCACCTTTAACTATTTTGGTTAGAGAAATAAACTATAGTTTTTAAGCTACTGAATTTTTGATGTCTGTTTGATACAAGAGTTTACTGCCAGTGAAAGAACTATTAAAAATTATACCCATGGTGTTTTGAGATATTTTCATGTTTTCTCTATGATCCCAAGGCTGCCAAATGCTAGGGGGGAAATGAGGAAATGTTCTAAATAATAAAGACTCTCAAATGGGCAGCATGGAATGAATAGCATTGATAACCTACCACTGAATAAATGATAAGAAGTTTGATTTTTTTAATATTGGGATACTTTTATACTTGTAAAATAATTGCAGACGCAGTGCATAGGGTTCCATTTACTTTCACCCAGCTTCCTCTTATATTAACATTTTATGTAACTACAAAACATCAAAAACTAAGACATGAACATCGGTACAATATTATCAACCAAAGTGCAAGTCTGATTCACATTTTACCAGTTCTTTCATCACTGTTCTTTCTCTGTTCCACATCTAATCCAGGATTCCATGTTGCACTGACATGCCAATGTAGTCTCCTCTCATCTGTGAGTCCTCTGTCTTTTCCTGTCTTTTATGACCTTGACACATTTGAGGTGTGCTGTTCAACTATTTTGTACAAGGTCCTTCAACTTGGGTTTGTCCACTGTTTTCTCATGATTAGATTGAAGTCATAAATTAATGAAAAGAATATCACAGAAGTGATGTGTCCTTCTCAGTACATAGTATCAGGGGGTCCATGGAGTCAATATATATGACTGGTAATGTTAACCATAATTCCTTGACTGTGGTAGTGTCTGCTAAAGTTTTTCATTCTAAATTTACTTTTTTTTCCCTATTGTAATTACTAAATTCTGTGGAGGCATAATATCCAAATATCCTCTTTCAGCTAAAACTTTCACCCACCCATTTTAGTATCCATCTGTGGATTTTGTCTGTGGCAAGTTTTACATTTAGTTTTACATTTAGCATTCTAATGGTAGTTTTCTATTTTCTCTTAGTACTTTCAAATTGGTTCATTAACATTCTCTATTTATTTTAGGCAGATATCTAGGAGTGGGATTGCTTGGCCGTAGAGGTATATGCTGAATTTCAAAGAAACTGTCAAACTCTTTTTCTGTTTGGAAATGGCTGAGGCATTTTGTGATCTTGACAGCAGTGTCTGAGAGTTTAGCAGCATGCTGACCAATTTTTGGTATTGCTAATTGTTTGAATGTTAGACATTCTCATAGATGTGTAATGGTGTCTTTCTGTGGCTTTAATTTGTGTGTCCCTGATGACTAATGATCTTGAACATTTTTTTTCCTTTTATTAGAGAGAGAGGTGGGGTGCTGGGGTGCGGCAGAGAGAGGGAGAGCGCTCTGTAAGGGGCTGGAACTTGTGAATCCTGGGATCATGACCTGAGCTGAAATTAAGAGTCTGAGGCCTAACTGACTGAGCCATCCAGGTGCTCTGAACATCTTTTCATATGCTTATTCCTATTCTAGCTTCAAAATCTGTTCCTTAAAAATAAGTTAGTAAAGGGGCGCCTGGGTGGCTCAGTCAGCTAAGCAACTGACTCTTGATTTTAGCTCAGGTTCGTGAGTTTGAGCCTTGCTTTGGGCTCTGAGTTGATATTGTGGAGCCTGCTTGGAATTCTCTCACTCCTCTTTTTCTGTCTCTCCCCCCACTCACACACTTTATCTCTCTCTTAAAATAAATAAATAAATTTTTAAAAATTAAACTTAAAAAAATGAGTTAGAGACTTAAAAAAAATTCATACCCTGCAGAAACTGAACTAATGGAGAATTCACAAAGACATTGTTAAACTAAACTTGAAATAAGTGTTACTTATTTCAAGAGAAAGAAATGTCAAAATCAGAACTAAGGAAGATGGTAGGACCCTTCAGTTTTTACATTCCTCAGTGACCTGAGAGAGTTCCTAACAAATCCCATCTAGGCTTGCTTACTATTAGTACAAGAACAGTGTATGAATATAAGTATATAAGTAAACTTAGTGTGTGTTGTGGACACAATGGTCATATAATGATAGAATATGGAATCTGAAAGAGATCTAGATACTTGGACCATCTTTTTCTATTTAACCAGATGCTAGTGATAATCTGGACCATAATAAAACGTCTCTTGCCTAGTTCTTAGTGTTGTGTGTTTTTTGTTTCCCTCCTAATTTTTACATAGCTTTTATATCCATATTTGGTGTTTCCCTCATACCTATCTAGGCAATTCTTTTTTTTTTTTAATGTTTATTTAGTTTTGAGAGACAGAGACAGAGAGCGAGGGGCAGAAAGAATGGGAGACAGAGAATCCCAAGCAGGTTCCACACCGCCAGCTCTGAGCTGGATGTGAGGTTCAAACTAAAGAACTGTGAGATCATGACCTGAGCCAAAACCAAGAGTCAAGATGCTAAGCCAACTGGCTGTCCCTTTCTAGGCAATTCTTAAGCCTTATCACCTGGAAGAGTAACTGATCCTGAAATGTCCTTGGGGCCTTTATTAACTAGGGGGAGGATACAATAATCCAGGAGAGAGCACAGGGTCCTTTGACTTACTCAGAGAGTGCCAGTCAGCATCTGAGACCATAAACAGCTTTCATTCATTCATCTAGTAAATATCTACCAAGCATCTGTGTCAGGCCCTAAACTAGGCACTCAGATGACCATAGTAAATAAAATAAAGGTATTTTCCTGCTCCTAGTGACCTTTACATTTAATTTATTAATGTGTGTGTGTGTGTGTGTGTGTATGGAGATATATATATATATATATATATATATATATATATATATATATATAGAGAGAGAGAGAGAGAGAGAGAGAGAGAGAGAGAGAAAGAAAGATATTTCTTTTTAAGAATGTGTTAGTGTTTCTCAGCCCAGGTACATACCCGTGGCAAAGGTGCATGTTGGATGACACAACTATGACAGGTTTCTTTAAGGAAAAAGAGGTAATAATCATTTTAGATGCTTACTTCCTGAGTGAACAGATGTGCATATTTTCAGCAAATTGTTGAGATACTTCCTGTTGTAAAGCAGTTCTTAAAGACTTGGAAGAGTTATTTGCTTACATCAGATTTTAGGAAGTAATTCATAGAAGAACAATTCAAATACAAGGCTTAATATTGTTCCTCAAGCTACACCCTTTCTCCCTTCTTGCAGAAAAACACTGCCCAGACTTCCTATTAAATACAATCTTTTCCTAAAAGAAGGTGAGTGGTATCAATTTTGAAACAATGGAATGCCATCTGGGATGGTCGTTTATAGAAGAGAAGCTAAAAATGAAAATTATCATTAGGGAAACTGAACATACAGAAAATGAAGAGTATTTCATTAGATTCTAACAAACTACTTATAATCTTATTCAAAACATAAAATCTTATTCAAAACTTTTGAAATGAAAATCCAAGCAAAACAGAGTAATACACAGATAAATATTCTCTAAAGTATATATGCATATATACCTATACGTGTATATATGTATATTATACATATTTATCACACATATCATTATATAACATATAAATGAAGTATATGTATTTTTATATACACATACCATATATATATTTATATCATATATATAAACAGGATATATTTATGGAATGTTTCTGAATCTTCAAACATGATTTTGTATAAGGGACATAGAAATTTACAAATAAAGAAGAAAATAATTTTAAACACTTTAAAATAATTCAACATTAATTTTGAAAAGGTTATTCAACTGCTATCTTTTTGTGAACTTTTAATAAAATATAGTTTTCAACTTGCTGAAATTTCTGGTCACTCTTGTGAATGCTTATGACTTACATTTTTTATATTTCCTTCAAAGTTCTATGCTTAAATCATAAAAATATTTTTAAATTACTCATGGAAAATAATTTACTGGAAATATGTTAGCTGAAAGACATGGAAGTCTGGATGAATCTCACATACACTACAAAGAACTGTGTGGCCATGTGTATTCAAACTCTGGCAGTCATCTTTGTATGCACTGAAATATGAATATTCATCCTTTGTGTTTCACTGTGATGTGTGTGACAGTATTATATGCCACCTTGACCTCTGACCATCACCAGAGATTAGAAGGATGTTATGTTGAGTGGCAATAGATTGAATTTCATAGCACACCTTCTTGTGACAAGAAACCATGACCCCCCTGAGATGTAATGAATTAGAGAGTTTTGTGTTTGGAAGTGTCAGGAAATAGGGAGAACTACCTCAGGACCTGCAAGTCAAAGTTTGAGGGAAAATATGTCTAAAAAATAAGAAGAGTAGAAGTATGGGCAAAATAAATATGGAAACAGAAATCATGTGAATAACACCCATTTTAGAAGTTGCTTCCCACATACACTCTGATGTAGCCACTTTTTAATCTCTATGGAAACTTCAAATAAAATGATTCAGTGAAAAGTTGGAGATTTTAGGCAAAGTTAAAAGTATAGGTACAACTGAGATTCCATGAAAACATGTTGCTAAGAAATTTACTGCTATTAACCACTTTCTGCTGTATTCTGGGGGAATGCTTTCCATTCTATATTAGTTATTTACATACCTTTTCTAAAATATTCTTTTTTTCTAGTTTTATAATCACTCTAATTACTGGCTTGTACTTTTAATATTCTTACAAAAATCCAATAAATAATCATTGAGTTCCAAGAATATTTCTTTAAGAAAAGTAAATATAATGCTGAGCTCTCTAAGGTATAAGAAATTTTTTTACATCATCATAAAAATTATCACTTAGAAATGATTTTATGGGTCTTCTATGTATTAATTTATCAGATTTTGGTATATCCCCCAAATATTCATGTTGCATCTGTTACAGGATCATTATATTTGGTTGCTGGAAGGACATACTTTCCATTATCAAAGTTGACTAAATGCAGTCTCTAAAAAAGTACAGAAAGCTTTCTCTTGCCTAATTATTTTCTTCTGTATTACATAAGTGACTTGTTCTTGTGGATAATTCACATTTTTTGTTCAAATTTTACTTGTTTAGCAGGATAGAGATTAACCTTTATATTTGGTTAATATTCATTCCATATTTTATTTCATAATGTTTATTAATAATGCTTAATTTTTGCTTAGACACTTGCTACAGAGAAGAGTGGATGTGCCACATTTGTCAATTTTTGTAAGTTTATAAATGTTTAAATTTTACTTTAAGCAGAAATTACAGAAAGATCAAGGTAATCTGAATTATGTTGTCCTCACTTCTCTGCTTCCTTGACTATGGGGGAGAAAAATTCTCCATTTGATGGACATGGGTATGACCAGGCAACATCAGCCATGGAAACATCAACTGCCATGGGAACAGATGTGGAGAAAATCTGTAATTTAAGATATTAAGTAAACTTGAAGAAGATAAGTCAAGTCATACATGTTTTCCCTAAAATATCAGTTTTTTAAACTATTCTTTGTCAGCTGTGATTCTTTGAGCTATCACTAAGTCACCTTGATTTATTTTATGTACATAATACCTTTGGAGGTAGTAAGAGTCATGCCTTGTTTCTTCTCCCTTTCCATCAATTTCCTTATTAATTGTTTTCTCTTTTCTGGCACCAATTTTTGCAACTGCTAATCTCATTTAAACTTTTCTTTTTTAAGTGCTTCTAAGGCTCTAAAAAGAAGCTCGCAGATGCTAGAACGAAGTTCAGGAAAGGACTAGAATGCAGCAACTAGATTTGCCTGTTCAAGGTAGGCCAAAGGCATCTAGGCCAAGTCCCAGTTTGATTGCAGGGGATACAAAATGAAAAGGGCTCTCTGGCTTTGAGAATTTTACACACACTCAGAAAAAAATAATAAATTATATTTCCATATTACCTTAATAATTCCAAAAATTAGTAATTTTCAACTTTTTTGGAAGTGGGACGTAGAATAGATGATGTTAAAATGCATCACACTGCTATGGGAATATACAGAGTCACAAGTATTTCTATTCCACTAGTTGCTAGTTGTAATTCCAAGGCGTTGGTTGTTACCAGAGAGGCTCTAACAGATTGGTGACTAGATACTGTGGAGGTCAACAATTCTTGCTGATACATTTCAAGTATTAGGACTAGACTCTGGTCTGTGAAGAAACACGGTTAATGTAAATAGGACCAAACATTTTGGTGGAACTGAAGTATCAGGCCAGTATTGAGAAAGGAGGAGGACTGAAACACAGCCAAATAAACCATGCACCCACCTACCAAAAAGTGCTATAGAGGTCAAGGACTTGGTCTTAAACCTAAGACAGGAATTTTGAATTTAGAACTATAATTTATGGTCAGAAAGGATCTAGTAAACTCCAGTGATGTGAAAACAAGTCATGGTTTAGATTTCCTCTTAACTAAAGGCTGGACTTGCTGAGGACTTCAGGGACAATCAACACTGTGTATGTATGTGTGTGTGTGTGTGTGTGTGTGTGTGTGTGTATATATATACATATATATATATATACATATATATATACATATATATATATACATATATATATATATATGTATATATATATATATATCAGTATATATACTGTATTCTTAAATGCCATCCAGGAAATGCTCAGATCATCCAAAAAAAATTCCAGGATAGCCCTGTAAAGGAGTGATTAATATTATTCTCTCCTAAATCATGGGTAATTTAACGTAGAGAAGAAAAAAATGCATTATTTGTCATGCTTTATCCTGTGTTTGAGCAACACTGAGCAACTACATCAACCCCCTCTCAAATTAATTGATTTCTTGTTTACTGATATATTGATGGAGAAATTAAAAGAAGTATTATTTACATGTTATTAAGCTAACAAATATGGCCAAATTAATTAATTGTGGGTAACACTTGAGAAATTCTCTCCATCCCATTCCTGCTATAGAACTATAAGGTATGGGGCACCTGGTGGTTTAGTGAGTTAAACATCCTACTGTTGATTTCAGCTCAAGTTATGATGTTACAGTTCATGAGTTCAAGCCCCACATTGGACTCCAAGCTGGGAGTTGGGAGCCTGCTTGGAATTCTCTCTCTCTCTCTCTCTCTCTCTCTCTCTCTCTCTCCCTCCCCCTCTACCCCTCCCCTACCCCTCTCTCTCTCAAATAAATAAACTTCACAAAAAGAACTATAAGCTATGAGCAATAAGGAAAGGAAGGATATTTTCAACTTGACACCTACAGGGAAGCCAGCATATCATGAAACTGAATCATGGCGCAAGGAGACAATCTGCACATCGCTTTTCTCTACTTAACTTCAAATGTTTGTCACAAAACAACGCCCAACCAGCACCATATAACTCCCTGTTAACTGTCAGTAAGATAAGGCTAAAAGGTTTCTACCTCTGATTTCTCCCCCAGAAAGAGTACCATTCTAATTTCATGACTCCTGGTTTACATTCAGTATATAAGCATTTGAATATCGTTCTTGTTTTATGTGTATATTTGAATAACTCTTTATATTGACATACTTTCAAGAAAAATCTTCTTTAGAAATCTGAACAAGATGTTCAAAAATGCAAAACTGGTTTTTAGTAAACCAAGTTAAACTTAAAAGTGATGCTGTGTGGAAAAGAGCAACAAAATGTTTCCTAGCGGTTATGTACGATTGTTTTATTAGGTTTGATAAGACTAAACAGTCCAAAGATTTGACAGTCCTGACACCTGGCATATGAAAGATGGAATTCCTGAATGGAAATTATTCTTATTGAACTTCTCTGAAGAGTTTGGCTGGAAAGAAGTATCTTTTCCAACGCCAGTACATTCTCGGCGCTCCTTCAACTGGCTGAAAAATGAGGTACTGAATTCTTTGCTTAATAGGAAATCTACTGTTGTTTTAATACATTTTTTTGGAAGCCTTTTTTTTTAAATTTCTGTCATCACATTTCCTTTGTGGAAATAAATATGACACCATATGGGAAAAAATGTTATAGCTCCATATGTATAGAATAATATTCTGAATTTAAAGATGAACTAGCTCTAACCTCCATTTAATGATCAGAAAAATGTTGAAAATAAATACCCATACAGTTTATATGCTTCATGATTGCTATGCAAAACACCAAGGTAATATGGCTACTCTGTACTTGGCTGTGTTTAGGTAAAATCAGAACTGTTTATAACATGAATAATAAGGTATTTTTATGCGGCTACATTATTTATCTTACTGGTTCTACTGTGTGATGCACAACAGACTCGTACAGACTTGTACTGTAGTTCAGATAGTCATATACAATATAGCTCAAAGAAGTGATTCCTATTCTTTCACCTATGACTTAAAAAAATGTAAGACAGAAAACCAAATAAAAAGAGGTTCATAAATCACAACAGTATAGATGTTGAAAAGGAAAAGTGGGTGTTTTTTGTTTTGGGCCTGTCAGTTTATCACATGAATTTTTAAGTTATGAAACATATAAAGAATAGCTTCATAATTGAAAACAAAAAAGGAGAATATGGATTAATTGAACAAAAAAAATAAAGGATTCTGCAGAATTTAGAGCTCATTAGAGGAAGGTATCCATTTTGGAAAGTATAAGACACAAAAGTATTTTGTGATTCTGGAATACTTTCTCTTTTCAGCCCAAGGCTCAATCATAGGAGGCACTATAGAACCAATACTTGGGGTAGAGAGCTAACAGGTATATTGAAACATCTGCCTCTTTAACCCATGAAGTATGTTCCATGAGTCCAATATGGTAGTAGGTGATGGACCAGAATTCATGAGTCCCCAAAACAATGAGCTGAGGGAAATTCTAACCTAGAGGTGACTAACATGTCATATCAAAACAACTCTACTGGCAGAGAATGCTCTTCCTCCTGAGATACCCATTTTATCTTTGATCCAAACATGATCTTCCTTTATGTTTTGCTCATTTTTCTCTGATCATAGAGAAGCATTTATCTCCTATTTGTCTCATGTCTCCTGTTTCATATGGTAGTTTCAAATAGGTGAAGATAGTCAAGTTCCTCAGCCTATGTGTCCAATGGAACCCTGTATTCTCCAGAGAAAACATTGTCAGCTCTTGACGTCATTTTTTAAATGTGAATTCTTGTCATATTTGTTCCCCATCTTATTCCACATCTTTAAATGAGTTCAAAAGTTGTTCACACCAATACATTTTAAAATGTGTCAATCAAGATACTCCAAATGCACTCCAATTTTTATAGAGGATCAGAACACTATCACTATCTCACTTACATTAGCTGTTATTGGAAACTAACATTTGTCCTCAAAATTTACAGTGAAACACTTTCCTCCCATATTGCCAGTCTCATCAACAGAATTACCTTCTTGCCATTAATGAACTCTCTCTGTATATATATATATAGGGGCAAATTCTATGACAACCTAAACCAATAAAACACGAGAAAAATAATTTTGAATTGGACTAGATGAATGTTCCTCATGTTTGAGGGAGGTTAGTGCCATGATTAGTTATCCATTTGGCAGTTGAAATATTTCTTTCCTTTTCCTTGCCATGATTTATGTATAAGACAGCAAAAATAATACTCTCATCTATGATAGAGTTCTTTCTCCACATGAGCTTTTCTGCTTGCCAGCTTTCAACTTTACATTTTATCTGAAGTCTCAAGTAACTGACAGCATAGTCGTTTTTTATATGCTTTCCCATTCCAATACTTGTTTCAATTCCACACTTCTGTTAAGAGGCAGGTATCACGCTTCAGTTCTGAGCCCCCAGGCAAGTGTTTCAGAATTGTCCTTACCTTCCTCTTTTGTGAATTGAAAAATAAATGGCTCACCAGTGGTAAAGAGGTTCTTCTTTTGTGATTCTTCATTGCATTATTTATACTTTGGCACATAAATAAGGCTCAGATATAATCACTTGATATCAGATATTAGAGAAAGAAGAGGAAAAGAAAGGGGAAAAACCCCAAAAACTTAAGGATGACGATGTCAGAGTATCTCTGGGAATAGCCACAGATTGGTAATTGTGATTATTGGTTTTGTTATATTCATCCTCAATAAGTTTTTAAATTTCCTTTTGAATGAACACAGTATGTCCAAGGAATGTCACTGTAGTGCCAAAGATTTACCATTCTTTGAAGATGCTGTCAGAGCTTTCAGATACGTTGAATATTAGGATAAGGATGTTTTTAAACTCTCAGTCTCCTGGCTCCTTTTGTAGGCTCCAGACTACAGCTGATCTAGGCTAGAGATTTATGTTTAAGCAAGTGAAGAGTTCTAATTAAAATCTTGCTCTGGACATGTTAATAACTGAAATAAGACAGTGTTTGTGATAAAATGATCAATTACATACAGATGAGCAGAAAATCAAGGGGCCTGTTGAAGTTTTGTCCAAAAATGGGGAAGAGGTGTTCTATTGAATAACATTTAAAGGGGCTGTAGGAAACAAAAGTAAAGTTGCATTTTGCTGAGTTACTAATTCATGATTCTTGCTACTTTGGAGGGTTGGCAAGACCTCAAAAGGTAATAGTTTTAAGACACTCCGAAGAAGACCAGATTGTGGGCAAATTTGGGCAAAATGCCCTCTAGCAAGTCTGGTGAGGTCTTACCCTCAGGAGACCGTTCCCACATGATCAATGTGTATTGACCAATGGAAAACAAAATCCAAAAACTCAGGAGGCCCTCTTCAAATGTTCTTGATTATAAACAGTCCTTGGGACTTGGGAAGCTATAATATGAGAGATCAAATTACTCACCAGAGGCTCCAAGTCAGATGTATTTTGATTTAGAAATATGTTTTGATACCTAAAGTTTATGATTTTATTAAAAAGAAATTATACTTGCTTCATTCTAAAAGGTTTGTGGAGGGATTCCGGGGTGTCTCAGTCTGTTAAGTCTCCAACTCTTGATTTCAGCCCAGGTCATGATTTCACAGTTCGTGAGTTCGAGCCCTGCATCAGGTTCTGTGCTGACCGTGTAGAGCCGTGCAGAGCCTGCTCTGTACCTCTGGCTCTGTTCCTCCCCCACTTATGTGTGTGTTCTCTCTCTCTCTCTCTCTCTCTCTCTCTCTCTCTCCAAATAAATAAACTCTAAAAAAAAACTTGTGGAATAGAAGGAAATGCATGGCAGTAGTTGAGTCAGGACACACTGGGTCAAAAGGTCTTTGGATGGGCATGTGTCAGCTGTGGGGAAGTTCTGTCGGTGATGTCTAAAGACAAGTCATAAACAGCCTGGGCTTTCTGTGCATTGCTCTATCTCCATGGCTGCTAGGATGCATGGCCCTGTCTACTGTGTAGTTATACACAGCACAAATGCTGCACGGGCATTTTAGATTTCTGATCTTGATTCACTTTCCTCTCTGGCCAATTCTCTGTGAGTGGTTATTTTTTTATCCTTAATAGTCAGAGTTTTGTGCCTCTAGAAATATACTACAATTTTATGGCTCTTTCCGATGAGTGAATTTTTCAGCAACCATATGGTGTGGCTGGCTCTGACTCTGTCCAACTCTAATGACCTTCAGAATCTGTGCAGCAGCTTGTTCATTCCGATCTTTCTTAAGCCTTGCTGTATGGATTGCAGTCTTTGATAAGTCAAGTTGTTGAGTTATCATTCTCTTCCAGAAGGTTTAAATAAGAGAGTTTGAAAGTCATCCTTGGGTTGAGTTTTATTTTTGCACAGTTTGCTCTCTCCTTTGCCATAGGCATAATAAATCTAAGGCATGCCTTGTCATTTTCTTTTTGAATATTTTAGAAAATACTTATTTCTCAAGCCCTTTCATGAGAAGTGCCTAAGATAGTATTACTGTCCCTTCTCACTTGTATGTATTAGAATATTTTCTACCATCATCTCGGTTTATACTTATTGAACCTCATTGAAATGCACTTTTTTCCTTTTTTTCTTTATTTTTAACATAATTTATTGTCAAATTGGCTTACCTGCAACACCCAGTGTTCATCCCAGCATGTGCCCTCCTCAATGTCCATCACCCACTTTCCTCTCTCCCTCATACCCCCATCACTACTTGCTTACTCTTGCAATTATTTCAGAGTTTAAAACAGTAAAATATTAGGTAGTGTCATCAGTTTCTTTTCTAAAGTAAAACTCTTATTTTTATCCACATAATCACTTTAATTAATATTTACTGTATGATTAGCATAGCATATAGTATGAAGAAATTTGATGTGTAGAATGAAACACTACTGTTAGTAATAATAATATTAAATATATTTTAAAAAGGTAAAATTTGTTGAGTGGGTCCTACTTGCAAGGCACCATGGAAGAATTTTACATGTCAGATATCAATTAATTCTCATATATATATGAATGGATTATAGAAAAATGAGATGTGGGAAAATTTGTTCTCTTCACACGGGGCAATAATAAATGTCATGTGGACAATACACAACAAATTCAAAGTTAGGCAGCTTGATTTCTTGAAATTATCCTGACTTTCTGGACAAGATAGAGAAAGATGATTAAAATAAAATATTTCTGGGATACTTGGCTGGCTTAGTTGGTACAGCATATGACTCTTGATCTTGGGGTTGTAAGTTCAAGCCTCATGTTGGGTTTAGAGATTACTTAAAAACAAAATCTTTAAAAAAAAGAATAAAATAAATATTTTTGGTGAGAATAGAGTTTAGCTCATGAAAGGCCTAGTGAGTCTGTCAAATAAAACGGGACTTTATCTTAGGGTAATGTAGATCAGAAAAGGCAGTTAAGTAAGAGGTGACATAATTGGCTGCAGTTTGAGAAAGCTCTATCTGGTAATTGGTGAACTGGAGGCAGGAAAGGTGAGAAATAGTTAAACCTCATTCCCAAGTTTCTGACTTGTGTTGCTTGAGTGAATGGGATATTTATATGACAGTGCAGGAGGAGTGAGGAAGATAATGTACTCAGGTTTGAAAAAGTGGAGTGGCACTGAGGGGAATAGAGGATAGAGTAGAGTTTGACCCTCAGATAGAGATTTGTGCTAGTTCTGGATGGAGTAGAACTGAATGGGGTTCTCCTTTGAGCATTATAAAGCACTGAGATGAGAGAGGCAGGGACTCAGGAGAATTCCAACACAGGCATCCCAGAAGACAGGGAGTTGATAGAGTTGCCTGACAACCATTTTGAACAGTGATGGGAGGAATACCAAAACAAGCAGGTGTTGTGAAAGCCAAGAAAGGCATTTCAGGAGACAGGACGACTGTCGTACATTTTTGAAAAATGCTTTGTAATCTGATGATTGAAAAGATTCTGTTGGTTTTATTACCAATGAGATTGTTGGCAGTGTTGGCATGAGTAACTTCAGTAGAATGATGGATTCCACAAAGCAAGCTGAGTTTGACTGGGGAAACAACTGGGAGGTGAGGAAGCAGAAATAGTAATGTAACAAGTCTTTAAGAAGGTTGTCTGTGAAGCGCAGGAGCAAGGATACGTGCTGGCCTAAAGAGACATGTAAAAATAGTCCCAATGAACTTAGACAAAACGTACTCATAGTTGATTTGGTACCAAGAGAGAAGGCATAGAAAGAGACATAGGTGTATATATTTTGCAAATGCATGTAGTGCGAAGAAGCTTAACTCCTCTGTAATGATACAGCAGATTAGAGAGGGGGGAGGTACTTAAGGAGTTTAGAGAAGTCTCAATTAGCTGTTTGGGGAAAAAGGAAAGCAGTGGATTAGGGTGATGTGAAAGGTAAGGTATGTTGAGGAACAAGTTGGGGCTATAGATCGTGGCAGGGATCTACAAGTTGCTGCCGTTTTCTCCAGAAGAATTTCGCATCCTGGAGAAGGCAAACAACTGCATTTTTTCATGCTTGAGGTTTTTCTATATGGGTGACTGCAGAACTCATATGAGTGGAGAGTGTATTACTAAGAAAGGAGTTGAAAAAACAGATCTTGTTATCTGGTTTGAGTAGCAATAAAAAGCAAGAACTATTTAATAAGCATGAGTTATGTGCCACATGTAAAGGGATAAAGCAATCAGTAAAACAGCTATGGGTCCTGTTCTCAGTCATGTTAGTAGTCATACAAATGTATAATTACCAGTGATATTAATTGCTCTGAAAGAAAATTAAAATATGTGGTGAGAGGCTAAAGGACACATGGTCAAATATTTTAGATCAGATATACTGGAAACACATTCTGAGAATGGGAGCATCACAAAGGAGTCTTACTGCTGAATGTTCTCAGGAGATTTGAGGAGACCTAGGGAAGCAGTACGGGGTTCTGAGAATAGCATGGGAAGCGAGGATCCTTCTCAGTAATACTGAGAAGGTGGGGCGCCATGTGGTTGCACCTGACGTCTTCGCTGATCCTATGGGAAGTCTCGCTGCTGTCATTGCCACTCAAATCTGTCCCAAATTGAGGCCAGGGGACAACGATTTGCATCTTCACATTACACACTCATTGGCTGAAGGTTGTCCCACCGAAAAAGTTTATAATCATGAGCAAATCACTCGCTGCTACAGCTGAGGGAAATTCATAGTGAGGGTCATAGCAGAGAGCTTCTTAGCAGCCCATATTTCCAACAGTTGGGGGTGTTGTGTTAGCCCTAAAGATGGTATTGAAGTGAAGTACCATTTAATTCTTTATAGTCTACTGCTAAGTGATACAGATCCAGTAGCATCTTCTAGGAAGTGTTCTGTATCTGGGAACAGCTCCTCCAGGATCCCTGTTGACTTAGTTTCCTGGGAAACTTCTAAGGAAAGGGTTATCGGATCAATTGTAATCCCTGTTGCTGCATGTGATCTCTTAGCAGTAGCTGATATTCATCACCCTCCTCCATGACATCTCCCAGATTTTGTTTTCTTATTTTTAACTGTTTTGCTTGCTAGGTAGATTTCCTGGTGGAGTGACTGAGATTGTTATCCCCGGAGGATCCCTGGTTACCATGCTATTCTCAGACATTGGCTGCTGTACTTGTTCATTATTTTAAAAACCAGTTATGGAAGCAAGGGAATACCCCATTGCAGCTTCTGAGCACAAAATATATTCATCCTCATTTTGCGGCTTTAAGGTCAGGGTGGGTCTCTTGAAAAGATGCCTGCTGAAATGGTGATTACTTATTTTTCCTGATGTTTTTTTGGCACACGGAACAACTTTGAAAACCAAACTGATTAATATAATTAGGTATATGTAGAAGAGACCCATTCTGCCATTCAGCAGATAAGTAATTTCTGGGTGGTTTTATACATGTCCTATGGTCATGAGCCCATTGCCACAGTTCAGTCGCTATAAAGTTGGTCCTTTTGAGTCATAGTCATGTGGAATTCTGTGTCAATAGATAATACATTTTACTATATGTTTTTAGATATACAGGAAAGGCAAGCGTAGGAAAGACATTTATAATCAGTATATGGATCTGACATGCTGATCTTTCCATGTGGGAGGAGTCCAATGCATAATCAACTTTCTACCAAGTGGTTGAGTGGTCTTCAGGAGGCTGAAATCACATCAGAAGCTCATCATTTGTATCTGTTGTTGGCTAGTTAGACATTCAGCAGGAATAGTGTCCAGAACAGTCTTGGTGAGTGATTGCCCATGAATAACCTCCATCCCTGCCATCATGGAAGCTACATTTATTATCCCTTTGACCCAGCACTGGTTGACCAGTGACAGTGACTGACTGACTTTATATCTTAGTCATTCTCTCTACTTTGTTACTTAAGTTTCTCTCTTAAGTTTATGCTCACTAGTGGCATTAGCATGCAATACAAAATCTTCACACTCTATGCCCTCTCCCAGAAGTCCATCCACGTGTTTCTTCCCTCAGTTTTCATTGTATTATTAAGAAATATACCTCTTGACTGCCTATCTCTTTTATCTACAATAATAATATGTTTTATTAATCCTCTCCACAACTTCGTTGATGGAGTTGTCCTCTTCTACAACGTCATTGTGTTGCTCATTGTGAAAACTGCACCTGTTTTGTTTCTAACAGTTAAGAGCTGCTACCTGCATTCCTATTCTATCATCCCATCATCCCCATCACTTTCATGAGTCCTAGCTTTCCCCCCAACCCCCATCAGCCACCGTCTACAGAGGACATGTTGTACTGAACTTAATGATGACGGTGCTCCTCCCACTAGGCATTCCTTATTCATTTAGTAAATGAAAATTTCCCCAGGCCATCCCATGGAACATATTAAACTGGTAGGTTTTCCAGCCTTAGCTAGTACATGCATTCTAGAATGTTTATATCTCTGAGTCTTTGGAACCCTTCCTCCCTTACCTGTTGCAGCAGTTCTGGCATTTGTACTTCATTAAGGCAGACTATCAATTTTCGTAAGTTTCCAAGAGTCATCTTAGCCATGTATTAGTAATGCCTCCTGGGGTCCTTGCCAGAATTTGAAATATAGTACAGATAAGTATTCCATATCAGTAAACTTTTCCTTATCAGATTTATGTCTGCTTCCCTCAGTGCATCTGAGAATACAGTTCCATGCATTTTTTCCTTGCTCCTGCTGGTATATATCAGCCAGCAGGAACTTCCTCAGTCAAGAGTCCCTCTCTTTCCTTGGCAGACTACTCTCATTCCTCTTCAGGCTATGATAGGATTTGACAGGTTTTTAGTGGTAGGGTTTTAAAATGGTTGCCAGGATGGTAGAAGGGAGTAGATCGTTGAAGAGGTAAGCATTGTCTTGTAAGGCACCTGCCTTACTTGAGGCCTCTGCATAAACTTCTTGCAAGGAGAGCTATTAAGTTCTAATAAAGAGGGTATAGGGTCAATTTTACAGGCCCAACAGGTTCAGGGAGTTTGAGAATTCAAAGTTCTCAACCTAGAAATCCTTGTTCCATATCTTAGGGTCTTTCTCTTTTCCACTTTGGGCTGTGACCTTGGCACAGAAGACCTCGACTACCAATGCAGCCTTGTCAGAAGCTCTGTTATTCTTAAGATAAAGTCATGTATCTGATCCTCTGTTCTGACTTCCCCCTACTGCATGAGATTAGGGTTTCTTTAAATGCAGCCAATGAAGACCTGTAGTTTTGTGTTTTGCATTAAATTGGGAATCAGTGACTGAGCCTGACATTGTCTTTCTTCAGTGAATCAATGGAACTAATCAAGGGCCACCTATTTCCATAGGCATTATAGCTACCAATTTGCTCATTCTGTCCATGTGCTGGAAATATCGTTGCCAATATTGTTCCCTCCTACTGATATCCCATCTTAGTGCATCAACAGTGAATGTTTAAATTAGAGCATGCCAGAGGCTCTCCACACCCCTCCTAACCTCAGTGATGGTGTCTTTATTGTCACTCAGACACTGGGAAATCCAGCTCTAATGTTTCACTTTACACTTGCTTCCTAGTACCATCCTTGATACTATCATAGGCTGGATTCCCTGGAAATAGACTCTGAGAAAAAAATGTATTCTAAAAGTTCATTGGAAAGATTTTAAGGAGATATTCCTGTAAATATGTAGGGAAGACAGTAATGGAAAGAAAGAGATGTTCATCCATCATGAAACAGGCTGAAATCAATAACTGGTGAACATTTGTAAATCAGTTGAAGCAAAGGGACAGACATTTAGACATGGTATAGCCTTCATTGGATGGTCATTTCCAGTGTAATCTGCAATGGTGAGCAGTTGATAGCTGATATCAATTGATAGTCAACAGCAGTTTATCTCACTGCTGAAAAACAGATCTGGATAAAGCATGCAGTATTTATTACGGGAGGATTCAAGGTAGGCTTTGTGCTTTGTGAAGAAATATATAGATTAAGATCATTAACAGGCAATGTAAAGGCAAATGGTGGGAGAAGAGCATTGCAGACAAAAGGAAGACCATGTGTGAAAATTCCAGAGTTAGGAAAGAAGCTGTCCTTCCAAAGGTCTTGAAGACATCAATTGTGAAGAGGAGTAAGCAAGAGAGATTGGCTCAAGACATGTATAGAGAGACAAACAACAGTTAGATCATGTAGGATCCTTTAGAGCATGTTAAAGATTTTGAATCTTAATATGATGGGAGCCATTGAAGAATCAAAAGTCAGAAAGTTTAAGAAGTCGAAGTAACATTATCAGCTCTGACTGGAAAAAAGATCTCTTTGGATGGCAATATGGAGAATTGTTTGGAAAGTCATCAGAATCCAACCAGAAAACCCACATAGTGATTGTGGACATGAAGAACAATGGGAAAATATACAAAAATTTCAAGAGAATCAATATCCATAGGACTAATCCAGTGGATTAGATGTGAATATTGAAGGACAGCGAAGTGTCGAGAAACAGAAACAAAAACAGCATTCTGCCTTGAACACCAGATGTATAGGTAAATAGCATTGTGATCTAGAGACACTGGAGGTTGAAACTGCAAATCTGAATGGACCTCAGTTGAGTCAGCACTTATAAGATGGTTGATGGGGACATCAAGGCAGTTGGATATATGTATGAAACACCAGTGAGAATACTAGGCCAGGAAAATAAATTTAGGAGCTATAGACTATACTTAAACCCAAGGAAAAGAATGAGCTTAAATACGAATGCGGTGTAAAGTGGAAACATAAAAGCTAAGACATGAAAAATATTGTCAAGTTGGATAGAGATCCCAGTTTTTAGAAATTCAAAGGTTCACTCCCTTTCTGTTTTTTAATTTCCCTCATTCTCTTTCCACCCCAACTCCCTGCACCTCTACTTGGTGAGCTCCAGACAGTATCAGTATACAGAATGTGGCTGCAGACTATTGCAAGGATTTCACCGGAAACCCTTGTCATTCAACTTGAGTGGATTCTAGAAGGCCCTGTGCTTAAATCCAAATATTTGCTCTCAATCTGAAGTATTTCAGAAGGTTCCTTTTCTTTCCAAAGTTGTGTATATTACAGTTTTATTTTTTCAGTCATGTTTATGTCAGAGAAAGATGTCATTACTACCATTTTTCTGGTCTTTAACATCACTGTCTTCTTTTTGAACAAGGATGTGCCTCAGGATATATGTGAGCTACTTGAATGTGGTGACTATGTCTTATTCATATTATGGTTCCGATGTTTTTCCTAGAATATGACAAATAAGCAGTGATCAACAAATGCTGATTGAACAAATAAATGAAAGAAACCTGAATAAATGACTAGGAAGGTACTAAGGGAGAGGGAGAAAATTATTAGAGCAGAAAGAAAAGGAAAGGAAAGGAAAAGAAAGGAAAGGAAAGGAAAGGAAAGGAAAGGAAAGAAAAGAAAAAAAAATGAAAAAGAAGTGGGGGAAACAGTGACTACTTACAATCCAAGTCATTAGAAAATCATTGTAGCAAGACACATCTTTCATGTAGCCTGGTCTAATTCCTGGGACAGGCAATAGATTCAGAGATGTTTTTATGTATTCTACATACCTTAAAGTATTAATTAAATGTTTTTAAATAGACATGTTTCATCACACTGTAAAAAGTGCACATGCTAAGTTTCTGGTGGGGATTTTTTTTTTTTCTTAACAGCTGCGTGATATATTTAGAGGCACCATGAAGAATGCCTGAGGTTACAAAAAAAAGGGGGGGGGGCAGAGAAGAAATGAATCACTTGACATAATATGACTAAGAAAAGAAGCAAAAATTTTTCTATTAGTCAAATGTCAAAATATGTAGCAAAAATCAAAGAAGCTTAAAAACAAGCAAATCCAAAACAACATTGCTGCAGGCAGAAAAGAAATATTAACCAAATGATAAAAGGCCATTCCTAAACACAGACTTCAGCTTTTTTCTATGTTTACCAGCAAGCTGGTGGCAACTCAGATTTCAACAATTTACTTAACCACAGAAGATAAAGTTGCTAGAAATTTTTATCATAAGCGCTGGTGGAGGAAAAGAATGGAAAGACAGAGGACCACTGTTAGAGGGTATCAGGAGGGGGCTGGCTGGCACTGAATGAGCAGCAAAGAGTCTATGTTTCAGCAGTCTGTGTTTTCTGAAAAGCAAAGGCTAGGATTTTTCCTTTTGCATTTTCCCTAATTAAGTTTTCTTATGTAACAAAAATGGATTTATTAATAAATGAATTTAAGTAATATTAGCTTGATCACAGCTAGCTTATGTTGTAAGATTTCATATACTACCATCTGAAATTATAAACAAAATATTAGGGTATTTTCCTGTCCAATATTTTTGGGGCATTTTGAAGTGGACTTTTTCGTTATTCAAAAAGGAAATGATTATTCTGCTTCTGTTTATTGCCAGATGGTAATATAAATTTGTAGTTTATTTAAGAATAGGCTTAAATGTGGGCCTTTGTATTTGGAATGTATCTATAATTTGATTGAATCCTTCTTATTTGTGATGTATCAATAATTTGATTGAATATGAGTTATGTACTATGAAGTTGCATGTTAGATTAATTTCCTTTTTCTTCCTTGAAGACACCACAAATAAACTGCACCCCAAATCACGTGCTGACAATTTTGTGAGGCTATTCAAATATATTTCCTTGAAACTTTTTTTTTAATAATAAAGGAATTTTTTATATTTGACTTTTTAGACCTTAAATGGCATCCAAAATACTTTTATTTGACTATGTACTATCTGTTGCTAATACATAAGTAATTCATTTTATGGAAAATATTTCTTCTAGCATTATTTTCTAGCATTTTAATAAATATAATTTAAACATTTATTTGGAAAAGAGTCAGAATTTTGGAATATATGATTCTCTAAAAATACATTCAATTATAGATGATTCAGCACACACTCCCCCCATATATATCTGGATTCAGATCCTTTAGTTGTTTAAATAATAAAAAATTATAAGTCTCTTAAAATTTTTAGGCACATAAAAATTCTTCTTTGAAATGAATAAGAAAGTACCTTTAATTCACATTTCTAATATAGTTATCTTAAAATATGTTGAAATTCTTTTCATCATTAACTATTTTAACTATAGGAAAATCTAAATGCTTACAGATTTTGAGACAACAATAAAACAAAGCCCCATATCTTCATTAAATTTTAGTAACTATTATCTCAGGACCAATCTTCCTTCACATGTGCCTCTCCTCACAAGACTTCTCAAAGCTACTGAAAGGTACTCTTTTCTAAATAAAAAAGGATGGGGCACCTGGGTGGCTCAGTCTGTTGGGTGTCTGACTTCAGCTCAGGTCATGATCTCGTGGTTCATGGGTTCGAGCCCTGCGTGACAGCTCTGTCTCTCTCTCTCTCTCTCTCTCTCTCTCTCTCTCTCTCTCTCTCTCTCTCTTAAAAATAAATAAAACATTAAAAAAATTAAAATAAAAGAGCTGCAAACTAAAGGATAATTGTTTCAAATATCTCTGATCCCAGCCATTCAGCTGTGGGGCTCAGCAAGGGCAATATTCAACCTGAAATCTGGCCCTGGCAGAGATTCTTAAATGTTACTTAGTTACCTGTTAACCATTTTTAAAATCAGTGACCAAAGTTACCAGTAATGAAAGTCAAAGTGTATTCCACCTATGCATATAAATCATATGCCTTTTGGTGGTTTAGGCTGCTTTTTGAAAAATGTTTATTTATTTATTTTGAGAGAGAGAACACACATGTGAGCGGGGGAGGAGCAGAGAGAAAATGCCAAGCAGGTTCTGCTCTGTCAGCGTGAAACCTGAAGCAGGGCTCACACTCATGAACTGTGAAATCGTGACATGAGCCCAACCTGACTGAGCCACCCAGGTGCCTGCGGGCTAATTTTTCTCCTGTAACAAGGAGCTGTTTAGGTGTCCTATCATCATCAATTTGTGCTTAGTCCTTTGGTTTGGGATATAACACAAATTACTTCAGTGCAAGGCAAAACCCAGAACCCAGAACCCATGAATAACAGCCGTTGGGTGCTTTCACTGGCGTCAAGAAAACACAACCACTTCGGTCATTGTATAGAGTTTAAAGCTTTCATTTTATAAAATCGGTAAATCATCAAAACTCAATTAGTATTCATTCAACAGTTCCATCTATTATGTACCTACTCATTGTAGCTACTCATTCAATGAACATATGTTGTGTGTCATACACTGGACTAGGCACTAAGGGTACAAAGGTCAAGTAAAATTCTATGATCTCTTACCTCCAGACAATGAAGTATTAGCAATGAGAAGAAATGATCTGTCACGCCACATAAGGACATGAAGACGTACTGCTGAGTGACAGGAGCCAATCTGACAAGGCTAGACACTGTATGATTCCAAGTATATGACAATTGGGAAAAGGCAGATGGAGGCAGCAAAAAACATTAGTGGTTACCAGAATTTGGGAGGAGTGAAGGATGGGTAGGTGGAGCATCAGAGCCTTTTGGAGCAGTGAAACCATTCTGCATGACACGGTAATGGCAGACACAGGTTATTATACATTTATCAAAACTTATAGATCGTAAGTTACAAAGAGCCAACCCTCAGGTAAACTCTGAACTTTAGTCAACAAGTACATGTCATTGCTGGCTCATTCATTGTAACAAACGTGTCACTGATGCATCACCTTAATACCTAATAGGCGTAACTAGAGGAGAGGGGTATGTGAGAACACTCTGTCCTTGCTGCTCAACTTCTCTGTAAACCTAAAACTCCTCAAAATATAAAGTCTATTCATTAAAATCAAATTTGTGATCTTTTTCCTGTTCTATTTCAAGATCTAGTTTGTGGCAGATGTATAAATAACTATCCTTCTTAGTTTCCTAGGTTTACATTAACAAATTACCACACGCTTAGTGGCTATCAACAACAAAAATTTATTCTCTCACAGTTGTGAAGGCCAGAAGTTCAAAATTAAGGTGTGGATGGTGTCATGCTCCCTCCAAAGGCTCTAGGGGAAAGTCTTCCAGCCTCTGGTGGCTCCACAAATTCTTTGGCTTGTGGTCAATCCAATCTCCCCATCTTCACATAGTCTCCTTTTTTTCCCTGTGTGTCTTTCCTCTGAGTCTTAAGAGGACACTTACATTGGATAAAGCCCACCCATATAATCCAGGATGATCTCGTTTCCATAACCTTAATTTAATTTATATCTGCAATGAGCCTTTTTCCAAACAAAGGCATAGTCAATGGTTTAGGGTCTTAGCGTGTGGATGTACCTTTCGGGAGGCCACCATGCAACTCATTGCACTACCCATAACATGATTTGCACTATCGAATATAGAATATAGTACAAATACAGTGCTCTGAGAGGGAGGTCTGAGAGCATCATAGGAAATGAGACATGAGATGGATATTGAAGGTCGAACTAGATTGACACATCGGGGCAGTGGTATAGTGATATGAGAGGTAGGAGACTGCTGTCCCCAGGGACATATGGCAGGACACAAGACATATTTAGAGAGTGGTAATAAGGTCTGTGTCTCTAGAGAGGAGGGTGGATGAGGGCTAAAGGAAACAATAGCATATAAGTCTGAGATGTCAGACTGTGCCAGGTTATAAAGGAACTGACAATCCTAAGAGAAAAGTACTTATTCTACTTCCTATTCACAAAATCTCTAAAGATCAGATTTGTACTTTAGAAATAAGTCACTGCTTGGAACAGTGAGAACTTTAGGAAGCAGAGGTTAGTGGCAGGGAGATTAAGAGGCTATGCTCAAATGAGATACTACTCTGAGGTCTCGCAGTGGGGAGAGAGCCAAGAGATGAGAAATAGATATTTCGGAGGTAGATTAGACAGCATGTGGTGAATAACTGGATCTGATGAGCAGGGAAGGATGTGAGGATGAATCCTCAGTTTATGGCTTCAAGTCTCTGTTTGATGCCATTTTCCAAAGTAAGGACTTTGGAGGAAGGGAGTGGTTTTATGTGGGGTGTAGAAAGTTATGAGCTAACTTTTGGATATATTTAATTTTCTTTTATCTTGTACCCAAGTTCTAAAATTGGTGTATTGAAATGTTTTGTTTTGGAGCAGTAAAGGGCTCTGAAAAAAGAAGCTTAAGCTTTTGGGGAAATCTTCAAAATTATCTTTAGAATTGCCCACATGGGCCCTTCCAGTCAGTTTCTGTCACACATGACAAGCTCAAACAGACCACATGGCCCTGAAAACAAAAAGAATGAATCACCAAATATTGAGAGGCTTTACTAGTTCATGAAGGTAAGAGAATGTTTTCCCTTTTTGAGGGGCTAAAAGAGGTCTGAAATGACCACGACAAATAGCAGCCCAGTATTATTATAAAGAGATTGTAAAAAGAATTAGAGCATAAGCTCTCGCCAGGGAGGAGATCTTAAACTTTGATGAATGCTGCTTTATTACCTTTTATTTTTTATCTTTTCAGAGCTGGTGCAATGAAAGAAGAAATCTCTGTTCCAACATAAAAAATAAACATAATATCACTATGACAGGGACTGATTCAGTATGGAAACATTGACTGTAGAGGCATTCTGGCTTACTTCAAAAGACTTTCAATAACTGCCAAAAGAGTTTATTTGGATAGTTTCAGTTTCATGTGTTTAATCAACTAAAAACTCAATCCAGAGTTGAGAGCGTGACACAGCATGTGTGCAGAAGAGGGTGTGCACGTGTTCATATTTGTGGGGCCATGAGCGTGTTTGCATGTGTGGATGTTGGAGCATGAGCAAAGGTGTGTGTGTGCATGCATGTGTGTTATAACATCTTATGCTCTTTTATATCATTCGTTTTTTTTTATAAATAGGGCCTGTGCTCATCTTCACAGCTGTGATTGTATTGGACCTAAATTTCTTGGATTTCTCTAACACTTCATCATGCTCTAGATCTTACAATAGTATGTCACAAAGGGATTCCGTAACTATATATAAGACAGGAAAGTAGAAGAGCAAAACTTCTTTCCCTCTGGTTAAGAGAGGTCCTGCAGCTTGATGTGATAAGCCTTACTTTTAAGGACTCCTGTGTTCTTTCTGTTGGGATCCACGGACTAGTATGTACTAATACCTGTATATTGTGCCATTCAGTTACATGGTAAAAGCAAAATAATGTGACCTAAAGGAATTGATCTCTTAGATTTTTCTGTTATTATAATAGGTAAATTCATTTTAGCCATTCACACCTGAGCTTGTTAATAACAACGTGATGACTACCATCTCCTCTACCACTGACTTTTTGAGGTTAGCCGTGGGGAGGTCAGCACCTCGTCGGGTGTTTCTCCAGTTCTTCTTGTCCTATGTTGTTTGGAGAGTTTGATAAAATCATGGATTCACAGGCTCTATCCCTGCTGAATAGCAGTGTTCATGAAAGAAGAACTGTGATTTTAGCTAGCTCATTGTGAGCTCATTAAGATTCAGTAAAGTGAAGAAACAACAACTAGTCCAATCCTTTGTTTTTCAGATTTTCAGAAGATTGAGACCAGGGAAAATTATTAACCCGTTTAGACCATGTCTCTTTTTCCTAAACCATTGTGCTGGCCCACCAACCTCTAAGGTGCACGATACACATAGAAATTCTGACTTGGGTTTTTCAAGATAAATGAGTTGAAAATGATTCTAGTATGCCACAGTGAATTTGGTCCCAGGTCAAATACATGTGTCAGCATGCAGCTTAATGGTTGTATAGAATACAGTGTTAATGAGGCTGGAGTTGTGATATTTATCCCTTTAGTATCATATATAAAATAAAAACAGTGATATTCTGCCCATCCAGCATCTCACTGTGATTCCATTCAGTTGTCTTGCAAGTATTCCCTGCTGGTCAAAAAAGGGATCAGATGATGGAGTGTGGGTGACTTGTGACTGCTACCCATGCTGGAGGGATATAACTCTGAGGGTATGTGTTGATGACAATGCCTCAGCAGTAACTGTTCTGCAGATGAAGAACAATTTCTTTTTAAAACCAGTGTCATTTGTCATTAACTTTTTTTGGCAGAAGGATGAGACATGGCTCCTATACCTAATGAACTTACAATGTGGGTGGAAAAACAAAGATTGGCACAGAAACAAGAGATTACAGGTCAGGTTGTGAGTGTAGACCTGTCATTTCAAACCAAGGACATAACGCGATATTTCCTCTCACTCTTTGTTCCACATACATATATAATAAGGTATTATGTCAATTGTTTGAGAAAGTATTGGGATAATTTTTTGACATTGACAGTCACATCCTTTACACTGGGCTCACCCATCTGAATTCTATATATTATTTCCTGAAGAAAACAATTCAGTAAATATAAATGTAGTTAATTATCCTTCTTTTGCAGTTCCTCTACAATCATGAGCAAAAGATTATAGATACTGTGTTTTATTTTTATAGAAAACATAGGCAAGGCTTGCGCCTTCTTAGAAATTTTGTGACTTCCCATAAACTACTACATTCTCCACATTCCAATTTTTTCAGTCGTTAATTGTGACCAAGAGTGAATGGCTTGACAGATTTCGCTCGGGGCACTCTAAGCCACATGTTCATCTGCCCATTCATTAAACTTCTTAGTATTAAGAGTGAAGGAAGACACTAGGCTAGCACTTGTCACCATTCCCTAGCTTGCCACGGTCTTTGGTCAGCTCACATTGCCTCTTCACTTCTGAGTTCGTTAGAGTTGCCAACTGAGGCAACTGACTTGCTAAGAGAGATGGGGAGATCAGGATGAATGCATATTAAATTTCATCAAACTCTTCCTGGTGTCATAAAGTTAGCAAATGGCATTATTTATGGCATTAATCAGTGCATTTGTCCCCGCTCCCTCCTTTCATACTCATCTCCTGGAAAATGATTGAACAAATCTTACCATGTATAAAGGTCAAAGATGAATAGTTTATTTGCATCCACCTCACTGGTCCTCCCAATTATCCCATGATGTAGGGTGAAGTTCATTCAAGTTTTCTAGGCTCAGAGACAATTCCCCCAAATGCATGTGACCATCAAGTGTCAAACCTGGGTATTTGAACACTTCGAGTATGATTCTGGAGCCATAGCTTTTGCCACTTGACTATTCTTTCTTCCAAGGAAGAGCTATGGGATTAGAGACAGTTGGGAACACCGACCCAAATGAGGCAACATGGCCTGTCTCAGAGACAAGTAGCACATACTCACACTCAACATTTGGTAGCCCCTCTTCTTTTCCTCCTCATTCTCTAGGTCTGGACTTTTCCTAAGTTGTTATTTGGAAGACCAACACAGGGAAATTATAAAGGAAGGTGTAAGTTTAAGTAATTTATGGAAAATGGCCACTACTCAGGGAAGGAAAGGTAAATGGCATCCATTGAATGCTGGCATCTGTTGTTACAACATGTACCTCCTGCTACAGGCATTGGCCCACTTTACAGATGAGGCATTAGAGTTCTTTAGGTTTACCCCCTTGCATTGTTTCTGATGCTTAAATACAGATATTGTCCCTCCTTTCCAGATGCCCTCTGCCTAGTGAGAATTCAGATATGAACATATGAATTACCATAGACGGGAATGAAAGTGATGAAAGAAATATATACTGAAAAATCTATTTACTGAAACTTTTGGTTCATTCATTCAAAAACTTCCAGTAAAAATAATAGAAATAGTTTCATGAGATTCTTCTGAGTTCTAGAATTTTCCTTTGGAGAATAGGCCAGTTATGTTTTTGTTTGGAATTTAATTTATGGTAAGGTATTCAAAAGTCATTATTAATTTGAAGCTTATTCAAACAGTCGAAGAATGCCATAAAAATGATACTTTCTGTGGTCCTGGATAACTTCCTCCATAAAACCTCCATGGATGGTGCTGAACGCCTGACCATTTGCAGGATTAAGCAGGTATATCTTGAACAATTGTCTGTAGTCAGAGGCAGTAAAATCAAAGCTATGACGTTTTTATCCCATCAGGCTGTTCCAGATACTAGTTCCACCTTTTGACAGGATGCCAAGCAGTTGACCATTAAAACAACGTATCTGGCACCACGATATCTGGTTTTTGAAAAACTCATTCCAATAAAACAAAATAACATTGCACTTCACTTTTCAATTGCTTTTCTTTTTTGATTGTCTTTGAACAGACACGTATTTGATTCACAGGATGCACTTAAGTTTAATGTTCCCATAACCACAGACAAAATTTTGTGCTATTTTAAATAAGTTTTAATAGAAAGCATGGATGATAGTAAGAAACATAGTAAAACCTAGTGACTTCCTGATACATCTATAAACTGTGAGCTATTTTGGGAAAATGTAAAAACAATGCACAAAGAGACCCCACCCCCAAATCAAGTCCCAAATAATCTTGAATGAAATATAATTAGAAGGAGGAGTTGAAACAAACAAACAAACAACAAAAAAAGCAAATTCTGTGACCAAAGAAATATTGATACTATTCTCAAATGTTAATGAAATGCAAATCTGTGAAGATGAGCAATGTCACCTTGAAATGACATTATCAATTTTAGCAGACAGTGCAAGTAGTCATCTAATTGATGACCATAAGGAAGATTTCACAGCATTATGAAACTAAATGTATGCATTTTACAAGGAAGAAAATGAGTACAAGAGAAGCTAATTCTACTCATAAATAATATTACAAAGTTCCGTTTTAAATAAAGAAATGTTTTGTTATACCTGCTATATCTTAGAAAGACATGTTATAATGCTTTTTTCCTCAGTTTCCACAGAGTAGAAACTCATGCTTTCCCTTGCTCCCAAAGCAAGAAAACAAGCCCATTCTTTCCATTGGCATTCCAATTCACTATTCCCCCCCTACAACATATCACCTCTTTTACTATATCCAGATTGAGGGTTTTGAAAATGTAAACCAGTCCTCCTGTCTTAGAAACATACATAAGAAGTCTTTCTTTAAAAAAAAATAATAAAAAAAAATAAGTAAACTTTTTTTCATATTGGGATCTAGGGCACTGTAAGAAAGGTATTCCAATTGATGGCAGAAAGCCATTATGAGGAAACAAACTGTATATAAGCATGGGGACACAGCCTTTGTAGCTCTGAAATAACTTACACAAAGAACTCATATATAAATTTGGCTCACCTCAGCAATGCTTTTTCTTTAAATTACACAGAAATCTGAAATGCATTGGGTGTATGTAAGGGCAAACTGTGGCCCTGAGTAAAAATGTGTATTTAAAAGGGGAAATGTGGAAGTAATTATTACCTTGATGTATTTACCAGAATGCACAGAATGTATTCAGCATGTCTCGCTTGGGCATTGAGGGTTTCGCAGAACACCTATGACTCTAAAACTCCAGCATTTGGCATCATGTGATCCGGGAGTTAGTGATAAACTACCTTTACCCAGGCACTGTTGTCTTGGAAAGCCTCAAGGAGCCAGGCTGCTGAGAAGAACTGAAATCTTTATTTGAAATGAATGAGTCAGTCTTCTCTGGTTCAAAATGAACAGTGTTGCAGGCAGGCACTTTCGAGAAATAAACAGGAACTTTTGTTTCCTTCCACATGGAGACTAAAAAAGCCAGGCGAAGCAAAGTGTGCTAAGTAATGGCAAAAAATTCTAGTTGGATTTCATGATTACTGTTGGGTCTTTAAACTGTACCTCTAAACCAAACATTCATATTTCCTGCAAACCAGACTTAAAAGGAGGCTCTGGTCAGTATTAAGAAGTGTCCATATGCCCAAGAGTGGGGAGTATGTGTATGTACCCATAGGTCCCAATGCGCTGGCTACGGTAGATATGCTGTGCAGAGTAACCTGAAGTGGGGAAAGTGTACAGTGGGAATCCAAGCCAAAGACCTTGAGGAAATGTCCAAAGTAGAAAGCTGATGAAAACATAGGAAAGTCCCTAATTTAGAGATGCAGAGACAGAGCTACAAGTGGGGCCCTGGGAAAGAAGCCACACTGAAGTAGACAGACCATAAACAACATGGAGTGTCCCCTCTGATTTCAGCACAAATCAGTGAGCATTTAGGGTTTATTTTAATGGGACTACAAGTGCCTGATCCATGAATATATAGAGCCAGCCAAATAGAACGGGATCATGAGATCTAAATGTTTGCATTTGTCTTGGCTTCTGGAATGGTAGATAATAACAATTGCCTTTTTACAGCAAAGTTCCAGGACACATTGCTACTCCTCCTGTTCCTCTGTGATCACACCTCACAGACTCTGTAAGTGAATTTGAGATTAACGGATACAAATAAAATGCTGAGCTTCTGAAGTGAGGGAGTTTTCAGGTTATAAAGAACCTTCAAATACCATGCCTAGTAGAAGGGAGCAAGACTTAGTTCAGTCTAGGAAAGTACATAGCAGTTTTCTGCTGAGGACAAATGTTGGAAAGGCCATCCTAGGTGAAGAAGAAACACCATGTGTAAACAAACTAGTGTACCTAAGGAACTAGAGTGATTTATTATGGATGGACCACAGATTATTGGCAGGGAGTGGCAAAAGGCATGGTTAGAAATGTTCAGGCTAAGGCCAGATTCTAAAGGAACAAGCTAACCCATGTTATGGAATTTTAGCTTTATCTTGTAGGCCATGATGAGTGATTAATACTACTAATGGGATGATGGGGACGGGGTCAGGGATCACATGTTTCAGCGTATACTCCAGAAATCTACCTCTGGCAACAAGATGAATAGTTTGGAATGAGCAAACCTAGTGGTAGGGGAAATCAGTTAGAAAATGTTGCAATCGTTCAGTGAACAAAATAATGGATATTATGGAATAAGCAGCAACAGTAGAACAACTGAGATAGTGGACTCAAGAATATTCAGGAGAAAATGTGGCAGTACTAACAGAAATGGACCATCAGGGCCAGTGGGGTTGTTTGGTAGCATGGAATACAGGAGAAAAAGCAGATGTGTTATGGAGGAGGGAACAAAAGAGACAAGTTTCATTTTGAAAATGACGTGTCTGTGTGGCACATCTGGGTGCATTTGCTTGGGATCAGATGGAATTACTGCTTTTAGAATTAAATTCTATTATTCAGTTCACTTTTTGTTGCAAGTGACACAAGCCCAACTCTAACTAGTTTAAACCAAATGAACGGATTTATTAGCTTTTTCAAGGGGACACAGCTGGATTCAGAGATCTAAACATTATTCTTAGGACTTTGTCTCTTATTTCTCCTTGCTTCTGTTTGGCTTCAATATCAGTGGCTCCTTTCAAGAGGCAGTAAGATGAATACGGTCAGCTCTACCCTTACACACTCTCGATTCCTGAGGAAAAGAACATGCTCTTCCTATTGTCTATGTCAAATTTCTGGATTCTGATTAGCCTGATTTGTCTTGCACCAATCCTGTTCCCAGGGCATGAAACACTTGGATTGTCCAAGCCAGGGTCACGTTCCCAACCTGGAGGCCAGGTTCCAGGTAAGGCACCCTGTCTGACCATCCCCAAAGAACCACATGCGATTGAGAGAGGTGCATCTGAGTGGCAAATAATACACCTCTAGTGGAATGGCAATGAGACAACTAGACGTTTCTCCTGCAGTTGAATGTCAAGACTCTGGCAAGCAGTGAAGGTGACTTTAAAACATGTGAACAAGATAAATCTCTTCCGAGTTAGCCCTGCCTTCAAAGGCTCCAGAGCTTGGCCCGCACTATAAGGAGAACCAAAACAGATCTCTAACACTCAAATTCAAGGACTTTTTAAGTTTCTTTTTGACCTTCCTAGGAAGGTTTTTAAAAGTTTGGTAACCAATTGGACAAACAAACAGAATTCCTTGGGAAGAATGTTTGGAACCAAACCACACCCCACACCCACTAAAACCCCCTCCCTCTGTCACCACACACACACACACACACACACACACACACACACACGATGCAAGGCTGAGAGAAACCAGTGTAAGTGTTTGGGGGAGTGGGGGTGGACACAGGAGAGAAGAAGATCACAGTTCCTGGCCTGAAAGCCTGGGAAAGGAGCTGCTTTTGTTTAAGGCAGCTGCCTCCAATCACCCCAAAAGGTGTTTAGTCAGATTGGATTCTCCAAATAACTGAATTCCATCCCTCCCCCTGCTGGGGCTGTGTAGCTTTTGGAAGTGATTAGAACTGCCTGGAAACCCTGAGTTGGAAAGGTAAGCAGAATGGGGAGCTTGACTCAGTCAGTCCCATTCTGGGCTTGGGCAGATCCAGTGACTGCCCTGGCATCCTGGGCACCAGACCATCCTCTGCCTTGCTCTGTGCCAGCAGATCCAGGTGGCTGCTTGGGTTCACAGGGAGCTTTGCAGCCTGGGGAGAGCAATACCCCTTGAATCTCAGCTGCAGCGTGAGTGCAGGACTAGGCTTCAAACACTATAGTGCATGGCCATGACTATAGCCTGAAGGACAATTTTAAAATATTCAGACCTGTAGGATGTGGGCCTTGGACGCTGCAAATTTTAGGGGCAAACGTGTCTCTAGCACTAGCAATTCAAATCCTTTTATAGTGTAAGCAACACATACTTAAATCTAATTTCGATCATGGTGCAAAGAGAAATGTCTCTTTCCCAAAAGATGGTTTACTATTACTGAAGAAACATACTTTCAATTTCACTGGATTTGCCTTTTAATTAAGTAGGTTTGCCATTAACAGTCATATAGGATAGGAGCACCTGGATGGCTCATTCAGTTAAGTCTCTGACTCTTGGTTTCAGCTCAGGTCATGAGATTGAGCCCTGCATCAGGCTCCACACTGGGCATAAAGCCTGCTTAAGATTCTCTCTCTCTCTCTCTCTCTCTCTCTCTCTCTCTCAAGAAAGAAAGAAAGAAAGAAGGAAGAAAAGAAAAGAAAAGAGAAGAATCACATAGGATAATCCACCATGAGGAATACTTACAAATTGACTTATATTCTATTTGGTTTTACTTAAAAAGTATTTAATTAATTCATTATTTAATTTTACTCACTAGATTACTGGGTTATTAAAAAAGGATAAAACACAAAAACCCAGTGAAGAATTATACAGGGCCAGGTCCCCAACAAAGGAGCTTCTGTCCACACGGAGTTTGGGGCCTGCCCAGTGGCACATGGCAGCGTTCTGGTTCGCCAACCTGGAAACTCCCAAATCCCATACTACTGGGATTTTTACAGAGGCATTCTCAGGTAGGAATGATCAAGTTTTAACTCTGTTTTCAACTCCCCTCTCCTCTCTGGAGAATGGAAGGTGGAGGGCTGAGAATTCCAAGCTTCAAATTATGGCTTGTCTTTCTGGTGACCGACTCCCATCCAGGAGGCATCCAGAAGCCCACGCAGGGTCACCTCAAGAGAACAACAGATACTCCTTGTGCTCTTATTGCCGAGGACCTTAATGAGTATGTTAAAGGCATATATTTGTGTTTTATTTTTATAATTTCTTTTGATATTTTTATGGGTTGAAATGGAGTTTTCAAGAATTTGTGTGGGATTTGGAATATTTCATTTACAGGGAAATTTGTCAGATTTCACCTATAGGTCAATCCTATGAACGATGATCGAGTAGGAACAAATTACATTCTTGCTGGGGTCACCTTCCAGTCACTTTTGAGAGTCACCTGTCAGAGTGCTTTTTGTAAGTGGTCACTTGCCTGCACTGCCCATTAGCCAATTTGTGGCCCAGCACAGAGCATTCGGGAACTTTGCTACCTCACGAAGCTGATTTCCTGACGCATTCCGCTCTGTTGCAGGATTCTGGACCATCTTCAAAGGCCTTTGCCTGGTTTTTGTCAAAGCTTGAAAATGTGAAGGGGCAATAAATATGCAATCTACTTTAATTTATAATGTTATTTTAATTCTAAAAAGTGTCCCCAGATATAGTAAATACAGTTGGTGCTAGACTGATGGATAATAGAATAATTCTGCAAATAAAATACAGAAGAATAGGTTCCTTTAAGATAATGTATTTTGACTGGTGTTAGCTTCTAATATGGCAGATTGTATTAGAGTTTTCAAAGCTGTTTGAAGTCTGTAGATGTTTTCAGTTTTAGTAACCTCAAAAACAGATGTTTAAAAAGTCTTATTGTGCTTTTGTACAAATGGTGTATAGGAAGAGTGTTTGCAGAACACAGATTACCTCAGCCCTGTCCTGTGAGTCTCTGTCTTCGGTTGTGTTTTTTATGGTCTGTGGTACATAAACTTTTTAGACAGTGGGAGGAGACAGTAGCTGAAATAAAATTAAGTTTCTTACCATGGGAGAACTTTTATTACAACTTCCTCTGTGACTGAGCAGAACCCAGAAAGAATAGACAGTCTTTAGCCACAGAATGCTCTTGAGGCATTTCTGAGAAATATATTTAATTTGTATAATCACTGGGTAAAAAAAACACTATTTCTGGTAAGTAGTCCACACATCTAAGTGCTGTCAAAACCACATAAAATTTGGGTTCAGATCAAACTATATTCTTACTAACTATGTATTCTCAAAGGAATTAGAACACCATCTATGAATTAGGGAATAATTACTGACCAATAAGGATATTCTGAGGAAGAAGTAAAGTAAACGAGTCACGAAATCCACATATAATAGGTGATCAGCACTAATATGAACGTATGTCTGGCCATGACTTCTCACACTATTCCAGTTAATAGTACTTGACATCTGACACATGTACCCACTTCAAAAAAGCAACAGTTCATCTGAAGCTTTGCAGAGATGAAACATAATAAACGCAGTACAAATTTAATGCCATATAAATGTATTTTAACTCGTGTTAAAATACATATATTAATATTCATATATTAAATATTCATATATTCATATATTCATATGTTCATATTCATATATTAAAATCTGAATAGCTTTATTTCACTTGTTTGGAATTAAGATGTGGTTTTTCATTACTTTACCCCAATTACTTTATGATGTATTATTAATCATTCACAGCTTATTTTTTGAATGTTTATTTATTTTTGAGAGAAAGAGAGAGAGAGAAAGAGTGTCCATTTGGGGGGAAGGGGCAGAGAGAGAGGGAGACAGAGATTCCCAAGCAGGCGCCACACTGTCAGTGCAGAGCCTGACAAAGGGGTCAGTCCCACGAAACATGAGATCATGACCTGAGATGAAATCAAGAGTCAGAGGCTTAACTTGACTGAGCGCCCAGGCACACGGCACTTCTGACCACCTAAACATTTTCTTCCTTGGCTCTCCTTTAGCATCAAATCTAAAATGTTCCAAGATGAACCTCAAGTTTATTATCCTTCTTCAACTTCTACCCCCAAACAGCCATTCCTTTTGCTATTGCTGTTAATGGTGCCTTTTGTCCACGTCACCTAAACTTGAAATTTCCTCCCTTTCTTTTAACTTCTTATCCAAACTGCTAAATTATTAAAATATTAACTTGAAATCATTTTGCCATGTAGTTTATATATATTATATATATGTACATATATATAATAGCACATATATGTGTCTACATGTTAGAGCTTGCGTATATGTGTATATATACATACACACTAGCTCTCTGTGTCCTATCATTTATATGTATGTACATATATACCTAACTAAATATATATATATATATATATATATATATATATATATATATATACACATATATACCTGTATATGTAAAGAGCAAGTATTTTGTTGTTACTATATGAGATACAGAGAACCTTACATTACAGAAGTAATGTTTCATTTATTCTACTCTTCCAGTCATGAAGTTGATATTATGATTAGTTCCATTTTTCAGATAAGGAAAGAGTTTCTGGAACTTACTTAAGCTCAATCAAATAAGAAAGAAAAGAGTTGGGGTTTCAAATCCAGATCAGTATGACCCCAAAGCTTACATGATCTTCTATCTATTCCATCCCTCCGAATCACAATGTCACTTCTGTTCTTGAACCCGTATTAACCTCTATTACATTCTCTCCTTTCTGTACTGTGTGTTTTGCCCTCAGTGCAATTTACAATTCATCACATGATTCATTCTCTTAAAACACAGTTCTATCTTGTATTTCTTCTACTAAAAAATTGTGAATGGCTTCTTATTGCAAATTGCCTCTGTTACCTTTATGCCATCACTCTATTAAGGTTCTCCAGAGAAACTGAACTAATAGGTGTGTATATCTAGAAACAAACTTATTTTAGGAAAGTGACTCATGTAATTGTAGAGTTTGACAGGTTCAATATCTGTCAAGTAGGCTGGCAGACTGGACACCCAGGGCTTAGCCAGTTTTACAGTTTAAGTGCAAAGGCTGTCAAGGTTGAAGACACATGAAAGAAGAATTGTTGCAGATGAAGTCCAAAGGCAGTCTGTTGCAGAATTCCCTCCTGCTGAGGGAGGTCAGCCTTTTGTTTAATTCATACCTTCAACTGACTGGATGAGGCCCACCCACATTATGGAGGACAGTCTACTTTACTCAAAATCAATCAATTTAAATGTAAATCTCTTTCAGAGTAATGTTTGACCAAATATCCAGGCACCTTGGCCCTCAAGTTGATACATAAGAGTAACCAATATGGAAACTATTCAACAGGTTCCTTATAATTTAGCAAAACTGGGCACTGATGGGTATCTCAAACCACCCTATTATATCCTATCTTCTTCCTTTAATGGCACTATTACCTTCGCTTGAACAGCTCACTCCTCTTGCAACTTACCATTCGATAAAAAAACATGCTTAATGAATGAAGAGATAAATATAAGAAGAAAATGAAAAATAGCACTCGATATATTAAAGCTAGTATTTCCTGAAGTCATAACTAAATAAGACTTTCCACAAATGCTAACCCAGCCACCAGAGTTATTTGTTATACAAACAGTAACTCTGGAATTTTGCCTTTTCATCTGAAATGTAAAGTGATGAGGAACACAGCATCACTGGTCAGTAAAACTTTCTGTGATGATAAAGATACTGTGGCCTGTACTATCCAACATGGTAGCCACTAGCCACATGTGGCTATTAAGCACTTGAAATGTAGTTAATTAAAATAGTTAATTATATAGTTAGTTTTACTAATGAATGCAATTTTCTCATTTCATTTAATTTTTGTTAATTCAAATTAATGTGGCTATATATGGCCAGTGACTACTGCGAGCAGTGCATGACTCAACAGAGAGTCTCCTAATTTAATTCTTTTTAAAAATTCTGTCATAGTATTTAATTCTAACTGTGTAATCAGATAGGTTGGAAACTTAAATCTCCATAGAAATACTGTTAAATAGAGATTATGAAACTGACAATGGAATTTTCTGGAAAATAGCTCAATCTGTATTTGGTGTAAGATATTCCTATGTGACAAAACTATTTAATAATGATGAGGAAAAATGCACACAATTCACTTTACAGTGTAAAGTGCTTCATACCTTAATTTCTATATTAGCAAAACAGAGCTAAAAATAAATATTTTATTGGTGTAATCATGAGCACCAAATGGAATAATACATGTTTTAACAGTTTTTAAGCACGTAGCAGATCCTCAACGTAGTGTTTTTCTCCCCGATAATTTTTTTAAGTTAATTTCAAAAATGTTTCCTATATAACCGTATGATAGTCTGAAGGGTAATCTTTGTTTTTATTTCTTATTGACTTTGGTTTTGTTTCTTAAAAAAAAAAAAATTAAGCCACAAAGAACAACAATAAAAAAACCACAGTGCCATATAAATCACAAGTCAAAGCAGGGCAGAGTTCAAACACTAAACAAAAGAAAAACATTCTTCACCTTGAAGGCCCTTTTTTTCCCAAGCCAGCAAGCTAAAGGATTTCTCCATCCCTGTTGGTGCTGGCAAGGACGCCACAGCCTATTTGTTTTCCTTCTCATCTCCCTTTGCTTCAAGTGCTCATTTCTAAGCCTTGCCACCGGAGATCCTGGCCCCTATCCTTTGAAAGAGACCCTATCATTTAGGAAAGGACTTGGGGCGGCCAGGTTGCCTAGCGGCTCCATGCCCCCGCAGGACTGCCAAATATGTGGGAGTAACTTCCTGCTCCTTAGGGGCTGTGCCCTGGCACCCTCATTGCCAACAGCTGTGTGGGGTCTATTCTCGCCAGGGCCCTCCCATGCATTGCTGAAACATTCTTGGAAAGCCGAGTTCCAAAGCTAAACAAACAGATAAAGTTTGCAATAATATGCGTTGGCATTTTACAGCATGGTTATGAGGAGCATTTAGAGAAAGTATAACACACCTACTAACATTCACACTCTACAACAACAATATCGTCCCCAAGGATAGGAAACCTACACGTGTACTGGTACAGAATTCTCATTTGAAGTAGTCCTCCACAGAGATCCTTATTTTAAAGGAGCCATCGAGTTTCCTGTTATTGTCTTTGCTTTTCTTTTTCGAATCTCCAGACTCAGAATATTACTGATGCCCCCCATCGGTGGAAGGACTCTCTCCTCACACCTCCTAGTATTCGCAAGGCTTGTGAAAAATGAATTTTAGTGTAAAACTTGAAAAACATAATTTAACCAGAATAATTAGTCAATACATATTGCTTCAAGTAAGACTCATTGTCATAAAAGTGGTGCATTGAGGAGCAAGGTCATAAGCTGTTGGATAGGTCTCAGTTTACGCTTACATGTGCAAATATCTCTCTGTCAAGGGACAGAAAGTACGCCGCTTCCTTTAAGAATCTTTTCTAGTTTTCTAAGCCCTCTTACACTCAAGAAGCACATGCTCAATTCAGTGGCAACTTGAAAACATGTGACAGATGTATAATAAAATACCGCACCTATGCTCACACTAAGGGCTCAGAAGGAAAATTAAATCTTTCTAAGTAGGAGAGTTCAGGCAGTCATTTTTTCCACACTTTCCTGTATGTGCTCCAAGCCCTGGAATGTACTGAGGAATGCATATTGAATGATTTGGTACAGATATTTTTCTTCAGTTTTTCTTCAGATTTTATTGCGTTCACAGGGAAATATGAAATCACTAGGTTATCTTATCCATAGGTTTATATAGAAATGAAATAATGTGTTTAATACTTAATGGATGTGTAAGAAGGAAAATGTTTTTCTCCCTGAAAAAAAAATCAAATACAGTTAATGCCAGTTATAATGCACCTTCCCAAACCTTACGTTTGGTTTAGGCTGCAGAGCTGAAAATCAAATCAAATCACATCTTCCTTCTCTATGGCAAGATACAGCAATGGTTCATTTATCAGGCATTGTTAAAAGATGAAGTGCTCCATGTAAAAGAAGTGCCCAGACATGAATTTTATTCCTTTATGTGTAAATTGAAAAGGAAAAACACACAAAAAAAACACACTAAAAATATATATTATATGTTGCCCTCCTATGCCATATGCCCAGAATATAATTTAATCAATTTTGAAACTAAGCTCAGGCACTTATTAAATAACTTTGGTAAGTTAGTAAAACCCAGTTCAGCCATTTACTAGTTTTATAATTTTGGCAAATTAGTTAGCCTCTATTTTCTCATCTGTCAAGCAGAGATCATTATACCTATGTCACAGTTTGAATTAGCTAATCTATATAAAACACCTCATAAAATGTCCAACACATAGACCTACCCAGCGTAACCTCTTGGCCAACCCTGTGGATTCTACACAGACTGTCTGGATTTGAATCTGCGTTTGTTACTTCCTAGCGAGCAAACTGGAGCCATGCTTTTAACTTACCCTCGCTGTGCCTCAGTTTCCACATCTATAAAATGGAGATGATAATAATACATAAGGATATACAAGTAATACACATAAAGCCTTTAGAGCAGTGACTTACATACATAAGCAGGGTTCAATCACATTAACTATGATTAATGTTTTCTGAAGCATTTCTAAATGATCCAACTGTATATAATTTTGGCAGATGTGTGTGCGTGTGCATGTGTGCGGTGGGTGGTGTATTATTTTTCTCTGGTTACTTACTTTGATTCTCTCACTAATCTCTCCCTAAATATCAGCCATAAAATGTCCTCGGAAGTAGATCCATATCCATTTCCAAGCTTTGGCATTTTCTGTGTTTGTCAATTTGTTTTGTTTTTCCTTCCTGTTTTCATTGGAAACATCATACTCAGTCAAATACTGGGGAAAGACTAGGGTGGCTGAGGAAATGATAGGTCCCTTCAGAATCTGCCAACAGAATCTGTAGCAAAAGTGGTGACTTAGTAAGAAGTTGTTGTCACTCAAGCAAATAGTAAAAAGAAACTGTAGTAGCAAATAAAATGGGTGTTGTCAGTATATTAAATTCAGATTTTTACAAGAAGGGTCTCTGCCTCTGTGTACTCTTCTCCAAAAGCAAGGCTTTGAGGGGGAGAAGGGTCAGAGGATATGCCCACCTAATGTCCACATTCTCCCTTTCTGACTCATTCTCCTGGTGCCTGCCCATCGTTCCTCAGCCTACTTCCAGATTACTGTACTGAGATATACTTCTCTAGACCCAAGGGGTGGCGGTGGGGAAGCTCTGTGTTGAAATAAGAATAAAACTAGGATGCCTGTCCTGTCCACATTTATGTGCTTAGGGAAACCTCATGGTGGGTGGGAGACAGCCAGGCCTGAGATACATTGGAGGCCAGAGGGCAGCAGACTGGCTTCCCTACATTTCCACATTTAAGTGTGAACTTTGAATCTGCATCCCTGCATCATTGTAAAGTACATATATCAGGGTAGGAAGATATAACATGTTTAAATAATAGCTTACGTGTTTGATTTAGAAGTTTAAAATATTAGACTATGGTATGTTGATCTCCATTTATACTCCTGTTTCAGTCTTCATAAATAAGAGGAGGCCTGTCTAAATTTTCCAACTGGGATGCTTCTTAATATTTGAAGATTTGAAACTTGGAGACAGAGGGCATAGTTTCACTATGGCTTATAGTTGAAATTAAAAATATGGAAAGACACAGGTATGTGAGACTAGATTGACCTCAAACCATAATGAAATCCTACTAAATACTTAACAGACTGGTTAGTACTAAAAGGACTGACGACATCAAATTGTTGATGGAGATGTGGATAAACACATATTTAGTGAGAATGCGAAACAGTATGAGCCCTTTCTATAAAGGTCTAATGGTTTCTTATAATACTAAACATGTATCTACCTATGACCTAGCAATTCTACTCCAATGTATTTAGCCAAGAAAAAATTTTAAATATGTTCACAACACGCTTTTTGTAGTAGTTAAGAACTGGAGATGATCCAAATGTTCATAAATAGAAGACTGAATGAAACTCTGATATATCCATATAATGAAATATTACTACACTAGAATAGAATACAAAATAATGAATTTCTGATTAAAAAATATGGAAGAATTATAAGAAAATGCTGCTAAGTGAAAGAAGCTTTAGACACACCTAAAAAAATATATATTGTATAATTCAATTTATACAAATTTGAGAGCAGATAAAACTAATCTGTGTTTAAAAGGGTCTGAAAATTAACTGCCTCTGGGGGGATGGTGGTGGAGAACAAGAGGGAAGGAAATGATAAAGCGCTGTCTGATGAAGGTAAAGGGTATGTATAGGCTTGTGTAGAAGGATAGTCTTCTTGGAGAACAGGGAGCAGAAATTCCTGGAGCTAGGGATGTTTCTCATAGTGAGAAGCTGGCCAAGATTTGGAATTCTATCAGTAGCAAGAATTCCCAAGATACTTTTTTTTCCAGGGAAGTGGCAGAATATCAGAGTAGAATTGTTTGGTGCAACTAGAAAGGTCCTACCTTAAGCACCAGGTCTGGGGACCATGGCAAGTATCCTAGGGTCCCCACCTTGCACAGGAGCAGCCTTCTTCAAGCAATCTGTTGGCCTTAAATAATGAGTAAATCAGAAGGGACACATATGGATTAAAGACCAGAAAGGACTCCCTGAATGGGCTAACTTTTGTGAGGTCCTGGGGTTTTCACGTGACTTGGAAAGGGTAAACAAATTGGCTGTAACTGAATTTTATACTGTACTGGAAAGTGAGGTCTCAGTCAGAATAGAAAAATTAAGTCATGTTCTGGGTCTTCTACTTCTAGTTTATGTTTAAAAGTTTAGCTCTCTTTCGGAGGGATTAGGCTTATGTGTGTGGCCCGGAAGACGAAAACCATGATAAATGCATGGAAGTTTTACAGAAGTCAGTGTCAGCTCAATATAAAGAATATTTCCTTTGGGAGCTATAAAACCAGAAGGGGTAATGTGTTCATCAGCTAATAATACATGTTCTGGTTCACTTAAAATTTGATATTCTCTTTGCAAATTAATAAATGGTATTCTAAGACATTAACACAAAAATAAAAAACAGAGTAGGCTGCTGTTGTAAACTTATCTAAACTGATTTAGTCTTTCAGAATTATTGGGTTCCTCTATTGTGAAAATAATTTTGCAATATATACATGTATCAAATCATCACATTGTGTACCTTAAACTTACACAATTTTATATGTCAATTATATCCCAATAAAGCTGGAAAAAAAATAATTATTGGATTCCTTTTGTGTCTGTAGCCTCCAGTACCTTGCCACTATTTGCTGTTTTATGACACAAGCAAGTCTCAGGCTAAATGCCACCAACATATATTTATTAGCAAGTATATACAGGTCAGGAATTCCACTTGCAAACTGGATAGAGTTTCTTTGTTCTTTTGGGCACTCCTACAATTAAACAAAAGAGTCCTGTGAGGCAAATGTGACAATATTCCAGTAGCAAAATTGTGTTTGTCTGCTAATCAAAATGAGGGGTGTAACCCTAGGCACAGGACACAATTTTGAGAAGTTGAACTAACCAAGATTTTTATACCTCAGTCAACCCAAAGCAGAAGTGATCAGTCCATATTATCTTTTTTTAATTTATTTTTTTAATATGAGATTTATCGTCAAATTGGTTTCCATACAACACCCAGTGCTCATCCCAACAGGTGCCCTCCTCAATACCCATCACCCACCCTCCCCTCCCTCCCACCCCCCATCAACCCTCAGTTTGTTCTCAGTTTTTAAGGATCTCTGATGGTTTGGCTCCCTCCCTAACTTTTTTTTTTTTTCTCCTTCCCCTCCCTCATGGTCTTTGGTTAAGTTTCTCGGGATCCACATACGAGTGGAAACATATGGTATCTGTCTTTCTTTCTATGACTTATTTCACTTAGCATAACACTCTCCAGTTCCATCCACATTGCTACAAAAGGCCATATTTCATTCTTTCTCATTGCCACGTAGTATTCCATTGTGTATATAAACCACAATTTCTTTATCCATTCATCAGTTGATGGACATTTAGGCTCTTTCCATAATTTGGCTATTGTTGAGAGTGCTGCTATAAACATTGGGGTACAAGTGCCCCTATGCATCAGTACTCCTGTATCCCTTGGGTAAATTCCTAGCAGTGCTATTGCTGGGTCATAGGGTAGGTCTATTTTTAATTTTCTGAGGAACCTCCACACTGTTTTCCAGACTGGCTGCACCAATTTGCATTCCCACCAACAGTGCGAGAGGGTTCCCGTTTCTCCACATCCTCGCCAGCATGTATAGTCTCCTGATGTGTTCATTTTAGCCACTCTGACTGGCGTGAGGTGGTATCTGAGTGTGGTTTCGATTTGTATTTCCCTGATGAGGAGCGACGGAGACCATATTATCTTATACAGTGCTCATTTTGTCCCAGAAAAATATTCTGATTTTCTTAATGATAATTACAATACCATCCGATACTAAGCAGGGATCAAGACTCAGGATGATTGAATTGATTATGATCATCATTCTGCAATGGAGAATTCTGATGAGGACTTTGCAAGCAGTAGTTAACCATCCTTGGGGTATGTAATTTTCAGTAAAATTCTTTACCTTAACTCGTCATCCCTCGGGCACAGATTAAAACTAATATGCACATTTATATCACTTTATTTAAACTGAAGTATTCTCAGATAATTTATAGAAAATGTAACATCTCCTTCATAAAGCCATGAGTTCTCATTAATATAAGTGATCAGATGGAGGCTGTAAGAGCAATTGTTAGGGTCTTTACTGTCGGAGAAAATTCCTTCAGTGATCCTTTGGATCGTCCTCTCATTCTAAAATTATCATTATTATTATTATTTTTTTTTTACCTCAGATATCTAATTAGTGATGAAACTTGGAATGGAAACTGTTTCTCCTTTTTTTTTAAATTTTTTTTTAACATTTATTTATTTTTGAGACAGAGACAGAGCATGAACAGGGGAGGAGCAGAGAGAGAGGGAGACACAGAATCTGAAACAGGCTCCAGGCTCTGAGCTGTCAGCACAGAGCCCGACACGGGGCTCAAACTCACGGACCATGAGATCATGACCTGAGCTGAAGTCGGACGATTAACTGACCAAGCCACCCAGGCGCCCCCTGTTTCTCCTTTTGATCACCATCTCCTTTGGTCTGGCTGCTAGATTTAACAGGTTACTCAATATATTCGTATTTCTAATCATTTCGATTAAGTCTTGTAATTCCCACACCCACTGATTTTCTTACTGAATATTATTTAAATCTTTCTTTTTTATCATTTTCATTTTTGTTATTTTTATGATAAAATTTAGAGTTTAAGTGTTTTACTCTGCAGACTAATTGCAAACCACATTTTAGATGAAAAATGAATAATAAATATGGTATTAACCTCCTCTAAAATGTTAAATAAAAATTACTCTCGACATTCATTAAACTTACAAGTGAAGCTTTCAGTTACTCCACAGCTCACTATTTATACAATAATTTGGTATATTTGTAATCTGTCAGAAAGGCCATATAAAATATCAACATTTTCTTTTTCTACAGATTAAAAGCTATGAATTTTAATATGTTGAAATAAGTTAAAAGGTTACAGTAGGTATATTCTCTTCTGTGAAGTTCAAAATGCAAACTTAAGCATAATTCTAAATATTAGGACATAATGTAAAATAAACGTTAGGACTGAATGATATCTTTGGTGAAGTCACTATTTAAAAACAATTAAGATTGCTCTAATTTTCACAGTGAAATTGAAACTATTTTATTAGATAAAAATATTATGCAGGAGAATCAGGCTTCTGATTATTCTAAGATAACTTTCCCATTTCTTTACTGATAAACCTTTCTTCTTCCTGTCATCACTTCCAAGTTTCAAGGAATTTGAAAGCCAACAAAAGGAACATACTGTTCTGTCGTGTCAGGCTTGGTGGTTTTATGGAAACTTGACAGGATCCCTCCTTCTCCTAGCTGTCCGTATACTCTCAACAAGGACAGCTTAAAAAAAGGCCAAAACAAATGTTTCCTTTATGGGGTTTTGAGGCCATTACTTCCAGTTGAGAAATAAAGGCACACATTTAGTGGCTTGGTCTGTTGCAATAAATACTATTCAATATTGGAAAATTTGAACAAGTGATGAATTACAAGTCTAAACGTGTGTTGTTTTTTTAATGAACATGCTGGTAGATTATTGATCAAGATGTCACCTTTAATTTTAGCATACCAAGTACTATGGAAAATGCATCCACATCACAATGTCATAAAGGGTTTCCAAAACAGTTGGCCTCCTACATTGTACTGCAGCAGTGAGTATAAACTAAAATTTCCTGGAGGACAGAGGCCTTGTGTTATTGATCATTATAACCTAGCCTCCCAGTGGCTGATTACCGAATGGGGAAAACCAACAGTGCCTTAAGATGGCAACTGTTTTGTATAGATATAGTGAAATAAGAACGGGATCGATTAGTGGTCAGAAACCTGAGACTCTCCTTCTAATCCTATGTCCATGAGCAAGCCTCATTCTCCTCATTTTTTCTTAATTTAATTTTTTAAAATTTATTTTGAGAAAGAGAGAGAGAGAGCACAAGCAGGGGAGGGTCAGAGAGAAGTAGAGACAGAATCCCAAGCAGGTTCTGCAACATCAGTACAGAGCCCCATGTGGGGGTTAAACTTAGGAAATGTGATCTCAAGACCTGAGCTGAGATCAAGAGTCAGATGCTTAACTGACCGTGCCACCCAGGTGCCCCCTCATTCTCCTCATTTATGGTATGAATAATAACATCTGTCTACCTACCTCAAAGCTATATTTTAAGGCAAAAAAAAGGAGGTTTGTTGTTTTAAAATCCTATATACTGCATTGCTATAAAGGGTTGTTGTCTCTACATCCTACGGGTAGAGTTATCTTTAAAATACCTCGGTCACGGGAGATACTGTGTTGCTTAATATCTCTGAATCCAGCAGGTGAACCTCTGCAGCTAGAGCTCCATAAACCACATTTTAAATGTTCATTTATTTGTTTTGAGACACAGGGAAAGAGAGAGAGAGAGAGAGCGAGCAGGGGAGCGGCAGAGAGAGAGGAAGAGAGAGAATCCCAAGCAGACTACACGCCGTTGTGCAGAGCCTGGCACAGGGCTCCATGTCAGTAACTGTGAGATCATGACCTGAGCCTAAACCAGGAGGTGGATGCTTAACTGACTGGGCCACCCAGGCACCCCAATAATATTATATTTTAAAAACTGAAGTATAACTTAAATACAGTTAAGATTGCACATATTTCATGTATACAATTTGATGATTCTTACAAATGTATACACCCACATAACCAGTAGATTAATCGAGACACAAAACATTTCCACTGATCTCAAAAGTTCCCTCCTGTTCCTTTACCAGGCTATTTCTACCCCTGCACCACCAGGCAGCTGCTATTCTTATCTCCATTCTTATAGTTTAGTTTTGATATTCTGTAATTTTATATAAATGGAAAATGCAGTATGCACACTTTTGTGGTTATTTTGCCCAATGTAAAATCTTGGAGATTCATCTTGTATCAGTTTTCTTTTTTCATTGATGAATAAATATATCATTATTTATTTACCCATTCACCTGTTGATAGACATTGATTGTTTCTAGTTTTAGGCTATTATAAATAAAGTTTCTATAGATATTCTTGTACAAATCCTTTTGTAGAAACATGTTTTAATTTCTCTTGGGTATATATGCAGAAGAGAAATTACTGGGCCATAAGGTTGGCCTCTTTTGATAAGAAAATGACAATTTCTTAGCAGTTGTAACATTTTAAATACTCACCAGCAATGAATGCATGAGAATTCCAATTGGTCTGTATCTTGTCCAACGTTTGGAATTAGTGTGTGTATGTGTGTGTGTGTGTGTGTGTGTGTATGTATGTAGCTTATCAATTTCAGTGGTGTTTGTAATGTAGCACCTCATTGTAGTATTAATTTGCATCTCCTGATGCTAAAAGTATATACAGGGTTTTTGAAGTTTCTTACCCACTTTTAATTGTTCTTTTGTCTTTATATTATTATTTTTAGGAGTTTTTTCTATATTGTTGATACAAATTCTTTGTGAGATACTGTGAATATTTTTTTCATTCTATGGCTTGACTTTCATGTTGTGATACCTTTTTGTAACAGAATTTTAAGAATTTTGATTTAGTCTAGCTTATCAATTATTTGTTTTAAAGTTAATTTATTTCTAAAAATTCTTTGTCTACCTACATTTGCAAATATATTTCTCTTATTTCTTTTACTTCTGGGCACTTGGTCATTTCAATTTTTACATTATACTAATAGTTTCACTTCATGTGTGTATGCTTTGAGGTTTGGGTCACATTTTATTTTTATTTTTTATACGTTTATCCAGTTTTCCTTTTACCCATGTTGAAAAGACTTTCTTTTCTTCCAGTAAGTAGCTTCAGCATATTTTCAAAAATATGCTGACTGTATATATTTAGTCCACTTATGAGTCTATTTCTGGGTCTATTTCTGGACTCTGTTCTGATCCATTGCACTTAAGCCAATACCAAATCAGATAGCCCCTTATAAACTGTATCTTTATAACATGCCTTAAAGTCAGATAGTTAAGTACTCTAACTTTGTTATACTTTATCAACGTGAGCAGTGTATAGTTTGATATTTTTGAAAATTTTCTCTAAAAATCTCTGCCTTCAAATAGGGGGGTTTAGTCCATTTACATTTAATATAATTGTTGCCACTATTAAATTTAAGTCTATCATCTTTCTACTTTATTTGTTCCATTTTTTTTGTTCTTTTGTTCTTTCCTTCCTGCGCTCCTTTTGAACAATGAAATTTATTCATATATTTCATATTATCCCTTTTAATGATTTTTTATCTATTAATCCAAGTCTTTATATTTGTAGACACTATTTTATAGACTAGAATGTACATTTCATATGATTGCTTTTCAAATTTGAACTTTTCCTCTACAGAAGAAAAGTAAAAATGATATATAGTTATTTGCCACTAATATTATTTTTCTGTGCTCAGAAAATGGGAATATCAGAGTACAGGTTATTTTCAGAGTGACTACAAGAGAAGAGGAAAAGGTAGTTGCTACGAGAGAAAACAAGAAGTACAAGAGTAAGACTGAAGCTCCATTTGTATTATTTGGACTGAAGAGTAAATATAAAAATATTTTCTTTGAATTTGTCCTATATTAGTTTTTATACAGGTGATACAGCACAGTGATACTTGATCTAAATGTAGTAGCACATGTCTGTAGCTTTGAAAAGAAATGATCTTGCATGAAAGACAAATATGTTTGACTTCAAGCCTTTACATTTACAAGAAAGCCTTTATATTGTGTTAAGATAAATAACTGTCTTCCTTTGATTTCATCTCTTCATTCATTCATTCATTCATTCAAAAAGTAACTCTGTTGGCTATGAACATCACTGTGACCACTGAGGAAATCTTGAGTCAATTTCTAAGAAGGCCAGGAACAGTTAATGTTTCTTTTTTGTTCCTTCAAAGCAAAAGGAGGCCTGGCCTAAATTAAGCTGGGAGTGCTTTTTGCAAAGCATACCAAGCTTTATGGGACTTCAAGCTCAGCATTTTAGGCACAGTATTTCAAACTAAATCACAAGAAAAAAATTCACCACTATATTACTTCTTTTAAACAATTCAGCATGATGTATTTTTTTTTTTCCTCCTTTGGAAATGGGACACAGCTGCTTCCTGGGTTGTGATTATGTTTGAGAATTTTTTGGTAAACTGAGGCATTCCTGAAGTATCACTATGAAAATGTGTAAAATATAAGTCTTATATCTTAAACACTTATTGAGCTATGGGAAAAATAAAGAAGAATGAATTTGTAAGGAAAAAGAATAAAATTACAACTTTCTAATGCATATTCTTATGAGTTTTTTAAATGCGGCATCTTTTTAGACCATTAAGAGCAATTGAAATCAGATTTTTATTTTTAAGTAAAAGAACACTCTTTACTAAATAATAATTAACTGTGTAAGAATAAAGAGTTCTATGAACTTACTTTAAGTGTTTAAATACAAATGTATTTTACAACCAAACATTTTCCAAAAAATTTCCTTGTTTAAAAGGAAGCAAAAATCATTTTAGCTCATTCTTTATCTTATAGATATTTTTACCATAATGCAGATTATCTTATTATTTCATGGTGCATTTTATTTTTTAGGAAACTGCTTAGGCTTTTTCCACCCCCTTGACTGCAAGAGTAATAGATACTTATTAGAAAAAAAAAAAAGCTACAGAGAAAACAGAGTAAAGAATTTAATATATCACTGGATGAAAAATAGTCCTTTTAAATCTTTGTGGATTTTATTTTATACTTTTCCTGTATATGCATTTTAATACCACACATACAACATATGTTTACACACACACACACACACACACACACACATATATATATACGTATATATACATATATATACGTATATATATATATGTATATATACGTATATATATATGTTTAAGGAGTTTATACTGTACTTTTCACATATGTACTGTTTTAAACCCCAGTTTTCCCTTAAATAGGCTTTAAAAATGTTACATATCAATAAATATAGATTCAGTTAGATTTTTATATCCATTCTATTATAACTGTTCTATGACAAGATCACCACTAACTTCTAATTCAGTGTGCAGTCCTTATTCCTCATTTTACTTGACCTTTACTTGACATTGTAGATCCTTATTTCTCTTGAGCCTCTGTCTTCATTTGGCTTCCAGAGCTACTTCTGGTTTTATTTTTCTCCCTGCTCCTTCTTGCTCTCCTTTATTAATTTCTCTTCAATCCCACAGTCTCTAAACCTCAGAGTTTTATTGGGCTCAGTCCTTATACCTCTTCTCCTGTCTCTCTATAACCATTCCCTTGGTGCTCATATATAGTCCAATGACTTTAAATACCATTTACAAGATAGCATCTCCCAAATGTAACTCTCCAGGCTGGCCTCTACCTCTGATTTCCTGAGTAATACATACAACTGACTACTTGACATCTCTATTTGGAGATTTTATAGGCATTTCAAACCTAAGATTCAAAACTTCAAAGTGGACGTTCAAATCTGATTGATATTATCTGGCAGACCTACTCATCTTCCCTTTCTCAGTAAGTGGTAACTCTATCTTTCCTGTTATTCCAGAAATAAATTTTCAAGTCATCTTTGAATTCTTTTACTGATATCCTACATCTGATTTGATAAAAATGCTATTGCTTTTTCAAATAAGCCCTGAATCTTACCACTTACCACCTCCCAAGCTATATCCAGGCCTAAGCATCCTTATCTCTTGCTTATATTATCACAGAATATTTATAATTGTTCTCCTTCCTTCTAACTTTAGCTCATTCTAATTTATTTTTAACACAGCAGAGTAATCTTATAACATTTAGAGAGAGCCCATTACTTCTCTGTTTTATCTTCTCCAATGGCTAAACTTCTTCACAAGCACCTCTTTTCCTCTCTGAGCTCATCTCCTAAGGAGTCACCTTTTGCTAACACCTCTGTGCCCATACCGACCCCTTGTTGTTCTTTAGGGACATCAGTTTTAGCTGTTCCCTCTGTGTAATAGCATATTCTTTCAGATATCCTTGTAATTTTTTCTCTGACCTACATCTTGATGCAAATTGCACTCTCTTTATGGGTCCTTCAGTCACCCTATCATGAATCCCACCATCCCATTTCCCTGCTTTATTTTTCTTTTTAGTACTAATATACTATGTATATTATGTATGTGTATATATATATATATATATATATATATATATGTATAAAATATACTATGTATATGCTATGTATATTTACTTAACTGTTGTGTTTTTCTTCTGTCTCTTCAGCTGGAATGTAAGCTCCAGAAGGGCAGGGGTTTTTTTTTTTCTGTTTTATTATTTATGTATGCCCAGTTTATAGAACAGTGTCTAGAATATTATAAGCACTTAAATGTTTGTTTGGTGAATGGAGAAATAAATGAAGTTTCATCATTATTTGTACGTACTAACAGTATTTCATTACATGGATGATCTATTACTTTTTTCAACCATTTCTGAATTAATGCATGCTTAGTTTGTTTAACTTAATTTGTTTAATTAACACACTATATTAACACCCTTTGACAACATCTGAATGTTTCTGTAAGATAAGTTTCTGGAAATGGACTTACTGTATTAAAGGTCCAGCACAGGGGCGCTTGGGTGGCTCAGTCAGTTAAGTGTCTGACTCTTGATTTTGGCTCAGTTCGTGGTCTCATGGTTGGTCAAGAGATTGAGCCCAACTATCAGCATGGAGCCTGCTTGGGATTCTCTCTCCCTCTCTCCCTCTCTCCCTCTCTCTCTCTCTCTCTCTCTCTCTCTGCCTCTCCCCCACTAGCTCTAAACAAACAAACAAACATTTAAAAACAAAAGGTCTAGGGGCGCCTGGGTGGCTCAGTCGGTTAAGCGTCCGACTTCGGCTCAGGTCATGATCTCAAGGTCCGTGAGTTCAAGCCCTGCGTCGGGCTCTGTGCTGACAGCTCAGAGCCTGGAGCCTGCTTCAGATTTTGTGTCTCCCTCTCTCTCTGACCCTCCCCCGTTCATGCTCTGTCTCTCTCTGTCTCAAAAATAAATAAATATTAAAAAAAAATTTTTAAAAATTAAAACAAAAGGTCTAGCACAGCTTTAAGGCTTTAATTATGTGGCTGGGAAGTCCTCCACAAAAGAGGTGAGGTCACACTCCTGAACAAGGTGTGTGATTTTCTCTAGTATGGTGCATTGGCTATAGTGAATATAACCATTCTCTCTAATACTTCTTAATATGATATTGAAAATTTGGTACCTCAGTGTTGTTTTACATTCATGTAACTTAAATAAATAACTAAATACTAAAAAAACCTATACTTGCAGTTTCTCATAAACCTAGACAGTAGAATCTCTCTCAGCCAATCAGCACATGAACAGCTTTTGTTAGTAGTAGTGTGGCACCTCCTCAGACTGAACAGGACAGTTCCTATAAAATCCTCAAGTGGAACTGACTTTTCACATCCATATGTACTCTCTTCCCCTTCACCAGGCTGATTATATTCTGCTGTTTTGCCACTGTTTCCTACTAAGATCCAATAACAGCGCTGATATTAGTGTTTTTGCAGAGAAAGCCACAAACAAAACGCATCCTAGCTGAATTAATCTTCTTTACAAAGAAAATCACTTGGAGCTCCTCTCTGTCATTAGATCTTCTGTGAACTTCTAGGTAGGTGCAAGTTTCCCCCGTCCCTTTAGGGAGGTGTAAGATGGTCGGGAGTGTGTAGCTATTCAGTCAGTCTACCACCAGCCTAACTAAAGCTTATTTGTTTTGGCTGTTATTCTGACAGGCCTCCTTCCTGTGCTCTTGTTAGATTTTTCTGGCTATATTCATTAAATAGGGAGCCTGTTTCTTGGTGAATATTGAATTCCTGTATGTGATAACTAGCAATTTTAATGAAATTTTGTTAATCTCTGAAGCATGGAATCCTTTGTGTCCAGTCCCCCTAATCTTCCTGAGCTATTTTTTGTTGTTGTTACCTAGATGTTAGTATTTTCTCTGTGAGTATAGTTCAGATTTTCTGTTTATTCTATTAAAAATTGCCTATATTAAAATTGCATTTTAAGAAATGTATTTCTTTGCATGACTTTAGAAGTAGAAGTTGGTTACTCTGGTTAAAAGTTGTAATTAATATGGTGGTTGAGACTATACAGCGAGAAATAGTGACAGAGAAATAACAACTCTGCATGTGCTTTTGCTTTTTAAGGAAAAGGAGTCAATTTTTCCTAATTCAGCTTTTCCCAAACCTTTTGGTTCTGCATACCTTTAAACTATTAGAAATTATTTTTGAGGCCAAAGACCATTATTTTGTGGGCTATAATATCAATATTTGTCACATTAAAACTTAAAACTGTGACATTTTAAAACACTGATTGATTGTTTTTTTTTAAAGATAGAAGTGGTAAACCAATTTCATGTTAGTAGAAATAGTTATTTAAGAAAATAACTTTTTGTAAAGTTGTAGTTAGGAGGGTAACATTGTTTTACATTTCTGTAAATGTCTTTCATATATGAATTAATCGATGGCAGCTGGATTCTCAGCCTGCTTCTGCATCCAATCTGTTGCAGTATCAGACATCATGCAGCTTCTGGAAAATTCCAGTGCACACTTGTGAGAGAATGAAAATGAAAAAGACAAATAACATCTTAATATTATTATGAAAATAGTTTTGACCTTATTGACCTCCTAAGTGTTCCCCAGGGGTCCTCAGATCAGATGTTGTCTTACAGTTAAAGGTCAGTGTGATCCAGAATATGAAAGGGCCTAGTACAGGACAAAACTTGGAGTTGGAATGTATTAGTTTTGGTTGATATTACTTACATATGAAAAGAAGCTATGAAGTATGTTAAATTTTTGTGAATATTTGGTCACTTTTGATGGGCTTACTCCTTTGGTTTACTGATCCATGCCTTCATCTACATGATGAAAGAATTTTCTTCACTTCCTCGGTAACCTGCTTAGATAGCGCAAACTGTGTCTCACCAGAACGATTTTCTGTGCTTTCTGTTGACTTTATGATGTCCTTGATTATTTAATAAAAAATTAAAACAAACAAGAAAGAACATAGCCTCCTCAGTTATGAAAGAGCTAAAGTTCTTACAATGATAATACCTTGTAGATTTTTTTTAAACCTCTTATTGCCAATTTGATTAAATAGATAACTAGGAATTGTTTCTCAGACACCCATTATTCGATTTTATTAAAGTGCCCAAATTGTCTCTAAGAACTTAGTTTTGCCTTCCTGAAATTTGTCCCTCAATTTAGAAAAGAATGAGAACATTTTCAGGATATATATGTTATACCTAAAACTATTTTTCGAGAGTTCCCAGAGGTCGCCTGAGAAATCACAAAGATTTGTTCTATCACCTTATAAATAAAGAGAAGTGAGACAACTTTATGTTCATTTGATCTGTTATTATTGCAGGAGCTTCATGGGGAAAGTTGTCCATTCAGAAAAGACAGCCTTTCCTAGATAATGCATGTTTAGGTAAAATGTTGTCAATTTTATGAAATATGGGCAGTCCCCAGAAATTTGCCAATGCCTTCTCTGTCTGTAATATGTTTTTACTCCCAGGAGGAAAATTAATCAAAATTTCTATAAAATAGTTACATGCTATACTCCAATAGAGAATTTTACTTTCTTTTGTTTTGATATTATGATGGCACTATTATTGATTATGGTAATAAATTGACAACAACCATTAAGTCTATAGATAGTTTTGTTTTACTCTGATGCACGCCTGAAGTCTTTGCTATAAGCCAAAGGCCTGAACTATATCATTGACAAAGGTCTCTGACAGTTTGAATGACAGACATTTCGAAGAATAGACTCTTGAGTGCAGGCTTCAGAGCTGACGTCACACAGACAGCTTTGAAAAACATCCTTTGTGAAATTAGACCACTAACCCAAGAAATAAGAATTCATTTCCTAGAACTGAATAAGAAAACATAGGAAGAAAATTTATTGTGACTCTTTGCTTGGTATAGTTTTAAGTTTCTACTTTCTTTTTTTTTGTTGTTACAGATAATAATATTTTTATTTTTTTTTTGTTTTATTTTTTTTTCCAATATATGAAATTTATTGTCAAATTGGTTTCCATACAACACCCAGTGCTCATCCCAAAAGGTGCCCTCCTCAATACCCATCCCCCACCCTCCCCTCCCTCCCACCCCTCATCAACCCTCAGTTTGTTTTCAGTTTTTAACAGTCTCTTATGCTTTGGCTCTCTCTCACTCTAACCTCTTTTTTTTTTTTTCCTTCCCCTCCCCCATGGGTTTCTGTTAAGCTTCTCAGGATCCACATAAGAGTGAAACCATATGGTATCTGTCTTCTCTGTATGGCTTATTTCACTTAGCATCACACTCTCCAGTTCCATCCACGTTGCTACAAAAGGCCATATTTCATTCTTTCTCATTGCCACATAGTATTCCATTGTGTATATAAACCACAATTTTTTTTTAATTTTTTTTTAATATTTATTTATTTTTGAGACAGAGAGAGACAGAGCATGAATGGGGGAGGGGCAGAGAGAGAGGGAGACACAGAATCGGAAGCAGGCTCCAGGCTCTGAGCCATCAGCCCAGAGCCTGACGTGGGGCTCGAACTCACGAACCGTGAGATCGCGACCTGAGCTGAAGTCGGACGCTCAACCGACTGGGCCACCCAGGCGCCCCTAAACCACAATTTCTTTATCCATTCATCAGTTGATGGACATTTAGGCTCTTTCCATAATTTGGCTATTGTTGAGAGTGCTGCTGTAAACATTGGGGTACAAGTGCCCCTATGCATCAGCACTCCTGTATCCCTTGGGTAAATTCCTAGCAGTGTTATTGCTGGGTCATAGGGTAGGTCTATTTTTAATTTTCTGAGGAACCTCCACACTGCTTTCCAGAGCGGCTGCACCAATTTGCATTCCCACCAACAGTGCAAGAGGGTTGCCGTTTCTCCACATCCTCTCCAGCATCTATAGTCTCCTGATGTGTTCATTTTGGCCACTCTGACTGGCGTGAGGTGATATCTGAGTATGGTTTTGACTTGTATTTCCCTGATGTGGAGCGACGTTGAGCATCTTTTCATGTGCCTGTTGGCCATCCGGATGTTTTCTGCCCATTTCTTCACTGGGTTATTTGTTTTTCGGGTGTGGAGTTTGGTGAGCTCTTTATAGATTTTGGATACTAGCCCTTTGTCCGATATGTCATTTGCAAATATCTTTGCCCATTCCGTTGGTTGCCTTTTAGTTTTGTTGGTTGTTTCCTTTTTTTGTGCAGAAGCTTTTTATCTTCATGAGGTCCCAGTAGTTCATTTTTGCTTTTAATTCCCTTGCCTTTGGGGATGTGTCTAGAGATATGAGGAAGTCCTGGCTTTTTCTTCTTAAACTATCTATAATGCATCAGTTTAGTAAAATCTGGTGTTTTAAGCTGAAATACAACATTTTAAAATCATATTTTGTTCTTACCAACCACCTGTATTAGTTTCCTAAGTTTTCCATAACAAATTATCACAAACTTGGTGGGTTAAAATGACTGAAGTTTGTTCTCTCACAGTTCTGGGGTCCAGAAGTCCAAAAATCAAACTGCCTGCAAGACAGATTCTTTCTGAACGCTCTGAGGGGAGAATCTGTCCCATATCTGTCCTAGTTTATGATGGTGGCTGGCAATCTTTGGCATTTCTTGGCTTGTAGACATATCACTTCAGTTTCTGTCTCTGTCTTCACGTGGCCAATGTGTCCCTAAATCCAGGATGATTCTCATCCAAATTCTTACCTTAATTACATCTACAGAGAACTTATTTCCAAGGAAGGGCACATTCACAGATGTTAAGACTTGGAGCTATCTCTTGGGAGGGTACAATTCAACGCACTCTACCACCTGTCCAGAATTCAGAAACTTAGTATGTTTTCTTACTTGTCATGGAACTATTTGCAAAAGCATAATAAGAATCTATGCTACAAAGTCTTGCCTGAGGTGTTATATTTGAAACTGAAACTTCTAAATCAGGTGTGACAAGCTGCCTTTAAGGAAAAACAAAACCAAACAAAACCTTAACTTATGTAGCTAATGCTTCCACACTTCTCCCAAGAAAATTGGCTGATACCTGGCTTACAGGGTCCTAATCTTACCCTTGAATGTAGTAAGGAAAATTCTTGGAAGACTAGGAATCCTTAAAAATTTGGGGAACTTCCAAGAGATAGGAATTCACTTGGATATATAGTACTGCCAGTAAAATATGCCTGGCCTTGTGATACAAAAAATAGAGGCTTTAAAAAGTAAAATCTGAGATTCCTTATGAAATTATCCAGGCAGAGGTTAATTTATGGACTTTTTAGCTATTCAATATGGTATGTATGACTTGGGAATTGCAAAGCAAACTCAAGGAGCCTATGTGATAAATTAACACTGTTGCTGTGTTCGGGTAAATAATCAGATCAACCTTAATGGCCCATTTTTAGGGTCAAGAATAATCTCTGAGATAATTATGATCACAGGAGGGATAGACTGTCAGGAAAAAATATGAGAGACCTTGAACAGGCCAAAGATTACTTGGTTTCCTCTTTAGCACTCCCTTTCAGGTTATCTGTGCATTTTGTTATCTTTGGGTTATTTTATAACTCCGTAATTTGTAGAAACCAGTAGCAATGAAAATGATTGTTGTCCATAAAAAATTGAATTTGTGTAGAGCACCTCCAAGAAGTCAGTTTTGTATCTATTAACCAGCCACTTTATCACCTCCAACTTCCCACATCTGTGTTCTCTGGATTCTCTTTTGAGCATGTTCTAATATCTTACAGGTTTCCTCATTTATTAATAAGTTAAATAATATGTGTCTTTATTTAAAAAGTGAACAATATATAAAATTGTGTTTGTTACATCTGTTCACCATTCTGGAAAAATACACTTTCCAGAAACTTTAGGCTGTCTATTTGGGAAATTGCATATGTTGATTGGCTTACTTCTCTCCTTCTCTAGAATGGAAGCTCCTTAAAGGCAATGACTTGGTCTTATTCAATATTATTATCTCCAGAAATGAGAATAATTCCTGGTATCTCTGAGGTGCTCAATAAATGCTTTCTGAATGAAGAAATGATCAAATGAACACATTTGGAAAAAGGGATTATAATTTTCCTTACCTGATTACATTGAGCAAACATTTCAAGTGATATTTGCAGAAGGAATTAAGAAATTAATCAGTACTGTGGGTTTAGCAATTACTTGATGAAATTAATAATTTGAATAAGTATATAATAAAATTTGAACCTGGGTTATTATAATTTACACATATGTGTTATAAAATTAAATATAAGCTAAAAAATATATACTATTTTTATGACCAAAATACTCATCAAATTAAAACAAAATAGTGTGTAAAAACCAATCACCTCGTTATCAGCATTGTACAACCTAAAATAGTAAAATAGTACATGGTAAATTTAAATTGTTTATTTTATTCCATTTTGCCTCATTTCTCTTTTCAATATCCTTCTTGTCTGTCTTTTGTCTCTGTCTCTCTGTCTCTCTTTTTCCCTAGCACATAGCGTCATCAGGCTCGTTGACATCCAGGGTCAACTTCTCAAGCATCCCTGCCTCTTCCCTAGGGGAGTACCAGAGGTACCAAAGAGTTTACAAGGGGTTCTCATCACAGGTGGTATTCAGGGTACAGCTAGTTCTTTTTTTTTTTTTAACGTTTATTTATTTTTGAGACAGAGAGAGACAGAGCATGAGCAGGGAAGGGTCAGAGAGAGAGGGAGACACAGAATCTGAAACAGGCTCCAGGCTCTGAGCTGTCAGCACAGAGCCCGACGTGGGGCTCGAACTCACGGACGGTGAGATCATGACCTGAGCCAAAGTCAGCCGCTTAACCGACTGAGCCACCCAGGCGCCCCAGGGTACAGCTAGTTCTACGGAAGTTCACTGCAATATCCTTGTATTCTATATGTATTCTCTCCTAAAGCTGATCTGCCTGGGAAAATGTCTGTGGTCAAGAGACAAGTTAAATCTTCTTTTCCACCTCCTTTATCCCAATCATCATACTTTCACTTTTGAAATAAGAGGTATGGCTCTTTCCTATTCTAAATCTTACTATATTATGTCAAAGTAAAACCTTAGACCATGAAATGAATGAACTTTAATATCCACTTCATTAAGAGATGTATTTAGAGAATAATTTTTATGTTTTTATGACTAATTATCAAAATTTTAAATATAAGAATTTTGTCATTTATATATTAATAATTATAATAATAAAGTTAAATCCAGAATAAAATTTTTAACTTTTAAGAACATATATCAAATTTTTTTTAATTTCAATTTCAATGTACAGATATAAATGTATAAATATGTATACAATGTATAAATATATACATTATTGTCACAGTTAAGGATACAAAGAAAAGATGGTTAACTAAAGACTTTTAAGGGATGCCTTGGTGTCTCAGTCAGTTAAGTGTCTGACTTCGGCTCAGGTCATGATCTCACGGTTTGTGCGTTCAAACCCTGCATTGGGCTCTGTGCTGACAGTTCAGAGCCTAGAGCCTGCTTCTGATTCTGTGTCTCCCTTTCTCTCTCTGTCCCTCCCCTGCTCATGGTCTGTGTGTCTCACACTCCACAGACAATCTTTCAGTAATTTCCAGAATGTATTCAGAATCTGGCGACTTCTCACTACTTCATGTTGCCTTCCAAATTTAAGCCATTATTTTCTTTCACTGGGACTATTGGATTTGTCTCCTAACACATTCCCTGTCTAACCGTGCCTCCCTGTAGTCTATGTTCTCACCTCAGCAAGAATGTCATAACTCTGCCCAAAGCTTGTGAAAAGAGGAAAGTGCAAAGTTGTTATTATGGCCTGTGAAGCCTTAGATAGACTGTGTCTCTGAGTCTGCCTGCAAGGCATGCATCCCCTCTCTCTACTTTCATCATCTGCCACTTCTCTTACTCCGTCTGTTGCAGCATGCTGGTCTGGTGGTTTTCTTCTCACACGCCAGACATGGTCCCACTTCTGAGGCCTTTGCACTTGCTGTTCCAGATGCTGAAGACTTTTCCTCCAGGTAACTTCAGGACTGCTTCTCTCCGTTCTTTTGGACTTCTGTTCATATGTTCTTTCTTTGAAAGACATTCTCTTATCACTTTCAATAAAATCGCACCCCCCACTGCCATTGTCTATGCCTTGATTCTTTTTTTACTCCTGTTCTTCCTCACAGCACTTTTTAATATTTACTTAAAATACTCTTCTGCCCTTGCATGAAAACATTCATGCCACCTGACATTATGTACTTATGTGTTTACCTGTTAATTGTTCTTCTCCTCCTTTTTAAACAGTTAACCACTTGTTATTGGAGATTTCATTTTGCTTTCCTGTTGTACCTTCGTGACCCAGAGAGTGACTGGCATGGTGTAGATGCTCAACTAACTTCCTGTTGTGTGATTCCACTCCTGGGACAGATTCACAGAAAGTGCCTTCCTTTGTGCTCTTTCACTTCAATATACCACCTTCTGGAAGGCAAAAGTAGAATAGTGGGGCTTCTACCCAGTGTTCCTGGATAAATGCCAGAGCCACCATAGGGACAAGGGTCCTCTAGAGCCTTTTCTTCTCTAAAGCTTCTGTAGCAGGTAGCAAACTTTTGGAGCTGTGTGTGCAATAGAAATTCAACTCAACCTGTTTTAAACAGTGAGAGGACATCCCGATGGACAATCGTTGAACCCCCAGCCCCACAATGCCTTTAGTTTCTAAGTTCTATCTGCTCTTTCCTGTGGTCTGCTAGGTTCATCCTGAGAATGATTCCCCTTAGGCTTATGGATGCGTGCCCAAGGCCTTAAGGTCACATGTGTTTTAGGTCACATCCAATATGAGAGAGAAGACCCATGAATCCTTCTCAGCAGAACTATGAAGAGCTTCTCTGGATCTCTACAGAAGTTTTTACATCATTTTGGCCAAAATAGAGTCACATGTTCATACTTGACTCAGTTACTAATAAAGGGCAGTCAGTTACCACTACCCAATTCAGGCTCACTCATGAACAGAGGATAATGTGATCACCTTTCTCTTGAGTTGTGTGGGCTATACCAAGGAAGTCGGAACAAACCAGAACAAACTCTGACACTCTGGGAGATAGTAGGGAAAATGTGTACTAATCAGGTGGTCCAGAATATTGATATATTCTCAAACCAAATTCCTGAAGGTATAATGACTTGAAGACTAAGAGACAGCAATAACCATGGCATGTGAGACAGGCAGTCCAGTGTGTTGTAATATGCTTTTCATTTTCTATGTACTGTGTTTGACATCTTAGAAAACCTTTCTACCTGGAGAGAGGTTGCCCCTTTAGGGGCCAGCCAATTCTTAGACATAGCAAAGGGTCCAGCCTGAGGCATGCCTTTGAAATGCAAACTAACCAAACCAAAGTCATGCCTCCCCTATCTGACATACACTCCAGGAGAAAATATTCCTCTCCTTTAACCATCCCAGGACCAGACTCCAGGCTACCAGGGACCATCCCTACAGCTATTTAAAGCCCACCAAAATTGTCAAACCAGCCAGTTCTAAACTGTGTCCTCTGCCCTACTTGTCTTTCCCATGAAAATCCCGGTAAAGGCTCTGCCCTAATGCTTTCCCCTCCTGTCTTATGCCTCTTGACCACACTGGTGTCTTTCCCATGGGACCCTGCCTGGCCTGCCCTGCCTCCTGTCTTGGACCTGTGAGTATAATAATCTTTGTTCTCATGAGTTCCTCCCATGTCTCCTTTTGTGGTTGCACCTGACTGGCCATCACTTTAAAAAAATATAAAACACTGGGCTTTTCCATAGAGTGAGAAGACATGGAGAAGGCTGCAGGTGCTTTTATTGTTTATTTTCTTGGGCCTCGGTTAGTTCACTGCTCCAAACTAGTCTTAATGAATGAATGAAGTGTAAATGAAGCAGACTTTTTTTTTTATTCCTGTGGTGCTAAGGCTAAAAGTACAGATTTTTATTTTATCTTTATTTTTTAAAAGCTTATTTATTTATTTTGAGAGAGAGAGAGCGTGAGTAGGGGAGGCGCAAGAAAGAAGGAGACACAGAATCCCAAGCAGGCTCCGTACGTGTCAGCATGGAGCCTGTTGCAGGGCTCGAAATCACAAAACCTTCGAAAACTTGAGATCACGACTTGAGCAAAAACCAGAGTTGGATGTTTAACCGACTGAGACACCCAAGTGCCCCAAAGTACAGGTTTTTAAAAATCTGATTTGAGGTGCCTGGGTGGCTCAGTTGGTTAAGTGTCCAACTCTTGATCTTTGCTGAGGTGAGATTGAGCCCCACCTTGGCTCTGCACTGGCAGCACAGAGCCTGCTTGGGATTCTCTCTCTCCCTTTCTCTCTGTCTGCCTCTCCCCCACCATTCTCTCTCTCTCTCTCTCTCTCTCTCTCTCTCTCTCTCTCTCTCTCTCCCTCTCTCTCTTCTCCCTCCCACCCCCCCAAAATAAATAAATAAACTTAAAAAAATATGTTTATTTGTTTTCTACTTCTAGCTTGTTGGTGAAGTAAATCAAATATGGATTTGTGCTTCAGAATTATTTAGTTTAAAATCCAAACTTCACTTCTTATTAACAATATGCCATTGGTGGAGTTATTTTTTTCCCTTTGAGGTTCATGTTTTTATCCACTAAAAAAGATTGCCATAAGGCTTTCCTCAGTGACATTTAATCTAGATTGTGTGAGATAGTTTGTGTAAAACACCTGACCTAAAGTAGACAATGTGTAAACGCTGCTGTCTCCTCCCTGTACAGCAAGGCACACAGCTGCAAGGACATGTCCAGTGTTTCTAAAAGTCTACAGCTTTCCACAGAGAATGGTAAAGGCATAGATAGATAACCTTTCTTTGTTATTAGATTATAAACCATAGGACTTGTTTAACTCCTAAATTTCTATCAATAAAGTATTACTCAGTAAATAATTGTTTTCAGTTGACTGGTTTTATTCCTTTCCTTGACTCTATTGAAAATAAGATAACCCACTCAGTATATGGTAACAATTCAGCCTTTAATTATAAGTTCCTAATATACTAATATCCTTCTTGTTAGTATAAAGATATTTGAATACTTGAAATAATATGATAAATATGTTAATTTTCATAGTTTACTTTCATATTCTCATTCTTTGTTTTAGGGGCCGAACTACCTTGTAACTATATTGATTGGAAAAAGTTAGGGCACGGGGTGCCTTGTGACATTTAAAATGGCCCTTTAACAGAAGGTCTTTTCTTTTTAACATTTTATCTGCGTCCATTGCCTCTTCCCAGATTCTTGCTGCTCATTCACTGTGGACCCAGTCTCCTGATGACAATGATGGCCCACGGATGTAAACTCACCTGTCAGCAGTATTTTCATGACCATTTTGTAAAATTAGAGCACTGTCCAGAATAATAAATGAAATTCAGGGAAATGGGAAAACCAAAACTTGACATGATCCATCCAGGTAAGAGCTAAGTTTTCTATGCCTTTCCACATCATTCATTTCCCTTCCTGTTAGCAAAGCAAAAGCCAATAATGCCAGGAATCCCACACTCCCCTGTGGTAGTACCTAATTGCTTTCGTTGTCAAGACGAGAAGGGATATGTTCCCACTTGTTTTTAGGCACTCAAACTCTGGTACTAGCTTTGACCTTCTGCCAGTATAAATGATTTGCTTTAAGATAGTAGCTATTTCACAAAAATAATTAATTGGAATTCCCAGGCCAGATGACATTAGTGCCAGAGATTCCAAATAACTTGAACCTAATTGTAGGTCAACCACTGACCATGACAGGGAGGAGGAAAAGGAAAATGAAAACAAACAAAAAAGCAGGTCCAAAGACTAAAGACAACACTTTTTATTAGTTCCTCATCTTTCAGAATCCCGTATAATGTCGGATGATTTCACTTTCCGTGGCTTCATCTGTCTTAGCAGCACCAATGATGCTTTTCTTGGCATCCTTTTCAAACTATTCTAATCTCAGCAAAAATTTCCTAGTGGAATTCTGTCTAGCACCCAGTTGTACTTAGTGGAGCCAAAGTTCTCAATTCCTCAATCATTTGCACCAGCCAGGGACTCCTCTGACGGGCACACATGTTTTTCCCACCAGAACCACGATTCTCTACTGATTTGTGCTGATTCTACACACGCTGCTGGTTGCAAATTTATATTTGGATCCCACCAGTGAGATCTGTTCAGACTCCAGGACCCATTAAACTTCATCATCTTGAAGTTCACTGGCATGGCTATTATTTTTAAGAACACTTAAAGTATGAAGCACACATTCCACATTTACTAAGTATAACTTTCATCACCAAGAGAATTTCCATATTCAAAATATGAGCTTAGATTTGATCTATGCTTTCTGAAAGGAATTCTTCTAAAGAAAGTCTCCAATTCAGTGAGCAAATGCTTTTCAATTTTTATTTTCTCAAAAGATTAATTATTTCCAAAAAGGAGAAACATAAAAAATGGGAAATTGGAAGGTACATTTACAGAAGTAAGTTTAAAAAGAAATACCATCTTTTGTTATCCTGGCCTCATACCAATTCCTGCTCATGCTCTGGAGAGGTGAGGTCACCGTAACAATGCTTTTCATAAAGGCTCTTGTTATCATTTTTGTTTTTTAACACATCAAGAGGAATCAAGTGAATAAAGGCAACTAGCAGTGTTTACATTTGAGGCATTACCTCCTCGGGGATTTGCGATTTTGAGAACTCTAATATTGCTTTCATTACAGATATGAGTCTTATGTTTACACTTTCAGAGTTGACATATTCAAAGAAAAAGAAAAGTGTCTATCCTTTTTTTATATGCACTTCACTGAAGAATGCTGAAGTGATCAAACAACAAGTAGGATGACCAATTTTGCAAAGTAATTTCTTAAATATGATTTATTTCAATTAGAACGAGTTTTGTTTGTTTGTTTTTTTCCTTTTGGAGATTGGTCCGTGACACATCTCCACTGTCAAATCTATATTCAGAGTTCTGACGAATGTCCTAAGTAGAGTGTAATGGGAGAAAGGGAAAGAATGGTTGTAATGACTGCAACAGCAGCAACAAGGTATGGTAATAAATAAAGGTCAAAATATGTCTTGGGTGGTAGCAACACAAAGGCCTTTGGTTAGAATAGTTAGATGGATAGACAGATGATAGGTAGATAGATAGGCATAGAAACATTTACCATTAGACCACACTAGTCTATTTTTAAATTTCTCAGCTACTTCATATTATTATTATTTATTTGAGTCCTCTAGAAATATATATAAGAAAGACCCAAGAAACAATGGTTAATTCAGGCCAAGCACATATCACGGCTCTGAGGTGCTGATCTATGTTTGTCAAAAAGCTTTTCTTAATATCCTAATGCATTCTTTATTCTGAAAAGGATATTTGGTGTATTGCAGGTAAACTTCAGATAAATCTGATATTATGAAGATAGGTAGATAGGTAGGTATATTGATACATAGATATAGTATGAGAGAATCTCCTTATCTTCTCCCTGTATTCTTGGCAGTATTTCCAAAGGATTCTAAATAGAAGCCTGTACACAAGTCATGGCCATTTTATCATAATCCACAAAGTCAAAGGACTCTGCTGCATGCTCTCCTCACCCTCTTTTTCTCCCTCCCCCCGACCCCGAAACCACTAGAGATGACATCTACACTATTTCAATGTATTTTATAGTCAGTTACAAAGGACAAAGGGTCCTGATGTTTTGCTGAATTTCTCTGGGGCCTTTTATATAGTCTTCCAATCGATTCCAGAGGAAGAAATATCTGGGGCATATGGTTTAAGGTCTTTTATTCACACCAATTTTGAGAAGTGACTGTTTTGCATGACTACTGAAATCAAAAACTATCTAGGGAACGCCAGGTGAATGTTAGTTTTAAATGTACTGAGAAAAAAGGAAAAAGAAAGAAAACCTTGCCATGACTGTCAGACCATGCCACAAAGCTGTTTCTACATAGGCAAAGAGATTCTTATTCTTATTCTCCACCAAGATGAATAATTTTATGCCAGAGCTACTGCTGTTTTTTCAATCTGAAAATCTTTAGTAACAACTCAGATATTCTATTTTGAGCTAAAAATCACTTTACCAGCTAGTATGGTTCTGTGCCATCCAATAATATATTCACAGTGAGGAGATATTTTAGATATAGACATTACAAATGCATTTGTAATTGTTATACTACCTTTATATGATCTAGTGTTTTTTTTTTTTTTGTAGATCCTAATCTGATTAAAACAAAATAAATTATATGTTAGTATTATAAGGGTCAACATGTTAAATATTAACTCCCTTTAATGTTTTAAGACATGTTTGCAAGTGTTAAGCCAATTTGGAACATTTATATTTTAGTCAAAATTATTAGAATTTTTGATGAGTAGTAATCTAATTGAAAAAATAAATTTTTAGTGAGTTCCTTGTTTTGTTGGTTTCAAAATTAATCCTGGGTATAATCAGAGAAAAGTCACACATTCCAAACTGTAGTACACCCTGTCTGGGACAGTGGGGAGCAACAAACACTCTGGCTACAGACAGTAACAAAATAGGGGCACCTGGGAGGCTCAGTCAGTTGAGCATCTGACTCTTGGTTTTGGCTCAGGTCATGATCCCAGGGTCATGGGACCAAGCCCTGCTTCGGTCTCTGCGCTGATAGTGCGGAGCCTGCTTGTGAGTCTCTCTCTGTTCCCCCCTCACATGCATGCTCTTTCTCCCTCTTTCTCTCTCAAAATAAATAAACTTACAAAAAAATCAGTAACGGAATAAATGCACATTCTGATTGGTAAATCATATAAATAGTCCAAAGGAATCCTTTTATCCTGGGTAAAGAGAGGGGTTGGCTCTGGATGGAAACACCTGCATTGTTAAAGATAAAATTTAGAAACGTGTGTCCAAGATTCATTGCATAAAGTGTGGCTGGAGACTATCCCTTTTATTAAAACTAGGAGGCCAGTGACTTTTGTGACTTCCAGTTCTTTTATCATCTTACGTCTTCCTACCGATCGCCCGTTTAAATGCTTCTCCCCTGCCCCTTATTTTTGGTTTTCCCCCCAGAGAAGGCAATTTTATTTCTCTTGGAAAAAGTTCCATTTCCTGTTCTGTGGTAGGGGTCCTGAAGCACAGACCTTCTTAGGCTTCCATCATTCCATCAAAAGATGTCATTAATTCTAGGGTACTTGACAACCATGTTCTCTTTCAAAGACACTGAGAAAGCAGAGGGAGATTACTGGTCTCCTCCCTGGTGGTGCAAGATTTTTCTATGTCATCTCTGGATAAAAGCTTCTGCAGCATAAATTTATTATGCACCTTTTCAGTCTAGAGTTTATGACAACTTTTCCTTTATAAAAGTGGCACAGTTAGGTGCAAACAAGCGTGGATATCAGAAACAGACATAGCTGAATCAAATTCCAGCTCTATCTCAATGAGCTGTGTGACTTTGTGCAGTCTCCTTAACTTCTCTAGGCCTTATTTCCTTTTTTTTAAACTTTTTAAAAAATTTTTTAAATTTATTTTTGAGACAGAAAGAGCACGAGTGGGGGGGGGCAGAAAGAGAGGGAGACACAGAATTCGAAACGGGCTCTAGGCTCTGAGCTGTCAGCACAGAGCCCAACTCGGGGCTCAAGCCCACGAACCATGAGATCATGACCTGAGCTGAAGTCCGAGGTTTAACCACCTGAGCCACCCAGTGCCTCTCTAGGCCTTATTTTCAATAAAATGTGGAAAACAATTTGTTTCCTTTGAGATTATTGGAATAATTATAGGAGGTAATGTTTTAAGTACCTAGCTTATTGAACAGCACTTATTAGGAACTTAATATAAATATTGCATCCCTTCCCCCTTTCTGTTCACATGGTCTAAGTGCTAATATTATTTCTCCTAGAAAGTAAATCCTAACTTTAAGGAGATCAATAGTTAGGAGAATAGAATGGCTTCTGCTTCCATAAAGACCTGGACATTCTTGCCACTTAGGTGACTTTGGGCACATTGATTTAATTCTCTGAAACTATTTCTTCATTTGCTAATGCAAGTAGCATCTACTAAGCCTGGTAGTTATTAAATTAAATTGTATGGTGCACAGTGTTTCCTGCAGTATCTGGAGTAATGCCAGAAAGTATGCATTTAAGAAATGGGTTTTTTCCTACTGTATCCTGCTCTTCATATAACTACTTACATAGCAGTAAATTGCCAATCAGAATGATTACACAATTTAGTGTTATGGCCAGTGTGACAATATGTTTTAAAAGTTCTTCTTCCATCTTTCATTCCTTTTGCACGCTAGAAAGTAGAATAAAAGCAATAGCATAAGTAATGGAAGACACACTGTAGTAGGAAAGTTCAAGAGGTGAAAAAGATGCCAAACAGGGGTGTTGGGCTGGCTCAGTTAGTAGAACATGTGACTCTTGATCTTGAGGTAGTGAGTTTGAGCCCACGTTGGGTGTAAAGATTTCTTAATAAAAAAAATGTTAAAAAGAATACCCTAAAAATTATTGTGGATGAGACCAGAAAGCCTGAAATAGGGGTTGTAGGCCAGTGGAAAGTGTAGGATCAGACAGATGGAGATGGACGGAAAATGTGGTGTAAATCAGATCATACTCTTCTTCTCCATAGAGCATCCCAACGGCTTCCTTACATTGGACATAAAGTCAAAGTTTATTTCATGCAAGATCAGATCTCACCTGCTTGTCTAACCTTTTTTCATGTCATTCTTATCTGCTTTTTCAACTAAGCCAGCTATACAGACTGGTTTTCAGTCCCCCATACCTGCCAGCCTCCGTCCCACATCAGAAATGGTGCAGGATATGCACTCGGGGTTGGGGGGAGTGAACTATTATTCTGTATCTTGATTGAACGGATCGCTACATGGATATGTATACTTGTAAAAATCGATCACACTGTACACTTAATTTAAGTGCATTCTGTTGTATATAGAATATGCCTCAACAAAGTTGATTAAAGAAAAAACAACCTGTATTCAGGTACAGAAGCCAACAATAAAGTAGAATTGATCTCAAAATATTTGTTTTAAGAAGAATTTTGCAGGCATTTGAGAGTTCCTTAAGGTAAATTGGTAAAATTCAAATTTTTTGTATTTAGAAGCTGATTTTCCCAGACTTCAAACATAAATAAATGAATGTGGGTTATAGTCTAAAGGAAGTGGAATTTGGCGAAGAGCAGATAGCATGAACTAAAACTGGGTGGTGGCCTGAAAATTCAATAGGGAGCTATCACAGACCTCATCTACGATTTCCATCCAGGAACAGATCCAGACAGCTGGAGACTGTGTAGGGGGCCTTTAAAATACAGTTACCAAACTCTATTTTTTTTTTTTAAACCTGATTTGAGTTAAATTTCTTAGGTTAGATCCCAGTTCATCACAGGAAAACAAAACAAAAGAAAAAACCTTGGCTTTGCTCGTCTGATTTGGGGAGGTACACTTTAGACTGTTTCCAGGGTACTAGCGAAGGAAATCTCTGACAACCCACCTTGTGTACAAATAAAAGATATCCTAAAGGAAATAAGCTAAGATGTGACAAGAAAAATCTATACTTCTGAGAAGACACCAAAGTGTAAGAAAATCAAAATTACCAGTGATGTTTTTTTTTTTTTCTTTTGCTGTGGCCTTGATGAAAAGGAAAGGGAAGAATTTGTGCAGTTTGTTCACTCCCCCTCAGATTTTTAGAATTATGTAAGGATAATAGTATTTCCCCACCCGTCCCCTGAGGAGCTTTTAAGACTAGCATCTGTGAGGTGCATTTCCTAGATAAATGCAAACTGCCCTTTGACTCTTTTCAAGATAAGAAAACACTGACCCTTTCAACCAAGTTATTTATGACATTCACATAATGTGAAACAGTGTTTAGACCTGATGGGAACGCCCAGAAGTACATGTACTGGAGGCAGTTAAGATTCCCCTCTGCTACTATCCAGGAGAGACCGCCACACAAGTCGAACAATGCCCAAGGCTCATTAAGAAGTTTGATGAATTTAATACAATTCAAATTAAAGAAAATCTCAGGGGAACATGTTTCGAAAAGAAAACCAGATGGGGCTCCAGTGTAGAGCATCCAGGGAGCAAGTGTGGGATGCCCTATAATCCTGGGGATTCTGGAAACATGAGAAAATGTGATTTATCTTCTTGGCGAATTAACATGCAAAATGTGTTGGTGGCATAATATTGAGTTTCAGGTTTCATGATGAAATTTTCCAGATTGTGGAAGAAAAAATCCACTGGATACTGGAAGAAGTCATCTCCCCTTCCTACAAGACTTGCCACAGTAAAGGAGAATCAAATAAAAGGAAAGAAAAATGCACATAATATATCAGCACTAGTTATCAAGTGCAAAATGTCAGGATGTGTACCACCAAGAGAATAAGAACAGATCTGAATGTCATCTTGCCCAGTCACTGTCCTTTCCTTTTCTAAGTATGGAGTAATAATATTAAATGATGCTCTTGTACGCTGGACTAGAAAGTGGGGAGCTGGGATTCTTTTAACAAAGAATGTAGTGACAGAAAACAATAACAACCCAGTTTATGATTTAAAAAAAAAGACTTATGTTTTTTTAAATATGAAATTTATTGTCAAACTGTTTTCCATACAACACCCAGTGCTCATCCCAAAAGGTGCCCTCCGCAATACCCATCACCCACGCTTCCCTCCCTCCCACCCCCATCAATCCTCAGTTTGTTCTCAGTTTTTAAGAGAAAAAGACATAAGGTTTAACTGCAAACCCAGAAATAGTAAATCTGGAGTTGTCAGTTGATTTAGTCATGTTGGTGTAACCATTTGCACAATGAACCCCGACTGGACTTCAGTACAGGTGAGGACCAGTGTTTCTCTCTAGTCAGACAATGGCTGCTAACTCAGAGAAAATGATTGAAGGTTTTTGGCTTATTTTGTTTGGTTTTTCAACATCATATGAAAATATTTTTTTTTTAAATATAGCGTTGATCATTCACCTTACTAATAGCTGATTCTGAAAATTTTAGCAAAATTCAAAACCAGGAGAGCTATTACCAAATAAAAAGATAAGTGTTCTGAATGTTCAATGTGCTCCCTTTGCCAGAAAATAAAAAATAGTGGAAAATTAAAGTCATCTGAAATTCTGTCACTCAAACTCATATAAAGAGAAAGCTATCACAAAGTGATGTCATACTCCACATCTAATTGTGCATTGTTTTTTCCCTATTATGTATAATGAATAGGTTTTCATGTCAAAATATGCAGACTAAAGTAATAATTTTCAACAGCTGCTTAGTACTTTATCTAAATACACTATAATGGAATCACTATAAATGCCATCTTAGTACATTTATGTTTCCAATTTTTTTTCTGTGCTTAAAAACAATACTAGGATGAATATATGGAATGACTAGAACAATTAGTATGCACTTGAATTATAATTCTAGAATTCGAGGGACATAAAACAAAATTAATGAATTAAGGGTAGATCCAACAGTTTTAATTTCACAGTATGTAATATGTAATGTATCAGAATTCCATTCTGTCTCATATTTCTTTGTCCCCCCTTATTGGTGTCAGCCAGTAACAGAAATAGGAATCATTTAGAGAGGAATTAGAACACAGGGAGCCTGGAGTCACCTGTAACAACCTTATTAGAAACCTAAGGAAAAATGTGCATCACATAAAAAAGAGTAACTCAACAATAGCTCATGGGTGAGCTAAATTAGAAGTTAGGGAAGAGCAGAGATTGTTGAGGAGAAGATAAAATTTTAACGGAAAGCAAAGGACAGACAAACTACAGCAGGTTAATATCTAAAAACAAAGTACCAAGTAAGTAAAGATTATGTTCTATATTTAATTGAAAGACTAGATATAAATAAGTCCTCAGGGACCCTGGTGAAACTTTTGACTACGATGTGCAAACTGTCATGCTAAGCTGACTTGTGGTAGCAAAGACTAATGGTTTCCAGGACATAGTGTCCATTGGGAGGAAACTGGAAGCAAACCTGCGAACTTCAGAGTAGTGATTCGTATCCCCATTCTTGTCAGGATGGCAGCACCTGGAAAGAATGATAGAATCTCAGATTCCTAGAAAAATGTAACTTTGGGAGAGATATGAAACATGGCTTCTATAAGGGGAAAATAATGTTCTACTAATTAACTCAACCACAAGTCTATATTCCTATTGATTAAACTCCCAAAGCAGTATATCCCGTCCTGTCCTTTCCTTATTGTTGCTGCTTTAACAGCTTAGAGCATCGAACTAGATTTTTCAAATAACCTGCACACCTTACCTTCCATAGGGTATTGTTTATTCTGTCATCAGAGTAATGTCTTTAGGATATGTCATATTAGTCCTTTTGTCTGCTTGCAAATGTTCAATTGCTTAGACTATCATATAAAATAGTTTGAAGGCCTCTGCACTCGGGCCTCTTCTGTTCGTATCTTGCTCCATGGCTCCTTTCCAGAAATGCCACACAGCCTGCACGTAGTTCACCACCCTGGGGAAGCTGGTGCGTGCCTCCATGCCTTCTCACTTGCTATTCCTTCATTTTTTTTTTTCCAGAATGTACTTCCTGCCTTTTGAACACCAAGTAAATTTTCTTTGGAGACTCTTCTTAAGTGTCCATCTCAATTAAACCTTCATGGCCCTCCTTCAAGACAGAGTTAGAGATGCGTCCCTCTGTACTCTCATTTGAGCACTGAGCCAATTACAAAGGTAAAGGTTCTTGAGCGCCAAATGGGCTCTTCTTCTCCGACCCTTATAGTTTCTTATAGTGCCTAGCTCTTAGTAGCTTTCCCATAAAGATTTGTTGAATAAATGAATCTCTTAGATTTCTCCAAGGTGATATTGACAAAATAGAATGTAATTTTATTTCTCCTTTCAGAAAGACTTTAAAAGTGCTGCATCCTATAGGTGGTCAAATAATTTAAAAAAATGGTTTCCTTGTTATTATGGAAAATGTTTTGTCTTAAGTACGGAAATGGTTTAATGACAGGAAGCAATGTGTAGGAATAAATGATCATTTCTCTACTTAGAAAAGTGTTAGTGTCAAGATTCCCTAGAGACCTGATGCTGGAACACAATCTCAACCACCATGTTAAATATATTACCTAGAAAAAAAATACAGAGAAAATCCTTGAAGTTTTCTTTTTCATAATTGCCAGGGTCTCTGTCTAGTGAAATACTGAGCTGACAGGTATAACATACAAGAATATCATGAAAACAGTAAAAATAACAGAATAATAATACTTGACTTTGATGCAGGAAAATAAAGATAATAGAATTAAGGAAAAATCCATTCATCGAATTTATTTTGAGTACCTATTATATACAAAGTCCAACAGAGTTGCAGAGGCTGCAAAACTGAACAATACTGAGTCATGGTATCTACTTTGATACATGGATATAAATAGTAATCAAAGTGGAATGTATTGAGCTTTAAATTAATAAGGTTATATAGGTATCTAGAAGAGTAAGAGATAGTTTTTAGTTGGAAGAATTGGGAGCTTCATGAGAAACATGTTATTTGAGCAGCTCATGATGTCTAGATGTGATTTTTAAAAGTAGAGATTAACAAAGAAGGTGATTTAAAATGAAGAATAATTGAATGATCAAATATGACTTCATAAATGCAGTTGGAGGTGACTGAAAGGAGGTACTTGAGAACAAAAAGAAGATATGCAGAAAGTTGATTTGAAGACAGAAAAAGACTAAGATGAGTTAGGTGGCAGGGAAAATAAATGTATAAGGTACTATAATGTAAATTATAAATTACAACCTAAGGAAAAATCAGAGTCTGGAGAACATTTCAGAATATTGCTGCAGTGTCAGCAGCAACATACAATTATGTGTTCTAAATTTTATTGGAAGTAAAAAAAATTTATTGGCAATAAAGCATTTTATTAGAAACAAAGCATTCGGTGGGATTTAACTGTCATATAAAGTGATGGTGTTACTATACTCAGGTAAGTCTTACATTTTCAGCACTTTATAGTTTACAGATTCTTTCATGTGCATGACCTCACATCAGGTGAAAAGAATCAGGTGCTGTCATTCTCATTTTAAGGGTGGAAGAGATCTAAGTAGTTGAGATCACTCCATTCAAGTTTGCATAGCCAGTAAGAGGTAGACAAATCCAGAGATAGAAACTAGATTTCCTATGTGCAAATTCAATATTCTCTCCCCTGTTCTACTTAGCACTCAAGGGAGATGGAGATAGAAAAGGTCCTAATGGGCATTACTAAAATAATCAAGGGAATAAAGGGGATTCTTGAGAAGGAAAAACTTTAAAACTATGTTTTCTACAAATCTAGTTTGGAAAGCACCAAGTTTTGTTAGTAATTTTGTAAGCATTACAAATAAAGTGAAGATGGCTTAGATCATAAAATTTAGATAACTAGAATGGTAAGATTCTCTAGTCCAGAAGTTACAAACATCTGGCCTGTTGGCCACCTCCGTCCTCTACAGATGTTTTGCACTACCTTCACAGTGTATTTTAATGCAATATTTTAAGTAATTTTCACAATTTTGAAATTGGAAAATTGTATAGAAAGATACCTATTTATAGCTTCTTTTGAAAATCAGAAGCTTTAAGAAAAGTGGGCATTGGCCCAATAGAACATCAGCGAGACTGAATAGGGGGTTCAATCACCCTTTACAAGTGGAATTTGTTCATTGCTTCAGCACACTATTCCCTACTATACACTACTAGGGTAGACTACGCCCCAGTGAATCATACCCAGTCTGCTTCACACCTTTGTATCACTTGGTAAGTGTTTGAGTGTTGGCCACTGTTCCCACATCTAAGCAGAAATGTTTGAGGTGCCATTTGGTGCTAATGGCAGGCAAGTCAGTTACACCCTCTTTCAAACAAATACTTTTGAGTATGTTGACAAAGAATGAACTTTGAGACTTCAGAAAACAAATTCTACCCATAAAAATGGACTTCCATGTCATTGGAAGAGCTCCAGGGGAAAAACTCTAAATAATCCTAAGGAACCTGACCTTGGCTCTTTCTGAAGCCAAGTTTTTTTTTCTTCCTCAGATTCCATGAGATTCAGATTCATTCATTTATTCACTGAACAGTTACTGAGTTCCAACTGTATGCCAGATTCTATGTTAGTTGCTAAGGCAAAAATCAATGAATAAAATGGTCTAGAATCCTTGCCCTAATGAACCTTACATATTGTAAGAGTAAGTAGAAAATCAAATATAAATATAAATATAAATATAAATACAAATACATATATATGTATATATATATATATATATATATATATATATATATATATATATATATAGTTCAGAGAGGGAATTGGGAATAGGGGATTGTAAGTGTCCTAAGGGAGATCATAGAAGGCCTCACTGAGAAAGTGACATTTAAATTACAATTTGTGGGAAAAAAAGGATAAACTTGAAGTATTAGAGGGAAGAGTATTTAAAGAAAAGATGCTTCCCAAATCATTCCTATAAAGTGCCCTTTGTGCTTATTAGTTCAAATTGTTTCCTGCTACTGGCAACCACGAGACTTAACCATTTCAACCCATGAGTAAGGCATGTCTGACCATTCCAATGTTATTAAACATTTTAAAACATATTTTAATGTGTCAAGGCAAGGGCCTCATGGAGTACTATAGGATTTAATAGGCTTAATATCTAAAGTTCTTTTAATTGTTTTTAACTCTACACTGGATGCAAGATTTTCTTAAAAAAAAAAAAGACAAGAATCTCTGCAAGCAGGAACAAACTGTTATTACCAAAATAATGTAAAATTAATTTGGGCTTTTTCTTAAATTGAGGCAAGAGGAAAATATTTTTACATTTATTTTTTTTATTTTTGGGATTCTTCCAAAGCTCTTAGACTAATTACAATTAATAAGGGGGACAGTGAAGAAACTATTATTTATTTTGTTTTGAACCTGGGCCAGATATTTTAATATTTATTTTGCCTTATAAAAAATCACAAATGAGTAGATTGGAAGGCTAACTCATGTATGCAAATTTATACAGCTAGGGAAGAAAGCAAGCCAGGATTCCACCACACCTGATTTTATTAATTATTATTATTATTATTATTATTATTATTATTTAAAGTTTATTTATTTATTTTGAGAGAGAGACAGCACACAGGAAGGGCAGAGATGGCGAGAGAGAGAGAGAGAGAGAGAGAGAGAGAGAGAGAATGCCAAACAGGCTCTGCACTGTGAGTGAAGAGCCCAATGCAGGGCTTGAACTCACAAACTGTGAGATCATGACCTGATCTGAAACCAAGAGTCAGACGCTCAACCGAGTGCACTACCCAGGCATTCTGCCACACCTGATTTAAAAAAAAAAATAGGAAGATTGTTCTAAAAGAATAAAAATAGGGTCGTTCTAGACCACAATGTGATCATAATAATCTAACCACAGTGACACCTACCTAAAGTGGCTCTCTAATATAATTACTAAGAATGAAATTCAAGCCATTTGTTGGCAGCTTTGTGTGGTGCTGATACAAATATAAGAAGAGGAGAGTCATAAATGAATTGCTAGTGGAAGCGGTGTCTGTTACTGAACTGATATCCTCCTGCAGACTTACCTATGTACCATTGGACATCACTCCTCTCTTCCAGGAGAGTTCTGGAAGAATCTCCCAAATAGCAGTTTCTCTATGTAGAAAACTAGAGCAACAAGAAAGAAATTCAGAGGGGGTGGGGGGAGAAAAAAACCTGAGTTCCCAATGGGTTCTATTGTGCTCAGGACACAGCAACCAAACACTACTCTCTGCAAAAGAAATGTCAGCCCATGGTGCTTGGAGGACCATACAACACTCTCACATAACCGTGCTGATGAGGTGTCACCTACTTCCATCCAAAAGTTGTTGTAATATGATAACACCTTTGGGATAAGGCACTTTTCTGTCTATGAAATTATTGAATGCAGGCCTTATTCACCTCTCCACGTTAGGCTTGGATGCTCAAAATCTGACTTTAGGCCCTGCAGAAATGAGAGGAGGCATCCAACATATGAAAATCTTCCATCTGGAAAACTCCTTAATGGGAAATAGATGAACTAGATGGTCCAATGAGGTCCTCCACATCTTTAATTTCCATGATTCTGCCTAGGAAGTATTTTGGAAATTTTCTAACCCAAGGCAGATTCCACTGATTTCTGAAAATGAGGGTTGGGGAGGCAATTGGCATTGAAACAGGGAAAGGAACTGTCCTTGACTGCTAGAAAAAGATGGAAAGCCCAGGGTACAGACAGACAGTGGGGATAATCGATCCCCCACCACCTTATCTTGCTGAAATACCAGAAAAGAGGAATGGAAGGGCCAGACTGCCAATTTGTGGACTCTTCTGGCAATGGAATGGTCACTGAAACCATCCTCCCAGTAATTATCTGTTAGGAAACAGACTCACTTTCCTCTTTAGGGCCCAAGACTCTTTTCACATAAAATAAGAGATTAAGTAAATCCTTTTTGGTTCTCAGTCACTTCTGTAACTTCAGTTTCTACTCTGCTGCTTGTTAATTTTCCATGCCCTTAAGAGATAGAAATAACAACTAGCTCTGGAAGATCTCAACGTGGGGAAACCAGAAAAGGATTTGTAGTATTTGGTGAATAATGTATCTTACTGGAATGAAGGAAATATAGGAAGCGATCTGTATCATTTCTGAAATTCTGCTTAAAATATTAAATGAAAATTTTGCCTTTTCAACTGTGTTTGAATTTAAGAATATAAAGCATAAGCTTTCACTACTTCATCTTCATAGTTGCCAGAGTTATTGAATCTTATTGGAATGACTCTGATAAAACCAGTATTTCAAACCAGATCTGTCTTCCCCAGGGTCAACCACCACGCTGTGCCATTTAGAATTAGAAATTAGAGCCTCTTCATTTTCTTTGCTTAGTGAAATGGTTGTAGAATGAGTGAAGCAGTTTTCTATTTGAAATTAATCATATTTTCTATTAGCTTTTATCTCTAGGATTGTTGAATACTTCTGAGATTTGTTAAAAGTCTCTGAGTGCTTTACTACATTTTAGTGAGCGTTTATAACCTGAATGTACAATGACTTTCTAGGCACTGTCCCTGACCTCTAGGAATTTATTTTTGATTTTTCCTTTTTATGTAATTCTGTTACAGACATGTATTCATTCATACATGTTTCTATTTCTTTAAAAAAAACCATTTAGTGATATAAAAATATGATGTATTTCCTGAGATAGAATTTTTAGCTGAAAGTAACACTGACTTTTATCTAGCCTAGCATTCTTTTTTTGTAAAGTTTATTTATTTATTTTGAGAGAGGGAGAGAAAGAGACAGTACATGAGCAGAAGAGGGGTAGAGAGAGAGAATCCCAAGCTCCACAGTGAACATGGAACCCAACTTGGGGCTCGATCCCACCACCGTGAGATATGACTTGAGCTGAAATTAAGAGTCATCATCCAACTGAACCACCCAGGTGCCCACAGCCTGGCATTCTTAAAGACGTGTCAGTTAATACTTTGTTTTCATTCTCTTTCTCCTTCTTCTTCTTCTTCTTCTTCTTCTTCTTCTTCTTCTTCTTCTTCTTCTTCTTTTAGCTCTTTGAGAATATCTACCTAAAAGAACCCTCCAGTCTATTGACCTGTGACCCAGAGCTTAAAAGAATTAAAAACAAAAACAACCTACCAGGAATAGTTTTAGACAGTAGGAAACCTGAGAAAGACTGCATTCAAGAATCAGTGAAGTATGTGAATCAGGGTCCTGGCTCTATTTTTGCTACTCAAGTGTCGTCTTTCATGACAACAGAAAGTGGCAACTGTGACTGATTTTGAAAATATTAATGGGGCATCTGGGTGGCTCGGTCAGTGAAGCATCCGACTTCGGCTCAGGTCATGATCTCGCGGTTCGTGAGTTCAAGCCCCGCGTCAGGCTCTGTGCTGACAGCTCAGAGCCTGGAGCCTGCTTTGGATTTTGTGTCACCCTCTCTCTCTGCCCCTCCCCCACTCATGCTCTGTCTCCGTCTGTCTCAAAACTAAACATTACGAAATATTAAAAAAAAGAAAATATTAATGTACAATTCTTTGAATGTTCTTACTCCATGTAGCAGGAGCTGTTATCTCGATCCAATACTCATGTGCTATGAAGAGTTCTCATTGGCCTTTGCTTGTTAAGCACCAATGGAAACAGGGAGCTGTTGTTGCCTGTTGGGACCTCGTTTGATATGTTCAGCTGTGAACGCTCAACATTTAACCTAATGAAGTCTCAATAAATGTATATTAACCGTTGACTGACTATACTAAATGAATAAATGAAGTTTGTTCGTGTATCAACAGTGCTGTGTTTTCTTCCGTGTCACAGCCACCAGCAGTTTGGAGAACAGTGAAGGCTGAACTGTATTAATATCAACAAACGTGGTTTGCCCCTGATTATGCTTGTGACCTTGTACAGGGGACTTTGCTCTCTAGACCCTGCTTTTCTCCTCTGTAGATTGAGGGAATTAAACCAGGTAATCTCCAGAGTCCCTTCCTACTATTCCATCCAGTGATTAGTGTGTGATGTAGCACGTGTTCTGATATTCCTTACAATATTCAGGGCCAGCCTACTAACCACTCACTCCTCAAAGACTACACGAGCTGAGAGTTTAATAGGTAAGTAGAAAAGAATGCAAAAGTAAGGGTTTTCTCCTATTCGCAGCCTGAGCAGCTTTTTAGTTTATATTTCCCGGGGCTAAGAGAGTAAAGAGTGGAACTAAGAGCATCAGAAAATATTTTTTGTGAGCACAGGACAATATTTTATTTAGATCAGTTAATGGGATAATGGTTGGTTTTATTCACAGGAAGGAATATGCTTTTCATATTCATAAGGTATTAGTGACTCCAGACCCATTTAATTTCTACACATCTGTTAAGTACAGAAAAAGGAAACCTAATGATCTAACAGAAAAACACACTTAAGGCTAACATTTGGTTCCCAGACCTATCATTCTCTTTGCCAAAATGAAGTTACTGAAGCTTTCATAGTAATTGTTGTGACTGAGCAGAGCAAAGGGACTCATGTACATTCATGCTGGTATGTATACACATGTATTTGCACCTCACAAGCCCATATTAGAACTTGCTATTTATTTCCTGAATGAAGCCTAAATTAGATAGTGATACTCAGCATTGTTGCTGAGAAATGGATTCACAATGTGTTCTTGTTTAAAACAGACACAATGAGTAGACAGCAACACAAGCGCATTAAATTACTCTGCCCCAATTTATTTTTTAGAGCAGTTCTTGCTGAAAGGTCTTTCAGGAAAACAAGGACATTCAGGAAGTAACCCTTAGTCTCTGTGGACGAATGTGTTTATTGAGAGCATGCTTGGTGAGAGGTGTACAGACTCTGGTCTTAAAGCCCCTGTTCCAGCTTTATTTCCTTCTTGGTGAAACTTCCTCAGTTTCCTCATCTGTAACATAGGGTTCATATAGTATGGCTGTGAGGATCAGATGGGAAAACAATGTGACTGCAGAAAGAAACAGTGGAAAAGGGCACAGAGAGGTCACTGTTAAGTCAAAACCAAAAACAGTTACTCTGTTACTGTTTTTATTTTTCACAAATTGCATAATCGCCTTGGCTGTCAGTAGCAAATGTGAAAATTACCTTGTCATAGTAGCTCACAGTGTTCCTTTCTCCACACTATAACATAATTGTTATTATAATTTTACCACCACCAACAGCCAGGGTAGCTGCCCCTATCCTCACCTCCGTGACACCTCCGTGTGACAACATACACCTGTGTGGCTTATGCATGAAATTAGCTACACAAATTGTGGAATACATGTACAGCTTAACTTGTTTTGAAATAATCGAAACATTGCAAATGTTAAGTGTAAATCAAACCAAAGATGAAATATGGGTGCCATTTTTTGGTGACATGTATCACATTTCTGATTAGTCTTCCAATTTTAACATCTCTACTTCTGACTTAGTAAAAACTTTGTAACATGTGCATTGTAGGAGAAAGTGGTCATTCGCTCCCATCCACCTTTGTACTACTGATCCACGATGATGCTACCTAGCCAGGATAAGCCCACTGTGGGATGACAAAAGTAATATGGACCACCAAGAAAGGAAATCACCATATTCCAGGTATGTCCCTTTCTTCTCTATGTTCCCCATCAATACATGATTTGTTTTTCTGCAAAGCTCTTTCCAGAACTGGCAGTTAGGAAATAAAAATTGCTTATCTGTTCTTGAAAGCTTTTAATGACTGCTTTCATTAATAACTCGTCCAACATTTTTTCTCCACAGACTCTGTGCTGGTACCCTTTACCAGACATACACCATCAGCAGCCAGTTCTGTGAATCTCGCAGTTGGTGAACCCTGCTGGTGAGGTTCCCCGCCTCCTCTGCCTATGCTTCCTTGGTATCAAAAGTGCCTTCTGCTGCTTTACCTGTTGAACTTCTCTGAAGAAAAAAGTTCTTCCTCATACCATTAACACGTTTATGGTTCCAGAGAAACGAAATCTAAGCATACAGCAATGTAAGAATCCAAAGTGGTAGAAGATAAATACCAGGTAAAATGTACAGATGGAAGTTGTCTTCGGTGAATGTCCCCAGCCTGGCTAGTTTGGGGATGGAGGGGAGAGGAAAAAAGGGCTCACTCTGGCTGAAACTCACATTTGGAAGGTTTCACCTTCACATGAATGTTGACAAAAACTTACCTCATCCTTCAAAAAAAACTACCTGGTTGTTTCTAGGAGTTTCTGGAGGCTACCTGATTTGTGTGTGAAATTATAGCTGTTCAGGTTCTATCAGCTCATTTTTCTCTTTGAAAGTCAAATGTCCTTGTTACACCTAAGGAAGGCTGCTGACCTTGCCACCAGGACTCACCTGAACAATCAAGGCAATGTACCACACAGCCTTCTTTTGAATAACTGCCTTAATAGCATGTAAAAATGTATTCCATGGCTAAGAGCATGCGTAATGGCCTCAGTTAATATTGAGAGTCCCTTCTGTGTATCTCTACCTCCTTACTGGCCCCTTTAATTAAAATCTTAAATATGGAAGCTTATATAATTAGAATAGATACAATTTGAAGTAAGAAAAATTTACTTGACCTCACGAAATGTTTTAAAACAAAAATCATGAAAGATCTTTTGAGCCATAAATGTGTGATTTTGACCACTGCCACTGCTAAACTCTAATAGAAGAATACAACATTTAACATTTTGGCAGTCAGTTTTAAAAGAAAAATCACGTACATGCGTATGCAATAACTTTAGATTTAGGAAGTGTTTTACTTTATAAAAATATGTATTGTTTGTCATACTTGTATGCTTCCTACTTACTCGGCGATAGGATAGTCTATGATCAATAATATTTACTAATTGAATTTTAAAAAATAGATATTTTAATCATCTCCTGGCTAAATAAGCTATCATATGGCCCCTAGAAACTTCATTGCTTAGAGGCTAGTATTCCAAAATCAGTTTCTAGAATCCATATAATGTGAGACCAGAGACAAAGCTCATTAACTGCTGTTGTCTCTTTATGCCCAGGCCTTAGTCAATAATTTAAATCTTAGTGCTAATAAATAATTGATACTACAGTGGTATTTCTTTAAAGACCTGAATTTTCTTATAGCTTAGTTTTCTTAACATGCCTCAGCGATATTTTCCTCTGAATATCTAAGCATTGGCTTCTTAGGAGTCCCAGGGAACAAAAGAGATTATTTTAGTGTGAAAGATGCCAGATTTGCTTAAATAATTAACCAGGTTCCACAGATGTTCACCTCCTCCCTCTTAATAAAAATACAATTAAATAATGAGACTCAGCTACATTAAAGTAATAAACCAAATAATGGGGAAGGGCTAATGCTCAATAAAGTCCAAACTGACTTGTGTATTTGGACCAATGTTTTTCTCTGATTATAGGTTTTTCCAGAATTTTTATTTTGGTAATATCCACATAGCATAAAATTTACTATCTTAATCAACTGTATGTATAAGTTCAGCAGTACAACACAGTCATCATCGCCAACCATCTTCGAAACTCTTTCCATCTTGCAAAACTGAAACTCTATACCATTAAATAATAGCTCCGCATTCCTCCTTACTCTAGCCCCTGGCAACTACCATTCCACTTTCTGTCATTAGGACTTTGATTATCCTGCGTGTGTTTCATGTAAGTGGAATCAGACAGTGTTCGTCTTTTGGTGACTGGCTTATTTCATTTAGCAGAATGCCCTTAAGGTTCATGTCTGTTGTTGCATGTGTCGGAATTTCCTTCCTGTTTAAGGCTGAATAATACTCCATTGTATGTATCTACCCACCTTTTGCTTACCCATTTATCTATCAGTAGACACTAGGGTTGCTAACATGTTTGATCTATTATGAATAATGTGGCAATGAACATGTGTGAATGAATGAATGAAGATATGTGTACATATCTTCTCAAGGCCCTGCTTTCAATTCTTAAGTATATACCCAGACTTAGGATTGCTGCCTCATACGGTAACTTTATTTTTAACTTTTTGACAAACCATCATATGTTTTCCATAGCTGCTATGCCATTTTATATTCCCTACAATAGCGTATAAGGGCTCCAGTTTCTCCACACACTTGCCAACACTTGTTATTGTCCTCTTTCTTTTTTTTTTAAAGTAACCATCCTAATGCACGTGAGGTGGTATCTCACTGTAGTTTTGATTTGCATTTTCTTAATTATTTGTGATGTTGAGCTATGACTATATTTTTAAATTGTGTGGATATGAAACTATTTTTCCTTCCATTTGATAATTCTAAGAAAAACAGCTAGATAAAAAGGAAATTCCAAAACTGTGGGAATAATTTTAGCACTATTCCTATCCTTAAAGGATTATTATATATTTGAAGGAAACAGCTTACTAAAATACAAATCGCTTTATCTTATATTCAGTCTACAGCTTTCCACACTGGCAATTCAACCCTACTGAGTTCACCCTATTCATTCATTCATTGATTCATTCATTCATTCAGCAAATACTAAGAAAGGCTCTCAGTTGCTTTTACAGTACTGGTTTCTGGGAATGTATAAATCAAACCTTACTTTTTCTGTCCTCTAGTAACCTATCTCTAGTTGATGGGGCATTGTCTCCCTTTAGCTAAGTATAGGTCAAAGTAGAGGAGGTCTATGTCATCCTACTAAGATGTCAGAGAGATCTAATTCAAAAACTTTTGCTGCCTTTACCAGAGGAGTGACTAGAAAATGTTATTTAAAGTGAATTTCCTCATCTGAAAGGGAGAAGTAATTATTCTTACTTAGGGGTTTTGTTGATTAACCCCATGGGCATCGTAAAGTGGTTAACCGGGTGTAGACATCCCCATAATGACTTTCAGTCTTTTATTGGCACATACATAGCTAAGAGTTCACGAATATCTTACTCTAGCCCAGAAACATCAAGGCTTCCATGAGTTTAGAGATCTGTCACAATAACCATTTCTCTTGAGTGGTCCTTGAAAAAAAAAATCAGTAAATGTAAGTGATCTCTGCTGTCAGTGCTTAGAAGTTATATAAAACAAAAACTGTCTGGAAAAATATAGGCATGAGGGAGATAAAATCATTTGCTGAGACTTGTACTTCAGAATTGCACCTCATCCAGCATTTAGTTTTCCTTAAAGAGACAAAATGGATCCCAGGACCTCCTATCTGGACTGTAGCATTATTTTGTGTATTCATTTATTTGAAGAAGGGAAATCTGCCTTCATGAAGAAAATGTACTGGTCGCAAGGAGTTGGACTGTTTTGATCTTGCACGGCAAGTTCTCACTACAAATTCATTAACTGAGTGGATTCCTAAGTGGCTTGAGTACAGGTAAGTAGCACTAATCGTGTGGATCAAAGCAGTATCCTCTTTACAATAATTATTTCTCGTTGTGAAATTTTAAACTAATAGTCTGTTTTTCTGGTATTATATGGCAGTCTCATGATCCCGGTGATAGTATTGGCCCTTTGCTTTGCAATATTAAATAGAAATTAAGTTTTGCCTTGTTAAAACTCAGAGCTCCATCCTGGACATTGACAGCAAGATGATTGGACACAGGAAGGGAATTAATGCAACCTGAGGAAGTGCCTCCCCTGCTCCCCATCAAGGGTACTCTAACCCTATAACCACTAGCCCCACGCACCTGGAAGCAATCCACTTATTTTCGAAAGCTTTAAAATTTTCTACAAACCCCATCTTGCAGTTTTGTTATTCTGTTGATACATTTTTTGCCCCAAATACAGATTTTGAAATTTTTTTCTCATCTGGACACTGGGTAATTCTGGGAAAAAAGAAACTATTATATTTGATGCATTGTGTTTTCAAATTTTGATGCAGTGCCTTTATAAATTAGCCTATACTGATATAAAATTATGATTCAGGGTCAAAACTAAAAACTTAGACCAGATGGGAATATTTACCAATGCTTACTTTAAGATATAAAAATGTGAAAATATTGAAGTAGAAAACCGTGCTGAAATGTAGCCACTGTTCTTTTGTTAATACAGTAGTATATATTCATTATAATTTATTTTCCCTTGAACCGTATTTTGTCTTTAAGTAATTTTGGTGTGTAAGAACAGAGTACTTTCACATTTGTACATTTTTTCCTCAATAAAACTACGACTGCATTATTTGTCTTAGTATTTATCTCTGCCCTGGAATGTTTCTTGAAGTTTTCTTTCTGATTTTTAGGTTTCATTTCTACAGTATAATTTGCTTGTTTCTTTAGTCTGCTGCCAGGAAGTTAAATATAATAGTAAAGCTTTACCAAAAAGTGGAAAGTAAGAAAATGTGAAAATTGGAATCCCTACGCCTTTCTTCTTTGCTGAGAAAATTTTTTGTACCTATGTGCTTTGGGGATTTGATATTAGTCATTTGACCGACTCTACAAAAAGATGTGAACTGAGTCTTCTTAAATAAGATCATTCTCATTGTTCAGTTTTTATTGTATAAAAAGTGATTTTAAAAATTCTGTCTAGGTTGTTTTTACCTCTATAAGGAAGGATATATATAGATATATTTTTAACTTTATCAATCCCTGTACCTATTTGTTAACATTTCCTTAAATGTGTTTTCTCCAGATGTTAAAAGTAAAAAGCCCTTGTTATTTTTTCCATTGTCACTCTTTACTACTTTCCATAGGCGGTATATTATGCACGCCAAGGACTGGAGGAAATAACAGACGTGTGAGCCCCAAATTATAGGCACAAAAATAACTTTCATAAAATAAGTTTTAAATGACACCACTTTCCAAAAAAGCCGACTCTAATTGACTCAAGCCTAGAAAGCAGTAACGTTAGGGAACATCAGACACACGTCCACTGATCCCAGAAAGTGTTCCACAGTGTGACATTAGCTGAAATGATGACATTCCCAGCTTGCTGCCAGCACATTCCAGGAGGCAGGCTGGGTATTTTGGTACTGGTCAAGCCGGTGTCCCCAACAGTATTGCTCTGACATCGTTGAGATACTATCTTATTTAATCAAGCAACTCCTGAGAACCCAGCTCCATTGCTCACCTGCAACAGATAAAAGAAAAGACTCCAGGCAGAGAAATTGCAAGAAACAAGAGGGGAAACTCCTTTTTGAATGCAGACAGAATCCTCACCCGGGCTTACTGACTGGAGCAGTCCGGGTTCCTGCTGTTTGCAGAATGTTACAGATGGCTGCCTGGGCAGGAAGCCCTCCCCCTTCCCTAACGGTGCTCTGGGGAATGCTGGGGGCCTGGAACCAGCCCTCTCCTTCCCTTCCAAACCTCTTCTCCAAACCCCTACTGAGAAAAAAAAAAAAAAAGAGAGAGAGAGAGAAAGAGAGAGAGAGAGAGGATGAAGAAAAAAAAGTACGCCCTGGAAACATTTCTGCCAGTCTGTTTTTTAGTGGAATCTTGAATTAACCTCTTCACTCCCGATTAGAATAGCAATTTATAACTTCGCCGGCATCTCTTTAATGTCCAGAATCAATTCCACCAGCTCATTGAAGTACCCTACCATTTGGGTTGAATTATAATGGCACTTTTGAGTTATGCAACAATTTCAAGTAAGCGAAAGCAGGTTTGAATTCAGAAATAATTAAAAGTATTTTAGCACATCAAATATTGTATTAATAGTGTCCTCTGGTTAGATTCGTTCTTAAATCCCGTTGGAAAGTTTTGTTTTTCCCAGCTTTTTCCTTTGGTGCAGTTACTTTTTTTTAAAGTACAAATTTGTTTTGGACCTCTTAAAGAGAGGTTAATTTCATAATCAGTCTTTTGTTTATAATTTGAAGGCAATTTCATTATCATAACCCTATTTGTGTCCTATTTAGTCTGTATTTTAAGGCTTACTGTATTTGTGTTTCTTAAAGATGGCTTTTATTTCGTACTTTTTAAAGTTAGGAAATTTAGCTAATATATGTCTGTATCCAAAGAGCAAGCAGAAACTTTATGCTAAACTGTAAAATTCAATTTTATTTCTAACTTCATCATTGCCATCATAGTAGAAACAAAATTTGCCTAGGAAGAATATACTTATTTTGAAACATATTACATTTATTTGAGTCAAAAATAAAGTGTAGGGAAGGAAAAAATAATTTTTCCCTCTACCCTTCTAGGTTCTTGGCTGAGACACCCACTGTAATAAAAGATTAACAGGAGAAAAACAACTAAGTTTATTAACTGTATGCCTCCTGTAGACATGGGAAATACCCAGGAAAACTGAGTCACTTCCTGAGATGGCCTTAACTATCATCTCCAGCTAAGGACAAAAGATGTTGGGGGTGGGGGGTGAGAGGGAGAGTGAGCCACTTAAGGGAGGCTATCAGGAAAAGTGCAGAAAACAAAGGTGTGATTGTTATGCAGATTTTGGTTGTGACCTTCTCTATTGATAAAAGCTTTGAGAGCCATCCTTCTCTTCCTAGTGCTGAGAGAAAGGTACTTTTACAAATGGAGATTTCCCTTATAAATTTGTCTCTTACAAAAAGGAGACTTCTACTCAGTTTGCAGAGCAATTCCTATATATGTTGTTTCTTAAAAATACTTCGCCTAGGTGCGCTGGGTGGCTCAGTTGGTTAAGCATGCAACTCTGGCTCAGGTCATGATCTCATGATTCCTGAATGTGAGCCCTGCATCAGGCTCTGCACTGGCAGAGCCACTCTCTCTCTCTCTCTCCCAAAAATAAAAAAAAAATGAACTTAAAAAAACTCAGACTAAAATAATTCTTATGCCAAAGAAAAATATTTTACAGTATCAAATTCTGCTTCCTGAAAGTTACAAACTAAACTTGATATTCCTGATGATAAGCTGGTTAGATATATCATCATCTCAATGATAAAATATTGTAACCATCTATAGTTTTACTCCATGAAAAGACAGGTAAAAGCTTAAAAATGGGAAACTATTGAAAATGTAGTTAAAGAATGTAACAGATGCAAGTTAAAAAGGAAAAGAACTTTATTTCATATGGAGCAAATCCAGATATTCTGTGATTGACTACATTTATCTATTGATTAATTCACCAAATATTGAGTACCCTCTGAGTTTCAGGCCCCATGCTGGATATTAGGGATGCAATCATCAGTGAAACACACTATTTGCCCCAAATAAACTATAGCCTGGTGGAGTGATGATGTTTTTGGGTCCAGAAAGAATTCTTGACATGTCTTTGGTGCAAAAAGGTGATTTTATTACAGCATGGGGACAGGACCTATGGGCAGAAAGAACTGCACTGGGGTTGTGATGGGTGACTGATTACATACCTTCAGGTTGAAAGGGAGTTAGGGATAGTGTAAATTTCCAAGGAATTTTGGAAGCAAGGAATTTTGGGACCTTGAAGAGGCTAGTTATTGTTAGGAAAAGCTTATTTACTACTATTTAGTAAAAACTCAGTCATGAGGCCCTTCAGTTGTATATAAGTGGGCCATAAGCTTGGAATATGATTGCCAACATGTATCTTAGGGGGTTAGAGATAAAGGAAGTCTCCAAAGGAATTTTTATATGTTAAAGTAGACTTACAGGATCCTGGGGAGTCAGGCTAAGAGTGCCTTTTGACCTTAGCAAAGTGTTATCAGTGAGGCATCTGAGTTCCTAGAGGAAGGTTACTCTGCCTGTTTTAAGGATTTGTCAATGGGATGTAGACACTAAGGAAATTTAATTTTTCATTTACTTTTTTTTTTAATTTTTTTAATGTCTATTTTTAAGAGAGAGAGAGGCAGAGCACCAACAGGTGAGGGGCAGAGAGAGAAGGAGACAGAATATGAAGCAGACTCAGGCTGAGTTGTCATCACCGAGCCCAAAGCAGGGCTTGAACCCATGAACCATGGGATCATGACCTGAGCCAAAGTCCGACACTTAACTGACTGAGTCACCCAGGAGCCCCTCATTTTTCATTTACTTTTGTTTCCTACATCAGAGGACAAGACAATCTGGGGTTCCATCACCTGCTATCTTAAGCCCTTGTTTATGAGGGGATTTTTTTAATGTTTATTTATTTTTGAGAGAGATAGAATGTGTGAGTTGGGGAGGAGCAGAGAGAGAGGGAGAGAGAGGATCTGAAGCAGGCTCTGTGCTGACAGCAGCTAGCCCCATGCAGGACTTGAACTCACAAACTGTGAGATCATGACCTGAGTTGAAGTTGGACTCTCAACTGAATGAGCCACCCAGGCACCTCATGAGCCTATCTTAAGGCCTTTTATCTAAACACTTAGAAAGGCTAACTAAAGACAAGTCAGTTTAGCCGGCTCTCAACTGAACAAGCTCCAGTCATGATACCTGGCATCTATTCTGATTGGTCACTGCACCTGTTCCCATTAACCCCAAGCTGTACGCTATTTTTAATAGCATGCTTGTTTGGACACATTAGAAACTCATCATTCAAGATTCCTTCCAACAATTTTTTAAAATTGTATTTACCTATCTGGGTTTCATTTCTAGCTAAAAATAAATACATAAATTAAAAAAAGGGGTGAAATTAATGAGTTTTTGAGCAATGTTTTTTCTTTGAGAAAAAGAACGATAAATGTAAACAGAAAGTCTCAACTCTTTTTGCCCTTGCCTTGCTTGTTGTGTGAGGGAGTGATGTTTGGAGCTGCCACAGTCACACACCTATGAGGGAAAGCTGATGGCATAGGTGCTGGCCTTGGCCCAGCAAACTTGAGCTACTCAGTTTCCCACTTGGGATGAGCTACCTCTGGACTTCTTATGTGAGCTATGTTGATAGCTTTCCTTCTTTAATCCACTTTGGTTTTGGAAATGTTACTGGCAGTCAAAAACACCTGAGCTGAAATAATATGTTTAGAGGAAGTAGAACTATTTTTGTTTCCTAGGAATGAAAATTGAATGGGTATACTTACATTCCAAATAAAGGATTTTGTAATATGTCTTTAATGAGTGCAGTTTTCCAAATCATAAAGCTTCTTGGGAGGCATATTAAACTCTATAAACTCCATAAAATCTAGGTTCTAGAATTAAATATTATTTGCTAGATAAATAGTCTTCTCCCATGCATTCTTGGATTCCAAAAGTTTATCTGACTTTGATAGCTAACTTCAGGTGACTCTCAGCTTGCTGGTTTCAGAGTCAGTAGTGTGGTTTACGGTCATACCTTACAATTTGATCAACCACATCATAAAACACTCGATAGAGATATAGGCCAACACTTTCGAGTGAGAACCCAAGCCAAAAGCCAAATTTTCCTTCTCTGTGTGTAATTGTCATTGACTCTAAATATCTATTTGAGAGAAATGAAAGATTATTGGGCAAATTAGAGTCTGTCAGCATCAGCCTACTAGCTGCATCATATCTTTTGTACGTTACATATTTCAAAACTCTGTCAAATGGAAGTGTCCACGCAAAGCACACATTCTATTTTCATTGCACCTTTTGTCATCTAGCCTCCAAGCTTCCTTTCTTATAGTACAGTTGTCACTCATTCACATTAACACAATGATATACAAGAATATATATATATATATATATATATATATATATATATATATATACACCTATGTGTGTGTGTGTGTGTGTGTGTGTGTGTGTGTGTATGCACACATATATATTTGGACATTCTAAACTACTGATGTCATGTAGTTTATTGCAAAATTACTGGGGCTTAGGGTTTTTTAAAAGATGCATTGACTCCCTAAGCATAGAAGAAAATCCTGCAGATAGATATCCTCAATAAAAAATACAAAGCAAACAAAACTGTGTGTGTGTGTGCATGTGTGCAGGAATGATCTCATTTATTATAGTTTTACTGGATAGTCAAGTAGAAAGAATCATAATAAAGATACATGAAAGTGGGAGGAAAAATCTATGTTGCTTTAGCATAAGATAAAACATGAAGTGTGCTTCAAGGAAAACATCAAGTCACACTGGAAATGCCTTAAATGTCTACATGTGTAATGATTCAGCAAGGCCCAACGCGCTAATGACGAGCCCTTGCTGCATGCCGCAGTGCTGCAAAGCAAAGCCATTCTTTTACGTTGCCCTTATCCAAGTCCATTAAGAAATAATGGTTCTAAGATGAAAGTCTTGTTAGGGTTTCAATGAAAATGTTTGGCACACCATGATGAAAAGTCAACAATCTGCTTTTAACAAGAGACACTGGAAAAACGTTGGTTAACATACCACTGAAAATATTAATTCTCCTTAATGGCAGGATGCAACATAGCTTTTTATAGTTTTTGATCCATGTCATAAATTTGGCTATGACAAAGGGGATACTCCAGCTTTAACTCACTGGCAAGAACATTAGTTATTTTCCAGCCCTAAAAGTTTTGGCCCTTAGTATTCTCTGTAATGTACCAAAGGACCAGATTATTCTCAGAAGGATACATAGCCTGTTTCTCTGTGTGTGTGTGTGTGTGTATGCACATGAGTGTGCAAGCACACACATATTTGCACGTGGATACATAAGTGTAGTCAATGTATGTGTGTCACTAGCACGAGTAGTTTTCTTTAAGCTTTTGGAGAGAGAGAATAAGGAAAAATGCTACAAGTCTCAAGTACTGGCCAGAATTCCACAATTTGCAAAGTTGAATCAATGAGGAAGATAACAGCCTTGTGGACCATAATAACTTGATCACTATATGCCTGGATATGCTGCCCACTTCAACTGAATGTGGTTAGAAAAAGTATTATTTTTTCCTATCCTTTTTTCCCCTCAGCATAAATATAAATTTTCAGGTTTTAAAGATGTAGGAATAACAGGGGGGAAAGGACTCCTCTCATTTGCTCAAGACAATGAGTCTTGGCTTCAGAACTTACATTTCAGAACAGAGTTATTCTTGTCCAAATCCTAGTATTCTGTCTTAGTAAAAGAGATATACATATGTGATAAATATAACTTCAGTGCCAGACCTTAACATTTTATCCCCACTGGCTTCTTTCTGCTTTGTCAGTGAGTGGACTGTTCGTTCCTTTTATTTATTTATTTATTTATTTTTTTCAGAAGCATTGACAGAGGATTTTTTTTTTCATTGTATAAGTAAAGGAATATTTGCTAATGCAATAATTCTTTTTGCTATGATTGAGGGACATAATTGTAATAACGTTTTAAGTTTATTCCTGATGGTTGGACTTGTTTTTCAAACAACAAAAACCCATACATTTAAAATATGCTAATAGGTTTGTTTCCTCTATTTTAAATTTAATTGTGAATCCAATGTCTTAGAACAATAAATGAGAAAAAAGATGAAGTGTGAACTTCATCTGTAGGAAAAATATAAAATAGCTTACCAACAGAACATCTTAAATGTTTTTTTTTAATGAATAGGAACATGCATAGAATGAATTATACTTTAATGTTTCCTTATACAAGTACAAGTAGTTCTTAAACTTTCATAAGGATAGGAATCACTAAGCCGATATGGGGGTGGAGACTTGTTAAAAATCAAAAGTTCTAGACTCAGAGATTCGAATTCACTAGATCTGGAGTAGAGTCCAGGAATCTGCATTTTATTTTATTATTATTATTTTTAATGTTTACTTTTGAGAGAGAGAAAGAGAGAGAGCCTGCATGCGTGCATGCATAGTGAGGGAGGGGAAGAGAGAAAAGGAGTCACAGAATGCAAAGCAGGCTCCAGGTTCTGAGCTGTCAGCACAGAGCCTGACCTGCAGGGCTAGAACTCGGGAATTGCGAGATCATGACCTGAGTCAAAGTGGGCCACTTAACTGACTGAGCCACTCAGGCACCCCCAGGAATCTGCATTTTAAACACCTTCCCTCTACCATTTGGTATTGGTACTAATCTTCCTATGAAGAATTAAATCTGGGACAAAGGATTTGTTCTCATTCATATTCCTACAGGTTTTGCTGTTAAAGGATTAACTTTGTACACTCCAAAAAAAGTGTGCTCCTTCAAAAGACACAGAGCCTTACCCAGTGCAAGTTTTCTGTTTCTTTTCTTTGTATTCCTTTTTTTAAAAAGTTTATTTATTTATTTTGAGAGAGAGAGAGATGGTGGGAGGGAGAGCAGGGGAGGGTCAGAGAAAGGGGGAGAGAGAAAGAATCCCAAGCAGTCTCCATACTGTCAGTGCAGAGCCGATGTAGTGAGGTGGGGCTCCAACTCAGGGACTATGAGATCATGACCTGAGCCAAGATAAAAATCACAGCCTTAACCCACTGAGCCACATAGGCGCCCTCTTTGTATTTCTTAAACAACCTATGGTGGAGAGCTAACATCATACTGGTATGTATGTATGTATGTATGTATGTATGTATGTATTTATGTATGTATGTATTTAGTGGCCTGTGATTGCACAGGATTGAAATAATCTTACTTTTCAGTCAATGTATTTTTATTGGTTTCATATATACTTACCCTTGCAAAATATGTATTATTTTTTTAAGGTGCACATATGCTTAATTTACATACATAGTACTGTGTTATAGATCACATTCTTTTCTGTACTTTTCATTGACCTCTCTGTCTTTAAAGTCAATTTATGTTGTGTAATCTAACCCATATCTCAAGCTGCCCCACTGTTCTCTAGCTTATGTACCATCCATGTTTTACCCTTCCATTCTGCCAGGATGGAGTCCCACATTGCCTCTAAATCCCCACCCTTAAAAAATGCTATAATAGATATCCTCTTACATATACATTGATGAGCCTGCACATATCAATTTCAAGGTGAGTATAATCAATTTATGTTTTAAAACAAACTTTAGCCAAGGGGAATAGGGGCTTCAAAATTTCTGTCATTTGTTTGGTGACCTTAGGAACACAGAAGAAATCTATTTATGATACCCTTATGAAATACATAGTTTATTCTATGGAATATTTGTTATAATTCATCTGTTCCTCACTTAGTGCTTTCTAGAGTGATGAGCTTATTTAAGAAGAAGAAAAAAATGCAGAGAAATAAAAATTATTCTCTCATCATTGCTTTTAATGGAAGAGAAATAAATCATATTTTCCCCAAAACTACTTAGATTAACTTGACTAAAAACATATTTTTTTTTTACCTGTGATTATCAATCCAAATATAAAATCAGTCCAAATATGTATACTGGTCTGAATCAAATTTACTGAATAATTGAATTATTTTGAAAAACCTTTTATGGCATTAGCAGTTTTTGAATTTTATATGTAAGTAGTGGTATTTGAGATTCATATCTTTAATAAGGCACATGCTTAATAAATCAGTCTGTTGATTTCATATTTATTGGATGACCTTTCACATCCTTGCATTTAATGAAGTGTTACTGTAATTTGATTTGTTTATGTGGTGCCTCTCTCTTTATACTTGGAATTATCTTGCCAGAGAATATACAAAAGCTGCTATGCAAAGATCAGCAAATATCTTTAAAACCTTAACAGCAGTTTAAAGGCAACTTCAGAGCACATATTAGAGACCCTTTGCACAGCCCCTGAAAACATAGCCATGTGGCCATTTCTGTTCTTGATTTGATTTCTGCACACTTTTAACTGTTGAATGTCCAGAATGATGGCTTGAGTAGCATGTTCCAATTCAATGAGATTTCATATAATATATTTTAACCAAATTAGCAAGGGCAGTTGTATTGGTTAAGCATTTCAATGAGATAAGAGGGGGGAAAAACACTTTTTGGTGGAATAAAGATCTGAAAGCACATTAAGTCAGTGTGGAAATGAAATTTAACACACAAGTTGCTACTTAACAACACACCATTTCAAAGAAATATTAATGGAGTTGATAGGAAAATAGGAGGTCATGTCTTCATTTATTACTTTGTTGATTGGGGAACGAGATAGGTTCAAGTTGTAGGCAGTGCTCCGTCTCCTGAAATTCCCCCGTAGCGTGAGGTGATCACATTTATTTCAGCTGAAATAAGCTTTCCCTCCTAGAAGTCTTATTGGACAGAAGGCATTGTAAGCAAGTAGAAGTAAAGATGGGAAGAGGAAGCCCCTGTCTGAGACCATGCTCGTTCCTCCTCCATCCAGGTCCAGTACTTCTGCAGAAGTGTTCAGGCTCCCTAAGAACAACTTTAGGAAGCACCAACTGTAAAAAGCAAAGGCCAAAAAGGAGCTGTAAATGCCACCACCGTTTGGGCCTGTTTACAATGATTAAAAGCAAAATGAATCACAGTGGGTTTGAGAGTACAGGAAGCTGAAAGGGTATCCCTGCCTGTGAATTTGGTGCCGACTGCAGAAGTGCCCTGGGTTAACCCTAAATGCACGGACACATACTTTTTTCACTCTACTGTAATCTCCACCGCTGGGTCATGCATAAACTGCTTTTAGGACAGCACAGACCTAATTTGAGTTTGTTGTGCTCCAGGCAGCGAAACATTAACAGAAGAAAGCTTTACAACTTATTGAATACGGTGCATATTTTCTCACTTAACCCTCACTATCCTCTAAAGTAGGAATAATTTAGTAGTAGGAAGAGGGGGGAAATGCTTCATGGTAATATCATGATACTCCTTAATATTCATTGATACTGAGTATGCCTTTTTGTGTTTGCACTCTCATTCATGGGCAAAGCACTAAATGTTTTTCAAATCTTGGGAACCTTCAAAAGTAGGTTTTAATGGCGGACTGTGTATAAAAACCATGTCAGGAATCACAAAGAAAAACAATATTTTATTGGCTTATTCAAAAAACACAATAGTTATTTTCAAAGGGAAATAACAGATAAACATTGTTTATATAAGGGTAATTCAGAATTACTTGGCCGCACTCATGTTTGTTGATAAAACTGAAATGAACTTTCACTTAGATATACTTTGAAGCCCAGCTTCTGGCTTGGTTCCAAGGGTGGAGTGAAGGAGAAATGTGTCAGCAGTCTGTCCTGATTGTATTCAGAGTCCTATGCTGAGTACGGGACACCACTTCTCTTCCCTTGCACAGACCCAAGGAAAAGTAAGGTCTGGCCCTACTATTTGTAACACTTTTAAAATTTTCTCTTCCTTTCTGATAGGCAGGTGGGAGGCTGAGAGCTGTGATAGTACCATTTAAACACTGTATCATTAATGTGTTATACGTCAGTACTAGCTTGATACCCATATCCTTTAATTAGGCCAGAGAGATTCTGTCACCCATGTTATTCTCAGTGTTGTTTCGAGACTGGTTGGTTATTGATAGGACGAGTTTTAAACACACCAGATAGATATGTCAAGCCTACACAAATGTCTGCCCAAAGTCCATTTTCCATCAGCCACATAGTTCAAGTATTCTGTGCATATTCAACAAAAATTCTGATGATCTACATAGCTTTCATATATGCATAGTGAATCTGTAACAAAGGGATAAGAGATACACAGCATTTTTAAGCATTTTATTTCAGAATCCTAGAGGCTAGTGGCTACTTACTTTGTTTTGCTTCAGAATTTAGCACCACTTGGGTGATGCGAGAAAGCTAACCAACAAATAAGTTTGAGTGGAAAGACATTAATTAAGGTGATGTCACTTCCATAGTGGTTCTCAATCTCTATTGCATGATCGAGCCATCTGACAAGCTTTCAAAAAATACTAATTCTCAGGCCTGCACCATACCAACCAAATAAAAATTTCTGCAGATTATACAGGGGCAATTTGTGAATGTTCCTCTGATACTGCCATGGTTCAGAATTATTGAGCTCAGCAATAATTTCTATCAAAAAAGAAGCAATCGCACGTACGTTCTTTTGAGTTTTGCTAGTTTATTTTCCTGGTGATAGACACTCTGCTGGTCCCTAATTGAGTTCAAACTTCGTGTGCAGACACCTTAGTTTAACCATTCATAACTTTACTCACCAAAATCCAGTTCAAAGGTCTAAAAGCTTATTAGAAATGAAGATCTCAGATTCTAAGATTCATCTGAGAATCACTGAATTATAATGTCTTTTAACAAGACTTCTTGGGAGGTTTGCATACACATCCAAGATTGGGAAACACTGATACAATTTCAGTGATAGGAAAATCTTTTCAAGTTAAGTATTCCCTGTTTTTGAGATTTAATTTTGCACTAGAAAATAAAACGAGCACTATGTTAAAAATGGAACAGGGGGGTGTTGTGCCTCAAGTTTTTAATGTGCCGGAAGTCAACCAAGTGGTGAGTTTTGTCAAGATGATTCACAGATACTCACTCTGGTCATGAATTCCTTTCATCTGACACCTACTTTCATTTACTAATGGAAGTGCTATCTTTTCACATATGCTTTCTTTCTTTGGCTCTACAGTGAATTTTTCATCCTATGTACAAAAAAAAAAAAAATGCAACAGAAGGCAATACAGCCAAGTATTGAGGAATGAGGGAATTTGGTGATTGGCCACTAGTGACTGGCAAACTGGGACAGCAGGATCTTGAGTTTCCAACAGTGAGTCTCATAGTTCAGACATCCAGAGCCACACTAAACCTTCAGGTAAATAGCCTTAACTTGAATGTGGAATTAACTGCTTCTCTTCAGTGCTTCATTGAATTCCTCTTCTTGTGTTTTCTCTTTAGTCTCACCCTGAACTTGTAACAGGGAACAAGTTGGAGAAAAGCAGGCAAGTAAACTCATCTCAGAAAATCTAGGGATACTTGCCGATTTTAGATATCATATCCCTGATAAGACCTTTGTGAAACAAACTCTTGGTGCACAGGAAGGCAGGAACCCTGCCTTGAATGTGATTACTGGTTCTTTGCATACTTTGCGTAGATTTCCAATAGTAAAAGTTTCCTTCTCTGCCCAAACCTCTCCCTTTCCTAAGAATGCCCACAATAGCTGACATTTATTTACATGTTGATATTTACCAGGAGCTAAGTACTGTATATGTATTAATTCATCAAATTTTCCTAAGAAAAGCATGAGGACAGTGAAGCACAGTATTTTTTTTAATGTTTATTTATTTTTGAGAGAGAGCGAGTGTGAGTGGGGGAGGGCAGAGAGAAAGGGACAGAGGATCTGAAGTGGGCTATATGCTCACAGGAAGCCCGGTGAAGCACAGTATTTTTTAAGTAATCTCTGCACCCAACATGGGGCTCAAACTTACAACCCTAAGATCCACAGCCACTTGCTCTACCAACTGAACTAGGCAGGTGACACAAGCACAGTATTTTTTTTTAATGTTTTATTTATTTTTGAGACAGAGAGGGACAGAGCATGAGCAGGGGAGGGGCAGAGAGAGAGGAAGACACAGAATCAGAAGCAGGCTCCGGGCTCTGAGCTGTCAGCACAGAACCCGATGCAGGGCTTGAACCCACAAACTGTGAGATCATGACCTGAGCCAAAGTCGGTTGCTTAACAAACTGAGCCACCCAGGCGCCCACAAGCACAGTATTTTTTAACAAAACAATTTTTAGAAGAGTTTTAACTTTACATAAAAATTGGAAAGATAGTACAGAGAGTTCCTATATATCCCACACCCAGAGGTATTAACATTATAATTAACATCTTACATTAATATAATTAAGGAACCAATCTCAATACATTATGTTTAACTGAAGTCCACACTTTATTCAGGTCTTCTTAGTTCTGAGTGTCCTTTTACTGTTCTGAGCACAAGATTGTTAAAGAAACTTCCAAGATTACACAATAGTAGTTGACAGCTTGTCTTTAAATCCAGACTTACTCCAGGAGTCCAAACTTTCAAACACTCATTATAATGCATCGTGAGAGTAAGGTATGTCTATTAAATCATACATCTTGAGAAGAAACTACACCAAATATACAGGAAAAAAGCATCTTTTCTATAGTTGTGGCAAAGCCAGTACAACCTGAGGAATATCTGATTCCATGGAAAGCTTACATGTGACATTTGTGGTCAAACAACCAAGTCCCTCTCCATCAGTTATAAGTAAGTAGTTAGGCTTCAGTTTCCTTTGTGGAAAATGGTCATAATACCATATGCAAGGGCTATTGAGAGGATTTTTGTAAAGACTAAGGGATATCTGCCTGATTCCAACCTATTTAAGCAGTACATATTTTTTCACTTCTTTCCTCTTTTTTATGTCCCATACCCATATGTGTCTATGCTCAGTATTTGTAAAGAAAAATGTCATTACTGAAAGGTGATAAAATGTAGGAATGACCTCACAAGTGAAAATTCTGATATTTCTCTTTGCATTGAAGAAGTTGATTGGCCACCATCCTGCATGATTTTCTTATCATTGGCTCTATGACAAAATCACAAGGCTTGATCCAAATGACGATTTAAGGCCACTGCAGTTGTATTTTTACAATGTCCTATCTCCTTACCTCAGTTTCTTTATATTTAAATAACTGGTATGCAAATCTCATAAGAATGATTTTCCACACAAGTATCAACTCAATATTTTGAGGCTTCTTTTCAACAATTGGTCTGGTTTTCCAAAAGAAAGTTGGATCCCAGCATGTTCCTACTGCTTCCTGGTGCCTGTAACAGCACCAGGAACAGGGAGTTCATCTTTCATACACACAACATGGCTTTGGCAACAGGGCGAAAGTGTCTGTCCAGCCAGGAAAAAACATTCACACACTCCCACATGTTCACACCACCCACATCCAAAAGGCTGAGCCTGGAAGCTGCCTTTAGAATTGTCATCATGTTCCGATACGGATTCTGAGGCTGAAATATATCCATATTCTGCAGTGTCTCAAACCTACTCAGCGACTCTTCCATTGCTATCCTCTCACTTCCCTCTTGTTTCCTTCCCTGCTCCTGCTTCTATGTCTCTCAATACATCTATGCTATTAATGTTGTAAGAATGTCATTTAATTACTTTAACTAAAATGTGCAGAATGTGTTAAAGTCACAAAAAGGCTTTGAAAATTAGATGTTTTAAACTTTGTGGACTATATTTCCCTCATTAACTATAAAAAAAGTATGGTCTCATTTAAATTTACATGTAATAAAAAATTTTTAATTTTTGAAAAAATATAAGTACAAACAGAAACCTAGTTTAGAAATGCCAGTTCTTACCAACTTAGGATGCTAGTTAATTTGTTTCTACATGAAAGGAAACATCTTTATCATACATCGATAGATCTAGGAAATCGAATTATATGAATAGAGGGCTCAAAGGAGACTGTGAAATGTAAGTTTCCTCCAGAAATACCTTAACCGTTCCAAATAATATTATTGAAAATCTCCAGAAAAGATATTTGATGACTTTCTGTAGTAATATGATATTTTTAAAATCTCTCCTCTCCTATATTCATATCTCATGAGAAATAGAGGATTATCATTTCCCATTAATATCCCAACAAGCTTATACTAGCTCTGCAAAGAGGGCATGTATCTTACATGAGATCTGACTGGCATTGTGAATCAATGAATAAGGATAGAGATGAACACTCTCTGTGCATCTGGGTGGCAGCGTAGCCTAGTAGTCAAGAGTGTGGGCTCTGGACATACACAACATAAATTGTCTGGTGCCGCCACATTTTCTGTTTTTTGTTTTGTTCTGTTGTTGTTGTTGTTTGTTTTGTTTTGTTTTGTTTTTAGCTAAATGATCTTGGAAAATTAATTATCTATTTCCTTATCTGTAATTGAGGTAATGATACTACTCAACTCATCAAGTTATGGTTAATGAATTAATGTATTTTAAGGAGATACAAACACATTCGATAAATAGGATTTTTTTATTATTTCCTGTGTAATAGACACTGTACCTCTAGAGATATTTTAAATATTTAGTCTCCATTTAATATCCTGATATTAATGATATAATTAGACATTATTATTTCCATTTTGTGAATGAAGAAAGGGTAAAGTGGAATTAGAAACCTACTCAAGAGGAGTCCATTAGACAGTGGCAGAATAGAGAGTTGAATTCAGAATTATTTTACTTCAAAGCCCATCATGAGGAGGCAATTATCTCTCCCTAAAAATGATACCATAGAATGTGCTCTAATTTTATTTTACAATAATTTTAACTTTATTAAAAACTATTGATGAAAATCACTTTAGTTCACTTTAACTTTCCAATGAGACTTTAGACTTTTCTCCAAGAACGTGTAATGTACCTTACAGTGAAAGCAAATTACTAGGTCTTTTTGTTTTGTTTTCTCCCTTTGCTCATATATTTAAACAGCAACCATTTGTTGGCTACTTCAGTATAAATAATGTTGGAAGCAAAATGAAGATCAAAAGTATTAATGCCAAGTGCCACTTATCTAGGTATTATCAAAGTGGAAGAAATGAGACAACTCTTCACTCAACGTACGATAAAATATTCAACATCATCTAATTACTAACATGAGTCACACAGGAAAGGAAATGCTATATAAGCTGTGAAGGGTTTTAGATAGCTCAATAAAAGAAGTAATTCTTGAGCTAGGAATAAAATAGTGGGGAGAATTTACCTACAACATGCAAGGCATTCCAGACCAATGATATAGTGTGAGGGAAAGTGTGCAGGTAGAATTGAGTATGGCTTATTTGGAAAAAATGAGGAAATAATCTCATTGGAGCAAAAACTGAGTTGAGGAGATATATGAGCTGAGACTGGAAAAACTATTTAAAAAGCATACTATGACCAACCTTGGATGAGAATTTGCAATGTTTCCATTTTATCCCATAGGCATTTGGGGTCCACTGACAGTTTTTGAGCCAGGATAGTTATGTGATGAAATCAATATTTAGAGAGATTTCAAAATAATTTTGCATTTAATACTGAATTATTTTAATTCCTTTTCTTCCATCTAAACTTGGTGGAGGAAGGAAAATGGGGATAAGATTATGCAACTACCACCAGTCTCAGTGAAGTAAGACCATCTCCATGTCCAGTCTGAAATTTCTGTACATTATGGTTTAGAGGAAGAGGTAATGGAGACCACTAAAATATTCCTGGTGACAGGTGATGGAAGACTAATGCATTGTGGGGGGATGGATAAAGATATCCTGAAGGAATAGCAAGAACTTTGGAAGAAAATGTCAAAAACAGTCATACAAATGTCACAAAAAGGTTACCTTCCCTATGGATGAGATTATTAGAATACTACAGCTAGCTCATAGAAGGAGGATTGAAAAGAAGCATGAAAACAGAGAAACACCTTTGCCCGTGCAAAAACTGGAGAATGGCAAGGCCCTCCTAAAAGAAACTGAAGAAATCCTTCTAAATTGTTCAAACTATGACAAGCTGATTTCAGGAACACCTGAATGGCTGAGTCAGTTAAGCATCTGACTTCGTCTCAGGTCATGATCTCAGGTTTGGTGGGTTCAAGTCCTACATTGGGCTCTCTGCTGTCAGTGCAGACTCTGCTTTGGATCCTCTGTCCCCCCGCTCTCTGCCCATCCCCTGCTTCTACACAGTCTCTCTCCCAAAAAAATATATGAAAGAAAATCTAATGTCAGAGAAAGATGTGTGGAAGTGAAAAACATGTTTGCAGAATTTGACACTGTAAACATGATGGCAGAAAACATCTGACCTTAGAATATAGAATATATGAAACAGAAACCAAGCTCCAAAAAGACTCTTACACAAAGAAGAAAAGGAGTAAAATGAGGAAAATTAAGATAAATGTATGACAGACTAAAGGATTTGGTCTGTTTTATATATTTCCATATATTAAATAGAAATTAAGAAAAGGTAACAGAATGGATAAATCAGAAGCAAGTGTTAAAGAGACAATTAAAAAGAAAGTTTTTTGAGTTGTAAAAAAATATATACTCAGAGTATAAGAGATTGTCAAGTTTCAGGGAAAGTAGAACAAGTAAGTTGTTATCTATACTTAACCTCATGAGTTTTGAATTATAAGATAAACTTTAAAAAATACTATAAGCATCCCGATGCAAAAATAGTTTAACTGCCAGAAAGTGATGAAGTCATGTTTTCAATGTTTGGCAAAATTCTATGGTCAGCCAAATTCATTTATGTGAAAGACAAGCTGGTGTACATTATCAGACATGCAAAAGCTTAGGAAGGATGCTACCCTCATACTTTTCTGGTAAAGAAGACTCAAATACATGCTGCGATAGATTGGAGAATAATACAAAAGAGAATGGAGAATAATAGAATGAAAGAAAATTGTGGGAAAAAAACCCCAGAAAACATAGAATAAGTCTAAATCATTGCTTTTGGAGATTAACAATAATGTATGTGTCCAAATATTCTTACTTTATTGTATGTAAATATAAAAATTAGTCATTTAACATTGATATGTACATATCAACAAAAACTTGGAAAAATAAGAGGGAGATAAGAAAGTGAAAATTATGATTTTTACAGACGTTATTACATAGGTTAGTTTTCATTATTGACACTTAGAAAAACATTGGTTTAAATATTTTTAAGTGAAAAAGGATAGATTCAAGTAGTCTTACTTGAATCTGGATGATGTGTATATGGAGCTTCACTGAGTTCTTTTAATTTTGGTTCTGTTTCAATATTGTCATTCTAACCTAATATAAAAATGATCACCAAAAACCCACCCAAAGAGTTTTTTCCTTATGGAATGCAACAACTGAATTGGTAATGCAACAGAGAAAGAATTCAAATGTTATTACTGTAAGAAACAGATGCAAAGTAGATTATTTTTGCTGTGATTAAAATGTATTTTACTAACTAAAGAATAACCACTGCTTCCATAAGAAGTAGATCTAAAGTATCCAATTTATAAAACCACAAAAGACCTCAAATAATCAAAACAATCTCCAGAAAGAAGAACCAAGCTGGAAGCATTACATCTTCCTGATTTCAAACTGTATTACAAAATTATAGTAATAAAAACAGTATGGTATTAGCATAAAAACAGACACCTACAGCAATGGAACAGAATAATGGGTCCAGAAGTAAGTCCATATATGTATGTTCAATTATTTTTGACAAAGGAATCAAGAATATACAATGAAAAAAGGATAATCTTTTCATTAAATGGTAATGGGAAAGCTTGAGAGCCACAATCAAAAGAATGAAACCAGACCCCTATCTTCCACCATACATAAAAATCAACTCAAAATACATTAAAGACTTTAAGTCCTGAAACCATAAAACTTCTGGAGGAAAAAAGGAGTAAAATCCTTGACATTGGTCTTGGCGTAGTTTTTTTTTTTTTTTTTTTTTTTTTTTTTTGATTTGTCACCAAAAGCAAAATCAACAAAAGCAAAAACAAACAATTAGGAACACAGCAAATCAAAAGTTTTCTGCAACAGCAAAGGGAACCATCAATAAAATGAAAAAGCAACCTATGGGCAAATTGGGCAAACGATCAGGAGGGCCCTCATTGTAATGAGCACCTGGTGTTGTATGTAAGTGATGAATCACCAACTTCTACACCTGGAACTAATATTACACTGTATGTTAACTAACTGTAATTTGCATAAAAACTTGAGAAAAATATTGGGCAAAGGACCTGAATAGACATTTTTCCAATGATGACATGCAGATGGCCAACAGGTACATGAAAAAAATGTTCAACATCACTAATCGTCAGGGAAATTCAAATCAAAACTACCATGATATGTTACCTCATGCTCATTAAGGTAGCTATTTTCAAAAAGACAAGAGATAACAAACACTGGAGAGGATGTGGAGAAAAAGAAACCCCTGTACACTTTTGGTGTGAATGTAAATTGGTAGAGTCACTGTGGAAAACAGTATGGAGGTTCCTCAAGAAATTAAAAATAAAGCTGCCACATGATCCAGCAATCCCATGATCTAGCAATCCCGAAAGAAACAAAATCATGAGCTCAAAAAGATATCTGTAGCACCATGTTCATTGCAGCATTATTCACAATAGCCACTTTATGGAATTCATCTAAGTATACAACAGTGGATGAATGGATCAAGAAAACGAGGTGAATATATGCAATGGAATATTATCCAGTCTTTAAAAAGAAGGAAATTCTGTCATTTGAGACAACAAAGATGAACCCCAGAGGGCTTTTATGTGAAGTGAAATAAGCCAAAGAAAGATAATACTGTATTAAATCACTTGTATTTGGAATCGTACCAAAATAAAATAAAATAAAATAAAAAGATAAAAGCCTAACTTATAGACACAGAATAGAAAAGTGGGTGCCCAGAGCTGGGGGCTGGAGGAGATAGGGAGATGCCTACTGAAAGGGCACAAGTTTCAGTTATGAAATGAATAAGTTCTAACGATCTAATGTAGAATGTAGTGACTACAGTTGATACCCACTGTATTGTATAATTGAAATTCATTAAGAGTAGACTGTAACTAAGAAAAAGAAAAGGTAAATAAGTGAGGTGATGGATTCGTTAGTTAACTCAATGGGAGAAATCCTTTCACAGTGTGTATACATAGATCAGGTCATTAGATGGTACAGTTTAATAGCTTTCAATTCTATTTGTCAATTAAACCTCAATACCTCGGAGAAAAATAAAGTATCCATAATACTAAAGAAAAGTGCAAAGAAAACATGGTCTAAACAGCAAAAGACAGGAAGGGGGATAGCTTACTAAGATAAATTAAAAACAGAAAGCAAAGAGGATACTTGTGAAGAAAAAAAGAGCAACAACTAGATACTAGTTGTAAAAATATGTGAATAAGTTAAATTTCTCTATTGAAATTTGACAAAATATAAAAATTTGGCATCTGCTGTTTTAAAAAGACAGTCATAAAAGAATCATAAAGTTTAAAAATATAATGATGGACAATTAAATGCAACCAGAAGAAAGAACAGGTAGGCATTACTAACATCACCAAGTTATAGTATAAATAATTAAAACAATAACAAAAAGCCTAAGATGCAAATAATAAAATGGGCAGTAAACGTATATAGGATATTTACAAAAGATATCTAAATGACCATTTCACATATGAAATAATATTCACTCCTACAGTTCTTGGCAGAATGTAAATTTGCACAATAGCCTAGGGAATAATTTTGGGGAAAAAAATCCCAAGACTTTAAAAATATAGTCTTTAAGTCAAGAATTCCCTTGTAAGTAATTTGTCCTAAGGAAATAATCATGAATGAATATAAATATTTGGGTGAACAGGTGAAAAGATGTTCACTTATTGTTTATAACAACAATAAATTGGACACTTAAGTGTTTAACAACAGACTTCTTAAATCAATTATAATATGTCCTCAGGATGAAATGTGTTAAAATATATTCAAAGTTTAAATATTATAATTTAGAGGAATATTTTGATGACATGAGAACATGTCTCTAATATATTAAGTTTATAAAACAGATGTAAGGAAACAAGTAGATGGGAAGTATATACATAAAACAATGTGGTGATGATAATATTTCAAAATTCTAATGCATATGCTTTTCATCTCTCTTTTCCTGTCGTATTATGGTTTCCCAGCAACCACCATGCACCTTGAAGGGAAGCTCAAGTCCCAGCTATGCAGAACATCAGATGACACAGTACTGCATATGTGGTACAGGAAGTGGCCTAGGCCTGAGGTCAAGGTTGAGAAGTTAATAAGAAGTGGCCTAGGCCCCTGAGAATTGCATTAGTTGCACAGCCCAGCTCCACTCTCTTTTCGCCAAATTTAGATGCGAAGAAAGGGATTGAAATAATGTATATTGGAGCTATAATCATAAAGAAATCCTTGAATTTAAATGAGATTATCAAGAATAGAATTTTTTTTTCATCAGGCAAATACTTTACTTGGATTCAGAAAATGAGTTTAGTTAAAATTTGTAAAGTTACACTCACATTTTTCATGGAGGAATTTATACTTGCTACATCAAAACATACTTACTGGCAGTTATTCTGAAAACTAACCATATATTCAAAAATTTGGTGACAAGGGTGTCACTGTTTTACTCTTGGAAATCTTTTTGATGTCTTAATTGAAGACACTTGAATTCTTACATTTTTCTTCTGGCAATCTGTAGCATTATTTTGTTGTTGTTAAAGTGTATAAAAAAAATCTGTTTTCCAACAGATACGTAATTGGAAAGGGAAGGAGAATTTTCAGATAATTGTAAATATTTTTTGATCCTACACCAAAACCTGGGAAAAAAGTAGTTAAAGTTAGTGAAATGTAAGATCTGAAATCATATTAATCAACTTTCTTTATCCTGTTTTGTTAAAATCCACTAGTTTTTCTTACACTTTAAATGGCTGTTTTACTCATATGTAATTTTGTAACTTCATACAGTCATCGTTTGGAAAACAGATCACTGATTTATGTAACTCTTCCAAACATTGACATATTTCATTATACATTATCGAAGTCACAACCATTAATGTCCTCACCAATTTCATCAGAAGTGTTTAAAGTATCATGAAACTACAAAACCCATGGTAGATAAAAATTTTTCCAAAATTCTCATTTTCTTTTGACAGCTCAGATTTTGTCACATTTACTGTCAGTTGCTTTTCCCAAAGTGCCATGCTCATTTTATTCCTTTTTGAAGAAATGTCTGCCCTATACCCAAGTCCGAAGAATCATGGTTCATCTGTTGATTTTTATTTCAAGTTAAAGTAATATTCCATGGTGGCATATGAGGTCATTCTAAAAGGAATAATAGGATGCTAATCAGTCTTAAAGAATGAAAAGAGCATTCTAAGTAACAGGCTGAGAAAAGACACAAATGCATTGAAGTGTATGTCATCCTGGAGACCTTGTAATTATATTTTAATCAGAGCATAAAACAGATAATAAGAGCAAATCTAGTAGGAACAGAAGCCAGAGGAGATTTTGTGAACTATTGTAGAATCTTGAAATGTTAAAAATTTGATCTGCAAATTAATTTAGTTATTGCATCACATATACTCTATTAAGATCTCAGTAGTGTATTTCACTAGATCTTTATTTAGGATTACAACTTATTTTCTTGAAAAAGTTTGCACAGAAACATAAAACAAAGCACTGTAACATTATGTGTGATCTGTAAGCCTAAAAGTCTTTTCAGTAATTAGAAACATTTTTTTTTCATTTTTGACTAAGTTGTTAGATTCCCTAGAGATAAGTAAATCAGCACACATTTTGCCCAAAGTCTGAAAAGGCAGTTCTTGGAAATAGCTAGAATCAACTTCTTTTAGTTACTTAAATGGAGCCCTGAGTTTGAGACTTTTCTACCGATGTGTTGTTCTGGAAATCAATGCCTATGTTTTCACTTAGATTCTATGGAGCTTATTCAACATTAATGCTCAGCCCTGACATTGTCTTAACAAGATGAGTTAAAGATAAAGAAAATATCAAAGTTTGCAAAAAATTCTTTGCTGTTTAAAGTATTTCTAACTGAATTTAACCTTCACCAATAGCTAAATGTTTTCTTTTTGTGATTGTTGGATCAGATAGAAGTTTTATCCAAACTATTTATCCTAATCAGCAGTTGGAGGAGAAGAATGTTAAATAAACGATGTTATTTTGATTCTTTCCTTGGATGTTTACCAGGCTGTTGACAAAACCCAGAGAATGTTTAATGACTTGGTGGGGAAACTTGAAACAGAAGTGGGAACTGCTCTCAAGGAGACTCATTTGCTATCTTTTTTTCAGCTCAACAAAAGGAAAATGATGACAGGCCACCTCTTGGTACCCAGTTTGAATTAGAAAATTCATCATGCTCCTTGTCCAGAGTTCAATTCTCTCACATTGAATTAAATAAACATTCTCAATGAAAGCCAGAAAGACACAGATAAAGTTCAGATGTCTTTAAAAAGAGATTTTACACAGGGGATCGAAGGGGATAGGCTCTCCAAAGTCTCACACATAGACTTATGCAAGGTTGCTTGTGTTGTGCCAAGAAATAAGGCGTGTGGCCTCAGCGCCTCATGATGACTGAAAGCTTGTGGTCACAAACTTAAGAGAGTTATCTCTTAGGAATGTGGTGATAAATAAGCCATTATAATATTAACCAAGGAAACAGTTTGTATGCACATCCATTAACGGAATTACTGGAGTTATTCAATTTTAAATCCTTATTAATCTTTTTATATCTTGGGTAATACCAATTCCCTAAAGTATGCTATTTAAAGCTAAGGGAAAAATGCATCCTCAAGGACCTATTGCCAGCAAAGAAGCTGTTTTCAACATCTGGGAATAAAAATCACCACCAAATATAGATCATTGGGTCAACTCGCTTTGGGAAATGGTGAAATTCAAAAACGTGAGTTACAACATTTGCATGAACTTGCTAGCTTCATGGTAACTAATTTAGAGTCCATTCCCAGATCTGTATGCTGACTGAGAAAGTACAGATGTGATTGGAGCATCATTATCCTAACTGCCAGCAGAATTCTGGTAAAGTATTGCTAGGCCAATCATTTGCCTCCCTATCTTCTTGATTTAATTCATTATTCTTCGATCGATAGCAAAACACAACCAAAGAAACTTATTTATTATTTCCAATCTAATAACCTCACCCATTTCTACAAAGAAGTGGAAATTTGTATTAAATTACTGCTCTCTGTTTAGAACAATTAAAGCCAACATAAAATTTCTCAGGACCTAGAATGGGGTGTCATCATTTTGATGCAGGTGTTACTCCAAAATTCTTAGTCAGTCATTTGATAATGACACTTTAGTCTTATTTTTTTTATCAGCTGTCATTTAATCATTTTCTAATCTATATTTTGTTCTATTACTGAATGTTTCCTTTTACTTTCCATCTAAACTTCTCTGAAGAATGGTCAACTATCCTCATTTACCATTCACTCTTAACTTTCTGTAGATTTTTCTTCACCTAGCAGCTCAGCTGACATTGTTCCCATTTACAGTAACATCTTCCTCATTGTCTGTCCCAGTGGTAATCTGTTGCACTGAGCATATTATAGTATTCACTCCTTCTTCAAATGACATTTCTTGGAATGACTCTTGGATATCTGTATTCCTCACTCCCTTTTTCTTACCTTTCTCCTTTGGATACCTGTTTTCTTCCACCAACCTTAAATTTTGAAGTTCCCCAGGAATTTATTATCTTTTCACTAATTTCTCTACTATGTCCTTTCTCTGGTTGATAATTTTCATTCACACACACACACACACACACACACACACACACACACACATCAGCCAGAATTCCTCTGGTAAGGAACAGCAACAATCTTTTTATCCAGCTGCATCCTGCACATATCCATTTGGCTTTCACATGAATAACTCAAGCTCAACATGTGCAAAGTTGAACTTTCCCACTGACATTTCTACTCTCAGTGTTCACTAACTCTTATGGTTGTACCACCAGTTTTAGAAACAAGAGTTTCTAATACTTGCACATTCTCTCCCCATCATCCTACTTCCAATCAATCTTATAGTCTTGACATTTTTATATCTGAAGTATTTATTCAATGTCTTCATTTCTCCCCCATCCCAACCACAACTTTCCTAGATTGACTTAAATCATATTTTTTTTTAGATGGCTAAAACTGCCTCCAATATGGTTTTCTGCCTCCAATATATTTTTTTAATTCATCCCCTCTATTGTAGTCAGCATAATCTAAAACAAAACAAAAAAAAAAACCTGATCCTAATATACCCTATTTAATAGCCATTAATGTATCTGTGGAGCTTATGGTCAAACAAGGTACAAGCACCTACATATATAGCATATTTAAGTGCTTAAAATTTGGAGCCTGGTTTAATTTCTGTGTGAGAGAAAAACTAAAAATGATATTAAAGTGGTTTCTATAAGGGAGAGTTGTATTTCTATCTCACATAAAAGAATTCTTAAGGTAGGACAGATCCAGGCTGATACAGAAGTTTCACAATGTCCTCAAGGACCAAGGATCCTTTTTTTCTTGCCCTGCCATGTTTAGCACAAAATTGCCATTCTCAAGATCACTTTATGATTCAAGATGATTGCTGGAACCATACTACCTGTTCTAGGCAGCAGAGAGAGAAGATAGAAAGTGGAGAACAAAAAGCATCTCAAATAACTTCTAAGGATTTTTTTCTTCATAGTAACACACAATAGTAATAGGGGAAAAAATGAGTATTTTATAAGATGGGCTCCAAATAGAGAGTTATTCTTATTTTCTTATTTATTATTTTATATTATTTATATTCTATTATCTTATTATGTTTTATATTCTATTCTCATATTCTAATCCCTAAATTCTTATTTATATTCTAGTCATGGAGTTTTGAATAGCAATCTTTTCTTGATTATTGATTACATTGCTCCTTAGAGGATGATTTTAAAGATTAAATTACATTTTGTATAAAATAACAGAGCAGTGCATGGTACATAGAAGGTACTAAATTAACCTTTTTTTTTTTTTTTTTTTTTTTTTTTTTTTTACTGTTAATGATACTTAAAGAGGAGAAAATACTGGAAGAGCTTAGCATGAAAGTTATTCTAAAAATGGTTCACCTGGGCTATTTCAAAGATCTAATAATTTTGTAGCTGTTTGACCCTCTGTTGTTCTTTCTTCTCCTATGGAAGCTAGACCCAAAGTCCTCCACAGGTCTTCCTGACTAGGAAAAGAAAAAGGACAGAAGAGAGGAGTGAAAAGGAACAGTGGGCCATCAGGAGAGAAGTGAACAAGTAGTCAACTCTAAGGTTCATGAATAATGAACTACTGTGCTACCCCCTGAAGAAGTATAGGATAAAGTAAAGGTAATATAAAATCAAAGCAACCCAAATTCCCTGCTCACAATTTACATTTTCAATAAGAGCTTTAAGGTCTCTTTTGTATAGTCTTCTAGAATTGGTGCATATTCTTAGCACTTGATATTTTGTCTTAATAGGATATAACATTCATCCTTTCTGCTATAAAGGGATATACATTAATAATTAATTAAATATTAACTAATAAAATGTCTAGATATCCTTAGTGAGCTAATACTTTGTGGCCATTTTGAACAAATAGAGCCTCCATTATAAATTTATTGTGAAGAATAGTATTGTGTAAAAGTTATGGTGAAAAAAATGAACTATATATAAAATGACTAATACTTTGCTGAGTGTATTTTGAAATCCTAGTAAGTAGTTGTTATTATATAATGATGATGAATCTGTGTCCTATTAGTATTTATCAGTTTGCTTTCTAGGAAAATATGTTTCAAAGAATATTTTTATAATAGGATATTGAGTGGAACTTTTTTAGTTGCTCTGGATTTTGTCACTAGAATGGAAAATTAGGGACAAATTGCTTGTCCTGGCATACTCTAAAACGAACCAGATGTCTCAGAAAAAGCCTACTGAAGTATTTATGGGTAAAGGGATTCACTGTCTCCAGCTTTCAGATGACAGGGTAGAGATAGATAGATAGATAGATAGATAGATAACAAAGAATGATAAAATAAAATGTAAAGTTTAATAGTGAATATAAACAGATGAGAGTTTTCTTTTGATAGTCTTTAAAATTTTCAGGACGTTTGAAATTAAATCTAAATCAAAAGTCACCAAAAAAACTTAAAAAAAGAAAAGCATTACAATTTTAGGGGATCATATCTCTTTACACTCTCCTTAGGGGGATAATCAAATTAGCTCCACTACCAAATTAGCTCTGCTACCCCCAAACATCCTTCATCACTGCCTCCCCCCACAAGTCTTTATAAACAGAAAGAGGAAAGAACCAATGAAATAATGATTTGTTGGGTCAGTGGAGAATTTTCAACAGTTCCCTCCTCTAGCTAGGGTGTAGGAGGTGAATAACATAGCCCCTGCCTCCACTTTTGTGAGGAGTCTACTATCCCATTTACCAGTTAGATATCTGTTTTTGGAGGAGTTCAGCCAATATGAAGGCTGTGCTTTTTAGTTGGGGGAAAAGGAACTTGAGAATGAAAATAAATGAGAGAGAGAGAGAAGAGAAGAGAAGAGAAGAGAAGAGAAGAGAAGAGAAGAGAAGAGAAGAGAAGAGAAGAGAAGAGAGGGAGAGGGAGAATGAGGGACCGAAGGGGGCAGAGAAAGGGGGAGAGAAGGAAAAGGAAAGCAGCTCACACACTTAGCATGACTTTTCTAAATTAAATGGACATCAAAGAAGACAGCCAGTCTTACACAGTCTTGCCAGGACCACCGTTCCTTAAAATTCTGATTCCCTCATGAGACTTACAGATAAAATTCTTTCCAAATCCTGCTGAACTCTTGTACACTTCCAATTATCTTCCAATACTCCTTTTTTTAATATATTGTATGATTTTATTAATATAAAGCTAAAAAATGGACTACTTATTTATGATTGAAGGTTTTTTTTAAATGATTTATTGTCAAATTGGTTTCCATGCAACACACAGTGCTCATCCCAACAGGTGCCCTCCTCAGTGCCCATCACCCACTTTCCATTCTCCCTCCAACCCCTATCAACCCTCAGTTTTTCTCAGTATTTAAGAGTGTCTTATGGTTTGCCTCCTTCCCTCTCTGTAACTCTTTTTTCCCCCCTTCTCCAGGGGGGACCCTGGTCTTCTGTTAAGTTTCTCAGGATCCACATAGGAGTGAAAACATATGGTATCTGTCTTTCTCTGCGTGACTTATTTCACTTAGCATAACTCTCCAGTTCCATCCACATTGCTACAAAAGGCCATATTTCATTCTTTCTCATTGCCAAGTAGTATTCCATTGTGTATATAAACCACAATTTCTTTATCCATTCATCAGTTGATGGACATTTAGGCTCTTTCCATAATTTGGCTATTGTTGAAACTGCTGCTATAAACATTGGGGTATAAGTGCCCCTAGGCATCAGCACTCCGGTATCCCTTAAGTAAAATCCTAGCAATACTACTGCTGGGTCATAGGGTAGATCTACTTTTAATTTTTTGAGGAACCTCCACACACTTTTCCAGAGCGGCTGCACCAGTTTGCATTCCCACCAACAGTGCAAGAGAGTTCCCGTTTCTCCACATCCTCTCCAGCATCTATAGTCACCTGATTTGTTCATTTTAGTCACTCTGACTGGCGTGAGGTGGAATCTCAGTGTGGTTTTGATCTGTACTTCCCTGGTGAGGAGTGACGTTGAGCACCTCCTATCAGCCTCTGCTACTGGTGGTATGGACTATCACCAGCAGCCAGCCCTCCTAGGCATAGTGTGTGGTGATAGCTGGGAATAGCAGCTCTTCCTTAAACAAGCTTTTGCTTAAACACCTTCCTTAAACATCTTCCTGTGTTTCCTTAAACTTTTCCTTAAACTTTTTCCTTAAACACCTTCCTGTCTGGAGGAGGTGTCTCTGCTCATATTGTGTACATACTCTTTGTCTCCTGATAGAAATCATTTCCAGAGCAATCCAAAAGTCTCACTTAATTTCTGTTAAGTTTTCTTTTAAACATTATAAAGCGGGAACAAGCCAGTCTGACTGTAATCTAATATGACAAAGAAGTAACTTCACATTACCCTTTGAGGAACTGAATTCATAATTTATGGAATTGAGACTTTAGGTCCTTAGGTTTTTATAATTATATCCTAATGTTTTTGCTTTAGAATGAGATAAAATATTCATTTCACTATTAATATTCTCTAAACATTTTTATTCTCATGCTCAAAAACATGTTTTGCCTTCCACTTGACTATAATATCCAGGGCCCCGAGCTTGCATTAAAGGCTCTATGCAATCCAAGCCAATCGTTCTTGCCTAATATTTCACTATTCCTCACATGAATTATCTATCCTAACCCCTAGCCTGTGATTTCCTTCTTCATACTGTCTCTAGTATTTGTCTTCTCCTTTACATTCCCACAGCTAACACTCTAGTCTATTTCATTATAAACTTACATCTGGATTATTACAGCAGCCTACTTAGGTAGTCTTGTCAACGCCATTTTCAAACTATGATGCTACTGGGTAACTCTTCCTAAAACATGACTTTTACCATGTGCCCTGTTCAAAACTCACCAATGACTCCTAATTTTCAAGAATAGAATCATCATTTTAAGATTTTTCCATGCCTGACTCCGTAGCAACTTGTAACTTTATCTGCTTTCCAAGTAGACTCCCTATCTAGTTGTTTTTGTTTCCTCTTTCCTTTACAATGTACCTGACACCTTCCCCCACTGCTTTGTACCCTTCCCCAGCTGACCTAGGCCTTCGTTTTTACCTATAAAATACTCCTCATTTTTCCAGCCCATTTTTTCACCTCTTTCTTTAAGTAGATTTCAATAGAATACATATTCAACCAGTAGCTTCCATCTGTGACATTTGTTAAATTTTATTGTTTTTCTGGTCATTTAGAAGGCAGTACTTGTAAAAGGAACATGGACTTTGGAATAACAAGATTGCACATTTGGGTTCCATGTCTACCACCTTACTACTACCTGTGAAACTTGGCATACTACCTCACCTTTCTGAGGTTCATTTACCTCATATGTAAAAATAAATTACTACATTTATATACAGGTTAAGTGTGTGATTTTGCGTTTCCAATAAAGTGTAGTCTTATAGAAAGCAGAATTGTACATCTTATAGTCTATATCGCACAATGTAGAACTAGTCATGGCAGATGCCCACAACCAGTCATCTAGGACTGTCATCTTCCAACTTGGATCTGTGACCCCAGCGGGTACACAAGGATTTTCCAAGAAATACATGGACATGAATAGCTTAAAAACCTGGGGCAAATTTCTAGATCTTTAACTTCCATCTATGTTCTTTCTTGAAGAGTCACCTACCTAAGAAAGTGCCTATAGCCAAGGAATTAATAGCTATGTTTCTGCTTTATAAAGAAAGTTTGAGTCTTTCTTTCATTCATAACCCATGGTATTTACACATTTAGAGAGCTGGAAAAAGGTACAATTCAAAATATTCTAAATATGGATATTATGACACTAATGAAAAGGAATGACACTACTGTTTGACAGACCTTTTTTTTTAACACATCAGATAGCTTCAGATTCTTTGCAAGAAGTAAAATGGAGTAGACTGTACTCAACTATGGATCATCAAAAATAACTTTTAATGATAAATCACCATGTTATTTTTGGCATGTAACTCAGAGAGTTTACAAGGAATTGTATGACATGATGAAAATAAAACTCCCTCCATTCCATTTTTTCTTATTTATGAGTACATGGTTCCTCAGGGCCTAGATCTATAAAAATGAAAAGTGGGTAGCTAATAGGTGTTGAAACGTATCTTATTCTAGCAATAAAATATATTCATCCTAGGATATAAGGACACACTAGCGAAAAGAAAAGAAAAGAAAAGAAAAGAAAAGAAAAGAAAAGAAAAGAAAAGAAAAGAAAAAGGCCTTATCCATAAGAAATGCATTTCATAAAAACTTTCACTTTAAAATTTAATAATTACCTAACAATATGTGTAATATATGTTGGTAGGGTTGATATTTAAGTTAATAGCAATAATCACAGTAATATGTAGAATAAAACACTTTTTGAAATATTGGACATTGTATCCCAGGAAATAAAGAAAAGCAACCTGTGATTTCAATGCCTATTATTGTGGCAGAGAGGCATAATACAGAAGCTAATAAAATAATTTAAGGCTAAAAATATAGAACATAATGACAAAGTAGTCCTTGGTGGAAATTAAGTTTAAAAAAAGGAACTAGTATGTACATTTTAAAAACAGATTATAGAGGACATTAAATTGCTGAGACATTTATTAAGGTATTAAACATTTAAAATAGTGCAAGATTGTCTTACTGTCAATTTTTGTAATATACTAGATATCTTATCTTCATATGTTTTACAGAAAGTATTTCAACATCTGATAACATATTTAAATGTTAACTTAAAAGTGTGCAAATATATGTGTGTGTATACATATATGTATACATACATACATACGTATATATATATACTTTCACAAAATTATTTTAGAAGGTATTAAAGCAAAGATGGTTAAGCAGCACCATTTAATCAAACATTTATTTGCATATTAATCCTTGCAATTAAATGAGAATCTAGTAATACTAAAAGAATACACAAAATAAGACAACAACCTTTTTGTTTTTTGGTAAGCCATATTATTAATCTTTCAAAATAGAAATTATCGCTAAAAACTAAAGAAAACAATTATGCTTCCCAGGAAAATCAAGATGAGACTTGTTTTCTTACCATAAATAATCAGGACATTGCCAAAATATTTGAAACTTTTTTTTTTCAGATATTGGACAACCATCATCATTCAAGGACTATTATCCTGATATTCAGAGAAGGAAAACAAAAGTGGTGAGTTATGTTATGTTTGTGGCTTTCTCTTTAGAGGCTTTCTAACCCATGGTGCAGGGAGGGGAATCCCAACTACAGAATGGCATTCTATCTAAAGAGGCAGAAATCATGGGGCACCTGGGTAGCTCAGTTGGTTGAGCATCTGAATAGGTTCAGGTCATGATCTTGCAGTTCAGCTCCTGAGTTTGAACACCACATGGGGCTCTGTGCTGACAGCTCAGAGCCTGCAGCCTGCTTTGGATTCTGTGTCTTCCTCCCTCTCTGGCCCTCTCCTGCTTGCTCACTCTCTCTCTCTCTCTCTCTCTTTCTCTTTCTGTCTCTCTGAAAAATAAACATTAAAAACATTTAAAAAAAATAAAGAGGCAAAGATCAAATTTCAGGGAGGTAAAGGCAGCTGGAGGCTGAGGAGGGGAGTATAAGAAAAGAAGAAGGTATACAGGGAAAGAGTTCCAAAAGTCTATATAGAATACCCTGGGATCTGTTGCTGAATTCTAAGTTCCACATGCATAGAAAAATATCTACTTTTCCAAGAAAAGAAATACCAGAGATATATAACTAAAAAATATGCAGAGTTTGCGTAGTTCTGAAATACTTTTGTGTTTTAGCCAGCCAGAATAGAGAGATTACGTTGAACACTCAGGACAATCAGGAGAGATGGCCAGACATAATAGGAGAAAAAAACTTTTTTCTAGAGTAAAACTACCATGGACTTGCTAATAAAACTTAAAAGCAAGCCTCAAGATAAATAACTTAACTATATGGGAGACCAAAGTCCAACAGCCTTTGAAAGAATTTTTAAAGAACTATGCTACTCAACAATATAAAATTAACAAATGTCCAACACCCAATAAAAACGAGCAGACATATGAAGAAACAGGAAAATGTTGCCTATAACCAGTAATATAATAATAATTATTATTGATTTTACCATTAATAACCATCAGTTTAATTCAGCACATTCACAAATTAAGAGAATACCACATGACCACCTTCATAGACGATACAATTGAACACCAATTTATAGCAAAACTTATAGAATTTCCCTCATTACTTCTATATTTATTATTGAGAAATTTTCTGAATAGAAGAGGTACTCTTTCACCCCCATATATTTATATTTTAAAATTTTTTTATTTATATTAGTATAAATATATGAATATTCTATTTTGTGGATTAAAATTCAATACTATAATTATTTAATTTTTTTCTTAAATTTTTTCTTCTTGGTCATTGAACACAACGTCAGGTTTGCTCCTGTGTATTTTTTATCTTTTTAAAAAGCCAAAATAATTTTGAAAAAGAGCAAAGGTGGAGGACTTATTTTATATGACTTCAAATATAAATATATATATAAATCAAGGGAGAAAAAAACAGAGTGCCCCAAATGAACACACACGCATATATGGGTAATCATCATTAACAAATATGCCAAGATAGTTAGGTGGGAAAATTTCTTCTTTCCAACAAATGTGCTGGTACAACTAGATATCCATTTGAAAAAATATATGTCTCAACCCTTACCTGACACTATTCATGCAAAATTAATTTCAGATGGATCCTAGACATATTGTAGAACTTAAAACTACAAAAGTGTTAGAAAAATGAGATAGGAAAAAATCTCTGTACATCGGGTAGACAAAGGTCAAAAAGTATGAATCATAAAAGGAAAAAAATCAATAATTGGACTTTATTGAAATTAAAAATTTATGCCCTACAAAAGACATGTTTAAGAAAGACAAAGACCTGGAGAAAATATTCCCAATGCACATTTCTGATAGAAGACTGGCTTCTAGAATCTATAAGAATTCCTACAACTGAGCCTAACTGGCTCAGTTGGTTAAGCATCTGGCTTGGGCTAAGGTCATGATCTCACAGTTCGTGGGTTTGAACCCTGCATTGGGCTCTTTGCTGACAGCTCAGAGCCTAGACCCTGCTTCAGATTCTGTGTCTCCCTCTTTCTGCCCCTCCCCTGGCTTGTGCTCTGTTTATTTCTCTCTCTCAAAAATAAATAAGCATTAAAAAATGTTTTTAATAATTCCTACAAGAAAACAACTTCATTTAAATGAATAAAATAAGATAAGCAACTGCATTTAAATGAATAAAATAAGATAAATAACTTCATTTAAATGAATAAAATATTTGATAAGCTTTTCATAAGAGAAGCTATATATGGAAGACCAAGAAGCCCATGACAACTTGCTCAAAATCAGGAGTCCTATAAAACCACTGTAAGATATTACTACACATCAACTAGAAAGGCTACAATTAAAATGACTGTCAGGAATTCTGCTTCTGTCCAGGAAGGATTAACTGCTACAACCATTGCCTTCTGAATGTAAACATCTAACTGGACAAAATATTTGCAACAACTCTTTCCAGACATTGAACAACAAGCAGAGTCCTGGGATCACAGAGAGAAGGGAAACAAACAAGGTCAGCCCTATAAATGCTCCAGTGTGCTTCCTGGAAGCAGTTTCCAGGCCGCAGGGTAGGAGGATGAGCCCAAAGGAAGCCTGGTAGCCTCATGGATTTGTGGATTTAAAAAGATAGAAATCAGAGTTTGAGGAGGCCAAGGTCTCTGGACAAGAAAGAAAAGGGAACTGTGAAAAGGGAGAGCCTTTTCTTTAGAAAGATTGTACAAGCTGCCCTAAAACTTATATGGCAATTCAAAGGACATAGAGTACACTAGTCAATTTTGAACTAGGTGTAAAGCTCAAGTTAACAAATTACCAGAATTCAAGAATTTAATAAAGCTATAATAATCAAGACATTGTAATATTGGTGTTAAGGATATCCAAATAGGCCAGTGAAACAGACTAGGGAGTCTAGACATGCATGTATGACCAATAAATGTTTGTCAGACTGTCAAAATAAGACAATGGGTGAAGGACAGACTTTTCAACAATGGATGGTGGAACAACTGAATATCCATGCAGAAAAAAATAGATAAACCTGAACCCTCAAGTCACCCTTCAGGACGATTAGAGACCTAAATTTAAGACCTAAAACTATACATCTGCTAGAAGAAAACATAGTAGAAAATCATAGCCTTGGGTTAAAGATGTCTTAGGGCATATAAAGCTAATACATAAAAAAAAATCACCCCATGAACATCAAATTAAAAACTTTTATTTTTAGAAGAAAACTATTTTTAAAAAAGGAAGAAGCAAGCCACAAACTGGGAAAAATATTTACAAAACAATGATCTGATAATTTTTTAAGTTATTATTTATTTGCTATTGAGAGAGAGAGAGAACTTGCGCAGGGGAGAGGCAGAGAAAGGGAGACAGAGAATCCCCACCAGGCTCTGTACTGTCAGCCCAGAGCCTGATGTGGAGCTCAAAGTCACGAACCATGACATCATGACGAGCCAAAATCAAGAGTCTGATGCTTAGCCGACAGAGCCACCCAGGCTGCCCTGATAAATCTCTTGAAGTCAGAATAGATAAATAACATAATAACTCAGTGAGACAAAACATTAAAAATGGGCTGACGATTTGAACAGTTTACTGAAGAAGACATAAAAATAACAAGCCCAAGAAATAATACTGAACATCACATCATTAGGGAAATGAAAATTAAAATCACGATGAAATACTATCAGCCATCCACTCTGTTAGTGTCATATCTACAAAATCTTTGGTTAACCCTTTTCTTCTATGTATTCTTCTCATAGTTCTATATTTTTGGGTCCACTTTCAGGTCTATGATCCATTTAGTGTTAATTCATATATATGAGGCAAGGTATGGAACAACATCTACATTTTGCATAATGATAGCCCATTGTTCCAGCACCATTTGTGTTTGCTTTTTACATTGAATTCTCATTGCACGTTTGCCAAAATCAATTGTTCTTATATGTGTGGTTCTATTTCTGGAGTCTTTATTGTATTTAATTAATCTATTTGTTTATTTGATGCCAGTGCCATACTGTCTTGATCAGTATAACTTTAATAAGTCTTGAAATCAAGTGTTAATCTTTCAACTATTTCATTGTTTTTAAAAGCTGTATTGACTATTCTGTGTCATTTCTGTATAAAGTTTGTAATCAGTTTGACACTTTCTACAAAAAAAGCCTCCTGAGATTTTGGTTGTAATTTTTTTGAATCTATAAATTAATGTGAAAATAATTTACATATTTAAAATGTGAGTTCTCCAACCCCTGTTCAATGTATATCTCTTCTTTTATTTAGGTGTATTCTTTCATTTATTCCAGTAATGTTTTATAGTTTTTGTATAGGTATAGTACAACTGATTTATCCCTTATTTTTTTATTTCCTCCTGGTGTGTATGAGGCATCATCAATCTAAACATCCTTACTAAATTTTGTTGGGGGTTAATCCTGTTTTGGTGGGGGGCAACAACTATAAGGAATGTGATCACTTTTTCAGATAAAACATTAAAAAGAATATCACTCTTCTTGCTCAAATAAAAAAGAAAAAAACTTGAGAAAGGGTTTTAATTGATTTGGCTGGTTTACCTACGTGAATCTGACTTTATCTGTCAGGAGTGCTTTGTCAGTAAAACAGAAGATAACTTCATAATATTGGCTCAAACAAGTGGAAAATTATTTTTCCTCCATTATCAAAACTAAGGGAAACAGCCTATAGCCAGAAAAGTGGCTCAAAACCCAAGCTCTTTCCATTTTTCTGGTCCAGTATATTTGATGTTGGCTTAGGTGTTCAAGCTTATTGCATTGTGGTTACAGAAGGGGCGCTGCATCTCAGGTACTACATCTGAATTTAGGCTGGTAAGAGAACAAACTGGCAAAAGGACAAGCCAACTGTTTCTGCTTATTCTTATGGGGGAAGCAAAATCTATCCCCAAGTACTATTCAGCAAACTTGTACCTCATTGGCCAGAAAGTGCCACATGGCCACTGTTAGCCACACGGGATTCTGGGAAATTGATTATTTTATCTTTCCAACCTCTTTGATAAAATTGGGAAGAGGAGAAATGGATTATATTCAAGTATTTGGGAAATCAAGCTCTAATGTCTGCCACACTGACAAATACTATGTGTGGCAGATAGAAATGTGTTATTAATCCAGCCTCGGTTATGAGCCTGTCTCTGAAGGTAGGGAAGGACACAATCAATTTTTACAAGAGGAAATTCAGGGATGACTAGGTTGACAGAGATGATGTTTATCAATCACACACGGAGTGAAGGCAAATCTCTGCAATTTCTCTCTTGGGATAATGCAATCGGATGGAATTCTCAGCAGCATTCTCCTTTATTTAAATTGGATTAGAAACAGAGTTTATATTAACACATATTATCCATTCCTAAGACCTACTAAGATTTCTCTAGAGAGGAAATATTGTACATGAAAAAAAAAAAATAAGAGCATGGGTCAGAAGTCAGAGTCCTGTGTTCAAATCCTAGAATATTATCTAGATTTGTCATAGTCCATAAATAACCCAACTCTTGGAAGCTCAATTTCCACATCTGTAAAATGGAGATAGCTACACTGAATGGCCATAGTTTTGGGGGAAGATTAAAGGAGATAACTTACATACAACGTCTAGTTTCTACCTGGCACTTAAAAATGTCCGTTTCTTTCCTATGACTTCTTTCTTCTACTTTTCCCTTTTATTTCTTCTGACTAGATTTAAAACATCTCTGAAGCTCCTATTTGTTCTATTCCCCAAAGGACTCCTTAAATGCCACAAGACATCCAAATTTTCAGAAGTTTGCATAACATTTTTGAAAGAGCCATGGAAACATATATGTCTGGCCAAATGACCCTAACCTTCCCAGGTCTAACCAAATGATAGTGTTGTGAAGCCTTGTCATCCTGGCTGTGTTCAGGATACAAACTTCCCTCATGATGCTGAGACTGATTTGCACACAGTAGAGGTCAACTCTGTCATATTTCTTTAGGAAAGCCTCCCCTGTTTTTCTAGTCAATTCATACATTTTTAGTATGACCCCACATTAACATGTTATGTCTCTGTTCCAGTGCTCACAGAAATTCTAATCTTGTGTCTGCCTCTGTGTGGCCGTTTTTAAATTTAGATTTGTATTTCTGAAGAAAGGGACAGTATTTTCTTCTGTTCACAACTGTATCCTAAGTGCCTATGCTTGAGATAAGAGATGGAGAATATTCCAGAATCAAGTACCTTTTCTGAGTTGTCCCTAAAACACATCTTCACCCCTCCCCTTCCCACAATTTATCAACACTTACTTGGATTGTAAAACTTAGGATGCTGCTTTGTGCCAAAGATAGCAGAAGTTATGTTTCTCTGTCACTAGCAACTTAAGGTCTTCTTTTTTATGATTCGTTTCTTAATTTATTCATTCACTTGCTGAAGTAGTTTTATTTTGGAAGAAAATATTCCATGCAGCTCTAATTTTTTAGTTTCACAAATGAAAGGATCCATTTACAAAAAGTGGGGACTGAGATAAAAGGCTCTAAAAATGCATTTCCCCTCAAGCAGATGGACTAGTACAATGTGCCGTGGAATGGACGTTTCCTGTCCTACATCCACAGAAGCATGGGAATGCAAGTTCATGATTGCGTGTTGGGGCCTCAGATTCAGAGTTCAGCCCTTGTAAGAGCTGTGCTAAGAGGTTTCTGCACTGTCTACCACCTCCAATTTGGAAACCCATTTGACTTTTTCCATTAGTGTTTTTCTTCTTTTTGAAGTGTTGTAATTCAGCCTCAGTGTGTGGTCTGGCTTCATTCTCACAAGAGCAGAGACAGGAAGATTTGAGCCAAACTGTGGTGGGCCAATGATACAAATTGCCTCTATTTTCCGTTTTAACAACAATTGTTTTTACTTTAACAACTCTGAGGCTGGAACTTTCTTGGGCGGCAGGGAGGAGGAGAGTGGAATTTTGAATATCCATGAATAAAAAAATAAATAAAAATAAAGGATAAATCTATGTGAAGTGGCCCACAAGAAGAAAAATGATTATATATCACTAATAGTATTTATATTTTATATAAGTATATACAATACATATATTATATTTTGAATTAAAAAAATGCTTCTATGTGATTTGTCAGGAGTCACCAAATTGGTACATGCTATGACTTTGCCACCACAAACCAACTTACTCTGTTTCATAGTGTATTATACTTCCTTTAGGATTCTAATTTGGGCTTGAATCCATGTGTTTCCATAAGTCAGCCACTCTTGAACCTGAACCAGCTCCTAACCTCACTTTTTGAATAAGTTAATGGGGGATATGTCCACATTTAATATCCAGTGCTGTATTCATTGCCTTTCTGGTTACCCATAATTGGATGATTACAGAAGGGAAATCTATTGTAGAGTGCGGAGTGCGATGCACCTCTCACTATGTTGAAATTTATGTTCATAATGTAAATTATGTAATAAATTATATGGTAAATGCAGGAACAAACATGTGGCTCTGAACTGAAATTCAACATGACACTCTCAAATAAATGTTGAAATGTTAGACAAACCATTTGTTTTTACTACCTCAACTTTTAAAGTCTGCTAAATGGGATAATGATTCCTGTCTCCACCTATATTGAAGAATTAAAGAGTTATTGTCTATAATGTGATTCTAAAGTCATCTGGCTCCCAGATGCACTGCTTTTTATAATAAAATCAGACATAGATAATCAACTTTATTCATTATTTACTATATAGCTCAATATTCAACTCAGGCTGAATTGAGAAGTTTTAAAATACTATCACTTCTCCGATCATTTCGTAAGAACGATTTGCCCACAACTCATATTCACCCCATTTTTATTAATTATAACCACAAATTCTGTGGTTGTATCTTCTTCTCATATAGTTGATATATTTCTTTGTCCCTCAGGATCTGAACCTATGTTTTCAATTCAGTCTGAACCTATTACTTTGGATTAGACTCTTTTTCAATCAGTGTTGTCAGTGTTTACTCCACTTGTTCATTTCTGTATATATTTACTCAGTTCATAGATATTGACCACATTATATTTGCAAGGTATAGAGATAATACAAAAAATAAGAAACTCAAAGTTCCTGCCTTCAAGTAGTTTACATTTGGGGTTGGACTAGGTTAAGTTACAGAGAAAAACAAAAGAAAATATTGCATAGGGCATGGTAGGATGAATAATGATTTCTCGAAGAAGGTAACATTTGAAGAAAGATTTAAAATATGTAAAAAGTTAGGCATTCTGTTATGGGGAGAGGGAAGAGGAAGGATGAAGGCTGAGAAGGTGCAGAGGAGGTGGGGAATGCCAGAAAATTAGGCAAGGGCAAGGTTCCACAGGGGTCGTGGTCCATAATAAGTTCTTCCAATTTTATGTAGAGAGTGTGATACCATGAAAGCATTTGAGTACAGGAAACATTCATGGTATTAGTTTCTAATACTATAATGGCCTGTTTCTTTGAAAGAACCAGGAAAAAAATCAGTAAGTATATACTGAAGGTTTTCTTTGTGCAGGACATTAGGCTCAAATTGTGAGTAAATAAATAACACAATTAGAAGCCTGGCCTTCAGAATCTGACAGTGTATTAGAGCAGATGGATCACAAACAGATAAGAAGATAGGGATAGTGGAATTGGATGAAGGTGATTAAAAGGCACAAACTTCCAGAGTGCCTGGGTGGATCAGCCCGTTAAGTGTCCGACTTCAGCTCAGGTCATGAACTCAGGGTTCACGATTTTGAGCATTGCTCTAGGCTCTGTGCTGACAGCTCACAGCCTGGAGCCTGCTTCAGACTCTCTCTCTGTCTCTCTGTCTCTGTCTCTGTCTCTGTCTCTCTCTCTGCCCATCCCCCACTTGTGCTCTGTCTCTCTCTCTCTCAAAAATAAATAAAAATATTTTTTTAAAGGCACAAATTTCCAGTTATAAGTACTAGGGATGTAATGTATATATAATGTCATATGTGTGTGTGTGTGTGTGTGTGTGTGTGTGTGTGTGTATAGTTTTGTTTCTTGGAATTTTTTTGCACTTGTATGAAGTGGTAGGTATAAACTAAACTTATTGTGATAGTCATTTCACATTATATGTAAGTCAAATAATTATGCTGTACACTCTAAACTTATACAGTGCTGTGTGTCAAGTATATCTTAATAAAACTGGCAAACGTACTTGTACATCAGGAGACTGCACATGCCAAATTAGTGGGATGGCCTTCTTCTCCTTAAAGAGCTGATTCTTCCTTGGGAAAACAGAGCAGTCACAGGTAAGGCAAATGGATGACAACAGAAGATTACTCCACACTATGTGCAAAATATTTGAAAATAGGCATATCAAGGAGAGCTAGAATAGTAAGATGATGTTGGTTGGAGAAAGAAGGCTTGAATGGGGACTTGAACAACTAGCAAACATCAAAGAGAGAGGAAGAAAAAGAAGATACAACAGAATATAATATATAGAACTCATGGGGCATTAAGGATTTTGGACAAGTAAGATAGGAGAGAGGAATGGACAGGCCAAAATTTTGCCTTCCAAGCCAAGCAGAAATTTTTAAATTTATTGATGAAGATACTGTCAGAATTTGTTCAGGGGAGTAATGAAAACTATATGTGAGGAAGACTAGAGTGAAAGGGATATAAAGGGAGGTCCAATAAAATGAAAGAAAGTTTGAAGTAATGTAACCCAATCTTTATATTTTACATATGTAAAAACAGGAGCCCAAGAATTGAACTTATTTTTTCAGGTTTTTACGGCCTGTGAGGATCAAGGAAGGGGAGAGAGAGAGATGTGAGTAGGTGGCTGAAACCCAAGACAGGACACCCTTATACAGCTTACTTTGGAGTGATGGCAGTACAATCACCAAAAGGTTTTAATGGATGTATAATAAAATATATAAAGGACATTTATAATTTGCATAAAGATATTTTTACTTTTTATTGAAATATAATGTGCATAAAGTATACACATTTGAAATGCAGAGTTTAATACATTTTTGCACAGGGAACATAGTTTTATGTAACTAAAAAACAGATGAAAAAATAGAACATATAGAAGATATAGAACATTCAAAAGCCTCTCTACTAACAGTCTACCAGTTAAAATGCCCTCAGATATTAACCAATATCCTCTTTTATCAACTAGATTCATTTTGCCAGTTTTAAACTTTAAACAAATGAAGTTATAAAATATAGGTATTCTTTTTTTATTGCTTTTGTTTATTTAATTTTAAATTCCGGTGTGGTTAACAGTGTTATATTTGTTTCAGGTGTACAATATAGTGAGTCAACACTTCCAAACAACAGCCGTTGCTCATCACAAGTGCACTTCCTCATCCCCATCACCAAATACAGGTATTCTTTCATGTCTGGTTTCTCTGAATCATCCCACAGGGAGGTTCACCTAGTTGTTAAATACAGCAGTAGAGTTCTTCTTTATTATTTCTGTATATCATCACATCGTACAGATGTACAAATATTATTGATGGAGTTTTGTTTCCTGTTTTCTATTGTGACTAATACGGCTGTGAATATTCTCACACCTGCTTTTAGTGTACAATGATATGTGTTTCCCTTGATTACATAGCTAGAAGTGGAATTGCTGGGTTATAAGGTATGCATGCACAAAGCTTTAGAGATACTGTCAGTTTACCAAAATAGTTATAAAAATGTATATTCCCACTAAGTGGTTTATAAGGGTTCCGCATCCCTCAAGGTCATTTAAAAAAAAAGTTGAGAGTTTAACTGAAATTGTATTGAAGCTATAGATAAATTTAGAGAGAATTGGCATTTTAAGAATATGGAATACTCCAATCTCTGGCCATAGTGTTTTTTTTTTCCATTTATTAAGGTTTTCTTTGATTTCTTTTGTAACAATTTATAGATTACTGTGTTGAGGTATTACAGTTTTCATTATATTTATTCCTAGGTATTTGGTGACTTTCAAGCTATATTATTATTGATTTTTCTTTCAACTTTTATTTTCTGAATGTCTATAGCTAGTATATAAATGTAATTCATCCATATAGAGTGTAAATTCAACAATATTGCAAAAATTTAATTATAATTGTTTATCTGTATACTTCTTAGATTTGTGTGTTTTCCATCCTTATATTTATGCTTCATTCTGAATTATTTTCTACTAATCTATAATCTAATCACTGATACTGTCTTCTGCAATTCTTAAGTTGGCATTAAACCCATCTTTTAATACTCAATTTCAATTATCTAAGCTTTATATTTGATTTCTCTTTTAAATACTGTTGCTGTTTGGTGAGGTTTTTCAAATTGTAATCTATTTTACTAAATATATTAATCTCCATTATTTAAGAATCTATATGTCTTTTCTTTGTTCTGGTTACTTGATTGCTGTTCTGGACATATTTTGTAAGTTTTGGAAAATACGTAGAAAAAAAAGTATAAAGGCTTTAGACATCTTCCTCCAGAGAAGATTTAGTGTGTTTGTTTTTCCAATCCAATTTGAGTATAGGCAGATCACTTCCATCTAGGCAAAACTGGTCTATTTTTAGTTGGTTCTTACTCCTTGTATGCAACCCTTGCAGGAATCTCAATGTAAAAAAGTCTTAAGTGTTTAAATGGGATCATTCTTATTTGGGGGAGCTGAACGCTGCTTTTTGTCTCTCCAGCATCAGGAGATTTTCACAATCTCAGCTAAACTAGTTAGCTTCTGAGCAGCATCTCAGAGTTTCTCTGTAACAGAATCGGTGAGTCCTTGGGGTAGAAATTATATATAGACTGTCAGAGTCACTTTCCTAAAGTCCCTTGATAGGGGTTTCTTCAAATTATACCTCTTCTAATAACGCTAGTTCCAATTGTTTTGTCTTCCAAGAGTTTCTAGGCTGCTGTTTTGTGATCATTTTCTATGTTCAGGGCTAGGAATTGGCAGTCAAGGTGAAAACGTAGAGACAAATGGAGGGTTCATTTTAATGCATTAGCTTTCTTTTCAGGAATTTGGTTCCTCGATTTCTGGTTGCCTTAGTTATTGGAAAATAATTTTAAACAGTTCTTTTTTTAGTTTGTTTCATTTCACTCAGCTTTAATAGTTGATCTCTGAAAGATGTTTTGTCTAATACACTTACTGAATCACAGCAAGAATCTCTGAGCTATAAATACAGTTTCAAATATGTAAAATGATATTTAAGACAAAAATTAAAACAGGAGAATCCTTTTTCCCATTATTGTACTATTTTAGGTTTGGGACTTTTGGGGTTCTGTTTGTTTTGCATATTTATTATAACTTTGCAATCTCAGTACATGACATTTAAGAAACTTTATAACCTGACTCTTGAACAACTTCTCCAATACCATCTTCTGTCTTATCTCCTAAACCAGCCTGAACTTCTCAAGGCTTCAAAAATATTTCATGCATTTTCTCATATCTACATTTTTGCATGCAATTTTTATATTCCCAGAACTAAGCTTCTCAACTGATAAATCCGGAATATTTGCATGCAGCCAGTGGATTAAAGGTGTGGTAAGATATAGATCCTTTCAACTCACAGGGTGGCTGGTCAGAGTCAGGACTGGCCAGAGCACTCAGGGAAGTTGCCTCCAACTGAGAATTACTTCCTCATTTCCCACAGTGTGCTGTAAAAATAGTATATGTGCTATGAAATGAACAAATTTGGAAGCAGTGGCCAAGAATATTTCCCTCCACTCTCTTCCACATTCCTATACACAATTAATTTTCATTCCATGAAAGGTTTTGCTCACTTTTTAAGACCTTGCACAATTGTAATCTCCTTTCCACTCACTTTATTCATTTCTATAACAACATAATGTTGTAATTTTGTGGCTTTTGATATTGTACCAAATATATGGGTTTTGAAGTTAGAAAAACTAAATTTGAATCCTACATGAGGTCTTGTGGTCATTGGTAAGTTTTCTTGGAGTGTCAGTTGTCACATCTGTAAAATGAGGGAAATACTACCTACCTCGTTATTTTAAAAATACTTTTTGAATGCATATTTTATGCTAACCACTGAGTTAGTCATTAGATTAAGAGAATTTTTGTGAATGTGTATAGCAATAGCATAGGAAACATCTTTTAATCCCTTAATTTGAAATTTTACTTTACATAATTTTAAGATCAGTAAATTAGATGGACAGCAGTTGGCAAAGGACTGGCACCAATTCATTGAGGTTCCAAATTTTAGAGCCTGAGTAAATATGCAAATTGTACCTTGTATCAGTTGGTCCCTTAAATTCTTATCGTTCTATAGATGAATTCTAAACAGTCTTCTTTGGAAGTCTGCTTGAAAGACTTCTCTTACTTGTGAGATTCATTAATCTGAGTAGAGAATCATACAAATTATATGGATATTGGGTTTGCTTCCTAACTCATGGCATCTTCCTTACAGCGGCTCATTTTTTGAAAGCAATTGGTTATCAAGAATGCAGACCCTAAGCCAGTCAAACCTGGGTTTAATTCCTGTCTCTCCCATTTACTAGGTGTTCATCTCATGTAAATAGTGCATTCATTGATTAAATAGCCAGTCTAGGCTCCAGCTTCCTCATCTGTAGAGACTGAAGTAATAATTGCATATGACTTGTAGGAATTTTGTGAGGATAGGAGGGGATTCTACATGTAAAACTATTATGGCATAGTGGTGCCTGGGTGGCTCAGTCGGTTAAGCAGCCAACTCTTGATTTCAGCTCAGGGCATGATTTCAGGGTTCATGGGATCAAGCCCTGCACCAGGCTCTGCACTGTCAGTGCAGCTTGGGACTCTCTCTCTCTCTCTCTCTCTGCCTCTCTTTTTCTCAAAATAAATAAATAAAAAATAAATAAATAAATAAATAAATAAATAAATAAATAAACATTTAAAACAAACAAAAAAAAAACAAACAAAAAACTTTTCTGGCATGGCACACAATAAGTGCTCAATAGCCACTGGCTATTGTTATTTTCCCAGCCTTAGGCTCTCTTCCAAGAGTCTCAGTGCATTGGCCAAAGAGCAATTTAATCTATTTCCTTCTTCCACCACCATTTTCCAGAGTCCTCAATCCCAGGTGAGAGTGTTGGAAAAAGTTTTAATTCTGAAATGTATTTGGGCAGGCCAGTTATTCCACATAAATCAAGCACCCCCTTGAGGTTCCCCGTTTTTTAAAAGCATGGGAATGTGGGCTGTCTTGGCTTCACTGCTTTTGTCCGGTGTGTAGGATGTCCTGGCAGTCCATCCACTTGAGCCTGAAATTTGGCCTTGGGGCTGGGTTCTGCTCACTTCCTCCTAAGTGGGCTTTCAGGCCAGGAAAATGTTGTAATAGAGTTTCTTCTCTCCAAAAAATCCCTAGAGACTCCTCCTCTTGGACTTGAGGGTAGACATTCAAATACTGCCTTCCTTGGATGTTTTTTAGTTTAGCCAAGGATTAAGTTTTTCAAATTGTCTGCCTTAATAAATATGTCCAACCATTCTATTCACTCTATATTTGAACCCAAGGTCAAGGGCTGTTTATATTTAAACCCTTTCCAGAAACTCATATTCTTTTCCTTTGTGACCTTTTAACCCACCTGCTGTGTGTGTATGTGTGTGTATATGTGTGCCTATGCGTGTGTGTGTGTGTGTGTGTGTGTGTGTGTGTTAGGCTCTTGATTGCTGACTTTTCCTTTTATACATTTAATCTTCTTTTATTTTCTATTTTAATATATGTACTAGAGCACAATGAGGTATTTTTAAAATAGATGTATATACTAACGTGAGAGGCAGAAAAAAATACTTTGGAACAACAAAAAAAATATGCAGGAAATGGACATGGAAAATACCCATTTTAAGTTTGGTGGGTAAAAGCACAAGCACATTAGGGATGGAAAAGTGCTTCCAGAGGACAGCCCTACTTAAAAATAGAGAGAGAGAGGGAGCCCCCATTGCCCTGATTCTGATTCACAGTCTTTTATTTTAGGCTGTGATCCTGAGCCAACGTATTGAAACCCATTCGTCATGGAGTACCGACAGATGTAGGCAATGACACAAATGATTTCACTGTCTTCCAAAAGGTAATCTATACAAAGCACCATGGCTTATCAGCCCTTCACTTATCTGTGCACAGGATTTGTTATTTTCTCATTGAAAACACAGAGAAAAGTGAGGGCTATACAAACAATTACCCCAGGTACACAGAGATGATCTTGGAAGTTATAGCTACTTTATCTAGAAGAGTTCAAAAAAGCCTTAAACCTAATGACTACAAAGGAGAATGTTTCTGTCTTTAGCTAAGTGAGGCATGCATTTCTTATGGGAAAAGAAAAATTCTATCTATATAATCCAGGGTTGTTTTTCCTTCTGTTTATAGGGAATATTCTAATATACTATTTCAATCACCTTTAAAGATGCTGATTCTAAAGTATAATGCGGTGAGAACTGAATTCTCTAAAGAATAGTCAGCACCTTCTACAATAAGCCCTTTGAAGAGTCATGGATACACATCCACATCATCTTAGACGATGAAGTTGGCAAGTTTCACTCTTCCTTCCTCTGTCTGTGCCTCCATACACCTTTCCAGTCACATCTTACAAGAGATATACCATATATTACATTCTTAAAGAACATGTGAGAATGATTAGTTCATTAAATGATCCATGTCTAGGGGCAGTGGAAGATCAAGATACGTCTGCCAAAATCTTTCGATCCAGCTTTGCCTACTGTCCCTATCTTAACCTTCTTCTTTTTCTTCTTCCTCTAATGTGTATAAAGAAAGGCCTGGTTTGTCCCTTTGCAAGGTTACTGGATCCTTTTAAAATGTTCTTATGTGAGATTTTATATTCCCCAAAGTTTGACATTTCCTGAATTTTCATTAATTCTGATGGCTGGGAAATTATCACCTAGTGAAATTTACAAAATCAAAGTAGCCATGGGCCTCTCTTAAATACCAGCTTTAAAATGCTTATGGAGACTGGCAAGCTAATTGCCTTTTCTAGATGTTCTTGCTTACAGAACAGTTGCAAGGTAATTCTGGGAAGATTTCCAGGAGAACTTGATCCAGTAATCAGATTATTCAGAGATCCATAATGATATCATCAGCCTCGAGTACAGAGGCACTTTCTTGGAATGATTGCAGTGGAAAAGAGATTCAAAACTGACAATAAATATTTTCATAATTTTCAATAACAGTATCATGAACATTATGTTGGCTAGTGAATGGTGTTTCATTGTTTTCAATATTTTGACTAATAAAATTTATGAATGCCTCATTTAAAGATTGTATAAGCTCTATTACTATTGGAATATTTTTGTTAACCACAACTTTGACAGATAACATTGTTTTGTTTTTTCCTTCAAGCTAAGCCAACTTGGTGCTGAGTGAAATCTATTGTGTATCGTGACTTTGTCAATGCAAATTGAAGGCTATTCCTAGAACAACAATATACAATGTTTAATCACTACTTATGGTACCCTATATTTTTCTCTTGAATAGGCTTGGGTTCATTTCTTTCAATGAAAGTTTGGCTTCTAGACTATTGTTGCCAAGGTATTCCATAGGAACCAGAAAGAGCTTCTCCAGAGAGTTCTAAGTAATTATTATACCACATTGACAAAAGATTCATATTGTCAGCTCTTAGAATTATAGAGGAAACTTAAGCAGAAAAGTCAAACTTAAGTCCTCTGAAGAAAGAATCTGAAAGCAAAGAAGATCTAAATAAAATTCAGGCATAGAAAGTATACAGAAAGATGTTCCTGTGGTTATATGGAGCTTGTAAAAACTAGGGTGAGACAAAGAACTGAGAGCTAGACAAAGTCCTGTTACAGGTATGTCTCCTGGTTCAACAAGCCGGGCTTTGTCTTTAAAATGATCTCATTGACCAGGTCAGACAAGAGGCCCTTAAAGACAGGTTTTCCAATTTATGCCTTCTCTGAGATATCTCTCTTACCAAAGAGCCTGGAAGCTGTAATCATAAAACCAAACTATGACATCAGTTGTTTTCAAGTAACTAAAGACGTTAATGCAATTTTTATAGTGCAAAGGCTCTCAAAAGTTAGCACAGGCTAATGTTTCCTATTAAAAGCCATAATTGATCTCTGAAATTAATAAATATGTAATCTGGAAGTACTTTGTATCTTTTGAAATATATACAACAAATTATTTTACTAGACTTCCTATTTTACATATTCTGGTGATCAAAGAGAACAGAAAGAAAATATTTCCTTGAAATCAGAATTTTAAGAACCATGGACCCCTACGTATCTTCTCACCTTTTTAAAACTAGAGTGGGAGTCTTAGTTTTTCTAATTCCTTTTTGTCAATTCATGCCCCAGTGAAATTTAACAAATAATTATTGAATGCATTAATGCCCTCAGCATTCTGACCATAGGAATATTATCAAAAATAACAACAGTCATGGTTTCCATTAGGGATACAAGGTTTTGTTAGAAAATACAAACATAAGTTCAGTATATAGCAGTACAAAACCGTACACCAAACACGGTCAAAGAAGCATATATGGTACAGTATTACTACAGGTACTATTAGGAAAATTTTGCAGAACACTTGAGTTACCAGAGGATAGCAGAGAGAAAAAAGCCGGATTTTAAAAGGAATAATTAAAAAATTCAGTTTAGTAAACTTGACAGCAATCACTGAACTCATTCTTGTACAGATCGTTAAATAATGTTTTGGTTACTAAAAAAAAAAGTTTTAATTGCAAAAGCATTGGCAAGAGTTTATTTAAAAAGTAATGTGGGGCACCTGGGTGACTCATTCGGTTCAGCCTCCGACTTCAGCTCAGGTCATGATCTTGCAGTTTGTGGGTTTGAGCCCCACATCAGACACTGTGCTGACAGCTCCAAGCCTGAGTCCTGCTTCCGATTCTGTGTGTGTGTGTGTGTGTGTGTGTGTGTGTGTGTGTGTGTGTGTCTGCCCCTCATCTTCTCTCTCTCTCTCTCTCCCTCTGTCTCTCTCTCAAAAATAAATAAACTTAACAAAATTTTTTAAAAAAAGTAATGGAACATCTCTACTCTCTGCTCAATGAGGAGTGAGTAGCTTTGAGCAGAAGCAGACAAATATTGATAGTTGTAACTTGTATTTGTGCTTCACAAGTACCAGGCTCTATGCTTAACACATTGCCTACAACACTCTTAGACTTTCTCATCACAAGTCTATGAAGTAGGAAATCTGTTATATCCATTTTACATATGAAGAAACTGAGGCCAAGAGTGAGTAATAATTTGCTTGTAGTCAAGTGTCAGAGAAGTAGTAAAGTTGGCCTTAACATGATAATAAGACTCATATACCTGTAATATAACTTCTAAATTATAACATATAAAAATAATGTTTGATAGATGTCTCCTTCTAACTATAACAAAGTAGATTGCATGACAGTAATACTGCTGCTTAGGTTAACTACAGAAAAAAAAATTTAAACTGCAAAACACAAAAACCAAAACAGCCAATTGGAGGGATGGGAGAACAGTCAAGGAGACCTGGGAGAGAAGAAAAATGAATTAAAATATGTCATACATTTGCCACTGATATTTTTTCCTTGGGACATTTGGTAACTCAAAGCAATTAGTATAAAGGCTTAGCAAAAAATATCAGGTTAAAGGTTTTAGCAAGCAAACTGGGTTCAAGAGATAAAAAGTTGGAATTCAAGACCACCAAGACAGCAAAAATTTGAGATTCCAATATCCCAGTGAATAAAGGCAATCACAGAGAAATGAGACCAACATTCTCTGTACAATTTCCCCTTAAGGGACTTCCTAACTCCTAAGCTACTCTTGTGTGGGCCAGATTTAATAGAAAAAAAATTGGAAAACATCTGATAAGGAGTTAAAAAGTGAAACACATTTTATCAGTATTATGTTACAGCAAAGGGAAAAAAAATGGAATTTAGTCTTCACCAAGGATAAAGGGCCCTCACCAAGGATAAAGACCTAGGTTTATTTATTTTTTAAAGATTATTTATTTATTTTGAGGGAGAGAAACTGTAAGAGAAGGGCAGAGAGAAGGGGAGAGAGAAAGAATCCCAAGCAGGCTCTCTACTCTGAATGCACAGCCTGATGTGGGGTTCAGACTCATGAACCATGAGATCATGACCTGAGCCAAAACCAAGAGTCAGATGTTTAACCAACTAAGCCACCCAGGGACCCTGAACTTTACTAGGTTTAAAAGCACACCAGAAATAAGCCAGCCTTCAAAAACATATATAAACAAAATGAATATAAACAAAAATGATTTCAATTTTTAATTGGAACAACTTAACCCACCCATATTTTAATTTATTTTTAGATAAAAATTAAATCTCTGGTAAAAAAGAAAGACTCTATAAATTTTTATATAAAGGGTTTAGCATACAATAAAAAAAATTACTAGGCATGCCAGAAGATATAACCAAATGATTGAAAATCAGGAGAAAAAGATCCCAGATTATAGAAACAGACACATAGATGACTCAGCTCTAGGACTTTCCAGATAAGAATATTAAAAGAATTATCACTATATTCAAGAAATTCAATGGGGATTTCACTATAGAAGGGAGTCTATAAAATAGAAACTAATGGAAATTCTATAACTAAATAAATACAATGATTGAAATTAGTAATTAAATATTTTTAACTCTGAGCAAGATATATGCAATAAAAACCACATCTCATGATGGGATTAGAAAATTTAAAGATTATTTTAAAAGCATCCAGGAAAAATGACTCCATTACTTGTATAGGTGCAATTGTAGACTGAGAATCAACTTTTCAGCAAAGGATAATGGAATGACATCTTTAGAGTTCTAGCAGCAGCAGTAGCAAGTTACACCTCTATAATCAGCAAAAGTAAGCTCACAAATTAAGAAAATGTACATATACTTTTCATCCCAAGAAAAATGCTTTGGGAAGAAATTATCATTAAAATTAATATTAAATGGGATTTTTTTCTGGCTGACAGAAAATGACTTATGATTGAACATAGTAATGCAAGCAGGAATGAAAAACAGTAGAAAGATTACTTCTTCCAAGTGGTGCCTTGGAGGCAGTAGGCTGCTGTAGGATGAAGCTGAATATCTCTTCTGAGCTACTGGCTGCCAGAAATTCATTGAAGTGGATTATGAACATGAACTTCATACCTTCCTTGAGAAGTGTGTGGCCACAGAAATTGCTGCTGCTGATCTGGGTGAAGAATGGAAGGGTTATATGGTGTGAATCAGTGGTGGTGGTGACAAACAAGGCTTCCCAAGAAGCAAGTTGTCTTACCCATGGCCGTGTCCACCTGTTGTTGAGTAAGAGGATGCATGATGTAGACGAAGGAGGACTGGAGAAAGAAAGCATCTCTCTGTTCAGGGTTGCATTGTGTATGCCAATCTCAGGGTTCTCAACTTGGTCATTTTAAAATAAAGGGGGGAAGGATATTCTTTGACTCATTGATACTACTGTGCATCATCACTGGGGACCCAAAAGGGCTAGCAGAATCCCCAAACTTTTTGGTCTTTCTAAAGAAGATGATGTCTGACACTATGTTGTAAAAAAGCACCTGAACAAAGAAGGTAAGAAACCCGGAACGAAAACGCTCAAGTTTCACTTTCTTGTTATTCCACATATCTCCCAACGTATACATCAAGAAGTCTGCTCTGGAGAAACAGCATATTAAGAAAAATAAAGAAGAGGCTGCAGAATATACTGAGCTTTTGGCCAGGAGAATGAAGGAGGCCAAAGAAAAACTCCAGGAACAGATTGCCAAAAGATAGGGGCTGTTCTCTCTGAGAGTTTCTACCTCTATGTCTGAGTCCAGTCAAAAATGAAATTTTCTAAGAGTAACAAATAAATAATATCAGACATGAAAAATAAAAACAATAGAAACATGAAACATAAGAGTAAATATAAGTAAATGTTGATCCTTTTAAAAGCAATAGTAACAATACTTTATAAGGCATAAAATATATGTAGACTTAAAATAAGTTACCAAAACAAACAAACATAAAGATGGAGATAGTTAAATGGAGTTAAAATAAATAAGATCTTTGGATTTCTGGAAAGTGGTAAATTTACTAATTTGAAATACAGTCTAATAAATCAGAAAAGAATTAAGGGATACATAACAAACTAAGAGAAGGAAAATAAAATAATAAAACATATAGGTTAAAAAATAAGAGGGAAGAATGAAATTATTAGGAAAACATAAAACATATAATAAAATGCTGAATTAATATACAAATAGAGCAGTAAAACTTTAAATGTAACAAATTAACGAATTCATCTAGTTAGAATACAAAATTGTTGGACCGGATAAAAAACTAAGTGGGGCACCTGGGTGACTCAGTTGAGTGTTGGACTTTGGCTCAGGTCATGATCTCACAGTTTGTGAGTTGAGCCCCACGTCGGGCCCTGTGCTGACAGCGTGAGCCTACTTTGTATTCTGTGTCTCCGTCTCTCTGTATCCCTCCCCCACTAGTGCTCTGTCTCTCTCTCTCTCTCTCTCACTCTCTCTCTCTCAAAAACAAATAAAAATTTAAAAAATTGTAATGTCAATCAATCAATAAAAGTCAACTATAATCTATAAAAGTCACAGCCCTTGAATGTTTAAAAGTAAAAATGTTGGACACGTGCCCTGAACACTCTAAACACAAAGAAGGTGATATTGTTATATTGATATCTGAGAAAACAGATTTTATTTTTTTTATTAAAAAAATTTTAATGTTTATTTCTGAGACAGAGAAAGACAGAGCATGAGTGGGGAGGGGCAAAGAGAGAGCCAGACACAGAATCCAAAGCAGGCTCCAGATTCTGAGCTGTCAGCACAGAGTCCGACGCAGGGCTCCAACTCACAAACTGTGAGATCATGACCTGAGCTGAAGTTGGTCGCTCAACTGACTGAGCCACCCAGGTACCCCTGAGAAAACAGATTTTAAAGCAGGAGGTATTTCTAGACACAGGGAGAGGCATTTCATAATGATGAAGTTATCAATCCAATAGGAAAATATGACAATTCTAAATTCTTCTGCACTATCAATTTTAGTACTGGCCTCCAGAAACTGATAGGAAAAAAAATAGTCAAATTATTTTAAAGATGAAGGTGATTAAGAATATGACTATTGGGGCGCCTGGGTGGCGCAGTCGGTTAAGCGTCCGACTTCAGCCAGGTCACGATCTCGCGGTCCGTGAGTTCGAGCCCCGCGTCAGGCTCTGGGCTGATGGCTCGGAGCCTGGAGCCTGTTTCCGATTCTGTGTCTCCCTCTCTCTCTCTGCCCCTCCCCCGTTCATGCTCTGTCTCTCTCTGTCCCAAAAATAAATAAAAAACGTTGAAAAAATTTAAAAAAAAAAAAAAAAAAAAGAATATGACTATTAATTCACATTAGCAAAAATTTAAATTTTAGAGCATACACAAGCTTTCATAATAGAAACTTTTCAAGTGTGACATGAATGAGCTTCTCTCTGAGTATGGCTTTCTCTCCGTTCCTCAACTTCCATATCAGATGCATCAGAATCCTATTGCTGTTACCTTCAAAATATAACTAGCAACCATTTCCTCACCATAGTGCCTGTTAGCACCCTGGTCTGAGCCACCACCGACAGAGCACTGAACAAACCTTCCTGCTTCTATTCTTTCTCTTTTACAGTTTAGTTGTGGAACGGTAGTGATTCCCTATCTTACTGAAATTATAACATGGAATCCTTACAGTGGCTTACATAAGACCTTTCTCTATTTGCCCAGAGGAATTAGGTCCCTTCTGCTTTTCCCTCATTGATATTCTTACAACACCCCAGGCACACTGTCAACTTGAAGTCATTTTTCCAGTCTTTCTGCCTAGATTTCCCTATACCATACACTCACGTTAGCTTTCTCAATAAAATTAGTAGTCTCGATAAAGACTACTGTAGTAAATTTTGTCATCAGCATCCATTTCCTCTCCCTAGTGTAAGGTTAGACTTGGCCATCTGACTTGTTCTGGCCAATGAGAAAGGCCAAGGGAGAAGGAAGCTTTGGTAGGTCATGCTTTGCTATGTTCTCTCTTTCAATCAATATTATTACTAAGAAAGTACTGTCCTTGCTCCATTAATCTTTGTACAGGAAAAAAGATGACGGTCATAAACAAGGGCTGCTGCCACCCGTTATTGGTTGTTGACATGTATAGTGAGTGAAACAAAAATATCTGTCACTGTAAATCACTGAGATTTGGAATTATTACCACAGCATAATCTAGACTATATTATCTACATTCACCAACCTCTTCAACTCTGCAAATGACCCACTCCTTTTCTTGTCTCCTCTGTTGTTATGACCTTGATCTACTTGATTCTCTATTCCATAATAGTTATCACTTCTCATCTTTTTGGAAATCATTTTCAAGGGTCACTTGTGCTTCTCTACACCTTGGTGGGTATACCAAGAATGAAAAGTCCTGATAGCTCCTTAACTGGGACATTCCTCAGTTGTGTTGATAGAGAAGAGAGAAGTCTCTCTCTTGAGAGAGAAGTTAATGTCTCTCTCTCAGACAAAGACAAGACTTGCTTACTGCTTGTTATGAAATATCCCATTTTGATGTGAGGTTGTGATGCAACTCTACTGTGTGCACAGCATCCATCTGGTCCCATCGGCATAATTCCCATGCCAAATATGCTAATGTTCTTGCTGTGCCTGCTATGCTGTGCATAAAAGAGTACCTTGTCTCTGACCCAGGAATCTCAGGTCTTCAGCCAGCAACCACGAACCAGTAACAGGGTATCTATCTAATTAACTTGCAAATAGGTAAAATCCTAGATTATACATTCACATTATATTATTGACTTAATTATTATGTTTATCACTTATTTATCTCTTCCCATGAAAATGTAATTTCCTTGAAAGTGCAGATAATTATCTTTTGTCCAGCCAATAGATTAGTCTTGGGACACAGTAAAACAATAAGTATTTCTTGATTAAATGAATGAACAATGAACAAACTTTATCACAAAATAGTAACCACCTAAAATTACATGTATTTCAGCTTTCATACTGGGAGTTGGAAGCTATATTAGATAATTTATATGTTCCCTTATATAGTTAAGATTATATAATTCTATGAATGTTGAAAGCAACCAATACTATAAGAAATTATAAAAAGGAGAGTTAAAATATAAGGTATGTATGAGAAAATCTGAGAGATTCTGCTTCCAAATAATTTAGAGACATGATAGTATGATTTTCCCCCATAAGTTAATATATAGAAAAGGGCAAGTTGGATACAATTTATCAGGATATGCTGTGTGTTTGCACGTGTCTGTGTGTGCCCTGAAGGAATTGTAAGAATGGTTGAGACTAAAACAAAATAATCTCTGCATCCAAATTGATATATTTGGTAGGTGGTGATAAGTTTGAAAAAGGCATATAATTTTTTCCAGTTGAAAATGGGTTCTTTTGACACTGGAAATGGAGATATGAAAATTCATTTTTACCTTGGTGAATGGTTGGCCGTGAAGCAAGATTGTTGCACATATTTTATCTCAGGGGAGTAGGTGGGCTTGACATCTGGAAGTAAGAGGTTAGAGCTCATCACTTGGGTAGAGTGGGAGGAAATGAAAACTCAGAGGTGGGTCAGAACATCTTTAAAAAGGAGGAGGATTTTGGCAAGTGACTAGATAAAGTTCCAGATGGATTGGCTAGTAGGTAAAGTACTGCAGAATAATGGACTGTGCAAGGGAGGAAGTTCAGTTCAGTAACTCATTGTGTGGAGTCACATTATGTAAAATGAAAAAAAATTCTAAAAGCTTTTCTTTTTCTATGTCAAGGGAAGTGTACGGGATAGGAAGGAACACATCTTATTTCCTGAAGTTCTTTCTAATTACCTAGAAAGCCATGTTTATGTTTCCTAAAACACTGTAGTAAGGATCAAACTTTCTTTAGTACATAAGCCAGGTAAAACCTTTGATGTCAAACCAACCGTTTCAGACATTAAAGTTTGACAAGCTCCAGCTCTCTGAAAAGAGTAAGAAAGTATAAATTAGTTTCCTTTATTGCTTCTCATGAATAATTAACTCTGTTAATATTCTTCTAATCCTAAATTTTTAGAAAGAGCAAAAAGAACGCAATCATTTACTTGGAATCAACATATTCCAAATTTCCCCAGAAACTGGCCTGGAGAATACAGAAAGGAAAAAAAAAAAAAGACAGTAGAGGGAAAATGATATGTTCTGATTTCTTGCAATAATAATCTTATAGTCATGACAGGTCATGATCTTCCTATAATACTCAAAAAAAGAAAAAGAAAAGAAGTTTAGGTTACGGTGCACAGATGACAGCAACAGATAATTGGTAATGTCAATAAAGAGATGTTAGATGTCTGACTAATAAAATACTTCTGGCTTGCTTCCTGAGTAAATCCTTTTAAAGAGAAGAAAAACTATTTTAAATGGATAATTAATCTCAACAGCACTGGAAAATGAAAACAATGCTTGTCTGGCCGAACACACAAAAGCAGGCTGTGCAGGCTATGACTCGCAAAGTACTATGCATATATACAGCAATCCTCCACTGGCAGGTTAGAAATAAGGAGGGATTTCTGTAAAACAGAAAACAGGTAGAATCAGACTGACAGAGAGGCTGCAGGGGAACATTGACATAGAACACTTACAGAAAAACTATCATGAAATATAGATCAAAGTAATTAAATGTGAGGAAGAGAATGATATCCAGGGGATCTGTGTGGGTGCCTATAAACTTCACAAGAACTGGACCTTCCTCTGTCTCTTGGTTTGACTAATCAAGAGGATTAGCAAAGGTATTTGAACAGTATCCCAGGCAACTAGCCACTCTTTGAGAGGAGAGGGAGCCTAGTATCCAGAAGACAAACTACAATTACACCTCCTGCAGGGATATTCTATCCATTTCTCACAACTAATCATGCAAACAGTTCTATCAAAATTTGAACAGCTGTTATTACCTGAGACCGTGAGCAGGCAGTAATGAACCACCAGATACATGAAGAAAATCCAAAAATCAGAGTAGCATAGAAGACAATTTTCCTCACAAATATTTGCATCTTCAAAGTAAATATACATACAACAAAATCCTAACATGAATGAAGAAAGAACTATATGTGGAGATACATGGTAAAAATGTAGAACTCTGAGGATAAAAAGAAAAGGTGAAAGCTTTTTAAGAGCTGAAAAAAAAACTTTCTTACAAAAGAGTAAGAATCAAATTAGAATCAGACTTCTTCCTCAACAGCAGATGCTATAGCACAAGAAGGAGTTTTTCAAGTTCAGAGAACATGATGGTGAATTTAAGCCTTAATCTTATATCCAGCGAAACCATTGATTGATAGAGCAAAATAAAGACATTATAAAATATCAGCACTCATAAATTTCCCTAATCACAGTCCTTCCAAAAGAGAACTATTGGAAGATTATTTCCACCAAAATTAACAATAAATCCGATAAATACGACTAAATATGGTGACAGATAAACGGTAAGAAAAATCTTAAGTAGGTGTAATAGCTGGTTCCTAATGTAAAATACATTAGCAAAACATGGACCTAAAATACACATGCACTGAAACTTGGAGTAAAGGAAGATTTAGAAATGGAGGAATAAAAATATGCAGTTTCTATAAAGAGGAAATTGGCTTGATGTTGTTTAATCCTGGATTTTGATAGAATAAGTTATTAAATTAATTTCACTAACATCACTAGCCAAAATTAACAAGAGCAGAGTCAAATCATTATAAATATCAAGACTTACAGATTACCTTAACATTATTCCAATAATGTGGATTTACACAACAGATATCTATTGTTACTATCAGAGCTAATTTTGAAATGAGAAGTAATTTAACTACTAAAAACAAAGAAAATAGGCAAAACAATAAAAATAAATAAATAGATTTCAGTGTGAAAACAAAGAAATGGAACAAACAGAAGTAATTCTTTTGCCAAAAGATGCACTCCATCAATATGTCCTAGGCATTAATGTGTCTAATAGATTTAAAAATTGCAAGAGGCATTAACAAAAAAATTGTCTAAAGAAATTTTAAGATAAATGAAATTTTAAGATAAAATGAAAAAATTTTAAGATAAATTTAAGATAAATGAAATTTTAAGATAAATGATTATATGAATGTATATATCTATATATCTATCTAACTTTGTACTCATATATATAAACTCTACAAATGAAACAATATAACACTTTTTTTTCAAAAAGTGGGGGAATTCACAAGTTAGCTAGGCACTAAGCTATAGAGGAGAGTAAATCTCTACAGATGCCAAAATCAGAGGCCATACAGCCCACATTATTCTTTTTTTTAAACATCACAATAAAGATATCTACTTAATAATTTTAAAATAAATTATTTTATCTCATGGAATAATATAGAAATCAAGAAGAAAATGAGAATTTCCTCAAAAATAAGCAAAGATAGAAATAGTGTTACTAAAACCTCTGGGAGGTGACCAAAGTCAGGCTCAAAATAAAATGTTCACCCATAAATTAATTTAATAAAATACAAGAAAATTTAAAATTGAATTATGTATGCTTCATATCAAGAAAATACATAAAAATAATATAAAGCAGAAGAAAGGAATAAATAGATAAGAACACAATTTTTAAGAAAAAGTAGTAATGATAAGAATGCCAAAAGCTATCATTTATTTTTTATTATTTTTTAAATAATAATTTCAGGAATAGAATTTAGTGATTCATCAGTTATGTATGACACACAGTGTTCATCCCAACAAAGGTCCTTCTGAATGCCACTGTCCCATATAGCCCAAACCCCACCCAACACCCCTCCAGGAACCCTCTGTTCTCTGTATTTAAGTCTCTTATGGTTTGTCCCACTCTGTTTTTATATTATTTTTGCTTCCATCCCTTATGTTCATTTGTTTGGTATCTTAAATTCCACATGTGAGTGAAATATTATGATAATTGTCTATCTCTGAATGACTTATTTTGCTTAGCATAATATGCTCTAGTTTTATCCGCATTGTTGCACATGGCAAGATTGCATTCTTTTTGATCGCCGAGTAATAGTCTACCATGTGTGTGTGTGTGTGTGTGTGTGTGTGTGTGTGTGTGTGTGTGTGTGTGGCTGTGGGTATATATATATACACACACCACATCTTTATTCATCAGTCAATGGACATTTGGGCTCTTTCCATAGTTTGGCTATTCGATAGCACTGCTATAAACATTGGGGTGCATGAGTCCCTTTGAATCAGAACTCCTGTATCCTTTGGATAAATACCTAGTAGTACAATTGCTGAGTCATATGGTAGTTCTATTTTTAATTTTTTGAAGAACCTCCATACTGTTTTCCAAAGTGGCTGCACGAGTTCGCATTCCCACCAGCAGTGCAAAAGAGATCCTCTTTCCTCACATACTCGTGAACATCTGTTGTTGCCTAAGTTGTTAATTTTAGTCATTCTGATAGGTTTGAGGTGGTATCTCATTGTGGTTTTGATTTGTATTTCCCTGATGATGAGTGATGTTGAGCATTTTTTCAGGTGTCAGGTGGCCATCTGGATGCCTTCTTTGGAGAAGTGTCTATTCATGTCTTTTGCCCATTTCTTCACTGAATTATTTGGTTTTGGGGTGTTGAGCTTGGCTAAGTTCTTTGTAGATTTTGGACACTAACCCTTTATCAGATATGTCATTTGCAAATATTTTCTCCCATTCCGTCAGTTGCCTTTTAGTTTAGCTGATTGTTTCCTTCACTGTGCAGAACCTTTTTATTTTGATGAGGTCCCAATAGTTCATTTTTGCTTTTGTTTCCCTTGCCTCTGGAGACATGTGGAGTAAGAAGTTGCTGCAGCCAAGGTCAAAAAGGTGTTGCCTCTTTTCTCCTCAGGATTTTGATGGCTTCCTGTCTCACACTTAAGTATTTCATCCATTTTGAGTTTATTTTTGTGTATGGTGAAAGAAAGTGGTTCAGGTTTATTCTTCTGCATGTCATTGTCCAGTTTTCCCAAAACCATTTGCTAAAGAGACTATCTTTTTTCCACAGTATATTCTTTCCTGCTTTGTCAAAGATTAGTTGGCCATACATTTGTGGGTCCATTTCTGGATTATCTATTCTGTTCCATTGATCTGAGTGTCTGTTTTTGTGCCAGTACCATACCATCTTGATGATTACAGCTTTGTAATCCATGATTGTGATACCTTCAGCTTTGGTTTTCTGTTTCAGGATTACTTTGGCTATCCGGGGTCTTTTCTGCTCCCATAAAAATTTTAGGATTGTTTGTTGTAACTCCATGAAGAATGCTGATATTATTTTCGTAGGGATTGCATTGAATATGTAGATTGCTTTCAGTAGTATTGACATTTTAACAATATTTTTTCTTACAATCCATGAGCTTGGAATGTTTTTCTTTTTTTTTTTTGTCTTCAATTTCTCTCATAAACTTTCTATAGTTTTCAATGTATAGATTTTTCACCTCTTTGGTTAGGTTTATTCCTAGTTATTTTATGGTATCAGTGCAATTATAAGTGGGATAGATTCCTTGATTTCTCTTCCTGCTGCTTCATTATTGGTGTATAGAAATGGAACTGATTTTGTACATTGATTTTATATCCCATGACTTTGCTGAATTCGTGGATCAGTTCTACCAGTTATTTGGTGGAGTCTTGGATTTTCCACAGAGTATCATGTTATCTGTGAAGAGTAAAAATTTGACTTCCTCCTTGATGATTTGGATACCTTTTATTCCTTTGTGTTGTCTGATTGCTGAGGCTAGGACTTCTAACACTATCTTGAATAACAGTGGTGAGAGTGGACATCCTTGTTATGTTCCTGATCTTAGGTGGAAAGCTCTGTTTTTTCCCCATTGAGGATGATATTAACAGTGGTTCTTTTGTATATGGCCTTTATGATCCTGAGTTGAGATCCTTCTATCCCTATTTTCTGAGGGTTTTATTAAGAAAGGGTGTGGTATTTTGTCGAACATTTTCACTGCATCTATTGAGAGAATCATGTGGTTCTTATTCTTGCTTTTATTAATATGATGTATCATACTGATTTATTTGTGGATATTGAACCAAACCCGCAGCCCAGGAATAAATCCCACTTCATTGTGGTAAATAATTCTTATAATGAATTGTCGGATCTGGTTGACTAGTATCTTATTGAGGATTTTTGTCTTCATGTTCATCAAGGCAATTGGTCTGTAGTTCTCCTCTAGAGTGGGGTCTTTGTCTGGTTTTGGAATCATGATAATGCTGGGCTTGTAGAATGATTTTGGAAGTTTTCCTTCCATTTCTATTTTTTGGAACAGCTTCAAAAGAATAAGTGTTAAGTCTTCTTTAAATGTTTGGTCGAATTCCCCTGGAAAGCCATCCATCCCTGGACTCTTGTTTGTGTTGGGAGTTTTTTGATTACTGATTCAATTTCTTTACTGGTTATGGGTCTGTTCAAATTTTCTATTTCTTCTTGCTTCAGTTTTGTTAGTTTATATGTTTCTAGGAATTTGTCCATTTCTTCCAGACTTCCCAATGTATTGGCATATAATTGCTCATAATATTCTCTTATTATTGTTTGTATTTCTGCAGTGATGGTTCTGATCTCTCCTCTTTTGATTTTATTTATTTGGGTCCTTTCCTTTTTCTTTTTTGATCAGTCTGGCTAGGGGTTTATTAGTTTTATTAATTCTTTCAAAGAACCAGCTCCTGGTTTCATTAATCTGTTGTACTTTTTTTTTTTTCTTTCAATATCATTGCTTTCTGGTCTAATCTTTTTATTTCCCTTCTTCTGCTGGTTTTGGGCTTTCTTTGCTATTCTTTTCCCAGCTCTTTTAGGTGTAAGGTTAGATTGTATATCTGAGACCTTTCTTTGATCTTTAGGAACGCCTGGATTGCTATTTACTTCCCTCTTATGACCACCTTTGCTGCATCCCAGAGGTTTTGGGCTGTCATGTTTTCATTTTCATTGGCTTCCGTGTACTTTCTAATTTCCCCTTTAATTTCTTGGTTAACCCATTCATTCTTTAGTAGGATGTTCTTTAATTTCCACGTATTTGTGGTCTTTCCAAATTTTTTGTGTGGTTGATTTCAAGTTTTATAGCACTGTGGTGTGAAAATATGCAAGGTATGATCTGGATCTTTTGTACTTGTTGAGGGCTGATTTGTGACCCAATATGTGATCTATTCCAGATAATGTTCCATATGCACTTGAGAAGAATGTGTATTCTGCTGCTTTAGGATGAAATGTTCTGAATGTATCCGTTAAGTCCACCCAGTCCAGTGTGTCATTGAGAGCCATTGTTTCCTTGTTGATTTTCTGCTTAGATGATCTGTCCATTGTTGTAAGTGGGGTGTTGAAGTCCCCTACTAATATGGTATTGTTATCAATGAGTTTCTTTATTTTTGCAATTAATTGATTTATATATTTGGTTTCTTCCACATCAGGGCATAAACATTTACAATTGTTAGATCTTCTTGGTGGATAGGCCCCTTATTTATGATATAATGCCCTTCTTCATCTCTCGTTACAATCTTTAATTTAAAATCCTGTTTGTCTGATACGAGTATGGCTACACCAGCTTTCTTTTGACAACCATTAGCATGATAGATAGTTCTCTATCCCCTTACTTTCAGCCTACAGGTGTCTTTAGGTCTAAAATGAGTCTCTTGTAAGAAGTATATAAATTGGTCTTGTTTTCTTATCCATTCTGATACCCAATGTCTTTTCATGGAGCATTTAGCCCATTGACATTTAGAATGAATAATGAATGATAGGAGTTTAGCACCATTGTGTTGCCTGTTGAGGTGGTGTTTCTGGTGATGTTCTCTGGTCCTTTCTAGTCTTTGTTGCTTTGTCTTTTTTGTTGTGTTTTTTCTTTTCTCCACTTAAAAGTTCCCCCTTAACATTTCTTGCAGGGCTGGTTTAGTGATCACAAATACCTTTAGTTTTTGTTTGTCTGGGAAACTCTATCTCTCCTTCTGTTTTGAATGACAGTCTTGCTGGATAAAGAGTTCTTGACTGATATTTTTCCAGTTCAGCATGTTAAATATAACCTGCCACTCCTTTCTGGTCCGCAAAGTTTCTGTGAATAGATCTGCTGTAAACTTGATCTGTCTTCCCTTATAGGTTAAGGACTTATTTTCCTTTGCTGTTTTCATAATTCCTTCCTTGTGTATGTATTTTGTGAATTTGACTATGATATGCTTTGTTGAATATAATGAAAGTTCTCTGTGCTTCTTGGATTTTGGTGTTTGTGACCCTCCCTAGATTTGGAAAGTTTTCTAGTATAATTTGCTCACATAAACCTTCTGCCCCTTTTCCTGTCTCTTTGTCTGGGACTCCTATGATTCAGATGTTATTCCTTTTTTAATAAGTCACTGAGTTTTCCAAGCCTTGTATCACGATTTTTTGCCTTTGTTTCTTTTTTTTTTTTTTTTTGCTTCATTTTTCTCCATAATCTTATCTTCTAAATCGCTGATTCGCTGCTCTGCTTTGTCCATCCTTGTCATTGTGGCATCAATTTGAGATTGCATCCAGGTTATAACATTTTTAATTTCATTCAACTAGATTTTATTTCTTTTATGTCTGCAGAAAGGGATTTTATGCTTTTTGAACCCCAGCTAGTATTCTGATTATCGTGATTGTAAATTCTAGTTCAGACATCTTGCTTATACTCCTTCCTTTATCATTTTGGAGGAAGAAAAAAATTAATAAAATAAAAATTAAAGTTAAAAAATTAAAAACAAAACAAAAATCAAATAAAGGAAACTATATCCTAGGTGTGTTTTGATCTGCTTGTTGAGAGAAGCTTGATAGAATAGAGAAGAAAGGGAAAGAAAGTAAAAGAAAAATAAAGGTAAGAAAAAATTAAGAAATTAAAAACATTTATATAAATAGAATAAAATGAAATAAAGAAAATGAAATACAATATTTTTTTTAAATAAAGATAAAGTAAAATAAATAATAATAATAAAATTTTCTCCTATATCCAAGAATGAAAAAGAAAATAAAGAATAAAAAAAGAAAGAAAAAACAATTTAAGCAAAAGCAGAAGCAAAGAAAACAAACAACTGAACTAGCAAACAGAATGAAACCTGAATGCAGTTACTTCCAGTTTCCCCTAGAACCAAAACTATGAAGACTTCCATAGTTCCTACACTAAGTAGGTGGAGTGACTTGTTTTGGTCTTCTAGGAGATGTGCTTGGAGGGTGCAGTTGGCAGGGCTTGGTGTAATGGCCCCATTCTCCACTAGGTGGTGCTTCTTGGCTTACTGGGGTAGATCAATGTAGAACACATGTGCATCTGCACAAACGCATGCACAGGAGAGGTGGAAATGGCTTCTCCCAAGTCCCTAGTCTCTGGCACAGGAACTTCACAATCTCCCCTACCTGTAAACACCCCTCCTTTGCCTCAGGACTCCATCCACTCCTGCCTCTATCCTGTCCGTGTTCAAGCTGTCCACCTGCCAGGCAGCCCCTCCTTCCAGAGTTTTATCTCAGATGGGGTTGTATTTCAAAACCCCACACTTCAGAAACCTTCTGTGGCTTGGACCCATGCTGACTCTCTGGGGGAGGGTTTCACTGAGCAATGGCTCAGTGCTGGCTTGCCCCAGAAAAGGTTCGTGTGCTATCACAGTGACAGAGGTTCAGAGATTAAGGCAAACCATAACACACAGCTGGCACTAGATTTCACTGCATTCTGGCATTTTTGTCCCACTACCAGCAAATGTGACTGCTCTCTGGGGTCTGCTGGGACCTTTGCCTGTGGGGAGGCTGTATGGCCTCTACCAAATGGATTCCAAGCAGGGGAACTCCTTCTCCCTGTGTGGCACTTGGACTCCTCAGCTCCCGCTGCCTGCTCCTGGGGATTTGTCCAATTTCCTCACCAGAGCACCACCAGGCACTGAGTTCTGCAACTCCAGACTCTGTGCTCCACTGTTCACAGAATCCTGGTGATATTGAAACCCTCTCTTTTCTCCCCATCAATGGTTTTGGGAAACAGATTTCTTGTTTAGTCCCCTGCAAGTGTTTTCACTGTTTTTCTCTCTTTCTCTCCAGCTACTTTTGGGGGAGTACTGCACAATTCCAGTGCACCATACTTTCCCTGTTTCCCATTCTCTGTCCTCTTCCCACAAAAACATCTCCCTCCTCCCATGACTTTTCTCTCCCCCAGTTCACCTCTCTGCACTGTGTACCTGTCAAGTTCTATGGTTCAAATGATGCAGATTGTTGTGTTAATCCCCAGATCAAAGTCCTAGGTATGCAAAATGGTTTGCTGCTGATCTGGTGCATTTCAGGGGTGAGACAAGTTCAGGGTCTCCATGCTGCTCTGACATTTTCAAAAGCTATCATTTAAAGAGAATGTTAAATAGAGTTTGGCATGCCAATGATTTTTTTTAAAGAGCAAAAACACCACTGGTATAAGAAATAAAGCAGAATTACAGATACAGACTGTTCTTAAATATATAAGAGAAAATGTATGAAGAACTGTGTTGTGGGTTGAAGTGTGGTCCCCTTAAAAATCACATGTTGAAGCGTTTAACCCCCAGTACTTCAGAATGTAACGTTATTTGGAGATAAGGTCTTAGGTAATCAAGTTAAAATAAGGTAATTTAGATGAGTCCTAATCCAGGGGCAGTTGTGGGATTCAGCTCTGCATCAGGGTGCTGGCCCTGAAGCCTGCTTAAGATGCTCTCTCTCCCTCTTCCTCTGCGCCTCTCCTTCTCATGCATGTTCTCTCTCTCTCTTTCAAAAGAAAGAAAGAGAAAGAAAGAAAGAAAGAAAGAAAGGAAGGAAGGAAGGAAGGAAGAAAGAAAGAAAGAAAGAAAGAAAGAAAGAAAGAAAGAAAGAAAGAAAAAGAAAAGGAAAGGAAGAAATCCATTATGACTGGTGTCCAAGGGAAATCAGAAAATGGAGACAGACACAGAGGAAAGATGGTATAGAAGACATGAGGAGAAGATAGCTGTCTGTAATCAGACAGACAGGCCTGAGCCACATCCTTCCCTCACAGCCCTCACAAAAATTCAATCCTGTCAACATCTTGATTTTGGACTTCCAGACTCTAGAACTCTGAGATAATAAATATCTGTTGTTTTAGCCACCAAGTATGTGATACTTTTTACTGCAACTATACAAACTAATGTGAGCTGTAAACCAGTATATTTGAAAAGGTAGACAAAATAGATGCTTTTCTATGAGTACTTAAATTATCATCTAAATAAGAAAAAAGAATTAAAGTATAAATATTAAAAGGAAAGGATAATACTCTCATCATTTACAGGTCAGATGTCTTCAGAATAAGTGGATTTGTTTTCTAGAACAGTCATAAAAAGTACCATAAGCCAGATAGTATAACACAAGAATTTACTTTCTCACAGTACTGTATACTAGAAATGTAAAATCAAGGTATTGTCAGGGATAGCCTCCTTCTTAGGGGCTTTAGGGAGGATACCTTTCTTCTGTCTTCCTAGCTTCTCCTGGTGACTTTTGATCTTTGATTTCCTTCTCTGCATAATTTCCAATATTCTCCAAACTCCAATATTTTCCCTTGTAGTTACATAGCTTTATCCCTGTGTGTCTCTGTCTTCACATAATATTTTACTATTCTTTTAAGGATACAGTCATATTGGATTAGAGCCCACATGAATACCTTCATCTCAATTTGATTACATCTGCGAAGACCCTATTTCTAAATAAGGGCACATTATGAAGTATTGGGGTTAAGACTTCAAAATCTTTGGAGATAGATATTATATCTATCTCTAAAATATCAATACACAGAATCAACTGAAAAACTAGAAGTAATAAGCAAGTTGAAAAAGGTGACCATGCATAATACCAGCACCAATTATTTCTTTTCCCTTAGACCAGTAACAGAAAATTGAAAACTGTAATGAGATAGAGAAAGAGAATGTTTGGGACTCCCATGTTGGGGTTATTACTGAGGATGACGAGATTATACACAATGCTTGGCTAGCTAAAATGTAACATGAGATTTCTGGTGGGCTGCAGTTAAGCTTGGGAGGGGCATGGGCCTCTTGGAATTCCTGAGGCCTGTGGTAACAGCTCTATACTGCAGAATGCCTAGGTCTACCCTCCCAGGTGTTCTGCAGTCCTTGGGGAACTCCATTATCTATATATTGTATGCAAAGTTTAGCAAATCAATAGGACACATAGACCCTTGCTGTATATCTTTGATTTGATTAGTTTCTTGTGATTGTTGACCTTTATGTCATGCACCTTTGTTTTGCTTGCCTGAAATGTTATACTCCCTCTGAACACAAGCCAATGAGATTTGTGATTGGCCTGACACTGCAATAAATGAGAGTGAAGCAAACAGGGTCTTCATCTGTGAGCATTGGCCCCCATGCCTTCTCCTCTCTTTCTTAGCGAAGTGTGGAGTTATCTTTCATCTGTAGGTACAGGGTTTCCCGGCCATTCCCAGCTCTCCCATAAGTAAGAGAAACAGCAAAACAAAAGTACTAAACTAAGCGTAAGAAAAGTCACCACTATGTAAAGAAAAAGTCACCCATGGGCATAAAAATCTGAATAATAAGGAAGACATTCAATATTCCAGGATGGAAAGACACAATATAGTAACAACACTCATTCAATATTAATTTAAAATAATTCCTTCAATACAATTTATTATATACATTTAGTAGTAACAGAAATCAAGGAAGCAAATTTTCTTTTTTGAAAAAAAAATGTTTATTTGTGAGAGGGTGCAAGCATGTGTGAGGGGGAGGGGCAGAGAGAGAGGGAGAGACAGAATCCCAAGCAGGATCCACACTCAGCATGGAGCTCAATGCAGGCCTTGATCCTATGACCTTGAGATCATCACCTGAGCCAAAATCAAGAGTTGGATATTTAACTGACTAGCCACCCAGGCTCTCCAGTTCTAATGGTTTTCAGTTGATCCTGTGTGTTGATATTTTAGAGGTGGAATTATGTACCCACTCAAAAGATATTTTGAAGTCTCAACCCTAATACCTCATAATGTGCCCTTATTTAGAAATAGGGTCTTTGCAGATGTAATCAAATTGAGATGAAGGTATTCATGTGGGCCCTAATCAATATGACTGTGTTCTTAAAAGAAGAGCAAAACACCACGTGAAGATAGAGACACACAGGGAGAAAGCCATGTAACTACAAGGGAGAATATTGGAGTTGGGAAAATATTGGAAGATATGCAGAGAAGGAAATCAAAGATCAAAAGTCACCAGCATAAACTAGGTTTATGATTTGCAACTTTATTTTCAAGATCATATGAAAGACAAAACTACAAAATGAAATGAAAGATCAAGAGTTTATTGAAAAATAAAAACACTGAAGGGGTGTATTTGCTGACCATGTTATAGTAACAATCATAGAATTAGTAAACACGGTAATAGATATGATTTGATGTGTGAGGCATTTTTCTAAAAGCCTTACATGTCATAGACTCTGGGTCTAGAGTTATTTCTTGTCTAGCAAGAAAGCGGGATGCAGGAGTAAAATGCAAGGGATAGCTAACGTCCGGGAGAAGACAAGAGCCCCAATTAAGGGTCCTTGCTCCGTTTTTATTAGGATCAGAAGGCTTACAAATATGGTGATGGACGTGCGCAAAGTTATAACGAAAGCATCAACTTTAACTCATGGACGTAAGGTAAAGGGGGTTTTGAAGATATGTGGAGCTAGGGTCAATACAAAACAAAATTCTTGCGCTGAGTGGAAGGTTGTTTAGAGCAGATGTGAGGCACCACCTCTATTTATCTAAACTGATCTAGAAGACAAGAAAGACAGAGCATGCTACCTCAGGGTCAACAAGGCACCTTTCTTTTGTTAATTAGCTCCTCTCCAGGCAACTTTGGCCCTGCAGAGGTCTATAGCCCTATTTACCTGTTTACCTAATTTAGTCTGTCCTTCCTGTGAAAGCAGCTTTCTGCTATACTACTAACTTGGGTGGCACTTCTGCCCTGAATACCTAATCTTGTTTATTTCATATACCTTTGTTCTTTATTGGGGACTTTGTCCCGCCCTCTCTATACCTATTCACCTAATCTTGTTTGCCCATACTTGGGTGTGAGCATCCTATAGGTTTGTAATTCCTTATGCCTTGATAACCCATCAGTGCAGGCTCCGGGAATTCCTAAACTTATTCCCTACAGTTTACATATATTATTTTACTTAACATAGCTAAAAACTCTTCTTAATTTGACAGGCGAGGCACTAGATGACTATACTAAGGTCACACCATTAGTAACTATGTGGTCTCATTCTAGAGCCTCCATCCTTGAACAGGACTATATGCAGCCTGATAATGAATTATAAAGTCAAAGTGATTAGAATTATTTGGTATTGTCATAAATATAGACATATAAGTAATGGAATAGTACAGAATCCAGATGCCGACCCACTGATGTGGGAGTTTAAAGGTTTTTGAGGTCATTATGAAAATCAACATACAGAAATTCTTTATCAATGTAGCAAAATTTGTTAGCTCTTGCCTCATACTATTCAGTGCATATAAGAATGCAAACCTATAAATAAGAAGAAATATGAGAATTTATTTTACAATTTACTTTTTATAAAATATGCTTTATTTTTTAGATCAGTTTTTGGTTCACAGCAAAATTGAGCTGAAGGAGTTCCCATATACCACCTATCCCCACACTGGCACAGCCTCCTCCACAATCAATATCGCACCCGTGGGTGGTGGCACATTTGTTACAATGGATAAACCTAGCTGTTGACACATCAGCCAAAGTCTAGACTGGACGTTAATGTTTGCTTTTTCTGTTGTACATTCTATGGGTTTTGACAAATGTATAATGACATGTATCCACTACTATAGTATAATGTAGAATAGTTTCACTGCCCTAAAAATACTCTGTGTTCTTCCCAGTTATTCTTCCTCTTCTCAACCGCTCTCACCATAGTTTTGCCTTTTCCAGTATGTCATATAGTTGGAATCATACAGTATGTAGACTTTTCAGATTGACTTCTTTTATTTAATGATGAACATTTATTGGACACCTGGGTGGCTCAGTTGGTTAAGCGTCTGACTTCAGCTCAGGTCATGGTCTCACAGCTTGTGAATTCAAGCCCAGCATCAGGCTCTGTGCTGACAGCTCAGAGCCTGGAGCCTGCTTTGGATTCTGTGTCTCCCTCTGTCTGCCGCTCCCCGACTCACACTGTCCCTCTCTCTCTCAAAAATAAATAAACAACTAAAACAAAATTTTTAAAATAATGACCATTTAATTTTCCTCCATGTCTTTTCATGGCTTGATAACTTATTTCTGTTTCGCACTGAATAATATTCCTCTGTTTGGATATGCTAGAGTTTATGTATCCATTCACCAATGAAAGACATCTTGGTTGCCTCCAAGTTTTGGTAATTATGAATAGAGCTGCTATAAACATCTATGTGCAGGTTTACACCTCATTTCTGTGTAAATAACCATGATTACTGAATAATATATTTAGTTTTGCATGTTTAGTTTTATTAAAAAAACAAAACAGCTGCCAGACTGTCCTGTACCATTTTTGTATTCCCAGCAGCAATGAAAGAGAGTTCCTGTTGTAATTTTCCTTTATAATCTACTTTCTTCACAGTAGTAGTAATTGCCTTATATATTCTTTGTTTATTCATTCTTAGTCTGTCCTTACTGGAATATCTTGTTTATTATTGTTTTCTTTGGACATAAAATAATGATTAAGTTTCAATAAGTTTCCTTAGTAAATATACATTGAATAAATAAATCATTCAGTTTAACTATCCCAAGTTGAGACTATATAGAGAGCTCTGATAAAACCAAATAGAAAAATAAAAACAACCAAAAAGATACAAAGAAAACATATAAAAAAGAAATTAAAATAGTATGTAGTCAATAAGGGTGTTTTAAAATGCTCAAATTCACTTTTAATAAGAGAATGAAAAATAAAAAATATTACCTATAATATTCAAAACAATTTCATAAATGATATCGCTTCCTGGTATAGTTATGGAAAAACACTGTCACATATTCTTGGTGACATTGTGGATTTGTGGTCTGTAGTATATTATAAAATAAATGTTTGTACAACAAATAAGGGGATAAAAAATATAGCTGTTTTTCCAAAAACTCTACTACTGGTAATATATCTTACAAAACTGGTTGTCCAGTTATGTTATATTGAGTGTGAATCTTTTATAAGGTATATATCTTTGTGACTCATTTCTGTAATTTTAAAAAAGATCAAAAATCTAAATGAATAGTTAATTTTCTTATCTTGTATCCAATTATGCATATTTTACCAATTGGCCCAATAAGTGTCTTAATTCCAGGGGCTTGCTGAAAAAACGTTAAGTGTAAGACACTAGTTTTCCATTGGAGATTTTATATATATATACACACACACATATATATATGTATGTATACATATATGTATAATGTATATATGTATATATACATATATGTATATATATGTATTGTGTATATATGTATATATATGTGTGTGTATATATATACCTATATATATGCAAAAAGTTTTATAGACATACCTATAGTGTGTGTATGAGAATTGGAAAGTTCTTCATATTGAATTAATATAAAATGAATATGTTAAATGAAAAAGTTATTCCTGGACCAAATTATTTTCTTGAAGAGTATGTTCCCTTGTGATGATCAATTACAGATTTTAGGTGCCTAAATTTTGTTCTTTTCAGGAATTATCTAATGTTATTTGACAAAGGCTTAATTAACCATTAGAGCCCCCTCCCCCTTCTCTCTCTTCACTTATGTAAGGAAATAGGAAATGACAAAGAACACAGAGGATTTCCCTATCATTCTTCCAAACCAAGCTTCCTTAACTTACCATGCCAGTGTACATTTTGAAATTTCCTAGAAAGTCTGTATTCCTTACAGTCTCCAGAATGTAAAGCATTATTTCAAGCAGTGTGGGAAGATGTTCCCTAGTGATAACAATATATATTTGTTAGTCTTTTTTATTAATGAAGACAATATTTAAATTACATTGTTGCAAAAGGGTGCAACAGGTTTTTTTATTCACAATTAAATTATGCAATTTAGAGGAAAGTGCAAAAGGTCTAGCAAAAGTCTACAATTCATTTAGACATTTCTGTTTCTTTTTCCAATGGGTCCAATAAAAGAAAATAACCCAGTGGATTAACAAAAATGCACATACTTAAACAATGAAATGGCATTTTTCTGAACATATGGTATCTTTACTATATAGAAGGTAAGGTTATGTCTTTTCAGCTACCCAAACAATTCACAACTGCTCAGCTTTGTTATCCTGAGCTAGCTTCATAGTTAAAATAATTTCTGAAATCTGCTTTCTGAGATTAGAAGTGCCCTCTCCCCTAATTTGCACAAAAATAATTGGAAAGGCACATGTACCAGCTTCCAGTTTATACAAGTTCATTTATTTGAAATCCCTTGAGCTCCTCCAATTAAAAAACAAGTTTTTGAGTTAATATCCTTCAATTGTTAAAAACTTGCGTCACTGTGAGAGCACAGTGAAACGTAAAGGTCCCAGCACACTGGCAGTTGATTGTGAGGGGATGTGATTGTTCCACATTTAGACTGGAAAGGGTTAGGAACTCTACTTCCCAATGTGGTTAATGAATGAAAGGAAAATTGGACCCCTGAGCCAGAGTAAATGACCTAAGGGAGTGAAAAATGTTCACAGGTTAACAAGGGCAACTGTTCTTTGCCATAATTCCCAGAGGAGCCAAATGACAAAGGGGCCAATGAACTTCTGTCCTTGTATTATTTATTAATCCATTTTCTTCCTAGAAAAAATAACTTGGCATAACTCTGGAAGACACTAATGTTGAACATCTTAAACTCTGTGCTTGTTTCTCCTTGCTCTGATTCATTCATTAACATACTTTGTGTTAATAATTCATTTGGACATATTCAGTTCAGATGTACTAAGAGATTAATCTACCGTCCTATACTATTTTAAATATTAAGAATATAATATGCCTTAACATAATAGGCGGAGTTGGAATCCAAGCTACTAACTTTAAAGTGACATAGTAATAAATTCTCGGTTATCTAATTGGTGCAAGTGATTACGGAGATTTTTTTTCCCCTTAGAGTGGGAATTATTTCAAACATTTGTTTAAAAATATTGTTTTCTCTGAACTGAAGGGAGTTTTCATAACCATAGCCAAGCCACCACCCCTGGTCATGTTCACAGATACAAAACCCCTGATTGGCTGTTGATGAGTCATTCCTCTTGAGGAATCTTATCTTAACACCTGCCTTATCTTTAACATCCTTTTCAACTTCTTCTAGAAAAACAATAACCAAAAAGGAAAAAAAATATTTGGGATCAGTCCAGTTTTGAAACACCTGCCTTAGAGATAAAGACTGCAATTCTAGGCATTTGTAATGTCTTTACTTTGGGTCTGGAATTTGTTCACCCCTGTTGTGAGCGTCTGCTGACTTTCTCATACATGTGCTTTGCCTGGGAATTACTTCAGTCTAGTAAATTATAAAATGACAAGATCATCTCTGCTACCATGGAAAAATCTGTATATCAGAAAATGTCTGAAGCTCTGGCTTCATAGTAAATGCAGTTTATGAGTTGAAGAAACATTACAACACGAACTCTAATGAATCAGCCAGTAATGTTTTATGACATAATTCCAGTCTGATATTGATAATCTTTAACTTGCGGTTCAAGAGGATATCCCAGGTTTATGTGACCATGGTGAACCAAAATAGAACCATTTAAAAAAAAATTACAGACAGGAATTACACAGCTGGAAACCAGAAGCACCAGTTTTACTTGGGCTATTAAGAAAATTCACAGTTAACTAAATAAAAAATATTTATTCTACCTCATTTATTTTCCCCTTGGTATTCAGATGTGCCCCATATTAGTGCCTATGAAGAGGTTATTATAAGGGCATAAATTTGTTTTAAAACCGTGAGTTAATTTGCTATGTAAACAGCAAAAATTACTGAGCAATTACATAATTTATACTGTTATATTAATTATTTATATTGATTTTTAAAGAATGTAATTTTCTCCTTATGAATAAATGCTCTGACATTAGGAAGTCTTTGCCTAAGTCTCACTTAGCTAAATTCTACGCAATCAGAAACTATCTGGAAGGAAACAGTAGGGAGAATGTCTCAGAAAAATTAACCAGCATCAAAGAGCTTGCCTTGCAAAACCAAGTTAACCACGTGATGGCAAATGCCATAAAGGGGTTTTTTTAATAAATAAAAACTCTAGATAACTTCACAAGGTCCCTTTTATATTTTGCTTTCAGGGAATCAGCTGGCCCTACTTGATGAGAAGAAATGATAGAGAAAAGCACGCAAGTCAGTAAATGGCTGAGGAAGGAATGTGAGAGATTGTGGTTAAAATTATGATGGCAGTGAGTATGCTCAAGAGTTCCTTTAAAGTGACAAGCCTTAGGGCGCCTGGGTGGCTCAGTTTGTTGAACGTTTGACTCTTGATTCTGCTCAGGTCATGATCCCAGTGTTGTGCGATCAAGCTCCTAGTCGGACTCTATGCTGAATGTGGAGTCTGCTTAAGATTCTCTCCCCACCCCATCTCCCATCTCCTCCCATCTCTCCCCTTCCTCTACTTGCTCCTCTCCTCACCCCCCACTCCTCTCCTCCTTGCATCTCTCCCCTGTGGTGTGCTCTCTCTCTAAAAAATAAAATAAATCTTTTAAAAAATGACAAGCCTCAACAGTAACAAGTATTGCTGAAGATGGGAAGAAACTGAATCCCTTATTCATAGCTAACCTTAGTTGACCGTTTTAATTTTATTCATTATTATTGTTTATTTTTGTTGTTGCAAAATGTTTCATTGTTTTCTCTTGGTCCACAGCTTGGGAGAGGGTTCCAGAGTGGTTAAGAAGCTGTCTTGTGGCTGAAAGCAGAGCCTCGAGCAGAAGCCCCAACACCAAGAGGAGGTGGTGGCGGCGGGGGGGGGGGGGGGGGGCGGTTCATGGGGAAGGGTAGGTGTGCCTCAAATGCTATACTTCTTCAGAGCCTCCTAGTCATACTTGAAGGTGAACCTTTCAAAGAGATACTTATCCAGCCCGGGTGCCACCGGCCTGAGGAGATAGTCAGGTAGTTGCTTTCTTCCTAAAGAGTTCCACCTGCTCATTTAGTTAGTAGTTCTCTGGGAAGTCCCAGAACTGCATGGGCAGATCCAGAGTGCCCAGATCTCAAAGGTCCCTGGTCAGTTTCTCCAGAATCATAGTGACTCCCATGGCATTCAGGTTTTACCCCCACTCATCTTGGAATGGCTTCTGCATGTTCTGGAAGAAAGCACAGCTCTGGCACTGGTTTTGCATCTTTGAGAGATACTTGGCTCTTTCTTGCTTTCTCTTAGCTAACTTTGGAAGAAGTGACTCTCCAGGGCCACATCTCATGGTCAAAATAGAAGCCCAGATAAAGGTAGGTGTAGGAGGCCCACAGATCCATTTTGATGATGCAGTTGACAGGAACCTTCACCTCAGTGGAATAATTCTGATGAATCTGGGAAGTCATGGGTAATAGGCAGTAAGGAGTTAAACTCAAAATATGGTGTTCACTGGTCCCAGAGACAGAGGATGGCAGAGAAGATGGTTCTGAAAAGATGGTGGTTGGAGGCTGGAAGAAAGGACAAATCCAGGTCTCTTCCACACAAACACTGTTGAAACAAGAGATCTCCAGGACCTCCTGAATGCTAGTTCAGCCATTTTGGAAAAGACTCTGGCAGTTCTTCAAAAGTTTAAACATAGAATTACCATAAGACCCAGTAATTTCTCTCCTACCTACATACCTGTTATGAGCTTAGCTGCAATGAATTCACTGCCACTACAGGCCCAGAAGAGATAGGCCTGAGGAGCAAGGCCTTCTAATCCTCAGTTACAGAAAGTGGAGCCACCTTCTTGGTTTCAGTAGGCCAGGCTGTTCCTGACCAGGGTTTCCAGGGCAAGGCCTAGCCCATGGCTGAGAGGGTATGGCCACCACCCAGAGCCAAAGGGATGGCTATGCTTTCCAGAAAAGCCTCACTAGTGGGCCTGGAAGGAGTGGCCACCATCCTGGTGGAACCCACAGGACAGAACACCTAGTCAGAGAAGATTTTGGAGCCATAACTTCTAATAGAATTTTCCATGGTAGGTTTTAGATTTTCTCCTGACCTGTCACTTCTTTCTTTGTTACAAGGTCTCCCTTTTGGAAAAGAATCTCTAGCCTCTGCCTGTCCCACCATCTTATTTTGGAAGAACTTATCTGGTTTCATAGGTTCACAGATGGAGAGGAATTTTGCCTCAAGGTCATAACTTAAGTTTCATTTATGCTTGATCTAGATAATATTTAGGTGAGACTTTGTACTTGGTGTTGATGCTGAAGTAGGTTAAGGCTTTTGGGGCTGAAGAGATGAGGTGAATGTATTTTGCATGTAAGATGGGTGTGAGTTTAGTGAGAGGATGACAGAATGTGGAATGTTGTGGATTGAATTGTCCCCCTTTCTAATACATAGATTGAAGCCCTAACCCCCATTGTGACTAAAATTGGAGAATAGGACTTTATTAATAAGGCAATTGAGATTAGATGAGGTAATAAAAATAAGATCCTAATCTAGTTCAACTGGGATCCTTATAAGAAGAGTAAGAGAGGGGTCCCTCGGTTGCTTAGTTGTTTAGGCGTCTAACTCCTGGTTTCAGCTGACGTCATGATCTCACTATTTGTGAGATTGAGCCTAGAGTCGGGCTCCATCCTGACAGCACAAGATTTTCTTGCAATTCTCTCTCTCCCTCTCTCTCTGTGTCTTTCCCCTACTCATGCTTGCTCTCTCTCTCTCTCTCTCTCTCTCAAAATAAATAAATAAACTTAAAAAAAGAAGGTGAAGAGACACCAGAAGTGTGCCCAGAAAGAAGGCCAGGTGAGGAAGAGGAAAAAGGCAGCTTTCTACAAGCCAGGAGAGAATTCACCAGAAACCAACCCTGCCAGCACCTTGATCTTGTAATTCTGGCATCCCAAACTGAGAAAATATATTGCTTTTGTTTAAGTGACCCAGTCTGTGGTGTTGTGATGTTGCAGCTTGAGCAGACTAACACAGTCCTCAGAGTGTGAAAAAGAGATGTGCACACACAAACAGTTGCACATGAATTTTCAAGAAGCATTATTCCTAGTAGTCAGAATGTGAAAACAACCAAAATGTCCACTAACTGATGAATAGATAAACCAAATGTGACATACTCCTACGGTGGAATATTGCTTGTCAATAAAAAGGCATAAGGTACTGATGCCCACTATGGCATGGATGAGCCTTGTTAACATTGAGCTAAATAAAATAAATTAGTTTTCAAAACACCACATTTAGTATGGTCCCAATTATACGACCTATCCAGACAAGGCAAATCCTTAGAGAAAGAAATTAAGTTAGTAGTTTCCTACATCTGGGTGATGGGTAAATCGAGTACCTGTTTAATGGATACAGATTTTCTTTGTGGGATGATGAAATTATTCTAAACTTAGATTGTTGTGATGGTTGCATAAGTCTGTGAATATACTGCAAATTATTGACTTGTTCATTTTAAATTGGTGAATTTTATGTTATATGAATTTTATCCAATACAGGGTTGTTGTTGTTTTTTTTTTTTTAATTGGCATCCTCCAAGATCACATTTATTAATGCTGATAGGTCTGGTTCACAGACAGTATATCCATTGATGGTTTATTCAAGAGTGAATCTATCTGAATGGAAAGAGCATCTCTGACTTCTACTTCTAAAGTGTTATGGCAAATGCTTCATTTTGCTCTTTATTTACCAATTCCACTCTTCCTTCCTTTACCTTCTCTTCCTTTTACTTCTTGTATTGAATAATTTAGTCCTGAAAGCATTGGGTGAGGCAGAGCAAGGTAAGTGTCTATGTCATGGGAGACATGAGGCTCACAGAGAAGTGTCAGAGCTGAAGTAAGCTAAGAATTGTGCCTACATAACAGAGATGCCTTGGAAAGATTGTCCAATTTCTGCTTGGTTAAGAAGAGTTTTTCCTTTATGGTCAGCCTTGCATGAAGTGCCAGAGTCTAAGCAAGCTAGGAAGGCATCCCTGTAGAAGGGCTACCCTACACAGAATGTCAGGGCCTGAGTAGGACGAGGAGGAATGCCGACAGGGCAAATTTGGACGTGAAGATTCAGGGAAAGAGCAAAGTGAGAAGTGTGTTCCTGAAGAAGACAGCCTGGTTTGAGATCTCAGAGGCTGAGAAAGTCAAGAAGAATATCCAAGTAAGTGGGACAGTCCACCGTGGGCAATTAGAATCCAAGCAAGGTGGGGCGTCTGGGTGGCTCAGTCAGTTCAGTGTCCACCTTCAGCTCAGGTCATGATGTGGCAGTTCATGAGTTTGAGCCCTGCATCGGGCTCTGTGCTCACAGCTCACAGCCTGGAGCCTGCTTCAGATTCTGTATCTTCCTCTCTTTCTGCTTCTCTCCCACTCATGCTCTGTCTCTCTCTGTCTCTCAAAAATAAATTTAAAAAGTGTTAAAAAAAAATATCCAAGCAAAGTAAGAAGGGCATTCATCTAAAAGGACAGCCAAGCATGAGTTGATGGTGCCCAAGTGAAGTAAACAGGGTTTCTATGTGAGAAGGTGGATGTCCCTGAGTAGAGAGTCAGAGCATGAGTAAGGTAAGGTAGGTGTCTAAATGGAAGAGCTGTGAAATCTTAAAGTCCAAGAAAGTTGAGAAGAACATCTGTGTGGAGGAGGATGGTACAGGCATTAGGAGTCAAAGCTCAAGGGTAAGGGAGTGTCCACAAGGATGACGTGTTGGCAGCAAGGCTGAAAAATTATATCCAGGGAAATTAACAAATAAAGAAATATATATATTAAAGGTAATAGGATCCATGTTCTTCAGTGTAAGAGAAAGGATTTACAGATACCAGAAGGGAAAAAGATAGCATAAACTATTTGTTGTTACATAGGAATTGGAAACTTGGGTGTGAATTTTCAGTTTTATCTATATATGGTATGACTATAATAAAGGTTATGCAATGTGTAAATATGGATTATATTGGTTCTCAAATTTTAAGGTCCTTAAGAATCACCTGTCATGATTTTTTAAATGAGATTCTCAAGCACCATTTCAGGAAATTCAAAAAGTAGATCATAATCAAATAGATTTACCTCAGAAATGTAAGATTGGTTTAACATTTGAAAATCAATGCATTTCACTACAATAACAGAACTAAAGACAAAAAAACTATGTGATTATCTTAGTAGACACATGACAACATACAACTAATACAATTTAATTTCCCTCATAAATTAAAAAAAAACAAACAATAAAAAAGAAACATCATTAATTTGATTAATGACATTTATAATTACCCTGTGTTAGCTTGGCCAGAACTTTCTTAGAATTGCACAGTAGTTTGCTATCTTTCTATTTTTCCTTAGAAATCTTCCTTCCTCTTTTTCTTTGAAGTATCAGATTTGCCTTGTGATCTGAAAACTATTATTCCATCTTCTCTGATTCTTCCCTTCTTTTCCTTCACTTTCAGCAATGAAACTTCAGCACCTCATTTCTTCTTAATGTTTGATTTCCAGATGACTTGGATTATGAACATTTAATTTCACAAAACCCTGTACAAATGTTCATAGCAGCTGTATTCATAATAACTTCTTAATTAAAACAACACTGATTTCTATTAATAGGAGAACTGATAAAGAAATTATGATATATGTGATGGTAGGCAGGATTATTAATATCCCTTATCCTGAGTTTCTTTATCTGTAAAATGGAGGTATGATAATAATATTTCCTATGTCGTGGGCTTTAAAGAAAGATCACATGTGTTCATGAGTGTGAGGTGCTTAGTGTAACTTACATTTGATCATTCCTATATGGTCATATAAATTACCAATTATCATTATGAGTATAATTTCACAGTGTTTTTTTTCTGGCTCTTAAACTTTTTGAATTAGTTTTCCTTAAAAAGACATGTTCATAATTTTTCTCTATGCTTAAAAACTTATGTTGATTTCGGATTTTGATCACGTCAGGTTTGAGTTCATCATTCTGTTACTGAAAAGTTATGTGTGGTTAAAGAAAATATTTGCATGCTTTTGATCATTTTAAATTTATTGAAAAAATTTAAGGGCCTAACTAACATCTTATCTGTCCTGGAGAATGTTCCACATGCACTAGAGGGCAATGTGTATTCTGCCGTTGTTGGACTGTGATCAGTAGATGTTTTTTAAGGCCAGTTTATTTATGCTGTTATTCATCTTTATAATATTCTTTGTAGTTATTCTACCCATTATTGAAAGCAGGGTATTGAAGTCCCCAAATATTATTGCTGAATTATCTGTCTCTCCCTTTATTTCTGTTAGTTTTTGTTTCATTTATTTAGGATATATGTTCATAATTGTTTTATCATCTAGATGAATTGAGTCTTTTCTCAATGCAAAATGTTCTTTGTCTTTAGTGACAATTTTTGTCTTAAAATATGTTTTGTCTAATTGTAGTATACCATTCAAGCTGTCTTCTGGTTACTATTTGAATATTATGTACTTTTCCTTCATTTTCCTTCCAACCCATTTTTGTTTTTGAATTTAATGTATGCATCTGTAGAGAACAGAGAGTCAGCTTGTTTTAAATCCATTCTGCCAGTCACTGCTTTTGATTGGAGAGTTTAGCCTATTTACATTTGAGATAGGTACCAATAAATTTGCAAGTGCCATTTTCCTGGGGTATTTTTCTATATATCTCATATATCTATATATCTCATTTTCTATGTATCTCATTTTTCTATATATCTACATATATTGTTATTTACTTTTTTGTTGCTGTTATTTCTCTCTTCTTCCATATGTTCTTTCTTTTATGTTACATATTTTCTAATATACTATTTTAAAACTTTTATTATTATTTTACCATTTTTTAATTTATTCTCAGAATTATTACCTTAAGGATTATAATTAACAACTCAAACAGCCTAGTTCAGATACATATGTACTTAATTTTAACATTACAAAAGTTTTAGTCCAATACAGCTTCATACTTTTCCCCCACTTTGTGCTATTATGATCCTATAAATGACATATTTATACATTATAATTCATCAACATAGTTTTATAATTATTTATTTATGCATTTGTCATTTATATTAAATATAAGAAAAGATTTACAAAGAAAATGATGTATATACTTTAATTCTTATCAGTTTATGTTGTCACTTATACCAGTGCATTTATTTCTTCATGTTGAAGTAAGTTATCTAATGCCCTTCCATTTCAGTCCAAAGGACTCCCTTTATATTTCTTGTAGGGCATGTCTGATAATAATAAAGTCTTAGTTTTAATATCTGAGAATGAATCAATTCATCTTTTATTTGGGGAAATGTTTTTTGTGAGATATAGAATTCTTGGTTGTCTTTTTCAGCCCTTAGAAAATTGTCATCCATTGCTTTCTAATCTCCATGGTTTCTGGTAAAAAGTCAGTCATTAATCTTACTGAGGTTTGCCAAGAGTTGTGCTAAAGTTCAAGTTTATGTTTGTTTGTTTGTTTGTTCCTAGCCCACAGATTCAGACCAGTTTTCTGCACATGCTCACTAGTCCCCTACCAAAATTTACTCTCACCATCATAAGGAACATGTAAAAGGAGGTGGCAACAGGGTGTGTAGTTGAGCTGCCCAGAACCCTGGAGGTGCCCATCAGCCAGTTGGGGTGATCTGCAGGTGAGGCATCCTCTCTGGTTTACGGGCAGCTTCTTCAGGACGTCCACATACCTTTAATACACTCCAAGAGTCCTATATGCCACTCTCTCAGCCTTTTTGCATCCCCAACTAGTGCAGCTCAAAACTCAATACTGTGGATGGGGAAAGAAAGAACTGGGCTTTGATGGCAGCATCTCACCCAGCTGGGTATGCACAAAATACTGACTTACATGCTCCTACTTTCTCCCTTGTTAGAAATCTTGGGCCAAAAGATCTCTCTTGGAACTAGCTGTGGCACCTTGGGTGAGAAGTGATGTGGATAAAGTAAAATTATTCCTCTAATCTCTCCAGTGCATCCAAATTTGTATTTTTGTATTTCAAATATACACTGAAAGTTTTCCACTGGACTTCTGGACTTCCACAAAGTCACTTGACCATGAGTGATTATCTTGAGAAAGGGAACTGAGAATAGCTAGAGCCAAGTCATTAGCCACTGCCAGGTCCACAAACAAGACTGAGGCCTGTACACATATTACCTGATGACAGGTGGGCAAAACTCTTCTCAGATTTTTTGAAATATAGCTCCCACAAAGGTACTTCTGTCTGTGGATAGATACCAAATTGTTGTTGTTAAAGTGGGAATATATTGAGTAACATCTTAATCAGACATCTTGCTGACATCAGTCCCACATCATACTTTTTTTTTCCCTTGAATAAATGCTCCTACTATTGTTGTTGGCCTTTGGTCAATTTCCAGAGTTCTGAAAAAGTTTCTTTTATGGAAGCAAGGATTTTCAGAAGTCCTTACCTCACTACACCAAATGTACTTTTCCTGTCTTTGTCTTAATATAGTTTATGATCATCCATCATTTAGACTTAAACATTTTAAACTTAAAATATTTTTGCAGATGACCTACACCAATAAGATGAATAAACTGAAAAAAGTTTTTTTTAATGTTTATTTATTTTTGGGAGAGACAGAGACAGCATGTGAGCAGGTTGGGGCAGAGAGAAAGGGAGGCACAGAATCTGAAGCAGGCTCCAGGCTCCGAGATGTCAGCACAGAGCCTGATGTGGGGCTCAAACTCACGAACCGTGAGATCATGACCTGAGCCAAAGTCAGACACTCAAATGACTGAGCCACCCAGGCGCCCCAAGATGAATAAACTTTTAGAAATGTTAACTTGATATAGGTATCCCTTGTTATTTAAACTCTTTCAATTCTCAGACCAGATCTTTCTGAATAAAGATAAAGATCTTACAATATCTAGTTCCAAATTCGCTCGTTACTTCCACGTATTCCATGACTCAGAACTGTTTGCCAAGCATCCTGTACTCACTCACAGCTTCTAGTTTTTACATACGCTGTTCCCTTTGCTTGGCCAGCTCACTTGATGGCTTCATTCTAGTCATTCTTAAAGTCAGAACCTAAACACTCCTTCTCTGAGACCTTTCTGTAACCTTAGAGATAATGTCTTTTTATACCTCCATTGTACTGTGTGCATTCCTCTTTAAACCACTTTTTACATAGTATGTGCTTGTTGTTTGCCATCTTTCCCCCCCCACCACTTTGAAGGCTGTGATTATAGAATTTCATTTTTTTAAACCCTATTCTTAGAAAAATGCCTGCCCCATAGTATGAACTACTTGAATACATACTTAGTAAATAATTGAATGAGACACTTAAGAATCATAGACCAGGAAGTTTTGAGGAGGAAGATATTAATAAGAGGATCATGGTCCTAGCTGTTTTTAATCAGAAAAAAAAAATATTTGGATGATTTTCCTTTCTTTCTTCTCCAGCAAATGATAAATAGCTCTTTTTTCCTTTTTCTTCCCTGGTAAAGAAAATCTCCTTAGCTTAGTAATGCCTCCAAGTTCACTAAGAGTTAATGGTTCAGAGCTCAAAGGAAAAGACTTGGCATGGGCAGGGATGGGAGGAGAATTATGCAGCCAAAATATTTCTCTTCATTTTTTCCTCCAACTCTGGGGAAGGAGAAAACATAAAACTGAATATTATATTAAGCATTAAACAAGCATAATATTCTCACTCTATGATTAAAGGATAATGGTGGTATTATGATGATGTCAAGTATGATAAAATAAAATAAATAAATTATAAGAAGTCATCCTGTTTGTAGGAAGTTATATTGGTTGACATGTCATATCTTTTGCATTTGTAGTTTCCCTAAGTTTCTGATTTGTTTCCAACAAAAATCGGTGTTGGTAAGATGAATAAAAACCTAAGCATGGGAAGAAGCTGATGGATAGTTTTGTGTGGTGTGCATGGAAAATCCTTTTCAGGAAAGAATCCAAATTATTAACTGGAAAAGGGTGGGAAGAATAACTCATGTCAGTAAAAAAAAATTTATGAAAAATCAAAAGGTCAGAACTTTGGATATTTGAAAGTTAAGGTGTATTTTGACTTATCCTGGGGAGATTCAAAAACTACAACTGAACTGAATTACCTCCAGTGAAATTACTTGGCTCAAATAATTTCCTATTTCATTACCTTGCTTGCCATGAGGACAAGTGAAATAGACCAGTGCAACTAGTGAGCCAAATTACACAATATTTTTGGGAGACCTTGAATCATTACAGTGTAAACTATATTACATGCATATTTCTCTCATGTACAATTATTATTATCAACAATTAGCTATTCAAAGTAACCAAAACTTATCTTAAACTTTTTTATACTCTTTCTTGTATATTTAGAAATTAATCCTTTTCTTGTACAAGAAAAGGAACTTATGTGTGACAGACAGAAATTCTATTGATTAGTTTAAAATCTAGAATTAAAAAAAATAAAGATAATAAAAGCTGGTTTTTCTATCATTTTATTTAAAATATTATTAATTGATTAAAGTAACCTTAATACTACCACATAACTTTGGGCAAGTTATTACCAATTAGTTATCCTGTATTTAGGAAAACAAATGTGCTAAAAACATTAATCTGAAACATGAAATTCCTCTTTGCTTTCATCTCCTAGTTATTATCTATGATATATAATTATATGTGATCTGATATAAATCTTTTTAATTGTTTATCTACTTCAGATGTTATATACATATACACACATGTATTCATACATACATTTTCAATTTTCAAATGCAATATTCATTTTTAAATATAAATGCTCAAGGAAGAAAGTATGATAATGCTGCAACATAGAGGTAATTATTGATTGCTCTTTTTTTGATGTTTATTTATTTTGAGAGAGAGAGAGAGCATATGCACGTGTGCACAAGCAGGGAAGGGACAGAGAAAGGGGAGAGAATTCCAAGCAGGATCCATGCTGTCAGAGCAGAGCCCAATGCAGGGTTCGAACTCAGAAACTGAGATCATGATCTGAGCTGACATGAAGAGTCGGTTGCTTAACTAACTCACCCACTCAGGCACCCCTGGTAGCTCTTTAACAAAAATAGACTTTTATACTTGTTCCTTTGTGTAGATTATCATACCAAAATAATGTTATATGAACTCTTTATAACCTTTAAGTAACTTTAAGTATTAATAGCATTTTCTAAGTCACTACATTTTTATGTTACTTTTTTATGTTTTTATAATAATTATATTATTTTTATGTTATTTTTGGTACAATACTTTTTAAATTTTTTTAATGTTTTATTTATTATTGAGAGACAGAGAGAGACAGAGGGAGAATGAGTGGGGGAGGGGCAGAGAGAGAGGGAGACACAGAATCTGAAACAGGCTCCAGCCTCTGAGCTGTCTGCATAGAGCCTGATGCAGTCATCGAACTCATGAACCACAAGATCATGACCTGAGCCAAAGTTGGATGCTTAACCAACTGAGCCACCCAGGTGTCCCTGTTATAACATTTAAAATATTATACCTTGTCCCCAGAGGCAAAATTGCTAACCCTTCCCAATCTATATGAAAAGTACTACTAGTCCCCCTTTATAGTGAGGAAAGTGAGTTATGCAGACTTTAATTTACTTTCCAAGTTCACACAGCTAGCAAGAAGTTAAGCTGAAGTTGAAACACAAGAATGTTTGACTTCATGTTCAGTCCACCTCTTTTCTCCCTTTCCTATGTATATTTTTGAGTGTCTACAATGTGCCAGGTAATGTCCTGTTCATGAGGGATTTAAGAATGAGAAGATCATATCCTAAAGAAAAAGAAATGAGTGTCTCTGACCCCTTGGAAATTAATGGTTATTCGTCTTTAAATTAGGCATCAAACAGTATGCCATGGTTGACAAAAAATAGAGTTGTATTTCTCATAGTGCTATAGAGAAACGTAAAGATAAGGACTCTCAGAAAAGAAAGTAGCTGTCCTAAGGTGGACTCTTGGCCTGGGGACAGGACAGATAACAAACCAAGTTATGGGTCAGAAGAACTCCCATAGAGAAAGATTATGGATTAAAAATAAATACATGAATCATAATAGAAGCAAGTAGCAATTGAAACAACAGTCAGCATCAGGGTATTCTGTAAGAATGGGGAATAAGCTCAAAAGTAGGTTTAGAAAGTTTTTCTAGGACAGATTAGTGTTTGCAATAGGCAGGAGTTTAAATCCTTACATTACAAGAACTCGACTAAAAAGATAGAACTTGAGTTGGTTGTAGCTTTAGGAAAGGGAGCAATCAAAGAAAAGCCATATTATTGCACTGCATGATGGCTACAGTAGTGGCTAAGCTTATAAAAACAACATTAAGACTTAGGGGCATGTATCTAGGGTATTGTTAGAATGCAAGGAGAGAGAAGCCCCATGTTATAGCAGGACTGAGTTAATTTCTCTGGTTTATGTCTCCTTATATCATTACTGACCAACCTCAGGATTGGTTCTATACCCAGGAAATGCCAGAATATACAGATGTCCCCTGAGTCACCTTAGCTATATGAAGGGAGGATGATGTATCCAAAAATTAGTCAGATCACTACAATAAACAGAAACAACAGAAAAAAAATAAGAAAATTAAGATTTTGAGAAACACTCATGGGACTTTTCTTCCTTTCTTAAATTTCTGAATGACTAATTTGTCCCTGGATACCATGAACATCAATTACTCATTCCAAAGCTGCTCAGAACATTTTTGACTTTTTTTTAAACAGTTTTCAATCATTAGTCTCAGTTTATATAAGCAGATTTTAGATATAGCTCCTCTGAGCTTTCTTATTTTATGATATACGGGTGCTGGATTTTTGAATTAGGTAAATTTCCACACACTTTATGTTTAGGCCTCCCAGGATCTTGTTCTGTAACTGAGGAAAAGCAACTTGATTCCATAGAGGTTTCATGCAAGTTATGGGAAGTTATGGCATTCTCATGAATGTTGACTTGGGCTACCCCCAAGAAGAAGCAAAAAGAGATACTCCCCAAAATAGTTAGCAATAGTTAATAAGAAATCTCCAGTTAGATCCAAGAATAGTGTAGCATGTATTACAGCAAAGTGGTTTTAATGTAGCGGTCATAGTCTATATAGTATGTTGTGGTTAAGTGCATAGACTCTCACAGGTAGCATAAGTGATTTTCATTCTTTGCTCTCCTACTTACTAGCTGTGTGGGATCTAGTGAAGCAACTTAACCTCTCTGCATCTCTGCTTATGTATTAGCAAAATGAATACATAACTAAAGGCCCTATTTCAAGGGCTGTTATAACACTTATAGGAATAAATATATGTAAAGTGCTTTGAGCAGAACATTGCAATAATAATAATTATTATAATTATAAATTACACTGTATATTATAAATATTATATTTTTATTATTATTGTTATTTGTGGTCAATGACTCACAACACAGGTTTTGGCAGTAAGTAATCCTAGCATGGCCAAACTAGAAGTGTGCCCATTTTCTGCTCAAGTAACTAGAATTTTATAGAAACTAAACTGAGACTCATAAAACTTATTGACTACTCTGTACTAGAAGTTAGTTATAGATGAGCACAGGTAGAAGTTATATAACTGACATTTTGGTGAACCTAATAACAGTCTAATTACTAACAGCCTTGAATAAGAAGGGCTGTAGCTATGCCTTCTGTAATGTAAATGTTCTCCTGAGGTATCCTGTTTTGCCATGATATACAAAGTATAGATCACAGATCCTAAAATATCAGGACTTAGGTTTTGGCTCTTCTTTTCTTGACATCACATTTGATACTAGTTTTTCTCATAGTTGTATCATACTTCCACTCCTATTGTTTGAATTTAGGGAGAAGTAAACCCTTGGCTGCTCCAATACTTTGCAAGTTTTTAAGTTGGTAGGCAAGATGAGTACTTCTCTTGCTTAGTAAACTACCTATTTTAGTTCTCTTGCTTCCAGTTAAAAAATGACCTCATGCTTGCTGACACATGTTCAGTGATTATACAAGAAATGTTGATATTTTGTCTTTCGTGCATTGTCAGTTTCCTTTTCTCACTCCCTCACACTTCCACCCTCTAATTTCTTTGAAGACACTGTCCATTTGACATGAAAAATGTACTTATAGTCTTGTGGCTAATTATTTCAAGGAGAGGTGAAAAAAAATCTTGAATATGGCATGATGAACTCCATCTGCTTCAGCTAAAGCAATTGCACACTCCAGAATTTCTTTGCAATGGCAGCTTTTCAGCAATTTACTTTTGTTAAGCATTGCATTCTGTTCCTCCAAAGCTGGACTGATTTTTGTCTATACCTTCAAAGAATTAACCCTACCCCAAATCACCTTTTTAAAAATCATAAACTTTTTCTGTGAAATCTTATGGAGCTGAATTGTCTTTGTCAGTTTTACCAAATTATTATCACCTCTCATGTCATTACTCAGGTCTTTCACTTCTGGCTTTCTCACTTTCCATCGCAAAAGTGAATAATCCCACCGTGGTTGACTGTCTCATTCAAGATTTGAGGTCAAGAGCTGTAGTTGGGGCTTGAGGCCAGTCTGAGGAGAACTACTCATATCATTGATATTTGATTATAAGCTCTGCTACTCTGTTTCATATCAGAAATATTTCTCCTATTGCCATCAGACAAGATTATTTGCAGTAAACCTCTTAAGAGTTTTGCAGCTAACTCCAAGGCTGAGACTGGATCCTATATATGCTACTTGGTACTTATATAATCTCAGATAGGTTATGTAGACTCCTTAACCCTCAGATTTCTCATACATGAGTGAAGATGATTAATATTGGAATATTCCTGGTAGGGTTGATATAAGAATTGATTGAAAAAATTTAAACAGTTCCATATAATGTCTCACACATAGAAATAAGTCAATAAATAATAGATATTGTTATTTCTGAAAATATGCACTCTTCAAAAATCTTTGTGAAACTAGTGATTTAGATTAAATTGTCTTGTACTAGAATATGATTAAACATTAAAGAAATGGAATTAGATAATGTCTTCAAGTAAACAGAACTTTAAGAATACATATATGACTTTATGATATTTTTGCTGAACCCCTAAAGATAAAGCACTTGAGAAAAAGAAAAGACAAAAAGCAATAATACTATTTAATTTTTTGCTAGGTCTAAGAAATAAAAATATGGCAACTGCCCATGTCAGAATGCACCCATTTCTTGGTGATTTGTTCTACTACATTATTGTTGCATTTTCTAAATTTTGAATCATATTCCATACCTAATAATTTAACAGTAAAGTATTATACGCATAGATTTTTAAATAATTGTTCCATATATGTTATTCTTACCTATGTTAGGTAATATAGCCATAACAACTTGGTTAAGGTCCTTCAGAAGATAAGTATGTGTCTTAAGCTTTAAAACAAGACACCCTCACTTCTCATCTGGTTTGACTATAGTAGGACCTAAATACCTATATGTGGAGATTATGTAAACCACCACTGAATAACTCATTCTGGTCATTCCATAGTTTGAGAATATTGATTGACTACATGGTGGACTTTGATCTCTTTTCAGGGAAGGACTTGTTGCCAAGTCCTGGGCTGGGAGTGCTGTTGGTGAACAGTATTGAGCTCTCAACCACTGTAGGGATTGCCTCAGATACAAAGAATTGCCTTATCCAAAGTCATGACCCTTCCTGGAGTGGCCTACATTCCCTTTGAGGAATGAATTGCAACTTTTTCTCCATAGCACTACCCAGCCCTCCCATGTTTATTTCTCTCTACAACACTGCTAATACGACATCCTTGATATTTTAATTTATGTATGTTATTGTTTCTCTTTCCCCTTTGAAATATAAGCTCAATGAAGGCAACATTTGTGGGCTCTTTTGTATTCCAAGTACTTAGAAAAGTACTTGTAACACAATACTTGCTCCATAATTGTTTATTAAATAGTAATGAACTCTAGATTAAATGTACCGCCCTGTGTTGAAAAGGATGAAATAGGCAATATTCAATAAAATAAACAAAAGCTGTGTTTGTAATTTGAATTTTCTCCAAGTGCAGCTTCAGTAATAAAAGATGCTTGTGAAGCTCTACTTTGTTTTCCGCTTGGTTATTGATCCATGAATGTTTACTTAGTCAAAATCTAGGAGGAAACAAAATATGTGTGGCAGTCAATATAGCTCCTTTTTTTATATGGAGCTGTCCAAGGCCACTTTCCTATCTTTTTGTCATTTAAAAAATGGATCCAGTTTATGCTTCCAAAATAGTCTTCACATCTTCTTCTTCTTTTTTTTTTTTTTTGCACATCTTTATTTTTGCCCAGAGTGAGTAGTGAGTACTTCTTTTCTCATTTGCTATGTTTGTTGTGTTTTTATCACAAATTCACCCCCTTCCTCTGCCTACTGTGATCTCTTGATATTCAGCCAGAGCAGGTATTAACAACTTCTCCTTCCAGGACAGGGCTGGGAAGGAGACCTCAGAGTGCCTGCCTGGCCACCAGAGATCTCCTTCTGCCTGAGAAAGTCTCAAAATGTTTGGATTCCTTATCTTTCATCTGTGATATGTAGCCTCCCCCTGCCTCCAGCCCCCAAGTGTGTGAGATCTTGTTCTTCCTCCTATTCCCTCTGACTTGTTTTTATCTGTTGTGCTATCATTGGGCTCTCATTTTCAAATTCACATCTTTCAGTACTGGAGAATTTTTTTTTAATTATTTCAATTTCCCTCTTCTCTCTTTTGGCCCTTCTACTATTCAAGTGGCCAATCACCTACCTGCATGTCCTCTAATTTTCTTATCCTTTTTCTCTTGTTTTTCAACCATTTGTCTTCTTGCTCTACTTACTGAAAGTTTCCTGTGTTTTTACCTTTCTGGCTTTATTTATTTATTTATTTATTTATTATTTATTATTTTTTATTTACATCCAAGTTAGTTAGCATAAGTGCAGCAATCATTTCAGGAGTAGATTCCTTAATGCCCCTTATCCATTTAGCCCTACCCACCTCCTACAACCCCTCCAGCAACCCTTTTTTTTCTATATTTAAGAGTCTCTTACGCTGCGTCCCCCTCCCTGTTTTTATATTATTTTTGCTTCCCTTCCTTATGTGCATTTGTTTTGTATCTTAAATTGCTCATATAAGTGAAGTCATATGATATTTGTCTTTCTCTGACTAATTTCACTTAGCATAATACCCTCCAGTTCCACCCACATAGTTGCAAATGGCAAGATTTCATTCTTTTTGATTGCTGAGTAATACTCCATTGTGTGTGTGTGTGTGTGTGTGTGTGTGTGTGTGTGCATGTGTATACCGCATCTTCTTTATTCATCCATTGATGGACATTTGGGCTCTTTCCATACTTTGGCTATACTACTATAAACATTGGGGTTGCATGTGCCCGTTTGAAACAGTACACCTGTATCCCTTGGATAAATACTTAGTAGTGCAACTGCTGGGTCATAGGGTAGTTGTATTTTTAGTTTTTTGAGGAACCTCCATACCATTTTCCAGAGTGGTTGCACCAGTTTGCATTCCCACTAGCAGCGCAAAAGAGATCCTCTTTCTCTGCATCCTTGCCAACATCTGCTGTTGCCTGAGTTGTTAATGTTTACCCATTCTGATAGGTGTAAGGTGGTATCTCATGGTGGTTTTGATATGTATTTCACTGATGATAAGTGATGTTGAAAATTTTCTCTGTGTCGGTTGGCCATCTGGATGTCTTCTTTGGAGAAGTGTCTATTCATGTCTTTTGGCCATTTATTCACTGGATTATTAGTTTTTTTGGGTGTTGAGTTTGATAAGTTCTTTATAGATTTTAGATACTAACTCTTTATCTGCAAATATCTTCTCCCATTCTGTCAGTTGCCTTTAAATGTTGCTGATTGTTTCCTTCACTGTGCAGAAGCTTTTTATTTTGATGAGGTCCCAATAGTTCATTTTTGCTTTGGTTTCCCTCACCTCCAGAGATGTGTTGAGTAAAAGGTTGCTATGGCCAAAGTCAAATAGGTTTTTTCCTGCTTTCTTCTCGAGGATTTTGATGGCTTCCTGTCTTACATTTAAGTCTTTCATCCATTTTGAGTTTATTTTTGTGTCTGGTGTAAGAAAGTGGTCCAGGTTCATTCTTCTGCACGTCGCTGTCCAGTTTTCCAAAAACCATTTGCTGAAGAGACTGTCTTTATTCCATTGGATATTCTTCCCTGCTTTGTCAAAGATTAGTTGGCCATATGTCTGTGGGTCCATTTCTAGGTTCTCTATTCTGTTCTATTGATCTATGAATCTGTTTTTGTGCCAGTACCATACTGTCTTGATGATTACAGCTTAGTAATTCATCTTGAAATCCAGGATTATGATGCCTCCAGCTTTGGTTTTCCTTTTATGGATTGCTTTGGCTATCCGGGGTCTTTTTTGGTTCCATACAAATTTTAATATTGTTTGTTCTAGCCTTGTGAAGAATACTGATGTTATTTTGATAGGGATTGCATTGAATATGTAGATTGCTGTGGGTAGCATTGACATTTTAACAATATTTGTTCTTCCAATCCAAGAGCATGGAATATTTTTCCATTTGTATGTGTCTATCTTCTTCCATTATTTCATAAGCTTTCAATAGTTTTCAGTATATGGATTTTTCACCTCTTTGGTTAGGTTTATTCCTAGATATTTTATGGGTTTGGGTGCAATTGCAAATGGGTTTGATTCCTTGATTTCTGTTTCTAATTTTTTTTTTGTTTATTTTTAAGAGAGGGAGGTAGACAGAATGTGAGCGGGGGTGGGGGGCAGAGAGAGAGGGAGATATAATCTTAAGCAGACTCCAGGCTCTGAGCTGTCAGCATAAAGCCCAACATGGGGCTTGAGCTCACTGAGCTGAAGTCAGATGCTCAAATGACTGAGCCACCCAGATGCTCCATTGATTTCTCTTTCTGTTGCTTCATTATTGGTGTATAGGAATATGATTGATTTCTGTGCATTGATTTTATATCCTGTGACTTTGCTGAATTCATGGATCAGTTCTAGCAGTTTTTTGGTGGAGTCTTTTAGGTTTTCCACATAGAGTATCATGTCGTCTGTGAAGAGTGAAAGTTTGAATTCCTCTTTGCCGATTTGGATGCCTTTTATTTCTTTGTGTTGTCTGATTACTGAGGCTAAGACTTCCAATGTTATGCTGAATAACAGTGGCAAGAGTGGACATCCTGTCATGTTTCTGACCTTAGGAGGAAAGCTCTCAATTTTTTCCCATTGAATATCATGTTAGCGGTGGTATTTCATATATGGCCTTAAGGTATGATCCTTCTATCCCTACTTTATTGAGGGTTTTTATCAATAAAGGATGTTGTATTTTATCAAATGCTTTCTGTGAATCTATTGAGAGAATCATGTGGTTCTTGTCCTTTCTTTTACTGTTGTGATGTATCACATTGATTGTTTTGCGGATATTGAACCAGCCCTACATCCCAGGTATAAATCCCTTGGTCGTGGTGAATAGTTCTTTTAATGTGTTATTGGATCCATTTGACTAGTATCTTATTGAGGATTTTTGCCTCCATGTTCATCAGGGAAATTGGTCTGTAGTTCTTTTTAGTAGGGTCTTTGGTTTTGGAATCAAGGTGTTGCTGGCTTCATAGAATGAGTTTGGAAGTTTTCCTTCCATTCTGTTTTTTGAAACAACTTCAAAAGAATAGGTGTTTAGTCTTCTTTAATGTTTGGTAGAATTCCCCTGGAAAGCCATCCAGCCCTGGAATCTTTTTGTTTTGTTTTGTTTTGTTTTGTTTTGTTTTGTTTTGTTTTGTTTTTGTTTTGGAGATTTTTGGTTACTAATTCAGTTTCTTTACTGGTTATGGGTCTGTTCAAATTTTCTATTTTTTCTTGTTTCAGTTTTGATAGTTTATGTGTTTCTAGGAATTTATCCATTTCTTCCATATTGCCCATTTCATTGGCATATAATTGCTCATAATATTCTCTTATTATTGTTTGTATTTCTGCTGTGTTGTTTGTGATATCTCCTCTTGCAGTCTTGATTTTATTTATTTGGGTCCTTCTCTTTTTCTTTTTGATCAAACTGGCTAGGGCTTTATCAATTTTGTTAATTCTTTCAAAGGACTAGCCCCTGGTTTCATTGATCTGTTCTACTGTTTTTTTTTTGTTTGTTTTTTTGGTTTTTTTTGGTTTTTTTGGTTTCAATAGCATTGATTTCTGCTCTAATCTTTATTATTTCCTATTTTCTGCTGGTTTGGGGTTTTATTTCCTGTTCTTTTTCTATCTTTTTGAGGTGTAAGTTTAAATTGTGTATCTGAGACCTCTCTTCATTCTTTAGGAAGGCCTGTGTTGCTATGTACTTCATTCGTATAACCACCTTTGCTGCATCCCAGAGGTTTTGGGCTGTGGTGTTATCATTTTCATTAGCTTCCATTTACTTTTTAATTTCCTCTTTAACTTCTTGGTTAGCCCATTCATTCTTTAGTAGGATGTTCTTCAGTCTCCAAGTATTTGTTATCTTTCCAAATTTTTTCTTGTGGTTGATTTTGAGTTTCATAGTGTTATGGTCTGAAAAGATGCACAGTATGATCTTGATGGTTTTGTACTTGTTGAGGGCTGATTTTTGTCCCAGTATGTGATCTATTCTGGAGAATGTTCCATGTGCACTCAACAAGAATGTGTATTCTGCTCCTCTGGGATGAAATGTTCTGAATATATGTTGAGTCCATCTGGTCCAGTGTGTCATTCAAAGCCATTGTTCCCTTGTTGTTTGTCTGTTTAGATGATCTATCCATTGTTGTAAGTGAGGTGTTCAAATCCCTTACTATTATGGTATTATTATCAATGAGTTTCTTTATGTTTGTGATTAATTGATTTATATATTTGGGTTCTCCTACATTTGAACATAATTTTTTACAATTGTTAGATCTTTTTGGTGGATATACCACTTAATTATGATATAATGCCCTTTTTCATCTCTTGTTTTAGTCTTTATTTTAAAATCTAGATTGTCTGATATAAGTATGGCTACTCTGGCTTTCTTTTGGTGACCATTAGCATGATAAATTGTTCTCCATCCCCTTATTTTCAGTCTGAAGGTGACTTTAGGTCTGAAATGGGTCTCCTGTAAACAGCATATAGAAGGATCTTGTTTCCTTATCCATTCTGTTAACCTTTGTCTTTTGATTTGAGCATTTAGTCCATTGACGTTTAAAGTGAGTACTGAAAGATATTATTGCCATTATGTTGCATGTGGAGTTGGAGTTTCTTGTGGCCTTCTCTAGTCCTTTCTAGTCTTTGTTGCTTTTGGTCTTTTTTTTTTTTTTTTTGTCTTTTCTCCCCTCAAAGAGTCCCCCTTAAGATTTCTTATAGGGGTGGTTTAATGGTCATGAACTTCTTTAATTTTTGTTTGTCTGGAAAACTTTTTATCTCTCCTTCTATTCTGAATGACAGCCTTGCTGGATAAAGAATTCTTGGCTGCATATTTTTGCAATTCACCACACTGAATATATCCTGCCATTCCTCTCTGGCCTGCCAAGTTTCTGTGGACAGGTATGTTTCAAACCTGATCTGTCTTCCCTTGTAGGTTAAGAACCATTTTTCCCTTGTGGCTTTCATGATTCTTTCCTAGCCTGAGTATTCTGTGAATTTGACTATCATATGCCTTACTGATGGTTGGTTTTTGTTGAATCTAATGAGAGTCCTCTGTGCTTCCTGGATTTTTACGTCTGTGTCTTCCCCCGTGTTAGGAAAGTTTTCTGCCATGATTTGCTCACATAAACCTTCTACCTCTTTTTCTCTCTCTTCCTCTTCTGGGACCCCTATGATTCTGATGTTATTCCTTTTTAATGAGTCACTAAGTTCTCTAATTCTTATGCTCTTTTGTCTTAGTTTCCTTTTTATTTTCTGTTTCCTTATTCTCCATATGTTTGTCCTCTATATTGCTGATTCGCTGCTCTGCTTCATACATATTTGCCTCCACGGCAACTATTCGAGATTCCAGCTCAGTTATAGCATTTTTTATTTCATCCTGACTAGCTTTTACTTCTTTTATCTCCACAGAAAGGGATTCTAATCTATTTTCAACCCCAGTCAGTATTCATATTATTGTGATTCTAAATTCTGGTTCAGACATCCTACTGTGTCTGTGTTAAGTCCCTGGCTGTTCGTCATTTCTTCTTGTTCTTTCTTTTGAGGTCAACTCCTTCATTTCATCTCTTTTAAGGAAGAACAGAAATTAATAAAGTAAAAACAAAAATTAAATTAAAAACAAAAAAAAAACAAATAAAGGATGCTATATCCTAGGTGTGTTTTCGTCTGCTTGTTGAAAAAAAAAAACTTGATAGATTAGAGAAAAAAGGGAAAGATAAGAAAAGAAAAAAAAAGAAAAAAGAAAAGAAAAAAACCTATGAAATTTTGTAAAATGGATACAACAAAATATAATAAAAGGAAATGATGTAAGTAAAATAGAATTTAAAAAATTTATAAAAAAGTAAAAAATAGGAGCGCCTGGGTGGCTCAGTCGGTTAGGCGGCTGACTTCAGCTCAGGTCACAATCTCGCGGTCCGTGAGTTCGAGCCCTGCGTCGGGCTCTGGGCTGATGGCTCAGAGCCTGGAGCCTGCTTCCGATTCTGTGTCTCCCTCTCTCTCTGCCCCTCCCCCATTCGTGCTCTGTCTCTCTCTGTCTCAAAAATAAATAAAACGTTAAAAAAAATTTTAAAAAAAAGTAAAAAATATAGTAGAAAAAATTAAAGAAAAATATTTCTAATAAAAATAGAAAATAAAAACAAATTTTTTCTCTTTCTATATTCAAGAATAATAAAAGAAAAAAAGAAAAATTTAATAGATGAACCAGCAAACAGAGTGAAATACGATTGAAATTACACCCATTTTCCACTAGAAGTTAAACTATGAAGCACTTTATAGTCCGCTAACTAAGCAGGTAGAGAGATTTGTGTTCTTCAAGAGTGTGGTTGGCCCAGTTGGGTGGGGCTTAGTGTAATGGCTCCATTCTCCACTAGGTGGCGCTGCTTAGTTTACTGGAGTGGATTGCTTTGGCACATCTAGGCATGTATGCACATGCACAGGAAGGGTGAAAATGGAGTCACCCAGCTACCCAGTCTCTAATATCAGTACTCTATGCTCTCCCAGACTGGCAACCAAGCACCCTTCCTTTGTCTCCACCTTCAGTCCACTCCTCACTTCTCCACTGTCCATGACCAAACCATCAGGCTGCCAGGCGGCACCTCCCTCCTGATTTTTATCTTATATGGGGCTGTGTTTCCCAACCCCTCACTTCTGAGGGACTTTGTCTTTGACCCATTCTGACCCTCTAGGGGAGTGGCTCACTGAGCAATGGCTGGATGCTGGCCCACCCCCAGGGAACATTCCTAAGACCATGCCACTGCAAATGCCCAGAGACTGTGGCCAGGCACCAACCTGACCCAGAAAAAGTTTGCACGATTGTGTAGCATTTCAGGAATTAGGGCAAATCACAACATGTATCTGGCACCAGGCTTCCTCCTTAACGTTCTTGCTCCAACATCAGTGGGTGTGGCTGTTCTCCAGGGTCCACTGGAGCCTTTGTCTGTGGGGAGGCTGTACCACCTCTACCAAATGTCTTCCCAGCAGGGGCACTGCCTCTCTCCTTATAGCCCTCAGACCCCTTGGACCTCATTCTCTGCTCCTGGGGATTCGCCCTTCCCACCAGAACACCACCAGTTATTGCTGTGGAATTTCAGACTCTGAATTCCCACTGTTTATAGATTCTTTATGAAATTTAAACCCTCTCCTTTTTCCCTTTTTTTTCAGTCCCTCATGGATGTTTCCACTCAGACTTTTTTTTCCAGCTACTTTTGGTGGGGGTGCTTTTCCTGTACTCTCACCCCTCTCTATCTTCTCTTCTCAAATAAAAACAGCTCTCTGCCCTCTGCGGTGCAGTTCCCTGCCCTCCTCTCTCTCCCCCAGTTCACCTCTCTGTGCAGCATACCTGCCGAGTTCTGTGGCTCAGTTTGTGCAGATTTTTGTATTAATCCTCAAATCAGTTTTTTAGGTATGCAAGTTGGTTTACTGTTGATCTGGCTGCATTTCAGGGACAAGAGATGCAAAACAAACTTCCATGCTCTTCTGCCATCTTGGCCCCTGACTAGCTTCAAATTTTCTTATACATATTTGACTCACTGTCATCCCACAATTATACTTCACACCAATAATTTCCTGTTTAATAAAGGTCGTTTTTTTTTCAAAAGGTTTTCATTCAAATGCTCCCCATGATACAACTTTATAAATTCTCCTCTCTATTCTTGCTCTCACTACTGGATATGGCAAATTATTAGCAAATGAAACTCTGCCCCTCTGTCCGATCAGCCTTCCAAGCCAGTGATCCCAGAATGTGCCCAGGAAAGTGTTCCCTGATTGCTGGGGGTGGGGATTATTTTAAAATATTCTTGTAAAAATTTTTATTGGGTATATATTTTAACATATAAAATACACCCATTTAAAGTGTATTACAATTTAATGATTACTGTTATTGAATGGTGTATCCATCACCATAAATCAGTTTTAGAACATTTTTATTCCTCCAATAAGATTGCTTTTGCCCATTTATAATTAATCCCTGTTCTTAGTTGCAGCTTCAGGCAATTGTTAATCTGTTTTCTGTAAATATTTGCCTTTTTCTGGAAATCTCATAAACATAAAACCATACAATATGTGGTGTCTTGTTCCTGGCTTCTTTTACTTAGCATAATGTTTTCAAATTCATCCATGACAAGGCCTACGTCAACAGTTTTTACTGCTGAATGGTATTTCATTGTGTGAATATGAAGCATTTTGTCTATCTATTTTGTCTTTACAGTTGATGGGCAGTTTTTCAGTTTTCAGATATGATGAATAAGAGAACTGTGAATGTGTCCTTGTGGGGATATGTCCTCTCAGTTCTCTTGTGCAGATATTTAGGAGTGAAATTGCTCATTCATATGGTAGGTTAATGTTAAATTTCTTGAGAAACTTCCAAACATCGTCCAAAATGGCTGCACCAGTTTCATCCTGACCAGTGTGTTTCCTCGTATTCCCATCAGCATTTGTTATTATCTGTCTTATAGACATCCTTGTAGATGTGAAATGGTATCTTACTGTGGTTTTAAATTACACTGTTGTGGACAGGGAACTGGGAGTAGGCCAAGTTCAGCATCAAATACCCTGCTGTTTTTACTAAGGTTCAGTAGTTTTTTTCTTGAATAATCACTCTTTAGATTTCTGTAAGCCTTTGGTTAATTTCTAGAGTTTTTTTTTTTTTTTTTTTTTTTTTTTTTTTGGGCAGGTGCAAAGGGGAGAGAGAATCCTTTCTTATTTTTTAAATGTTCATTTATTTATTTTGAGAGAGAGAGAGAGAGAGAGAGAAAGAGAGAGAAGAGAAAATCCTGAAAAGGTTCCATGCTGTCATCACAGAGCCCACTGTGGGGCTCAATCTCACTAACTGGAAGATCATGACTTGAGTTGAAATCAAGAGTTGGACACTTAACTGACTGAGCCACCCAGGTGCCCCAATTTCTAGAGTCCTGAAAGAATTGATTTTGCTGATACCATGTTGCTTTTGTGGAAATATACCAAGGTGTTCACTCCACTATAACAAAAATCCTGTCTTATCTCTATTGTTGTGATGTGTTTTAACCTTATAAAATCTATTCTTATTTAGAGATTTCTTAATTCTCCCATGTATTTTCTCTTTTTATCATTTAACTTATCAAAATGTAAATTTCTCTTCATTAGAAATTTATTTTGATAGAAGCATTTCATAGCCAATTTTCTAGCCACCATATGTTAAATAATAGTTCTCTTCTCCACATGCTCGTCATGGCTCTTTATCAGATATAATTATTTTTGTAGTTTAAATTTTTTTTGAAAATGATATATTTATCTATACATTTTTTTAAAACACAGAAAAGTTAGAATGGAAAACCACAGCCCCCTGAAATGTTGAAATGCTACTGAAATACTGCTATCTGTATAGTATATTTCTTAACTATTTCTAAATAGTTACGTTTCTAAAGTTGCATGTAGGTGTAATTTTTATGTGATTTCACTGGCTATTGAATGCAGAAACATTCAATTATCACATGCAAACCTTTCCAACTTTCTATTATTGAAAAAATGCCATGATGATAATAGTATAAAGATAGTATCAAAAACTTATATTGCATCTGTTATGTACCAGGTTCTCTTCTAAGTACTTATATATATATTAACTCTTTATTTTTTTTATATCTACTCTCTGAAGTAAGAACTACCATGATTTCCATTTTGCAGGTGAAGAAATTGAGGTAAAGAATGGTTAAAAAACTCATCCACAGTCACTCAGCTAGAAAATGTTGGAGCTGGGTTTTAGCTCTAGAATCTTTATTGTCAAATTCTATTGCTTCCTTGATTACAGGAGTTAACTAGGGCCCAGAGGGATTAAAAGTTTTTCAACCAGTTACTGGTAAAACTGAGACATTGGTTCACTCAGATTCTGAAGGTGACAGAGGGCAACTGTTGGGCAACCCACATACCCCTGGGTTTTTACTGGGAAGAGAGTTTGGGGAAGAAGAGATTCCTACTGTCCTGATTATCTGGACTTAAGCTAAGTTCCAGAGATCGTTTTTCTTCCTGCTTGCCTGTAGGGGAGAATAATAGACATTTCAGACATCAGCCAGAATATTGCTGTAGCAACAGAAGTTTGAATTTCAAGATGAGGTCTTAAAACATCTCACCTCAGTGGCTGCCTATGGCAACATCCTACCTATAGAGGCAGGACCACTCCCAGCCTACAAAGAGATGTTAGAAAAAGGGAATCTCTGCCTTTCTGGATAAACTGGAAGCCCAGTCAGATTGACATGATACTCTAGAGTCTAGATACATTGATCGCTTTTACATCCTGACAAGTCCATGCATGATGGCAGCACATTAATTATGTCACACATATTGCCTACTTCAGATACACAAACTTTTCTAGATTATCCTAAGATGATTACACCAGGTAGAACACCCCTTCTCCCTCCTCAGAAGTCAAGAAGTCTCCTGGCCATCTATTCCAGGCAACATGCAGAGTGGGAAGAGACCCAGCTGCGATCTCTCCAAATGTTCTCTTTTATCGTCTTTGATCTGCAAGAAACTTTTATGTTCATTTCCCTAAACTTTGTCTGGGCATAGTTCTTAGGTGATCACTCCAGCCAGTGAATACATCCCTATTAGTTTTAAAATGTTAACATTGACAGGTGACAGGTAGTGACAGTTTATAAGAATTTTCTGTGTTTCTAAGCATTTGCTTACTTTAACTAGTGAATGTAAACTTGGCATTTCCTCAACAGGTAATGTTAAACATATGTCACTGATTTTTGAACTCAATATAATGAATAAAAATAGGAAAATTATATGCTCCTCAGAGTGTCATAGGGAAATACTTTGGAAGAAACTGCTTATGCCTACTGTAAAATGTGTTTAACTGGAGAATATTATATATTACTATTTTAAGAGCTTTATTATTGTGCTTATTTAGTGGTAACTATGGGATAAATGTTCCATTATATTTACCATAATATGTATGACTAAATAAATAGGCATGATTAACATCGTGTTACATCATATCACTAATAGAATGATATGTATTATTTATAAGCTACCTTTGTTATAGGACACATAAGTGATGTTATTTCTTTTTTTTTAATGTTTTTGAATGTTTATTTTTGAGAGAGAGAGAGAGCGAGCATGAGCGGGGGAGGGGCAGAGAGACAGGGAGACACAGAATCTGAAGCAGGCTCCAGGCTCTGAGCTGTCAGCCCAGAGCCCGACATGGGGCTCGAACTCAGGGACTAGGACTTACTGCCCGTGAGATCATGACCTGAGTGGAAGTGGCAAGAGTGAATGATGAAGGAAATCTAAACACCAATGTTCCAAATATTTTTCAAGGATCAAATAGTTATTTGATCCTCTAGAGGGATCCTCTAGAGGGATCCTCTAAGATCCTCTAGATCCTCTAGAATTTAAAGTCATTCAAAAATAATCCTGTAAACTAAATTAAGGTTTCCTGTTCTCCTCAATACAGTTATGAGCTACTGTTTCCACATGAGACCCAAAACAAAATCCCCACTCTTAATTTAGGGTATCTTACAGATCAATAAATTGTAAGAGTTCTTTTAAAAAATTTTTAATGTTTATTTGTTTTTGAGAGAGAGAGAGAGAAAGAAAGAAAGAAAGAGAGAGAGAGACACACAGTGTGAGGAGGAGCGGGGCAGACAGAGAGGGAGACACAGAATCTGAAGCAGGCTCCAGGCTCTGAGCTGTCAGCACAGAGCCTGACGTGGGCCTTGAACTCACGAACTGTGAGATCATGACCTGAGCCAAAGTTGGACACTCAACCAACTGAGCCACCCAGGCGCCCCAGTGATGTTATTTCTTACCCAGTTATAATGTCACTGGACTTGAGAATTTGGTAGCAAACTTTAGTGAAAGACTTAGAAACAACAAGTTAAGGAAATTGTTTCCCTTGGTTCATCAGCCAAATTACACTGTAAAAGTATAATATACCTTGCACATACATGTAGATTCAATAATGTGGCCATTCCTTCCACGAGGCTTGTTTCCACTGACAATTCTTGACAGAGACTTTAGGATGGATTGCATTTTGCCCTATTGTTTATATTGGAAGGTCCAACAGACATAGTTTGAGTGTTCAATTGTGATTCCTATCCAGTAACATAATCAAGTCAGTTTTTTTTTTTTTAAGTCAGTTTTTTAGAAAGGATTCAGGTAATGTTTTTCTTTATCTTTTGAAAGAACATTAAATAGCTCATCTCACATATGTCCTCTGTTTTCTATAGATTATTATAATAAATCATTTTCAGCTATTTGTTTTCCTAAATCTTCAAAAAAGAACATTCTTTCTCTTGTGTTACGGAGTTGTCGATAATCCTCGCGCTGAGTTTTGGCATATAGATGGATTTTTTCATGCATGATGGGGCAGATTCGTATCCCAGAGTGAAGATTTACCAACAAATAACTGAGAGAGAAAAAAAAAAGGATGCATAAGCGGCTATCTAGTTATAGGTGTTTGCTTTTGTTGTTGTTTTAAGATGGAAGAGAAGTGGCAAATGGCAGTTCAATGTTAAAAAAAAAGACGTTATAAAAAATGACAGAAACATTTAAAAATCATGGTGGTCTAAGTTCACTTAAAACAATGGTTTTTAAAATGTGGTCCCAATGACAGCAGGACGTTTCAAGGAATTGTTCCACTTCACCTAAGTTATCAAATCTGTGGATATGGAGTTAGTCATCATATCCTTTATTACTCCTTTAACATCCATAGAATCAGTAGTAATGGCCCCTCTTTCATTTCTTACACTAGTAATTTGTATCTTTTGTCTTTTTTTGTTGGTTTGCCTGGGTAGAGGTTTATATATTTTATTGATCTTTTAAAAGAACCAGTTATTTATTTCATTGGTTTTATATAATATCCTGCTTTTAATTTGTTTCTGTTATTTTTATCACTTCTTATTTTCTGCTTACTTTGGATTTAATTTGTCCTTCGTCCTCTACTTTCCTAACTTGGAAGTTTAGGTTTTTGAACTCAGAGCCTTCTTTTCTTCTAATACATGCATTCTATGTCATAAATTTCTTTCTGGGCATTGTTATCACTGTGTCCTATAAATATTGATGTGTTATATTTTTATTTTCATTTAGTTCAAAATATATTTTAATTTCTCTTGAGATTTCTTATTTGAATAATGTGTTATTTATAAGCATGTTATCTAATCTCCAAATATTTGGGGGAATTTCCAGCTCTCATTCTGTTATTTATATTTATTTTTAGTTCATTCCATTGGGAACTGAAAGCATACTTTATACGATTTCCCTTCTTTTAAATTTGTTAAGGTGTGTTACATGGTCCAGAATAGGGTCCACATGGGTGAATGTTCCGTATGAGCTTCAGAAGAATGTGTGTTCTGACGTTGGATGAAATATTTTATAAATGTCAGTTAGACCCAATTGATCGATGGTGCTGTTCAGCTCAACTATGTGCCTACTGATTTTTCTGCCCCCTGGAGCTATCAGTTATCAATGGAGTGATGTTGAAGTTTGTAGCAATAGTAGTGGAGGTGTCTATTTCTCCTTGATGTTCAATCAGTTTTTGTCTTGAGTATTTTGACATCCTGTTGCTAGGTATATAAACATTAAAGATTGTTACCTCTTCTTGGAGACTGTATGCTTCTTGGAGAACTTTATGCTTGTGTAATGTCCTCTTTATCCTTGATGACTTTCCTTGCTCTCAAGTATGCTTTATCTGGAATGAATGTCATTACTCTGACTTTATTTTGATTGGTGCTAGCATGTTATGTTTTTTTCAATATGCCCTTATTTTTTAATGTATTCAAGTCTTAAATTCTATGATATTTGTTAGTTTTCTTTCATTGGTCTCATTCTGGTTTTGTTTTGTCCTTTACTGTCCCCACCCTCCTTTTCTGGTTTAGTTCAGCATTTAATATGACTCCCATTTTTTTCATTTCTCTTAGCAAAACAATTATATTCCTTTAAAAAGATTTTTAGAGGATGCCCTAGAGTTTTAGCGCACATTCATAAGTAACTGAAGTACATTTACACACAACACTGTAATGGTTTCACTGAAGGTACAGATTTCTTATAACAGCAGCCCCAAGTCACCTGTATCATCCCTAGTAACATGACTGTTACTCATTTCACTTATCCACAAGCTGTGATCAACAAATATACTGTTGCTATTATTAAGTAAACTGGTGTCTGTTAGATTAATTAGGAATAATACAAATAAATGTTTATTTTACCCTAATTTATTTCCTTTTCTCATGCTCTTCCTTTCTTTTCACAGATCTGGGTTTCTGACCTATATAATTTCTCTTCTTTCTGAAGAATGTTTAACATTTTTTTGCAAAGCAGGTCTACTGGCAACACATTTCCTCAATTTTTGTTTGTCTAAGAGACTCTTTATTTCTTCCTCACTTGTGAGTGACATTATTTCTGGTAAAGTAGTTTTCTTTGAGGCCAGACCGTTGTTATAAAGGACAGAATACTATAAGCATATCTCCATTGGTTAATGCCCATCTCATGCCTCCCTGCCAGAAGCATGACAAAATTTTCCTCTGATTTTCATCTTGAGGAATTTGACTCCTGGAGGTGAAACTCAGAATGTACAGCAGCCCCTTTCAGGCTTAGCCCAGGAGTTTTTAATCTCACAAGGTAATCCAAGATCAGTCGCTAGCAATTAGTCACTTACACTTGTGTTGTTTTTTGTTTTTTGGTTTTTTTTTTGTAATATTTTATTGTGGAAAGAGCATTGACTATGAGATTTACCTCTTTAAGAAATTAAGTGTAGGGGCGCCTGGGTGGCTCAGTCGGTTAAGCGTCCGACTTCAGCTCAGGTCATGATCTCGCGGTATGTGAGTTCGAGCCCCGCGTCGGGCTCTGTGCTGACAGCTCAGAGCCTGGAGCCTGTTTCAGATTCTGTGTCTCCCTCTCTCTCTGACCCTCCCCTGTTCATGCTCTGTCTCTCTCTGTCTCAAAAATAAATAAATGCTAAAAAAAAAAAAAGAAAAAGAAATTAAGTGTATAATATATCATTGTTAACTGTACGTAAGATGTTGTACACTTAAATATTGTAACCTGTTGCTGTTGCCTGTGCCTGCTTCTATTCTTGGTAAACTGTGCACTGTGTATCCCCTTGTCTCTAATTTTCAGGGCAGTGGTTTGCCCTGTGACTTCAATCCTCTTATGATTCTGAGTTGTGGTGGTTGTTTTCCCTGAAGTATAGTTGACACACAATGTTACATTAGTTTCAGGTGTGCAACGTACTGATTCAAAGGTCTGTACATTATGCTGTGCTCAGCAAGAACAGCTACCTTCTGCCACCCCAGGACACTGTTACACTATTGCTACTGACTGTATTCCCTATGTTGTGCCTTGTGTCCTTGTAACTTACTCATTCCATAACTGGAAGCCTTCACCTCCCGCTCCCCTTTACCTACCCTCTTCTGTCTGGCCTAAGTATAGAGGTTTGTTTTTTTTTTTAATTTTCAGTTAGTTCAGCTTTTTTCTTGTTGTGAGAATGGGATTGATGAATTCCGATCTCTGTATGTGTTAGGCAGGAAGTTGAGACTATTTGTTTATTTGTAACACACCAATGCCATCATTTAAAAAAATTACAGAAAGAAATATTTGCTAATTTAACCTTCTAGTACCTTCCCAGAAGTAACTGTGATATTGCTGACCTTAACGTGAACTTTTTGCCCCCAGAAAAAAGTGGTGGTTAGGAAATCTTCAACATGACTTTATTTCCTAGAATCTTCCAAACTTTTGTGTCCCAGGAAATGGCTTACAACAAAGAGCCGCTCTTCCCCACATGACTTGGATAAAATACACAGTTCACTCTTTTTTTATGACTCCCCTAAGACTTGCAGATAACCCCTTCCTTTATTATAAGGTCAGATATGGACCTCTGAAATTCCCACTTTTTGTCTCACAAATGCTTAGCAGAAATGTTTATTTCCTCACACCAGCTAGACACAAAGATAAATATGTCTTATTTAGCTGAGTGACTGAGACTCCCTGATTTTAAAAACAATCTTTATTATATAAGTATCCTACCAATAAATCATTTATTCTTGCTTATATATGTCCAAAGCAAAACTATCCAGCCAAGAAACTCTGATATTGAGATCTTGGGTGCTCTCCTTATTGGAATGCCTGAATAGCATCATTTTCCTTACTTGTCTGGATTTTTGTCTTTGACAGACCTCCTATCAAGTTTATACCTATTTCCCTCTGCTTTATGAACTAGTTTTAAAGACTTTATCATTTTAATTTGTTATGAAATTTTCAACCTCAAACTCTAACTGATAACTTCAGGACATAATAAAACTATTTGGCATTTGCTCATATTATGCCATGCCCCAAACAATCAATCATGCATTATTAGTTGCAGGAACCAAGTCATGATTTTAATCTCAATTTAGATAAATCTGCGATATTATAAGGAACAACTATTTTTCAAAATGTAATTTTTATTTTGATAGCTTCCATGGAAAATTATTATATTAATAAGGTTGTTTTCCAACATTTTGACATTTTTAGAGTTCTACATAATCTTGTTTTGTTATCCAAATCAAATCCTAATTCCATATTGACAGAGTCTGAAATAAATGCAAATAAATTATATATATGTGTATGTATATATATATATATATATATATATATATATATCCTAACTCTAATCACACATATTTTCAAGATGCTATTAAATGATGTCTCTTGAAATCTTATGTCCTGAGAACCACAGATTTTGATAGTCAAATTCAATTACATCCTATCCTTGGCAATATACATTCTTCTAACAGGATGTTAAAAATGAAAACCTTTCTGTTTTAGTTCTGGCTAAGACTTCAAATTCCAAGAAGAAAACAATAGCAAACAAGTGCTTCCACATTCCACACTGAAGCATACACTGCGTATGTTGGACTAGCAAAGAAAACAGCAAGGAAAGAAAAATGAAAACTTTTTTCAAGCGCTAGTTAAATATTCATCAGAGTATAAAAGTTTTGAGGTTGAAGAAGCTATGAAATATTTTTTTTTTTGTCTTTGCATAAAGTTGTTGAACTGCTAGGTCATTCCACCCCTCCCTCTGCCCATCTGCCTCCCTCTACTCAAAAAGTGAGAAAAGCAAGGATGGTACTTTATTCTTAACTGAAGTCACTCTGAAAAGTATTAATCTAACCATTTGGAGACCTCAATATATATGCTCTGGAATGAGGGAAGAGCATGCAAGTGCCTGAGGCATCTCTGAGACACAGAGAGATGAGGTAGCCGTCACACATGTCCTACAATGATAAGTGAATGTTTTCTGGAATCTACACTGTGCCAAATGAGAAAAAGCTGGCTAGGAATTGATTTAAAGAGGACCATTCGCAGGTTTGAGATTACCCCAACCAAATGGGTACACCTTCAGAAATCCAAGGATGAGGGAGGAATCTTGGTTGGGGAGCAAAGGACAAACAAAAAGATGTTATCATCCAAGTAACTGGAAGTACAATAGAATCTTCCATGAGAGAAGAGTCAAATTTAAACATTTGCTAAAGCAAAATCATAATTGTACTAGATAAGTAAAACCATTCCTTCCCCTACCTCTTTTTTCTTCCAACTTTTCTCACCCTGAAAAGGAAAGAAATGTGAGTTAGCAAGCTAAGGATAAGGAATAGAGAGAAAAAGGTAAGGTGAAGGCACATTCTCTTTTTTTACTGCAGACTCCATACCTGAACAGGTACAACAAAGGAGAGGTAGAGAGATCACTGATTCTAAACGAAATTAGGTTTTGACAATTGCATGGGTCTGGATATTTTAACTACTAAATAAGACCAGATAAAGACATGAGAGATCCCTCAGATGTCACCAAAGAAGTAGACATAACTAGACACATGGAAGAGTTTTGGACAGGCAAAGGGGAAAGAGAAGACAGTTGTCTTTGCCTGTACCATATGGAAACGTCCTTTTAGTGTAAAGTTAGAGGAAGTTGCTGATGTTTAGCGCTATCCAAAATCAGGGGTCATTTTAACCGTAAACTCCCTTCATCAACATATCTGTATACATCAAAACACAGTTTTTTGGTTTTTTTTTTAATTTTTTAAGTTTTTTTTTTTTTTTTTTTTAAATTTATTTTGAGAGAGAGAACACAAGCAGGGGAGGGGCAGAGAGAAGAAGAGACAGAATCCCAAGCAGGCTCTGCAACATCAGCACAGAGTCCAATGTGGGACTCAAACTCATGAACCAGGAGATCATGACCTGAGTGGAGATCAAGACTCAGGCGCTTGCTTAACTAACTGTGCCACCCAGGCACCATATAATGATACAGTTTAAGTTTCATATTTCCTATAGCTGCCCCAGTACTCAGTGATCATCAAATTTTTGGAATTCTTATAACAGATTTCCTCTACTTTCTACTTGAATTTAGTGTAAAATATCTTACACTGTTTTTTTTTTTTTTACTGCTTTAATGAGATGTAGTTGACCTACAATACTTAGTGTTTAATATTTATCTATTTAGTGTTTAATAACTATATCTATATATCTCTGGGTCCATTATCATCAGTAAGATAATGAACATATTCATTAATCCTAAATGTTTTCCCATTAGCCTTTGTAATTCTTTCTTCTCATTTCCTTGCACCATCCCCCATCCCCAGGCAAACAGTGATCTACTTCTGTCACTATAGATTAGTTTGCATTTTTTTTAGAATGTTATAAAAATGGAAAGAGAGAGAGAGAGATTGAGATTGAGAGCTAGAGACCTACTGGTGTAGATTCCAGTCCATGTCTAAAGACCTGAGTAACAGGAGCACTTAGGGCAGGAGATCAATATCCTAGCTCAAATAGGCATATTTTTGGTTCTATGCAAGCCTTCAGGGGATTGGATGATATCTACATTGTGCAAGGACTTCTGCTTTACTCAGTCCACCAATTTAAATGCTAATTTCTTCTAGGAACACCCTTACAAACACACCCATAAATAATGTTTAGTTAGCTTCCTGGGCATCCCATGGCCTAATCAAGTTGACACATAAAATTAACCATCACAGGAATCGTTCAGTATGAGCCCCTTTTTATCTGGCATCTTATACTCCACATAATTATTTTGGTATTCATCCATGTTGCAGAGTAGAATTCCACTGCATAGATATTCTACAATTTATTCACTCATCTTTTGATGGACATTTCAGTTGTTTTCAAGTTACTACTATGAATAAAGATGCTGTGAACATTTGTGTGCAGTCTTTATGTGGACATATGCTTTTTTTCTCTTGGATCAATATCTAATTATTACATGGCTTGATTATAACGTAAGTATGGATTTAACTTTCTAAGAAGCTTCCACACAGTTTTATAAAGTGGCTGTACATCTTTTATATTCCCTCCTGCAGTGCATGAGAATTCTAGTTATTTCACTTCCTTACCAATATTTGTTGTTATCTGACTTTTTAATTTTACCCATTCTGTGAGTATATGGTGCTATCTCATTGTAATGTTAATTTGAATTTCCTTAATGACTCAAGATGTGCATCTTTTCATATGCTTATTTGTCACCATTTAGAATTACAGCTAATAACCCAAAAAGGTTATAAAATGGAATCATAAAAATACTCAACCTGAAAGAAACAAAAAAAAAAGGAAAGAGAAAAAAATGGACAGATAGAAAACAAATAACAAGAAGGTCGTTTAATATCAATAATCACATGCAATATAAATGGTCTAAACATTCAAAAGAGATTGTTAGATTGGATAAAATAAGATCCAACTATCGTTGCCTAAAAGAAACCCACTTCAAATATAAATACAGCAATGGTAAAAAATTAATGGGATGGGAGTTGATACCATACTAACTTTAGTGAAAACAATGCTGAAACAGTTGTAGTAATTTCAGACATAATAGATTTCAAAACTAAGAATATTACAGGGGGTAAAAAGGGTCATTTCATAATGATAAAGGGGATCATTTCATCAGCCCTGGTATATAACAGTCCTACATGTGTGTGCATCAAATAACAGAGTTTCAAAATACATGAAATACAAATTGATGATACAAGAAAAAATATAGAGAAATCCACATCCATAGGGCCAGATTACATCCTTTTCTCAATGACTGATAAAATAAATATGTTGTCATCAAGGTTAATAAAAACAGGAACAGAAGTACTAGCCAACATGAACAAATTAATAATTATAGAATACTCCATTTAATGACAGAATACACATTCATTTCAAGTACACACACAGCATTACCAAGAAAGGCTATATTCTGAGCCAGAAAAGAAGTCTCAAGTTGAAAGTTCTCAAATTAAACAAAGGATGTTCTCTGACCAAAATGGAATTAAATTAGTAACCACTAACAATGAAATACTGGGAAAATCCCCACATATTTGGAAACTTTCGGACAAATTTTTAAATAATCCATGGATGAAACAACACAGGAAAAATAAATTAGCAAATGTTCTAAACTGAATAAAAATGAAACAACATATCAAAATTTTTGAGATGCAGTTAAAACTATACTTAAAAACAAAATTATACACTAAAAAACTATAAAAAAGAAGAAAATTATCAAATGAGTAATCTTCTATGTTATGAAATGCAAAATCTGAAAAAAAAATAATCCCAAAGGAAACAGAAGAACTGACATAATAAATGTGGAAAGTAGAAATAAATGGGAATAGAAAAATTAAAAGTGAAAGCTGCTTCTTTGAGAGTACCAACAAAATTGATAAATCTCTAACCAGACTGATAAAGAAAATAAGGGAAAAGAAGACACAAATGACCAAATTAGGAATGAGAACAGTGATATCACTACAAACTGTATTCCCATTCAAAGGACAATAAAGAAATATAATGAGTTTTATGCCAATAAATTTGACAATTTAGATGAGTTAGAAAACGTCCTTGAAAGACACAAACCAACAAACTTTACGCAACAAATTGGATATTTGGACAGCCTAGATCTATTTAAAAAGTTGAATTATTAGTTAAAGCCTTCCCTTACAGAAAAATCTAAGATGAGGTACCTTCATTGGAAAACTCTACAAAACATTTAAGGAGAAAATAATACCAAGTTCTACCAGAAGTCGTCCAGAAAGTTGAGGAGAAAGGAACACCTCCCAACTCTAAAAGCTCATTATGATCCTGATGCCAAACCAGATAAAAATATTACAAGAAAAAAAAAAAAAAACTGAAGATAAATATCCTTTATGAACATTGATGTAAAAATTCCTAACAGAATTTTAGCAAATCAAATTTAACAATAAACCAAATAGGGTTTATCCCAGGATGCCTGTTTATTTTAAGATTTAAAAATTGACCAACGTGATTCTCCTTAATCACAGCTCACAAAGGTAAAACCATGCGATCATCTGAACTGATGCAGAAAAAATGTTTAGCAAAATACATCATCCATTTCTGCTAAACACTTTTAGCAAAGTAAGCACAGAAGTGAACTTCAAACTGTAAGGAGACAAAGAGTTGGTTTACTACTAGAGTAGAAAAGCTCTTTATCTCTAGGAATGCCTGGATGTCTGGTTTGTGACTTTTAGACCACATAATGACATTTGAGTTTATTGCATATTGTTTTAAGGTCTGAAACTCTCCGATGAGCCTAATGATCACTTTCTTTACTGATGCTTGCATTATAGCCTAACTACTTTGACAAGCCTGCTTGACCAATTAGATGGCCAATGGAAGCTTGAAGCCAACATTCCTTGCACAGATCAGCTTGTTCAAGATGGAGACATAGGATGATACATGTGTGATACATACATATGAATAATGGCCCTGGGAAATCTGTTATGGAATGTCTGGTGCCTGTTGTTTGCTTGCAATCTCTTTTTGCTTTTGTACCTTATTCTTTGCCTCTAAGTAATAATAGTCTCACATTTGTGTTCTCTGTAGAGTCTGATTAAATGCTTTCAAATATCCACATTGTGAAAAAATCTTTGCAATCTGACAAAGGGCATATATGAAAAACTAACAGTTTATACTTAATGGTGAAAGACTGAATGCTTTACCTCTAAGATTAGGAGCAAAGCAAGGTGGAACATTTTCATTATTTCTATTCAATATTATACTGGAGATTCTAGCCTGTGCATTCAGGTAGAAAAAAAATAAAAAAGGCAATGGTCTTTGTAAAAAACCCTAGAAAATCTATGAAGAAAGCTATCAGAACTAGTAAATGAATTTAATGAAATTGCAAGGATATAAGATCAATTTACAAAATTAATTATATTTCTATTGCATTAGTGGTGAACAACTGGAAATTGATATTATGAAAATAATGCCACTTTTAATGATATCAAATATATGAAATATTTAGGTAGAAATTTGACAAAAGACATGTGAGTTCTATACACTGAAAATTGGGAAACCTACCTGGGATAAAATAAAGATCTGAAAAATGGAGAAATTTCTTATATTCATAATTTGAATGACTCTGTATTGTTAAGACATCATTTCTCTCCAAATTCTTATTTAGATTCAATGCAATCTCAATCAAAATCTCAGTAGACTTTATTTTGGAAATTAAAAATTTGTTTCTAAAATTTATATGAAATTACAAGACATGTAATTTTCAAAAGACACTGTTACCAAAAAAGAAAAAAAAAAAAAAAAGCAAGCAAAGGCCTGGGGAAAATACTTGCATGACCTATATCTGAGAACGAAATTTTGTCTTGAATATATAAATAATTAACCTAATTCAATAATCAGATAATTAGACTATAACACAATTTAAAATGGGTGAAAGATTTTAACACTTTTGTTTTGATTTTTACCTTTTTATGTGGATAAGTCCTGCATAGCCTACATTTCTTTGAGCTACCAGCACCCATCAGGTTAGTAAAGATGTTTTACATGTGTCTAAACCTATTGAGGAAAATTTAAATGAAATCTGCTGCCATAAAATTTGAATTTTTTTCTATAGTCTTTATGAAAGTTATTAATGGAATAAACTAATGTGAATATTCAGACTACTGACTACAGTAGTTAAGCAATAGTATTACAATCTTCCTGTTCAATTTTGGTGTCTTTTGTGTTTGGTAGTCTAGACATAGCCTGTGTTTCTTAGACATGTTTATAAATGGATTGGAAAGGTGGTCTAAATAAAGGCATTACTGAAATACAAAGCATCTTTTTGTTATACATTGTTGTTGTTAAGAAAGGATTCCAAAAGAGGGCTTCTGGCAGTGAGTCATATATTCTGACATGTTTTCTACAGATGAGAGTTCAGCTCCACCTTTTCCAAAAATGTAAGTTTTAGGAGAGGTCTTTCTTACAGAGCCCTTGGGAAATAAGTTGTAGTGTGTAGACTGTGTTTCTTAAAACAACTCCTATCGTGTTTGAAATCTAATGGCAAAGGTTTTTTGTTTCCAGTAAATAAGTGATTTTGAAACTTTAAAACATTCAACATATTTTGCTCCTTAATTCCAAAATATAGCCTTGCAAGAGAACTTAAAAATAAAGGAATGAGCGAGCACTAAGAAACCTAATTTTACCTTGTGAATGGGAAACTGAGTGTGAAGACAAAGATTCTTTGTGTCCTAAAATAAGGAAGAGGCTTAAGAAATTTCCTGATCAAATATCCTTTTTTCATAGATGAGGAAACCGAAGCCTCACTGAAGTGAGTAGGTATAAGAAGCAAGGAGTTGAAACCAAGCCACAGTGCTATTTCTAGTTTGGTGTTCTTATTATACTTTCTGGAAAGACGGAAGGAAATAATCCCTGACAACATAATTAAGAGGTCAAATAAATTGCCCAAGGTCATATAGCTACTAAGTGCAATGATGGGACAAGAATCTGGATATCTGAGAAGCCAAAGCCCATTATTTATACCATCATATTCTTTATTGTTATAAACTGAATTGAAATGTGTTTTTGCTAAAATATATTTGGGTTTCATGAAAGAAACTTTCATGGTTTGGCTCATCATATTTAGTATATCATTAATATGGAATAAATGTTGGATATTCATTCATCAATTCAACATATTGATTGATTCTAATATACATAATGTTTAACCTGATTGCATACCAACTATTCACCTAGAAGACAAGGGACATTTGTGTTGGTTATAATTCTCTGACAGTAAGAACTATCTCCTCTGAAACTCTTTTAGAGATGTCTTTTTCATTACCCTGGAGTCATGAAAGAAATATCTAGCTGATTTAATTTACTCATAAGAAAAAAATAATAATAAAAGAATGGTATAGATTTCTATTAAAATATGGGGATAGACCTATTCAACTCTATTCATTGATTTTATTTCTATAGAGGAATGAAGAGAGATTGGGCTGAAAGAAAGGTGAGAAAATGAGTCAAGGAAATTTTCCATTGTAGAAATACATTTATCCTGATTCCTTTTGTGATTTGGGATTTGCTTCCTGGGCATCTCTCTCCAATTATAATTTCTCATTTCCTATTTATTTTTTAACTCCTCAGTTCTCATTTTTACAAACATATTCACTGCAGTCTAATTATTACCATAAATCTAGTTCCTAAACTCTAATTATCACTATATTTATAATCAGTATAAAGTTTGGAAATTATTTTGTAGTAAGACAACATAGTAGGTATACTTGTTTATACGTGCCTCCCATATATTGCTAAAAATCAGCCATGCCTTAAAAATATAGCACATGAAGAACTGTATAAAACAGTACTTCTGGCAAGCACAATCTCAAGTTTTAAATTCTTTGTAAGTACTTCAATTATGTCTGCTAAGCACTTTCAAAATTTCCCTTAACATACTGAAGTGATTAAGAGCAGACACTATAAGGCTGACATATTTTACATGTTTTTAAAGTCTAGTATGTGTGTGTTGTGAGTTTGTTGCAATTGTGTGCGCATTTGGATAAATGAAGTCCATGTCTTCATGTAGTCTTCGCTTAATTGTAGTCCAAAAAAGAAAACTGTGGCTGTTTTAATACATTTTTAATCATTCCAATAACAATTGTTTAAATCATGAAGTTTAAAATATATCCAAACAGAAGAATAAATTTAATTAATCTTAACAAATTACACCAAAGCAAAGATGTCAGTAACATATTAATAAATAATAACACGAAATATTTAGTAAAATCTGTGAAACAAAACTTAGTAAATAATTTTGAAAAGAATTCAGCAAAATTCCTTTACTAAAAATGAATAAAGGAAATGAAGTTGCAAATTAAAGTTAAAAGAAATGTAAATAGTAAACACAAAAAGAACCTCACCTTCATTAATTTAACATAAGCTTTTTTTTTTTTTTTTTTTGATACAGAGAAACCACAAGCATGGTTTGTAGGCGGAGGAGGGGCAAAGCGAGAGGGAGAGAAGTTGAATCTTAGGCAGGTTTCACACCCAGGGAGGAGCCTGATAAGGGGCTCAATCTCAGAACTATGAATTCATGACCTGAGCCAAAATCAAGAGTCAGACACTTAACAGACTGAGCCAGCCAGGTGCCCTCAGAATTAAACTTTTAAAACATAGCTACTTAATTACATTAAAAAATGGATAACATTCAGTGCTGGGAAAGATGTATTAAAGAGGTCACTCATAAATATTTGAGTAGATATGGGTTTTGAAGAGTAATCTGGGAATATGTATATAATTTTAAAATTTGCCTATTCTTTGCCCTAATAATTCAACTTCTAAGAGTCTATTATTCACTTATACTAGCCTGAGAGCACACATATACAAAAACACACACCCCTACACCCTCATGCAGAGCAATACTTGTTGCAAACATTACTTGCAGTTTCAGTGTCAGTAAACAATAAAATGAGAAAAAAGATCATAGTACCTCCATTCAAAGTTTAGTAAAACTAAATAGTATGATGTATTGACCTTTAAAGCTACACATTATAATTTATTAAGTGGTTAAAAAAACCCCAAACCAATGTCTGCAGCATGATTCCAATTTGTAAACAAAGAGACTAATAAATGAATATAATAAATGTATCAAAGTGCATATGTGCACATGTATAAACATATGGAAGTCAGAAAAGCATATTTAGCAAATTCAGTAGTGATTACTTATGGGGGATCAATTTGACCAACTCAAACATAAGAATGACTTTCATGAGTAAATTAGAAAGAAAAATGTTGAAGTTATTGGTGACTTTCCCTTTTTTCTGAACCCATGTTTAAAAAGTAAGAGAAAGAAGGGGTGCCTGGGTGGCTCAGTTGGTTAAGCATCCGACTTCAGCTCAGGTCATGATCTCACAGTTTGTGAGTTCAAGCCCCTCAAGAGGCATCATGGTCGAGCTCTGTGCTGACAGCTCAGAGTCTGAAATCTGTTTCAGATTTTGTATCTACCTCTCTCTGCTCTTCCCCCGCTTGCACTGTCTCTCTCTCAAAAATAAATAAACATTAAAAAAAAAGTAAAAGAAAGAAAACATGATGGTATACTGGTTATTGGTGTATAGATTTATAGTAATACATTTCATCCACTATATTAAATAAAATTAAGGAATTCTGCATATCCGGGGGAACCAAAGAAAATATGTATTTGGACTATAGCCCAGTAGAATGAGCCCTACTGGAAATTGTTAGTCTCTGGAAACTAGTTAGATACCTATGATGATATTTCTTTGGAATCAAGTTTAGCTAGGAAACGTTATCAAGGTGATATATTGGGTGATAGGCAAAATATGGCACTATGAGAATTAGGCATATCTGTCAATAAGCAAAGATCCAAGTATATATAAAGCACCAAAGAACTACTGCTAGTTAGAAACTGTAATCACTGGGTTGTTACAAGTCTCCATGACCTTGGATACATGTGGGAAACAAGACAGAATATCAGGGCATAACAGTGTAGTATCCAGCTATTGAAATAAGCATAAGAAATGAGAAGACAAAATCCCCAAAGAACAAGACAAAGACCACAAAATATAAATTTGATGTTGACATTCTCAGCTACATACCCAGAAGATCTGTCTAGAACAGGCAGACAATGCAGTTGAATAAGAAAAGATCTATCTTACATCTTTGCTTACAATTTGATTTTATCACCAGTAAAATGTGAATTATTTTTCTTTCTGTCATCAAATAATGGACACTTCTGAATTTTCCTATTGTTCCCAATGGCACCATAATTCTTTAGTCCACTAGTCCGAAAATTTAGAGTTGTCTGTAACTTCTTCTCCTTTACCAACTTCCACAAATCTTGACAACCATAAATGAAGTCCACATGTCTTTATTTCATTTTAATTATCAAAATAGTCTTCTGACTTATCTTTCTTTTTCTAATCAACCCTCCACAGAAGTATCAACAAAATCTTTTTCATGTTAAATCTTTTTCACAGAGTCTCTACTAGGGTTCCCAAGAATACCAGCTGTGATGAAATGCTGTCTCTCAGAAAGCCACACTCCTTGTCCCTGACTCTCCCTTCTCAGATGGTTTGCATTGCCACTAGTCTGGATAATTTTCCACTTCTTTAACTCCAAAATTGGGAAAAGTTTTCCTCTAAGTATCAAAAAACAGAGTGGTTAAGATCACAGACTCTAAAACAAGACTAATTTGGTTTTGCATTTTGCATGTATCACATTTCAGCTATAGGGCTTTAGACATGTGATTTAATCATTTAAGCCTAGGTTTACTTGTCCATATGAAAAGCACAGTAATATTTCATGATATTTTTACAATTCAATGTTATCTTCCATATAACATTTGTTGTTATTGCTTTGGCACATAAATATTAACAATCATCATCATAATTCCTCAAAATGACAGCATTTTTTTTCTCTTTTGTTTTTTTTTACCAGTGTATGCATGAAGCCTTTTAAAAGTACACAAAATATTTTTGTTACTGTAAAGAATATTCTGACCTACACTATATAAAAATAACTTACTGCTATGAAGTATCATTATCGTTTAAAATGCTTTCCTTGTCTTTTCTTCTTGCTCTTCCTGCCTCAACAAGTCTGTGGTTCTTTCCACAGTCTGATCTTTTTGGTGAAAAGCCCTCCTTGGAAACTTTCCCATCCAAGGGTACATTTCTTTTTTACCAAAAGAATATCAAAGTGCATAGATATCTACATTCTGTAACTCTTTGTTATTCTTATTACTTAAGGAAAGTGTTATTTTAATGAACCCATTGCAGCTTAGGTTATGATCTCTGGGCTCTGGGCTGAGCATGGAGCCTGCTTAAGATTCCATCTCGCTTTCCCTCTCCCGGACTCACACACTCTCTCTCCAAAAATAAAAAATAAATAAATACGATGAATGTTTCAGATAAACAGAGGAGACTCTCCTTAGTAATTCGAATGGAATTTAGGTGCTCCTTCAACTCCAGGCTATTGAGGCTATGCTCATCAAACTGAACTTTAAGTGCCAAGGGTCCAGGCGGGGGTGGCAATGGACAGCACGGCAGGTGGTAAAGCTGGCCTTTGTTCCTGGATAGAGAAGTTGGGGGTAGGGGGGGGTGCATGGAAAGCGGCCCCCAGTCCATTCTGTGTTGGGTGACTCACTTCACATATTCGCTGGCCTTCGAGGAACAGTAACACTTTTTGGGGACGATGAAGGTGAACACACGTAAGTCCCTGTGAACTTGACGAACTCGATGTTGCACAGATGGCAGTACCTGTGGTTCCCTTGGCCGGGGGGTGGGGTGGGGTGGGGGCTCTACATGCCTTTGTCCGAGTGGAAAGAGGGCGTCAGCGAGGACGGCAACAGCATGGGGCTCCGGGAAGATGCTGTGGGCCGAGGAGTGGCGGGAGACGGGTTGGCAGGACTGGGGCTGCTATCGGCCAGGCCCAGGGGTTGCTCCTTCAGCACTTGGTTGAAGGTGTCAGAGGGAGCAAGAGGCCCCGCAGGCGAGCGTGGGCCTCGTAGTCAGACTTCCGGCCTGGGGCTTCTCCCAGAAGGCAGTGCGCCAGGCGGAAGTGATCCCTGAGGTGTCTGGGGACCACGCCTATGGCCGGGGAAGGGGCAGTAGGAGCACTCAACAGCAGCCAAGATGTGGGCGAAGGTGCGCGGATCCCGTGGCACGGCGGAGCGTGAGAACTTTTGTGCGCCAGGTACGTCTCTGGGCCGTGTCGATTCGTGCAGTTGTGGTAGTTGGCCGGGACAAGCAGTCCGCACGCGGTCGCGGAGGAGAGGCCGGCGCGCCGCTGTTTCCTGCTAGATGGGTCCGCGTCTGTCTTGGGCTGCGGCGACCCGGATTCTCTCTATTCTTAGTCGCTCATTCTAGGGTATGGTCATTAAGCCAAATACACAATGCATTTTATTTGCAATCAGATCTCTCTGTTTATCAGTTTACACATTGGTGAAATTGGCCACCAGCCCTCGGTATATATAAACTTGAGGTTTCAGTGTCCAGAACCCTCAGAATATCACTGGCACTTTAGCTGCAACCTCTTTTCCCTTAACCTCCACTAACACCAAAATTAATGTCTCAGGAGAAGCACCACTAATTAGGCAGGCCTAAAGCACTAAAGTGTTATTATCTCTTCTGTCGTGAAGTGAAATGCTATTATCTCTTCAATCGCTGTTCTTTTGTTTTATTTAAAATACTAACAATATGTTTTTAACTTTTAACATGGTTGTAGGACCTATTTCACATCACCTATTCCATGGAAGGGAGAGTTAATATAGGAGAAGGGGAGTTCAGTAAGGAAATAACAGAAATTAAAGACAAATTAGGGGAATTGGTTCCCTGTTCCTTACTCATATTCTTTGACCACATGCCTAAGGCTCCAGAGGAGAGGAGGTGGGGGGGGGGGGGGGGGCAGGGGTTTCCAAAATCAAGTCTGAATCAGATTCCAGGATATTCATTTCAAGACACAGTCACATATTGATGGTAAAGAATAAATGATTTCTTCTCTTCCAGTTGGTCCTCACAGGCATTACTGACTAGTCACATTCCCAACCTAAAACAGAAGGAAGGAATAATCTTTTCAAATGCATCATTCTTTCCACATTTGACTAGTCAGTATATATTGAGTATGCAACATCCCCTGCCCTGGAAGTAGTGTGCAGAAATGATGTGCAGACTGAATAAAAGGTCATGCCATTCTGGTATTTCTCCTGAAAAATTGAAAAGTAGAGATGGTCAGGTCTAGCCACACATCAGAGTCAGATGGAAGGTTTTATAACCTACTGTTGCCCAGGATCCACCCCTGACCAATTTAATCAGAATCTTTGGTTATGGGTTCACACGTTGGTATTTTTTTTTTTTCTTTTAAGTTACCCTGGTGATTCTCATGTGTAGCCAGGTTTGAGAAGCATAGGCTAGCCCTTAGGGAAATAAAAGTTATTAAGAACACATGGGAAGCAGATTCTAGCCAGCTGGCTGTACTTCTCCAACCTTAGAAAAAGAAAAAAAGAAAAAAAAGTCAGGAAAACCCAACTATTTAAGAAACCATGGAAAAGAGGGCTAAGTGGGCAGCCTGGTTACTTACTTCATAGGTAGGGCTGTCACTCAATCATAATTCCCAAAGCTGTGCTGTCTCCCTCAGGCATGGGGCAGAGGCTACTGTGTTCAAATTGCACTGTTCTAGATTTCATAGTTTGTTTAAATAAAAAGAAAAAAAAACATAGCATCTTATTCTTATCAGGACGTTGTATGTAATTAAGATTTAGTCATAAATTAATGCTATTGACACTAAGAAGTTTTTGGAAAGGCTATCAAGATGTAACAAGGGGAGGAATACTGAATGAAATTGGCATCTGAGTTATAGTGCTATTTTTTTTTCAATCACAGAGTGGACTTAGACAAGTCTCTTAAACTACCTCTCAGTTTCCTTGTTTCTAAAGCTAGTGAGTTGATTTGTTTATTCTGTCATCCATTCATTTATTCAGTGAACTTAAACTGATCAACAGTCTCTAGTCAGGCATTATCCAGTGCTAGGGTTACTAAATGAATCAGGCATGCATTCTGATAGAGGGGTTCAAGAGGTCAATAAAGATTCTCATAAAGTCGTTTTAGTAGGTACTAAAACATGAGTGAGGATGCTCTAAACATACGAGATTTTGGATAGGACTGCGTGGGGGAAAGAGTGTGTGTATGCAAACTCAAGATCTTTAAAACAACTGTTGGGGTGCTTGGGTGGCTCAGTTGGTTGAGCATCTGGCTCTTGATTTCAGCTCAGCTCATGATCCCAGATTTGTGGGATTGGGATTCATGTCGGGCTCCATGCTGAGCATGGAGCCTGCTTGAGATTCTCTCTCTCCCTCCCTCTCCCTCTCTCTCCCTCCCTTCCCCCATCTCTCTCCCCCACCTGCTCTCTCCTGCTCACACTCTCTCTTTAAAATAAAATAAAATAAAATAAAATAAAATAAAATAAAATAAAATAAAATAAAATAAAATAAAATAATATAACAGTCATTGATCAGTGTAGCTGAGTTCGGGTTTGAGATAGAGAGGTAAGGATATGAAATGTCATCATGAGAGACCATTGTTGAGGACCAGCTTGTATTTTTATGCAGTGATGGTGTAGTAAACACCTTAGAAAGATCAATCTAATAACTGTGGAAAGGATAAATGGAAGAATGGTGAGACTGAGGTTAGCAACATAGATAAGAAGGGGAACCATACTCCAGAGGATAAATTATGATGGCCTGAACTGAGATCCTTTCTGGTAATGAAAATCTAATTCTATGTTAGAGAATGAAAAAATGATCTGAGAGCCTCTAGAAAAATAATACCTATGAAATGTTTTTTAATGGTTTATTCAAGTACAATTAATATATACATATGTAAATATTTAGAACTTTGAAGCCAAATTTTCATTATCTCTTTTAATTACCGATTAAAAGATGATATTTATGTGAGAATGAATAAATCTTTAGGGAAGTTGACTAATAGTACTGGGTTTGAAGATACCCACAAATTTTTAAACCACTCTATACATCTTTACTTATCTCATCTCTAACATAGCCCTGGGGATTTTCAGAAAATAGCTTGCAATGTCAACTCTGTACTTAAACTGTAAGAATCAAACCCTTGGGAACTATCAAGTTATCAGTCTTTACTACTGAAAACATAACACGGTTTAAGTAGAGCTACTCTAAATGGTTCAGATTACATTTAGGTAATATTTTGAGTGAGATGAAGACAGAGAGATTTTCACCCATATGACTAGTTTAAATTGCCTACATTTGCGTCCCAGATTGTTTTTTGTGAAGTCAACCAAGGGTATAAAAAGCTTCCTTTTCAAAAAGGAAAAGGCCTTTATATGGCTGAGGTCTGGACAAGTGCAAACTGAATACTCTTTTTTTTCTAAAAGGAAAACAATTGGAACATTATTTGTGGGCCTTTAAACTTCTTTATAAAGTTTTTAAAGAAGAAGTCAACCAAATACAGCTTTATGATCCAACATGTATTCTTTTCATTCATTTCATTTGTAATACATAATGGACATTATATATGAAAGAAGAAATACCTTGAGGCAAGTAACTCATGTGTACAACTTTTTATTGTTTATGCTTATAAGAAAATTATCTTTTTCAATCTTTCAAGTATATTCAAGTGCCAAAGCCAATTCGATTACCCATGGGGAAGCATTTGTGGTTCATCTTGGAAACTTGCTTACCCTTCGACCTCACAGTTTGGAGTGGTTCTCGAGTTTGTATAGCCTCTTCTGCTTTTCTAATTGTGTAGTGAAAAGAGAGACATGTTGGGCCCCAAAAGGACATTTATTTCAAAATGTTCCAATAATTTCTCTGCTTCTGTCAGAAGAGGAGGAGAAAGAGGAAGAAGAAGACAAGGAGAGAAGGAAATGAGAAAGGAGCCAATTGACTGTTAGTTTTGGAAAGAAAATCCTATGTATACCACATGCCCATGACTGAGTTTAATGTGTTTTAACTAAAGCAAGGGCTTCAAGGCACAATTTACCATATTGTGCTTCCCATTCCACAGGCTCAAAACCAAGTAACTGTATGAAAACATCTTGTAATAATGCTTTAATGATTTAGTAATAAGTTTCATTTCACTTATTTTCAAGTAGCACAAGAGAAAAATAAAGACTAACCTTTTGTGCCTTTAAATGTCGGGCTCATATCTGTACTAGCATAGCAGATAGGATTTATTTGGACCCTAGAGAAAGCCAATGATACATAGAATATTCACTGCATGACAAACCAACACGGTTAGAAAGATGTGATCAAACTGTGATTGTCCTGGAGAAAATGTTGGTTGTGATGAAAATAATTGAATTTTTGAATAGTAATTAGTCTAGGAAACTGTATTTTTGTGTGACATGTGACTCTATATATTCATGGATTATGTGACTACATACTTTTGGCTAACTGGAAACTACCTACATCATTTATTATGAAGCCATAGAAAAAATATAAAATGATGAGTTCAAAAGAAAATGTTTCATATTACACACAACTGCATATTACATGGTTTAAGAAATTATTTTGGTAGTTTGCAGTCAGAGGCATTTAGTCTTTTTCCACTGTAGTTTAAATTGCAACTGATAGATGGCGCTGACAGGGTGTGATTTAGTGTCACAGATGAATATATCATTGCAGCCCTCTCAGAATTTCAAAAGCCAATTTCATATTAAGCTGAATCTGTTGGAGGAATGTTCTTAGGTATTAAACATACCAAGAATTGATTTTTCCAGGTAATTATCAGAAATGTCATTGTATTTTGTCAAGTACTTTTGTTGGAATGTTACTCCTGGTAATTAAGATATCTAAATCTGGTCAGTTCCTGACAGACTCTAACTTCTCCAACACTTAAGCACATTTTCCAATTTTTCTTTTTTAAGTTGTTTTTTGTTTTTGTATTTTTCCCTACTTCTGGGTTTCAGTGGTAGATCATACAAGTGTGGGAAGTAGAGTCTTTTTAGGAAACATGACCTTTCTTGTCTGTACATCTAAGTATATTTTGTTCCCAGTGCAACTTTTCCTTTCTAGAACATCTAAACTTTTAAAATCATGCAGGGCTAAGTAATAATAATAATAATAATAATAATAAATAATGGCGCAGCATTCTTTTTTTATCACTTTTCAGCCACATAACTGATTAGACTGTCTTGTTCACATACTTGAGAAGTTAATACAATACATAATTTTATAGTATAAGAGAAAGGATTCTGAAGTTTGTAGCAAAAGCAAGTAATTCAGAGGAAAAAAACAAGAGGAACAAAACAAGGAAATATATCTTTCAGGTTTAATTTCCTTAGTGGTAGAGTCAGCCATTTTTATGGTTCAGTCAACACAGGTTCAAAACATCTGGCCACTGGAAAAATAGGGGTTTTCCACATCTCCATATTATGGATCATTTCATAACAACAACAACAATAATAAAACACTTCTTAGAAGTTTTTTTCCTAGATATACTGTTATTATATTTTAACATGTAATTATTTTGAAAAATTACAGCCTATTGGTTTGTATTCTGTGTTTAAAATATAAATTTTAAAACAATGTGCACATACAATAATTAGCAAAATGTCTTTGTTCAAAGGATTACACAGTTAGTAGGGCTCATCTGTCACCTAAGAATGTCCATTTATGGGTCTTTTAAAGCTAATTTGTTTTTCTAGAAACACTATTTAAAACAATAAATAGTCTACTTATGGAAAATAAAATTGGAAATAAGTATCTGGATAAATTAAATTGTATGGGAAAATGCAATTGTTTAGAAACCAGTTCTCAAAGTAAATATCATTTTCAAGAAAAGAGCCTTTTTATACTATATGAAAGTTGTTAAGATTATATGATAGCCAGGTTATTACTTTGTAAACGATAGGCTAGGCTCGTATCACACTGTTAAATACCTCCAATTTTGATGATAATTTTGTGGATAGAAGTTGTCAAAATAAAAGCCTTTTATGCTTACCTTAATGAGTTCAAGAAAATATTTTTCTGCAGTTCAGTGTATCAAGTACATATTACAGATATAAATGTTATATTTTAAGGTGTTATGAGAAATGCAAAACATTTTTAAACTAAACTCTTTCATGTTAAAATATTGTGTATTCCGATATCTAAAGTCAAAACAATTGATTAGAAATTGATGAGAAGTCAGAAATTCAGCTTATTGCTTCCAACTGCCCACTGTAGTTCTTCAACTATCTCAATATTATTTTTCCTTAATTCATTCCTTTCTTCTTAAAAGTGTTTTCAATTAAAAAATGCGTTGACAAAAATTAAATCTTAATACTAAATAACATTAAATATTATAACGTTCTATTTCTTTGGTAGTGTAGAGATTTTTAAATATCATGTGGTACTTATTATAGATGTGAAAGTTAATTTTGTGTGATTAGCAGTAAAATGTTTCTTAATATTTCCCTGTATCTGAAGCTGGACTCAGATAAATTTTTTGGTGTAGTGTCTTTCTCAAAAACGGTATTACTTTCTTCAAATTAGGAAGGTATTTTATGAATTTAAAATCTTATGAAAATTGTATAGGGAGAAAGTACCTTTCAGATCATGTCATTTTCTATTTATTATTTTTTTTGGCAGAAATCTTTAGTACTCTCCCTGTTTGTATTCCTTTTTGAGGTGATAGATGTGTACACACACACACACACACACACACATACCCCTATACCCCTATTGCTAAGGGTGTGTGTGTGTGTGTGTGTGTGTGTCCTAATTCTTAAGAAAAATGAAAGGTTCTCTATCTGTAGAAAGATAGATATCTTTAGATATAAGGTATAAGACATATATTAGATATAAGATATGTATTAGTTACAAGATAAAGATATCTCTGTTTCTGCCTATTCTCTATGTGTAAGTTTAGATTTATAGAGAGATCTGGTCTGTGTATATCTATCTATCTATCTACATAGATAGAGACAAAGAGGGAATCTGTTGTCTTAGTAATTAGGGTATAGGGGCACCTGAGTGGCTCATTTTGTTAAGTGTCTGACTCTTAGGTCAGATCTTGATCTCCAGGTTGTGAGTTCAAGCCCTGCACTGGGCTCCATGCTGGGAATGAAGCCTACTTAAAAAAAATAATAATAATTAGGATATAAATTATATATGCTTTACAAGTAAGAAGACTTCAACACATCTAATTGGAGAAGTCATAGTAAATAAATTATGGTGATTAAAATAATTGAAATTCATTCTTTTGTCATTTTGTGGAAGTGAACATTAAGCCTTTATCTAAGTTGAAAAGTTAATAAATTTGAAATACACATTTTAATCCCACCCATATTCAGATAATCACCAATTTAAGAAATGTGTGGTCCTTTAAGAAACCTTTTATTCTCTTTTGCTGGCAAGTTGGAATACATCCTTACAATGCTTTAATGAATACTTATTGAGCAAATGAATAAAACAGTGTTGTCAGTGATGGTTGTATTTCCATTAAGACCCACAGTGTTCTGTTTAGCCTAGGTATCATGCATAAAGAACACTGTAAAAAATCAAACAAACAAACAAACAAAACAAATATTCAGTCAAAATTCTGTTCTCAGTGGCCACAGTCATACCCCAGCCCTGACACTGGAATATGAACACATTGCCTGGTTGCAGTGTTTGGCATATCATGAGTTCTAAGCTATTGCTGGTAGTACTACATCTGGGATAAGGGGTCTGCACGGGCTGGGGAAGAAGTGGAAATGTGGACTGGGAAAAAGGCTGTACTAGGAGCACAGTTCATTGTCCAGGAATCTTACTTTTATCCTTTTTGTGTTCCTTTGAGGCATGAATTTGGCCTCATGATTACCCTCTCTCCTGGCTTTGCCTGCTCCCACCAGACTCTAATTCTTTTTCCTTCCGTGAACAGAATGAAGTCAACTACATCTTTTTGCTCTCCTGTCTTTGAAGGAGAACGTAGAAGCCCACTGATATTTTAAAAAATCTTCATAGTTATTAACAAATGGAGAGAAAGGGATGTGTAGAGGGGGTTCCATTTTTATCTTCTTCTGATCTTCTTTTTTTTTAATTTGTCTTACCCATTAAGAATATAGAGACATACAGGAGTGCCAGGCGTGGGTATGTTCTCTTCACCTTCATTCTGCCCTTTTTCACACTCAGTCCAGACATGATAAATCCTGCCTCTTGCCCAGAATTAGGAGAAAAAAAAAATCTAACCATCTGTAAATTAGATGAAGTAAGACATGTGACTGGGACAAAAGAGAACACAATGTAGATATAGTAGTTAGTGTGTTTGTGTTTAAGTGTGTAGATATGCTAGGAAACATCGGAATTTGAGGTGATAAGATAGAAAGCTATCAAGTGTAATAGGGAATAAAGGTCTGGAAATTCCCTCCAATATCATTTTGGAAGGGGAAAAGATTTTCCAAATCCCTGCACTAGAATACTGTTACTTCTTAATGACATTTTCTTTTAAGGGACATACTTAAATTGGATTGATGCAAACGGAGAATGTGTCCCCATTTTTAATTGTGTACTGATTTCCTTCATAAAAATCACCTTTCTTTGTTTTCAGGGACATTAGATCCAAATCCGTTCATAGAAAGTTTCAAAAGCGCGTGAATGCCTAAAAATAACACAAAAATTAGAACACAACATGTCAGCATAAAACCATGAATCTTCACATTGGCAGAACCATGATATGACAGTAGTCAAACATTCTTACTTGAAAAGTTAATGATTTTTCCCATGTGACAAATAGAGTTTTATTTCTAAAAATTTCATTTTCATCTTCATTTTTCATACCTTTAGTGTTAACCCTGCCACCAAATTCCAAAGTGACTTTAGTAAAAGAAATTTGTCAGATTAATGTTTATAGTTAATATCAGAAATACAGAATCCTGTATGCACTGAAAGTGTGAGATTTTTTTTCCCCCTGAAATAAATTCTGGGATGAAGTTTAAGAGACACACATCCCTTATTACCAATTTTCCATATTATTCCATGTTATCCATATTACAACTTTCCAATGCATGTCAATTTATGTGTAAGAGTCAGTTCATTCTCCTTTTAGAATACTGCAATCCAGTTCATTGTCATTGTTACAACTGCAGTAAACGGATGTCAGATGTTACCACCATGATACAGTGTAGATGAAAAGAATATTAAGATAACATTATGTGACTTCATATGAAAACTTTTCACAGATCAATAGTCTGACTTATTCTTACCAGAGTTTATACCAAACACAGTACAGTGTGTGTGTGTGTGTGTGTGTGTGTGTGTGTGTGTGTGTAAAATGAAGGCTGGTTGTCTACCAGATTTCTCTAATAGTACAATGGTTCCCCTAAGAGGGTTATACTATTCCATTGACTGCTTTGTGGATTCATTTTCTGTGAGTTATTTCTGGCCAATGGAAAGCACACAGTTAACCTTTGGGTGTTATTCAAGCAGACCCTCTACGATTTTACCAGAGATTGTTTCTGTAGGAATAAATCTGTGTACTATTTGTCTAGTTAAAAACAGCATGCTGACATGGAATCACTGGGGGACTGGAAAATGGATCAGGGGTTGAAAGGAAAGAGAAAAAGGGAAATCTGCTTATTTTAATAATATACCTAGGATAGAAAAGAGAAAATATGGGCAAATTATTGAAATAATGTGTGCACGGAGCACGAAAACTTTAATCAGTGTAACTTCTCCTGGGCGCCTGGATGGCTCAGTCGGTTGAGTGTCTGACTTTGGCTCAGGTCATGATCTCATGGTTGGTGAGTTTGAGCCCCGCATCAGGCAGGCTCTGTGCTGACAGCCCAGAGCCTGGAGCCTGCTTCCGATGCTGTCTCTCTTTCTCTCTCTCTCTCTCTCTCTCTCTCTCTCTCTCTCTCTCTCTGACCCTTCCTTGCTCACACTCTGTCTCTGACTCTCAAAAATAAATAAACATTAAAAAAATCCTTTAATCAATGTAACTTTTCCACACATATACTTAACTCTCTTCTATATCATGTTTTTTTGTTTTTGTTTTTTGTTTTTTGTTTTTTTTGTTTTTTTTGTTTTTTTTGTTTTTTTTTGCCAGTGATTTTAGTTCCTCTCATTTCTGGGTGTATTTCTTATTTTTTTTTAAAAAAATAATGTTTATTTATTTTTGAGAGACAGAGAGAGAGTGAGCATGAGTGGGAGAGGGTCAGAGAGAGAGAAGGAGACATAGAATCTGAAACAGGCTTTAGGCTCTGAGCTGTCAGCACAGAGCCCAATGCAGGGCTGTAACTCACAAACTGTGATATCCTCACCTGGGCTGAAGTCGGATGCTTACCTGAGCCCTCCAGGTGCCCCATGGATTTCATCATGTGCTTGATTTGGGAAGATGTATAAATAGGCATTTCTCAAAGTCTTGGAAAAAAATTCTGTATTTGCCTCATCACATACATGGAAAAAGAGCATGTGTATGCACATGGGAGCATGTGAGTGCACACACACACACTCACCACAGCTTTTGACTTTTCATCCTAAGAATGCATGGTGAAAAGGATATTACTTGCTTATTGAGGAAAAGACATTTAATGTATCACAATATCAGACAATAACAGTGTGAAGGGTTAATCACACTGAAAGGGTGGGCCTACGCCGGCCGACTCCATCTTGTTCTGTGTCCTTCACCTTGACCACACCTCCTCCCCTTGAGTAACACCCCCCCACCCACCTGCCTAACAGGACTCGGACCCAGCCAATCGGCTGAGGCCACAGCCATTACCTCACCAACTGCCCCTAGGCCCCAATAAAACCTTTGTCCTTTTGAAACTCTCTCTCTCCCCTGGATCTCACTGCTGAGTCGGTGCAGGTAGGGGATTGAGCTTGAGCTAGCTTGAATAAAGGCTCTTGTGCTTTTGCATCGGACTCGGCTCCCTAGTGGTCTTTGGGGATCACGAATTCTGGGCATAACACACACCACATATCTTTTTATGATAAAGGTGCATTTTTCACATTTAAGGGATGTTTACCTTCTAAGATATATAAATTATTAAATTAGAGGCTGAATGAACATGCTGGATATTTCATTTCCTCACTTTCCTTTCTCTCAGTATTTCTGTAAAGCAGTGGCTTGGGTTTTACTGTAGGAACCTTGCCATCCTATTTACAGACAGCATTTTGTCGGTTTAGGTGTAGGTGTAAATTTGTCTGATTAATAATTACTAATACTACCCAAGTTAATAGTGAAATCACTATTCACTATTTTTCGAGTAATATGTAATTTAAAATGTAATAGGGAAATGTTTCTTCTGGTTCCTATAAAAGTGTTCTGTCGTATATTTGTCTGATGCTTTTATAAAGCATGTTCTTTTTTTTAAGTTTATTTTCAGAGAGAGAGGGTGCACATGTATGCATGCATATGTGCTAGTGAACAGGGGAGGGGCAAAGAGAGAGGGAGAGAGAATCCCAACCATACACCACGCTGTCAGCATAGAGCCCCATGTCAGGCTCAATCTCACAAAACCATGAGATCATGGCCTGAGCCAAAATCAAGAGTCAGACACTTAACTAATTTAGCAACCCTGGAAACCTGAAAGGGTATTCTTTTCATAAACGTTGAAGTTATGATTTTTGATGATTTGGCCTTGATGGCTGTTCCTATTGTTAACTTTGCAATGCATTTTAAAAATAAATGTGGGACTCCTGGGTGGTTCAGTCTGTTAAGCATCCAATTTTTGATTTTGGCTCGGGTGGTGATCTCATGGTTCGTGACTTCAAGCCCCGTGCTAACAGTATGGGGAGCCTGCTTGGTATTCTGTTTCCCCCTTTCTTTGCCCCTCCCCACTTGCTCTCTATATATCTCTCAAAATAAATTTTAAAAACTTAAAAAAATAAAAATAAATGCAATGAAACTTAAACAAGTTTTTATTTTATTTTATTTATTTTTTGGAGGAGAGGAGTAGAGATAGAGAATCCCAAAAAAGCTCCACACTGTCAGTGCAGAGCCCAGTGCGGGGCTTGAACTCACAAACCATGGGATCAAGAGTTGGTTGCCATCCAGACACTCACAGACGTTCACAGTTTTTATCACAAAAGGCATAGGTCACAATAAATAAATAAATAAATAAATAAATAAATAAATAAATAAATAAAATCTTAATATAACTGAATATCCACATACACAAAGTTGATTCTAGACACAGACCTTACATTCTTCAAAATTAACTGAAAATGAATCACATGCCTAAATATAAAATGCAAAATTATAAAGCTCCTGGAAGATAATGTAAGAGAATATCTAGATGACCTTGGATATGGTGATGGCTTTTGAGGTATAACACCAAAGACCTAGTCCAGGAAAGGAAGATTTGATAAGCTGGACCTCACTGAAATAAAACAGAACCTCCTGCTCTGTGAACAACAATGTCAAGAGAATGAGAAGACAAGCCACAGCCTGGGAGAAAGTATTTGTACAAGGCATATCTGGTAAAGCACTATTGTCCAAAGTATACAAAGAATTTTTAAAACTCAGCAATAAGAAAATAAATTAGTTAGAAGATGAGCCAAAGACCTAAACAGACACCTCACCAGAGAAGATATAAAGATGGCAAATAGACATATAACAAGACACTCCACATCATAAATCATTAAGGAATTGGAAAAACAACAGCAAGGTACTACTACACACTTAATAGAGTGGCCAAAGTACAAAACACTGCCAACACCCATTGCTGGCAAGAATGGGAAGCAGCAGATACTCTCATTGATCACAAAATGGATCTTTGGAAGGCAGTTTGGCAGCTTCTTGCAAAACTAAACACATTCTTACTATATGATCCAGCAATCACACTCCTTGGTATTTACTGAGAGAAGTTGAAAATTTATGTCCACACAGAAACCTGCATGCAGAAGGTTATATCATTTTTATTCATAATTTCCAAAACTTGGAAGCAACCAAGATGTCCTTCAGTAAATGAATGGTCAAACTGTGGTACATCCAGACAATGGGGTATTATTTTATTCAGTTGCAAAAATAAATGAGCTATCAAGCCATGAAAAGACCTGGAGGAACTTTAAATACATATTATTAAGTCAAAGAGACTCAATCTGGAAAGGTTATGTACTGTATGACATTCTAGAAAGGGAAGAACTGTGGAGACTGTAAAACCATCCGTGGTTACCAGGGGTTGTGGAGAAGGAGGAGTGAACAGGCAAAGCACAAATGATTTTTAGGGCAGTGAAACTGTTCTGTATGATATCATAATGGCGGATGCATGTCATTGTACCATTGTCAAAACCTACGGAATATATAAACCAAGACAGAGCACTAAGTAAGGTAAACTGTGGACTTTGGGTGATGGTGTGTCAGTGTAGGTTCTTCACTGTATCACTCTGGTCAGGGGTGTTGATAGTGGGGGAGGCTGTGTGTATGGAGGCAGGGATTAAATGGGAACTCTATCATTGCTGCTCAGTCTTTCTCTGAACCTAAAAAATAAAGTCTTTTTAAAAAACAGGACAAAACAGGGGTGCCTGGGTGGCTCATTAGGTTAAGCATCCAACTCTCAGTTTTAATTCAGGTCATGATCTCAAGGTTTCATGAGTTCAAGCCTTGTGTCTGGCTCTTTGCTCACAATGGTGAGCCTGCTTGGGATTCCCTCCCTCTCTCCCTCTCTCCCTCTCTCCCTCTCTCTCTGCCTCTCCCCTGCTCACACTGTCTCTGTCTCTCTCAAAATAAATAAATAAACTGAAAGAAAAAAAAAAAACAGAACAAAACAACACCTTAGTATTGCGTTTTATTTAAGAAACCAAGCAAAACTATTAAATCGTGTTTCAAAGCCAATAACCAAGATAGGGCCAATTGTGTTTGATTTGTAATGCTTTCTTTCCCTGTCCCTGCCCTTTTCATTTTGGAAACTGCTAATCAACAAGGAAAAAACCCCAAGGTAGACAGGAAAATAAGCATAAAAGAAAATCGCTGGTGGAGGAGGGCACCTGGGCGGCTCAGTAGGTTAGGAGTCCCACTGTTGATTTCGGCTCAGGTCATGATCTCATGGTTCGTGAGTTCAAGCCCCGTGGTGGGCTGAGCAGTGGCAGTGCTGAGCCTGCTTGGGATTCTCCCTCTCTCTCCATCTCTGTCTCTCTCTGTCTCTGTCTCTCTCTGTCTCTCTCTCTCTCTCTCTCTCTCTCTCTCTCTTTGTGCCTGTCCCTTGCTTGTGCTGTGTCTCTCTCAAAATAAATAAACTTAAAAACAAAAAAAGAAAATCAATGGGTTTGGTTTTTTCAAAATTATTTAATTGACATCTATTTGAAATTAACACAAATTTAAAAGTTAAAAGTTTCCAGGCCTCAAAACTAATATTGAAATATGGGAGATATTTCTGATTTCTAAATGTGGTTGAAGTCCATTTATCTTTTCATAATAATTTTCTGTAACAGGTTTTGAATTTTAAAAATTCACCAGTTGATTTATTTTTTTTAATTTTTATTTATTTATTTATTTATTTATTTATTTATTTATTAATTATTTCTGCATGGTAGAGACAGCTATTCAACATATAAAGCCTTCTACCTTGGGTAATCTGTAATTCTGCAACACATAATCAGTAATATCCACTCATAGGCTTCCTAAAAAGACTTTAAATCTATGAATAATATGAGTGAAAGTTGAACAGATGACTATGCAGACCCCTTTCACTCTGAGAAACAAGAATAGCAAGTATTCAATACATTTTAGTTAAATTAATGTGTGAATGTTCTGGAGGAATTATGAATGGATATTCCCAAAAGTTTCCCATAAATTAATATGAGACTCTTCATTTAACATATAAAGTTTTTTTAACCTATAGAACGAAAACATAATAACATATTTTCTTATTAATGGTGAATTTTATGATGGTAAAATTTATATTAATAATACTCAACATGCAATATTCTAGGAACGATTCCACTTGTAATTCTTTAAGAATCCTGTTGCTGAATGAAATCGGAACTCTTATAACCACAATTTTCCTGCAGCACTGCAGTATGAATGGTCTTTTTCTAAGTGGCGTTTCCATCACATGGATTGAATTTTAAGCTATTTTTTTTCAGTTGACCAATCAGACATTATAAAATAGTTATGCTACTGACTTGGTATGTGTTCAATGTCAAGCCACTTTTTTCCATTGACAGCTTGAGAAGATTGTAAAACCATTAAAAAATTTAAGCTTGTGGCTCAAAGGGACTTTCTACAGTTAGACTGCTTTTAATTTTCTCATTCTATTTGGTGAACACCTGCCTTTCCTTGGATATTGAACTAAAGTAAAACTTGCTGGATTCTTTTAGCATTTTTATTTTGAAGCTCAGATAAAATAGAAACTCTTTTATATTTTACATATTTGTATAAAGACAAAAAAGGGGGAGAACTATTTATAGTTAGACTTTATGTATTAATAAATATATATTCACAAGACCCTATTTTAAAAAGTTATGCATTCAATTACATATGGTAAAGGAGCATTATTTAAGGAACAAAATGACTTGCTCTATTCAATTGAAAATATTGGAATAGTAATTTAAGATGTAAGAGTAAATTAAGATGTGGTACTCTGATGCTACTATCAGTAGGTTCTTTTTTTTTGAGCCCTGCATTGAATAAACTTCCTCTAAAGGCTGACACTATTTTATTTATCTTTGTATAACAACACATCCTATAAAGTTCAGCACACAGTAGGCAATTAATGGCTATTGAATTGAAATACCCATTCAGTTTCTTTTGAAACTCATTCATCGACTAATTTTGAGTACTGACTTTGTATCAGACATGCTTTTCAGGTGCTTAGCATTCAAAGGTTGAAAATGTAGTCCCATCTTCAAAAACTCACAACTTAGTAGGAGAGAACAATAAATATTGTAATAGATGTGGCAAGTAATATGCTAGAGGATTCTCAGCCTTGACTTCACATTGGAATCACCTGAGAAGTTAAAGAAAGAAAAATTGCCTTGTCCAGACTCCAACCCAGACCAAGTGAATCAGAATATTTGGGAGTGGTTTCAGGCCCTTAGTATTTTGAAATGCTGTAGCAAGTAATCTAATGTTCAGGAAGTTGAGAAATATTTGTGCTTGAAGTAAGCAAGGTCATAAGAAAGGGGGTCCTAACTCAGTCTGATGGAGTCAGGAACATTTATTCAGAAAAGCTGGTACTTAGTTTAACCTTTAAAGAATGCTTAAGATGAGTCAATGGAGACATGGTGACGGGCATTATTGGCAAAGGGGGAAAATGGCTAATGGGGAAAAAGAGCATGACACATTTAGGAAACAAGAGGTAGTTTGTCATGATTAGCATTTAGAGTATGTGTAGGCAAATCTAGGGCTATAACAGGCAAAAAATTAGACATGTTACATGAAGGGACTATGTGATTGACTCTTCAGTATTCATTATGTTCCAGATGATTTTTCCCCATAGATCAATAAACCTATTATAGTAATTTCTTTCCTTCTCTAATAGTTGGCTAAGGAGTAAGTGGATATAAACAGGTTGAAATCAGTGAGAAACTTAACACTAGCTCCATGGAAGAGAAAACCAGTTTTTCTCCAACTAGATGCATGATGGGAATTATGTTCCACAGTTCCTGTTAGAAGCCTCTTGTAACCATGAAAGGAGCCAGAATGAGAGTAATTAGCTGATACAAGGCAGTCAAAAACCTGAAAAGCAGAGCTGGAACCCTAGCAAGAGCCCACCGTATCTCTAAATTGGCATGTGAAATTTAAAATTTTCTTCTTAGGGCACCTGGGTGGCTCACTCAGTTAAGTGTCCAACTCCTAATTTCGGCTCAGGTCATGATCTTGTGGTTTGTGAGACTGAGTCCCACTTTGGGCTCTGTTCTGACAGCCAGAGCCTGCTTGAGATTCTCTTTCTCCCTCTCTCTCTCTCTGCCCCTCCCCAGCTCATGTTCATGTTCTCTCTCTCTCAAAATAAATAAACATTAAAAAAAAATAAAATGTTCTTCTTCATTGGGTGTCATATGTAAGAGATGAATCACTGTGTTCTCCTGAAGCCAAGATTATACTGTACATTAACTAACTTGAATTTAAATTTTAAAAAAGTAAAAAGTAAAAAAAAAATAAAGAAAATATTACCAGCTTTAAATTGGGGGAAAAATAAATAAATTAGTAAGTAAGTAAATAAATAAATAAGACATTCATTTTGTTAAGCTACTTTGAGTCTGGATTTCTTGTGCCAAGTTTATCCAACTAATTTATAAAGGCAAAAGATTTTCATTTTCAAAACAAAGAGATGCCAATTTAGGAAGGGAATTTTTATTTTTTTATTTATTTTTTAAATATTCATTTATTTATTTTGAGAGAGAGAGAGAGAGAGCATGCCCACATGCCCACAAGTGGGGGATGGGCGGAGAAAGGAGAGAGAGAGAATCCCAAGCAGGCTCCACAGTGTCAGTGCAGAGCCCGATGCAGGACTTGAACTGTGAGTTCATGACCTAATCTGAAATCAAGAATTGGCCACTTAATTGACTGAGTCACCCAGGCACCCCAGGAATGGAATTTTTAAAGGGGAGGAAGACAACATTGTTCTACTTTAAAATGTTACCTCTCTATATATGTCAGGCATTGTATGTGTGCCTTATACATGTATAAAAAAAAGAGTTGGGTTTTAGTCTGCTGACAACAGTAGGTAGGTTGGATTTTTTTCTTTTTCTTAATGTTTATTTTTGAGAGGGAGAGAGAGGCTGGGCGTGTGAGCAGGGGAGGGGCAGAGATAAAGGGGGACAGAGGATCTCCAGTGGGCTTTGTGCTGACAGTGGAGAGTCTGATGTGGGGCTTGAACTCCCAACCTGTGAGATCATGACCTGAGCCGAAGTCAGACACTTAACAGACTGAGCCACCTGGTACCTCTGTAGGTTGGATCTGATAAGTCTCACACTAGAAACAAAAGAACTTAGAAGTTATTTTACAAATTATGCAATATAGGTGATTTTGAAGGGAAAGGGACAGAGTTCAAACATATTTAGGAGATAGTAAGATTTGACAACTGCTAGAGTTTTATGGCTAAGAAAAATGGACAGTTCTAGAATAAACTATTTCCTAGAAATATTTGACTATGTCTAAGTAAGAATGGATTGAACTGCGTATGAAACACTGATTTGCCCTGATTTTTGTGATGAAATTAAGTTAGACAAAACAATTGCTATAGGAATAAAATTACTCAATTTTTCTCCTTATTCTGTTATATTGAGGGTTAACAATTATATATTGTAATTCAGAAGATTTCATTTAACAAAGAAAATGCATTTTACACAGATTTCATTGGAATTGCAGGGAAAGTAGATCCAGAAATTTTCCTGTTGAGTAGGTGTAGTAAACTAAAATGAAATGCCTTGTATCTATTTTACTTACTTTACATATATGAACTCTAATAGCCTCGTTATATCATGTAGTATAGTTAGAATTTTATTGTTTATATTTTTCAGTAAACTCAGTCCTCCAGCTTTCATTTTTCATGCAGTTTTTGTTTAAATGGGAATTCTCCTTCCATAGGAATTTTTATTACCTTCAGTTAATGAAGTACAAATAATATTCTTCATTGGTATATATTTCTTCTCATATGTTAGTTTCCATGGCTATAATTCTATACTTTCATATTATACATATTACACATGGCCAAATATTGAATTATTTAGCATTAACAACACAGTGCCATTAGTATTTTTACCATTATTTTCTATTCGGAAATCTGTTGATATTACAGAATGGCATTTTTGAAATCCAGTTCAGGATCGTGTATCTATCACATTACTACAACTTTAAAGTTAAAACAATTTAAGTAGCAGAGCTAAAGCTGAGAGATGGTGCCTAAAAGCCAAATTACTATTTTTTTAATATTTTAAATTGTATGTATTTTCATCTCTTCCGAAGCTAGAAATCAGGGAGTCCTTAAATTCACTAAAGTAACATTTGGAATATATATTTTTCAATTAATTTTCAAGTTAAATTATACTATGACTCAACACTAAGCAGCTTTTAAATCAAATCAGATATTTTAAAGAATTGTTAAAGTGAGAAAGTATGCAAATGATTCTTATTATTTGCTTAATGCTTATGGGACTACAGGAGGTACAGAACAATGGCTAACAATTATTGAGCACTTACTCTGTGCCCAGAACTGTTCCATTTACCTGATATGGAATGATATATTGAATCCTCACTCCAATAATACTTCAGGTATTATTATTTTCAATATGGAGATGAGGATGTTGAAGTACAAAGAGATGGAATAGTTGGCCCAAGGTCATTGAGCTAGAATGCAGTAAGACCATACTACAAATCTAGACTCTTAAGTCCTTCACCCCCCAACGTATTAATCTGTTGCTTCCCATAGGAATCTAGGGAGATAAGACATGCTTAACCTAAACAATTAGGGTGAAATACTTTCCAATTCCATAATATCAATCATAAAGGCTGTAAATGCATAGAAAAGTGAAAATCACTGAAGGCTTTATGTAAGGCATGGATTGCAATTTGAAAGTATCGGACATTAATATGTGGCCCTCACCTCCAAGAGATATGCAAACTTGGATGCACTATTAAAATCTCATAGGCGTGATGATTGAGAAATAACTATACTCTGTGTTATAAGTTTTGTTTTTATTTGTTTTTCTTGAGAAGCAGTGGATGATACATGTAGAAGACTAAGTAAATAACATATGATTTAAGTTTCCTGGCAAAAATGTGTATTGGACTGGGCCTTTAAAGATTTAGAGAAGAAAAAAAAAAGAAGAAGAAGGAGAGGATAGAGTGAAAAGAAATGGATACATGACTGTATCTCCAAGCTGTATCCATCTGGGATGAGAGATGCACTCTTGTCTTTAAATGAGGTAGACACAAAAGCTTTGCTGAAATTCCATTTATGGAGATTAAAGTGTTTGAAATTAGATTTGAACTCTCATTTTGAAAAATGAATATATCTTTTATTTTTCCATTGCAAACCATGCCTGATATAATTATCTACTTAAAGATTAAGAACATCCTGGTTGCAGTGATATAAAAAAGGGGGGGGGAGGAGTGTTTACTAGGTCAAGTAAACCTTTCTGAGGGGACAAATATTCAGTAAGAAACCATTTGATTCATCAGACTACCATTTGTGCCTGAATATAAGATCATTTCTCCTATAGAAAGATGAGAAATAAAGATTTTGGCCATTTTAGATATATATAAACTTTGTGGGATGTAAGCAACTACTGAGTCATGTCTATTTATATTATTTAAAGTATCAGTTTTCCAAAACATTAAATTATGCACTATTTACAATAATATATGGTTTAGAAATGTTGCTGTTTTTTACTTTTCTGGAATACTTTTCATTCACTATATTGGATTGACTATTGTCCCTCTAGAATTCATGTCTACCCAGAACCTCAGAATATGACATTATTGGAAAATTGGGTTTTTACAGATATTATTGGTTAAAAGGAGGTCATATTAGAGTAGAGTGGGCTCTAAATCCTGTATAACTGGTATCCTTATAAGAAAAAAAAAAAGACACAGTGAACAAGGTCAGGTAATGATGCAGGCAAGGATAATGCACCTGCAGTGAAAGAATGCCAAGGATCGCTGTCAAGCACCAGTGGGTAGGAAGAAGCAATAGAGGATCCTTCCCTAGTACTTGCAGAAGGAGCATGGCCCTGCCATACCTTGATTTTGGACTCTTAGTCTCTAGAACTGGAAGAAAAGAAATTCCTATTGTTTTAAACTACTCCATTTTTGGGAATTTGTTATGGCAGCCTACGAATGCATTTACACTGGTACATTTATGCTCTTAATATACACTTCACCATCATGCATTGGTAAATGCGGAGTCATGTTTTGAGTTTTCCAAGACAGTTTCAAGAGTACATAATCCCCCTACCTTCAACACTGTTTGAGATGCAGAGTATTTTAAACCTGTGTGTTAATACGTGAAGTTGTCTTACTTCTTATACAAGTGTTCACATAATACAAGACAGAAAGACAAATTATTTTATTTTTCCCAAACGTGTATATGCTTGATCTCACTGTTTAATTATTGACTATTTTAAAATATTCTATAAAAGATTTCTTTATGGTACACTAAATTAATTAGACATATAACACATAATTCTGAGGTCATTTCCTAGGAAAAAAATTTTAAATCTTTGTTTAATTAGTTTCCTCTTTTTTCCTTTTTTTAAAATACTCAGTTATGGAGTAAATTGTATAAGCATCAACCGTTATTACATATTAAAGTCCTTTCAGATTAATATATTTTTGCAAATAGTGATTTGTAGTTCAAAATAATTGAGGGAGTGACCCACATGAGACCATGCAGGGATTCAAGATTTCAAAATGTGACTTCCTATTTCCTGTGAGATAATATTGGAAAAATGTGCTTTCTTATATTTAAGCAAACAGGAAAGTTGCTTGATGGAACCGGTCAATTCCCAATTTATTCCCAATCAATTTATCCTAGTCCCAAAGATGAAGTATGATTTAAGGTTGATAAAACATGTTGTGTATTTGTCTGAAAGAGAGAATCTTTTAAAAATTCATTACCTGAAGTGCAAAACACTTTCTTCTGATAGATGTCTAAAAGTTGCATACTTAATAACTTCTGGAGGTATTAACGAGTTATTCAGTTGATTTTCTTTACCAAGCTCTTATGGGTCGAATCTTTATGTCCATATTTTGATTACACTATTACATATTATAAAATTTAGTAATTGTATTATTTATTACTTATTATAGTGTTTATTATAGAATTTATTGTAGATACTTAGGGGAATGTTGTATATCAAGCAAAAGCGTCTTACAATAGTAAGTTTGAGAGAGAGAAATATACCTGGAAAAGAGAAACTAAGTCCTTCAAGTAATATTCCTTATTTTAATTAATAAATTATTATTAATTTTAATACCAAAGTGATACTTTATTAAAACTCTATAATCCCATCCTGTTGTATAGAAAAGATATGGTGACTTTTAAAATTTGTTTTATAAGTGGCACACTTCTCTCTTTCCTCATTTAAAGTAAACTCACCAGCTATTGTCACCTTCTCTAACTTCCAAAAATATTCTTGTTTCCATAACTTTTGCCTTTTCCAACTAGTTCTCAATTATCCACCCAATAAATATTGGATGTTCAAAGTGATGGCGACATAACCACTTTTCTCTAACTTCTTGAAAGTTGCTTCTTTCCAAAAATTTACTCATCAAGATAAAAACCTTCTGCACAGTGAAGGAAACAATCAGCTAAACTAAAAGGCAGCTGACAGAATGGGAGAAGATATTTGCAAATGACATATCGGATAAAGGTATCCAAAATCTATAAAGAACTTACCAAACTCAACACCCAAAAAACAAATAATCCAGTGAAGAAATGGTCTCAAGACATGAATGACAGAATGGGAGAAGATATTTGCAAATGACATATCGGATAAAGGTATCCAAAATCTATAAAGAACTTACCAAACTCAACACCCAAAAAACAAATAATCCAGTGAAGAAATGGTCTCAAGACATGAATAGACACTTCTCCAAAGAAGACATCCAGATGGCCAACTGACACATGAGAAAATGCTCAACATCACTCATCATCAGGGAGGTACAGATCAAAACCACGATGAGATACCACATCACACCTGTCAGAATGGTTAACATTAACAACTCAGGCAACAGCATAAGTTGGTGAGGATGCAGAGAAAGACGATCTCTTTTGCACTGCTGGTGGGAATGCAAGCTGGTGCAGCCACTCTGGAAAACAGTATGGAGGTTCCTCAAAAAATTAAAAATAGAACTACCCTATGACCCAGCAATTGTACTACTAGGTATTTATCCAAGGGATACATAAATGCTGTTTCAAAGGGTCACATGTACCCCAATGTTTATAGCAGCACTACTGTCGATAGCCAAAGTATGGATAGAGCCCAAATATCCATCAATGGATGAATGGATAAAGAAGATGTGGTCTGTATATACAATGGAGTATTACTTGGCAATCAAAAAGAATGAAATCTTGCCATTTGCAACTATGTGGATGGAACTAGAGGGTATTATGATAAGCAAAATTAGAGAAAGACAAATATCCTATGACTTCACTCATATGAGGAATTTAAGATACAAAACAGATGAACATAAGGGAAGAGAAGCAAAAATAATATGAAAAACAGGAGAACAAAACATAAGAGACAAAACAAGGAGTTGCTGGAGGGTTGTGAGAAGGGTGGGGGATGAGCTAAATGGATAAGGGGCATTAAGGAATCTACTCCTGAAATCACTGTTGCACTATATGCTAACTGACTTGGATGTAAATTAAATAATAAATGATTTTTAAAAAGTTGCTTCTTAGGGAAAAGCAAGCAAACAAACACAAACACTTCTATGTTTGCTTGTCCTTTAGATAACTGCACTTTTTTTTTTCTGCCTCACGTACAGATTTTTGAAAAGTAGTGCATCCATTTCCTTCTTTTCTATTGCATTCTGGATCCCCTGCTACTCTAATTAAGCATTCTCTATGCTGTTAACCCTATCTTTCTCCGAGTCTTTTTTTCAAATAGTATCTTGCACAATAGCTCTGCTTTACTTGAAACTATTCGTCATCCACTTGTAGAATTTTTCTCTCCTCTTGGCTCTCAGGATGATGTGCTTATTTGCCACTTGCTCTCTAATAATTGCTCTGACAAGCCTTCATTATGGTTTTTAATCCTTTTCTAAGTACGTGGCTACCACAAGGCTGAGCTATTATTTTTATATTGTTACCTTTTAAACTATCTTAGCGCATCCATAATCATTGTTTCATTGATCACTTGGCAGCCAAGCATTACTTTTATCCTTACTTCTTTTTTTTCAATATATGAAATTTATTGTCAAATTGGTTTCCATACAACACCCAGTGCTCATCCCAAAAGGTGATGAGCACCCTCCTCAATACCCATCACCCATCCTCCCCTCCCTCCCACCCCCCATCAACCCTCAGTTTGTTCTCAGTTTTTAAGAGTTTCTTATGCTTTGGCTCTCTCCCACTCTAACCTCTTTTTTTTTTCCTTCCCCTTCCCCATAGGTTTCTGTTAAGTTTCTCAGGATCCACATAAGAGACAGATACCATATGTTTTATCCTTACTTCTGATGCAAGTTCTAATACATCTAATAAAGGAATCTTTTCAGTAATCAGCCATTAGTTCAAGTTCCATGTATTTAATGCAAAACTCCCCACCTTCCTGTCTAGATAAAATCTTTTTTTGATGTTTCTGATTCTGTCAGCTGCGATAGTCTCTTGGTCCCCAAAGGATGGACACCATGGCCATCAATAACAACTCCTTTGGTACTAAAATGTAATCAAGTGAAAATTCCTGCCTGTCTAACTTGCTGCCCCAAACAATGTACAAACATTCCCTCTAAAGGAAATTCCAGACTCCCTTCAAATTTATGCTACTTTATCTTCCTACAAGGAGGTCTTTGCATAATGTAATACATAAAGTCTTGTTTCTTTACATTCATGAATTACACAAGAATATATGTTTTTATATATCTTCATATTATTACCTAACTGCTTCACATGTATAAATCTTTTCCTATTAAAAATATAACACAATTTCTCAGGACAGAAATCTTTCTATACTTTTTAAATATTACCTTTATGACTGAGCACTTCTTTGGAGCCATTTAGTATTTTATTATGTCTCACACACTTGAATTTACTGTTAACAATTTTCTGGCAAAGCTAGATAGGTATTTAGTAATTAAAACTGAAATGTTTTAGTATAGAATGAACAATTATTTATATATATTTATTTAAAATAGAAGAGTGAATTCCACTGAAAAAAAGGTGAAGCACAGAATATATCTGTAACAATTTTTTTTTTTAACCTAACTGGTTGTCATTTATTGCAAACAAGAGTTAATAACCAAATGCTGGCAAATCTAAGAATGTGTGTGTCCTTTAGTGGCTACTGAAGCAAGTATTGAATACTATTTTTAAATGTATAGAAATATATTTTTATTTCAAGATACATTTATTTTTAAGACAAAGAGACTGTGAGTGGGGGGCGGACAGAAAAAGATGGGGATAGAGGATTGGAAGTGGGCTTCTCTCTGTCACCAGAGAGCCTCTTGAACCATGACATCATGACCTGAGCCAAAGTTGGATGTGCAACCGAGTCAGCCAGGAGCCCCTTTTTCTTTTCTTTTTTTAAAGTGTTTATTTAAATTCCAGTTAGCTAACATATAATGTAATATTAGTTTCAGGTACACAGTATAGAGATTCAACACTTTGACATTTTTAATCTGTAGGGTTTTTTTTTTTTTACTATAGAAGCATATTATTATAATTCACTTGATAATTTTCATTTGCACTAAACATAATAATAGAATATATGTGCTATATATGTGCTTTATATGTACATTATCTCTCAGATGAACCAGTAATACTTGTGCTTATAAATTTAGAAAAATGGTTTTTATTTTAATTTAGTTAACGATTTCAGCTCAATATTGACATTTTGATTAAAAGTATAATTTGCTTTAATGACACATAGTATTATTTTGCAGATTATATAATTTCCAAAATGTTTGATGTTAAGTAAACTACAATTGTGAACATTTATAATAAACATATGCTCTTAAAAATGCAAGAAGCATCACTTCAGTCTAATCTGAATTTTGTAAATTGTTCATATTTAACATACCTGAAACAGGAAAATTATTCTTAATAAGAAATGCTTTTGAAATATTGTAACAAATGCTATGCAAATCTTTTCCATGCTCAATCTCATTTAATGCTAACTACAATTCTTCTATTTATAGAAAAGAAACTGAGGCTCAAAGAAGTTGTTACTTTTCCAAGGTCATTTGATACTAAATAGTGGAGCAGAAATTCAGTCCTTGGTTTATTTTATTCTACAGCCCGTGTAGAGCATGTACAGGCACACTTATTCAAGTTTTCCATGAAGACTTCTTATCAACATAGTGTTCATGTTTAAAAATAAATAAATGTATATATTCATATTCTTGACATCACCTTTAGAAATGCTGAACTGATGGCAAATTTTTTCGTGTAAATGTTTCACAGTCACCTTTTGGGCCTAAGCCATTTCTGACCTATTTTAATTTTTTTTAACGTTTATTTATTTTTGAGAGAGAGAGACAGACAGACCATGAGTTGGGGGAGGGGCAGAGAAAGAGGGAGATACAGAATCTGAAGTAGGCTCCAGACTCTGAGCTGTCAGTGCAGAGTCTGACGTGGGGCTCGAACCCACGAACCATGAGAGCAAGCTCATGACTTGAGCTGAAGTCTGACACTTAACTGACTTAGATGCTCCTTATCTGACCTATTAAAATTGAAATATATGGCCTATTTTAGAACCAAATATCCCCATCATTGTGTCAGGTGTATTAAAAACAAACCGGGGCGCCTGGGTGGCTCAGTCGGTTAAGCGTCCGACTTCAACTCAGGTCATGATCTCGCGGTCTGTGAGTTCGAGCCCCGCGTTGGGCTCTGGGCTGATGGCTTGGAGCCTGGAGCCTGCTTCGGATTCTGTGTCTCCCTCTCTCTCTGACCCTCCCCTGTTCATGCTGTCTCTCTCTGTCTCAAAAATAAATAAACGTTAAAAAAAAACAAAAAAACAAAACTATTGCCACAGCTGCAATTTGCCAATTATAGTAATTTTCTTTGAATGGGAACAAAATAAGTCAAGATAAAAAGAGGTATACTCTGATGTATATCACATAAATAAAATGATGTTTTTCTCCATCTAACGCACACTTTGTAGCTCTGGAGTCTTGAAACTCTTCATCTTTTAACCACAGTTTTTCCCATAAACCTTTCAGTTTTATCATTTGTATAATAAAAAGAACATATATTCACTAGATATCATGGACCAAACTCTTCCTAATATACACGTTAATTGTGTGTATAAGAAAATGCTTGCTTATCTATGACTTATTTTGGCATGAATTAAAATGTTCTTTTAAAGTATAAGAATGTTGATGCTCTAATAGATGGTAGAAGTTTGAGGTAATATTATAACTTATAGCCAATGGAAAATATTTGCTATTAACCTTCCTGAAGTGTAATCATAAGAGTGCCTCACTAACATATATTTGCAAGGAGACTTTTGCGGACAGTTCATTTTAGTTAGCCTTGGTTATACAAAATAAAAGAACAGTTTTTTAAAAATTTAAGGGCAGAATAAAATATTAACATCTGACATGTACATTTTTTTAACTTTATTTTTTATTGTTTAAAATTTACATCCAAATTAGTTAGTATATAGTGAAGCAATGAATTCAGTAGATTCCTTAGTGCCCCTTACCCATTTAGCCCATCCCCCCCCCCCCACAACCCCTCCAGCAACCCTCAGTTTGTTCTCCATATTTATGAGTCTGTTTTGTTCTGACATGTACATTTTGATATGAATTAGGGCAGGCCACTCTTCTCAATCTTCAGATTAGTTCTTTCAAGATTTAACATATATTAACTAAGACCACTTAGAAATTCTGCATCAAATTATTAATAGCAGAATTAGCTTTGTAATTGAATTAAATATAAAATAAATTTTGCTTTAAAATTTTTCTTCAACTGAAAAACATGCATATTAAAAATGAGCATTTTAAAAGTAAAATGTGTATGGAGTAATAGCAGTGGGGTAGAAGACAATTTGGGGTGTTTGTATCAATGATAATTGATATGTTACAAGTGCTTCAATAAATTACACTTTTCTTATTCCCAGATACAATTCCTGTATACACACATCTTATGGCTCATGTTGTACACATGTGCCCTTGTATGTGAATGAGCTTGACTATGGTGACCATACTAAGTGACATCACAGTTTTGGGGGGACCATAGCTATGTTAAAGTCCTCAGCAAAAGCAAGCACCAGACAGGGAGTTAATGTTGCTTTGACTGCCAGTTGTGGCCCAGCTGGACACAGATCTGTTGGGATTTGGAGGAAAAAGTCATGATGGATAATGAACAATTCAGTTGGTAGATTTTTTTTGTTTTCCATCTGTACAGTAGAGACTGGAGGACTATATTGGGTCTGTTATCTTAAATAAATTCTTAGAATAGTTTTCTCATCAAAATATAACCATGCTCACTTATTAAAATACAGTAAGGAATTTGGGAAAATTTCCTTAAAAGTAAGGAATTTGGGAAAATAAAGAACTGTGTTAACTTTTTTGAGGGACATTCATCTAGATTTTGTGAATTCCTATATTTGTGAATATCATTTATATTCATAGTTTCTCCCTGAAGCTAAGCATTATTTGTAACCAATATTAAGAGAGACTGTTTAGATCCTTAAGGAGAGTCTGAGATAGATGCTAATGAAACAGTAGCAAACATCAATGTTGCTTTGAAATATAATATCAGATTTGTTGGCTGAGATTTAAATTTTGTAACAGTCCATTAACAAATTACCAATATAATTTAGAACTTTATGAGTCATTCATACATTGTTAATAGCCTTTGTATCCTTTTTTTTTTTTTTTAAGAGGATTGAACTACATGAGCTCTAAAGTCTCTTCCAGCTCTAAGATTTGTTTTTAATTTTACATTTCAATGAATTTCCACCATGGCTTAAACTCTGATGATGCCAAGGGTATTTTGATATTAAAGATTCCAATACTAGTATCTAAAGTCATGTGCTACAGAGAGAAGAAAATAAGGAAGAGGGTGAGGGAGAGAGAGGATGTTCCTTTATTACCAATGGATATTTAACTGTGTTTTCTTGTTCAACATACTCAGTAATCAAGTAAGGAAAGAAAACTTTGGTTATGTTTTGGATATTTGAATATGCTATTTTTGCATTGTTAGTTAGCATATTTCCCAAAATCATATCAATTGGGAGAAAAAGTAACAGTTTGAACTCTAGTTTGCGTGAAAATCTCAAAACACTGAAACTCTGTAAGACTCTGCTTTAACCCTGTAGCAACTTATGCTTAAGACAATAGAAAGTGTCATGTGATACTCTGAACTTTTTCTTGTCATACCTTAATATGAGAATACCTTCTACTGTTCTGACCCTCACTAAAGATTAAATCTTGCCATTGCCAAAAAGGAAGAAAAAAATTCCCTCACCCAGTCTCTGTTTTCACACATGGGAGAAAAATAGGTTTCAAATTTACTATAACTCAAGCCATTAAGGACTTTATTTGTCCAAGACAACACCTTAGTTTATACTCCAGATACTGCTGAGTCTCATTCTTGGGTATAATGCACTCCATATGCGTTACCACATAGCACAGGCAGACAGTTGGATCTTTCACATTTGAATTGGTTCAGAATAGTTGCAAATTGCAGATAGGACAGTATTAAAGTTTTAGAGGAACAGGTATTACTTAGAGAAGAACAGTAGTTTCTAAGGCAAAGATATAGCAAAGATAGTCAATCCATTTGACACAAGCTAATCAATAATTATATGATGATTATATCATAATTCATAATCAAATTATTTAACATATATAAAGTTTATTCAAGCCAAAAAGGCTTTTTCTCCTTTGTAGGATACCTTTTAATTGTATAGAAATAAAAATGTCTTTTTATTGATTATAAAATTGATACTCAGTTTATAAGACAGCCTTAAGACCAGCCAGAGATAACATGAAACAGTTATCATTCTGAGTATATTTTTTGATATCAAATATGTACATATCTATAATATACATCATAAATATATAAAACATGCATAACAAAAGATGTATGATGTGTTTGTATTTGGATCATCTTTTACATATATTTGTAACCTGTTTTTTTCTTGGCATTATATCATAACTCATTTTCTATATTGTTATTATTTTAGAACATAATTTTTAATACTTATGTTGTATTTATCATAATGATTTGTCATAAAGCATTTAATCAATGTTTATTATTTGATATGTATTTTCAGTACAATAAATATTACTTCAGAGACTTCATTATACACAGAGATTTTGATATATCTGGTTATATATATATTAATTTTGAATTAACTTTGAATGTACTAACTCATCTAAAATTGGGGAGCCAACACTTAACCTTTTATTTATTGCTAGTTTTGTCTTAGTGATCTGTTTTAATTATAGTCTTACCAGTAGTGTATGAGATCTATTATTTTCCTAAATTCTTGTCACTGTAACCAATTTGTTTTTTAAACTTTGTCATTTTGGCAGTTGGACAATGCTATCTTCTTTAGCTTGTATTTTCATTCCAAATAAACATACAGTATTTTATTTTTCTTGATCATCTCATCTGGATTTCTTCCTTGATAATTGAGGAATATGTGTCCTTTTTGTCCTTTTCCTATCTGGTAATCTGTTTTTCTAGCACTGAATTCTATAGGGATTAGATCCTTTTTATTTTATTTATTTTTAAAGTTTGTTTATTCTTTTGTTTCAAGTTTTTATTTAAGTGATAGTTAGTTAACACATAGTGTAATGTTGGTTTCAGGAATAGAATTTAGTGATTCATCACTCACATCTAACACCCAGTGCTCATCACAACAAGATCCTTTTTCAATTCTTTTAAATAGCATTGTGCCTTTCAGACCTTATGGAGGTGTTTCTCGGCTAATTTTTTCTAATTTGGATTCATGATAAATGCAGGATTATTATATTAAAATATTATCTACTAAAATATTTCTACACTCATAGTTTTTGGCAATATAACTTTATACATTTTTTTTAAAAAATTAGAAAATCTGAAAGAATTGATAGCTAGACACTTGAAGGCCAAAATAAAAGAAAATAATGTGGCTCAAATATATGCCCCTGAAGTGTGCCTATCAAGTAAATTAACGGGCCAAGAAAACACAGGTTTGGCATTTCAGGGGCCATTTTATTGGACTGATTGTATCTTTTAATGATTAGTGGATTTCAGGTTGTGTCTCTAGAACCTTTTGTTTCTTTGTAGGTGCCACACACAAACTTGTGATAGGTGAGGAGAAGGGAGCACACTCAGCAGACATTGTACCAGGTCCCCTTTACCTGTATTTGTCATAACTGTGGTACTTCTCACTGTTCGTTTTACATAGTTGCATTTCTGTAATGAATTTCCTTTGTTTGTTTGCTTGCTAATTTGTTTAACATTTATTTATTTTTGAGAGACAGAGACAGAGCATGAGCCGGGGAGGGGCAGAGAGAGAGGGAGCCAGAATCTGAAGCAGGCTCCAGGCTCTGAGCTGTCAGCACAGGGCCTGATGTGGGGCTTAAACTCATGAACTGTAAGATCATGACCTGAGCTGAAGTCAGGCACTTAACCGCTTAACCAACTGAGCCACCCAGGCGCCCCTCCTTTTTTTTTTTTTAATAGATAATTCATCAGATAATTAAGATTTATTGCTGTAGAAAATTTTCATATTTTATGTGAAATTATCGTTTTATATCAGATTTCACTATAAATCACAAAACCTTTCTGGAACTAGGAAGAGATTTAGTACTAAAATAATATAGATTTTAAGGAGCATAATAAGAGATAGCATCCATATTTATCTAACATAGCTGTCTCAGATTATTGAGGTATCGATGATATAGCTGTGTCTGGACATTACCTACATAACAATTAGTGTTAAGCATAATTTACATATACCAACTATTTGAATCAAGTATAAATTATGTACATAGATATTAAATGTTAAGTTTTAGGATGTTAATTGTTTCAGGGATATTTTGTTTCATTGCTATTATGTCTTATTGTTTGGAGTTGAGGGAATTACGTATTCTCATCACATATGGACACAAATGTTCTAATTCCAATGAAAATTAGGGATGAATCTATGTTGTAGAGCAAAAATCAAAGCAAAAAGTACAGAAAACAAAACTGAATCTGGGCTGATGATCTTAAATTTTCTTTGCAGTTATATTGTAGATACACTTTAGTGATAGCTGCTCCGTGGGTACCAAAGCCTAATGATAAAGTGAAACTTGCAGATCCGAGCGCTCTATTGAATATAATTATTGAGTGTTTACTCTGTGCCTGACACTTGCTAGAAAACACCCACATAAGATGCCAAGAAGTCTCCAGGAATATATTGCTCAGTGGTGTGAATTAAGTCTATTAGGAGCAAATTTGAAGTTTGCTAAAGCCTGATGTGGCAGAAACATTTACTGCTCACCAAATAGTCATGTGCTTTAGAATATTTTCCAGACCCCTTAGAGGTATATCAGGTTTTATTCTGGCCTGCAAGTTATTGACATGTATCATCTCTGCATCAAAGTATGTAAAACCAGGTATGTAACCCTCCACCTCTGTTTTTCCCTGCTGTGATATTTTGGAGAAACATGTTGAGATGACGAATTCATGAGATCAGTTGCTGTGTGGAGAGCCAGCCATCTTGTATCAGAATTTGTAGGAATAAGAACTAAACTTTTGTGAAGGCTTAGGATATAGAGGTCAACCCATTGTGACAGTATTGTCTAGTCCATCATGGATAATACACGACTCTTCTTTCTTTGCAAAGACTGTTGCTAAATGAACTTTTCCAAGTATATCAACAATTAGTTAATAATGATGCTCCTGATGTACAAAGGAGTAACTGAATGTCTTCAAATAGGATGTTTTGCCGCTCCAGGAATTTCCTGTGTTTCCTTGAGATTTTGTGCTGGAGGTTTCCTTGTGTGATACCACATTGTGAAGCTCCTATTCATGAGGTCAAGAGGATCAACTTACAGAGATATTTCGGGTCCTACATCATTTTGACAGATATATATGTCATTTGGTACCTTTTTGCAAGGTGGTGGGGCATGAGAGAGAGAAAAAGTTAAATGGCATCTTCTATTCTTTTGGACCAGTGCTATCAAAGAGAAGTACAATGCAAGCCACCTTTGTGATTTTAAATATTTGAGTAGCTACTTTAAAAAGTAGAAAGGAAGAAAATTAACCTCAATAACATACTTTATTCACTACAGTGTATCCAACAATTACCATTTTAAATTGCAATCCATATAAAAGCCTATTAATTTCACATGAAGTCTTTGAAATCATGTGAATTTCTCATGAAGTCTTTTAAAGCACATGTTAATTTGGGTAAGTTACATTTCAAATGCTCAACAGTCACATGTTGCTGTTTCTAACAGTGCAGCTCTAGATACACCTTAAATTTATTACACATTACGTTCAGCATCTTGTTAGGTTCACTCAAAACCTTGTCATATTTAATTCATCATAGTATTCTTTTTCATTAGCAAATGAATGCACTCAGAATTAGAAAGTGATAGAGTTAGGGTCAAACCAGTGCTCCCTCTTGCCTCCGGAAATGGAGCAATGCCCTAGGCAAGTAGAGTACCATTGGGAATCCTCTGTAATGGAAACAAGAGGGATAAGAGCCCCAATTAAAAGTAATGGCATTGGCGATTAACTAAGGGGCGCCTGGGTGGCTTAGTTGGTTAAGCTTCGGACTTCTGGTTTTCGCTTAGGTCATGATCTCAAGGTTCATGAGTTTAAGCCTTGTATCAGGCTCTTCACTAGCAATGTGAAGTCTGCTTGGGATCCTCTCTCCCATCTCTCTCTGCCCCTCCCCCACTTGCTTGCTCGTGCTCACTCTATCTCTCTCTCTCAAAAATAAACATTAAAAAAAATAAAGTAATGGCATTGGTAGTTAACTTATTTTAGTTAATATTAAAGTAGAATCGTTACTATTCTTCTTGAGGATAGATTGCATAATTGGGAGGCGTATGAAGGGAAGGGCTTGTGGGTGGGATCTTACTTCTGATTTGAGCAACTGAGTTTGCAGTGATGCTGTTTACAAAGAGACTGACATGGGCCTTGTTAATCTGAAGTCGGATTTAGTAATTTTTGAACACTGGAATTGCCAGTACAGTGCAAGGAACCTTACCCACTTTTTTGTTTTAATCATATCTGTGTTACATTTGGTCACAAATACCAGATGGTAATGGCATCTGCTATTAAAAAAAAAAAAATGAGTCTACAGGAAGAAATACACATGGATTGGCAAGTCTTTAATATTATTACAGAAAGAAGAACACCAACAGCTAATTCAGATTTATAGAGTGTAACATTTACTAGCTTCTGTGTGCTTCTTCTTGTCTTTTTTAAAGGTACTTTCAACTTTGTCACCACACATACAAGAGTGGAGATTTTTACAGCACTTTCTAATTATGTGTTTATTTTTGAACCTGAAAAAACAATTCTAAGTGTTGCCACCTGGGCATCTGCCTTGGCAAAGTCTGTCAGATGAGGATATGCCATATACTTTGGAAAATCTGATCTTAAAAATCCAAAGGGCTTCCGATTTTTACCCTGATCAAATCATATTTTTAACTGAACAAAATAGGATATAAGATTTGACTAAGAACAAAACTTGGAATAATCCAGGCCTTTCAATAGCTATTGACAGGTAATACTGGTACACAAATGAGAGGTGTCATGAAACAAAATGTAAGAATTATCCTGGAAAGTCATAATTGTGCCATTTTTATCTCTCTGTATTTAACATATCAGGGAAATATTAAAGTTGTTTGTGGTAAGTAGAGGTTTTACTGTATTTGATTATGGGTGAAATTTATTTAAATTGTCTTTGATTATGTCTCCATAGGAACATTAACTTCACTGTCGCCAGCACACATAATCATCCTTAATAAGTTATTTGCAGAAATGCTGTTGCCTTTGTGCAACATATCACTACAGTTGCTCTAGATTAGAGGAAGAAACTCTCACGTTTCCCATTACCATGTAGTCTACTTTCAAGATCAGTAGTAAGTTTTACTGTATTTTATCATAAAGTATTCTAACATTGTTTTGACCATTTTAGTCACATCCCTCTTTCCCTGTTCATTATTTATGCCTCAAGAATTAGTCATTAGAAACATGGAGTTGGAACAAGGTGGTTCCTGCCACTCAGGTCATTAGGCAAGGGTCATGCAAAATGAATAAGCCAAATAGGGGGAAAGACTTTTCTGTGTTATTCTGTGTTGAAGAAGTTTCATCTCATATTTATGTGTTCTCACCTAATGTAGAGAAAACTTCACTTTGATCGCAGGTCTCCGTACTTGGTGGAAATGAGTGTTAGCTGATGGTATGAGTAATTGCCTTATGCTGGGCCCTGGGCTCAGAACTGATACTCCTTCAGGGTTCTGGTTAGTGTTTGATTCTGTTGGAATCCCTGTACTTTGAAGTGCTCTAAGATGCAGTTGGCCCAGTAGGTTTCTTGTTTTTCTTTTTTCTCAGCCACTGAAAGCTTTTGAAAACCAGTTTATTCCCTTCCCATATACTGTTACCCCAACTTAGCAGAAATCATTCTCTAAAAATAAATAAAATTTAGAAAAACAATTGACTACAATGAGTTTCAGGTTACAGATTTGTAAGTCAAGAAAGCACCGATTACTCAGAATTTCAGATACTCAGTAGCTTGCACATGTCTGGGCATTGACCCCATCTGTACCTAACTTTCACATTATATGTAAGTGATTACTTGAAACTGTTTCTCAGCACAGTATTTTGTTAGTATCTCTTTTATCAAAAATATATATGCCATGCATATGTTTAAACATAAACCTTTCTGATTACTTTTTTAAAATTCCAATTAAACTAAAACATGCACCTGGGACCTTTTTACCATTATTGTAAATGTATGTGGCTTATGAATTACATATTTGTATTATCAAATATATAATTATTTTTCATATATTTAAGATTACCTTATTTTTCTGTCTTTTCACCTGCTAAACACCTTCTTCTGGTTTTCCCTTGGCCTATTTTGTGCTCCTGTCATCTTTCTCTTTCCTTACATCAAGTGAGACAGAAGCAAATAGTTGTCATTTAATCATTTGCATTCTTGTTTTGATCCATTTTCATATGGCTATTACCTTGTGTAAAAATATTCTGTGTTCTTAAAATCTTTTACACATCTGAGCTTATCAAGGTACTAATATTAACTCTTAAAAATATTTTATAATACCTCATGTGTTTTGCTTTAACTAAACTATTTTGTATAGTACACAGATACACATTTTTTTATTCCTACACACAAAAGTGTTGATATCAAAGGCAGCTGGTGTTTCTTTGCTGAGTTGGAATCATATAAAACTAGAGTGTGCAATTAAATATTTTGGGAGAGCCATACCAACACAGCTAAAACACAGAGAGTTTTAGTGATTCAAACTCAAAATGAAAGAACCGCTTTAAGAATAAAACATGCTACAAATTGATGAAGCATGAAAAATAAAAACACAGAAGAATAACTTACCATTGTGCCAGAATTACATTAGTCATGTTAAACTCTTCAAGTTGGAAAATTTAAAACAGAAGACTAAGGTTTTACCTATAATTCCCGTGTTTAGTTTCGAATGATTTTTTTCTCCGAGATTTATGAACTTGTTCTAAATTCAGTCCACTTAAAAGTATAATGTTGCTTTTTATGACATGGGAGAAATAAATGGTTTATTTCCCTTAAATTGTGGATAGAAACTTAATGCTTATGAGTTTGATGGTATAGAATATATAATGCAATATATAGCATTACATTATGGAACTGTCTTGCATTAGTATGCCTATACTTCTTACAGCTAGGTATATAAGGGAGCCAACGTGAGATACATTTATCAACAAAAATAACATACAAGGTGAATGCAAATGAAAATGTAGGAACTGAATGTAATTATTTCCCATGTGCATTATAAGAAAACTGTTGAATAATTCTGGATTTAAAACAGGTGGACAAAAGGAAGTTCATTTAGACGTTTTTGAAATTTGAGAGGTGGTCAGTGTCTCTTCATTTTGACACTCCTTACATACACACCAAAGGATGATTAAAATTTCATAAAATGTATGTGGAAGGGAATTGGAATAATGAAAGATTGCAAATATTTTTAATTTTTAATTAAATCTTAAAAATTTAAAATTATCACTCAAATTCTGTATTTCATGCTAGTGTTCTGAACATTATTTACTAGATGATACTTGAAATGAAGAAAACCACCAATTTATGAAAGAAAGAAAACTAAATGTAGGAAGAAGACAGGAAAACAAAGTATATTGGGTATTATTTCACACTTTTTTGAAATAAGGGTTAAGTATTCATTTAGTAATATAGAAACATAACAAATTTTATCGTGAAAGCACCAACCAGTGTTATGTAAAAATAGCAACTTATTTTAAAAATCAGTAAAAGTATATAGAATCACCTAATAATATGCATTAGCCATAGCAAAATTGTTCCTGAAATACTACATTGCATAATTCCTGGAGAAGGGCAGTTCCTTAGTTCTTAAACATGGAGTGCATCGTAAATCACATAAATTACCATTGAGCATTTAGCATATTTTAATATATTTAAAAATTTTTTTACTTCAGAAGAATGAACTGAAGGACAGAACTGTTAATTTCTTGGAGAAATATAGTAGAAAAAATATTTTTATGTACAACACAAGTTTCATAGACAAATTCCATTGTGATTTAATTTTCCATACATAAATTCGTATATCATGGCTATATGCTACCAAAGTAAATTTGTCTGGCAGATAAAATGCAAGACAAAGTTTATAATATCTTTAGCTAAAGATTATGCTTAATTTTAAATATTTTTCCCATCATACCTCATGACACAAATGTGCAGAAGAATGGCAACTCTTAAAAGAAGCATCATGATTCTTAAAATTTAAACAAACTTTTCAGGTTGCTTAATTTAAGTTCTAGTCTCTTTGAAATAAAATATCTTAATTAAAAAAATCTGCCTTTACTATTGAATATTGTTTTGTTAAGCAAAAGGAATAATACATGTACATATTTGTCAAATTTAAAGAGCCTAGCACATGCTTAAATAGTTTTGATTACTTTTTCTGGAAGACTAGCAGCTTACATTATTCATATATTCAAGCTCTTGTTATAATGCACTGCTTGATATTAAAACTTTGCATGAAATACTGGCATTAATAGAATATTTTTCAGGAAAATTCAAATATATTATAAATACAGGATAAACACCAGACTATTTATAGTTTAAAATGAAAGCTACAAAAATTCTATAATACATTTTGTAATTTTTACCATTCTTCATAATATAATTAGCCATTAAATGTAAAAAGGCATCTTTCAATATTGGGATATAGATGTGGACACTGAAGTAGTTGTTATAGGGAATGTTAGGAATCTTTCCTGTTGTTAGGACATTTAAATTTTTTTCTGTGACTTAGAAAATAAAAATCAATATTTTTTCTTATTCCAAATGTTCTAGGAAGTGAAAATTTTGAAAAAAAAAAACTTTATGGAATAATTAATATATATTTGGAAATTCCAAAAAAAAAATTAATATTTAATACTGGACTGCATCAAGACCTTCTTTCTTTCTTCTTTGAACCACACTTTTTCAAGTAACATGTTTCTTATATTTTCTGTTAGAAATCTAGACTTCATCATTTTTACTGATACTGTGTTTTGGGTCTCCAATTAAAAAGACCTTTCCTGCTAACTTTGTTTTAATTGTGTGCTTTTCAAAGAGACTCCTTTTTCTAATCTTTTCTAACTTTTCTTTCCCAGTCTTCTAGCCCCATAGTTCCAGAGGCTGACTGACTGAGGCAGGTTGTAGAGAAATTTCTGGACATGTTGTTAACATCTGACACAGTAAGTGAGAAAAAACCAGCACAATCACTGGACAGGTTCAAGGAGAATTGGCAGCTCCTGGAGATGAAAAGTTTGTGTTTGCTACTTACTAGTTACCTGAAGCACACTGGTTAAATTCAAACCCATTCATTTCTCAATTGCTTTGCTCCCTCTAAACCACTGTAATGGAAACCAAAAGGGGACCTTTATGGATGTTTTTTTGTTGATCTGTGTAGATCCAGTGTATCTTTATTTAGTCCGCCTTGTCTGACATTTTCCATAATGCTTTTAGTAGACACCATTATATTACGTAAATATTTCTGGTTACTGTTTATGGAGATGGTTGCCTAAATTTCTCCTTGGATAAAGCCTTTAATGCATTCACCCATAATCCCTATAGAGGAGCTACTCAAGTTTGGGAACTTTAGTGTTGCTCTTTGTACTTCAACTTTTAATATCAGAGCACATATTGAAACCATAAACACAATGAAAATTCAAAAAATATTCAGACCATATTAGAAGAATATACCCCCTCCTTTTTTTTATCCTTAAAGAGCCAAGGGCGTGGGGAGTGGCAGGAAGAAACATTCTTAAGATCTAAGCCCTGGACGCCATCCTGGGAGTGCTTAAACCCCTTAGAAACGTGCAACCTGAAGAACACCCCCTTTCGAAGTCTAAAACAATATTAGATTCCCAAAATGTATCGGCAAAGAAAGTCTTACCGTCAAACGCTTGCAGCAGGTTCCAGCTCAAACCCAGACTGAAAAGCTGAGCAGCTGGTGAACAAAAGTTTTAGCTTTTTTTTTTTTTTTAACGAAGTCTGCAAAACTAATTTCCCTCAAAATAGGGCTCAATTTCCGTTAAAGAAAGCAGCGCTTACAAATCTCAGAATTCCTGATCACCCCCACCACATCCCACCTCTAAGCAATGGAAAACAATTCGAACTTTCACACGGATGTAAAGGTTTATTGAGAGGCCACTATTCTGCAGTAGGGCTTAAAAGACAAGAGAGGTAGGCTGAAACCTGAGGGACCGGTGGAGGGAAAGGTTCTGCCTTGGGGACACTTCTCAAAGATTCATCAATACTTTTTCGTAATCCAAACCAGATGGCTGGCTTGGTTTGCTGTCCTCATTAATCCCATTAACAACTTCAAAGACCTAGTAGCCATCCTCAGGACACCTGAGACAATGAAAATAACGGGGTTACACTGCTGGTGGCATCTTGGGGGTCCTGGGCAGTATAGGTGAGCGCGGATCTTCTGATGCCACACGTCCCAGGCAGGACTTGACTGTTCCCGTAGCTCATTAAGTGCGGCTTGCTTGCTTGCTTTGTGTAAACGACTCTGCCCCCAGCAGACAGTGTCACCCCTCAAGCAAGTGGCAGTATTAAAGCCCAGCCGTCGCTCATACCAATTAACTGGCGGCAAGTTTTCTAACTCATTTTGTATGATGCAAGATTGTAACCTGGGAGACCTGAAGCAGCACCCAGGTTTAGTGAGCTTTGGTGGATATCAAAGCATAAAATTTCCCAGTAAGTGGAACCATGGCGGTTTGCGGGGGTAGAAGCTGTACCATTAGCTGATTTAGTTTTGAGCGGAAGAGGGTGAATTTCTGGAGGTAGGTGAGGAGACCTGGGCTGGCTCCTGAGGGGAAAGACTGAAAATGTGCGTGCACTATACACATCACATGTTACCACGACGGTATCACTTCGGATTTTCCTGACTGAAGTTTTGGGTGGACAAATGGCTAGGAGATTGACTCGGACCAGGAAAGCAGGGGGAAGGACATTGTGCAAAGCAAGGAGGACATATTCGGAAAGCCCAGGAAGAAAGACCCCACCTGGCACCGCAGGTGAGGATGCCCGCGTCTCCAGATAACTGCAACTCTCGCCGCTCCTCGGTTTTCACCTACCCCACCAGGTTTCTATCTTTTCGCGCTGTGAATAGCGCTTTTCTGCCGAGAAGAATTTCCCAGAAACCTCGGGCGCCAGATACGAGCCCATTAACAACCCACCCAGGGACGACAGCTGCGAAAAGCTAGGCGCGCCGCTGCGCCCAGGGCACGCGTTGATGTAGAGTTTGAGACACTTCTGAGCGCGCGCCAGGCTAGCTCTGATCTTTTTCCTTAACCCTACTTCCCCTTTCGTGCTCCTCAAGAGCTAGCCGTACCCCTAGCTATCCTGCAGGTGCCAGTGCCCAAGTGGCACTGACAAGACATCTTTCTCAAGAGAAGGGAGAGGGCCGGACACTGAGTGCAGAGTTGGGGTGACGTGCGCCGCGGAGCACCTTGGCCGCCGGGCCCGGGAGGGGAGAACCGCTGTACGCCCGGGCTCGGGTTTAGGCGCCAGGCGCGCCGCTTGCAGCCTTGGCGGCTGGCAAGGGCGGGCGGGCGTGGACGCACTGCGTGCGTCCAGCGGGAGATAGGAAGTGGAACAGGGAGCGCGTGGCGCAGACTGAGCGGGAGTTTTGGAGGGAGTTTGCATGTGGTCAGCGCCGGGCTCCTAAGCCAGCCCCCAGCTCACATTACACTCTATTTATAACCTCTCAGAGCCGTTTCCCCCTGAAAGCAGTTCTCTGGGACCACCTTCTTTTGGCTTCAACCTCTCCTACTCTTGACATCTGAGTAGCTCGAAGGGAAGCTTCTCCAGGTCCGAGTGTTTATATGTAAAGGAGTCTGGCCGCTAGGGCTCAGGACCGGGATTATCCGAGCTCTGCAGAAACGGCTATTTATTTGGGAGGGGGAAAACACGATTTCTAGTGAAAAGTGACAGAGGGTGGTAGCGTTTGGAACCATCGTGAAGTCTTCTGCCTGGAACCTGAGACTTGCATGCTATGGAACACCCGCTCTTTGGCTGCCTGCGCAGCCCTCACGCCACGGCGCAAGGCTTGCACCCGTTTTCCCAGTCCTCTCTCGCCCTCCATGGAAGATCTGACCATATGTCCTACCCCGAGCTCTCCACTTCTTCCTCGTCTTGCATAATCGCGGGATACCCCAACGAGGAGGGCATGTTTGCCAGCCAGCATCACAGGGGGCACCACCATCACCACCATCATCACCACCACCACCACCAGCAGCAGCAGCACCAAGCTCTGCAAACCAACTGGCACCTCCCGCAGATGTCCTCCCCCCCGAGTGCGGCTCGTCACAGCCTCTGCCTCCAGCCGGATTCGGGAGGGCCCCCGGAGCTGGGGAGCAGCCCGCCGGTCCTGTGTTCCAATTCTTCCAGCTTGGGTTCCAGCACCCCGACCGGGGCTGCGTGCGCGCCAGGGGACTACGGCCGCCAGGCGCTGTCACCCGCGGAGGCGGAGAAGAGAAGTGGCGGCAAAAGGAAAAGCGATAGCTCAGGTAAGGGCGCGCCGGGCACTGTCGGCGAAAGGGGGCGGGGAGATGACTGGGAAGATTCTCACAGTACTGTGAGGAAGCAGGGAATATGGTATACGTCTTGCCCTCTCTGGCTCCCCGCCGCCAGATTCGGTGGGGCTGCTTTCGTCCTGTTACTTGGGGGCACGTGTTTCTCCAAGCGCAACCCTGCAGCCAACGGCGTTAAGCTCTCCAAGGTTCCAACTAGTTTACCAGAGGGTTAAGAAAAAAAGGACAAGTGACAGTATGTGAAATCGATTGCGAAGCGTGACCTTCCATCTGAGAGGTGGGGAGGGGAGTGCACCCTGGGATGCAGCGTCCGCTGGGCGTGCGTGCGGCTGCCGCTCCTTGACTTTTTCCCTTGCAAGTTTCCGACTCCGAGTGGCTCGATTTTTCCCATCGTTAACTGGATTTCCAAATTATTGCACAATATTTGGAACTTGCAGTGGAACTTGGCAGAACGTATGAGAAAAAAAAGTTTTAGTTTTTTTTTTTTTATTCTGATTTCAGAGTTCTTTAAATAGCACTCTATTCCAAATGGTAAAAATTTCCCTTTCTTGGGGAAGAAGACAATCTAGGAATTCAGATGATTTTAAGGAATGTGTCAGAGATTGGCAAATAAATACATGATCAAACTCTTGAGGAAAAAAAACGATTTTTTGATCGTAGTTGTGTTCGTGTGGTGCTAATCTAAACAGAATCTCTGAGTTGCCAATGTGGAAAGTAAGCTCTCCTCCAGCTGAGTATTAGGGGAGGCAAGTGTTTGGAAACACACAGCAACCGGGGTAATGTTGGTTCTCTACGTGCTTGAGGCTGGTGTGCGAGGGTGCGCGCGGGAGTCGCTGATCTACGTGGGGAGAACTTGAGTACCCACGCAAAAGGGAACTTTACTAAACGCAGATGCTTGAAAGCATAGACTGCCAAGTAAACTGTAGCAGTCCCGAGGAACTGAAGTTTTTCGGGCAACTCCTTAAGGCCCTTAACAATCTGTACGTTGTGAAATTGTTAAAAGATACTTTACAATTAAGGGAGTTGTGAATTTCCTTCTGTAGCTATCGCAACCTGCGTTCCAGCTTTCTGGAAAGTGTCATTGGGTCAGTATAATATTTACGTGGTGTTCTTCCTTCGCGGGATTGGTTTAACAAGTCCTAGAAGGTAACTGCAGATATTAATGTGAAGGATTGGAACGTGTTTGGTTTTGGTTTTTGTTTTTGTTTTTTATAACGCTTTAGGTAAGATCCCACGTAAATGGCAATTTGAGCCGCATACTTCATGTGCCTTTGCAGCTGAGCTATCACTGGTTCTTCAGCGTTAGCCTGAGATACATTCTTCTATCACAAACTTAAAATCCAGCTTCTACTTTTCAAGGTCAGGGGTGAACTTTTAATGCTCCATCACAAATTAGTTTATATGTTAGAAACTTACCAGCAGTATCATTCATTTCTAATGGTTTTTACTAACTGTAAGTGAAACTCTCTTAAGACAGAGTTTAGAGGTTAACCATGAAGGTTTCCATCTTCATTTTTTTTTTTTAAGTCAGTTTTAAAATAGTGTTCATGTCTTAGGCTCAGCATTTGATATCAATGTAACTTTTTTGGAAGCAGATCCCAGTTCAGGTTGGTCAGTCCATTTTTGCAATTCACAGAATCTCTTACTGTTCATTTAACTTCATGCAGTGAAAAACCTATGATGGGCTGTTCCTTATGTTTCCTGAACTGAATCAATGCACCTACGCTTCTTCGGGTAAACCGAATTTTCATATAGGCACATATTATTTTGGTCAGAGGGAAATAGAGAAAGTGGGATTCAAGAACAGGTTCCCTTGAATTATTGTGATAAGTTTCTTAAGAAAACTAATAGTGCTATCCTCTTTTGGTGGGAAATAACCATATAACAAACTAAGTTTATATTTATATGTTGAAACTAATTAGCGTGCTGGAAAAACAAGCACAAAAATCTGCATCAGCTACATAAAGTATTAATAGATGAGATCTTGAGTGGGAAATACAGTTAGTCATCACCCAGGGTAGAATCACTGGGGAGTTAGGATGAGCGTTTTCCATTCATGTTGGGACATTTTGAAAGAACTTTTTGACTAACTAAAAGGAAAGATGGTGATGGTTTTCAGTTAAATATATGCATACTCATTAAAAATAAAATTTGATTTGGCAATTTCATTATTTGTGTTAATATTTGTTAGATCTTTAGATAGATTTAGATTCAAGATATCTTTCTCCTGTGATATTTCAGTTGGTCTTCCACATTAATATTTACAGTTACTTCATATCATAGTATTATAAGGGCATCCTGATCCAGTGGAAACTAAAGCCATGTAGAAAAACACTATAATTTTGACATGTTATTAACATGTATATCTCATATTGCTTGTAGCAATTTTAATATTTCAATATTTTTAAAAATTAAATTAATTTCTGAACTCTTGGAATTTTAAAATTGTATCATGAATAGTAGAGACCACTTATATTTTGTTAGAAAGTTTATAATTACTATATGTTTATAATTGAAAGTAAATGTAGTACATAAATCCAAGGCAAAGTCAGAACCAAAATTCTGCATCCTTACTTGTAATATCCAGATTGTATGTATATGTATATGTGTGCATGACCCTGTGAAATTCGAATAGAATTTTAAGCAGCATAAAATATTGAAAAATAACCTAAATTTTTATTCATGGTAACGATGCAAAAACTATAATATGTAACATTTTCCAGTGTGCATTTACTTGCATCCCCCCCCCCAAACACACACATATGCAAACTCAAGAAGCTTAAGTGTCTAGAAACAACTATTTATGGACTTTGGGCTTTCATTATAGTTTATTGACAATTGAAAATAGCCAAGTTTAATGGACAAGCACATTGTTATTTTTTATATGTGTTAAACATTTTTGCAACTTTGAACCTCCTATGCTTTCCAGCATTATTAGCAAAGCCAACATCTGTGATGTCTTCAAAGGAACTCTTAAAAATCAAAACTTTACAACTGCACTTAAAACAATCTATACAAAGCAGGTGATTCTGAAAAAATGTCTATAAATAGTGTGAATTACTTGGCTTCAATTACATTTGATTGCTCTCCAAGCAATGTAGTAATAGGTATAAACTGTCCACTTTTAGTTAAAATAATGAAAACAGATTAGTCAATTTAACTTTACTTTTTATGCAGGCAATATACAGTGTAAATATGTAAATATTTCTTATTCAAATTAGTTGAATAACTACATATTTTATTAAAAAATCAAAATTATATTTAAAAAGAAGGGAGGTTTGGGGATGTGGATTTTATAAGGTTTGGAATAATATTAGATTCTTGTAAAATTAGAAATATTTATAGTTACAATAATCATAAAATATTTGTTATCAAATTATATCTGCCTATATGCTTGGCTATGCAGAATGACAAGCAAGTATTACTTTAATAAGCTGGAACTTAAATACAGAGCAATGTCTTACCCACTCTAACTCTGGTACCGTATTGTGATTTTTTCCAGATAATTCAATCATGTTTTATGAAAGGAAGAATAATTACTTTAATATTATTATCTCTATGTTACTGGACTATGGCTTTTCAGCATCTCTTTTAGAATTTAAAAAAAGTTTATTGGATCTTGATAATTATAGAAGAATATTGAACAAATTAAGTGTCTCAAATCTATGGAATAAAAAAATGTCATTTAAGTCTTTTTCTTAGAGTGGTAGATTAATTTTAGGTGTGAACATTTTAAAATGGTGACCTGACATAAAAAATTCTAAGTACCATTGACCTCCATGAGTGTCTCAAATGATTACACTCAAAAGTCAAGACCAGCATTCCCTTTAGAATTAAGGTGCTTTATTGTTGAAAGTTAGCAATGAGTGGAAGGAATAATGCAAATAAAAATGGAAATGGTTTTGAAATCTTTGTAACTATCTTTATTTATAGTTCATTTGAAAAAGAAAAACATTAAATACTTGCCATGGTACTGCTAAAACTTTCATTTGGGTTAAAAACCCAGAGCTGAATATTTAAAATTTTAATATTTACTTATAGTAACTTTCAATGGAAACCATTAAGTTGGCACCCTGTAAGGTGATCTCTACTAATAAACTGAAAAAAAAAAAAAAAAAAAAACGTTTTAAGTATATTACCCTGTTTTCCCTCTGTGTGATTTGGAAACATGGACCCTTCATCAAAGCATTGGCATTTATAATAACATAATATTTACTATAGGTTCTAAATGCTCTAAGAAAGTAATTTTATACAAAAAGTGAAATCGCAAAAGGAGATAAAGTTTTCCCCTTAGATCCAGGGAAATTTGGGAGACTAATTCCATATTTAATATAAAAATTAACTTTTTTTTAATTTGAGAAATAACTTGTATATGAATTAATAGCTGAATAATGTAAAAAGTCCCACATATAAATCTATTACATGTACCTGGCCTGGTAATGGTGCCATTTTTATTCATTTACTATATTAAGACATATATATGCTGTGCAATTTTATTAACTGTATTAAAAATGGCAGCCAGAAACAAAGATGTGAGGACTTTTTAGGTTTTCATTTCAAATGAGAACTTAAATATAGTAGAATAATGTATTTTAGTTTTTACACTGTGTTCACTTAGGTAGTTATTTCTAAAATTTCAGAGCGTGTCTCTCTTCTAAGCATTGCTATAATGATTATAAACATCTACGAATGATGCATGCTAAGAATGGGAAAATATTAGAGAATAAAATACATTTAGGAATTCTTAATATTTTTTGAGTTAATAGTTGTGGATGATTTATCTCTCTCAAATTTTCTATATTTTTACCATAATGTTTTTTTATAATAGTAAAATATTTTCTGGGAAAATATATTAGCACATGAAGTGAGCCTATCAAGAGTAGCATTTTCCCCCCTTGATCGAAATCATAAAATAAGAAGGATTAATTCTTGAGTGGCCAGTTAAATTATATTTCCTGCATTATGGTACTTGTGACTGATTCTAGTGGTTAAAATAAAAATAAAATTAAATTAAATATAAAAAAAGAGGTGAAATACTAACCAAGACCAAAGTCCGCAAATTAGAAATTGAGGTAGATATGATGTATTTCCTACTTAATGTATTTAACCAATAAAACACATTTTATTGTCACAACTTATTTCTCCGTATTCTGTGCTTTAGTCACTAGTATGGCTTAGTTATCAATAATAAGCTTTCTGTAAAGGTTATAAAGAAAAGGAAGCACTAACAATTTTCCTGTTTTTGTTATGATGCTCTTATGACTATCTGGAATAGTTGTATTAAACTGAAACCCGCACGTAGGGATGGAGGAACACCGTAAAGAAAAGTCAGTGGCAACATTCCGCGCTACTCCTAAATCTTAGTCATCGGTGAGGTTCAAAATCCAACTGGAGAAAACCTTGCAGAATATTTTATTGCTCTCATGGAGCAAAACTTACAATGGTAAAGGTCATTTAGGTCTCAGCCTTCAATTTGCATTACCTATGTGGAAGCAGAATTAATTTAAATCTAATGCCCCTTTCTCTAATGGTTTCCACTTATGTTATAAAAGCGTAGGGAATTTATTTTCCCTTTCGGTAAGTTGTGTTTGATAGTATTTTAAGATACAAAATAACCAAAAATATGTCTATTGATCCATCTGTATAAATTTGAGACATAGCTTTTAAATTTAGAGTGAGTATTTCTATTTGAAACCTTTTGATATATTTGTTACTAAATTAACAGAAAGTTACTTGGTAAGAGTATGCATTCATATGTGGTCGAATGGGTCAATTATTAATTTCTCTGTTTAGAATTTTAAATATGTAAAAAAAGTTTCTGATTATTCACAAAACTTTCACTTATGATGTTACATTTTCCACAGCAATATAATATTTCTGAATTTACACATTACTCTGTAAATTTGGTATCGTGTATTAGAATACTGGTTTTCATAGGGTTTGAAAATAATTTATGATACACTTTTTTTATTTCTTACATGTGCATATGAACGAGAATCATCAGGTAAAATCTGTATTATATGAATACATTCTTGGAAAGACTTTGTATGAAAGAGAGGAAAAATACTTTCAGAAATAATCAGCTCTCTTAGGTCTAAAAATTAATAAATCTGATCTTAACCTACATGATATTATTGCTGTGCCTCTTTAAAAAGTTAGCATTTCCTAAAAGTTTAATCATTCTAAGCTATTTGTGTATTTTGGTGACTTAATTCTCATATCCTTAGAATTTTACTTTTACTGTAAAAGTTTACAAGGGAATAAGTGATAGTGGTAAAACCATTAGGGTTTTGATTACAGATTTAAATTAAAAAATCATTGCTCTTCAAAATTTCATAGAATCAACTCAATTTGAATGTTTCAAATGTATTTAAATGTCCTCTTTGTTTACATAAGCTTTCTTTCTAATATGTTTTAGGTATGTTTCTTGAAGCTTGGGTGAATTAGATTGGCTGGAATTATGAATATAAGGAGTTATTTTTTCATAGTTATTAGTTTCTACTGTGTTTTAGTAGAAAGGTTAGTGGTGAAGAGAAAACAGGGAGGGTGCTAAATTAACTAGGACATGGCAGCTATTCTTCAAGCACGCTTTTAAAAAATCTGTTTATGTGAAGATATATATGTATAAACACACAATAATAAATTGGTAGAATTCCAAACTTAATTTCTTGATAAGAGATCATCTGAAGTGGAGCATCCACATTAGAGACCTCAACATGATGTTAAATGTTCCAGTTAGAAAGTAAAATATTAGGTTTGAAACGTATACAGCTGTGTGGAGAGTCCAACGGGCCGAAGCTGGTAATCAATGATAGTCATTAAAGTCAAATCTGCCAACTCCCCTGCAGTTTTTGTTTTCTTTTGTTTTTCTCTTCCTCTAGCTCATTATTCTCCACACACTTCAAGAGATCCCACAATGCTCTAAGAAAAGAAAACCCCTCAGTTATCTTACATGACTGTGGGCAAGAAAATGATTAAGATGAAGTCATCTCTCTCTCAGGCTCTGCGGAAACGTAGAGGAGGGTCCAGCTTAGGCGGGTGGATGCCAGTAGAATTTTAAAGGCCTGGAATTTTGCTCTTTGAAAATGTAGCCTTAAAGCTTTGCCAGAAACGACACCCAAATAAAAACTTAGTTTTTTTTGCAGAGTGATAGCTATTTGCAAACGTAGTGGTGAAGTGTAGTCAAATGTCTGTAGAGGCGGCTTCTTATATTGTCTGGACTGTTCAGTAAACTTTTAGATTATCATTCTTAGCCTCCTGAAAAACTATCAAATTAAACTGATGTATATTCTTATTAGTTAAAAGAAAAAGTACAATGGGTAGTGACTCTTACCAAATGAACAGTGAATACCAAGTGAATTTCAGAAATGACTGATTTTATTTTGAGAGCTAAAATGTGAAGTTTAGGAAAATAGAATTGTGTGATCAGAAACTTAGTCGGAACTAAGTAGATAAAATGTAGCCTTGATTTTTTAGGACACCGATAATTTAGCAAATGGCTTCCACATTTCAAGAACCATGTAAAGAGAGCTTTACTAGTAACTGGATAGATTAAAATTAAGTGATGTCTCTCTTTATTTAATATTTTTCAAAAGTAAAATGAGTTCTCAGTATGTTTACTGTCTTCAGCAATTAATATCTCTCCAACTACAAGGTATGTTTACTTTGGGAATTTTTTAATATGAAATACAAATGGGTCTGGATGCATTAAACTAGACAGCATCTAGATGTAAGTCGTTGCAATAGATTGAAATGACAGGAAAGCCAGAGGTTAGGCATCCAAATGTGGGGTCCTGCTGCTGTGCACATTTCTAGGATTATCACCTTTTGGACGTTCACTTTCAAAATTCAGGGAATTACAGATATCTCTTCTTTTAAACTATTGTTTATTCTTGGAAGATGACCGTTACCAAACTTATTCTTGCATTCTCAGATGTTTGGGAAAATAAAAAGTAACAGGAACATTGTGTGTGTGTGTGTGTGTGTGTGTGTGTGTGTGTGTGTGTGATTGTTTTTGCTTAATTAGCCAATAGTTGATAAATCTTGAAGGATTTATCTTATGTCTTAGTTATCCTGTCAGACAAGAAAATAGATGATACACTCAAAGGGATAACTGAAGATGAAGAGAGTTTGATGATGACTCTTTGATGGTGAGCAGTGTGTTGGAAAGCAACAGGAAATGGTCAATCATCCAGGGTCTGACCACATTTGGAAACCATTAGCTTCTCTAAACCTGAGGTGGCAAATAGAGGGAGCTATTGAAAGAATCCAGAATCTGGGGAGAGCAGCAGGACAGAAGGCTTCTGGCAAAGTGGGGACCTCAGGTGGAAAATGCAGCCAGTATCAAATATCATCCAGTAGACGATCTTTATGCCTTCCAATCTCCTTTTGTTGTCTTCCATTGGCCAAATATAATCAGAAGACAATGAAGCAGACCACACTAGTCTTGGTAATGAAATCCATAGGAGTCATAGAGGAATGCAGGCTGCAGAGGAGAAATGTCAGTGTAAATCTGGGAGAACCCCAATGTCTTGCTAATTCTCTTGTTAGCTGTGATTTAACTTCTCTGTTCTGTAGTTTCCTAAAAATTAAAGTGAGTTAATGAATATAAAGCACTTAGAACAAGGTCTGGGTCAGTAAGTGTTGTTATTTTTATATCAGGGTAGATGCAGTTGTGTCATGGGTGTGCCCCACCTGAAAACAAGCTCTAATGTTGCCTGTTTATTTGTATTTTACTACTACTATTGCTATAGGGAATGTTGCTTGCCTAAAAGATAGCTACAGATTTAAAATAATCTGCCACTGTCGCTAGAACTGTAAGTCCCATGCCATTTTCCGGAAATGGAGAGTAAGTTGTAGACCAAGTTGTGTAAGAGATGCAACCTTCCTTCACTTAATCACCCTTAAGATTCCCATTCCACAGACTTTTTTGCTTGCACATCGCCTAACCTTCTTTCTCCGGTGTCTCCTGCCACTTTTCCATCAAACACTTGTTTTCAAGAGGAACATTACAGAGGGGTATTTATTTAGTCAAAAGGGAGCAGAACTTAAATCAAAGGGATTTGAATATGACAATGAAATTTCAGGTCTCTGTTTTCAGTAACTAGGAGGATAGGCATGGCATTCTTTCTGCCATATTATAAAGTTTCCTGCAGAGATAATTTACATATTGTAGTTCCTTTTAATTTTGGTGGTCTCATTTGGAGACACTGATGAAAGGTAAATATGCAGATAGCATGACAAGCTAAAAATATATCCCTGATAAAGTGAATAAAAGCAGTTTTATTTGATAATTTTGTTTTTCTTGGAAAAAAGCAACAATATTTTACTCATTTGTGTGTTTACTTATATTTAATACATTTTTGAGATTTTGTTTATATTACTCACCTGAGTTGCAAGTCCTAGGTGGTTGGCTGATTTCACTCTGGTAAGCTTAGTCACCTCTCCTACACCCACAGTTCAATGTGAGGAATTCAGAAAAGTACTTTAGGGAAATTTTATTATATCTGATGGTCTGAGGCAGTTACTTTCAAATAAGTAAAAATCAAATACTGTACTAAAATTCTAAATGCCAAAGTTAACACTTCAAAGTTCCTGGATTCATAGCAATATAATTGTTAAAGTTAGAGAATTCAAATGACTAGTGATTGCTTCTCTGTTGGATAATGGAAGGGCTGAGGGGATGTAGGGAGAGGGGTCCAGGAAGACAAACAGAACATTATATGTTCCATAATACACAGCAGTGATAAGAAAGGGCCGATGACATTATCTAGTTCATTATTCTTAGATTTCAAGGTAGGCTTGGTTGGTCCATTCTCTTAATGAGTTGTAATCTTTAATGTCTAAATAGGTTATTAAAATCTGAATTATCAAGATACCAGAAGACTCCCAAGTCATCACCCAGTTCAATGAATGTATTTCCTAGATGAGAGAATGTGCCCAGAGAAATTAAGTAATGTCTGTCCACTCAGCCAAGTAGTGGAAGCTGAACTTCCATATCCTGACTTCAGCCTAGTGCCCTTAAAAGGAAAATCTCATAAAATATTGTGAAACCTTAAGTTTTTAGTCTTCCCAATAAAAATAAATTTCAGCATCATTTAAAATGTTGGCTACTGCTTTTGAGTGAATAAAATGGAATTTGACAAAGTGCTTTACTTGGGTGTAAACTACCTCTCTCTAAATCTGATTTTATGGTTACCTCAGTCAGTTTTCATTCTGTTTTTATGAATATAAACACTGTTATACTTTCCGAGCTTCAGTTTTGTAATGACATACTTCTTGTTATCAATTACCAATTTGCCTGTATATTAAAAACAATTTTTTTTACTTTTATTTATTTTTTGAGAGACATAGACAGACAGAGCACAAGTTGTGGAGGGGCAGAGAGAGAAGGAGACACACAATCCAAAGCAGGCTCCAGGCTCTGAACTGTCAGCACAAGCCTGACGTGGGGCTCGAACTCACAAACCGTGACATTATGACCTGAGCCAAAGTCGGACGCTTAACCGACTGAGCCACCCAGGCGCCCCAACCTGTATATTTTTAACACCTCATACAATAAATCATAGCATTTTTAAAGTTGAATATCTGGTAATGTGCAGCTGGACTTTGTTGTATTATGTCTATAATAGATATTTACGTAAACAGAATAGTATTTTGGGTAACCATTTGTGAATTGAAGAATCTGTTTTCTGTTTTAAAATTTTTAACTCAAGTGAATTTTGCTAAATTGGGCTTTACCTATAAAGTATTACTAGTTTTTTTGTGTTCAAAATAATGAATAGCTCTAAGTAGACACTTAGAAACTCTCCCTTGTCACAAGTCATCAACTTTATCTCTGTTCTTGGATAAGTATTGATCTTAGTTTTTATTTGAATGCAGTCTTCTTGCATAGAAAATACTCAGAAATATTAGTAGTTGGCCATTTTGCCTTTGCTAGCCAGCCCTACCTTCCTTATTTCTCCTCCTTTCCTGCCCACACCCATCTTCTTCACAATCTGTAAACACCAAACCCGTCTGCTCCTCTCCAATACATTGAACCATACAACTTCTGAAACACTGTAACAATGACCTTTCATAATGATTTCCAGATCCTTGGTTTTTACTAGAACCTCAAAACACAAAAGTAAATATCAAAAATACAGTTGGGGGTGCCTGGGTGGCTCAGTACTTAAGCATCCTACTTAGGCTCAGGGCATGATCTCCTGGTTCCTGAGCCACTCTTAGGTCCACTCTTGGACCTAAGTGTCCTTCTCTCTCTGTCCCTTCCTGCCCCTCCCCCCCCCTCCAGGAACATGCTGGTGCTCTCTCTTTCTCAAAAATAAAACATTAAAAAAAAAACTGCAGTTGGTTCATTCAAGAAATTTTCTTTTCCTTTTTTTTTCTCTAAACACAACACCATTTCCAAAATAATAAAACATAATTCCTCTTTTGTGTAGTTAATTTTAATTTACATTCAGACTGCTTTCACATTAATGGTCTCAAATGATAATTTCTCCTTTTCTGCTAGACTTATATTTAGGATTCAGCCATGTAGCCTCTTCCTACACAGCTTGGCCCAAATCCATTCTATTCCACATTCTCCTTTATTTTTTTTCTTATTTGTACTTTGATGTCTCTTACACTTAATTTAGTTTTCTCTCCAGGACTCCTGATGTACTTATCTTCTTAGTATCTTTATCTCTTTTCATTCTTCCCTAATGGAGTCCTGTATTCAATATATCGTAATATTTTGAGTCTCATTCCTCTTGTTGGAATTCTACATTAAATTGAAATTATTTCACACAGTATGAATGTTTAATTATAGGCTTTGATGCAAATGCTACTTGGAGTGGCTAATGTCCATCAATGATTTACTACTAGATTTTCTACTTTCTTATGTGCAACCAAGTTTTGTTTGTGTACTATCATATGTACACAACATGTAATTAGATATAATGTAACATATAATAATGTGTCTTATAATGTCATATTTATATAACTGATAGAAATTTAAAGTAGTGTTTTCCTAGCAAAGTGATCTTTTTTAAATAAGCATTTTATTTATTTATTTATTTATTTATTTATTTATTAAATGTTTATTTTATTTTTGAGAGAAAGGGAGTAAGAGTGGGGGAGGGGCAGTGAGAGAGGGAGAGAGAATCTCTGTGCTGTCAGCACAGAGCCTGATGTAGGAACCATGAGATCATGATCTGAGCGGAAACTAAGAATCTGACACTTAACTCACTGAGCCACCCAGGCACTCCAAAAGTGATCTTTTCATGTAGTCTTCAGAACACAATGTTTAGCATTTGTGTTACTTTAAAACAGTGTTCTGATATTTCTTATGTGGGTACCTAAATACAGGTTGTCATAGCTGCAGTCAAGAAGTTTTCTGCAAGATTTTTTGCATCTCCCATTTAGTCAAGAACTTGTGATATTACTTACTTACTATTTAGCTTCCTTTGGTGGGAATTTAGGGCTGTATATTAATGGGCTTCCAGCTAAAGTCCCCCAACTCAATCATTAACGGCTTTATTGATCAGCTTGGTCAGTTTTGCTGACAGTGGGTTTTCTTTTATTTTAACCAATATTTCTTCAATAAACTTCTTTATGCCTAGCCCTTTAAATTTTTTTTTTTGTTTTGTTTTGAGAAAACTAAAAATTAACATGCAGTTGTAAGAAATAGTACAGAGATCCTGTATGCCCGTTACCTGGTTTCCCCCAGGGGTAATATTTTGCATAATTATAATACAATAGCATAACCAGAAAACTGATATTGATACATCCATTAGTTTTATTCACATTTCACTAGTTTTACATGTACTTACGTGTGTGTGTATTTATCTCTATGCTGCCTGCCATATTTATCTTTTATTTTGATCCCATAGCCTATAATACCTTTATTTAATATATATTCATTATTGTCATTAAAAGCTTGTTTATGACACTTCTCAGGAGAGTTTAATGAATATCCACCCTAAGTAATGATCTGTGTTTGTTTCTGATTGATTTTTATGGATGCTTTCTAAGGTCACATACCTGTGATTATGTGGTTTATAGTTACCACTTATGAGTAAATCAGGACAAAAGTAAATATGCATTTATTAAAAACTACCATAAGTCAGCAAAAAAAAAATCCTACATTTTAGAAGTTAAAGTGTCTATATTTTCAACAGTTCAGTGATTGTTAAGCCTAACTTCCTGTTAATTAATGTATAAGAATGCCTCATTCCATTATTTTTGGGTGAAACATGAGATTCTATAAATATTCTGTGAAGTTATGCCATGCATTGTTGAGCACATTGCATACAGCCAAGTAATTATAGTATTTAAAATGTCTGTCCAACAAAGCCAAAAAAGTAAATTAAACTAGAAGTCATGGGGCAATTGGGGAAAATATAGAATATTAATTGATCTGCAGTGTTGTGTTGGATAGTGGCACAAATATTTGGTGATGTGGAAAAGAAAAAAAGGGTTATTTTCAAATAGGCTGGATTATTAAAAAGAAAGGAAAAATCCCTTTTATGAGAAAAGTAATGCAATGATGCTAGTTCAATCCACAATGCCTTGGGTTCTGCTTTGAGTATGACTGGTTAACCATATTTAAAGAATGCTACATGATGAGAAAATGTGGATCTAAGACACTGACAAGTGGCCACATGTGAGGGAGCCTGGCTTGTAAGCAAGGAACACTGATAGTGAGGGTTGAGCAAGCTAAAGAAATCATCTCACTTGTGGGTCTGAGGTTAGTCACAAATCATAGAAACTAATGAAAGGAAAGTTTCAGTAAGCCTACCTGTGCATGTGAGTTGGTTGGGTTATTATTTCTGTAAGAGTTAAAATTTATCTGTATTTGACAAGTTTCAGAAGTTATGTTATCCATGACTGATACTGATTCTACTTCAACAATTCCTTCATTTCATAAAGAAAAATAACTTGCAGATTCTTCATACTTCTGGCCTTTTTTGTTAACATGGTATCATAAGATTACATTATTCAGACCAGTAATTCAACACTGACATTACATTGGAGTGAGTAGGGCACTCTTCAAAAACACTGATGCTTCAGATTATGATTAAGTTAATCTGGAATTGTTTTGAATTTTATAATACGAAATTATAGCATTTAAAGAATAGAGAACATCATGTAACACTCATGTGCCCATTGTGTTCAATATTCATCAACACACGGCATATGTTATTTATACCATCCTACTCCTCCTTCACCTTGTCTTAATTATTTCGAAACAAATCTCAGATATCTAATTTCATCTGGACATTGGTATTTTTCAAAACTCTCAAGTGATTCTAGATTGAGATTGAGAATTACTGGTTTAGAATATTGTTTCTAGGTTGAAAAGTTCTGAGAAGCAGGGACTCTATATTCTGAATTTTATCCTTTTCTGCACGTGGAGGGCAATGTCAGACCTGGTTGGTTTCTCAGTAAAAATTATAGGTTTCCTAAAAACGGCCGTTCGTGTAACTGTAACTGTGTGTATCACCAATAATCATAATGCTCTTCTATGCTGTAGTATGGTAATCACTAGCCACATATGGCTATTTAAATTTTAATTAATTAAAATTAAATAAAATTTAAAAATCAGTTCTCAACATCATTAACCACATTCCACATACTTACCAGCCATATGTGCCTGCTGGCTAATGTATTAACCAGTAAAATACACAACATTTCCATTTGTCAGAAAGTACCACTGAACAGTGCCTCTAGACAAAAAGACAAACTTCCTTACTTTTCAGCTACTGAAAGAATCCCCAAAGATGGGAATCTCCTCAAGTGGAGAAAGAGATTATGCAAATTTAAATACCACACTAAGCTAAATACAGTTAAATGTGTAACTGTAAAAGTTGAAGCTTATCTGAAAAGTAAAATGTAAAGAGCATTATTTGGATAAATAAGACTTTTTGGATAAATGCTTGCTTGCTTGGTCAACCAAATGTTCACTAAAATAAAATACATTCTTCATTTTAAAGAAGCCAAAATGTATCCTAAATGATTATTAATTAAATATAATATATAATCCTGGGATTGGGACAGTTAGCAACATAAAAGCAAAGTCAGAGGTATTAAATGGTTGAATTATAAATACAGAATTAAAATAAAGTAAAACACAACATAATAATGGATGTAAATGTAAAAAAACAAAAAACCCAGAGTATTGGAAGTAGAGAGGGCAAACAAAGCATATTTAAAAATGTAAGGTCAACTAGGGAGATTCTTCCAGGCCTCTTGAGGAATAGGGAGGAGAACATTTTTCTGGGAAAGGGTGGGGAACATGCCAGGAATTAGACTAGATTTTCCAGGGGGAAAGTATGAAAACTTAATAGAATCAGACAGTGGCAATTAATGACAAAGAATTATTAACTTTTACAGCCTCTCAAAAGATTTGGTCTTTCACAGTCCCTGGTGTGATTTCCAGAATTGCAAGTCAGGTAGCTGACAGAGAGGACTATTAAAGGAGATTTTTAACATTTGGGGGAAAAATGAGGATAAAGCATTCACTTTGGCATGAGAAAAGAGCGAATGCAATGAAGAGTGGAGTATAGGGAGTATCACATCTGTACTGTGAAACATCTGTGCATGTTTGGCTGGGGCCATACATTACACAATTAGGTTGCCACAACTGAGGGTTTTGAATATGTGGGAAGCAGGAAGACTGTTCATCAGTGGACTCATTGTTAATAAAGATTAATTGATAATTAATTGGTTGAAGTGCTAGCAATTTGTGGGAGAAAAGACAATACTAGCACTACATGTGAAGCAAAGATATCACTGGATACATTCATGTTAGAATTTTATGAGTGGAGAGTGTACATTCGAGTATGGCCTGCTATGTGCAGGGTCTTGATTCTGTGTGGTGGGTACACTAAGATGAATAGAACACCTTGAGGTTTCTGGAAGGGCCCAGAGCATAGTAGTGAAGACAAAGATGGAAATGACTGAACGTAATACAATGATAGAACATATAATAATGTAGCAAAGGTGATGAAAATACCCAGAGAAGTCCAGGAAGGTTTTAGAAAATCCCTCAGTTCCTCTCACTCCGTACTTTCTACTTTTGAAGTAGAAAAAGATAAAGAAGATATGAAATGGTGAGTAGGTTTTTGGGTTCTTGGACTCATGCATAAATGCTTTTCTAGGGCATTTTCATTCATATCCTCAGTGTTAAGATTTAAGCTTTCCATTGTCTTAAGCACCAAGTTTTGTGGGATAGTAATTGATCATAGGTAGCTAAACTTTTCAGTTCAAAACTATTATTTCCAGGATGTCATTTGATAAAATCAGAGTGAAAGGTAAGAGATCTTGCTAGGTAATTAAATATATAGGTTGCATTATTTTTGGCATGAAATGGATGTCCTCTTTATAAGGCAAGGGAGAATTAGGCCCACAGAAGACAGTGTGGAGTCAATTTACTGATGTGATTGTGATGTCATTAGCTCTCCCATATTTCAAGGGCTGAGTAGAGAATGAATATCATGAAATAAGTGAAATGACTTTTAATCCTTCCTAGCTTTCCTTTCTTCAGTCTTGTTGGCATTTCTCTCCATCTTTATCTTGAGAGTTGTTAGGACTTTCCCACAGGCCGTGTTAGGACTGGAAGGGGTTCTAGAATTCATCAAAACGATCCCTTTAATCTTGAAGATGAGAAAATTGAGGCTTAGAGACTGGCATCCCTAAAATAATGTATGCAGTGCTGGGACTGATAACTTCCAATTTGGTATCTTTCTCTTAGTTCTAAAATCTGAAAATTTCATCCCATTTATTTATTAAGCTGTCAAATAGCTGAAAGTTTCCTTTTGAAGATTGCTCAACTGGTCACTTTCTACAATAGGAGTAATGATAGCATGAAAATCTACTTTTTTTTAGACTACCAATATTATCATTGAATTACCATTGTCCATTTAATTTTAATGAATAGTGAACATTAGCTGGCTGGTTTTTATTTAGTTATTTATTAATGTTTATTTATTTTTGAGAGACAGAGAGTCAGTGCATGAGCAGGGAGATGCAGAGAGAGAGGGAGACACAGAATCCAAAGCAGGCTTCAGGCTCTGAGCTGTCAGCACAGAGCCCGATGCAGGGCTCAAACTCACGGACCACAAAATCATGACCTGAGCCAAAGTTGGACGATTAATCAGTTGAGCAACCCAGGTGCCCCATAGTTAGCTTATTTTTAAAAAAAATGAATCTGGAAGGGATCAAATTTCCATTGATGATATCCCAGTGTATTCCTTGCATGACATTTATTTCCTGGTGAAAGTGGTCATTCATTAAGCAGCAATAATTTGGGCGATTCTGGAGTTGGTGTCTGTTCTTTAGATTTACTTTGAAAATTTAAACATTAAGAAATATTTTATCAGTGATTAATATAACGAATCTGTAATGTTGTTATACTTGAAATTACTTCATGATAAGAGTTTGAGGGTTTTGCTTTGTTGTAAGTGCTCTTTCTGAATCCCAAGCATCTTACTTGAATCCTTGCAATTCATGAGTTTTTGTTTCAGTATTCCTTCAGTGATTTCACAAAACATATTCAGTGTCACCAATTCATCAGGATGTCTTTTTTTTTCTTTTAATTTAGAATAATATTTGTTTTCTTTGCTCATTTTCTCTTCTCTGAGTTATCATGGAAGTGTATGTGAAGGAGGAGGTCATATCAATTCACAAATTTGACTATATTGAATCACATGGGTTTGATTTGGCAAATACATGACATCGTCTTGAACATTTAGAGTGTGGTTAGAAGGAATCCTGAATTGTAAGAAAAGGTTTTTGTGTGTGTGATGTCCACTTAACTAATAAATCTGTCATCACTGACTGGTCTCCATTTCCTCTGAAATAAACAAATCACTATTAAGTCCTTTGAAGCAAGAGACTGCCAGGAAACATGAAAGTCACTTTTGCTTCATCCTCCAAGATAAAGTATTTAATAAGTGGAAATGAGATGCAACAGAAGGAGCCGTGGGGTCTTCACACCTGCTAGAAAGTCCAGCAGATATCCACAGAGCAGGAATTCAAACAAACCTCAAACCTTGACATTCAGCACAAGTGCAGAGACGAAGCCAAGAATGAACTTTTGTAGGGCCCTTGGAAACATCTTAAGTAGAAAGCCTAAATTGTGGGAACATAGGAAACTTGAAGAGGAAAGGCTAGAAATCTGGAAGTGTGTGGCCCTCAAATGAATTAGCCCTCTAGTTTTTTTTATCTTTAGTTTATTTCACATTCAACTTTAAATCAAATGGTAATTGATCCTTTTATAAGAAATTTTATTAGTAAGGCAGGAATTTGATTAAGGAGTAAATATCAAGCATCAGATGTTAAGGGCTTTTTTTGTTCGCTTGCTTATTTAATCTCAGAATTACAGACTTATCTTTTATTTTTATTTATGTCAACTGAAATAAATTAATTCCTTTAAAGTAAATGCACATTCATGCTAACCATCAATCTACTAGGGAAATACAAGTTCACGTAAGAAGCAGGACAAAAAGAGAAGACAAATGCTAAAACTCCTAGAAAGACCAAAACACAAGTAAGATTCTAAAGAAATAAACAGCCATTGAAAAGAAAACTGAAAATGTATGTCAAAATTAAATTTAAAAAGGGGTACATTGCTATTTTTTTCAATATTTTGTCTGCATCCTTAATTTTTGATTAAAGAATTTATTTGTCTCAATAACAGAATTAGTCTCTCAACCTGTGTCTTTTCTATGTAGTTATTAGCTTTTTGAGCACATGTAACTGTAGTTGATACTCATTTCAGTAATCATAATACCAAAAACAAAAACCAATTGACACAAAGTAGAATTTTCATTAGAACTAAAACATTTTTTCATCTCAAGTTTTGATAAACTTCTTAATTCAGGTATTCAGGGGTGTGTGTGTGTGTGTGTGTGTGTGTGTGTGTGTGTTTATTTATTTGATTTTTTCCCAAATACATGACATTGAAAGGTCTAGGAGTGTAACTGGGGAGATCAAAACTGCAAGTTGTTTGAGTCTGCCAGTAGCTCAGTGACTGGAATGACGCTACTATTATACCTATGCTTCTCACCGTCTGATTTACACTAATCTGTCCTTACTTTAAGGATGCCTGCACTGTGCAATTATTTATAATAGTTCTGCCTTCAAAACGTTTGCACCCTCCTTTGTTGTTTTAAAAATGAATTCAGTTCAGGGAGCCTTGCTGGCTTAGTCAGTGGAACATGAGATTCTTGGTCTTTGGGTGGTAAGTTTGAGCCACACACTGTGTGTTGAGATTACTTAAAAAAGCATAAAATCTTTTAAAAAATACATGGAGTGCTATGCCATTCAAACATGTTAGGTATTATTTTCTTAGTAGCTCTCAAATTTGCAATACAGTATTATTTACGGTAGTCACCTTGCTGTGTAGCACATCCTCATGATTTACTTATTTTGTAATTGGAACCTATACCTCTTGATCTCTATCACCCATTTTGCCCACCCTGCACTTCCCTCCCCTTTGTATCTATGAGTTATATTTTGTTTTGTTTGTTCATTTGTTTTGTTTTTTAGATTCCACATACAAGTGAAATCATATGGTATTTATTTCACTTAGCATAATACACTCAAGGTCCATCCATGTTGTCACAAACGTCAGTATTTCATTCCTTTTTATGGCTGAGTAATATTCCATTGTATATGTTTGTACCACATCTTTATCCATTCATCCATTTGTGGACACTTAAGTTGTTTCCATGTTTTGGTTATTGTAAATAATAATGCAGTGAACATGGGGGTGCATATGTCTTTCCAAATTAGCATTTTTCTTCCCCAATAAATACCCTGTAGTGGAATTGCTAGGTTATATGGTAGTTTTATTTTTAAGTTTTTGAGAAACTTCCATACGGTTTTCCTTAATGATTGTATCAGTTTACATTTCCACCAACCGTGCACAAGTGTTTTCTTTTCTCTGCAAATCTGCCAGCTTTTGTTATATTTTCTTTGTTATAATAGCCATCCTAATAGATATGAGATAGTATCTTATTGTGATTTTGATTTGCATTTCCCTGATAATTAGTGATCATCATTATATGGGGTTGTAATGTACAGTATGGTGACTATACTCAATAACATTGTATTACAAATATGAAAGTTGCTAAGGAAATAAATTTTAAAAGTTCCCATCACAAGAAAAAAAGTTTTGTAGTTTTGTATAGTGACATATGGTAAATAGACTTACCGTGGTGATCATTTCACAGTGTATACAAATGTCGAGTCATTATGTGGGACACCTGAAGCTAATACAATGTATGTCAATTATGTTTCAATAAAAATATTTTAAAAATAGGATTTTTGTAGAAATTTCTCTTGCTGGACAGTAACAGATTTGGCCACAGTATGAGAGTTCTTATTTTATTATGTCTTTTTGATAATTGAATCATTCCTCTCATCACCTATTCATCAACAGATTTATAATTATATTGGTTTTTAGAGTTCTCGATACTTTAAAGCAAAATGCAGTTTGTGGCTATGAAAGAATGTTATACCAGGATGCTCTGTGCGGCCATAGTCATTGGGAGCTACAATGGGAAGTTGATTTTCTATCCACAGATATAGCTTTGGTTATTTGCAGATGTTGGAATGACCATGATGTTAGTATATTTGTGGATAGAGTAATGTACATCTGTGTGTTATTTGATAAAAAGGTATAGAGAGCTTTTAATTCTAGGGCCTCTATTCCCACACCATTGATAATCTAGAACATGAAAAATATGTTGTATTTTAGGTTATTGATTTCAATTATGGGAGATATTTAGTGAGTTAATATAACTGTACTTTTAAATTTTCATATGCACTGCATGCAGTCATAAATCCTTTGGAGTGGCTTCATTCTTTATAAATATCAAGATGAAATACAAATAAATTACCCAAAATATCAGTCACTGCTCTGTGTGGATATTAAAGAGGAGGTGGAAAATTTTTAAGGAATGGGGGGTTGCTCCATTGTTCTAAGCCAAAAATATCAAAATTTGGCTTATAAGACTATGGAAACTAAAAGTCTGCATATTCCTATACAGGATTAATGCATTACTCAGCCTTGAAAATATTATTGCCTGGCAACTACAAGGTATGTTTAATTTTCTCAGTTTTATCTTTATTTCTTTATTTTGAATCCAGTATCATTCAAAATTTCTGATCTACTGACACTTAAAACCTCATTAGAGGGTACTTGGGTGCCTCCGTTAGTTTAGGATTTGACTTTGGCTCAGGTCATGATCTCACAGTTCGTGAATTTGAGTCTTGCGTTGGGTAAGCTCAAGCCCCGCTTTGGGTGAACTCCACTTGTCTCCCTCTCTCTCCTTCTCTCTCTCTCTCTCTCTTTCTTCCTCTCTTTCCCTCTCCTTCCTCTTTTTCTATGCCTCCCATGGGATTCTCTCTCTCTCCTTCTTTCTCTATCTCTTGCTCATTGAACCCTCTCTCTCTCAAAAAAAAAAAAAAACCTCATTAGAATATTGTACAGCTAATATTCTCCTCATGCTATAAGCGCCATTTGATATATAGACTGTTTTGTTGATTATAACTAGAGTTGATTCAAGATTTTTTCCACATGTACTTAATTGTTTTTAGTTTAGGAAAATGGAGAACTAAAAAACACTCAAACTCAAACACTTCCCTAAAGAAAAAGTATTATGTGTTACATAAAGATAGTACCCTTCTTTGAAGACCTCAAAGTTGCTGAATATAGAGTTCTCTAATAGTCTGGCTGATTTTATTTTTTCCTCCAAAAGTATTCCAGAAGGAAAATAGCAGTAGTGGTGTTGACTTTCTGTTCTAGAATTCCTTAGTCAACCCCAGAAGAGAGAATAAACAGTAATGTGGGGGAGCAGTGATCTTGTCCTTGTTAGTTCCAGGGCATAATGATGATCTTGCCTAAAATAAAGATAATTAAGTTTGCTAAGGTCTAAGTATAAATTTTTTTTATCTTAGCTTATTTAACTCAACTCTTTCCATTTCATAACGCTATCTAATGTGATTAAATATAACTGTGATGGTAGTAGAACCTGTATTAGGTAGCTTAGCCAGTCATTACCTGTTACTGGAAAATTTGTCAATTAGCTTAAGCAGGCAGAGTGGTGCTAATAATGCCAAAATCACAGGCTTAGGTTTTGTGACATTAGCGTCTTTCAGAGAATGTCTTTCTTTCGTGGCTATACAGAGAACTGCCCTAATCATTGCCAGCCGTATAATAAATGCATTCTGTGTTACACAGGGAACAGTGTGTGTTTGCCCAGCCATAAATGGAAAACCCATTTAAGAATGCCAGTTTGAAATGGTTGATCATATTTTTAGAATGATTGATTCATCTCCCTACTCCTTCAGTCATTCAGTCATTTATAATGTGCATATTGAATGCCTCTTATTGGCAAAGTGCTCTACTTAAATAAGAAATCTGTGGTGGATTTAAAAAGCAAAAAGTGTCTAAAAGCTCAGGCCCCATATATTATGAAGGTGCCCACCAAATCAATTTAATGGATGTTAATATATTCATCAATTAAGAGAAAATTGAAATAATTTGAATTTTACTCCTCAAACCATGCTGATTGAGCTTAGCTCTAAGTACTCAGCTACAGATCATGACACTTTTGATAAGGAAAGAAGAAAGCCACTTACCAGTAGCAGAGCTATTCATCTATTTAGTTACCAAAGACTATTGATTTTACATTCTGAATCACTTTTTAATATTTTCCTTACTGTAATTTTTTAGCTTAGAATAAAGTTTTTCACCTGTATAATGACAAGAGTTCTTCTCCAGTTTATCCTAATGCTTCTTCCTTTCTCATTTTTTTTTTTAAATGCAAGTGTAACCACTGGTATAAATATCTTTCATTGACCACTGACTATGTGTTAAGCTCGGTGCTGGAACTTTAAGGTGACATCACTTGTTCTCGAACCAGGGTGATTTTGTTCCCCAGGAGACATTTGGCAGTATTGAAGGACAAATCATCTTCATGTGTGGAATGCTGTTAGCCACTAGTGGTTAGGGGCTGAGGATGCTGCTAAATATCTTCCAATACACAGGACAGTCCTCACGAGAAATGATTATTGCATCTAAAATGTCAATAATGCATGAATTCAGAAATTTCCGTGGGGAGGTGTGGAAAGGATCTAAAGAATAAGGTCAGGTTTCTGCTATTCAGGCGCACCCATCTAATCCTGCCCTGATTAAAATCCTCCAATTAATACATTCCATGTTGCTCATAGCCCACAATCTCTTGCCAATTTTTTTTTTCTCCCAACTCTCCAGCATTTTTCAACCCCAGAAGAGTATTGCTTTCCAAAGGGTAGGGCACTCTAGGCTCTTGTGTTTGTAAGATTTTGTACTTGCTTTCCTTTGTCCGGAATACTTTTCTTTCTGCATCTACAGAAATTCCGTTCATTCTTTAAATCTCACTTCAGATGTCACTTCCTCCTTGAAGCCATCTTTAACTCACCCTAGAAAAGGTATTCACTGAAACAAAACAAAAAGAAAAGATATTCCCTGCCTCCTTCACATTAGTCTTGTAGCTTACTGTGTATCCTTTTACTTTTGAATGAGCCATTTTGCATTAAAATTATTTATTAACCCATATCTCCTAAACTTGACTGCAGGGATTGAGTCTTTAGTTACAATAACATATGAAAATGTCTGGGGAAAAGTTTCTGTTCAAATATTTGATAAAAGAATAAAATAAGTACCTGAATAATTGTAGAAGGGGAATGACGGCTCTAAATTGCATGCAACTTTAAAAAATAAGTGTTTGGTGTACTTTATTCCCAGGTGTTTAAAATTCTGGGTATATGCATTAGGCATCATTTGACATTAAACAGACATAGATATGAAATTTGCATTCTGTATACACACATGAGAATGTAAGATTATTTCCTTTTCTCCTAATAATCCCAATACTTGCAAATAAACACACAGAGGTTGCTTATTAAAAAAAAAAAGATGCAACATTATGGCTTTTATACTCATATTTTAAAATACCACTGCATAGTTTATAAGTAGGTTTATATATTAAAAGTAGTTTTGGGGGCTTCTGCTTCCAGAAAGATAGAATAAATATTCTTTTCTTGATTCTTTTCACTGAGTACAAATGAAAACACTGGACGTTATATATAAAACAAACCTAAAAAGATTCTCAAAGGTAGACATTATATATATATACACGTGTATATATATATATATATAAATATATATATATATATACATATACATATGTACATGTGTATATATATATATACATATACATATGTGTATGTATATGTATATATATATATAATTATATATAAATTGGACATTATATATAAAACAAAGCTAAAAAGATTTTGAAAGGTAGAGACAGGAAGGCAAAATGGGTAATGACTTTGAGACCCAAGAAATGACATGGTGGTGAGTTCGCGGGGTTTACTTTTGCCTTATATGTCCCAGACTTGGAGCTGAAGAAGCCAGCAACCTCAAAACACCAACAATCACAAACGTAAAAAGCTCCAGCAGAAGTTTGCTGTCTTTAGGCAAAGGTCCAAGAAAGGGGTAAGCTTCACAAAACAAGATACTTTAAGACAATAACTGTTCTACTCAAGCAAAACAACTTCTTCTCTGTGAAAGACCCTGTGAAGGGGGGCAGAATTTAAAGAGGAGGGAAGTGTCAATGAATCTCAACAACTTAAATGAATCTCCAGAGAATTATAGTGAGTGACAAGAGTTAATCCCAAAGGTTATACACTATATCGTTCCATTTATAAAGCATTCTTGAAAGGACAAGACTGATAAAAATAGAGATCAGAGTAGTGGTTGCTAGGAGTTAAAGAAGTGATGGAGCCCAGAGGGAATTGGGAATGGCTATAAAAGAGTAGCATGAGGCATCTTTATGGTGATGGAAATGTTCTGTATCCTGACTGTTTCAATGCCAGTATCCTGAGAGTGATATTGTGCTCTCGTTTAGCAAGATTACGACTGGCAAAACTGAGTAAAGGGTACATGGAATCTCCTTGCGTTATTTGTGGATTGCAAATGAACCAACAATTACCTCAAAAAAGGTTAATTTAATTCAAAATATGGCTTAGTAGTTCTTTAGAATATCTTTATATATACTATACTATAATAAAGTTTATTTAATGTTTTGTATGGGCCATAATACTATTCATGCTCATAGTAAATATTTTCTCTTCCCGTGTGGAGATATTAGTGCTGCTTTATTTGAAAGCACTAGTATCTAATAATAAGAAGGAACAATTTCTTTTGGCTGAGAGTAGAAGATCTGCTTACATGACCATTGTTTACAAATGTCATAAGATATGGTCCATGCGTTATGTCATGTATGTTTTGTTGAAAATGTTATAAATTAATTAAGTGTGAGTATTCAGGAAACATGGGTAATTACATAGTTTTATACTTTGTGACAGTATTCTAAAAAGACATCCATAGAATATCCTACTCACAGCTAGTTCACCTAACATAGTTTCTTCTAAGCAGAATGATAATAAAATAATTGCACTTGAAAACAAATTTTCAGAAAAGTCAAAAGAAAATTAATTTATTGCTGAGATGCCCATAGGTTCAAAGCAGTTGACATCTGATGTCCTATCATTATATACAATAGTAATATCACACTATTATAGGTGGTACTTTACAAGCTGTTTAGATTCCTTGTTGGTAGAATCTAGGGCTGAGAAGAAGAAGATGTGTTAATCACTGGGTGGGTTTTAGATTACTCCTTCTTCCCAAGATATATTTGCTAATGTCCAGCGGTCTTACGCTGGGGGAGCAAAATTACCAAGTAATCATGTAGGTCTATTAATGATGTAGTTACCTGTGTAATTGAAGACCTTGAGAATTTTGATAATCATGTATGGCTTTAAAGTTTTTAGATTGGGAAGGTACAAGCCATTAAATGTTACTCATCGTGGTCTTTTCTCCTTATTTTGCATTTCTTTAGTAGGGTGTCTTTTGATATGGGTTAAAAATAGAATACTTGGGCAATATTGTCTTGTGCAATGATTAAGAGCACAGCTTTTGAAAACTTCTAAGGATTAAAGCCTAGCTCTGTTCCTTGCTGACCTTATGACTTTGCATGTGTTAGTGAATATCTCTCTGCCTTAGTTTCCTTATTATTGAAATGAGATATTACTTGAGTCATTAAATGCAGGTGCTTAGAATAAAGCCTGGCATATAATAAGCACTTACTTAGGAATTAGCTATTATTATTATTATGCCAACATTAAGAACACTGTAGAATTATTATATTCTTTGAAAAGTTCCCTGTTTTTAGAGATTAGAAATGATGCTGAATTGGAACTTTACCAGAAACAGTAGCTTATCGTCTTTGACTATCAAGATTATGCTAGAATTAATTCGTTGGTTTTTGTTCAGTGCCTATTGTACACTGTTACTGGTGATGATGTATTGAATGATCCCTGCCTTTAACTACCCTGGATAGTAACATGAAGATTTTTATAATAAAAAATTAGACATTAAATAATCAATCCTTTACTCCCTGTTTTGAAACCATCAGTGGCTTCCTATTATCAAGAGAAAACACTCAACATAAAAATCAAACGTTCTCATTGGCTTGTCCTGGCCTCCTCTCCCCTCTTTCCCCACATCCTTGTTTCTAGCACTTCGAGATACACAATTTTCCCAGTACATCCCAGGTGCTCTATCAAGTCCTCTGTTCACTCTGATCTTAATGCAATTCCCAGTTTCTCTTATGGGAGAACTCTTCTCCATTTCCATATTCTGGCTTACATTTGCCTTATGTGGTATTTCTTCTTAGCTAAAATCAGGCAGTGAGAGCTTCTGTTCTCTTCTCAAACCACAGTGGAAATCCCTCTGTTGTATTAGCATTTTCTTCATTGTTTTATTTTTTTTTTTTTAGTCAATTTGATTTTATATTTCAAATTTCTAAGCACAGGAAAGTACAAAGAAAAGAATAATTGGAATCCATGTTTTTTTTGTGTGTGTCTCTATCTCTTCCTTCTCCTCCTCTTCCCCTTTTTCTCCTCCTCCTCCTCCTTCTCTTTCTTCTTCTCCTTTTTCTCCCCCTCCCTTTCTTTGTCTGTCTCCTGCTTCCTCTCCCTCCCCAACACTGTGAATCCTTATGGGCAAGGATGATTTCTTACTCCACTTTGTGTCCCCTCAGTACCCTGTACAGTTATGGCACATAGGAAGCACTCAGTGTACATTTTATAAATAATTGTGTTCGCAGGAGATGGAATTGGTTTGAGATATTCTTGAGATACAGTGATGAGACCAGCATCATTTTGGTATATGACACCTTCCTTGATACAATAGGAACTTACTTTTAAAAGGCAGCATAAAAGCAAATTCTGACATACCTAGAAAACAGGAAACAAGTGTGCACTTGGCTAGGCGGTTATTATAGCAATCTTAGTACAAGATGCCAAATCTGATTCAGGTGTTGTTTCCCATCTCAAAGGAAAATTACACAGAACATTGTGACTAATAGGTTGTGGGGGATGGAGAAAAGTGGAAAAAATCAAAACCCATCAAGGATTACAGGTTGGAAAAAGAAGCTAGTTTAGTTTGGGGGAAGAATTTAACACAAAATTGGTTACCTTACAGGGGCGGCAGGACAACTATGTGAGAATGTCCAGTGGGCAGTTACAAGGGTGGGGCTGGTGAGAGCTCTGCACTCCTTCTTCCGTGTAGATTTTTAAAACCTTTGATCTGTAGCTTTAGGCTTACCTGCTTAACAACTTTGAGAGTTTAGGATGAACGGTTTTGCAAAATATACAGGTCCATTCCACCCTTTAATCTCTATAGTGCTGTCTAAATTTGAAGGTCTTCTGTTTGACTTTTCCATGGGATTTCAAGCTCTCTCCTGAACTAAGGCCCTGCCCTGAGTTCCAGATAAATTGTCTGCAGCAGTGTTCTGATCTATCTTGATCTATCTCTTCCTTACCACTGTGACACAACATTTTTTCTTAAAAACATAATTCCCTCAGTCTGTCATTTAAGGCACCACATGGCTTCAGCCTATCTTTCCCATCATCTCCCATCTGTACTTTGTACAACAGGTACGTACTGTTTTCTGTACCCATTACTCAGTCTCTGACCTTAGATTTTGTTCTTATTTTCCAGTCACCTGGAAAGCCATCTTTTGCTATCTCCCATTGTAGAAGTTGTACCTTTTCTTTCAGAACTACTGTACGTGTAATCTGTTCATGAAACTTTTCATGATTCTTCAATTATATGTGATTTTTTCTCCCTTGTTTGATTATCCATAGGTGTTTGTATCTCTCTTCTGACATGAAGTTTTAATGTTTTGAGCTATTTTTGAATTAAAAAAAAGTCTCTGACATTTTCACCAAACACACACACACACACACACACACAACACACGCACACACACACACACACACACACACACAATTTTTATAAGCTTCTTAATGAAGTTACATGTTATATTACTTACCAATTTGTTTATACGTATTCAATAAGTATTTGTTGAGTGGAATTCATATGGTAATTGACAACTTGAAAATTGTGAACTTTTAGATATGGAAATTCTTTATGGAAGCAATCTTTGGAGAATTCCCCATTTTGAGAGGGAAGAGTAAGGGGAGCAGAGATGGGGCAGCCCAGAGATGATTTGCTTTGGTTATTCAGGGAGTTGTGGGAGGGCCTCCCTGGAACCCAGGTCAACTGTGGCTTAGCTAGTGAACAACTTAATTTCATGTAAATCAGCTATATTAATCATTTACAGAGTGAGACATTTCTGCTCCTATTTTATAGTTGTCCTGGCAAGTGGGTGCCAGAGGAAAAGGGAATTCCCTGGGTAACTAGACTCCAACCTCAAAGCTCTTTACTTCCTCTGGATGATTAATTATGTTGCATGGTTCTTAACAAAGGACCCTTGATTCAGATCTTGAAGCACCAGGGTATTAATGCTGCAGCACTTTCGCTGCATCCTGGGTCAGTTAAATTTTTCTCAAAGCTGGTTCCTATTTCTTGGCAGTAACTCTTCAGTTCTGGAACTTTAGTTCAAGCCAAAATAAACTATTGTCTCAGGTCTATATTTTTCCTGAAGCACTATGGCATTTTTATGGAATGTGGAGACAGTTTTATGTAAGACTTTAATGGTAACAATAAAGGATCCAGATCCCCATCTCTGGCCTGCTATCCTTTCCTCTATATCCCAGCAATGATTATACAGCTTCCAAAAAGAGAGCCATCTTGAAATTTCCAAGTGAAATCTGTCATTTATTTACTGTGTGATGTGATCCCCACTTTCCTGGGGTTTTTTCCTCATCCACAACAGCATAAAATTATTTTTTTTATGTGTCACTACATTTTTCCAGAAAAAGAAAGCGTTCTCCTATATCATGATTATATGGTTTAAATTTTGTCTTGTTATTCAATGAAGTAATGCTAATGAAGTCTTATCTTTTAAAGTAGCCATACTTTTTTTTTATCTGTAAACATTTATTATTCATATGGCTAATAATAATAATTTAAAGAAGCCAATACTATACTAAATCTTAAAGACATTTTAAATACAAAAAAAGACAAAGCTTGCTTATTTTTGATATTTGTTTTGCAATATGTATTAATGTAATTTCAAAAATACGTGCCATAGGATGAATTTGAATGCTGTGGGAATATCACTGGCATGATAGGGTCAACATGTTAATATCTAGCGTTTTGAAGGCTAGATTTTCCCACTTCAATGAGTGAATAAAGGAAACTCTTTAGAGATTATTATGTTTCCATTATTTGAGTTTGTTGTATGAGCTCTCCAAAACAGGGTTTGCAAATGGAAGAGTTTGAAAGCAAACTGGAATTCTGAAGTTATATCTCTGTAACAAGATGAGCTAATGTATACATGGTAATCCTAGAGAAAGTGAAGTTCATTAACTTTTAAAAATTTTATTGTTTTACTAAATGCTTATCTTTTAAAATGAGAAATTATGTTCCAGCAATTTTATGTGAAGTACCATAATACACTTTTTGTGATTTGTTGTTGTTGGCTATTATAAACAATTAAAAGTTTCCGTTTTGTAGAGTTGCCACTAGGATATAATAACTGTTCACAGCAGCTTTAGTTTCATGTTCCATAAAATTGAGCTTCCTGTCTTTACATTTTAGAACCTAGATCATGATCCTTGAGATTTTGCTATGCTAATGCATACAATTACTAAGGGAAGGAAATGGTGTAATATGAGAAGACAAAGAAATCAAACCATCAAAGTAGACTTTTGCATAACAAGCAGAATCTTGGTGCTTGTTGAATTTAGCTATAGCATTTACTAAAACATATCTTTGAGCCATATGTCTGGAAATGTCTTACCATTTTAATGTGGAAAGCACAGAGACCTCACTGAGTTAATGTTATGGTGACTTCATGAAGCAAACCTGGATTATTGGTAAAAATGAGCATTGACAGTGTTCTTCCAACACTCATTTTATGCATGTTTAAGTATTATAGGATTGTGGGAATTGTGTGTTGATTTCTTTTTCTCAACAAAAACCTCATTTGATGCTTTTAGAGTATAATAACAGTCAGAAAAGACCTCAGGTTATGTTATTAAAAACTTCCGTCTCATAGAACTATTGAAATACATAAATTAAGGAATTTTTCTAATATTTGAGTCTTATTTATAAACCTTAGGTAAAGTATAAGGTTTAATAATGGTTTAACATATAGCAAATATATTTGTTATATTTGTTTCTTGGTGCGTACCCACGTGTATAGAAACATAAAATATGCAGCCAAATTTCATTTAGTGTGGCAAATACTTTTTGACATATGAACAGCATTCTATATAGTACCTTGAGGATAATGAGCTAGCAGTGAAGAGAAACACTTATTTAAATCAATTATTATCTTAGAGCAGAAAGTTTAATACAGATTGACTAAATCATAATTCTTTCATACTTCAGATTTTAATTTTAGATCAATGTGATTTATTTAAGTGCAAAATACTAGAGCTCTTCTCAAATTGGTGATTAAATACAAATATGAATTATAGAGCTTTCTCTTTTCATTATGTATACCTCCTCATGTTCCATGGAATACTTTTAATAAGACATTGCTTTATAGCCAACTAAGTACGTGATAGAGACCTGTTTGTAATATAACAAGCATTTAAAACATAATCACTTAAATACAGTATTCCTACTAGCCCAGATTTTTAATAGCATGGATTTTACTGAGTTTGATATACTTTATCAAACTCACGTTTAAGACTTTTCTGTGTTACAAAGACAACCTCTTCTTCAGTTGCGAAATAGTGTATTCCAGAGTGGAAAGAGGTAAATGTATAGGTTGTGAGATAGTTAATAGAAAGCCAATATCACTTTATTGGAGGTCTGGGAAGAAAAAAAAATACAATTATGTTGTAAAAATAGATCTCAAAATGCTTTAGAAACTTTGTCTATGGTAAAACTGTTTCTTTATGGGGAAGTTTATAAAGTACCTTTATGTGTATTATCTCACTTCTCCATGTAAGAAATCTACGAGGCTGGAAATAAACTGAGAATAAAGAATTACAATTGTTGGGTAAATGAATAGGGATGAGCACTGAGGTTTTATGCCAAGACTGTTGTTGGCATTTTCATTTCCATAGCCATCGCCAGAAAACTTAGGGTTTTTAGTGTAGATTAATTAACATTTATTGTGGGGCAACGAATATGGAACTTAATTATAACCACAATATTTTTAATTTCCAATATTTCATAGTAAGTGCCCATTATAGAAGATTACCTGGTGTTGTAATGAAATGTAAGCTTAAATATAGGAAACCCCCCCCAACCTTAGTACTGCCGCATATCCATATCCATATCCATATGCATACACTTAAATGCATGTGAAACAAAAAGACTCATACACACTCGTCAGAATGTTATATATGTTTCTGTGTAATTTTCCTTTTGTTTACTATTTGTAAGCCAACTTCTTGCTAGAGACCAGGTGCTTTTTATATTTTAATTACATTGTATAGTACTTTAAATAGCATGATAGTCCAGAGACCATCTGAGAAATGTTTTCTTTCTTTGTTGAAGGTCCCAGTAGTTCAGGTACTCTATTGTCTTTTTCCAGACAATTTTTTACATTTTCCTTTGTTTTAAGTTATAAGTTCCTGAAGTAATTTCAATGTAGAAATATTTTCGAGAGAAAATAATTCCAATTTCCATCTTAAAAGAAAAATATTATTGCAGTTGTGGGAAGTTTGGAGTTTCTTTTCACTGGTATGAGACTATGTCTATGCTTTTAGTTTCCAGTATTTGGATAAGTGAAGGGTGGTCCTTTTCTTCATGATGTATTTTTTACTATGCTTTAGGTTTGGCACAGTTATTATTTCATTTAAACAACAAAACACTTACATGTGGTGATTATTGCTGGATACCCCAATAATCTATGATTAGTGGTGGTTTACTGTGTGTTGCATAAGGTAAAAAGAAATCTTTTTCACTTATTTAAGGTAACTCCTAGCCTTTCTTTGCCCACAGTAACATGAGCATAACCTCTGTGATTTACCCATTTTGTTGATTTGATTATCAGGTCAACACAGCATTAAGGGTTATTAATGAATCATAGAAAACTGTTTTCAGTTTTATAGATGAACTTTAGAATACTACTTTAAATACTATTGTCTAGTCATTGAGGTCAATTCCAAATTAGCTAGGCATATACTCTTAACCTGATCAATCTTTCTTCTCTAAGACTTTATTACTGTAGACATTGCTCTTCATGATTTTATGATAGTTTCTGAATACCATAATTGAATTTGTGAAATAGTAAGGTGTTATGTTGTGCTGGGGCCTTTTTAGTAGGAGTTACTTTAGTAGGGACTTTCAGGAGTCAGTTGTTAAATTTTCAGGAAGTTTGAGATGACAGTTGACATCACCTTAAAATTCATTAAGGTGAGACTATTTGCATCATGGAAAGTGGCAACTTGTATAAACCTGACATTTTTCGCTACCTACCAGTACACAATTGGGACTGAAATATTGCACAAGTGGTAAAAAATTTCAAAATCTACAAATGTTTTATATATGTACCAGAAATGTGTATGAATTTGACTACATGCATATGTGACCAATGGTGATTACATAAAATAAAAGATTTTAAATGTTTAGAATATAAATATATATACATATACCCTTACACACATGCAAACATACATTTTTTTATTTGGCTTACTCTGAAAATAAAAGATAGTGCCATTTAATTATGCTCAGAACAAAAAACGTACTTTAATTTTGACTTTACTTTTTAGTAACAAAGCTGTAAAAAGAAAATATGAAAGAAATAAAATCATACAGACTTGCAAAACCCATTTATTTTTTTATAGGAAACATAATTAAACCTTGCTGATTGGCCAAAGAAATTATGAGCACAGCTGGGTCTTTTAAAATATGTATTGGTAGAAAGAGCTAAAAAAATAAAACCACCTCCTTTGTAAAATCAATTTCATTTTTAAAAAACACATCAAGATGTATTTCAGTAAAGGCTAGGTGTGAAATGACAGTTAAGTGATTCAAATAAAATTAAAAGACTAATAAATGTGATTTAGTAAAAATTTCAGTTAATTAAGTCTGATTCATGATACATCTTTAGTTTAATAATATTATTAAAAATAGGTGTGTATTATTGAATTGGTACTACATCTTAGATATACACACTTTAAATTCCCTAATTTTTCTCTTTACAACAACTCCATGTGGGTTCTGTAAATGGGGAATCTGAATTTCAGAAGACAGGCTCAGAAGACCACACAGTTAGTAAGTAGCCACGGTGGATTTCCAACTCCAGTTGGCTGGCTTAAAGCTCCTGCTACTTTTCCCGTGGTCATGCTTCCCTTCCAAATATGTAGAAGTTTTAACCAGTATGTAAAGCTGTAAACTGATACAGCTTTAATTGTGATAATAATTCTGTTTAATCAATGCAAAACTTTAAAATATATATACTAAGATTTTTTTCCACTCATTGGAAATTATTACAAGATAAGCAGAGGATATGCTGTGTGTGTGTGTGTTGGAAAATTACATTTTAGGATAAATTGTACGTGCCTTCTGTAGAACACAGGTGTTGACTCTCAGGTGTTAAGTACAACAAAAGTGTTGATACTTCTAGCCCCTTTCCCTCCACAGTGTAGTGGAATACTAAATGCCATTTAATATCTAATTCTCATAAGCTTTTGAAACACTTCAAATCTATAGGCTGTGATCTATGACATGTGAAAAAATTATTAAATCATGAGTTTTGATGGAATGCCTCAATTTGATGTAAAATATTATGGATGTATAGATAATTGCATTTAAATTCTTGGGTTTCTGTGTCAAATGTATAATTGCATGTAAGACTTTTCAAAAATTTCTCTTAGAATTTTCCTGTGTAGCAATTCTTAAGGATTTACAGAATGTTTTGTACCATATGTAAGATTGAAGGAAGGCTTCATGGGTAGATGATTAGAATCTGTAAAATATGCAAATATATATGTGTATCTTTTTATAATTGTCCCTCCCATGAAATTTAGTAATAATGATATTATTCAGGTATTTCCCACAAAATGATCTGACAAAAACACAGGTTATACACCACCAAACATTAAATTGTAATAAACAGCTGCTGTGATGTTATATCCCAAATATCTACTTACAATTATTTGTGGATTTATATTTAGAATTGATCTTTAGCTTTTCTTCTTACCTTGATTGTAAGCTACTTTAGGATTGGTATGATGTTGGACTGATTAATTTGATAGCACATGACACATTAAATTATATATATATAATTATATTTATATAAATTATATAATTATAAATATAATTTATATAAATATAAATATATAAATATAAATATAATGATTATATATATTATTTGTATATATATACTATATATAGTATATAGCATATATATAGTATATATAGTATATAGTATAGTATATATAGTATATATAGTATATAGTATATATAGTATATATAGTATATAGTATATATAGTATATAGTATATATAGTATATATATATATATAGCACATATATATATAGCACACATATATATGTGTATATATATATATATGTGTATATATATATATATATATATATAGTGGTGTGCCGTATATATGGCACACCACTCTCAACATAGAGTATAGGCTGTAGATACCTGCTTCAAAGGTGAATTATAGCATAAATTGTTATGTAAATCATACTTTATTATTGAGCCTCACGGTTCAACAATATTGTCAATTGCTAATACCCCTTTCTCCGTAGACAGGCAGATTTCAGACTCAATTATCATTCACACTTTTCTTTGCCCAAGAAATAAACTCTAGAATCAGTCTCTCTGACATCAACCTCTTCCTTCATCTCTCAGAATAATATTTATTAACTAAATGGAGACCTCATCTTTTACTCTCTCTCTTTTTTTAAATGTTTATTTATTTTTAGAGAGAGAAAGAGAGATGGCAAGTGGGGTAGGGCAGAGGGAGAGAGAGAAAACTCCCACTCAGGCTCTGTGCCATCGGTGCAGAGCCCAATGTAGGGCTCGAGCCCGGGTACCATGAGATCATGACCTGAGCACAAATCAAGAGTTGGTGGCTTAACTGAGCCACCCAGGTGCCCCTCATCTTTTCCTCTGTTATTCATTATGTTTTAGACTCTTGCCACCATTCAGGCTTCACTGGTCTCTGCCACCAACCACCTTTGCTTACATATTCTTTATAGCATAGGCCAACAGTTTCTTTTTTTTTTTATTTTAATTTTTTTAATGTTTATTTTTTGAGAGAGACAGAGACAGAGACAGAGTGTGAGTGGGGGAGGGGCAGCGAGAGAGAGGGAGACACAGAATCAGAGGCAGACTCCAGCCTTTGAGCTGTCAGCACAAAGCCCGACGCGGGGCTCAAACCCACAAGCTGTGGTGAGATCATGACCTGAGCTGAAGTTAGACGCTTAACTGACTGAGCCACCCAGGCGCCCCTAGGCTGACTGTTTCTAAACATTTTCTCCTCAAAAATCCTTTTCAATTATTATTTTATCCCCATACTCAGATATCACACTTTAGACTTTTTTCAAGTAAATTTAATTGCAGTTTTTCCCAACTCAAAATATATATGTGGTAAGTGGTGTAACAATGATGAAAAGAAAAAGGATAATATGACTTGTACATTTTGAGATCCATCAGCACGTGTTTGTCATTTTCATACTATGCCCAAATATACTCACATTAGATTGATTCTTTATTATTTGGGCAAACTATCAAATCACAAGCCGTTGATTTAATAACAGAGCTCTGATTGTTTATTTGTTTATTTATTTGTTTGTTTGTTTAATAGAAAGCACATATTCCTTAGTCACTGTGAACAGAATTCTATTTGTGGAGGATATTTAAAGAGTGTTCCATAAATGTAAGTTCTAAAGTCTTACACTTCTTCCTGTTGGGAAAATCCCTTTACAAAAATAATCACAAATCGACTTCAGTGCACATGAGTCACCCAAGACTGTTTTCCTTATTTCTGGTACAGCTGCACTAGAGAAATAGATCACAAAGCTTTTAACTCTAACAACAGCATTCAAAAGGAAACTAACTGCTGCTTAGTGTATGGGCCAGAATCCCTAGTTGGTTGGGATTTTATGATTGTTTTTATTTTATTACTTTTATATATTATTTATCTATTTGAGAGACAGAGAGAGAGAGAGAGAACACACATGAGTAGGGGTGGGGGGGGAGAGAGAGAGAGAGAGAGAGAGAGAGAGAGAGAGAGAGAGAGAGAGAATGAATATCTTAAGCAGGCTCCATGCCCAGCATGGAGTCCCATATGGGGCTCGATCTCGCTACCGTGATATCATGACTTGAGCCACAATCGAGAGTCAAATGCTTAACTGACTCAGCCACCCCGGAGCCCTTTATTTATTATCTTTGTTTCCTTTTTACTGTGAAATTAAAGAAAAATCAATTTGTAAATTATTTGCATTTAATCTTCTAATATGATTATTTCTGAGGTTAAATAATAACTAAGTGATTTACTTATCAAACCCTCTATATGAAGAAAATTATTAGGAGAAAACATTTCCAAATAAATAAATATGTGCACAGTGTTTAAGAGAGTGGGTTTATTTGTTTATTAAATCCCCCTGAGCAGAAATTTAGACATTGATCCCTCTGAGCCTTATAAACTGTTACTTCACCAGTTTCATTGGAAAATCATAATTAAGCCTTGCTTATTTCATTTGTAGACAATCAAAAGTGACACAGATATGTTAAGGTCTTCATTAATTTTCAATGTAAAATAGAAATTTGCTGGTTACTATGTAAATTCTAAACTTAGTAGGTTTTAGGTTGAGTTCTGTTTTCAGAACAAAATTTTCCTACAGTTAAAAAAAAAAAACGAACTTTCTAGATCCTGATTCTATCAACCTATCACCGTCAATTACTGAAGTCCTGGAGTACAATGTTAGGGTCCTTCCTTGAGAATGGCTAGAACTTGCAACTGAGTATTGAGTGCCTGCAATGTGTGGGCACTGTGCTAACTGATTTACTTAATTTAATCCCCTACACTTTAATTATTTGTTAAAGATGAGAGAAAAGCAAGTTTAGTACTGAATAAGCAGATTAGTGGCAAAGACTATGCTATGCTCTTAACATCTGTTCATTTGGCATCTTGGGTAGTAAAGACTCTGTGTAGATTTAGCTTTCATAGCCTAATTTAGTATCACAATTAAAGGGTGGTATTTCTCAAATCTTTGTTTTTTGAAAAGGCCATGCAGTATGCAAAGGGTATTTAGGGAGTTCTGAAAATGTACTTATGTCTATTTTTACAGTTGACACGTGAGGCCTAGAAACATTGTGTGACACTATGAGACCTTCAATGACCCTTTAGTCACCCTGAGTCTCATTTTTCTCACCTATAAATAGAGCAGGTTTACAAATAGATGATTTGTAAGAATCTATTCAAATTCTAAAATTCATGCATATTAAATCAAGATGTATTAATTAAATCCAAATTTATTAATTAACTAAACATATTTAATAGAATAATTAAATTAGTATTAACTATGCTTTGATGTATTATAAAAACATAATACTCTTCTAAAATCTGTTGACACATTTCTAGAAGTATAGCTTACGAAAATGGCAAAAAAGATTTATTTATTTATTTTTTTAAGTGTTTTGAGAGACAGAGAAGAAACATGAGCAGGGTAGGGGTGAAAGAGAGGGAGAGAGAGAATACCAAGCTGATCCCAAAGAGCCTGACACAGGGCTTAATCTCATTGGATGCAGAGCTTGATCTCAGGACCCTGAGATCATGACCTGAACTGAAATCAAAAGTTGAACACGTAAGCAACCAAGCCACCTACGTGCCCCTGTTTATCTGGATTTTTAGTTGAACTGAAGTCCTATATAGTATTGAACAATGCTAAAATGGGCTTGAGGGTTGCTATAGACATATCCTGAGTACAAACCTGAATGCTGCTAAACATCCCACAGTGCCCAGGCTAGCTATCACCACCCATTCATCTTGAATATGTGCATATTTCACTGGACATAAATGTAATAAGAATTATCCAGTCCAACATATCAATCAATAGTGCTGGGGGTTGTAACTATAATCTGTGTGAAGTCTGTTCCTTCACTTGTGTAATATTCAGTCACTTTGGTTTTAAATTTTACAATAGTGACACTGATTTGGTACTTTTCTACCTGAACATGTTTAGAGATATCATTATAGTTACAAAATGAAAGTGATATTTCTCATGTTTATCTACTATTAATTGAGGTAGTAAGTGCTTTGAGAAGTTAATATAAGTAGTATTGCTGTGATGCTTTCTCTTTTTTTAAGCTAAAGGTGATTTAAATTCTAATAACAGAACAAAACCCTTTAGGGTTATGACTGGAATCATAATCCACAATCAAAGTGTGAAAATCAAAGATCCAGCAGAGATTCAGAATTAGGTGCTTAGTACTGGGAATATGAAGATTAATAAAGCACACTTCTTAATCTTACATTAGCTGGAGTCTAGAGTTCAGAGAAGCAAAGGAGATTTAAAGATAAAAACAAGCTCAATCACTTATAAGACTTACTTTTCTAAAAATGTATTAGAGTCAGTGTGGTGACTGGACAAAAAAGGCTCAGAATCATAGCAAAAAACAAGCCCTCATACTCTTAGAAGATGGAGGCTTGTCTTCCACAATAAAAACAAAACAAAATGAAACACACACACAAATAAACCTTTTTTGGAAGCTCTCCTGCTACATGTCCCAAGGAACTTACCAAGCTGCTAGCAGAATTGGTACTGAATTGTTGGTACCTCACTGCAAAAGCTATATGGTGTTTTCTGAAGTCATGAGAGATCTCAGGACTTTTTGCCCTGTTGACAGTTGTCAATTAGATGTGTCACGATTCCTCTGGCACTGCCAAGTTACTTCTTGCCTCTAATTTCTGAGAAGAGTTTCTCCCTTTGTATTCTTCAACACCATGTAACTCCATGCCATTTCCTGACATTTTTACTGAATGGAAGGTAAATGGAGGGGGGCATATATGGAGGTATACATCCTCTTCATGACCTTGTCTAGTGTGTCTGCATGTATTACGATGTAAATGTGAATGCCAATATTATCTTTATATACTTGTTTCTAATTTAAGTTTATTTATTTAAGAGAGAGCATGAGCAGGGTAGTGGAAGAGAGAGAGAGAGAGAGAGGGAGAGAGAGAGAATTCCAAGCAGTCTCTGCACTGCCAACACAGAGTCCAATGTGGGGCTCAAACTAATGAACCACGAGATCATGACCCAAGCTGAAATCAAGTGTCGGATGCTTAACTGACTAAGCCACCCAGGCACCCCAGATTGTCTTTATATTTGCCTTCAATTACTGAATAAATGAGAACAGTAGTATGCATCATAGATTTATATTCTAGTTGAGGAGATAAAGGATCCGTGTAGTGACAGCATGTGGTAATAAGCCTTGGAGGAAAAGAATAAAGATCATTTGATGAGACCTCAGAGGAAGGGTGCATTCTTTAAATTAATATAATCAGGAAAATATAATGGAATGCTGTATGTCAGCAGCTTTTCACTAGGGATTCCACTGGAGGTGCGAATGGTGATTGTTGTGAACTCCTTTGCTAGCAGGCACAATTCAAACATGTACGTGTGCCTTGTTTTGTTGGACAGATGGCCATGATATTTTGGTAGTTTATGTTTTCTCTCTGGGATACCACAAGAAGCATAAAGTCAATTCTGGGCATCTGTAACCAGTTTCTAATACTAGAAGCATCTAGCAAGATTGAAGAAGTTTACAGTTACCCAGAAGACATATGCTGGCGTTGTCTTTGTATTAAATACTTTGAACTTGGTAGTGAGAGCTAAGACTTTGCTAAATTTGACTGAAGGAAATTGCATTGTATTCCTATTTTGTGTGTCTTTGGCTTCTTTTTAAATTTCAATCAAAATTACTATTTTATTAAATATATGTGGAATTGTACAATATTAATTATGTTAATTTCATAAAAACTTGTTAGTTCTTTGTGTATTTTATTTTGTATTTATGTCACAGAGGAAGAACCATAAGGCTGACATCTTACTATAAGAAAAAAACTACATAGTAAATAAAAAATAAGAAGGGCAAGATAATGAAATTAAAATCAATTGTTAACATGTCACTGTTTAAAAACAAAGGAACTCTGCTAAGAAGAGGCTGTAAGGTAAAAACAGATTCATATATTGACGGGCACAAAAAGTAAGAAATTGAAATGAGTTATTAAATAGATAACTTTTAGGGCACCTGTGTGGCTTAGTCAGTTAAACGTCCAACTTCGACTTAGGTCATGATCTCATGGTTCATGGGTTTAAGCCCCGTGTTGGTCTCTGTGCTGACAGCTCGGAGGCTGGAGCCTGCTTCACATTCTGTGTCTCCCTCTCTCGCTGCCCCTCTCCCCCTCGTGCTCTGTCTCTCTTTCTCAAAAATAAATAAACATTAGAAGTTTTTACATAGGTAACGTTTAGTTTTTTAATGATTTTTTTTATTCAAGTACTATCAACACACAACACATACAAATTCATAAGTGTTTCAGGTGTACAATATAATGATTCAACAATTCCATACATTCCTCAGTGCTCATCAAGATAAGTGTACCCTTAATCCCCTTTACCCACTTTCCCCTTCCCCCCACCCAACTCCCCTCTGGTAACCTCCAATTTGTTCTCTATATTTAACAGTCTGGTTTTTGTTTGTTTGTTTGACTTTTTTTCTTTGTAATTTGTTTTGTTTTTATATTCCATATATGAGTGAAATCATATGGTATTTTTCTTTCTCTGATTTATTTCACTTAGTCTTATACCCTCTAGGTCCATCCACATTGTTACAAAACACTATGGACGTTCTTCAAAAAATTAAAAACAAAATGACCATATGATCCAATAATTTCACTACTGGGTACTTACCCAAAGAAAATAAGAACCAGTTCAAAAAGATCTATACACCCCTATGTTTATTGCAGTACTATTTACAATAGGCAATATATGGAAGCAACCCAAATGTCCATCCATAGATGAATAAAGGTATGGGATAATTATATATATCCCATAAAGGTATGGGATATATATAAACTAGATAATAAAATTATATATATCCCATAAAGATATGGTATATATATAAAATAGAATATTGCTCAGCCATAAAAAAGAATGAAAACTAGGGAACTCTTTTAAATTGGCTAAAATTCCTGTAACTGCCATTATCTCAAAATTATAAAGGAGAGAGGAAGCAAAGAGAAGGACTTTGTTACATTTGTAAGTTTATTCTAGGAATGGAACACAATGCCAAGGAAGATCATTACCTACTTTGCGGAACCATCTACATATATGTTGTGGATGACTTTAGTAACCTGAATATTTTCTTCATGCAAATTATGAGATCTATGTTTTCAAATTATTCATGTCCATACTTGCACTAAATTATTAAATTGGGACCAATTTAGGAACAACCCTGTGCTATTATTAGGTCTCTATGTCTCTATCTCTCTCATTTTAAAATGTGACCTAAAAATATATATATTTTATAAAGTATCTTATATCTTTCTTTTCTCCTTTCTGTCATTACATAATATAGCATGATTGTGTAATAAGTTACTATTGTAATATTTGCTGATATAAGCAGCTATTGATAAATACTGACACAATCATGTATGCTAATTTTTATTAATCTCATTTTAAGAATTAGTTGTATAAAAATAAGCTGAAGTGTAATGGGAGACAGTCAAATCTGTAAACTAAGATTTACCATTACATAATAGTAACTATTCTATTACATAAAATTTTTAGCTATACACAGTGAATCTTTCAATATAGCCCACCAAGTAAGAATCTAAATGCCTTTAACAGAAATAAGCAAGGTATGCTCTAAATTATTTATTCAAAACATATAGTTGGATATACAGATATAATAAAAAATGAATATATCTTCAATTTCAATAAACTGGAATTTATCTGACTTTCTTCATCCCTGAGAGCATATTAGACAATCCCATCAATAATCAAAGAGGCAGTGAGCAGGAAGGCTGGATGATGAAAAAGTACATCAACCAGTTGACAATCACTGGTCCAACCCATAGAATTATTTTTGCATGTTGAATACAACTATTACATTGCTATTGCTGTTACTAAACTAAAAAATGGAAATTCCTTTTTTTTAAGCTTTGAAATTTGGGTTTGCTTTATAAGTAAAAAGAAGATATTATTATAGCTGTATGTTTTTCACATCAAAGGCGCGAGAAATAGTGGATGTTTTCAGTGCATATTTCTATTGTGGATTTAGTATAATGGTTTTCAATCCTGTTTTTCCTGTAACATCTCAGTGTATAACAGACACATTCATTAGTAATAGTAACTCACTAAGGCTACGGTTCTCAAATCTGGAGAGTGGATCGTAGATAGGCAAGTGGATTTAAGAACCCCTGAGGAAGGTTGTTTACTCTGGAAAAAGAAATATGGAAAGGTTGAAATTCTTACCCATTTAGAAGCTGGAGTGGCAAGTTGGATAATTTACCATAAGGAAGTCTATTTCCCATTTAAATGTGAAAATTACTAGCATCAATAGGATTATTCTATAAATTTCCCCATCTCCATCCACAATCCTTATGCCCATGTAAAGATAATTATAGCTTCCTGTGCCAACTATTTGTGCAGCTTTGTTAATAATAAATGAATATCTGTCATTTTGAATAGAAAACAAAACATTGATACAAGAAGTTGCAAAGGACTAAAATAGGCTGTGGCTTAGAATTCATTCTTCCTTCAGAATATGAAACAAATATTCATTGTAGTCTAAGCTATAGAGACATTCCTTTACATTTTGATATTTTACAGACATAGGTAAATTATGTCCTTCATTTAAACAAGTTAATAAGCTTACCCAGGGTAGCCAAAAAAATATACTCAATCATACTTTAATATTTCTCTTTTGCTAAAAAGCATTCTGTGCCACTACTGAACAGACCAAGCCCTTACATTACTTGTCTTCAATAAAACATTATTATCTTTTGGCATCCCCTTGTACTAGGGGAAATAAAAAGTCACATGTGGAGAAGTTCTAAATGCTAGACAGAAATGATCCTTGGAGGGCAATTTTTATCCTCCACGGAAGTATTGCAGACTTCTTCCATTAGCATAGTCCCAGGGAGCAAAAGGTTAGGGAACTGGGACCGCCAGCTCTACCTGAACACATAAGTCAACATTTCCTCCAAGCAGCGAGGGAGTGTGAGAGTGCACCCACATGTGCATTAAAGTATCTGAGACAAGAAACAACAATTGTAATATTTTACATTGGAATATACTGTACAGATGGTGACATTTTGTTTGTGGTTGTAGGGAAGAAAGTAAGGCAGTTTCCAGATCCCACCCCCCCACCCCCAACACCTACCATTTGGCATTGGATATAGGAGGTTGAAGAAAAAGGAGAGATTTTTGCCTCAGTTGAAACAGCTGGGAAACAGATGGAAGCTGGTGTGCAATTTGCCTGGTCCAAGTCTCCCACCCATTTTCCACCAAAGAAAAGCCAGTCAGGTGACAGTAGTAGAAGCCTTAGGGTCAGCAAATGATGGGCTTCAGGAAATGCAAGAAAAAAAAATTAATCAAAGATATAGTAAATACAAGTCCAGAATTATAGTCCCAAGGAGCATGTTTTCAATAGCACCGAAAAAGTGGGAGCAAACCTGGTGAAAACCACAACAGAATCACAGATACACAGATGAAAGTGTCCACCGAATTAATTGATGTTGGTGTTGCCTCAATTACATCGGCATTCTCTCTCTTAGGTGATGAATTAAGGAAGCACACACCCACTCTTTATCATGTTAGTTACAGTATAATTATTCCATGTGTGATTATGGTAAATTTAAGTATGCACAGTTCACATTGTTTTAGTCACTGGATTTTACTGTGAGCTACTTTGGTTTGGAATTCAAGCATTCAATAAATTGCTTTTGGATTTAAATGTTGAATTATAGCCAGACTTTTGTTTAAATTCAGTCACTGGATGTATAAACCTCCTGTTGTATATTTCTAGTTAGAATGGGCATGTATATAGATCTACTCAAGTGACCATTCGTAACAAGCATTGGCCCAAATTTTGTGTGCTTTTTATTTGTGTGTGTGTGTGTGTGTGTGTGTGTGTGTGTGTTGGTTTTTAAGCACTTTTGAATACTACAAAAGTTAAAGTATTTCAAAAATAAATATAAATTAATAGGCTTTCCTCATTGTGCATTTGTTCATTCATGCTTATGTAAGGGACGGTGTTAACCGTGAATCATTCAAATTGAAAGGCTCATGAGAAAAAATGTTCTGACTTTGCTGTCAGTTTCCAGAGTTGCTTTACTGAAAGGATCAGAGTATTGTCCCCATATAAAGAATAATCAGCTTCAGATTTTAGACTGAGTATGGTTCCAAATTGGCAATAAAACTTGATTCACGTGAGAACATAGATCCTGTGCGAGGGACTTCTGAATATTCTAGGCTGTGACTGGGTTTCCAGTCTGTCAGGACAGCCAATGGAAAAATTAAATTAAAATAATTCAGTCATCTAGAAGATTTACTCACAAAGAATAGCTAAATGCTCCAAAGATGAAGAGATTGGTAAATCTATAGCAAAAAAAAAAAAAAAGAAAGAAAGAAAGAAAAAAGGGGGGCGGTGATGATGGACTTCAGGTTCCACTTTGATTCAGGTAAGTTGGCCCTGTGTGCACACGGCCTACCTGAGAGCTGACACATCATCTATTACATAAGTTATATGTGATCCTAGTGGCTTACTCTAAAGTACAGCATGTATGTGACATGTCACAAACCATTTTTGCCTTGGATAAAGCCCTACCTTCTCTGCCAAGGTAAGGAACCAGTCAACACAGGAGTAAGTGTCCACACAGGGGTAAGCCCAGAAATGTGGTCACTGAAATCCGAGGAATTTCTGACTGCACCACTGCATCGGTGAATCATACTCTGTGATCCCTCAGAAGCAAAGTAATGGCCAGTGTCCCAATATTTTGATGCAGGCTTTCTGTAGCTGCTGCTACTATTGGATCTATACAGCTTTACATCTGGCCAAACAAGATTCTAGAAAGAATCAGAACTAAACTGTTCACATTAGAGCACCTTGTCTAGCGGATTCCCACTATGCAGGGAATTCTTGACTTCAGTTGGACTTTCCAGACAGACAGAAAAGAACACTGACATATGTATATTATATTAAATTAGTATTAAATACTAATAATATATATATAGTACTTAACATATTTAACTACATACATATAAATGCACATAGTACTTAGCATATTTAAGCATCATTGAATGAAGAAACAAATGTTTCTTGCCCTTGAATGTTGACCAAAAAGATCTTTCCTAAAGTATACCATATTACATTTGTCAATTTAAAAAATAAAATGTCACTCTTTGTAATTTTCCTATATTCTCTCATTTGGGCTCAAGAAGAGTTTGTTGTACTTCCATCTGATAAAGACATCACAATTTGTGTGTACATGCTCAAAAATAGAGAACTGAAGTGATTTTTAAGGGAGCACAAACACACCACTTTACCTTGTTTATGTTGCTATTTCCTGAAGATAGATTCAACATGAATCACTAGAGCTGGTTCAATTACCTGTTATTTGTTTAAACACGTGGAATTTTTTTGCATTATAGGCACACATTGTGTTCTTCGGTATATTAAGAATGTCTTCTAACATACATCTCAGGGATATGATGAGGATAAGTGAAATACTATATGTTAATTATGTCTTAAACTCCTAGGAAGAAACATGGAATAATACACCCTAAATTATTATTATTTCTACATGGCATTATAAGATTTGGTGTTTGGATAGCTTTTGTTAGGTGTTGTGCATCTTATGTTTATCTCATATATGATGAAAAAACATTAACAAACTTTGCATATTTTGAGTTATATGAACACAATTTTATTTATAGACTCCACATTGGAATATTTATTGTACAAAATTAAAGAATAGCAATGCTATTGTCCTTGAAGAGGCTGAACTTAAATGGAAATTAAAAGATCAGTAGAACACATTCATATGTATGCTTTGAGCTTGAACTGACTTTTATGGTCCAGTTGCTAAACATTTAAATTGCTTAAATGTTCATAAACTAAGTCAACACTTTTTTTAGGAATTATAAAATTTAATCGTACTTAGATCCCAACTGTATATATGTTAAACAACTTATTAGACATAAATTTATATCTAAAATTATTTCCTAGAAATGGTTTATTTTATATATTGATCTTTTCATTATAATAGCATATTAAGAGCAATTAAATTTTTTGTTCATATTTTGGAATTTAGGCTGTGAGTCACATGAGCGTAGATTGAAAAATAAGAAGTGTGTCTTATCCTGTTGTGAGATCAGTCTTAACTATCTTTGCTCTATTTTTCCCATGTCTAACACTACCTGAAAAAAGGAGTTACTCAATAAATGCTTCTGGTATGAATGTTGTGATTGAATGCATTTGAATGAACGAAGCAAATCTACTTCTTTCTTACTTTTTTTCTTTTTTTCAGATTCCCAGGAAGGAAATTATAAGTCAGAAGTCAATAGCAAACCCAGGAAGGAACGGACAGCTTTTACCAAAGAGCAAATCAGAGAACTTGAAGCAGAGTTTGCCCATCATAATTACCTGACCAGACTGAGGCGATATGAGATAGCAGTGAATTTGGATCTCACTGAAAGACAGGTAAAGTTGGATATTGTTGTGATTATGGTATTTTTAATTGCATTGAATCAATAATCTTCTCTTGCCATTTTTGAAATATCTAGATTTGTGGTTCTTAAATACCATATGGAAGACAGGTGTTCTATTCCATGATATTTGGGCCCAGCAAAATGACAAAATTCAGGATAAAATAGCAGTGTTTTAAGGAAAACTATATCTATTCAGTTTAAGGAATTATTCCTTATTCTGTAATTGTTTTTAAAATACTATTTCTTGTATATAATGATGGCATATAGTGAGCAATTTTGTTTGCTTAAATTTTAAAATCTCCTTATTTGGTATAGTAGAAAGCTGGCAACCCCATGTAACCCCATGTTAGTTTCCTCTATTGCTCAGGACAGGGTTTGCTATGTTTGTTACCATAACACATTAACCCCCAAACCTCAGTGACATAACAAAAATGTTCACTATTTGCTCGCTGTCCATACTTACAAGTCCAACATTACAAACTATCACTCACAGACCCAGTCTGACTCTCTGGCATCTCGACATGTGGTGTCCTTACTAACCACAGGAGGTAAGAAAGAGTTGGAAGTTCATGCATTGACCTTTAAATGTTTTCACCTGGAAATGACCCATGTCACTTCCATTTATACTCTAAGGCCCGGAAATCATCAGTGGTTCCACTTAAGTTCAAGGGGGCTGGGAAATGATGGGGGCAAGGGCATGCAGATTATTGGTAAATATTTCCCAACTATTTTTGAAATTATATTGGCTTCAAAAATCCAGAAATTCTGACATCAACTCAGAAAACGCTGAAATTATTAATGATCTGTTGACCTCAGTTGATAAAACCTAAAAAATACTGTTTAATTAGTTAAATTTAGGTTTTCTCTTGAATTTTATTTGCTCCAGTAGTGCTTCCAGTGCATTCTTTTTATGGATTCTGATTTGCCCTGGGAGAATCTAGCCTACTGATGGTCAACAGTTGCTAATCTTTAGAAAAACATTCCTGAAAGGCAAATCCAAACAACTTTATGGACAGTGCAGTTATGATTGGCACTCCCAGGACTAGAGTCTCATTTCCTCTTTCACTGTGTGCACCTCCTCTAGGGATCCCATTGGAACCAAAGAAATACCAACAGGGTGTGGACAAATGAATACTATCTTAGGAGAGCAAGTTATTTTATCCAATTTCTTAAATCATCTGCTTTCTTTCTGCTAATTTCTGTGCTTCATCTTTTGGTGGGGTATTTCTGGGTAGTAGAAATATAGAGAGAAACACTTTTATGTGGTTTTATTTATTGGCAGTTTATATTTTATTAAATATTATGACTAGTGCCTACGTTGTGAAGCACAAAATTCTCCTTCTCTTGAACTTTGCATACAAAGTTTCCCCCATAAGTGTACAACATTTGGCATGCAGGAGAGGAGAATCCAAAATCTGCATTATCAGACATCTTTTTTTTTTTTCCCCATTTTTTTTTTAAACTGGGAACAGATAAAGGAGGGGAGGAATTACAGGTTAATGTATTTATACAGAGAGTGAATTCAATAAAAAGAAACCATGTTTTATATGATACATAGAGGAAACAAATGAGGATTTGCTTCCAAGCTACAGAAATAATGGGATTCAGTACTACTCTCTTAGTCAAGAGAAAAGTCAAGGTTCTCTTCTTGGTATTCCAGAGATAGCTGTGGTTATCTATGGTTATTTGATTATAAAGCAGAGGTTTCACCTTTGGTTTAGAATAATTTCATTTTAGAAGCAATTCTATAAATTTGGCCTGAGAATTTTGAAGGTATTTTGGATATTTTGTTTTCTTCATGAGTTGCCATTCCTGATAAAGAGTGATGTGCAATTATATGCAAAATTATATACACACTTTTTAAAAAATATTTTTTAATCTTTATGTTTGAGAGAGAGACAGAGTGCAAGCAGGGGAGGGGCAGAGAGAGAGACACACACAATCCAAAGCAGGCTCCAGGTTCCAAGCTGTCAGCACAGAGCCCAATGTGGGGCTCAAACTCATGAACTGTGAGATCATGACCTGAGCTGAAGTCGGATGCTTAACGAACTTAGCCACCTAGGTGTCCCCCCTCCCCCCCACACACAATTTTAATCTTTGCCTTTTTTTTTAAAGTTCCCTATCAATTTTGTATCAGTAGCTTTTTGTATGTAATAATGCACTTAAAAATCTTAGTGGCTTCAACCAATAACCAGTATTTAATTTGCTCACAATTTTGTGGGTCATAGATTTTGACTGGGCTCAAATGGGTTGTTATACTGCTGGGCTTACCTAGATCCATCATAGAGCTGTAGTCACCTGGTGGGTTTGAAGAGCTGGTTGGTCTAGACAGCCTCAGCTGGGACAGCTTGTCTCTGTTGTGTGTGGTTCCATCTTCTTCTAATAGGCTCCCTGGGACTTTTCAAATGGTGGTGGAAGCATTCCCAGGAGTAAAAGAAAAACAACAATGTACAAGCTCGGTGTCAGTGTAGAAGGAGACAATATAAGGGAATGGATACATGGAAGGAAGGCAACATTTGTTGGAGGCCATTACTAAAACAAGCTAACTATACCTTTATGGGGTAAAAATAGCAAAAAAATAAGTTGAGATATAATTGGGTTTGCGAAGAACTTAAATTTGGTTTTGTACAGAATTTTATCCTATAAAAATCTTTATTCACAATTTTGCAAGTTAATATGAAAGGGAGATGTATCCGTGTGGAATCCAAATTCCCAAAGTTAAGTCTTTAGGTGTGCCTGTATGACTCAGTTGGTTGTGTCTGACTTGTAATTTCAACTCAAGTCATGATCCTAGGGTTGTGGGATCAAGCCCTGCCTCGGACTCTACACTGAGCTTGGAGCCTGCTTAAGATTCTCTCTCTCATTCCCTCTGTTCCCCTTCCTGGCTTGCACACTTTCTTACTCAAAACAATAACAAAAATTTAAGTCTTTACTGGGCCACTATTTGTTAGTAAGAAAAAATTGAATTATTATGATAAAAATTTGAACAAATTTCTCTAATTGGAATTGTTTATTCTTAGGCAAGTAACAATCTCCCTAAGGCACAAAATGGAAATTAATACTACCTTCTTGGGGCACCTGGGTGGCTCAGTTGATTAAGCTGAGGTTGATCTCAGCTCAAGTCTTGATCTCAGGGTTCTGAGTTCAACCCCTATATTGGGCTCCACGCTGAGTGTGAAGCCTGCTTAAGGAAAAAGAAAACAAAAACAAAAACTACCTTCTCTTGCTTCTACTCAGGTTTGTATGTCATAATAAATATGAAAGTATTTCTAGCATAAAGTATAAAACACAAGTGTCAACCAGAGGGGCGAAAAATCTTTGCCATTCAAGACATAGTGAATTGTTTGGTAATACAAATATTTGTTGAGCTAGATGCTAGAAATTACATCTTGCTAAAATAAGCTAGACAAGTCTCTGCAAGAAGTCATGGAAGGGCAAAAATCAAACAAGTATTAACAATTGTGATGAGTGTTGAATGTCACAAAAGAGGAATGACAGAGTTTTATGGGAGAATGTTCCTGGTTGTGCCAGCTGTTCATTTTATTCCTAGACTTCTATGCACGTGCAGTATCTTAAATTGAGAATCTGAAGGCTTTATTTATGTTTTGTGGGATGAATTTTACTATGCTGAGTTTATCAGAAAAATATTGTATGCTGTCAGGCATCAATTTTGATATTCTTAAAGGTCTGAAAACATATTCCTTCAATATGCCAGCACTCTTGTCCCAGTGAGATATTTTCAGTTTATTTTCTCAAGGTTGGGCTTTTAAAGTTGTAAACATAGAGTTATAAACTGAACCCATTTCATTCGTCTTCTTTTAATTGTCTTACAGTAATTGTAGTAATTTTGATTTTGTATTAATGCTATACATTAATGCTATAATATATAGTATTAATACAATGTATTAATGCTATAATGTATTAATGCTATAATTTATCTATGTAATCTATATCCTAACACTATATAGGAGTGTTAAATAACACTCCTTTTATAGGATTTCCAGATGTAAAATTATTCTAATTATAGACATGCACTTTTTTCATTTCCATTCTGCAAGATTTATCTTTTCATACTTTAAAATAACCTGAGACTTATATCTAACTCCATATTGTGCAGTGTTTTCCTTAACTTTAATAGAACCTTTAGTCTCTTAAAATATTTTTCTTGACTTTAAAAAAGCTTTTCAAGACTTAAATGCAAAGGTAGAACTCATAAGTATATAATGTAAAGGGAAAAATAAATATTAAATAAGCTGCAACAATTTAGGGCAGAATTGTTTTAAGGAAATAACTTTCTCCTAAATGGAAACTTACTTTATAATCAGAAGTAATCTTCAGATGTACTTTCATCTAAGAATTTTATATAATTGCCTATGAAATATACATATGTATAGCTGTTAAGTTATTTGTATATACTCCTACTTTGCTTAGTGATATAAATCGCTAATCAATATATTTGCTACATTTTATTACAGGTCACATACATGTAATTATAAAGACTTACTCTGATGCTTAGGTTTCCCTTAAGGAAAAAAGTAAGATATGTTAAATCCTGAAATATCACTCAGGACTTGAATTTTCAAGCCCCTATATGAAGAATAGTTCTGAAATCTCACAAAGAAGTCAGATTCTTATGTTTGTGTCTTCCATAATGCAGTGCCTCTGTAGATCAGGGGAGCCTCTAATCCCCTTTGAACTCCATCTGGCCAAAGAAGAAGAAAAAAAAGGCTCGTTCTGCAAAGTGATTCCACATTAGCATATAGGCATTAAATAAAATTATTTTATGCCAAATAAAAATGGAGATACTAGAACAAAATTGAACTTCAAATATTTTTAATTATATAATTGTTTTGTATAAGTTATCAGTCCAGTATCTCCCAGCTTCTAACTTACAGTTTCTAATTTACAACATATTCTTATATACCCTTCTGAATCAACAGCTAATAATCCTCAATTGGCAGAGCCACTTGGAATATTTTGAAGAGCCAGTTAGTCTAAAGACCCTCCTGTCCCAAGGTATTTTTACATTTGACATGCTTATTCTGGCCTTTTCATCCATCCAGGCACACTTGGAGAAAGCTCCTGCCAATTTTTTAATATCTCACAGTGGGAAGAGGAGGGAAGGCAGCTGCATGAAACTATAACAGGAGTGACAAATGGACATTTTTATACAGCTAAGGCTGCCAAATATAGAAAAAATGGAAGATCCATTTATTTCACAAAGCTAATCAAAGGTGCAATGTTGCAGAATTGTAAACTAGCAAAGATTACTGGAATAAACAGACCGAATTCATGATACCTCTGCCAAGATAAATGGAAAATCCCACCTAGTTGGGTCATATTCCATTAGTGGAAATGAGAAGGATTATGCTTTGTTTGTTACTCGTAAATCTTTAAATGGCTCAGTGCCAAATATTTTCAAAACAGGCATTGACTTTTTGGATCACTATGAAGGAGAATTTTCCACGTACCAAATAAACAGTGATTTTGCCTTTTGCTCAGCAATTTACACAATCCCTGTCCTTTGCAAGTTTATTTCTGTAAATTCATATGGACACTTTTTAGCTAATAAATTATTCTCCATGACCAGACATATTATCTGTTCAAGGTAATTCAAGACTACCTGTGTAGCCAATGATGTTAGAACATTTTCTCATTTCTTAAGGTAGTATTTAACAGTCACCTGCAGTAACAGTAAGATGTTTCTTTGTTTAAATCATGGTGTGTCTGCCATTTTAAAAGATTAAATATGAGTTGACTCCTACTGAAAAAATGGCGGGAAGCATAAGGTAGAGGAGTCGATGGTGGAACATGACAGAATCTTATTTTCTAATGTAGAGAGGTATTGCCTGAGTACTGCTGTTTTTTTTTTTTTTTCTAAGAAATGCATATTGACAATGTACAATCTAAAAGCCAGAATCAGAACTATCTCCCATACTACAAAACATTAATTCTATGATATAAGAAGAGTAATGAATGAGAGTCGATTAGAGAGCAAGATCTAGAAATAAAAAATCAATTATTTAACCCTCTCCCAAATCAATTTTTAGAAATACTACCTATATAAAGTAGAAGACTGAGAAAAAAGCAATTGATTTCTAACAGTTTACAAATATAAATATCTAAATGTGAAATAATAGAAAAAATATTAGAAAAATAAAGCCCCGCCCTTATTGAAATAGCCTTGAAAATATATAAAAAATCAAGTTTTAAATGCTGTTAGATCAATAGAGATAGAAATATACATATAGGTATATAAATGGATATATACACATACATTCGTATGTATGCCTGCGTATATGAGCCTTTATGATTCTTGCTGTGAGCATTCATCCAACTGATATAATGAAAGCATAAGGATAATTCTCTGTTTAATCTCAGAATTTCTATATTTTATTTCCCAATTTATTCCATACAGAAACAAATGTATTAATTTATACTTGATCAGTAAATCAGTAATAACATTCTGAAACATAACATACACCGCATCACAGGATCACCATTTAAAGTGTAATGCTAGGGCACATGGGTGGCTCAGTCGGTTAAGTGTCTGATTTCGGCTCAGGTCATGATCTCGCAGTTGGTGAGTCTGAGCCCCAAGTTGGCCTCCGAGACTGGAGCTTGGAGCCTGGAGCCTGCTTCAGATTCTGTGTCTCCCTCTCTCTCTGCCCCTCCCTCTGTCTGTCTGTCTGTCTGTCTCTCTTTCTGTCTCTCTCAAAAATAAACATTAAAAAAAAGAATAGATTTTTAACTTCACATCTCTTTATCATTTTTCTTTCTCATTTTTTATGCTGGACAGTTTTTTTTTTTTCAAGTGTTGAAATATTTCCAGTTGTTAAGGTTATTGACTTTTTTGTGGTCAGTGCATATGAATATAATAGTAATAATTACTATTATTCTTAAAATAATATTGGCTCTAAGGAGGTGGTTCCTAAATCTAAAAAATTAAATGACAAGTATAGTGAAGGCTTATATATATTATAATAATGAACTTAAGGATGTCTAGAAATAGAATATTAATTTCATTAAATTGAACCATAGGAAGTTGCCCATTGTTCTTGTATCCTGTTAAAAATAGTGTGCTCCTATGTTTAAACCACATATTTATATTTGATAGATTTCACTTAATTAGATAAAGGTTAGAAGAGATGGTTAGTCAAAATTGTATATACTGACCGCGATATGTTGCTAGCTATTGTTACACATCATCCCAGAGATCAGGCAAAATATTGAGAACAAATACTGTCATTCTAGTTGATCTCATTGGTGTGAACAAAATAAGTACCAATTGTGGCTCAGAATACACAAAGTCCATACAGAAAAGATTTGCTAGTCAGGAATTTTTTAACACAATAAAAGATAAAGGTGCCTGATTTGGTTTTGATTGCACATGTCAAATATCAAGTATCTACACAAATTTGCAGAAGTCATATGTCATACTATACTTAGGTAAACAGTTAAGATAACCAAAGGTACACCTGTTTTTTAACTGTATGAAAAATAGGGTTAGGAATAATGAATTTTGATTATAAATTAATATTATTGAAATAGACCATTAAGTTGAATTTCATTAGGTATGGCAGAAAAGGTATCGTGGTTATCATCTATTACTATAGTGACATTTCTCAAAAAAATCAATTAAAAGGAATCACTCCTCTAAGAATTTTACTCATCATGTGAATGGCTACTTTGGTTTGCATTTTTAGAAAGGAGAATGTTCTGTTGGCTTGTAATAATACCCATAACATTATAATTTATTATGGAGAATTTCATTTGTTGCCTCAAAAAAGTTTTTTTGTTGTTGAATATATAATTTGCTTATGACTCACAACAGCTGATGTGTATTCAGTTTGTTTAAAAATACGCAAAATAGTAAATGTTTTATGACTACATTAGTGAGCCTAATTCTCAAGCATTCTAAAGAGGGAAGAAAAAGGAGCTTCAAAAGTGAAAATCATAAAGGCGAGGAAATGATTCATTGCTGAAATAGAGGATAAACATCAAAACCAGCCCTCCAAACAAGAATTCAGTCTTTAGTCATGGAATATGTCCTAATACCCTTCAGCCTCCTACACATACAAACAACCACTTCCCAACCCCATGTTTCATGGCTGTAGAAACAGGACAGTCAACTGGTTGCTCCCATGAATTTCTTGGAAATGGCTGAGGGATTCCTTTTCTGTATAAGATATAAATCTATTCAGGCAGGAAGAGTAAAGAAGCTTTCTTTTCCTCATTTTTCATGCTTACCTTATGGAGCATTCTTGGTTGTAATTCTTCAGTTCAACTGCTGACTTTGCCACTGAATTACGTGGGTAAGTCTTTCTAGGGCCTATTTACCTTGGCTTACTAGATCAGCTGCCATGACCAAATATAATCACAGGGAATGTGATTAAATCTGAAAATTGTACTTATAAAGTTATTCTTTGCATGTTTTCACATGGTAAAGATGTGAACAAATGTTTGTTAGACCGTGTATTTCAAGTGCCCAGATACTAATGAAAACATTTGAAATATTAAAGCTACAAATTCCAGATGTTTAGAGACCTCTAGATATGTCACTGAAATAGTCCGTTTTTGTCCAGATGTTTGGTATTACAATAGTTTCTTCAAAGGGCAGGTATTTACGGTGTTATATAAATATGGGTTATAGCATTGGGTAGTTCAACATTCTCTCAGTCTCCTTGCCTCTGGCCACCTTAGGAAATTGTGTGGCAGTTGCAGACACATATTTCATTTGCGTTCTGCTGTGATATATTGTGAACCCTAAAAAGACAGGTATTTTGAACTTTTATATAGAAGGATATAATGTGAATGACTAAATAAATTAAATAAAAAGGTAAAATGAATGTTTACCAAGTGGCAACAGTGATTCTCACAGTATTATTAAATACAAAAATATTATTACTAGATTCTGAAATACATCATTTGAATAAATTAATGACAGCAAAAATCTCTTTGCTGCTTTATTCAGTAAAAGGAATCAAGATGGGAATAAATGCTTTCCTGTTTATTTAAATAGTATTTTGATCATCTAGACAATATGAATACTAAATACTTTGTTGACTAAGGAATAAAAAGTGAGAATTCTTCCTAATAAGTAAATGTTCTGAAAAGTAAGGTATATAACTGACCACTTTAATTATTCACTACTATAATACAGCAGGCTATTATATATTTGTTACTTTTTAACATGAATATTTTTTGAAAAATACCTGCATGCCTAGATATTAAGAGTCTATAAGGTTTGGTTCATATGGTTTGATTTCATGAATAATAGTATTTTTTCATAATTCAGATTCTTGGGATAAAGAATTTATTTTATTATTTTTTTAAGTTTATTTATTTATTTTGAGAGAGAGTGACAGAGCATGTATGAGCAAAGAAGGGGCAGAGATAGGGAGAGAGAGAGAGTTTCACTGCAGAGCCTGACACGGGGCTCAGTCTCATCATCATGAGACCATGACATGAGCCGAAATGAAGAGTCAGACGCTTAACCAACTGTGCCACCCAGGTGGCCCGATAATTTATTTTTATCAGAGTTGTTAATCATACTACGTAACATGACAATACACGCTTTATATGGAATCTTGCCTTAGATCTGAGCTTAAAAATGGGAATATTTGAAAAGCAAAAAAAAAAACAAAAAAAAAAAAAACAAAAACTTCATTTATCTAGTACTTTTCAGAAAAATGGTAGACCAGAATATAATATTGGCTTAGGACCCCCAAAATAATAAAAGCTCACAGAATTTGTATATCGTGCTCCAAGATGAACAGATTTAATTGTATGCAAAATGTTTGTAGATCCAATATCCTAGAACCTATAGTATTACTCTATGTTACTGGGACAAAAATTTCAGATACCAATAACATCAAAAGCATGAGATTCTCAGAGGAAAGAATTTGCTATAATAATTGTGTGGCAGCATAAACTGAGAGGCACATTGAGCCAAGGGTAGAGTTCTATACCATATCATGGAATATTAGGGGAATCTCTTAATAGTGAATTAGCAGTGATACCAACCAGAACAACAGTTTACATATATTCCTTATTTTATTTTATTTTATTTTATTTTATTTTATTTTATTTTATTTTATTTCATTTCGTTTCATTTTGTTTTGAGTGAGAGTGTCCTAAGTAAGCTGCACACTCAGCATGGAGCCTGACAGGGACCTTGAGATCCCACTACCTTGGGATCATGACCTGAGTCGAAATCAAGAGTCTGATGCTCAACTGACTGAGCCACCCTGGCACCCCAATTTAAGGATATTCTATAAAGTATGAAGCTAATCCTTATACCAAAGGTTTCGTATATAGCCAGTAAACTGTTACTTACCATGCCTCTTTTCTTGACTCTGAATACCTAGGGACTTTATCTTATTTGTTTGTACATTCCTCACTCTAACCCCACCCAGTTTTTATCTAAAACATTAGCTGTTGCTAACATTCAGTACTATCAAGTATATGAATGAATAGATAAATGGAGCTTGAAAGTCACCAAGGAAATGGGAGATTAGCTCTACTTTGTCTAGTTTATAAATGCAGATTATTATATGAAACACACGTGTAAGCTTTAATTAAAATAAATAGTATATTTGTCTCTAAAAATGAAATGTCAGGGGATACCTGGGTTGCCCAGTCGGTTAAGCGTCTCACTCTTGATTTCAGCTCAGGTCATGATCTCACCACAGTTCATGAGTTTGAGCCCCATGTGGGGCTCTGGACTGACAGTGTGTAGCCTACTTGGGATTCTCTGTCTCTCTTTCTCTCTGCCCCTCTCCCATGCTCATGTTTTTTTCTTCAAAATAAGTAAATGAACATTTAAAAAAATTTAATGAAGTGTCAAGCATATGAATGATTATGCTTTAGCTAACTTACAAAAAAAAGAAAACAAAAGCTATTTTTTTTTCAATTCAACCAATGAAGCTGGATTATAAAGTGATACTAAATTAAACTATTGTTTACTTATTTTTGAAACTGTGGTTTTTAAAATTTTTTTCCACATTTATTTTATTTTTGGAGAGGCAGAGAGAGAGAGAGAGCACAAGTGGGGAGGGGCAGAGAGAGAAGGAGACACAGAATCCGAAACAGGCTCCAGGCCCTGAGCTGTCAGCACAGAGCCTGATGCGGGGCTCGAACCCACAAACAGTGAGATCATGACCTGAGCCAAAGTTGGAGGCTTAACCAACTGAGCCACCCAGGTGCCCAAAACTGTGGTATTAATATTCTAATGGAAATATTGATTTATAATCTAGGATTGCTTTTATAGATTTGCTCTTAATACTGTGATGCTAATAGAAAAACATATGCTTTTCCCCAAAATCTTTCTCTCATTTCATTTCACCTCAATATTTTATAGTATATTAGAAAATAAATCTGGACACACTGACTTTTGATATTTTGCATTCTTCCTTTCTATTTTTATAGGATGTACCTATATTTGTTGCTGTTTTTTGTCTTGTTATTAATTTCATGTAGTTTTGGTATCAAATATGTTATCTGACCTCTAGAGAAAATAGTAAATAATTACTGTATAATTATCAAATGCTTTCACACACACACACACACACACACACACACACACATATATATATATATATACACATGTATGTGTCTTTATGTATGGATATATAGCTACCATTGAATACTATGAAAGTCTTTTATCAGTCTGTTTAAAAAAAAGAAATGGCAAAATTTTACATGGTAACATAGAAAAGAACACAAAATAGCCTATACGGTCTCTAAAATCAATACCATATTCTTACATTTTTCTCATTTAGAATTGCACATAACAGGTTTTATACTGTTATTATAGAATTACTGTACCCCTTCTCACAGAAAAGGAAATAAGTGTAGATCTTAAAAGAAACGTATTCCTCCCATTTTCTGCCAAGATTATTTTGACTGAATGTTTCAGCTCTTGGTGACAATGATGATGATGTGTTTCTTCCATCTGGAATTGTCCATGGAGAAAATGTCCCTATGGAGAATCTTGAAAGGCTCATTATTCCAATATTACAAATATGAAAATTGGGGCAGAGAGAAGTATAATTTTCTCAAATTCACACAGAAACTCAGAAGTGAAGCCAGGAGTAGAACCCAACTCATGTGGAAAAGATCTAATGCAACATGCAATGTCAAGCTTGCAAAGGTAATTAAATTGAGTAGTATAATTACCTAAATTATAGTACAGGAAATAGTGTCATATTTACAAACCTAATTATATCGAGTAGGAGAATTACATGAATGATAGTAATCATATGGATGGAGTTCACATACTTTATAAGCTTTACTTTTGTATTCTAACAACTTAAAAAGTAGGGGTTTGAAATATAACAGGAACAACAACAACAAAAGTCCAATCTGAAGCCAAACTACCCCCAGATTTAAATTCTGGCACCACATTTTCCCCTCTGTGTAATCTTAAACAAGTTACTTAACCTCGGCGTCTCAACTTCCTCATCTATAAAATAGGAATAATGTTAAAGATATCTGGAAAAATTGTGACTATTAGAAATATTACATAAACCATACCTATAGTAGTCTAGCCTTAAATAGGTATGTAATAAAAGGTAACCGCTCATCATTTTGATATTAAGTAATAACACCTGAACATCCATCAGCTAGTTTTTGTTGTTGTTTTTAAAGTTTACTCATTTTTTTTTTTTAAGTGATCTCTATACCCAATATGGGACTCAAACTCACAACCCCAAGATCAGAGTTGCATGCTCTACCAACTGAGCTAGCCAAGTGCCCCCATCAGCTAGTTTTTAGTCATTCTTCTTTCATTTTTCTGAGTTCTTAATCAATCTTTTTCAACAGGGAATTTTTTTAATTCCCTAATGGATTAAAGTAAGAATGAGCAATGTATGATATAAAATTTCAGTTATGGCCTCATAGGCCAATGAAAATGCAGTTGAGAAATGTCTTAGGTAATTTTTTTTTTTTTTTTTTGGTGGAAACATCTGAGGAAATTGTACCAATTTTTATGGAGTATTGTGATTTGAAGTCCACTAAAATAAATACACTATTTTTGGAAATTTAATATATTACTCTTCACCTTCTTTTTAGCACTGTGCATTTACAGAAATTAATATAGTTCCTAAAATGAAAGTGGAGACTGGGGTGCCTGGGTGGCTCAGTCGTTAAGCATCTGATTTCAGCTTAAGTAATGAATTCACAGTTTGTGGGTTTGAGCCCCGCATCAGGCTCTGTGCTGACAGCTCAGAGCCTAGAGCCTGCTTTGGATTCTGTGTCTCCCTCGCTCTCTGCCCCTCCCCCACTTGCAGTCTATCTCTGTCTCTCTCAAAAAGAAATAAACATTAAAAAAAAATTTTTAATGAAAATGGATAATTTTGAAAACATTCATGAAGTAGACTAAAACAGAACTATCTCTCCCAGATATAAAGACTTATTATGAAATTTAATAATTAAGGCTATAGCATACATGGAAACTTGGTTTATAACATAGTTGAAATAGCGATCACTGGAGAAAAAGGGTGGACTATTTAATTAATGGTTTTGCGGCAATTTGTTATCCATACAGAATAAAGTAAAATTTGATCTTTGCACTGTATACTAAAATCAATACTTCATGGATTAAACACTTCAATGTGAAATGCAAACCTTAAATGTCATAGAAGACGACTTAGAAAAATATCTTAATGGCTTCAGCAGAAAGAGGGTTCTTAATGAAGACATAAAAATGATAGCAATGATAAATTTAAGTATTTATTTCTTTTTTTAATTTTCTTTTTTATTTTTTTAAATTTACATCCAAATTAGTTAGCATATAGTGAAACAATGATTTCAGGAGTAGATTCCTTAGTACCCCTTACCCATTTAGCTCATCCCCCCCTCCCACAACCCCTCCAGTAACCCTCAGTTTGTTCTCCATATTTATGAGTCTCTTCTGTTTTGTCCCCCTCCCTGTTTTTATATTATTTTTGTTTCCCTTCCCTTATGTTCACCTGTTTTCTCTCTTAAAGTCCTCATATGAGTGAAGTCATATGATATTTGTCTTTCTCTGACTGACTAATTCCACTTAGCATAATACCCTCCAGTTCCATCTACTAAATTTGAGTATTTTAAACGTTAGGGTTTCTGAGCATCAAAAGACACTCTAAGGAAATGAAAAAGACTATAAATTGAGAGAAAATAGTAGCAGCCATATAAGCACAAAGCATTAAATTAGCATTCAAAATATATTTTAAAAGTCTATAAAGAATAAAACTAATTTAAGAAGACTTCAATGCCAACGGCATATAGAGGGATTTCACAAAAGAAGATTTAAGCATCATTTTAAATGTACTTTACTCGTTAGTAATCAGCAAATGCAAAATAGGAACATGGTAAGATAACATTTATAGTCATTATATTGGATAAAAATTGATAACTCCAAATGTTGATATAGATGTGGATCAATAACAACTTTTACACTCTGGACTCTATGTGTATATGTGGCAGCAGTGGATAAATTGATGCAATTTTGAAAACAGTTTTTCTGTATTATCATGTTAAGTTGAATGATCATATACCCTGTGACCCATTGATACAAACCCTGGATATATACTCAGAGAAGTTTGATCATATGTTTCTCAGAACACAAATGCAAAAATGTTTATAGTATCATCATTTATAAAAGGGGGGTGGGGGGAAGAATTCAAGTGCCCAGGGACAGAAGAGTGGATAAACTGGTATATTCATACAGTGGAATAGTATACAATCATAAAGAATGACTGACTGCAGTCTCTTGAATCAACATGGATAGATCAAGAAGCATGTAGTTAGAAACATTCCATTTGGATAAACCTAAAAGACAAGCAAAATTACACAGTACTTTTTCAGGTCACATATTGTGAAAAATACTTTGTGTTGTTTGGTTGTTTTATTTGAAGGATTGGAGATGATAAGCATAAAATTTAGGCTTTGAATGGAGTAGACAGATCAATGAAATGTAAAAGGGACAGTTTACAAGAATGCATAATGATGAGAAATGCAGTGTGAAAGGAACATAAAGTTCCTCTAAAACAAGAAGATAAAATGTGCCAACATTATTCTGGTTCTGAAAATAAATGGTCATTTAATGTATATTTAATTTTTTGTTTTATGATATATATGTACATATACCATATATATATATATATATATATATATATATATATATATATAACTTTAATGTATCAGGCAAATTCAATTAAATTTTAGAAGGAAAACTTATGTCTACAAAGCTGATGTGAAATATACACGTGTATTTAGTTGTATGTATATATATATATAGAGAGAGAGAGAGAGAGAGAGTTCAAAATATGATATATAGTTTATAAGATGAACTCACACCGGTGGTACGGTCACATACAGCTTTGTGAATGCAGTAGCAGGCTGCAGTGGCCCAGAATGGTCCTTTAAGATGTAGCTTCACCAGTAGCTCTCTGAGTATGTTTCAGATTGGTTCAGGAATTGACAGCTGGATGTCAAATCAAAGGACTTGGGAAGAAAAAATGTTTGACCAAGAAAACTATTAAAATATTGGCTGAGATTCATAGAAACTCTTTATAAAGCCAAGTACCCTTGAGCAACCCAAAATGACAGCATTCTTTCCCATCTATTTTTTAATACTGTATGTCATAAAATACAAAATAGAGTACTTTGTGTGCATCTTCTGGAAGTTTAAATCACTATCATCAGTATGGGATCTGGTTAAATTCACTGCTGGTTTATTTTCATATTCAGTCCTTCACAGTGTCCTTGTCTAAGTCTTTGAGGAGTTATTTTTTCATTGACGACAGAAAAGGAGGGGAAAAATGCCATTTCATTTTCTTTCTTGTTTTTCTTTCTTCTGTTTGTTCCTTTTCTTTGTTAAGGTGAAAGTCTGGTTCCAGAACAGGCGCATGAAATGGAAGAGAGTAAAAGGAGGGCAGCAAGGAGCTGCAGCTCGAGAAAAGGAACTGGTGAATGTCAAAAAGGGAACACTTCTCCCTTCCGAGCTCTCGGGGATTGGTGCAGCCACCCTCCAGCAAACAGGGGACTCTCTAGCAAATGAAGACAGCCACGACAGTGACCACAGCTCAGAGCATGCACACTTATGATACACAGAGAGGATCAGCTCCATTCTCAGGAAAGAAATGTCGTGATGGCAAGCCTTACTCAAACATCGTTTACACAGAGAGATGACTATGACAGTGATTTTTAATTATTATTAAATTCAGGCATCTCCAGTCTGTTTTCATGATTTATAGAGGGTTTATACTAAGTGCCACTTATTAAAGATGCTTCCACAGTGAAGATGGAGGTGAACTTGCTTTGACTGTTCCAGATGTGTTGGTCGTGTGTGTGACAGTAAGTAGGTATGTTTGCTTTTGCTTGCACTGAAAATTAAATTGCTATCAAGAGCAAACTATGAGACCTTTTAATTCAAGATGCCTCCAGAGTGAAGATGCAGAAGACGAACTTGCTTTGAACATTCCAGATGTACAAGGTCATGTGTATGACAGTGGGCAGGTATTTGCTTTTGCTTGCACTGACACTTAAATTGCTATCGAGAACAAACCATGAAACATTTTATCCTGAATAGCCACAGTGCCTGAAATCATTCTTAAGTGGATGAAAAATGTATTTTAACTCTGTATATATTACCCTTAAGTCATTTTCCTGTCTTCACTAAGTTTAGCAACGCATTCATATTAGCTGATGAAAATAGGCACTTACGATGACAACCAGAACCAGCTTCCTGTCTGTTTATGCATTTTGTCATCCCAGAAACAATCAGCACGTGCTTACTTGTGTTCAAGTAGAGAAAAATACATTAGAGTCTGATAGGACATATTCTTGTACCACAGACAAAACAAATCTTATGTTGCATTTTCTATCAACTGCTGCTAATACATTATTATAAAACTTACCTAGCTCCTCAATTCTTCCTATCTTATAGCTTGACAAAAAAAACTAGGATCATAGGCAAATCAGTTAACTTGCAGAAAGAGCTTTGTATGACAGACTTTGTCTGATTTTATTTCTTGAAAATGCTAGCTGTTGTATGATTTAATTAAGAAGAAAAATATTTCCCTCGATTGGTGATGGTATTGGACAAGTTGCAAAGCAAAATTGACTCCTCAAGTTGGTAGAAGATAAAATTCTGAATGTCTTCAAATTAGATTCAGTAAAAACATTATTTTTTCATATATGATGTATTCATGCAGAACAACAATCTTTGTATTTTGTAAAAAAAAAAAAGTGTTTAATAAATGACCCTTTGTAAATAATTTTGGTCTCCCTACTGTGATTTTCTAAATTGTTACAGGTTTTGATGTAAACACTTAAGAAAGTTCCAAATTCATCTGCATTGTATATATCCAGATGATCATAATAAATGAATCATCTACAGTTTCCTTTTGGCTTCTGAAATTGTTTATTATGAAAAAAAACAATCAATCCTGGAGTAATCAAAAAGCATATAAAAACACGTATATATTAAGTCACTTTTCTGATTTGAAGAATATGCGAAATGGATTTCGTGTGTATTTTATGAAATTGAAGATAAAGGAAGGAGAAAAGATAGTATTATTCACTGTTATGAGGTAAAGGGAACAGTCATACATTTTGAAACTTACATATAATAGATATGAATCCAGTGATTGTTTCTACGTCAAAATATCCAGAGTTTTTGATATGAAAATCAGCTAAATATGCTAATCCAAATTCTTATGGACATTACCAATGTAAGAATATTTAGGATTATATTAATGTATTTTGTTTCATGCATGATTACACATACATTGGATACCTAAGTTTTACTGATAACTTTATAATACTGTTTTTTATTTGTTCTATATTGTAACATAAAATATTTGGAAATCTCCAGTAACTCCCTCTCCCCACTAATTAATTGAAAATAGAAATAGAGAAACGTCATCAGTAAAAATTTCCAAAACTTTATTTAATTTTATTTTCTTTAGAATGATGAGACTGACAAAATAGATTTGATTAATCTCAATTTACTTAGTCTAGCATGGTATGTATAAAGTACTGAAGAAATTTAAAAACTTAGACTGTTGGCATCAAATTTTTCCCTTTGTGTAATAAATGTAATCACCGCAGTTAGCAGTATTTCTGAATTAACTTTGGGGGGAAAAGACCATTCAGATTGACACTGTCCAGGCATGAAGCAAACACTCTTCTGTCAATCACTTGAGTCAATACAAAGTGTGTTTGTACTGATGACATCTACTTGGGTGGACTGACTTTCTTATTTTAAGATTTAAATTCAAAACATCTTGACAAATTGGAGAAGTGGGAAGATATAAATCGAATTGAGCTCAATAGGGACAAAGTGGAGATTAATTCATTTTGGCAGAAAAATAATTTCCAGAAATAAGAGGAAAAGACTCCTTAGGAGTAGCTAAAGAGAGAACTAAGGGTTGTGGCCAAATAGAAAGATATAAGAATTATACTTTCGTGTGACAAATGAAGTAGGAAAAAGTGACTCTGAATATCTATGGCAGTTAGGAAATGTGAGGCATTTGTATTGTGGACTCTTGGAGAGTTGAAAGCTATTCTAAAATGTGTGAAATTTGACTCCAGAAACCATGAAGAATCACCAGGCAGGACAGACCACTGGCTGACCGAAAGGGGGTATCATTTTATTCATAATAATTTAAATGATCACCAAATAAGATGCTGGAACATGTTAGCACAATGACAACATATGGACAAATAAGCAAGCAGTCTAGATTAATTTTAATTAAAACTTGCTATCTTTTCGGAGTATTTTTGTATGCTTCTATCTTAAAAGTTGTACATAGGTTTGCTGGATAATACCTCAACATCATTCTAGAATTAAAATCTTCTGAGGAAATTTAAGATATTCTTATGTATTATCAAGTTTAAATACCCCAGAAATAGCAAAATCTGAAAGAACTCTACTTGTTTTTATTCTACACTGGGATCCTGGCTTGCCAGGGTATGTTTTCCCATAATGCCCATTACATGTAATTCTGTCTCAGAACTTGTAGCTCTGTGGAAATTTATAATAGCATGAAAATACCTTTCTCTGAAAATAGTATAGAATCATGGTTAGAGCAATTTTTCCAGCAGGATTCAGAGAGATGAACACTACAAAATTTTTCCAAAAGCTGATCCACAAATTTTTAAGTCATTATTGAATGACCCCAATTACCCCTTACTTCCCATATTTATCTAGGGTTGTCAGTCTATATTTTCCTTTTCAGAGACCTAAGACCTGAGTTTCCTTTCCTTTTTTTTTTTTTTTTTTTTTAAGAACTAAATGCTCTTAAAATAACCCCAACCACAGTTTTAATACACTCTTGAGTGATTACATAAAATAAATGTTGTAATTACTTGTAAAATTCAATAAAGGCTCTTCTTAGGATAATATGATGAGATTAAAGGGCAGACACAAAAATTAAATTATAAAAATAAAAATTTTATGTTTTTTTAAATTTTTAAATTTTTTAAAATTTACATCCAAGTTAGCATATAGTGCAACAATGATTTCAGGAATATATTCCAGTTATTCATCCCCTATGTATAATACCCAGTACTCATCCCAACAAGTGTCTACTTTAATGCCTCTTACCCATTTAACCCATCCCCCTCACACAACCCCTCTAGCAACCCTCTGTTTGCTCTCATATTTAAGAGTCTCTTCTGTTTTGTCCGCCTCCATGTTTTTCTATTATTTTTGCTTCCCTTTTCTTATGTTCATCTGTATTGTATCTTAAAGTCCTCATGTGAGTGAAGTCATATATTATTTGTCTTTCTGTGACTAATTTCACTTAGCATAATACCCTCCAGTTCCATCCACATAGTTGCAAATGGCAAGATTTCATTCTTTTTGATTGCCGAGTAATACTCCATTATATATATTTACCTCTTCTTTATCCATTCATCCGTTGATGGACATTTGAGCTCTTTTCATACTTTGACTATTGTCAATAGCACTACTATAAACATTGGGGTACATGTGTCCCTTCGAAACAGCACACCTGTATCCCTTGGATAAATACCTATACTGAAGTTGCTGGATCATAGGGTAGTTCTATTTTTAATTTTTTGAGGAACCTCCATACTGTTTTCCAGAGTGGCTACACTAGTTTGCATGCCCACCAGCAGTGCACAAGAGATCCTCTTTCTCCTCATCCTCGTGAACATCTGTTGTTGCCTGAGTTGTTAATGTTAGCCATTCTGATAGGTGTGAGGTGGTATCTCATTGTGGTTTGATTTGTATTTCCCTGATGATGAGTGATGTTGAGCATTTTCTCATGTGTCTGTTAGCCATTTGGATGTATGGTTTGGAGAAGTGTCTATTCATGTCTTTTGCCCATTTCTTCACTGGGCTATTTGCTTTTGGGGTGTTGAGTTTGATAAGTTCTTTCTAGGTTTTCAATACTAAACCTTTATCTGATAGGTCTTTGGAAATATCTTTTCCCATTCCATTGGTTGACTTTTAGGTTAGCTGATTATTTCCTTGGTTGTGCAGAAGAGTTTTATTTTGATGAGGTCCCAATAGTTAATTTTTGCTTTGGGTTCCCTTGCCTCTGGAGACTTGTTGAGTAAGAAGTTGCTACAGCCGAAGTCAAAGAGGTTTTTGCCTGCTTTCTCCTCTAGGATTTTCATGCCTTCCTATCTTACATTTAGGTCTTATATCCATTTTGAGTTTATTTTTGTGTGTGGTGTAAGAAAGTGGTCCAGGTTCATTCTTCTGCATGTTGCTGTCCAGTTTTCCCAGCACCACTTGCTGAAGAGATTGTCTTTATTCCATTTGGATAGTCTTTCCTGATTTGTCAAAGATTAGTTGGCCATATGTTTGTGGGTCCATTTCTGGGTTCTCCATTCTGTTCTATCGATCTGAGTGTCTGTTTTTGTGCCAGTACCATACTGTCTTGATGATTACAGCTTAGTAATTCATCTTGAAACCCACGATTGTGATGCCTCCAGCATTGGTTTTCTTTTTCAGGATTGCTTTGGCTATTTGGGGTATTTTCTGATTCCATACAAATTTTAGGATTGTTTGTTGTAGCTCTGTGAAGAATTCTGGTGTTATTTTGATAGGGAATGGGTTAAATATGTAGATTTATTTGGGTAGTGTTGACATTTTAAAAATATTTTTTTTCTTCCAATCCAGGAGCATGGAATATTTTTTCCATTTTTTAATGTCTTCTTCCATTTCTTTCATAACCTTTCTATAATTTTCAGTGTATAGATTTTTCTCCTCTTTGGTTAGGTGTATTCCTAGGTTATTTTATGGTTTTTGGTGCAATCGTAAATGGGATCGATTCCTTGATTTCTCTTTCTGTTGCTTCATTATTGGTGTATAGGAATGAAACCGATCTCTGTGTATTGATTTTATATACTGCGACTTTGCTGAATTCATGAATCAGTTCTAGCAGCTCTTTGGTGGAATCTTTTGGGTTTTCTATATGAAGTATCATGTCATCTGCGAAGAGTGAAAGTTTGACTTCCTTCCGGCTCATTTGGATGCTTTTTATTCCTTTGTGTTGTCTGATTGATGAGGCTAAGACTTCCAAAACTATTGAATAACAGTGGCGAGAGTGTACATCACTGTCATGTTTCTGACCTCAGGGGAAAGCTCTCAGTTTTTCACCATTGAGGATGATATTAGCGGTGGGTCTTTATATATGGCTTTTATGATCTTGAGGTATTAGCCTTCTATCCCTACTGTCTTGAGGGTGTTTATAAAGAAAGGATGCTGTATTTTTTTCAAATGCTTTCTCTGCATCTATTGAGAGGATCATGTGTTTTTTGTCCTTTCTTTTATTGATGTAATGTATCACATTGATTGTTTTTGTGGATATTGAACCAGCCCTGCATCCCAGGTATAAATTCCACTTGCTCGTGGTAAATAACTCTTTTTAGTGTTACTGGATCCGGTTGGCTAGTATCTTGTTGAGGATTTTTGCATCCACGTTCATCAGGGAAATCGGTCTGTAGTTCTCCTTTTTAGTTGGGTCTTTGGTTTTGGAATTGAGGTAATTCTGGCTTCATAGAATGGTTTGGAAGTTTTCCTTTCATTTCTACTTTTAAAAAAAGCTTCAAAAGAATACGTGTTAACTCTTCTTTAAATGTTTGGTAGAATTCCCTTGGAAAGACATCTGGCTCTGGACTCTTGATTTTTGGGAGATTATTGATTACTAATTATATTTATTTACCAATTATGGGTCTGTTCAAATTTTCTATTTCTTCTTGTTTTGGTTTTAGTAGTTTATGTGTTTCTAGGAGTTTGTCCATTTCTTCCAGATTGCCCATTTCATTGGTGTATTATTGCTCATAATATTATTCTCTTATTACTGTGTATTTCTGCTGTGTTGGTTGTGATCGCTCCTCTTTCATTCTTGATTTTATTTACTTGGATCCTTCCCTTTTTCTTTTTGATCAAACTGGCTAGGGGTTTATCAATTTTGTTAATTCTTTCAAAGAACCAGCTCCTGGTTTTATTGATCTTTTGTACTGTTTTTTGTTTGTTTGTTTGTTTGTTTGTTTTGATTCAATTTCATTGATCTCTAATCTTTATTATTTCCTGTCCTCTGCTAGTTTTGGGTTTTATTTGCTTTACTTTTTAAAGCTCTTTAAGGTGTAAGGTTAGGGTGTGTATCTGAGACCTTTCTTCCTTCTTTAAGAAGGCCTGGATTGCTATATACTTCTCTCTTATGACTGCCTTTGCTGCATCCCAGAGCAGCAAAGTGGTGTTATCATTTTCATTGGCTTCCATGTACTTTTTAACTTCCCCTTTAACTTCTTGATTAGCCCATTCATTATTTAGTAGGATGTTCTTTAGTCTCCAAATATTTGTTATGTATCCATTTTTTTTCTTGTGGTTGATTTTGAGTTTCATAGCATTGTGGTCTGAAAATATGCACCATATGATCTCAATTTTTTTGTACTTGTGGGGGCTGATTTGTATCCTAGTATGTGATCTATTCTGGAGAACGTTCCATGTGCACTATAGAAGAATGTGTATCCTGCTGCTTTAGGATGAAATGTTCTGAATATATCTGTTAAGTCCATCCGGTTCAGTGTGTCATTCAAAGCCATTTTTTCCTTGTTGATTTTCTGTTTAGATGATATTTCTGTTGCTGTAAGTGGGATGTTGAAATCCCCTACTGTTATGCTAATATTATCAATGAGTTTCTTTATGTTTATGATTAACTGACTTATATATTTGGGTGTTCTACATTTGGAGCATAAATGTTCACAATTGTTAGATTGTTTTGGTGAATAGACCCCTTAATTATGATATAATGCCCTCTTCATTTCTTGCTACAGTCTTTATTTTAAAATCTAGATTATCCGATATAAGTATGGCTACTCTGGCTTTCTTTTGGCATCCATTAGCATAATAGATGGATCTTCATCCCCTTATTTACAACCTGAAGGTGTCTTTAGGTCTCAAATGGGTCTGTTGTAAAGAGCATATAGATGGATTTTGTTTTCTTACCCATCTGTTACCCTATGTCTTGATTGGAGCATTTAGTCTATTGACATTTAGAGTGAGCGTTTCCAGTGAGTGCTGAAGGATATGAACTCATTGGCATTATATTGCCTATAGAGTTTCTGGTGGTATTCTCTGGTCCTTTCTAGTCTTTGTTGCTTTTAGTCTTTCTGGTTTTGTTTGTTTGTTTTTGTTTTTGTTTCTGTTTTTGTTTTCTCCCTTCAGAGAGTCCCCCTTAAAATTTCTTTCAGGGCTCATTTAGTGGTCATGAACTCCTTTAGTTTTTGTTTGTATGGGAAACTTTTTATCTCTCCTTTTATTTTGAATGACAGCCTTGCTGGATACAGAATTCTTGGCTGCATATTTTTCTGATTCAGCACATTGAATATATCCTGCTGCTCCTTTCTGGCCTGCCAAATTTCTGTGGATAGGTTTGCTGTGAACCTGATCTGTCTTCTCTTGTAGGTTAGGGACTTTTTTCTCTTGCTGCTTTCATGATTCTTTCCTTGCCTGAGTATTTTGTGAATATGACTATGATATGCCTTGTTGATGGTCGGTTTTTGTTGAATCTGATGGGCGTCCTCTGTGCTTCCTGGATTTTGATGTCTGTGTCTTTCCCCAGGTTAGGAAAGTTTCCCACCATGATTTGCTCACAAAATCCTTCTATCCCTCTTTCTCTCTCTTCATCTTCTGGGACCCATATGTTGATGTTATTCCTTTGTAATGATTCACTGAGTTCTCTAATTCTTATGTCATGCTCTTTTGACTTAGTCTACCTCTTTTAATTCTGCTATATTATTCTTCATAAGTTTGCCCTCTATATCACTGTTTTGCTGTTCTGCTTCATCCTTCTTTACTGCCATGGCATATATTTGAGATTGCAGCTCAGTTATAGCATTTTAATTTCATCCTGACAAGGTTTTACTTCTTTTATCTCTGCAGAAAGGGATTCTATGCTATTTTCAACTCAAGCTAGTATTTTTAATATCATGATTCTAAATTCTGGTTCAGACATCTTGCTTCTATCTGTGTTGATTGAGTCCCTGGCTGTCACTTCTTCCTGTTCTTTCCTTTTGGGGTTAATTCCTTCATTTCATCATTTTGAAGGAAGAAAAGGAACTAATAAAGTAAAAAACTAAATAAAATAAAAATTTAAAACAACACAAAAAAATAAAATAAATGATGCTAGAACCTTGGTGTGTTTTGGTCTGGTTGTTGAAATGAGCTTGACAGAATAGAGAAAAAAAGGAAAGAAAAGAAAAGGGAAAAAAGGACAAAAAAAAGGGAAACGTTTAAAAATTTGAAAAAAATGATTATGATAAGATAGAATAAAATGAAATGAAAGTAAAATAGAATTTTAAAATTAACAAAATAGTAAAAAGTATAGTTAAAAATGAATAAAAATCTTTTTTTATAAAAACGGAAAATAAAAATAATTTTTTTCTCTTTCTGTATTCAAGAATAAGAAAAGAAAGAAAATCGAATAGATGGAGCAGCAAACAGTGAAATATGATTGAATTTATATCTAATTTCCCTTAGAAGTCAAACTATGAAGCACTTTATAGTCCATAAATTAATCAGGCAGAGAGACTTGTGTTCCTCAAGAGCAGGGCCCAGTTGGGCGGGGCTTAGTGTAATGTCTCTGTTCTCCACTAGATGGCGCTGCTTAGCTTACTGGGGTGGATCATGGCGCGTGTAGGCGTGTGCGTGTATGCGTGGGACGGGTGAAAATGGCGTCAGCCAGTCTCTAGTATCAGAAGTTTGTGCTTTCACCCCCGACCAGCAATCAAGCACCCCTCCTTTGTCTCCGGCTTCCATCCACTCTCCGCTTCTACACTGTCAGTGACCAAGCCGTCAGGCTGCCCGGCAGCATCTCCTCCTGAGTTTTATCTCAGATGGGGCTGTGTTTCCCAATCCCTCACTTTTGAGGGACTGTGGCTTTGACCCGCTCAGACCCTCTGGGGGAGGGTCTCCCCAAGAAAAGGCCAGGTGCCCGCCTGCCTGCAGGTACATTTGTGAGACTGTGCTGCTGCGGATGCCCAGAGACTGCGCGCTGGTGTCAGCTCGCCCCAGAAAAAGTTTGCACAATCTTGTAGCAGCAGTTTTTCGGGGATTCTGGTAAATCGCAACACTCCTGGCACCAGGCTTCACCCTTAACATCCTTGTTCCAGCGCCAGCGAATGTAGCCATTCTCCGGGGTCCACCGGGACCTTTGCTGTGAGGAGGCCACATAGCCTCCCAGCAGGGTATCCACCTCTCCCCATGTGGCCCAAGGACCCCTCGGACCGCGCTCTCTGCTGAGGATTCGTCCTTCCCACCAGAGCACCACCAGGTATAGAGCTGTGAAGTTTCAGACTCTGTGCTCCCCTGCTTATAGTATCTTAACAGAATTTAAACCCTCTCCTTTCTCCCTTTTTTGTCCATTCCCTTGTGGCTGTTTCCACTCCTCTTTCTCTCCAGCTACTTTCGGTGGGGGGTGCTTTTCCCATACTCTTCCCTCCCCCCCCGCCCCCCGCCCCTGCTTCCCCATCTCTGTCCTCTCTCCTCAGGTAAAAATAAAATAGCTCCCTGCCCCACACAGCTTCTCTCTCCTCCAGTTCATTTCTCTGTGCCGTGTACCTGCCAAGTTCTGTGGTTCATGTTGTGCAGATTGTTGTGTTAATCCTCAGATCAATTTTCTAGGTGTGCAAAATGGTTTGGTAATGATCTGGCTGCATTTCAGGGAGGAGAACAGCATTTCCATGCTGTTCAGCCATCTTGGCCCCTCCCTTTATGTTTTTAATGCTACTGGTTTCCTAACCTTTAAAAAATTACTAGCATAATTGTAATGACAAATGCTAATTTTCTTCTTAGGGAAGTTTAGAGGGAACTATGTAACTAAAATAAAATCAGTAACAAGACAGTAGAGTATCAAGTTAGTGATTAGAAATATTTACTGTAATATGTTTTCACCTTGATTTCTAAATATACTTAGGCTGGTGATTTTTAAGAATATGTCATTTATTCCATAACCTATTTTCTAATAAAATGTCATTAAGATAAATCAGTTAAATATTGGAGTGAGTGATATTTAGATTACAATGCAGTGTTTAAACTATCAAACACAAATACTCAATTGGTATAGTTCTTTGAACCATTTGGGTGATACTGTAATTATATTTTCTTGGAACCTCCTTTTGTTTTGTTTTCAGCAAAATGCAATCTATTTATAAAAGTTTATGACTATTTAGAACTTAACATTTAGTTTGATATTCTAAACTTTTCGAATCTTAAGCACATTAGGAATCTGCAACATTGATCTGCAAAAAACTAAGAAAGGGTTTTAAGAGTGCACTTTTTTGTTACGTTTTATATTCCCTACCTAAAGTTGAGCAGAATATTGAAGAACAGTCCTTCTCCATGGGTACTTCGTTTCTGCTTTCAGTTCTTGCAAAATAATGCTAGAGGTAGTAGACAAAGGAATAAAACAGCTCCAGAAAAAAATATTGCTATAGCAAACCCTGAAAACCTATAAAAAATGTGTTTTGGGACTTAAACATGGCTTTTCTTTAAGTGATTCTCTATTATCATATATTTTTTACAATATTCTTGACATTTAAAATGGTTAAATATTTTAAGGGTACATTTCAGAGGTAAAGGTGTTTTCTTTTGTATCTCATTTTCCTCCTTAATAGCTAGGTTTTATTCAAATCCAGCTTGAAACCAGAGTCAAGAAAACAATAAAGAAAAAAATTGTTTTTTAAAGCTTATTTATAAATTTTGAGGGACAGAGAGACATGTATGCACGTGCTTGAGCAGGGGAGGGCCAGAGAACTAATCCTAAGCAGGTTCCAGGTTTAGCACAGAGCCCCACATAGGGCCCCATATCACTACCATGAGATCATGACCTGAGCCAAAATCAAGAATCAGACACTAAACTGACTGAGACACCCAGACCCCCCACCAGCCACCCAAAATTTTTCATTGCATCATATTGTATTGAACCAACTCAGTAAATCCCCATTTAATGTTTGCTTTTATTAAGGATGGTTTCCAGAAAAAAATTCCAAAACCCAGTGTATTTGCAAATAGAAATTATTATCACATCCACTTCATATAAGATGTGATACAGTGATTTGAGTATATAGTAATATCAAGCTTGGGCTGTACTGTATATTTCTGCCATTTATGAACAAAATTAACTACTATAAAAATGTTTTTGATTCAAATGAAAAATCACATGGTTTAGGAATAATTTGGTTATCCTAAAGTTATTTAAACATATATTGTGTTTCTTCATATGTGTAAGTGATATTGATAGTTGAAAACATTAAATATTATTTTATTTTTTGTATTTACTACAAATGTTATTTTTTTAAATTTATTACAAATGTTAATTTTGAAAATCTATCACTACTTGTCCAGTTTTTTTGCTGCAATGTCACACGTACATTATACATTTAAAATCAAACTACTAATCCTTGTAAATTATTTGCATGGCTTTCTCTTTTTTTTTTTTTTTTTAATTTATTTTTGAGAGACAGAGAGAGACAGACAGACCATGAGCAGCGGAGGGGCAGAGCGAGAATGAGGCATAGAGTTCAAGCAGGCTCCAGACTCTGAGCCGTCAGCACAGAGCAAGATGCGGGGCTTGAACTCGCAAGCCAAGAGATCATGACTGAGCTGAAGTCGGATGCTTAACCTGACTGAGCTACCCAGGTGTCCCCATAAAAGCATTTTAAAAATGAGTCTGGTAAAGCTGCTCTTGGAGAATCTTTAAGAGAGGAAGCACTTGACAAGGACTGGCTGACATTTATGAGCCACACTTTCTGTATTTTCAACTATCATTTTATTTCTGCCAGCAGATTTTCAAGGTACTGTGGCAAAACCAGTAATGATTCTAATCATTTACACTCCATATTTGGATATTTATTTTGATCACCAATTACTGTTTTATTGCTGTTTCCTTGAAATTATATATATTTTAGAAGTGTGTTAGAGTATTACATGGAATTTTATTAGATTATATAGAAACTTTCCAGTAAGTCATTCTTTTAGAAATTTGAGTACACCTATCATTTTCTCTGTCATTCTTGCTAATCAATAATCCAATTATAAAATATATTTTTAAAGTGACTTTTAAAGAAGTTCAAATAATTTTGATTAACATGTTCAAAGTTAAAGAAAGTTCATCTGCAATTAAAAAAATAATAATTTCATGAACAAAGCCATATGAAACAGTGACTCTTTGTCAAACAGCATTTGACATTCTAGGTGGTTCCCTAGGCAGGGGCACAGAAGAATTGGTCTTGTATTGAAGCTACTTAAACCATGTAGGGAAACCTGACTCATGAAAACAGCTGTCCTTGTTTCCATTCTTCTGCTGTAATTCATTAATTAATTGATTAATCTGCTGGAATTGATTAATTGATTAATTTTCCACACTGCAGCCAAAGTCATTCTTTTAAAATGCAAATCAGATTAATAAGTGGTTCATGGTGACTTTGCAAATGTAAAATTTCAACTGAAAGCTGTAGTCCATAATGAAACACTTGTAGACATTTTTAAAAAGTAAATCAGATCATGTCCCTCCTTTACACAAAACACTCCAGGGGCTGAGAATAAACACTAAAACCTTTACCTGGGCCTCGAGGTAGTCAGATCTGACCACAAATTGGTGACTCACTTGTCTGCCAGCACTTCCTCTGCATGGCCTCAGCTCCAATCAGTCTTACTTCCTGCCTACCCTTGTCTACCCTGAGTATTCTTTCATTTCAGTCTTGCATTCCCTAGTTCCTTGCCTGGAATACTTTTCCATCACATATATCTTGAACTTATTCCCTCATCCCTTTTAAGTCTCTACTTCCTCCTAGACAATCCTTGATCTTAAATAAAATGGCACCACTTGTCACATTCTACCCCTTTAAGTCATATTGTTTTCCCTGTTAGTTTTAGGTAAATATCTGTTTAGTTCCTCCCATTATTGATTTCAGCCTTCATGAGAGCAAGAACTTCGCTGTGTTCATTGCCATGTCTCTAGCATCTTAAACAGTCCCTAGAAGCTCCACCACCAGCCTATATCTTGGATTTTTATGAATTAGAAAAGGTCACTTCTGCCTCAAATTATTAGAATGCCAACACCTGGTGATGATAATGATCATTGTAAAACGACATAGTAATTATGATGTGAATGTCATCCCCTGGAGTTGTGCAATGCATGATTTGCACAATTATAAACACCGATTCTGCTCTTGACATGTTGTAATCAATAAATATTTGTTGAATTAATGCATGAATGAAATGACATGATCTTTTCAAAGAAATACCTGTAAATCTAAATTAGTTGTAAAATGTAGCTCTGGAACATTTTTTTAATGGCCATTATATGGGTGTCACAAGATAAAAAAAATTTGGTTACAGCCTTTGAAATTGCACTAAAAACATATCAAGTCGGATGAGACTAAATAGAAAAGTTAAGGAGAATAGGCTTTAACAGATGTTCACTTATGGTTTGAGAGAAAAGGGAAATTTTTCCTTTTGCTCAGATGTCAGTCTTGAAATTCTCACAATTTTTGCAGACAGTTTGGCTGGTTTCCAAACATTCATCGTTGCTTGTCTGGTATGAGGAATGCCATCTGTGCAGTATGGAAGTCCTTTTTCAAGAGTGGATTGCTAATTATGCTCTGGGCAGGTGCTGTTAAAGTAAAATCAGGTGTCAAGCTTACCATGGTCTAAAATGACTACATTTTGTTGAAAAAAAAAAAAAAGGCATAATTATGTAAAATGGAATTTAAGCATGGCAGGTAAGCGTTCCATTTTTGGGGTGTTGCAAAGTTCAGATTGCACAGAAAACTTTAAGATTTTCAAACTACTTCTATCAACAATGGAATAAAGCTTTACCTTAAGTCAGGGACATAGGCTACATCAAAGTTCTATATTTCCTACTAAAATATCTTCCCAATTGTATTTTCTTTTGTGAAACGTCCATGAAGGAAGAACAGTGAGATGAAAAATGTAACCACCAATTCCAAAGTACATAAATTAATTTTTGCAAAATTATGTTTAACTACTACTAAATGGAACCCGTTCTATTATCAGAGTAAATAGACCTCATTGGAGTTGTTTAGCTCCCTCCAGAGTCAAACGACCAATTTATTTCCTTTATATCTTTATATATATATATCAATTCAAAGGAAGTATTGCAGGCCCTCATAGTTTTACCACTGATTTTTGATAACACTCATTTGATATGGTGCTAACTCATATAAAGCAAGATAGAAAAACTTCTCAATTTTTAAAGAGTATAGACATGTCTACTACAATAAAAAGTCTTCATTATCATTATAAGAATCTAGATTTGTTGTTGCTTATTGTGTGTGACCTACTGCTATTTGCAATATAATTAATACATTATATTGTTTAAGCCTTACAGCAGCTCTTTTAGAGTCCAGTATTGCCCTAGGCTACAGGTGAGATAATTTTGTTCAGTAAATGTTAAGTGTCTTGTCTAAACTCACATGCCACTGACAGAACCGGGGCTCATAAGCAAGTCTTTTGCACCCTAAAGCCTGTGTTTTAACTATTTCAAAAACAGCCTCTTCCCAAAACAAGTATATTAGGTAGAAGGATTTCCTTTATTAGCACATCTAATCTCAAAAGAAATGCAATTAGCATAGTAAAATATCATAATTTACATACTGCTTGGTCTCAGTTAGTACTTCAGCCACAATAGTCAAGGCAAACGGAGCCACAAACAGGAAGTTTAAAACCTTCTTCTTCATGAATTTCATGGACCTGTTAAAGCCAAGGAACTAAATGCAAGAAGCTTATTCTTTTTTTTTTTTAATTTTTTTTTTCAACTTTTTTTTTTTTTTTTTTTTTTTTTTTTGGGACAGAGAGAGACAGAGCATGAACGGGGAAGGGGCAGAGAGAGAGGGAGACACAGAATCGGAAACAGGCTCCAGGCTCCGAGCCATCAGCCCAGAGCCTGACGCGGGGCTCGAACTCACAGACCGCGAGATCGTGACCTGGCTGAAGTCGGACGCTTAACCGACTGCGCCACCCAGGCGCCCCTAAGAAGCTTATTCTTATACATTATTCAGTTGCTCAGTTAACTTGTTTCTCATCCCACAGTGGATTAGAATTATCAAATCAGACGTGCCAAGCACAGGGCTATGCACAGAACTGGAAGCTTAAATATCAAAGGACAATATGAAAAAATAATAAAAAGTAATTTGGAGCTGTTAAAAGATACACTGAGGCATATTAAGAATTATAGGGATTTGTTTGAGCAAGAAGGGATTCAAATGGGGCATTGCCCAACTGGAAGTAGTTAGGAGCACTCCACTTACAGGAGCTAGGGGGAGACATTTTTATAGAGAAAAGAAGGAAACAAAGGAAGGAAATTATTGAGTAGTTACAGATTAAAGCCTAGTTGGCTCTTTGTGAATGGATGGATTTAGGATTTTGATTTTGCAAACCCGGAGGCATTTATGGATAGGCCTAGGTTTTTGTGTGCTTACTTATGCAGGCCACCATAGCATTAGAGCCCCATCAGTTTAATGGCCTCTAGATGTTTAATTAATTTAACATAGCTAATTGCCTTTGCATTAAAAAATCTGTATTATAGTATGATTTGGTTAAGAAGTGTTAAAAACAAGACTTAGGCCCCAAATGAAGTCACTTATGCTAAGCCCTCTGTCACCAAACTGAGACTTAATTACAGTTTCAGTTCTCTCAGAAATGAAATCTAAAACCAGTCAAGAAGGAATCGCCAGATGGGCCTAAGTTAGGTCATCTGCCTGATAGATCCCTGCCATCCCCTGAAGGAAAGTAATGTTGCAATAACCAACCTACTTTTCGTCCCCCTATCACTTTCTTGTTCTGGCTCCCTTCTGTCTATAAAAGTCTTTCTTTTTATATGGCTCCTCAGAGTTCTTTCCTATCTGCTTGATTGAATGTTGCCAAATTTGAGTTGAATTTTGATCAGGTAAACTCTTAAGTTTTTTAATGTGCTCAGCTTATTTTTTAATAGCTCCACAGTCAGAGGAGGGAACCTAAGGAGACCCCCTTGGGCTTCTAGGAACGGTGAGCAGCTAGACACAGGTAGCTGTTGGGCCCCTTGAGCTTGATGCTTTTCTCTCAGCCTCAAGGTTGTGCGTAGGTCTCTCTCAGATCCTGCCTCTCCACATTTTGCATTATGTGCTTTCAGACTTCAAGTATTTCTTTTTTCTGGACTGGGTCCAGAAACTGGCCATAGTCAATCTGGGTTCCACTTAGAAACTGCCCCAGGTGTAGCGTCAAACTAAGTCCAACTTAAGCTGGAATTGAAGCCTTAGGTAAGTAAAATTTTGTTTTAAATTTTTGTTTTAACAAAGGTAATCTTGAATTAAGGTGTCCACAGCAGAGAACTTTTCACCTAGATATACTTATCCATTTATAAGGTACCCTTAGAGAAAAAGGGGTCTTAGCCAAGCACCCAGTATATAGAGTAGAGGGGAAATTGCTTTTCCTTCTCTACAGTTTTTAGTGACCAGGATGAGATCCACTGAGACACCCAACTTGCTCCAGAGCCTGCAGAGGGCATCCTGGGAAAACTGTAGAAGTCAGCAAACGATAAGAATTCTTGTCAAAGTCACTTCTCCCAAATCTCTGTCTATGGTGCCAGGTCAAGAGAGAAAGAAAATTTTACATTGCTCCTTTCAGACTGGCAGCTAAAAAAACCATTTGTAAGAATTAGATCTTTGAATTGTGGCTTGTGCATTTTGCTTTCGGGAAACACTTGGTTGTCAGTCCTTTCTCTGCCTTCTTGTTTGTCTCATTTGGTGTCCTAAGAACTTGACTTATCTTGCTGCCTGATTAGCACATGTGGACTTGTGTGTGTGTATGCAGATCACCCAACAGGGTAGTGGCACTCAAAATATAGCCAGAGAGGATTTTGGGTTGTACTCCATTTGTGGCTAGGGTCCTACTAGCTGCTGCCACCTGGGGAGCAATTGTCTAAGTCAGTCTTTCTTTCTTTCTTTCTTTCTTTCTTTCTTTCTTTCTTTCTTTCTTTCTTTCTTTCTTTTTTGTGGCTATCTTTGGGAATGGCTCTGGATATTGGAAGCATCATTTGCACCTCTTTGGGGATGCCTCTTGTGTCTGTCAAATTTTTCAATACTGACAGGAATATTAGTGTTTGTCTCAGCCGAAACCTGACAAAATATTTGGAAGAATTTTTTAATGTGGCTCTATGGTCCGAAGTTGGCCAAATTGGAGCTGATATTCAGAAAATGATAGAAACTTTTTTTTTTCAGTTCTCCCCTAAACATCAATGAAACTATGCACACAGTGAAAAAAACAAAACATTTTGAAGCCTTTGTGGTAGGATTTACTAAAACAAAGACACGGAGTTCTAAATCCAGAATATAGGAGTCTTTTAATATCCATCTTAGTTGAAGGTCTTTTCCCTGAGATAAAAGCTTGCAGGTATTATGAAAGATCTGATTTTAGATGATAACAAAAGCCCTTCATGGAGAAACTTGCATCCTTCTCTATGCCTTTGAGATGCCGTCTCCTCTAGGAAGCCAGAGCCATAAGATCTCTCTTTGTGTCCATCTGTGTGTTTATGTGCATATGTCTATGTATGTATGTAATAAACATGTGTTTTTTTTCCTACCTCCGGATGGTATTACCAAATGTAATTTGTAAAAATCTTTATTTCATTGGAATAAAGAAAGTAATTGAGAATACTCTTGGGGCGCCTTGGGTGGCTTAGTTGGTTAAGCATCCAACTTCAGCTCAGGTTTGTGATCCATGATCTCGCAGTTTGTGAGTTCGAGTCTGCATTGGGCTCTGTGCTGATAGCTCAGAACCTGAAGCCTGCTTCAGATTCTGTGTCTCCCTCTCTCTGTTCTTCCCTCACTCATCTTTCTCTCTCTCTCTCTCTCTCTCTCTCCCTCTCCCTCTCCCTCTCCCTCTTTCTCAAAAAATAAACATTAAAAAATTAAAAAAAATACTCTCAGAAGTGTAGAAACACTAAGCCAAATAGTTTTCAAGTTCACATGATCCAGGATTATCTTCAGTAAACAAATACTAGTTTAAGTTTGTTATTTTAATTAAAACAAGCATATTTTTAGAACCATCATTATTCAGAGACACTTGGATGGCTCAGTCAGTTGAGTGTCTCACTCTTGATTTTGGCTCAGGTCATGGTCTCACAGTTGTGAGATTGAGCCCTTAGGCTCTATATTGGGCATGGAGTCTGCCTAAGATTTTCTCTCTCTCTCTCTCTCTCTCTCTCTCTCTCTGTCCCTACTCTGCTGGTCTCTCTCTCTGTCTCTCTCTCTCAAAAAAAAGAACTATCAATATTAAACGTAATGCAGGCATACAACATTTATTCTCTTTAAGTTTTTTTTTTTTTAACATTTATTTATTTTTGATACAGAGAGAGACAAAGCTTGAACGGGGGAGGGGCAGAGAGAGAGGGAGACACAGAATCGGAAGCAGGCTCCAGGCTCTGAGCCATCAGCCCAGAGCCCGACGCGGGGCTCGAACTCACGGACCAGGAGATTGTGACCCAGGCTGAAGTCGGACGCTTAACCGACTGAGCCACCCAGGCGCCCCAATTCTCTTTAAGTTTCTTGCAAGTCAAGTAAGCTCACCTTATCTCCCTTGCAGAATTTCTCAGCAAGAAAGGGAACTTAAGATAATGGTTAGTATTTAATATCTTCATAAAATTTTCATGTGTAATCTAAACATAGTGTTAAGAACAAGTAAGTTAAGTGGATATAATTAAGATAAAAGTTTATTAATGAGCCTTTTGATAATAATTATGTTTTATGGTATGTGTACTTAAAAATAGTTTCCAGAACCTTCTTGCTAACTTGAAACCTTGCAGTTATACTGAGATAAGTTAAATGATGAATATTCATTGAATATCTAGATCATTTCCAAAAAAGATAAAATGTTGAAACATTAATTACTGAATGCAGGTTTATACACTTTGGACTTCCTTTTACTAAGGAACTAAAGACACATGAGTCTCCTAATAAACCCATGTTTTGTGCCACATTGAAAAATTTACTATGAAGAAGGATATACTTCTAGAAATTATGAAATGTATTTATAAAATCCCCAGAATGTTAGCATACCAGACAATCCACAGTTGCTTACTTCTTAGTTTTCATTCGGAATTATGTTTCTAAGGGTTAAAATTCTAATCAGTATATATAAGTAAAGCTATTTAGAAATAATAAGTGTGAAAGGAAACAACTGTGAATAAAAAGTAGATAAGGAGAGGGGCTCCTGGGTGGCTCAGTCGGTTAAGCGGCCAACTTTGGCTCAGGTCATGATCTCGCGGTACGTGAGTTTGAGCCCCGCGTCGGGCTCTGTGCTGACAGCTCACAGCCTGGAGCCTGTTTCCGATTCTGTGTCTCCCTCTCTCTGACCCTCCCCCGTTCATGCTCTGTCTCTGTCTCAAAAATAAATAAACGTTAAAAAAAAATTTAAAAAAAAGTAGATAAGGAGAATAAAATGACTAGTTCTTCCAGAAAGACAAAAAGGAAAAAAAAAAAAATTAGGACAAAAACTGAATGGATATATAAAAAGTTATAGAAGGTTTGTGGAAAAGGAATCTTAGGAAAGAAAATTTATGTTTGGTCAAGCTGGCTAAGATTGGAATGGACTTATTTAAGGTTTTAAAAAATGAGTTTTAATATCAAAAGTATGCCAGTGTAATACTAGAATTTGGTTTTCTCTCAGTTAAAAGAACAACATTTTCTTAGATTATTGGCTGGCCCTTGATAAGAAATTGTAAACAAAGATTTTTCTTTATTTTTTAAATAATCTGGGCAGTAAAGGTTTTGTGTTTTATCAAAACAATTTACTATATTTCCCATTGTTTTTTATCATGCTTTCAATTACTTAAAAAAAAAAAGAAAAAAAGCCTAGTCTTTTCCATATTTAAAGAGCTAAGTTTCATTCACAACCATGTAATCTTCTGTATTTGTCTTTCACATCTCCTATTGTCATTTTGGTTAAATAGAAAGTTAAGTATTATTTCATAATGTTTTCAAATACCTTTATATGTAATTTAAAAATTTAATAGCAAAATGAAACTGTTGTATAGATGTATATTTATAGTGAGTGATTCAGTAGCAAACAAACCATAATACATTTTAACTAACATCACCATTAAAATATGTAACTCAACAAATGTATGTAGGATAAAAAACATTGGATTTTACCAACATTCATTCATGAATAATTTCTTTTATGATAGCACAGGGCTATTTTCTTGTCTAGACTCTGTCATGTGATTGTCTAGAGACTCTAGTTTAATGACTTATTTTGTGTGTGTTCCTTGCCTTATAACTGAATATTTAAATCAATTTATATTATCTACTTTTGCTCACTGATAAATAATAGGCTTTTAAATTTTTTTTAGTTTCTTCTAGAAGTTTGGGTCAAATACAGTACCCCAGGTTCCTGCTTTTACAGGTTCAATTGATTCCGATTGCCAACAGATTTACCAAGGCTTCTGAGTGTATGATTTAGGAGCATTGCTGCTTATGACGTTAGAGCAAGTTGTTGCAGGGACTACTTACAGTTATCCAAGCCTTTTAATGCTTTGGATAAGCCTTTAAAAAGGCTAATTCGATTTATAATTTAATTTATCATTCTTCTGTATCCAAGGAGGTAATACAGTGCCTGAAACCTGTGTCAAAGTTCTAAGCTTTTGTCTAGACCTACGTAGTTATAAAACAGTTTCCCCTAGGAGAGTGTTAATAGTTATTTTCCACATTTTTAGATGCCCTCCTCCTCCCCACATTTTTATCATCCACATCACATGACAGGAGACTGGAAAGAACATTTTCAAGAGAGACAGATTCAATCAGTCTCTACTGAAATCCTCACCCTTTGTCTGGGAACCCTGCCCAATCTCCTTATAAACATTTGGCAATTTGTGACATTTTACATATATGAAGAGAAGATTTCATGTCCCAGTAAATTTCAACACCATATATAATCTCTATCCTTATGTATCCAATAGAGGAAAAGAAAAAAAAAAATTAAGAAAACAAGACCAAATCTGAAAGAAGGAAACGGAGCACTGTAGTATTGTAAGTGCAGAATGGCAGATGCTAAAGTATTGGCTAATCCCAGCACGGTTAGTATTACAGATTCCCCACGGTAATGAGGGACTCCGGGAGGCCTACAATGTAGAATGTAGCAAACCTTATGAATATATAGAATATAAAGGAATATAATCATGGACTCATTTGCTGTCAATAGCAAAAAATGTTATTTCTTCCTTTGCCTTTTATTAGACTTTTTTTTTTAATCTTTGTGTTTTGAATTCTCTTAAAGACCCTTAGGAATAAAGGACCTACATTATTATTCGATTTTATTTTTCATTTTGGTGACTCTTCCATTCAGAATTCATTTTGGCTAAAAATCTTTCTGCAGCAAGGCAGTGTATAAAAATCTAAATACAAATATGCCAGTTGAGTAGCATTTTCTCATTTTTAGGCTCAATAGTAAATTATGAAATTTTATGCACTTTCATCCTGGTATTCTATTCTGAAACAGTTCCCTGAACTTGATGTTGTGACTGCATCTAAACTTCACTCTGCCTCATCCTTGTGAAATCTAGATGGATGAAAAGGTGTGAGGTATGTTTTCCAAATGTCAATATTGGTGTATATATTCTCTGACCCAGAGAGTCTGGTGAGACTGAAGGAACCAGAATCTGCTGAAAATCATAAGACAGTTGTTAACAAATCCTTGATGTTGGAGCATTGAATGAAATTGGAGGGAAACAGGGAGATTGGCCCTGTTTACTTATCTTCCTAAGTATTTAAATTGCTCTATTTCAAAACTATCACTTTGAGTTCTAACCTTTGGGAGCACCTTTTTTTTTCTAGGATATTACCATATTATATATCACTCAAATTTTTTCTTCCTGAAACAGGAAATAAGAGATGGAAATACAATTTTTTTTCATATGTATGGGAAACATGGCAAGAGAGGGAGAGGATTAGAATAAAGACAGATGATGAAAATTATTAAGATATACCTTGTAATTTTGCCTTAGTGGCTGAATAAGACCAATAAAAGTGTTTATAAACACATAATTCCACCTGACATATTTTTAGTTTAGTTAGCATAATTTCTTATTTTTCAATAGTGGCTTTCCACTAAAAATTCATAATATGCCTTACTCTGCCTTTAATACTAGGTTTCCTTTTCCTGGGGAAGTATTTGCTTTCCATTTCTCCTTCTATCTGGTGTTTATATGTCAGTTGCTACTACCTTACTATCAATGGGTTGCCTTTTGTTGTTGGTAGTAGCTCTTTTTCTAAAATGTCTATAAATCCAGTTCCTGAAAATTGTGTATGATGTTAAGTATTTTTAGTCTTATCCGGAAAATACTCGTGCAGAAATTGCCAACTAAAATTGTATCTCTTTCACAAAGTGACATTTCACAACGTAGTCATATATAATTATGATGGCCCTATATTATGATTCTTTTATGTAATTCAAAATACAATCCAATGTACATTTCCCATTAATTGGTTTTATATAAGACACTTAAAAGATTAATTTTACCAATCTAGGATATACCAACATGGTTGTTTATGCTACCCGTCTTAAATGTCTCAATGAATTTTTGTAGGAAAATGATTTCCTCTTCTTTCTAATTAAATTGCCATATATAAGATATTAATGTATCAGGGTGGCTTTTCTGCAGCGGCACCAGACATTGGAGCATGCTCTACTTTTTCCGTGTGGTACATCCATATCTTTAAACCTTGGGTTATGCTTTTGCTCCCTTGCTAACATTTTACTCCTATATCACAGTGGGGTTTGTTTGTTTGTTTTTGTACCTTTCAGGAACACCTTCCTGGCAGAATTCATTCCTTCTTTTGCTTGACCTCCCTTTCCTATCATTGTTTTGCTAGACTACATCTGGTCTTGGTTGCGATTCTCACTCAGGGTCTGGTGATCTTCACGGGTTTTGTTCCTAATTAAGGAGCTAACTTTCTGAAAGAAGGCCATGTGTATGGGCTAAAATCTAAGTAGGTAGGCTGAGATTCGGGAACAGTTATTTTTGCTTGACTTCTACTCTTTTCACCACTTTTCTGAAAATGGATACATTTCAATTAGAAAAAAAAATTGGCTTTTCTACCAAAACCAAAGTGTAAACTTTTCCCCTTATGAAATGCCTTATAAACGCTGTTCTTATTCATTCTTCAGTGTATTCAACATAAACACTATTTTTAGATCTTTGCCATACTTTGTTTATTGCATTGAATGAAATAATATATTTATAAGGTATATGTTTGTATTGAATGTGAAAAATGAATGTTTTACTTTAGATAATCTGTTTCTAAGCGAATTAATTATTTTAGCCAATTGTTTGCTTCCTTATATGGTTCAGGACTGATTCATAAACCAGTTTTTCTCAGTGGAAAGAGCAAAAAGTACTTGGAAAGGGATTTTTATGTAAATATGCTGAGACAGAAAAAAGAGAAAATAACAGAACTTAGTGTGTTCAGATAAATATAAATTAGATAAAATCATGCAAACAATTGAAAATATAAATTTTGGGTTATATTCAGTTTTCAAATATTGTTAAAACTTTGTGTAAGTGAGATAGAAATTTTAAAAAAGAATTGACTGTGAGTTTTATTAATACTACTTCAAATGTGTAAAGTTATGCTTCCATTTCACTCTTAAAAATTTGTTTTTCCTTTAAGTACTTAGAAGAATTCATTACCAAACTGACTATTTGTGCATTTTAGACTTTCATGGGATAGCTGTTTCAGATGAACTTTAACAGGTGGCATTCACATCATGCATATTCAGGCTTCCCAGTGATGGCAAATGCAAAGAGTCAGGTCCAGACATATAAAAAATATTGTTTTCCTAGACACTTTTCCTGTAATAGGACACATCTCCACCTGGAACAAATCCACACATACTTCAAAGTGTAATAAATCCCATCCAAACTTATTAGCTCTTTCATTTCCTAGACTTACTTCTCCTGTGTTATGTCCTCCTCAAATTATACCACTGCATGTTATAATTCTTAGTCAAAATTGCCTCTTCCTTCTGACTCCTTCCCTACCTTCACACTCACATGGTTGGTAGATGATTCGGTTAACCCCACTGTAATCTTTGCTCTGCCATTCCACTTCTGCTACCCTATCTTTCTTCTTATTACCTTGACAGAGACATTCATTATTGTTAGACATCTGGGTGATTTTTGCTTCCTCCAGAAAGAATTCAAGTTTGTTTCTGGCCTTCTTTTAGGGTAGGAGCACATAACCTTAATCCAGTTAGGAATGAGATATTTGTAGCTGAGTTTATCCATTTGAGGCTGATCTATTTCTAATTCATCCCTATTGCAGGGTGTGAATCTCTGAGCCTCTCTTCATTATTGGAAACAGAACTCTGATTTCTTCCCCCATATTCCACACCTACTTTTAGCCTCTTCAGTTTATAGAGAGTTTGCTGAGCTTCTGATCCTGTCAGTTACTCATTCAGCTCATCTAGCCTTTGAGCTAATGCTTAGACTCAGCAAATGGTTTAATATTAAAGAACCAGTAAATACCAGAATTATTCATGTTCACTTTCCTCCTCCTAAGGACTGAGGCTGATCAAGTCCTACCTTTCTCACTCTCTAATGTCTTCAAACTTAAAAGAAAATTTTTAATGTAAGTGCACATAACATAGAATTTACTCTTTTTAAAGTGAACAATACAGGGTCATTTAGTACATTCATAAAATTGTGCAGCTACTCCTTCTACCTTGTTCCCAAATATTTTATAATCCCCACAGAAAATCCTATAACCATAAAGCAATTACTTTCCATTACTGCTCTCACCCTCCAGCTCCTGAAAACCATCACTTTTCTGTCTCTTTCAATTTACCTATTCTGGGTATTTCATATGAATGGAATCGTATAATATGCAAACTTTTGGTCTGGCTTCTTTCACTTAATATGTTTCCAAGAGTCATTTATGTTGTAGTATGTACTCATACTTCATTTTTTTGGCTGGATACTATTCCATTGTATGTACAGATCCATTTTGTTGATCTAGTCATCTATTGATAGACATTTGGGCTATTTTGACCTTTTGGCTATTGCAAATAGTGTTGCTTTGAACATATATGTCCAAGTATTTGTTAAGTACCTGTTTTCAGTTCTTTGGGGTATATACATAGAAGTGGAATTGCTGGGTCATGTGGTAATTCTATGTTTAACTTTTTGAAGAATTATCAAGGTGTTTTTTACAGTAGCTTTACAATTTTACATCCTTACAGCAATACATGAGGATTCTGATTTCTCTACATCCTTGCTAATAGTTATTATATGCTGTTTTGTTTTTATTGTTTTTTTTTCAAATAGTAGCCATTCTAATGGGTGTGAAGTAATATCTCCCTCTGGTTTTGATTTGCATTTCTCTGATGACTAATTTTGTGCTACTTTTCATGTGATTCTTAGTCATTTGTGTATCTTATTTGGAGAAACAGCTCTTCAAGTCTTTGACCTCTTTAAATTGGGCAGTTTGACTTTTTGTTGTTGTTGAGTTGTAAGAGTTCTTTGTGTATTCTGGATATTCTACACTTCTAATATAATAGGATTTGCAAATATTTTATTACATTCTGTAAGTCACCTTTTCATTTCTTTGCAGTGTCCTTTGATGAATGAAAGTTTTCAATTTTGATAAAGTCCAATTTACCTCTTGTTTTTCTCCTTTGGTCATGCTTTTGGTGTCATATCTAAGAATCCACTGCCAAATTCAAGGTCATGAAGAAACAATCTTATGTTTTCCTCTAAGAGTCTTAAGGTTTTAGTTCATATGTTTAGGTTGTTAGTTCATTTTGAGTTATTTTTTAAATATGCTGTAAGGTAGGGATTCAACTATTCTTTTATATGTAGATATCTGGTTATTTCAACACAGTTTTTTTTTATAGTTTCAAAGTTTATTAAATTTCAGTTAGTTAACATATAATGTAATATTAGTTTCAGGAGTAGAATTTAATGATTCATCACTTACATCAGCACAGTTTTTGAAAAGACAGTTCTTTTCCTATTGAAAGATCTTGGCAGTCTTGTCAAAAATCATTCAGATACAGATGCATGGGTTTATTTCTGGACTCTCAATTATCTTCCATTGGTCTAGATTTCTAGCCTATGTCAGTACTACACTGTTTTGATTACTGTAGCTTTGTAGTAAGTGTTACTAATTGGAATATAGGTTCTCCAACTTTTCTCCTTGTTTTTCTCTATTGTTTTAGGTCTTCAGGGTCTTTGTAATTCCATATGAATTTAATATGAATAATGATATATTTGTAGACCACTTTGAGTAGTTTTGCAATCTTAATAATATTGTCTTCTAATTCATGAACATGGGATGTGTTACTCTATATTTCGGTTTTTTTTATTATTTTTTCAGAAATATCTTTTCAGAAATACAGTTTTCTCAAATAGAGTTGTTTTGAATAAACTTTATTACTTTAGAGCAGGTTTAAGGTCACCATAAAACTGAGAAGAAAGTACAAAGAGTTCCCATATAGGGCATGCCTCTCCCCCCTCACCCCACCTTAAAATCCCCACTATTAACATTGGCCACCATAGTGGTACATTTGTTACAATGGATGAGTTTAAATTGTCATATTATTACCATTTAAAGTCCATAACTTACATTAAGGCCCACTTTTGGTGGTGTACATTCTGTGGGTTTTGACAAATATATAATGATCTATATCCATTTTTATAGTATCATACAGAGTATTCTCACTGCCGCTGTGTTCTGCCCATTCATCCCTTTTTCTCCCCAAATCCCTGGCAACTACTGATCTTTTTATTACCTCCATAGTTTTCTCCATTTTTCCTTTACCAGAATGTCACATAGTTGAAATCATACAGTTTGTAGCCTTTTAATACTGCCTTCTTTCACTTGGTAATATGTGTTTAAGTTTCTTCCATGTCTTTTCATGAATCACAATTGATTTACTTGTTCTCCTTTTAAAGGACATAGGACATAAATGTGATAGGCTGTTTTTTTAAAAAATTAAAACCTTCTGCTCTTCAAAAGACACTGTTAACAGAATGAAAATGCAAGCCAAAGATGGAGAGAAAATATTTGCAAAACACCTATCTGATGAAGGACTTGTATCCAAAATATACAAATAAATCATACAATTCAATAATAAGAAAACAAACAACTGAATTAAATATGGATAGAAGACCTGAACAGATACCTAACCAACAAGATATACAGATGACAAATAAGCATATGAAAAGATGCTCAACATAATTTGTCATTAGGAAATTGAAAATTGTGACAGTGAGATACTACTATCAGATATTGTATACACTTATTAGAATGACTAAAATCCAAAAACACTCACAATAAATGTTGACAAGAATACGGAGAAACAGGAATTGTCGCTTATTGCTTGTAAAATGCAAAATTATCAATAACCATTTTGAAAGGTTGTTTGTCAATTTCTTAAAAATCTTAACATAGCCTTACTGTATGACCCTGCAGTCATGCTCCTACATATTTATCCAATCGAGTTGAAAATTTATGTCTACACAAAAAGCTGCATATAAATGTTTATAGCAGCTTTATTCATAGTTGCTAAAACTTAGAAGTAACTAAGGTGTTCTTCAATAGCTGAATGAATAAATAGTGGCTCATCCATATAGTATGTTATTCAGTGACAAAAAAAAATTAGCTATCAAGACACACACAAAAAGAAATGGAGGAAACTTAAATTCATATTAGTAAGTGAAAGAAGCCTATCTAAAAAGACTATATACTGTAAGATTCCAACCATACTATATCCTCCAAAAGGCAAAACCATAGATGCAGCAAAATGATCAGGGGTTGCCGCAAGAAGGGGGGAGGAAGGAGGGGTGCATCACTATAGTAAAAGAATGGGGTTTGTAGGGCTATGAAGCTATTTTCTATGATGCTGTAATTAATGGTGGATTTATAACATTACATGTTTTTAAAACTAGAGCTATAGAACACAAAGTGAATTTTAATATAAACTATGGATATGTTAACTAAACATAAATGAATACTAAATAAAATAAAGCCAGATATAATTTTGCATTAGTACTAATCAATATTCATAGAATTTTGTTTTCAATTATTTTGTGCATTTAATTAAGCCCTATTTCTAATCTAATATTTGTACCTTTCTCCTGTGTTTGTTTACCAATGTCCCACTAATCACCAATCTCATGCTCTATCTCAATTTTTATTTTCCTCTGACACTCTGTAACTGTAAATATAGTGCAGCAATTTGGGCACCATTATTTGCTTTAAATTATATGAAAGTGCTCTAGTTTTCCACTTATCTCTCCAATATATTCCCCATGGTCTCTGCTTGGTCCCTGCCCACATAAATGGAGCCCTGCCCTTATCTCATGCTCATTTTCTCTATCACAAAAGTCACTTTTGTGACTTTATTTGACAATTCTATGTAGTTGAATGTTCATCATTGTCTTATATTTAAATTACTGACTTGGATATTTGAAAACTTGCTATAAAATTCTTCCTATGTGATCTTTCACCTCAAAATTCAGCATATTTAAAATTAACATTTAAAAATGATGAATTTGTCATCATTTTCCAAAATGGTTACCTTCTAATTCCACTGAAATGTGCTCTCATTGTTGTAAGAACTTGGGTTTGAATTGTTAGAGTAATTATTTCAAATTCCCTTTTTCCCCATAGCTAAACTCCCATTGTTTTAGCTCTTTTATCCATTTCTTTCATCTGATTCCCATCATCTCTACCAGGTTCTGACCACCTCATAACTGAGGCCATTGCTAAAGCCTGCTAATTGTCATTCTGCTTCTACCATTTATTCCTTCCAACCCATCTGTCAAATTCTGGTGAATTGATTATCTGTTAATACCATTTTCACACATCAGTTTTGCTTCAAAAACACAAAATTCATTTGTCATAGGCTGGCATTCATAGTCTTTTATAACTCAACACTTAGATACCTCTTCAGATTTAGCTCTCAGTACACAAATGCACCAGCCCCACACAGCAAAACAGAACTATTGATTTGTTCACAGAACTTGCCTATAGGAGTTTAAGGTACACATTCCCGTTTAATGTATTTTGTTCCCATTCTTACTTTCACCCAAATGTCAGCATCCCACTCATATCTTACCTTTTATCTGCTCACTTTTCTCAATTTCTATAGCTTTTATGATTTTACTCTTACATTTTACTGTGGATCATCTTTTTATGTCCTTTCCCCACAACACGATTGCAAGTTCTTGTCTGGGATGGTGGGGGTTTATTGTTCCCAGCCCAGATAATGGCTATAATTTATATCCTGGGGTTCAGTGTTTTCTACATTGAATGGTAAACTTGAACCCAGAAAAAGTCAATAAGGGAAAATACCACGAAAGAGTTTTCTCTTCTGAAGGAAATGTGGAATGTTTTGACATTTGTTTATTCAAAAATGCTTATTGATATCTTACTCTTTGTAAGAACCAGGACTAAGTCTCAAGATACCGACAATGAAGAAAACACTTTGAAGCTTTTATTAATTACTATTCTAGGCATACTGCATTATGCATTTTCAATTTCCTGGGACCTATGCCTTAAAAAAAATATCAGGCATATGCTTTGTAAATATTTGCATGGTTGGGGGCCGGATCCTAGTACCTTAAAACAGAAAGAACATTCATTAGGGAAAAAAAAAATACTTAAACCAGAGCCATATGTGTCCTTCCCTTTGTGGCCATATTATGCCAAGGAGATAGGTCTTTAACTCTGTTTTATACATCAACACAAAGAAGTTTTTTCCAGGCAGACCACAGGCTATGCCAAATTGGCCACAGTGAAATCTAGAGAACAGGTCTTCCTATGTTACAAATTTATAAGCCATGAGGATAGAAGTCATCCAATTATCTCCATTTTCGGAGGTCATAATGTCAATATTTCTTTCTGCTTTTTCTAACTTACTTTGAAATAAGTTTGCACTTTTTGGTGATTAATGAATTATAATTATGATTAATGAATGATACTAAAAATAATGAATTATGTATAAATCATACTCCATTGTTTCAGTTCATCTGAAATTTCTTGGGATTTTTACATTTGCATCAACCAGAAACTGGTTATGCAACAGAGTACAGTACTTCTTTTCAGCAAGACTTAGAAAAAACATACCCTTTAGGTTTTTGTTGAAAATTAGAAATTTGTTAATTTTGGATTTTTTATATCACTACCTGCACCCTGGTAATTTAATAAAGATTGCAAAAGTTCAGAATGAATTCCTTCTAAATCCTCTAAATTCATTCTAAATTAAGGTTGATTGGCAACCTTAATAATTACATGGGATCATTAAATCCAAAGATGGTAATATCAGCCTCTGCTAATAATCACTAGAACCACAGTTATATCAAACATAACTACAGAAGTAGGGAGAAAAAGAAGAAAAAAAAAACACATCAAAGAATAGACAGAACATACAGAAAATATATATCAATATGACAGACTTAAATCTATATGAGTAATTACAGTAATGTTCTCTGTAGCACACTTATCAGGAAGCATTTGTCAGCTCTAATGTAACAGCAAAGCCAAATAGCAGTGTATGCCTATAGTAAATACACTTAAAATATAAAGATGCAAATAAATTAAAAGTAAATGGGTAGAAAAAGATATCCAATGCTAGCATTAACCAAAAGAAATCTGGAATGGTTATATTAATATTAGGCAAAGTAGATTTCAGAGCCAAAATATCACTAACCACTTCTGAAGAAAGCGATCTCTTAATGGTAAAGAGTCTACATTAAGATGGCATAGAAATTCTAAATATTTATCACCTAATAATAGAGTGCCAACATACATGAAGGAAAAACTTAATCGAATTATAAGGAAGTAAAGAAATCCACAATTATAGTCATAAATTGCAATACCAGCCCTCTCAAAAATGAACATGTAGCAATCAGTAAGGATATAAAACTTAAATACTGTCAACTAATTTAGTTTAGCATTTATACAACATTTCATGAAAAACAGAATATACTTCTTTTAAATTTTTTCTAGTGCATAGGGAAACTTTAGATTGAAGATCTTTGGAGCTATAAAACAAGTCTCAATAAATGTAAAAGGTTTCAAGTCTTACAAAATGCATCCTTTGAATACAATGGAACTAAATTAGAAGTCAGTAATAGATCTCTAGAAAACACTCAAGTATTTGGAAAATAAATAACACACAACAACAACCATATATCAAAGAATAAATCATAAAAGTAATAAATATTTTAAACTAAATTAAAACAGAAACATGACATCAAAATTTATCTTTATTCTTAGATGATTTTTTCATACATATATATGGAATATCTGTGTCTACAAAATGCCTACTAGAACTAATCAGTGAGTTTAGCAAGGTTATGGGGTGCAAAACTAAGACTAATTGTGTTTTTATATGCTAGCAACAGCATTTAGAAACAAAGTAAAAAAGGAATACCATTTATAATAGCATGAAAAATTATAACAAAATTTATGCAACAACTATATGCAAAAGGCTCTAATACACAGTGTGAAAAAAAGTCCTAAATAAGTAGAACAATGTATCAAATTCATAGATCAGAAGGCAGAAGATTTTTATGATGGCAATCCTATCCAAATTGATAGGATCCATATAATATCAATTCAAATCTTATTAGTTTTTTATAGAAATTGACATACAAATTCTAAAATTCATAATGAAATTCAAATAATCTAGCATAGTAAAGTACGTTTGAATAAGAAGAACAAAGTTTGAGAATTAATACTACCTGATTTCAATGCTTACTATAAGTCTACAATAATCAAGAAAATATGTTGTAAAATTAGAAAAGTACATTAGTGGAACAGAATACAGGATCAGAAATAGTTTCACACATCTATGGACAACTGGTGTTTAACAAAGAAGACTATGTTTTCACCACTGACAAGACTTTATTTTCTCTACTGCATTGTTTTTGCTTTAAGACAAGTATAGTCTTCACAGTATATCATGCTGCAACAATTGGTTATCCAAATACAAAAGAAAAATGAACTTTGATCCATACCTTGTATGATAAGCAGAAATAACTTAAAACATTTCATAAACCTAATGTAAAACCTAAAACTATAAAACTTGTAGAACATGGGAGAAAATATTTGTTTCCATGGGTTAGACAAAGATTTTAAGTAAGATTTTTCTAAATATAATACCAAAAGCACAACACCTAAAAATGTTGATAAGCTGGACTTCTATTTTTCAAGAGACACTATTAAGAGAATATAAAGACAAGACAAAGACTGGGATAAAATAAATTCAAATCACATTTTGATAAACTACTCATGTCAAAATATGTACTAAACTCTCAAAACTCAATAAAAAACAAAACAGGAACAACTATACTAAAATAAAACAACTCAGTAGCAAGATGGGCAAAAGATTTGAACAGACAACTCACCAAAGAAGTTACACAGGTGGGAAATAAGCACATGAAACCATATTCAACATTAATATTCATCAAGAAAATGTGAAATAAGACCACAATGTGCTATCACTACACACCTATTTTAAAGGGCTAAAGTTAAGAAGACTGACTATATTAAATATTGCAAAAGATAGGGACTCATACTCTTGTACACTGTTGGTAGAGTTTTAACTTAGTACACTTTGGAAAACGTTTTGGCTGTGCTTAAAAAATGAAATACACACTTAACCATATGATCCATACGTTCTGCTCCTAGGTATTTTCTCAGGAGGAATTGAAGATGTGTACGTGAATGTTCACGGGAATGTTCACAGCAGCTTTACTAGTTATAGTAAAAAACTGCAAAATACTCAATGTCCATCAACAGATGAATGTATTAACAAATTGTAGAATATCCACATAATGGATTTTTTCAACAATAAAAGTGGGTAAACTTGGTGCATGCAACAGGTTGGATGACTCACAAATGCAGAGTGAAAAAAGCCAAAAGGAAAGAATATAGTTCCTACTTTATTATTCCATTCAAAGAACATTTTAGATAATGCTTAAAATTATGTTGATCCACATTGCACTTTGAATGAGTCACTTGTCTATGCATGATTTTGTAATGACATGCATTAGTTAGTTATTGGAAAATATCTGTCACAGAATTACATTGTCAAGCTGATGGCCTATAAAAAATTTCTAAGATGATAATTTCCATTTGGAAGCTAGAATTACTGTTGAAGTAGCTGGCTTACTTAGTTCAGTTTCTTGAAAATGTTTCTAGGTACTAAAACTTGAATAACTATAATTTGACCACTATTCTTTTATGTCGAAAGATTTCCAGGAAAAAAATGGTAGTTAGGCTTACAAATCAATCATAAAAGTGATTTTTCGTGAGACATCCACTATATTTCATTATGCTACAGAGGTGTATTGTGAGCATTCCCATCTTGTCACATGGAATATTAAAAAGATATGCACTCCAAGATTCAGATGAATAAAATTAACATTTTTAACTGCTTCATAAAGAACGTTTTCAGTGTAACTGTTTTTTTTTTTTCTTGTTGTTTTGCATTGCCAGTTTATGGTGCTGAAGAATACAGTGACTCCTACCTAGTACAATTTACTTTATTTTATTTTTTTTATTTTACACCCAAATTAGTCAGCATATAGTGCAACAATGATTTCAGTTAGCATATAGTGCAGTCAATGATTTATGAGTCTCTTCTTTCTCGTCCCCCTCCCTGTTTTTCTATTATTTTTGTTCCCTTCCATTATGTTCATCTGTTTTGTCTCTAAAAGTCTTCATATGAGTGAAGTTATGTAGTATTTGTCTTTCTCTGACCAATTACACTTAGCATAATACCCTCCAGTTCCCTCCACGCAGTTTCAAAAGTCAAGATTTCATTCTTTTAGATTGCTGAGTAATACTACATTGTGTGTGTGTGTGTGTGCGTGCATGTGTTTGTGTGTGTATGTGTGTGTGTGTGTGTGTATTACATCTTCTTTATCCATTCACCCACTGATGGACATTGGGCTCTTTCCATACTTTGGCTAATGTTGATAGCACTGGTGTAAACATTGGGGTGCATGTGTCCCTTCAAAACAGCACACCTGTATCCCTTGGATAAATACCTAGTAGTGAAATTGCTGGGTTGTAGGATAGTTCCCTTTTTAGTTTTTTGAGGAAACTCCATACTGTTTTCCAGAGTGGCTGTGCCAGCTTGCATTCCCACCAACAATGCAAAAGAGATCCTCTTTCTCCACATCCTCGCCAACACCTGTTGTTGCCTGAATTGTTAATGTTAGCCATTCTGACAAGTGTGAGGTGGTATCTCATTGTAGTTTTGATTTGTATTTCCCTGATGATGAGTGATGTTGAGCGTTTTTTCATGTGTCGGTTGGCCATCTGGATGTCTTCTTTGGAGAAGTGTCTATTCATGTCTTTTGCCCATTTCTTCACTGGACTATTTGTTTTTTGGGTGTTGAGTTTGAGAAGTTCTTTTTAGATTTTGGATACTAACCATTTATCTAATATGTCATTTGCCAATATCTTCTCCCATTCTGTCAGTTGCCTTTTAGTTTTGCTGCTTGTTTCCTTTGCTGTGCAGAAGAGTTTTATTTTGATGAGGTCCCAGTAGTTCATTTTTACTTTTGTTTCCCTTGCCTCCTGAGATGTGTTGAGTAAGAAGTTGCTGTGGCCAAGATCAAAGAAGTTTTTGCCTGCTTTCTCCTTGGGGATTTTGATGGCTTCCTATCTTACATTGAGGTCTTTCATTCATTTTGAGTTTATTTTTGTGCATGGTGTAATAAAGTGGTCCAGGTTCATTCCTCTGCATGTCACTGTCCAGTTTTCCCAGCACCACTTGCTGAAGAGACTGTCCATATTCCATTGGATATTTTTTCCTGCTTTGTCAAAGATTAGTTGGCCATACCTTCATGGGTCCATTTCCGGGCTCTGTATTCTGTTTCATTGATCTGAGTGTCTGTTTTTGTGCCAGTACCATACTGTCTTGATTACAGCTCTGTAGTGTGGCTTGAAGTTCAGAATTGTGATGCCTCCTGCTTTGTGTTTTTTTTTTTTTTTCAACATCGCTTTGGCTATTTGGGGTCTTTTCTGGTTCCATACAAATTTTAGGAATGTTTGTTGTAGCTCTGTGAAGAATGCTGGTGTTATTTTGTTAGGGGCTGCATTGAATATGTAGATTGCTTTGGGTATTATCGACATTTTAACAATATTTGTTCTTCCTATCCAGGAGCATGGAATCTTTTTCCATTTTTGTGTGTGTGTCTTTTTCAATTTCTTTCATAAGCTTTCTAAAGTTTTCAGTGTAAAGACTTTTCACCTCTTTGGTTAGATTTATTCCTAGGTATTTTATGATTTTTGTTGAAAGTGTAAATGGGGTCGATTCCTTGATTTCTCTTTCTGTTGCTTCATTGTTGGTGTATAGGAATGCAACAGATTTCTGTGTGTTGATTTTATATGCTGCAAATTTCCTGAATTCATGAATCAGTTCTAGCAGTTTTTTGGTGGAATCTTTAGGGTTTTCCATATAGAGTATCATGTCATCTTCAAAGAGTGAAAGTTTGACCTCCTTCTGGCTGATTTGGATGCCTTTTATTTCTTTGTGTTGTGTGATTGCAGAAGCTAAGACTTCCAATACTATGTTGAATAACAGTGGTGAGAGTGGACATCCCTGTCTTGTTCCTGACCTTAGGGGGAAAGCTCTCAGTTTTTCCCCATTGAGGATGATATTAGCGTTGGGTCACTCGTATATAGCTTTTATGATCTCGAGGTATGATCCTTCTATCCCTACTTTCTTGAGGGTTTTTATCAAGAAAGGATGCTGTATTTTGTCAAATGCTTTCTCTGCATCTGTTGAGAGGATCATATGATTCTTGTCCTTTCTTTTATTGATGTGATGGATCACATTATTTGTTTTGTGGATATTGAACCAGCCCTGCATCCCACGTATAAATCCCACTTGGTTGTGGTGAATAATTTTTTAATGTGTTGTTGGATCCAGTTGGCTAATATCTTGTTGAGGATTTTTGCATCCATGTTCATCAGGGAAATTGGTCTATAGTTCTCCTTTTTAGTGTGGTCTCTGGTTTTGGAATCAAGGTAATGCTGGCTTCATAGAATGAGTTTGGACGTTTTCCTTCCATTTCTATCTTTTGGAACAGCTTCAAGAGAATAGATATTAATTCTTCCTTAAATTTTTGGTAGAATTCCCCTGGAAAGCCATCTGGCCCTTGACTCTTGGTTTTTGGGAGATTTTTGATTACTAATTTGATTTCCTTACTGGTTATAGGTCTGTTAAAATTTTCTATTTCTTCCTGTTTCAGTTTAGGTAGTGTATATGTTTCTAGGACTTTGTCCATTTCTTCCAGACTGCCCATGTAATTGGCATATAATTGCTCATAATATTCTCTTATTATTGTTTTTATTTCTGCTGTGTTGGTTGTGATGTCTCCTCTTTCATTCTTGATTTTATTTATTTAGGTCCTTTCCTTTTTCTTTTTGATCAAACTGGCTAGGGGTTTATCAATTTTGTTAATTCTTTCAAAGAACCAGCTTCTGGTTTCATTGATCTGTTCTGTTTTTTGTTTTTTTTTTTTAATTTCAATAGCATTAATTTCTTCTCCAGTCTTTATTATTCCCTGTCTTCTGCTGGTTTTGGATTTTATTTTCTGTTCTTTTTCCATATCTTTAAGGGATAAGGTTAGGTTGTGTATCTGAGATATTTCTTTCTTTTTTAGGAAGGTCTGGATTGCTACATACATACTTTCCTCTCATGACTGCCTTTGCTGCAGTCTGCAGATTTTGGGTTGTGGTGTTATCATTTTCATTGGCTTCCATGTACTTTTTAATTTCCTCTTTAACTTCTTGATTAGCCCATTCATTCTTTAGTAGGATGTTCTTTAGTCTCCAAGTATTTGTTATCTTTCTAAATTTTTTCTTGTGGTTGATTTCAAGTTTCATAGCGTTGTGGTCTGAAAATATGCATGGATATGATCTCGATCTTTTTGTACTTGTTGAGGGATGATTTGTGTCCCAGTATGTGGTCTATTCTGAAGAACGTTCCATGTGTACTGGAGAAAAATGTATATTCTGCTGCTTTAGGATGAAATGTTCTGAATGTATCTGTTAAGTCCATCTGGCCCAGGGTGTCATTCAAAGCCATTGTTCCCTTGTTGATTTTTTGATTAGATGATCTGTCCATTGCTATGAGTGGGTTGAAGTCCCCCACTATTATGGTGTTACTATCAATGGGTTTCTTTATGTTTGTGATTAATTGATTTATATATTCGGGTGCTTTCACATTTGGTGCATAAATGTTTACAATTGTTGGGTCTTCTTGGCGGATAGACCCCTTGATTATGATATAATGCCCTTCTGCATCTCTGGATACAGTTTTTATTTTGAAGTCTAGATTGTCTGATATAAGCATGGTTACTCTGGCTTTCTTTTATTGACCATTAGCATGATAGATGGTTCTCCATCCCCTTACTTTCAATCTGAAGATGTCTTTAGGTCTAAAGTGGGTATCTTGTAAACAGTATATATATGGATCTTGTTTTCTTATCCATTCTGTTACCCTATGTCTTTTGAGCATTGAGTCCATTGATGTTTAGAGAGAGTACTGAAAGATATGAATTTATTGCCATTATGTTGCTTGCAGAGTTGGAGTTTCTGGTGGTGTTCTCTGATCCTTTCTAATCTTTGTTCCTTTTGGTATGTATGTATGTATGTATTTTCATTTTTTTCTCCCCTCAGATAATCCCCCTTAAAATTTCTTATAGGGCTAGTTTAGTGGTCACAAACTCCTTTAAATTTTGTTTGTTTGGGAAGATTTTTATCTCTCCTTTTATTTTGAATGACAACCTTGCTGGATAAAAAATCATTGGCTGAATATTTTTCTGATTCAGCACATTGAATATATCTTGCCACTCATTTCTGGTCTGCCAAATTTCTGTGGATAGGTCTGCTGCAAACCTGATCTGTCTTCCCTAGTAGGTTAAGGACTTTTTTTCCCTTGCTGCTTTCATGATTCTCTCCTTGCTTGAGTATTTTGTGAATTTGACTATGATATGCCTTGTTGATGGTCAGTTTTTGTGAATCTAATGGGAGTTCTCTGTGCTTCCTGGATTTTGATGTCTGTATCTTTCCCCAGGTTAGGAGAGTTTTCCGCTATGATTTGATCACATAACGCTTCTGCCCCTATTTCTCTTTCTTCCTCTTCTGGGACCCCCTATGATTCTGATGTTGTTTCTTTTTAATGAGTCACTGATTTCTCTAATTCTTAAATCGTGCTCTTTTGCCTTAATTTCCCTCTTTTTTTCTGCTTCATTATTCTCCATAAATTTTTCCTTTATATCGTCGATTCTCTGTTCTGCCTCATCCATCTTTGCTGCCGCGGCATCCATTCGTGATTGCAGCTCAGTTACAACATTTTTAATTTCATTCTGGCTATTTTTTACTTCTTTTATCTCCACAGAAAGGGATTCTAATCTATTTTCAACTCCAGCTAGTATTCTTATTATCGTGATTCTAAATTCTGATTCAGATATCTTCCTTGTATCTGTGTTGGTTAAGTCCCTGGCTGTGGTTTCTTCCTGCTCTTTCTTTTGGGGTGAATTCCTTCATTTCATCATTTTTAAAGGAGCAAAGGAATTAATGAGGTAGAAAAAATTAAAATTAAAAATATTAAAATATAAAAAATTAAAATAAAAAACTACACACACACACACACACAAAATCAAGTAAATGATGCTAGATCCTAGGTGTGTTTTGGTCTGGGTGCTGAAAGTGGCTTGATAGATTAGAGAAAAAAGGGGGAAAAAGAAAAAAAGGAAATTGTTTGAAAATTTGAAAAAATGAATACACTAAAGCAGACTAAAATGAAATGATGGAAGTAAAATAGAATTTGAAAAAATTTACACAAAAGTAAAGTATATAGTAGAAAAAATTAAAAAATATGTTTTATAAAAATTAAAAATAAAATGAATTTTTTCTCTTTCTGTATTCAAGAAAAAGAAACAAAAAAGAGAAAAAAGAAAAAAACGAAATAATCTGAAAATTTGAAAAAGTGAATACACTGAAGTAGACTAAAATAAAATGAAGTAAAATAGAATTTGAAAAAAATTTACACAAAAGTAAAAAATATAGTAAAAAAATTAAAAATATTTTTAATAAAAATTGAAAATAAAAATGATTTTTTTCTCTTTCTGCTGAATTCTGTGGTTCAGGTTGTGCAAATTGTTGTGTTAATCCTCAGAGCAGTTTTCTAGGTGTGTAGGATGGTTTAGTGTTGGCCTGGCTGTATTTAATGGATGGGAGACACACAAAAAACTTCCATGCTGTTCTGCCATCTTGGCTCCCTTTCAAGAAAGATATTTCTTACGTGAAAACAAGGCAAAGGGAATACTTTTTTATCCACAGGCGAGTCACCACAAGGAGGAAACTGGCTGCTCAACCGAAGTCCCGAGTGGGCACGTCCCTACCTAGCACAATTTTTGCCAGCAGTTTTACCCACCATTGTTTTGCACACAGTGAAAAAGACAAATCATGCCTCAGAGCTACTGTGATATAGTTCTGACTTTTCAGCTCCTGAAAAGGTCTTTAAGAATCACGAGGTTTTGCAGACCACATTTTGAAAAATGTTGAAAATGATTTCATAGACTAAAGATAGAAAAAAAAATTGAGGTCCTATAAAGACTTTGTTTTTTGTATAAGAAACAAACAAACAAAAAGAACAATTAAAAACACCTGGGAGGAAAAAAAAGGAAAGGAGTAAATTATGTTCTAATATGAAGCAAACTAAAATGTGGAAAGATTTTAAACAGTTGAGAGAGTGTCACAACTGTTTGATATGTGTATGATACTGTATGCCAATAACATTTTTCTTTCGGAGTCCAAAGTTTCTGACATTGGAACATATGCAAAGGAAATATAATTCTTATATATTTTTTAGCCAGGAGTGAATAATACTTATATAGTTGTACAATTCAGATCTTGTTTATTTATTTCCAACCTTTAGAATAGACAAATCATGTGGTACTTGGTTGGGATTACAAACTCGATTCATGTTTTAACACTGTGTGAGAGAAGAGCTCACCAAGGACGGGATGTGTCGAGAGAAGTACATTGGCAGGAAAGGTGGAGGCAAGATCAAGGCTGCTAAAAATTAAGAGGCAAGAGATACAATTGAACAAGGAACACAGATTTAAATAAATTACTTAAAGTTACAGTTGCAATGCAGTATAAGCCTACAAATGGTGGCATTTAAAGGAGAAGACTCTGAAGGAGTTTGATGGCATGAATAAACTAAATCTTCAGCTTTCAGGGGAGTTGATCAATAATTAACTGTTGAAACTGATAAATCAATATTAGAGTAGAATAGTCATGAAAGTAGCCTCTAACAGATTTAAAATTATACAGAGTAGAATTCTGTTTCTAGGAAAATTGGACTGAACTAAGGAGGAAGAATAATGCAGCTGGGCCTCTTTATTTTGAGAGAAGGAAAGAGAGAGAGGGAGGGGCAGAGAGAGAAAGGAGAGCGAGAACCCCAAGCAGGCTCTGCATTATCTCTGCAGAGCAGACATGGGGCTTGATTCCACAAACGGTGAGATCATGGCTTGAGCTGAAATCAAGAGTTGGACACTTAACCAACTGAGCCACCCAGGCACCCCAGAATAATGCTTTTCAATATCATGTCATCTGTAGTGTTTTCTTCAAATAAAAGCATTGATTAAATAAATAATTATATAGATAATGTCTATGTTATACATTAATGTGTGCTTGATATGTAGTCATGTAAATTCTTTACATTTAAAATATATTTATATGGTATAGAAATATAATTACAAAGTATATGATTATTAAATTAGTTAAAGTAAATAAGTAAATAAATACCTTACTTGTGGTTTAATTCCTATGTGTTGCTCATCCCTCATAATGACACATGAAAGTTTGATCTTGAATTTATAGGCTTTGTTTATTCTCTATATTTTAATGCATAATACAGTATCTAGCATATGGTAGGTGCTCAGTAAGTACTGAGTAAGTGTATAGATGCCATGATATTGTGGTAGTCCCAAAGAATACTGTGTTTTGTACTTTAAATAATTTCATCTGATACAACTTAACTTTTCCTCACCTACTGTTCTAGGTAATTCTAGTGTAAAATAAGACTCTAGTCTGGTGGTAAGTCTGTAGAAGAATTAGAATTAGAGAAGAATTAGAAGGGAGTAAAACAATGTTTTTTGAGTTCCAATTCTTAGCCTCATGTATCATTTTATTTAATCTTTACCACATCCATACGTATGAATTATGATAGCAAGACAAATTGCAGTTATCTTGCCTCCCCTGCTTGACCAGTGCTGGACAGATGGAAGAATCTCAATAAACAGTCATTGAAGAAATTCATTGGAAGTTAAAATTATGTTAGTGAGAAATAGAGGAAGCAAAGCATCAGAAAGGTTAAGCAACTTTTTTAGAGTTAACACTGGAACTAGTATATTGTTCGAAATGTTCATGTGGCCAAGCACGAAACCTGCGGATCCATGTTATGTCCTAGTCTGACACTAGAAACAGACTGCCAACTCTGTGTGATAGTTCAATATTGTGGGTTTTGCTTTTTAAATTATCTAGTTTTATTTGCTTTCAAGGAAAAGACTTTGTGTCTGATCCTTAAATGATCGTTTAGCATGAGAATGACGATGTCAGTTCCACCAGTGATTAACAGGCTAATTCCTAGTAGCTACTTTCCTAGACTCCACTACAGTTTTATGGGTGGAAAGCTATTGGCATTGAGTACCTGATTTTCCCATAAAGAAACTTCCAGGAAATTGAGGTACAAGTGATAGTAGCTATTATATTTAACATTCTTACAATGTCTATGAATCTGACTGCCTAAATTTTATCATGTAGCATGTTAAGGAATGAGATTAAATTAAGCCTTGATTTATCATTGACTTAGAAGCTTTACCAAGCAACTGAGTTCAGTCATGATGTCCTAATCCAGACATATTCCATTTTCTGTTAAATATGTCCATGCCATTTTTTAAAAAAGTAAAACACAAAAACCAAGAGAAAAACCACACCTAACCTATGGATGCTGGCCAAAATGCAGCTTTTGATTTGGCATTCTCTGTACCAAGAGTCTGTGTTGTACTCAGTAACCAGACTAATAATAAATGTCACATAAATCCCTAAAAATAGACCACTGCCAGTTTTGATATAGTCTGCAAATGGTTGGAAAAACAATATTAGTCAGTCTTTCAAGGATGTTCTCTTTTTTGTTAGCTTGTTTTAATATTCCAAGATAATGTTAGATGATAGAAATAAATTGCATTGGCTCAGTTCTGAAAAGCATTTCAAACCCAATAAGTGGCTGCTGATTTCACATTGTTCTGTCTAGCTTCTTTCCGACTTATACTGTATGAGTTGTGTTTAGTTCAGGTCCAGTATTTAGAAAGTCAAACCAAAAGCATGTGGGTATTTTCTGGTTTGAAGTGTGTGTGGATCAGGAATAACCTAGAGAAGAAAGAAAAAGTCCGCTTTTAAAGTAGGTTAAGTTGCTGATGCCACTCAAGTCTAATGGATCATTAAGTCTTATAGATATTTCAATAATTACCACCAAATAGAATGTAAAAGGTATTTAACTTTTTTAATGTTTATTTATTTTTGAGAGAGAGAGAGAGACAGACAGACAGACAGACTCTGAGAGGGGGAGGAGCAGAGAGAGGAGACCCAGAATCTGAAGCAGGCTCCAGTCTCGAGCTGTCAGCACAGAGCCTGATGTCGGGCTGGAACTCACGAACCGCGAGATCATGAATTGAGCTGAGGTCAGATGCTAAACCGACTGAGCCACCCAGGCACCCCAAAAGTAAAAGGTATTTAATGTAAAGCATTCTGAAGTTAGTATGTAGGAAAATTTTGATTTTTTTTTTTTACTTTGCAACTTACATTTTAAAATATTCCTACTGTTTGAATCATACTTCACTATTTCATTGTTCACACCCTCCTCAGCTGTTCAGTAAACTACATTCTTCCTCCTCCTTGTTGCCCTTTTTTACATTTTTGCTAAGGCACAGAACATATCATAGCCCAAGGATGGGCTCACATGATTGTCATTAACACAAGTGCAGTCTTCTCAGAGTTAGACCCTTTATCTTTGTCATCTTTAATGCAGAATGATAGTCAAAAAAACCCAAGTTGTGTTTACCTTCAGCATAATTATCTTTGACTTTGGTTACTTTTCAAATTATAAATATGACCTTGAATAATTTAGGTATTTTTTCTGATAACCAATTCTCTCATTTGTAAAGTGGGATAATATATGTCTCATAAGATGAAGATTAAATAAAATAATACAGTATTAGTCAAACTTTAGTCATGTGAGTATCAGTTTTGAAAATTTTTTGTTAGATCAATTATTTATTAAATGTCATTAATGTCACTTAAAAATTAATATGATTTTTAAAGAAGAAACCTTATATTATAAATATAAATGAATACTCAGTAATATTTTCTATAATGAGTAATTTAAAAACTAATAACAAAAATAACTGTCATTAAATATTTAACATTTAACAAAAATAAGGGCTTAAATACAAATAGTAAAAATTTATTTATAAAATGCATGACTGAGAAAATTTCCTTAATGAATAAAGGAAAACTATTAAAAATCAGTTGGCAATGAGCTTAGTGAACTCAGCCTTGGACTCAATATTACTTTCTGTAGGATGAATATGAGGTTCTTCATCTGTAAGAGATTTCACTGTTTTTTCACTCTTTGATATCATTTAGCATAGGAATACCAAATGACGGGCACCTGGGTGGTTCACTCTGTTTAGTATCTGACTCTTAGTTTCTGCTCAGGTCATGATCTCACAATTAATGAGATCCCGAGTCAGGCTCTGTACTGACAGCCAGAACCTGCTTAGGATTCTCTCTCTCCCTCTCTCTCTGCCCGTCTGCCACTTATGCGCCTGCTCTGTCTCTTTCTCACTTGAAATAAATAAACAGGGGCACCTGGGTGGCTTGGTCGGTTAAGCGTCCGACTTCGGCTCAGGTCATGATCTCATGGTCCGTGAGTTCGAGCCCCACGTCGGGCTCTGTGCTGACCGCTCAGAGCCTGGAGCCTGTTTCAGATTCTGTGTCTCCCTCTCTCTCTGCCCCTCCCCTGTTCATGCTCTGTCTCTCTCTGTCTCAAAAATAAATAAACGTTAAAAAAAAAAATTGAAATAAATAAACAAACTTCAAAAGGAATACCAAACAATATGTATATGCAGCAGGCACAAATATTGTATCATGACTCAGATTGTCATTTAAAATATTAATAGAGGTGGATAGGCTTACTGTCGATGTAGGTGAGGCACAATGTTTATTCTTTTACCTCAAGATATGTTTATTTATAAGAAAGACACCACCTATCTATTTGAAGACTTTCAGAAAGATTCAGTGTTTTAGAGGTAAAGTATTAAGTACCCAAATTGACAAATATGCTTTCTGAGAAGCAGGACATCTAAGAAAATTCAAAAATTTTTTCCAAGGAATATTACAAATAAATTTAAGAAAACGATACTTAAATAGACTGATAGTTTAAGCAAAGATGTCAAATCTTTCTTATCTTAAAAGAATATCAAAAAAGGCAGATTGAGGACAGAAAAAGACTAGTACAAATCATGTATTAATGAATTTTATCATTCTTTGTTGATGTGTAATTATATAGAGTGCCATATTACTTTCAGGTGTAAAATGATTTAACAATTCTTTACAATACTCAGAGCTAATCAAGGTAAGTGTACTAATCACCTTTATGTATTTCACCCATCCTGCCCCCCACCTCCCCTCTAGCAACCACTAGCTTTGTCTCTTTTTTTATTTGTTCATTTTTGTTTTTTGAATTATCCATATGAGTGAAATCATTTGGTATTTGTCTTTCTCTGCCTGACTTTTTTTTAACGTTTATTTATTTTTGAGAGAGAGAGAAAGGGAGTGAGAGAGCGAGCACGTGTGAGCAGAGGAGGGGCAGAGAGAGAGGGGGACAGAGGATCCTAAGCAGGCTTTGTGTTGACAGCAGAAAGCCTGATGTGGGGCTTGAACCATGAACTGTGAGATCATGACCTAGGCCAAAGTCAGACTCTCAACCGACTGGGCCAGCAGGCACCCCTGTCTGACTTATTTCACTTAGCTTTATACCCTATAGGTCCAACCATGTTGCTGCACATTGCAAGATCTCATACTTTTTTTTTTCAACTTTTTTTTTTTTTTTTTTTAATTTATTTTTGGGACAGAGAGAGACAGAGCATGAACGGGGGAGGGGCAGAGAGAGAGGGAGACACAGAATCGGAAACAGGCTCCAGGCTCCGAGCCATCAGCCCAGAGCCTGACGCGGGGCTCGAACTCACGGACCGCGAGATCATGACCTGGCTGAAGTCGGACGCTTAACCGACTGCGCCACCCAGGCGCCCCGATCTCATACTTTTTTAATGGCTGAGTAACATTCCATTGTGTATATATGCCACATCATCCTTATCCTTTCTTCTGTTGATGGACCCTTGGGTGCTTCCATATGTTGGATATTGTAAATAATGCTGCAATAAACATAGAAGTGCCCATATCTTTTCAAATTAGTGCTTTCCTTTCTTTAGGTTAACACCCAGTAGTGAAAAGACTTAATCATATAGTAATTTTTAATTTTTAATGAATTTTTTGGAGGAACTCCATACTGTTTCCATAGTAGCTGTACCATTCAGCATTGGGTTGCATTCCCATCAGCAGTGGGTTCCCTTTTCTCCATATCCTTGGCAACACTTGTTATTTATTGTCTTTTATATTCTAGCTATTCTGACCAGTGTGAGGTGAAATCTCATTGTAGTTTTGATTTGCATTTCCCTGATGATGAGTAATGTTGAACATCTTTTCATGTGTCTGCTGGCCATTTGTATGTCTTCTTTGGAAAAATGTCTATTTAGGTCCTCTGCCCATTTTAAATAGATTATTATTTTGGGGGGTATGGAGTTGTTTATGTTTTTTACACATTTTGGATATTAACCACTTTTTGTATATATAATTTGCAATTATCTTCTTCCATTCAGTAGGATGCCTTATTTTGTTGATGATTTTCTTTCCTGTGCAAAAGCAGTTTAATTTTGCTTTTGTTTCCCTTGCCTGAGGAGGGATATCTAGAAAAATGTTTCCACAGCTGATATCAAAGAAAGTAGTGCCTATGTTTTCTTTTAGGAATTTTATGATTTCAGGTGTCATATTTAGGTCTTTAATCCCTTTTGAGTGTGTCTTTGATTATGGTGTAAGAAAGTGGTTCAGTTTCATTCTTTGTCAGGTAGTTATCCAAATTTCCCAACACCGTGTGTTGAAGAGACTGTCTTTTACCCATTGTATAGTCTTGCCTCTTTTGTCATAGATTAACGATGTAATTGTAGGTTTATTTCTGGACTCTATTCTGTTTCATTGATCTATGTGTCTATTTATGTGCCAGTACCATACTGTTTTGATTACTACAGCTTTGTAGTATATCTTGGAATCTGGGCTTGAGATGCCTCCAGCTTTGTTCTTTTTTCTCAAGATTGCTTTGACTATTTGGGGACTTTGTAGTTCCATACAAATTTTAGGATTAGTTTTTCCAGTTCTGTGAAAAATGCTGTTGGTATTTTGGCAGAGACTGCATTAAATCTGTAGACTGCTTTGGGTAATCTAAACTTTTTAACAATATTTGTTTTTCCAACCCATGAGCATGGAATATCTTTGTATTTATTTGTGTTATCTTCAGTTTCTTTCTTCAGTGTTTTATAGTATTTGGGGTATAACTCCTTAGTTAAATTTATTCCTAGGTATTTTATTGTTTTTGGTGTGTTATAAATAGGAAGACTTTCTTAATTTCTCTTTCCGCTACTTCATTATTAGTATATACAAATGCATCTGATTTTTATGTATTAATTTTTTATCCTGCAACTTTACTGAATTCATTTATCAGTTCTAGTAGTTTTTAGTAAGTCTTTAGGGTTATTAATGTATTAATTAATTTAAAAAAATTAAAAGTCCAGCATTGCTGTGTACCTTTAGGAGATTCTGCTGCATTTGGAACTAATTTGGAACCAGAACTTACCAGCTATGCTCCCTTTGCTGTTGGGCTGAGAGGCCTTTACCCTAATGCAGGAATCATCTAGGTTCCTAATCCACTCCCTGCTATGAATGCACAAAGTAGGACATTGCACAGTCCTAGAGATAAGAATGGATGCCAAAAATTATGTCATAGTATGATAATAAGATCTGTGAGGTTAGATAACCCCATGAAATGGTGTATTTCAAACATTCTCTCTCTCTCTCTCTCTCTCTCTCTCAATCTGTCATGAATGAAAAGCTGATATGCTAAACCCTTTAGTTGAAAATAGACATCTACCTGGCCAGTGTCAGGAGAAGAATCGACAAGACTTGAAGATTGAAGTGATGGGAGAGTGGGAGGGGTTGTGATATATCTAAACTCTATAGAAACATCTATACTCGAAAAAGTAGCAAGTTTCACAGAGGTAAGTACATAGGAAAGATTCACAGCTTTAATGATGGTGATAAGAGTAATGGGGCAGTAATAAACAACAATGAGCTCATTATTGACATGTCACATTCTAAATATGTATACAGTATTCAAGTGAGATATCCAAGAGTCAGTTTGTATTCAAAGAAGACAAGTCTAAGGAGGGAATATTAGAATATCCATGAAGAGTGAGAGGGATCTAAGGCTACTAAGAGGCCATGGAAAGTATTTCAGGAAGAAGCAAAAATAAGCTTAAAAGTGCTGAGGTGCATTTGATATACTAATGGAAAAAACACAAGGAATACAATGAAAGAGGTGGAGGCATACAGCAAGGTTGTTGCTGAGATAACCTCAAGCTAGTTCATGTTGTATACTCAAATCCAGGTAAGCTGCATGTGGGAATTTGTTGTGACTTTGTTCCAAAAGCAATGAAAGGGAATGTAAAATTTCAAAGTGAAAAATGATTGATATCATTAACATACTAAAAAGATTCTTCTAATTGTTGTGGAGGTGGTGTATTCAAAGTGTGTCGGAGACAAAGCATCCAGGGTAGAAGGTAATTATCGTGGTGTGGGAGAGTCATAAAGGAGGCTTGATGGATGAGAACAGTAGCAAAGGAAAGGAGTCAGATTTGGAGGTATGGTTTTCAATTTTTTTTTAAACTGCAATTTAAATTTAAACAAAAATAAAATTTCAGCTGGTACTACATGTGTGTCATTGAGTGGTATGTTTGTAACTGTAACAAAATTTCATGCAATTATACTTAATTATATAACTGGTAAGCAATGTTGACATTTGGAAATATTTTAATTATCTTTGAAATTATCTTTCAAAAATTCTATTTGTGACCCACTGTCTGATTTCACACCTCACAAGTAGGTTGTGATACTACAGTGGTTTACTAGTAGAACCTACAGGAATTGATGTTAAACTGAATGTGCGAAGAAAGAAGTAGAAGCATCAAGGCAAACTCCCAGCTATAGGCTGTGGAGTGAAATTTGACAGGAACTGCTGAATATTCCCTGGAAACCCAATGTGGCATTTGTGACATTTACCGTGTTATATAATGAACCTCTGGATTAGTGTATCTGTTTTAAATACAAACACATGTGCTGAGAACATGTATGTGCAAGTATTTGCAAGGGTAGGTAATTTCCTTCCTCAGCAGGTACATTTCTAGGAGTTAAAGGCATAGACCATAAGGTAAGTGGATTTTTAAATGTTTAAAGAACCTGTCTGACAGCTTTCCGTCATGATTTGTATCATTTTCCATTCCCATCAGTAGTTAATGAGGGTCTCATTCCTTCCACATCCTCATACTCAATATCACCAGTTTGTTTTTAAGGTTGTCCATTCTAATAGATGTGTAGTGGTTTTAATTTGCATTTCCCTAGTGACTAATGACATTGATTATTTAGGTGCTGATTTGCCATCTGAATCATCTTTTGTGAAGTGTCTATTCAAATCTCTTTTTAAAGTAGGTTGCTTTTGAGTTTTCAGTTAATTGTTGATCCTGGATCCAAGTCTTTTGTTAAATATAAGATTTGTAAAAAAAAATGTTCTCAGTCTGTGGTCATCTTTTCCTTTCTTAACACTGGCTTTTGAAGAATAGAAATTTATTTTATTTATTTTAAGTGCTTATTTATTTTTGAGAGAGAGAGACAGAGAGAGAAAGAGAGACAGAGTGAGAGCAGGGGACAGGCAGAGAGAGAGGGAAACACAGAATCAGAAGCAGGCTCCAGGCTCTCAACTGTCAGCTCAGAGCCCAACGCAGGCTCCAACTTACAAACATCGAGATCATGACCTGAACTGAAGTCAGATGCTCGACTCACAGAGCCATCCAGGTGCCCCGAGGAGTAGAAATTTTAAATTTCAGTGTAGTTCTGAGGGAGTGGAGAAGGTATAGAAAGTATGTGGCTTTGGATATGTTTGTGTGAGGTGTCTTGTCCTTTATTTTGAAAAATCTCTATCACTTAGGAGGTTTGTTGTTGTTTTTTTCCCCATGAATGAAAAAAAGCAGCAATCAGATCATGAGGCAAACAATTCATTCCTCTGAAGAGATCAGTTAATGTTCCAGTAGTGGCAGTAAAATTGAACAGGTATCTTTTGAATAATTCTGATTTCAACTGGGACACAAGGATTCTTTACTAGTTAAAGCAACATCACAGTGACTCATTATAGTTCAAACAAATTCTGGTAGTGTGGTGGAGTCATCTAGCTTTAAGAGCAAAGTTGTACATTCGAGTTACATCAGCAAGTTGGGACTGTCCTTTTCTAACAAGAATCTCCTCCCCAGAGGAAGAATCTTGAGCTTCCTGGAGAAGGAGGGCATGGGAGACTATTTGGAAGCATGTGTAATCAACTGTTTTTTCTAATGCCATAATAGACCTTTATTTGCTATACCTCAAACTGAGGATTCAGATATCCCCATTAGATATTTAAGATACAAAACAGCAATGTCCTTATATAAAACACAGAATACGTTTAATCCCCTTCCACTAAGAAAAAGTCTGAAGTAAAAGTCAACTGTGATTCAAAAGTATTGATATCTGTTTATTTGGGGAGGTAAAGATTGAGATAAAAATTAAATACAATGAAAATGTATCTAATTTGGATTTGGATCTTGAATTGGCTCCTAAATATCTTTAGTTTTTTCCATTGGCATCACCAGTAGCCTGGTCCCAGTGGATACTAGCTCTTCTTAATTACACTATGTGCTTTTGTGAGGATAATAAAAATTTACAGGTGCCTCCTGAGATATGCCTGTCAAAATGAGGCATTATCTAACTAGAGAATTGCTCTTTTTAGTCATTAAATAATCTATTAACTTTTAAATAATCTATTAACTTTTCTTTACCTCATGACAAGAAGAAATTAAAACATCTTACACCAATACACTCAATAAAGCTTAAACGAACAGAGTAAAATAGGTGATAAAAATTAAACAAAGAAAATACAGACAGGAATCAAGATGGATCCAGTGGTGAGTTTCGTATGCTGCCACTTGAGTCCTATACACTTGCTAGATTTATGCCATAAATTTGGCACTAAGCTGCATATTAAACCATCTGAAGTGGGAAACATGATTAGTTAGGTGATTCATGGCATCCATAAAATTAAATAGCACCAGTGCTGTTCAGGAGAAACACATTATTCTTGGTACTGAAACTAGGGAGAAATTCCTAACCACACGTCCTAGAGAATGATAAGACCTGGATTTATGTCCACGATGAATTGCTTCAACTCTGCTTCATAAAAGAAGGTTCACTGGCCCTTTCATCAGCAGGCAGCAATGCCTATGATGGATATTTAAGTAAAGGACTTTGTCTGATCTGCTGGTGTTATTAGAAACACACTTTTGTCGATAGTGGAGAACATGAACTAATCTTGCCTTTTTATTTATTTTCAAGCACATACAAGGCTTTCATAGTGACTGTTCTCTCAGATTATGTGCAGTAATCACCATTATCAGAGATAGGTGTCCCTTCTTTCCCTAAAAGAGAAACAGTCATACAGAGACCCTGATTTAGATAGCGATCCCCAAACCATGTACCATGTGATATACATTCTATAAGATATTCGCAAGTGGGAGAATAACAGGAATTCTGCAGTAAATGATAATTGAGAAACTGCAAGTCAAGCAAATTAAAATAAATTTATTTGCTGCTGGACTTGTCAGAACCTTTAAAATATTTTATTACATACAAGATTAATCTCCAAGTGGCGTATGCATTATTTTGTATTTTCCAAAAGAAATTCTTCTCTTCGCAGAGAACCTCATGAGCTATTTCAAGAAATACTCTTGAGATCTTCCACATTCTTTTATTCTGCACTGTGCATTTGGGTTAATTCCAACACTGACTCAAAATCAATCCTGTAAAGGACGAGTTACATCCATTCTGACACTGATATGTGTACAGCACTTTGAGTTGCTCTTTTGGCACTGACTACTGTTAAAATAACAATGAGATGTATTAGCTTGATGGGATTTTTAAGAAATAACTTCTGAAATACTATTTGTTTTTTATGCTATGAACTCAAGTGTATGCCATAAATTTCTTTAAAGATCATGTTCTACCTGATCTTTGCCTTCTAAGTCGTGGAAAGGACTTTGGCCAAAAGTAATAAAATCTGATCTAAGAAAATAGAGAGATTGATTTAAGTTTCATATGGTGCCATTTTCTAATGAAAAGTATTAATACAAAGGATTTAAAGACTCTTAGAGACAATATTAAAATTTTGGCAACAAATAGCTATATTCTTTAAAACAATTGTCTTTGAAATATATAAGAATAAAAATAATGATCTTTGTGTTATGACAGTAATATTCTCCACAAACTATGCCACCATTTAGATCTGATGAAGAATATGCCACCATTTAGATTATGAAGAATAAAAATAAGCCTACATATACCAAGGGCTAGAAAGCCTGCAGAGTAACTGGAATTCTCATACTGGTTGGGATGCTAAATTAGTGCATACACTTTGGGAAACAGTTTGGCAGTTTCTTAAAATAGATGTTTTCTGTATATTGTATCTTAAAATTGGAATAGGCTAGACCATTTCAATTACTTCTATAATGAGATTATGCATAGTGACGTGAAAAGTATGTTTTATGTATTTGAACTACAAAAAATTTTGTCATGCAAAGAAAATCAAAATAACAAAAATGGTTTTCGAATTAAAATGAGTAGTGTTTATGCATACAGACATGATTGAAGAGTCTATATATGGAAATCATTTTCATGTTTGGCCTGTAGCTATTCTATTCTTGTCAGCACTTCTTTCTATTCATAGATAATTCTCCTTACTTTGAGCCTTCAACTCCAGATTTATATATCCAACTGCTGGACCCATCTCCACGTAGATGACTACAGACATCTCATATCATGTTTAAAGTGAAATTCCTCTTTTTGTTTGTTGTAATAAGTAACAACTCTTCTTCCGTTGGCTTAAACCAGACTTTTGAAACTGTGCATGTTTCCTCATCCAGTCTGTTAGTAAGCCTTTCAGATTTACCATCAAAATGTATGTTGAATGTTTTCACTTCTCACTACATCCACTGAAACCATCCTGGTCAAAGTCACCGACATGCAGCACCTGGACTGTGTCAGTCACTTCTGTACTGGCCTCTACTTGTCCCCTCCCCCTCTAAAAGCTATTCTTCACAAGGAAATCAGGCTGATGGCTTTAATCCCTATATCAGTTTATGGATGCTTCTGTTTAAAACTCTCCAGTGCTTTTTTGTGTACAGTAGGACACCATTAGCCTCAAATAATAATAACTGAAACACCAAACACATTCTGAGTTTAAACTTTGCTTATATCATGTTCTAATTGATGGATACCTCTCCAAGTAGTGATTCAGAGACCACACCATCTTCAATTTTTAGGCTTTGTCATTCATCATGAGGCTTCCAAATTGTAAAAAAGTGGACCTAAAGTTACACATAGAGTATGGACTCGTTTATGTAAAATAATGTCTCTGAAGAAGCCTTAAACATCGATGTACATTAAAATATTAATGAGGCATGGGGCACCTGGGTGACTCAGTGGCTAAACGTCCATCTCTTGGTTTCATCTCAGGTCATGATTTTATGGTTCATGAGATTAAGTGCCTTGTCGAGCTCCATGCTGAGCATGGATCCTGCTTGGGATTCTCTCTCTCCTCTCTCTCTCTGCTCCTGCCCCCACTCACTCATGTGCTCTCTCTCTCTCTATCAAAATAAATAAATAAATAAATATTTTAGAAATATATATTAATTAGACACTAATCTGATAGGTGGGATTTTGATGACTTTTTTCCTTAAGTATGTTCAGCATTTTTCTTCATTTCTATAGTGAACATACATTGTTTTTATAATCTCAGTAAAATAAACTTTTAAAGATGGTAATGTTAAAGAAGTTTTCCAGTCTAATTCCCAGAAATTGTCTCAAGAGCTTAAAGAGAATGGTATATGGAGAAGTGTTATGGACTGAATTATGAGTCCCCCCAATTCATATATTAAAGCCCTGACCCCTGATATGACTGTTTGGTGATGTCCCTTTATAGAGATAACTAAGGTTAAATGCAGTCATAAGGGTAGGGTCCTAATCTGATATGACTGGTGTCCTTATAGGAAAAAGAGAAACAACAGGAATGCCTGCAAGTGTCGCTTTCTTGCATCCACCTTGAGATTCACCTTGATGTGTTATTCTTAACACTTAGTAGAAAGATGACTACAGTGAACAACTTCTCCAACACACTTTTTCAGAAGCAGAGTTTTATCCCTCTGCTGTATTGGATAAACCCTGTAATCTGCAGGTTGTCAGGACTGCTGGTGAGAAATGTGACAGGTTGTCAGGACTGGCCCACTCTAATTGAAGTCATTTTGGCCTTTAGGATCCATGACAGCTGAGGAGGATGGGATCATCTGGGGTGGAAGGGAGTATAGACTTTCTCACAAAACAGAAAACCCAGAGGCTGAGAAGTCTTTTTGTAAACAAATTCTCATTTTCCCCAATTGTCAAATAGTCTAAAATCACAAGGCAAATTTTCTGACTGGAAGCTCTCCATAATAGACCATCAATCCTCCCCAGCCTCAATAAATAGAAATTACAGAAAGAATATCTTAAATGGCCTTTTTGTATGACTAGAGTAGAGAAGGCCAGAGAGTGAGAACCAAGGTAAGCAAAGCTGGCCAAAAATACATCAGTTCCAAGCCACTAAAAAGTTTGCAGAGATGGGTGGAGACCACATTCACAGCCCCTCCTCCATGTCCTTAGGTTGAACTGATAAGATAAACCTAAACTCAGAAGTGCTACAAATACCTAAGGGTGTATTACAAAGGTTATCTACATCTTCTGAGGATGAGAGGAAGCATTAGAAGACCTGTATCCATTCAAGGTTAAATAGGGATGAGGGCAGGGAAGGAGATTGCCAAAAGTAGATGAAAGACTTCCTTTTGAGTATGATTCCCTAGGAAATTAAGGATAATTTTAGGCAGAACTGTTTTATGCACATAAAGAAGTTAAATAGGAAGTAAATTTGAAGAGAAGTGAGATTATATAAGAAATAGACACAACAGGGGAACTAAGAGAGTTAAGGAAAGAGTTTAAGAAAACAAATAATGTCATTGTAGATTTTAAAGTAGAAGCAGAAGGAAGAAAGAGGCAGTGAAAAAAAAAAATGTCACAAGTATGGTTTGAGCAAATCAGAGAGCATTAGAAAACCAAAGATGAGGATGCCCAGAGATAATATATACATATGAAAGACAAATGGGATGTGATAAAGAGATAAATCACATTTTTGGAAAAGTATAAAAAATAAATGGAACAGAAATAGCAGTCAAAATAGCAAAAAATTTCCTTGAAGTAAAGGAAGACTTGAAATTTGAGGTGTAAGAGGTTTACTTCTTCAAGATATTCTTACACAAGAAGAAATAACACACCAGAATTATTTAACTTCAAGGGTACAAAAATATTCTACAAGCATCCAAGAGGCAGAAATGGGTAAGTTAAGGGGGAAAAAAAGTCACATTGAACTCAGACTTAACATTAGTCTGAAATGTTAAATGCTAAAAGAAAATGTAGAAATATATATATTCTCTCACACCCCTTCTTACAATGAGCATCCCATCAATTTTTTTAACTGATTTATAATTTCATAAACATTGAAACTAAGTACAATTTGCAGAAGAGACAACAACAAAGACTTTCTATAATTACTAAAGACGGTCATGTCTTGTGTTAGAAGTTTATTGCTTCTCATCTCCAAATTCACACTTCGTTGTCTGATTGTGAGAATGGATCTGAGTCTTTTAAATATTTTTTCATGCTAGCTGAGATGATGTTAAGCTCTGTCAGAAGCAGGCCCTGGACAGTCATTGTTGAAGGCGTAATGCTGTGGGCACATTAGGCAGACTGTGCAGGGTCTTAGCCCGAGGGTCAACTACTGAACATGGTCCTCTCAAGGACCTCCTCCAGCATGATTTCCCATGAGCTTCTCAGTCCAGCCCTGAGGGTGGTGGCTGCTCCTTACTTCTGCTACTCCTCTAGTTTTTAGAGTTCCCCATTTTTTATTAGGCACTGCTCATTACTCCAGTTCCCTTTTATAGCTGATAATTCTTTTTTATTTTCTTATCTGTTTATGTGAAGTATAATTAATATACAGTGTTATGTTAGTCAAAGGTGTATAATATAGTGATTCAGTAATTTTATACGTTACTTAGTGCTCATCACGAAAAATGTACTCTCAAGCCCCTTTATTTGTTTTATCTCACCAACCATCTCCCCTCTTACAACCACCAGCTTGTTCTCTGTATTAGAGTCTGTTTGTTTTGTCTTTTTCTTCTGTTTCTTTGGTTTTGTTTCTTAAATTCCACATATTAGTGAAATAATATGGTATTTGTCTTTGTCTGACTTACTTCACTTATCTTTATGCCCTCTTGGCACATCCATGCTGTTGCAAATGACAAGATCTCATTCTTTTTTATGTCTGAGTAGTGTTCCATTGTGTGTGTATACCATATCTTTATCCATTCATTTATGGATGGACATTTGGGTTGCTTCAATATTTTGGCTGTTGTAAATAGGGCTGCAGTAAACATAGGGGTGAATATATCTTTTCAAATTAGTTTTTTCATTTTCTTTGGGCAAATATCTAGTAGTAGAATTACCAGGTTATATGGTAACTCTATTTTTAATTTTTTGAGGACACTCCACACTGTTTTCCATAGTGACTGTGCCAATTTTCATTCCACCAAGAGTGTACAAGATTCCCTTTTTCACCACATCCTCAGCAACTCTTGTTATTTCTTATCTTTTTGATTTCAGCCATTCTGACAGGTGTGAGGTGGTATCTCATTAGGTTTTGACTTCCATTTTCCTGATGATTGGTGATATTGAGCATCTTTTCATGTGTCTGTTGGCGATCTATATGTCTTCCTTGGAAAAAATGTTCAAGTTCTCTGACCATTTTCAATGGAATTATTTGTATTTCTTGGTGTTGAATTGTACAAATATATAATATTAACCCCTTATCGTATATATAATTTCCAAGTATCATCTCCCATTTAGTAGGTCACCTTGTCATTTTGTTGATTTCCTTCACTCTGAAAAAGCTTTTTATTCTGAAGTAGTCCCAATAGTTTATTTTTGCTTCTGTTTCCCTTGCTTGAGGAGACATATCTAGAAAAGCATTTCTATTGTTAAAACTGACAATTATAAATATTAAATTTTCCCTGTTCACATTACTGTGATTTCTCTTTCCTAACTGGACAGTTATCAGTATCACTTAGAAGTTCCAAATCAGTTTTGTTTTTTTTTAAATGTCTGTTCAATACAAAAAACTTCTGATGTCTTTTCGTTCAGATTTATTTGCAAATGAGAACACTAGTGGGGCCAGTTTTCATGTCTTGTATTCTCATGGGATGCTTATCCCTGGTACCAGGCTCTTCCTAAGCATTTCCCCTTTAATTAAGTAAAAGGAGGGCCCGCCAGCAGGGCCCTATTGACTAAGAGGCTTTGGATAGAAACCTGACAGAAAAGCACCTAGAACTATTTCAGGTTTCCTTTTTCTGGTTCTAGTATAGAGTTCAACTATCTATTCTATACATCTTGTTTCCGATGATTTTGTATTTAGCCAAGGTGTTCTTCACATATATAAGTGAGAAAAAAATTACGTTAAGATATACAATTATATAACCTTCTGGAAAAAAGGAGAGGGAAAACTTTGCTACCTGTGTCAGTACAAAAAAAAAAAAAATCAAGAATGAAGAGGATGGGGTGCCTGGCTGGCTCAGTCGGTAGAGCATATTACTCTTGAACTTGGTTGGGGTTGTGGATTTGAGTCCCACATTGAGGGGACAGATTATGTAAAAATAAATCTTAAAAAAAAATGGAGAGGATAAGAAATACAAGGATTGGTAGTTAGCACTGGCATCACTTAAATACAAAACTAGGTTTAAATGATTGTCGTGTGTATTGAGTATGATGTCAGTTCTTCCAAATCAATCCATGAATTTAATGAAGTTCCACATAAAATGCCAATAGAATTTTTTCAAGTTTAGTTTAAATAGATCCATTTGAATAAATAGTGAAAAATAGTTTAAAATTTTTGAAAAATAAAATTCACAAGTGAAAAGTTGTTCCACAAGTTACCAAAATTTATTACAATATGACAGTAATCAAGGCAACATGATACCAGTACAGAATAGGCACATACATTGGGTGGAGAGCATGGAAACATTTCAGATATGTAGAATAGTGTGGAAGAACTGAAAAATCCTGTGAAAATTCTAGAAGAAGACATAGAAGGTTATTTTTGTAGAGTTCTGGTGAGAAAAACATAAACAAGACTCAAAAGCAGAAGTAATAAAATAAAAATAAATAAATAACATAAAGTTACAATTACTGTATGACAACGTGTATAACAAAGTTAAAATAAAAATAAAAACTGAGAGAACATTTGCCACATACATGAGCAAAACACAAATATATAGAGAATACAAATAGCCTATAAATAAATACAGAAAGATAATATAAAATCATGGGCAATATATATTTAAAAATAAATCACACATGAAGAAAAATAAATGACTAATAAATGTATTGCAAAGATTTTCAAAATCACTAGGGAAATACAAATTAAAACAAGATGTCATTTTCCCCAATTGGCTTAAAACTATAAAAGATTGATAGTATCCAGTCTTAGCAAGAGTCAAACACAGTTTTGGAGGTGAATTTGGCAGCAACTATCAAAGCATAAATTTTACATACCCTTCGACAACATAATTCCACTGCTAGGAATCTATTTGACACAAAAATGTACACAAGTAGACAAGATATTTATACCATGATGTCCATTGATGCATTAAATTTATTAGCTAAAACTGGAACCCTGCATTTAACTGCACAGCAGTGGAGAAACAGTTAAGTAAGTTATGATGGTGTGCTCATCCTTGGTTGGCTTTTCCCTCAGATGCATTCCCTCCCCTTCTGCTTCCCTACTGTGTATCTCCAGGGACTAGGCCCTGCAGACTTCTTTTCCTAGGCTTTTCTTTTAACTGGTTCCCACTCACTGAGGCCAATGAAAAGTAGTGCTTGGAGTTTGGTTGGCTGGAAGGAGCCAGTAGCCAGCATACATTTTTCTAATTCCTCTTTGCTTTGGGTATTGTTTTTTGGGTTTGCTCCATGGTGGACCATCATATTAGGCCCATCGTGGTTCAAACCTCCCAAGGGTGACTGAGTCTCTGAGCAGTATCAACACACCCACCTTTTTTTTGTCCCTGTAGATTAGAGACGCTAGTGACTTCCTATTGATCTTAATCTCTAGATTGCTTCTGTGCTCCTATTTGACTTTTCACTTCTTCTGTCATTTCTGTAACTAATTCTTTGTATTCATGTTCTGCTATTTTAAATACTTAAAATAATATTGTATTTTTGTATTCCTGCTTGGAATATAGGCAAATACACACACATATATCTCTGTAGTCAGTAAAACAAAACAAAACAAAACAAAACAAAACAAAACAATCCTGTCTAACCAGGTACGAGTGGAACAATGTTCCAGATAAGTTGTTGACTCCAGGAAGGAAAGCTGCTATCTCTTATGTTTAATATGGTCCATTACATAAAGTCAAGCAATATGCATATGTTTGAACGCACTCACATCATGAAAATAATAATGGTGACTACAACTAAATTTTTGTAGGAAACCACAAATATGGCAAAATATCCACTGAAAGAAATTGTATTTATGAAGCTGAAGAGAAGTTATGTGTGTGTGTGTTGAGGGGAAGGAGTGGTGCTAATTTTTACTTGTTAAACAGTTGTGTTTGGAGTTTTTGCCCCATACTGCATTACATTTGTAATTTCAGCAATGTTCAAAGCAGGTAATAAAGTACTGCTTCGGATGATCAGTTTTATTAAACATGTATGTGTATTCATTTGTAATGGGATATATACATGTATTCATTTGTAATGGGACTGTCTGAAAGCACAGTCACTTCTGCAGTATTTTTAAAGTACTAATTTGTTCCAACAGGGTATTGATACTATTAGGGAATAATTGGAACTCTTCATCCAAACCTATGCGTGATTTTGTCTGTGAGAAACGCCAGGCGAATATTAAATGTTGCACCCAACTGAACTGAAAGGCTTCAAAATACACAACACGCACACATATTCACACATCTTAAGCAACTACCATCATCTTCACTTCACCTCTACGTTATGAGCCACAGTACCCGTATCTGTTTTTATAACCTTCTGTCTCATTTCAGATAAGTCTCCTTCAATTCTCCACAATAACTCAAGTTCTGCCCCTTTCCAATGCCCACTTCCACAAACAAATGTCAGGTCTTTTTCAAGATGAAGTGCCATCAGGTCTTCTTCTTCTTCTTCCTCTTCTTCTTCTTCTTCTTCTTCTTCTTCTTCTTCTTCTTCTTCTTCTTCTTCTTTTTCTTCTTCTCCTTATGGATCATTACAGAGTTTTTGAGTATTGCACCCTAATCCTATTTCTCTCATAAGCCTCATAGTTTTTATTGGACAACTTTGCATATTATACTGATATTTAGCAACATGTATATCACAAAACAGCAGAATTGACTATTCATACACCAAAAAGTTAATAGTGTCTCTGGGTATTAATTTATTTATTGTCTATCTGTAGTTCCTATTTTTTTCCTAAAACAATCATGCATTGATAATTTAATAAAATGTACATAATCATGTTTAAAAGATGAGTTGGTAGCTAATGAGTGATCACTGCCATTCTAGGTAAAGAGCTGAAGTTATTCAGGAAACATCCACTCATTCACTGGTGACCAATTGACAAGGTGTCCTCTCATCTCCCTGGAAGGCAAAACCAACTTATGCTCCTCCTGCAAAACACAGATAAGGTCTTGCAGCAACATCTTGTCAGCTTCCTCAGAGAGGCCCCATAAGAAGAATACAGATGTGATTAGCCAAGGTTCCATTAAATGTGGGAGATCATGTAATAAGCCAAATGTCCCTAAATAGGTTTGCAAACATTCAGAAGTTAACACCATACAAATCCAGAAGCGTATAGGCAATAGCCAGTGTGATATATTCAGTACTTATAGACTTTGAAACTTGGTCTTACTGAGATTACAACACACTGCCCTTTCAGGAAATAGGAATCCGTGGAGAGACAACAAACTGAATACCATGTGAATTAATACACAAAACAAAACAAAACAAAAAAATTTTTCTTTTGTGATTTGAATCTTGAATCACCACCTACTTTTTCAGCAGGAACCTGTTAGCACTTTTTTCTTCTCCTTTCTAAGCACTTGTCTTTGTTTTGTTTGTTTGTCTCCTTTTCATTTTTAAATGTTTAGTTACTCCACCTACAGTCAAACTCCTCTGTTTATCTTTGATTTGGGTCTGATTACTCCCCTTTCCCTCCCTCACATGTCCTGCACCCAGTGAACTCTGAACTCCTTCTTGATCTCTGTGTTTTCCTGTCTCCCTACACAGAATCTGCTGTTGGCTATGTTCTCCACGGAGCTTTGTTTCTAGCTGTTCTTTGACAAAGGGCTTGTTCTGTGCAGCACAGCTCGTCCTCTTTGTCCAGCCTCTGGCTTCAACCACTGAATCACAAATATTCTCCAGCTGGGAATCAAGCAAGGGCAGACATGAACCCAGAAGCCCAACAGGATGTTTCAGTTTCCCAGGGAGTTCGCATGATGTTTTACATGATGAAGCCCAATGAAACGTCATTTCAAACACTGGAAGAGGTACCCGATTATGTAAAACAGGTGAGACTATCTGGTAAGAGGCTATAGTAACTTTTTTCTTAATGAGAAGTAAGTTCAACACATCCTGGGGTTTTGTTCACTTTCATTCTTCAAATTGTTAAATTCTAAAAAAATAATTCAGTTTCATAAAGGCACGGAGCAAAATTAGAATTTCTACTTGAATGTAATACCTATAGCCAGTTTCTCCTATTAACCTCCTCTCCTCGGATATGTCACGGCAGAATATGATAAAACTTTATGAAGTTTTCCTGGACACAGTGGTGTTACAAATTTAGCTGTCAGAAGCTCAGAGCTCAATGGTTATATGACATCAGTAAACTTTGTAACAATTTTGGTTTTAAAGGGCAAACCACCTCCCAGGAAACTATTTCCTCTTTAATTTGGTAGAGTAGTTCTGCAGAATGGATATAGAGCTGACTGAGTCCAACTCTGACTTCCTAAGTTTGAACTTGAACCAAGTTTTCTTTGAAATTCTGAAGTGTTCAGAGGCACTTTTTACTTCTGGTTCCTGGCTATGATTGGAAGTGGAAATATCCAGAATTAGAACTTGAATACCTAAGTTCCCCACCCTGTCAAAGTTGTTCCTATAACACTTACTAGTTCAGACCAGAAATAAGGGGAAAAAAATGACATCAGAGAATATGTTCTTGGGAGTTCAGTTTAGAAACTTCAGAATTCATGATCAGCTTCCAAGTGAGTGAAACCCATAACTTTTTCAGGATTTGATATTATTCCTTCTTTCTGAGTTTTTTAAGACGAAAAATGTGGTACTCACATCTTCATAAATCATTTTTTTTTGTATTATAATACCAAGCTTAGTTTAATATTTGTTATCCATGGTAGAGCCTAAAAATACCTATTACAACACAAAAATATATTTGAATGAATAAAACTTGAATTGTATTTATTTATTTTTTTATTTTTTTAACGTTTATTTTTGAGACAGAGAGAGACAGAGCATGAACGGGGGAGGGGCAGAGAGAGAGGGAGACACAGAATCGGAAGCAGGCTCCAGGCTCTGAGCCATCAGCCCAGAGCCCCACGCGGGGCTCGAACTCACGGACCACGAGATCGTGACCTGAGCCAAAGTCGGACGCTCAACCGACTGAGCCACCCAGGCACCCCTTGAATTGTATTTTAAATACACATTTTAGGGGCGCCTCTGTGGCTCAGTCGGTTGAACGTCCGACTTCAGCTCAGGTCCTGATCCCACTATCCATGAATTCAAGCCCCGCATCGGGCTCTGTGGTGACAGCTCAGAGCCTGGAACCTGCTTTGGATTCTCTGTCTCCTTCTCTCTCTGCACCTCCCCTGCTCACATTGTGTTTGTCTCTCTCTCAAAAATAAATAAACGTTGAAAAATTTTAAAAATTAAAAATAAATACACATTTTAAATGATCAAATCCTCTCAAATACTCAAAAGAAAATTCTTTGTTCCTACAGTCTCAATTTTGTCATTCCTATAATTCTGATATAAAAAAAACTAGCAATATGTGCATCCTAAGTAAAGCCTTTAAAAGAAGGTCCATCTTATAGATAATAGACTTGTGATTATTGTACTTATTTTAAAATGTATTTTTTTAGATCTAACTTGAAACCCATCCCTCCTAATCTTATTATTTTTTGGCAGAATTATCATGGCTACATTGATGGTTATATTTCATTTACAAACTGGATGATAGATTTTGAGCACCTGTTTAGTATATGTCTGAAATAATCAGATTTCTTTGCCTATTGGGAGGAAATGATCCTCTAGCATAGGTTTATGCCTTCTCCTACGAGATGTCACTCTGGGCCTCCTACTTCTGGAATGACTAATCAGGAAATGTGGAAAAATTTCATACCGAGCACAATAGCATCTTTTTTTGTGCCATTTCCTTTCCAGGCAACTCCATTTTTCATTTCCTTAATGCTTCTTGAACTGGTTGTCAGCTGGATTCTCAAAGGGAAGGCACCAGGTCGTTTGGATGATGCATTAACATCAATATCAGCCGGCATTCTTTCTCGGCTTCCAAGGTGAGTTGGTTGGCCATATAGAGTGAATAAACTGAAATTCTCTAAATAAGATGGAAAAGGAACCCATTGTATGGGAGTTTGTCTGTTTTCACATATATCCCCAAAGAATTCAGTTACTGTCATTATTTAAATGTATTATATTTTGTTCACCAGAGATCTGTTTTTATATTCATTTTAAAAGATATTGTTCTAAATATTATTTATCTTGATTACTGAGGGTTTTTTTTGCCCCCCCCCCCTTAAATTTTGTGCACAAAGTGTTTCACCTAGTCCCAGTCCTGAGTTATGGTCTAGTTCTCTACTGGAAAATTAATTTGCCTCTGGCAAGTTCACATGCTCTAGCAATCTGGGATATAGACACCCCCTACTAAAGGTTGCACAAAGCTTTGTATTACTACATGATCTCCTAAGTGGCCTCTGGTCCTGTTTCTAGTGCTACCTCATTTTCAGCCAAACATTTCCATGATGTGGATCTGGTGAAAATTCTTCATAGGTTCCATATTGCCTAAGGATAATGTCTGAATTTTTTTCCTGATCTATTGATGCCTTTGTCCATCTATCCTTGCTTTTGCTTTCTTCATTCTCCTTCCCTCTTTCCAATATTTGTTCCTTCCATCCTTCATCATTTGCCATTGCCCAGATGTCACACATGCTTCCCTCTGCTTGGAAAGCCATTCATATGGCTAACTCTAATTCATTTCTTATGTCTAAACATAGACTTTTCTTGAAGAGCCACACTGTTCAGAAAATCTTCCCTTTCTTCCTAAGCCTGCTTTAGACACCACTTCACTATGGCCTCATGTGTCCTTGTGCTTACCCCAGATTAGAATTGTCACATGGTATTATGCTCACCTGTTTTCTTCCCAGCCCTTCCTGATAACTTGCATGCATCTTGAGAGCAAGAAGGATCTTTATTCATAATTTTAACTCCTCTGCCTGGAATGTTATCAGGTACATGCTAGATTTTTTTTTTAGTTTAATATATTTTTTAAAGTTTATTAATTTATTTTGAGAGACAGAGAGAGAGTGATGTGTGCATGCAAGCAGGGAGGGGTAGAGAGAGGGGGGGAGGGTGAATCCCAAGCAGACTCTGCACTGTCAGTACAGAGCTAAACGCAGGACCTGCACTCACGAAACCCTGAGATCCTGACCAAGAGTTAGATGCTTAACAACTGAGCCACCTAGGTATCCCCCAAGGTGGATTTTTTAAAATGAAAATGCAAAGATATTCAAGAAAAGGTAGAATAATTTCATGTAATTGTAAAAATTGTTTAGATAACAATGAACCTAAAAGTAAAATTTCTTTCATAAGTGTTACTATGGAAAAGTAGGCTAATGGGTATAAAATAATCATCATTATCATAATCATCATAATAATGTCTGAAAAACTACTCTTATGTGTGCACGTTGTTGTCAGAGGAAAATATCTCGAGTTCTTTGTAGTTAATTCCCAGAATACGCTAAATAAGAGTTTACCATTATACATAATTTCCTCTATCTTCTGTCTCCCTTGAACAAAACTGAACAAGAAATACATTCAACATACTCAAAGGACATGTAGATTTGATTATTGAAAACAAGCCAGTTGTTTACTGTAGTTCATTCTGAAGAAGTTAAGTGTATGAGTTCATGGAAATGCAACAACTAATGAACTTTAAGAATAACTTGATAACTGAGAGGTACCCTGAAGGTACAATTGGGGATCACATATTTTGTTGAGTTGGAACGAATTTATTAAGAGCTCAGGGAGACATCAGGGAGCTGTATGAACGCGTCAGCATTAGTTTTACTTTTTCACATTTGGCTGTGGCCACAAGTGGAATTAGATTATTCTTTTATCATAACATGATAACCACTAGAAATATATACTGCATAAATCTGCTCAGCAACACTGAGGATTAGGGTATGGAATTTTAACAGGATACACAAGTATCATATATATATGTATATATGATATAGATTTTTATATCTATAAAGGATGAGGGAGATGGGGAGGAGAGAGGCAGACAGGGAGAGAAAGAAAGAGAGAAGATGAGAGAGGGAGAGAACGGGAGAGAGAGAGTGAGAAGGACCAAAACAATGCAGTCCTTCCAGGATGGAACACACAGTTCTTTTCCTTCACATCCCACTCCCCACAGCACTCCTTAAGCTAACACTAGTTCTTTGCCCTGGTGCCCTTTGAAAGAAAGGTGAAATGCTGTGAACTTGAATGTGGAGCATATTTTTCCATAATTGTATTTTGAAAAGGAATGGCAAATTGGTTGTTGTTGTTGTTGTTCCTGTAGGTTTGAACAGCAATTCTAAATTATGAAATTGTGGATAATTTTGTAAGTTTTTCAAGGACTTTATTTTTCATAACTTTCTACTTACAACATTTCAGCAAAGCAGATTATTTGAAAAAGAAATGTAAAAATATTTTCATGTATTTTGTTCCTATTAAACACACACACACACACACACACACACACACACACAAGCAGAGAAGAAAAGCTGATCCACAGGATCCACTCCACTCAATCCCCTTTCGGCAAAAGACAAAAAGGGGGATTTAACAGAAACTCTTAAAACAATATTTCAGCGTCAAGGGGAATCCTCGTGCAAATCATTAACAGCTGAAGGTTAGATTAACACGGCATTGATTATATCCTCTCCAAGGGACTAATTTCATTTTCTACACCAGCAACAGGGGCTTGCCACATCCTTAAAATACCTTATTGTGAAAAAAATGGTAGTATACCATTCGTTAATCTGCTTGTAGGTAATTACATGTTGGATAATAATTCCAAGTAGGCATGTGGCCTCTGACAAAAGGTTGTGGAAATCAAAGTGAAACCATGAACATGTTTTTCCACTTTGCCATTCATGTAATGGAAATGCTGTTTGCAGACTTTGAGGAAAAACAACGTTTGTTTGAGGATGTCAATTTCATTATTACATAAAATTCAAAGTATCTTGAAGGTAGTAGCATACTTAACATATTGATAGAAAAGATACATGCTGTGTCTTTCAAATATTTATGTAAGGGAAAATATTAATCATAGGCAAGATTATATCTTGTTTATAAGCCTGTCAGACAGACCATGACGTGCAATAAAAGTCCATCTGTCCTAAGAACCAGATTCTGGGCAGACCTGCATCTGTTTTGTTCTTCTGGAATCTAGTAGGCAGACTCTTCCTCATTAGAATCAAGTTCTGAAGTTATAGACAGATAATTTGTATTTATCATAATTAAATGCAGGGTAGCATATGTAGATAATCTGCCTTTCTATCAATGACTTGCATATGTGACTATAAAAATTAAACTTAACAAAATAATTACTAAATCTATTTTTAAAAAAAGCTATCTAAAACTTGTGAAATATCCTGCTACTGACCTAAATGCTAATGAGTGAAAAATAATCACATCTCTTTTTTTTTTTTTCCTGCTTATTTGAGCAGAACTCAATTTCCAATTCTTCATTAGAAAACCAGGACCTCAATTTGTTACTTCCTTCCAATGTTTCTGCTTCCATAAATTGCATCCTCCCCGGAGAAATTTTATTCCCGATATAAATATCTACAGTATGTTTGTTTTTAATGGGTTCATTTAGTTTGTTGAAACAGCAGATTATAAATCAAATTGCAATAGGTTGGAGGATAATTTAAGTAGGTAAATTTTCAAATAAGTTGGGGACACTCCACTTTTAATACATATGGGTCATTGCCAGTTTTTACTATGGAGCTAGCTCCACAATATTCAACCATACATATGCACAGTTTTACTGGCCATGACTGCCATGGAATTTTCCATTCCTGACAAGAAAGTTTCAATTCATTAAAAAAAAAAAAAAATTCATGAGGAGGAAATTAAACTTCTTTAAAATACTTTGACTCCTTGGGGTGGGATTGGAGAATAAAGGAAAATTGTGTACTGGGTTTTTATATTAGACTATAGTATCAGAAGCAATATTGCCTTTGGCGACATCAGACTTCTAACAAATAAGTGCCTGTCATTTTGGATAAGGACTTTAATAAGCATTTACTCATTACCCAGAATAAGAAATAAATGCATATATGTAATGTTAATAGTGCTATTTTGTTATTAATATTAACGTATCTTATCAACCTTGAAAATTATTAAAAAAAACACTTTGGGTGAAGAAAATACATTTTTAAAATGTGTTGGTTTGTTAATTATATTTGCTAGAGAAAATGCCTCGTTTCCTCTTAACTTTTACCTCAAACTTTATGAACAGAATTTGCCTTTGTTATTAATTGTGGAACTTCAGAGACTGCTATTAGACTAACCTTCCCTAATGATGCAAGCAAGCTTCCTTTTACTTATTCAGTAGAGAAATTGAATTACTTCAAGTAGTTTACTTCTTGCAAAGTAAAGAATGTAGCAAATTTGCTTCTTCCAAATTTACTATACTGTGCTTATAAAAGTCTATGGTTTTGTTGTTGTAGAAAGAGATGAAATGACTGCTTCATAAATGTAATTTCACTTCAGAGTAAGAACTAGCAGTACAAATTTTATCTGTCTTTAGGAGGCAGAGGTTGTATTATGTACTCTGTTAATACTGAGCAAAAGTCAATGTTCCACTAGATGGAGCAAAAGGGGCAGTAGCTTTACAGATAGGGAAAGGTCCTGGCTTAGGTTTAAGAGATTTTGAAATAAATAAACAATAATTATTTTTGGAAAAAATATATATAGTCTAAATATATTTGTTTCTAACTTCCTGAAGCTTGTAAAGATATGTAGAATGATCTCACTCAAATGTTAGTTTATTTTCTGATTTACAAGACAAAATTACTAGAAACAAAAAATACCTTATTGATTTCTTTCAATTTTGCATTACCTGGCCAAATCAGACCTTACACACAGCTCTGATGGCAATAATGAACTAGTATAAATTGGCAGGTGTCTGTAAGGCCTGAGTACAAAATTTCACTTACTCTGAAACCCGTTTATGAAATTTTAAGTTTATAATAAGATCATTACATCAAATTTCACTTGCTTGAGCGATGATTAGAGCATGGGAGTATTTGAAAATTAGATAATTTTAGGGTCCATTGATCCAAATTTTCGCATATCTTAAATTAGCTCTGAGATAGTGACGGGTGGACAACATGCTCAACATTACCTTTCTGCTTTTGATGATGGGTACTCTCGAATTGAGATCACTTTGAGAACTGCACAGCTTTGTAATTTGCAATCCTTAGTTAATATTAATTCCAATGTGTTGACTTTTTTTTAATCTCAATATTTTAAATGAATTTCATCCTTTAAAAAATTCAGGATCAGTCCTGGGATAGCAATTTCGTAACTTGCTGGATTTTACAGCAACTAAACATTGACAGGGCAAATTTCTAGTTTTAAGAGAAATGTTGCATAAACATTAACTTTCTTTTACTAAAGGCATACCTCGGATGCAAGAGAAAATAACTATTTGGGGAGAAATTGTGAAGAAAAAAGACTGAGAGGAAAGCCCCTGTAAATGCAGGTTGTTGATTAGAGGATTCTAATGCCTTCTTGTATTTAGACCATTTACTTCATCTTGCATTCAAACTTACTGAGTAAAAGGAATCTCCTATTTGGTTATGCAAAGCCCCTGTGGTACCCCCAGATTTCATCTCCACTTGATAAAGTAAGTTCACTACATTCATACATGTTACATATGTCTCTTCCCACAGGATGGAGTTTAGAGAGTTGCTTTGAATTCCACAGTGCAGAGTCATACGCTGGGGGTCAGGCCTGGGAGAGGACTGAGGAGTTGGGAAGAAAAAGAGGAAGGAGCTTTGGTTTATGATTCAAGGTCTGGTGGGAACATTTTTGAAAATGTAGGTGCTATTTCCTGCAATCAAGGGCTTTCCAGAGCTTGGTAATCATTTCCCAGCTGTATCCCTTTGCTGAATTGTTTTTAGTTGTGGGCACTCCATTGCTGTTTTTCCCCATCTATGATGGAAGAGGATCATATTCATCTTGCTGATAGAAAGCAGGGAATTTAACTCCCATAGCTTCTCCCCACTTTGCCTTTGCTTTGGGAAAGGTTTGGCTTCTTGCTAAAGTGTGAAAAAAAAAAAAGTATTGACTGTAGAATGTCAGGCATATTTCAGCTCGATTTGTGTCAACCCTAATAAGTAAGTTGACAGAGTAATAAATTGGGTGTCTGCTCAAGACCTGGCACCTGTACAGGAAATAAAGAAGTATTTCAATTATAGGCAGGTTCTCTTTGTTTTGCAAGTGGAAGTTTTCCAGGGACCCTCTTTCTTGTATTGAAATTTTAGTATCTTCAAAGCCTATTTCAATTGTCTGTGGAACTGACTAGGGAGATAGCACCTTTAAAAAAAAAAAAAAAAAAAGAAGATTCTGGATAGATGGGACATTGATGAGGCAGGTAATTTTGATTGCCCTGTTCACCAGTGTGTCCTCCCAATCTCCTATTGTACCTGGCACCTAGTAGATTCTCAAATTTATTGAATGATTTGTTGAATCCTATCCTCCACCTTGATAAATATTGTGTATTAGTTTGTTATGATTTCAACATGGCTCAAGCAAAGTTGCTTTGATCTAAGGAATGAATTTCTTTACATTGAGGAAGCCTTGTCAGGACAATGCCATCATAATGTGCTACTAAATGCTTTTGATAGGAACATATGATGTAATGGATGTTTAAAGTTTAAAAAGCAAGACTTTGTGAGGACTTAAAGAAAATTGTTCAAGCTACTTGCAAATTGGCAAAGCTGTTCTTTGCTGACCTACATAGCTCACTTAAGACCCTGGGACAATACCTCCTGCCATGACAAGGCTGCTTCTTGCTGGCAGTGGTGAAAACAGTGTGGCAGCCCCATGAAAGAAATCATCTTGCCCACCAACACTCGTGCCTTTGCTCTGCCAGCATTGTGCTCTAGCAACAAGGGCCTTTCAACTTGTGCTGACAGCTACACATCAGCTCTTGGTGACTAAGCTAACTCTTCTGATAACCAACCCATAGAAATGCATACCTTCACTAAATCTGGGCTTCATTTCTTCCATCTCCCCTTTGCCTAAAACAAGAGTGTAATTAATCTACCATTGGTTTGGAATTTTTATTTCTTTATCGGCTTATTAAGAGGCATGATCCTATATGCCACTGGCTTGTGAAATATTGTTATTATAAATTATAAATCCCACAGTAAACCTGCCTTAAATAAATGATTAGTCTCTGAGCATAATTTGCCATGAACAATGTAATAAATAACCTGGGTAACAAATTGGAAGACAAGTTTTATATATTGAGATTTTGGATTCCTCAGAGTTTCAGAACAGTGTGGGAGTCCCTGGCCCATGGCCTATTCTCTCATGATGGATGACAAACACTTGTATGTGACCATCCCAGAATGCTTGTCCCAGCTCTGTCTGCATATCTAGAAAAAGTCACTCTGGATTACCTTGTCATGTCTAGTAGTCTACACCTCTGCATAGGTTGGCCTTCTGGAGGACCCGACCAGGAAAAAGGCCCATGAAGGTCCTGCAAGTAGTCTCAGAGCTTTTCTGATTGGGATTCTGAAATATGCAAGACATGGCTGGGTGTGACAGGAGTTCTGCATAGGCAGTTCCCTTGGATCAAGAACTCACCCTCAGGGACAAAACTGCTCTTTCTAGCCATATAATTAATTGTTAGAGGAGGTTATTGGGAGGATGTTTCACTGGATGACTCTTGAGCTAGACTAAGGCAATCAGAGTCTCCTTACCATCTCCCTGTCCTTGGAATATATAATCTGCTACTATTGTCATACTAGCAGCTGTTTTAAGGATGAAACCTTTGAAGAATAAGGTGTTGAGACCATTTGGACTGAATACGTGACTGAACCCTGTTAAGACCTCTATAAGCTCTTAAATACTGAGAACAAACTGAGGGTTCATGGGGCATGGGGGAGAGGGGGACGTGGGTGATGGGCATTGAGGAGGGCACTTGTTGGGATGAGCACTGGGAGTTGTAAGGAAACCAATTTGACAATAAATTATATTAAAAAAGAAAGAGATGCAGGGGTGCCTGGGTGGCTCAATCAAGTAAGCGTCCGACTTTGGCTCAGGTCATGATCTCATGGTTAGTGAGTTCAAGCCCCGCATTGGGTTTTCTGCTGTCAGCACAGAGCCCGCTTCGGATCCTCCACACCCTGTCTCTGCCCACCCCCCTGCTCACACTCCCTTTCTTTCTCTCTCTCAAAAATAAACAAACATTAAAAAAAGAAAGAGCTCTATATAAACTTTTAAGATTTTAGCAGGCAGGAATAGAGATCTGCTGATATTGAGGCTGGCCAAAGCCTTCTATGTAAGTTTCTTGGCTTTTGAAAACTACCACCCACTGGGACATCTGGGTGGTTCAGTCTATTGCATGTCATGATCTCATGGTTCCTGAGTTCAAGCCCCACATCTGGCTCACGGTTATCAGCGCAGAGCCTTCTTGGAACCCTCTGTCCCCCTCTCTGTGCCCCTCCCCGGGTTCTTTGCTCTTTGAAAAAATAATTTTTTTTAAACTTAAAAAATAAAAAAAAGAAACCTACCACCCACCAATATAGGGTGATTTGCCACTTTTTTGATTTCTCCTAACTCTTCACATACAGGGGACAATTAAAGAACTAACAATAATCTCAAATTGAAAAAAATGGGTTTTAAGATCTGATAATGTATAGTCATTTCAAAAATGTAGGCTTTTGGGACATGTGGGTGGCTGAGTCCCTTAAGCGGCCAAATATTGATTTTGGCTCAGGTCATGATCTCTTGGTTGTGGGATCAAGCCCTATGTCAGGCTCTGAGCTGATAGCATGGATCCTGCTTGGGATTCTCTGTTTCCCGTTCTCTGCCCCCCTCCCTCCCTCTCTTTATTTTTTTTATTTATTTTTTTTTTCCTCCCTCTCTTTAAAAAAAAAAAAAGTTTGTAAAAAATGTAGGCATTTGACATTTCTTTTCATTATTTATATTAATGCTGTTGTGAATGACCTAATGTTCTATGTTACAGATTAACTAATAATTTGAAGTATTCAACAGGAGACAATTTTAAAGTTATTAAATCATAGTTATAATCCTATCATAATTAAAGTCAAAAGTAGATTAAACTTAAAGGCCCATATCTTCAAAAGACTCAGTTACATGCTAATTCATAGATGCTCACTGTGTAGAGGGAAATACTATTAAAATGGTGAATTTAATAATATACTAATTTGAGCTGCTTCTTCAGCTTTTATTTAAAATTAGAATGTTTAACAATTTCTTCATCTGTTTATAGTTTATAAGTGAATTTTTATTAGAGTGATCAATTCATTTTACATATTAATAATAAATATAAAAGAAAAAGTCACTTCAACCAAATTTATAGAAGTGATACAGGAAAGATTATCTTTAGTCTAAACTTAAATTTGATTACAGACAATTTCAAGAGAAAATGCTACACTTAATTAAATTGAAGTATATTATATATTTTTTGGAACGTTCTTGGTAAGAATTTATAGAAGCTTGGTAGCATAGGTGGCAAACCATATTCCAGTGTCTGGGTTTTTTAAAAAAAGTTGTTTCTTTTAACTAGATTTTTAAAAAAAATTTTAGTAGCTTTCCAGTTGACCTACCGTGTCATGTTAGTTTTAGTTGTGTAATATAGTGATTCTATAGTTTTATACATTATGCAGTACTCACCATGATGAATGCAGTTACTATCTGTTGTAAGGTAAAGTTTTACAATATTATTGACTATATTCCCTATGCTGTAGCTTCATCCCTGCAAGTTATTTATTTTATAACTAGAAGTTTCACCTTTCCCCCTCCCCCCCCTCCCCCCCCCCCCTGCTGCTGGCAACCACTAGTTTGTTTTCTGTATTTATTAATCCTTTTTTGTTTTTGTTTCTTTTTTTTTATTTTGTTTTTTGGATTCCACATATAAATGGAATCATGTAGCATTTCTCTTTCTCTGTATAACTTATTTCATTCAGCATCATACCCTCTAGGTCCATCTGTGTTGGCATAAATGGCAAGATCTCAGATGACACTGTAATATCCTATTGTATGTATTTACCACGTCTCCTTTATCCTTTCATCTATTGATGGACACTTGGATTGTTTCCTTATCTCAGCTATTGAAAATAATGCTGTAATAAACAAAGGGGTACTTATATCTTTTCAGGTTAGTGTTTTCATTTTCTTTGGTAAGTACCTAGCAGTAGGTGTACTAGATCGTATGGCATTTCTATTTTCAATTTTTTGAGGAAACTCCATACTGTTTTTTACAGTGGCTGCACCAATTTATATTCTCACCAACAGTGCATGAGGGTTCACTTTCTCTGTATCCTCACCAATACCTGTTATCTCTTATCTTTTTGATACTAGCTTTCTGACTGGTGTGATGTGACATCTCATTGTAGTATCTAAGTTTTTATACATTATTTCTAGGGAAAGATTATTCTCTTACATCTTTAGAGTTATAGTTTATATTACTACAAGAATTATTGAAATTCTTTGAGAATCCAATTTGTGATCCTAAGTATAACATCTAATAACATAAGAGTATGTGTATAAGTCTGTGTGCAAAAGAGAGAAGAAGGGAATTAAGAGAAATAGACAGTAGTTAGCCAGAAGCAACTTTGATCTAAGGCAGTAGGCATTTCTGCAGTCCCCTTTAAACTTTATACCTTTTAAACTTCCTTTAAAAAGCACCCTTCTTGTGCTCTTCATTAAGATTTGGAAATGACAGTCACAGAAAATAAGTTGTAGTTTTGTCATATTTATGTTGTATGGTTTCTATGAAAGTATTTTAAGAGACAAAAAAAAAAAAAGAAGAAAAAAGGAATGGCATCCTAAATTCCATGAAATCGAGAGTGCAAATAGCTGGCATCCATGATAACTGTGAAACAAAAGGAAGTATCTCATGGAACATTTTGATACGAAGGAAATTGAGCCTTTTAAAAGGTCTGATAGAACTGTGAGAAAAAAAGAAGAGAGAAAGACTTTTATTTTTATATATGAATACATTAATTTTTAAATGTTACCTAAAATGTTTTATAATTTTACATTTAAAAGTGGTATAATCATTGTAAATTTTATTTTTCCAGTTTGTTTTCCAGAAGCATCGAACTGACCACATACATTTATATCTGGGAGAACTACAGGCTCATCATTTTGCCTTGGGATTCTCCATGGACTTGGTATTTAACTTTCTTAGGAGTTGATTTTGGCTACTACTGGTTCCATCGCATGGCCCATGGTAAGTTGCAAATCAAGGTTTTATTGATAATTTAGGGATAATTTATGCTGAACTGTGTTGGGCACATAGCAGGTATTCAATAAATACTGAATGAATGAATAAGTGAAAAACATGGTTTGTCTTAAAGTATATAAAGATTAATGATGAAAGTTTAGTTTGAAATTTAAATGGAAAAAATCTGAATTTTTTTTAAAAGGTGAAATTATTAGAGATACATTTTTCACACCTCTTGTACCTAACTTGCAAAAAAACTGTTGAGAATGTGATGGCTGTAGCATTACTTTTTAATATACCACCTTACATTTTTCTTATTATGACATGCTTGGTAGAGTCTAGAGACTCTTACACACAGTATCAGACTTCATGTCACAATTATCAATGGTCATTCAGAAAAGCTCTGAAACAGCATGGAATCCTGGGTAATGTGTGCTGTCATACATAAGAGTGATTCAAGTTCTTGGCAGTAATTCCTCACTGCAAATGAAATTGCAATCATCTAGGCACTAACCATAATGCATTTCAGTATTACCACAGTTTTGTAAAATTTCTTATCTAATACAAAGCCCTCTTACCACACTGGCCCACTGAATTTGGTTTTTGGGATTACTGGCTGAACTTTCCAAACAATGTTTTGTTATGGAAAGGGAAATGGAAGGACAGGAAACAGTCTTAAACTCTGTAGGACTAAGTAGAGGTTGGAGAATGATTGTAGAGCTAAGGTGAGCAAATAGTCTTTAAGGAGGAAGAAGGCATGCAAACGTATTTCTGAAGGGAAATGGGGGAATGTGCTAATTTTGAAAACCTACTGAAGAGTAGAACTGAGGATTTCAGTGGGTGGTTGGGTTGAGTGTGTGGGGAGGAAGGAAGGAAGGGGAAGAAACCTGGAATAATAATAAAAATTAATTGGGGGATGGCAAGAAGAGGCCTGAGATCAGGGTGAATAACCAAGCAATGTGTGTAGGAGGATGGTGACCAAATATCCTTCCCAAGCAAGGATGAGGAAATAGGAGTGACATAGATTAGCATTATGTTTAAGGCACGAAATTTTAAATGCAGCATTATTTTTGTTTGGTACATTAACCATGCGTAAACAGTGAAACTATAAAGAATGTTAATTCATTAAAACAATTTGAAAGGAACAAATAAACTAGAAAAAATTATTTATTTTGTGTGTGATAACCTTTGTCTTTGAAAATAATATGTCAGTGCCTGACATCATTTCCTTGTGTATAAAGCAAGAGGATACTCCCAAATTGAACATGACTAGGAATAAAATATGGTCATGTAGTAATCTTTGTATTTTATTTCAAAATAGTAGTTTTCTCCCTAAAATAAACCCATTGGCAATCTTCCTCATTTTCTATGCAGCAAATGGGTAATGCAGAAAGCATTTATATTGTATGATTTAATTTCAGGAGCCTTCTAATATCACACTGTCCTGTACAGATGTGTTTGTTTGGGAAATCTGCAAATTCGCTTAATCTTTAAAAGCCCATTATAACAGGAAACAAAGAACCAACAAAATATTACCAAATATAAAACTTCTAAAAATATGTTGATGTTAAGTGCTCCAGTTAAGGAAGAGCAATAAAGTAAAATAATATATTAAATACACAGAATCGAGGCTGTGTAAAGTATGCTTCCCATTAGAAAATTTTGAACCAAATCCAGTGGAAGCAGGCATTAAAAAAAAAATCTAAAAACCTTCTGGAAAAACACTCACCACCTTCAGGCTATGAAGTCTAATCATAAGTTCAAAGATCTTTGACTTGTGATGGAAAGCTCATAGGAAAAAAAAATAAATTAGTAGTTGAAAGTGTCAACCTTCAGTATGGTAGTCAAATTTTAAATTTTTGTGATAATAATGTAAAATATTAAATGGAATTTTAGAAATCTAGAAGTACACAGGAGTAAGAAAAACTTTTAATATCAAATTTCTTGAGACTCTTCGGTTACTGAACCAACGTTAGTTAATTAGTCAAGTTTATTTAACTGAGAAGTTTGAACAGTTCTAAAATCCTAATGTTGTCCTAAAATATAATAAGGAAAATACCCTCTTTTCCTACTTAATGTGTTACTTTCCTTTCACTACTTGCAGTTAAATAATAAAATAAAAACACATTCCACATTTGTTGATATGTTAAATGCTATGAGTTTTGAAGAAACAATATATACTTTTTGTTTTTACATATACTTAAATTATTTCTTTAGTAACCCAAATTGCTGCTAGGTTTTTTGCTGTCGTTTTCTTGTTGTTATTTGTTTGGTTTGCATCCATGTAGAATTTTCTCACATTAAAGTTATGGAAGGAGTTTATTCTCAAAAACTTGATTTTGATCTCTATTCCTGTACAAAGGAACAGGAGGATATTTGAGTCTATTGTGTTATTTATATTTCATTCCCTTTTCCTCTGGGATCATTAGAAATTCATTGCTAATTATTGTCAACTTACAGAAAAACAAGAGTAACACAGTAATTTCTATAGAATGCCTTGACATCTTTTTTTTTTCCATGAAATTTATTGTCAAATTGGTTTCCATACAACACCCAGTGCTCATCCCAAAAGGTGCCCTCCTCAATACCCATCACCCACCCTCCCCTCCCTCCCACCCCCCATCAACCCTCAGTTTGTTCTCAGTTTTTAACAGTCTCTTATGCTTTGGCTCTCTCCCACTCTAACCTCTTTTTTTTTTTTTTTCCTTCCCCTCCCCCATGGGTTTCTGTTACGTTTCTCAGGATCCACATAAGAGTGAAACCATATGGTATCTGTCTTTCTCTGTATGGCTTATTTCACTTAGCATCACACTCTCCAGTTCCATCCACGTTGCTACAAAAGGCCATATTTCATTCTTTCTCATTGCCATGTAGTATTCCATTGTGTATATAAACCACAATTTCTTTATCCATTCATCAGTTGATGGACATTTAGGCTCTTTCCATAATTTGGCTATTGTGGAGAGTGCTGCTATAAACATTGGGGTACAAGTGCCCCTATGGAATGCCTTGACATCTTAAGAAGGAAATGTAAAAAGACAAAATGAAATTCATCTCAAATTTAAAGTAGCTTCTGGCATGCTTAGTCTCCAATACAAAAGGATGCATTATTTTTTCCTTGAATTTCCTATGAGTTATGCTAAACATGTAAGAAATCGGGTGAAGATTTTTAAGGGAACATTAAAATCATTACAGTGTAAATGATTACTATTTAGTAAGAGTAAGAATGAGTGTTCCAGAGTGCTGGTAGTAGATTTTATCTCATCTTGGATGATAGTTGCAAGAGTGTATGTGTTTGTAAGAAATATGTTGAGTTGTGTACTTAAAGTTTACATACATTATTCTTCAAAAAAAGTTAATGAGTAATGCCACCTATATGATTTGTTAGTGAATAGCTTGAAGTCAGAATGATACAAAAGGTAACCCAATTTAGAAAATAAGAACCAAGAAATTATCATTTGTAACTATAAGCATAAACATGTGACATTACACAGATTTTATCTGTATCAGTTTCCACAACCATGGATGGCGGAAAAACAAGAAACCAGTTATTAATTTTATTGCCCCTCTTCTCCAAATCCTTCTTTGGTATCGTTTGTGTTACCAGAGGTAGACCCTACAGATATTTGCAAGCTTACTTGGTATTAGACTTTGTCAGTTTAAAAGATTGGACGGATACTCCAGGGCCAGAATAGAAGGGGCTTTGCTTCCAGTTTTCAGAGTGCTCTTTTCCATGAGGTACTTAGCAGATGGGTGCCCAGGGAACCTGGTAGTAACCATGGTTTAGCTGTAGCCTATACCTTTTGGTAAGATCCTCTGTCTTCCAAAGGACCACATCAGAGGATTGCCTGTAACACACACCCTCTGGGGGCTGTGTGCTCTAGGAAGTTCCTTTGTTCCCACCAGAGCTCCTGAAGTAGCCATAGCTTCTCCAAAGATGTCTGACTCAGACTTGTTGGAGGATGGGAGGGGGTTTTCTAAATTCATACATGCCTGCATTTTTTACTCTCCCTCAGGTGCTTAGGCAATAGTTTTGTTCCCTAGTTGCTACTTCTGTACCACTGAACTACTCCTCGTTTACCATTTAGTAGCTAACTGCTTTTTTATTAGTTAATAGTTCTTTACATTAGCTTTTTCTTACTCAAATTACTGGTGTGTTTTTTCCTCCTGATTAGACTCTGACTGATAAAGCCAGCTTCCCTACATAGTATATAAGGTTGTAAATTGAAGCTTATCCTGACTCTACCTTTAACATTCTATGCTGTGGCACTGATTACACATTTAGGCTATAATACAGTTTAGTTCATTTCTGAAATAAAGAAGTTCATCTGTAAAATTGTTATAATAAGACTTTATACAATCCCCTCAAACTCCAACTCTTTTACTCAACAAGTAAATTAGTTCACTGTCTATTTATCTCTTTCTGTAGTTAAAAAGGGTGGGTGATCATGATTTTTGTGTAATTATTTAGTCATTCCTACAATTTTATTATGATTAAGTGGGCCTCTCTATATGACTTATTAAATTTCACTTGTTTTCATTCTTTTCTGACTTCTAACAGGGGTTGAATTTAGACCATTTTAATTTCCATCACTGTTTAAATAAAAATAAGCAAGTGTTCATTGCTTAGAAATTATTTTATTTTGTGGTAGTACCAAGTTTGTGGTCTCTATTGAAGAATAAGTGACCTCAATTTGGCTACATTTGTGTTTCTTTTTTTAAAAAGACCAGAATAGAGGTGGCAGGATAGCTCAGTCAGTTAAGCATCCAACTTTGATTCAGATCATGATCTCACGGTTCGTGAGTTCAAGCCCTGTATTGGGCTCTTTGCTGACAGGCTGGAGCCTGGAGCCTGCTTGGGATTCTGTGTCTCCCTCTATCTCTGCCCATTCCCCGCTTACACTCTGTCTCTCAAAAATGAATAAACATTAAAATTTTGTTTTAAATAATAAAAATAAAAATACCAGAATATACCTACTTTTGGTAGCTCTTTGCTGTATGTTTCACTATATTTTTTTAAAATTTTTTTTATTTTTTAAAATTTACATCCAAATTAGTTAGCATATAGTGCAACAATGATTTCAGGAGTAGATTCCTTAGTGCCCCTTACCCATTTATCCCTTCCCCCCCTCCCACAACCCCTCTAATAACCTTCAGTTGGTTCTCCATATTTATGAGTCTCTTCTGTTTTGTCCCCCTCCCTGTTTTTCTATTAGTTTTGTTTCCCTTCCCTTATGTTCATCTGTTTTGTCTCTTAAAGTCCTCATGTGAGTGAAGTCATATGATATTTGTCTTTCTGTGACTAATTTCACTTAGCATAATACCTTCCAGTTCCATCCACGTAGTTGCAAATGGCAAGATATCATTCTTTTTGATTGCCGAGTAATACTCCATTGTATGTATATATACCACATCTTCTTTATCCATTCATCCCTCGATGGACATTTGGGCTCTTTCCATTACTTTAGCTATTGTGGATAGTGCTGCTATAAACATGGGGGTGCATGTGTCCCTTCAAAACAGCACACCTGTATCCCATGGATAAATGCCTAGTAGTGCAATTGCTGGGTTGTAGGGTAGTTCCCTTTTTAGTTTTTTGAGAAACCTCCATACTGTTTTCCAGAGTGGCTGCACCAGCTTGCATTCCCACCAACAATGCAAAAGAGATCCTCTTTCTCTGCATCCTGTTGTTGCCTGAGTTGTTCATGTTAGCCATTCTGACAGGTGTGAGGTGATATCTCATTGTAGTTTTGATTTGTATTTCCCGGATGATGAGTGATGTTGAGCATTTTTTCATGTGTCAGTTGGCTATCTGGATGTCTTCTTTGGAGAAGTGTCTATTCGTGTATTTTGCCCATTTCTTCTCTGGGTTATTTGTTTCTTGGGTGTTGAGTTTGATAAGTTCTTTTTAGATTTTGGATACTAATCCTTCATCTGATATTTTGTTTGCCAATATCTTCTCCCATTCTGTTGGTTGCCTTTTAGTTTTGCTGCTTGTTTCCTTTGCTGTGCAGAAGAGTTTTATTTTGATGAGGTCCCAATAGTTCATTTTTGCTTTTGTTTCCCTTGCCTCCTGAGACGTGTTGAGTAAGAAGTTGCTGTGGCCAAGATCAAAGAGGTTTTTGCCTGTTTTCTCCTCGAGGATTTTGATGGCTTCCTGTCTTACATTGAGGTCTTTCATCCATTTTGAGTTTATTCTTGTGTATGGTGTAAGAAAGTGGTCCAGGTTCATTCTTCTGCATGTCGCTCTCCAGTTTTCCCAGCACCACTTGCTGAAGAGACTGTCTTTATTCCATTGGATATACTTTTCTGCTTTTTCAAAGATTAGTTGGCCATATGTTTGTGGGTCCATTTCTGGGTTTTCTATTCTGTTCCATTGATCCATTCTTGAGCCATATGTTTCACTATATTTTTATAATATACTGTGATTTTATTCTCATTGGATCAGTGAGGGTGAAGTCCAGCCTGTTTTTGCCTAAGTTGCAGCCCTTCCTCTCACCTCTTTCTGTTATTTCTTCCTTTCTCTCAATCCTTGGAGTAGTGATCATTCAGAACATCAGTGAAGGGAGTTTTGCCAGTTTCTCAGTATTACTTTCTACTAAAAAAACATGTCATCTGTATCAACCGTTTTCCTCTGAGTTCATTTTAATGACAGAAGCAACACTACGTCTGATGGTAAACACTTGTCCATAGGAGTACTTAAAATGAACTGAAAGATTACCATTATTGCCCCTCAGAAAAACCCATCTGAGGGAACTTTCCTCTTAGAAAGAGCTTATTTTTATCACGGGTAGTTGTGGTCATGCTCAAGGCTACAAGTTGAATTTCGTTTAGTGTAGTTAGATTCAAGATGTAGGTATTATATGAAAAGCACAACTGAAACAAATATTTGAGCCATCATCCAGGTGTTGAAAGTATGGATGCACTGAGATATCAAACAGGCAAATCATATGCTTGATGATAAAGGGTAAGAGTTTCAGGAATCTCCATCAGCCTATTTTTGAATGTTGATACTAAAGTGTGGAAATATTTCCAGGAAATATTTCCAGGAATAGTTGGGAGCATTTGAGGATGGCTCTGGTAATATTTTCCAGGGATTAAAAAAGCTGTGAAATGAGCAATCAAAATGAAACTGGAAGGCAAAGAGGGATTAAAGATTAATTTATGAGCCTTAGTCAGCTTGTGACTGCTTAAGACATGTGCCTTATTTTTCCTTTAGTGCTAGGACTTAGTACACTTGCCTGTCACATAACAGACAGAGCACTGGAATTTGTTTCAAGAAATCTAGTTGTATAACTATTTGTGCAACTATTTACCACACACATAACCTTAGGATTAACCTCTCTGAAATAGATTTTATTGGCATTATTAATCTCTAAGTTTTGTGGAGTTTGAATTAAAAATGCTTTAAAAGTGCATGAACCAAGTGAAAATGAATGAGTGAATTAATTAATTAATTAATATGCCAACACTAAGAACGCATGATGGAGGCTTATGTGAAGATTTAGGGGTGATTAAAATGGGCAGAAAAGAGACAAACTTAAGTTAGGGTAACCTTTAGGATTGAACTGAAATGATACTCCATTTAATATGATGTGGGAAAAGCATATTTTTTCCCAAGTAATTTTGTTCAAAAGGAGAATTTGGAGAAGTCTTTTACCAAATGCATATGATACATTAGCAAACAAAACATTTGATCCCAGCCATTCTAGACCATAAGAAGCCAAATCAACTGCAATTCTATCCTCTTTCATTTATTAAACAATTGTAATTGTGACTGAATTTATTGTTATCATATGAAAATAGCACTATGAAAAAAATTATGAAGAGAAAAAACTAAGTGAAGATGTCTGGAAATATTATCAACTAACTTAGAGACTTTTTTTTACCATTATAAACTATTTGTACATTAATTTTTTCAATAAATATTTAATGATCACCTATTCTGTATTAACCCTATACCAGGTACCAGAGATAGTGTTGTTAATAACAGATCTGGTCACTGATTGTTCATTCTACTATGGATGATAGATATTAATAATTACTTAATAATTATAATAGGTGAAGTACAATGATGATTATAGCACAAACACAGAAAATGACAAAAGAAATTGTCCTCGTTGTTACTTACTCTTAAATTTGCACATTTCTGAATGCACTGATCAATTTTTCTCAAAGCAGCGTGCATTAAAAAAATGAGATTCTGTTTAAAATGCATAATCCTCATGATGATGATAGTAACAGTATTAATAGCAATACCAATCATTAAAAGTCAACTATTATTGAAAGCCATTAGAGAATGTTTAAAAAGCATAGATTGTGGAATCAGGTTGCCTGAGTTCAATTCCTAGTATTTCCACTTATTAACTGAGATTTGGAGCAGGTTAATCTGTTCTAATTTCTTCATCTCTTAAATGTGAATAATACTATACACATGATAGGGTTTTTTTTTTATGTTTATTTAGTTTTGAGAGAAAGAGACAGAGCATAGGAGTGGAAGAGGGCAGAGAGAGGGAGACACAGAAACTGAAGCAGGCTCCAGGCTCTGAGCTGTCAGCAAAGAGCCTGATGCAGGCTCAAACTCATGAGCTGCAAGATCATGACCTGAGCCAAAGTGGGAAGCTTAATCAACTGAACCACCTAGGTGCTCCCATGATAGGATTTTATAAAGTTTAAATGGGGAAAATGACTTGTACATTGTTAATGTTAAGTGTTACTATTATTATTGATTAATCTTTATTACATTGCTAGGGACTTGACTAGGTGCTTTACATTATAAAGCAGCATATTATATTGTTCAATTCCCAGAACAGCCCTATGAAGTAGGCATTCAGTTGTTCATCAGATATTAGATGAGAACCTATATTCTAGTAATTTCTAATTTCTGGGAATATAGTAGTGAACAAATAAATGCCACTGTCTTTATGAAGTTTGCATTTTAATAGGGAAGGAAATCCAGATGTAAAACATATGTAATACAATGCCAGGTAGTGAGGAGTGTTGTGGGATAGAGGGTGATGAATACAGGAATCAAGTAAGACATCTCTTGGGATTCATAGAGGTGATAGGTGGCATTTTAGTAGAAATTTAAATGAGCCGAAGAAGGCATCCTTGGGATATCTGAGGAAAGAGCTTTCTACACAAAAAACCTGTTAATGCAAAGTACCTAAGGAGGGAATCAGCTAGGCATACTTGAGGAATAGTAAGAAACCATCTGTGGAGAATACCGTTAGGGAACTGGAAGAAAGAGAATGAGGATGACAGGATTCTGGTCATACAGGATCCTCTAGACTGGCAATAATAAAACTGATAAATTAAACCTTAGCAACACTCCCCAGTTTACCCTGCAGCCTATTTATTATGGGTGTAACATGAAGCCAGGAAGATTTTTAGGAGAGGAGTGACATTTATTTATTATTTAACAAATACTCATTGAATACCTACTGTATGCTTTAACTTTTATTGGCATATATAGTACTCAAAATCCAAAACATTTTTATGAAAGTTACTAATATAATGTCAGGATGTGATATGTGCAGTAAAATTAATAAAGCAGTTTTGGAAAAATAGAAAAGTACCAGATAGGTTTGGGCATCACAATTTTACATAGAATTCCCCAGAATATTTGTCTGATAATGTGACTTTTAAGCCCAGACCTAAAGCTTTTTAAGAGAATGAGTCATATGCTTCTGGGGAAAAGGAATACCAGGCAGAGAGGATATAGTAAGTTCAAAGGCTCTGAGACAGAGGATACATGGCACATTTGAGGAAATGCAAGGAGGATCATTCTGGCTGGAGCTACAAGGGGAAAGGATTAAAGTTGCACTAGATGAGGGGTATCATAAATGTGAGGCAGTTTGGGCATACCGTGCAAGAACTCAAACTATTATAAGAGCGTTGACTTTAAAATAAAGACTGTAACAAGAGACAAAGGACACTGTATAATCATAAAGTAAAGAATCCAACAATTTAACAATTGTAAATATTTATGCACCCAACATGTGAAAGCACCCCAAAACATAAAGCATCTAATAACAAATGTAAAGGAAATAATCGATAGTAATATGATAATAATAGGGGACTTTAACACACCACTTACATAAGTGGATAGATTATCCAAACAGAAAATCAACAAGGAAACAGTGGCTTTGAATGACACATTAGACCAGATGGATCTAACAGATACAGTCAGGCCATTCCATCCTAAAACAGCAGAATACACATTCTTTTTAAGCATGCTTGGAACATTCTTCAGAATAGGTCACATGTTAGGCTACAAAACAAGTCTCAACAAGTTCAAAAAAATTGAAGTCATACCATAAATCTTTTCCAACCACAATGTTATGAAACTAGAAATCAACCACAAGAAAAAGTCTGGAAAAAACACAAATACATGAGGTTCAATAACATGCTACTAAACAATGAATGGATCAACCAAGAAATCAAAGAGGAAATAAAAAACTACATGGAGACAATTGAAAATGAAAACGCAATGGTGCAAAATCTTTTGCATGCAGCAGAGACTATTCTAAGAAGTTTACAGCAATACGGGCCTCCCTCAAGAAGCAAAAAATCCTCAGATAAACAACCTAACCTTACACCTAAAGGAGCCAGAAAAAGAACAAACAAAACTCAAATACAGTAGAAGGAAGGAAATAAATAATAAATGTTAGAACAGAAATAAACAAAATAGAAAACAAAACAAAAATACCCAGAACAATGGAACAGATCACTGGAACCAGGAACTCATTCTTTGAAAAGATCAACAAAATTGATAAACATTTAGCCGGACTCATAAAGAGAGAGAGAGAGAGAGAGAGAGAGAGAGAGAGAGAGGAAACTCAAATAAACAAGACCAGAGATGAAGGAGAAGAAATAAAAACCAACCCCACAGAAATACAAAGGATTATAAGAGAATATTATGAAAAATTATATGCCAACAAGTTGGACAACCTAAAAGAAATAGATAAATTCCTAGAAACATATAAACTCCCAAAACTGTATAAGGAAGAAACTGAAAATTTGAACAAACCCATTAGCAGCAATAACATGGAATCAATAATCAAAAAACTCCCAAAAAACAAATATCCAGGACCAGATGGCTTCACAGGTGAATTAGACCAAACATATAAAGAAGAGTTAATACCTATTCTCCTCAAACTATTTCAAAAAATAGAAGAGGAAGGGAAGCTTCCAAATTCATACTGGGAGACCAGTATCGCCTTGATACAAAACTCAGATAAAGACAATACAAAAAAAGAGTACTACAGGCCAATATCTCTACTGAACATATGTGCAAAAATCCTCAACAAAATATTAGCAAACAAATCCACTAATATATTAAAATATCATTCACCATGACAAAGTGGGATTTATTCCTGGGATTGCAAGGTGGTTCTACATGCACAAATCAATGAACATGATATATCACATCAACAAGAGAAAGGATAAAAAACATGATCATTTCAATAGACTGAGAAAAAACATTTGATAAAGTACAACACCTATTCATGATAAAAGTCCTCAAAGTAGGTTTAGTCCCTCTAAACTAGGTTTAGAGGGAACGTATCTCAGCAGAATAAAGGCCATATATGAAAAATCTACAGCTAATAGCCTACCTAGTGGTGAAAAACTGATAGCTTTTCCTCTAAGGTTAGGAAAAAGACAAGGACATCCACTGTCACCACTTTTATTCAACATAGTACTAGAAGTCCTAGCCACAGCCATCAGACAAGAAAAAGAAATAAAAGGCATCCAAATTATATGGAAGAGGTAAACCTTTCACTAGTTTCAGATGACTTGATACTATATATAGAAAACCATAAAGACTCCACTAAAAAAAAAATAGAACTGATAAATGAATTTAGGGAAGTTGCAGGATACCAAATAAATATATGGAAATCCTTTTCATTTCTATACACTAATAATAAAGTGGCAGAAAGAAAAATTAAGAAAACAATCACATTAATAATTGTACCAAAAATAATTTAAAAACTAGGAGTAAATATAACCAAGGAGGTGAAAGACCTGGACTCTGATTTTTCTGCTTCAAGTAGTAAGAAAAACCAACAGAAAATTTCCTCACAACTCTAAAGGCTAGAAGTCTGAGTTCAAGAGGTAAGCAGGGTTGGTTTATTCTGAGGCCTCTCTTTTTGGTTTATAGGTGGCTATCTTGTGGACCCTGTGTTTTTGTATCATCTGCCCTTGGTAGGTGTTTGTGTACTAATCTCCTTTATAAAGATATCAGTCATACTGGGTGAGGACCCACCCTAATAATCTCCTTTGAACTTAATTACCTCTTTAAAAACTCTATCTTTGGGGCACCTGGGTGGCTTAGTACGTTAAGCTTTGGGATTCTGGATTTCAGCTCAGGTCATGGTCTCATGGTTGTGAGATCTAGCCCTGAGTTGGGCTCCATGTTGGGCGTGGGACCTGCTTAAGATTCTCTTTCTCCCTATTCCTCTGCCCTCCCCCTGCTCCCTCCTCCTTCCCGCCCCCCCCCCCCCCCCAATCTCTCAAAATAACAAAAAACCCTAAGCTTCAAAAGTAGTCACATTCTGACGTACTGGGGTTAGGAGTTCAACATATAAATTTTGGGAGGACACAATTCAGTCCACTAATAATAAACTAGCTGAGTGAGAAAACAATAATGCTCTCATTTCATGAATATACAGAGAGCAGCTTCATTGGCTTGAGGAAGAGGCAGTGTTTACTCAGGGGAAAAAAGGACACATTTAGAGTTAAAGACACCTGATTCTAATCCACTTAATTTTCCTCGTTTGTGAAATGGGAATAATAATCTCTTCATTTTGATGTGGTGATCAAGCTTGAATAAACAATTAATTGTGATACATCATAGAGCCACACTACATACTAAAAATCTTACACTAATTTTGAAGATCGTATTTAAAGTACTCTAGATATTTTTACTGTTTTGCTAAAACTTTCTAAAATATTACAATATATTTTCCATGTTTTTAGAAATTATAAATTATGTACAGAAGTCAAAATAGTTTAAAATGTATGATTTTTGGAGTTTGATTAATTTCCTAAGTTATTTTTCTACTATTTGTTCAAAACCAAATGGGTTTCTCATTTTAACCTCACTTTGTAACAAAAGTTTTTGTTATGCAGTTTTTGGAATTTTTAATTCTTTTATTCTGAAGGTACAAAGAGAGAGACTGCTATAAGAATTGATGAAACATTCATATAAAAATTAATAATTTATCTTTCTTATTCCAAAACATTTGTAAGAAAAAAATATTGTAGGAAAAAGCACAGAGGAGCAAAAGATGGAAAATGAAATGTGCACCTAAACCCATCCCCCAGAGATAGCTTCTATAAGTACAGTGTAATGGAAGGGAACCTGGAATCGAATTGCCAGGGTTAAGACCCTAGTTTACCATTTTCTGCATAATTTTGAACAAGTTATGCCTCCTCTTTGTTTTTCCTTATTTGAAGTATTCAAATAGCAAAAGCATAATCCACGTTAGATCATTATGAAGTATAAATGAATTATGATTGAGAAAACAGTACAGAGCCTGACACATAATAAGTAAAAAAGAAAAAGAAAAACATTAACTGTTATATTGTCTGGTCTCTTTGTTTATATAATGTATTATATGCAATCTAACAATATGAAAATTATTATGTTTTCCTTCAATGATAATTTATATACATTAGTTGTTAGAATAATTACCTTTGTCAAAATGCAGTATTAAATTTTCTTATCCTTATACAAACATTTTTTTCTCATTGTTACTTGGAGATAGCAATAGAACTTCATAAAGGATCTTGTAAAGATTTACTATACAGCTATATCATTGGGCATATGTACAAGTGTATTATATGATATAAACTACAGCTAGAGAGCTCTGATTATATGAAACATACCTTGTGGATTTCTATTTATTACATTTTAATGAAATTGTCTTTATGCTTAATAAGATACATACATAGGAAAAAAGAAGATCTTAGGTCTCAACACAGATATATAGACAAGGGAAAACACTGAAAGACTGTGTTTTAGGCATGCAATCATTTAAACAAGATATTAATGATCTTTTTAAAGATTTGTCAACTATAATAAATAAAATTAAAATGAGCTTTTCTTTTAAAATTGTTTCCTTTTTTTTAACGTTTATTTTTGACAGAGAGAGACAGAGCATGCATGGAGGAGGGGCAGAGAGAGAGGGAGATAGAGAAACTGAAGCAGGCTCCAGGCTCTGAGCTGTCAGCACAGAGCCTGACCCAGCGCTTGAACCCACAGACCACAAGTTCATGACCTGAGCCAAAGTTGGACACTTAACCGACTGAGCCACCCAGGCGCCCCTAAAATTGTTTCTTTATCTGTCACCTTGGATGGCTCAGTCGGTTAAGGGTCCAAATTCAGCTCAAGTCATGATCTCGCAGTTCACGAGTTTGAGCCCCGTGTCGGGCTCTGTGCTGACAGCTCAGAGCCTAGAGCCTGCTTCAGATTCTGTGTCTCCCTCTCTATCTGCCCCTCCCTGTTCATGCTCTGTCTTCCTCTTTCTCTCAAAAGATGAATAAACATTAAAAAATGTTTCTTTATCAATTAAAACTTGAATACATATAATTTGAATTTGTTTTTGGTAGGTCAGGCTTATCCACATTCCTTTTTCCTTCAAACTTCAGTTTTCTTATCTTACACTTTTTGAAAAGAGTGAAATTTTTGGAAGAAACAAAATTCATTAGGACTTGTACATTTTGTCTACATTTTAAAGTTTCTTTTGTTGCTCTCTGAGCTTAAATATTGATTTGTCAATATGTTTTCCAACTTAGAGATTGCAATCTCTTTTCCAGCAACTACAAAGTAAAATGTGAAAAAAAATCACTAAAACAGATTTGTTCTGTATTCTTTCACACTAGTAGGTAATTTGACCATCCTTTTTCTTAAATTTTGAGGGCTCATACTTCGTAGAATGCTTTGCAAAATGTAATTTTGTGTCATAGGTATTTTTAAATCATGTGTATTTTTTTGTCTCTCCAAATTCACAAATCTTGATAACACAAAAAGACCCACAACTGTATATTTTCACAATAGGTTGTGCAGGATTATTATTTATTTATTTATTTATTTATTTATTTTTTAATATATGAAATTTATTGTCAAATTGGTTTCCATACAACACCCAGTGCTCATCCCAAAAGGTACCCTCCTCAATACCCATCACCCACCCTCCCCTCCCTCCCACCCCCCATCAACCCTCAGTTTGTTCTCAGTTTTTAAGTCTCTTATGCTTTGGCTCTCTCCCACTCTAACCTCTTTCTTTTTTTTTTTTTCATTCCCCTCCCCCATGGGTTTCTGTTAAGTTTCTCAGGATCCACATAAGAGTGAAACCATATGGTATCTGTCTTTCTCTGTATGGCTTATTTCACTTAGCATCACACTCTCCAGTTCCATCCACGTTGCTACAAAAGGCCATATTTCATTCTTTCTCATTGCCACGTAGTATTCCATTGTGTATATAAACCACAATTTCTTTATCCATTCATCAGTTGATGGACATTTAGGCTCTTTCCATAATTTGGCTATTGTTGAGAGTGCCGCTATAAACATTGGGGTACAAGTGCCCCTATGCATCAGTACTCCTGTATCCCTTGGATAAATTCCTAGCAGTGCTATTGCTGGGTCATAGGGTAGGTCTATTTTTAATTTTCTGAGGAACCTCCACACTGCTTTCCAGAGCGGCTGCACCAATTTGCATTCCCACCAACAGTGCAAGAGGGTTCCCGTTTCTCCACATCCTCTCCAGCATCTATAGTCTCCTGATTTGTTCATTTTGGCCACTCTGACTGGCGTGAAGTGATATCTGAGTGTGGTTTTGATTTGTATTTCCCTGATGTGGAGCGACATTGAGCATCTTTTCATGTGCCTGTTGGCCATCCGGATGTCTTCTTTAGAGAAGTGTCTATTCATGTTTTCTGCCCATTTCTTCACTGGGTTATTTGTTTTTCGGGTGTGGAGTTTGGTGAGTTCTTTATAGATTTTGGATACTAGCCCTTTGTCTGATATGTCATTTGCAAATATCTTTTCCCATTCCGTTGGTTGCCTTTTAGTTTTGTTGGTTGTTTCCTTTGCTGTGCAGAAGCTTTTTATCTTCATAAGGTCCCAGTAATTCACTTTTGCTTTTAATTCCCTTGCCTTTGGGGATGTGCCGAGTAAGAGATTGCTACGGCTGAGGTCAGAGAGGTCTTTTCCTGCTTTCTCCTCTAAGGTTTTGATGGTTTCCTGTCTCACATTCAGGTCCTTTATCCATTTTGAGTTTATTTTTGTGAATGGTGTGAGAAAGTGGTCTAGTTTCAACCTTCTGCATGTTGCTGTCCAGTTCTCCCAGCACCATTTGTTAAAGAGACTGTCTTTTTTCCATTGGGTGTTCTTTCCTGCTTTGTCAAAGATGAGTTGGCCATACGTTTGTGGGTCTAGTTCTGGGGTTTCTATTCTATTCCATTGGTCTATGTGTCTGTTTTTATGCCAATACCATGCTGTCTTGATGATGACAGCTTTGTAGTAGAGGCTAAAGTCTGGGATTGTGATGCCTCCTGCTTTGGTCTTCTTCTTCAAAATTACTTTGGCTATTCGGGGCCTTCTGTGGTTCCATATGAATTTTAGGATTGCTTGTTCTAGTTTCGAGAAGAATGCTGGTGCAATTTTGATTGGGATTGCATTGAATGTGTAGATAGCTTTGGGTAGTATTGACATTTTGACAGTATTCTTCCAATCCATGAGCAGGGAATGTCTTTCCATTTCTTTATATCTTCTTCAATTACCTTCATAAGATTTCTATAGTTTTCAGCATACAGATCTTTTACATCTTTGGTTAGATTTATTCCTAGGTATTTTATGCTTCTTGGTGCAATTGTGAATGGGATCAGTTTCTTTATTTGTCTTTCTGTTGCTTCATTGTTAGTGTATAAGAATGCAACTGATTTCTGTACATTGATTTTGTATCCTGCAACTTTGCTGAATTCATGTATCAGTTCTAGCAGACTTTTGGTGGAGTCTATCGGATTTTCCATGTATAATATCATGTCATCTGCAAAAAGCGAAAGCTTGACTTCATCTTTGCCGATTTTGATGTCTTTGATTTCCTTTTGTTGTCTGATTGCTGATGCTAGAACTTCCAGCACTATGTTAAACAACAGCGGTGAGAGTGGGCATCCCTGTCGTGTTCCTGATCTCAGGGAAAAAGCTCTCAGTTTTTCCCCATTGAGGATGATGTTAGCTGTGGCCTTTTCATAAATGGCTTTTATGATCTTTAAGTATGTTCCTTCTATCCCAACTTTCTCAAGGGTTTTTATTAAGAAAGGGTGCTGGATTTTGTCAAAGGCCTTTTCTGCATCGATTGACAGAATCATATGGTTCTTCTCTTTTTTTTTTTGTTAATGTGATGTATCACGTTGATTGACTTGCGAATGTTGAACCAGCCCTGCATCCCAGGAATGAATCCCACTTGATCATGGTGAATAATTCTTTTTATATGCTGTTGAATTCGATTTGCTAGTATCTTATTGAGAATTTTTGCATCCATATTCATCAGGGATATTGGCCTGTAGTTCTCTTTTTTTACTGGGTCTCTGTCTGGTTTAGGAATCAAAGTAATACTGGCTTCATAGAATGAGTCTGGAAGTTTTCCTTCCCTTTCTATTTCTTGGAATAGCTTGAGAAGGATAGGTATTATCTCTGCTTTAAACGTCTGGTAGAACTTCCCTGGGAAGCTATCTGGTCCTGGACTCTTATTTGTTGGGAGATTTTTGATAACCAATTCAATTTCTTCGCTGGTTATGGGTCTGTTCAAGCTTTCTGTTTCCTCCTGATTGAGTTTTGGAAGCGTGTGGGTGTTTAGGAATTTGTCCATTTCTTCCAGGTTGTCCAATTTGTTGGCATATAAGTTTTCATAGTATTCCCTGATAATTGTTTGTATCTCTGAGGGATTGGTTGTAATCATTCCATTTTCATTCATGATTTTATCTATTTGGGTCATCTCCCTTTTCTTTTTGAGAAGCCTGGCTAGAGGTTTGTCAATTTTGTTTATTTTTTCAAAAAACCAACTCTTGGTTTCGTTGATCTGCTCTACAGTTTTTTTTAGATTCTATATTGTTTATTTCTCCTCTGATCTTTATGATTTCTCTTCTTCTGCTGGGTTTAGGCTGCCTTTGCTGTTCTGCTTCTATTTCCTTTAGGTGTGCTGTTAGATTTTGTATTTGGGATTTTTCTAGTTTCTTGAGATAGACCTGGATTGCAATGTATTTTCCTCTCAGGACTGCCTTCGCTGCATCCCAAAGCGTTTGGATTGTTGTATTTTGATTTTCGTTTGTTTCCATATATTTTTAAATTTCTTCTCTAATTGCCTGGTTGACCCACTCATTCGTTAGTAGGGTGTTCTTTAACCTCCATGCTTTTGGAGGTTTTCCAGACTTTTTCCTGTGGTTGATTTCAAGCTTCATAGCATTGTGGTCTGAAAGTATGCATGGTATAATTTCAATTCTTGTAAACTTATGAAGGGCTGTTTTGTGACCCAGTATGTGATCTATCTTGGAGAATGTTCCATGTGCACTCGAGAAGAAAGTATATTCTGTTGCTTTGGGATGCAGAGTTCTAAATATATCTGTCCAGTCCATCTGATCCAATGTATCATTCAGGGCCCTTGTTTCTTTATTGACCGTGTGTCTAGATGATCTATCCATTTCTGTAAGTGGGGTGTTAAAGTCCCCTGCAATTACCACATTCTTATCAATAAGGTTGCTTATGTTTATGAGTAACTGTTTTATATATTTGGGGGCTCCGGTATTCGGTGCATGTACATTTATAATTGTTAGCTCTTCCTGATGGATAGACCCTGTAATTCTTATATAATACCCTTCTTCATCTCTTGTTACAGCCTTTAATTTAAAGTCTAGTTTGTCTGATATAAGTATGGCTACTCCAGCTTTCTTTTGGCTTCCAGGAGCATGATAAATAGTTCTCCATCCCCTCACTCTCAATCTAAAGGTGTCCTCAGATCTAAAATGAGTCCCTTGTAGACAGCAAATAGATGGGTCTTGTTTTTTTATCCATTCTGATACCCTATGTCTTTTGGTTGGCGCATTTAATCCATTTACATTCAATGTTATTATAGAAAGATACGGGTTTAGAGTCATTGTGAAGTCTGTATGTTTTATGCTTGTAGTGATGTCTCTGGTACTTTGTCTCACAGGATCCCCCTTAGGATCTCTTGTAGGGCTGGTTTCGTGGTGACAAATTCCTTCAGTTTTTGTTTGTTTGGGAAGGCCTTTATCTCTCCTTCTATTCTAAATGACAGACTTGCTGGATAAAGGATTCTCGGCTGCATATTTTTTCTGTTTAGCACACTGAAGATATCGTGCCAAGCCTTTCTGGCCTGCCAAGTTTCAAAAGAGAGATCAGTCACGAGTCTTATAGGTCTCCCTTTATATGTGAGGGCACGTTTATCCCTTGCTGCTTTCAGAATTTTCTCTTTATCCTTGTATTTTGCCAGTTTCACTATGATATGTCGTGCAGAAGATCGATTCAAGTTACGTCTGAAGGGAGTTCTCTGTGCCTCTTGGATATCAATGCCTTTTTCCTTCCCCAGTTCAGGGAAGTTCTCAGCTATAATTTCTTCAAGTACCCCTTCAGCACCTTTCCCTCTCTCTTCCTCCTCTGGGATACCAATTATGCGTAGATTATTTCTTTTTAGTGTATCACTTAGTTCTCTAATTTTCCCCTCATACTCCTGGATTTTTTTATCTCTCTTTCTCTCAGCTTCCTCTTTTTCCATAACTTTATCTTCTAGTTCACCTATTCTCTCCTCTGCCTCTTCAATCCGAGCCGTCGTCGTTTCCATTTTGTTTTGCATTTCGTTTAAAGCGCTTTTCAGCTCCTCATGACTTTTCCTTAGTCCCTTGATCTCTGTAGCAAGAGATTCTCTGCTGTCCTCTATACTGTTTTCAAGCCCAGCGATTAATTTTATGACTATTATTCTAAATTCACTTTCTGTTATATTATTTAAATCCTTTTTGATCAGTTCATTAGCTGTTGTTATTTCCTGGAGATTCTTCTGAGGGGAATTCTTCCGTTTGGTCATTTTGGATAGTCCCTGGAGTGGTGAGGACCTGCAGGGCACTTCCCCTGTGCTGTGGTGTATAACTGGAGTTGGTGGGCGGGGCCGCAGTCTGACCTGATGTCTGCCCCCAGCCCACCGCTGGGGCCACAGTCAGACTGGTGTGTGCCTTCTCTTCCCCTCTCCTAGGGGCGGGATTCACTGTGGGGTGGCGTGGCCAGTCTGGGCTACTTGCACAGTGCCAGGCTTGTGGTGCTAGGGATCTGGAGTATTAGCTGGGGTGGGTAGGCAAGGTGCACGGGGGCAGGAGGGACAGGCTTAGCTAGCTTCTCCTTAGGTGATCCACTTCAGGAGGGGCCCTGTGGCAGCGGGAGGGAGTCAGATCTGCTGCCGGAGGTTTGGCTCCGCAGAAGCACAGAGTTGGGTGTTTGCGTGGAGGAGCGAGCAAGTTCCCTGGCAGGAACTGGTTCCCTTTGGGATTTTGGCTGGGCGATGGGCGAGGGAGATGGCGCTGGCGAGCGCCTTTGTTCCCCACCAAACTGAGCTCTGTGGTCCCGGGGCTCAGCAGGTCTCCCTCCCTTTGTCCTCCAGCCTTCCCGCTTTCCGAGCAGAGCTGTTAACTTATGACCTCCCAAACGCTAAGTCGCTCTTGCTGTCCGAAGACACTCCGTCCGGCCCCTGGGCTTTTGCCAGCCAGACTTGGGGGCTCTGCTTGGCCGGCAGGCTGCCCCTCCGCCCCGGCTCCCTCCCACCAGTCCGTGTAGCGTGCACCGCCTCGCCGCCCTTCCTACCCTCTTCCGTGGGCCTCTCGTCTGTGCTTGGCTCCAGAGACTCTGTTCTGCTAATCCTCTGGCGGTTTTCTGGGTTATTTAGGCAGGTGTAGGTGGAATCTAAGTGATCAGCAGGACGCGTGGTGAGCCCAGCGTCCTCCTACGCCGCCATCTTCCCTCTCCTCAGTATTATTTTTTAAAACATGTTCATTGCTTGCTCTGTGCTTTGGAAGTATTTGAAGCATCAAAGAGGATACGTGCTCTAATGTGAAGTGCTTATACTGTGAGTGAAACAAATAGATGAGCCCCAGAAAAACACCAGCTATACAAGTGTCAGTTCAGGCAGTACTTATTTCATAAGTACTAGATTTCATTAGCAGTGATTTCTCTGTTTTTAGAAATATAGGAAGATATGTAATTATGCACAATTTTGATGGGCTGTACCACAGTGATAGTATTGCTTAGGGAAAAAAAACTGATTCTAAGTAAGGACATAGTGACCTGCACATAAAACATAAAGCCAAATGAATAGAAAGTAGAAAACAAAGAATGTAAATGAGTTTGAATAGAAAATATTTCAGTGGAGGCAGTCATATATAAATCATATCTATAGCCAAGATCTGTACTTAAAATTTTGCTAAAATGGAATATGGCATACAGCCTCACTGCGCCCCCTGCCTGCCACAACCTTGTGTCGGATTCAGTATACTTCTGTCTTTAAAAACAAAGGAATAGTGCAAATAATCATCTAAATAACACTAGATAATAATTAACTAGGCATATTAAGTTACCATAATAGCTTGGGTTTTTGACAAATATTAGTGGAAAACTGGGATATGAAAAGGAGATACATAATTTCCAATGTCAAGAAAAGAGATTGATTAATATTTTGAGAATGGAGGTAAATAAGAATATTTCAATGTAATGAAATACATAACCACAACATAACAGGAACTCAGTGGAGTAGCAGTAGATATTACTTGGATATTAACATTAATCACCATCTTTTCAGTGATCCTGAACACATACTTCACTGTATAACACATCAAAAATTTCAACAGGAAGAACTAGCAAATATCATTCTGAAGGGTTTTGTTAAATTTTGTGAGGGGCGCCTGGGTGGCTCAGTCGGTTAAGCGGCCGACTTCAGCTCAATTACGATCTCACGGTTTGTGAGTTCGAGCCCCGCGTCGGGCTCTGGGCTGATCGCTCAGAGCCTGGAGCCTGCTTCCGATGCTGTGTCTCCCTCTCTCTCTGCCCCTCCCCCATTCATGCTCTGTCTCTCTCTGTCTCAAAAATAAATAAACATTAAAAAAAAACATTAAAAAAAAAAGTTTGTGGGTAAAGGATGAGTACTAAATGTTACTAAAATTTAAATGAAATGTAATTTGACTAAAATTTAAATGTAAGGAGGTTGTTTTATAGGTGACAAGAAGTCTTCTTGCCACTTCCTTTTTTTTTTTTTTAAGTCTACTTTATTTTGAGAGAGAGAGTGAGAGAGAGCACAAGCTGGGGAGGGGCAGAGAGAGGGAGAGAGAGAATCCCAGCAGGCTCCAGGCTGTCAGTGCAGAGCCGAAAGCCAGGCTGGATCTCACGAACCATGACATCATGACCAGAGCTGAAATCAAGAGCTGGTTGTTTAACCAACCGAGCAACCTAGGAGCCCCTGCCATTTTCAAATCCTACAGGACTCCAGATTCTTCACTGGAATTAGATCTAGTAAAATATTTATGAACATACTGAGGCCAAAGAAGTACCACAACTTTTTGTCCTAGGAGGCAATGAAAACCTCTCATTTTATGAAATAATGTTAACAGTGAATAACATTTACTGAGTTCTCTCAGTGTTCCTCTTACATATTTTTATTTAATTAAAAAATATAGGAGATGATTTTGATCACAACGCTTTCACTAAAGGGGAAACTAAAACAAAGAGTGTCCAGTTATCAGAGTTAATGTGTCAGAACATGAATATTTTGACCTGAGGCCATTGATCTCAGAGTCTGTGGGCTTTGTCATTTCTTTAGCCACTTAATAAAATTAAAATTTTTCATTAAATACAACATATACTAATATCAAAATATATCAAATCTACCTCTTTTAGATTGTGTTGACATATATAAGTCCTCAAATATATTGATAGGAAGGCAAATTTAAATTTTGTGACTTGGTTGTTGAGGTGTCAAAATTTTTACTGAAAATAAGGATTAAGCTGTATTAGGATAAGATAGAGCGGGGCTCGCCTTTTCTCTCCCCATGCAGTGTTATATTCATATTGCAGTCCTCCAGCCTAGACAGTGTTTGTGAGCTGATTGACTTATGCTATGATGCTTTTTGTCACTGTATATCAGAATCACCTTGGAAGCTTTAAAAAAATTAATACCTAGATTATCAACAGAACCTCTTACATCAGAATCTCTAGGAGTGGGGCCTGGGCTTAGTTGTACTTTTTGTTGTTGATGTTGTTTTCAGCCATCCAGTCATTTTATTTTTATTTTTATTTATTTATTTTTATTTTAGAGAGGGGGAGAGGGAGAGAGGGAGAGAGAGAGTATGCTCCTCTCTCAGCACGGAGAGTGTGCTCCATGCTCAGCACGGAGCCTGGCAGGGGGCTAGATCCCATGACCCTGGGATCACAACCTGAGCCAAGATCAAGAGTCAGAGGCCCAACTGAATGAGCCACCCAGGTACCCCAACTCAGTCATTTTAATGGGTAGCCCCAATTCTCATTGAAGATATGAGAGGGAACAGGAAACATGCTAGCTCTTGTGAAGATGAATTGACAATAATATGTATTTAAATATTACTAAATAGAATTGTATACATGTATAGTTGAATAATTACCATGTATGTTGAAATGTAATTCTACCCCCAGACACTTCACCATGAATCATCCATTATAAGAAAATTTTAAAAAAATAACATTATTATCACTAAGAAATTAAACAATAAATCTATCACATTGTCTAATATTCAATCAGTTCATTTTTAATCCCCCAATTATGCCAGAATATTTTTAATGAAATTTTTATGAAATCAAATCAATATTTACCAAATAGTTTTAGTGTCTTTTTATGTGCCTTTTAAGTTGCAACTGTCACCCTATTTTTTAATGCCATTTATATCTGAATTGTCTAGGCCAGTTGTATTGTAAATTGATCTACATTCTAGATTTATCTATTTTCTCCCAGAATTGCTTACCTATACCGTCTGACCTCTCAGCTATCTGCAAATTGAATGTTATATTTAGACTCCAGATCAATTAGACTCAGGATAAATATTTTTGGCAAGAATAGATTAGGATCTGCATAAGGCAGGTGGCTACACCATTAAGTATGATAATGAAAGATTGTGTGTGCTTTTGCCAAAACCCTTAAAGGAACATTTTCCCCTTAATAAGAAATCCATATATAAATAAATTTATATATGTATATATTTATATGTAAATATCGATATAGAAATCTATAAATAAATCATATCTACATAAATAATAAAGAGATTTCTATATATATCACATATGTGTGCATTCCTGTGAAATAAACACACAACAAATTTCTAGAAAAAAAATTGCATATCCAAACTGATTCAGTAACATAAGAAAATACAAATTTTCCTGTTGACCATTAAGAATTCATTCAGTTGTCAAAAATTAGCAGTTTTTGTATGTAATTTACAGTTAATCTATCTATACTTGGGCACAAGTCTGTTCTATCCTCACCAAATCTTTCATATTATGATTATAGCTTCCAGTTTTGAAAATTGCCAGAATTACTATTACTATTATGGGGGTTGCAAAATGATGATTTAAAAAATTGTCCTCTTTTTTTTGCAACCATTAGCTGGCAATTTTCTTGTCTTATATGTGGACAGACCTAGCATATATAGTACATATGATTTCATATTGATATCTCAAATTCAATTTTAATATTTTAGCATTTTGCTTTTAACTTTCATATTTGTATCAATATTCTTTTATACTGAAAATCTTGACTTGTAATAATACTAATGCGTTTACTTATTTGCTTTGTTGTATAGTAGACAGTAAATGTTTTATAATAAAAATATCAAACTAAAAATCCACCGGTAGAAGTTTAAGATTTGTTTTCAGTTTTGTTTTTTCTTTAAAGTATATTCTATTATGAATGTAATCAGAGACCTATTCAAAAATTACTTAAAATAATCATTTTCAATGGTTATGGTAACAATTTGGTATATAGTTAATTTTTTTCTTTTATGTTCAGTTGTTTATATTTACTTTTATTTTCATGGTTAGATACATAAAACAATTCAAAAGCATAAGACTGTACACTCAGAAATATTCCCATCCCTCTTACTTATTGAGATCACACTATATAGTTAACCATTTTTATAACTTGTCTTTATTCTTCCTGTGCGTTTTAGTAAAACGCCCATTCCCCACCCATCCCCCCCCATGCACATAAACATACACAAACATAAATAAACATTTAAAACATTTATAAGTACTTTAAAATATAAAATAATCAGGTACATGCATACAGTTATACAGTTATAGACATAATTAAGTATAACTCATACATAACAGTACACATACACACCATTAAATTTCTTAATCACAAATGTCACACGTATTTTATTGCTCTTTTGTTAATAGATGTATTAAATTCTTTTTTTTTTAATTTTTTTTAACGTTTATTTATTTTTGAGACAGAGAGACACAGAGCATGAACGAGGGAGGATCAGAGAGAGAGGGAAACACAGAATCTGAAACAGGCTCCAGGCTCTGAGCCATCAGCACAGAGCCTGACGCGGGGCTTGAACTCACGAACCGCGAGATCATGACCTGAGCCGAAGTCAGATGCTTAACCGACTGAGCCACCCAGGCGCCCCTAGATGTATTAAATTCTTGCACTGTGATTATAACATTTTAAATTATTCTTGTGATTCTGTCGATTGAGGCTGAGCGATTTGGTGTACACACATTCAGAATCATTATTTATCCGGGATGACTTGAAAATTTTAACATTATGAAGTATGAGATCCTTATCTTTTTGAAAGTACAGATATTCCTCTTTGGTGCTCAAGCTCCTTTTCTATATTCAAATTGTATTTACTTTGTCAAAAAAAAAAGACATTTGCTTAATAATTGTGTGGTGGCTATTTTTTCATATGAAGACTTTGTTCTTTATTCTATGGAAGCAAATGTTAATGGAGCAAATGCCTGTTATCCTCCCATGCTCCTTTCTCCAGAGCCAGAAGGAATTCAGACTGCTTATTTTTATACTTACTGGTATCTTGGGGAAAAAGGTAAAGAGGAGTTTATAAAACCTGGACAAAAGAAGGATGTAACTTTTTCAGTTCTCCCAAGGGCTGAATCTTGGCTGAAATAACTGACAGTTTTTGGACATACAGAAGGAAATGATGAGTTGGGCTAAATGTCCAGATGTGTGCTCAACAGATGTATAAAGTTACATTTGAAAAGGCAAGGAATGCAATACCTATATCTTTAGAGAGGAAGTTGTAAATAGTAAACATATAACTCAGCTATCAACTGTAGTCTGATTTTTAAAGATTTTCAGAGTAACAAATACTTTTTCATCTCTTTAAAGATTTATTTAGCAGTGCTTAAAAAAGTCCTTATATATATAAACTCAGTTTTAAAAGATCATAAATTGAATTAAAGCAAATGGAGACTTAGAATACAATTCTTGCTTTATCATCTTTAATATATGGTTGAAAATTTTTGATGAATTTATTTTTACCATAAAATGTAAATAAGCTTTTTAAAAAAATCTTTACTCATCTCTGCCTGGGAATTTCTTGTTACTTCTTAGTATTAAACATCTTTATAAACACCTTGCAAATATTCTATTGCTGCAGGCTAAGGAAGACTGTGGAAGAAAAATAGCACAATTACTCCATGTTATTTAAATCCCAAAACAGTGCCATTTTTTTGTGGTTTATTTCTCAATTCTCTTAAGAACCAAGATGAATAATGTCTTAAAATATCAAGCAAGAAAAGTGGAGTATTTTCTACATGAGAGAGCTATTGTAGCACTACACTGGAATGTTCCAGTATAGGGCAGATACTGCCCCCACTCAAATATTCATTCATATACATCAAAATATTCTTTTATGTTCTACATGGCTACCATGCCTTGCATGCTTTTTAGAAGCCAAAACATACATCCATGGGAATGACAAGAAAGCACATTCTAATTTGGGAATTTGAAAGGCCTCTGGGACTTAAAGTTGACACTTCTTTGGCTGAGCTCCAACACGCAACTCAACTGGGGAGAAGAAAGAAACCATTTGGGTTCTGTGTTTCCCTAGATCTCATGTAATTCTGGAGGAAAAAAAATGATGTCCAAGGTAAAAGTATGATAACTTGCTCAGATAAAAAGATATTAATTCAAAATGAATTAAGTAGGCAATCTTTAATAATGAAAAAGTTGTTGGTGGAAATTCACTGAAGAGTTAGACTAGTTGGACCATTAGTTGGCTACCTTGTTGTAGTCTCAGGATCCTCAGCCTACAGAAGGTGACTCTTCATACTGGAAGAGAAACTCAACAGAATTTCCTCTTCATCCTTTGAAAATGCAGCCAAGGGAGGAGCTGCTTCTCTAGGGTTTAACCTCCTCCTATTACAGGCAGGTGGTGGGACGATACAGTGAGGGGGAAACTGCGGAAAGAGTCCAACCCTGGATAAGATGTTCAGGCATCAGGGGATTCACTGACATCTCCTGTCTCACAGAACAGCCCCCCAATCTAACAAATATATTGCTTCTCTTAGTTGTGTTTGAGGGCAGAGATGACAGTGACAGAGTGAGCAAGCTGCTAAAAAGTTGATCTACTTCTGAAAAAAGTGTCTACATTTCAATCAATACCTCCAAAGGCCATAAGGTAGAGGTGGTTAATTTAGTTATCCTTGTAAATTATACCACTACAACTGTTTTTCTTCCATCACTGACATCAAGTAGCTATGCATGTGGCGGGTTTTATTGGTCAAGATACAAAAGCATTTTCATGTATTCATAAGCTTTTTTAAGACATTCACTTAGTTTCTTTCCTAATCTTTAGATACCTTTAATTTTCAGATAGGCAGTTTCATCAAGAGGATAAGATGAGAGATTTTAAAGTCAGATGGACCTGATTTCAAATTCTGACTCAATCATCTATTAATTATTGTGACCTTGTACAAATTACTTAATTTCTCTGAGTCTCAATTTCTTATTTTTTTAAAAAAAATTTTTAAATAAATAAAAAAAATTAATGTTTATTTTTGAGAGAGAGAGACAGAGTGTGAGCGAGGAGGGGCAGATAGAAAGGGAGACAGAAACCGAAGCAGACTCCGGGCTCTGAGCTGTCAGACAGAGCCAGACACAGGGCTCAAACCCACGGACTGTGAAATCGTGACCTGAGCTGAAGTTGATGCTTAATCGAATGAGCCACCCAGGTGCCCCTCAATGTATTAATTTTTAAAATAAACATTAATAGTACGTACCTCTCAAAGTGTTGTGAGGTTAAATGAAATAATTACGTGTTTAATGGCTGACACATAGTACATACCATAGCTGTGATCATTGCTTTAATTATTATTACTTATACAGAGAAGCAGAATGTGGTGACCATTTCAGGAATTCCAGAATTCCACACTATAAAAATTAGTGCTCATTGATTAAGATTCTTTGTCTCACTGACACCATACAGGTTCAGAATTTTTTTCAACAGAGTACTCTAAATGACCACTTCTAAGGCTAGAACTTATATTCTATCACTTTATAACAATTCAAGAAGATGAAAGAAGGGATCTGGTCTTACTCATCTTTGAAATGGCAACATCAAGTACTAATTGGTATATTCTATATGTTTGCAAGTACTTTGTGAATTGGTATTCTATACGAGTACTAATAATTATACTACTTTGCATTTCTGTTTTGTCTTTGTTTAAAGATTAAAATAATACTTTTCCCTTACATCTATTAGTCTTGAATTGTTGGGTTTAAGATATCATGTAAATCAAATAATACATAAGTATTTTAAAAGTAATTTAAGAAATGGTATTTTCATTACAATAAAAATAATTAAATATATTTTTACTTCTGAATAATTAGTCCAGAGAAGCAGGGCATGTATATTTAATGAGTCACAAGTTTATGAGTTCCATTTTGGGCATGTTAAAGTTAAGATACCTATTACACCCTCAAGTGGAAATGTCAGGGAGGAGATTTTATAGAAGATTGACATTCAGGGAAGAGGCCAGGCTGGAGATACAGATGAGCACATCTTTAGCATATTGATGGTATTTAAAACTATGAGAGACATTGAGATGCAAAGGAATGAGTCTAGAGAAAGAACAATCTCTAAAAGCTGAGTCTTGTAGTGGTCTTTTTTTTTTTTTTTTTTTTAATTTGAAGATTCTAGAAGGAAGCAGCAAAGTATACTAGAAAAGCAACAGACAATTCATGTTGTGTGGGGGTCCTAAAAGAAAGTGAAGAAAGTTTCTCAAGGAAAAACTCATGATGAACTCTGCCAAATACTACTGAGAGATTCCTGCATTAGAAAGAGTAGGCCAGGTGACTGGGATAAACGTTCCTTCCGAGGGCAGCTAAAACTTCTGGATGAGTATAGAAGCTGTCTTAATGTTTTCAAAGAGATGTCCAAATAGTGAAGGATCACTACACCAAATCTTGAAGACAGTGAGGACACAAAATTAAGGTAGCATCCCAATCCACTTTTATTGTGTGGGCATCTGGTAATCCTGAAGAAAGTGAGAAAATGAGTGATGATTTTGGTTATCTTTGGGACCAAGAGGGTAGAAGTTAAGCTCAGACCTCAAAAAGTCAGGGTCAAACCGATACAAACCAACTTTGTCGTTCACACACCACCAGAATGTGGGGAAATTGTCTTGATTCAGGGAAATAGAAGAAATAAAGAAATGTGAAAATAAAATTAATCCCTAAGAGTTTATAAATCACACACTAGCTCAAAGAGATAATTATAGCCAAAATGTGCATGGCCAAGTTTGTCCAAGACATTTTAAGTAAATATAGTTTAAAGTAGTAATCTAGTCACCTGACAATTAATGCCTCTGGAAAAATAGTGATGCTTGTCTATGCCTCAATTATGTTTTCAACAGCAATGACCAGCACACATCCAAGAAAATCAGACACACAAAGAAATAGTAATTATATTTAACAACCAGCAAAAACAACAGACAAATGAGACTTCATTACAGAGATTTTGGACATCTGTAGTATCATACACAGATTTTAGCAATTATGCTTAATATATTTAAAGAAATAAAAGAAAATCTTGCAAATAAATACACATATTAGGAATATAATTTTAAGTTACATTGAAAATTTGCAAAATAATAATTTGCAGAAATGAAAAATAGAAAAGTTGAAATTAAAAACTGAGTACTTAGATTTGATAGCAGATTGCATAAAGCAGCAGAGAAAATTACTCAATAGTAGATCAAAAGAAACTACACAGAATGAAGACTAGGGGGAAGAAAAGGATGAAAATTAATGAAGAAAGGATAGATAACCCAGAACAGAGCAAAGGAGTGAAGTTTCATGTATGTTGAAGAATACTATTTCTTCAAGACTCTTTAGTGCCTGGAGCGAATCTTAGCATTACTCCCAAATTTTCTGAACAAATGAAAGCATTATTGAAGTAGAAAAAGCCTTAGAAAATATTGTCTGAGGACATTGGCCTATAAACCACTGACCCAGTATAATCTTATTAAATGGATAGACAAACTTCTAGTTTACATATTTCTCAGGTGAAAAATAGCAAACATTATCATAAGTAATTTATAATGAGAGAGACTGATGCCTCTTTTATTTTATTTTATTTTTTTCTTTTTTTTAAATTTAATTTTTAACATACAGTGCAAGACTGGTTTCAGTAGTAGAATTCAGTGATTCATCACTTACATACAATACCCAGTGATCATCACAGCAAGTGCGCTCTTCATTACGCAACAGCCATCTAGCCCATCTCCCACCCATCTCCCTCCATCAGCCTTCAGTTTGTTGTTTATTGTTAAGAGTCTCTTGTGGTTTGTTTCCCACTCTTCTCTTTCCCCTCTTCCCATTTGCTCATTTGATTTTTTTTTAATGTTTGTTTATTTTTGAGAGAGAGACAGAGCATGAGAGGGGGAGGGTCAGAAAGAGAGGGAGACACAGAATCCAAAGGAGGCTCCACGATCTGAGCTGTCAGAACACAGCCCAATGTGGGACTCAAATTCATGGGCCACAATATCATGACCTGAGCAGAAGTCGGAAGCTTAACCAACTGAGCCACCCAGGCGCGCCTCTGGTTTTCTTTCTTAAATTCCACATGTGAATGAAATAATATGGTATTTGTCTTTCTCTGACTGATTCATTTCATTTATCATAATACATTCTAGCTCCATCCACATTGTTGCAAATGGCAAGATTTCATTCTTTTTGATGGCTGAGAAATATTCCATTGGATGGATGGATGGATGGATGGATGGATAGATGATACATACATACATACATACATACATACATACATACATACCACCTCTTCTTTATCCATTCATCAGTCAGGGGACATTTGGGCTCTTTCCATAATTTGTTGTTGATAATGCTGCTATACACATTACAGTGCATGTACCTCTTCAAATCTGTATTTTTGTATTCTTTGGGTAAATACCTAATAGTGCAATTGCTGGATCATAGGATAGTTCTTAGTTTTTTGAGGAACCTCCATACTGTTCTTCAGAGTGGCTGCACCAGTTTGTATTCTCACCCACAGTGCAAGAGGGTTCCCCTTTCTTCACATCCTTGCCAATACCTGTTGTTTCTTGTGTTGTTGATTTTAGCCATTCTGACAGGTGTGAGGCACCTGTGGTTTTGATTTGGATTCCCTAGTGATGAGTGATGTTGAGCATCTTTTCATATGTCTGTTAGCCATTTGGATGTCTTCTTTGGAAAGGTGTCTGTTCATGTCTTCTGCCCATTTCTTCACTGGATTATTTGGTTTTTGGGTGTTGAGTTTGATAAGTTCTTTGTACATTTTGGATACTAACCCTTTATCTGATGTCATTTGCAAATATTTTCCCCCATTCTGTATGCTGCCTTTTAGTTTTGTTGACTATTTTCTTTGGCTAATTTTATTTTAGAAGATAGCATAAGAGTATTTCAAAGAGCATTAACTGCTGTGTTTTTTCATGTGCAACATTCTGATAGATGACACAAACTACAACAGAATAAGTTCCATTTAACTTATTTAACCTATTTTATATGTTCAATTCCTTTTCTTAATCAGCAGTATCTATTTGCCCTTAAGTAAATTACTTATTCTTTCAAATCCCCCTTTTCCTTATCCAAAAATCAGAAATGATAAAACTGTCTCCTTTTACCTTATTAGATAATCCTGAGGCTCAACAAATGAGGTGATTAATGTCAGACTGTCAAGGGCTGTGCGATTATAAGTACTGGTTCCATGCAGAACTGAAACTCTTTCATAAGAAAGGTTGTTATGTCAATTTTTAGCATTATAGATTAAGTTTCCTTTTGTTATTCCTCTCTGCTCTTAAAAGAAGCTGATGTATCTGGGAAGTACATATTGAGACATATATTTATGTTAAATTTTCAAGCATTATTTACATGACATAAGGAAATAGAAATATGCCAAAAATGTGATCAATTTTTGTTTGCTCTTCCATTACAAAAACAAACATTACTGTACTAAGTCAAGTCTAGTATGGGAGGGGGCTGAGAAGTGTAAAGAATCTACTATTGCATGAGATGTTCACAGGCTGTCTTGTGTTGGCCTTCTTGGTGGTGGGCTTTCCTTGGCCTTTGTATCTCTTCCCTTGGGGACAGGGTTGCATTCAGTCTTGTTTCCCTATTCTTTATCTCTTCATCCAGTTTTAGTTCCCTATGTATGTTAACACTCACTTCCTAATGGGATGTGTTAGCAGGACAAAAGAGGATTTTTACTGCAAGAAGCAGCTGCCTTAAATGCATTTCAATAGTTACACCATTTTTTAAAAATAAAAATAGATAAATAAATAACTACTATAATATCTTCCAAAGAGGAGGTTACTCTACCTCATCTACAGATGGCAGCTTGGATTCTTGATTCATTATAGCTGAATGTAAATTAGTGCTTTTACTGCTTCCCAGATAATGCAAGAAACACAGAATACTTCCATTAAGCCTTCTCCTATCTTTTTTCACTTTTGTCAGGTGTTTTAATTCTACGTGTATCAATGCAATAAGACAATTAGTATTATTTTAAATAGTTTTCATATAGATTTACTCACTTTTTACCTTCCCCAAGGATTTTCTTTCCTTCCTGCATTATTGTGTGCTCATCTGGGTTAAGTTTCCTTCTTGAAAGTCTCTTTCAGTGAAACTTTTCACACAGACCTGTAGGTAATGAATTCTTCTAACTTTTATTTGTTTGAAAATGTCTTTATTTCCATTTAATTTTATTATGAATTTTTAAGAATGATAAAAATAAGCATCTAGGACCCACTCTCCACCCCAACAACCATCACCTACAACTGACTGACCCTGTCCCTTTCACACCCACAAAATTAGTGTGAAGCAAGACCCAGGCATTGTATCATTGCATTCATTTGATCTGCTAATAATTTAGTATAATATCTAAAGAACATGCTTTTCTCCCCCCCCCCCTTTTTTTTGTATATTTCCCGGGCCAATGCCACATATAAAAAATGGTTTAAAAGAATTGGTTAATATCACAGGCTATCTCTTCAGTCTTCAAACTTCACATCTTCTTATAAATGTGATAACATTTTTGTAGCTTAGTTTTTCATAAAGACGCAATGAAGTTCTTACCTTGCAGAAGTTACTTTGTTAAATCTCATTTAACTGTAAGCTCCACTTCTTATCTCTCTTTTTCTTTTCTTTCTTTCTTTCTTTTTTTTTTCCTTGCAATTTATTTGTCGAAGGCATTGGGCTTCTCTTTCCCACATATATGCCTGTCTGCGTTGGCTGATTGCATCCCAGTGGTATAGATTACCATATTCCTTTGTCTTTGTAATTCCTGTGAATTATTGGTAGAATCTAAAGGCTGGATAAGATTCAAGTTTGGTTTTAGGAACAAGATCGTTTTATAAGTGGTATTGTTTTCCATTGTCAGGAGGAGCATACTGTTGTGTTTTTTTTCTCTTTTCTTGTGTGAGGTTAGCACTGATAATCATGCAATCAGTCCTTATATCAATGTTTCCCCATTCATTAAGGTTTTCTGAAGTTCTTCAGTAGATTCCTCTGGGAACAATATTTCTTGACTTTTTGCATGCTGATAACAGTGTGTCCTTGGCTTTCATACTTGGAAATCACATAATATCCTGGGCTCACATTTTCTTTCTTTGAGTGTCTTAAATATGTTTTTCCTTTCCTTTTTCTTTGTTTTTTTTCTTTAAATAAGACATCATTTTAATAAACTGAACAGAAACTTGATTTCCTTTCCTTTCCTTTGACCTGGTCAAATCTCTGGTATGTGAGACCATGGTCCTTTTACTCATTTTATGGGAAATTAGTTTTCCTTAAATTTAGGTGGAAGGGGTTGCTACAATAGCTGTCTCAACTTCATAGCACTCTCTCTTTCTTTTTATTAAATGTTAGTATATGCTTATTATATGTTATGTTTTTATATAATATATTAACATTACATATTACATATAATTATATATGATATGTGTATATATTATATAATTTTGTACTTTCTGAGATGTCCTGGCTTTATTTTCTTCTCCCACTTTTATCTGAATTTTTCATTTCCTATGCTCTTACAGCAGTTTCCTATATCTACAAAGGTATTGGAGATAATATGCAGAGGAAGGAAGGGCACCTGGGTGGCTCAGTTGGTTAAGCGTCCAACTTCAGCTCAGGTCATGAACTTGCGGTTTCTGAGTTTGACACCTGTGTCGGGCTTTGTGCTGACAGCTCAGAGCCTAGAGCCTGCTTCAGATTCTGTACCTCCCTCTTTCTCTGTTCCTCTCCTACTCCTGTTCTGTCTTTTTCTCTCTCAAAAATAAATAAAGATTTTCAAAAAATTAAAAAATACGCAGATGAAGGAAACTATTTCAGGTATGATATTCGTATTAAATATCACTTGAGAAACTTCTCTTTAGTTTTTTATTTGTTCCACAAACAAAGATTCAGGAGCAGATAGTTAATTAAGTTTCAGAACAAACACAGGAGGAAACACACCACCTGGTATTATCTGTAATCCCCTAGCAACTCTCGGGGGATAACGCATATGTTTTCCAGTCGTGTGGCCACTGGGGACAGTAGTGTCATAAACACACTACCACAGAACGCCAGTGCAAGACTGGTTACCAGCACAGACTCTAGAAAATGACTTCTGGCATTAGAATTCCAGCTCTGTCACTTAGAATCTACACTTGGGCAAGTTTCTGAACCTCTTTATGACTCCGTTCCCTCATTTGTACAAAGAAAGTAACAGTAATTACCTGTATCACTTATATGAAGCTCCTGGCACCTAGTAAATGTTCAAGTACTAAAACTTCACTCATTTCTTCTTTAGAGGTTTTGAGGTAAATTCAAGTCATTGAACTCAAAACGGTTTTACAAGTAAATTTATTAATTTGACTTTTTAATTTAAGAAAAATCAGATAAACCTCAGTTAAAAATGAAAATGAATATTCCTTCTAGGCAGTTTAGATCTTTACAAGATTAAAATTGTGTTTTCCTGTTCTTTTCTAAATTTGCCATAGTGGTAGTCTAGACTTTGGCAACTTGCCAAGTATGTAGGTGGATACTTCATTTTAAAATGCTGAATTTTGTATCATGCTGAAGTTATTAAGCTTTAAAAAGTCATCAGACAGCTCATCTGATAGTCATTTTTATTTTACTTTTCTATTTTAAAAACAGAAATAAAGAGTCTATTTGGAGTTCTTAGACTCTCTTTGTTATTATCTAACCAAGAAATATATTTCCAAAAATTATGAAGAGATGGGAATGATGCAAAATATTTTAAAGTTACAACTTCATGGGGATTTAACATTAGTTAATTTTTACAGAAGTAGCTATATTCTATTTATACGAACTCCTCCTCATCCCCAGGAACAAAAATTCAAGACCTCTTACAACTCTGTAGCACAAGTAGCTGCCTTATTCCTGTTTTTGTTTATTTTAGTACCATAAGAAGCTAATTTGAAGGAAGAATTACATGGTCCTGGGGTTGATTCAGGCGATATAGAAATAACATCTGCCCACTTGGGTGAAATGGCAGAGAGGAGTTTTAGCTATAGCCTTGGGTAAGCACAGATACCTACAAATTCTGCTAAATTGTTGATTGCATTTCAATCAGACAAAACACATGTTAGCTTTATATTATCTTATATGAATGCCAGGTCTGTATCTTCCTCTAGCTTGATTGCGTGGCCTATTCTCTCCACTGCTCATAAATCCTAATGACCTTGAGAAGAACAAAAAGAAAAGTAAACAGCCCTTTCTCCAGTTATTTTAAATAACACTTACTCTCTGAGCATAATGAAGGATTCTATTCACTGTTATCTTCATTATGACATGACACACTGTAGCAGTTTAGCAGCAGGGGGTTTGATGTGAAGCATGGATAACCAACAGATACAGCTCTGTGCCCATTGGGGATCATACTTGGGGAACCGAATTAGTGTCTTATATAATAATCTTGAAATTAGAATTGGCATTATAAAATTGAGGACTTGGAACACACAATAATCCTAGAAAAGCCACTTCAGAGAAGAAGGAACGCTTACTAATGCTAAACACTCAGTAATTTTTTTAATAGATGAATACTGAACTGAATATTTTGCATTTTTTAAGGTAATTTTGAAAATGCTTGTATCTCCAGTTCCAGGTTGGGGACTTTTTTCTGGGACCTATGACAGGATGTTTTCTTTTAGCCTTTTTTTTTTTTTCCATTTTAACTAAAAAAGGAAAATCTTTCTTGCCAGATTTTTTTCACCCTAAGTAATAAAATTGTATCTAAGAACGTAGTTGTTAGAAAGTACTGTTATCTATTTAAAACTTACGGAAACACTTAATTTTTAAGGCAACATTAACTAGGGTTGAATTATGGAGCGATTCTTCCGGAAGTTCATGTCAGAGGAATGTTATTGCCAAATAAATCCACTATGATCAGTTGAGCGACAGTGAATAGGAAAAGCACTTAAAATAATTGGACACTCAGGGGTACCTTTCCAAAGTCTGTTGTGACATGTTAGCTGTGTCACTCCCATTAAAATCAGTGGGGGTTTTGAGGTTGAAATTCATCTTTACAGATTAAAGCCTTCCTTCTTAACACGTGGCACTGTAGAAACCATCAGAAAAGCCCAGGGTAGAACATATCATATGTTCCTTGGAAAGTAGTAATACTAATTTTTCCCTCTCGCATTCATCATTATAAACTTTCTAAATTTTAATGCATTCAACTGATTATGGAAGGAGAAGATATGATATTTACATTAGAATTTAAGCATTAAAAGCATCATTTTTACAGTTTATGTGCTGGGTCAGAAAATAACTATTGCCTTTTAAAATGTTTTCTTATATTCTTCCCAGAAACTTATCCTTTTTAGATCCCCACTCCCTCTGCTGGTATTCAGATAGATGCCTAAATTTCTTCTAGAAAGAAAAGACGGCTTTTACACAAACTGTGTAAATTGCCTCTATGATTGCTTTGGGGGAGGAAAACAGAAGGAAAGCATGATTTTTCAGACTACAAAGAGCCAGTCTCCCTTTGTAATGTGGGAAATAAAAGTATGCTTATTTTATTTATTAATAAGGAAAATGTAATTAGTTTTTAAAAAGTTTTTTGACATGGGGACAAGAAATGTGATTCATCTGCTATCGCTGATTTTAGAGAAATTTTTGTGATGTTGTCAGACTGCTAATCACTGTTTACATTTCTTGCTTGCCCTGATTCATGTATAAATCAAAAATGTTTTCTTCTAATTGCAAGTCTATTTCACTGATATTCAGATACAACATTTGAGTGACATAATTCTTGAAAAATATATTAACTATTAAATCTGTAAATATTAGATAGAATAAATGAGTCTGGCTTCAAATCCCTGCTCTGTCACTTAACAATTATGTGCTAAGGGTAATTTAACTTCTTTTATCTTACTTTCTTCATCTGTAAAGTCATGATGATAAAACTTCCTTTCAAGGTCATATGAGCAGTAAATGACCCAGTGGATGTCAAGCACCAGCAATTTGTTTGTCAATGGTCTCCTTCCCAGATTAACAAATACACCTTCCAACCTGCCTCAAAGAACTGAATGAAAAAGTAATTGAGAAAATAAATGAGTGACTCAGAAGTAGGAGGTCATTGTGCCTGTGATTTGTCTGGGTTTCCGAATCAGTGCCTCAATTCCAAAAGTAACAGCAGCAATGGTGGGTATAAGACACTGGTGTGGATAGGAAAAGGAAGGCCTGTGAGGCAAGTTACTCTTGTTATCATCATTTTATGTCCCTACGTTTAAGCCTCTATTACCAGCACAGAGTCAGAAATCTAACACATGGTAGAATTTCAATTTGAACACATATCTTCAGGCATCAAATTTAGTGTTCTTTTTTTCTATCGCGCTTACCTTGTCCTGCCCAGTAGTGACTAAATGAAAAAAGAAAATGATGTCCTCTGTTGCTCCCAATATATTAGCTTGATTTGCTCTCCACATTTTTGTTTCTACCTGCCTAACATCGACTTATCTGGACCATTGTTTTTCATCTTACTTGCCAAACCGAAGTCTTCCTTTCTGCAGTTCATCATTTATTCGTTAGAATAATTTGCCATGGCATTTCCTAGGGTGGCCCTTACAGAATCCAGGAGAAGAGATGAGAGGGAACTTTATGAGGAGGCAACACAGGATGTAAATGTTAGCCAGACCCTTGAAACCATCAGTGACTCTCTGGAGAACTGACCCTGTGAGCTGAGGACCACTGCTTTGATAATTTTAAGAGGTCCATTGTTTATTATAAATTGTCTTTCTCTCCAGGGTGACAGCAGAAGTATATATAATTATAAATTGCTTCCCAGCATCCTGCTTCTGGCATTCACCCATGCTGCCAGAATGTGAGTCGGGGTTGAGGGTGGGTAGTAGTGAAAGAATGTTTAGAGATGAAGGAGGAGGGGTAAGGGCTGGATACAGACTCTTCTAGTCTGAAACTGTGCAAAAGATCAGGGAATGTTGGCGAGGTGAGAAAAAATAAACTTGGTCATCTAACACAGAATGTCAATTCTAAAACACTTAAGAGATCATTTGGTTTAAAAATCCTCATTTGGCAGTTGAGAAAATGAATGCCCAGAGAAGATAAGTAGATTAATCTGTCACCCAAATTCTGATAAATGCTTAGATTTGCGAACTTCACAAACTTGAAATATCCTACTGCCTCTGATTTGTTCTTTCTTCCCATTTTATACTTGCTGGGTAGTGTTCACAAAATTTATTTTAAATGCAAAGTTTAATTACAATAGTAACCAAATATAGGTTTAATTAACCCTCCCCCACCCCCCAACCCCCTTACAGGGAAAGAAAGCTTTCTGAAACCAGTTAGGTTCTTCTGTAGTTCATTTTGATGTATTCCCTTGGGATTATTTACTCTTGGATTATTGCATTTTAACAGACTCCACTTTTCACAGAGTTTTCCTGTCTTTTCTTCTCTTATGCTTTCTACTTTGTCCAATTACACTCACCCTCCTACCAAACACAGAATTACTGTCTTAAGTCTATTCTTGATTTTAAAAACTCAGATGTTACCAATACCTTCTCCCCATGCCAATAAGTCTGCCACTAAATGTTCACAGGACTGAGTGTCACTGTGTGTGTCATGATTTCATCTCACATCTTGCTCTGTGGGATACAGTAATGGAGTTCTTGTTTATTAATTTAATTAGACCTAAAATCCATCATTAACATAACTGAGTTATTAGTCACAGAATTTCATTATTATTATTAATTTTATTTTATGGAAAATTTGATATATATGCAAAAATGGAAGGATACTATAATAAATACCATTACCAATAAACTCATTCCCAAGTTTCAAAATTACCAACATTCTGCCATTGTTACCTCACCCATCATAAGCACATGCTTTTTGCCTGAAATATTGTAAAACCAATCTGAAACATTGTATTTCAACTGTGAATATTTATTTGCAATTGCAACACTTTTATTTTAACATAATGACAATGCTGTCATCACATGACAATTTATAATAATTCCTTCATAGCATCTAGTGAACACTTTGGTTTTTAACAGTTGATTGTTTGAATTAGAATCTAAACAAGGTCAAATAGTAGATTTGCATCAGATGTCTTATAATCTTCTAAAATCCATCTAACAATCCCCTCTTTTTCTTTTCACTTATCTGTTGAAAAGACTGTTATCTGTTAATCTGAAGACTTGCCCATATTTAATTCTCTTAATGACATTTAACTTTTATTTTCCATCACTGTAATATTTCATAAAGCCATGATTAGATCTAGAGAATTGATTAGGTTCAGGTTCGGCAGAGTGAGAAGGAAAAAGATATTTCCAAGGTAGTGCTATATGCGCTTACATTAACATATCATGTCTGGTATCACGTAGACACATCTATTATGAAGGTCCATCCCAACTGTCTATCTAGTGATTATAGCACCTAGTGACAGATCTTTCTTAATTCATGATCTTATCCACGGTGAAAAATGGCAATTTTCCAAGTATATTCTTTCTCCTGCATTTAATATTTATAAAGAAAAATCTCCCCTCACTGTATATTCAATTAGTTAATCAGCTACTTAGTTAGTTCAGGAAAGGCAGGGTAAAGGCTTGTTTCATTTCTGTTAATTTTCAAAATAATGCATTGATAGCAAAGATGATCTATGAGTATATTGTGCTTTTGGAATATCATAATAAGATCTTGGCTTTATGAGTTTTCAAAAATGTATTTGCTGTGTTAAATCCTCTAGCTTCATCATTTGTTTTCATATTTGAATATCCCTATGACCTTTTGATGTGAGCTTATTAGTCTGGCAACCTTTTTGTTTTTAGGCAAGATAAGCTGTCCTAGTTTCATCATGTACATTTTCTAACCCAAACCTGGAATTAGGTATTAGCTATTTCTTTAAAAAGTTCTGATTAATTTTAGGAAATGGTATATAGGTATCATACACAGTCCAGGTGCTAGGATATTCATTGCTAGAAGAGTGTCAATGCTTAGGGACCATTTTAGTGGACAGAACTATGAAATACTTTTTTCTTTAAAAAAAGAAATATGGGGAATGGTAAAAAGTTTATGGGATTACCTTGTCCTATACTTTCCATTTTCTATGAGTTTGGTATATTATTAAAATAAAAAGTAACACACATATACAAATATATAAACTTATACTTGCAAATAAAAATAAATGTAGCATTTTTACTTCTTGGATTATGTTTTTTAAAATATGTTTTATTTATAATGAAAATTTTGATTCTTTTTTTTTTTTTTTTAATATATGAAATTTACTGTCAAATTGGTTTCCATACAACACCCAGTGCTCATCCCAAAAGGTGCCCTCCTCAATACCCATCACCCACCCTGCCCTCCCTCCCACCCTGCCCTCCCTCCCACCCCCCATCAACCCTCAGTTTGTTCTCAGTTTTTAACAGTCTCTAATGCTTTGGCTCTCTCCCACTCTAACCTCTTTTTTTTTTTTTTTCCTTCCCCTCCCCCATGGGTTTCTGTTATGTTTCTCAGGATCCACATAAGAGTGAAACCATATGGTATCTGTCTTTCTCTGTATGGCTTATTTCACTTAGCATCACACTCTCCAGTTCCATCCATGTTGCTACAAAAGGCCATATTTCATTTTTTCTCATTGCCACGTAGTATTCCATTGTGTATATAAACCACAATTTCTTTATCCATTCATCAGTTGATGGACATTTAGGCTCTTTCCATAATTTGGCTATTGTGGAGAGTGCCGCTATAAACATTGGGGTACAAGTGCCCCTATGCATCAGTACTCCTGTATCCCTTGGATAAATTCCTAGCAGTGCTATTGCTGGGTCATAGGGTAGGTCTATTTTTAATTTTCTGAGGAACCTCCACACTGCTTTCCAGAGCGGCTGCACCAATTTGCATTCCCACCAACAGTGCAAGAGGGTTCCTGTTTCTCCACATCCTCTCCAGCATCTATAGTCTCCTGATTTCTTCATTTTGGCCACTCTGACTGGCGTGAGGTGGTATCTGAGTGTGGTTTTGATTTGTATTTCCCTGATAAGGAGCGACGTTGAACATCTTTTCATGTGCCTGTTGGCCATCCGGATGTCTTCTTTAGAGAAGTGTCTATTCATGTTTTCTGCCCATTTCTTCACTGGGTTATTTGTTTTTCGGGTGTGGAGTTTGATGAGCTCTTTATAGATTTTGGATACTAGCCCTTTGTCCGATGTGTTATTTGCAAATATCTTTTCCCATTCCGTTGGTTGCCTTTTAGTTTTGTTGGTTGTTTCCTTTGCTGTGCAGAAGCTTTTTATCTTCATAAGGTCCCAGTAATTCACTTTTGCTTTTAATTCCCTTGCCTTTGGGGATGTGCCGAGTAAGAGATTGCTACGGCTGAGGTCAGAGAGGTCTTTTCCTGCTTTCTCCTCTAAGGTTTTGATGGTTTCCTGTCTCACATTCAGGTCCTTTATCCATTTTGAGTTTATTTTTGTGAATGGTGTGAGAAAGTGGTCTAGTTTCAACCTTCTGCATGTTGCTGTCCAGTTCTCCCAGCACCATTTGTTAAAGAGACTGTCTTTTTTCCATTGGATGTTCTTTCCTGCTTTGTCAAAGATGAGTTGGCCATACGTTTGTGGGTCTAGTTCTGGGGTTTCTATTCTATTCCATTGGTCTATGTGTCTGTTTTTATGCCAATACCATGCTGTCTTGATGATGACAGCTTGGTAGTAGAGGCTAAAGTCTGGGATCGTGATGCCTCCTGCTTTGGTCTTCTTCTTCAAAATTACTTTGGCTATTCGGGGCCTTTTGTGGTTCCATATGAATTTTAGGATTGCTTGTTCTAGTTTCGAGAAGAATGCTGGTGCAATTTTGATTGGGATTGCATTGAATGTGTAGATAGCTTTGGGTAGTATTGACATTTTGACAATATTTATTCTTCCAATCCATGAGCAGGGAATGTCTTTCCATTTCTTTATATCTTCTTCAATTACCTGCATAAGCTTTCTATAGTTTTCAGCATACAGATCTTTTACATCTTTGGTTAGATTTATTCCTAGGTATTTTATGCTTCTTGGTGCAATTGTGAATGGGATCAGTTTCTTCATTTGTCTTTCTGTTGCTTCATTGTTAGTGTATAAGAATGCAACTGATTTCTGCACATTGATTTTGTATCCTACAACTTTGCTGAATTCATGTATCAGTTCTAGCAGACTTTTGGTGGAGTCTATCGGATTTTCCATGTATAATATCATGTCATCTGCAAAAAGCGAAAGCTTGACTTCATCTTTGCCAATTTTGATGCCTTTGATTTCCTTTTGTTGTCTGATTGCTGATGCTAGAACTTCCAGCACTATATTAAACAGCAGCGGTGACAGTGGGCATCCCTGTCGTGTTCCTGATCTCAGGTAAAAAGCTCTCAGTTTTTCCCCGTTGAGGATGATGTTAGCTGTGGGCTTTTCATAAATGGCCTTTATGATCTTTAAGTATGTTCCTTCTATCCCGACTTTCTCAAGGGTTTTTATTAAGAAAGGGTGCTGGATTTTGTCAAAGGCCTTTTCTGCATCGATTGACAGGATCATATGGTTCTTCTCTTTTTTTTTGTTAATGTGATGTATCACGTTGATCGATTTGCAAATGTTGAACCAGCCCTGCATCCCAGGAATGAATCCCACTTGATCATGGTGAATAATTCTTTTTATATGCTGTTGAATTCGATTTGCTAGTATCTTATTAAGAATTTTTGCATCCATATTCATCAGGGATATTGGCCTGTAGTTCTCTTTTTTTACTGGGTCTCTGTCTGGTTTAGGAATCAAAGTAATACTGGCTTCATAGAATGAGTCTGGAAGTTTTCCTTCCCTTTCTATTTCTTGGAATAGCTTGAGAAGGATAGGTATTATCTCTGCTTTAAATGTCTGGTAGAACTCCCCTGGGAAGCCATCTGGTCCTGGACTCTTATTTGTTGGGAGATTTTTGATAACCGATTCAATTTCTTCGCTGGTTATGGGTCTGTTCAAGCTTTCTATTTCCTCCTGATTGAGTTTTGGAAGAGTGTGGGTGTTTAGAAATTTGTCCATTTCTTCCAGGTTGTCCAATTTGCTGGCATATAATTTTTCATAGTATTCCCTGATAATTGTTTGTATCTCTGAGGGATTGGTTGTAATCATTCCATTTTCATTCATGATTTTATCTATTTGGGTCATCTCCCTTTTCTTTTTGAGAAGCCTGGCTAGAGGTTTGTCAATTTTGTTTATTTTTTCAAAAAACCAACTCTTGGTTTCGTTGATCTGCTCTACAGTTTTTTTAGATTCTATATTGTTTATTTCTGCTCTGATATTTATGATTTCTCTTCTTCTGCTGGGTTTAGGCTGCCTTTGCTGTTCTGCTTCTATTTCCTTTAGGTGTGCTGTTAGATTTTGTATTTGGGATTTTTCTTGTTTCTTGAGATAGGCCTGGATTGCAATGTATTTTCCTCTCAGGACTGCCTTCGCTGCGTCCCAAAGCGTTTGGATTGTTGTATTTTCATTTTCGTTTGTTTCCATATATGTTTTAATTTCTTCTCTAATTGCCTGGTTGACCCACTCATTCGTTAGTAGGGTGTTCTTTAACCTCCATGCTTTTGGAGGTTTTCCAGACTTTTTCCTGTGGTTGATTTCAAGCTTCATAGCATTGTGGTCTGAAAGTATGCATGGTATAATTTCAATTCTTGTAAACTTATGAAGGGCTGTTTTGTGACCCAGTATATGATCTATCTTGGAGAATGTTCCATGTGCACTCGAGAAGAAAGTATATTCTGTTGCTTTGGGATGCAGAGTTCTAACTATATCTGTCAAGTCCATCTGATCCAATGTATCATTCAGGGCCCTTGTTTCTTTATTGACTGTGTGTCTAGATGATCTATCCATTTCTGTAAGTGGGGTGTTAAAGCCCCTGCAATGACCACATTCTTATCAATAAGGTTGCTTATGTTTATGAGTAATTGTTTTATATATCTGGGGGCTCGGGTATTTGGCGCATAGACATTTATAATAGTTAGCTCTTCCTGGTGGATAGACCCTGTGATTATTATATAATGCCCTTCTTCATCTCTTGTTACAGCCTTTAATTTAAAGTCTAGTTTGTCTGATATAAGTATGGCTACTCCAGCTTTCTTTTGGCTTCCAGGAGCATGATAAATAGTTCTCCATCCCCTCACTCTCAATCTAAAGGTGTCCTCAGATCTAAAATGAGTCTCTTGTAGACAGCAAATAGATGGGTCTTGTTTTTTTATCCATTCTGATACCCTATGTCTTTTAGTTGGCGCATTTAATCCATTTACATTCAGTGTTATTATAGAAAGATATGGGTTTAGAGTCATTGTGATGTCTGTATGTTTTATGCTTGTAGTGATGTCTCTGGTACTTTGTCTCACAGGATCCCCCTTAGGATCTCTTGTAGGGCTGGTTTCGTGGTGACAAATTCCTTCAGTTTTTGTTTGTTTGGGAAGACCTTTATCTCTCCTTCTATTCTAAATGACAGACTTGCTGGATAAAGGATTCTCGGCTGCATATTTTTTCTGTTTAGCACACTGAAGATATCGTGCCAAGCCTTTCTGGCCTGCCAAGTTTCAAAGGAGAGATCAGTCACGAGTCTTATAGGTCTCCCTTTATATGTGAGGGCACGTTTATCCCTTGCTGCTTTCAGAATTTTCTCTTTATCCTTGTATTTTGCCAGTTTCACTATGATATGTCGTGCAGAAGATCGATTCAAGTTACGTCTGAAGGGAGTTCTCTGTGCCTCTTGGATTTCAATGCCTTTTTCCTTCCCCAGTTCAGGGAAGTTCTCAGCTATAATTTGTTCAAGTACCCCTTCAGCACCCTTCCCTCTCTCTTCCTCCTCTGGGATACCAATTATGCGTATATTATTTTTTTTTTAGTGTATCACTTAGTTCTCTAATTTTCCCCTCATACTCCTGGATTTTTTTATCTCTCTTTCTCTCAGCTTCCTCTTTCTCCATAACTTTATCTTCTAGTTCACCTATTCTCTCCTCTGCCTCTTCAAGCCGAGCCATCGTGGATTCCATTTTGTTTTGCAATTCGTTTAAAGCGTTTTTCAACTCCTCGTGACTGTTCCTTAGTCCCTCGATCTTTGTGGCAAGAGATTCTCTGCTGTCCTGTATACTGTTTTCAAGCCCAGCGATTAATTTTATGACTATTATTCTAAATTCACTTTCTGTTATATTATTTAAATCCTTTTTGATCAGTTCATTAGCTGTTGTTATTTCCTGGAGATTCTTCTGAGGGGAATTCTTCCATTTGGTCATTTTGGAGAGTCCCTGGCGTGGTGAGGACCTGCAGGGCACTTCCCCTGTGCTGTGGTGTATAACTGGAGTTAGTGGGCGGGGCCGCAGTCCGACCCGATGTCTGCCCCCAGCCCACTGCTGGGGCCACAGTCAGACTGGTGTGTACCTTCTCTTCACCTCTCCTAGGGGCGGGATTCACTGTGGGGTGGCGTGTCCCGTCTGGGCTACTTGCACACTGCCAGGCTTGTGTTGCTGGGGATCTGGCGTATTAGCTGGGGTGGGTAGGCGAGGTGCACGGGGGCTGGAGGGGCAGGCTTAGCTCGCTTCTCCTTAGGTGATCCACTTCAGGAGGAGCCCTGTGGCAGCGGGAGGGAGTCAGATCCGCTGCCGGAGGTTTGGCTCCGCAGAAGCACAGAGTTGGGTGTTTGCGCGGAGCGAGCAAGTTCTCTGGCAGGAACTGGTTCCCTTTGGGATTTTGGCTGGGGGATGGGCGGGGGAGATGGCGCTGGCGCCTTTGTTCCCCGCCAAGCTGAGCTCTGCCGTCCGAGGGCTCAGCAGCTCTCCCTCCCTTTGTCCTCCAGCCTTCCCGCTTTCCGAGCAGAGCTGTTAACTTATGACCTCCCAGACGCTAAGTCGCGCTTGCTGTCGGAACACAGTCTGTCCGGCCCCTCCGCTTTTGCCAGCCAGACTTGGGGGCTCTGCTTGGCCGGCGAGCCGCCCCTCCGCCCCGGCTCCCTCCCGCCAGTCCGTGGAGCGCGCACCGCCTCGCCGCCCTTCCTACCCTCTTCCGTGGGCCTCTAGTCTGCGCTTGACTCCGGAGACTCCCTTCTGCTAATCCTCTGGCGGTTTTCTGGGTTCTTTAGGCAGGTGTAGGTGGAATCTAAGTGATCGGCAGGACGCGCTGTGAGCCCCGCGTCCTCCTACGCCGCCATCTTCCGGAATCCCCCGAAAATTTTGATTCTTAATGACATTAAAGTAATTACTTACCTACTATATTCTCTGTAGAAACAAAGTAATTTAATCTTTAGCAGTTTTAAACTACTTTGTGGCTCTTTTTTGTCCTTTGGATATGTCCTACTGGGGATAGACTCTAAAAATATTTTGTTTAGAATAACTAGAAATAAGGCTTTTTTGATATTCCATTCACAGGAAATTCAGTTCATTATTGTTAATTATTTTCAATTTCTAAGCTTTGTTTTTTTAAATTTTCAACATGTTTCTTACTTAGATAAAACATTTGCATCTAAAATCAAAACTATAAGGCATATATTCTGAGGGAATTTGCGTGCATACACCCCATGTTTACCTTCTCCATGTACCTAAGCATTTTTATTGATTCTTATTTCAAAAGTCAGTTGCTCCTTTTTGGGAAAAATCGTGCATGTGTGTATACACACAATATATATATGTGCACATGTAATCATAATCTCTTCCGTTTTTCTTCGTAAAAATTGTGTACAATAGATATAATTTTGTAAAGTTTTTCATTTAATAGTATATCGTGGAGATCAGTTTGAAGAAGCTTATGGAGATTTGATTTGTTCAATTATAGTTGCATAATACATTGTGGTGTGTATCATGGTTTATTCAGGCAGTTCGCTATTGTTGGACATTTGGATTATCTCAGTCTTTGGCAACAATAAATAGCCTTGTCCATATATTCTTTGTTATTTTTTGGCAGTATATATCTAAGATAGTTTTTTTTAAAGGGACCACAAAGGGAAAAAGAATATGTGTGTTTGATGGTTATTGCAAAATTCCATTACAGTGTCGTTGATTCATTCTGTATACTCATCTGCCTCGTCTGAGAACACCAGTTCTCCATAGCTTCTCCAAAAAGAGTGCATTGTCAGACTTCTAAATATTAGTCCATCTGGTAGGTGGAAATAGTATTTAAGTGTAATTTTAATGGCATAGAAACCTATTTGGAGCAGCTCTTGTTGATAGAATAAGCAATTCTGTATACTGTGACTTTTTTTTTTTTTAAGCACATGTACTTGCCAGCATTCACTTTATGTTTGCAACACAGAGGACACAGGACACACATAAAGGGAGATCCTGGAGTAAACTCTGTTATAGAAAAGAGCTGCAGTGGAATAGAAGCCTCGTTTACATTGTTTTCAAACTTACCACTAGATTAGAAAAAAGGGTCCAACTGTGTTACACTGAAGTTTTTATTGATCACTTCCTAAGTGATCACTGAATAATAATCCTTTTTGAGAAGATCTAAGAACCATGACTTAAAGCTTTTGTGTTACTCATATTTATGCACAAGAATAGGACAATGTTTGTGACTCTGTGTACTGTCATGTTTTGTACTCTAAACACTTCATGAGTCATATAACTTCATATCTTCTTTGAGGATGATGTGACTTTTTTATCAACCAGATTTTTTATTTAGTTATCAAATAAAACTTTACCATTTAGATAACTGTGGCAAAAGAGTTTGAAATTTATAAACAGTGCTGGGAAAATATACAGTAGATGTCTTCAAAAAGTACATTTCTCACTGTTTCTCATTTATATTCCAAAAACACAATGAAATAAGAACCAGACACCCTTTACATGTTTGTACCCCTGATTAAATTAGACACTTGTGGTAAATCAAAATGTATTTTCTAAGTGAAGGAATAGGAAGCCAAATTGTTATTTGGGCTGGAAGTCTTCTAGAGGAAAAAATATAAGCACATTGTTTTGATTTGGTCAATGCATCAGTAAGTTTAATTTTCCAATTGACTGGAGAGATGCTGTAATACCTTATACAAACATGATTTGTAACCTTCTAACCTCTTTTATTCTGAGCACACAAAATTAAACTATTTTTCATCTGTAACAAACTGCAGAAACATAAGCATGGAAAAGTCATTCTTTGCTTCCTCTATGTATACAAGTGACTTAAACAATATAAATAAGCAGAATAATGTCTCCAAAAACAGTCATTCATCAGTTTTCTGATGCAAAAATTAGTTACACTCAAAACCATTGAATACCCTTTTTTGTTAATATACAAAGTAAATTATCACTATTACATTTTTCCACCAGAGAAAAACTTGTGCAAGGAAGAAGTTATAACAACTTATTTTTTGACTGCTAAGAAATCTTAGCTATTTTTTTTAAATGACCTTTTCTGGACAGTATATATATATATATATATATATATATATATATATATGTATATATATATATATGTATACATATATATACATATATATATACATATATACACATGTATATATATGTATACATATATATATATATATATATATATACATACACACACACATGTATTTGTAACAGTAGGAAAAATTAACATTTAGATGGCCAAATTAATAGTCTCTATAAGCTTTTAATGTATTATGTTTAATTAGCGTGATCTAATTCACTGAGGGTAACCAAGTACGTTTTCCACCTAGACTAAGTGTGTGTGGTGGAGGGGAAAACAGCATACATAGTATAACTCAAAGCATCTTCTTACCACCAAGTATTTCTCCTACCAAATATGATATGGTATCCAGAAAAAAAAATTGTTTTGAAACATGTTCCCTTTGATTAAGGCACTGGTCTTTAAATATACTATTTATCAAAATCTCTTTGTAAAGTTTCTAAAGATGGCTGCTCATGTGCCACCAGTTCCCTCTGTAAGAATCTCCTAGAGATGGATCCAAAACCTAAGAATATTTTTTTGTTTGTCTTAAATGCTGACTCTGATAGACTTTAAATTTGGGGTAGCACTGAGTTAAGTAACTATAATCTTTATATTCCTCTGTTAAATTGAATTTGCCCCATGGTTGGAAGCAGAATATATTGGGATTCACAAGTAAGATGAGTCACAAGACAGTGTTATTATGACTGGGGCAAAGATGTTTTTATTGCAATTCTTCTGGCTTCTCTGTATTATTATAAGTGTTCTGTGTCTTCATGATTTCTCTCCATTATCAAGACATGGTTTTAAAAAGAATCTAATAGTTGTGAGCTTTAGAGTTATTATAACTCAATGTGTGTGTGTGCTCCCACTATTTGGAATTGCCAAAGGAATGGATGTCTAATGGTTAAATAAGGATACATTTTCTGAGGCTTTCCTTTCATGAGATATGAGGCCTTATTTCACTTGTCAAAACCAGTTCAGAGATTCTTTACATCTTGGTAATATTTATACCTGCATTTATAGAGTCCTTTAATATTTTAAATGAACTTACTTAACTCTGTTTTTATTTGATGTTAAAAACAAATCCATGTAAAATAGAATAGTTGTACAAACAAAGACTCAAAGATGTAAAGAGGGTTGGAAGACAATACAAACAAGCAGTTACAGTTTGAGGCTTTGAAGTCTGACAGGTCATGGTTCAAATCTTGCTATGTCATGCAACCATGAGCAAGATACTTAACTTTTCTGATTCACCTTTTCTCATCCCTAAAATAGGAATAATAGGGTTGTTGTGAGGAATAAATATGTTAAAATTATTTTACTAAACAACTCTGTGCTCAATAAACAGGGGCTATTTGCCGAATAAGCAGGATTACTAAGGTTCTCTGACATAGAGTTTGTTATCCTTTCCTCTTGAGTGCAGGTTAGATGCTTTCTCTCAGGTTCATTCCAGATATTACAGCTAGCAAAGAGCTGGGCAAAAATGGAATATAACAGAGATAAGGTTTGAGAGTAGAGAAATAGATAGGTTTATGGCTAGGGACATTATGCAGGACAGAAGGCCTTAAAGAAATCCTAGTGAGGTTTGGGGTAACTGGGAACATGATAAAAGAGAGTGACTGTAAATAATGAGTATTACACAAAGGCCAAGGTAACTGAAATGTGTCTTGCTAAGTTCATTGAATTCTCAAGCTACTACTGATTTTGAAGTGGGATTAAAAAAATATTTAACAAATATTTTATTAAGCATATTTTCAGTCAACTGAAAAAATTGAAAGAATTTCAGTGAACATCCACATAACCTTTCAGCCACCACCTAGTTCCTACAATTGACTTCGTGTTACAATTTGCTTGATCACATATCCACCCATTTGTTCATCCTTCTCACTGCAATTGCATTAGGCATAATACCAGCATTTTCACTGGTTTCTTGAGCCTCTATTCCTGCAAGGCAACAGGAAGATTGAGTAGGGTGACATCAGACCTAACAGTGGGTTCCATTATAGGACAAACTCCTTGATCTTAGGACACCCATGTCTTTTTTTTCTAATTAATTAATTAATTAATTAATTACTTTTTATATTTATCTTGAGAGAGAGAGAGAGCATGAGCAGGATAGGGACAGAGAGACAAGGGAGTGAGAAAATCCCAAGCAGGCTCCACATGGATAGCTAGCGCAGAGTCCAATGTGGGGCTCGAACTCACGAACCATGAGATCATGGCCTGAGCCAAAACCAAAAGCCAGAGACTCTACCAACTGAGCCACCCAGGTGCCCCACACCCATGTCTTTTATAAAAGACAGTAAACATTCTTTTCCTTTGCTCTTAAGAGAATCTCTATCTGAAACATGTTAATTTGTCATTTTGTTGACTTTGACTCTCAATATGTCCTATAAGGCTGATGTGCAAAGCCAATCATTTCTCCAGTGGTAGCACTGAGGAAATGCTGATCAGGCATATCTCAGTTTTTCTTTGTCAAATGTTTTTCTCACTGCCCATGTTATTACCCTCTTGAGATAGCAGTATGATCACATGGGAGCTGAAGTCCTTCCACTCACCCTTAGGATGAGTGTAATGATATTTGCATTGTTGCCTGGGCTGTGCAAGACAATATCTAATAGTATTGATTCTTCAGTGCGTTTTTAGTGCATTGTGGATATCATGGACTGAATGTTGTTGCTCCGCCCCAAATTTATATGCTGAAACCTAAGACCTAATGTGATAGTATTTTGAGGTGGAACCTTTGGGAGGTAATTAGATTTATATTAAGTCTCAAGGGTAGGGAACTTATCATGGGATTAAAGTCTGTAAGAGGTAGAGAGGGACCCTTCTCTTTCTCCTCCTCCATGTACATGCACCCAGGAAAAACCATGTGAGCACAAAGTGAGAAGAAAGCTGTCTACAAGCAAGGAAGAAGGTCTTCATGAATCTCTGAATCTGCCAGGACCTTGATCTTGGACTTCCCAGCCTCTGGGATTATGAGAAATAAATCTCTCTTGTTTAAGATGCCCAGTCTATGGTACTTTCTTATAGCATCCCAAGTCGACTAGATGCATTTAAAAGTAGAAGCATGGGAAGCTATGAGCTATAGGAAGTTCAAATCAAAACCATTTTCCCCCTCAGTGGCTGTTGTGAGGCCTACAAAAATCCACTCTTCCATTTAAAGAGAAATGCTGTAAGATCTTGTTTGCTAAGACATCTTGGGCTTCAAATAATTCTAAGCAAACAAAATTTTGATGACATAAGGCCAAAGTTATCAGAAACATATGGGCTACGTTATCTCTAAAATACGTTAGAGCGTAAACATGAAGGAGAAGGGGTAGTACTTGGAAGAGTGCCAAATCCTATTGGTACTGCCAAACCTAAGTAAGTCTGAGAAGAAGAGGGGCATTTGCAAATCTAGGTGGGTAACCAGAACCTTCTGAGTCCTGGAATTTAAGGTGATAGTCTCAAAAGTCTCAAGCACAGGCCCCCTGTTCATCCAACTTGCCAATATTGGTTAATAGACTTGTAAGAATGACTGTATCAGTAGGACAGTGTTTTCAGGACACTATTTGATCTGGCTAGTTGTGGCTGTAAGTCTATGCCTGTATAAAACGCAGCTCTTAAGATCTTTTACGTAATACTTAAGAGGATATTCCTGGATTAGGCTTTTTCTATAAACGAGCTACTCATTTATCTTAATTATCAAGAGTAATGAGGAAAAAGGCAGCCTTTTCTCTGCTCAAACCCTGAACCACAGCGAGTGGTTTCTTGGTCATGGCCCTTGGTCCAGGAGCATGTCTGCTAGGTGGACTGTGAACAGCTTCCTTGGGCACTGGTGCAAACGTTCACTACAGCTGTCTCAGCTGACACAAGATAATTAGTATAAACACACTACAACATCATTTCATGTATTTATACTATAATTGCACATTTTAATTTCAGTCATTAAACATATTTAGAGTGCATTGATTTTAAAATGAAGTAATTACTTTAATTGTACGGCATGAATGTAATCAACCATTAATGCACTAGATCTAGTACTAAATTCAGTTTTAGTACATGCTTCAGACTCTGAATAGCTGTGCTCAAATATCTTGAACTTATGTTTTAATTTTGATACACTTCTATTTTCAAATAAAACCTAGTTGAGGAGTGCCTCCTGAAAACCCTATCCTCCTTGTCTTAAGTTATCAGGAAATATCTATTTAGTCTCCATTATGCGTGATATACTGGGCCAGATTCTGAAGGTATATAGTGCTGTGGGACTTATTCATTGAACTTAAGAGCTTTAGTGCAGTGTTGAAGAGGAAATAAGAAATATACATTACAAATTAATATCTGAAAAATCACGTCCTGATCTTGATCATTGTACTGGGATTATGTAAGTAAATATTTCCTTAGGAAATACACAGGAAAGGATTTAGGAATAAAGGCACCTGAGGCCTCCAAGTTACTAACAAATGGTCAAAAAATATTCTCTAATGTGTGTTTGTGTGTGTGTGTGTGTGTGTGTGTGTGTGTGTGTATAGAAGAGAGAGAGAGAAAAAGGGAATAATAAAAAAAAATGGGACAAAATGCAAAAAATATGGTGAATTTGGATAAGATTTATATGGGAGTTCCATGTACCTTGTCTGCATTTTTAAGGAAGCTTGAAGTTACATAGAACCAAAAGTAAATAAAACTCTGATATAAACCTGTATTAGAACAATTCAGCAATATCTTAAGCTAGATCCTTCAGATATTTATACATGAAATCTAAAACAAAATTTTCACTCTTAAGCATCTATCTTAGGAAGGGGCACCTGGGTGGCTCAGTGGGTTAAGCATCTGACTCTTGATCTCAGCTCAGGTCATGATCTCACAGTTTGTGAGATGGAGCCCCACGTTGTGCTCTGCATTGACAGTGCTGAGCCTCCTTGAGATTCTCTCTTTACCATCCCCTGCTTGTGCATGCACACTCTCGCTCTAAATAAATAAATAAATAAATAAATAAATAATATATATATATATATTTTTAAAAAGAATCTGTCCTAGAAAAATAATTGGAAAATTATTTATTGCAGCATTGCCTATAATAGCAAGCACTTCTAAAACATTCTAAATAACTCATAATAAGTGATGGGGCACCTGGGTGGCTAAATCGGTTAAATGACCAACTTCAGCTCAGGTCATAATCTTATGGATTGTGGGTTTGAGGCCCACATCAGGCTCTGTGCTGACAGCTCAGAGCCTGGAGCCTGCTGCAGATTCTGTGTCTCCTTCTCTCTCTTCCCCTCCTCTGCTCGTGCTCTCCCTCTCTCTCTCAAAAATAAATAAACGTTAACAAAAATTTTTTTAAAAGAAAAGAAAGTGATGAGGTCAAAAATTTCAAACTTAAAAAGACATAGCAAACTAAAATTTAAGATATAGAAAGTAAAGGTGCTGGAAAACAAAACCAAAACAAAACCAAAGCAAGAACAGAAGGAAAACTTACAAAAGGACCAGGACAAAGGCAAGTTGTGGCAGCAATCTCTTCTTCTTACCTCCTTTCCTCCCTCCCTTTCTTTATCCCTCCCTCCCTCCCTTCCTTCCTTCACCTATGAATTCAACATGAATTTATTGCATGCCTACTAAGTCCCAAGCACTTTATAAGTATTGGGCAAATGATGATGAAGTAAGTATAGAAAATCCCTGCCTTTAGTGAACTTATGGTTTAGTTAAAAACAATAAGGACAACAACAAAAGGAGAAGGTTATGAAGATTGTTTAATTTTATAAAACTTTGAATATGAAAGAATATAAAGAATCCCAGAAGTATTCATGTTTAAACAAATTCAGGCAGGATGGGGGACTAAAAATGAAGGACTGTTCTTCAATGCAACTTCATGTGTATTGAAGTTTTACCATGTGAATATATTCTGTTTTTGTAAAAAGAAAAAAAATAATTTTGCTTTTCATAAGTCCAACATCTGCTACTTTATGGAAGAATAAGAAATAATGTAATCAAGTCAAGATAACCTCTGTTCTTCATTTTGTGGAGGTATTTCCCTTCCTTAATAAAGGAATCTGAAGAAGTCATTTACTGAGACATTTAGACATTTATTCTAGAACAGAAATTCTCAAACTTTCTTGGCTTATGATGCTTAGTGTCTCAGTGCTTTCTCATAACATCCCTAGGCTAGGAGAAATATCCATCAGTTCTGTTTATTAGGCAGTTCGGTCAAGTCAACTTAAAAGTATTTATGTCCTAACAACTTAGTATCTATTTGAAAAAATAAGACATATAAATTGAAAACATTTATTTCATTCTTAAACAACCACAATTACTTCCTAATGGGCTATTGTGCGTGTTGCGCACTGCACGGTTGCTCAAATCTGGAAATCAGATTGTATACCAGTACTCTCATTTCTTCTCCTGCATTGAATTAACCATGGTGTTTTATGAAACCCCCACTTCACAAGGACAGGATGTCAGAGAAATAAACGTAGAGCTTTGTAATGTTGGAATTAGGAACGCTGAGCTAGTAATTTGTGTAGTATTAGACATCAGGTATAGCTGCGAAGGACACTGGGGATACCTAAAAACACAATTTGGGAACCGAAAATTCTAGATTTTGTTTCTGGCTTCCACCAAACTTCTGTGGAAAATCCAGTCATTTCCATCACTAGCAAGTGAATTCAGTCATAGTAATAGTGGTGACAGGTAGGCAGTAGAGTAATGGTAGTCGTAATATTGAGCCTCGGAAGGACCTGCTATATGATTTGCAGTAAGTTGCATTTATCTGCATTTAGTAGTCCAGCAGAAGGACCTGGCAGGGACTAGAGTGTAAAACAAGGACTACACTTCTTTGACAGTCGGGTTCTGGCTGTATATTAAGCAAGTCACTTCAGTTCACAGTTTCAGTTTCCTTGAAACGAAAAACACATCTTGCTCCATTTGCAATCTTAGAATGAAAACAAATAAGATGTCATATTTGAAATCACTTAAAAACACAGGAAATGCTCCATAAGTATATTTTAATACTGCCATCACTGCTGCTATTGCCACTTTGTAAAGTATTGGTGGGATGAAGCCTTTAGTCCAGAATTGTGCTGCCAGTATTTCTAGCTTTGGTCTAACCAGAGTAAATAGTGTGAAGCCAGGACAGTGTCTCTCCTTCTCCCAAGTAGTTGAAAGGTAATGGACTTCAGTCTCTCCTATTTTAGGATTTAGAAAATGGCTAGTTAGTCCTGCGTGAAGGTCTATATATTGTCTATTTACTACAAATATATAAAAAATAATTACCCTGAGAAAAGTCTTTTGTCTGCATCTTATAGATTTCCTTTGGTATGTCCTGTGAGCCTCAAAAATACAGAAGTGTAAATTTTGTATGAACTAATCAATGCCACATCTTTAAAATGTGTTATATGATAATCTATTTTGTTTTTGGGATATCATCCTGGGCATTGCCGTATGTAGCCTTAGGACATGGTACTTTAGTTTTTGTTACCAGTATGATGAGGTGACTTAAATGAGTTCATATTGTTAAAGTTTTTGGAACATTCTATGTAGTGTTTACTTTGTAGTATGGCACACAATAAGTACTATATTTAAGTGTTTAATAAATATAAAGATAGAATAAATACCAGTATGAGATTAATTCAACAATTTGTGTTAAGATCATCATGGGGTCAACACTGTTCCTAAGCACTGCTTATCTCCTACTTCCCTCTATAGTTTTATATATATATATATATATACATATATATATATATACATATATATATACAAAAAAATATATACATATATGTATACACACAAATATATATACATACATATGTATGTATATACAAATATATATATACATATGTATGTATATATATATATATATGTACAAATGACTTTGAATAATTATTGCTTGCTCATATGTTTGTTCCCCACTAAACCACAAGGTGCTGGTTGGTAGGGATGTTTTATCCATCATCCCTGTATTTTCATACAGGCATCAAACATACAGGCATTGTTTGACATATCTTTGTTGATTAATGGACTGAGAAATTAATAAAGCGGCAAATAAATGCAATACCCCCTAATTATAAGATTGAGCAGATTAGAATCCTCAGAATTATAGATGATAAACCATTAGGACTCTCTTCTATGCCTTCACCTAACAAAATCCTAATGGTAAATGATATTCTTACCAAAATATTGATTCTTGAGCTAGGCTATATTGTTGACCAATTTCACCTGTATAGCTGGTTACTTAATGACCTCAAGCATTTTAGAATATTCAATTTTTAAATTATAAGACTTTTTTAAAACACGGGTTTCTGATGAGCTCAAGGTTTATGGTAGACAATAGGTATTCTGTATTTCCCCCTGTAACTTATTTTGTATGTGAAATGGTGAGTTATTTTTTTTTATTTTCTTGTATTGATTTCCTTCTTCACTTGATTTAAATTCCTTATGGCCTCTGCATTTAGAATTGTCTATTACTAAAATGTTCCTTGCAGATTGTTCAGTTTATGGTGCACAATATTACTTTTTCATTGGTAATTGCACTGCAGATTATTATATGAAAAAAGATCCATTCTTTTCTTGAGGCATAAAACCAAGTTCCTGTCTGTATTGCGGATGTTAAAAATCCCAAGACACCTAAGGAAGAAGAGTGGGAGTATTAACTCTAGAAAAAAAACCTTTGGCCAAATACCCATGAAAAGCCTCTCTCATCACAGCACAGGGGACTAAGATTGTTAAGAATGATCTTTATGAGAGAACTACTTTATGCAATTACAATAAAATATTGAGCATTTCTTTGGATTTTATGCACATTCCTTTCCAAAAGGAAATCCCAAAACATTTTGTAAAACCTTACAAATTTATATGACCAGAAAATAAAATTAATGATTTAAATAAATTATCAAAATTTCAGGAACAATAATTTAGTTCATTCATAAAATATCCTAAAGTCTAAATTGGTAAAAGGAGAATAAAATTATGTAATGTTTACAACTCAGGAGTCTGTTTTTATATCAATCTGATATTTTTAAATAGCTTTGGGAAGACTCCTAAAAACAGAACAAATATTACATTTTAATAACTTATAGATAGGTGTTCTCAAATTAGACCTTTTTTCAATTCAGAGTTTTGTAGTATTTTAATTGATCTCCATTGTGTTTTGGAGTTATTTACTCATGATTCTGTTGGAATATGTTTACCTTTGTTGCAAATTATTCTCCTTAAAATTCACTATCTTAACCTCAAAATGCAAACCCTATCAACCTTTTGAAGTGTACAGACACATTGACCGATTCGTTACCTTAGATGACATCAGGTTGACAGACCACAGGAGTCTGGGCTACTGTGCCCAGTAGAATTGATGACGGTGCTCATTGCAACTAGGGGCTTTGAGTGTGCACTCGTTGTTAAGATAAACACAAAATGTTAGTGCCAAGAGAATTGGCCCAACAGAGCTGTAGATGGATGTTATTATTTTTATGAAGAAGGCCTCTGGTGATAAAACAGGGTTGACCTTGTTAGTGGGAGCTCCATAAATCTTTCCTGGCTGAAGGTTTCTGGCCGTGCAGGTTGGAGGGTGGACAAAAGAATCAAAAGATCCAGGATGTACTGAACATGTGAGGATTGCCTATGGGACTTTGCAATAATACAACAATAGCCAAGACTGCAAGGCACAGCCTCAGTTCCTGCTTGCTTTCAACTGCTTCTAATAACAGTTTTAATTTGAGAGTCGTCTTTTTCTACAGCATTAAAGAAAATTCTTAAAGTTATACCAGTTTTTATCATTATTTAGGGTTTTCTTTAACCAATAAAAGTTTCCTCATGATTTTACAAATCTTGTAATAAATATTGATTACTTTATTGTTATGGCCATTATGAAAGTAATGTTTTTCAGTTATTTATGTTGAATATGTTCAAGGGCCTCTCCTACTCAAAAACAATCATTAAAAATTAGAGACCACACTTTTTATAGCAGAGTTCACAATTTCACAATGTGAGGACATAGTACATAGTATGTAATTTGTTGGAATCTTTTTATTAGTTATTACAAATTAAAAGAAGGATAAATTGTTTATGTTTCATTTTCCAAACTATTCTATTTGAATAGAAATCTTTATCTTTAATAAAACCACTCAACACGTAGTTTATCAAATATTGTCATTTTTTCTATTGATTTTTTTAAATAACAAGTTATTAGTGCAAATTATATTTCTATTGTTTACATATAGTATAAAGGTGACAATAGAATGTTTCTGTTTATCTACTGTTGGGCACAATTAGGTCAAAGATATTGTCTTTCTGGTAGTTCTAAACTGTCTTGCGAGAATTTATGATTCTTTAAATGATCTTTAAATATGTACTAAGTACCTACTAATTGTTCAACACTATTAGGCGCTTTGTGACTTAAATGAAATATGTGATATGAAACTTAATGATTTTCTAGGGTTAGATCAAAGCCCAATATTTTCCCATGATTTGCCACATAGATGATAAAACAAGGTCTATGTTATATGACCAGTGCTAATGTCAAGAATTGGCCTATTTAAAATTTATTGAGTCTGATTGCTTCAAGTCATTTTCAAATATTACCATGAAGATAGAGAGTATGACACAGGTCAACTGTCCCCTAATATGTTTCCCTGGAAAAGCAAAACAAAACAAAGCAAAATTCTTCTTTTGCAATATGGTTTCTGGCTCTCAGTACACATTGTAATGATCAAAGCGTCAAAACTATTTTTTTTTAAATAATTTCCCTGGGAAACTACAATTCCAAAGCACATTTTTAATAACCAAAGCTAAAGAGATTCACTAGGAATATAATATTCAAAAACTACATTCTGTTTTTTGTTAAGCTAAAGATCAGGTTGAATAGCTTTTGAAAAGTTTGGGAAAATACGTTGCACATTTCAATAAACTTAATGGCTTTTATACCTTGCTCTCTCTGCTTCTGGGCCAGTAATAAAAGATGCCATTTCCTTTCCTTTTTAGAAACAGAGCTTCATTCTAAATAGATGTAGGGAAAAATTATACATGTATCATTGAAGAGAGAAACTACGGAAGACTTAACTCTGAATTCTTGTTTACTTTTTTTAAGATTTTTAATTTGTTAGGTCATTCCCAGAAGCTGAAGTACCATTTCCTGTGTCTGTTCTAATCATATTGTAGGTGAAAATATAATTTAGTTGTTACTGACATTCCAAGAATTTCTAAATGTTTTCAAATATTTTTAAGGGCTCTAAATATTGCTTTCGAAAGCCATGCCCTTTTACCTACCTTTTGCTCAAAATGTCTGACATCATTTGTCAAAAGAGCATGAATGTAAAATAAAAATGTGTTTATGAAACATGTTTAAATAAAATAGTGAATTTTCTAATTGGTTTTCATAGTTTTCAGGGCAAGAATGGACTCGTGTATTTAGGAAGTTAGCAATTTAAATATATTTTAATTTTTAATTTTTAAAATTTTTTAATGTTTACTTATATTTGAGAGAGAGAGAGAGAGATAATGTGCGAGCAGGGGAAGGGCAGAGAGAGAGAGACAGAGACAGAATCTGAAGCAGCCTCCAGGCTCTGAGCTGTCAACACAGAGCCTGATGTGGGGCTTCAGCTCAGGAGCAGTGAGATCATGACCTCGGCCGAAGTCGGGATCCTTAACCGACTGAGCCACCCAAGGGCCCCCATATTTTTGAAAACAATCATCTAAGTAAATTGAGAGCATGCTGTATAAACAGAATCGCGGTCCAGTTTGATCAGATACCAAAATTATTATGAAAGCAAAATTATAACCTTCATCTTTATCAATTGAAGTATGTTATTTAATTTTATCTAATATATTCACTTATCCCCTAAATTAAATTTGCTAGCACAAAAGAATATAACATGCTTCAGTCACTAAGCTTATGACTCTATCTGGCTTTTAACCTGCTTATCTGTGTATCCATTCCATGACTAGTCTCTAACTCCTATTATAATTTACATTTTCAGTCTCTAACTCCTATTATACTTTACATTTTCAGTCATTCTGTTTTGTTCCACACTTCTATTTTTCCATTTTAATTATTTCTTACATTTTACTTTGAACTTTTCTTAAAACCAGGTTGAAGCCTAAAGTACAGCTTTTACTTAAAATCTTTGTAAAAAATTTTTCATCCACCATTATTTTTTTTAATTTTAATTTTAATTTTTTTAACGTTTATTTATTTTTGAGGCAGAGAGAGACAGAGCATGAATGAGGGAGGGTCAGAGCGAGAGGGAGACAAAGAATCTGAAACAGGCTCCAGGCTCTGAGCAGTCAGCACAGAGTCCGACGCGGGGCTCGAACTCACAGACCGTGAGATCGTGACCTGAGCCGAAGTCAGACGCTTAACCGACTGAGCCACCCAGGTGCCCCATCCACCATTATTTTAAATATAATAGATTAGAGTCAATTTTGGAATAAGTAATTCCGTGTCTGTGTCATTAATTATTTTTCTTCATCTATTTAAAGGTAGAATGGGATTTGATAGGTCTTTTGTAGAGGATGGGAGGGATAGGGGAGGTGCCACCTTTTGTTGATGGTTCTTGTTTTTGTCTCATTTGCATATTTTTTGTGAAACATAAACAAGTTACTTACAGCAAAATAATTTTGCCCATTTTCCCCCAGTGAGTAAGAAGTTTCCCTATAAAGAACATATTTAGTCAAAATAATCATAATTTTTTGAAATAAAATACAAAGAAATATTATTACATTTTTTCAGAAATCCTAAGTGAACATTGTTAGTTTTATTTGCCATGATAATAAAATCACTATTGCAGTGCAGGGTGTATTGTGACTGGGGTCCTATAATTTAACTTAAGTTTCCTTAAATTATTTGCAGTACTATTTCTTTTCAACTACCACAGTTTGTCAGTCTGTCTATATTTAGCTTTTCCTTTTTACAAAACTTGTTTTTTCTCTTTATGTATTAGGATGGTTTACAAAAGATCAGGAATCATTTTAATATTTTGTTCTGTCAAGCAAAATCTCCATTTGTTCATGTTTACTAGGTGTTGTCACTTTCTCAGGCTTGTTTATTTCAATTCATTAGAAAGTATTTTTCACAAGACCAAGGTCATAGGGTTGAGCTTCATAGAGGCCACATCACTTCCTAGAAACAATATTCTGCCTCCTGAATCCAAATTATACCCCAGGCTTCATGGAGATTTTGTGTTGACGTGGTCCTAGAGACCACTGAGCTTAGGTACCATAAGCTAGATACCAAACAGCACTCTTGCACCCCATGTCTGCTTGCAAACATCTAATAGTAATCCCTCTGTACACATGAAGGGCACTTTTTGTTTTCTACAAATGACTTAGCAAGAATCCAGTACGTGGTTTGTATTGTATAGTAGAAAAAGCAGTTGATTGCAATCGTCTCTTCTGAATGTAAATCCAGAACTGCCCCTGACAAGCATTCCTCAGCCCCCAAAACACAGAAATTGTACAAATGCAGTCAAATAGAATAGAACTTCACTTAATAAGACTACCAAAAAAATGTCTCTGTAACTAAATTACTAGCCTTAGCATATTTCAGACCCAAAAGCCCCAGATAAGTCTATGTATAAAAAAGAAACTGATACAGAGGAATAAAGCACATTTCCTTGAGAAGATAACCTTGTTTGTAAGCAAAGAATTACTCCTCCTTGATTATAATAGTGAGAAGAGGTAATTCAGTCCTGGTAATGATCACAAGGGCACCGTGTGAAGAGGGTGAAGCCTGTAATCCGTCATCTACGTTTTCTTCCAAGGCTGCCATCAATCTCCATCAGGCCCCAACTTCTTGCATACCCCCCACCAAATTGGGAGAAATGTCTCTGTTATGCTTTAAGAAATGAGTTACAATGTGCATTTGTTAATACTGAACAGAGTTCCCTGACCACCAAAGTCCACACCACCCCGGAGACCTCAGCTGAACATGGGAAAATTGATGAAGCCTGCTCATGGGCTCATGACCACAGATACAAGTAATCTGGGGTTCTTGGTTTTGTTTCTATGTTCTGAGCCAACACTTTGACTATTACTCTTATCTCTCTTTTTTTTTTAAACAACTTTTCTCTCATTTTCTCATACTTAAATACAAAACATCTTTTATATCGCTATTTTTCATGCTTCTCAGGCTTATCTTACTTTATCTTATATCCGCAGCTCACTTGATTTGACTTGCCAATTTTTACAACTTCTTATTCACCCTGTGTATATTTCATTCAGGTGTAAATCTAGCTGAGCTGAAATCATAAGACCTTTTAAATAGGTCAGTCTTCAATAACATTTTTAAGTATGTGATATTATTTCTTTTCTCCAGCTCTGAGAAATCTCATTTTTTTTTTTACAATGGACACTGCCCTATCATTTTCCTTGTTTATAATTTCATTTTCATGATTTGGTAGAACAGAAATGCTAACCCCAACATAGAGATGAGAAATGTCTCTGCTTTTTCTAGTATATGAAAGTGTTTAAATATGTCACTCTTTCTTTCTCACTGGTTGGAAGTAGTCATCCAAGAAAACATCCGGGAGTAGATATTTAGTTTAGGACAGTTTCTCATTTAATTTATTTAGGAAATAAACCCTATACAAATTTTCTAATTATTGTTTACTTTTTTGTAATTTTTTTTATAGGTACTTACCTGATTTACCTAAATTTTCAAATATTTTGGCATGAAATTATTTATAATGTCATTCTATTAAGTTTTGTAAAGTCTGTTGGATTTATAATGATATCTATATTTTATTTCCTATATAGGCAATGCATGCCTTCCTTATATTTTTCTTGATCAGTCTTACTGGTGGTATATCAGCGTTTTTGGTTCTTTCAAAGAAACATCTTTTACTTTAGTTGAGTGTCTCTCTTGTACATCTGTTTTCTGTTTCTTTTATTTTTGCTCTTTTATTATTTCCTTCATTATCTTTCCTTTGGATTTAGTTTTATTTTCTAACTTTTTAATATTCATATTTATATAATTTATTTTCCAAACTTCTTTTTTAGTATGTGTACTAAGACTATAAACTACCCTCAAAGCACAGCTTTATATGCATCCCACAATTTGTGATATATCATGTTTTCATTATCATTTAATTTGTTGTGATTTCTTCTTGGGTCACTGTGTTATTTACAAATGTATCACTTCATTTCCAAACATGTAGGAATTTTCTAGTTATATTTTTCTTACTGATTGCTAGCTTAATTGCATTATGTTCACAGAACATATTCTGAAGTATTTCAATATATTGAAATTTATTAAACTTGATTATGGTCCAGCACTTAGCCCAAAAATTATGACAGAAACATTTGCCAAAAATTGTATTCTGTAAACCACACAATGAACAAATTTGACCTAATTTATACATCCTTATTAGCTTTGTTAATCTACTTATCAGCTATTGAGAAATATCTTAGGCTTCCTCAGAATGTGGATTTATCTATTTATCCTTTAGTTCTATCATATTCTTTTTGCTTAAAACTTTTGAAGGTATGTTATTAGGTATATATAATTAATACTCTTATAGTTTTCTTTCAGATTGATATGTTTTTCATTAAGAAATATTCCTCTTCATTGTTAGAGATGCTTTGTGCCTTTCTAGAATGAAACTGTCTAGCTCTTCTTCACGTTAAACTATGATGTTTTTGGCAGAGATTCAAGGACTGGGTGGTAACTCCCAACACTTATGTCACTCTCCAAGTGTTCCCAAAGTCCTTTCCTAATGACAAGATTCCACTGCACTTTTCCAGAGCCCATTATTAGGAACTGGGGATAGGATTCATGCAATAAAATGTTTTTTATTAAGAATCATTATGTCTTACATTTTTCTATTTTGTTGTCTTTTATATGTCACCATTTCCCTTTAAAGCAGTGATGAGAGACTGCTGTAATTTAGAAATAATAGTTTTGACCCCACAGTCCTATAATTATGTGGTAATAAATACTAGTTCTATAGCTCTTTCATTTCATTTTCACACCTAAAAACCTATAGCTGTGAGTGTTTCTTACTCATTACTCAGTCCTCATGGCCAACACACACTTAATTCTCACTTATTTTAACCTTAGGTGGTGCTTCAACCAATCATCATCACTTTCCTGTGGCAATAACAGGCGACTTTCCAGAAATTTTCTGTATATAATAGCAAAGACAGACAACTGTGAACCATAAATCCAAACTATAAAATTTTCTTATGAGATGGGAGGAATGGGAGGGCAGATAAAGAAAAATCCATCCCAGAATGTCTTACACTTTGATGCTAAAGATGTCAGCTAATTTTGATAAGTGTTTGAATTAGTATGGAACCAGAAGGAGAATTCCAGCCAAAATTAGGGCAATTTAGAAACTAATCTAATCTTACCCTGCCTGTGATATGCTGTTACTGATTTTCCTCTTAGTGGTAGGAAACGCTACAAGTCCTTTTTCCATGTAGTTATATGATTTTATCCTTATCTATCTTGCTTTTAGTACTCTCCCTTCCTCTGCCCTACCATGGCATCAACTACATGCTGGGGGCTACTCAACCCCCATTTCTACTCCATCCTCTATTTTAAACTTTAGGAAATTAGAGTCAAACTGACACAAAACATCGTTACCTTTCTCAGAACTTCAAACTGAAGTTGAGAGGTATGTTAGGTTTCCTATAAAATGGGGATTTATCTATTTATCCCACATGACTGAAGCCCCCATACTTTAATGTGGAAAACTGAGTAATCCTTTAATACATGCACCCACAATTTATAATCACTTTCTAATTACTATTTGAGACTAATATTTCTATCTCAGAAATAACTAGTGACTCAAATCCTTCTGTGTCTGTGTTATTTCGGACTCACCATCTTCCCAAATTATGGCAACTGTTTGATTTAGTCACCCTGCTATCTCCCCTTGTCTTACTCATTTACCTCAACACACTAGAGTAATTTTCCAAAATAAATTTGTTCATGTCGCCTTTTTGCTAAAAATCATCTATAGACTCTTGGTTGCCAGTATATAGTTTAAAATCCTTACCAAGGACATATTCCTTATAATTTGACTGCACTTTACAGCACCAGCCCTATTTCTAAATCTCTCATTGCCAATTATACCATATATATATATATATATATATGCACACACATATGTATGTATGTATATATTTTATATATATATATACATATATATATATATATATGTATATATATTTGTATATATATTTTTTTCCCAACCATCTATTTATATGCTTGACTCCCTTACAGGGGGGAAACACCCTGGGTAGGCCTTCAGTATAGATGGAATGCAGGATTGCATGATGCATGAGAAGGAAATTCAATGTTTATTTACAGGATTCTTAGTAAATTATGTTTGCAAGTGTTAACCCAAACCACCACAGCTTCTTATTTTCATCCTATGGAAGATGCTGGGAAAAAAAAAAAAAAGATCATACTCTCTTTCAAATTTAAAGCGTCTGAATTAGGGCAATATTTAAATCACCTGAAACTGTAGTTATGGGATACAGTGGAAAAACGTTGGATCAGGAGTCTGGAGATCTTAGTTCCACTATGAAATTCAGGAAAGTCACCTCATTTCTCAGTGACTAATTCCTTTCAGGTCTTATTTCTTGGGTCTTGTCAACTGTAGAATTCTTTGGACATAGACTGATCTTCACATCACCTATGTTTGTGTTAGATTCATTGTATCTTTCTGCACTCTCATTGGCTTCTTCCCTTTTTGGGCTCAGCCTCATCTTACTTTTGTTACTGTAAACTCTGCTATCACAAACATAAAAGGGCTTCTTATTTTGAGATGGCCCCTCTTTTTCATACTAATGACATATTGTTTTAATGTCTATCATTTCTGCACAGCAAATAATTAAGTGAAATCTTGCATCTTTTCTTTGTGCAGATTTTTATATTGATTCTAATGAAAATGATGCATGAACAATTATGTGTCTAGCTTCGTCAGCCTCAAAGCTGTATCACTCGCAGGTGCAATGTTTATTAGCTCATTTGTCTGACATAACACGATATAAAGTTACTGTGCAAGATTACGTTTCCAGTACCTATCCCAGATGATGAATGGCATGATAGATTAGGGTTCTAGGGCACCAAATTTAGGATAAAGCTGGTTATCTGGAGTGTATTTTTTTCATAAACCAAATCATTAACTTGAAGATAAAAGACACAGTCTTGATGAAGTCAAAATAATTGCTTAAGATCTGATCTGAGGTGATCTGAACAGCCTTTACTTTAATGTAAATAACAGACTCTCTGGCTGGCCCTGGAGTGAGAACAGGAACACGATCAGTGATGACAATACATGACATGGCTGGTGTCTGAGGTTCCCATCATTATGTGTGGTGTCCTGTTCAGCTCAGCAAATTCCACAGGATTTTGCACCCCATTGACTGTACTAGTGACAAGATCTGATATCTGTCAGCAGACAGGAAAGTCACAACCGTGTTGTGTGCATGTGCTGCATTCACTCTCCTGGTTTTTGTAAAGTATTGGCTGGTTTGCTTCAGTGATCGCTTTACAGTCTGACCCACAGTGAGATTGGGAAGGAAAAGCAGTTAAACATGTCTCCTATATTTCCAGTATATTTTCAGTGATACTTGAGAGATATGGTCCTTCTTTTCCAAGAATCATCCTTGGAGATTACCAAATCATATCTTCTCATTTTGTGGACAAGGGAATTAAAGGCTGGTGGAATTAAATGACATGCTCAAGGTTATTTGTCAAATTAGGGAATGTGTTAGGTACATGAATTCAACTTTTCCTTATTCCTGGTCAAGGAATTTCCCACTCTTCCATGCTTATTTTCCAATTCAGACTGGAGCTATATTATATCGTTAAGTATGACTAAACCATTGGTGCAAACAGACTTTATTTTTCTGTACCCAAGAACGGATGGTAGCTGGTCAAATATAGAGCATTTCTCTGGAGACTATATGTCTCTTTAATATGCACTGGGGAAAGGCACAAAGGTTCACCTTCTCATATTTTGGATTTCCTGCAAATAAGAAAAGTGTTTGGTTGCAGGGTGACTGAAAATAAAACAAATGTCCAGCATAGAAGTCTTTCTGAAATTTGGCTATAAGAACCACCAAGCATTATATGATTATTTATTTTTCTCTTATGTCTTAATTTACATTCTCATAATGATTCTCAAGTATTATAATGGAACAACAGCATCAAAACTCCTATTGGTGATATTGGGGAATCAGATTTAGTGTTCTGAGCTGAGTCTGACTTGTATTCAGGTTTTACACTACAGCTGTCAGGGAAGGAGGTCTCAGCAGTCTGTGGTTTTATGCTCTAGCATAAGCCTCTCTAACTCTGCACACAATTGAAAATGTTTAGGTCATGAAGCACCTTTCAATAAAGTTTGGAACATTTGCTCTACATGGACGAGTCCCTACACTCAGACAGTAAAGTTTTCCTGGCTTATTCATAAAGTATTATTATCTCTATAATATGCAGCTAAACAGCAACAAGAAATAGACAAGTGTATTTTAGGACTGAATCATGCCTTAGAAGTGTAGAGAATCTCCTTTTCTCTGCTGGCCTTCTTGCCCTAACCTGAGGGCAGCAACATCAATTAGAACTGTTTTAACAGTTTAAAGGTATGTAGATGAATAATTTCAAACTTTGAAGTGTTACACAGAAATTTTAGAGAAACAAAGCTTTAGGTCATCATCTATAAAAACATGTCTTTACATTCCATTCATGATAATTCCTACCTTTCACCACAGTTACGAGCACAGGCTTCAGGTTAAAATTCTGATTAAATAAATGTATATTATTTTTAAAAAGATAGTGACAGTGGAAGAATGGGTAAACAATGTAAAACAATTACTTTAAAATCTGTAACTGTAGGCATAGTTGCCTTTTCACTCTTTAGACTTTTGACTTAAAAATAGGAAATTGACTGAATCATTCTATTGCTTTCCTGTATGAGAAAGCCTATCTCATAGCAATGATTCTGCAGAGGCACAACATTAGAAACAAATGGAAGCATTACTTTTGAGTGTGTGGAGTATCAGGACGATACTTTCGCTTGTGATAATGAATCAATTTGGAGTGCCAAATTTGTTACCAAATTTGGAATCCAAAAAGATAAAGAACTTATTTTTTACTGGCTCACTGAGCATTGGGGAATGGTTTGTACTTGGTGTTTTAGATATAAGCTACATAAAAATATTAGGTAGCCCACCCACAAGAATTGCCTTATTTTTTTTCTTTCAAAGTTTGTAAACTAAACAAACAAACAAACAAACAAAAACCTTTTTTTTATTCTTCTGGAAAATATATAATATTTTCATGTTTCCCTGCCCCATGCTCTCATTCTTTTACATTCATTGTATGCTGCTTTCCTAAACATAGTTGCACCTGGAAACATGGTAGGTTTATACAAGACCCAGTGAAAGTATATGTGACAGTTATTTGATGAAGACATATGCATTGTCTATGGGGCAAATTCTATAATCCAATTCAGTTACCTGTTTCACTGGTATCCAGTTACTGAAATTAAGATAAACTTTCTTATTTATATACTGCTAGATGTTGTCTTTTTTCTTTAGTGCTTTATTTCAAAGTTTCATTCTTTCCTTCAATCTGAGGGTATCAATTTTGTTTAGCACATTTAGCAGTTTTGAGAACTTGTCTTTTTTTTTTTTTTTAATAAAAAGGCATTTTCTGGAATGAATGTTTATTGACAGAATAATGATTTTCCTGCTCAGTGAAAAATAAAATCACTCCCAGATTATTAGGGTGGGAGGGTGTCCTCTGTGTAGGTATCCCTTCAGGTAAGAAGTAGATCATAGGCGTTAAGTGGTAGTCTCTAGACTCTGAATGTAGGAGTTCAAATTCCAGCTCAACCGGTAAGGTACTTTAACTGTCCCTACTTCCATTCCCTCATCCATAATATTGAGTCGGTGACTATAAAGTTAGCTTTGAAAAGCTATTTTAAGAATTAAATTCCATGACATGTAAAGTACTTCAAAGGGTACAAATTCCACCCATTTTGTTTTATACGTGTTTCACAATATTTGGAGATGTGTTTCAAATGTTTTAAAGTCCAACAGACACAACTTTATCAGCAACTTTCAAAGCTTGATAAAAGGAAAAAGGGTTCTTTGGCTATTTCACACTTTACCTAGTCTTGGAGACAGAAAGACCTCTTCACAAAAGAGAAAAGAAGGAGGCATCTGGGTGGCTCAGTCAGTTAAGCGTCCGACTTCAGCTCAGGTCATGAGCTTGTGGTTCATGGGTTCGAGCCCTGCATCGGGGTCTGTGCTGACAGCTTGGAGCCTGGAACCTGCGTCAGATTCCAGGTCTCCTTCTCTCTCTGCCCCTTCCCCACGTGTGCTCTCTCTCTCAAAAATAAATAAACTTCAAAAAAATTAAAAAAAAAAGAGAGAGAAAAGAAGGATAAAACCACCACTGCTACAAATCCAGGTTTGTATGTTTCCCAATTGTGAAGAGACTATAATTTGAAGTAGAGAGCTATAGAGATAATAACTGACTTTATACCCAGGGGAAGATGAAGGCAAGACAGCAGTCTCCCTTATCCATGTCTTGATCCCCTTAGAATTTGTTGTCAAGTAAACACACGTTGGTGTATAAAGAAGCATTCCATGGAAAGAATATCTTCAGGGACCGAATTTTTCACGAATGTTGTAGTTTACTACTTTCAGTAAAATGTCAAGAATGATATAATCCATATGTGGATTAACGTAACCTCACAAAAATCTTTGAAATCCGAGATGCTGTTTTGGAAAACTGTTACCTTGGTTTCCACAATTCTTTCTTCCTATCATCTGCTTATTCAAACAGCAATTATTTTTGATAGTTGAGGTCATCCTTCATTCCTTAAGGATAAAGGCAAACCCAAAGTGAAATTAGATTTCTACTTCAAAATGTATTACCACTTTGCACGTACTTGTATCAATAAACTTCTACTTCACGTGACACTCTTTTGTTTACTCGCCCAAAAGTTTTGCATGAGTCCAGTTTGAATCACAGTCAATTTTTCACTTACCTTGGTTATTAAACACTAGTTCATCGCTAATGCTCTATTATGTGATGATGATTTGGAAGCATTTCTTCCGCAGTGTTTGAAAATTTAGGCACCCATGAAAAATGCAACCATTTTAATTACTACTCATTTAAGTCCTCTTTAAATTCTGCTCCTTGAATCATTTTACTTTTTATGTTTTTACCCCTTACTTGTGTCTAGCTGAGTTATATTAGAAATTCTAAATAAGGTGGAAAGGCATTATTAGATTTACATTTAATAAATCTAAATTCTTTCTTGGTCAGTGTAGTATAATTGTAGATTTACAGATTCTCGATATTTTACATTGAAGGAAATTGGGTTTGGCTACGTTAATGAAATACCTAACAAACGGAAAGAGTTCACTGTGAAGCTGTAAAGATAGGTTGGTAGATTTCCTGTTGCTTAGTCTCCTATTCATGTTTATTCTAAATGTACGGTCACACGTGACTTTTAGGTCTACCCTTAATCATATTGAGTGTGCCTAATTATTTTATGAAAGAATTCATTCATAAAAAGATGAAATATTTTGATTTGACAATATATTTTTACAGCGTGAAAACATTCATGTTTTTTGACATATGCGAAGGCAAGGCCGATATCACCATGACAAAGTCCCTTTAAATGTGTCAAGAAATATAGTCACATTTGAATTATTAAAGCATCAAACAAATACATTTTTCAGAATAAAAATATTTTTAATACAATCCTGACATCGGGTTCTCACTGTGATTTTACAACAGGACTGTGTGACCTTTCTCAAGTCAGCACTATATTTTACTTTGTTGTGTATAAAATTGAATGATTGGGGCACCTGCATGGCTCAGTTGGTTGAGCATCCAACTCTTGATTTCAGCTCATATCTCATAGTTCATCAGATCAAGCCCTGCGTTGGGGATAACAGCACAGAACCTATTTGGGATTCTCTCTCTCCCTCTCTCTCTGCGTCTCCCCTGCTTGCTCTCTCTCTCTCTCTCTCTCTCTCTCTCTCCCAAAAATAAATAAATAAACATTTTTTTAAAAAAATAAAATAAGGGGTGCTTGGATGGTTCAGTCAGTTAAGCATCCAACTTCGGCTAAGGTCATGATCTTGTGGTTCATGTGTTTGAGCCCTATCAGAGCCTGCTGGTATCTGTCTTCCTCTCTCTGTCCCTCCCCCCACCCCCGACCTGTCTCACTCTCTCTAAAAAATAAATAAACGTTAAAAAATAATAAAATAAATAAAATAAAGTTGAGGGTTTAGACTGGGTGACATCTAACATTTCTTTCATTTCTAAAATATTATGATTTTAGACTGTTGCAGTGTGTTAGAAAGGACCACCCATATTTAGTTCTGTATGTTCATTTCACAGAGGGAAAATGGGTTACAATAATTTGCTAATTGCATACATCTGAATTTAGGCACAGATCCTTCCTGTTAGGAAACACATTTCCATTCAGCTTTTTGAAAATGTTTTTGGGTTTTGGGACGTATAGTAAATTATTCTTCATAATGAATTAATGAGAAAGTTGACCATAGTATGAGATTTTTTGACACTATGATCATTGTTGACATTAATGTGTTTTCTCTGAGCCAGAACTTCACCCCAAAAGGCTGACGATGGCTTACAGCACTGACTAGTAGTGTTAGGGTATTTGAGATTTACTTAAGTTTAGAGATTTGAGTGGTCATAATCCTTAACCTCAAAGAGCTGAAAATCTTGTGCAAGCTGCTAAAATTCAATCCATCTTTCAAAAACTTTTCATCAAAACTTGTAGACTCCAGCATTTTGAATAACTAGATCGCTCAGAATTAGGCTCTTATTTATTGTTAGAATTCTTCGTACTACAAAATTACTTGTTTTTATATTCTAGCCTCTGGGCAGCCAAGTCACCCTGCTAATCAGTCTATACTTCCAGAACTTCCAAAAGTGCAAACTGAACTGCTTCTTTTCCTCCTCAGAGATTTGCTGTCCCATTTGTTTTTAGGCTTTTTGAAAGAAAAAAAAAAATCTTGGCTTTACATAAGAGCTGCGCCTTGTGAAAGTTTTGGAAATTTTAAATTGCAGTCAAGATCCCCACTTGCAGGTGAAACATTATCTGGTCATCTTGTCATTAGTGCTGACAGTTTTGGCTGAGGTTGAAGTTAAGAAAAATGCTGGAATGAACCTGGAAATAGTCATATGTTCCTCATCCATCACCTCATTAATCACAAAGTTAACATTGTCTCTGAAACAATGCTGCTTTATTGTGGGGTAATCCTCATTTATACTTAGAGCTACTAAACAATATTCAAAAGTCCAGATTCTTCTCCATGCCCTGCCAAGTATGGCAGAGAAATGACAATCATGACATTATTCATTGATAATTAAAGCAGAAAGACGGATCCTGGACAATGATCTCATTCTTATAGTTATACAGAATGGAATATGCTCGTAAGAGGTTCCATGTAGACCCATAAATATTATTTTGCCTTTTATTTTTTTTTTTACTATTTGCATCACGGTTTATTGCTAGCTATACAGTGAAGTCAGAAAATATTAAATTTAAAGCTCTGTACTTTCAGTGTATTATCTCTGTTTACTAATGGCCATGACATTTAATATCTCATGTCTAGCTTGCAAAGTTGTGAGATCATACCAGTGTGTGATATCAATACAAAGAATTATGAAGGAAATGGAGAAATGATAATGATGACAATTGGGTACAATTCTGATTTATGTGCACACTATTCTAGAGGTATAAATAAACCACTTAGGGAAATGTGTTCATCATAATGTGTTGGAGTTGCAATATATCATTAAATCCAGAGAGAAAATTTATCTCCATGAGTACTTAATTTTTACTCACAGGCAGCCAATTGTCCCAGAGGGCCCTAGTTATTTTTTTAAATATATAATTTAGGTCTAAGATTATGGATATATTTAATTATTCATAAAAAGTATACATGACATACTATAGAGAAAAAAGAAATGTGTTGTTATACATTCACTCCCCACAAAGAAATATTTGTATCTATGTACATTTTAAAAAAGGGTGTGAAATTTGGCTCGTTTTTTTCAAGCTCTTTAAGCATATGAGAGTAAATGTTTATATTCCTGTAGTTTGCTGTCATTGAGAATTAAAAAAATAAAAAACAATTATGAAAAAAAAATAGCAAAGTCTTTAAGTGACCTAAGATCATACACAGTTTAATTTTGGAATTACTTGGGTTTGAGAAGAAAAGCTCCACTTAGATCACATGAGACTATTCTGGACTTTTTCCATCTTTAATTTACTATGACTTTACATTGAGATTCAATTTGTGAAAGTCAATCTATTAAGATTCTAATTATTGATACCCATATTTGTAAAATTTTAGAAATAGGTTGAATCTACTATTTCCTTTTGTTTAAAAAAATAAGAAACACATGTAATAAGTAAAATGAAAAAAAATGTTGAAAAAAATGAACTTGTAATACTGTAATATGACTGACTATGTTGACTACACAATACAAAGAATTGTAGACTATTAATGTTGTCTTCCCCTCAATTTCAATTTTCTTTCTATTTACTGTTCAGAGATGTTCCATATAGGTTCTGTTTCCAAAGCTCTACAAGAACTCTTCTTATGAACATTAAATGTAATCCCCTAACAATTAAATAAATTAGCATATTTCCAGACCTTATTTTATTTTACCTTTTTACATGCTATTCCATCTTTCTTGAATGTCTGCCTTCTATTTCATGATACCTCTTCTGATTCTCTACATCTTGACCATCCTTTCTCGGTCATTCACCCATTCCTCTTTTTTAGTTTAGACCTTAACTATGGTTTCCACTAGGTGTTTGTGGAAAACCAATAAATCAGTTATTCCCAAATGAGATCATCTGTTCTTTTGGTTTTCTCTAGATACCCTTTCAAGTATGGTGGACATGGCAGTCGTCCAGATCCTCACCTGACCTTTCTCTTCTAAAATCCAGGTTTCTATTTCCAACTGTATCTACTAGGTATTTCTTCCTGGATACCCCCTGGTTTGTTCAAAATTAACCTGTGTTAAGATGAAATTCTATCCCATCCTGGCTCTCCTCATGTGTTCTGTAATTCCTTTAATGATACCACTCTCTCAAAGCTATCTCGTAAGCATCTAATAATGAGCATTGACTCTTTTCACTAATTCCCTTTCACATTCATCCAGTCACAAAATCCTGTCAATTTACTACTATGATGATCTTGAGTTTCCCCATTCCTTTTCATTCCTACTGCCCTATTCAGAGTCCATTTCTTGCCATAAACATGAGGAGCTCATTTCAAGGGTACATAATCAGTAAGTGTCTCAGAAGGTGACCAAACTCCTGTGAGTCTCTGACTCTTAATTATTTAGTCAGATAATGAATAGTGTAATCCATTCATTTATTTTGTTAAAATTAGTTTTGTGTTGCTGTTGTCTTTACATATGCCTTTACTTGATTAATAATTGAGTTAGACATTATAGATAAAATTTTAACTGTCCTCAGCTATCATAAATGAAGATAATGTGATATCAATTTATTATTTTACCATAAGTTTAATCTCCCTAGTTTTTTACAAGAAAATTTAACTACACGTTCATATATGAGATTTTCAAACCAGTCTTCATATAGATACAGCCAAAATCATAAGATATTAAAGTAGCTAATTAAAGGGGACTCGTAAAAGTTCTCATTGAGATGCAATGGAGAATAAAGTTGAAAGAAAACATAATTTTGCACAACAACTATAGCCCTGTTACTGCCAAGAGTACTTTCCAGAAACACAGAGAAGTTCCAGAGCTTTTGTGAGACTTGGGTCTAGGTCATCATGATTTTATGTTGTGGTAATTTATCAAAACAATCAAGTTTTTATTCCTCATATTGTTACATGCAAAGAAAACCTGTAAGTTCCTACTTGAAAAGTTTAAGTATGTTCTGTATTTACATTTACATAAATTGAGAAGAAAAAGAAAGCAGAAAGCAGCCTGTAATGCAAATGGAATTCTTAATTTATTCAGGTATTGTGATATTTTATTGATTTAAAATTTGATATTGGATATATCAACAAAGCAGCATTTTAGTGATTTTTTTTCCTCAATTCACAGTAAAAGTACTGAGATATTAGAAAAAAAATTTGTATATTAAAACCACTCACCTCTATCCATTTAACACAATCTACAAACCTATATAGCTTCAGGTAATATTTGACAAGCAAATCAAATATAACCTCCTGTCGATAAGAATTCACATAAATAGTTACACATATACATATATTATTTATATAAGATGTATATAATTATATCTACATATGTAGTATGTAAATATATATAGGTATATGCTCAAAGATAATATGAGTTTACCCTTCTGAGAAACTTTCTTATCAAGTGTAGAATAAAATAACACACACATATATAAATTATACATATATATAATTTGTATACATAAACACAAATCAAATATTGAATGCATATGTATAAATGTTATGTGTGTTTAATATGTATGTCATGCATGTACACATTATTATACAATTGACAACACTACACATTTTCCCTACAGTGAAATTGTTAGGCCATATAGGAAATTTCAAAAATGAATAAGTTTGCCTTTGAATATTCATAAAAATAATTCTTACATGGAAAATACATCCTTGGAGTGATCATTTTGATACTGATGTCTGTCATCATTCAGGGCAACAATAAAAATAAAAATAGAAGTATCCTTGTATAGCATCACCACTGACAAGAATATTTACAAAGGGTTTAACAGTTAACAGTATTTTTACCATCACCATTTTGGATTAATGACTCTAGCCAGTACTTAAGTTCAGATTCTTCTTGATGAGTTAACCCTAAAGTATATGAGAATTTAATGAATTGCCCACTTTGTTCAGTCAGGAAGCGGGAGGAGAGCTGTTGTGAGCAGATCTGTTAGAACATCTTGTTAAGTGAGGCAGAGAAAGAATTACAAGTGAGAAACAGTCTAGTAGATCTGCTGAGGTCAAAGGAGAAGCTGAGTTTGTGTGGGAGGTGATGGGGCTCTGCAGGGGTCAGAGGTGGGACACATCCTTTACCTAGCATCTCAGGGTCATACTGTAGCGAACGATGAACATTTTCCTAGAACAGGGACACATAAAATCTCCTAAAAAATTAAATATCTTTATCTTCAATTATGTTTTCTTAAAATTATAAAATTATGAATAAGACTTAGTGAATTCAAATATAGATTTATTTAACAAATCCCACACTGTCTCAGAAATAATATCCAAAACTACAGATACCTGTCATTTAATATGGTGCAAATACCTTGTGTAAAATTCTGGATTCTCTATTTGCCTGGAAGAGCCATTACAGACACAGTGTTGGGGTGTAAATATTTTCAGGAATCCTGCTATTATTAAATTTCCATGCACTGTTGTGAAGTTTTATTCCTTTTGTATATATGTAAAATGTTTTTTTTTAATTCTGTTTTTTGTTGTTTTGTTTTGTCTGCTTGGAAAGGGAAGAGCACTTACAGTGCCTTCAATTAAATCAAGTTTATTTAAGAAACACCTATGGTCAAACAAGTAAAAATACTGTAACTATTTATATCATCAGGACAGATGCTGTAGCTGCCATGAATTAAGCCTAATGTGTCTGGCCAAGTTTGTCTCCAACACAATTCCCATGCTTTTAGGCCTTTAACATTCCCTAAATGTACCTTTTGCTGCTCACTGTGTTCCACATGTCCACATGAAATTGTGGAGCCATAGTAAATCCAATCCATCTATTAGGCAAGTAGGAATACAACATTTCATTGTTGTCTGGATCATGCTTTCCATGTAAAATCCCCCGAGAGACTATTACATTGAATAGGATTTATATTCATCCACCTTTTGTTATATGTTTTTTGTTTTTTTTTTTTTTTAGTAGGACTATAAACTGTATTGTCCATATTTGAAAATATAACAGTATTTAAGAATCAACAGATCTGGAGTGCCTGGGTGGCTCAGTGAGTTGAGCATCCGACTTCAGCTCAGGTCACGATCTCACGGTTTGTGGGTTCCAGCCCCACATTGGACTCTGTGCTGACAGCTCAAAGCCTGGAGCCTCCTTCAGATTCTGTGTCTCCCTCTCTCTCTGCTCCTCGCCCCACTCTCGCTCTGTCTCTCTCTCTCTCAAAAATAAATAGACTTTAAAAATATTTTAAATTAGAAAAAAAAAAGAATCAACAGATTCATGCCATTAAATACAATTGTATACCTCTACTTTGTACATATCTTGCCAGATCATTAATGATCATTGTCTTCCTTTCCGTTTCGTAGTTAATTTTATCTACCACTATTTACATATTAAAGACAGATTAGTCCATTTCGCAGATTAAAAATTGCATCACAGAGAGTTCAGTAGCAGAGCAGGAATTTAAAGTCAAGCAGTTTAGTTGTAAAGTCTGCATTCTTAAATTATTCTATATAGCCTCTCTATTTTTACTACTTTGGGTAATTTCCTTAAACTCTCTCAGTCTTTCTTCATCTATAAAATGGGACTACGTGGGGACACCTGGCTAGTTCAATCAGTTAAGTGTTCGACTTCGGCTCTGGGCATGATCTCGTGGTTCATGAGTTTGAGCCCCGTGTCAGGCTCTGTGCTTACAACTCAGAGCCTGGAGCCTGCTTCACATACTGTGTGTCCCTCTCTCTTTGCCCCTCCCCTACTCATGCTCCCTCTCTCTGTCTCTGTCTCTGTCTCTCTCACTCAAAAATAATAAAAGAAAATTAAAAATAAGAAAAGAAGAGAAAGGAAAGGAAAAGAAAACAAAAGCGAGAAAGAAAATGGGACTACTCCTGATACCTAGTTCAGAGACTTGTGATGATTGGATGTTATAATAGCTGTAATATGCTTAGAGCAGTACTTGCCTTGAGTGTTAACTATTGTTTTTTCCATATGATTTTCCCTTCTGACCTTTTATTTCTTCAGAAGCACTATGCCTTTGCCCTAATCAGAACTTTGCATGTAAGGTGGAGCTCTCCCCAACCCCCCACCCCCAGCCCCGCCATCTCCAATCAGTCTGTGTACTGATAATGTCAGTTCAAAGGTAGCTTTCTCAGGGGACCTTTGCTGACCCTCACACTAGGTGAGCACTCCTATCCCTCTGCCTTGGCTCCATAGGAAATAGAGCCTGAGGCAAAAACATATGCTTTTTCACTTTGGCTGGACATTTTCCCAGGAAGTACAATCCTAGGGAAGTGGGAGTGAGGAAAATGAAAGCCAGGCATTAAAGAAAGAGATAGTAAATGCTAAGGAGTACATTGCTCAGCTGGCCCCAGTTTCTTGACAAGCTAATTGCTCCTTCCCCCACTGCAACTTCCAAGAGCTCTGATAAGCTCCCTGAGCTGTCCATCAGGGTTAGGAAGGGAAAAGAATTTATTCTGCTGGCTCTTGTTTCCCATTAGTCAAAGGTGCTCCACGAGGCTTTAACTCCTCCACACTTTCGTGCGCATGTCTGGATGCCAAGTGGCTCTGCCACGGCTCTTGCTTTAAAGGCAACATCAGATTCACATGGTGGAAGATCAGAGGTATTTTGCAAAACCTGGAGGTAAGACACAGTTCATCCATGCCCTTGAGTCACATGACAACTGAAACGGCCACCAGCGCTGTCCCTGATTGTGTTAGGGCCCTATAGGTGTTTGGCAGTAGCCGCGGTTTGGCCTCAGGAATTCGGGAAGAGCACAGATAGGATATCACAGAATATAAAGAAAGCCCTGTGTGGAAACTGAGTGAGGAGGTACAAAATTCAAGCCACTATGCCCTATTGTCCACTTTCATAAATTCATGTCTCTGAATTTACAGTGTTTATCATAGTTTAAAATTGCGTATTTATTTAGGAGATTATTTACATTAATTATTGTCTCCTCCAATAAACTGAAAGAGTCCTTAAGAGTAACAACGTTGCAAAAGTTTCAGATTACCTAGATTTGAATCCTGGCCCCACTAATTACTAAATCTGTGTTTTTGGGCAAATCACTTCACTTCTTTGTGCCCCATTTCTGCACTTGTACATCAGGATAAAGATGGAAGTGCTACAAATATTAAAAGAGACAAGATCAATAACTGTTGGCTCTTGTCATAGCCATCATCATTATCATTGCACCTGCAGTAATTAGCACAGTGCCTACAGAATAGGGTCTGGAATAATAGAGCATGAGATCAGAGAGGACTGACATGCAGTCTTTTCCACTCCCTGTTGTACCTCCAACTCATAAAGGAAAATTATAGCCAGACTGGGTGTTTCTGTATGTTCAGTTTCATTAGGTAAATGAGAGAATAAATGCCAATGAGTCTGTTCCATTTGTGTTCTTGCAAGTGTATCTTATACTGACTTAGAGGTTTTACGGTAGTCCAGAGTAATTTTTACAACAAACCATTAATTTTTCATTATAGTTGTTTTGCTTGCACTCTAGGATACATCCTTAAGTAAAAAAAGATAAAACAATATTGGCAGCATAGATTAGCTCCCAAATATGTGAGACTGAGTAGTTCCTGTGCTAAAAATGAATGCTTTGGAGCAAATTATAAAGCTTAGTGTTACTAAGTCCCCTCTTTGAATTAAAAAGATGGAAAACTTTTGTCTGTCTTGAATAGATACTTAGACAAATTGAAGTGTGGTATTTTCCAACATTAATTTATGCCTCAATAACATCAAATTACTGCTATTTAATCTAGTACTAAGCCATGTAGTTAAGTTTTTTAGATAAACCATTGTGCCCTTTATTGATTATGACTTTTCCACGAGCATTTAAATCATGGTGAGAGGCTTACATTTCACACATAGATTCTTTTCTGTCATGCTGTTGAGCACTTCATCACCAAATGATGGGTACTCACAAAAAAAGGCCCCTGACTGAATCAAATTGAATATTGCCAAGAACCTGACAAAGGATCCAGTCCAAAAAGATAGTGTAACTACAGGTCTTGGAAATGGTTTTTGATAGTGCCATTTTTTAGCTGGGAAATCTTTGCACGTTTATTTTATTCTTTGAAACGCAACTTACTCTTCTGTAAAATAAGGTCACCGCCATTAATCCCATGGTGATATTTTGACTTTTAAATGAAATAAAATATTTTACCTACGTGACATCAGATCCAACATACCAACCTCTAATTAATATGAGAATATTTATGTCCTTATTCTGATTTAATATCCAAAGCAGGGTTTTTTTGTTTGTTTCTGTAAAGCAGTGGTGAAAACAGAAGGGAAAGACACCTCAAGAACAGGGAGCAGTATAGGTTAGGTTAGTCCTAGTGGGCCCATGCCTAGTAGATTTGGCTCACGAAGGCCTGTACTCAACCCATCAAAGTGAGAGATTTGAAGTGAATGGATTAAAAAAGATATCGTACAAATACACAATGGAATACTATTCAGCCATGAGAATGGAAGCTATCCTCCACTTTATGACAACATGGTTGGACCTTGAGAAAATTAAGGTAAGCAAAATAAAACAAAGAAAGACAAGTACTGTCTGATATCACTGATAGGTAGAATCCAAACAAGTTCAACCTGTAAAATAGAGAAAGAAATGATGGTTACCAGGGGATGGAGATTGGTGAGGGGAGTAAGAGTGATAATACACTTGTAATAAGGGTAGAAACTTGTAATGAGAAGTAAATAAGCCACAGAGATCTAATGCACAGTATAATGAATAAGGAAATTAATATTGTATTATAATTATGTAATGGATAAATATTGCTACATTAACAATGGTATTACAATATGTAAACATCAAAGAAGCATGCTGTACACTTTAACTTATACAAAGTTACCTGTTAAATTTATTCCCCAAGAAACTCAAAAGTTAAGACAGTTTTTCACAATACAACAAAAGGCAATGTTTTCTGAGCTACTTTATCTAATTATATATAAAAAAAGACATGACGTGGGGTACCTGGGTGGCTCAATCAGTTAGGCATCTGACTTTGGCCCAGGTCAGGATCTCAAGGTTAGTGAGTTTGAGCCCTGTGTTGGGCTCTGTGCTGACAGCTCAGAACTCGAAGCCTGCTTTGGATTCTGTGTCTCCCTCTCTCTCTGCCCCTCCCTAGCTTATGCTTGCTCTCTCTCTCTCTCTCTCCCTCTCTCTCTCTGTCAGAAATAAATAAACTTAAAAAAAAAAATAAAAAGACATGACGATGTGGATTCAGTGATGTGGAAAACAGTCCTTTGACTTCTGGTCTGTGCTTGAAATTTGCAACAAACATAGGGCACTACTTCTTGCCAAAGTTGCCTCATTTTATGATAGTGATTACAAAATGTTGAGTTGTTTTTTTTGTTGTTTTTTTGTTTTGTTTTGTTTTTGTTTTTCCTATTTAGGTGCTTTTGTCCTAGGGATCAACAAGTTCCATAGTTAATTCTTTTAGGTTAGTCTTTAGTATTTGTTCTTTTGTAATCATACGTGATGACTCTCTTTTTTATTATTATTCTTTTCAAATTTATTTACTTTAAGAGAGAGAGAGAGAGAGAGAGGGAAAGAGAGAGGGAGGGACAGAGAGAGAATCCCAAACAGGCTCTGTACTGTCAATGCAGAGCCTGACTTCGGGCATGAGATCATGACCTGAGCCAAAATAAAGAATTGGATGCTTAATTGCCAGAGCCACCCAGGCATCCCATTTGGTGATTCTTTTTCAAGAAAAAAGTCTGTGATTATAAATACGACTCAATGCACAATACTTAGAATTAGTCTCTTGTCTACAATCAGTACCACCGTCTGATAAAGATACAATCAATACCACCATCTGAGACCACCATGAATCTCACTTTCATTTTCTAGGTCCATTTCTCTGAATGATTTTATATTTGAAGACATTCACCTTACATTAATCAACACTTTTTGAGACTTTGTTGGCCAGTATATTTCATGGGTTGTTGAGGAAGTACAGTAATAGAGAAACTACCAGAGGAATTAAGTAATTCACAAACATTGGTATGACTTACCTGCTTAAAAAAATTTTACAAGGATTTTTTTTTAATTTCCTGAAGTACCATGTCACATGCAGCACATTAGATATTAATTTGGCCTAAAAGGATTAGCCAAAGTCTATATTTTAAGCTGTAGAATTATTTTAATATTTAAAAGACCATCAGTGGCCAAGTTCATAATTTATTTATGGCAAGTGACCAAGTAGGTCTGGCTAAGATTACATGTTTTTATGGAGGGAGGAGCAGAAAGCCTCTGGTAAACTCCAGTTTCCATTCCAGTTCAGTCACAACAATGTACAAATATGAACTCTAATGGGTCTACGTTTATCTCAGTTTTGCTTGAAGAACCTATGAAAAAGGCCTTCAGTAAGTGACTAGGATTGTATCTTTTCTTCTTCAAGCAACAAGCAGAAAGGTTAAGGAATCCCCTTTGCTATTATTGGAGCATATTTTTGAAAGAAATTGGTCAACAGTTTTCTCATGGCTCATTATGCCAAATTGTGCTCTAAAATTCAGTCAGCTCTGCTGAAATACTCTGTGGATGATTTTTTAATCTTGCATCAAAGAGTTCATCCAGACTTAGAACTAAAAACATGCAAATGCAACTTCAAGGCATTTCTTCCATTGTTACAGCCACAATTATTTGAAATGGTCATACTGTTCCTATACCTGAACATTCAAAGTATGGTTTCTCCATTACTTTAACATTTCTGTATCCTTTAGACAAATGCAATTATTCTTGTTTTCCCCAATGTTTCTTTAGTTTGTGTCTTAACTGCTCAGTTTTTTTCTTCTCATCTAGAATATCTTCCTTCCCTCTCTTCTTGAACCTATTATGAATTCAAGAAATGCTTATTAATGCTTGTTTTCAAAATAGAGTTAAAATAAAATTATAGAATCCTAAGGACAACCCAATTTATTATTATTATTATTGTGTGTGTGTGTGTGTTGCCAGTAGGAGTAGTGTAGAAGGTAGGTAGTGGAGAGACAGCTCTGTTCTTTGCCTTCAAGCAAGTATAAGTGAGGTGAATACAGTTCAATTTACTGGACTACATTAGGAAAAAGAGATAAGTAAATATAAAGTAGGAGTGTGTCATTTGCTAGTAGTGAACAAATTTCTTCTATGTTCTCATTGCTTCTAAGATGCCTCCTATTTGGGTCATGTCCATTCCTTCTACTTAGAAAAAAAGAGTGCCCCTACTTGCAATCTAGTCTTTTGTATTTATTCTCTTTGTATATTTTAAACAGTTCCTGTACACTGTTAAATAATTTCATCCCTAACAGGCACACCAAAATTGTATCCGGCAATTCAGAAGTAAAGGACAATGGAATGTTCTTCCTTTTTATATCTTATTCCAATTATCTAACTCATAGTAGTCTGACACTCCAGATGTTTACATCCAGTTAATTTCTTTCACATCCTGTAGTAAAACTCTGTGAAAGTGGACCTTTTCAGGGAATCTGACAGCCTATCATCCTGCAATTTATGCCTGCTGCATTCTACCCTCTAGGAAATTTGGCTCAGTGAGTGTTAGAAGATGCCTTTGGAGGAGATAGAATTAAGTACAGTTTGTAAAGTAATTCATTTTTTTTTTCCTCCCTATTTTGCATGTACTCCTTTATAAATCACTATCATTCTGTTACATTGATTGGATATGTAAAATGTTCATATAGATCGCTTTGGCCAATCACATGATACAGCTTAATTTCTCCTTGTACCTGTGATAGAGTTCTAGAATGAGAAACGTATAGTATTTAGCAGTTAGGGAACCACAAAGTAAGATAATGTTGGTAAAAATCTATAGTTCCTGTATGGTCATGCAATTCACATAACTGTGATTTAGCTATGCCTGTTAATTTTTATGTTTAGTGTCCAGTAGTCAAGACATACCATTCTGCTAAAAGAAGTAGGGTTTTAAGTTATCGCTTTGTATATTTTAGCACTTAATCGGATATTTTAATTTGTAGGACTTTCCCAATGATAGTGTACCATAGAAAGAAAAACATCTATGACATTAGTAGGATTGATTTTCCAGAAGACTAATAATCTTGAAGGTTTACCTTTGATGGAACAATTGTATAAAACATTTGTTTCATTTTTACAGTCTTGAAACCTCCCATCTTTTTCAGAACATCAAATAAATTAGAAAAGAATAATTTCATTTGACAAAAATTTTATAATACATCAATGTCGACTAATATTTATTGAGTTTACGTAGCTCAATAAATAGTGAAAAGAATAATTTAGGGTACTGGGGAATATGTGCAATGAAATTAGCTTTCTGATATTCTCTAAAACTTACCTTACTTAGAAATTCTATGTTGATGTCGGTGATAAAATTGATCTACGGTATCATACATATTTTGTGTCTTGTTTTTGCATTAGAAAACTTTTTACCTTTTCCAAGTAGGATTCTTTTGAGTCCAACTTAATATCACTCAGCCTTAAGTTTGTGGACCTGTGGTCATTTGCAGAACTATTGTGAATTATTTGAAACATTTGTGGTGCATAAATAAGGGAAAGGTCTTATTTCATTTTTTTCAATGTTTGTAATATTTGTCTATCATGACATTGAATCTCTAGTCCTTTTGCCAAATATAACCGCAAAACAATATTCTTATTTTCCTGGGAGTACTGGGAATTTGTACCACACTTCTTCAAGTAAATACATGTGTAAATATCTGAGTTTCTCAGCCCCCCAAAGACTCTGGTTTTCCTTTCTTGGCAAAGGAAGTGAATTCTAAGATCCTGAATCATTTACTGAGTATGCTTTCCTTCTCTTATCCCAGAAGTCTGATCAACAAAGTGCCAAAAGACATGCTCATTCTAGAGAGACCAGCAGCCCAGGTCTCTCTGCAGGAGGATTTGATGAATGTTAATGAAAACCCCTACCGCTCAGATATAGACAAGTTAGAGCTCCAGTAAAATAGGCCCTCCGTGGCTATCCTAATATCGAAGTAAATCACCACGTCCTATAGCTTTTTACTGAAGCTCATTGTGCTTGACCTTGAGTATAACCCATTATGGTTGTTATTACTATCTAGAGGTGGTAAAGATGAAGTTGTAACACTGAGAGGAAATATGAGTAATGCTCTTCCTCTACAACCTTTATTTAACACGTATTCCAAGAACACAGGAAGTGGCAATCAAGATATTTTTTTTTAATTTTTTTTTCCAACTTTTTTTTTTTTAATTTATTTTTGGGACAGAGAGAGACAGAGCATGAACGGGGGAGGGGCAGAGAGAGAGGGAGACACAGAATCGGAAACAGGCTCCGAGCCATCAGCCCAGAGCCTGACGCGGGGCTCGAACTCACGGACCGCGAGATCGTGACCTGGCTGAAGTCGGACGCTTAACCGACTGCGCCACCCAGGCGCCCCTAGATATTTTTTAAAAAATGGGGTTAAAATGGGATATTTATTGTTATCTTCAGATAAAAAGTTTTGAAGAAACCCTATGATCTCAAAAGTATATACCACTGTAATAATGAGACTGTAAATGGGGTAGCAGAAAATTCCAATTACTTCGAAGCAATGACTTTTTCTTTGATGGCCTATGCTTTAGCTGGACATGTCCCCTGATCTCTGGGTACTTAAACAACCTTCATTTCCATTGTTCAATAATAGGCCTTATAGAGCAGGGACCACCTCTATCTTCTTCAACACTCGTTGTATAACACAATAGGCCTACAATATTACACACCAATATATCACAATCTATATTTAATTGTAATGTCAATTACCTTAACTTTCTCACTCAGTTTAATTTCCAGTTCAGAAATTATAGTTTCTTTTTATTCCATATTTTATCTAAAATATTTTCTTATAGAACTTGGTTTTGTTCCAAATTTCTCCAGTTTCCTGGAGAAAAGTTCCTAGTTATGTATGTTTGTTACTTTTTCACTAATACCTTATTTTTAAATCGTGTCAATGTGAGTTGAAAATCTTATGTTTAAATTGGCATAAAGCCTAGGTCAATATTTAATTTCTCAGATCTTACTAAATAATTCATTAAAATTGAAAGTCTTTTTTTAAAGCTATTTACATCATAAACATTAATTAATATAGTAAGTATAATTGAACACAATCTAATTTAAATAAGATAACAAATTTTCCACAATCATTGTGACTGTACTTTTCAGAGGCTCTTCATAAAGAAAACTGGAGAAAGTGTGGTTGTAGCTATTGTCTATGAAAAAAATTAAAAACAGGGACTGGCATCTAAGGCTGACAAAGTTTCATTAAAAGAAATAGTGAAATTGGATAAATAGTTACTTTAAAACCTTATATAATACTTTTGCTCACTGTTGTATCCCCAAGGCTACAAAGTACCTGAAAATCTTGCTATGCTCACAGTGAGCACTTAGTAGGTATTTATTTGTGAACAAATAAACTTAAGTCAATAAATGAGTTAAATAATGAGTGAAAATTCTTAACAAATGCTAATCACTAATCACAGTTTCAAATTCAATATTGGCCATGCCTTAGAGATCACCCTATCCATCTGATAGACTCTGGAATGACAGAAGAGGCCACCTTGCTTTTTAACAGTAATTGTTACAGGCTGCCATGTCAAGGAGATTGACATATAGGCATCTTTACTCTTCTTACTGATATTTTTCTGATCTAAGCTGAGGAAAATTATACATTTTTTAAAAATATAACTTTGTTTAGAACCATTATAAAATCTATGAACACAAGTTATTAATTTCATGCCTTGGGGAGTATGATTTTTTTTTTTTTTTAATGACTGACAGTCACATTTTTTTAAAAAAAAAGCAAGATGAAACCTAAATTTTACCCATCCCTTAAAAGTTGAAAAAGAATTATTTTAGGATTCAGAAGAGTTCATTCCGGGACCTTTTATGATATCTATGCCTCCCTGGGGAGAGGGCAGGAAATGAGAGCATTCCTTACATGACCACTCTTCCCTTCCTCTCAGTATCCTGAGGCCACGCACAGGGCCTCTGACATCTGAGAACTCCCTCGAACCCCTCCCCACAAGCACCTTTTCTCAGTGCATCATGTATACTGTTTTTACACAAATGAACTCATTCAACTAAATTTATAGATTTATTCATTGAAATATGAAAACAAATAGTTCTCAGTCAGAACAACCAATTGGATAATTTTATTTGTATTAGCTTAACTAAGTCAATCAAATTGGCAAAATCAGTGTGTGCGTAAGATATGGCTTAGATTGCTAGAACTGATATTATATGTTTTTGTTTTTGTTTTAAGAAACATTAAATTTTAATGGTGTAGCTTTAAAACAGGACATTTATACTTCAGCAGTATTGCAAATTATCATATATCATTACAGGAATTCTTTATGTATTAGATTGAACTATGTGGTATTGCTGATATTCACCTGCTTATGACCTGAAAAAAAAAAGTAATTTTGTCTGCTTCAATCTGGCATATGATGCAAAATAACTCCCTAATGTGGGCTGATGTTTCATAAAATCTGGAGTTATGTTAAGTGAATTAAAAAAAAGGAAGAGCATGTCACAAAGGTGGTAGAGGGGAATGTCCTCTTTGGATTTGAAAGCAGAAGTTCACGGTTCCACATTTGGCTCTATTATTTAGTGGTCGTGTAGTCTCAGGCAATTCACTAATCCCTTTTGGTCTTCAATTTTCTTTTAGATAAAGCAGAGATATTAATAACACCCTCAACAGTTGTTGCAAGGATTAAAGGAGGTGACGTATGTGAAAGTACTTTGCAAACCATAGAGAACCATAAAATCCAAGATAATATTCAGACTTCTGTTTAATACTGTCTAGCAAAAGTAAGATGAATAATGAGAAAAGCAAGAAAACTCTTCGCTTGTATAATAACTGATTCCTTTTATAAAATGAAAAAAAGTAAAATATTATGCTTATTGCTTTGTAAGACAGACATCCCATGTGCATTTTTAAGCTATGATGTCTGCCAATAAAATTCCCAGGCTAGGCCATTCCTTTCCTATGAAGGCAAGTCACACCAATCCCAAGCTTCATGCAAACTGTCAGTACCATCTAAAAATACTTCTGCATATTATGAATTAATGCTTCCCACTTTGACATTACAGTATCATTTTTATATACCCTCTCAGTGCTTTTCTCCAAGCATGATTTTATTAATGCTCATTTTGGTACAAGACAAAAAAATCTTTACAAATATTTGCTCTTGTTTTTCTTTGGAACTGAGAGAGGAGACTGCTGGCTATTAAAGGAGGGACAGGATGTCTTTTTTGGGCTGTAGTTGTATTTGGCTTGATCCACTGAAGGAGAGACGGTGCTCTTAGGTGCCAATATTTGGTTAAGAGCTAACAGCAGAAAAATAGCTACTTTGGTAATTCAAGTGACGCTTCCTTGTAGGCAAGTGAGAGAGTTAGCAGTCCTGTGAACTAAATAACTGTTCTTTCTTTCTTTTCCTACTTCTGAATAGTTTTTATGTTAATTTAACCCAATTATATACTACATAATTAAATAACAACTTTGAGTGTCATGGAGGGTTGGATTTTCAACATTTGTATGTCTGTGCTAAAAAGTAAAACAGCAAAATTATGTTTTCTATTTCAGCTCTAGAGCTAGGTTCAAGTGCATAGGTGGCAGGAATAATTTATTCTTCATATTTGTGTATTCTGCATTAAATGTAACTGTCATGCTTGCCACTTGGAGTCCAAATATTAAGGATACTTGCCAAATCATATATCCATGGTAAACTTGTCCACTATAGTTCTTTTTCTGACACATTCAAAAGAATTGATAGTAATCCCAATAAACATTAATTACACAGTATGTTTGTACAAACCGTGCCATGGTAAATATTAAACTTATAACAGAATTTCTTAGAATGTGTTTCACAGAATAAATATTCTACTTTTTACAATTCTGCTTCTTGGAATTTTGTAGCAACGTTGTCAAATTGTGAAGTCAGTTTAGGGAACTCAAGTTTAAACTAAGTTAAATGTGTTTATTCACTCTGAACCTTTGTTATCTTAATAAGCATCATGTATCTCTATGGGGAATATACATTTCTTAAAATTATCTGACCACTGAATGGGTGGTAGATTTCAGAAAACACTGCTTTTGAAGCATAATATGCAGAAGGAATCAATATTTCAAATTCTTTGTTGGAAAAATTGATAGTGAAATAAAAATCCCAAAACTTTCATTGTAACATTCAAATTCATTTTTTTTTTAATTTTTAAAAAATGTTTATTTTTGAGAGAGAAAGTCAAAGCATGAGCGGCAGAGAGGCAGAGAGAGAGGGAGACGTAGAATCCGAAGCAGGCTCCAGGCTCCGAGCCATCAGCATAGAGCCCAACACGGGCCTGAACCCACAACCGCGAGATCATGACCTGAGCTGAAGTCGGACGCTCAACCGACTGAGCCACCCAGGTGCCCCCAAGTTCATTTTTAAAATGACTGAATATTGTTTTATAGCATTAAGTATTATTAAAAGATCATAGATTACCAGTGTCAGTTTATAGTACAAAAACATAGATACTTACTTCCACTTCAATAGGACTGCTTGACCAATTGCATTCATCTCTGCTTCTTCAAGAAGCCTCAAAAAAATTATAGTAACACGACAAAGAAAGCTATAAGCCCTAAGAATATTGAGCAATAAGTGGGATGTACTGCAACAAACTTTGAAAGCTGAAATTTGATGGGCAAGAATAAAACAAAATAGCTGAACCAAGATGGATGAAAGTCAAGTTACAAAGTATGGAGCCAAGAACAAAGATAATCTGTACTGGAGAACCCTAGAAAGTGCCAAGAATTAGAGTAAGAGCATCAGAAGAGGGTGTATAGTTGGCGTTGAAAGCTACAGGATCAGTTGAAATTCTGTATAAGCATTTTGTGATCCCCAGAACTCCAGAAGACCTCGGAAAATTCCATTCCCTTATTCAGGAAAAGACAGCTTACTTTCTGAGTGCAATGAACTGGAAGGTTCTTAGACATGGGAATAGCGGGTGGAGCCAAAGGCAAGAAAGTAACTGAACACAGGAAAACAGAGGTTATCTTTCCCCACTGGATTCAATATTTCTGGAGTAATCTTCTAACCTCCAGGCCAACAATAAAAGGATTTCTCCCTGGCCTATAGATATTTAAAGTGTGAGAGAAGGATAGAGGTCAAATTAAAAAGCAAAACAGCAATAGCAACAAAAGAAAATTAGGGAAACAGAGACATGCAAGGAGCAGAAAAAAAAGGTTTTAAATCCTATCATGATTAATGGCTTTAGAGAAGGAAGAGTAGATATTGCATTTATTCAACAAAAATAGAAATACACAAGAACAAAGTGTATAAAAGAAATACACAAGAACAAAGTGAATTCTTACAAATTAAATACATGAAAACAAATAAGATACTCAAATATGGGTTGAAACAGAAACTTGAGAAAATTTTCTTTTTTTTTTTTTAATTTTTTTTAACGTTTATTTATTTTTGAGACAGGGAGAGACAGAGCATGCACGGGGGAGGGTCAGAGAGAAAGGGAGACACAGAATCTGAAACAGGCTCCAGGCTCTGAGCTGTGAGCACAGAACCTGATGCTGGACTCCAACTCACAGACCACGAGATCATGACCTGAGTCAGATGCTTAACCGACTGAGCCACCCAGGCGCGCCGAGAAAATTTTCCAAAGCATAGAATAAAAAGCAAACAAACAAACTATAAATAAGGTTAAAAAATGGGGTGCCTGGGTGGCTCAGTCGGTTAAGCATCCGACTTCAGCTCAGGTCACTATCTCGCGGTCCGTGAGTTTGAGCCCCGCGTCGGGCTCTGGGCTGATGGCTCAGAGCCTGGAGCCTGCTTCCGATTCTGTGTCTCCCTCTCTCTCTGAACCTCCCCCGTTCATGCTCTGTCTCTCTCTGTCTCAAAAATAAATAAACTTAAAAATAAATAAATAAATAAATAAATAAATAAATAAGGTTAAAAAAATAGAGGATTAGCCCAGAAGGTCTGAAGTGTAATCAACTTTCTTTCAAGGCTTTATTTTTATAGAGAAGTTTTAGGTTCACAAGAAAATTAAGACAAAGGGACAGAGACTTCCCTTATTCTGTGGGTTTGGAAGACTGTATAATGACACTTATCCATCATTATAATATCATGCAAAGTATTTTTCATTGCCCTAGAAATCCTCTGAGCTCCACCTATTTATTCCTCTCCCTACTCCAATCCATGGCCACCACTGATCCTTTTACTTTAAATAATTTTTCCTTTTCCCAAAAGTCATATAATTGAAATTATAACTAATGTAGGCTTTTCAGCCTACATTCACTTATTAATTGGCTTATTAATAAGCCAATTATTAATAATTCACTTATTAAGTGGCTTATTCACTTATTAATATGCATTTAAGCTTGCTTCATATATTTTCATGGCTTCACCACTCATCTTGTATTGCTCAATAATAATATTCCATTCTCTGGCTACACTACAGTGTACCCATTTACCTATCGAATGACATTTTGGTTGCTTTCAAAGTTTTATAATTATGAATCCATCTGCTGTGAGCATCCATGTGCAAAATTTTGTGTGGATATGTTTTCATTTGTTTTGGGTAAATACCAATGAATGCAATTACTGGATCATATGGTAAGAGTATGTTTAGCTTTGTAAGAAACTACTCAACTGTCTTGTAAGTGGCTGTACAATTTTGTATTCCCATCAGCAATAATGAAATTTCCTGGTTTTCCACATCCTCACCAGCATTTGGAGTTGGCAATGTTCTGGATTTTGGCCATTCTACTGGGTGTGTGGTGGTATCTCACTGTTGTTTGAATTTGCATTTCCCTGATGACATGTAATGTGGAGTATGTTCTCATGTGCTTATTTGCCATTTGAATATGTTCTCGGATGAGGTGTCCTTTAAGATCTTGGGCCCATTGTTTTCTTATTGCTGAGTGTTAAGAGGTTTTTGTTTTTGTTTTTGTTTTTGTGTTTTTTTTGTATATTTTGGACAACTGTCATTTATCACATGTGTGTTTTGTAAACATTTTCTCCCAGTGTGATTCGTCTTGTCATCGTCTTAACATTGAGCAAAGTTTTTTTAATTTTAATGAAGTGCAGCCTATCCATTTTTTCGTGGATCATGCCTTTGGTGTTGTATCTAAAAAGTCATTGCAATACCCAAAGTTATCTAGATTTTCTCCTATTTTATTTTTTTAGGAGTTTTATATTTTGTATTTTACATTTAGGTCTGTGATGCATTTTGAATTAATTTTTGTGAAGAGTTGTAATGTTTGAGTCTAGATTCTTTTTTTTTTTTTTTCATGTAGATGTCCTGTTTCCCAGCGCTGTTGCTTGAAGAAAACGATTATTTGCTCCACTGTATTACCTTTGCTCCTTTGTCATAGGACAAAGTTCTCTATATTTATGTGAGCCCATTTCTGGGATATTTCATTGCATTCATCTAATTGTCTCTTTCACCAATACCACACTGTTTCAAGTACTATAGTTTGTAGTAAGTCTTGAAGTCGGGTAGGGCCAGTTTTCAAATAGTGACTTTTAATATTGTGTTGGCTGTTCTGAGTCCTTTGCTTCTGCATAAAAACTTTAGAATTTGTCAAAATCCATAAAATAACTTGCTGGGATTTTGGTTGTTATTGCATTGATTCTATAGATTCAGTTGAGGAAAAACTGACATCTTGACAATACCGAGTCTTCCTATCCATGAACATGTACTGTCTCTCCATTTAGTTAGTTATTATTTGATTTTGTTAGGTAGAGTTATTAAGCATTCTTCACAGAAGTTTTGTACATAATTTATTAGATTTATACCTAAGTATTTCATTTGGGGGGATACTAATGTAAATGGTATTGTGTTTTTAATTTCAAATTTTACTTGTTAATTGCTGGTATATCTGAAAATGATTTACTTTTGTATGTTGACCTTGTATCCTACAACCTTGCTATAATCTCTTATTAGTTCCGGGACCTTTTTTTGTCATTTCAGTGGAATTTTCCTGTAGACAATTTTGTCATCTGTAAACAAAGACAGTTATATATCTTCCTTCTCTATCTGTACAAATTTTATTTCCTTTTCTTAATGTTTCAGGTAGAACTTCCATTACAATATTGAAAAGGAGTTATAAGAGGAGACATTCTTGCCTTATTCCTGGTCTTAGTGGGAAAGCTTCAGGTTTTTCACCATTAAGTATGATCTTAGCTATAGGTTCTTTGAAGATAGTCTTCACTAAGCTAAGGAAGATTTCCTCTATTCCTAGGTTACTGAGAATTTTTACAATGAAGGAGTACTGGATTTTGATAAATGCTTTGTCTGCATCTATAGATCTGATTTTTCTTTTTAGCCTATTAATATGATGAGTTATATTATTTTTTGAATGTTGAATCTTGTATACCTGGGGTAAATCGTACTTGGTTGTGGTGTATAGTTCCTTTTATACTTTGTTGGATTCAATTTGTTGGTATTTTGTTAAGAATTTTGCATGGGTGTTCATGAAAAATATCAGTCTGTAGTTTTCTTATAATATCTGTGGGTGTTTTGGTTAGCCAACTGTTTTTTTCTCTAAAAAAAAAAAAAGAACAAAGAAAGTGGAAATAAGGTTCTTATCAAATGTATAAATAAAATGTTTGAGACTAAAAGGATGGAACTTTCCAAATTTAGCATGCTCTAACCAAGTAAATGAAAACAATTCCCATGTTCAAACATGTTATCATGAAATTTTGGAATATTTGGGAAAAAAATAGACTAACATCTTCTAGAAAGGTGAAAATAATAAGGTCAGATATCCAAAAGTGATGGAATAATAAAGGCATGAGATTTTTCACTAGCAACTAGATTCTAGTTGCCCATGTTTCAATGCAATCAAAATTCTGAATGGAATTTATTCCCAGTCTGAAATCATATATCTAAGAAAACCAGAAATCAAGCATGTAAATAAAATAAAAATATATTCATATGTGCCTAATATCAAACCTTACCTTCTGTAGACCAGAGGATTTATTTATTAAGAAAAAAAGTTAAGGAAGTAGGTAGAAATGGTATTTAGGAAACAGGAAATCCTATGATAGAGACATTAAAGAAAATCCTCAATTGATGGTAAAAGGCCAACTCTAGGACAACTATGGGGCCAACCTGAGAACAGAGAAGCCAAAGTCCCCACAAACTTTTTCCAAAAATAAAAAGAAAAGGAAACTTTCTTAGAATACTCGTTATATTTGAAAGTATTACTAAAGAAACTTTCATCAGCAGACTTTGGAAATAAATCATTGATATGTAAGAAAAAAACCATGTAAACAAAATGGAAGAAGAAAATTTCATAATATGCTGCATCACTCAGCAGCATATAACATTTTCAAAGTCACAAAATGAACACATTTAAATTTAACAAAAAAAAAAGATGATAGATCTTTTGGGAAGAAGTGAAGACAAGAAGTTTGTGAGGTGTGTGTGTGTGTGTATAAGTGCCAGCGTAAAGAGCTAAATTTATGTCTATTGTAGCAGGCAGTCAGTAGTTAATGTCTCAAATTTTTAAAAAATATTAATGTAAGAATGTTATTTAAGGGACGCCTGGGTGTTTCAGTTGGTTAAGCATTTGACTTCAGTTCAGGTCATGATCTCATAGTTCGTGGGTTCGAGCCCCGCATCAGGCTCTGTTCTGACAGTTCAGAGACTGGAGCCTGCTTCGGATTCTGTATCTTCCTCTCTCTCTGCCCCACCCCTGCACACACACTGTCTCTCTCTCTCAAAAATAAGTAAACGGTAAAAAAATTAAAAGGATGTTATTTAAAAATGTAGAGGTAAATACCAAAGGAAACAGTTCAAGCAGTTGAAAATGGTTACCTATGGGAATTAAGAATCAGAAAAGGGAAAGATGGCTCATGCATTGATGTTCTTCTTTATATGCATATTGGAATGTATAACTTTTAAAACTATAGAACACGTAGTACTTTGGTGAATATTTAAAAATACGTAAGCCATGAATATTCATAGCAATAGAGGAATCAAAGCTCTCAAACTGATGGTAATTATTTATATAATTAGGGTAAATATATACAAAAAGCAAAGCATTATAGGACTGTTGAAAATGTTTGAGGATAATGGAAAAGTTTATCATCTCATATTTTGTATAATTATAAACTAATCAGACACTAAAAAAGACTGGAAGGATACACACTAAGATGTTAACAATGACCATGTCTGAGTAGAGGGAGTACAGAGGCCAGTATTTTTTTTTCCATTTACTCTTCTATTTTTCCAGTTTACTGAAATAAACATATATTTACTTTTGTGATGAGAAAAGTATGATTTTGCTGTGTACCTAATACAACAGTCTACTTGTGTCATCGCCTTTAAGTTCTCTCAGTATACTGTTGTGTATAATCCCTGTTTTGAGGAAGGTCTCAAATATAATCCCTATCTTTTGAGGATGGTCTCTCTGCAATATAGGTAGTGGAAGTGAGATGAGAAGCCAGGTTTGTGTGACCCAAACCATTTGGCAGACTCTTCAATGGTCACTACTGCCAGAAACTTCCTGTAGTGACCTGCCTGCAGCTCTTCCTTCCACAAGCTTGAGCTCTAGCCTACAGGAGTGCTTTTTGTTTTCCAGATACTCTATCCACATTTAAGTCTTTCCACCTTTGCTTGTTTTCAGTTGCCTGAAATGCCCTTTTTACTGGGAGACATCCTTCAAGACTTAGTTTGATTTTTCCCTACCCTACAAAAGAATCTCTAATTGCTTCCTCTTCTCTCTTCATATTCCAACCATTTGTGGAAGCAGCCCTTAGTTCCAGCCTGCCTCTCATTGTATTCTGTTAGGCTGTGTCTGCTTTCTCCACACTATGAATGTTTCAAACACAGGAGTCATTCATCTTTTGATCCACACTATTTAGCACATAGTTTAGTTTTGTTTCACTTTTAAGTGGAATGGTGTATAACTAGCCCATTCATAAAATTTTCTTCTCTCACCTTCCACCATCCTCTCTCCCAGTGTACTTTTTGTTTTAAGTTATTACGATGTAATTTCTATACCCTTTAATATAAAATTTACCCTTTCAGGGGTGCCTGGGCAGCTCAGTCAGTTGAGGGTCTGACTTTTTTTTTTTAAGTTTATTTTTGAGACACACACAGAGAGAGAGCATGAGCAGGGGAGGGGCAGAGAGAGAGGGAGATACAGAATCCAAAGCAGGCTCCAAGTTCTGTCAGCACAGATCCCGATGAGTTGGAACCCATGAACCGCAAGATCGTGACCGGCACTGAAGCTGGTCAATTAACCAACTGAGACACCCAAACGCCCTTAGTGTCCAACTTGAATTTTGGGTTGGGTCATGGTTCTCATCAGGGTCGTGGGATCAAACTCCATTGAGCTCCGTGCTGTGCGTGGAGCCTGCTTGAGATTCTCTCTCTCTCTCTCTCTCTCTCTCTCCCTCTCCCTCTCCCTCTCCCTCTCCCTCTCCCTCCCTCCCTCTGCCCCTCTCCCTTTCTCATACTCTCTCAAATAATTAAAAAATAAAATAAAATTTTATTTCAAAGTGTATGATTTAATGGTTTTTGGCATATTCTCAAGATTATGTAACTATCACCACTAATTCCAGAACATTTTCATCACCCTAAAAGAAATCTCATATACATTAGCAATGACTCCCCATTCCCCTTCCCTTCAGACCCTGGCAAGCACTAATCTACCTTGTTTCTATGGGGTTGCATATTTTGGGCATTTTATGTAAACAGTATCTTTTGTGTCTTTCACTTAGCCTGATGTTTTTAGGTTCCTCTACAGTGTAGCATGTGTCAATAATTGATTTCTTTCATGGCTCAGTAATATTTCATTGTATGGATACACAAAATTTTACTTACCTGCTTATTAGCTGGTAGATATTTGGGTTATTTCCACGTTTTAGATATATGTAGACACATATTATCCATTCTCTTGAGTACATACCTAGGAGTGGCATTCCAGAGGCATGAGGTACTCTTTATTTAACTTTTTGAGGAATTGTAAACTGTTTTCCAAAACAGCTGCACCATTTTATATTTCTGCCAGTACTGTATATGTGCTAATCTCTACACATCCTCATTCACATTTGTTATTGTCCATTTTTTATTATAAAAATCTTAGTAGATGAAAAATGGCATCTTATTAATGTTTTGATTGGCATTTCACTGATGACTGATGACGTTGAGCATCTTTCCATATGCTTATTGGTCATCTGTGTATCTTCTTTAAAGAAGTGTTTCTTTAGGGACACCTGGGTGGCTCAGTTGGTTAAGCATACAACTCTTGGTTTCAGCGCAGGTCATGATTTCACAGTTTTGTGGGTTCGAGCCCCACACTGGGCTCTGCACTGACAGAGTGGAGCCTGCTTGAGATTCTTTCTCACTCCCTTTCTCTCTGCCCCTCCCGCACTTGCACTGTTTCTGTCTCTCTCAAAATAAATAAATAAAAAGAATGTCCTTTTAAACATTTTGCCTATATTTAAATCAGATAATTTATCTTTTTATTGTTATGAGTTCTTTGTACATTCTAGATGCAAGGGCTTTGTCAGATAAAATTTGAAAACATTTCCCTTCATTCTATCTTCATTCTAGACAATGAAACATTGTCTTTATTTTGTTAATAGTATCCTTTACTGCACAAAACTTTTTAATTTTAATTATGGGCAATATATCTATTATTTCTGTTTGCTTAGACTATGGTATCATATCTAAGAGACTAATCCAAGGTCACAGACAAATAACAGCTCTGTTTTCTTTCAAGAGTCTTATAGTTTTAGCTTTTACATTTAAGTCTTTGATCCGTTTAGATTTATTTTTAGTGTAGAATGAACACAGTGCTTTGTAAATAGAAGGTGCACAGAAAATGTTTATTGAAACAAATTGAATTGAGAATGAGATGATTAGAATGTTGCCTTCTAAAAGAATTTTATTCTACTGGGTAAGTATCGAGCTAGTATTGTCCGGGCAGAGAGGTAAAAGATAAAATTCTGGAGACTTGAGATTATAGTTGATTTATTGAGAGTGTAATTATAATACACAAACAATGGTGAAACATGTGGCTCACTGTGAATGGTTACACCTTAATAAGAGAAGATTGTTTGTACCAGTCATCTAATTTTATTTGTACTATTAGTCAAGTTGCTTTGTGCCCTGGGGCAAGTTACTCCTTCTTTCTCAATCTCTCTTTTCTTCTCCCTGTGAAAATTTGATAATGCCCAGGGATTACATATATTGTAGTGAGAAGAATGAAGAAACAAGTGTGAATCCTGGGTGACATAGAAATATGTCATATTGGTACTCCAAAGAAAGCACATAAGGAGAACGTACACAAGAAATAAGAATACCCTAGAACTGTCATCCAGGTGAGATAAGGGGCTGGAGGACCAGAATATGTAGTAACTGGGAGAAGAAAAGAAGACGATATTAAGAACAAGTTTTATGCAAATTATGTAATACATATCAAATGCAAAGGGTCATAATTTGATTTTTGTTTTTGATACATTAAAAATAAGCAATGAGGTCCATGTACACAATTAAGTAGGATATTAACCTTTAACTGATAGTGAAAATTAGGAATAAAGGTATGAACTCTTAGATAATAACATTATAATAACCCTGTAACATTTAATACATGGTTACTATCCAGTTACATTTCTCTCTCTCTCTTTCCTTTCTTTCCTTCATTCTTCTTCTCTCATCTTTCTTTCTTTCTTTCTTTCTTTCTTTCTTTCTTTCTTTCTTTCTGTCTGTCTTTCTTTCTTTCTGTCTTTCTCCTTTTTCCTTTGTTCAGATTTTCAATTTCTTAAAGCAATATCCATTTTACTGGGTAATGCTATAGGAGCCAATGTTTGTCCCATACCAAATTGGAGCCAGCCTATTCCTAGGCTTGAGAGTATTTGTGCAACTGAATGGGAAGTCCTCCTGATACAATGCCCTTCTACGAACATTTGCCAAAATGCCCTTGTCCCTCTAATGAAGAAAATGAATCCAAAAGAAATGAACTAATATATAAATACATATTCATATATATTTCATATTTCATATATATATGAAATGCAATTACTTATGTTTATACTACAACTCAAGGCACTTAAAATCTTGTGCCTTTTGCATTATTAGAAAAATCCTCATTTCCTCATTCTGATTAGTGTTACTATGTCCACAAATCCTCTTTGAAAGTGAAAATAGTACTTTATAATCATCTCTAAGAACATAGCACCAAAAGGTCAGTGGTTACTGTAGGAGAAAAAGTCCCCAGGAAGTCCTTGGGAGAAAAGGAAGGAAGTAAGGAAGGAAAGAATAAAGGAAGAAAGGAAAGAAGGAAGGAAGGAACGAAAGAAGGAATTTTTTGAAACAGGAATATTTAAATTATCTGTGTTGTTTCATGTAGCCAATGTTAGTTTAATTCTTTGAAATTTGATACTTCATATGACTTGCATTTCTCTATTAACCAGAATATGTAAGTATCCAGAACTCCTCATCACCTATTTAGAAAGATTATTTTAATTACTCTTACCTTTTTAAAATACAGAAAATAAATTATAAACATTGTCTTCTTTGAAATTTATAGTTTCCATTACAGTGAAAATAATTTTATGTCATATCAGTCTTCTTTTCCATTAAAGATTATGTATAACTCTCTACAGAATTTCTTGGTTTCTTTCCCCATTGAAGAGACTACAGAAACCCTGCTAAATTTATAGATAAAAAGAGATGAGGGGTTTGACTGAAACATCTTCTGCTGAAAATTTTATTTCGTTTTAGTAAAATATGGTGCTAGACAATTTTTCTAACATATTTAGCTTAATTTATCACTGAAAGGAAACATTGTAATTGAACAACATAACAATTAACATTATTCAAGTTTTTTTTCCTTTATTTCACTTCTAATTTTATTTATGCCTCTTCCAAAGTATTGCATAAAAGTGTTTATTTAATTTTTCTTGTCAGTATTCCATGTTTTGATTCCTAAGTATATATTTCAAATAAAAGTAAGAAATTTGCCAAATGGGTTGGTTCTATTAAAGGAGAAGCTATCAGCAACAGGCCTTTTAGTAAAACCAAAGGAAGTAATATACATTCATGTGCATTTTATTGCTAAGAGCACATTTTATTGCTAAAAAGGTACAAGGGCAAGGGCTTAATGCATTGATAATAATATCAGACACTGTATTTGCTTGTGTGTGTGTGTGTGTGTGTGTATGTGTGTGTGATTGTGAATAGAATAGCCAAGATTAATAATCTCGTTTATGTAAATATTCACTCTGAAATCCACAGAAAGACTTGTTTCTTTCTTTTTTAAAAAAACGCATTTAAGGGGCGCCTGGGTGGCGCAGTCGGTTAAGCGTCCGACTTCAGCCAGGTCACGATCTCGCGGTCCGTGAGTTCGAGCCCCGCGTCAGGCTCTGGGCTGATGGCTCGGAGCCTGGAGCCTGTTTCCGATTCTGTGTCTCCCTCTCTCTCTGCCCCTCCCCCGTTCATGCTCTGTCTCTCTCTGTCCCAAAAATAAAATAAAAAATGTTGAAAAAAAAAAAATTAAAAAAAAAACAAAAAAAAAACGCATTTAAATAAATATTTTTGGTGAAATTTTTAAGACAGTAACACAAGTACTTTGAGGAAAAATTAATATTTTCAGTAAATTTAATTAGCTGAAGTAGAAATTTAGTGTTCAGTTGACACACTAGAGAATATTTGTGATACTTTACTAAAACTTCTGGAAGGCTTTTGAGAAAAATTAAGCTTCCTGATTATGTAAATTAACTTGGAAAAAGAGTTGAGCTGAAATTTATTTACATGCCTGTGTCTTAGAACCATTTGTTGTAAAATTTGGGGAAAGGAACTTTTAATTTGTGATGAAGTGTTAAGTGGTCCTTTTTTATTCAAAACAAGTGATATTTGAATTCCATTTTCTTTCCTTAAATGGAACATTATTAAATTGTTTATATTTTGTAAGCTTCACTTTGATCAATAGTAATAGTTCCTAAAAATGCACATAAAATGAATTTTTAAACCAATAGAACATAACTTTTAAATGAAGTACTATTTTAAACTATGTCCTGCATCACCTTTTTTAAAACCAACTAGTACTTTGTAAAAGTAAAAAATATATATTAATAAGGCTAATCTCAATGTCCCTGTTTTGAATTTTTTTAAATAAAGGCATCCTGTAACAATTATTTTGCATTGTTTATATGTTTTGTTTTGTTTAGAAAAAGTTACTCTCTTAATATACTAGATACCATCTTTCTAGGAAATTAATATCTTCATATTGAGAGTGTCAAACCTAGCCTCTTCTGAGGATTTAACCTGACTAACCTGGCCCCAGCTACATTCTTTCCCTGATCTCCATTACAAGCAGTATTTACACAACTAATCTGGTACTTGTGGTTTCTTATTTTCCATTTACTTTTCTTTTTTTTTTTAACGTTTATTTATTTTTGAGACAGAGAGAGACAGAGCATGAACGGGGGAAGGTCAGAGAGAGGGAGACACAGAATCTGAAACAGGCTCCAGGCTCTGAGCTGTCAGCACAGAGCCCGAGGCGGGGCTCGAACTCACGGACCGCGAGATCATGACCTGAGCCGAAGTCAGCCGCTTAACCGACTGAGCCACCCGGGCGCCCCCATACTTTTCTTCATATGAATGTCTTCATCTTCTTTTTATGTGTAAAGAACAGTCTTTACTATTTTTTATTAATTAAATTTTTTTTTCATGTTTATTTGAGAGAGAGAGAGAGAGAGAAGGCCAGGGGTAGAGAGAGAGGGAGACACAAAATCCTAAGCAGTCTCCAGGCTCTGAGCTGTCAGCACAGAACCCAACTCGAGGCTTGGGCTCACAAACCACGAGATCATGACCTGAGCTGATGTCAGACGCTTAACTGACTGAGCCACCCAGGTGCCCCAAGAACTCACTCTTTAAAGCAGGCACTATGCGTCAGTCACCTGGCTGTTTCATCTCATGCAGAGCTGTGAGCACTTATCAATTTCAGACTTCAGGGAAGAGTGTGGGCTTTGGGACCAGATAGGTTTGGATTTCGATTCTGGCTCTGCCACTTTATAATTATGATCTGGAAAAAGTTTTTCCTCAGTTTCCTCTTCTTTAAGATAGCAAGAAAATAAGAGTTACCTCACTATTAAGATTAGCCAAGACAATCTCAAAATCATGCCTAGCCCTCTAAACAGTTTTGTTCTTCAATGTATGTTATCTTTTATTCTCCTATTTTCACCTCTCTTCACAACTGCTGGCAAGAGTCTCTTTTTTTTTTTTTTTTTTTTTGTCTTTACTTCTCCTGACTCCCCCACTCCTTTTTTTTAATGGTTGCTTTTTTTGGTGTCCCTAATTCAAAAGCTATATGAGAGACCTGGTAGAATTTTACTTACATTTGAAAAAGTCTTGGCATTGAAGTAGGCAAAAACAAAAGCAAAAAACAAAAACACAACTTCAACTTATTTTAGAAATCACTCATGGTTGTTAGGATCAGTTTGAGATCTTATGCTTCATGGATTTACTTGCAAAATACTGAATGTTTATTTCATGGAATAGTTTGAAGAATTAGGTAATTTTTTGAAAGCATGGATACAAGAAGACCAAGGTAGTGGGTCAAATCAACATGTGGTTACTTGGTTTCACTGGATTTGGTGGCTTTGACACTATTTGTAACCTAAAGCAGTCAAATGAGTAACTTATTTATCCCAATCAGAATCCAATTCCATCTATAAAAAAAGAAAAACTCACATTCTATTCCTGCTTGATATTGTGAATGTAGCCACATTGTTTTTCATGAAAAGCAATACTATAACTCGCTCATATTGATGGGAACATTGGAAACTCTAAATGACTTTGCCATGATCATATAGCTTTTGAATGTCTTGCTTCCACAATATCATGTGTTCCCCCACTAAGGAGCTCACTGTTTCTTTAACACCTGTTTTATGTCATTTTATATAAATTCCTTTCATTTTACTTACATTGCGAAGGGTTCCCTCCTATTGCTCCACTCTCCAGGGGTGGAGGTATAGCTGGAACATGTTATACTGTGGAAATTACTTCTAGAAAAGCACACTGACAATTGTTATTATTAACACAATTGATCACTAAGTTCTTATATCTCAAAAGAGAGGGTCAAGACATTACTAACCAGACCCAGATTCTACTAGGCTATCATAAGGGTGATATTTTGGTGAAAATTTTAATGATAGCAGAAATTTTGAAACTCTTTCAGCATTGGTTAGGTAAACAGCATTAGAACCTGTCAGCTAATTGATCCATTTATCTTCCTTAGTCCCACCATTTGGTGCCTCAGCCTCCAACCACTAAGTTTTGAGCATTGTGGGAAAGGTTTCATTGGCATCACTTATTGCCGTTAAAGCGCTTCCCTTCTGAATGTTGGCTGCCAAAGTATGTGGTATCCTGTGGAGCAAGAGGATGAGGACATAGATTGCAGTGAGGCTGAACAGTTTGCACTTCCTAGCAGTGACACCAGACATCAATCTTTCCTAAAGACAGCCGAGAACACATGAATATAAGAACTCTTTAAAAAGAACAAGTGAGGCATTATCCAACCAAAAAAAAAAAAATGCCACCAAAGCATTTTCTTAGTAAGTTTCTCAAGGACGAAAATGTATTAAAATTACTTAAATTGTCATGTTGATTGTTTCAAGAAACAAATAAAAATCTATCTCTATAAGGTAGATATTTATGAGGCTGGAATTACTGATGCTATAGTGTTTGAGAATCATTTAATTGCATCTCAGAGTATGTGCTGTATGTTTTACATGTGCACATCAGCTGGCCTTGCAAAAGAATACTAATTTGGTCACAACTAATCTGTTTCACATGGTCTACAGCATCAAACGTGACATCATTATAAGAAATCACGTTATGCGACTCTGCAATGCTAGCAGAATGTGGTGGGTTTTTTTGTTGTTGTTTTGTTTTGTTTGTTTTTGGTCATTTGACAAGATTTTAGACATATTGACCACAAGAAAAAGAAAATTATTAGGAGAGATGTGTTAAAATCATTGTTTTGACCTACACTAATTTGTTGTGTTATCTACTAATAAATGTGTGGTTGTTCAAATTCACATTGCACTGCAAAGCTCGGGGATCAAGGCAAGTTATTGTGGACTCCTAAGTGTTAGACTGTACTGAGAAATGGCTAATAGGAGCCTTGGACTTTGATAATATGTTGCTTCATGTCTTTTAAACTTTAACCAGCTTAAGCGATCTTCATTGCATGCGTAGTAACTCTACAAATAATAGTTTCTGATACCAATGACATTATAAAATATTTCTAACAACTTGTTTTTGAAATTATATTTAAGTAGAATGCTACTGCAAGAGGAAAGCATTTTTTTTTTCAATAAAAAATATGGTTATTTGTATTTGACCATTAGGATTAAGACCGGTTCACAGTACAACCTCAAATATTTGGAACAACAGAAAAGAGTGAGAAAGAGGATGCATGAAAGCCTTATGTATTTTGAAAATTTTTTTGTTTTTGTTTTCTATATGGGAATTTATTATTTTTTTTAATTTTTTTTAACGTTTTATTTATTTTTGAGACAGAGAGAGACAGAGCATGAACGGGGGAGGGGCAGAGAGAGAGAGGGAGACACAGAATCGGAGGCAGGCTCCAGGCTCTGAGCCATCAACCCAGAGCCCGACGCGGGGCTCAAACTCACCGACCGCGAGATCGTGACCTGAGCTGAAGTCCGACGCTTAACCGACTGAGCCACCCAGGCACCCCTCTATATGGGAATCTAAAAATGATCAGGGAGTTTTGTGTAGATATATTAGTTATTTGTCTTTGTTTTTATTGTTTGAGATTCTTAAAAGAAAATATGACAAAGTGATATGTCATGTTCGTATTCTCCCAACCTCAAAAGTGTATCAAAAATATATATCTCCAGGTAAAGATTAATTGTGTGATGAGGTAGGTTTAATTAAGAGCAAGTGGGATAGCTCTAGTAGGGACATTCTGCAAATGGTTACGAAAACTAAACACAGCACTCCAGGATAGGCTCCAAGTTTGATATTCTAACTTCAGGACCAGAGGGGCTGCAATAGGTCATATGATAATATTTAATATATTTTGAAGAATTAGAGGAGAATGTTCTTCAGTATGAAAGCTATCTTATTACTCTAGAATTTGACTATGTCAAGTACAGTTTTTGAGTTTTTTCATGCCCTCTTCCCTATAATTTTTCTAAAACGTCAAATCTTTGAAGAAAGAATATCTTAAATTCTATTATTTGACTTCACAAATAATCATGTTCCTCTATGTTACTTTTGTCATTCAACATTTTTCTTCATATTTTCTCATTTTTTTAATGTTCCCATTACTAATAAAACCAACTCTTGGGCCTGTTTGCTGCAGTGTATTAGAAGAAAATATCACAAGCTTCAGTGAGGTCATTTTTAAAAATTTACTTTTATAGGGGTGGATGGGTGGCTCAGTTTGTTAAGTGTCTGACTTTGGCTCAGGTCATGATCTCAGGGTTTGAGTTCGAGCCCCACATCGGCCTCTGTGCTGACAGCTCAGAGCCTGGAGCCTGCTTTGGATTCTGTGTCTCCCTCTCTCTCTGCCTCTCCTCCACTTGTGCCCTCTCTCTCTCTCTCAAAAATAAATAAAATGTACAAAAAATTATTTTACAGAAATACTGGTTTTTGTCCTGATTATATGCTAAGCCCTGCGTAACTATCTAAAGAGAGGTCAGAGGATACAAAAAAGCACTGAGGTTGCTTCTGTTTTGAGGTCTTCCCAGTCTATTCTCTCCCTTGCCTGGGGACTGAGAAGACATGATGCGATTTAGAAGGAAAGGACAACAGAAGACAGAAAGCAAAACAATTAAATAGATTCAAGGCATAATATGTATGGAATTTCCCCTAAGGAATTCAGACCTAGAAGTCAACAGACACCTATAGACTGAAGTATTTGGGAACCATCATTTTTTGGATAAGGATTTATTGAAGTCATTGCAGGTCATGGCACACCATGAAAAACAAGAAGCAAGGAGCAAAGAAAAATAAATTAGTCCCTTTAAACAGGTGAGAAAAGGGGAAGAGGTTAGGAAAATGCACCTGGCCTGAAAAATGAGGAGAACTGGGAGCAAGGGAAAGGGAAAGCCAGAGGGAGAGGTTTTCAAGATAGATTCAGTAGACAAATGTTTTAGAAAGTTCAAATAGAATGACACCTAAAGAAGTCTTTGGCTTTGACAATAAAGAGGCCAGTAATGATTTTGGAGAGAATTAAGTGCCATTAACAATGAGCTTAAGAATGAATGGGAGTTAAGAAAGTAAATAAATTTCTCTTTTAAGATGTTTTTAGGTGAAAAAAAAATTAAAGGAACAGAAGGTCAATGGATCATGTTTTACAAAGTGGAGTGTTTGGTTATGATTGAAATTAAAGAGAAGGAATAGTGTAAAGAGAAATTAAAAAAAAAACATTGCTTTTACTAATGAGAAAGTTGAACAAATAAAATAGTGTGACATGGTTATTGATTATTCAAATGAGCCAGTTTTTAATAAACACAGGTTTAATCAAGAAAAATATATTGATGTCTACCATGCAAAGACATGATGAGGCACTATAGAAAATACAAAGACAAGTTAATCTCCTTAATTAAGAAGCCTATAAAACAGAGGAAGATGCAAAATAGTAGAGTATTCGTGATGCTAGAGGCCTAGGAATAATAAACATTATATAATAATTGTGACTGGGAGGGTTAGAAAATGACATATGCAGTGATCCTTGAAAGATGAAGAATAGTTTGACGGGTCACACAAAGACAGGAGACCATGAAAGTGCTGAGGGTATTCAATCCCAGAGAATAGAGGGTATGCAACAAAGAGAAAGAGGAAGGTGCATAATTTTTTAGTGTAATATTCCTGTATCATAAACTGTTACTCTTTGGATTTTACCTCAATCATTTAAAATATGTTAAAGCCACTCTTAGCTTGTTGGCTGTACAAAGCAGGTTGTGGGCTGGATTTGGTCCATGACTAAATAAATTCTAATGGATTTTTTTTTTTACTTCATACTAAAATGTTGTATCTTCTCTTTTGCTCTTTTCAAATTTTAAAAGCATATAAACATATAATTGGAGAATTCATTCTAAAATTCTACAAGATAGAATTAAAAGCTTCCATTTGAATATCATGTTTTAAAAATCTATTAAAATTGTGATTCCAAGAGAGGTTAGAATTGGAAAAGGTCAGTGTTTTATAGTGTTAGATTTCTTGTCAAAGGCAAGAGGGTTATTCTCTCCATCCACAGGTGAGAAGACACTTCAGTAGACTTACTTAGATATATTTTAGATATGTAAAATAGACTCTTTTGCTTATAGACACAAATGTCTCATCATTCTGAAAACTTTCTCCGAAGTAACCCCATTCTTTGTTATATATGCTAAAAATATATTTTAATAAAACTCTCAGATATCTAAATTGGGTTTCATCAAAATTGAAACTTATGTTCTTAAGACACTTAGAAATGAAAAGTCAAGCCATAGCAGAGGAGAAAATGTTTGCAAATCACATATCTAAATGTATAATGTATACATTGTATAATGTATACAATATATATTCATTGTATAATGAATATATAAGATTTCTGAAAACTCAATAATAAGACTACAACTCCATTAAAATGGGGGCACAAATTTTGGTTAGATAGTTCAAAGAACATGTATAGATGGCAAATAACCACATGGAGAGATAATCATAGTCATTAGCTATTATGGCAATGGAAAGTAAAACCTCAATGTGATACAATTATACAAGTCTTAGAATGCTATGAAACACAATGGAGTACTACGTGGCAATGAGAAAGAATGAAATATGGCCCTTTGTAGCAACGTGGATGGAACTGGAGAGTGTGATGCTAAGTGAAATAAGCCATACAGAGAAAGACAGATACCATATGTTTTCACTCTTATGTGGATCCTGAGAAACTTAACAGAAACCCATAGGGGAGAGGAAGGAAAAAAAAAAAAGAGGTTAGAGTGGGAGAGAGCCAAAGCCTAAGAGACTGTTAAAAACTGAGAACAAACTGAGGGTTGATGGGGGGTGGGAGGAAGGGGAGGGTGGGTGATGGGTATTGAGGAGGGCACCTTTTGGGATGAGCACTGGGTGTTATATGGAAACCAATTTGACAATAAATTTCATATATTGAAAAAAAAAGAAACAAATAAATTAAAAACAAAATTAATAATGCCAAGTGTTGCTAGACATGTAGAGAAAATGTAACTCTCATACACTGCTGGTGGTAGTACAAGAAAATGCACAGCCACTGGAAAATGGTTTGATTGTTTCTTAACAACCTAAATGTAAATATACTATACAGCTCAGTAATCTCACTCCTGAGTATTTGCCCAAGTGAAATGAAACTTAGGTTCTGAGAAAAAAACTATATAAGAATGTTTATAGATGCTTTGTAATTGCCCCAAACTGGAAGCAACTAAAATGTTCTTCAACTACTGAATGAATAAAAACAAAACAAAAATTTTGATTCAACCATTAAAATGGAATACTACTCAGCAAAAAAAAGGAAAAACAAAGTACAGATAAAATGGAGAAGTCTGTAATGCATTATGCTTAGTAAAAGAAACCAGACTCAAAAGGCTAAATACTATGTAATTTATTTATATGAAATTCTCAAAAAGCAAAACTATAGTAAAGCATTCAAATCAATGGATATGAAAGACTTGGAGAATGAGGCCTGGGGGATTGACCACTACATTATCCACTTGTTTGTAACACATTAGTGGCTTAGCTCACAGTCTCTGTGGGTCTGGAATCTGGGCACAGTTTATTAGTTGAGTGCTTCTGGCTCAAGGTCTTTCACGAGGTTGTAGTTAAGCAGTTAAACTGTCTGCTAGCTGCAATGTTACATGAAGGATCAGCTGGGGGAAGATCTGCTTCCAAATTTACTTACATGGTCGTTGGCAGGATTCAATTCCTTGTGGAGTTTGAGCTGAGGTGCTTAGTTCCTCACTGGTTAGCTTGGGGCCTCTCCTGATTCCCTACCATATGTGCTTTTCAAAAAGGCAGTTCACAACATGGTGACTGACTTTCCTTAGAGAATTTGAGAATATAAGAGCACTCGAGATGTAAGCCTCTGTCTTTTTACAACCTAATATCACAATTGACATCCCATCACCTTTGCCAAAATTATATTCATTAGAAGGGAATTATTAAATCCAGCCCACACTCAACGGGAGGGATTATACAAGGGATGAACATCCACAAGGGCAAGGATCACTGGGGGCTCTCTGAGAGGCTACCTCCCATAGACAGCCTTCTAGATCCCAGTGATTCATTTTTTTCCTGAATTCAAAATACCCTCACCTTCCCCAAGGTCCCAAGAGTTTCATCCCATTATGTTATCAGTTCACAGTTCGGAATATCATCATCTGATCAGGGAGCCATGTTCAAGTTTACTTGCCACAAGCACAAAGTGCAATGAGGAATTTTTTGGGCTGGTCAAAACTGTCCTGTATCTTGATTGCGATTACACAGCTGTATTTGCTTGGTAAAAACTCATATTACCGAGTACTAAAGGGATGGATTTCACCATATGTAAGCTATACTTCAATTAAAAAAAATGTTAACAAACTCAAGAATATAACATACACATAAACACACATATTGCATTAGATTTTGGCCAAATCAAATGATTGGTCAATGTATTAATAAAATATATTTATACAAGTCTATATTTTAATACTGGAAAGTAACATAATGTTTCTAGCTATATTATTGAAAAGCCATAACAACATCCTGTATGCTTGTATAATCAGTAATTCGCTAATAGGAAAAGAAAGTTGTTATGGACTATAACTTATAATTACGTTAGTTCATTGATAGAAAGAAGTTTATTCTTAAAATATCATCTTTCCTCTTTAATATTTGTTTTTATTCCTTAGAACAGATAATTCATCAATTCACATATTAGTGAAAATGAACATATTTGAAAGTGTACTATTAATCTGTTATTTTGCTTATAAAAGAACTACTGAAATAATTTTCTATAAAACGCATTTTTATAACCACTTTCTAAATGATTTACTTCAAGTAAGGTGCATATAAACTGTGGGAAAAAATCTTATATTTTTTTCTTGTTTTTCCTAGTTCTGAAAAGTGACAGAGGTAAGGCAGTAGGATCCAGTTACTGTACCCTGTTTATACAGCTGTACTTCATTGAACGAAGTCTTGTGTTACACACAGTTTGTGATAGGAAGTAAATGCTTTTAAAACAACCAAAGAGATAGGTCTTTAACCTCCACCTTTGTGGATTCTTTGTTCCACCATTTAGCTTCTGTGGAAGTTATAGGAAATAGTTTAAATATATCCTATTACTCTCTAATTGGGCCTCATCTGATTAGCTCATCCCCTTCTGAATTCATAACATGCATGCATTATGATGAGTTTTAAAGTAAATCCCAACAAGTCCAACAAAATGGACAATGATTTTTTTGTAACAAAGCTTTTAAGTAATAGGTTCCAAAATGTTTAATAATGGTTATGTTCTAAAGAGAAAATGGTGTTTGGATTATTTTAGAGCCTAACTCTACAAGGAGTTTTAAAAGGCTTAGTAGATTCATCAAGTTTATTACCTCTCGATAATATTTCACACAACATTTGAAGATATCAAGTGCCACAGGATTCTTTGTAAATCTCTCATTTGAAGTGTATAACTAGTCAATAAGCAAGAGATTAAGATTCTAGGTTATTTCAAGGATTATGCTTGGGAAGTTTGGGGTCATTATGATGAAATAGTTTTCATTTGCATAAGAGCAATTTCCTTAATTGGTTGGATAGACATACAAGGTAATTACTAGGAATGATTAAAATGTCAACCAATCAGGGGTGCCTGGGTGGCTCAGTCACTTAAGCATCAGGGTCTTGACTTAGGCTCAGGTCAAAATTTTAGGATTCATGGATTTGAGGCCTGCATTGGGCTCTGCACTAACATCATGGAGTTTGTTTTTCTGATGGAGAATTGTATTCATAATTCTGTTCATAATCTTTCCATTTTCAGAGAGTTAAGTCCTTCTTAAATCTGAGCTGTCATTTATTTACCAAAAGTTCTTTTGCAATTTTGTTTGGTAACTCTATATAGATTGTCCAGAGATTTTTCATTTCCTAAATGAGTAGCAGAGAAGTCCACCCAGATTGGTGAGATTTATATATATATATAAAATCTTCTAACAAATTATTCCGCCACATGCAAGGTATTTTAACTTCTAGTATAGGGCTACTGTAAACATCCATACCCAATATTTCCATTCTTAGTCTGTTTGGTCCCCATGTGTGCAAGACTAAAGGATTTAATTTCTAATATATACTGGCATGGATACAGTGATCATATCACATGGTTAATTTTGTCTCCTATACCTCCTATCTCCTATATTTGTAGCAAAGAACTTAATTATAGTTAGTTTAGCTAAGAACATACTTTCTTTTAACTGAATAGACTATAATGTGGTATCTGTAATTTTGATAGGAAATAAAAAATATGCACAGAGTGAAAAATGTGGGATTGTTCTATTCTGTCTACTAAGGAGGTCACTAGAGTGACATATTGTTGTAGAAAAAAAACAAGGAACTATCCGTTTGGGATGTAAATGAATTGCAAGGCTGTATGTGAACAGTCTGCATAATACTTGATGAAAATATACAACTTACATTTAATTTTTTATTATAAGGATGAAACAGCAATTATGTGTGGAAATTTTAAAAATGATAGTGTAAGATACTGGATATTTGTAAGGTATTGGAAAAGATATATGTTAACTAATATATTTCTATAAATAAAAATGAATTGTTAGATCTTAGGACAAAATATTACTCTGCTCTGCCTTTTATTCCAATAGACAGATTTTGAGACATTTAAAAAGCCATCAGGAAGAAATTTTATTTACTATTTAATTCCAAAATTTATACCAGTTTCTCCCATTACATTATTCTTCTTTAATTATAAGTATATTATCACATACTGAAAAATCATCACTATCCATTGACTGCATTGTTACAACACTGACGGTCAGCTTTTATGATTTGTCATATTATAATAATACATTAGCAAGTATAAATTTTGGAAGTCATTTCAGCTTGCTGGAGGCATTTCATTATTTCACATACACTATCCATACTTATTGGCTATGTTTCAGTTTTCTTATTTGTTTGTAATTTGTACCCTCACTGTTTCCAAGAGTCATTTGAAGCAGCTTATTTTAATTATAATTATATTGGCTAGGTTTTTCAGAGATGTTCCAGATTTTTCTTCCTCACTTAACAAGAGCAGCATACATAACTGAAAATGTAAGTTGCTTTGTTCTTATTCTCATGGCTCATTTCAAATTATGTGTTTTGCAGAGGTTAATATTATGTGGGCTGGACACCAAACCCACCACAGTTCTGAAGACTACAACTTATCCACAGCACTGAGGCAATCTGTTTTCCAAATATATACTTCCTGGGTAAGTTGTATAAAATTGAATACATATAATAATATAATACATTTTTAATTTTTTAATTAAAAAAAAATTTTTAGTGTTTATTTTTGAGACAGAGCGAGAGACAGAGTGCAAGTGTGGGAGGGGCAAACGGAGAGAGACAGACACAGAATCTTATGCAGGCTCCAGGCTATGAGCTGTCAGCACAAAGCCTGACATGGGGCTCGAACTCATGAACCATGAGATCATGACCTGAGCTGAAGTCAGATGCTCAACCGACTGAGCCACTCAGCCACCCCATAATACATTTTTTAAAGTCTCAATTGTTTCCATTTCTTCCAAGTAATCTAAAATAAAGTGTTTTATTAATGCTTTTGTCTCCTTTCATAAGGCAAGATACATATGAAGCGAGTGGTATTTTGCAATGGTAGTCTTTTATTTGATAAAACAAAACAAAGCAAAACAATAACAACAACAACAAAAACACAATTTCACCTTGAGGTATACAGCAAGGTGGGAGATTAGCTGTCTACTTTTTTTATTTACTATAACTAATGACAGTGATGTATAGGCAATGTATCTTAATTCATATATATGCAAAGATTTCACGAGAAACTTTTTTTAAGTTTATTTATTTAGTTTGAGAGAGAGAGAGTGAAAGTGAGCAGGAGAGGGGCAGAGAGAGAGGAAAAGAGAGAATCCCAATCAGGCTTCACACTGTCAGCATGGAGCCTGACCCAGGGCTCAATCCCATGAACCATGAATCATGATCTGAGCTGAAATCAAGAGTCAGCTGCCTAACTAACTGAGCCAGTGAGGCACCCCAAGATTTCATTAGAAACTTTTAAAAGCAGTTTTAAAAAATTCAGTTCCCATTTCTCCATGCCCAAGTGAAATCTATGTAAATTCTTTGTTTTTTGTATACATATTAGAGCAGTTAATATGATGCTCAATAAAAATTTTGGCTCTAAAATATTTTTACACAAGGAAATGAGCAGACTAATGAAAACCAGAAATAGCCTCTATTTTGAAGTTTCTTCTGATTCCCTGGCATACTTGACCCACTTGGTAATAGCCCTCATCTGTGATTGTCACTCTTTATGTCTCCATAGCTATCCAAATGACTGCTGCTAAGAGGCATACTGACATAAATAAAAGGTCAGAGTTAGCAACACACCTGTCTGGCTCAGTCGGTAGAGCGTCTGACTCTTGATTTCAAGGTCTTGAGTTCGAGCACTCATTGGGTATAGATACTACTTTAAAAAAAGGAGAGGAGCGCCTGGGTGGCCCAGTCCATTAAGTGTCGGACTTCAGCTCAGGTCATGATCTCAGGGTTCGTGGGTTGGAGCCCCACATCGGGCTCTGTGCTGACAGCTAGTAACCTAGAGCCTGGTTCAGATTCTGTGCCTCCCTCTCCTTGCTCCTTGCCCACTCACATTCTGACACCGTCTCTCTCAAAAATAAATAAACATTAAAAAATTTTTAAAAAAGGAGAAAGTGTTATCACTCTGTAAGTGCATTCATCAATAAGCTATTTATTAACTATAACTTATAATGTTACAGCACTTGTATGGTTCTTTATAGTTTGCAAGGCACTTTTACATACCATTTATTGAATACTTTCTGTGTTCCAGACAAACTTCTAAGATTTCTTTATGCATTAACTTTTTGATCTTCATGGCAACTTTATGAGACAGGTACTAATATAATGCTCATTTTAAAATGACACTGAGTCCATAGTTCAGTTATAAAACTAGTAAAAGGGAGTGTTGAATTTGAACTCATTCAACTGAGTTCAGTTCAACTGGATGCAGGGTCCCTGATCTTATCCTCCACACCAAATACTCTTTTATTTGCCTCTATATTATTTTTCACTTATATTACTATGCTAGATCAAGTGTTACTATTATCAGGGAACCAAAGATCAGTGAGGTTAATTACACAGCTAGTACGTGACAAAGTCCCATATTTGAAACCAGATGCTTCATAAAAATATATATACTGGCCTATGTTTTAATCCAAACAGCAGCATAGGCAAAACAAATCTATAAGTCACTGATGGTACAAATACATTTGCTGAAAGAGATATTAAAAGAAATCCAGGTCCCACCCCCTACATCACATATCTGTGTTACTGTGTGTATTAATTTCCTAGGGCTGTCATGATACAGTCTCACAAGCTTAGTAGCTTCGAACATCAGAAACCTGTTGTGTCATAGTTTTAGAAGCCAGAAGTCTGAAATCAAGGTGTTGGCAGGGCCATGGTCCCTTCCCTGAAGACTCTAAGGAAGGATATGTTCTACTACTGTCTCTGAATTTTTTAGGATCTGATAGTTCCTTGACATTTGGGAGCATAAGGCTAGTCTTCATATGGGGGTCTCCCTGTCTATATCGAGATTTCTCCTTTTCTTTTTATATAAGGACACGTCATATTGGATTAAGCCCCACCTACTCCATTATGAGCACATCTTAACTAATTATATCTGTAAGGGCTGTATTTACAAATAAGATCACATTCTAAAGTAGGGGATAGGATTTCAACCCATGAATTTTGTGGGGGACACAATTCAATATATAACATGCTTTAACCAACATAGGTGGAAAAGAAAGAGCATATATCTTTTCCATATCCTTACAGTTTGTGCTGAAACTCTGAATGATTCATTGTGAAAGAAATTATGACCTATGTCACAGTTGGATAGCTCAAGACTGGTCTAGGGCTCCAGTGAATAAAAGGAACAGGCCTCTGATGGAGGCGAGGGATACTGACTATCCTCCCTTCTTAAGAAATAGCTTCATAATGCAAACGTTTATTATCCTGTACATAGGCTAAACATAGCCTATACATAAACATATTGGCCTATACATAGGCTAAACATGTCCCTGATTAAAACAATGATCTCAAAAATCTTTATTCTCTCTTGAGTTATGTATTTCCCTTTGCATAAAGATAAGTCAAGCCTCCAGTGTTTACATTTGGGGGGATAAAGCCTCCAAGAAAAGATGTAGCTGTATTTGAAGTTGGTCCAGGAAATTAATGCAGTGTGTAAATTGATTATCTGAGGAATTATCAAAGGAGAGTTTTTATCAGAGCACCATAGATTTCAGAACTAGAGGAGATCTGGGAGACAATATATTTAAATCATCTATTTTAAAAGCTACAAAATGAATCTCAGAGGAGCCCACTACCTCATACAGTATTGAACATTGCTGGTTGGAATCTGAATCCGACATTTGGCTCCAAGTTTATGGTAATCTTTACCCTAGTTTCATTTGCGACATTCCCCTTATTAAGTCAATGCATTCAAAGCTACAGATTAGTGAAAGCCTAAGTAAAATACAGGTTCACACCTATTTATTGCCAGTATAAATCCCTTTTACAACCTCATATCATCTTGCCAAGGACACAAAATATGCTGAGGGGGGAAATGAGCATTGGGAATGCATCAGAAGCTGCTAACTTGGGGGAGGGGAGCAAGCTGGAAGATTTGCCACGTGGGAAATGAAAGGCAGAGATTGTGAATCAGATTGGAGTTTTGTCTAGCGTTTGTAGGTCTGTTAGAAGATAGCATAGATGATTTAAGGGTCTGTGATGGTCAACGATGTGTAGGAGGTCTTTCTAGACATTAAAATCAAAGAATACCACTAGTTGGGTTTTTTTTTTTTCATTTTCTTTGAGTCTTGTAACATTCTTCTCATTAGTGCTGCTGCATACAGCAGGTAACTTGGTAGTTACTAAGGTAACAACATATTTTAGAACAAGTAATAAATGTCTTTGAAGAGAAAATTAATTTGTGAAACGTAAAGCATAGTTATTCTTAGAGTGCTTTTCGTTTACATTACTACAAAAGTTAGGGTGGCACTCCTGTCATTTAAAATAGTTAAAGATGAGAATTCAACTTTCAAGAATTTCTAGCTGTACTTTTTGCACTTTTTTAAAAGCCATTTTTAACCTCAGATTTACCATTGCTCATCCAAAAAGAACTGCAATGGATAGAGACCATTTTAAGGGAACCTTATTTACTATACACCGAAATACGTGATTTTGCCTGCTACTTCCATCTCTTACTACGTATCCGAATTGATACAATGGCTTAAACATGATAGTCTCTTCAAATAATAAAATGTGTCTAGATCCATGGATATTATTTTACATACAACAGTGTCAAGAAAAGCACTTCATTTTCTTCCATCTTTATTTGGATAAAATACCTGAATGCTACAGTTTATATTCAAAACATAGCTAGAAAAGTGCTAGAAAAATTAAATGGGTTATGCCAAAGGGTTATAGGAACCAACTTGAAGGAACACCTCATGGCCAAAATCTGGAACAACTTGAACAGTAAAATATATAATGGAGTATAGAGTTAGAATCCAAAGTATAAAATAAATATCTTTGAAATCAGCTCATACTGATATAGATAAATGATGGAATAACTAGATAAATGGGAACAAATATATGGGAGACACATTCCTTTAAAGAATTCCAAAAGAATCACAGATGATATACATAGATATATCTACCCCCCCAACCCCTGCCTCTAGGAAATGGTGCTTAATGTCTCCCTTACCCAGACCTTTTGAGTTCAGACTGTACTGAGGACTTCGTGTACGATGAATAGAGAATTAATAATGGACAACTGGGATGTAATGGGACAGATGGTAGTTACACTTGTGATGAGCATAGCATAATGTATAAACTTGTTGAATGACTCAGTTGTATACTTGAAACTAAGGTGACATTGTGTGTCAGGTATATTCAAACAAACAACAAACAAACAAAAAGTAAAAACACCAAAACAAAAACAAAAAATAAAAGAGAGAGAGAGAAAGAGACAAAGGGTGAAGTACGGGTGGGAGGTAACTTTAAAATGGAGACACCTGGCAAACAAAATCTCAGATAAAGTTAATTTTGTTGGTGATATCTTGTTGATAGCATGTACCCTTTGATAAGATGTGATAACAATGGCCTATTGAATGGCCCTTCATCCCTTTGGTGTTTGTCACCAAAACCCATAGCCGAAGAGTAATCATGAGAAAAGACCATTGTTGAACCCACATTGAAGGACATTCTACAACATACCTAACCAGTACTCCTCAAAAGCGTAAAATGAGACACTGGGGACATTTGACAAACTGTCACAGGTCAGAAGAGAATATAAGATATTAATACTTTGTAATATTGCCTCCTGGACAAGATATTAAGTCAGAAAAAAAAAAAGTAGAAAAAACCTAGTAAAATCTAAGCAAGATGTACAGTTTAGTGGAATTTAATTAATATTGTACCAATTTGTTTCTTAGTTGTGGCCACGCAGCTCAGTAATGTGTTAATGAGGGAGGCTTGGTGGAGAGTATGTAACAACTCTCTGTGCTATTTTTGCAACTCTTGTACAATATAAAACTATTGGGGCGCCTGGGTGGCTAAGTCGGTTAAGCGTCTGACTTCAGCTCAGGTCACGATCTCGCAGTCCGCGAGTTCGAGCCCCGCGTCGGGCTTTGGGCTGATAGCTCAGAGCCTGGAGCTTGCTTCCGATTCTGTGTCTCCCTCTCTCTCTGCCCCTCCCCTGTTCATGCTGTGTCTCTCTCTGTCTCAAAAATAAATAAACGTTAAAAATTTAAAAAAAAAAGATAAAACTATTATGGAATAGTTTATTAAAAATATAATTATATGTATGTACCTATGTTCTCATAGAGCCACTGTGGATCATATAACAACTCGTAAAAACCAAAAACCAACCAACCAAACAAAACCCCCTAGAACTAGCAGCAATAGCCATTGATTCCTGGACCCCTAGAGCATCATAAAGAGCAATGATTCAGCCAATACTATCTTAAATTGGTTCTAAGGTAATTCTTTATTTTTTAATTCTTAATCCCTCAACACATCACCCATTCTTAGCTTTCCAGAATGCCAGCTCTGAACAAGCTAAATTGCTCTCTAGGTTTGAGAAAGGAATTTCACAGACTCCTACCACATGCAGATGGAGTCAAAACCTGGTCCCACTTCTGTCTCCAATCTCATCTTCCACAATCGCTTATTGTCACCTCATCTTCAATGAACAATTAATTTTCAGTTCTCTAAATATACCATGTCGTAGTGTCTTGATATGTCATTGCACATGCAGTTATGTCTCTCGGGAAAATTTTTGCCCCTTTACCCCTGATTCCTTCATCCTTCGGGACTCAGTTCACTCCTTTCTTAGATCCTTTCTAACTTTGCCTAGGTTGCTGTTTTTTGTTTTGTTTTGTTTTGTTTTGTCCATAAAACCCTTGCATATCTCTATTATAACACTTATTATTTGCATTACTGCCTTTCATGCCAGTCTGTAAACTTTAAAAGGTTTTTTTTACTGCTATATACCTACTATCTCTAAAGTGCCTGTTGCAGTCAGTGCATAATAAATGTATACTATGTGAATGAACAAAATTTAAAAAAAAGTTTTATGGATGTCAAAATACATGTGTCAGAGGAACTATTTTGCTACATTAACTAGAGTAAGTCAAATGAGTGAAATAATTTAAGTATTTAAAAGATCACCAAAAATTATAGATAGGGAGATTAACTTATTTACTTTTTTGAATAAAATATATTTTGACATATTTGTTTCATATATGAAGCTAGAGCATGGGAAAGGCTAACATCTGCGTTTAATGAGTTTAATATTTCTCTTAAAAGCATAGTCAATAAAGGATAAATGCATGTAGTTTAAATGACTAGGTTGAGTAATTTATTTTTAACTCTGTAGTATCTCTCAATCATTTAAATTGTTTTAATTTTTAGGTTAGTGTTATAATCAATATAATAAGAATTTATAAAATATAGCTTATTAGAAATCTAAAAAGAGGTAAATTTTATCCACCATCAGAGGAAATAAATATAGTTATAATATCCATTTATGAAAACTTTTCTTCCACAAGTTAGGGAATCTGTAAATATATGGTGATATTATTTTTGAGCACAATAATTTAAAAATACATATTGTTTACATCTAAGAAACACTAGGGGACAATTTACCAGAAATAAGGAATTCTGAGTCCCAGTCTTAGCTCAGTTATTAACTAGCTTTGCCACTCTGAACCAACTGATTAATGTTTGCATTTCAGTGATCTTGTACATGAAGTAGGGTAATTAAGCGGTGCCTGGGTGGCTCAGTGGTTGAGCTTCCAACTTCAACTCAGGTCATGATCTCACAGTTCGTGAGTTTGAGCCCCACAGTGGGTTCATTGCTGACAGCTTAGAGCCTGGAGACTGCTTCAGATTCTGTGTCTGTTTCTCTCTCTGCCCCTCCCCACCCTCATACTCTCTCTCTCTCTCTCTCTCAAAAATAAATAAACATTAAAAAATATTTAGACATGGGGTAATTAATATTTGCTCTGCTTCCTATATTGTTATTTTGAAGATTACCTTAAATGATGAGTGTGGAAATTCTCTGAACTATAGCAGTATGATTCACATATATAATATTGTTTTTATATTACATATAAGACTACAGAGGAACTGTTAGTGAAATCTCAAATCTTTTATTACATCGTACTTTCTGCCAAACTTCATAAACAAAGGCTATTTTTCAATATGTGAGAGCTGGAATTATATAAAGACAAATGTGAAGAAATAAAGACACAAGAAACTAACAACTTTGATGTAATGCAGTCAAATACACAGGGGATAAAATTCTCATAACTCATATGTCACAGATGGAAAGCATACCTTGAACCCCCCATGCAGTAAAGAAACAAAACATGTCTCAGGACTTTGCCTCAGAACTCCAAGACATTTCTCCCCACACTCAACCACCATTCAAAGACAGCATATAAGACAAAGTTCATGTCCACATATTCAATAAATTAAGCCCTTTGCTCTCTGTGTCTTGACCAGTTTCAGAGTCTTGATTCTAGCATGCATCAGGAAAAGGGAATTATTCTGTAGTTTACCAAAGTCATTTTAAAATTTGGTAAAGATAAAATTATTATCTGATACTTGACGTTTCATTTTACATAAATTTGATAGTCATTTTAGGGTTTAGCATGGATAAGTAAGAAGACTCATAGTGGAAAGCTCTACAAAAGGCAGCATTATCTCATTGTTACTTTAAAAAAATATAAAATTGGCCAAACTATTCAACTTCCTCTACATGGTATAATTGTTCTTATTTTGAGATGTGCATCCACTCTTTTTTTGTTTCTTTTGTTTTGTTTTTCTTTTCCATATACACTCTTGATTGGCAGAGCTGGTCATGGTGGCAAAGTTTGAGCATATGAAGAGACATAAGTAAGACATGAGCTCTGTCCTTAAGGTGCTTGCTTTCCTTGGTGGGATTTCAGTAAGGCAATAGTCATTATAAATACAAATTGTTAAGGTTTTAAAGAGAAGTGTCTGCTTTAAGAACCATGGTGGATCAAGGGGAGCATCACTGAAGAAATGCCTGAGCTCAGTCTGGAAGAAGAATAAAATTTTTCCACGAATGAGGTTGTAAATGGAATATAATGTAGAAGGAGCACATCACTGAAAACACAAAATTATGAAAAAAGTATAATAAACCTAGGGAATTGCAAGTAAAATGCATGGTATATGTATTAGTTTCCCAGAGCTGACTTAACAAAGTAGCAAAGACTGGGTGGCTTAGAAATCTATTGGGTCATACTTGTGAAGGCTCGAAACCTGAGGTCAAGGTACTATAGGGTTGATTACTTCTGAAGGCTGTGAGGAAGAATCTGTACCATGCTTGTCTTCTCACTTTAGGGTGGTTTGCTGGTGATTTTTGGTGTTCCTTGGCAGGAAGATGAATCACATTGATCTCTGCCTTCATATTCACCTTGCGTTCTTCCTGTGTGCATGCCTGTCTCTGTGTCCATATTTCCTCCTAAGAAGGAAACCTGCCATAGTAGATTAGAACCCACCCTAGTTACCTCATTTTACCTTGATTACCTCCGTAAAGAAACTATTTCCAAATAAGGTCACATTCTGATATACTGGGGGATAAAGTCTCACATATCTTTTGGGGGAACACGATTCAACCCATAAAGTTTGAGTATGGCTGAAATATAGGATGTATAAGAAGGTGGAATGGGGAAAGGCAAAAGGGGTAAAAGGATAGTGATGGAAACAGAAAGATGGGCCTAGATTATTTAAAATAGGACTTCCTATGTAGAAACACAAGTGCTTATTCCATACATACAATTTAAGTGGATGTGTCTTAGGAAAGAGATCAGTGTTCTCTATCTGCAACCAGAAGATTTGGTTCTGTATCATAACTAATCCCAGATTTTGGGAATGTGGGACAAGTGTACTTGATTATTCAATCTTTAGTTCATCAACTATGAAGGAAAATTTTTTCTCTAAAGTAGCATTATAAAAATCAATGACAACTATAGAAGTACAGATACTAATAAAGTTAAACTACTTTATTTTTTTTGTTGTTGTTGTTAATTCATTTTTGAGAGACAGAGACAGAGTGCAAGCAGGGGAGGGCAGAGAGCAGAATCTGAAGCAGGCTCCAGGCTCTGAGCTGTCAGCAGAGCCTGACATGGGGCTCGAACCCACGAACCATGAGATCATTACCTGAGCCGAAGTCAGATGCTCAACTGACTGAGCCACCCAGGCGATCCAAACTACTTTATTAAAATAAGATAGACATGAATCCTGGAGCTCAATTTCTTTTTTTCCATTTCTTTCAAAGTAATTATACACTTAACTTTAACCGTTTGATTTAGCAGCTTACTTGTGGACAGCTCTCCGCTCTTGACCCTTGCTTTTTCTTGCAGTTTTTCATGCCTCACGACTTTATTTCCAACTTCATCCAACCTGAAATGCGTAATTTCTTTGACTCTGGAAAACAGTCTGCCTCCTTCTGTTGCATCTGTCCTGAAATCCCCAAGCTGTGTTTGAATCCGGTTGCCCACGTACTTCATTCCCACACCCAGCTTGCTGAGCTCCTGTGGGTGCCCTGTAGCACCAGCTGGCAGCTCGTTGCCCTCCACGTATGGCTTCCAGACAGAGCTGAGCTATCAGTTGAGTGCTGCTCACCAAGCACCAAACATGAGCCTCCTCCTTACCTGGAAGAAGACCTTCCAGAACTCTTCAGTCTCCTCAAGGTCTCTTTTCCACTGATGCCCCTTGCTTTCAGCCAGTGACCATATTTAAAACTTCACAGAGAATGTGAGTTTTTCTGTTTTTCCCTCACTCTACTTTCTTTTAGATATACTTGTTAAGATTTGTGAATTCACAAGTGCACACACTTTCTTGTCTCTAGGTTTATAGAAAATGTTCACCTGTTTTGAACAGGTCTTATTCTCAGATTGGTGACATCGCTCCTGTCTGAGTTCCTGTCCTGGACTTTGTCTGACCAGCTACTTTTGGCATGTGTCCCTCTTCCTCTTAACTGACTCCTTCTGAGTATACCAAAAATATATTCATATCTCTCACACTAAAAAAATAAATAAAATCTTCTCGCTCATCCATGTTCTACTGAAAGAATATCCCCACCTCTCTCCTTCTTTGTTTTCTGAAAAAGAGAAGTAAATAATCCCTACCTCTATTTCATCTACTCCTTTGAATCATTTTTAAACTTATTGAGGTCTGGATTTCAAGCCTACTTCTCCACTGTCCAATCCAGTGTCATTTTTCAATTCAGTTGATATTTGCAGAACATATTTGCTTACTCAGTAGCTTCCTTGGGATATATCTCAAAGACTCCAACACAGCATTCCCTAAGTTGAACTTTATAAACCTCTTTTTCCTCCTGTCTGCTGTCTTGGTGAGCAGTTATCACACACAAGCCACACATCTGGAGGTCTTCTGATACTCCTTTGTCCCTCTCATCTATGTTTAAATAGTTACCAAAGCCTTAGATTTCTTGTATGCCCTTTAATCCCCATGGCTACTGTTGTGGTTAAATGTGGGTGACTTTCCATTGGGCCAGTGAACTAGATTTCAAAATTATTTTTATATTTCTCACAAGCTTAAAAAAAATGTAACTGCTCTCTCACGATCTAGGATAAGTCTAGTCTCCTTGGAATGGAATTAAAAGCCTCGCCTCCTGGTTTTGACTAACATCTAATTATCATTTGTTTTTACTTTCATTTGGCTGTGATGGTGAGAGAGATTGACCAGAGACTCTCTGAAGAAAGCCATAGATTGTTTCTTCAGAAAATTACATTTGCCCCCATGCACACAAGCTCATGTTTTGTTGTAGTGATATTAAAGGGGTTCACAGACTCCCTTAGATCTGTCAGTGAACCCCATTGTCCAATCCAGTCTCTGGACACACTCTGCAACACTTTCAGCAAGGCAGAGATACTTACAGTTCCCCTTAGTGTCCTACTTCATGGTACCCTTCACACAATCCCAGGCTGCTCTGTTCACGTGATGAGCAGAATAAAACCCACTCATTTTCCATCCAGTAACCAAAGGTCAACTGTAGGACTATCCTCATTCTTTCCACACACACATAAGTATGGATTATTTTTCTCCTTTAATAACCTGTTGTATATGACTTCCACTAAAATGTAATAAAATAACCCAGGGGAGACAATCAAATTTAAAGCTAACGAGACTTGGAATCAGAGTGACATGGTGAGCGCATGGCAGAAATGGATTTCTTTGGTAAATGGTATAATGTTCCCTGACCCAGGTACTGAGAGTTTAACTTTGAGGAAGGAGAAATTTCTTCTCCTAAATTAGTATCATTTCAGGCTTTACGATGGAACTGACACTTAAGTTGGTTTTAAAAACTACAGAGGATTTGGGAATGTGAAGATGTGAGGTACAGAAGATGAGGGAGGGATTTCAGACCCGGACATTTGCTAGGCTGCTTTCATTTTAGAAATTAGAACGAAATTAACTTTCATGTGGTTCATGAGACTTACTCCCTGTCCTGTATTTTCCTTCCTTCCTTCCTTCCTTCCTTCCTCTCTCTCTCTTTCTTTTTTCTTTTCTTTTCTTTTCTTTCTTTCTTTCTTTCTCTCTTTCTTTCTTTCTTTCTTTCTTTCTTTCTTTCTTTCTTTCTTTCTTTCTTTTGGTTGTTAATGTTTGTTTATTTTTGAGAGAGAGAGAGAGAGAGTGAGCAGGGGAGGGGCAGAGGAGGGGCAGAATCCAAAACAAGCTTCAGGCTCTGAGCTGTCAGCACAGAGCCTGCCTGAAGTGAGGCTTGAACCCATACACTGTGAGATCATGACCTGAGCCAAAGTCACGCATGCTCAACCAACTTAGCCACCCAGGTGCCCTAATGTATTTATATTTCTTATTAGAAGTTTCCTTTTTTGGAATTCATGCTGAACTCATTTTTCCAGTTTTCTGATAATTATATATACTGATTTGTAAGATTTGAGACCTTGGTTCATCAAATGTGTTTTTAGGAAATCTAATCCTGTGGGAAATTCCTTAAGAAAGCATTCAATGGGGCAACCTGGGTGTCTCAGTCAGTGGTTAAGCGTCCCACTCTTGATTTCAGCTTAGGTCGTGATCTCACATTTCTTGACATGGAGCCTCCATTGTGCTCTGTGCTGACAGTGTGAAGCCTGATTGGGATTCTCTGTCTCTCTCCACCTTTCTCTCCTCTTTCCTCTCTCTCTCTCTCTCCTCTTTCCTCTCTCTCTCTCTCCTCTTTCCTCTCTCTCTCCTCTTTCCTCTCTCTCTCCTTTTTCCTCTCTCTCTCCTCTTTCCTCTCCCTCTCTCTCTCTCTCCTCTCTCTCTCAATAAATAAATAAGAGAAGTATTTAATGAGCTAACACACTTGTGATTCACATTAACATGGTAAAGGCTCCGAGAAGTCCTGTGGTAAACAAATTTAACTTGTTTAACTCAGCACTTCACAACTTATTTGATCCTAGAATCCCTTTTTCCACAGCAGCTGTTATCTCAAAGGACTATTTATTCACACTGTGGGGAATTATAATGACTCTAAATATTCACCTGGTATGCACTCTCTTTCTGAATAAAACTATTTATTAAACATCCAACCTAAGTTGTTTTACATTTTTGTTCACAACTCCAAGATTCCAAAATAGTCTTTAACCTAAAATACGTAAATCATAGGGGCGCTTGGTTGGCTCAGTCGGTTAAGCATCTGACTTCAGCTCAGGTCATGATCTCGCAGTCTGTGAGTTTGGCACCTGGGGCGGGCCGGCTCTGTGCTGACAGCTGAGTCTGGAGCCTGCTTGGGATTCTGTGTGTCCCTCTCTCTGCCCCTCCCCCACTCACACCTCTATCTCTCTCACTCTCTCTCAAAAGTAAATAAACATTATTTTAAAAAAAAAGAATACTTAAATCATGCATTATATATGTGTTTCAAAAATTTTTTATTAACCTACTGTAAGAGATCTATTTGAATATATTTTTAATAAGTCAAAAAAGACTATCATAAATCTTTTGAAACCAAAAGGATGGCTAAGTTTCAAATGGTTTTCTCCTTCACCATTTGAATGAGAAAATTAAAGTATAAAGAGGTTTAAGAACTATGTGAACATCACGGAGAGATTCTGCGGTAGATCCAAGACTTAAATTGGATGTCTTAAAAAAGAGCCCAATATTCTTTTGTTGCTCACCAATCCAATCCATCTTTAATAATACATTTATAAATAATAAAAATGATCCTGGTTGTGATGACAGTTGAGATTTTTCATGACTTAAGGTTCAAAACAAAACTGGGAATGGTTTTTGTAAATGTCCAGTTTTAAATTCACAATCAAACTAAACACAGTTGAAATGATATTGGCCTAATTGAGAACAAAAGCTTTAACAGAAATAAAATTGTAATAATCAGAAGAAATGTTTTAAAAATAGCTAGTTGTCTGGAAATATTAACTCGAGAAAATCCGGAATGTAAAGTGAAAGTACGATTCTTTTTATTCTTATTTGTTTGTTTAGCATGTCATTTAATTAAATGTTTTTTTTTTTTTACAACATGAAATCACTCTTGGAGATCAAAGTCATTAGCAGAACACAGCAGACTGTGCCTATTAGTTGATTCTAACCAGTTCTGCGGTTTAAGCATAAGTTGTTTTCCTAAGGCAAAGGCATTTCCGTCTGTTAGGAAATAAGGACCTTTAAAATTTATTTCCACTATGGCATCATATCATAGCTTCTTCCTTAGTCACTTAAAAAAATTTAGGACATATCGTGCTCTCAATCAACTACATAAAACCATATTTGAAAGAGAAAACTTCTTATATGAAGTTACCTTTTCAAAATAGAATTTCATTTCATTACTCAGCATGCTGGGCCATAATACAGTTTGGGAGCCATCAATGCATAAAGGCACAGGATACTTTTTTTTTTCCAACTAAAGTGAGTATCTCTGTGTATAAGAAAAACCTCTTTACTCCCAGGAAACACATCCAACCTTTTCAAGATTAAGGAAATAACACACCATGTATGCTATTTTAATTAGTATTAAATACGGACTAAAAGTCTGGTGAACTTAGCTTCTACCTGTCTGTAACTTTATCACCTTGTGGAAAATTAATGTTGCAAAGTCAAATGTGGCAATAAAATATATAGAATAAGGCATATTTGCTAAAGAATAAGATGTATTCATGAAGTTTATACTCATAACATTCAATCATTAGTAAAAGTATATTTCATGTTGAGAAATAAGATGTGCAAATTTTTAAATTTTTAATTTTTCAGATATTCTACTCTCCCTTGGCCCTCTTCATACCGCCTTCAGTATATGCTGTTCATCTTCAATTCAATCTTCTCTACCAATTTTGGATCCACACAGAGGTGACTTTTTTTTCTTTTTTGTTTTTAAAGTTCTATACCTAAATAGTTAGCCTGAAGCAATGTCCTGGAAATCCACTAGCAGCTGATTTATTGTGTAAGAAAAATCTTTGTCTGCCTTCTTTAAGGAGAAACATCTGTTCATTTTTATTCCTTTTATATTGAATATATATTGCAAAGTTTATAAGAAGCAATGAGGCCAGTTGGTCTCAATTAAATAAAACAATTTTTGAACTATTAAGTACCAAAACATTCTAATACTATATTCAATACAGTATCTTCCTGTATTACAGTTTATTAAACATTGTTTACCCAAAGATGTTGAAATTCATTTCAACTTAAATATATAAATTTATATATATATAATTTTTATATATTTATAAATATATGCATATATGTAATTTATCTATTGAATGTAACTGTTATTTAAAATATTTATTTTATAATATGATTTATTATATAATAATAAAAATATTTAACTATTTAAAATATATAATATTGATACATTTTTATTTACATATTTATACTTACACACATACATATCAGTTAGTAGGGGCTCTGAAAAAAGTTTAACTCTTAAAGAAATTATGAAAACTCTTTTGATTGGAAATCCTGCTTTATTTTAGAGTTTAGGATTTATTTAGAGAATGTTTAGTACGTTTAGCTTTTTCTCCCCCCAGAAAAGTAGCATATATAATTTCTTGGATTGTCTGTGGTATCTCAAATTGTCAGATTTGAATTTTTGCAGATAGATCATTAAGCAACTGATTGTTTTATGAGCTATTGTACTCTGCTGGTTGTCAAATACCAGAAATCAGAGACCTAGAAAAATTTTTGCTTATGTACATGAGAACCTTTTCAAGCATTTGGTATTTGTTGGGTGTGTTTTGAAGTTCCATAGGAAACACATTGACAGGTGTTGCAGATGGTTGAACAATACAGCAAATAACAGCTGCATTAGATACCAAAGCTTGATACACAAAGTACATTATTTCATTAATCTGCAGTATTCATGCTACTGATTTACTTGGAGTAAAGAGACTGTTATTATGCCTTTGGACATATGTGACATTATTTGAAGATCTGTGGTGAAATAGCATTGCATTTTATGGCAGTTGACATACATCAAATAGTCAAATACTACAACTGTCTGAAAGAGTTGTTGAGGCCAATTCTGACTGTAGAGGTCAAAGACCAAATTTGTTTAAATCAGTAAAGGAAAGCTTTCTGATGATTTACATGGAGGGGTTAAAGGAGAATTACATTTTTATAGCAGCTCTGCTCCAGGTCAAGCCACGTATTGGGTCAGGTATTAGTTCGTGAATACAGAACACTGGTGCCTAAGTAACTTCCGCCTTTTCCTGTGTTCCTCTGAGAGGTCTATGAGCTTGAGTTCCATCTCAGAATGTAAAGAGGCAGTGGTGGAAAGCCACTGGTGAAACATTTCTTTTACACTCAGAGCCTCCAGGTGGCTTCATTTCTAAACTCAAAAGCAATGCATTACAACTTTTCACTTGTGTTATACTTCAAAGTTTTGAAAGTAGTATACAATGAATAATTTCTACAGTTGAGCTGCACAGACAACAAGAACACACTTTCTGAAATTAAGGTTTGGGTCTTGAAATTTTAAATTATATTATTAGGTGTGAAAACATTTATAAGATTTCTTACAGCTGTGCATTTAATTCCATTTATTATTATAGACAGCATACTACCATTTATTTAAATAACAGAATCATACAGGAAGTAGAGCCAAGAGATTTGTAACAGTGGCTGTTTCTGGACAGAGGGGCAAGTGACATGGAGAACTGGAGTGGGGAGAAGACTTAACTTAAAAAAATTAAATGCTTGCCCTAGTTTTTGGAAGTTCAATACACAGAAACAATAGTCCATTCACATAAGCAATACAGAAGCCATAGTTGACGTGACACTGGTGGCCAAAAAGCCCTGAACATTCCTGAATGGAGGTTTGATTCATTCAGTTGTTTCACTGCTACGGACATCCATAAAATCAGTTTTCACTCGGAGGGAGATTTGGTCTTAAAAAGGTACTGATTTTTTAAAAGTGAGGACAGATTCATTCACTTCAAGCAATTAGGTTAGGATAAGAGAAAGTAAAAAACAACAACAACAAAAAACAAAACAAAAGACTGACAACATGCTTTTGAAATATTGTATATGAGAGAATAAAAAGATCATAAAACAAAATGAGGAGTTTATGATGAAATTTTCTGTTTAATTTTGGATTACTCTGATGGAGAGATAATATTGTTTATCCCCTTCCTCTTTTCTGAGAGTTATAAAACCTTCTGCTACAAACTGTACTCTCTTGTTTAATTTTTGCCTACATTTTTGTTTATTGTTCCTTCATCCAAAGTGTCCGAAGTACATAGTCAGTTATATTCTTTTCCTCTGAGTTTACTCAGGGCAAGTAGAAAAACTTATTATTTAATGTATGTTTTAAAGTGAATAACTGTGGAATGTTATAATTTTTTGAGGTTTTAGATGATATTTGAATATTAGATGATCTACACAGTATAATAGCAGTAGTAACATTATCCATTACCTTATCATTATTTATTATGTTTACTTATTATCATTGTTCATGTACACATCAGTTGGTCCTTGGGCAAAGAAATATAAAAGAGAAATAATTCTTTGGCATTAAATATTTGAACCCATACGACTCAAGGATTTTTATCGTGCTTAACTGAAGCCCTTAAATGGAATATGATGCAGTTACAAATAAAATGAGCAATCTTTTTATGGACTAATATGGACAGATGTCCAAAAAACAGAGGCACATACCAAAGGATATTATTTTTATTAAAAAAGGGAAAACAACTATGTGTTTTATATGTTCACATATGCATAAAATGTCTGTTGAAGTATACATGAGTAATCAACTCTTTTCCTAGAGGAGAGATATTTGGGATGGCTAGGAGATAAGGATTAGAATGAAATACAAGCATTAATTTTACTCATTCTAAGGTGGGCAGAGAACTTTCTTTTTGTGATACTATTTCCCTAATAACAACGATGTTGTATGGCATTCCATGTATTTGATGGACTTTGATTAATTTGCTTTAATGAAATGCCTGTTCAAGCCTTTATTTTTATTATTACTTTTAAGTTTATTTATTTGAGAGAGGAAGAGCTGGGGCGGGGCAGAGAGAGGGAGAGAGAGAATCCTAAGCAGGCTCCGCACTGCCAGCATGGAACCCTATGAGGGGCTCAAACTCATGAACCATGTGATCATGACCTTAGCTGACATCTAGAGTCAGATGCTTAACTGACTCAGCCACCCAGCCACCTCTCAGGCCTTTATTTTTTCTTGAGTTGTTTGCCTAAGTGACTTGGAATTCTTTATAAATTCTGGGTATAAAGCAATGTCAGATACATGTATTTCAATTGTATTTCCTCAGTTTGTAGCATGCTTTTTCATTTTCTTACGAATTCTTTTGAAAAATATTGAAGCTTTAATTTGAAAAGATTAATTTATTTTTTTTAATGGTGAGTTCAGGTGTTTTTTTGTCTACTTTTTGTATTTTCTCTAAGAAGTCTTTGATTATCATAAACTTTCAAAGAAATTATCCTAAGGTTTCTATTGGAATCTTTTGAGTTTTAATTTTATTTTTGGACCTTTCATATACTTGAATAAACTTTACAATGTGGTATTTTGGGGGGTGCCTGGGTGACTCAGTCAGTTAAGTGTCTGACTTTAGCTTAGGTCATGATCTCCTGGTCTGTGAGTTTAAGCCCTTTGTCAGGCTTTGTGCTGACAGCTTAGGATTCTGTGTGTCCCTCTCTCTCTGCCCTTCCCCTACTCATGCTCTCTCTCTCTCTCTCTCTCTCAAAAATAAATAAACATTAAAAATTTTTTTCTAAAAGAATATGGTATTTGGTAGGGGTATGTTATTTTATAAATACCCACTTAATATACCACCCTTTAGATACTTGCATTTAGCCATTGGACTACCTAAGTCCTTTGTAGAAAAGAAAATTGACCATATATAGTTAGCTTTAATTTTAGACTTCTATTCTCTTCTATGGATTTGTTTCCTCTTATACCAATCCTTCACATTATTGGGTATTATAGCTTTATAGGAAGTATTGTTTGCACAATTGTAAAACAATTTGTTTAAAAATTCTCCACGATTTTTTAATGGACAATTATGTAGTTTTTGAGTAGATAGTTTTATTCTTTATTTCCTTTATTTACGTCATATAGTCTGTATCTTTTTTTTTTTTTTTGCCTCTTTTAGAGTTCACAGGTAGTATATTTTATGTCAAATTTTGAAAAAAATAAATGGCTATTATTTCCTTAAACATTATATCTATACCTTTCTCTCTCTCCTCTCTTGGGACTCAAAATACCTACATGTTTATTACATTACTTGATATTGATTCATATCAGTACTGCTTTGTAATTTTTAAAATTTCACTTTCTTATTAAGATTGGTTCATTTCTATTAATTTGTCTTCAGGTTTAATTACCTTTTTACCTGCTCCCTCTAATGTACTTTTAAGCCCATTCAGTGGATTTCTCACATCAGATATTATGCTTTAGGTTTTAGAATTTCCATTTATGTTTATAAATAGTTTTTCTTTCTCTGCTGAAATTATGTTATTCATTATGACTGTATTTTCCTTTAAGTATTAATTATAATTATAATTTTAAAATTCTTATCTGCTAATTCCAACATCCAAGTCATGTGCAAGTCTACTTCAATTGACTGTTATTTTTCTTGTTATGGATCACATCTGCCTTCTTTGTATGTCTAGTATATTATTATTGTTGTTACATGCCAATCTCCATGGCACATTTGTTGTAGCGATGTTCGATTCTGATATATTCCTCTGACCTTTTCTTATTTTTATTGTAGGAGGCAGGGAAATAAAATTAACTAATTATCCTGTGTTTTTGGAGGTTTTGATTTCCACTTGATAGGACATGGGTCTTTTAGTATGGTCTTTAGTTATGAGGCATATTCTTTATCCTTGGTGGCCTTTAATCTTAGGGCAAGAACTATCTTTGTGTGTGTGTGTGTGTGTGTGTGTGTGTAATCAATGAAATGCCCAAGGTGTTTTCTTTTTTTTTTTTTTAATTTTTTTTAACGTTTATTTATTTTTGAGAGAGACAGAGCATGAACAGGGGAGGGGCAGAGAGAGAGGGAGACACAGAATGTGAAACAGGCTCCAGGCTCTGAGCAATCAGCACAGAGCCTGACGCGGGGCCTGAACTCACAGACTGCGAGATCATGACCTGAGCCGAAGTTGGACGCTTAACTGACTGAGCCACCCAGGCGCCCCCCCAAGGTGTTTTCAAAGCCACATTAACTTAGTAGGATTTGCTTTCTACATTTTCTCTTACCAGCATGAGGCAGCAGTCTAAATCATTGTCAGCAATTTTCTAGCTTTTTACCTTCCTGGCTTTTCAGCAAGTTCCTTAGAGCCTCTTCCTATGCATGAATATTTGCATGAATATTATAAGAATCAGCCAAGAGTCTTAATTCAAGAGTCAGGAGACTTGAGTGCCAGTATTGTGGCTTCTCTCTCTCTAGGTCCTTTCTTTATTGGAGAGAAACCTTTGGGTTTTCAGTCACTCTTGTGGTCTCAAATTTTGATTTCTGATCCTAGCTGGCTGAGACTGGTACTTTCTCTTTCAGCATCTCCCATTCCCACCCCCTTCTCCTTGCAGTCAGAACATGCCTTAGGGCAGTTATGTATTAGAATCCTACTAAGCCAACTATATTCACTAAGCACAAATGCTGCCATCAGAGATTTGGTTGGTAAGGTATGAGGAAAACAAGTTCTTCTCATTGGCAACACTATACTCATATAACTGTCCCAATCAGAATTTTTTTTCCTCACACATATATATATGAATGACACAATTATGAGAATAAGCATCAATAGAAATTAGAATATAGGAGAACTCCAAGAATGCAATGTGAAAAATTAGAAAGCTTAAGAGATATGTAGTGGAATTATGAAGCAACATAACTGAAGAGACAATAGGAATCAGAAGTTTGCAGAAGCCTGGAGATACAGAGAAGAATAGGAAAATGGAACTTTATAGCAGCAAAAAACTGGTAGCAGCATGAGGAGAGAGATTTAGAAGATCTGACTTCTTTATACAACTAATAGAGTGGTTTATTTATTGCCCTTTTGTATCCCACATTATGATTTTTCATGGAAGTCTAGCAGTATTTATCTGTTCTTCAAAATCTTACGGAATCTACCCAAGAGCCAGTGTTGTGTAAAATGTAGTTTTATTCTAAGTCGGTATATCTGTTTTATCCTATCATTTTAGTAAATCACTGAGGAAGAATAAAATGTATACTATTTATAACATGAATTTTAAGTCCTGGTTATAGAGAAACATGCTTAGTTTATCTCAAGTTTCCGTAGCTGTTATTTTGCCCACTGAGTAGGCAGGAAACGTGTTGGAATTATTTAACTAGACGACAAAGCTTTTTCATTAACAAATTACTATTTATTTTGCATAAAGATGACACTTGGGAAGATATTATTGAATATTTTACACACTATAATTATTAAAACCTAAACGTGAAAATTATAACACAAAGTTATTCATCCTAAGTGCTTTTCTTAAAACATAATAAATGTAGGGGTACCTGGCTGGCTCAGTCCATAGAACATGTGATTCTTGATCGCAGGTTCGTGAGTTCAAGCCCCATGTTGAGCATAGAGCTTACCTAAAAAAATATAAAAAAATTAAAAGTAAGTATTTGCATAATGTAAACTGTGCTTTCCTTTTGAGGCCTCAGGGGTTAGAGTCCCTTAGTTCAAGTCCTAACTTCACTCATTACTATTACTATGACCTTGGACAGTTTACTTTACCTTCCTGTGCCTCAGTTCCCTCATATGTAAAATTAAGATAACAATGCACAGTATTGTGAGTGTTAAAAAAAAAGATAATTCATGTTCTAATAAATCAATTAGATGTTTATAGTACTATTAACGTTGTTATCTTTTGTGCATTCTAGGTACCTATTTTATTGTATGTCACTCACTAATCATTCCTAGCCATCATCATGATTATTCATGCACATTTTATAACATAATTTTGATGCAGCCCATATTTTGGTTAGTATGAATTATTAATATAAACTAATGCAGTTGGATTTTAGATTTAAGGAAATAATGCCAAAAAATTAGTGTAGAAAAATATGTATCTTTATGAGTTTGAGTTTCTGATGATGAAATGTATTATTCAGGTTTTTTGTTATCTTCTGGTTTTTTTCTAATTCAGAAACTAATCAACGTGCAAAATCATGAAATTAGCCAAATTTAATGTATCTTTTTAAATATTTCAATTATTATATCCTACAGACATTCATTGAGTACCATTTGTATTCCTCATCTTCCATGTAATAACAAGGACAAAAAAGAATTAAAGACTGGGACAATGAGATACAATATTCTGGATGAAGGAAAAGTAACTTTAAAAATATTTTTTATATGAATGAATTTTAGAAGAATAAACAGGTATAGTCATCCCAAGTCAAGAATTCTCAGTTACTGATATTTTTCATTGGTCTGATGTGTCCCAAGGAAAAACTTGATGAGATAAAATTTTGGTTTGACTTTTTTATTTATTTCATTTGGTATATCATATGCTTATCCAGCACTCACTTTTTCAAAAAGTATTTCAAGCATTTTAACAGATATTATTTCATTAAATGTTTATAACAAGTCTATGGAATAAGTAATACTATTTCCTCAAACTAAGCATGCTAAGTAACTTGTCCTGAGTCACAGGATTAGTAAGTGTCAAAGCTGGGCTTTGTACCAAGTAGTCAGGCTCCAGATTCCTTGTTCTCATCTATTTCTGATCTTAACGTCATAATATAATAGCCACCATGTATTAAACATCCAATATAGGCCACGCAAAAAGTTTCATTTAATTTTCATAAAATAGTTTGAATCACTAAACGTCAATTCAATTTTTATAGCTTGTAAAGAATGAATATAAGTTCAAATAAATTCAGTTAATGGGGCTTTATATTAAGGGGACATGTGGAAGTACATGCAGCAGGAAACTATCCCAAATTTAATGGACAATTTTAGAAAACTGAAATTTTTATACTTGCCAACTTTGTGAGCAAACATTATCCTTTTAAAAGCTAAGAATATTGGTATTCTACAGTTTATATTCGGCAACACAGCTGGCTTCAGAGCTTACTTATGTTTTGGCCATTACTTCCTCCTCAAACGATATATATATTTGGTTCTTTGTCAGTGTACCATGATGGATGGCAACAGGTTTTACAAATAATTCTTATGGCACAGTGAAATAAGATGAAGTTGTTGGTTAGTCAAGACAGAACTCAGTTGTAATCTTTCCTGGACCAAATTAATCTATCCTCAGAGGCTAGTACTACTGAAAAACCTTTGGTGATGTTCAGTTGCTTGATGAGCCAAGTCTAAATTGCTTTCATTTTATGTTTCTCATGCACTGCCTTCCAAATAGATTTCCTGGTGTACATCTCATTGCTTTCCATTCTGTGCAATTCATTCAAACTAGACTATTTTCCATTTTCTAAATGAATCTGATATAGTACCATTGCTGTTTCTCTCCTTTCATATTTTCTAGATGTTGCTATTCTATACATTCTTTAAGGCCCAAATCAAATTCCTTCTTCATAAACTGTCCCCTCTTTTAAGATCAAGCACCTATGTAGCTCAGACCATGTGTCAGTCACTATGCTAAGTATTTCATAAGATTTAATCATCATGTAATTCTACTGTCCCCATTCAAAGAGAGGGAATTGAAGTTTTAGAGGTTAAATAACTTGCCTAGTGTTGTAGCTAGTTAGTAGTAGATATGTGATTCAAAGCCTGGTAAACAATTTTCTCCCTTCCTCCTCTGAAATCTGGTATCACTGATTTTACATTTCTTAGAGATGACCCAGATTACCTGAAACAATCCTAATATGTGCTCCTTTTTCTGGTACAGTTTTTAATAGCTCTTTCTTTTACTCTCTTAAAATATGTATTATACACTTGTTTTCCTCCTAAGCAGCTCTTTGGTCTCTCTTAATCTTTCCATTCTGTTATCTCACATTAGCTTATGTCCCTCCCATCAATTACATAGATGGTTATGATAGACTTTTATGGTGATGATTTTAGAACCCTATTAACAAATGAATTGATATTATTAACTAGATATTTTGCAATATATACAGTATTGGAGAAGAGAGGAGAAAAAAGTACTCATAGTAAAGATCAGAGAGGACTGATTTTGTTCCTTCACATTCATGTGTTGTAACTGTAATCCCCAATGTAATGATATTTGGATAGGGGGATTTTAGGAGGTAATCAATCAGGTCATGAGAATGGAATCCTCATGATGAGATTAGTACCCTTGTAAGAAGAGACATGAGAGAGAGGATACAGTAAAAAGATAGCTCTTACCAAACACTGAATCTTCTGGCACCTTGATCTTGGACTTCCTAAACTTCATCACTGTGAGAAGTAAATGTTTGTTTTTGAAGCCACCCAGTCTATTGTATTTAGTTATAGTATCCTGAACTAAGACAGGATGTACTAATTTAAAAAAATAATAATAATCCTGAAGGGACAAGAAGAGCTTATTCTTAGAAGGAAAGTATGCACATGAAAACAGGGCAAATGAACTTAAGACAGATACTTATAGCTTCTATCTACTGACTGAAAATCCATTCTACATTTAACTTTAAAAGATTAATACTTGCAAATATTTTTTAACAGACCAAAATGGATGAAGGGTAATAGTTAGGAAATCTGTCATATGAGATTGTAAACTCTGCAGTGCAGATTTATAAGTTTTATTGATGGAAGTATCTAGTACTTAGATAATTCCAGGTACATGGTCAGTAACATTTTTTTTTAACATAATGTTACTACTATTGATAATAATGTGGTTCTTTTTCCCTGAGAATCCAAACTGGTAAATATAAAATTGTGTTACACTAGAGTGAAGTTTCATATGGTTATGCTTATGAATGTTTCCAATTTCCCCTCTGTCAATTTAATTGGTCTTGTTAAAAAAAGAAAGTCACTTGCAATCCACCTCTTTTTGAAGGAACACTTTCAGTAGCTAGTTGCATTTATTTTTTTCCAAGGAAAAGTCAAATGTGTTATTTAACATGTAAGCTGAGATGAATTCAAATAAAATGCTGACTTGTCTAGCTCCTGTCCTCTTGTCTGAGGAATAATACAATCATAAATGACAAGACTCAGCCTTCAAGATAATTTATTATAAATGCAGTCCTTTAAAACTGCTGTTTATTGTATAAACATAGCCTACTCTCATTCTTCTTAACACTAAGTTTTTAACTCTTTAACCCTATGGTATAGATTCATCAGAAATTTACTCCCTATGAAGCTTTTTATGATCCCAACAGTCCTGATTCCTCCAGATTGTTTTATTTCGAAACTATAAATATTGTTTTTTCACTCCTTAGTGTGGAAATTCAGCTACCTCCATATTACATGCTTACTGAAGTAGAAAGCTGCCTAATCAGATAGGAAAACATTTGGCTGTGAATAAATCAGCATTTGTCAAGGATTTCAAAGTGTGAAACTAGGCAGACAAGCACACATCCTAAGAGCTCTGCTTTCTCTTGCTTCCCTGTAGAGAAATCAGAGGTTAATATGGCCGCCACCACCATCTGTCTAAATACTTGAGTGTGTTGTCTTGAATTAACATAGCAGAACTAGTGGGGGAGGTAATTAAGATTTTATTTTTACATTTCATCACCAGATGCTCTACAATATAAATTTATCCATAAATGTTCAGATTGATTAAGTTTTTAACAAGGAGAATAATGAGTGTTTAAAAATCAACTAAGAGCAAAAAGTAAAATTATTTTGACATGGTAACTTGTAGTTCATGTAGTTCATGGATTTTATTCTTTCCTAAAACTTTCAGTGAGGAATTATTATAAAATTTCTTGATAGCAAAAATCATATTCCTATATATATTCAAACACTAAAATGACATTGTTACTCATTGTACCTTTAAGTTAAAAAATAGTTAAATTACTGGCACTCAGTCGTAATTTCCATTCTTCTACCCTATGATCTCTCAAAGGATCTTAACACAAAACTTTGCATAAAATAAGTACTGAATAAATACCTATTAAATAAATGTACCTCACATAGGTTATTTTGATTTTTGTATAGTCAATTGAAGAAGCTTATGAACAAGTAAAAACTCTCTACAGCATTTTCCAGAAGCAAACAATCAATGGGATTTTTGGCAACGCTTCACAGTAGGAACTATATAAAAGCATATGTTTTTACTAAAGGTAATTTTTAGCTTCCAACCTAGAAAAGGAACTCAATTTGCTTCTTATTAGGTAATCTTGTGCCCATTATAAATTCAAATTGATTAGAAGTTCAAATATTTTTACTGTGCAATGGTAATTGGGAAGGAAAAAAATGAATGATTTTTCTCATCCTTCTCAAAATTATACAGAATTTTTGAAAAAGAAAACTTTCTATAAAACCTTTTCCTCCCGGGGCGCCTGGGTGGCTTAGTCGGTTAACCGTCAAACTTTGGCTCAGGTCATGATCTCACAGTTCTTGAGTTTGAGCCCCACATAGGGCTCTGTGCTGACAGCTCAGAGCCTGGAGCCTGCTTTGGATTCTGTCTCTCTGTCTCTCTGTCTCTCTGTCTCTCTCTCTCTCTCTCTCTGCTGTCTCCCACTCGTACTCTGTCTCTCTCAAAAATAAATAAACATTAAAAAAAATTTTTTAAGGAAAAAAAACAAAACCTTTTCTTCTGAAATAGTTCTACCTTTCCATTGAAGAGTCCCCTGGACTATAAGTAAGCTTCCTGGAGGAAGTGCCTGTGCATCAGTTCATTTATTTTTACTTCTAAAACCTAGTAAGGTCCATAGAAATTCAATAAATCTTTGCAGAATGAATGGACTGGCTGACAAGGTTCTACTTGGTTGGCTTATTATGTGACTATCTCGTAATAAGAAACTTTGAAAAAGGTTTATACATACAGATTTTAATAATCTGAAACATTATTTCTAATGCTAATACAAAATCTTTATTGGTAATTTGGTACTTAAGATACTTGTTGATTGGCATTCAAATATATATTTAATATATATGATAAACATTTAATAAAGATAAATTTATGTGTATGCATTAATATATTTGTCCATCAGGTTTTCTTTCTATAAATGGGGCTATAGTACTAGAATATATAATTGAAAGGTCATAGAAATATTCATAACCACTTACTTTTCACAAAGATATGCAAGAGCCTATAGTTATTGTGAAGATCTTTCCAAATAAAAGATTTTTCAAATTTTTTATTCCTAAATGTACATGCAGACATGCTTAGTTGATACATAGATAAAAGAAGGAAGAAAAAAATAAAGGAAGGAAGGAGGGATAGAGGGAGGAAGAGAGGGAGCAAGGAAGGAAAATTGCCATGAAATAAACAACTAATCATGGTATAATTATTAGTCTATTTAATTTTAGTGTCTGTTTGCATTTAACGTTGTGACTAATTTACCTGAAATTTTGCCATTTTCAGATTGCATGTCAAGTATATCATTCTTAGTTAAATATAATATGACAATGATTTGTACATCAGATAATAAAGGTATTTGGAACTGGCTTAGTATTTCCCTTAAATACTGACTTCAGTGAAATACAGAAGGTCACAGTGGAATAGGTCTATGAAGCATTAGTCATGTATGATGGTCTAAAGAAGACTAGTTAGAGTCAATGGTGTCACTCTAACCTCTGCTCATCTGAATACAGGCATTTTCCTACTATGGATATTTCATTTCACTTCACCCACAACCCAGTCGCTCCTCAGCATCTATCATATTGTTAGCACATTCACTGTTAATGAGGATTCTGTAAAACATATGCTTCCTAGGACATATTTTCCCTATTATGGTTTTTCCCTCTCAGACAGGAAGCCTGAATATTTGTAAGCATGTCTTATTTGGAAATAAATTTATAATTAACTATAGGCTCATGGTTTCTTTCTGAAAAGTAAGTGGTTATAAATATTCCATTAGCCTTTCAATAATATATCCCAGTATTTTTAGTATCCATTAGCATATAGAAAAACTGTAAGTTGGAAATATAATGTGACATTTCCAGTAGTATGCTAAAATTTGACAAAAGAATAGAATTGAGAGGTTTCTTTTTAAAATGGATTTTGAAAGTCTCTTCTCCAACATTAATAGAGTGAGGTGAGAAGAGGCAATTTTCCACACAATACATAAAGTGAAAATTATTTTGTTTTGAATTAACTGAATTTTTGTTTAAAGCAAGTCTTGCCCTCCACCTTGTGCAATAGTTAATCATTTCTGCACTCTTAATTGAACTACAAAAACCTAACCAGTCAATGTTCCCCTATCGGAACAATCAGTGAAAACACCTAAGAAATGTATAGAATAGAATACGTTAATTTTATAAGAAATAATTTCAGACAGGACATTAATTTAGAACATTTACTTTGATGCTTTACAGAGTTCAACTCTAAGTGATTTATCAATTTCATTTGGAAAGACCTACAGATGTATGTTTTTCAGGGGATGTAAGGTAATCAAAAAACTCCTGAGAGCTATAATGTGGAAGGAATTAATTGCAACCAGTTCATAGCAGGCATTTAATTATTTGATTTACCACATGTAGTCACTTTATCAATTTCTAAAGCAATATTATTCCCACTGGTAACTTAGATACAATGGAAGTTTCATTAACCTTTAGGCCTCTGAGTTATTCAACTCACTCAAAATGTGACTGCAGGGCAAGTGGGGAGGAAGGTCGTAAGAAGTCTAAAAAGACATTTCAGAATCATTTGGTGATATGGGAATTAAATTTTCTATCTCTGGGTCCTTTCAACTGAAACTGAAGCCCTCACAAACCTGTACTGAGAGAACATAAAAATAATTCAAGAAATTCACCTGCCAATGATCACCGGAATTCAACTCTCCCATTATCCGTTCTCTGATTGTATATGTTTTTAGTTTTTGTTTGTTTGTTGTTATTACTAGTTTTTGGCCCTTTCATTTTAGCTATTTATCTTAATTTTCCAATTCACTAGATCAAAGATCTGTTTGGACTCGCTCTCCGGGCTTTAATCGCCAAGGGCACTCCAGACTCATGTTTGGTCTCTAGAGATTGGGAATTCGCTAATGCACCCTTCCCTCCAGTTTCCAAACTGGAAGACAAAAATTATACAATGCTTCCCTCCTGAATAACAAAAAGACTGAGGTGCAGCAAGACATGTATACCTATGAAGCAGAAGGGATTATCAACCTTTGGGGCAGATCATTCTTATTTTGGAGTACTGTCCTGTGCATTGTAGGATGTTTAGCAGCACTAAAATCCACTAATCACTAAATTACAGTAGCACTTCCTCCATTTGTGACAGCCCAAAGTATCTCCAAACATTGCCAAATGTTCCCTGGAAGCACAATCATCCCCATTTGAGAACCACTGATATAAAGGTGAAAGGGCATGGAGGGCAGTGAGGGGGATTTATCAATATAATCTTGTTCGGCAGTCACTATATGCAAGGCAGTGTTGCATGTGCTGTGAGAAGCAAAGAGGCTTGAGTTAGTCCTCAATGAACTTTCAATATTGTATAAGAAGTGAGCATGAATAACTAGATATCAGAACAGCATGACATAAAAATTAGTGATGCTTCAATATGTATTCAGAGAAAGACAAAGAAAATTCTCATTGGAAAAATCAAGAAGAATGTTTCAAAATCTAGGTGTGTCTTAAAGGAAGATCAGGATTCCAGCAGGTTGAGATAGGAGGTTAAGGTCTTTTAGGCGGAAGAAAGAGAACATTGGAAATGGGTCTTGATGAAGAGTTTAAACAGCTTTGAATTCCACATCTTTTGGGCTTCATTTGGTTCATTGTAAGAGGCCTTTCATTTGAATTCATTTTATTTTTGATGAGGGGAAATGACTTAATGAAAAGATGACGGTGTCTTATGGCTCCTATTCTCCTGATTTTATATTTAACTCTGTTTCCCCACCCCTGCCATAAACTGTGGGGAGAAAAATGAATATGTGACCAGTCTAGCAAATGACCTAGAGCTCTTCTGCTGGATAAAATTTCACTGATAGAATTGAAGTAGCTTATTATTATAAAATTGTTTTATTTATTATTGGTTCATTTATAATAACTTATTATTGTACAAGTAAAAACAGCCCAAGAAATGAGTTTTTTGGGAAATAATTATTTCAAGAAATAGGCAGAAAAAATGTTTAAGTCACTGTTTCCGAAGTTTGGATGAGAAATTAGTATCCAAGTTTTATTAATATGGAAACTAAAAACACTATAAATAAGGGTGAAGGAAATAATCTAAAGACCTTTGTTGGCAACATGGGCTCATAACCTCCTAGGACTCATCTATCCCTCTGAGTATATGATGAAAATAACAATTTCCTCCCAGAAAAAAATACCCACTGGCACATATTCATAAAATTTGGTATAATACTTAGGGTGTTCCTGACCTTCTGAAGCCCATCGATGGCCTTTCTAGGTATCCATGCTTCTCAGGTTATAAAATTCTGAAAGAAAACGACAAGGATACAAGACTTAGATCATTGTTTTGGAAATCTAAGAAACACCAGAAATGCCTAAAATCCCATGAGGGGACAGTTTAGAATCTGAAGTGTCGGGTTCTTTATAAATACCTGGATTTCTTTTGGCTGAAATGAGGGAAAAAAGCATTTAGTTATTTTCCATGACACTTCTAAAAGTTTAAATTGCTTTTATTTGATGGAACTATTTCTGTATCTCTTAAAAGCACTTTGATAGAAAACAGAAAATCCCTGAGTTGAAATGAAGAAGACTTTAGCACTTCTTCCAAGCTGTTTGACTTGGACTGATAATTAAAATTTTCCAAATGTCAATTTTTTTTAAATAACAGACTATTGGACTATATTGTTTTTAAGTCTTCTATGTTAGAAAATTCCATCATTTAAATTAACTCATCTAAATATTAAAAAGCAAGACAAAAAATAACTACCTAAAAATGAGAATAGTTGCAATTATTTCCACAGTAACATATTTTCAGGAAGTGGTTCAAAGCTAGATGTCGTTGAATTGCTAAATGACTGAATTTGCAAAAGTGGGCGATAATTAAGTCGTTATGCTCAAACCTTATTAATTATTGATGACTTCTCCATGACTGAGTCAGAAGCGTTTTCTACAAGAGAGGTTCTGACTGGGCTGTCTGAATGATGAATCATCTCCCACCCGAGGTGGTCTTCCTCAGCTCCAAGGTACTCATAGGCACTACCAGGAAATTTGACTGTGGTTGCCTGTGTTGTACTTGGCTTTTAACTTAAAAAAAAAAAGTGGGCGGGGGGGACTTTCAATATTGATATCACCATGCTTTAGCCTGCAGGAGCAAAAGATTTTCTTTGAGGAAAAGTGCTTGACATTAAAAAAATAATGCACTCAGCCAAGGCTCCAGCCATCTGAATGCACTCACCATTTGTGTGGCTTTAAATCTGGCTGCACACACGCCAAGACCAAGGATCAGAAATGCATCTGGGTAGCAGAAGCTGGTCACCATAGTCTCCTCCACCCCCTTTTGTTGTCTCTTTTTGTAACATATGTTAGGCACCAAAGAGACAAACAAGGATAAAATGGTTTTCTCCTTTCCCATCTGGTATTCTGCCAGAGATACAAAGCTTGAACTGAGCATCAGATTTCAATGTTCTGACTGCTGAGAAACCCCACTTTCTTGTTCTCTATCCATCACCATCCTTCTTCTTAACAAATATTTTTCCACCAAGTACAAAGCAATGGAGTCCAGTAAAATACAGGGTTATTTCTACTTACTCCCTTCCCAATCCCTGGCTGTTAGTACTGTATTTGTGGGATAATATCTTTTGTGACTGATTTGATAGGAATGTAGTCTGATATCCTTATACATATTATACATATTCACAGTATTTTGAACTCCTGGAATTAAAAAAAATACCGATAGTTCTTTGCGTATAAATGAATTCTGTTCTGAGTTATCCAAAAATTCTGTTGTTTCGGGTTCATAATATATTTTTCAGGGAAATAACTTTAAAAATGGTGATAAAACACCACGCTAGAAGAGAACGAATGAACAAAAGAAAGAAAGAAAGAAAGAAAGAAAGAAAGAAAGAAAGAAAGAAAGAAAGAAGAGAAAGAAAAGGAAAGGAGAAGGAAAAGGAAAGGAAAAGAGAAAGAGAGAGAAAAGAAAGAAGGAGGGAGGGTGGTTAAATCAATATAGGACATGAAATATTACACATCCTTTGCATGTAAACATTTCTGTCTGTTGCATAATGAAAACTGACAATCCCTTAGAAGCCTGGCAACAGGATGGAAATCAAGGGCTGCTGCGTTCAGATGTGTATACAATGGGTTTAGTAAGGAGATGATGGTGGCACCTGCCCTATGGAGAGATGCAGCACTGTCATGTGGCAACATTGCTGCAGCTTTTACCTCAAGAGTATAGGACCCCACAAGCTGCGGACAGTGTGGCTACTGCAGCTGTTCACATTTGCATAGCAACTTTAAACTGGGTGTTTTAGTGTCAGAGATTGCCCAAAAGTCATTAAACCCTGCTATATAAAGAGTTGCAATCTAGAAATCTGTTTGGGACTTTAGAGATCTATTAATACTTCCAACTGGGTAACTGAACATTACTTTGTATTACTAGAGTAGTATTTCTTTTATTTAGAATTTTATCTTAATTTTTTCAAACATTTAGATGAGTAGAACAATAGAGTGCATTATGTATATCCATCACTTCAATCAAAAAAATCATTATGATTTTGATTCATTTTCATTAGTTATCCTTCTTTTTCTTTTTTCATTGCCAAACATCTTTCAGCAAAACTTAGATCTCATGTCATGTATACTTCAGTTATACAACTCTAAAAAAACAGTTACTTCCCCCTACACAAAACTCCATTATAATTTTCAATAAAAGCAGTATTATTTACTATGTAATACCCTCTATATAATCATTTTCTTATCCCGCATTGCCTATAAAATGTCTTTTATGTTTGGTTTGTTCAAATTGGTATTCTCACAAGATCATCATACTACATCTAGTATGTTGTTACGTATCTTAAATATCTTTTTATCTTAAGCAGCCGCATCTCTCTATTTTTTCCTCGTACCACTGACTTGTTGCCAATTCAAGTATCATCGTTGTCAGTGAATGTTTTTCCCCTAAGCATCATCTAACTTACCTCTTTTTCCTCATATATCCTATAAATGGAAAGTAACTCTATTGGTGAGTAATTTCTTAAAATATAACAATGTATTGATTTTGTCATTAGTAGGCTCTAAACAAATTGACCTAGGTCATAATTCAAGTAAACATTCTAGTATCTGCCATAATTGATGGAAGAATAATGTAATCAAAATTAAAAGAGTTCCCAATATTGCTTCCAGTTAATGTAGCATATCAAATGTCTTATATGACCTGCTCTTTTTTATGACACCTACCTCGTTCCTACACTGCTTGGAATCTGCAGACCCTGGAATGGGGATTCTCACTGGGAAATTTTGAGAGTAACATTAAAGAGTTATAGACCACATTCTGAAGGGTCCTTAATTGAGAAAAAAATACCCCTTTATATATTTGACTTAAAATGTTTTTTAATCTTTATTTATTTTTGAGAGAGAGAGAGACAGAATGTGAGCAGAGAGGGACAGAGAGAGAGGGAGACACAGAATCTGAAACAGGCTCCAGGCTCTGAGTTGTTAGCACAGAGCTCTACACAGGGCTTCAACTCACAAACTGTAAGATCATGACCCAGGCTGAAGTCAGACACTTAACTGACTGAAAAGCTCCACTACATTTGTCTTTTAATTGTGCCTGTAAGTTGGACTTAAAGATGGTACATCTACAGGTAAAAGACCATTAAGGATTCTATTTGAATAAGCAGAATCGCCCTAATGCAGTAGGTAACATGGCTGATTATTGGGTGAACCAACTCTCAACTAACCGCAAAGCAAATGTAATATGACGTCTTCCCTTCTTTAGTGATGCGCTGTTACCATTAATCAACAAAGACATAGTTGAAGGGTGAAGAGCATGAAATGACAGGAGACGTGAGAGAAGTGTGCCTTGACAGTGTTGGTATATAAATACCGTACTGTTTGTAACCCTCAGAATGTTATTATGTGGATATGTTTAATATTTCCATTTGAAAGATGAGGAAACTGAATATAAAAAGCTTAAGTTGTTTTCCCAAGATCACATAGCAGTAAACGGAGGCTCCTGGAGCTGAATTTAGGCAGCATCACTCTTAACTTTTACTGTACTGCCTCCCAGAATAGAGTTAGGAGATTACTGTTATTTTCATAGGAACCCCAGGAAGCAGAGAAACTTCTTCTGATTCTGAAGTCAACCTTGAAACTTGAAATGTCTCTTGACCCACATGGAAATTTAATGTGAATATACGTACACATTTATCGATAACTGTGTATAAATATTGCTTTTGTTTTAAACAGATCATTAATAATCTTGGTCCTTTGGAACTGATTCTTAATACTCCTAGCCATCATCGGGTTCATCATGGTAAGGAAATTTGACCTTTTTTCTCCTTATTCATTTCTTTAAAAATACTATTATTTTGTACCTTTTCATCCCAGTTATTCAACATAGTCACCATTCAGTGTATAAATAGGTATCATGTCTTCCATTGTACATGGACAAGCCTCTTTTCCAAAGCAATGATTGGAGGGGAAAAAAATCTTGTTTGGATTTTCCTTTTTGTCTAGATCTCCTTAGTTGTAGTGGAAAACAACTTAACCAGCTGAGGGGATACACACTTTCTATGTTGAAGGTACCACCTGACCCAATGTTGAGGGTCATTCCTATATACAACCAGAAAGTCTCTGGTCTTGAAAATTGTTGCGATTTCAGGAAAGCCTAATAGGCAGAAATTCACTTTTTGCCTAAATTCTGTGAACTGCATTAGCATGACAGAGAAAAAAAATCCCATGTGACTAGTGCTTAAGGTTTAAAGATACCAGCATAAGACATAATAGAATTGTTTACATGTGTGCACCAAAAGACCTGTATAAGAATGTGCATAGCAGCATTTTACGTAATGGAAAAAATAGAGATAAAATTCAAATGCTTATTGCAGTAGAACAGATAAATTTGTAGACTTTTCATATAATGGGGAATTACATACCAAAAAAAACATGTCCAAACTGTTGCAACTTGTGATGGCCTGAATACATCTTACATACATAGTGCTGAGAAAAGGAAGACAGTAATAAAATAATAAATACTATTGTTCTGTTTTCATAAGTTTGCAGGCATCACAGGCAGCGCTGGAACACTGCAGACCTGCCTGCCCAAGGGGTGGGTTCCTTTCTGCCTGGCAGGGAGAAGAGCAGAAACACAAGTCCCATCATCTCCCTTCAAAAGGAAAAGAAGTGGGTGGGGTCAGGCTGCACATGCTCAGTTTCCTCTTCCAAACTCCACATACATTCCTGGTCCCAAGGAGAATTGTTAGCGAGAAGCTGGAGAGACTAAGGGTGTTATACTCTTGGGGCTCCCTTCACAGTAAAGGAAACATAAGGAGTGGAGAAGAATAAATCCATACTGAAGAAGACATAGTTGCTAGTGTTCTCTGTTTAGCTTTGGAGCACATTCCCACTCCTGTTGTTTCATGTTCGCATCTCTTACCCTCAGTGTTATTATTATTTTTTTTAATGTTTCTTTATTTTTGAGAAAGACAACTTGAGTAGGGGAGGAGGAGAGAGAGGGGGAGACACAGAATCCAAACCAGGCTTCAGGCTTTGTCAGCAAGAGCCCTATGTGGGCTTCCAACCCAGGAACTGCAAGATCATGACCTGAGCCGAAGTTGGTCACTTAACCAGCTGAGCCACCGAGGCACCTCTTACCCTCAGCATTATTAATGTTTTGGGCCAGATAGTTCTTCACTTGGAGGTGGGAGGTTAGGAATGGGGCTACCCTTTGTATTGTAGGATTTTGGTTTCTGCATACTAAGTGCAGATAATATCCCCTCCCAGTTGTGACTCTCAACAAATTCTCCAGACATTTCCACATGTCCCCTGAGAAGCAAGATGTTCTCTCCTCCAACTAAGAACCACTGTTTAGCCCATATATAGCAATGGGTTGTGCGTTTGTGTAGCCAGACCCACACTACTTTTGGACTGGAGAGGTTGTCCTGTGTGTCTTCACTTTCAAACATATATTAACGTATATAGAAGGCATACAAAGAAATGACACATGAGGACAGTTGAATTTGTTGGAGCAGTAGCTTGATAGGTTAATATTTTTCCTTTGATTTATACTTATGTGAATACGGGGGTACATATTTAAGCATTTTTTATTATTAAAGAAACAATGCCCAACTATTTCATTTTAAATTATAATTTGAATACTTTGGAAGAAAAATATATATGTTTTGAGTTAATAGTTAATAAAAATAATGAAGGGTAATTTAATTTTCACTTATGTCTTTCATGATTAAAATAAATAGTAAAGTCTCAGTCTAAGTAGAAATTTTTTTTTCCTGGAAAAGATTCAGAGAGAAGAGGTAGAGATAGCAACTCATTTCAAAATTTAAAAAAATCAACCAAATGTGAATACACATATATTATTTATCTTATTCCCTATTGCCTTTTTCTGGGCCATTTAATTTTTAATTATTACTCTTTGATAGTCTTTTTAAAAAAAATTTTAATGATTATTTTTAAGAGAGAGAGAGACTATGCATGCGGGAGTGGGGAGGGGGCAGAGAGAGAGGGAGACACAGAATATGAAGCAGGTTCCAGGCTCTGAGCTGTCAGCACAGAGCCTGCTGCAGGGCTTGAACTCATGAACAGTTTAATGATGACCTTAGCTGAAGTTGGGAGCTTAACTGACTGAGCCACCAGACACACTACTCTTTGATAGTAAAAAGTAAAATTTTAAAAAGTAAAATTACTCAGAATTATGCCAGATTTCTAAACAACTGGAAAATTAAGGGCAAAAACATTTTTTAAAAAATTATGGGATTGAGGACCGCATCCTACTTGGCACTGGGTATGGAGCCTGCTCGAGATTCTCTCTCTCCCTCTCCCCTGCCCCTCCCCTGTATGCACACACACATTGTTTCTCTCTCTCTTTTTCTCTCTCTCTCTCTCTCACTCTCTGAAAAAGAAATCTGGGGAAATTCCAAATATATGTAGTTTTAAGGAATTCTCTGGTCATTTTGGTAAAATTAACTCAATAGGAAAAAAATAAAATAAAAGCAATTTACTTAGCAAATAATCTGATGTCAGTGAAAAGAGATTCTTAGGAAAATCATTTTGTTGCATAAGTCTTAATTTTGTGAATGGGTTCTAAAATACAATAAGATGTTTCAAAAGTATAACTTCATTTTTCAAAACCTTTTTTTTTCTTTTAATATTGTGTGTCATAGGCAGAAACCGTTATTGCATTGACAAAAATTATGCTGGCGTTCTTATTATATGGGATAGAATTTTTGGTAAGTAAAATATATGTGAACATAAAAATATTAACTTACCTCCTAAGCTCATAGAAAGTCAAAGATCATATCCTTAATGTTTATCTTCCAGGGACATTTGAGGCAGAAAATGAAAAAGTTGTATATGGTCTAACACATCCCATTAATACATTTGAACCATTCATGGTGCAGGTAATGTAATTGATTTTATTATTTCTGAATTGGTTATATCCTTTCACAAATTTTATAGCTAAAATAAAGATCAGTTGTTGAAAGGTGAAAGTACCTCACACTATCCTGAAAAGAATTTTTTTTTTTAACCATAAAAGAAGCCAGAAGTAACTCTGACACTCAAGCAAAATCTTGAATTAACTTGGGCAAAATGTGTTTGAAAACAACTCATTTTAAGAACTTTTAAATATACCTACTACAGAGAATTTTTTTCAAAAATAGCCCTTCAAGCAAACATATTCTTTCTCAGAATAGACCTGAAATATATTCATGGATTCAGAAGGAACAGTAGTAAATGCATTATAAAGGCTGATACCACAGTAAGAAAAATATTTGCTTCAAGGCCGCATGACTCTGGTTAGAAATTCAACATGAGGCCTTTGCCCTATTCTACTTGGACCTAAATGTCAGGAGCTATTACGAGTTGGTTAGGTCTGCACATTACCTCACCTGCTAAGACTTGTAGCCCCAGACCAGTTTTCTGTTAGACATGTGGTATTGGTTGTTCACTGATCTCAATGGCTGGCACTAGAGAAATGAGGAATGTCTGTGAAGCTCCGATCCGTCAGCAACAGAGCACCACAAACACTCCTGGGGTTAGGGACTAGCAAATGAGAAAAAGATAAGAATGCTTGAGAAGCTGAAGAGGTCAGGCAGTGACAGCTCTGTACATAGAACTGGGATTATAGCATTCGGGAAGGGCGGTAATTACAGGTTCCCGTCAGGTCTGCTCTCTGATCCTATTTCTTAAAAGTTTTTAAGGAAGTTAAAATAACAAAATAAATGGACATTTCTTGAGCTTTTACTATGTACAGGATATTGCTAGCAGCTCAGCGTGCATATTTAATGAAACTCTTACTCAAACCTTATGACATAGAGATACTTTTTAATCCTCGTTTTTTAGTGGGTGAGGCTGAATTTCCCAGGATTTAAATAATTCAACCAGCCATACACAGCTTGTCAGATTCAGACATAACCAAGGAGTGTTGCAGGCCAAGCCCAAGACTTGCTTAACTCAATTTAACTTTTACACTGTACTGCCTCTTCATAGAAAAGGCCGTCACAGATTGCCTCCACTTTTCAAATGAATGGTGTTTTTATCAAGTGAGAAAAGCTGATTATTCATTTTCTTCCTTCTCAACTATAGGCCAGCTCTGTCTCTCTGTCTTTCCCTCTCTCTGTGTTGGGCATTCCTAAAGTTATATCCTCAGGAGAACATTAGCAAATATTTCAGAGTACTTTCTTAATAAACTTTATAGAATTGAAATTAATTTAAAAGTAATACATTGAGAACTACCTTTTCACTTGGTATAGTCTTATCTCTGTAATAAGGACATTAAAAGCTTGGCCTTTGTCCTCTGGAAAGGAGCCTTTGAAACTTCATGTGCATATGAATCATGCAAGAATCTTACTAAATTTAGCCCAGATTCTGTTCACTGGCTCTGAGGTGTGTCCAAGATTCTGTATATCTAACAAGCTCTCAGGAGCTGCAGAACCTGTTGTTTCCTTCTGATCCTTAAGTAGCAAGGATATGGGAGCATACACTCCTGATGAGGGCAAGGGGATCATCGCTGAGACAGATGAGAGGCTGAAAACCGCACAACACTAGCAGCACAAGGAGTTAGATGACAGGATTTGGGGGAAACAAAAATCAGATGATTAGACTTTTTATGAGCTGATGCTGAATCTGTGTCAGGTTCAGTTCCCCAGGCCTCTGTCCTCATATAAAAACTTCCTTATCAAAACTGTGTACAAGACTTAGGCTTCTAGACTCTCACATTGTCAAAAATGTCATATTGCCAATGTTGAGTGAAATAGGAGTTCTTGAACCTACAAAAACGTATACTTACTTTCGCTGGTATTCCTTTATATTCAGCTAAATTTCTCACCTTTCCCTCAGACGTATCAAAAGCAACAGAGGATGACCTCCACTAGGTGGAGAGAGATTTGTCCCCCCTGTATATTGGGTATAGGACATTCACTTTGCTCTCATTTGGAGTTCAGGACTTTAAGGGCATTGGAAGGCAAATAAGTGGGAAAGTACTCCTTATTTTAAAAAGTCACCGTGTATTTCTCATGGCTATGTCTACAATGAGACCAATGAAATGTTGTCAGTTTTCAAAATAACAGATCAGATAAGTATATTAATATATGTTATAATTCCTAAGCACAGTAAGTTTTGTATTATTATTATTATTATTATTATTATTATTATTATTATTAAGCCCCAGTGTAAATTTCCATCTGGAATTTCTATTCACTTTAAAATCTGCCCCACTAAACCCTACATTGTTCATTAATTGCTTCATTACTTATTGTAATGTTTCAAGCAATTTTAAAACCAGTTTTATAATCCTAGCAGTTTAAATTTTTTAACAGACAGTGAAAATGCCAATGAGACCACAAATTCCCATAGAGCCAAAACTTCTTTGTACATTAATTTTTTACTTCACTTCTAATAGAACTCATTTCTAGCATCTGTAGCTGATGTACAACCTCTAGGACTATTTTTAACCTATGATGCATTATTATCACATGTATGGAATATATGTCTAATTACCCTAATTGCTGATATTTACTGAGTACTTCTCATGCGTGAGCATACTTTTAAGTACTGCACATGTCAAATGTGTTACTTAAAGAATGTGGATTCCTGCTAAAAGATGCAGAAATGGCTTTGAATATGTTTCCTTAAATATGATATGATTGTCTATAACTCAATACAGCAAATAAAGGGCTATTTTTAATATTTGTGTGTTTCTGTGTTCAACTTTAATATCCATTTAGCAAGACTCTAGAAAGAATATCATTAGATGCGGATGTAGAGTTCACATGGTGCTGGTTAATTCCATTGGAAGCAAAGCTGTTAACTCATTTTTTTTTCTATTGTGCTGTTTTCTAAATAATTGTCCTCTTCTTTAACTTCAAAATTATAATTTTGTGGCACTTCAGAAATATTGACAAGAACACACTTAAAGGACACAGAATGAATAGAATGAATTACAATTTGGAATGCAACTGCACATTAATCGACATTAACCACATTACACATAACCTGTATATTACAGAAAAAAATATACAAATGTCATTGAACAGTAAATAAAGAAAATAAAATGTATGATTAGTTGTACTTAATATTTTTGTTATGAGTTTTTCCTTTTTTAAATAAGCTCTATGTTTGTTCTTCTAGTGCCACCATTTAGTTTACATATGGACTACATTCTGGGCCACACCTGGATTCTTCAATAAGTTTTCTGTCCTATTTAAAGGACCAGGATGGAGTCCAGGTAAACCAAGACTTGGACTAAGTGAAGAAATCCCAGAGGTAAATAGAGTTCATGTTGGTGATGGTAAAGATTAGTATCATATCGTCAGGTCGACAGCCAGCCTGTATGTATGTCGACTTCATGAAGATCTGAAAAAAAAGATGTTCCCTTCGGCAGATACAGCCCTGTGGTGCATAACTTACTGAGTAGGTACCACCTAGGGGTGGATAAGAGGAGGGTCTTCTCCCAGGATGACACTGCCTCTTACTGGGGAGCCTGGTTCAGAGGCAGAGCAGCAGAGGCTAGGTTTCAGATCCACTCGAACCTACAGCAAAGAAGCTTTATGTAGTGCAAAAACTACACAAACGTATGTTACTGGGTCACAGAATCCTAAAACATTAGAGATGGAGCCTTAAAGATGCTTCAGTCTAGCTTTCATTTTGTTCATGAAAGAATGAAAAGATGGTCAACACCACTAATCATCAGGGAAATGCAAATCAAAACCACAATGAGATATCACCTTACTCTTGTTAAAGTGGCTAAAATCAAAAAGACAAGAAATAACAAGTCCTGGTGAAGATGTGGAGAAAAAGAATCCCCGTATCCTGTTGGTGGGAATTTAAATTGGCACAGCCAATGAATGAAGGGGAGTAGGAGGTACAGACTTACAGTTATGGGATGAATAAGTCACAGGAATAAAAGTCACAGCATAAAGAATATAGTCAATGATATTGTAATAACAGTATACCAGGATAGATGGTAGCTATACTTGTAGCAAACATAACATAATGTATGAATTTGTCACATCACTAAGTTGTATACCTGAAACTAATGTCACATTGTGTGTCAACTATACTGAAATTTAAAAAAATAAATAAATAAAGTCTCTAGAATGGAAGGTCAAAAGCCACACCAAGATGATGTGGTTATTAGATTAGATCATAACCTTATTCATTCTGAGGTACAGCAGTAGCATTAAATTCAGAAATCACATTAAAACCCAAAAATAAGTGAGGTGGAGATTTAAAACCCTGGAAACCAAATGAAAAATTCAATTTCAATCTGGAATTCTTATAGAGATGAAAAAAAGGATTTTCTTTTCAACCTTTCAGGATATATATTGTGGTTCCTTATTAAAATAACTGTCATTAATAGTAACCTGAAAGCAACAGAAAGGGTAAGCTATTGTTGGTTTCAAAGATAATTGTAAGTATAAAATTAGCCAATATTATAAGGAAATATCTTTTTTTATTTTAATATTGTTATTTTTTAAAACTCTTGATCCAGATGAGGATGTTTTTTCATCCAGTTATGGAAGCTGCTTTGCTGAAATTTCCCAGATATTTTTAGTTATGTTCAAAATCAGTTATGTAACAATGAGCTAATCTGATATAGATGAAAATAATTTGCTTTATTTTAGCTCTAAAAAGTTTAGTTTGCTGTGATCCATTTATTATTTTTTCTATTTTTCAATAGATAATCCAAAGTGAATACTCTGAAGTCATATTTATGCCTAAATTTGCATTATAAAAGTAGAGTTGTGGTATTTTTTGGAAACTCCATAATTTAGGAAAGTTGTTTCCAATAATGTAATATTTCCCTTTCAGGCATGATTATCTCCACTACTAAAAATCACCTTCCATTTTTTTCTTTTTCTTTACTTTCATGTATAATCCTAGACATATTTCTGTATTCATATTTTTATGTTCATTTTAGTTGTATTTGTCATCAGTACATGTTGCTGAATCAATTATTATACCAGTTTGTTATAAAGTAGACTAAATCATAATCATGATGTTTCTGAAATGAAAAACAAGTTTCTGAACTTTTATGTTTTTCTATCAAAATGAAAAAGAATGTGAGTAATTTTGGGAAAAAAAAGTAGCAAAGCTTTTTCTTTCTTTTACACATCTCCTCTTTACTTGGTGTGAATGTCAATGAGTAGAATAAGCCAGGGAGCAAAATAAAGCTTCTTTCTTGTCTTCCTAGGTCACCGGGAAAGAAGTTCCCTTTTCATCATCGGTGTCTCATCTATTGAGGATATATGCAGTTGTACAGTTTGCTTTGATGCTAGCATTTTATGAAGAGACCTTTGCAGATAAAGCTGTAAGTAAAATTTTGTGAGAATATTATCTGTCACTTTATCTGAAAATGAAAATTAACTCCCCATTTTATAGTTGTGCTCTATTATTTTCTGTAATTTCTACTTTAATGTTGGCACTATCTCCTGTTTAAACAGGTAAATTATTTTTTTCTAGACTATTAAGTATAAATTAGTTATACCCAAAATGTTCTTGTGTAGACTGTCTATCAAATTATATGCTATTGATATTGACTTGGCTTTGGGGAGGCAGAATAAAAAGTCTTCCTTGAGAATTTTTAACCACAAACCAACTCTCATTCAGATATGGGTCTGGGATTTATACTAACCATCAATTTATAAACCTAAACTAAGAGTTTAATTTAAAGTGTTCTCAGATTAGGTCTCATGTGTCTAAAAGACCCATGTTCAAAGCATGCTTGGAGCAATCCCTTTAAACCCAAGTGTCAGAGTATTCCCACAGATAAAGTTCCAATGATTATGAACTCAGTTAAAAAACACAGGAACATTCTGGGAGAAAGCAAGCCATCATGACAAAGCATTAGCAGAAACAACAAACAACAGACCCAAACTCTCAAAAACAACAGATGTTAGAAATTGAAGGAGAATATAAATTTAGTAAATTTAGTATGTTTGAAGATACAGAAGATGAAATTAAAAAGAAATTAAAATTATGAAAATCTAAAAAGCAAAACTATCAAAATGATAAGGCACATTTAATAATCACATTAAACTTCTAGAACACAAAGATGTGATAACAGATATGAGAAAGTCAATGATCTATTTAAGAATTTAAAGCCAAATCAAGAGAAAGTTAGTGTATTAATAGAGTCATCCGTTATTTAAAAAAAAACCATTATATAGTGATAAAAGACAATGAGATAAAAATAAAACATGACAAGTTATCTTCATACATAAAGAATAGTGTGGAAAAGTCCAAAAAAGATGCAAAAATCCAGAAAAAACTTTAAATGAATATAAATTGGATCAGTAGACCATGAATTCAAGAAAAATAAATTACTTTTTTTCAAAGAACAAATTTGTGCTATTTACAGAAATCAGTTTTTAAAATGCTATATGTAATGGAAATTATCAAATAATATATGTGGAAAAAATGGGTACACTAGAGGGTTATTTTTAATAATTTAATATAAAACCCTACGGAATCATTCTTAATAATTACACACCATTTTATTATTCCTAGTATAGTAATGCCACTGGAACAATTACAAATACTCCATACATCTTCTACAGTGAATTACAAGAAAGAAGTCTACTTGAAGTAGGTTATTGAGTGTGTTAGGTGGGACTCACTGGTTGTATGTGACAGATGCTCAACCCAGGGTAAATTTATTAACTCCTGTAACAGAAGAGTTCGGACTATTTCTTCTTCAGGCAGTGCTGATGCAATGAGTCAAATAATGTTACCAGGAACTTTCTCATTTTCTTTGTAGCTGTGCTTTTCTCAGTGCAGATTCTCCTATAGACTCAGCCTTCATGGTGACAAGATGGCTACCAGCAGCTCTAGCTTTAAATGCCACCAAACAAAGAACTGCAGAAATTAAGGACACAAGTTGGAGTCTGATGTTATGGTTTGGTTCATCTGGTTGTCCCTGAACCAGTCAGTGTTATCATTCCATTAATGGGAGAACAGGGTCTACTCCACAGGATCCTCATGGTCAGTGAAGAAGAAAGAATGGTTTCAAAGAAAATTTACTAGATGATAGTATATAGGAAAAAGGAAATAAAATTGAGTAGACAAAAGTAACAAATGTTAGATATCTATAAATCCTTCTCACTGATAAATATAAATATATGATTTAAAATGGTTTTCAAAAAAATGTGCTTTAAACACTTATAAAATACATGATAATATATAAACTTTCTTGCAGGATACCTTCACTTAAATTGTCTATGGCATGAATGTCTTTTAGATATCTGCTGCTCTGAGAAACAGAATATCCAATTAAATATGTCTTAAATATAACTGGAAATTTAGAGGCAAGTGTTCCTGGGATTTGTTAGTTCATCAGTTCAAACATGTAGAGCTTCCAAAAAGTCTTCTCTATAATTCGCTTGACTTTCATCATCATAAGATAATTACAGAAACTTCAGGCATCCTGTATTCACAGGCAGCAAGTTCACTTCTTCTAGAACATCTTGTAAATTTCATTTTATTGAGGAAGGAGGAAAAAAAGCCCCAGAATATTTCCCAGCAAATATTCTTTCATGTCTCATTATTTAAGACTAATTCACATGTCCACACTGAACCAATAACTAATACCAGCTCATGAATTAACCATGAATGAATTATACCAAGCATAATTTATTCCCTGGGGATAAAGCGCTCACTTTCCCCTTGAGCACATTACTTCCTTATATCTGCACAAAATCAGCATGGTATTAGAACAGAAGAAATGGCAGATATTTTCTGGCTGAGCATCCAATAGTGTGTGTCTGGGTATTCTGCTAATAAAATAGATTTACCAAAAGTAATTATAGCCATTACTAGATTATATATTAAGGAAGGCCCATTTTACCTTTTATCATTATTGAAAGAATTTACTAATTGGTATTATTCATACATGTTTGTGTTTTTTTGCATTTAAAATTAATAACCAAACATTGTTACAAGTAGTGACAATAGATAAGTTCATATGTACTCTCTGTACAAAAACAATGACTTTTAAAAACCTACAGGAAAATATTTAATAGACTTTACTGATTATAACAAAAAAAAACAGTGAATTCTAGTTTCCATTTTGTCATCTTAGTTTTTTTACCTAAATAATTACTGAAATATGTATGTATTCATAGAGTTTTCCATGGTTGAATGAAACCAGAAGAAAAGCTACATCATCCACATCTAAATATCTAACTCTTGATGTATGTATCACTGTCGAGCATAGTTTGTGTTAATTGAACTTTTTTTAGTTGCACTAAACAAAATCCCAAAATAAATTATACCAATTCATAGAAACACAATTAGGAATTTACCCATTTTGAGGGCACATGAGTGGCTCAGTCGGTTAAGGTCTGACTTCGCCTCAGGTCATGATCTTGAGGTTCTTGGGTTCAGGCTCTGTGCTGTCAGCTCGGAGCCTGGAGCCTGCTTCAGAATTTTTGTCTGCCTCTCTCTCTCTGTCCCTCCCTCACTTGCACTCTATCTCTCTCTCTGTCTCTCAAAAATAAGTAAACATTGAAAACAATTAAAAAATAAATTTATCCATTTTGATTTTTAAATAGAAACTCTTAAATTCACCAAGAGATTTCAGGGTATATGCATGAGTGAGTACTTCCTGGGCAGAAATGAGGCTAGCCCCGGTGTATATTAAAAGATGCAACTTATAACAAGGCATCACAAGATTTTTCTGCTGCCATAAAAAACAGAAACTCGTATAGATATATTGACAAAGAGAAATGCCAAGTGTTGAAATCCTTTTCAGACTGAAATTAGAGTTGGAAATAGCTTCATTCCTGACACAAATTAATTTTGAAAGGTGTATTTGCTTGTTTCCCACACATGTTTTTCTTTGCTAAAAACATGCTGTGCAACTAGGAAAAAAAGGTTGCTTATTTGCAAGATTCTGTAGTGCCATTCTCGTCTCAGGGATGTTTAAAAGCATATGAAGACATTAACATCCAACAGCAATATTTTTTTTCCAGATTCACTGTAGCCAATAATCACATAGAAAAGTTGTGGCTGACTTGTAATTGGGGGCCCTGCTGTGGTCCCACAGCCTTTTCTGTTTATGCATATACCAGAGTAGATAAATACTTACTTGTTTTATGTGTGCAAGTTCTGTATAAATAACTTTGGGAGTCAAAAAAGCAATTTGATGGCCACCACAAAGGTGTAAAAGGCACATTCCTTTCTTGCTGAAACTTGAAATGCATACATTTAAATATATAGTGTTTAGTTTAGTGATATGACCCACAGACTTCTCTGTTGATTTTGGTTTAGTAATGCTTGGGAAATCAATTCCTTAGCTGCCAGGGTCCAGTTCATGGGGTGATATCATGAATACACGTTTGAAATGAAAATATGGACACGCTAGCATGTTTCCAAAGTAAAACTGTAAAAGCAATGCTATCCTTTCAAATAATAGACACACTCACAAGAATTTGAATATTTAAGAGTCTTATAATAGAATGTGTAATAAAGTTACTGCATATAGGTTTTAACAGATTATTTGATGATATATTTCAAGTTAATGAGGCATCTGAGAATATCCAATATAAATTTGGAAACAGATTTTTATAGTTTTGAATTCCCCTGTATGCTGTATTCTGTGAAATATTATGGGGACTACAGTTTTGTAACTAAAGTTTTCATGTTGACATATTTTAAGAGACTCTTTGAATAAAGTCGATATATCTAATTGTACTCTTGTATTACAGTGTCACTTGCACAAATTAGATCTAGCTTAGGTCTTACATGAAATCTCTCAGGTAAGTATCCAGTGTCTAATTTCTTCTTCCAGTGCAGTCCACTGAGATTTAATTTAATTTCCTAAAGTTTTTAGGTGGTAACTGAAGTAATGTGAAAAAAAGAAATGTGAGCCAAAATGAGCATCAGTTATAACTGAAAGCTATGAAATAATGTAATATGTGTGTATTAAAGGAAGGATATTTTAAAAAACTACCTGTCTGATGAACATAAGCTTCAGGAACTTAGAAAAGTGCTCATTGTGAGTTCCAATGAAAAATATAATTTTTGTACACTAAATTGAATTATAATTAAGTGAGAAATCACACATTAAAAACATAATTTACATTAAATAATGCAATATTAACTATGAAATTGAACATATCTTCATGTTATTAGTATTGTCCCAAAATTTGATCACTATCAGGTAGCTCCTTTAATACTAATAATAAATCCAATCATAAGCTTCTTATAATTTGAATTAAGATCCTAGTTTTATTTATGAAAAATGTGTAAAAATTAGACATTTTAACTTAACTTTGGAAACTCAAAGTCTAAATACACAGTTCTGAGGAGTCATATTTTCTTAATAAAAGAAATCCTCATGAAAAGAAAATTTGTCTTTCTGAGACTATCCTTTAACATTTCCTGTTTTCTTTTGTGTTTTGGGGAATAACTGAAAGAAATATAGCTTATATTTCCATTTATTTCTTAGTGAAAAAAATAATAAGTTTTCTATCACAAGTATAGCGAAAGTTGGTGTACAGATTTCAGTGAGATCTTGAAGCAAACACTGATAATTTAGAGTAGTTTCAATGATCCCCCAAATAGTTATACTGAACAACTAAGAAAGATATCGTGTCAAAATAGATCTACTTCCAGCAACTGTTGTGTGACCTTTCATTCTGAGGTTGCTCACCCTGGGATTAATGATTAACCAATATTCAGTCAAGACCCTTCTGTCTTCTCTACCCAGTGCCCAGTGAGGTTATCCAGCCTGGCCATGAACTATTGCCAGTCCTTAGTAAGCTCTAATATTACAAGCCCTACTAATCCTTCTCTCACCTCCATGGTTTTCTCCCATGCATGGTCTGGTATACTGGACTTGACTGGCACTTTCTGTGGATTTCTACAGCTTCTAGAAGGTGGAGCCCACAGTCACAGATTGGGTGAGGCAGACTAGCAGCTGTGCCAGCAAACCCAGTCTGCTGCCTTCACATCACAAGTCACAAAGGTTTAAGTATTAGGCGATTCTGACCTCATTATAACAACGTTTAGGAAGAGAAGCATTTTGAATCAAAATAATTACTTTAGTGGTTCTTCTCAGACACCTTGTAGACAAACTCCTAAAAGCGTACTACCTTGTTAGAATCACAAAATCCAGACATCTTCATTTTGAAGTACTTTGAAAAAAAAAATCATAGAAAATATTATCAAAGCATTTTTGACGAAACAACAAAGTTTTAAAAAAGAGTTTGTTTACATAGAGGCATAGGAGTATTTTATGACACAGTGTATGGAGCTGATACCTCCCTCTGTGAGATTTGTCAGGTGGGGAAGTATGAAAGGTAGTTATGTTGATCAACAGTGTTTTTCCATGTAATGTTAACAGGGTGATATCCCCAGTCAAGAAGCAAAAAGCTTTCTTCTTTATATTTGTGAGCAGAGGAAGGATTCCCACAGCTCATTGATTATGCAGTTTGAATCAAACATGTAATTCTACTAGAATTCCTATGTAATTAATGCTGCTTGTGAGGTGTTTTCTTGTTTTTGTTTTGTTTTGTTTTGTTTTGTTTTGTTTTTTCCTTAAAAGTAAGTTGCACAGAAGTAGAGTTTTTCAGGCATACAAATTTGTACAGTGATTGCTGCACTAGGAAACTTCAACGGAAATAAGGGCAACTGAACTGCTGATTTGAAAGATAACTTTTAAAAAGGAAAAATAATTCCTTGCTTGATAAAACTTTCATAGTTATGGTCTTCTTCGTATGTTTTTGTGTTTGTGTGTGTGATAAAAACTTATAATGCATTCAAAGGTTAATTTAGAATAATTCCGTCTTAGCATTTTAGGACAGCAATATTTTACACAAAAGATTTACCAGTAGTGGAATGTGTGAAATGAGATTTAACCCAATGAAAAATAAAGTTTTATTTGTTATAAAAAACTAACAGTCTTTAAGTCATTTCACATATTGTTTAAAACACCGGAGTCTAACTGTTTATGGTCAAAGCCTATCCATCCTATTTTATGTGTTTGTTAGTTTTTTTCCCTTTTTGCTCTAGTATAGCTGGCCTATGATCATATAATCAGGGATTAAAGCAGTATGTTTTCTAGGGTAGAGATTTTGTCCATCTTGATCACTTTCTTAAACTCATACCTACTATGATGGCTAGCACATGCTCAATAAACATTTATGAAATGAATATGTAGAAATTAGATATAACTAATTGATTATATGCCTTAATTAGCTTATCAAATGATGCTCTATGGAAAACCTTAGAAGTTAAATAAAGAAGTGGACTCTTGTCTTTAGGACAATTCTGTTCTTTAAGGAATGAAATAAATATTAAAGGATTTAATATTTAACATATTGAACACTTTGAAACACTTAACATATGATATTAAATTATTAATATTAATTTATGAAATACCAAGTTTTAACTCATTTAATGTAATTTAATTTTAATAAACTAAAACACTGATAGGAAATTATATATTTAATGTTATAAAGTATTAAAGTATTGACTAAACCAATTGATAATTTAAGAAATTATTAATATCAAAGACATGGACATTAAAACAAAAATATAATAAAATATTCATTCATTTGGTCAGTCATTCAAGAAAAATATTTGAGTACTGACTATGTGCCAGGAAATGTTCTAGATGCTTGAGATATAACAGTGAATAACAAAACATAACCTCTAATGGAACTTACATTCTAGTGGGGTAGGACAGACAACAAAAACAAAAGAATGGACAAACCTACAATTGTATAGAAATGATAAGTGTATAAATGTATAATTGTACAAAAGTGTTGTATGGAGAACAATATAACAAATAAGGTTATAGATGATTATGAAAAAGTGCTATTTTATATATAACAAACAAGGATGTCCATTTGAATAGTACCTCAGTGAAATGAAGGAATGAAGAATCCTAAGGATCCCTGGGGGAAGTTGTTCCAATAGAAGCAACAGTAAATAAAACAGACTTGAGTGGGAAGGATGCTTGCCATGTTGAAAGAAGAACAAAATTTGTGATATGAAAGGCAGAGAGATTACTAGGGGACAATATGGTAAGGGGATGTGTTATATATGGGCCAGAGTAAGGACTTTTGAGTTTTATTCTAAGTAGAAATTGAAGCTCTTGGAGCATTTAGAACATATCCCTTAAACAGCCATTAATCTACTTAAACAGACCTAGTTACTTCTACCACCCTGAAAATAATTTCCTGGCACTTTTGCTGCATTGTCCCAAAGCAGTCATTGCTGAATTCCACATATCCAAATAGCACTCTATAGCTCTCCACTAAAACATTCTGGTGTCCACTGAGCTTTCCCTCTTATATCTGATACCTACCTAGTCCCCATACTCCAAAACAAATCGATATTTTTTATTCATATTTTTGATTACTCATCAATACTCGTCTAGGAAACTATTGCTTTGGAAGCTTTTAAATCCCTTTCAATTCCGGGTACCATCCAAGCATACGATACTGAATAGAGAGGTGTTGTAAGTTGGCTGTGAGGTCAGGCTTGATGTATAAGGCAGTGTGGAGAGGGGGTATTGGACGTGAACAGTGTTTGTGATTGATGGCTTTTGCTTACTGTTTAAAACTGTGGACAGATGCAGTTTTTGTAGGTATATATATTAGTTAATAAATGAGTTGAAATTACCTCTAGGTATTTCATGAAAAAGCAGAGAAAGAGTGTTTGCATGTTTTGATAACTCTATTAGCCACTTTGCTGTATCACACTTCTGGTGTTCTCATTAAGATGCAACATAAACACCATCAGTGAGTAGGGGAATCATTCAAGAGGTGCGCATCCGACTTCTTGCTTTTACAGATCCACTCTCACATGACAACAGTATTCATCTGACCCTAAATATTAGCTCTGCAACCTCTCTGCCCCTGACTGTTTAGGTTTGTTGCTCATATTTATTCCACCATTGTCATACTTTGAGGTCAGGGAAATGTATTTTGAATTTCAGAGGTGTCATTTATTTCTATGTGATGATGGAAAAGTTACCTTATTCTTATATGAAGCAGATATAATGATACCTTATCTGTAAGGTTGTTGGGACTAAAGAAAAGAATTGAAATATATGAAACATATAACATAGAAGCTATAAAATAGTAGATGCTCAATAAACATTATTATTAAATTTTGACATGTAAACAAAATGCATAATTCATTTATAATTATGATTAAAATGTTTTATTACAATAATTGAAAAGATAACCCTTGGCATGTACATAGGAAGTCTGTAGATTTCATCAATATGAATATATATTTGTGCAATATGTTTCATTTATGTTGGCACGCATAAACACGTTCTGCTTTAAATATTTTCTGTATTAAAAACAGTGTTGGGTTTGAAACCACAAAGAATTTGTGATAATAAAAATAACTATTGGACTGTGCTATTTATTCATAAAAATGTAAGTGATTTCTCCATATGTGGGGCACAGGTGTTTCAAAGAATTATGACAGTCATACCTTTAAAGGAGAATTTTTAGAAAGAATATTTTAAACAAAATAGTTCTGTGGAAGTGTCCACTTGATTCTCCCAAGCGTTCAGCAAGATAATTAAATGACATTAAGTAAACCAAAATGTCTGCTGCATAATTAGCCTTTTTGAAAAATGCCAGTGACAAATGGTGTAATATAAAATAAAATTTGAGGCTGGTTTTCTTGACAGCTTTAAGTTCTAATGTTCTTTTTGATAACTCTCCTAAAGAATCTTTGGTCTCTGTATTTTCTTGACAGGCACTATCACAAGTTACCCTCCTTCTGAGGGTTTGCTTCATTATTCTGACATTGACCTCCATTGGATTTCTTCTGGATCAAAGGTAAGAAGTGAGATTCTTTCCTTTTGTGTAGTTTATAATGTTGTCTTAAAAATATATGTGAAACTTCAATATTCATCAAACATTTGTTATTAAAAAATAAAGTTGAAACTACAATTTCACAGTATGTTGTTAAATAGTGTAGTTTATCCAATTTTTAAAATCAAGAATGCATTTACAATCTAAGCCTTTTAAATGAGATTTAGGTTTTTTAAGGTTATTAAAGAAAACTTATAAGTGTAATGAGTAATTTGGCAAAACATAGACCATAACTCTGAGTAATTAATAAAATATGAAACATATTGGGTACTTTTCCTTTGCCATTGAACAGTTCACATATATGCCAGAATGTGTGTGCAATGTACTTAAAATGTATGTCCTTTCCCTCACACAGCATATTTAAAGAATCTTGCTTTAAATACTACCCTAGTGAGAAAATGCATTCACTTGCACAATTTTAAAATGCATTTATGGTAGGAAGTATGTAGAAAAATACCTATTCATTATTACTTAGAATTTATCAAATATTAATACTAACACTAATACCTATTTTTATGCACTTAATATGTGCCATGGAATACGTTATTAATTCTTACAACGATGCCCTGAGATAAGAATTACTATAAAGCCCATTTTATAGGCTAAGAAATTCAGACAGACAGATAGTAAGAGATAGAACACAGTAGAAACCCAAGCAATGTGACTCCCAAAGTCACGTATTCTACAGTTTACATATACTGTAACTTGGTGAAAAACTGCAAAACAAAACAAAACAAAACAAAACAAACTCAGTCATTCTTGAGATCTTATCTTTGTTGTAGTGTAATTGTTTAAGTAGGTAACCAATACCATTACTTTCAGGAAATTGTAAAAATAAAAGTCCAGGAAACACATGCTTAATTTATATTAAATATTATGTTACTCTCCCAAGGAATGCTTAATTGGTGTTCTGGAATAACAGCAGATTCTGGAGTTTTATCAATCACCAAATCATCAAGATCAAAATGAACATACTGGTTAATGGGATGGTTTAGAACATGCACCTATAAACACTTGTGTTTATAATTTATTTTTGGGGGCTCTCTATCCCTACTTTTCTAGACTAGAAGTAAAGTACCTACAGAGCCATGAACTAATAAAATGGAAAAATAGGTCACAGTTCCCTCTGAAATAATTAACCCAGATCCGAAGAATCAGGATCTCACATTTTAAAGATTATAATTCTATTGGTTGCATATACTTATGAGAGGTAGCAATAAGCTAACACCAATAGTATAGTTTTTTGTTTTGTTTTGTTTTGTTTTAGAGAGAGTATGCGTTGGGGAGAGGGACACAGGGAGAGAGAGAAAATCTTAAGCAGGATCCACACTCAGTCTGGAGCCTGATATGGGGCTTGATCCCATGACCCTGGGATCATGACCTGTGCTGAAACCAAGAGTCAAACCCTTAACCAGCTGAGCCACACAGGCACTCCAAGAAAAGAGACTTTAAATCAAGACTGTAACAGGAAACAAGGAAGGGCAGCATATAATAATAAAGGAGACAATAAAGAGGACAATTGAACAATAAGATGTAACAAATGTAAATATTTATGGACCCAACAGGAGAACATTCAAATACATAAAACAAGGGTGCCTGGGTGATTCAGTTGTTTAAGCATCTGACTTTTGACTTTGGCTCAGTCATGATCTCACAGTTCATGGGGTTGAGCCCCGCATTGGATCCTGTGCAGACAATGCAGAGCCTGCTTGGGATTCTTTCTCTTTCCCTCTCTCTCTCCCCTCCTCCACTCATGCTCTCTCTCTCTCTCTCTCTCTCTCTCTTTCTCTCAAAATAAATAAGCTTTTTAAAAAATTACAAAAAATAGTTAATAAAGGAATTAGTTGCTAATAATACAATAATAGTAGGGGATGTTAATACCCCATTTACATCAATAGATCATATAAATGGAAAATCAACAAGGAAACAATGGCTTTGAATGACACACCGGGACAGATAGATTTTACAAATGTATTCAGAACATTCCATCTTAAAAGAACAGAATACACATCCTTTTCAAGTCCACATGGAGCACTTTCCGGAATAGATCATATATTAGGCTACAAAACAAGCAACAATAAATTGAAAAAAATTGAAGTCATACTATGTACCCATTCTGACCACAATGGTATGGAACTAGAAGTCAACCACAAGAAAAAATCTGCAAAAAACACAAATACATGGAGGTGAAATAATATGCTATAAACAATGAATAGGTAAAGAAATAAAAGAAGAAATCAAAAAGTGCATAGATGGCACAAAAACAGACACTCAGATCATTGGAACAGAATAGAGAACCCAGAAATGGACCCACAAATGTATGGCCAACTAATCTTTGACAAAGAAGGAATGAATATCCAATGGAATAAAGACAGTCTCTTCAGCAAGTGGTGCTGGGAAAACTGGACAGCGACATGCAGAAGAATGAACCTAGACCACTTTCTTACATCATACACAAAAATAAACTCAAAATGGATGAAAGACCTCAATGTAAGACAGGAAGCCATCAAAATTCTCGAGGAGAAAGCAGTCAAAAACCTCTTTGAACTTGGCCACAGCAACTTCTTACTCAACACGTCTCTAGAGGCAAGGGAAACAAAAGTAAAAATGAACTACTGGGACCTCATTAAAATAAAAAGCTTCTGCACAGTGAAGGAAACAATCAGCAAAACTAAAAGGCAATCGACAGAATGGGAAAAGATATTGGCAAACGACATATCAGATTAAGGGTTAGTATCCAAAATCTATAAGGAACATATCAAACTCCACACCCAAAAAACAATCCAGTTGAAGACATGGGCAAAAGACATGAATAGACACTTCTCCAAAGAAGACATCCAGATGGCCAACTGACACATGAAAAAATGCTCAACATCACTCATCATCAGGGAAATACAAATCAAAACCACAATGAGATACCACCTCACACATGTCAGAATGGCTAACATTAACAACTCAGGCAAAAGCAGGTGTTGGCGAGGTTGCTGAGAAAGAGAATCTCTATTGCATTGCTGGTGGGAATGTAAGCTGGTGCAGCCCCTGTGGAAAACACTATGGAGGTTCCTCAAAAAATTAAAAATAGAATTACCCTACGACCCAGCAATTGCACTGCTAGGTATTTATCCAAGGGATACAGGTATGCTCTTTCAAAGAGACACATGCACCCCAGTGTTTATAGCAGCACTATCAACAATAGCCAAAGTATGGAAAGAGCCCAAGTGTCCAGTGTCCATAGATGGATGAATGGATAAAGAAGATGGGATGGATATATATAGGATATATATATATATATATATATATATATATATATATATATACACACACGCACACACACACACACACACACATACACACACACACACACAATGGAGTATTACTAGGCAATCAAAAAGAATGAAATCTTGCCATTTGCAACTGCGTGGATGGAACGAGAGGTATTGTGCTAAGCGAAATTAGTCAGAGAAAGACAAACATCATATGACTTCACTCATATGAGGACTTTAAGACACAGAACAGATTAACATAAGGGAAGGGAAGCAAAAATAACATAAAAACAGGGAGGGGGACAAAACATAAGAGACTTTTAAATTGGGAGAACAAACAGAGGGTTACTGGAGGGGTTGGGGGAGGGGGGATGGGCTAAATGGGCAAGGGGCATTAAGGAATCTACTCCTGAAATCATTGTTGCACTATATGCTAACTAACTTGGATGTAAATTTAAAAAATAAAATTAAAAAAATTAAAAAAATAACAAAGGAATGAAAAAAGTAAATGGAAAGAAATAAATATCAAAACTCAATGGTTCAAAACCTTTGGGATGCAGCAAAAGTAGTTCTTAGAGGGAAATTACAGCAATACAGGTTTACCTAAGGAAGCAAGAAAAATCTTAACTAAACAACTTAACCTTGTACCTGAAGGAGTTAGGAAAACAACTATAAACAAACCTAAAACCAGCAGAAGGAAGAAAATAATAAAGATTAGGGCTAAAATAAATAATACAGAAACTTAAAATCAATAGAACAGATCATTGAAGCCAGGTGCTGGTTCTTTGAAAAACCAATAAAATTGATAAACCTCTAGCCAGATTTATCAAGAAAAAAGAAAGGACTCAAATAAAATCACAAATGGGAGAGGAGAAATAACAACAATACCACAGAAATACAAACAATTATGAAAGAATATTATGAAAAAGTATATGCCAACAAATTGACCAACCAAAAGGAAGTAAATAAATTCCTAGAAACATATAACTTCCTGAAACTGAATGAGGAAGAAATAGAAAATTTGAACAAACTAATAACCAGCAAAGAAATCAAATCAATAATAAAAAAAATTCCAACAAACAAAAGTTCAGGTCTAAGCTTCCCAGGGAATTCTACCAATCATTTAAAGAACTAATCCCTATTCTTTTCAAACTATTCCAAAAAAAAAAAAAAAAAAAAGGGAGAGGAAGGAAAGCTTCCAATTCATTCTATGAGGCCAGTAGTATTTTGATAGCAAAACCAGATAAATACTCCACCAAAAAAGAGAACTACAGGCCAATATCTCTGGTGAATAAAGATTCAAAAATATTCAAGAAAATACTGGAAACAGAATCCAACAATACATTAAAAAAATGTTCACCACGATGAACTGAGATTTATTCCTGGATTGCAAGGGTGGTTTAGTATTCACAAATCAATCAACATGACATATCATCTCAGTAAGAGAAAGGATAAGAAAATATGATCATTTCAATAAATTCAGAAAAAGCATTTGACAAAGTACAGCATCCATTCATGATAAAAACCCTCACAGGTGCCTGGGTGGCTCAGTTGGTTAAGTGTCTGACTCTTGGTTTCAGCTCAGAGCATGATCTCATTGTTCATGCTGACAGTGCAGAGCTTGCTTGGGATTCTCTCTCTCTCCCTCTCTCTTTGTCCCTCCTGCATACGTTCTCTCTCTCACTCAAAATAAAGAAATAGACTTTAAAAAAAGTGTCGTAAAGTGATAAAAATAGAGGGAACATACCTCAACATCATTAAGGCAACCTACAAAAGACCTGCAGCTCATATAATCTTCAATGGGGAAAAACTAGGAGCTTTCCTTCTAAGGTCGGGAACAAGACAAGGATGTTCACCCTCACCACTTGTATTCAATATAGTACTGGAAGTCCATAGCAATCAGACACAAAAAGGTATAAAATGCACCCACATTAGTAACGAAGAACTAAAACTTCCAGTATTTGCAGATGACCTAATACTCCATATAGAAAACCTGAAAGACTCCAACAAAAAAACTGCTAGAACTGATAAATTCAGTAAAGTCACAGAATACAAAATCTATGTATAGAAATCTGTTGCATTTTTATACACCAATAATGAAGCAGCAGAGAGAGAAATTAAGAAAACATTCCCGTTTATAATTACAGCAACAATAATAAGGTACCTAGTAATAAACCTAATCGAAGAGGTGACACAGACCTGTATTCTGAAAACTGTATGCTGATGAAATAAATTGAAGATGACACAAAGAAATGGAAAGATATTTTAGGTTCATGCTTTGGAAGAACAGATATTATTAAAATGTCTATATTACCTAAAGCAATCTACACATTCATTGCAATCCCTATAAAAATACCAGTAACTCTTTTTTTATAGAACTAGAACAAACAATTCTAAAATTTATATGGAACCACAAAAGGCCTTGAGTAACCAAAGCAATTTTGAAAAACAAAGCTAGAGGCATCACAGCTCTGGACTTCAAGTTATATTACAAAGCTGTAGTGATCAAAGCAGTATGGTACTGGCACAAAAATAGACACATAGATCAATAGAACAGAATAGGAAACCCAAAAATAAACCTATAATTATATGGTCAATTGATCTTCAACAAAGCAGGAAAGAATATTCATTGGGAAAAACTCATCTGTTCTATAGATGGTGTTGGAAAAACTGGTCAGCCGCATGCAAAAGAATGAAACATACACCATACACCAAATAAATTCAAAATGGATCAAAGCAATCTATCAATTGATGAATGGGTAAAGAAGATATGATATATATTACATATATGTAATGACATATATTATATATGTAATAATACATATTGCATATGATGATATATTATATATAATGATATATTTTATATACATATAATGGAATATTATTTAGCCACAAAAAAGAGTGAAGTCTTACTATTTGCAATGACATGGATGGAGCTAGAGAATATAATGCCAAGAGAAATAAGTCAGTCAGAGAAAGACAAATACCATATGATTTCACAAATATGTGGAATTTAAGAAACAAAACAAATGAGCAAAGGGAAAAAAAGAAAGAGGGAAAGAGACAAACCAAGAAACAGACTCTTAACTATAGAGAACAAACTGATGGTTTCCTGAGAGGAGTGGAAAGTGGGGATGGGTGAAATAGGTTCTGCGGGTTAAAGAGTGCACTTGTGATGAGCACTGGGTGATGTATGGAAGTGTTGAATCACTCTATGGTACCCATGAAACTAATATAACACTGCACGTTAACTAACTGAAATTAAAATAAAAACTTAAAAAATGAGTAAAATATCTCTATAGAACATTGTCAAACTATTGAAATATTATGAAAAATAATTAAACTAAATAAATGGAGAGATAACTATATTCAAAGATTGGAATGCCCAGTCCTATAAACATTACAATTCTCACCAAATTGACTTACATATTTAATACAATTGGAATTAAAATTGTAAAAAGGCTTTTTCTGGAATTGGGTAGGCATTTCTAAGACATACGTATATGGGAATGAAAAGGACCTGTAATAGTCAACACAGTCTTGAGATTTAACAAAATGGCAATAGTTGCACTACTGGCTGTCAAGATTTATTATAAAGCTACAGTAATTAGACATACTTTATTGGCACAAAGATTAAAACAGAGAACCTAGGAAATATCTATATATATATACATACATACTTGATTTGTGACAAAGGTGTCCCTGCAGAGCTATGGGAAAAGGCTGTCTTTTCAATAAATGGTCTTGGAAACATTGGATTTCCACATAGGAATAAGAAAAATAAACTTGACAAATATTTCACACCATAAAAAGTTAATCCTGGGGCCAGGGGATTGTAGATTTACAAGTGAATGGAAAACCAATATTCCAGAAAATAGCATAATAATGTATCTCTATAACCTTAAAGTAGGTAAAAATGTTAAATGGTACACACAAATCCCTATTCCTAAAGATAAAATTGATTACTTAGACTATAATAACATTAAGAAAGTCAGTTCTTCAATAATTAACCCTCATTAAGATAGTAAAAAATAAAATCTTCAAATCAGAGATGCTGTTTGCAAATTTTATGAGTAGAAAACACCTTTTATCCCACATGACTATCATTAAAAGTATTGACAGTCCCTACTGATGAAGGGCTCACACACTGAGGGGAGAGTTTATATTGTGATAACTAACTTGAAATACTGAAGATTTTACTAAATTTCAACATATAAACAATATTACCTGGAAGTCTAAAGGCACGGAAAAGAATGTTCAGACAGCATTTTTCATAATAAACAAGTGTAGCCGACAATCCTGATGTCCTTTACAAGGCATATCGATGCATGAATATCAGTATATTCACGCAATGAACAGTATACAAGAGTGAAAAGCATGACCTGCTGCTATATGCAACGTCAAAGATGCATCTCATTAACACTCAGTGAAAGATGCTAGATACACACAGTGCATACAATACAATCCCATTTATTAAAAGTAAAAAGAAACACCTATACAGGAACTTTTAAAAATTTATGCTAATGTGGTAAAAATATAAATTTAAAACAGAGCAAAGAGAATATGATTATCATAAAAGGGTAATGATTCTTTCTGAGATAGAGGGAAGGTAGAAGTACTGAGGAGGTAAGAGTTCTCTTTGGGGGTGCTGATATTGAGTGATGGTTACAAGGTTCTTGATTTGTTAAAAATTATCAAATTGCACATTTCTGTTTTATATATTTATATGTAGATTTCTTCTCACAATATAAAAGATTAAAAAGCAAATAATAGAATATAATTAATAGAAATTAATTGTGTTTTACAATAGAAATTTTATAGACTACCTTGGTGGCTCAGTCGGTTGAACATCCAACTCTTGATTTCAGTCAGGTCATGATCTCATGGTTGTGGGACCAGCCCCGAGTCAGGATCTGCACTGGCAGTGCAGAGCCTGCTTGGGATTCTCTCTTTCTCTCTATTCCTCCCCTGCTTGTGCCTTCTCTCTCTCTTTCTCAAAGTAAATAAATGAACTTTAAAAAAGTAAATAAGATAAAATAGAAATTTCCTTTTTTTTCCCTTGGAACCTACCCAGATACCAATTTTAAAAAATAGCTTATACCAATTATATAGCATTATTTTACAAGGAGAAAAATTTTAATTTGATTTTATATCTTATTCACAAAAAGATAAGTCACATTACTTGAATACAAACAAATCAAAAATTGTTAGCCTGTTTTAACTGAGTTTAAAAACTTGAAAAAATGTTCTCTTCTTTTGTATAAAAATTTGTATTCAGTTTTACAGAAACAGTCATAATTAATAGATGCAGAACAGAGGTGCCTGGGTGGCTCAGTAAGTTAAGTGTCCAACTTCGGCTCATGTCATGATCTCATGGTTCATGAGTTTGAGACCCACATTGGGCTCTGTGCTGACACCTCATAGCCTAGAGCCTGCTTTGGATTCTGTGTCTCCCTCTCTCTCTGCCCCTCCCCTGCTCACACTCTCTCTCTCTCTCTCTCTCTTTCTCAAAAATAAATAAACATTAAAAAAATTAAAAATAGATGCAGAAGAAATATTTAAGTTAAATAAATATACTACTTTATATTTTCTTTACTTTTTTTCTTTATAGCATTATAATCTAAATTAACTAAACAATATGTCTGTATTATGAGATTAATTCAAGAATATTTTAGTCAAAAAATTCACTTGTCATAACAATACTATTTACCTGTTACAAAAAATATTTATCCAACAAATGAATATCATAAGAAGCTTATTTTATGCTAATAAAAAAAGCTGTTCATTCCAATCATTACAAGATAATTTGTAAACACTTACCTGTGCTTGATATTTGATGCTGTTTCACATACATAAACATGCTTAGTTCACTTATTTTAGAGTTTGAATTTTAAGAATACCATGCATACAAAAAATGAACATCACAAAATAGATAACAAAGGACTATAATTGTGCTACCTATCATATTAGGCACAATCATACATTATCCGTTTTCCCAATATGTCAGAAATTGACAGTTCATTATTTTAGAAGAGTTAAAATCTTCCTTACAAGTCATTTTTTTCTCTTTTTTAAAATATTTTTTATTTTGAGAGAGAGAGGGGGGTGGGCTGAGGAACAGAGAGAGAGGGAAAGAATCCCAAGCAGGCTCCCTGCTGTCAGGTCAGAGGCCGACATGCGGCTCCATCTCATAAATCGTGAGATCATGACCTGAACCGAAACCAAGAGTTGGAAGCCTAACCCACTGAGCCACCTAAGCACCCCTGCAAGTCATTTTTAAAACGAATGAAGTAAAAAATAAATGAATGAATGAATAAATAAATAAATAAATAAATAAATAAATAAATAAATAAAATGAAGTATGGGGCGCCTGGGTGGCTCAGTCGGTTAAGCCGCCGAGTTCTGCTCAGGTCACGATCTAACGGTCCGTGATTTCGAGCCCCACGTCGGGCTCTGTGCTGACAGCTCAGAGCCTGGAGCCTGCTTCAGATTCTGTGTCTCCCTCTCTCTCTAACCCTCTCCTGCTTGTGCAGTCTCTCTCTCTCTCTCAATAATAAATAATCAACATTATTTAAAAAAAAAATAAAAATGAAATGAAATGAATGAAGTATAAAAGTATTTAGTGAGTGGCAGGAGTCTCATTTACTTTGGATCCTAGAAATTTAGTTCTTTGATATTTTATTTATTAATTGAGTGTATGCTTCATCCTAACTCATCAGTGCTCAAACTAAGCAATAGATTGATTAGGAGCTGATTTTCTTTAAAAAGAAAATGCATTTTATTTCTTAGTGTGATGGCCGTTTTCAAACAACTTCAGAGGCACATGCTCCTTAAATACATTAACATACTGTGTATTTCTTGAAAATTAGAAAAAAATGTGTTTCATCATATGAATTATAACATGTAAACATACAAAGAACATATTAAAGCTAATACATGTCAATGATACTTATTTCAGACCTAAGGCAGCTGTACTGGAAACTTTCCGTTGCTTGGTGTTCTTAATGTTGTGTAGATTTGGTCATCTGAAGCCTTTCACTCCTTCTTTGTCATTTGCTTTTGAGGTAAGACATATTTTTTTAGGTGGCTTAGCACAATTATACAGCTATCATATGTTTAATCTTTTCATTCAACAATGTTTTGTCTATTTATCTTGTGACTAGTACTTATGGGAAACATTTACCTATTCATTTACTTACCATACCATATTAATTGTGTCACCTGGAGCTAGTTAATATTGTGGAGTTTCATTTTTCTGGTGTTTAAATACATAGTGATATCATTAACCTCATAGACTTGTTGGACAAATTATATTACGTGATGTTTATGAGGAAAAATTCAGTCACATAGTTGGCTTTCAACAAGGAAACAAATAATTTTTTAAAAAGTTTTCGGCAGAGATCCTGCCATTTGAGATTTTTTCTTCTTAGGTTTTTAAGGTGATTAAAGCATCTTATCAATTGCCCACAAAAGATAATGATTCTATAGAAATAAAATCACTGATGTCACTGAGATTTTTCTACAACTGAAAAATTTAAGTTATAATTTAACCTTCTGTGATGATTAAAACTTCTCTTCCAAGAACTTCCAAAAGCTTTTGGGTATATATTTATTGTTTCGGATCTTAGATGCGTGTTAACAAAATCTTTATTCTTATCACTAAAGAGTTAATGCACATAACTTTATTATTTTAAATTAAGGTTTATATTGTTTAACTTTGGTGCTGATCAGCCTGCCAACATGCCCAGCATATGTAACCTTATTTAAGCATGAAACATAAATGCAAATATTCTCCCAGTATTGATGGAAAAACTAAAACAGGCAGTTTTATAAATTAGTAATGACCGTAAATTGGAACAAGCTCTTTGGAAAACAATTTGGCACCACCACAGAAGGCATATGAATATAAAAATGAGGAAGGGGAAATTTATATATACATATATACATATACATATATATCTGTATGTATATGTATATATGTGCATATATATAAGTTTATATATACACTTTATAAAAGTTTATATATATAAGTTTATATATACACGTTATATGTTTATATATATAAGTTTATATATATATACATACACATACGTATATACATATATATATATACATGTGTATATATGTATACATATATATATACATATATACATACATATATATGTATACATATATGTATACATATATATGTATGTATATATGTATATATATATGTAAGTTTATATATATATAATGTAAATATATGTAAATATATCTGGAAAGATAATAAGAACTTACTGTATGGTTGCCTGTGGGAGGGTGAATTATATGACTAGGATTAAGAAATATGAGGAAGATTTTCCATTAAGTTCATATTCTTTACTACCTTTAAAATTTCTGCACCACCTGAATATATTTTCTACTTTAAAAGTCATGCAAATTTAAAAAATGAAACATAAAATCTTAGTATCAGGATACTAGATATCATCTAATTGAATAAATTGTGCATCTAAATAGGCACTAAATAAAGTTTATGTATTATGTACTTTTCTTGAGAATACAACTTCAAGCAAAATGATGAAGCTTAAATTACACTTATTCAATGAAATTTGGAAATATACATGCCAAAAATATGTATATATTTTCACACTCTGCATGAGGACAGATATTATAGGTATGAAAGAAATCAGTACCATTTAGTGAATCTACTCTTGGGTATATTGTAGTAGTTTATCTTAAATGCTCCAGAAACAAATAGAAAATGTGGGTTCTTTAAGGCAGCCATGGTATAAACAAGTGGAATATATGCTTGGAGAACCACACTGCATTTGAGGTTCTTTGATGATGGGATAGTGGAGGACAGTGTGGTGTGTCCAACTTTTGAATATGATGAATTTTAGTGGTGAGATGCTGTCCATTTATTTATTTATGTTAAGTCAGTAGGTAAAAGTGAGTGGTTAAGATTTGAGCTTTTAAAGCCACATTGACTGAATTTGATTTCTAACCCAGGAAATTATTACTGTGTCCTTGGACAGTTATTTATCAACTTACATATTCTTAGACTTACTTTCCTTATCTATAAATGGATAAGTAATAATACATTTCTAATAGGATTTTGAGGATTAAATGAAAATCTGTATAAGAGATTTGGCATAGTAGTTAACATACAGTACAAGCTTAATATATATTATATCCTATTATTATTATCACTTTTATGAAATTGAAGATCCCTTGGAATAATTCTTTGGTTTGCCTCAGGATCCAAAAGTCAAGTTTGGGAACAATTGGCATGGTGGATATAGAGGAGCAGTAATGTGGAATCTAAAAGTCATGATTATGAATTTTTAGTTCTGACTCTATGACATTGGACTCTCTTCTTCAGGTTGTTTACTTGCCAAATGAGAGTTAACATACACTGAGATTTTACTATGTTCTAAATGCCCTACTCCTATCACTTCATTTGATCTATATATCAGTGTGACTCATGATCTGGTTACTATTATTATTTGTATAATGAAAAAATTTTGAGCTACAGAGAGGTTGGAAACTAGTTTGAATTAATATAATTAAGCATTGAACAAGTCAGGATACAAACTCAGACAGTCTGACATTGTAGCTCTTAATTATCTAGCAACATTTCCTTCTATGTAATGATAGCAATACTTATTCACCTCAAGGAATTTAGATAAAAGATATTTTTACAATGAAGCAAAAGTACTTTGAGAAATGTGAAGACCAAAATAAAAGGTCTTACTAATTTGACTACAAAAATGTTTTGAAAAGACTAATGGTTTCAATACTTTACCTCTGAATTATCTGTGATTTAAAAGTAAAATGAAGAGGAGGGAAGACATAATGGCAAAATGTTTCAGTCTATTCACCTACTCTTTACAGAACCCATTCCTGCCCATCTAGGTACACATGTACACTCTTCAAGAGTAAACATTGACTGTGATATGCCTATTAAACATTTCTTTAAAATGGTGTACTAATACTATCTATTTCTTATGGTTTGTGGATAAATTCAATGACACAAAGGGTACCACATAGCAAGTCCTTGATACAATTTAGTTATTATCATTGTTCATATTAATATGATTATTCTATAATTATCATTTAAAATATTAGTACTGCTATTATTATTAAGGTATTATCATCATTTTTATTATTAATGATTGAATTTCCATGGTTAACACTGAATAAGTCTTCTCTGACTGGAGGTCAATAACTATATGGTAAAGACTGGGCAAGTATTTTATGATCAGCATTTCACTTGTGAAGCAGCCTTTTCTTCCACGTTTTCTAAAGTTAAAAAAAAAAGACTAGTTATCAATTCTTTTACTTTTTAATTTAAATTCAAAATTTAAAAAACTAGTTATCAGCTCTTACATTCTTAATAATTTTTTTAAGTTTATTTCACTTATTTTGAGAGAGAGAAAGAGAGCACAGCAGGGGCAGAGAGAGAGGGGAGAGAGATAATCCCAAGCAGTCTCTGCGTGGTCAGTGAGGAGCCTGATGTGGGACTTGAATTCCTGAACTGTAAAATCATGATCTGAGCCAAAATCAAGAGTTGGTCGCTTAATCAGCCGAGCCACCCAGGCACCCCAGTTTTTATATTCTTAATTATTAATTTTAAATTTGTGTTTTCCTCACATTTCTTAGAACTTTACATGAATTTTTACCATTTATCATAGTATTAATAAAACTATTCTTTGCCCACATAAGGAGTTTAGAAGCCTAATAAATGGCCTGAGTGACTCCATTCAATAGGAATCAGGGGTTACTGACTTGCAGTGATTATACTATGGGGACACAATGTTCTCATCATTTTTCTTTGAAGCTATCTTTAGAATCAGTGTCATTGAAGCAATTAATCCCTTCTTTTATAAATTAATGTTGCATTTATTGGCAACATCAACTTGTAGCCCTGTGACTCTTCTCTTTATCTAGAAGGCTGGTTGGAGGCTTTCTGTTATACTGCTTCATTAAGTAAGTCAAATGCCATAGATTTGCATGATAACAATCCTTCTACACTAAGCAAACACGCTGCTGGCTATACTTACAACTTTAATCACATACACACAAGGACACACAGAATGGAAAATTGAACCTTATGTTATTTTGTACTTAGGTTATAAAACAGTGCTTAGGTAGTTATAATTCTGAGCAGAAGTACAAAGTAGAATTTAAATTTGATCTTGTGACCTGTTTGTGGAAGATTTACTCCCTTTAGCTTTTTTTTTTTTTATTTGAATTTTAGTTAACCAACATACAGTGTGTTATTGGTTTCAGGAGTAGAATTGAATAATTTATCACTTACATACAACATCCAGTGCTTGTCACAACAAGGGGGGCTTGTTGTTAAGGGCCCTTCTTAGCACCCATCATGGATCTAGACCATCTCCCACCCACCTCCCTCCATCAACCCATAGTTTGTTCTCTATCATTAAGAATCTATTATGCTTTATTTTCCTCTCTCCTCTTCCTCACCCCTTCCCATATATTCATCTGTTTTGTTTCTTAAATTCCACATGAGTGAAATCAAATGATATTTGTCTTTCTCTGACTTACTTATCTCGCTTAGAATAATACATTCTCACTCCACCTGCATTGTTGCAAATGGCAAGATTTCATTCTTTTTGATGGCTGACCAATATTCCATTTTATGTGTATACCACATCTTCTTTATCCATTCATCAGTCGATGGACATTTGAGCTCTCTCCATAGTTTGGCTATTGTTGATAATGCTGCTATACACGTTGGAGTGCATGCACCTTTGAATCTGTAGAATCTGTAGTTTTGTATCCTTTGGATAAATACCTAATAGTGCAATTGCTGGATAACAGGGTAGAAGACATGAATAGACACTTTTCCAAAGAAGACATCCAGGTGGCCAACAGATACATGAATAATGTTCAACCTCACCCATCATCAGGGAAACACAAATGAAAACTATGATGAAATAACACCACACACTTGTCAGAATGGCTAAAATTAACAATACAAGAAACAACAGGTGTTGGCAATGATGAAGAGAAAAGGGGAACCCTCTTGCACTGTTGGTGGGAATGAGAACTGGTGCGGCCACTCTGGAGAACAGTATGGGGGTTCATCGAAAAACTAAAATGAGAATGATCCTACTATTCTCTTTAGCTTCTATCTGCAAGAATATGAAGTAAGGGAGGGGTGCTGTGGCTATTTATAAATATAACTAACTGCTATACAAATGCATAGTGGTTTATTTAGTGTGTGCAGTGGTTAGTCCATATCCTTGTACATTTCTTTAGCTAGGTTGGTTAATATTTTGAGCACCAACTCATATGCTTTTTTTTTAACTTTTTCATTCACAGGAAATCTGACAGAAAACATTATTTTATTCATGCATTTCTCACTAACATACAGCACACACATTTTTTTTTTCTAGTAGCCAAGTGTAATTTGTTCTAATATATGCCTGTGAATTTGTGGTTGTTTAATTGTCTTCCATCAGTAGCTTTAAAAATGTATAAACTTGATGAGCCTTTAAAAGGAAGATTGCAAAGTCAAAGATGAGTAGCTATTTTTAGTAAGTGTATAGGTCTATAAGATAATAGCAAATGCTGTTTACAGATATTTTGATCCTATGTGTATTTTGTTTCATATAACTTCTTACTTAATTGAAGAGATAGTTAAGGTACTAGAAGAAGCATTGGCTTTGAAGTCAAATAACCTAAGTGTCATTCCCAGCTCTGCCAAATGGTTATGCGGCTTTCAGGAACTTTTCTAGAACAACCACATCTTAGCTCTCTTAGCTTAGCTCCCTCAGCAAAAAGGAGAATAAACATCCTATGGGGATTGTTTTGGTATTCAAGGAGTAAAGGCAATAGAGTCAATAGAATCTAGCATAATACTTGGTATTTAAGTAATGAATCTTATCAATAATAATTGTATACATGTGTATTATACACATGCATTCATACACAAACTACACACACAAATTTAAAATAATGTTTTTAAAACAAGATCATTACAAAAAATGAAAAAAAATAAACCTGAGAATATCTGGTTATTATTGGCCAAATAATTTGAGTTGATTCCAAAAGAACGTGCAATGACTTTGTTAAATTTTTTTTTAATCTTTATTTTTGAGAGAAAGAGAGAGACAGGGTGAGAGCAGGGCAGGAGCAGAGAGAGAGGGAGACACAGAATCTGAAGCAGGCTCCAGACTCTGAGCTGTCATCACAGAGCTCGATGCAGGGCTTGAACTCACGAACCGTGAGACCATCACCTGAGCCAGAGTCCCACACTTAACCAACTGAGCCACCAAGGCACCCCAAACTTTGAATTAAGACTTTGGAAAAAACGTAAAATCTAATTTCCAGTTTTTAGTTTAAATCATTAAAATAGAAACACATCACTGCTGCTTGGTAAACCAATTTGTATCTGCTGAAGATGTGTGCAAGAGCTGGGTAGAATTTGGACAAGTAGGGAGGAAGATGGAGGGAATGTACCTTGACTAAAGGGAGAGTACAGTGAAAAGTCTGGAAGCAGGGGAGACCATGGACTGTTTAAGTGATGAGAGGAGCCTAGTAACAACAGCCCAACGTGTGGATCCTGATAGGAGGTAAAAAAAAAAATGCCCACAGAAGATAGAACCAGCTTGCCTAATGCTTTAAATGGCAGGCAGAAACGTTTATTCAACACTTACTGAACACCTGCCCCAGTAAAAACAGAGCAAAAGCCCTGTCTTTGTGGAGATTAGATTTTAATCAGTGTATTAATTTTTGATTGCTGTGTAACAAATTACCACAAATTTAGTGGCTTAAAACAACACACATTTATTATCTAATAGTTCCCATGGGTCAGGAGGTCAGGAGTAGTTTTGCTCAGAACTCTGCTCAGCGTCTCAAGAGACTGCATCTAAGGTAAGTATTGGCCAGATTGTGTTCTCATCTGGAGGCTCAACTACGGAAAAATCCACTTTCAAACTCATTCACGTTGTTGACAGAACTCATTTCCTTGCAGCTGTATGACTTAGGGCGCCAGCTTTTTGCTGGCTTTTGACTGGAGACTGCCCTCAGGTCCCAGAGGCTGCCTGCACGTCCATGCCACATGGGCTTCCTCAACATGGCTGTGTACTTCATAAGCCAGCAAGGAGGAACTTGTTTCAGGAAGAGCTCAACTCCTCTTTTAAGAGCTTTCAGCTGGTCAACCTAGGCTCCTCCAGGATAATCTTATGTTTTATCAAATGAAAAACAACTGATTTAGGACCTTAATTACATCTGCCATATCTTCATCTATGCCACATTCTGTTGACTAGAAGCAAGTCAGAGGCTTCTCCTACACTCCAGGGGAGGGGATTGTACAGGCTGACAGGTCATATACAGCCAGGGTAGGGACTATGGGCCTCCCTAGTTTCTGTCTGCGATAGTTGAGGAGGGTGCAGACAGTAACTCAGACAAACATTTATATACATATACACATATATTTATATTCATGTATATGGTTTATTAGATAATGCTAAGTACTATGGTGAAAAATTAGAGATGGAGAAGGCAAAATTTTTCTAAAACATGGCACCTAGCAAAAGCTGGTGGCATTTCAGTTAAGACCTGATATGAGGGCAAAAGCCATGTGGATTCCTGGGGAAGAGCAGATAAAGGCAACATCAAGTGCAAAGATGCTGAGGCGGGATGTACCTAGCATGTTCTTAGAATACTGCACATGTTTCGAATTGAATAAGCAAGAAGGAAAGTGGTAGAAGATGTGGTCAGAGCAGTAGCAGAGGTCAGACCACATAACTCCTTTTGGTCTTGTTATTATCCATTTTACTCCAGCTGAAATGATTCCACCCAGAGAGTTTGAGCACAGGAAGTGTATCAGCTGACTTACATTTTAAGATCACTTTGATGGCTCAGTTGAAGACAAATGAAAGGGGGTAGCAAGAGGACTAAGGATAGCAGTTAGGATGCTATTGTAAACATGCAAGTGAGAGAAGCTGGCATCCCAAAGAAGGTGAGAAGTGGTCAGATTCAGGAAGGAATTTTAAAGTAGAAAAGGTAAGTTTTGCTGACAGGTCAAATGAGAAGAATGGGAAAACAACAACAACAAAAAACGAAAGACTCCAGTGGTTTTGGTGTGAGGAAATAAAAGAATGGAGTTACGCATGAACTGACATGGGAAGAATCTGGTAGGAAAAGCCGGAAATGGGGATAGATCACCGGGTTCAGTTTTATTTGATAGGATTATGTTTATTGATTTCATAGTTATCTTCTTGCTGGTAGAGTTATTAATCTGTTCTGCACAAACACACAATTCAAAGCAGAGAAAGTAGATGGTAAGAAAATGTAATGCCTGAAGTTCCAAAACCTCCCACAAAAGACCACCAGAGTCATAAGTCAAAGCCAAGCGGCAAGGGTCGTTTATTGCAGGTTGGAACCTGGTCCTCTGCGCACTCGTCGCCGGTGACGCAAGAGGCCACGATCAGGGTTGGTATAGTGTTTTTATAGACAGAGACAAATAGCACAGGGGAGGTTTCAAATTATGAGGGGCCTGATTAGTTGATTTTAAAGTAAGGACATTTGTTGTTCTCTGATTGGGCGTCCTTTGTCCTTTGGCGGGAAGGCTTTGTCCCTTACTTGTGGCGGGAGGAAGAAAGGGGGAAGGGGGTAGGTGAGGAATGTGCTAAGCAAGCAGGTTTACAGAAGCGAGAAATGCCAGTTTATGTACAATCACTCATTCCATTACATATCAGACTACATTTAGGAAGTTTTACAGCCCATTCTACTACACAGCGGGTTACAATCAGGAAAGGTCTCACAATGCTCATAGCAAACAGCAAGCAAAACAGACTTCTCAGCAATTGTATTTCTTATCAAAGATCCATAATAAGCAGAAAAGAGAACCTAGCTTAAACTAAGGCAGGGCTGTCATTTGGATTCAAAGCTGTTCCTTTCAGAAAATACACCCACCGTTTATTACTGGTTATGTTTATGTGTTGTGACTTGATTTTTTTTTCTTTGTGATTAATGCATTCCTTCGTGAACATATATTATTTTTAATCCTATATCATGAAGTCTTTTTGTTCTTTAAGCCAAGATTACCTGTTCACAGCTTTGTAATAGAAACTGAGAAAAAAAATATGTAAGAGATAGGTCTGGACAACCAGAGAGAGGTCAAAGCTTCAGTTAAAGACACTTGAATGCTGTTGGCAGTGACAGGGAGCAGCACACCATGGATGGGAGAGATGCTTCCCCCAGCTGTGCTGTCATAGTCCAGGGGCTTCTATTTATTTGAGGTGTCACTGTAAAGTAATGGAACTGATGTCATGAAACCATGAGGTTTTAAAAATTAAAACTATTTTTTTAGAGCAATTGAAGTTTTCCAGCAAAACTGAGGGGAAGAAAGAGATTTCCCATATTCTTCCTGCCCCTACACATGGATAGCCTCTTCCATTACCAACATCCTCTACCAGAGTGGTGCATTTGTTATAATCAATGAACCTAGGTTGACACGTCATAGTCACCCAAAGTCCATAATTTACCTTATGGTTTTCTACTGGTGTTGAAAATTTATGGTGTGGACACATGTATAGTAACAAATATCTATTATTATGGTATCATACCGGGTATTTCCACTGTCCTAAAACTCCTCTGTGCTCTGCTTGTTATCTGTGTGCTCCTTAGTCCCTAACATCCACTCATCTTTTTACTGTGTTCATAGTTCTGCCTTTTCAGAAAATCATATAGTTGGAATCAGATAGTATGAAATATTTTCAGATTGTCTTCTTTTACTTAGTAGTATGCATTTAAGCTTTCTCCATGTCTTTTTATGGATGCACAGCCCTTTTATTTTGTTTTTTGTGCATACCAGTTTATTTTTTTCCATTTTTTTTGTGTATACCAGTTTATTCATTAACCTATGTAAGGAAATTTTGGTTGCTTTTGGCAATTATGAATAACAATGCTATAAACACTCCTGTATAGGTTTTTGTGTAGTCATAAATTTCAGTTCATCTGGGCAAATATGAAGGAGCACAATTGCAGGATCATATGATAAGAGTATGTTTAGTTTTGTAAGAAATCCTCAAACTGTCTTCCAAAATGGCCATACCCTTTTGCATCCCTGAATGAGATTTCCTTTTGCTTCCTATCCTCACCAGCATTTGGTGTTGGCAGTGTTCCAGATTTTGGCCATTCTAATAGGTGTGTAGTGATACATCATTGTTTTCATTTGCATTTCCCTGTTGACAGATGATGTGGAGAATCTTTTCCTAGGATTATTTTCCATTTGCATATGCTCTTTGGTGAGGTGTCTGTTAAGATCTTTGGCCCATTTGAAAAAATTGGGTAGGTTTCTTATTGTTGAGTTTTAAGAGTTCTTTGTGTATTATGGATAATAGTCCCTCATATGTGTTTTTAGGAAATCTCTTCTGTTAGTCTGTGGCTTGTCTTGTCATTCTTTTGACACCGTCTTTTGCAAAGTGGAAGTTTTTAATTTAAAAAATTCAACTTATAAATTATTTCTTTTGATTGTGTCTTTGGTGTTATGTACAAAAACGCTCCACTATTCCCAAGATCATCTATGTTTTCTCCTATATTATCTTCTAGGAATTTTATACTTCTGCATTTTTTAATTTAAATCTGTGATTTTTTTAGTAAATTTTGAGTATTTTTTTAATGAAGTGTGTAATGTCTGTCTAGATTCATTTGTGTGTGTGTGTGTGTGTGTGTGTGTGTGTCCATTTCTTTCAGCACCATTTGTTGAAAAGACTCTGCTCCACTGCATTGTACTTGCTCCCTTGTCAAAGATCAGTTGACTATATGTATGTGCATCAATTTCCTGGCTGTTTATTCTGTTCCATTGATATAACTGCCTCTTCCTTCACCAATACCACACTGCCTTGATCAACGTTGCTTTACAGTAAGTCTTGAAGTCAGGTAGTATCAGTCCACCAGCATTTTCCTTCTCCTTCAAAATTGTGTTGGCTATTCTGGGTCTTCTGCCTCTTCATGTAAACTAGAATCAGTATGTTGATATCACAAAATAATTTGCTGGGATTTTGATGTTGATTGCATTGAATCTCGTTGGAAGAACTGACATCTTGACAATATTGATATCTTAACATGTTGACAGTATGGATTCATATCCATGAATAGGGAGTATCTATCCATTTATTTAGTTTTTTATTTCATTCTTGCAGTTTTATAACTTTCCTCATATAGATCTTGTACATACAGTATTTTGTTAGATTTATTACCTGAGTTATTATTATTATTATTATTATCATTATTATTTAGTTGTAATATGAATGGCATTGCACTTTTAAATTTCAAGTTCCATTCATTCCTGGTATGTAGGAGAATGATAGACTTTTTATATTAATGCTGTATACTGTAAACTTGCCCTAATCACTTATTAGTTCTAAGAGTGTTTTGTTGATCCTTTCCAATTTTCTGCATAGATAATCATGTCATCTGCCTAGCTTAGCAAGAAAGGAACAGAACTAGGAGTTTAGTTGCTGATTTTTTGTTTATAGATTTATTACTAAAATAATCAGAAAGCTTCAGTTAAACTACATCCATATATAAGCTTTTTGGTTATTCATCATTTATTTAAATTTTTACCAATAAATATCATAGGTAATTTTAGTTTTAAAATGCTGCAGTTAGTATTCTAAGTGGTTTGTAAATATTATTTCCTTAAATACAACAACTTTATACTGAAAATGCTACTTTAAGTCACATTTAACAGATGAGGAAATTGAGACATTAAGAAGACAAGTAAGTTGCCCAAGGCCACGATCCTGTATATAAGAGAGACAGGATTCAAACCCATCTGGAACTCGAACCTGCAAACTGCAAGACAATGACCTGAGCAGAAGTCAAGAGTCAGATGCTTAACTGACTGAACCACCCAGGCACACCTCACTGTTGGCATTCTTTAGGGCCTGGATCCTGCTTTCTTCTCTATCCACCCTTACTCATTTCTACTTCTTTGGACACTAGGGATGTTGTGTTGACTCCCACATTTTCATGCCTGGACCAGACCTCTAACCTCATCTGTAGACTCACAATTCTATTACCTATTTAAGATCTTCTCTTGAATGGCATAGGCACATCATACAATTGCATGTGTGAAAGTGAGCTCTTCATGCCTTTTCCTACATCTTTTTCCATCTCAGTAGATCTACATCTGAATAAATAGGTGCCATAGACACGTTTGCTCATTTCATAAATCCAGGAGTCATTCTTGTTTTAACCCTCTCTTTTGCTACCCACATACACTCAGCAATTTCTGTTGCTTCTACACTAGGATACTAATTCAACTTCATCCCCCTTGTCACAATCCTAATTGAAAGTGCTAGCTTATCTTGTTAGGTCTACTACAGTGCACTCCTAAATATTCATCACTTTATTCTTGATACTTTCCAATATATTTTATATGTATAACACCATGATCAAATTTAATTTAAACTGCTAAATAGGTTTAAATGCACGTAGAATAAAATCTAAACCGTTTCCCATAACCTCCAAGGCCCTAAGTCATAGACATACTCACTTCCCATAGCTGGCTCATTCCTCAATCTGGGAAGTCAAGCTATTAAAAAGAATATATGGATAAATAAAATTATGGCTGTAATATACAACAGCTTACTTTATTTCTGATAGAGTCATGAGAAAGATTGTGTAACCTTTTTCATTAGGATTAGGAACTTCTTGGAAAGAACCTACTTCTGTAGAAAAGAAAAAAAAAACAACTAATGATATATCTGCAAGTCACTTTGATTCATCTCAATATTTTTCTTTAATTATCTCATCTTTTAAAATTTAAATACATTCATTGTAAATGGAAAAATTTTCACAATAGTAATAGAAAACCATAAAATTAAAAATACCCAGAAAGAGAAATACCCAATTTATTATTTATTTTTTATTTTGTTTAATGTTTATTTTTGAGAGAGAGAGAGAGAGACAGAGCATGAGTGGGGGAGGGTCAGAGAGAGAAGGAGACACAGAATCTGAAGCAGGCTCCAGGCTCTGGGCTATGGGCATAGAGCCCAACATGGGGCTGGAACTCACAAACTGCGAGATCATGACCTGAGCCAAAGTCAGATGCTAAACTGATCGAGCCACCCGGGCACTGACATACCCAATTTAAAAGGTCATAAATTTTGGAAATAAAAATACTAGTAAAAATAATAAGCCTAATTCACAAAAGTCATATCTGAAAACTAAATCCTGATAAAAATGCCATTAAATGTGATTATTCAGCAATATGGGAATATTTGGCTTAATGCTCTTGTCAAAATCATGTCTGATATTCATGTTTCCATCCCAACTCCTGTTTTATTTTAAGTGTCATATTAAGTGTCATATTTAAGTGTAAGGTCAAAACAAACAAGTGAAATTAAGGTAAATAAATAACCTGAAAACTCACAGAGAGGTACTCTTTTGTCTCATAGTCACTGATTGTGGGTCCTAGAGATCAACCTTAGGGACACATTCAGTGTCAGAGGACACATAGACTTGAGCCATTCAGGAGCTGGGAATAGTGTGCATTCTTTTCAAAGCACCAAAAGGCCCTGCTAAGTGATGGGAGCAATGCTTTAGATCGGAGGGACCTTGGGTGGGGACTCAGTTTGGAGTGCAGAAAATCCCACTTGCATCCAAAGAGAATATCTTTGGACGGATCCTTAGCAACCTTCTCCAGGGTTCGAACTGAAATCATATCAAGTACCACCATTAGAATGTATCTTGACCTTTAGGAAACATCCTCCTTGTTGTTGAACTCTGGAATCTAATTTGTCATGCCTTCTTTTTAGTTACCTTTTCAATATTATTATCTTGCCTGGACAGATCTTTTGGGGAAAAAAAAAAAAGGAAAAACATTAACCAAGTTTGACTGTTTGCCACCTGAGGCATTTTCTGTATAGAATTGGAAGCCAATACTCAGCCAGCAACAAGAGTAAGACTTTTCAACATTTATTATTTATTCAGTAAATGTTAAAGAAACACTGGTAGCACCTGTTACATAGCTGTTACTCACCAAAATGGAGGAGAGCAAATTGCTGGAATTTTAACCTTACATAGAATGCTGAATTAAATATGTTTTGACTTCAGATGACAAAGCATGTATAATCAGATGCCCCTTGCTACCTAAATATTTGGTCAGAATACTTGAATCAGAAAGTGAAGGAAGGTTTAGAATCCAAGTCATGGATTCTTCTTTCTGTTTTTGATAAAATTCAGCTTTCCTTGGTGTTTATCTTTGGTGCATAACCAACCAACACAAAATTAATGGCTTACTTATTATTTCTCACCAGTATATGTCAACTCCACTGTTTCTTTATCCTGGGCTCACTTATTGGGCTATATGTTTAGGGGAGGAGGCAGCTGGATTGGACAGTCACATGGGTCACCTGAAGACACTCAGTTTGGGCTGGCAATAGCACCTTTATTTTCCTTCCACACAAGCTTACAGTCTCCAGTGGGCCAGACCAGGTCCTTACATGGCAATTTCAGGAACGTGAAATTGCATGACCTTTTGAAGCCAAGGCTCTGGAACTCAAAATAAGTCACTCTGCCACATTCCATTGGTCACAGCATTGGACCCGTCTAGCCAATGTTCAAAGGTAGAGAAATAGACTCCATCTCTTGATTGAAGAACAGTCAAGTCAATTGTAAAAGGGCACATGTGAACTTATGGCCATTATTCAACCTACCACATATGGGTTTTATATGACTTAAATTCATGGTGACTAGTATATCACAGAGTGTAAACATATTCATCTGAGGTCATCTCAGATGATTCATTTCAGTTTTATTTCGGGTCACATTATGAATGCAAAGAACAGACTGCACCCATTTTTTTCATGAAATATGTGGTAACTGTCATAAACATATTTATGGATTAAAGGGGAAAATCACACACACACACACGCGCGCACACACATACACACACACACACATACTGACCTATGAATATTCATGATATACAGCATTTTTGATTTACCTATTTTAAAATTATTCAGACGTCAAATATTTTTATCAACTGTACATAGTTTGTGTTTATGGGCAGTAGTTACATCAGTTTTAAATAATACTTCATATCAACTCATAATTATTTTTCTATTTTCTAGCATTTCTTATAATTATAGAAAATAGTTTTAAAAGATAATGAAATTAAAACCACTCAATTAAAACTCAATATTACAATGTCAGTGAAGTATTATTAATACTGTATGATTCTCCCCCTATTTCACACTCCACAGGCAAAACTCGTATGTTATACTTAGTTCTTATCATTTCCATGTGTTTTCTAAACAAACCCTATTTTTTTCATGTATTTCTAAATTTATCACCAAGCAGTATTTGATTTAGTCTTATAAAATGAGTGCAATAAAATGGTATCATCCTGTATATCATTTCCTGCTACTTCCTTTAATTTACTGAATGTTTTGTTTCTAAAATGTATCCTTTTTTTGCATATAGTTGTAATTCCTTCACTTTTATTGCTATAAAGTATTTCATTGTACAACTATATTAAAATACCCATTCTCTAGTGTTTGTTCCTAGCTTTTATTTTTACAATGCTATACTGAAAACTCATACAGGCATCTTCTAGTGCACATGGCATTTACGGTGTTTCTCTGGGTTACACAGTAGGTGTAGATGGCTGGATTACAGGAAATGGGCATGATTACATTAAGAGAATGTCAAGTTTTCCAATGTGGTTATAAAATTCACCACTACCAACATATACACTCCCTTACCAAAGCCAGCATTATCTTAACTCTTGTTCTTCTGTGGATTAAGTATCTCATTGTATTTCTAATTATCATTTTCCTGTTTTCCACTAAAGTGAATCATTACTTCATCTTTATTGGCCATTTGTGTTTCTTTTCCTGTAATATGTCTTGTCATGTCATTTACCCATTTTTCTATTTTGTTATTTTCTTCTCCCACTCTTTAGAAATTCTATACGTGAAGATACCAATCCTTTTTCATTTATATTTGTAAAATGGATATTCTCCCAGTTTGTAGTTTGTGTCATTGTCCCAAATTGAACACAAGTGGATTTCATTTCATAGAGTAATGGCAAATAATAGTATATGACTTCCACATACGAAGATGGTACTACTAAATAATTTGTTATTAGCAATTCAGAAAAGCGTAAACATTTTTCTATAGATGTATTTATATCTACTATCTTCTATAGATATATCTAGCTCTAATTCCTCCTAGAACCATCATTATATATGTACATAACTCCTGAACAGGGCTATGAATCAAGGCTATACTTATGTAGAAATATAAAGCTAACATAAAATTTGAAGATTCATTCCACAATCATGGCTTCTTTAGCAAGGTTATGGACTACATCAATTTTAAATACATAGAGCAGGATTTCCCCTATCCTTTTGTAGGGAAGAATATTCAAATTTAAGAGTTATCCAAAATCTGTACAGTATAGCAAAACTTCTAAAATGCATTGAAATTCTCCTATATACATGATTCCATCTTACTGAGAATATATTTTTATATGACATAAGAGATTTTTATTTTGAGCAAAACCAATGCAAAATTCATGGTATAGCATAAAAGACACAAATACTAGAAATTTTTAGCAAATTCCTGTTGAGATTTTGTCATGTGTTCATGTAATAAAGCTTTGTCACTTTTTTCCTTCACCTTAAACTCAACAATTCTCATTGCCGCTTTTAAAATATTTTCATTCTTTCACTCTCCCTGGCATCCTTGTAAGTATTCTTAGTATCTAAAGATATTTTTTCAGGGGTTATCATCACATAAAATTAACAAATGTTTACTCTGTTCCAAGTTCTGTGCAAAGAGCTTTATGTGTGTAATCTGATTCATAATCGCACATATCTTCTATTTCATACCATGTACTATCCTATAAGACAGGAAAATAACTAATGTATTAGGTGAGGAGCACGCTAAGTAACAGGTGAAAATAACCTCTTTGAGGTGATTTATACATGGCCCTTTAAAAAAAATACTGTCCACTTCCCATTACTCTTCTAAAAATAACTACTTTCTCTTGCTATGAGCAACACAATATGTAGTAGCCAAAATGAAGCAATATTAGAATATAGTACTGCTTTTTTGTTTTAATATAGTATCTGTATTAAATACTATTTTAATACAGCATATATATATACATACATGTACATATATGTATGTATATATATAATACATTTTATTGTATTATATGTATGTGTATATATATGTATATGTATTATGTATTATATATAATACATTATATTGTATAATGTATTATATATAATACAATTCCTGAAATGTATTGTCTCTTCTTTAGGATTTTAAAATATTGAATCTACATAGAAGAAACTGTTAATCTATGATAGTTTCTTATGTATCATCTTTTCCTATTAAAATGGTTAAAATTATGAGACATAGCTATATCTTATATTTGTACCCATCCATCTCTTTTCCTGTGTCCTTATTTGAAAAGCCCTTGCATGGACATCCACTAAGTGAAATTGCTTTAGCAAATACTTTAGATTGAAGGACATATTCACCATCAGGAGCTGTTTTCTGCATTTTAATATTATATGTATTTTATATATTTTATATAAATAAATAAAATTTATTATATAAATATATAAATATACAAAATTTTATTTTATAAACTTATTTTATTTTATAATAAAAATTATTTATTTTATTAAAATTATGTATATAATAAAATTTATTATATATTTTATATAAATATATAAAATTGTATATATTTCTGATTAGTCTATCCTGAAATCATCAAAACAGGTGTTTCAAGGAGAATTTTACATTGAAAATACTAAGTTTTTAAAAAATATTTTAAATAAATACATTTCTGGCAGTTTAGTTTTTGCTTTTTGTTCTTTGTCTTTTTTTGTTTGTTTGGCTCTTCTTGTTTGAAAACCGGAAGCGATTCTTTGCCAAGAGTAGTTTAGCTAGAAGACCAAGCAGGTTGAACATGTTAGTTTAACATTGCGAATTTTGTAATTTTCAGTGAGATCTAAAATGGATACAATCTTTATTGATTATATTGTTTGTATAAAAATAGAAATTTAGGAATATTAGAAATCCAGCTCTTTGCATGGCCCATTTCTGACCACTGAACCAGTTTCCATCCTGTCCACTCATATCGCTCTGCATTTTTCACGGGTGTCCTCTCAGACTTTATTTGTGGGTGTAATCTACCAGGGCCAGCATGGTGAATTACGAGCAGCAGCTTAAGGTAAACATCATTTACTCCTAAGAAATTGTTTCCACATCACCTCGGTATTCTGCTTGGCATTAAAAAAAAAAAAGAAACTCTGCCCCTTTTTATAGTCACCTGTCCTACATTTGAAATAACAAAGAGCCTCGCATTTTGCCTGCTGTAGTCTGAGTGTGCCACGCGTTGTGCTATGATTTATGACCTGAGCATCCGACACTCTCCATGCACTAACAAGATGGCCCGCTGCGTTTGAAATATATCCCCCAAATGAAAGCAAACACAGCCTTGTGATATAAAGCCTTGTCAGCACGCAAGGAATTAAACACGTGCAATTTATAATTTTTAGACTTTGTTTTTGCGTTGCCTTTAGGAATGGCTAAAATAGGTTAAGATCCATGGGTGGACAGGATTTCACATACTAGACGAGAGCTCTAAGGGGAATCCTGACCTTGAGAAAAAGGCGCAGGGATATTTGGCAGAACGTCAAGGTGGTTTCCACTAGGACATGACAGGGACTCATTATGGGCTTGCTGTTGCCTGTAAGCTGGTTTCACTACCATCAACTACGAGGCCAGAATGCCTGGTTCCAGATGCTCTTGCCAATTGACCGTAAAATTGCTATGCATTTCTGGCCAAGCCTGAGATTTTAAAAGCTCCCCTCCTCCTCCCCTCAACACCCTAACCCCCAATTCCCTCTAAAAAGCTGCTCATTATTCTTCCTTTGCCCCCTGATCTCAGCAAAAGAAATACTTCTGGAATCAATTAGAAATGTCTGCCCTTGATGAGGTTTGCACGTGAGTTTGGAGTTGTGAGGCTTTGATAGTGTCAGCCCACAGCTGCAGTTTCAGGTGGTAAAATCTAAGAAGGAATTTTCCAGGGTTTATTTACCATCATAAAAAGTTTTAAAAATAGGAAAGACATGTTGGGAGACCCTCTTAGATGCCTTTGAACATGAGGTTAAATTTGGATTATATATTTATTTTATCCACAGTGATAGATATTTTATCCACACTGGAGAGCTCTGATTGGGAGAATTGCACCATTGCCTTAATAGATTGTGTCAAATGGTTATAAATACTGGCAATAGGGTCTCCATATCAGAGGTTAATGGTAAAAAAGCATCTGTTATTTTTTCTGTCATATTCATTTCCTGACAAGTAATGATAGTGAAGATTAATAGGAATCAGACCCATCTTCTGAAAATAATGTGAATTAATATTGTGTAATATGTTTGCCTACTCTTTCTCTCTAGCTTTATATGTGTATAAGATTTTAATCACAAATTACAATAAGAATATATTTTTTTCTTTTTAAATATAGCTCTCTGGTAAGCTGTTATTAATGTTTATTTGATAATATGCCATAAATTTATTTTTATGTTTATGTGTCCTATTAAAATACAGTTGTATTGTAGCATAGAAATGACATGATTTTCCTGAAGCCACCTTGAAAAGTATAGTAACAACCCAGGTATTCAAATTATCACCTGGCACTTTCAAGCACATGGCCTTTTCTTTCCTTGAATGTGTCATATGCTTCCTGGAAGTCTGCTTTTGTTTCTCCTGCTGATTCGGAAGCAGACAGAGACAATTTCAAGGAATATTTTTATCGTTAAAATTTTCACTCCAGCTCTCAAGAAATATTATCAAATTTGTTTTTCCCCAGAGGGTGACCATTAAATATAGAATTTTATTTCCCAGAAATACCTCTTACTTATGTAATCATTGTTCCTTCCCCTTAAAGTGTTGTCATTTCTACTTATATGGTGGTGGTGGAAAGGTATGAAGAGAGAATTTTGTGTCTCTCTGGTAGTATCTGCATATTTAAAGGAAATACAGATAAGTTCAAATTTCCATTTTTATTAGAGCTCTTTCTACATGTGCAGACATTTACCCATTAATCAGTATGGGTTCTAGATTGAAATTTATTAGGTAGCAAAACTAAGTGAATAGATTACTGTATTATCAATGTGCCTAAAATATACTACAATTTATTTTATGCATGGAATAACTCTAAGTAGGCTGACAATTTTCATTACTTTGAATATCTGATGTCTCATGCATGCTTCATGTGATAAAGGTTAAAAAGACATATTTTGCCTGCTAGTTTCCTTAGTAAAGTAGCATACCAGCAACTAGGCCAAAAACAATGCTGAACAATTTTTAATTGCCATCTTTAAAATATAATGCCTCATTTATATTTCTCCATGCCCTTCATATGCTCTGCATGTCTTTGGTGAGCCAAACGTCCTTTTGTTGAGTAAAACCAAAAAAAAAAAGTATGTGCAGTCTCTAACAAAATTCTGGAAGTTACTTTCCTGTGATCAAATTTTTATAGAAAGGACAAGTTGATTAATTTTAATTTGTTCATTCCTTTTCACTGACACGAACCATCCTGTGTGCCAGCTTTTCCTAAATATGTTCAGATTTAAGAGAAGAATCCAACTGCTTGGTATTAAATGCGTTGACAGTTGAAACATTCTCTCCAGGGAAGCAGCAGCAATGTACACTTTCTGACTCTCAAATATGAGGCTTCCTTGTAGATATCAAGTGAGACTACACGTTCAAGGATTTGCACATACAATCTCAGAGAAGCAACTAGCTGGTAGAGAATTACTGCCTGACACCCTCAGTTGTCACTCCTAAGTCTATGTTTAAGTCATATCATCTTCTCTACATGCTGTCATAATGGATCCAGAGAAATTGGCTGATGCAGATTAAAAGTGAATATGGATTTTTGCATACAGTTTTGGCTGTCTTTTGTATTATTTTTACCAAAATTCAATACTTACAAGGATTTTGATCTAGTATGTAGCACAAGAACGTAGTATCTCTTAAATTGTGTTTGTGGTACAAAGGCAGTGACTTGGCCTAACTTTGTACAAGTACTTAAATTATTGTGATGAGTTGGAGAAAAAAAATGTACACAGATTCCAGACACATGGCTGTTACGAATTAACATGAGGGAAGTCACTTGGTTCTCAGTTTCACCATCTGTTATGTCGAGGGAATTAAGTAGATTTCTAAAGTTACTTCACTGTGTAAGATTTCATACTAGTTGTGTGATTAAAAAACATTAGATAGTTGGTATTGTTTTATAGTCATAATTAATTTACTAAGAAGAGCGGATGCCAAAGGATCTTTGAGAAATGAAGAGTTAAATCTATAAGATGTTTTAGTGCACAGTATATGAGAACATAAAAGATGGGAATGGGACAGTAGACATCCTCATTGTGTTTTGTGGGACTTCAAATGAACCCCCATGTAATCACCACCATGCCCTTTTCAACCTACAAAATCACTCCAAACAAACTCCAAAGTAGATTAAAAAACAAACAAACAAACAAAAAACAGTTTACTTGCTGTGAATCCATGTTCCATACAAGCTTCCTTACAGGTAAAGATGAAGATCACAGGGCTTCCAGGCCAGTGACAGAGTCAGATCATCAGAGTGGAGCCTGGAACAAATCTGTGACTGGGAAAGCATTAGACATTGAAATACTAATGCCAGTACCTTTGATGTGAGTGATAGAAAGCTTGAAGAATGCTAAAAATCCTTGTGCCAAAAACTGATAGTAGCTCTGAATAGGAGATGTTAGCAACCTTCAGCAAGATTAAGTTATTGTCAATGTGTCTAGAGGAAAAGCAACCAGAGACATATATATCTTTCAGTTTGTTCTCATAAAGTGTTAATTATAAATCCACTGTGGAAGGGTATCACAGAAATAAGACTTAGTGTGAGACACATTAGTGATTTACAGTAAGCATGTGGAAGTATTTCATCAAAATGCATTAGGCAGATAATTTAGAGAAACTTTAAGGTTTGCTCTTCCATTTTGTTACTGACACTAAAAATTATTTTGCTGCTTGCTAAATAATCTTCAGATGATTTCTGAAGGCCTGGGTAAATTTGCATGCGCTTTCCATTTACTTTCTTCTTTTTTTTAATGTTTATTTATTTTTGAGAGAGAGAAAGAGAACAGAGCATGAGCAGGGGAGGGGCAGAAAGAGAGGGAGACACAGAATCCGAAGCAGGCTCCAGGCTCCAAGCTGTCAGCACAGAGCTTGATGTGGAGCTCGAGCTCAGGAACTGTGAGATCATGACCTGAGCCGAAGTGGGATGCTCAACTAACTGAACCACCCAGGCGCCCCTCCATTTACTTTCAATTCAACCCTACCCCAACTAAAATGGTGGACTTATTTCCAACTGTAGTGGTACTGTTAGCTCTGGCTTATTCCATTATTCCGGAGGAAAATCTTCAAGTGAAAAGCAGGGAGATGCTGACTCATATTTAACTCAAGTAATAATGGCCCTAAAATAGTAGATTCTCTGTACAAGTGCACAAGTGTTACAAAGCAGCAATTGGAAGGAAATCTAGTCAAGCCTGTAGTGGAATAACATATGTGTGAATACTTGTTCCCAAATAACCATAGAATGTATTCCAGTGCAATTAATTTTATGTAGAATTTTGAAATTCTTGTTACTCTCTTCATAAAACCTTCTGTCATCTGATCCTCATTTTTTTTTATTCTGACAGTGGCAGTTTTATCTATCATTCAGTGGAATTTCACTTGCTTTTTTCCTGGCCAAAATCATTCCAAGTAGCATGTATTTAACCTTAATTGTATATAAGTGTGTGTTGATGATGGGAATTCTGTCAAAAGACAAAGCGTAGATGAATGAGCTTAGGTATCCTTCAGAAATGGGGTTGTGTCACTGGATGTTTGCTGAAAAATTAGATTTTGAAATGGTTACTTATTCTCTTTGGATTATAGGGAAAGGGGAATTCTATTTACTCCCACTTGTGATCAAACATTAGCACAGAATATTCTATTGTTATATAATATATCATATAATGTGGTTAATATTATATAATAGAATATGTAAACATATATATAATAAAAATTATTATGAAAACATAATGATGAAGATCAAAGGTATCCTGGAATAACAAAAGTCACAAAGAGCAATAGTTAACCTTGGGAAATACTATTGAGAGCAAGAACTATGAGTGAATGAACTTTACTTTTTAAGACTAAAGACAGGAGAAGTTATAAGGAGTCACTTTTTATATAGAGATAGACCTAATATCCCACCAATATTCTCCCTCGTGTATCACAGTGGTGTCAATAAAGGACTTTATTTATTTTAGGTGCCTACCAGGCAGGAAACTCAGGGTTCATAAGCTAAATCCAACCCTTGGATTAGATTTAGTTTGTCCTGCACAGAGGTATTTGTTTTTAATTTAAGATTTGATAAGTTACAAAGATTTTTAAATCAGGAGACTTTAAGGACCTGGATTGATGGTGTCTCTTGAAAAATTCAAAGATTTGGCCATCCTGAGCCTGCATTCCCTTAGGACATTAATGAATTGGAGACGAGGAAGAGATTGAGTCCATGAAGGATCATCTAGGCGGGATTTAGATTCTTTCTGTTCATAGATATTGAGTGGGATAGGCAAATAGAAGTTACAGATAGCATGCAAGTCCCTATAACTTTGTGTCATAGAAGAAAATGACTAGAATTCCTATTATTAAAGAAGGATGTTTAAGCTTTGAATGAAAATAACTAACGGGAAAAACTGCTGTCGTTGGCTTCCATCATTTGAGCCATTTTAGAATTGGAATCTCATCATCATTTGCACTGCATCTAAAAGATTAAATGACTTGTCCAGAGTTACATGGTTACAGAAGAATCAGGGCCTGGATCTAGGTCTTTTAATATTCATATATATGTGGTTGTATGTGCATAAAATTTGTCAGGAAGTATGCACATACACATGCACACACGCAAAAACAGTAACATTGGAATCTTCTGAGGAGAAGATTTGCATGGCAGGAGCACAGATGTGAAAAGGAGCTTTTCATAGAATCTTTTAAAGTGATTTAAAGTTTTAAAGTGTTATTCATGTGAATGTACTAGCTATGTTTTTAGAAGTACCTGTATCGACACTCCAAAGAGTATTTTTTTCTGTAAATGTATAAGAAAAAAGTATAATGCATAAAAGTGTGTAAATTTAAAGTTGCTTGAAAATGCACTTTTAATTTAAACAAGTGGATCTAATTAAAAAAATAATAAGGTGCAGTTCAGTTCAGACAACTTTGTTTTTTTGCTTACGATCAACACTAAAATAACTATTTTCCAAAGCCATATGCTGCATATGGTCAACTCATTTTTCTGAGTTTAACCCTTGAATAACTTTACAAATTAGCATCTTGGCTAAAATCAAATTGTTGAATTTTTCTGAATATAACTTTGTAAAATTATTTTTTATTTTATTTTTATAACTGTGATTAAAAGAAATGAGGAGGCTTGAAATATAAGGAAGGTTAACAATACAATATTTCTCGTATTATTTAGGTGTTAAGCAAGATTGAGTAATTAAATTTTCCCCATAACTGTCAAATAAAAATTGCCTGATGAAGGAAGATTAACAAATGTCATGTTTTAGCATTGAATACTCAGCCCAGAATGCTTGAAACACTTTGTAAGGTTTAAATGTTGGAAATAGGTGTTATGAAAAAATGAATATACAAAACCTAAGTTATTTACTAAATAAAGTACTTGAGACCTAGACCAAATAATGCTGTTACCTCTTTCCCTATGGAATTTGAGTGATTACATGTCATGGCAAAAGTGGTTTGGTTTATCTTAATGTAGAGTCTATGTAATGCTTATATTACATTGTTTACATTGCTGATTGAAAGCTAATATACAGTATATGCAGTTGGAGATGTCTGTTTCCAGTTTGAAATGTACAGTTTTTATATGGCAAAGAATACTATTGATGGGTTTTGAAATTTACTTGAATTTAACATATTTTTTTACTACATCTACCAAAAAATGATTATTGTTTTTCTTCCTATTGACAACAAAATCTATTTGAATGATACTGTCTTTGATTTATAAGAATAACATTTAGCTATATTCAACAAGAATTATATTAGCACTTTTAAGAGAATTATTATTTTATTATTAAAACTTTTATGTTTCATTCACCTCACTTTGATTTAATAAATCCATCAGTTACATACTCAACAAATATATTAAATATCCAACTTTGTGATGGAATTATTAACAATGGTTAGGAGCAGAAAGTTTGGACTCATACAAATCTTGGTTGGGGTCTTGGCTTTGATATTTACCAGCTGTGTGTATATTGGTAAGCAAGTTTTCAAGTTTTCTGGAGATAATAATAGCATTGTTGCAGGAATTAAATGAAATATTGTATGTAAAGTGCTTAGGGTGATTTCTGCTATATGACAGATACAAATGCTACCTGTTGTTGGTGATGAAAACAATAACAGCATCATCACTACCAAGTACTGAGGCAGATACTAGGGGAAATGACAAATGAGACATTATTCTAGTCTTTAAAATGTCTTTGGAAGAAGTGAACAAGTAAACTAGTAATTCTAGTAGAGTTTAATAAATTCTATGTTATTTTGCTTTTAATGTTTTTAACTTATTTTTGAGAGACGAAGAGAGGCAGGGTGTGAGTGGAGGAGAGGCAGAGAGAGAGGGAGACACAGAATCTGAAGCAGGATCCAGGCAGACGTGGGGCTCAAATTCATGAACCGTGAGATAATGATCTGAGCCAAAGTTGGATGCTTAACCCACTGAGCCACCCAGGAGCCCCAATAAATACTATGTTAAAGTTATACACCTTGTGCTCTGAGGGAACATAGAAGAATAACATACATAATACAGGTATGGTGTGTGATAAGATTATCCAAGGTGGTGATGTGTATCTTGAGCATGAGTAGAAGTTTACCAACTGAAGGACTGTGAGTGAACACCTTTCAAGTGGACCAAGCAGTTTGGGCAAAGGCCAGTAGATAAAACAAATGCCTGTTGTGTTGCATAATCAGCAATGGTTCTTAATGGCTGTAGTGTTCCCTGAGTGTGAAGGAAGGCAAGGGAGAGTATTAGAAAAATGCAGAAGGGCAGCAGCAGAATAAGATGTGTAGAGAATGCGCATTAAAGAGTTTGTGATTTTGTCATCAGGGCATTACGAGCATACCATAGAAGAGTGTAGGCATAGGAGCCTTTTCATTAGATTCATGTTTTAATATGATCACAGAAATGATTTTGAAAAGAAGAAATTGGTGGGGAATGGGTGAGTGACAGGAAACACATTAGGGATTACTTAATAATCTTGGTAAGATATGACAGTTACTTCAACTAGGATAGTCAGTCTAAGGATAGAGGCATAGAATCAGGAAACTGAGAATTTTAGGGTAATTTATCTCTGTGCATCTCAAGAAAATGACAGTCTCACCAGAGAAACTAAAGATTTAAAAGGGTAAGAACTATTCAATTCAGATACAAAGATGAGAAAGTTTTTTATTTTATTTTATTTTATTTTATTTTATTATTTTATTTTATTTTATTTTATTTTATTTTATTTTATTTTATTTTATTTTATTTTATCTTATTTTATTTTATTAAAAAGAGAGAGAGCATAAGTTGGGGAGAGAGAGGGAGAGAGAATCCTAAGCAGGCTCCACACAGCACAGAGCCCATAGCAGGGTTTCATCCCATGACCTTGGGATCATGACCTGGACCAAAATGAAGAGTTGGATGCTCAACTGACTGAACCACCCAAGCGCCCCAAGAGAGATGGTTTAAGTTTAGAGATTTATTCAACCCATGAAAAAGCATCATATCATTTAGGAAACCCTACAGTATTGCTAATACAAAGGTTTTTTTTTTTTTTTTTCAAAAGCAAAGAAAATATTTATTAATATTCCTAATTTCAGATTGTAAGATATTTTTACTATGCACATTAATTCTAGATCTGAAACTTTAATCCACTGCAAAATAAGCCATTCTTGCAACTTAGTGTTGGAGAAAGCCCAAGCTCTTTAAGGAAAGTAGGGCATAAATATTTGTGTGTGTGTGTGTGTGTGTGTGTGTGTGTGTATACACACATACATACATACACAATATTGTAATATAACTATTTGTAAATATTTATAATAAATATTTTAATTATATAATTATAAATTATATATGTGCATTTGTTTATTTAATAAACATTGAGCTACTACTCTGTGTCACATACTGCTATATGTGCTTTAGATATCTCAATGATCAAAAATATGTATTATATTTTAAATGAGTTATCAAGAAATTTTTGATTTATCCTTAAGCCTGGAATTGTATCTTTATTTGTATCAACCCCAGTGACTGCCAACTTGTTTCTTTTTTTAATCCCCAAATCTGTAAGAAGAAAATGATAGCCAGTATCTTTCAGTGAATTTTAAGAATAGCTGAAGGAAAGATTATTTTCTAAATTACATTTCCCATGTGTGCATGAATGAGTATGAATTTCAACTTTTAAACTATATTTAGGACTTGTTACCAGAACAAATTTTTCTGCTATTTTGGTACTAAATAATAAATGGATTTCTCTTTTCCCTTTTTGTGATTTGAAAGGCAAGCACTAACATGAAATACAAGTTTTGCAGAGGTTTTGTGGTTAATATTACCGCCAAATGCAAGCAGAAACTGAAACTCATGTCATTTGCAACCATATACAAACAAAAATCTAACAGCAGTGAGGTGAAGCAAGAAGTTCGTAAGAAAGTGTGTATATGACTCTAAATTTTTGTGATACTTTTGTAATCTGATCCTTTGAATTTATTTCTTTCCTTGATAGTAATAAGCCCTGAAGGACTAAGATATCATAAATGCCAAAAAGTAAACCTGACTCTACTGAAGATTCTTTTAGCTCACTCCCTGCCCTTTTTCACTTAAAAATTTTCTAAACCAAAAATTTGGGACTGTCTGCCTTACATTTCATATCATATGTATACTGGTTTTCGGATGGGAAATGAGTTAAATATTGATACAATATATATATCTATAGTTATTATAATTTGATATTTAAACCCCAATTTGGACAAAATAGTAGTGAAGGAAAGAGTCTTTAAGTTCTCATTGACTGAATATCATATATAACTTAGGTTCTAGTAATTGCTGTAGGAAAATACGAAATTTCTTGTAAATTTCTATTTCTATAATTATTATTAGGTGTCCTGTGAGATTCCACAAAAACAAAACATTCATGAAAGAGAAGGCCACTTATATTTATCAAATGTCTACACCACTCTAAGTGTGCATTTTTACTTACTCTTCACAATGCCTTTTAGGTCATATATCCACACTTTTCAGATGAGGAAATAGAGGTCTAGAAAGTTAATTAACTTGTCCAGGGTCTTATTATTTAAGGTATAAGGGTAGAATTCAAACCTCTTTTCTGTCTGCACTGTTGCCTCTATACTACACTCCCAAATAAAGGAAAAAAAATGACAACTATGTTGAGAATATTAGCACATATCACAATTCCTTTCTAAACACATACATTCACGAAATAAGCTTTTTTTTTTTTTTTAAGTCTGATCAGGACTGCAAGACCAGATCTCTTGCCTGCCTTAAAACACACCCATTTTCAGCACTTTTATAGATGAAACTGCATAAAACCTTGAAGGAAATATGATAAGGTTGACGTAAAGCCTGGTCTGATTAAATGACAAGGGTGGGGGATGATACGGGATGAGGAGAGTTTGCCAGTAAAGTCATTCATATTGGATTTTAAGGTGAATAAACATTCCTTAGGTGGACAGTGTAGGCATTTATGAATTCACTTCAGTTTAATTTCAAGGCAACAACCTTGACCTTTCCCTTCTCCCTCATTTTTTTTTCTATTTTCCACAGCAATGCATTCTTACAAGTTTTATTCCTGCCTTACTAGCCACTCCTTTGCAGCTGCTAGAAACAACTGTTTTTCCAAACCTCAACTCCTGTAGTTAGTTCCCTGGGGCTCAGTCTTCTTTCCTGCTTTCATTGTGTTACATAATCTCAACTCAGTTTCACAGGTTTAAATGCCTCCTGAATACTATTTATATAACATTTTTGTAACCTTCCCTTGTTTCTCTGTTGAACTTCAGACTTCTACATCTAATTGTCGGCTTTATATCTATGTGTGGAAAGCAAGTTTGGAAATAATAGGAGTTGTCTAAACTGAAGACATAAATTTGGGAGACATCATTTAAAGATCCATGGGAGTTGATGAGTTTGGAGAAATAGGATTGGTTTCCTTTCTCACCACAAATATGCAAACTTGAAATAATTTCAGCACTAATCCATATTACTTTATTTGAATTTATTTGAATATAATTAATCTCTATAATGATTATTTCTTTTTTTTAATTTATTTATTTAATTTGAGCGAGGGGAAAAGAGAGAGACAGCACCCGAGCAGGGGAGGGGCAGAAAGAGAGGAAGAGAGAGGATCCCAAGCAGGCTCTGTATCGCTGGCTCAGAGCCCAACGCAAGGCTCAAACGCAGGAACTGTGAGATTATGACCTGAGCTGAAATCAAAAGTCAGACACTCAACCCACTGAGCCACTCAGGTACCCCTATAATGATTATTTCTGATTGAAACAGTTTCTATTTGAGAACCACCAGTTACCATCGACTTCTTAAAAACTGCACTCTAACCAATTTACATATAAGAGAACAGATTAGATAATAACTTGGCATCATTATAAGTCCTTCAATGCTTTATCTGGAAGTTGGTTTTCAACTTCCTATCTCAAACATTGATCTGTATTAAAGATCTAATGGATGTGAATACTTAAAGGCAGTGCAAGTAGGTGAAAATGATTCATTTTGTACACTACATTTTCATTGAAAGATTTGGTGTAGGTGCTCATGAAATCTACTCTTTTTTGAAATTAACCTTCATTCATCTCTTCATTTTTTTCTTTCATCTACACACTCAATGATAAATTTATTTTAAAGTTGGTTTAATTAAAAAAATCAATTTTTTTTTTTTTTTGGTTTAATTTTGAGGATGCGTGGAAGTTCTAGGTCTTCTGGTTCCTGAGTAGGGACCACAGTGGGGGAAGAGGTATATATATATGTGGAAGAGTTTTGAAAGTACATATCCATTAGTGTTGACCTTCAAAATAGATAATCTAAGAAGGTCAGAGCTTCACAGCTACCAAATCTGAAAAGCAGAGATGTAACAACAAAATATTTTGTGTAACTATTCATTTGAATGTTTAAAATGTAATTATGTTATTCTTATCTACAATTAAAAATAATTTGATATAATTTAAATATTTGCCTATCTTATGAATGTACAAAAATTGACCTGTTTTTTTATAATGATCAAAATGTTTTCAAACTTGCTAGAGGTGTTGGTTGTATGATAGTCCACTAAACACCTCTGAATTGTATACTTTAAAATGATCAATTTTGTGTTATGTGAATTTCACTCAGTTAAAAAAAATGCTGCATAGAGAAGGAAAGATGAAATCAGATTAAAATTTCTGTGAATGATTAAAAAAAAGTTCACATATATCAAAGTATTTCTAAAGCACGTAGAAAACAGTCCTCTCCACGGGAGATAAAATTTTCATGATATATTCCCTGTAGCCATCCCAAGTCACTTGGTTGTTTAATTACAACCCCAGATCCTCTATTATGTCTGCTTTGGAGCCTTTAATCGGTTTCTTCAGTTAATTGCTGGAGCAAAGTATCCACTGGAGAGTAGCTTCCTTTTGCTATTCAAAGCAGGGAAGGTGGAGCCCAGGTGCCTTAATTTATCTGCCCGCGGTCAAAAGGGCCAGCAATCTGGTAAATGTAAGAAACAGCTGGTAGGACTCAGCCAGTCGCTGCACTCAGAGACAGGTGGACAGAGACTGCTAAAGAGATTTCACAGTGCTTGCTAGCAAAATTTCAGATTGTGCTGGGTAAGCAGGTGGGTTGCAATTGGCCCTCCCCTTTCCCCTGGCAGAACTATAAAGAGCTCTCCTCCAAGGAGGTGATGCTTATTTTGCAGGTAAGGGTGGATTTAATCAGGCTTCTCATCTGCCCCTTTTCCGAAGTGATTTGCTCAGCTTGGGACATCTCTGATAAGACAGCGATGAGCAGCTGGGGCAGATGTCAGCAAATGTCCCTTTCGGCTTTTTAAGCTATGGGACACACCCCTGTTTCATGGATCATCATTCCTCTCATTGTCTATCTCCCTTTTTACTCTGGCTTTTTTTCTCCCCTGCCCCTGGAGTGGTTGAGAATATAAATTATATAATTATAAAATATGTGTAGTTATTGAAATGGGATTTTTGGCTTATAATCTTCCCTCTTGTGCACTTCTGGCATTATTGTTTGCTATTATATATGGGTTTTGAATAGAAGGAAACTTAGAATGAATTTTGAAATTTGATTTAGAAAGCCTTTGTTTACAGTCAAGCTTCTTTCTCCCTCAGAGTCTTTGCTCCTTATCTCACAGATTCAGAGCTGGGACAATTTGCTGCCCTGATAAAAGAACCCAGTTACTTTCTTTTAAGAAAACTTGATGGCGTATGACATTGTGATATACACAGTTACATATGTTTGGCTGCCCCCAGGGAGGGCACTGGAATGTTTGACAATCCTGCACATGTTTTTAGATGTTGAAGTTCATGAACTTTAAAGGACCAGGTGTCAAAATGGTTTTGTTTATGTGGTTTGGGAAAATTACTCTACAGTCTAAATGTAAATACAATGTAAGCCATCTTGATTTGCTGAAATATGTGTAGGGCCTGATAAGCAATTACTTAATAGATGCCTTGTAATCATGTAAATGGTACATCTTAGGACTTAGTAGTTATGTCTAAATTGAAATAACATGTAGATTGGTTTCTCTATGACTTTCTCACTGTATCAAAATACACACAGTAGTCAAATGACCAATACTTGAAGATGGGCATAACAGCCCAGATCCTAGAATCTAAAGAATGTGATTAATATATTCAGTGGCACACAATGAAGTGGCAATTAAATTTCCCCAAATGCATTAACTCGGAGCACATAATTCACAAAATATTTTTTATTCAACAGCAATCCTTAAACATGAATCAGTAAGATTAATTTTGGGATTCAAGATGAAGAATAACAAGTGGGCATGCTGAAAGTTAATGGTGGATATTTTTTTCCGTATTGAGTCAACCAATTTTATAGGAAAGAACAGTGTCCGCCAAATTTAAAGAAAACAAATAAACCCTAAAATAGTATGGCTGCTTTGATTCACTTGGCACTGAGATTTTCTAAATAAAGGAAAGAACTGGGTGGACATATATTTGTGGTGAGAGCATAGTTTTTTTGGTTTTTTCCCCCCTTTTGGTGGGTGTGATGGATTTCTTTTGCTGTCATAATTTGTGATGTGAATTGAATGTGGTAGAAGTGATGACCCATAACATTTTTTGCTGTGTATGTATGCATGTGTTTGTGTGTGCAGAGTTTATTTACTTTTTACATGAATGCAAGCATTTAAATAGTAGAGAGTACAGGAATGGTTGGTTTAGCCTGGCACAGCACTTAGCTTTAAGATTATTGTATATTTTTATAGAGCCCTGGTTCTCTCATATATTTCAGAGTAGGTCTTCGGTTTATTATGATGTATTTTCTCATGATAGGGGTGTGTTTAAAAAGCTAAACTAATTTCTCTAGGGATTAGTAAAATATATGAAATTCCTGCGTTTGGTTTCATGTGATCTATTTAAAGTAACGTGAAGACTACTGTTAGGTTTGGGTGAGAAATATGAATATTGTGAGTGACTACTAAAACCACAACTGAAGACAGGTCATATGTAGAGTGTCCACTGCTACTGTATTATCTTAAGTTATGGATATGAAAGCTAAAATATATTTACCTACACTTGCTACAATAAATCTTAACAGTGACTGGTATGCAGAAAACATTTGAAAGGTAGTGCTGGCCAGACACAAGTCATTTGGCAGTGGCCTTACCTAGTATATATTTTCAGGGCCTGTCTGCACAAAGATGCTGGCACATTAACCATGATTTCTATTCCAGGTGATGGATTTCTATCCAAGTAAGCGAGTGACTAAATATTTTCCGGTGGAATCTAGGCACCATAAAATCACTGAAGCTGAATAAAAAAAGTCGTCGACCTTTTTAAAAAGTAATTATAATAGTTTTGCGTACCACTACAACAGAAGAAATATTTCCACTTGGATCACTGAATAATAGAATGGATTGAAGCTAATTAGAAAAAAAGTAATAAAAGTATGATAGTAATTTTTTTATCAGCACTAATGAGTGTCTAGAAAATTTTCATGAATTTCCAGAAAACTTCATAGTCATTAACAATAATAGAATGCATGGATTCTGCATCCAACTCTATCAAAGTCAAGAAATCCAGTCTGAACCCACTGAAAACTCATGCCTTCATCACTTCATCTGATTTATTCTACACAAAACCAGTTAAGAAACCGAACACTTTACATTAGTTTATTTGTGTTACCCAAAGCAATTAGAGATGAATATGCCTTCCCAAGTGATACAAATGTGAGTCTCCCTTTGTGGCAGGTTGTTTAAATTTACAACATAAAGCTAGCATTTCCATCTCCAATAAAATCCAAACAGACATTTAATTTTGGTACATGACATTTCTGACTAAAATAGAGCCAGAAAAGGCACTCAGACAGCTCTTATTGTTCATGAATTTGAACAAATTGGGGATCTGTGAATTTATAGCCAGGTTTTGCTCTACTATTGTTTAAAATAGCACACATGGAAAACACGCCATGGGTGTGTTGTAATTCAGCTTTAATGATGTAACACTTGGTTTCAGTCAATTGTTGGAGGGCTGCAAGTGACATTGGTTTTGTGCTTCAGACATTGCATGTAACTTAGCAATTATAGTAGGGCTTTCAATAATGGCTGTTGGCGGGATATCCGCAAGTGAAGTCATAGCAATTTTGAAAGAGAAAGCTAATAAAAATACACCTGCTTGTAGTGGAAAGTGAGCCTTTAATATCTCAGCTTTGAAGTTGGACAGAGCCTTTGGTATTAACTAACAGATACTCTGATGTAGAAATAATCCACCGCCCCGGGGGAAAGCAAGGTTGAAGTCAGAGCAGATTGTTATTTTCTAATCACCTACTTTCAATCACTCTGATATCACAAAAGGAAAATAGAATGAAGTGACAGTTTTTTCTAAAATGCCTCAAAGATGCTATTATTTGAAACCAAATCATTTTAGTTATAAGTATACAAACTAGCACATACATATTTCTTAAACTCATCGACAAGGTTATAAATAGCATGTTTTGGTAAGTGTTTTTGGTTGTTGTCTGAAACTTCAGGATGATTTGAAATTTTACCTTCTAGTAAATCATTCAAGGTGATGTGCAGAGTTTCAAATTTGCTTCTTGAGTCCTTCGTTCCTCTTTGTCTCTTTTCCTTATCCACTTTTCAAGTCATTCATGAATAGTTCTTTACACGTAAAAAAAAAAACAAAACGTGAGAAGGTAAAGGCACTTGTGACGATTCCTTTTACACAATTTGGTGCATTTCTGCTCTCAGGAATCCTCCTGGTGCTGTGGGAAATTAATTCCTTCACTTGGTGATTTGCTTCTAGGTTTCTTACTTGGGGTTACTTATAGTCTATAGTAACTTTTATGAGACGTTTAATACAGTGAGTCTGTAATAAATGCTCATTTATTGAGATCACTGGAGGAAGAGATAGTTTAGGAATAAATACAGTTGAAAGTTGGAAATTCTTCAAAGAGAAATGGCTATTAAGTACCAAACTACAATTATTTTTCCCAAATACTTATTATAATTATGCTAACTATTGGTTATGACATCTAAATTGGTATGAAATAATTTATATATCAATATGTTTTCTAAGCACTTTAAATATTGATGGTTTTCTGAGGCAGTTTTCTTTATAAATGAATGTTTGAACCCATGTCAGTAACTTCCTTTTTTTTCCTTCTTCTTCTTCCCCTCCTCTTCCTCCTCCTCCTCTTCCTCCTCTTCCTCCTCTTCCTCCTCCTCTCTCTCTCTCTCTTTCTCTCTCTTTCTCTCTCTCTTTTTTTGTTTTTGTTCTTAATTCAGTAGTGCATCTCTATAGAGAGTATCAAGTAACCCAAAGGATATACATTAGCACTTGTCAGGGCCACATTTAACATCAGCATGCTAAGTACATTGAAACTTACTACCAAGTTCAAAGGGAATGTATGGGCTCTAAATCCCATCTTAATGTGGTAAAGACTCAGCATCAAGGTGTTTGTTTTGTTGAAAAGAAGTCACATTTTATTTGTCATTTGTGAAATGGACTTTGATGTTTCTTTAAGCCAGGAGAGATTTTTTTTCCTCATTCAGTTACTGTATCAGTTAAGTACATTCTCATTAGAGAGTATTGCATAAGAAGTCTATTTGGGGGTGGGGGGGAAAGAATAGAGTGTTTTCTTTATAGAATTTCAGTGTGTAATTTGCATGTAAGTTGAAAGTGGATTGTTGTTGAGACTTGGCACCTGCTGGAATGAGTATCCATTTCAGGCTACAAAGTAGTGCTCTGAAATAAATATCAGGAAGCTTGTTAAATTTTTTAGCTATATCATCCCATTAGTATAAGATATTATGGTAAAACAGAATTGAGTTCAATTTTCTGGTTATATGTTTGGGCTATAAGTTTTTCTTTCTAGTGTTCATTAAGAGTGTATATTGACAGAGAGATTTCAAGGTTAAAAGAAGAGGGGCTGATCCATTTAACATTTGTACACCCAAAGAGCATCATGTAATTTATGGCATAATGTGAAATATTGATATTACTCTATAACATCTGCCAGATATTCAGGATATGAAAATATAGAGGTTTAAATACCATTTTGTATCCAAAAAAGGTAAAATGTATTTTCATTTTGGTAATGAATATAAACGTAAGCAATTTTAGTAAATAATTGTGATCTTGAATACTAATTGTTATGATTTATTGAATCTCTAATAAGTACCAGGCACTCTCATAGACCTCTCACTTCATTTACTTTATATCATTTCATGTTAGTTATCCATGGAATTATACAAGAAAGGTCTTGTTTCATATTTTGACTTGCCCAAAGTCACACAGCTAGCAGTGAGAAAATCCAAATACCAGACTAGCTTGGACCAGAAGCTTTAGCTGAAGTGGGCAAGTGAAGGAGGAAAATTCGGTAAAATATCAGAGGATAAAAATGAGGAAATACATTAAAGAGAGAAAAATTTATGTGAAGTGCATTGAATCCAGTGCCTAAAGATAGGGTCTCTTTTACTTTGAGTTAGTGAAAATCTCTGATGAGACAGATCTTAGTCTCAGTGGTATTTTTAACAGCTGAGATCTGTTTTCTTCATAAATTGTTAAGTTGCTATGTTATACCAGAACCAGGCACAGAGTACAGTACCAATAACAGGACAGTCCTGATTGAGAGAAAGATATCAGTGTCCAGTGAAGATGTCTATTAGTTAACGTCATACTGTCTCTTCTAATGGATAAACTCCACAGAGTATCAGTGGCCTACCACAATAAAACTTTATTTTTTGCTCCCTAAAAGATCACTGTTAGTGTTCTCATTTGGTGTGTAGCCTTCTATGTGGTCTTTTAGGAACCTGGGCTCCTTTCCAATCTTATGGCTTCACTTCCTCTCCATTATAAATAAAGAGTGAAAGCAGAGCTGAATATTGTTCATTAGAGGGCTTGGGGGCCATATTGGAAGCAGTATATATAAAGTCTGCTCCCATTTCATTGGTAAGACTAGTCACATGACCATTCTTGATTTAAAAGGTGGCTGGGAAATATAATCTAATACGTCAAGGAGACACACACACACACACACACACACACACATTTGCAGAAGTGTTTGAATTAGAAAGTTCTCACTTCCTATACCATGAACACTCTATTTCCCATTCTGCAAAATTGGGGAAGGTGAATCTCACTGGTTTGGGAAGATAAAAAATGATAATGAGGAAAACATATCTTATGTAGGTATTAGTGACGACTGTAGTGTCAATTAGTGTTAACTATATAAAAATGGCACCTGCTAGTTGCTAGGTTATGGCTCTCTGACACTACAGAAAAAATCAAGTTTTTCTCTCATTTTTATTTCTGAAGCACATGTTTTCCCATCAAGCAGGTATCCATTGTTTACCTGGCCCACGAGAATAAACAATGTCTTGTAAAAAGAGTAAGCCACACTGTTATTTTAGGGAATAGGAATCCAGTCAGGGGAAAAGGTTGGTTTCATGCCCTACTATGGGTGGATGATTGGTGTGTTAAAGGAAGAGCTAGAAGATCAATGGAAAGGGTTGATGGAAGGGAGAGGAGAAGGAGATGTATCAAACATGGGAACATGATCTGTGGAGACCTGTTGGTTAGTGTAACATATACATGGGTAACTATTGGGAATTTTTAAGCAGAGAAGTAATGTGATTTGACTTAGCCTTCAAAAGATCACTCTGGGGTGCCTGGATCTCTCAGTTGTTTAAGCATCTGACTCTTAATTTCAGCTCAGGTCAATATCTTATAGGTTTGTGGGATCAAGTCCCATGTCAGGCTCTGCTCTGACAGCACTGAGCCTGCTTGGGATTCTCTCTCTCCCTCTCTCTCTGCCTCTCCCCCCACTTGAGCTCTCTCTCTTTTTCTCTCTTTCTCTCTCAACATAAACTTGTTTAAAAAAAAGGGAAGATCATTCTAAAATTTTCTTTTAAAGGAATACTGATTGACTATTTTGAAATAAAAATATAATGAGTTTTATTCACCTGTCTAGAACACTCAATGACCACTTCTGGGCATCAGGTGTAGTATAATAAGATCCTTTATGATTAGCTTCTACAGAACCAGATTTTTCTTTTTTTTTTTTAATGTTTGTTTTATTTTTGAGAGAGAGAGAGCACACAAGCGGGGTAGGGTTGGAGACAGAGGGAGACACAGAATCTGAAGCATGTTCCAGGCTCCAGATTTTCAGCACAGAGCCCAATGTGGGGCCTGAGCTCACAAACCGGGAGATCATGACGTGAATCGAAATTGAATGCTTAACCGACTGAGGCACCCAGGCGCCCCACAACCAGATTTTTCTTTCACTCATCCTGGTGTCTTCCTCTCTGAAGAAGTGAATTTTTCACGGTTTACTCTAGCCTGGGAAGAATACATATGGGAAGAATCTCCTTTTTTTGCTCTCAGTCATAATCCTCCTTCCTTAATCTGCCAGAATTTTTAATAGCTTAAGAAATCTCCATATCATTTTTTCATGGAAGCCTCTTCTCCTCTCTCCTTCTCACTTCCAAACTATATACACCCAAAGGTGGATAACCTTCCTATAGTATCCTATTGTAATTTATACTTCCTAGATCACTGTGCAATAGTTGTCTCTTTTCTAATCTTTTTCTCTCATTAAACTCCTAAGTTTCATAACAAGCTTACATTTATAGATGTGCATCTTCCCTAACTCAGTAGTTGATAAATTGTCAGTGCTGAACAAATGACCTTTGCATATGAGGAAGGAATGAAGCTTCAGGAAGATACCTCAGGCTCAGTGCAGTTATTTCCACACTTGTTCCTTTTCTTTCTGGAATCAAAGTCCAAGCATTCTTTTTGGTATCTAATATATTCTCCCCATCCCATGGTGTTTTGCCTCCTCCAACACTGGTTTCTCCTTCTATTAGCCCTAGCCTCAAGCTTTTTCAATTTTTAGCTATCTTTCTACTAATTGCAAATATGAAACAGAAAATATCAAAATGAATATTTAGAAAAACTGTCAAAACAGTCAAAAAACATTTCTCCCATAAATAATAAGTTGAGAACTTCAGAGCTGAGTTATAACAGCTATATTCTAGGCAGTTAATTAGACCATCTCTTAAGCTCTTAGGCAATTATGTGAGGCTCATAACACTACATGGGATTCAAATCTATGCCTTGGCAAAATCACAAATACTATATGTTGTGAATTTTCAGGATTGATCTAAAAGAATTAAAATAATTTACATTAGGACTACAAATGTCAAAATTCCATTTTTTTGGAAATTTGTGAACTGTTCAGCAGTTCACAAAATTTTTCCTGTGTTGGTCCTGGAACTCTATTTTGTTTTTGTTTTTTACATTTCCAAGATAATAAATACTTGAAAGTATGACTACTTCAATTATTGAAGGCAAAATGCACCAAGTCTCTCTTCCCCTTTCTCCCCATGCCTTTTGCATATAAGAGCCCTTCTTCTACGATTGCCCTACTTCCCAGAGGTCTAAAGGTGAAACTCACAACAAAATGGATGGTATCTGTTTGTCCAAAGTAGACCATTTGTATATTTGAATTTGATACCCACCCCATACAGATGATTATAGAGTTTTGTCTTTTTTTCACAAGAAAGAAAGCCACTTCTTTAAATGCAACCATTGTTGCCACATATAAGAGGTACATATAAGATCAGGAATGAATGTTTCATATGATCAGTAGGTTCAGAAAAAGATAAGAAAAATGAAAGTAGAATAATTGTAAGAGCGTTGTTAATAACTCTAGGGAAGCCTTTTCAAAACAGAATGTTGAGATGTGGGCATGAAACCAAAGACGTAGGTCTTTATGTTTTGCATGTTAGAGAACCTGTATTTTTAAAAAAAGACCCCAAAAAAATATTCCTAATGGAAGTAATGTCTATTGTTAATTTTTATTTCATCAAGATGCTAGAGTCTAAAACACACCTATTTTGTCTCCATTCCCCTTCGGATTATACTAATATATGAGTTTCTAAATCAAATATAGCCAAATGTAAACATAGGCCTCAGTATTTTGCCATATAGATGCCTGGGCTCCATCTAGTGGCAGAAGGTAACTGTAGGTTTTTACCATTTTCCCAGAGGTTTTTTTTTCCCTTTATTTTTTCTTTTCAAATACATCTAATAGAGTTTGCATCTTAAGGACATCATGAATTAAGTTCCATAGGCTTCCAAAGAAACAGTAGTATGCGAGGTTAACAATTTGTGTCCATTCTTTTAGTTTGTACTATTCCTATTGAGAATATTTTATTGTCTCTACTTTCTAAAATTTGGCCTAAGTGGTCATTGCACGTTTTTATTCTTTTGGTTTCTTTCTTTGTCATTAAAGAGGACAGACAAAAATTGCATATCATAAATATGCAATGTCTTACCTATCATAAATGTCTTACCATTCAAATGTTGTATGAAATAGGGCACCTGGGTAGCTCAGTTTGACTCTTGATTTTGGCTCAGGTCATCATCTCACAATTCATGGGATGGAGACCTGCTTCAGGCTCTGTTTGGGATTCTCTCTCTCTGACCCTCCCCTGCTCATGTACACATTTCACATTCTGTCTCTCTCAAAATAAATGTTTTTTAAAAATGTATGAAACAATAATAAAACTTAAGAATAAAAATAATAAAGGCAAGTTAATGAAACACAGATAGGGCTAAAGAAAGTTAGCTGAAGTGAGATGGCAGATAATATTTTCAAGTTTAGCATTTTACTTTTTGCATGGTATTTCTTTTAATGTTTTGAATTATTTTTTTTCCAGTTGCCACAGTTATTTTTTCCTTAAACATATTTTACAGGCCTGATGTATTATTAAAGTATTTCCATTTGCCTGTATGTGCACTCATGACTGTGTGTGTGTGCACACACATGTGTATATGTACAGAATGTTTTGTTCTTTTTCTAAACTCATGAACTATGAGATCATGACCTGAGCCAAAGTCAAGAATCGGATGCTTAACCGGCTGAGCCACCCAGGCGCCCCTGGAGTGTTTTATTCTTAATTGGATCAGTTCAGACGTGAATTTTATGAGGAAAATTAGTTTTAAAAAATAATTATAAGCCAAAAAATGCCACAATTTCAAACCTTTTACAGTAAATTTTAATGTGTGATGCCTTTGGAGTGTTGTTTATTAAATTATTACAGATAAAAATTATGTAGTAAATTTACATATAAAAATATTAAATATAAAACTGTTAATGTATGTATTTGTGAATACATACAAGGTTAATGGATGTAATTATCTAACTTCTATTATCTTCCCAATAGTAGTAAGACTTAAAATTTAAATTTTTTTTAACGTATTATTTATTTTTGAGACAGAGAGAGAGCATGAGCAGGGGAGGGGCAGAGAGAGAGAGGGAGACACAGAATCCGAAGTAGGCTCCAGGCTGTCAGCACAGAGCCTGACGTGGGGCTCAAACTCACGAACCGTGAGATCATGACCTGAGCCAAAGTCGGACGCTTAACCGACCGAGCCACCCAGGAACCCCTTAACACTTAAAATTAAAAAGCTGTTTAGTGGAGCACCTGGGTGGCTCAGTCGGTTAAGCGTCCAACTTCAGCTCAGGTCATGATCTCGCAATTCCTGAGTTCAAGCCCCGAATTGGGCTCTGTGCTGACAGCTTGGAGCCTGGAGCCTGCTTCGGATGCTATGTCTCCCTCTCTCTCTCTGCCCCTCCCCTGATCATGCCCTGTCTCTGTCTCTGTCTCTGTCTCTCTCTCTCTCAAAAATAAACGCAAAAAAATTAAAATAAATAAATAAAATGCTCTTTAGTTGGATATACAATTTGAATATCACTATGGAAGGCCACTTGTATATATCCAGTATATGTTTCTCAAAAGGAAATTTTTTGTATTAAAGGTTTTATCTTTTAATAGCAGTTTTATGTTCACAGCAAAATTGAGAAGGACAGAGATTTCCCATATACATTTTGCCTTCACTCATGCATAACCCCATTATCAACATTTCCTACCAGAATGGAGCATTTGTTACAGTTGATGAACCCACACTGACACATGATAGTCACCCAAAGTTCATAGTTAAAATTAAAGTTCGCTCTTGATGTACATACTGTAAGTGTAGACAAACGTATAATAACATCCACCTATCGTTATAGTATCGTAACAGAGTATTCTCACTGCCCTAAAAATCCTGTTTTCCATTTACTTATCTCTTCCCCCCGTTCCCTGGCAGCCGTGGATCTCTTTTCACTATCTCCATCATTAATCCATTTCCTTCTGTGTCTTTTTGTAAATACTTTCTCCTAGTGTGTGGATAATCTCTCATTCCCTTGACATTGTCTTTCACGGAACAGATCTGTTGGTCGAAGGTGAGAGGAGTTACTGCTTCAGGGTGATAAACAAAATAATTTGATAGAAGCATTGGCCTAAAGTTGTCTGTTTTTACTACATTTATAACTACGTTTATATTATATAATCTATATTATTGTTTTGGCAATATATGTTAAGACATAAAGTAGTTCTATATACTAAATACAAAATCTTTAATACAAAAACAGAACTTAAAGTAACTCTGGAAAATAAAAATGTCTACAGCAACTTTGAGCTTCACAGTTGCCTCTGTCTGAGGTAGTAACGAGAAATACTTACAGGCATTTGTCTGCAGTTAAATGAACTTAAAGCAAAGAAACACATATTTGGTAGCATCACATGTCTGTTTTGATAATATCACCATTTTAGCACAGGTATAAAATCGTAGTATTTGTTCAATATCATAGGGCTGCTTCTTTGTTGCATACTGCGAGGCTACTTTAAAGCCAAGATTGTGGAGGCACGCTTTTCTATCACACACCTTTTGTTCTGGCAAAATTCCTCGATTCCAAGCACAAAAGAACCCTGAGGCCTGTTAATCTCCAAGTTATTTTGTATCTAATATTATATGAGATTGAGCGTGTTTCATTGTTCTACTTGGGTATTTTGGGAGTTTTCTGTAGCATAGAATCAGTGATATGGGTTGTCTAAAGAAACAATCCATGGAGAATAACAAATGCATGTTATAAAACAAAACTCAAAAGGTCAGTATAATTTTGAAAACATCTTTCCTACCATCTTCATGTTAAATATTTATATTGTACATACTGTATTCCTCTTCTCAGTTTTTCTCTATCCACCTTGAAAGAAAGGTAATGAGATTTCTGCTATGCTGGTTATTTTTTTCCTCCCCTGCATCTTTAATTCACATCAAAGAATTAAAAGACAAGAAAAATTACAAATGCACAAACAGAAACTTGAATAATCTGAATTAATTTCTCTCTGATTATTGGAACATTTTCTTAAGGTAAATTGCCTGTATCTGTTTGTAGAGATTACGTAATAAAGACGTTTATCTTGCTCTTAATATATACTATGAATAATAAGATTATTCTATAAGCAAATTTGCTTATAATATTTTTATATTACAAATTGAAGGGGCACCTGGGTGGCTCTCTCAGTTGAGCGACTTTTGATTTCGGCTCAGGTCATGATCTCACAGTTCCTGGGATTGAGCTCTACATCAGGCTCCAAGCTGACAGCATGGAGCCTACTTGCGATTTTCTCTTTCCCTCTCTCTCTCTGCCCCTCTCCTGCTTGCAATCTCTGTCTCCTCTCAAAATAAACATAAAAAAAAAACTTTTAGAAAAAAAGAAGAAATTGAAAAGCACTTTTATTACTCTAAAGAACCACACTATTAAGTATGTTTATTTAAACATTAGGTATACCGAATATCTATCCTTTCATAGCTCAAGATGATCTTCAAAGTTGTGTCTATATGACCTAGTATCTTTTATGCAGAAGAAAATTAAATGTATTTTTAAATCAGAACTCATCAATCTTGGTAACTTGTGCTTCTATTCTCTTCGCTCCTTATCATCGTTCCCTTCATAAGTTATGGCATACATCTGCCACTTTTCCATCAAGATACATGAAGTATCTTTGAGTTTCCAAGTTATGTCTGATAATGATGTGTAATTTGGTATCTCATTTTTCTTATTAGTCATATACTTCTACTTAACAAGAAAGTACAGATTCTTGGGTTAATTCGGATCTTCTTTTTAGGAATGTCTGACTGGCGGTGGAACATACAATTCTTGATCTCACGGTTGTGAGTTTGAGCCCCACACAATAGAGATTAATTAAAAATAAAATGTTCAAAAAATATTTTTTACAAAGTCTAATCTGTTTTGTTTACTTTTTATTTGCTCATTTCTTTCCTTTTTCAATGACTTTTTAATTCTAGAAAACATAGTAGGAAAAAATATATATTAAATAGACCCCTGATTGTGTAGTTGTAGCACAAAGTTTTGAAGATTAGAGAAAAGTAGCCTGCTTACTAGCCTATGGAGAATGAAAACAAATCTATACATATTTTTGGAATCTCCTTGAGTTTAAATTACAGAAAAAAAAAAACTTGAAAGAAGATCTTGATACTGTTTGTCTTCTTTTTTTCTATTAAAGTTTAAAGCTGATTTTTATTGGGCAGATGTTGTCTTCTAAATTTAATAGTGATATATGACTTTTAGAAATGTTTAGATCTTTGTTATTAAATACAAACCTGTAAGCAAATTATCCACATATGTAAACTGTAGGGATGGGAATCCCTTCTTTTTCTCTCCCCACTGTTTTCTGACTACCCTGTCCCCCAAGAAAACTCCCAAGAGCTCCAGTCTTATACTTAATTTTGGACATATCTGTTCTTATTTGGAGGTGATGATGTATTTATAAACTTATGCCACCAACAGATCCTCACTATTGCTTTGTATAAGAATATATGCTACTTGGAAAACTTTAGTGCCAGATGTTTTTGGAATTTGGTATGTTTTAGAATTTTGAAAAGGTGCATGTACCATGTATTATGGAACACTCCTAAGGGGGTCTGTCATAGCCCCCTGAGTCCAACATTTTATATTTTTTGTAGCAGATTTGCTAGCAAAATCAATTGTGGTAAATTCACCCTTAATTATTTAAATGAAGAACAGAATAACGTTTTGTTAATTCTAGTTTGGTTCTATGGTCAAACAAATTTTTTTAAATGCATACATACAACAGTTGGATTTCAGAGGTTTTAAATTTCAGAGTGATATATATAAAACAGAGTTGTAAAAAAATTGTACCAAAAACTCTGTTGAAGGTATCTCCATCTCTCTTCTGTCTCTGTCTCTGTCTCTTTCTGTCTTTTGCCAGGACAGGAGTTCAAATGAAATGAGTGGATTTAAAGTAAGAGAGTTTCCTAACAGAACTATTTCAGAAAATTTGCCGTAACATTTAACTTCACATAAGCCATACATCATTTGAACCTTAATTGATTTTAAACACTAAAAATTGTAGCTATGTAACCTACATGCAGCATATATTTGACAATTGACCTGTAGCATGTTTTCCCTGACTAAAAAAAGAGGAAAGTTTGTTTTTTGCTTTGTTTTTCTCATTTGGAGATTGTTTTTTCAAGCTCATTTATATCCAAGCATTTACTAGGAATATATAACACTCTGTGACATCTATCATGTCATTTATTAATAGTAGTTAATTTTCTAGCAAAGACAGGGAAAACAAGAATATGAGCTAATTTGAAAAATCTCACCTTTTATGAAATAAATTACCTCTAAGTTTCTATTTAAAGCTCACTTTAAGTATTTTCCAATTATAAAAATGCAATGTGAACTTTTCAAGGCCTAGGCAGAGAGCTGATAGATTTAAAGGTTTTTTTTTTCTCTTAATAAACTTAACCATAATTCACTTTGAACATTTCAGAGCAAAATCTCTAATCAGTTATGAAACTAGTATGAAGCGCCCTGGGAAAGAAACGAATATTATAATTAATATGTAAATAAGGGACTATATTATAGCTTCTCTCTGGCTACGTGGATGATTGCATCTTTGGCTTTTTGCAGCTTCACTAGTCTAATATATCTGGTTTTAGATTTCTCTTTTACTCATTTTGTTTAGGATTATTTGGATTTCTTGAAATTGTGAATTAAAGTCTTTTATCAGTTTGGGAAATTCTTAAGTTTTCATCTCTTCAAATGCTGCCTCTACCTCATTCTCCCCCTTTCCTGTTCTGAAACTCTAATTAAACATTTATAAACACTTTCCTTTTATATTCTTTTGCACTTCTTTCTGTTCCATCCCCGAGCTTCCTCTCCTGTCCTCTACCTCCTGGGTTTCCTTATAGAATTTTTTTTTATTATGAATTATTATTGTTATTTTTTGGGTCTTTATTCTATTTCATATGCTGTTGTTTCGTGTATATCTAATTTGCTCCAAAGCAAGACCACTGAATTTTTTATTTTACTTGTTGTATTTTTCACTTCATTGTATCTATTTAGTCATTTGTCACTTCTTTTTTTAAATTTTTTTAACATTTGTTGTATATTTTGAGAGACACAGAGACAGAGTGCAAGCAGGGGAGGGGCAGAGAGAGGGAGACACAGAACCTGAAGCAGGCTCCAGGCTCTGAGCTGTCAGCACAAAGCCCAACATGCGCTCAAACCCACGAACCTGTGAGATCATGATCTGAGCCGGAAGTCAAACGCTCAACCAACTGAGCCACCCAGGCACCCAGTTGTCAATTCTTTTATGTAACTTTACTATTTTCTGTCCCCAAACTAACACTTGGCATGTATCTCGTTTCAAATATTAAAGATCTATATTTAGGTAACCTGGGTGGCTCAGTCAGTTAAGTTCCAACTTGAATTCTGTTCAGGTCATGATTTCCCATGATTTCCTGGTTTTGTGGGTTTGAGCCTTGTGTTGGGCTCTGGCTGGCAGCCCAGAGTCTGCTTGGGATTCTCTCTCTCTCTCTCTCTCTCTCTGCCCCTCCCCTACTCACACTGTCTCTCTCTCTCAAAATAAATAAACTAAATTTTTTTTAAATAAAGGGGTGCCTAGGTGGTGCAATCGGTTAAGTGTCTGATTTTGGCCCAGGTCACGATCTCAGAGTTCATAAGGTCGAGCCCTGGGTAGGGCTCTGTGCTGACAGCTCAGAGCCTGGAGCCTGCTTCAGATTCTCTGTCTCCATCTCTCTCTGTTCCTTCCCCACCCCCACCCCCCGCCTCAAAAATAAAGATTAAAAAAATTATTTAAAAATTTTTTAAGGATCTATATTTATGATCTATGTCAAATAATTGATACTTTTAAGCACCCGTCTCTTGCTTCTCACTAACGGAATCTTCTCTCCTTATGTTTCTGGTGATCTTTTTGTGATGTATATGAAGTTTAAAGTTTGATTTACAGAAGTTTGCTTGACTCCTAGGAAAATGTCACTTTCCACCAAACAGGATTTGAAATTACCATTGCCACATCTCTAACCATCAAGATAAACTTAATTCTACCTTGAAGCATGAGATTTTCTGCATTAATGACTCAAAATCAAGCTTCAGGGGATACAAAGTATGTTTACTTTGTTTCCACCCTCAGTCCTAGAATGTATCCCTTTGGGCTCCATTCTAAACTCAAGGTTGACTCAACAGGGTTACTCTTTTGGCTGACTGCAGACTTTGTTTTTTCTTTTTGTTTTTTTTTCCCCCTTGACTCTTCTAGTTGTTACACTCTGTGAGACAGGAAGGGTTTTGAATATTGGATTCACTCCTCTAGATTTCTTTTCTCTCCCATTTCTTGCTTTCTCCTGTTTCTTGGTAAATCCACACTAGCATTCACTGATTTCCCCCCCCCGCCCCCCCGCCCACCAAATATCTTTAAATTCTTTTGGCTCACTTTTTAGTAGCTTTTGTCAGGGGGTTGGTTACCAAGATTGCTCCCCAAGGAGGAAATCCCTTGGTGAGGCCTTAGTAATCGACCTCTTGAAGAATGGAAATCAGTAAGGGGATGTTGGAGCAGAACCAGGCTAGCAGAGGAAGGAGGGTGGGAGAAAAGACTGCTGGAAAGAATTTGGTAATAATCAGTTATAGAATACATTGAAAGACATCGTGGAGACCAAAAGGAGATAGAATTTTCAGAAGAGATAACGAATAACACTATAAGAATCACCAAATAGGCTGTGTGCTGAGAAAAAGGTAATCGGATTTGGTACTTAGAATGGCATTAGAGAATCAACATGGGCCCCTTCAAGAACTGTGGTTTTAGAGTTTTCAAAGTACTAGTTAGGTAAAAAGCATATTTATCAGCTTCTATAAGAAGTCAGGTAAAGGCAAGAAAAGAAAAAAAATGGTTTCAGACAATGTAATTTTAGTCTGTGTATTTAAAATATTTTAATTAAATCATGATATGGTTAAGTTATAATTAAATTTCTTTATGAACAGACGATAAGCATTGAAAGACAATGCATACCAGATCAATCCTAAAATTAATCTGGCAGGACCTATATAAGAGAAATTTCTGTTAATGCTAGAAGAATGATAGTACTTGACATTTCATAGTTTCCTTAATTTTGTAATATTTAATTTCCATGAACTCAAAGATTGTCTTTTGATACTGGTTTGTGAATTAACCTCAGGTAATCATATCAGCTTATTTGATTGAACATGTGGATTAGGATTTCAAGACCACCAAGGCGTTTTAATCTTTAATCCATTTTAAAATAATACCATTTTGAGAGAGATACTAAGTTCAAGTCTCTGTCTTTTATCAGAAGAAACCTGAACTTGATTACGATGTGTAAGAATAAAACTCTCATGAGGAACAATTTTAAGACTTTATAATCTTTTTGACTTATATATAACAAAGAATAGAAGCCTTTCTGAAACGCTTCCAGTGGAAATTATTCAATGGTGCTATCCATTGACTATAATTATTGTCTTTCTGGGTGGCAAATTCTCCTCTACTCTTGCTATAGCAGATACTTGTATCAAATCACTTCTGACCTCATGTTTGGAAATGAATGAATGAATTAAAGTCTTCTGGGATATTTTATTTTACTGTTAGTAGCTTAAAAATAATGTGTTCATGTTCACTCCAATCAAGTGCCTAAGAGGATTTAACAGGTGTTTAAAATGGTAAGAAAGTTTAAGCCAACCAATAGGTTAGGAAAGTTCTCTTATTACAAGATGATATTGTACCCAGTAATTTGAGTGGAATTTGAACCTCTTCGCCTATCCCCACTCCTAATTTAATAAAGAAAACTGGATTACTCTATAATGATTTATTCTAGCCTACATTTATTTTTATGTCCCAACACTAAATATAAGTATCTGGTTTCATCTAGACATCTGTCAATGGTCAGGTTATGGATGGTTAAATAAGCTTTTACAGTGTCTTGGGATTATGGAATTGACTTCTTTTCAGGGTCATAAATACATACCTTATATATGTTGGATATAGTGCAAATCTACAATTCAGATTAAAAATAATCTTAAAACAAAGGACAAAGATTAAGTTAGTATTGATCTTACTATATTGGAATATTTCTCTGATTTGTGTGAAACATTGGCACAGAATTTACTAAAATGAAAGTCAGAGTTACTATTTTGAGTCAACATCACAAGGAAAATTTACTTGACCGTTTGGGGGAAAACAGAGTTGTGAACTGGAAGTCCTTTCTAAGTACTTATAGTTTAATAACAATGCCACATGTGGATATACTTGATGCATTTCATTTTCCCTATGTCCATTCTGCCAGTTATAGAGAACAAAAGCTAAATATTCTCTTTATATGAAGACAATTTGGTTTTACTACCATGAAATTGGAGTACCATTGGCAGACAGTGAAGGAGGCTATATACATGCTGCCTAAAACAATCAAATAATTTAAGTGAAATATAGTCAATAAACCTGTAAAGTAAGATGATTTATTTAGTTACAGAAATCTACTTTGAAAATGTTTCTTCTTGAAATTTCTTTTGCTAATAATGATATTGCTAACAATGTTGAATAGTATATATGCATCTTGGTCTATTAAAGGCTTCAACATGTCTTATAGCAGAAAAAAATTGATTTATCTTATTTTATTTTATTTTTTAATGGTTTTTTTTTAATTTTTGAAAGACAGAGAGTGAGTTGGAGAGGGGCAGAGAGAGAGGGAGATATAGAATCCAAGGCAGGCTCCAGGCTCTGAGTTGTCAACACAGAGCCTGACAAGGGGCTGGAACTCACAAACTGTGAGATTATGACTTGAGCTGAAGTCAGCCATTTAACCACTGAGCCACCCAGACACCCCAAAAGTTGACTTTATTGAGATCCCTTTTGCTTAAATACCTGATAAATAAAACTTCTTTTTCTTTTCTTTCTTTTTTTGTATTTATTATTTTTTAATTACTTAATTAACTAATTAATTAATTTTTGGTTAGGAAAAGCAGCGGTCTCGTGTGTGCAGTTTTTAGACCTCCATTCAGCCACATAAGAATAGGTCTTAGGCCTGGAATACTTCTTTCCAAGAGATAAAGAGTACACACAGACAGTACAGGGCTTATCCTTCAGTGGGTATGTCTTTCTCTGTTTCAAACTCAATGAGTACTCCTTTATTTTGCTTACATATGTCAGTGTCTCTCAGGCACATCCTCAGCTGTCAGTATTTCAGACGCAGTGAAGGTGGACGAGAGGTCCTTGAACCAAGGCTTAACGGGGGGTGTACAAAGCCAATTGCCCTGCTTTAGTTGTCAAGGGAACCCACCAGCCATGCAGAACTGGCGCACACTGAACCTGATCTTGCTGTCTCTCCTCTTTGTGAGTAAAAGTATTGTTCCACCCAGTGCTTGACGGTGTTGTTTTCCTCGGCAACTCCTATACCAAGGTGCAAGGAGCAGAAGTGTTTGGATCCAAATTGCTGGTGGCTAGTGTTGTGATGATCGTTGTGATCCTCCGTGGATTTGGAGTCCTCTCCTGGCACAGACAGCCAGTGCATGGTGTTCTACTCAGTGATATTTCTCTTAATGATGTGTCTCAAAATCAATTCTTCTTGGAACATCATTCAGAAATTATTTCCATAGATAATTGAAATTTGACACTGGACAGGTGTTGTGACATTTGACATTTGCTAAACTGTTTAGGTATTGTGAAGTTGACCTATAATTGAGAAAATTATGAAAGGTGATGTGATGGTCTCTTTTTTACTCTATTTACTCTAAGGTTAAGGACCTTGTATATAATGGTCCTCTTTATGAAGAGCACTTTTCCTCTGATCTCAGTAACAGGTATAGTTATGTAAATTTGATGGAACCATTTCTCTCTCTCTCTAAGTTTTTATTTAAATTCCAGTTAGTTAACATATAGTGTAATGTTAGTTTCACGTTGACAATAGAGTAATTCAACACTTCCATACAACACTCAGTGTTCATCACAAGTGCACTCCTTAATTCCCATAACCTGTTCAACCCATCCCCCACTGACTTCCCCTCTGGTAGCCATCAGTTTGTTCTCTATAGTTATGAGTCTGTTTCTTGGTTTGCCTCTCCTTCCTTTTTTCCCCTTTGTTTTGTTTCTTAAATTCCACATATGAATGAAATCATATGGTATTTGTCTCTGAGTTACATCGCTTAGCATAATGCTCTCTAGCTCCATCCTATCACTGCAAAATGGTAAGATTTAATTCTTTTTTATGGCAAGTAATATTCCATTGTGTGTGTGTATGTATGTATGTATGTATGTACGTGTATACACACACACATACCACATTTTCTTTATCCATTCATCAATCAGTGGATACTTGGACTGTTTCCATAATTTGGCTAATGTAAATAATGCTCCCATAAACATTGGGGTACCTCTATCCCTTTGAATTAGTATTTTTGTATTTTATGGGTAAATAACTAATAATTATATCTCTTTTATGTAAATACCTATTAATTTGGTAGCTAGATCTTATTTTTCTATGTGTTGGTTGCTAAATAGCTCAGAGTCAAATATGTAACAAATATCTGTAGATGATTTACTTTTCTCTTCATTTTTACTTCAGTTTTTAAAAATATATATATTTTAAAAGTTTTGCTGTGTGTGTAAGTTTTCTCCTGCTGCCATAACAAATTAAGACAACTTAGTGACTTAAAATAACACAAATTTATTATCTCCCAGCTCTGAATGTCGGAAATCTTGGTTGGCTCAGCTGATTTCTCTGCTCCAAGTTTGACCAGGGCAAAACCAAGAGGTTGATGTGCTGGATTCTTATCAGGATGCTCTAGAAAATGTTCACTCAAAGCTCATTCAGGATGCTAGCATAATCCATAGCCTTGTGGTTGCAGGATGGATGTTTCCATTTCTTTGCTGGCTGTCTACTAGGGGATGTTGTTATTGCCAAGAAGCCTCACTCACTGCATTGTGACACCCACATCTCAGAACTAGCAATGACCTAGCAAATTCTTCTGATGCCTGGAATCTGATTTCCTCTTCTGCCACATTTTTTTTTTTCTCCTCTTTTGCCTCTCATCAGAGAAATTTCATTGCTTTTAAGGGCTCAGGAGATTAGATTGGGTCCACCAGAATAATTCAGAATTGGTCTTCCCCTCTTAAGTTTCAGAAGATTAATTATATCTGCAGAGTCCCTTTGGCCATGTAAGATAATGTGCACACAGGTCCCAGGGATTATGTCACTGACATCTTTAGGGGGTCATTACTTGACCTACTATATTATACTTTATAAATGTTTGTTCATTATTTTTTAATATATCATAAATGAAATTTTAATAACAAACCAAGAAAAAAATAGATAATTTTCCAGTGAACTGAAAAAAAGTAAGAACCTCAGATTACTTTGTATATGAGGAGAATCTCATAAAATTTTTTCTAGCTAAAATTTGATTTAAAATATAATGCAGTTATTTTCATTTTTAAATTTTAGAGTTAAAGTGACAATGAACCTTTATAAACATTAAGCATATATATTTGCCAGGATTTTTGGCTATTTTCCTAAATTAGTGAAAAAAATAAAATCTATGAATTGTATCATTATATTATCACAATGTTATTTCATTTATCCTTACCTCTGTCCTTTGTGTTTAAGTTCATGAAGCATTTGCTTTATTTCATCTAATTTTTAATATTTTTTGTGTATATATATTTTTAATGTTTATTTATTTCTGAGACAGAGAGAGACAGAGCATGAGTGGGGGTGGGGCGGAGAGAGAGGGAGACACAGAATCAGAAGCAGGCTCCAAGCTCTGAGCTGTCAACACAGAGCCCGACGCGGGGCTCCAACCCACAAACCATGAGATCATGACCTGAGCCAAAGTCAGTCCCCCAACCGCCTGAGTCACCCAGGTGCCCCTAATTTTTAATATTTTTTAAACACTTATTCGTTTTTGAGAGACAGAGCACAAGCAGAAGAGGGGGAGAGAGAGAAGGAGACACAGAATCTGAAGCAGGCTCCAGGCTCCGAGCTGTCAGCACAGAGCCTGATGCTGGGCTTGAACTCAAGAACTGTGAGGTCATGACCTGAGCTGAATTCAGATGCTTACTAGGCTGAGCCACTCAGGTGGCCCTATTACATTTAATTTTGTAATTACCGGAACCATAAGTGCTTTTACTCTCTACAATATAGGTACATCTGCTAGCAAAAAGTGTCTGTCCTTTTCAGGAAGCCTAGCTGTTAAGATGTGGGTTTTTTAAGGCGTTTTTTTTTTTTTTTTTTTTTTCTGACAAAAGTAAGATAAATCTGAGCCCAGCTGCTTACTACTTTTAGCATATTTGAGTACTATGTAAACTTACTGTTCTGTTTCCTCACTTGTAAATGAGTTTAGTAGTTGTTACCTCACAGGACTCTGAGTAGTAACTGTAAATTGTTTACCAGTTTGTCTGGAATATAGCTAAGAGAAAGTTGATGAAGGAGGGTTTTTTTTAAGACTATCATTACAGGGGATCAGTGAGAAACACGACTTCATTGCTGTGGAAGAAGACAGATTATAGAAGGGTTTTCTCTGTCCACCAAAAACTTGTTTTTATTTTAGCTATATAAGACATCATTCTTGTTCTGTTACCCAGCAAATATTCATATAGACATTTCGTGTACCTACTCTCTCCTTTGTCATCTTTCTGCATCTCTTACCTTCTATTTCAGGTCACTTATCTTCTGGTGAGTTCATTCTTTAGAATTTCCTTCACTGAATGTTGGCTAGCAGTGGAATCTTCAAGTTTCTGTTTGTCTGAAACTATATTTATTTCACAACTTCATTTTTGAAAGATTGCCCACTACCCACCCCTTGTATAAAATTCTATTCTGGCAACTATTTTCTTTTAGCACACTAAAGATGTATCTGATTGTCCAATGACTTCCATGACCATTCTTAAGAGGTCACTTCTCATCCCAACTGTCAATTCTTTGAAGGAAACCTGACTTTTATTCTTTCCCTGCTTTAGCAACTTTAAACATTTGCTTTTGTATGTAGTGTTTTATAGTTTAATATGCTGCATGTAGGCTTGGCTTTCTTTTTTTTTTTATCGTTCTTAGGATTCATGTAGCTTTCTGAAGCTATGAAATATTGGTTTATATCAGTTCTAGAAAATCCTCAACCTTTAATTTGTCAAATATTGCCTCAACGCAACACTCTTCCTTTCTTTTTGCAACTCGATCTTCCATGTCTTTTAAGTTCGCTCTGTTTTTAAATTTTTTCATCTTTTTTTCTCCTTGTGCTGCACTTGGATAACACTTCCTTGACAGTTGGTAAATCCTTTCTCTACGATAATATAATCTGATATTAAAGCCATCCATTTAGTTAAAAGATTTGGTTATTGGGGCACCTGGGTGGCTCAGTCGATTAAGCGTCTGACTTTAGCTCATGTCATGATCTCATGGTTCATGGGTTCAAGCCCCACGTCAGGCTCTATGCTGACAGCTTAGAGCCTGCAGCCTGCTTCCAATTCTTGTCTCCCTCTTTGCCTCTCCCCTGCTTACTCTCTTACTCTTTTTCTTTCTCGAAAATAAATAAGCATTAAAAATAATTTTAAATAAGATTTTGATTGTTGTATTTTTTATTACCATAAGCTCTCTTTTCTTAATATATTGCTTTTTAGTTTCTTATTTCCTGTGAATATTTTAAATTTCTTTAAATATGGCAAAGGAGTTATTTTAGAATATATATCAGATAATTCCAACAGCTGTCTTTTGACATTCTACTGTTTGCGTATATTCTTACTCAGGATGCTTTGTTTTCTTGTGAAGTTGATTACTTTTTGTTATATGTTGGTCACTGCCTTTAAAAAATTATATTTAATGATTCATTAAGGCCTAAAATGAGAGTGATTTTCTCCAGAGAGAATTTGTGTTTGCTTTAGCCAGGCAGCTGGATGTTCTACAAGACAAGCTATTTGGTCCACCTAAGATCTGTAAACTTGGCTGTACATCTGAGCAATGGTTGGCTTGTGATCGCAACTTCTTGGGGACATTTTTCTCCCATCTCTGCTCAGGGCCTATGTAACTTTTTCTCTAGTAGCCTGATATTAGAAGGGTAGGTGGGATCATTAGGGGTTCCATATTTGTGTGGGGAGGCTTTTCTGTTGACTGTCCACTTTGCATGGTTCCTGGGTTTTTATTAATCTTCCCCTTCAGGTGATGATGCCAAAAACTAAATTATGTTTGATGGAGCACAGATGTCCTCAGCCCAAAACTGGTTCTCACACTCCATGCATTCTTATTTTTGCTTGGATTTTTGGCTGTATGGTCCTCTTGTTAGCTCTTCAGTGCTTTCAAAAAAAAAAAAAATATATATATATATATATTATATATATAATACATATAAATTTATGCATTTATATATTAAAATACATTTATATAATTATATGTATATTATAAAAATATATATAATTTTTTTTTTGTTTTTAGTAGCAGGGTCTTTTAACCCTGTATAGTAGGCAGAATAATAGCCCACTAAATATGTACATGTTCTAACTCCCAGAACTGTGAATGTGTTGTTACATGGCAAGGAGAAATTAAGGTTGCACATGGAGTTAAGGTTGCTAATTCATCTGCCTTCAGAAGGGGGAGATTACCCTGACTTGTCTGGGTGGGCCCACTGGAGTCACAGTATCGTTAGAAATGAGAGAGAGGGGCAGGAAAGTCAGAGTGAGGTGATGTGAGAAGCATGCAACTAGTTATTACTGGCTTTGAAGTTGGAAGAGGGCCTTGCGCCAAAGAATGTGGGCAGCCTCTAGAAGCTGGAAAAAGCACGGAAACGGATTCTCCCTCAGAGCCTCCAGAAAGGAAGGAAGCTCTGCCAACATATTTAATTTTGGAACGGCAAGGCTCATTTTAGACCTCTGACCTCCAGAGCTGTAAAATAAGTAATTTGTGTTATTTTAAGCCACTAGATTTGTGGTAATTTATAATGACAGCAATAGGATAATAATATACTGTATCCTATTAGAAATAGAAGCTCCCCATTGTTTTATAAAGAGCGTAGTTAAATATTAAAGATCTGAAAAGAACAATGGTACGGTCCCCATTTTTGTGGTTACTTTACACTTAATATCATTTAAAACATAATGGTGAAATAATGTGCTACTAAGGAAAGTAAGGATATTTTGTCTGATCCAATTGGTTTTAATATTAGTGATTGATGTACATTACCTTAAATCCTGATCGATTTGAAACTAAAAGATACAGTATTCCAAATGGTTACCAAATATGCTTATTTCTGGCAAAGTGATGAAAACTAAAATTTTAACTAGCTCGCTTCCTCCAAACTCATTGCTCAGAGTGAATGGAAATTTTTGCTACAAATATTTTCTCAACATTTTTGACAAATAAAAACCTAAATAACCACAACTTTGTTCATTTACTACATGTGAGTTTTTGTAAGAGGTTTTACATTTATTTCAATAACATTACTGAATCAAATTATCCTTTAAATTAAAGCCAAACTTGATCTATTTCAAGTGTGCCAAGTTACTTAGCCTTATTGCTATGCGTTTGCTCATGAAAGCCGCTAATCCTGTGAGGACTGGCACAGACCATGTGAGGAGCTAGGGAATCAGATCCCATAACAAACCATGATGAGCAAAGATTTCCTTCCAGACAGCATATGATGCATATTTTCCGTCATAAAATGTATATGAATGAATGTAGATGTATAGAGTGTTAATTCGGAACCCTAAAAAGATGATATTAGAAGAATTTGACCTGATCCTGCAGCCAGTATACTTTCCATTGAATGACAATGTTTATTAAATAGAATGATGATCATTGATTGATTGACTCTTAGGTGAGTCAATTAGTCCTTCTTGGCTTTGTTCATATCATCTCTAAAATAATAAGGAATAAATATAATAATAACTGAGGTTTGTCATTCTCCAACATTTTAACTATTATAGAAAGAGTGTACACACACATACCTATACAAAAATAATATATTTATTATTTTATGTAAAATATATTAATAAATAAAGACCTTCATCTAACATTCTGAAAATGTCTTTTAAAATAAAATTTAATAAAACGAAACCTGAGTTACATTGGCTAGATGAGATCTTATGTTGGAAGGAGAAGAGAAAAGGTATATCTCACTGTGGCTAGGGCAATGAACTTCAAAGTGACTTTAGTTCCCTCTGACCCATAACATTTGTTTCATAACTCTTTTGATATAGTTGAAGATCATCACTGTTACAGAGAGATGTTAACAAAGTATAAAGTATTTCCCTTCTGCTGATCATCTTTTACTGGTACCTACTCAAAAATTTGGAGATGTCCTCCTATGGAAAAAATGTTGGCCCTATTCGTCTTGCCTGTCTGTAAAACAGCTCAGTGAGGATAATGATGATTCTTCATAACATGTGCCTGTAGTTGCAATTAATGTGTTCCCCCAAAGGATTTCTAGCAAGACTTGTCTTTCCATAATATACCATGTCTCTTTTATACTGATCATTTGATAAATAACTGCTCAAAGGGGCTATTACTGATGGACTGTTATTGCTTGATATGGCTGTTGCAGCTAGTGATTTTAGCCCAATCTCTGAGCTAACGGAATGCATGCTAAAGCTGTTTAACATTAAGAAGTTGTAAACTTTTAAGTTGTGAATCTTAGCTGGATGACTCTGTTTGGCCATTCTCAAATCAGTGCTTTTGAAATCAAGCTTAAACTGGATTGAATATCAATTTTACTATACACAGTCTAAAGAACATTGGAACAATTACTTAAATATTGTGAAACTTTGTTTCTTTATCCACAGAATGAAGAAAATATTGCCTGCTTCCATGAGTTATGTGAAATCCTTTGTAAATGCTAAAGCTTATCATATTAGTTGTTATAGTCTCATTATATGTGATATATTAGTATGAATATCAGTCAATACAGGAATGTCAAAGAACTTTGCTTAGCAGAGAAGTATTGTCTGTTTTTATTATTGAGCGTTTTGACTTGTAATTCAGAAAGCTCTAATAGAAATTAAAGGCATAAGCTTTGTCCCTAAGAAGCTCTCAGTAAATTGATATATGCCAGTGAGGAAACAGTTGCTGTGCATAGTGAAAGACTCTGTGAACTGGGTAAGTATTAAGTGGCTGCTGTAGGAATATAGAAGGGATGTCGAACCCTCTCTGGTAGTTCAAATGAGGTAAACGTGATCACAGACTTAAAGAAAAATGAGAGCAAATTAAGCAGAAGAGGGGGAAGAATAAAGGGGGGTTGGGACATGTGCAAGGTTAAGGCAAATTTTCTGTGCTTGAGGAGTAACAAATGGCTTGGAGTGATGGGTGCACGCATGAAGAATGGGAGAGATGATTAGTAAGGCACATACAGGCAGGAGAAGCAGAATTTACCCTGCTCTCTAGATAGGAGAAGAAGTGAAATTCTTTAGAGAAGTAAGATGAATAGAGTTCTTTGCGAAGATTTTTCTCACAGCTTGTGGGTGATGGATGGAGAGAGCTGCAGGGAGGCACTGAGAAAGGGGGCCAGAAAAACTGGAAGCACAGAACATAGTGGGGAAATTTTACGTGTTTAGAAAGTAGGGCTCGAATTAAGTTAGACTGAAGCATTAGGCACTGGGCATGTGTGGGATTGACTAGAGAGAGATTTTAGAGATAATCTCTATTAGCTTGTTTACTGATTGGTCAGAGGTGGGGGTGAAGGAAAGACGAATATTGCGTAGTCTCCTAAATTTCTGGGTTGATGAACTCCTACTCTCATTGAACGTGGCAGCTGGGAAAGGGCAGAGATTTGAAGGGCCAGATACTGAGTTTATTTGTTGGTATGTTTATGTGACATGCCTGAATCTCAGCTGCAAATCTGAAATTCAGGAAAACTGGTCAGGCCTGGAAGTATAGATTTGAGTGTCAGTTTGAAGGTGGTCAGAAAACCCATCTGCATAGAAGCAATTGCCTTGTAAAATTTTTCATTGTTATTCATTTTGATGCAATTACATGATTAGGTAATTTTAATGTCTACTTCCTGTAGGCTTCATAAGAAATAGAGTCTAGTATACATTAGTGATATATTTCAAAACATCCACATTAGTTTTAAAACAAGTAAATTAAAGAGTCATGTTGTGTTATATTGTACATTGATCTGTCCATCTAAGAAAAAAGTTCTATATCAGCCACTGCCACTATCATTTTTAAGATAAGTATTTTTAATTATACTTACAAGTAAAGGTGTATGCCTGTTTTAACTTTTGCCCATGTGATCAAATGGCTGATTCAAAGTTTTTCCAAATAAATGGCTTTGGCTTGAAGACAAGGTATGTCAAACAAGAATTCAAACATTTTAGGGTCCCAAAGCAATCCATCATAATTAAATATAAATTATATCTTTATCTTTCACAAGATAATTAGAGCTAGGTGACTAGACTGGACATTAAGGTAGTGTAATATATGAATCTCATTAGCATCGCTAGTAGATTTGTCTTATTAGGGAGGGAAGGATTGTACAGTTACACATCAAAAATAATTTTTTCCCTTTGGAATCACTTCATCATTGTTTCTTGTTTGAATATTTTTTTAAAAAAATTTAATGTTTATTTCTTTGAGAGAGAGGGTGTGAGCAGGGGTAGGGCAGAGAAGTGGGGGCGGGGGAGGGAAGAGAGGAAGTATCCCAAGCAGGCTTCACACAGTCAGAGCAGAGCCTGATGCAAGGCTTTAACTTAAGAAGTATGGGATCATGACCTGAGCTGAAATCAAGAGTCAGACAGTTAACCGACTGAGCATTGGTTGAAATAGTCCAAATGGTGGACTGTTTTATATAAAGAAGGATTTCATTACCTTTGTTATGATGATTATAACTTACTTTAATAATAATTATACACCAAAGTGATTTGTCTTATTAGTGATGGAAGAATTGTACATTTAACATCAAAAATTATTTTTTCCTGGAATGCCTGGGTGACTCAGTCAGTTAAACATTCTACTCTTGCTTTCTGCTCAGGTCATGATCTCATGGTTTGTGAGTTAGAGCCTCGCATGGGGCTCTGCAAAGACAGGTCATGATCTCAGGGTTGTTGTCTCAAGCTCTGCATAGGGCTCTGTGCTGACAGTGCACAGCCTGCTTGGGGTTCTCTTTCTCCCTCCCTCTCTGCCCCTCCCCACTTCTGTGCATGTGACTCTTTCTCTCTCAAAATAAATAAACTTTAAAATAATAATAATAGTAATAATAATAATAATAATATTTATACACCAGATGTGTAAGTTAAGTTTCTCCACTAGACCTTTCCATTGTGACACTCTTAGCATAATAAAGTAGAATTTCAGTTTTGAGGACATATTGTTCAGCCTAGAAGAATTAATAGAATCTAAAATAATAGGTGAAAGTTTAAATTGCACTAATTCTAAATATTAAAATCTAACCATGTGAAACATTAACAATCCTTAACAGTGTCATAAATTATTTTAACTTTTTAGCAAGGTGACAAAAATTGCTATATTTTGTAAAGCTTTTTTTTACACAGTCATATTCTGTTATAAGTAAATTCGGGCTCCAGGCCAAGGAGAACTTTGGAGAACTTTTAAGTTTGAGAGACCGTCTCACAGCTGGAAAGCACCCCAAAGTGGATTGATCACAGAAGAATATGTTTTCCATTATCCAGACCTCTACCAAACTGTTTCTTGTAGCTTGAAAATAATAAAGATTTTGTAAGCCCCAAGAGGTCTTTTTTGATCCATGAATGAAGTTACCCTGGATTCATATAACTAAAATCTGACTTCCTTTCAACCATTGAAATTCAAAACCCTTCCATTTATTAGAATGGAATAAGAAAAGTCTTCCAAAATGTCAAAACTTAGTATTCTAATGAAGTCAATGTCAGTGCATATCAAAAGTTTTTATTCCATTTAAGGTGAGTACAGTATGATGTGAAAGGAAATGTAAAATGAGTCATGGAAGTAGGTTAATTAAAACAGAATATTAGAGGATGAATTCAGGTAGCCTTTAAATTATTTTTAACATTTTTAAAAATCAAAGTTATACTTTTTTTCCTCTTAGTTATCACAAAATTATTTTATTCATATTTCAATGTTTGGAATTTATGAATTTCCAGAAAAATAAGATATTTGGGTTTTTGTTACTTTAAATTTCTTGTTACCCAGAATTTTGAGACAAGAAAAAATCTTTGAAAAGTGGTTCTTCTGACCCATCCGTGAACTTATAATGCCATTTTATCCATGATATATTGTACATTTGTAGTACCTTTTTATAGACGAAATGAAGCATGATTCATAGAATGTTCTATGTGACTTATCTAGACCTAGTCTCCATTTTGCAGTAAGCAGTGGAAGAGGTCATTTGTTGTGTATAAATGTGGTACCCTAGTAACTTAGCAGTATATCTAAAATAAAATCCAAGTCATCATTTCAATTCTAGATCACATATATCCAGATCATATACACAGGAATGAAATTTTGAGGCAGTTTTTCTCAGAATAAAATTGGGAATTGCTCTTAAGAATCAGTTACCATTGTAGTCAAAGGAAATAACTACAAAATCACAAGGTTTGAGAAGTGGCGCAATCACCCATCTTGCCAGGTGAAAGAAATTGATGCAACATGTTGAACTTTGATCATTCATGTTTCACTAGCGAACCTAAACGCACAGAGAATACTTTACTCAAATTGCTTACAAGAAATGCCAACCCTCATCTCTCCTTATCAAAGAGATGAAGATATGGGAGAATAAAAAAAACCCCTGCAGATTATCCTTAAATCTTATTTTAGACAATATATATATTTTTTACTTCCTGTCCTATCAAACTATTGTTTTACCCAGATTTCTTAACAGAATTGCCTTCTCCTTGCCCCTGTCTGCCCTCTTGTGGAGAGCAGCAGCAGGATACAAAGTAAGGAGAAACGACACATGGCAGAATATTCATGGTGAGATGATATGTACTTAAGATAGGTGTTACCACATGTCACTAGATGATAATGTCTGGTGAGATTCTACATATTTCAAAATAATGCCCTATTTTTAATATTGCATTTATTTTTAACTACTGAATCTCAGTTGGCTCACTCTGCTCTAAGATTGCAAGAGGGAATCCCAGAGGAAAGGAAAAGCAAGAGGAAATTGTTATCCAATGTACTTTCCAGGGTTTAACTAAACCATTGGCCAGAGTTGATTTTCTTATTAAATGTTGGTGCTTTGTGTAAGTGAAAGAGTAACAATACCTCATGTTTTCATCAGAATATTTGTGAGGGGAGGAGGAGAGGGAGAGGGGAATTGGAGAAGACCTATCATTTCCCAGATCTGTTTAAATAACTTGATTAATAGCTTCATCTCAGTTCATGCAGGCTGCATCCTAAACCATAAAAGTTTCTGTTTCTTTGGGTTTATTGGACTATTAAAAAATCACAGCCCACTAAAGGTTCAGTCAGGGACTTTTGAAAAAGATAAACAGAACCTTTGACTCATAACTAATAACTGAATAAATAAGATTTTTATTATAAAATCACTGGGAAAAAACCCAAATCCTTCCATTGTAAAATCTCCCCTATATTTCCATAATGAAACTGATGTGACAAACCATTCAATGATAACGTAATTAAGAACTCAAAATTGTTCAGTTTTCCTTATACCCATAGATGTGAGATTGTACCCAGTATTTCTGTCCTGGTTTGGCCTTGTGCCTCAGTTCCACTCTTCCCTCCACAGCTGTTTGCTGGGTGTATTCCTCCTTAGGTAACAGGGCTCCATGGAGAAGACCCCAAGGGGACTGAGGGAATGAATTACTGGAGAAAAGAAAGGGATGAAAGAGACTTTAAAAGATAAAACAAATGTTAGGAGTTTATGTAGGTCAAGACATTTAAATTTCCTTTTATTTATATTGTAATGTGGGGATTTTCAGCTGCTTTGAGCAGAGAGCCCACTTATTTTATAGAACAAAAAAATTCTGAGGATACTGCCAAGCACTGGATAAGGGTGTTGACTTGGTCTGATTATCTGTAAAAGAACTGATGGTTGAACTGACATAAATTTATGTATTGGACTTGAGACCCCAGGAGTTCATGGAAAATGATGTTAGATATTTTGAGCTATTAGAGACATGCGTACAGGACTGTTCTCCTGCAGGTAAATAGCATCATTTTAATGATAAGTAGAAGAGATGAAAAGAAACATATTTGATCCCCACATTTAAATGACAGCAAAAAGCCATATGTGTGTGTGTGAGTGTGTGTTTGTGTGTATATGTGCATCTATACGTTTATAGAAGTATATATCCACATATATTTTTATCTTTCTCTTCTACCTAACATTCTTAAAAGACAGGGCCAACTTAATATTCCGTTTTTTCCATAGCCTGCATCAAGTTCCTCACGCTCCACGTCTTTCTTCTGCCTTTCAGCACCTTCATATCCCTCACATTCTTTTATGGCAGAGCACAACTCTCTCACTTTTTCTAACAAGAAACACACATTGCAGTTAAACAGCCGAGGTCATCCCCATGCTCGCGTCACAGGTCAAGCAAGATCACTTACATTTTTTAGGGGGTCACTTCTTCTCACTGGGTGGGATGTGACCTTTTTTCTTTTCATAGAAAAGAAACCACCCCAGATGTTCACCACCCCTTCTCCTTTTTTTCCATTCTCTTCTTCGTTTGTTGCCAAACACACATACTTAGATCTCAGTCCTTTTGCTAGTTATCTTCCACTATGTTAGCAAAAGGTTGATCTTTACTTTAGTCTGGTGTATTGTAAATAAAAAGGGAACAAACAAAGGAAAGATTCAACTGGTATTTAGAATCAACTTTAGGCCACAGGTACTCATTTTTCAACTTGACTATATAATTCTGAAAACTCCTTGGTATTTTCAGTGTATTCTAAAGTCATTATTAAGATTCGTTCTGTCGGCATCTGTGTTACCATCTTAATGTCATATGTGGGCTGCATTTTTCTTGTGACCATCTGCATTTTTGCTGTCTTTTAAGGAGAAGCTCTAAGAAATTGTTTACTTTTGTTCTTCTTGTGCATATTGATCCTCCTGTTTCTTCATTGACTATCCCAGATAACTTCTATCTTCTGAGGTCCTTCACATTTTCTCACCTAATAAAACCAAGTTTGCAGGGGTTTTGAACTGATTAAAAATATATAGATAATTCTCCTCTTTTCATCTTTTTTACGAGGAGTCAAGGACTGGCATCTACAGAAATAATTATTACTATCAGTAATAATTTTATGGCTTGAACCCTGCCTTCTTTATAAAGCTCAACCCTCGTTGATTGATTTGTTTGGCCTGTATTAATTGAAAACATACTACATGCCTGGTACTGCTCCAGATATTGTAGGTACAGCAGTGAACCAAAAAAACAAAAAACAAAAACAACAAAAAAAAAAAAAACCCAAAAAACAAAAACAAAAAAGACTCTCTTCATGGAGCTTACAGTCTAGTGAAAATAGACCTTATAATTGAAAACAGCCAATATATTGCAAAATAAATACTTGCTCTGAAACCACTACTGAACTGAAAGTCCTATGCCAGTCAGACTGATTTATATATTCTTTACTCTTATTTCCAGTGATTTTAATTTTTAAATAACTTTTACATTTTCCATCTCTTTTACATTCCTGAGTTTATTTTTATTAAGTTCTGGAGTTGGAACAAAATAATACATTTTAAAATAAGGAAATCTGGCAAAAATACCCCACACCTTTTGTCGCCATACCAATTTTACTAGGGAACATTAATACTCTATAAAAAAATCCATAACCAACATGATTTTTTTTTAAAAAGTCCACTGTCTAATTTTTTGGCCAGAAGAATAATTCTGTAAATTAAAATCACATTTCTCTTGAGATGAAACATTTCTTTCCAAGGGAAGTTTGTTCATTTCAGAGGTGAAAAACATTTATGAAGACCAAACTAACAGCTTATCTTAAGGAAGATTTCTAAAATTTTACCCTTAAAAAATCTAATTATAAATACCAATTAATTAAATTGAAAGGATCAGTTATTAACACTATAATCATGATTTTTTAAACTTAAATGATAGAAAAAAACATAGCAAACATGTTTGTGTCCAAAAGAATTTTATCACATCCCCTTATGAGACATCTTCATAATATTTTTAAATAAATAAAATATTACCAAAATACTTGAGGATCTCTCTCTCTATACTCTTCTCTAATACCATTTTCCTTCTTTCAGCCCCAGAAGTAACTTCCACTGCAAATTCAGTAAGAACTATATCTGGCTTTCCCAAGCCCTAGGCATTTTTGTCTTCTTGATCCCCTCTCTCCATGTTAAATATCTTAAAAACTTACATTTTACAGCTATATTAGTTGAAGAATGAATATCACCCAAGGATTCATTGTTATACATTAAGTGTTATTATATTCACTCTTTTTCTGTTTTTAAAAGAAATAAAAATGAAAATGTTTCTATGGGCCCTTAAAATTATTGTGGGTTCTCAGCATTGTGGCCTTTATACCTGATGCACAAATCAGCCCTGATTTCAACATGTATCATTCTTTGGTTTTGCTTATGTATTCATCTACAAAGATTAATTCTTAAATTGCCACTTGTATGGTTTTTAGATCATGTTGTGAGAACTAGCAGCATGTCCTCAGTTGTCACGCTCTGGCATTTAATAAAACTGTATCTGCCTTTATTTTGGAGATATTTTCCATATCTGCATTTAGATTACTATCAATGCCACTTTTAATTTCACCCACTAACACATACAGTTATAAGACAATATAAATATGGGAAAGGTTTTTTATTAAATGTACAGTTGTTTCTTAGAATATAAGAAGTTGATTTCCTTTGTTCTTCAGCTGAAAATTCCTGTGTGTGTGTGTGTGTGTGTCTGTGTGTCTGTGTGTCTGTGTGTGTGTGTGTGTGTGTGTGTGTGTGTGTGTCTTTAAAACAGAGGAGAGACATAGAGAAGAGATTCCACCGACTCTGTAATATAACTTGTAATATACAGCAAACTTACACTTAAACATTGGTGTGTTTAGAGATTAAACCCTGGAAAAAAAATGTGCATTTTGCCATGGAGAGCTGCTGTTTGGCTTTAGAGTTTAGTGCCATAATTTGTGTCATTTTTTTTGGACAAGCAGTACTACAGAATGTCATCCACACCTTCATGATTTGCTAATTTCCTCCAGGAGTTTTGCTCTTTCTCATGCCAGTTGGTGGTAGAAAAATAGCTTCTTCCATTCATCAGATGAGGTAATGTTCTGTTACTGGTCACATTTGAATGTACTATGAGTGTTGTATTTAAATGATATCAGTGAGAAGAAAATAGATTTTCTTTCAAAGGTTATTTCTGTACTTTCACTCATTAAGAATTTTAGAATAATTATACTAAACTATTTTCTTTAAGATTTTTAAGTTTTCTTCAGCTTAATTAACTAATGGATGAACAATGGCTATACTGAAAAAAAAAGCTACTGTTTTGAGTTACTCAAGATGGCAATACCACTATGATAAATTAATCCTGACATGTAGCTGCTATGCCTGAGAATATAATGTTCAACATGTTCAAATCTGGTTAAGCTATTGAACCATGGTTCCAGGCTCTGCTCCGTGTTACCCAGTAAAAGACACTCACCACTTTTGCTATGATGAACTCTATTCTAGTGGACCTATTTGCTAGCATCTGAATATATCTAGCATTTCATCACTTTGATTTTCTTTTTTCCCCTCTAACATTTCTACCTTTACCTCTATGATCTATGTTTACATCTTAACTACCTTTCTAAGTGTCAACTCAAATTCTACAAAGTCCTTCAAATCTTCCTCATTTCCAACTGTATTATCTCCACCTGTATTAACCTCCATTTCTCCCACAATCAAAGTATGTGTTGTCTTCTGAAGTCCCCTGTCTTTGTGAGTGTGTACTAGACGGTAGTCACAGCATTCTTCACCATGTTATGCTTTGTCCATATCTCTTTTACATGCTTTTATCTGCTGAGTATGGGCAAAGGATATGTTGAATGTATTCTTCTAATCTATAAAACTCTGAATATAGCTTTAGCTCTTTGCAAATGCTTAAATTAAAAACAGATATCAGCCTGTACTTGTCCTAGATTCGGTGTTGAGATACACAGTTGAATAATACACTGTTTCCTCCCTCATGAAGTTCACAGTCTACTTAAGGACACCAAGAAAAAATAAATTATGGCAAAGCACTTTTGTCAGTGTCCTTGTAGAGGTATGAACAGGGAGCACAGAATAGAGAGAAAGGAAATTATATACTTTGGACAATAGACTTTACTTTTATCAAAACAATACTGTTTATATCATATTATTATGATAACTAAGATCAGTATGGTTAAGTTGCTCAATTATAAATAAGTTTTAAATGGTAGGGACAGACAGTGTTTAAATTTTCAGATGTAACTAATTAATTTTTTTAAAGAACAAAAAAAAAACACCAGGAGAAGAACCTAACAGTTTGGGGTGATGGTGAGAAAGTGGCTAGAGATCAAGTCCAAGAGGAGGTAACATTTGAACTGAGCCTTGAAAGATGAGTAGAAATAGCAAAGTAGGGAGGCCTGGAGGACAGTGACAAGAGCAGACAGGAGGTGTGAAATATCATGGGGAGTGAGGGGAAATGAAAATAGTCCAGTGTGAGTGAAGCAAAGAGTGATGAAGTAAGAAGTGGAGAAGACTAAAATCGGGGGACCTTTAGTACCAAGGTATTTGTATTTCAACCCAGTAATGATGAATAATTTTAAGCAGAAGAATAAAATGGTTGGTGTTGCTCTAGTAGATCACAGTACAACAATTAAGAGGCTATAGCTTAAAATGAATGAGCGGCAATGATGACAGAAAAACATAAAAGATATGAAAGTACTAGAAGGTAGAATTGATCAGACACATTGACTGACTGTTATGGAGACAAATCATTGGAGGAGGAACAATCCTATTTAGTGGTCTGGATGGTAAAATTTAAAAAGTATGTGTTGAGCTAATAAATATTCTTAATCCATTTTATATCACATTAACAAACCTATAAAGATAATTTATTATATTATTGTCTGCCAGCAAAATGCTTAGCATACCTACCTAGTTAATGTGTTTCTTAAGTAAATATATATTCCTGAAAATCTCAGAGAATATGAATCTTCATGGCTCCCTTTAGGAATTTGCTCAAATATTTCATCCCAAATAAGTACTTGGATCTTTTGTTAACTTACCTTGAGTTAAAGTACTGCCTTTAGAAACAAGACATGTTAAAAAACAGACAAACACATTACCTTTTGACATTGAATTCAGCATCCTCCCCAAGAATAAATATTTACCAATTTATAAGAGCTTTCCTGGTTATTTGGATCTGATGTTAGTTCACTCTCCTTATACAAAGCTCATTCACTCATGTTTGCCTACTTTACTGTCAATTTGTTAAATGCATGTAATTCTCTCTTCATACTTGATGATGATTTCATGGAAATATTCTTGGAACTCAATACTTCCATAATTGTCTGGAGATATTTTACATCCTCACATGATAATGATCAATGTTGCCTGGGGAGGGGAATATACTAGTTAGATATTTTTCTTTTGCTCATTTGTATGTCTTATTCTCAACTCCTCAGCCAAATGCAGCACTAACTTGTCTATAATTTACTCTGTAGTAAATCAAGAGACAGGTGAACCTTTTCTTTCAAAATCTGCATGTTTTGGCAAGCTTTGATGAGTCATTAGATACTGAAAATTTACCACATTATATGATTATAACTCCATTTCTCTTAAGATATTTGACTTGAAAAAAGTCCATCTAAAACTGTATTCCATAATGCCAATAACTACAATAGTAAAATGTAGCACCACCTGGGATTTATATACTCTCATCTTTTGCAAGTATTTTCCATTTTCACTGCTCTACATTCTTTACAGTACTACGTCAGTGAGCTTGGTCTTTGATGGTATATTCCAGGGATTTCATGCCTATTTTATCTTTAATACTGGAACTGGAAATGTTCATAAAGGCTCATTGGTGATAGCTTAAACTGGGATTAAATTGTGTATGTATTGAGCAAGTACTTTCCTGTTGACTGATACTGTGTGTGTGTGTGTGTGTGTGTGTGCGCGCGCGCGCTGCGCGCGCGCGCGCGCGCACGTCATGGCTGAGTGATGTGAAAAATAAAGACACGGATACCTATGATACAAGGTAGTCTGTAAACCCAGTGCTGTACTCAAGTTCAAAATGCAGTTAAGATACAGGAAAGCAAGAGGTTTATTGTGTCAAGGGGATCTTAGAAAGACTAAGGTAATGTGGAAAAATGGGAGACAAAACCACAAGACACGATTTTTGGCTTCTTTTAAGCCCAAGGACAAATGGCATCTTTAGCTAACTTTGTAGTTGTGCTGCTGTGGCAAGTTATTTGGTTTTTCTTAACTCCAGTTTCCTAATTTGGAAAAGAGAAATAAAAATGCCCACTCTGTGCTTTGGGGTGTAGATGACTATTAGAGAATTAATATTTGTAAAAAAGCTTCACCAGTCATCTCCCAATTATGTTCTTTTATAATATGCTTTTACTGTTGTTATTACTATACTTATTATCACTATTTATTTTATTTTATTTTATTTTGTTTATTCCAGTATAGTTAACATACAGTGTTATATTAGTTTCAAGTGTACAATATAATGATTCAGCACTTCTATATAACACTCAATGCCCATCACAAGTATACTCTTTAATCCCCATCACCTATTTCACCCATTCTGCCCCCCCACCTCCCCTCTGGTAATCATCAGTTTGTTCTCTATAGTTAAGAGACTCTTTCTTGGTTTGTCTCTCTTTTTTATCCCCCTTTGCTCATTTGTTTTATTTCTTAAATTCCACATATGAGTGAAATCATATGGTATTTGTCTTTCTCTGACTACATTTCACTTAGCATCATGCTTTCTAGCTCCATCCATTTCACCATGTCATTGCAAATAGCAAGGTTTCATTCTTTATATATATATGATATGTATATATATCATATATATATAATGTATATGTAATATCACACAGACACACACACACATATGATATTTATGTCTTATTTATCGATGAACATGGACTGCTTCCATAATTTGGCTATTTTAAATAATGTTGCAATAAACACAGGGGTGCACGTATGCCTTTGAATTAGTGTTTTTGTATTTTGGGGGTATATACCTACTAGTGTGATTACTGGATCATAGGGTAGTTCTATTTTTAACTTTGGAGACACCTCCAAACTGTTTTCCACAGTAGCTGAACCAGTTTAATTCCCACCAAGTAGTGCACTAGGGTTCCATTTTCTCCACATCCTCACCAACACTTGTTTCTTGTGTTTTTTATTTTAACCATTTTGACATGTGTGAAGTGATATGTCATTCCTTTTTTTAAATTTATTTTTTAATTAATTTTTAAATTTACATCCAAGTTAGTTAGCATATAGTAACAATCATTTCAGGAGTAGATTCCTTATTCCCCTCACCCATTTAGCCCATTCCCCCTCATACAACCCCTCAAGCAACCCTCTGTTTGTTCTCCATATTTAAGAGTCTCTTATGTTTTGTTCCCCTCCCTGTTTTTATCTTATTTTTGCTTCCCTTCCCTTATGTTCATCTGTTTTGTATCTTAAATTCAAGTGAACTTGAGTGAAGTCATATTATACTTTTCATTCTCTGACTAATTTCGCTTAGCATACTACCCTCTCATTCCATCCACGTAGTTGCAAAAGGCAAGATTTCATTCTTTTTGTTTGCCAACTAATACTCCAGTGTGTGTGTGTGTGTGTGTGTATGTGTGTGTGTGTGTGTGTGTACATTTTCTTTATCCATTCATCTTCTTTATCCATTCATCCATTGATGGACATTTGGGCCCTTTCCATATTTTCTCTATTGTTGATAGTGTTGTTATAAACATTGGGGTGCATGTGCCCCTTTGAAACAGCACACCTGTATCCCCTGAATAAATACCTAGTAGTGCAATTGCTGGGTCTTAGGGTAGTTCTATTTTAGTTTTTTGAGGAACCTCCATACTGTTTTCCAGAGTGGCTGCACCAGCTTGCATTCCCACCAGCAGTGCAAAAGAGATCCTCTTTCTCCACATCCTCGCCACCATCTGTTGTTGCCTGAGTTGTTCATGTTAGCCATTCTGACAGATGTGAGGTGATATCTCATTGTGGTTTTGATTTGTATTTCCCTGATGATGAGTGATGTTGAGCATTTTTTCATGTGTCTGTCAGGCATCTGGATGTCTTCTTTGGAGAAGTGTCTATTCGTGTCTTTTGCCCATTTCTTCACTGAATTATTTGTTTTTTGGGTGTTGAGTTTGATAAGTTCTGTATTGATTTTAGATACTAACCCTTTATCTAGCATGCCATTTGCAAATGTCTTCTTTATCTAGCATGCCCCTTTATCTAGCATGCCATTTGCAAATGTCTTCTCCCATTCTGTTCTGTTTCCTTGATCTATTTGTCTGTTTTTGTGCCAGTACCATACTGTTTTGATTACTACAGCTTTGCACTGTAAACTCTGGAATTGTGATACCTCCAGCTTTGCTTTTCTTTTTCAAAATTGCTTCAGCTATTTTGACTCTTCTGTGGTTCCATGTAAATTTTTGGGTTATTTTTTTGGTTCTGTGAAAATGCTGTTGATATTTTGATAAAGGTCGCATTAAATCTGTAGATTGCTGTGGCTAATACAGATATTTTAACAATATTTGTTCTTCTAATCCATGAGCATGGACTGTCTTTCCATTTCTTTATGTTGTCTTCAATTTCTTCATCAGTATTTTTTATACTTTTAAGTATATAGGTCTTTTACTTCTTAAGTTTGTTCCTAGGTATGTCATTATCTTTGGTGCAATTGAAAATGAGATTGTTTTCTTAATTTCTTCTTATTACTCATTTTAGTAGTAAATAAAGAGGACTTAAGCCATGACCTCAATAAAACATGAAGAAGATTTTAGCATGGAGATGAAAAAGGGAAAGCTGTTTCAGTCAGTGGTGATAGACACTGCAAAGCAAGGGGCATTGTGAGGCACACGTACCTCACCTGTAGTATGCCATGAAGGAGTATTGTAGGCTAAAAATATCTAGTTGGAAAACTCCTCTTTTGTTAGACAAGATAATGTAAAGCACCTTGTGTGATATGGAACCCATAATTTAGCCAGATAAGCTCTTGGCCTTGTAGAAGATTAAAGATCTGTAAAAGTGTATATTTGTGGGGAACATTCCTCTGACATTGCCTCAATTGTTCAGGCATAATACAGTGTTTCTCTCTTGGTTAAATTTGGTAACTACATGGTTTCATTCACTATAAAAATTTTGTAATGCTGGATAAAAATGTTATCATCTTAAATCCAATTATTCCTGCATATTTTATTTCATGAAATCCTTTTGTCCATAAATATTTGTGTATGACAAATTAAAAATATATAAAATATAATACACTGATTTTTCTTCAGTTAACATTGTATTCTTTATTGCTTCCATGTATTCATAGGAATGACACCACTGTTTTTAATGATGACAAAAATATGTGTATAATAATGGTATTAAGCTCTGTGTTAACTGTCCCTATATAATGCACATTGAGGTTTCCGAATTTTCTTCCAAATGTTGACTGTTATAAATTAAACTCTGTTGACCACTGTAGTTCCTAAGAGCTGTTTCTATATATTTTTTTTTACTATTTCCTCCTAATAATTTTCCAGAATTGGAATTCCTTAATGATATGTTATAGACATTGTTAAGAATTCTGATAAATATACCACTCTTCTTTACGAAGGCATTACAACATTTCATGAATGATGGGTACTCACAAACTTTCTGTGTTTTCACAACATCTACCTATTATTTTAACTACAAATTAATGTGTTAATAATAACGTTTAAATTTTAGGTGACATTGTCATTTCTAACCATTTATTTGTTAATAGGAAGCTATAAAACATAGTTCATAAAATCATATATAAGCTGCCTTCTTTCCATTTGTTAGGTAGTTTTTTGATCTGAATGCAACTTTCAATACATTTAGAATAATTTGATGAAGTTCAAACAACTCCCATTGATGTTTGCATGGGCATGGTTTCAGCCTCTAAATAAATATGAAAATATTCAACACCTTTACAGTAATCAGTGCACCAATTATATTTGTCTTAAATTATTCAACATTTTTTAAGAAAATGATTCTTAGGAGTGCCTGGCTGGCTCAGTAGAGCTTACAGCTCGATCTCAGGGTCGTGAGTTCAAGGCCTATGTTGCACATAGAAATTTCTTAAAAATAAAAAAGAAAGAAAAATATCTTTTAGTGTTTTTTAAGATTATTTTCATATACAATGAAGCTTGGGATTATCCTCATGTAGTTTATATTTTTATTGCTATTAAAATGAGATTGTGTTGTATTTTAAAGTTTATTTTATTTTGAGAGAGAGAGAGAGAGAGAGAGAGAGTATGAACAGCAGAGGGGCAGAGAGAAAGGGAGAGAGAGAATCCCAAACAGGTTACATGCTGTCAGCATAGAGCCTGACATGGGGCTTAATCCCACAAACCTGAGATCATGACCTGAGCCAAAAGCAAGAGCCAGACACAACTAACTGAGCCGCAACACTGCGAGATTTTGTTATATTTTATAGTTTGATGTTAATGATATTTTAAAATATGAGCACATGTTTATATTGCCACTGGTAATTTATTAAACACTCCTATTAATTCTAATTGTTCTTAGTTCTTTACTTTGCGTTATATGAATTAATAATTTACTCTTCTGCTTCTGGGTTTTCATTTATATTTTATTGTATTCCTGAGGACATCCAGAAATATTAGCAGAAATATCTAATGAACCATATTGCGTTCAATTTTAATTATATCTCCCTAACATGTTATGTTCAAGCTGGTGTGGGTTTAATACTATATGCCCTAATAGTCTAATAAAAATAATCATTTAAAGGTTATGTTTATTCCTGTATGATTAAATGCCAGCTTTGTTATACCTTTAACCTAAGTAGAATTTACTGGTCATTTGTTACATAGTTTGAAAGGTATCTCTTATTTTCTTGAATATATTCAAGAATTTAAACTTCAACTATTTAATTATTTAACTATTACTTATCATTAAATATAAATGCTTTGAACCAAGACAACCATTCATTAATATTTTTTAACATTATTAAGCTCCTACCTCTTGTTTCTTTTTTTAAATTTTTTTAACATTTATTTATTTTTGAGACAGAGAGAGACAGAGCATGAATGGGGGAGGGTCAGAGAGAGAGGGAGACACAGAATCTGAAACAGGCTCCAGGCTCTGAGCTGTCATCACAGAGCCCGACGCGGGGCTCGAACTCACAGACCATGAGATCATGACCTGAGCTGAGGTCAAACGCCTAACTGACTGAGCCACCCAGGTGCCCCTCTTTTTTTTTAAATGTTTGTTTCATTTATTTTGAGATAGATAGAACCTGAACAGGACGGTTGCAAAGGGAAAGAAAGAGAGAGAATACCAAGCAGAATTCATGCTGTCAGCACAGAGCCCAATGCAGGGCTCAGGCTCACAAACTGTGAGATCATGACCTGAGCTAAAATTAAGAGTCAGATGCTTAACTGACTGAGCCATGCAGGCTCCTCATCCTACCTCTTCTTTCTTAAAAATCTCTACCTAGACTTTCTGCTAAAATTTCTTTCTGATGAATACCCCATTTTCATTGCTTCTCTCTTCTACTAATCACTGCTTGTCTCTGTAATCCTTGAAAGTTTAAATGTGACTTTGGTTCATACCACTATTTCTTTTATTATTTACTTATTTATTTATCTATTTATGTATTTATTTTTATTTTTTGAAGTTTATTTATTTATTTCAAGAGAGAGAGACAGCGAGCAGAGGAGAGGCAGAGTAAGAGGGAGAGAAAGATCCCAAGCAGGCTCCACACTGTCAGAGCAGAGCCCAATGTAGGGCTCGAGCCCATGAACTGCAAGATCATTACCTAAGCCAAAACCAAGAGTCAGATCTTAATGGACTGAGCCACCCCGACACCCCTATACCACTATTTCTTAAGACATATTGCACCTTTGTGAATTCTGAACTCTTTAATAATTACACAGTAGTTTAATACATGTTCAAGTTCAAGGAATCTAGAAATGCTTGAAATTGGAGTTGATGAGGGAGGCATGTCATTTTTAAATATGGAAACTGCATAGGATATTAGTTTAATTCACACTGGAAAAAGGCTGAGCATGGCTTAAATGTACACGAAATGAAAAGGCTCAGGTGTAGTTTATATTATCATTCACTAGTCAACGCTGGTCTTTGTGTGAACAATTGACTGGATTTTAACCATTGTCTTGGGAAGCTAGACTGCTGGCTGAGATGTTATACTCCTTTGTAACTAGTACCTTGGGGTTATTTGGTTTGTTTTTTAATTTTACATAGTTTAGAGAAATCATAGATTGTTGCACTGGGATAATCTAAACTTTATTAGGATGATTATCTGCACATGCAGAGATCATTTGGGGACAAATAACTTCTTCTCTTACTCTAATCCCTCTATAACATTTTTACTTCCCTTAGTGTGCCCCACTTAACTAAGTGTACTCTGAAATCTTTCAGCATCCTCAAAGAAATGACACAGTTTAATTATAGGTCTCTCCTTTGCTTTCATTAGCTTTTTATTTAAAAAATCATCTACTTTTGGGGTGGCTAAAATTTTCCCAGCCTTAGTGACATTTAATAAGTTAGGGCAGGGAATACTAGTGCTAGAGTCTGGAAAGGAGAGGAGCCTTAAACGGAATTTAGAGTAGGTCTCACTCTGCAGAACCTCTAGCACCAAACCTGGCTCACAGAAGGATTAAATGATTATTTGTTGAAATAGAGACTAAATCATGAAAACTCAGACTAATACAGGAAAAAACAGCATATATTTCCACAGGCTGGAGAACTAGAGACCAAATATTTAAATTCTTCTCTACCTTTCCTTTCCTTCTCTCTTGATAGGCTTTTATTATTCTCCCAAACCAACAAAAGTTCATGAGCAAGTGTAGGAAGAGTCTTTACAATATTGTAAAATGCATTTCTCTAGATTCAAAATATCAAAAATTAGACTCAAAATCATGTTCACAATATCCAGCTTCCTTTCACAATTCCATCAGTGTTAATGCTTAACTGTTTACCCCATTCCTCTAGGAAGAAACCTCAGGAGTCAAACCTGATGTCTCCTTCCCTCTCATCACTGACAAGGATCAACCATTTAGGCCAATAGAACCAACAGTCTAATTGGGTTACAATTTTGGCTGCAAGTTAGAATCACCTAGGGAACTTTAAACAATACTGATGCCTCGGTTCCACCCCTCAGTTCCCCATACGGGGATTCTGCTGTTATTAATCAAGTGTGCAATTGGACATCATGTTTTTACAACTCCCCACTTGATTCAGATAATCAGCCAAGATGGGAACCACTGACCTCAGTGCTCTGTGCACAGCATATTACAGTATCCCTTTCCTAACTCCCACCTACAGCCATTATTGTCACTGTTGTTAAATGTCTTTCATTTCTCAATGGCTATGAGTCCAAATACACCTGAAAGAAGTTTGATGTGTTTCATCCACTACCCTACTTGGGTGTGCCTTCCTGTATCAGCAAGTGGTCATGCCCCTGCTTCTCATATTGTCACCAACATCTGTCTAAACATGCCAAGTTGTTCATGCCTATTCACAGTTCTCATGCCTCTACCATTGCCTCTGTAACTGTTACTCTCTTTTTTCTAATGAACTCCTGTTTTTTCTTTATTACTCTCCTTTAGGCTAATGTCTTTTATGATCCCTTGCTAGATGCTCATAGATCTCCAGCTTCCTTGACAAATTTCATATGATGCATTTACTGTGTATTTATATATCTGTTTTCTGCTAGGCTATGAGTCCTTTGAGAGCAGAAATGCTGTATAATTTTTTGTATCTACTTCACCATTCAGTGCTAACATGGTTCTTATTACTTAAGGGCTCTTCAATGGATCTTTTCAAAGTAAATAATTTTTTAAAAAAGGCTATAATATTATTTCATGGCTTGTAAAGAGTTTCTTTCTCTCTCTCTCTCTCTCTCTATATATATATATAAAACAATGAGAATATTTTCCATATTTTTGATAAAATGTAAACATTGAGTCATATTTAAGAGGATTCTATAATTGTAAAGTTTAAAAAATAATTGTCTGAAGAAAATGTCTGCATTGCACAAATATTCATATTTTAGGAATATATAACTGAGATCATAGGATTATAAAGTTTCCTTTTGTGTGTAATAGATAAAAATGATCAATTAAAGCATTTGTTTTTTCTATATTTTTCTATATATTTCTATCTCTAAGCTTATATTTATGTAGATTTATGCACTTAATTAGATTTAACCACAAATATTTTAATTTTTTAAAAAGTAAATTAAAAATTGACATGCCATAAGAAATACAGTGTGCACCATCTGAAATCTTAAACAAATGTATAAATATCATCTTACCTGCACATATTATGATATTCTAAGTACTAGCACAATTGCTAAAGTCCAGAAAATTCATAAAGCTTAGGTTTTGTTGTAGGTGAGAATGAATGAAATTCACTGTCAGTAAAACAGCTAAATTGAGTTAAACAGATTCTATTATCTGTCTTAACAGATGATTTTCTAGCTCTTTTTTCTTACTAAGAAGTTGTGGGGGGAAAAATAAGTTAAATGTTCCTGGGTGACCTATTCAGAGCTTATGAATCAGGGGTCTCAAAATCTCTGTTTCAACAATCATTTAAATTATTTTTTTTATTAATCACAGAAGTTTAGGAATTATTGACATAAGTGAATTTAGAATTTTATTTTTTTCCTTAGATGATCTAGGAAAAATAGAATGTGGATGTATTAACTTACCCTAGTTGAAGGAAAGTCACCCTGTGTACATGCAAAATCATATGAACCAACTTTTCAGTGGCTTCGTTCCTTTGTATCACCACATCCAAGCCCACTCTCTTTTTCTTGGTTCAAGATAGACATCACTCAAAGCAATAGCAATCAAGAGTGCCATTGAATTGAGTCTTGTCAGAAGATAAGAATGCGTGCATTTGAATATCCTCTCTTAGACTTGAAGCAGTTCTACAGAAAGAACATTTCATGGATTCTATGAAACCCAACAGTTTCTTAATATATTTCAGAATTTTTTCTGTGCTCCTTCACACTCAACAACTATTAATACTCTATGGGAGCAATGCTTTAAGAAACAAAGTTTGGAAAATGCTGCAATAAATAATAGTCTTGCATGTGATGCTGTTAACAGCCACTTAAAAGTGAAAAATTCAAAGTATAGTCATGTATATCTTTAACAAAGTGGTATCCATTTATCTACTTTTTATTAAAAAATTTTAGCATGGATCATTTCTGTTTTAACAGATCAATAAATTGAGACTCTGAAAAATTTAGTTTTAAGTACAAGGATCCAGTACTTCTCTTTCTTTCTTTGAATTCCTTCTTATGCACATTACATTTCCCGAGGAAGTTAGTACAAAGTAGTAACAAATTTTCCATAAATACACTCGTGAAATAACATATATTCCTGAAGACATATTATATATTTAATGGAGTCTATATATCAAGTGCCTTTGCAAATTTCTTTTTCAGAGATTATGTACTCTTGGTGAGCCATAAAGCATATATTACCAAAGTAATGACTAAACCAAAGTTTCTGGAGTAAAACTATATACTTATTAGTAGTACTTGGATTTTTTGTCTAAAAATATATGTGCTTAGATATTGTTCTTTAAAGTGTGCCTGTTATTTAAAAAATTCAGAATATTAACTATTAAGACAGCTATACATTTTAAAATTTGATAACAAGTATTTCATCATAGAACTATAAAGGAATATCATTAACACTCTTTAAAAATCTACTTTATGCAACTGGTTTAAAGATGAAAAAACTGTAATTTATTTTTTGATGTAATTACAAAATAGAGAATCAGTAGTTTTGTGATGTGAATTATGAATTCAAGTAAATTACTTTGCATATGAAGATATAGTATTAAAGACTGAATTTTTTGTAATTAAAAAGGAAGAAGCAACTCTTTCATAACTCTTAAAATTCAACAATAGGAAAAGAAAATATAAAGAATGAATAAAAAAATGTTTCAAATTGAGCCAAAAGTGTCAGGTAATAGAGCAACAACACACTTAGCAGATCTCTGACTACCAGAGTTTTGGATCAACTCCCAGCTTTAGAATTTGGATGAAACTGGTGTCCTGTTTGCCAAAACTGATGGAGGCTCTAAAAAGTTTCCAAAGAAAGAAAGAAAGAAAGAACGAAAGAAAGAGAGAAAAGAAACACTTGTGTTTATGAAGATGGAAATGTTCTTTCTTCTCCATATATAGTTTTTTTTTTTCCCAGCAGTATTTAATTCCTGAAATCTATTACTATGGCACATATAACAACTCATTTTAAAGGCATGTAAAATGGTGATTAAGTTAAACTATGACACACAATTGTGCATCAGAATCTTCACGAAAATACAAGAAAGTTTGAGATACAGAAGAATGAAAATAGAATTCCTGTCTCCCTTTCATGTCTAAACTCTTTAGTAGGTAAATATGTATATAGATTTGGGTGCAAATAACTCTGCCTTTATGAATCTATGGAATTATTCATTTATCTTTTCCCACTTAAGGGGAACAAAAAAGAAAATAAGATATAATCCATAGTTTTCACACAAATTCATCATAGTCTGATTGGAAGAAATGTCTCCTCATAGGAAATTAGTCCACCAACACAAACACAGTTCCTGCTCATTGTATAAACTTGACTGAGCAGATTTTTACCTTATATTTACGTATTTTAAGTTTTTAAATTAAGGAAACGTAATGCACAGTTTAGTAAGAACTATGTTTAAAGACTGGTACTGTATTTTTATTTCTTAAAACATAGAATTTAACCAAAATTGATTTTTCTCAAAATTTTTCTCATTTTTGGAAAGTGAGAAGCATCCTAGCTGAATTAAATGAGATTCAAGATCCCCTCAGCACCTAGAAAATATATATTATGAGTACGTAACTGTTGATTGACAGAAAAATGCCAGTAATTAAAAGGACACGAATTCTAGGAAAGATATTTTTTACATTGAAAGCACATTTGGTAAATTATTCCAAAGAATGAGATTTAGCACATGTATTTTGTTAACTGTGCTAAAATGTACTTAAAATATTCATTGATGCCATTGTAGATACCTGCTAAGTCATTGGAATATTTTGAAAAGTTCTGGTGACTACATGTAAGTATTCATAGATATGGATATATCGATAACAAGTTCTCAGCATATTGTGAATCAAATTGGTATAATCTACTTTTAAAGCAGAGTTTATGTAATCTCAACATTGCATTTATAAATGTTCTTACCTATTCAAAAATTGTACATGATAAAATCTATCATGACACCAGATAGGAAAAATATTTTATCTTGTGTCAAGTATAAGATCAACTTATGCATTGTCTTCAGATCCAAGGAGAGAATTTGAAAATTAATGTTTATATTATTGAACAGGACAAGTGACTTGATGAAAATAGTGCTGTGTCTGGTGAGGAGGAAATTTATAGTAGTAAAGAAAATATGAGTAGGAATATCAGACAAGGGACCTTTATATGTAATCGAAGTCCTGGGATATAGTTGGTTGAGTTATCTTGTTCCCTGTGTTTTGATACTTACTATCAATTTTGCCATGGTTTCCTGTTTTTAAAAGCTTATTTTAAAAAACATTATTTATTATGTCATACACTTTGACAGCTAGGTATTGAATTATAATTATAGGACCCTGCAACACCAAACATATGAATAAACAAAGCAGACATCTGATGACTGTATGATTACATATGGAATACATGCATAAAATTTCCATTAAACTTTTTGAAATATTGGTAATTACCAGAAGGTACCCATTTAAATACTTAAGCACTATAAACAGAATTTGGGCTCCATGTTGATAACCGTATAGATTGAGGTGAGGGCACAGATAACAGTGAGAGATGGAGGAAAATTTGACTTTGAAATAAATGAATAGGCAACTAATAAAGGAAACTTCGATGGTCAATTAGAGATCCAGAAATAAATATTATTCTGGGTATGACTAAATCAAGTTTTCCTTATTGTCTTACTGCCCATGTATAAGACCAATAAATAATCATGCAGTAAATGTTTGGTTATGGTTTTGTGATGGACAAGATAGAATTTTATTTTAGAGTAAATTTTAACAGGTTTGACAAAATAGTGTTGGAACATCCCAGTTTAATACTCCTGATGTCTTTTTACCTTTAATTTTTTATCTTTGTATTTGACCTTTATTATGACTTGAGAAGAAATTTACTCATGAAACATTTGAAAATACTTTATCTTCTAAATCTTTTTCATTGAATCAGTCCAGCTCTCTTCTGATTAATGTATAGAACACATTTCAATGTAGTCAATGTATTTCACTATAATTACCTGAAGTATGTTTTTCCAAGAAACAAAAGAAATAAATTTGCAAGTGATAGTTTTTTATAAGTAAGAAAACAATGAGGATTAGCTACACGTGAAACATTTGCCAATTTTTTGCAAATGTTTTTAAGTAAAACTCAAGGGTTTTCTCCTTAATGAGAAGAAATCTCCCACCTACGAAAATTCTGTGAAACAGTGTGAGCACTTCTAATGGGACAATTTTTATGCAAGAGGTCATAGAAAGAACATTTTCCATCTTCTGTAAATTCTCTCTTCCATTAAGTGATGATTTTAGCAAATAAAGAATATTGTTGATGTTCTGTTTACCAGATTGCCCCTTCCTTGGTATTTCCAAAATCAGCTAGTCAAGTTTGAAATTATTGTTTGCAGTAAACTATTTTGTTTCCCTAGGTATTTTAATACCATCTGTATAAATTTTGTTACACTAGTCAAATAACATGGAATGATATAGAAAGTATATTTATGTTACCGAGGAGAATGATTTTATAAAAACTCATGTAGGAAAGCTCCCTATATTCAAAAAGTTTGTATCTGTCTCTTGGACTTTTCTAGGACATTTTTATGAAGCTGGGAGCTCCTGGGAAGAAATCTGAAAATGATAAACACTGAGCAGAGGACAAATAGAAATAGAAGTAGCATTAAGCCCTATGGTAGAGAAGTGAATCATGGTCCAGAGGGAAAAGCTTTATTTAGTAAAAATTTAATAGGAGAGAGTTGCAAGGAAAAAACCTTTCACAATAATTGCTTTTTGAAGTTACTTAAAATTACTTTTTAAATAGGGAACAAAATAGGAATCAATGTATCAATGTTAAATGATCTATTTGAAAATCTGTCTTCCTACATTCAATACTAATTAATACCACAGGATAGGATTGAAGATGAATTAATCCAAGATGTTTTTGGTTTTTTTTTACCCTCCAAGTGAAATTTAAAGTATTTTTTGGCAGAGGTTATCCATCTCTTTGGTTTTATTGCAAATTATTTAAGATAGAATGTATGCCAATTATTTCACTATGAAGAAATCCTTTTTGTGCCATTTTTGACTGAGTTATGATGTGTGATTAAGAGTTAAAGATATCTTTTGAACTTTCCAAAAATGACCAATTGAAATGTATAATTATCAATCTTTAAAAGGTTATTTAAAGTTATTTTAGATGGATAGACATACTTAATTAGTGCAACCCTGAAATCTTTTTGGCTCTCTTTTCTGAGACTTCAAACCTCCATTTAATTTATTTATTTTTAATTTATTTTTTAATTTACTTAATTTACTTTTTAAAAATTTTTTAACCTTTGATTCCATTTAATACCTCATTCTTTTCTGTGTAGCAATAACCTTCATGGCAATGTGACATGTCATTATTTCATTCACAAATACTGTGTTTTTGTGATGTTATGCTTATCGCTGAAAACTACAGGAATTTCTAAAAATATTCATTATATCTGTTATGATCTAATTTTTTTAAAAGGAAATAAGTAAATAAATATTGCAGATGTACTAGGTGGACATAGAAATTTTATCACACACTAAAAAATAAAATGTCAATAAAATCAATATTTTTGATTACAGATAATGCATTAGCAGGTAGTGCCATGTAGGTAATTTATTCATCTAAAACTTAAAAAAAATGAAATAATAATAATAATAATAATATCTAAACATTACCTTGGTTGCACATAATCTATACTCACTTCAAAAATTCATTTCGGGTCGTGTGCTTCAAAATTAGAATCCATGACAAAATAGAAGCGTACCAGTTTATAACAAAGATGTTACATTAACTTTTATAAAATTAAAGCCCCAAATAGCATCTTGAAATTAGGAATTTAATTCATGTTATAAAGATGACAATATCCTTAAGAATGTTATAAAATTAATGAAGAATGGAGAATCATGTGCTTTTAGTTTGTTATTCTGAGTTTTCCCATTATGCTAAACAGATTATTTAAAATACAGTTTTCGTTAACTACAAAGAAAAGCTCCATAAAATAAATCTGTTTGGGATATGTAATTGGGTGTGGTGCTAAACAGCAGCTTTATGTCTTAGCATAAATTGTGAAATGGGTGGTAATGTCCACTGCCCACACCAGTTGTACACAGAAGTTTTGAAAACTAGGATAAAAACATACGATTTCACTTTAGGTGGAGTACTATTCTTGACCCCGCAGGCAGGCTTTACCTTGCCTTTCATATTAGTATAACTTCCTGAACAGATAGTGTTTCAGGTAAATTATTTTTGTAAATAAAATGTAACATTCTTTACATGAATCATTCTTGTATGCTGGACTTTCTTGAGAAGTTACGAAAAATTATATTTATAATTATTAGAAGGAAATTTTTCTTAAAATTCTGTGACTTAGTGGAAAGTAACACTCTTCATAATTTACAATCAAAATGAAAATTTAGCTAAATTTATTTCCTTTGTGTAGTCTAAATGTCAACCCAGGAGGATCAGTAACAAGTACTGGATTGTTATAAGAAGATTACTGAAGAATTGGTATTTCAATAAAGTAATTCCAAATTTTGTTTTATAATAATAGCATGAATAATTATTATATATCCATAACACATACCAAATTCATATGTTAATACTTGGATTATATAAAAGCCTACCTGAGATTGTTGTCCTGTACTGTATATTGTGATCCTTCTTAGTCACTTATTTTATATTTGTTTATATAGTTTATGTAAATAATGTATTTGAAATATTTTTCATTTCTTTTGAGTTTATGGATTGTTACTTGTGTCAGGGTTGGAAGATTTCCTTTAAAGGTAAAATTATACTAAAACAAAAACAACGAAAAGACTATGTTAAAAAGTTAAGTCAATTGGCTTTTATCATTCTCACCTTTAAAAAGAATAGAATCTTGGAAACACAAATTTAAGATTCTCATAGAACAAAAGTCCCTCTTTATTTAGAGACTTACTCGAAGAACATTATGCAGTATCTATATATTTTTTTTCTGATATTTTCATGGAAATCTCTTGGGTAAAGTTTTTAACTTTTCCAATACCATTTTAGAATTAAGCCATTTTTGGAATAACCTTTTCTGTGAATACAGTGATACTTTAGTAACAAGTTAAGATCTCTAATTCTCTGTGTTTCTCTATGGCATGCACTTGTATGTAAATAGATTGGAAGTTTGGGGGATTGCATTTCTTTTTCTGATATTTCTCTCTTAAATAATATACTTATATGCGCTTTATCACCCATTCATACATTTAACCTTTGCTTATTGGACATCTGTTGCTTATTAGGCATGGTGCTCAATACTGGGTTTATAAGAGTACACGTGATAGACATGGTACCTGCTCATGAAATTTAGAGTATGCTATGAGAAGTAATGTGAATGATGATGTATATGTTGTTCTGGAAGGACATGGGAGGGACACTGGCCTGGACTGGGAGGGTCATGGGAAAACCTTCTAGAGGAAATTATGTTAAAACCTAATGAACAGGATGATAAGGATTAGGGAACCAGGGAGGTTCAAAGAATGCTTTAGGAAAAAGAAAGATCCTATGTATTGTGGAGACTAGAAGGCAAAAGACCTAGACTTTTTAGGGAACTCAGAGTATTTCATTGTGCTCAGTATACAGTTTGGAAGTGGCAATGTGGTAGGAGTTGAGGTTGGAAATGTAAGCAAGTGCCAGACTATACTGGATTGTTTAAATTGTGGGGTTTGGACTTTATCCTGAAGAGAATTAAAAACCATTAAAATAATTGAAGGGAAGGATTCCCACAATCATAGTTGTTTTACAAAATATATTGCTTGGTTGTGCTATGGAGGATGGATTGGTGGGTCCAAGGGACATTGTGAAATGTAATATCTGACTAAGGCAATTTGAGCATTTCTTTTTACTTTCCATGCTAAGTAAAAACAGGTACTGCCATGGGAACACTGTATCTCCCAGAGCCCTATCAGGTGGTGGCTTTTTTCTTCCATGTCAATTGAAACAGTGGGTCTAGGGGTGAAGTAAATGGTTTCTTTGCTTTTCACTGATGCCTGAAGTCCATTATCTCTGGTTCCTCCACTAACACACTCAACTTTGGATCTCATGCCATAAGACTATTTCAAACACTACTCCTCACAGTTGTCCTCCTATTGGCTACCAGGATATGCTCCCTCATTTCTTAATGATCTGTAGCTCCTGGCTATGTTCATTCTACCTACTACCACTCTTAATTAAATTCTGGACAATTTTGATATGCATGGATATGTTCTTTCCATATCTCTGGATTACTCTCCTCCAATGATCCAGCCCTGTAAACTACCTTGACGCTTACTCCCAGAGATATATCAAAGACCTTTGTCATTACCATCTAACTGGCACCTTCAAGTTCTCAGTTTTATACATTCCATTTTATGATCACCACCTGTTATTTTATGGGTTTACTACCTTCAGTATCTTAACTATAACAATATTTCCACTATACCATGGCAAAGAATTGGTGGACTATTTGGCCTGTTCATTATCTTTATATCCTTGGTGTCCCCTTTTCCCTCCTTATATAGCTTAAATCTCATGGCCAACTGTTGTAATAACCATTTTATATGGTTTGTATTTTTAACTCTTTTACCTCCTTTACTTTGTCCTGGTGCCTTGCAAACCCCCAACCCTGGTTAATTCTGAGTCCTCACCTATTCCATGTCTGCACCTGATAGGAATATGTATAGAAAAAAAAGCAAAACAAAAACAAAACAAAACAAAACAAAAAACCCATGCCATCCTGGACTCATTTCACTTCATATTCATGATAAAGAAATGCAGGTCGGTTCTTCACCTTCCTCAGAAACCATTCTGCCTTTCCTATCCATTCTCTCTCCCATTCTTCCAGATGATTCTTTTATTACATCTAGCTTCTACTCAAACTGTAAATAGCACCTCTACATCTTCATTCCTAGACGATAGTCTTACTTTTGGTTTAATTGTCAAAATTGAAGCCATTAGGAAAAATGTTGGCAAACTCCTACATACCAGCATTGGTATATCCATTCCCTGCCACCTCTTTAGTCTGAGAAATGTACTTTCTTTGCTCCTACCCAGGCCTTTGCTTTTAAGAAGACCTCTCCCTTTCTAATTTACCCACATCTATCACTCCATCAATTCTCTTTCTATTCCACACTGTCTGTTTTCCTGTGTTACAGCTGTCATCTCAAAACTAATGACAACCTAATTTTTGTTCTTGGTCCCACAAATGACTGCACTTTTGTCACATTTAATATCACTGCTTTTCTAATCTGTTCTTACGAAATTGATCAATGACTTCTACTGAATCCAGTGACTCTCTATTTTATCTTTCTGTAGCATTTGACATAGTGGATCACATCCTTTTCCTGGAAACGTTCTCCCTACATGACTCTCTGTATGCCACAGTCTCTTGGTTTGTCTTCTAAGTTAGTGGTTCCCTCGTCTCATTCTCTGTTGCTGATTTTTTCTTTTCTTTAAACAACTTAAACTTGGAGTGTTCCAGCACTCAGCCCAAGGCCCCCTCCTATCTCTACATTTGCATCTTTGATTGTCCTGTCCAGCCTCACAGTTTTAAACACCTAAGTGCCTGCTCTCTGAACTAATGATACCACAGGACTGATACAACACTTCCAGCTGGATGTCATGACATTTCAGGTGTCACGTGTCCTTGATTGAGTGTCTGATATTCACCCCCTTCTCACTAAAAAGCAAAACAAAGCAAAACAAAACAAACTACCCACCCCCACACAGGTTTCTCTATCTTGGTTGTTCCTGCCCAAACCCTTGTAGTTATCCTGAGCCTTCTTTTTCTTATACCCCATATATAATTAATCTGAAATTCCTGTTGGCTGAAGCTTCAAAACATAACCAGAATCCAACCACTACTCACCACTTACCCTATCACTCACTCTGATTCAAGTCACCGTCATCTCTCACCTAGATTATTGTAATAGCCTCCTAACTGGTCTCTTTTATTACTTATTTTGATCTCCCACCACTTATTCTCAACACACAAGCCAGTACAAAACTATTTAAATGTTAACCCTTAGCCTGTCACCTAGTGCAAACCCTCTAATTAATGTCTCTCCATTTCACTCAAAATCTCATAGGCCTTACAATAGCTTATAAGTTCTTAGGTAACTTTTTTCCCCCTCACTCTCTTCCTTGCACATTCAATTCGAGCTGTGCTGTCTCCTTGCTAGTCCTGGAACATTTTGGTTACCTTCCCACTTTAGGAATTTTTTTTTACTCTTTGCTTCTTGTGCCCCAAAGCCTCTTCACCCTGAGAACCACATGATCATGACTTTTGAACATCTTGTTAATCAGAGCTACATTGATGTTTTAGTTACCTGTTGCTGCACAACATTGTCACAAATTTAGCACCTTACAACAACACACATTTATTGTCTCAGTTTCTATGAGTCAAGAGTCTACCCATAGCATAGCTTTTGTGCCCTGCAAGATTGCAACAAAGTTGCCAGGGATGCAGTCACATCTGAAGCTTGACTGGGAAAGGATCTGTGTCCTTGTTCACATGGTTGATGACAGCAGTCAATTCTTGAGGAACTGTTGTTCATGAGAACGAACAGTGAACTGTTGCTCATGAGAGAGACTCCGTTTCTTGACTGAAGTCTGCCTTCAGCTCCTTTCCACTTGGGCCTTCCAGACATGGCAATTGTCTTCCGCAAAACCAGAAGTAGTAGAAAGCCATCATAATCATTTGTAATGTGATCACATAAATGACATCCTGCCATCTTTAGAATACTCCATTTATTATAAAGTCACAGATTCCACCCATACACAAAGAGAGGAGACACATCACAAGGTTTAGAGTATCAGAAAGTAGAGATCATGGGGTCTCTCTTGGAGTATGTATATCACACTTGAACACCATATTTAATGTTATAACCACCTTGACACATCTTCCCTTTATTCCTCCAACCTAGGGATGTAGTAGCTTCCTTTAGTATTGATTCACTTTCTCCCATTTGGCTTCATAGCTCTTTAATCACAAATGTGATGAACTTCCTGCATTAAATTCCCTTTGTTTTAACTACCCAGGATAGTTTTTATTTTCCTGGTTGATACCTGATTGCTACATACCCCCAGTCTCTGATTGAGTTCAAATTTCCAACTTCCTTTGAGAGACTCGAATTGGCTCATATTTGTTTAAGTGTCCTTCCCTGAATTTGTCAGCTATAAGCAAAGAAACAGGGCCATACAGTATGAGAATGACTGAGGAGAGCAATGAAGGGCCATCTCAAAGAATTCATAATTCAGTTATGAATTGGGCAGGGGTATTTAATATTCTAACTGAGCTATCAAGTATCATATCAATATGGTCAAGTAAAACATACTTGGATCAAAGGCACATAGGTATACATATGAAAAAAACTCTCCTGGTTCAGAAACAATTTTTCTGGGTAAGGCATTCACACATAAATTTTTCATTTCCTCATCTGACTGTGCTTTGTCTGCTTGACCCTATAATAAAAATCAGAGGTGAAACTTCAAATGTTTTCAAATGGTCATCTCGAGAGTTTCTTCAACTTCAGATTTATATCTGCAAATCAATTCAGTGACATAAATCAGTGTGTATGTCATTCAATTTCCTTTTAGGCTCATTTCCGTCTGAGCCTTGTACTTACTGGAATATATTATCAAAGCATCAGACATTATGAATAATGCTTGAATGCTACCAGACTGTAGTTCTACCTATTACAAAATAAACAGATCGTTATTTTTTTTACATCTAGTGCATAGTTCACACATGCAGAATGACTCTTCTTTAACACTGTGTGCTTTAACTTTTCAAGTGTATGAGTCTGATTCCTTAACAAGAGAATCCTATTCCACTCCTTGAATGTCTTAGTGTTCTTTCTCTAATACTGGGAATATCCTAATAAATACTTTTTGGCAACCAACTTGATCATTTAGCAAAATTAGTAGATCATGATGGTTTAAAACATAATTTCACAGACATTGTTCCCCAGAGATCATCTAAAGGAGCCTGGGTCAGCCAAAGAATATGAATGTTGAACTTTAGTTAATAATCATTTTACAAAATGTGATAACTCAGCACAATGATATTAAACTGTTGAAAGCTTCAACTACAGTTACTAAAAGACTGAGCACTAACCTATGAGTGGAATACAATAACTTGTTTCCTAATCTGGAATAAATAGTGACAGATGCAAACTTGTAAAAAAGCTGTTTATCAAAATATATGTTCTAATTCAGAATTTAAAACCTTTCCTTTGGACATTTCCACAAGAGAAAATGTTATATAAGTCTAAAGTTTCTCAAGATAAAATTTAGAAACCATTAAACCTATGATAATAGATCATAATTCTTGCCTAATTTAACATCTGGAGAAAAAGTATGTAGAGAGGGACTTTCCCACCCCTTTCTCAGGCCCGAGTGTGGCTTTGGGAAATTTTGCAAAGTAGATGGAGCTTATCTCTTGCTTCCCTAACACTTCCTTTCTGTTCTCCCCTTCACATTTCCAAATTCTAAATATCCATGGGCTTCATACTAACCTAAGGTTTGTTCTAGCACATTGTACTCAGGTCTACTTTCAGCTGAGGATGGTGTTTCATGCAAAAATGTGTCCTGCTCTAGAATTACTTTTTGAAACGTACTTTCATCCTGATTAAAACTATCATCTCTTCCACACAAGAGGTACAGGCTGGCAGAAAAGCGATTACAAATTAGAATACTGTACATTTGACAGAACTAAATATTTTTGCATCTTTCTATGGGTATCCCAATCTTAAGGAGATCCTTATTAGGTCACATATTCTTACCCTACTATTTTTGTGTTCCTTTAGCTGCCATTATTCCTCTTACCATACCTTCATACAAGAATAAGAAGTCACCTACTCCTTCACTCCTAAACCCACTGCAATTTGAATTTCACTAATATGTCTTTATTGACGTTCTGCCATTAAGGCCAGCAAGAACTTTCCAAATGATGAATTCTGTGGCCATTACTCAGCTGTCTACATGACTATTCTGAAATTTTTGGCACAAGTACTAACTTTCCTAGAAACAGAATCTCTCTTCTCTTGATTTCTGTAACACCTAATGCTCATCTTATTTCTCTGAACAGTTCTTCATAGCATGTCCTAGTCTTCATAGTGTTAGAAGTTCCATGATGTCTTAGTTTTTTTTTTTCTTAAATGCTGGGAAAAAAACCCTCATCAAAACTCACTAAGTTGAACTTTTCAGTGAGGATACAGAGATGTATTTCTTTGTTATCAAAGAGCTTAGTCTAGTGACGAAATCAGACAATAACATAAGACCTTTTAATACAATATGTTGATTATTGTTATAGAAATGGGATTATCAACCTGTGCCCTTAAAGTTTTTTTAATGCCTCTGCGTTGTACTCAAGACTTCTGAGGGTAGCAGAAAGCACTTGCAGTAACATTTACCTATTCATTGAACATCATATCCTGCCACTCCCCCAAATTCAGCCTATGTTGTGGCCCAGAAACAGCTATAAGACAAGTCTTACTTGTCACCACTCTAAAATTCAACATCAGTAACAAGTATCACCAATTGCTTGCAGCCCTCAGTCCTTCTGAAACTGTGTCAGAAGCAGCTACAAAATTTCTCCATTTCGAGGTTGGAATTAAAAGCTCCCAAGCCACCCTTTGGCCCTACTATGTCTTTATGACATATTTAAGCTCTCTTTGTCCCCATATAAGCTAATGATTCCTGTCCAATCTTGCATGGGCTACATTCATACATAGGATGTTTTATGTTTGCAACATTTATATATTCTTTTGCTTGGATAATTCCTTCCTTCTTTTTAAGAGTTCATTCCTTCAGTTCCTCTAAGAAGTTTTCCTCAACCCATTCTCTGGCTAAGAAGGTAATTTATTCTCTGCCCACTTTATCCGCTCTTCTATTTAAGCACCTTTTGACTTGTCATTTATACCTGTGCCTCTACCACTAACCTCAATTTAACATATTTTGTCACTAGTGTCTAGTATAGTTTGGCTTAGGTAGAGATTTTTATTGAATGAAATAATGAGTAATTGAACTTTTAACTGACAATGTAAAAAGTAATAAAGTGACAATATTTGGTCAGGTTGGGAAAAATATTTTGCTATTTCTTTTCAGGATACACCCCTTTCTTTTTTTGTGTATACCTGATATATTCCACTTGCAATAGAAGTGTGTAAGTGTGGTTGTGTCAGTGTATTTTGAAGATAATTAGAATATGGCTTTGGTGGTGAATGGTAATGAGAGTGGCCATTCCCATGTGTGAAAGGGTAAATTGACAAAACGTAACTATAATTATAATTTGAGGACTATCATTGTTTTATCATATTTCATATTTTCAACATTTGAAATTTTAATGAATTTTAAAGAAAAATATTTTCCATTTCAACAAAAGGATATATAAAGGGATAATATTCTATCTAAATACTCTAATTGCCACTTACACTTTTCTGCTTTCTAAAATTGGGTCATATATCGGAATATATGGTAGTGGTATTTTCTCTCTAGATGTGATAGATATTAGGACAGATCACATAGTAATTAGGCACACAGACTCTGGAGTCAGATTAGGTTCAAGACCCAGTCAATTATCTGTATGACCTTGAATAAGTTAATTGATCTTTCCTTAGCTCCCTTTCATCATTTTTAAAATAGGGATAATGGTACTGACCTCAAAATTTGTTATGAAGAACATATAACTCATATTAAGGCTTTAGAACAATATTTTCACATATTGCTCAATTAATTTTAGCTAAATGTAACCCAAAGAATGTATACTTATGACCTTGACTGATAGCTCTCATAACCATGCTGTATTGATTTCTTTCCTCTACCATCTCTTGAAGACTGTGGTTCACAGTGTAAAATTTTCCAAGCCTTTCATTCCAAAACTTTTATTTTCAATTCTATTCAATATATAAATTAAGAATAAGAAAACATTATGAAACAACAACCTTCCCATATTTCATTAACTTTTGAATATCTGTATGAAGTGAGACAACAATCTGTATTCAAGTTAATAAGCTCAAAGTTCCAAATCAAACACTCACTACTGTGTTTAATTTATTCACATATGAACACTTTTGCAATTATTTTAATTATTTTTCTCATCTGGAAAAAATAATGCTTTCTCGTAGAATTTTTTTTAATTGAAACAGTCTTTAAAAATCATCTGTAGTTCCACCAACCAGATAAAACAGCAGTCAACACTTGTATGCACAACCTTCTAAGATTTTATGTGTTTATACTTACACGTTTATAGACACTCATTTTATAAATAGTAAGATTATACTTGACATACGGTTTTATAATCTGGCTTTACAACTTGAAAATATGTTAAAAATATAGGTACATATAATTGCATCATTTTAAACAGTTGCCTATCATTTATTTAAGCTATATTTTGGGGCACTTGGGTGACTCAGTCGGTTAAGTGCCCGACTTTGGCTCAGGTCATGATTTCACAGTTCGTGAGTTCAAGCCCCGTGTCTGGCTTTGTGCTGACAGTTCAGAGCCTGGAGCCTGCTTTGGATTCTGTGTTTCCCTCTCTCTCTCTGCTCCTCCCCACTCGCATTCTGTCTCTCTCTCTCAAAAATAAACATTAAAAATTTAAAAAAAAAAAAGAAAAGAAATTTTAGAAAAATAAAATATAAGCTATATATATTTCTCTACTATTGGGCATTTAAATTGTTTACCAATTTCCTTAATATAACAAGTGCTAGGATATGAATATCCTGAAAATAAACTATTTTTTTTCTTAGCCTTTTCTTTCCCTTTTCTTTAGGCTTTTGAAACACTTTGCTAAATTTCCTTCTGGAAAGATTTTTTTCCCCACTAGCAATGTATGAATTCTTTTCCTTTTAAATTTTATAAGAAATACAATATAAATCATATTTTAATATGCATCTCTTTAATTACCAGTGAATTTGCTTTTTTTTTTCTGAGAAAGAGAGAGCACAAGTGGGGGTGGAACTGAGGGAAAGAGAGAGAGAGACAGAGAGAGAGAGAGAGAGAGAGAGAGAGAGAGAGAGAGAGAGAATCACAAGCAGGCTCCACACCTGGTATGTAGCCAGACACAAAAGCTTGATCCCATGATCCTGGGATCATGACCTGAGCTGAAATCTAGTGTTGGATGCTTACGTGACTGAGCCACCCAGGTGCCCTTAATTAGCCGTTTGTTTTTAAGTGTATATTTGCCCAAGAAGATTGTATCACAGAAACTAAGGGAATAAAGTTTCAAGGAGGATATTTTTAGAAGTCACATAGATAAGGATTGCAAGGTGACCAGGGGGCACTGGTGACACATCCAGGAGAAGTTTAGAGGAGTGATGGGAAAATATTCCTGTTTGGGGTTGAAGCAGGAATGAGAAGCCAGAAAGCAGGTCAATGAAAATGGAATAAATGTTTTAGAAGCTTGGCTTTCAAGGGTAGGGAAAGTTGTTAGCTAGGAGGTGGACAAAAGGGAAAGTTTAAAGAGTGTTAACCTATTTAAAGGTAGAATCAAAAATTACAAGCTCTAGACTAAAAAGAAAATAGAGACATTTGATATTCAAGTAGGTATGTAAAAGAGGAGTTGGATATTGGGTTCAAAATACAGGAGAGAACCCACCAACCAGAGATCACCATACCATGGAAAGTGGAAATACGACAGTAAAAATATAAAAATATAAAAAACATTAATATTATCGGTAGAGATGGGAGGCTGGAAGAATTTGAGAAAGGTCTGCTTTGTAGTTTTTACCTTCTGTTGGAGAAGAATGTAGCAAAATTTCTGCAGAGTGAACAAAACTTCAAGTTATCATCTATTAACTGATGTTTTAAAAAACCTATTAAAGAATGTAAGAAATAAGATTCCATTACTAGTTTTATATATAAAACTCAATATATAAAACATATTTTAGGGGCTGTTTTAATTAATGGCAGGTGGCATTTACTGCCACAGAAACAAATTTATTCGTTAGTTAAGCTTCTACTGAGTACCAAATGAAGCATACTTAGTTTTGAAATGCTTATCTATTTTAACCACTGGAAGCGGTTTTGTAAAACCAACATCCTTAGAGAGCTATTGCTAGAATATGTAATCATTTTGGCATCAAACTTAATCCCCAAAAATGCAGTTTGAATTATGGCATGATTTCTTTATCTTTAGTAAGGATTTGTGATGAAACAGATGAGCCATTTAATCAGCTTTTAAAAAATACTTTGTGATATGTTCTAGGGAAATGGCTCTATTTTCTATGGTAAGACATCTCTTAATCATACTGGACAGTTTCATTGTATCTGCAATAAAGGAAATGAACAATGGAAACATTTATGTAGTGTCTGATTGTCTGGGGATGATGATCTATAAGATGCAGACCTATTATTTAATGCTTTGGGGATTCTCTTCTCTTCCTTCATCATTCCTTTGAGCTCTGGTTTCTGTACTAACCTAGGGAGAAAACATAAGCATTTATGTTATTTCTGGATGGGAAAATTAGACTTGTAGTAAATGGTTAAATAATATTCTTAATTAACTAAAAATAGATTTGGTTAAATTGCCATGAGTAATCCTTGTGGCATTTTCCTCCTTTTTAGTAGAGAAAATGATCCGTAACTCTGGGCACTCAGGACATGTATATGAAACCCTTCCAACTTGTAGGTTTGTGATTCTAGGTTTTGAATATTTATGGTGCACTATACCTCTATGATGGTGATTTATTTTTACTGAGCCTCATGGGTTGCACATTGTCTTGCCAAGTTGGGGGAGGATCAGAAGAGGAAAGGACGGCTGCAATGCTATTTTGTTCCCTGTTGAGCTAATTAGGAATCTAGGGCTTATTTAGAAGGCTGCAAATCTCAGACTCCCTCTCAGTCAATTTGTTTAGCCCAGGCTCTAATTTAGACTATATTTAGTGTCTCCCCAGGTCAAAGGGGAAGTAGGGGCATATTCTAAAGTCTGAAACCTCAGATAAAAAAAAATTTTTTTAAAGATTAGGTAGTGGTGACACCGGGAATCTGGTGGAGTGGAAGACTAGTTGTGAGGGAGGACATCTTGCATTGTTGTAAAGTAAAAGGAAATGAAGGATTTGAAACAGAATGTGTCGTATGGTAATACAATATCCTGGTCTACTAGACAGCTAGAGCTTCCGTGTGATCAAAAATACTCAGATCACTTATTATTGACATTGCTGTTCTTGTAATCCACAGATTAACCTTTGTTTTCCATTTCCTAGACTCCAAGATGCCTTGTAAAATAGTCTAACAATGGTATATACGATTAGCTTCAAGATGTAAATAAATTAGAATTCGTTCTATTTTCATCTCTTTAAAATCAGTGAATAATTTGTTGTCTTTGACTCAAATAGGAAAGAAGTTCTGGTCCCATCATCAACACATTAATGGTGTAACCTATTACATCCACAAAATGGGCAAATTTGGTTTCTTTGTGTCAAATTTTTATTTTATTTTTTAAAATTTTTTAACGTTTATTTATTTTTGAGACAGAGAGAGACAGAGCATGAACAGGGGAGGGGCAGAGAGAGAGGGAGACACAGAATCTGAAACAGGCTCCAGGCTCTGAGCTGTCAGCACAGAGCCTGACGCGGGGCTCGAACTCACGGACCGCGAGATCGTGACCTGAGCCGAAGTCAGACGCTTAACCGACCAAGCCACCCAGGCGCCCCTCTTTGTGTCAACTTTTTACCAGCTTTTGTTTCGTGATAGCTTTTGCTCCTAATGGAGCAACTTGGGAGGCAGGAGTCTAAGCAGTGCCTTCATGAATACATGATACAAGATCAGGTAAGAGATAAAACAGATGAACAATGTATAGCCTCTGTTCTAGGAGAACTTACCAGAAATAAGGAAGAGAATGTTCATAAACAGTGACAAAAGGTGATCTTTTTTATGTTTGAGTACGTCTTTGAACGTATAATCACCTGGTGCAAAAAATCAAGTTTATCGACAAAAGGACACATTGAAAATGTTTATTCCTTCTCACTTTTTGTGTTTCTTGTATATTCTTTTCACTATTTCCTTATGCAAACATAAATATGTGTGTTTCCTCCTTTCTTATATACATAATTTACTATTTACACCCCTTTGTTCCTTGTGCAAGATTTGCTAGGAGCTGTGAGCAAAATAGTTTAAGAGGGGGAAAAGAGGAAAATTTCTTTTGGCGAAGAAGAGTGGAAGGGGGTTTCAAAGATGAGTTTTTGTTTAATTTACGACCTAAAATACAGTGATGTTGGGTGAAAGCAATTTATAGATACATAGAATATCAAAATCCCAGCTGCCAGAAAGTGGGCGTTTAGGGAATGAGTAGGAAGTATCAAGCGTTGACTGCTGTGTAAGTTGTGAGAGTCGTGGAAGACAAAACCAGATGAACGGTTTGGGGGAATTGGTATGTTTGCCTCTTGTAGCCTTGAAATTATCCATGCTTTGGAAAATATAAACAGATCATGCATTCACGGAGTTGGTGTTTCTCTGGATTTTGGTGATTGCTAAAATCTCCACGTTTGAGTAAACAATTCAATGGTTTTTATATTTAACTACTTAAAATATTTAAAAATCCAATTTAAAGTTTAATTGGCATATGTTTTGATAACTATGCAGCTTCTCTCTTTGAAATTCTGCAGCCCCAGTCACTGCAGACTCTTCTCAGCCTAGTGTCAAATGCCGTTTATGCTCTTCACAGCTGTCTGTCACGGGCCAACACTGGAGAAGGAAACATTCTTTCAAGTCCCAAACAGAGAATAAAATAGATAGATCTGGATTGATTTAACTTTTTGCTTTATCTTCTTGGGAAAAATATAGCTCATAGCGTTTCTCTGTAGCCAGGGCCCATCTATTTTAACCAGATGCACTTCTGGGTCTCCAGATGATATCATAATGATAGGGTAGCTTAGAGAATAATAATGCTGTAGCTGCTTAGGAGAACAGAGAAACATTGATGCATGTTTACCACCCAACTCTAAAAAGATACTTTGCTTAAAGACAGTTTGAAGATTACTCTCCTGATGATTTAGTTCTAGTGAGTAGGATTGTAAAGGCAATCCTTTGAGATCTGACCATTCTATGCATATTAAGACTCAAGAGGTTTTTTTCATGTAAATTTCTATTTAAGTATATAAAAATATAAATACTGTATGTTAGAGTGGGCTTTTAAAGTGATAATAAATTATTTTCAGGTGCGCCTACATCCTCTCCCCACTCCCCATCTTTCCAAACAATGCTTGTTTTGGGGTTTAAAGTTTTTCTTCCATCTTAGATTAGTGAATGGTAAAAGATTGTAGTAGTATCTATCATCTTCACCTACTGTCATTTACTTTATTTCTATAATTGGCAGATGAGATAATTTTTTAAAAAAATATAGCTAAGATAATATAATTGTCACGTGATATAGTTTCTGTTCATTATTTGACATATTTATCTTATACTGTACTTACTTGGCTTACATGTATTTTTCCTTAAAGTTTTCTTATTCTACACTGGGGAAGGTAGTAATTATGTAAATATTTAGGTCCCTGTCTAATCCAAACTTAGTTTTATTTGTTAGTCACATAAATTCTTAACTCCCTTTATATGATGTAGGTTCTAACTCAGTTGGTCGATTAAGTTCTCTTTTCTGGTCTCTGGAACTAATATGCACCCAGGATAGAGATTAGATCTTTAGAACCATCAGTTAGCAATTCACTCTTTTTTTTTTAAATTTTTTTTTTAACGTTTATTTATTTTTGAGACAGAGAGAGACAGAACATGAACGGGGAGGGTCAGAGAGAGAGAGAGACACAGAATCTGAAACAGGCCCCAGGTTCTGAGCTGTCAGCACAGAACCTGACGTGGGGCTTGAACTCATGAACCGCAAGATCATGACCTGAGCGGAAGTCGGATGCTTAACCGACTGAGCCACCCAGGCACCCCAGCAATTCAGTCTTATCAGTGTTTTGTATGCTTTCCTCCAGCATTTAATTTTAAGACTATTGGTATTACCAATTATTATATGATAATTTATTCTAAACACTATGATCAAGAAATACATTAGTGCTAATATCTGATTTTATCCTTACATAAGCTTATGATGTAAAATATTTGTCTATAGACAGGGAATTTGAATCCTATTCTTCCTGTTTAAAAAAAATGCTTTCAAAATCACATGTGGTGATGAGACTGTAAATCAGCTAAGAGTGTTCATACCAAGACTAACACTTTTTCATCAAGTCTCACTTACAATCCAAGAGCTGCACCCAACAATCTAAAACAATTATTTCACATGAATTTTTCCCAATTCTAAATGTCCTCTGCCTTGACAGACTCATTTTAAAATCACCTGGCCTGGGCCAAAAGACCCTGTAAATATTCTTCTCTGATATTCCTTTTCTTGACACTGCTAAGATTCTTAGGTTTCTTTTGGTAGGTATACCCCTCCCTGAAGTACATCTGCTAAACTTAGTTTTGCTTGATCAACAAGTTTTTCTGATGATTTTCTGAGGGAACTGACAGTGAACAAATAAAGAGAAGAAAATTCTGTGAGTCCAGTTAACGCCTCCATCTTAGACCTATCATATGAGTTGTCTTGTTGTTGTTGTTGTTGTTGTTGTTGTTGTTCTTTTAGGGCGAAGGGAAGGGCACAGCAAAGTCGACAAATGGGAGTCTTGCTTTTCCCATGGATGTCATCCTTACCTAAACACTGTTCTCTTGACATCCATAAGGTTTACTTGCCTGCTACATGTTATCCTGGTGACTTGATACCAGGACCAGTCCTACCAGAGTGAGCACATTATGTCTCTAGGGGGGTGTATTTCCTGATGGGAACTCGTTGACCTTCCCTGGTATAGATGATTACGTTTTGGGGGGCACCACTTATGGCAGTTAATTCAAGCTGATTGCAACCTAGATCCAGCTGGTATGCTGGACAAAATACGGTTAATAGATAAAGATATAGTTAGGGGCACCTGGGTGACTCAGTTGGTTAGGCATCCAACTCTTGATTTTGATTAGGTTATGATCTCACAGGTCATTGAGTTTGAGCCCTGCATTGTGCCCCATGCTGACAGTGTGGAGTCTGCTAGGCATCCTCTCTTTCCCTCTCTCTCTGCCCCTCCCCTGCTCTCTCTCTCTCTCTCTCTCAAAGTAAATAAATAAACTTAAAAAGTAGTTGTTTATTTCATTAAATTGTCTCTTCAAGGTAGTTTAATCATCTGTTTGGGGAAAACATGTTTTTTCTTTAAAAGTTTCTCTTGGAAGCAGCAGTTACTCCTTCATAATTGATTGAAACAATAAAAACAAAAGAAAAAAGGGAAAAAACCAACATACTTACAAGTGAAAATGTTAGTTTCAAAATGGATGCTTGAGAAATTACACATACAAAAACCACCCTGTTTTTCAATGTCCTAGACAAAAGTCTAAGGTTTGTTTTTAAGGCTCAAAACCAGTGGGGTTCATTAAACAGTTTTATTCAATTCAACAAGGTGTTCAAAATATGTTAATTTGTAGAAACATCTGCATAGAATTAAATGATAGCTAATTGCATGATTTATAAAACACTCTGATTAATTTACAGATCATCCTGATTGCTTTATTAACATAAATGGTGCCTTAAAATCATATTGATATGTTAATCTAAGAAAGTTAATTTATTTGACAGTATACTTCTTTCACAGAAAAACATAAAATGCTTTGGTGTTCTTTTAAATGATGTAGAGAACCTAAAATATATCTGCCCACCTCCAGCGTGGACAGTGAGGACCTATTACCCTAACTCTGGGGCTTACTGTGTACATTCACATGACTTTACTATTGCATTGCCGCCGCCTTCCTCCTCCTCCTCGTCCTCCTCGTCCTCGTCCTCCTCCTCCTCCTCCTCCTCCTCCTCCTCCTCCTCCTCCTCCTCCTTCTTCTTTTTTGTATAAACCTATACATTAACAATTGCTTTCTATAGTCCAAGGGATGACATGTTGTTGTTTGTTTTTATTCCTTCTCCTGTTGGATTAGTTGTTACACAATAAATTTGAATTACAGGTGCATTTTTTTAATCAAAAGGAGGATACAGTGTTTTGAAATGAATTGCAGAATCTCCTCCAACCCAGTGTTTAATTTTAATATGCAAATATATTTGCCAGAACAAAAATGTAATGTCTCTGTCATCTTTCTAACAACTTAGCTTGAAATGTTCTTTGAGATTCCCAAAAGCAAAAAGAATTATTATTCTGAAGTAGATCAAGTCTCCTTGATTTAAGTTTCCCTTTATATACAGAAAATAAGAAGAAAAAGAAATTATGCATACCATTTCATGGGAAGATCCACTCTACCTTATCAGTTTAGGTTTTGCCAGTTACACTGCATCTGCTTGCTACTTGTGGAAAAATGAATTATTACATAGGGCTGTGATATATATTTTAATTTATACCCCCTTCACCCATTTCTCCCACACTCTGACTCTGGCAACCACAAATCTACAAGCTTGGTGTTTTACTTGTTTGTGTTGGATTCCACATATAAGACAGATCATAGATCATCTAGCATTTTTATTTCTCTGCTTTATTTTACTTACCCTAATGCCTTTGAGTTTCATTCATGTTGTAAATGAAAAAAATTTCATTCTTTTTAATAGTTAACTAATACTCCATTGTGTGTGTGAGTGTGTGTGTGTGTGTGTGTGTGTGCGTGAGTGTGTTTCTTAATCCATTCATCCATCAATAGTCATGTAGGTTCTCCTAATTCTTTTTTTTTTATTTTATTTAAATTTCTTTTTTTAATTTTATTTATTTTTGAGACAGGGAGATACAGAGCATGAACAGGGGAGAGGGAGACATAGAGAGGGAGACACAGAATCTGAAGCAGGCTCCAGGCTCTGAGCTGTCAACACAGAGCCCGACGTGGGGCTCGAACTCAGGGACCGCGAGATCATGACCTGAGCCGAAGTCGGCCGCTTAACCGACTGATCCACCCAGGCAGCCCTCCTAATTCTTTATCCATTCATCCATCTATGGCAATTTAGGTTGTTGTCATATCATGGCTATTGTAAATAATTCTGCAATAAATGTGGGGGTGCATGTATCTTTTCAAATTAGTGTTTTTATTTCCTTTAAGTAAATTTCCAAAACTGGAATTTCTAGATCATATGGTATATCTGTTTTTAATTTTTGGAGAAACCTCCATACGGTTTTCTATAGTGGCTGGACCAATTTACATTCCCACCAACAGCATGTAAGAGTTCCCTTTGCTCCACATCCTTGCCAGCACTTATTATTTCTTACCTTTTTTTTCTTACTTAAAGGTGCTTTTATTTCCAAAGGATAGTGTCCAAAGAATGAAATCAATCAAGTGATATGTGCACCTTCACTTGCAAATGCTTTTTTCCTATTCAGTAGGTTGTATTTTCATTTTGTTGATTGTTTCCTTGGCTCCTTTGCTGTACAGAGCTTTTTTATTTTGAGAGAGAGAGAGAGACAGAGACAGAGAGAGACAGAGAGAGACAGAGAGAGAGAACAAGTGGGGAAGAGGGACAGAGAGAGAGAGAGAGAATCTTAAGCAAGCTCCACACTCTCAGGCTCACCGTGGAGCCCAACACAGAGCCTGAACTGAAATCAAGAGCTGGACACTCAACCAACTGAACCACCCAGGCACCCCAAGTGCAGAGCTTTTTAGTATGATGTAGTCCTACTTATTTAGTTTTGCTCTTGTTGCCTTTTCTTTGGTGTCAGATTCAAAAAATCATCACCAAGACCTATGTCAAGGATCTGTTTTCTTCTGGGAATTTTATGGTTTTAGGCATTTTATTCAAGTTTTTAATCCATTTGGAATTACTTTTTATGTAGGGTGGAAGATAGTGGTCCAGTTTCATTCTTTTGTTAATGGCTGCATAGTTTTCCCAAATAGCACTTACTGAAGAGACTGTCCTTTTCTCTCTGTATATTCTTTGCTCCATTGTCACAAATTAATTGACCAGGTATGTGTATGTATGTTTATTTCTGGGCTCTCTTTCTGTTCCATTGATCTTTGTGTCTGTTTTAATGCCAATAGCATACTGCTTTAAATGACAATACCATACTTTTTAAAAGAAGACTACTGTTTTCTTGAGCATGACTTTAACCTTGGCAAATCACTTAACATTTCATACACATCTAGATTGATCCATCTTCAACAGAAAGCAGTGACAGTTTGTGCCCTAAATTCATTAAGCCTTTTGTCTCAAATATCTTCAGCTTACATCCACCAATCCTACACTGTTGTATCTGGATCTTTATCCAATCCCAATTTAGTGGTAACCCCTTTGTAAGACCTGCCTTAAACTGGACTTGGAATTTTTAATAAATTCTGGCCCTTGATTCTCTCAGGGACACCACTGAAATTCTGGAAGTGATGGTCTCCCTTAAGGCAGTAAGCAACAAACTCACCTTTGTCACATCAACAAATTATATCGGTGAGGTGCCTGGGTGGCTCAGTCAGTTAAACCTCTGACTCTTGATTTTGGTGAGGGTCATGATCTCAGAGTTGGTGGGATTGAGCCCCACGTAGGGCTCCACACTGACAGAGCAGAGTCTGCTTGAGGTTCTCTCTCTCCCTCTCTGCCCCCCCCTACATACACATTCACGTACACTTTCTCTCTCTCTCTCTCAAAATAAATAAAAGTAAACAAACAAATTATGTTGATGACATTGGGGGAGTTGGCCTACAATGTTAATGGCACAGATCTAGAACCAGACTTCCTGAGCTCAAATCTCAGTTTTGCTATTTATTACTTGTGTGAGCTTGGGCCAGTTATTTAACCTCTCTTCGTCTCAATTTCCTCATCTATGACACAGGGGATAATAATACCTATTTCATAAAGTCATCATGTAGATTAGTACATTTATATATGCAGATAACTTTAAACAGTATCTGGTATATAGTAATGCAGTTATATATTATGAAATTATTAATGTAATTGTTAGCATTTTATGTGGTTTAAATTAGTATAATACTAATTATTAATATTATCCAAGTAGTAGATATTTAAAAGATTTAAAAATGGGTATGTCTGTGCACATGTGTGTGTGTGTGTGTGTATTATAAAAGAAAAAAGTTCTAGATACTTAAAAATGGCAGAGGAGACTTTATTTAAGAATATTGCAGTCGAGGTCCATGCTACCTCAATAAGGAAGAGAAAGTGAACCTAACTACATTGAAACAAAAGGTGGGAGGATATTTCAGGGCTGGAGTGAGCTAATGGAAGAGTTTGTGAGGATGTTAGTAGGGAGGTTGGCTGGTGTGATTAGGATATCTGTGTTTGACAGTTGACTTTTATCAAAGTTGGGCTTCTATGCTCCCACAGAGGTTGAGAGACAGAGTCCTATCTGTCTTAATAATCATATTTATAAAGAGATGAATCCCAGTTCCTCAAGAAAGACATTTCTGGGTTTTAAAACTGATAAAAGGCGGGACGCCTGGGTGGCTCAGTTGGTTAAGCATCCAACTTCGGCTCAGGTCATGATCTCACAGTTCCTGAGATCAAGCCCCACGTCGGGCTCTGGGCTCACAGCTCAGAGCCTGGAGCCTGCTTCAGATTCTGTGTCCCCCCCTCTGTCTGCCCCATCCCCACTCATGCTCTATCTCTCTCTGTCTTAAAGTAAATAAAACATTTTAAAAAATTCAAACAATAAATAAAACTGATAAAAGCCCAAAAAATTTACATCTCAAAAGTGCAGAGAAATAGTTTACAATTGCAAGCTTTCTAAAGTAAATATTCTGGGGCACCTGGGTGGCTTGGTAGGTTAAGTATCCAACTTCACCTCAGGTCATGATCTTGCAGTTTGTGGGTTCAAGCCCTATGTCAGGCTCTGTGCTGATAGCTTTGAGCCTAGAGTCTGCTTTGGATTCTGTGTCTCCCTGTCTCTTTGCCCCTCCCCCATCCATGCCATCTCTCTCTCAAAAAATGAATAAACATTACAAAATAAGTAAGATAAATAAATAAATAAATAAATAAATAAATAAATAAATAAAGATTCTATGAAAAGGGAAGTCAGAGGCCTGTGGTCACAAAGAAGTCTCTAAAGTTTAGTCAGATGAGGAAAGTCATCTGACTAAATGGCCATCCTGGTCACTAAATACATATATAACTATTATTTAAAGGACAACTATGGATATCCTACACCTGCAAGAAGAATTTCCATCCTAAGTTTTTCTTTTTATAATAGCATTTCTTTTAGTTTCCTCGCCTTCTCATATCCCATGTCCTGAAAGAGACTTTAAGTTGTGTAGACTTGTATGGTCAGATTTCAAATGTAAATTATTATTTTTTTTCAATGTTTATTTACTTCTTTTGAGACAGAGTACATGCAAGCAGTCAGGTAAGGGGCAGAGAGAGAGCAGGAAAGAGGGAATCCCAAGCAGGCTTCATGCTGCCAGTGCAGAGCCCGATGTGGGACTCAAACTCATGAACTGTGAGATCGTGACCTGAACCAAAATCGAGAGCTGGATGCTTAACCAACTGAACCACCCTTTGCCCCTGTAAATTATTCTTCATGCAAGGAAAAAAATTTTCTCTAGAGCTAACCCAAATATGCTATACAGACATTGTCACAGAACTGTAGACAAGATGTTAAATACCAAGGAGATCTATTCCTTCATTTCACAAATGAAGAAAATACAGGAACAGTATAGGGGAAAGGAAGCTTCATGAGCATCTTCTCTCCCTTGATGTTACTTTCATCTTTTGTGTTGAAAATGTCTTTGAAAACTCTGACATAAGCCTGACCTTCTAAATTAGAAAGAACATGCAGCGTTGGTAGACACAATTTCTCCACCCACATGCTCTGGATCTCAGCTGCTGCTTCTGGAAGCTACTTCCCCTTGTTCTTTCTCCATTGTCTGGTATGAATATGTGCAGAAACAGAGCTTCATAGCAAAATAATCTTTCAGGAAGTCCCAAAACTTACCAGGCAAATTTGAGGTTGATTACACAATGTTTATGGAAGAAAAGCATTCAAAGACTCTTTCTTTGCCTTAACCATAAAGATCACTTCACTTTTTATACTGAAGGTTGTATATTTTATGTTTCTTAAATGGCTATTTCTTAGTTGCTTAGGTTTCAGGTAATGGTTATGCTTATCATGCCCTTCAGTTTAGTTTGCTTGTAATTTTTTCATGTGGGGATTTTTTACATTAATTTTGGTGATAAAATAGGTTCGAAAATCTGAGGTATATAAAAAGGCTCAAGTCAACTTATTGCTACTAATCAGTCATTGGACTCCAATTTCTTTTTTAATTAGAGCAACTTTCAGGAGATAACAAGAGAGCAACACGCTGAATCTTTTAGTATTTAAATTACATATTCCTAACTCACATCTGGGCTGATTGTATCACTTCATTGCACCTGCCAATTATGTCTTCTATAGCTGCCCCTTTACACTTCCGAATTACACACTTCACTCCTGGGACTGATTATTGTTTTCATACATATTTCTTACATCCAAATCAAAGTAGAGATCTCAGACCAGCATTTCCATATTTAAGATCTGATATAAATAATTCAAGAATCTTTATCTCCTTTTGCCATACTTACCTATCAGAAGCTGTTTCCTTTTGTTCACTAATTTGTTAATAAACATATTCTCTATTCTCTAACTTTATGAAAAATACAGTAACAGGTTATTTATAAACAGCATACGAGCATAGATTTTAACAAGATCTATAAAATCATATCTTAGGACATGCACAACATCCTGCTAATTATATCCAGAGAGAATATTATCCTTAAAATCTTCATAATAATTGTTTTCAATTAAGGAATCACTTCAGTGTCTGTCTTTACATATTTATACACTGCTAATGTTTTACAATGTGTAGTAACTAAAATTCCTTAAACTTGCTCCGCTTGCTAATAACATAGAGAGAGTTATCTTATTGTCCCTTATTTAATATTTTCACTGTTTGGCAGCTGTTATGAAGTTGTTCTTTCAGGTTCCCATCCATTAATAATGCTTTTAGGAATTGTCTCCTAAAGAATACCATAAGGCAGAAAAGAATAAGTGACCTTTTTTGTGGAATTTCTTTACTATCTCCTGACTTCGCCTTAAGAAAATCACACAGATTTTTCATTCCAAAATTCAAAATTGCCTTGTTTACCAGTTTGTTAGTTTGTTTTTAAAAACAAATGTTTTAAGTTACTTTCCTCAGTGAATTATTTCCGCTTTTTATTCAAAGAGAGTGTAACTGACAAAAAGCCACCAGTGTCATTTCTCAGCATTTCATCTACAGGTCCCTAAGGGTCCATGGCTATTGGTGGTGACAGTGATCTCAACCTCTATTTTTCTTCGTTAGGATCTGTTTTCCAAAACAATAATTAATTCGTCTCTAGGAAAAACAAAACAAAGGAAAACAAGAGGGAACTTATTTCTGATTGTAGCTCTACTAACAGGAACCACCCCTCTCTAGTAATTGCAATAGTGGTCGGTGAGAGTCTCAAGAAGGGTCTCTTGGAGCAGGCGTTTGCAGAATTCACAGAAGAAAGAGAAGTCATCCCAGGCCAAGGAAAATTGTAGCAAATAGCATGACACACTCTGAGAACAGTAAGTAGCTCAGCCAACTAAACCATAGGTAAGAGTGGAGGATGCGGAGACATAAGATCAAAAATGAAAATGGGGGCCAGATCTTAGGCAACAGGTTTGTAACTCAGGGGTCTGCACTCTGCCTTTTTTTTTTTAATGCCTGAAAGCTAATAAATGGTTTTTATATGCTTAAATAGTAGAATAATTGCCAAAGGAAGAATATTTTGTGACACCTGAAATTATATGAAATTTAAGTTTCAATGTACATAAATAAAGTTTTATTGGAACCTCGCCACTCCCATTTGATTACACACTGTCTATGGCTGCTTTTACATAGGGTGGCAAATTGAGTGGCTGTAACAGAGACCATATGGCCTGCAAAACCTAAAATATTTACTGTGTGTTCCCTTCCAGAAAAATTTTGCTGACCCTTGCTGTTGACCAAAGACTTTAAGAGTTTATGCTGTAAGAGAAAAAAAAAAAAAAAGCCATGGATGGGTTTTTAAAGGATAGAGTGTCTCATTATGAGCTGTTTTGTAAACTGTTTTCTTGGGTGGCATATTTTAAAAATGGGTTGAGTGCATACAAGACCAGTGTCCAACTAAGGCGTCAGCAGATTAGCAAATCAGGACATTTTTTGGTTCCTTACTGTGCTATGAAAATGAAGATATGAAGTATGATACTGACCTTGGGAGAGATAGATAGTCATAAAGAGTAAAATACTCCAAGATGGCAAGAAACCAACGCCATCCTCTGTGAGGCAGGAAGTAAGGAGACTCACATTGGAAGATTCAAGTCCTAATTTATTTGATAAATATAAATTCACCAGTGGTCTAAAAAAATAAATGGATGGAAGGACTGTTTTTAATCATTTTCCAGAGGTTGTTGTTAGTGGCTGAGTTTTAGGTAAAGATTTATTTTGACTTTTTTTCTCTAATAAGTTTTATAATTTGGTCAGCTCCTTGTAATATTTTTGATCAGATTCCTTTGAGATGTGCCCAGCTACACTGTTGGTGGTGCATGTTGTGTGTGGGTTGCTGGCCTGTTTCTCTCACATCCATTTCCTGCCTTTTCTTTGTTCTGCTCTGGATTACAAGGGACTGAATCCTGAAAAATTTTCTGGGCTCCTTAACCTCTGTCTTCCTCCTCCTTCTGGCCACTTAGGGCAGCAATAGGAAATTGACAGGAGGAAGGCAGAAACCAGAGTATTTCCTCCTCTGACCGTTTTGGGCAGCAACTTCAGCAGTGGTTGTGTCTCCCTTGTGATTCCAGTCCTGCTGGAACGCTGGCTGTCAGACTCTGGTGATCCCATTTTCCCTCCCCTGGGCTCTCCAGCCAAGGCAGCAAGGGCTTTTTGGTTCATCTGTTGCTCTTGTTAATCTCGAAATTGCTGCCCTATCTCCCTTTGGTTTTTATGCTCTACCATCAATTTTGGTTTTTGTGTTTTTGTTCTGGACTTGGTTTGGTTTAGTTTTGTGTCAGCTGCTTCATCACTTCTTTTATTTTTAATCATGGTAAAATATGCACAACTCATAGTTTATCAATTTGACCATTTCTCAGTGTACAATTCAGGGTATATTAAGTCAGCATTTCAAGTGTAGATGAATTTCAGTGGCATCAGGTTACATCACAATGTTATGTAACCATCACCACTATCTATTTCCAAAACTTTTCCATCACCCCAAAACAGAAAATCTGTAATTATTAAGCAATGATTCCTTCTCCAGCCTCTGGAAACCTGCATTCTTTGTATCACTTTTGTAACAGGTTCTCCATACTCAAATCTTTCCTTCAAGCTCTTTTCTTGCCTGCACCTTCCCTAACACATGTTGTGATTCCAGGAAAAGTGTTTCCTGACATCCAGCCAGATAAGGGTGTACAATACCAAGGGTGGTGCATGGATTTATTTTACCTGATACATTTTACCATGCTTTCCATCAAACTTCTTCATAGTAGTCTAAAACTTAAAAGTCATATGTTTGTGTAAAAATCTGTAGATGTGGAGACCATCCTTGCCTTTTCTTTTTTCTTGATGTCCTCAATTTTTCTCTTTGAGTTCTTCTTCTTTTTTTTCTTTTTGAGAGAGTTGATATGAATAAAAAATAATGTTACAGGGGACAAAACATAAGAGACTCATAAATATGGAAAACAAACTGAGGGTTGCTGGAGGGGTTGTGGAAGGAGGGATGGGCTAAATGGGTAAGAGGCATTAAGGAATCTACTCCTGAAATCATTGTTTCACTATATGCTAACTAATTTGGATGTAAATTTTAAAAAATAAACAAAATTAGAAAAAGAAAAAAATAATGTTACTATTTCTTTAGAACAATAGTCTGACATTATAAGGATAGGAATTGTGATGTACAACTACATCCCTGCTACAATTTGCTTTTTCATGAACTCTATTTACTTTTAAAATGCTTTGTTCACTTTTATTTATTTATTTATTACTATTTTTAATGTTTATTTATTTTTGAGAAAGAGAAAGAGAACAGAGCATGAGCAGGGGAGAGGCAGAGAGAGAGGGAGACAGAATCTGAAGCAGGCTCCAGGCTCTGAGCTGTCAGGACAGAGCCCCACGTGGGGCTCAAACTCACAAGTTGTGAGATCCTGACCTGAGCCAAAGTCGGAAGCTTAACTTACTGAGCCACCCAGGTGTCCCTGTTCAATTTTCTTTTAGCACTTCTCTGTCCTTCCTTCTCCTCCTTCCATCCTGCCTTTAGATGCTGTTGCAAACACTGCCTACTTACTGAATCAGATGGAATTTTGGTAGATTGTGTGTGTGTGTATGTGTGTGTGCGTGCGCATGTGCGTGAGTGTGTGTATGTGTGGTTTGTACATTTAAAGCTAAATATTGGTGTAATTACTGTGTTTTTAAAGAGTACTGGAGTGTGGAGCTGTTTGGGCAATTTTTTTTTATATAAAACTTCCTTTGATCTGGTTTCTACTCATTGGTAGATTTGTTTTTTCATTGCTCTGTAGCGCACATTCTTCAAATCATAGCAGAGACGTTCCAAGTTATAAAGGCAGAACTCTTCTCTCCACAAAAATACTTTGATATTCATTAACTAATCACTCCTAGCTCTTCCACAATCCTCTTGTCCATCAAGTGAGCAGTGGTGCAAGAATTGCTTTTATGCCTTGTGTATTGACATGTTGATGTGTGATTAAGGCTGTTTGGCTTATTAAAAGAGAGCACTGGGACAGGGATGGTGGGGAGGACTGAGGGAGAGAAGGAGGAGAAAAAAGTGAATGTTAAAAGTTTCATTTACAAAATCTGTGACCTTGTGCAAGTCATTTAGCTTTACAAATCTCATTCCCCAAAAGTATGCGGACTCTCAACATCTCCACCTCCCATGCTAATGGGGAGCAGTTGGTTATTACCAGCTAGAAGCTTAGGCAGTTGCTGCACTGAGTGAGCAAATGAGTACTGGGGAGGGTAGAATGCTTTTTGTTAAAGAGATCAGTCTGAAAGCTGAGGAAAGGAGAAGAAAACATTCAGCAGGTGGGAGGATGAAAAAGAAAAAAAAGAAAAATCACTTTGGAGATTTTTGTGAGGGAGATTGAGAGCAGATACACTTAACATGACAAATACGACTTCGGAGGGAAATGGTGAAAAGGATTTTAAAGACCTTTTTATTTTATGTGCATAACCCTCCCCCCTTTGGCATTTTTGTAAGAGTCTGCAATGAATATATGTATTACCTTTCCATCATTTTTGATTGCCATGGTGTTACTTTGGCCATGATGCCATGCTGTGTCTGGACCACAGCTTTTAAACCAATTACATGTGAAAAGAGGTGCAGAAGAAAGAGACAAAAACAGGCGTTGAAGACAACATTATTTCGTTTTATCCTCACAGAACCCTGCAAGAGCAGTGACATTATCCCCACAGATAATTCAGTAATGCCTGGAAGATCTAAGTTCCTAACCCAGATCTGACTGACTCCATTAGCTTTTGCTTTACAAAATGGAATATGCATATCCGTTAAGTTGGGTCATTTATTACGCAAAGCTATTGAATAAACATGGATATAGACTTTCTTCAATGACATGATGTTTAACACATTTTTACCTTTGAACAAACCAGCATCAGTAAATGTAATGCAAATTTTGCAGTATGTTAAATTCAAAATGGGAAAAAGAGAAAGCTCATGATGACAATTTGAAATATGTTTTCAGATAGGGTGGGAAAGGTTGAGGGCCAATACACTCGCTTGCATTGCTGGGGTCATGACAGATTAACACAGAAGCAGCGTCCTTCAAAGTGGCTTATTTAGAGATTTTGATTGTAAAACAAAAAGGACAAAAAAGGTATTAAAAGTTGAGCAAGCATCCCAGCGTGACAATGTAGCGGTAATCATACTCCCGTCCTTCTGTAAACTCTGCTTGCCCTGTTATAACCATCAAACTGATATATTCACGAATTAATGAGAACTTAAGGGGCTCACACTTCATATTTTGTGATGCTCTGAAAAGCCCCTTCTTATGATGTTTTAAGTTGTAAATGAGTGAATTTTGATCATTATTATTGTCTGCGACTGACTAGAGCTGGGAGCGAGCGAGCTGACCTGCCAGGTGCCAGAGTCACTGATTAAAGCTGCGAGCCAGATATGATGAGGCCTCTACTACTGCTTGGTATAAGCAGGGGTCTAAAACCAGAGGAAGCACCAACTCCTCCCATTCCATTTTCCCCACACAGGTGAAGGGTGAGGTACATCAGCACAGATGTGAGAGTCGCTTCTCACTGCCGAGGGAGCCCCAAAGAAAATGCTTCAGCAGTTTTATGGGCCCTGGGTTGGGGAAAGAGCGAGATGGAAGGGCTAGGAGTAGAAAAGTACTTTGTACTAAATCAGAGTAGAGTCTTCAAAGTTTCCCCTACTTTCCCCCTTGGTGGGAGGGAGTCTCAGTAGAGGCATCTGAAGAAGCCCTCTGCCCAAGGCTCAGATACAGAGGCAGCAATGAAGTTGCCCGGGCTAAGAATGTAAGTATGTGAAAGAGCGTCTCCGTATGTGAAAATACTGATCTCCCGACCGCACATCCCTCCAGACTGCACCAAGGCTGGGGTGACGCCTGCCAGATCCGGCCTGGAAAATAGCATGTCAGATTTTAAGCAGGCACTAGACCCTCCCCCCATTGCCTTTATTGTGAACTTTATTGACCTTTAATTTTGCAGACTACCAATAAGCTTATAATTGTAAAGGGGAACACGTGAGAACGTTTGTACTCTTGCAAGAAAAAGGAAAACACTGCTCTAGCTATTAATTTTTTTTTTGCTCCTTTCTTGACACTGGCTCCTCAAAACTTGTGCAGCCACGCCACCCCTAAACTGCTGCTATGCCACTGCTCCTTCTCTTCTCTCCTCCTCCTCCTGCTGCTTTTTGTCAACTTTTAATGAGAGGAATCATCATTTTGAAAAATTTGGTTTAAAATGGGCCTATGTGTAGACACTTTTTTCTAATGAGAAATGAGAAATGTATGGAAATTGTATAGCATTTTAAAATGTGAAATTAAGGTGAATTGTATAAATTAGAACATTAACTAGGGTTTCATGAATTAATAATGGGAAATGTGGTTTGTATTTAACCACATATAGTGTCACTGGAGGCACAATACTCTTGTCAAGTATCAAGAGAATGTTTCTAATTCCCTTTTCAGGGTAGCATGTAGAATATTTTGGACTCGGCAGTAGTGAGTATCTTATTAGAAGACACGAGCACTACGGTTTGGTTTGCAAGACACACATAATGATTTGGTTCAAATCATGAGCAATGTATATATTAAATTTTTTAGAGTGCCTGGCTGGCTCAATCAGTAGAGCATTCTACTGTTGATCTTGGGGTCATGAGTTTGAGCCCCACATTGGGGGTAGAGTTTACGTAATAAATCTTTCATTTTTCCATAAGCATTGTCACAGTAGAATGCATTCTTTTCGATTTGACCTTGAAATGAGTGCAGGTATTGTAAAATTGGCAAAATTCTCACCATTTTGCCCCATGCTAGAACTACTGTTTCGAGGGTTGTTTGTCTTTTTTTCTTCCTTAATTTTTATTTTTGGAATCACAGGGAGAATGTGTCAATGAAGAGAAGGAGTGAGGCAGTAGCAAGACAAAAATTCCACTCTGCTGGGGCTAACCTTTCTTTTTTTTCCCTAAAATTCACCTTTAATTTTAAATATGTTATCTATACTGGAATGAACACTGTGTGAAGGAATTCTGCAAATTGAATGTGTGCCACGTTCACATACAGTGTCTCTCCTTGTAAACATGATGAGATTATCAATGAAACTCCCTGATTTGATCCTGAAGTGAAGGGATGTTATCCAATGAATCATTTGTGTTTGTAGCTAACAGTGCAGGAATGGGACCCAGATGTTTTCTAAAAAGTGGGTTGCACCAGAGGCAAGGAGCGTTACCTAAAGTGGAGGCGGCCATATGGAAGTGAAGGTTGGAAACATCCCATTACAAGTCATATATCACTGAGCTGACAGCAAGGGTTTCAGCTTGTTTTTATTTAAATCATGAAAGCAGCTGCTCAGCTGTCTAGCTGTATTAAATTTAACCCCTTTTCCTGGCAATTGAATTCAGTAATTTATGCAATTTTGATTGGACCACTGCATAAATATCATTTGGAGAGCGTTCAGTTATTCTTGTCCCTTAAATTCACATCCAGACCCATGATTGGCTAATTTTTCCCCTGAATGAGCATGCTTACAGATAATGCACCTGGCTGAGTCTATTAAGGTGAATCGCAGAGGAATACTGTAATTTCGGCTTTGGCAGATAATGGCTATGGTAAAACATGAATAAATGCCAGATACTTTTTTTAAGTGATCTTTTCTAGCTCTTGGTGTCTTTTACTTATTTACCTTTAGTTATTTTGTTTCCTTCCTCTTTTCCTCTTAGTGTCTTGCTCCTTCATTTCTCTGGCCAGCGTGCATTGTCAGTATGTGATTCTGCCTAACTCCTTAAGATTTTATTTTCTAGTTGTGCCTCTTGGCTGTTGGAGTTAACCCCTTCACAACTTCACCACCTTTTTTTCTTTAGTCTTTCTTTGCTTCTCCTTGCATGTGTTCCTCGTTCCTCAAACTCTGCCTTTCAAAAGCCCTTTCCCAGCTTTATAGCTTGCAGGGTTGGTTTTAATTACCTTTTCGTGAGCTCTATGGATCTTTTGGGATGTTCCATGCCGTCCGTGAAGTGTGTTTTGTCAACATTTGGAAAGCCTTTAACTCAGATTTTGGCCACATGTGCCTCAAACTACCTGTTAATTTAAGATATATTTTATCACTTGCCCACCAAAGTAGAGACTTGTACTATTACCTGTTGGAAAAGTATAGACTTTAATTTCCTGTGCAAAGAAACACTATGGAAAGAAATACAAGTTTTACCCAAAACAATGGGAGAAACTAGCACAATAGGGATAAGCTGATTCTAGGAAAACAGATGAGATTAAGGCAAGAGTTTTGCATTTGTCTGGATTTTTAAGGTAATTACTCAGGTAATAATTCAACATTCTTCCCTAAATGTAATTAAAGCAACTTGCCTTTCCTCTGCTAGATGATATTTTGTTTGAGAGACTTAATCTAAGGGATGCGTTTCTTAGTCTTCCGTTTTGTTGATTTTATAATGATGTTTTCTGTTTAATTATTTTTCATGGATATGAAACTCTTTAGAAAGTGACTACAATAGTGAGTTATATCCGCAATGATTATGATCCAATGTTTTTACCCTAAAAATAAGTTGGAAATTAAGGTTTGAGAGTAACTTAGTGGGCTATTAGGTGCCAAAATGATTTGCTTTGGGTCAGTGAGCAAGCTGACATTCTCCTGGGTTGTTTTCTCAAGGGCTGATAATAAAGTAAAGGTCCTTAGTCCTATGCAGAGAGGATTTTTTTTTCTCTCAAAAGCCAACTCTGCCTGAACAGAAATTCTGACCCCATATTTCCACTCTTTAAAAATGTAGCTTGGCTCAATAAGTTAAACAATGAACCGGCACATCAAGGATCCTTTGTTAAAGTGGGGCCTGTAGAAAATTATGTTGTGATTAATATATTTCCCTTTTTTCTTTTTGAACATCAACTCAAAATGTCCTTCTCAGAATTGATGTCAGAAGCTAACTGCCATCTCACAGCTTAACTGAATATTCTAAGGTTACATCTAATATGGCCAAACAATGTAGTGTCCCTGTAATCGAAGAGTAAACTGGTCTTCCAAGGCAGATCATCTCTTTGGCATGTCAGCCGGAGTTAGACATGAACATAGTCCACTGATATTTAAAGAGTGCATTATCAGATATTATAAAGAGGTAACATAGAGCTCAAAGTTATGCTTTTTGGATATCCTCCAGACCCAGGTTTGATAAGTTGTTAGCCAATAAAATCTGATGTGAGAAAGGCTGGTTTTTATTAGGGTAGAGGATAAACAGGACTAGAGCAAGTAAAGCCAGGACAAACTTTGGTCATATTCACATATGTGAAACGCATACACAGAAGAGGCTGACTTGTTTCTTTCATTCATTTGATAAATATTTGTTGAGAATTTACCAAGATTTGAATAGTGAGAGGTGCCTAGATGCCCAGGTGAGAAGAGATCTGTGAAAAAAACTGTCAAGGAAAAGCCAAGTTTCACATAATGAATATAAGAATTTGGATAAATCCATTTAAACAGTACTCAAATAATTAAGAAGATGTCTTAGGATATTTGCTAGGTTTGTGCTTGTCCTCCCTGAATTTTTCATAAACCAAGACATACTTATTTACTCATTTGAACAAGAAATAGTCTTAGGGATTAGCACTGAGTTTTTATTCTGACCTAGTATGAGTAACAACTTTAATAGGAACTGAGTCACCTTAGCAATGGCTAAAAAAACCAAAAATCATTAAGCTGACTTTTCATCTCCCAGATTTACATGTTTGTTTAATGTTTTATTTTTGAGAGAGACAGAGCATGAGCAGGAGAGGGGCAGAGAGAGAGGGAGACACAAAATCCAGAGAGCCTCCAGGCTCTGAACTGTCAGCCCAGAACCCAACACAGGGCTCGAACTCACAAGCTGTGAGATCGTGACCTGAGTCAAAGTCCACGCTTAACTGACTGTGCCACCCAGGTGCTCCTAACGCATATTTTTAAAAACATATAATACTAAGATTGATATGAGTATAATGAGATGCATATACTCAAACTTTGGGTAAGATTACATATTTTCAGACAATTTTACAAAGGGCTTTGGCAATATACTTGAAAAATTTAGAGTATTTGTAGTCTTTGACACAATAATTCCAACCACAACAACATGCCATAAGAAAATACAAAGATTAAGAGGCGAGGAAGGTATGAAAATCAGGAGGAAGAAAGGAAAGAAGAAGGAAGAGAGGGACAAAGACAGGGAGGGGGAAAAAAAAAAGAAAATACAAAGATTCGCTGAAGGATTATTGTAGAGAGATTACCATCACCTTATTATTTCTTAAGGCAAATTATCAAGAGCAAATGGAATGCTCAGTTTCAGGGGAATGGATAACAATTGTCAATAATAAAATGACACAACATTGAGAATCTTATTTTTGAAAAATATGTAATCACATAGAAAATGTTTACATTGTGTTAAATAAAATGCATATCAAAGTATTTAGTATGATTTTAGCATGCATTGAACAAAAACAGAAAAAGAGAGAAACAGAGAAAAAAATTGAAGGAGTTAGGCCAACTGTCGATAGTGTCTCCCCAATTATTGCCCCTTACTCGTCAATCAAGATTATTTTTATTTTCTTTATGATATCCCTACTTTCCAATATTTCTATGACTAATATATATTTTTATTACAAAAATTAAAGTTTAGATTCTTCCCAATATTTCTAGATGCATAATATGAAACAAAAGTAACTTTTTAAAAATGTTGTAGATATAATTGGACCCTGATACTAATACTGCCAAAACTGGTTTGATCCTATTCATGGCCCAAACCACTATGTCAGATTTCCTATGGGCAGTCCTATCTAATTACCTAGTGTTGGGAAAGGAAAGTGGTACTCAGACAAATAATCACGTACAGAGTTCCAGGGGCATGGGATGATGTCCTCATGTGTAAGATAATGAGAGGTCAAATATTTGGCCACAGTACATACACATAGTTCCAAAGAATAGTGAGTCTCTATGAAATCTTTTTCTTTTTTTCCTTTTAGATTGTTCTTTTTGTAGAACTTTTTGGAAGGACTTGATAGGGAGGTATACTATATACCTCCTTAGCAAGACCAGATCTCTGACTTCTGCAGTGAATTTAAATCTGTTTTATTCTCATTACCCGCATGTAATAATCCTGACACACATCAACAGGAGTAAATATTATATATCAAAGTTTCATCAAAATGTTACTTCAAATAATAGAGTTTCTATTTGACAGCCTGAAGGTGTGATTTTTCTACCATGTTTGCTTAGAGCATGTACTTGCAGTACATTTCCCAAAAAACTGCTAATGAAAATACTTTGCACACTTGCATGTTTATAGTTTATTTTATCCTTTATCAGGAATCAAGTAATTGTACAGATCTCAATAATACAAATGCCATAGCATTGCTGTTCCTTTGAAGTTAAATGTAGTCATCATCATAATAAATTCTAAATGGGAAGGGATAGGCATTAATCAAGGATATAGAAAAAATGTGTGCTTCAGTGAAAAACTATACATTGTCTAGACTCTTAGAAAAGACCTTTTCAGGTATCAGATTCTTATTCTAGGGAAGCTATTTTACAACCCTACAAATTATAGATAACTGATAGCAATGTAAAATAATTCTTATCTGTAGACATGTAAATTGTGTTCTGTCCAGTCTCTCTAACCCACATGACAAAAATAAATTTTGTCTCCTATTGCAATTCATTTTAATGCTTTGTAAATGTGCCTGTTTTTAACATTCTTTTTGAACCAGTTATAAGACCTGCATGGTTTCCTCACCAAATACGATCTCTTAAAAATGTCCAATTCTTCTATTTATTTGAGATTCACTTTTTTGCCTGAAAATTTTCTTTTTTATAAGGATAATAGAATAGCCACTTTCCACTTGAAAATTTTGTGATGAATTTCAGTATGACATAAAGGTATTACTGAAACTATAGTTTTTATCAAAATTCTTATCTTCTAATTGTATCATGGGTATCAAATAATAACATTTCTAGTAAACCTTAGTTTCAATACTAATTTGATCAGGAATAATGATCCAGTTAGAGATCCCACTTACTATGACATTTTAGATTTTCTTCACATCTTCTAGATTTTGAAAGAAACTGGATTTCAATATTTTCTTTAAACTTCCTTTTGGTCATTCATTTAAAATTTACAAGGTTATTGGATTCTAACAATTATGCTTCCTCTGCACCCTTAAGATCTTAAAGTGTACCTTGCATTAAATGTAAAATGTAATCAGATGCAATGCTTGATCCCTGAGTATTTATGGGTTCCATACAGACCCATGTGTGTGCATATGAAATTAATGAAATGGCACAATATACATTTAGCGATCACCTGCTAATTCATAGATCCTGCAGAAGAGGTAAAACTGTGTTCCTTGTGTGGAATTTCTCTCCCGAGGGAGGGCAAGTGGCTATTCCTTGAAGGAAGCAGATGCTGAAATTTAATTTTATGGATAGCATGTTTAACATTCAATTGCACAACAGTTTTATAAAAAAAGAGCTCCCATATGTTCGTTCTCCCTTTAAAAGGAGCTGTACAATTCCACTATGCCTGCAAACAAAGGCAAGGTAGCATATCCAACTCCTCAGCAAGGCAAAAAAAAATATCAAAGTTGACTGCCATGAAATCAAGACTCCGTGCTTGATTTTTTTTGGGGGGAAAGAGAATTATGTGTATGGCTGCCACTATTGCCCTTTGTCTCAGCAAGGGAAATAAAGAATTCAAGAAGAAAAGCAAGGAGGAATCTTTTTTTTTTTTTTGATCATGACATTTCCCCCCTCTCTTTCTGTGATTATGATGCAGGTAAAGCTGTTATTTCATGAAAGTCACCTCTGCCGCAGTCAGCATTATCAGCCAGATCCAGAGATTTGATAGATGACTTATAAGAACTGAGCTCTGGCTCAAGGAATTGACAGATGAACGTTACTTCCAGAAGGGTTGGAATAGATTCATGGAAATCACCCTGTAACTCTGATCCGACACACATGTCCTCAATATCCAGAAGCCAAATAGAGGCCAAATGATTCTTTTACATTTTCTATTGGCCCAGTACCAACGAGGCACACTGATTCAGAAAAATAAAAAATAAGTTTATCCAATTTGCCTCTCTTTCCTTCTAATCTTGGGGGGGATAAATCAAAAATTTTAATGCCATTATTTTGTTTTTCCAAATGCTCTTATGGTTTTCATTATTTTATAAGATTTATGACTATCATCAGAGAGAATAGCATCATTATAAGCCCCCATATCACTTTGGGCACCTACTTTTTAAAAAAAGTAGACTGATTTTATTTCTTTCAAGGAACAGATATTAAAAACAACATATGATAATAATAACTATTATCATATATTGACATCAGTCAATAGCCAGTTTTAGACTTGGTTTTATAACCAGCTCTAAAATTTAAACACTTCTAAAATGAAATTAATTTTCTATTGAAATAAGTTATAAATCCATATTTAATGAATTATTTCTGGGTTAAGGTGACATGTTATTAATGTATTAATACATTGTAATGTATTACATTTAAAGACTAACTTTGATATGCACAAAATACTATGTCAAGTACTTTAGAGGAAAATAAATTGACTTTGGTATTTTCCCTTCCCTGAAAACACAGCTAGGTAGGTACCTAAGATATACAGTAGCCATCCTACCTAACAATATATAGTAAACACAATTAAGAGAAATAAGAAAACGAAATTGGTGGTTTAGAGGAAGTGGAGATTCTGTATTTTGGAGAAGAACTGCGATCACAGAAGATTCCATGAAGGAGGTGACACTGAGGCCCACCTTGACCATGGGATGTAAAAATCCAGGACTGGAGGAGAAGAGAGTCGGAGGGAGTGAGTGTTAAGAGCTGTACAACAGGAAAGATCTGGGCTGTATTCAGGAAACATGTAATGAGCTGTCTGGTTTGTCTGGAAATATATTAGGGGATTATCAGGAGAGCATAAAAATATTTTCTTATGTCTATGCTCCTTGGAGAACACATTCATTCTCATGGTTTAAACCCCTAAAATTCCTTAAATCCATCTTTTTCTGTCCTTCCCCATAGCCAATAGTACTGTAGTTCTGGCCACTGGCCGCTGTCATCATCAGCTTACTGAACAGTGTCCTAACAGCCCTCTTGTCCAGGTTGCCAGGCTCCATGCCACACCACAGCCAGGTGCTTATGAACAAATCTCTTCCTATCACCTGTGCTGAAAACCTCTTGGTTGCCTGTGCTGTCTCATGCAAGCCTCATCTCTGTGTATTCTCTTCTTGCACTTTTGCAGTTCGACCTCTCCGATCATCTCTTAATTCTTCCAGGGAGTCACTTTTTTTAACTCCCCTGATTGTTGTCTCTGTACCCAAAATTTTCCCTTTTTTCATCTAGCAAACTCTCCTTTATAACCTAATGTCTCATTTTAAAAATCTATTTGATTCAATCATGCATTCATTTATTCATAGCTACTTAGTTGAGGAGATACTGTGTTCCAGGCACTTTATTCTTTCAAAATACATTCCTTGTTCTCCTAGATTGTATTGGGTGCCCCTGCTACACACAGCACCCTGTATTGTTATTATCTGTGCCGTTGTCTGTATCAGCTGTTCTAATTCAACCCTCATAAGGGTAGAAATGGCCTGGTTGATGATTGATTCAAGATTAATAATCATTTGCTGAATAAATGGTTTAGTTATCACCTTTATGTGGATGAATGTTATATAGATAACCCATGCACAGAGGTCATCAATAAAAATTTGATCAATAAATTAATGAATTTACTCTTTTCATATCAAACATTATTCTGCCAGATTTTCCTTTTTTTGTTTGTTTAGATTTTCCTGTTTTGATTAATCTCCTCAATTTATCGCACATTTTTAAAATTTTTGTAGTAGTATTTTACAAAAGCATCAAATGAGATCTTCCTACTTCAGTTTGGTTTTGAATAGACCCGTTCAATCTTAATTTAACTCTCAATTATGTTCAAAAAGAGTCTGGCTGGTCCCCTCTACAACAAGCTTGACTGTGAACCTCACACTTGAGTTGTGTTAGCCTTTCTTTATACTTCAGGTCCAATCCAGTACTTAAGCCAGCAGAAGTACCACCTCTGTCTACTCTGAAGCTACCCTGAGTTTGGATCTTGCTGCATCTCTCATTTTTTTTAATTAAAAAATTTTTACAGTACGATTAAAAAAATTTTTAATGTTTATTTATTTTTGAGATAGAGAGAGACAGAGCATGAGCAGGGGAGGGTCAGAGAGAGAGGGAGACACAGAATCTGAAGCAGTCTCCAGTCTCTGAGCTGTCAGCCCAGAGCCGGATATGGGGCTTGAACTCATGGACCATGAGATCATGACCTGAGCCAAAGTCAGACACTTAACTGACTGAGCAACCCAGGCCCGCCTCAATTTTGTATTTTAGATTGACCCACATTGGAATATAAAACTATAATTAATTTTTTAATTCAGCTTTTACCTACTTTTTATCTACCTTACAGTATTTAATTGGCTGAATATATCAACCATATATTCTTTTTGATATATTTAAGTCTATTAATTCCTTTATATGATTTTAGATGCCTCTCACAAATTTGATACGCAGTATTTTTATTGTCGTTTAGAGGTATATGATAATTCCCCTTCTAAATTATATCAACTGACAGATTACTTATCAATGTTATTTATATCCCAAATATTTGATTTTCAGTATATTTATTTATTCTATTTTTATTCCTTTTTGATCAGAAACTGTGGTCTGTATATAATTTTATTTTAATTTGTTATGAGACATCATATATATATTATTAGTAATGCTTAATCTTCTTATTAAAATTTTACTTGGTAATCTGTACATTTTTAAAAGAGAGATATTAAAATCTCCAGCTATATTTATGGACTTCAGTACTTCTTTTTAGTAATTCTATCATTTTTCTTTTTTGTGTTTTAAGATTAACTTGTTTGGTACATCCAGATTCAGCAATGATACATGTTTACAGTGAATTGTTCATTTTATAACATTAAGTAATACCTCTCTATCTTTAAAACACTTTCCCTTAAAGTTTACTATACCAAATGTCACTACTCTTAATCTTCTACTTAATCGACTTTATATATAGTGTACTACTTTTTTCTTTGAATCTTTCTGTATCAGCAAGTGTGAATATATATGCACACATAATAAACATAATGAGTGGATTAAAGTTTATCTCATCAGTTTTAATTTGTCATATATTCTCTATGCTTCTTTCATCCTGTTCTTGCCCCATAGTGTATATTACATTGACTATGATGTGTGTGTGTGTGTGTGTGTATGTGTGTGTTTTACAAAATTTATTTTACTATCTTGGGTATTATATGTTTCAGTTCTTTTAGTGCTTAGTCTTACATTGTAATGTTGGTTTAATAATGCTTTGAATCTTACCATTCTATCTCCAAAGTTGTTATTAACTAGGATTTAATTCTAACTAGTTTTAAACCTCTTATTTGTTATTGATGAATATTATTTAATTTATTGTAATAAGCCAGTGTTCACTTGCTTTTCCAAAATAATACCTCCCTTGTTGGTCTTTCTTTTTCCCGTTTTAAGATTGCCTCCCATATTTCCTCCTTGCTTTAATTTGATTTTTTCTGAAGTATAAGATATAAATTTTGGGGATTTTATAACAATGGTTTATGATTAGTAAACATTTTTCTTTATTTGAAAATGATTTCACTTTACTTTCTTTTTTATTCTTTTTTTTTTTTTTTTTTTTTTAGTCTACATCCAAGTTAGTTAGCATATAGTGCAACAATGATTTCAGGAGTAGATTCCTTAATGCCCCTTACCCATTTAGCTCATCCCCCCCCCCTCACAACCACTCCAGGAACCCTCTGTTCTCCATATTTAAGAGTCTCTTATGTTTTGTTCCCATCCCTGTTTTTATATTATTTTTGCTTCTCTTCCCTTATGTTCATCTGTTTTGTATCTTAAAGTCTTCATATGAGTGAAGTCATATGATATTTGTCTTTCTCTGACTGACTAATTTAGCTTAGCATAATACCCTCTCGTTCCATCCATGTAGTTGCAAATGGCAAGATTTCATTCTTTTTGATGGTCGAGTAATACCCCATTGTGTGTATACATATATATATATATATATATATATATATATATATATATATGTGTGTGTATATATATATATATGTGTATGTATATGTATATATATGTATATACATATATATATATATATATATATATACACACACACACATATATATATATACACACACCACATCTTCTTTATCCATTCATCCGTCGATGGACATTTGGGCTCTTTCCATACTTTGGCTAATGTTGATAGTGCTGCTATAAACACTGAGGTGCATGTGCCCCTTTGAAACAGCATACCTTGTATCCCTTGGATAAATACCTAGCAGTGCAATTGCTGGGTTGTAGGGTAGTTCTATTTTTAATTTTTTGAGGATCCTTTACACTCTTGTCCAGAGTGGCTGTACCAGCTTGCATTCCCACCAACAATGCAAAAGAGCCCTCTTTCTCCGCATCCTCACCAACATCTGTTGTTGCCTGAGTTGTTCATGTTAGCTGTTCTGACAGGTGTAAGGTGGCATCTCATGGTGGTTTTGATTTGTATTTCCCTGATGATGAGTGATGTTGAGCAATTTTTCTTGTGTCTGTTGGCCATCTGGATGTCGTCTTTGGAGAAGTGTCTATTCATGTCTTTTGTCCATTTCTTCACTGGATTATTTGTTTTTTGGGTGTTGAGTTGGATAAGTTCCTCATAGATTTTGGATACTAACCCTTTATCTGATAGGTCATTTGCAAATATCTTCTCCCATCCAGTCGGTTGCCTTTTAGTTTTGCTGATTATTTGCTTCACTGTGCAGAAATTTTTTATTTTTATGAGGCCCCAATAGTTCATTTTTGCTTTGGTTTCCCTTGCCTCTGGAGACATGTTGAGTAAGAAGTTGCTGCGGCCAAAGTCAAAGAGGTTTTTGCCTGCTTTCTCCTTGAGGATTTTGATGGCTTCCTGTCTTACATTTAGGTCTTTCACCCATTTTGAGTTTACTTTTGTGTATGGTGTAAGAAAGTGGTCCAGGTTCATTTTTCTGCATGCCTCTGTCCAGTTGTCTCAGCACCACTTGCTGAAGAGACTGTCTTTATTCCATTGGATATTCTTTCCTGCTTTGTCAAAGATTAGTTGGCCATACTTTTGTGGGTCCATTTCTGGGTTCTCTATTCAGTTCCATTGATCTGAGTGTCTGTTTTTGTGCCAGTACCAGACTGTCTTGATGATTACTGCTTTGTAGTACAGGTTGAAGTCCAGGATTCTTATGCCTCCTGCTTTGGTTTTCTTTTTCAAGATTGCTTTGGCTATTTGGGGTCTTTTCTGGTTCCATACACATTTTAGGATTGTTTGTTGTAGCTCTGTGAAGAATGTTGGTGTTATTTTGATATTTCATTGAATATGTGGATTGCTTTTGGTAGTATGGACATTTTAACAACATTTCTTCTTCCTTTACAGGAGCCTGGAATATTTTTCCTTTTGTGTGTGTGTGTGTGTGTCTTCTTCAGTTTCTTTCATAAGCTTTCTATAGTTTTTAGTGTATATAGATTTTTCACCTCTTTGGTTAGATTTATTCCTTGGTATTTTATGGGTTTTGGTGCAGTTGTAAATGGGATCAATTCCTTGATTTCTCTTTCTGCTGCTTCATTGTTGGTGTATAGGAATGCAACCAATTTCTATACATTGATTTTATAACCTGCCACTTTGCTGAATTCATGGATCAGTTCTAGCAGTTTTTAGGTGGATTCTTTTGGGTTTTCCATATAGAGTATCATGTCATGTGCGAAGAATGAAAGTTCGACCTCCTCCTGGATGATTTGGATGCCTTTTATTTCTTTGTGTTGTCTGATTGCTGAGGCTAAGACTTCCAATACTATGTTGAATAACAGTGGCGAGAGAGGACATCCCTGTCTTTTTCCTGACCTTAGGGGGAAAGCTCTCAGCTGAGAGCTTTACCCATCACTTTACTTTCAATATTAAGTGACAGGTTAGCTGGCATAGGGCTATTGGTTGACAGCCAATATTTAGAGATTTGCTGAGATTTGAAAATAGTTCTTTACTGTTTGACCAAAAGTCTGATATATTTATATTTTTCCTCTTAACCTAATATATCTTTGTTTCTGGTTCCCATTAAGATTTTTGTTGTTGTCATTAGTCTTGTGCAGTTTCACTAAAATGGTATAGTTTGTTTCTTTGTTTCTCTTTACCTTTCATGGGCTTCATTGTGGTTTCTCAGTTGAGGGATGCAATGGCTTCTATTTTTCCTTCTCTCCTGAAATATTATCATCCATTACCACTTCTAGTGTCACCTCCTCACCATTCTTTTTATTTCCTCTTCCTTAACTCCAATTCTACATGTTAGATTTCCATGACACCAACTCTTTTTCATATTTTGTTTCCATAACTCTGTCTATGGCATTTCCATCATCCAGTTTCCTAATTTTATTTTCTTCTCTATGTAATCATTTTTTTACCAGCTTCGTTAGATTTTTAAATTCAATAGCTATGTTTGTTTTAAGATGTTTTTATTTGCCTTATTTGTAAATTTATGTATTTTTTAGTCCCTTGCTTTTCCTTATTATTTCTATTATTTTTTTAATTCTTTAACTTTTTAAAAATTATTTATGCTATTTTTTTCAGTTCCTCTATTACTTCTTACATTTGTGATATAGATTTTCCATTTGCTGAATATGTTAAAATCTCCCTCAGAATTTTTTTTTGAAGTGTTTGTGTGTGTGTGTGTGTGTGTGTGTGTGTGTGCATGTGCGCGTGCGCACAGGCACACACACACACACACACACACACACACACACACACACACACACACATTTAAACTTTTACTAGGAACCCTTTATCAGTGAAGATTGTTATATCCCTGGGCTTCTCAGGTGCTTTGGCATTTGAAAGCATCTCTATGGTAGTCAACATGTCTTTATTTGGGGGGCTCAGCAATTTCATGTTATTTATGTTAAGTTCTCTTCTTTGGATATTTGAACCACATTCACTTGTAGAACAATTTTGGCTTTTCAGTTTCTTACAGAGCACTTTTATTTTCCTTCACCTCTAGAATAGAGGTGAGATCCTTATATAAGGATATATATATATTAGCATATATAATCTAAGCTTATATAAGCATAGATCCTTAATCCTCTAGCATAGGATTAAATCTTCCTTGCCACTTCTCTGGGCTATTACTTATTTTTTCTAGTATCTTTTCATGGATTGGGCATCATTTAGAAGATTATCATTTCCAGCTCACAGCCCCCAGATTGAAGGCCACATTTCATGCCTTCATTCTACCTCTGGCCTTGTATTCCCTCCCTTTTCTGTTCTTTTCTCTTAACATTTAATCTTCTCTTTCTTTCTTTTGAGATAAGCTACATGTTAACTTTCTAAATGGTATATTTATCCAGAATTCTGTTGTATTCGTTGAAGAGAGTTCTGTATCTGTGTAATACGTCACTCTGCAGAAAGTCCCAATCCCTTGTGTATTACATTCTATCTTCTCTGTATATTATTATCTTATATTATTTTTTATCACTTTGTTCTTACACATATATAGAATCATGATGTATGGTCAGCCGATATATGTTGATCTGTTGATCCTGACATTTCCAACTCTGTGGTGTAATAAGCAATTCTTAGTTTTATGTTTTATATTTTATGTAAAAAATGGCCTAAACAATAATATACTTGATTTTATCTGGCATATTCTGAATTCAATATGCAATTTGACCATTTTTTTATATTGTAACTTTTTTTTACCATTAAGAAAATTTATTATTATTGTTTAATCTTATTATTGCTACTATTTATAAGTGATGCATATAGAATTTCATTCCAAAGATTTGGCTTATTCTTTCACCATAAATGTATAATTGTTATGGTGTTAATGTCAAGGCTTCTGAAATTTAGAATTACTCACAAGTATGTTCATTCGTGGCTACAGTTAAAAAGGAAAGGGAAAGGGAAAGGGAAAGGGAAAGAAAAAAGAAAAAGAAAAAAGAAATCCTGTAAGTCATCACAGAGAAAGTATAGTTTTCTAACTCCCATTTAAAATTTCCTCAGGAGAGCAGGCAAGCCCTTCATGGACTTGAACAGAGTTGGGGTTTGATCACAAAGCCATAAATTCTCTTTCTGATTGCTATTTGGCCTGAGGGCTTGTTGGAAGCATCACCGTCCTAGTTAGACTGTTTTCCAGCTTTTAAATATACTAGAGTATGATCGTATTATGTGTTGACCCTGATTTATGTTGAAAACTCAGAACATTTTTTCCAGAAGAAGTGCTTTGTGTATGTGTGAGCCTTTGAGGCCTGGCCCCATCTGAGAGTTGACTGGCTCACCTCAGTGTACTGTTCATTTATTCAGATGGCTGGACTCTAAAGGAGGAATCTTTAAATATCCAGTGGTATTTCAGTGAAATAAATATTGTGAAGCAGATATGGGTTGTTTAAAACATATCACTATGATGTAATATGTCAATGCTCAATTATACATTTGCATGCACCTTAAAAAATTCTGTCTCCAGAGAAAAACTGATTGTCATAATACTGCATTTCAATTAAACCCACATCCTAGGCATTCTGAGGTCCAAATTCCTGCAACCCTCAAGTTAATGTGTTCCATGTTGTGGGGTTAATTTACATAAAGTTCTGGAGCTCCTGCTGCACTGTTTCAAATCTTGGTAGCTTTGATATTCTCCATAGTGCTATACACAAATATTGTAAACTAGTTTTCACAGAGACAAGTTATGATTATCAGCAGGAATTAGTTTCATACAGTGATCTCTAACCATATTGTACCAGAACATTACCCAGACCCCCTCACTTCTGAACTTCATTTTTCAGTCCCTATAAAACACATCTGTTCCACTGTGTGTGTTTTGAAAATTAAATATACTAATATCATCCTGACTGACCCGGCCACCAAACTCATGTGGGAGAAATCCGGTCCACAACCCAAGCTGTGTTGAGTCTTCAGGTCTTGTGGGAGCTTGTAACTCACTTCACCACAGCAAAGAAAAAAAAAGTAAAGCAAGAGAAAAAGAAAAAAAAAAGAAGCAAAACAAAGAAAAATAACATTTCTAAATATGCGTGCTTTCTTCTGATAAGAGCATAGAGAAACTTAGTCAATTACAAAGCAATTTAGCCAATATTCATATTCATCCTGGTGAAATTTTCAAGGTCACAACAGTCATCATATCCTAGGATTTTGTAAAGTTTCTCTGTAAAACTTCTACTTCATAACAAAAGGAATCCCAGTACTAAAAACTCTGGTGAATTAGTTCATTACAGAGGGTCAGAATTAGGTCAAGAGAAAAAGTAGTGTTGAAATCAAAATACAGTTTAATTATAACAGAAAAACTTAGTACTTAGTACAAATGAGTACATCTCATTTGTTGTGACAGAATTTATACTGGATTTATTCATTTGAAAGTTTGAAGTAAAACTGGGGCCTTTGGAGTTTTTATAGGATCATTGCTGTCAAAGATACAGTTAGAAATAGCAAAGGACACAAAAAGTTGAGGATAGTTAAAACATGTTAAAGCAAAATTTTTATGTCAGAAAACCAAACTAAATATTCTCCTGTATATTAACGTAAAGTGAAGTGATGTCATATGTACATTCAAGCTGGTTTTAGAATGTGGAATTTACTGCCAACTCCAAGATATACTCTGCTGTCTTCTTTGATTCTCACAAAAGCAAACACACCCATTTAACATGTACTAGAGTGACAAAGGCTCAACATTAAAAATTAAAGGAGGTAAGGGGCCCCTGGGTGACTTCCTCATAAGCATAGGACTTTGGCTCAGGTTATGATACCGTAGTCAGTGACTTTGACCCCCCCACCCCCCCCCTCCCACGCGTCAGGCTCTGTGCTGACAGCTCAGAGCCTGGAGCCTGCTTGGTATTCTGTGTCTTCCTCGCTCTCTGCCCCTCCCCCACTTGTGTGCGTGCACCCGTGCACTCTCCCTCTCTCCCTCTCTTTTTCACTCTCAAAAATAAGTAAAAATTAAAAAAAATTTTTTCAATTAAAGAAGGTAAACTTACAAATAACCAGAAACGATTTATACCTCATCATCATCTCTCTCTCTCCCTCCCTTTCTTCCTTTCTTTCTTTCCCTTTCTTCCTTCTTTTCTTCTATTCTTCTTTCTTTCTTTCTTTCTTTCTTTCTTTCTTTCTTCACTAAGTTTTGCCATTTAATCAAAGGGCAAGATTGGTTTAAATTATCAGACGTCTACCTAGAGACTTTCCTTTGTTAATTTCTTCAGTCTGGCAAAATAGTTCTCAAACGTGAGCGTGTGAAAGAATTACCATTAAGGGTTTGTATACAGAAAACCATGTGTATTATACTACAGGGGTTATTTAAGGGATTTCCTAGAGTAATTTTACTCTGGACAACTTTTGAAGCATGTGCTAACTTCAGAAGCTAACCAGGGAGGTTCTATTTGCCCTTATTTATGAGAATTAGTAACATATTTCTCCAGAATCCATAAAATATATCTTTTGACATAATTATAAACATATTGTAGATACAAAGATATTTTCTGAAAACTCATACTGTAATAAAGTGTAATTTTCCCCTTATCCAATATTTTATATTGGTTACAAGCTTCACCCTTAATTTTTATCATATAATAATTGTTTTTAAGGATCTTCCCTCTATCCTCATTCTCTCTCAATGAAGAGAGAAATAATCAACAATTAATTTTGGACTAGATAAAAACTAACAGTTTTGAAGTTTTTGTTTTATAACTCGATCTAGACAATAGAGTAGTGGCCAAACTGTATTTCTTCCCCCAACCCCAGACTTACTGAGATATAGTTGTATTTCTTGAACTATAAATGAAAACAGGCCAAGTATTTTGCCTCTGAAATTTCTTTTGCTCTTAAAACCCATCAAGATTTACCGATAATCCTGATTTGCCAATTTACACTTTGGTGATGTCCACTAAGTTATTTTTCAAAGATGAACCTAATGTGTATTAACATTAAAACTTTTATGTGTCAGAGTGCTGGGAGAACAGATTATGGCCAAGGTGAAGATAAGGGATTTTGATTTCGAGAAATGGATGTTTTGGGATCCATCTCTGTCATCCTTTGCCAGTATTTACATATATTTCACATGTGTGGAAAACAATTTGGTGGGGGGAGTGGCTATTTTATTTTATTTTATTTTATTATTTGAGTAGAGTCAGCACACAATGTTACATTAGTTTCAGGTACACGACATAGATATTCAACATCTCTGTGCCATGCTCACCACAAGTGTACCTACCATCTGTCACCATGCAACACTATTACAATATCATTCACTGTATTCCCTATCCTGTGCCTTTTATCCTCATGACTTACTCATTCAATTACCGGATGCCTGTTTCTCCCACTCCCTTCACCCATTTTGCCCCTTCCCTCTGGAACCATTAATTGGTTCTCTAGAAAACTGATATTTTTAAGGCTTTTCGCTTGTCATCCCCTCTGTTATTTCAATTACCTTATGGTGCTAGTAATTAGGGCAAGATGAAGAAGTATTTCTGATGTATACTTTTTATTAAAAACTTAATTATTTTGGGAGCTATCCTCAGACCTTTCTCGCATTACAATATTGTGTTGGCCAATTCTGTTATTTTTTTCAGATAATAGAACAGAATAGACCTTACAAATTTTCTATTTCCACCCTAATTGGACAGAAAACGAAGCTAACATCCAGAGAATATGAAGTATTTGATCATTTCATGACAAAAGGGACAAGAAATCAGGTTTAAAGTTTCTCAGTGTTTTTTCCAGGACACTGATTTGGAATTTTGAATGCTTCTTTTTCCCGTGATTGTGATTTTCAAAAGTGATAGATGAGGATACAATGGGATGAAAGAAGTAAAAATTAGAATTTCTATTTACAGTTGCTTTATCTCATCCTTCTTTTAAAAGAAATGCCTTTTTTATGAAGTTTATAATACACAAATAATAATTGAAAAATTTAAAGGCTAAATGAAATGGGGGGAAGAACTGTAATATTTTCATAGTAAATTTTAGAAAACATTGCTGTAGAAATTGACCTAATATCAGTAGTAGCAATAATAACAAAATAGCATCAACTTAAACTACTGATATTTGTTGAGCACTTGCATATATGAAACCCCAAGTTTTTATGTCCATTCTTTCATTTAATTATTTCAGCTACCTTGTAAGATAATCCATATTTTTTAGGTAAAGGTACTGAGATATAGCAGCACTAAATAACTTCCTCAAGATGGAATTATCATTGAAAGCCACTTCTTTTTTATTCAAACATACAATTTCAAAACACTGAGTTATGAGTACTTGAGGAAACACTCTATCTGCTGAATGAAGATGATTTATCTCTTATTCATATAAGAATCCTATAAGGTAGCTATGGCAAATAATCATTTTACAAATAAGCTAAGTCAGTGGGAAATTTAACATATCTCTGTGATTGACCTCATTTTAGTAAAACATTTATTTTATTTAAAATTTTTTTTAACATTTATTCATTTTTGAGAGTGAGAGAGACAGAGTGTGAGCCAGGGAGGATCAAAAAGAGAGGGAAACAGAATCTGAAGCAAGCTTCAGGCTCTGAGCTGTCAGCACAGAGACCGACGTGGGGCTTGAACTCACGGACTACGAGATCATGACCTGAGGGGAAGTCCAACCCTTAACTGACTGAGCCACCCAGGCGCCCCAAACATTTTTTATATTTAACCACAACATTGTGAAGATAATTTTACCTGAAGATTTAAAAATAAGATACATACAAAAATACCAGTCCTTGGGGCATCTGGGTGGCTCAGTCGGTTAAGCGGCCGACTTCAGCTCAGGTCATGATCTCGCGGTCCGTGAGTTCGAGCCCCACGTCAGGCTCTGTGCTGACAGCTCAGAGCCTGGAGCCTGTTTCAGATTCTGTGTCTCCCTCTCTCTGACCCTCCCCCGTTCATGCTCTGTCTCTGTCTCAAAAAAAAAAAAAAAAAAAAAAAAATTAAAAAAAAAAAAATACCAGTCCTTAATAGATACTTCACGAAAAACTGTGTAGATCTAACTGTGGATTCAGGGGCTATATTGCTTACCAGTGAGTTCTGTCAGCAGTGGACTGCCTGACGTGAAACAAGAGTGTGATATATATGTGTATAATGAGTACAACCTAATGGGGACTGGCTCGATGCAATTTTTTGTGCTTGTGTTTGCCTTTGAGGTAGGTCCCATGCTATTTTTTCTTATGGGTGCCATACCTAGCACTAAATAAATAATGAATAGAATAATATGGGTATTTATTTTTAAAGACTATTATTTTAGTGGTTGTGACTTTAAGATACTAGATTTTACTAAATTGAATCTATACTGAAAATTTTGAAGGCTTTTCAATTGTTTTGATTGTCTAGCAGGATGCTTTACAATAAAGCAAAGGTATAGAACAGTAATTCCTTGCTGGCATTTTACTATTCTTCCTCCATTATGTCCTTTAAATTTGGCCCCTTCCTTTACATTATATTGTCAGTCTTAGTCAAAAAAAGTTATCATGCCATCAGCTTAGTTCCACTTAGGATTGTCTTGACTCAGTTTTGCTTGATATATATATATATATATATATATATATATATATATATATATATATGTATATACATATACATATATATATATATATATATACACATATATACACACACATATATATATATACACACATATATATATATTTATTTGTCAAAGAATATTTCAAGAAATACTACTACTAAAAAATTGTGTCTATTGTAGAATTTTCATGGAAGACTATTTCCATTATATTGCTCAGCATCCCCCTGGAATAATATCTGTGTATTATTAAACAAGTATATAAAACAGTTATTTTTAACATAATTTTAGATATGAGTAGGAAATTGGGCACCTGGGTGGCCCAGTCGGTTGAGTGTCCAACTTTGGCTCAGGTCATGATGTCATAGCTTGTGGGTTCAAGACCCACATCAGGCTCTATGCTGACAGCTCAGAGCCTGGAGCCTGGTTTGGATTCTGTCTCCATGTCTCTCTGCCACTCCCCCACTTGTGCACGTGTACATGCTTGTTCTCTCTACCAAATACAAATATTAAAAAAAAGTAGATATGAGTAGGAAATTTAATTAAATATGAAGGATCAAAACAGTATTTTGGTGACAGAAGTGGGAATGAGGATCATTAGAAACTATTATTTAGTCTATATTTTTTGTCATAAAAAGGAATTAAAATTAAAAGTATTTTAAGACACAGAAAGATGTATTTGAAGGTTGGCATCATAAAAACTCATCAAGAACATTGAACTCCATGTTTCACAACAGAATAGAAATACTTCAAACAATGATCAATCTATAATTGTACTTACCCACTAAATTCTTACTCTACTTTGTAAGATAATTATATTTTCCCAACAATAATTATGTATTCACAGTTTTAAAAGCATCTTTATAACTTAGGACCATCCATCTGAGAAAGCTGGCATTATTGAAAACTGTCATGTTTCAAACTCTACCTATCATTTATATCTCCTTATCTGTCACTCTCTGTTGTCACCTTTAGTTTACTGAATCTTTTTAGCAAGAAAAATAGCACACTTTAATTGTCTATCCTATATCTTCATAGAACTTTATATTTAAAAAAATAGTGAATATTTATGATAAAGTTGTGAAAATTATGAAGCTATTATCCGTATTTTATAGAGGCAGAAACTGAAATTCTGAGTAACCTCTGGAGGCAAAAGAATTTGTGTTGACTTGGGACAATCTGATCCTCTCATTCTTTTTCCAGAGTTCTTCCAGTTTGACTAGGTTTCTGAACCTGATCTTAATATAAACAGAAGACCTTTTGCAATATTTTATTAATGTAATTTCTTGTATGTTTTACATAAAATTGACCATTGAATAATGTGGAGGTTAGAAGCACCAACCACCCATGCAGTTGAAAATCTTCATATAACTTTTGACTGCCCCAAACTTAACCACTAATTGCCTACAGTTGACCAGAAGCCTTACTGATAACATAAACAGTTGATCAAGACATATGTTGTATGTAATATTATTATATGCTGTATTTTTACAATAAAGGAACCTATGGAAAAGAAAGTATGATTAGGCAAATCATAAGTAAGAAAAATACATTTACGGTGCTGCACTGTGTTTATGGAAAAAAAAAACTGCACTCAAGTGGCTGAGTGCAGTTCCAAACTGTGTTGTTCAAAGTTCAACTTGTATATTAAGAGTTTAAAATAATATTTTTAAATATATGTGAATGAAAAGAAAAATGTGCTATAATGCAAATGGATGATGTAACAGCTGATTGTTTTTTTCCTGACTTGTGGGAAAACTAAGACATCAAGTGAATCAATTACATATTTTGACCTCATTGTTTCCTGAGGGAAAAAAATATATTCTTGCCCATGAAATGTGGAAATTTCACATCTTTCCAATTCTTGTATAATTTGAGCTCTTTCCCAGCAGTTCAAGATATCATGTCTCCTTTAATAATCTTGGCTTTCATAATTAAAGCTCTAATTATCATCATCATCAGTATTGGTCATTATTGTAGTTATCACCCTGGTCAGCATTATCATTATTTGGAGAAGAGGAGATATAAGGTGTTGGTACAGGCTCACACCTTTTTTATAGCTTAAAAGCTAGAAAATATGCTCTTTGAATGTTTGTAGTGTTTATGTAATCAGTACCTACATTGCCAAGGCATATTGAAAACAGCTGGATGCCTGCTGCCTGCCTTCCTCTTTGTTGGAACTTTTGCCAGAACAGGTAGTCAGAAATGGAAAGTAAGGGAAAATTCAGGCATCTGGGGTGTCTCTCAGGAAGGCAGCTGTGGCTTCCTTAGGAAGCAGTCATTGTTTGCCATCAGCCAAGACTCTGTATACCCTTGGGTCCAGTTCTGGCATGGCTGGCCTAGTAGGATGCAGTTTATGACTTAGGACTTACGCGAGAAACCATTTGGGCAGTCCCATCTCTGGCAGAACTTTGAGAGAAATCCCCCAAGCTGCAAGCCATATGTGGGATGTTGGCCTTCTATTTAGCCTACTCTGGAAGGTTCCCATTTACTGGGGCTCTAATCATCCCTTTGACACAAGCAAAAACAATACAAAGAGATCTTTTCAAAACACATCCTTCCAAGATATACTGTTGTGTTTTAAAAACCAGACATCACTATTATTTCTGTAAACATGGCATTTTTTTCCTAAAAATAAACTCATTTGTTAAGAGACTTCCTTTGTTTCCTAGATAGTGGGCAAGTACAAAGAATTTCTTTTAACAGCACACTGGAAGTCCTGGACTAGCAGTGTTGGATGGTATTCTGCATTTGCGAGCATATGGTCTTTCATATATAAATTTTTGTACACCAAGTATTAAAATTTGCCTCCATGGGAGAAAACGTAGGCTCTGATTGATGTCTGGGAGATGCCAGGAGCTGGCCTTCGTTATGTACACTACACTGAAAATCAGTCTGCTGTTGTGATGAGATTATTTGACAAGGTAAATAGGTAGGTAAACTAGGTAGGTAAATAGCAAGGTGAATATTGGTTATTATTTGGCAAACAAACCACCCCTCATTCACCATGAAAATTACATTTTGGTAAGCTAGACTTGAATGGTTGTCTTGATAATTTTTGTTAAAACAGAGTTTTGATTTTAGAATGTGAATGCCTTAAATTTCAGGAGTCAGAAATAAAAGGGAATTAGAAAGGTGTAGTACTTTGAATTTTAGATTAAGTGTCATGTTTTTCCCCATTACAAAGAGTTCTGTTAGGATACTTAAGGACCATGATTAATCCAGCAACATTTTATTAAAATATCCTCAGTTTTGGGGCGCCTGGGTGGCTCAGTTGGTTGAGTGACTGACTCCGGCTCAGGTCATGATCTCAAGGTTTGTGAGATCAAGCTCTGCATCCAGCTGTGTGCTGACAGCTCAGAGTCTGGAGCCTGCTTCGGATTCTGTCTCCTTCTCTCTCTCTGCCCCTCCCCCGTTCACACTCTGTCTCTCTCTCTCTCTCTCTCTCAAAAATAAATAAATATTTTTTAAATATTTTTTAAAAATCTTCAGTTTCAAACATGCTGTATATGAACCAAATAATTTTGTGCCGATGTTAGGCATACTCAGGAAAATTAAATGAAATGTGGTTTTAGTTGTAACCGGAACTTATTTTCAGAAATATGAAGTTAAAAAAAGAAAGAATTTTTAAATTCCCTGAACTATCTTCTTTTTTAAAAAAAATTACAGTAATAGTTTTCAGGGCAGGGAATCAGGCTATTTTTTAAACTTTTTTAAAGTTTATTTATTTTTGCGAGAGAAAGAGCAAGCAGGTGAGGGGCTGAGGGAGAGAGAGAGAGAGAGAGAGAGAGAGAGAGAGAATCCCAAGCAGGTTTCACACCATCAGCACAGAGACTGACACAGGGATTTAACCCATGAACTGTGAGATCATGACCTGAGCCGAAATTAAGAGTCAAACCCTTAACCAACTGAGCCACCCAGGTGCCCCAGCATCAGGTTATTTTTAATGCGTTGTCCATTACTAGTTTTAATATATAAGAATGTCTCAGGTCAGATTAGGTAATGTTCATCGAGTGACTTATTTTTCCTACTCTTGTTTTATTCCCAACTTCATAAAAACTAAAATAGACTATCCTTAGAATTTTTCACTGCTCTGATATTTTTTTCATTCTCACACCTAAAAAGGTAAAGAATGTGAGGCTCCATTGTAAGTACAAGAAGAAGATTATGAGTGTAAACAGATGCTTTTTATAATGTACGCCTTTGCTAAGATATTTTTCTGAAAGAGTGGTCAACGTTTAACCTAACATTCATTCTTACAATTGATATTTGGTTCTTTATTAATTTGACCTTATTGTAACTTTCTCTCTGTATCTCCATATTGCTTTTTATCCAGCATTTCAAACTAAAAAGTTATAAAAAAATTTTTACCCTTCTTCATTAAGAATTTTGATGATTAGAAAAATATAAAGTCAGGTTTCAGTTTTGACAAGACACATGTTTTGACCATTTTATGAATATAAATCATATAATCAACTTTGGTTGTCTCTTTAATTTTTCTCCATGCTTTAATTGTGGTAAGCTTGACATTTCCTTTTACCTGTCATTTTGACAAACCTGAAGCTGGGGGCGGAGTACTAACCTGGAAAAAAACTAACCTGGAAAAAAAATTGAGAATAAAGGCTGTAAATCTAGACTATGTATATTAAAATATTTATAAGTTTTCCAGGAAATGAACATAAATTGAAGATGTATCATTGTGTATGAGGGAGAGCAAGAATGTAATAAGTAATCAAGGGCAATTTTAAAATCCCTATTACTGGATGGTAATACCCTCAGAACAAGGGTTGGTTATATTGAAAAATTTTAAAGTCTTGTATCTATAAAGACACTGTATTCATAATTTAGAATTCAAAGATGAAAAATCCACAGATGTTTTTGAGAAATGTAGCATCTATTTTCACTTTATGCTAATTACAGTTTATACAATTTTGACCAGATAGGTTTGCATACACAGTAGCTAATTCATGACAACTGTCTTCAAGTATATTCTCTGAATTGTAGGTAGGTCTTGGAGAACTCCAAGAGATCTCTAATGTTCTTATTGATATTTGTGGTTTTCACATGTTATCATGATAGCTCAAATGTGGTATACATGAACAGTAGATATTCCATAGGGGTATTGTTGAAAAGGATATACACTTTCTTGAGCTATGTGGACTCTTAGAATAGTGAATAAATTGTGATACCCAACAGGAGATAATCATCTCTGGGGAGCTGAAGAAATGGTTACAAATGAAGATTCTGTATTTGTTATCTAAATTAACTTAGTACTTTTTTGTCACTGAAATTAGAGTCCTTTGCCCCCACTGAATAGTAAAATGCCTGATTTTTAAGGTTTTCGAATTCAGCTTAATTATTTAAACTTCTGTTCTAATGTTTATTTTGAGTTTATTTTTTTTTATAAAAACATGATCATGGTATGTTTAATATGTTTGAAAATTTATGTCAGAATATATGTAATGATTGAAGGAAATATATATTCTTTTTAAATAAGGCATTGTTATCATGTGCATTCATATAAACTTTCTTTTTATATTGTTTTTCCCTCAGTTAAGAATTTTAATACATATTTAAAAACTAATGCAAAACAATAATGTTTGATTTAAATCTTGATAGTAGTAAATCCGATAAGACCACATATTAAAGATAGTGGTAATTGTATATGCTTTGAATAGGGTCAGAGAGAGAACACAAGACTTCCAAGTAATGGTTGCAAATAGTTGGAAATTATTTCTCTTAAGCCTTTATTTGTCTGTGCATGACTCCTAGTATTTTAGTCATATATAGAATGTACTGGAAGTTAAATCAGGAATTCCCAATTTCTCTGGAGTTGGCATTTGTCAAACTGTATCCTTAAAAATTCAAAGAAAAAAAATGTATCATTACCTATTATCTTTCTGATGTTTTCATTTCAGCAGGACTTTCAGTCTATTTGGCTCCAAATTCTGGTCTAGATTTGTTTGTATTTATTTGTCTCTTGCATTAATAGGAAATAGAGATACTTTTAAGCAATTTAGGTTTGAACTCTGTTTTAAGTTCTTATCTGTTTATCTGTAGAGCAGAAAATGGTCCTCTCTAAAAAACCAAAATATTATGTCAAAAAGTATATCTAACAAAGAATTAGTTTTATTTTATCCAAATAATTTAGTAAAAACTTCTGTATATTTAATGTGTTGCTCTTAAAACAAATGGTTGCTATTTTCATTGTTATAGTTGTGAATAAATAGTCAGTGAATTGTTATTTTATGAACCTCATCAATGTCAGAGAAATAATTTTTAGGTAAAAATATATTCTTCCATTTAGAGGCAGGATATAATTTTTTAGACATAAAACATAGGTATATCCATTCAAGGGGAATTTTAGGAAATCAAGACAAAAGTTGTACACAAAAATGTACACAGTGAAATAAAGAGTAATATATTTTTTTTAATTACGAAAAGTGAGTTTGTAATCACTCATCACAAAAATGCTACTTCAAGTTTCTTCCTTGTCAAGGTAGAATTTATCAGGCAGCTTTACCCATCATTTATAAAATGACTTAGATTTTCTAACTTGCTCGTGCAATTCTCTAGTGATTCTGTATACATAATTACATTGCCACTGTGGATAAGCATAAAATTAAATGAGATGTTATCTCTCAGCATATTCTATTTAAGTATTTGTACCAATAGATACAAGTTTGAGAATCCAAGTAAATTTCAGCTATCTCAGAGATTTTGTTTCTCTTGTGGGTAATTTTTCAAGTACTTTAAAACTTTCTCTTTTTTTTGCAATTTATCTGAGAGTTCAATGTTTTGAGAAGTGTGGGGTGTTGCTGGCTAGTTCTAATGGAAATAGTCCACTACCTAAGATGATATTTTATTTGCTTCTCAGGTCATCTATTAATACATTTGGTAGGCGGATTCAAACCAACAGAGACAGATATGTACATAGGTGTAAGAATGATCCACTAGCTGTGTAATTTGAGGGATAGCGGTTTGAGGAGATGTCACATGCGCACAAGTACCTCTTCTGATACTATTCTGTCTCCTTTAAGATTAGATGCCTGATTTTCTCATAAGTAGAACCATTTTTAATAAGGCCTCTTAAAACACAGACATAACGGGGAGGGGCAGTAGAATAACTCATCGGTTCCCACTGGTGTTTTAGTATGGGTTAGTGGTTCAGATTAGCCACCTGTCAATTGATGCAAATTTTGGAAAGAGTGAAGGAAACATGGAGAGCATCTGTACAGGCCAAAGTTCAGGCATCGGAGTCTAGGGCCCTGGGAAGTCAAGGAAATAGCCTGAAGACAAGGGCCACTAATGATGTGTTAGCTCAAGGAGGGCTTGACACCAGGAGTGAACTTCCTCTGTTTCATATTTTGAATCCAGCTGTTAAAATCTTGGGACTTGGATAAAATAAGTGTTCATTGAGTTTGTACATATCCAGAAACATCAGATCTGTGATTAGAGAAGTATGTTGCAAAAAACTGGCTTTGGTTGCCATTTAATCTTATACTAGCCTAAGTAGTAATTCTCCTGTCTTCCTTGAATAAATACTTGATTGAGAAATATGTTAATCAACAGTCATTTCAAAGGACACATTTAATCTAATCAATTATGGAGAACCAAAATGGACAGCTTGATAGAAAAATCAAGAGAAAGTTTGGACAAGAGAAAATTAAAATGGCATGACTCCAATCATCAACTGGTTTATTGAGTCCATGTTAAATAATTTTCCAGCCTAAAATTATATATTAAATATATATTTAGGATACATATGCATACACATTAAAAAGTACAAGAGAAAATCTTTTTTTTCCTACTTATTTTCTAATGCAATTGAGTGACTATTTCAAGGTCATGCATATTTTGAGAAGGGCACATTCATTGTATTAATTTTTATGATTCTGTGTCAATCTGGTTTTCATTATATATAAAAACTCCAATTTATGTTTAAAACATTGATTGTGAAAAGTGTCAGAAACCTAGCAGTTACTGACTCAAAAATCATTAGGCAAGTACAGATCACTACAAAAAAAGAGGAAAGAATTCACTACTGATGTACATATTCACTGAACTGACGTCCTAGGATGTGTAGTTAGATTTTCTGAGAGATGCTATATAAACAAACACCCATATCCCAGCTCTGATATTTAGTAGTTTTGTGATTTCTTGTTAAACCACATAAATTCTAGGTTCCCATTGCCTCATGAGCAAATTGGGTACCAATCTGGCAAAGTTTGTGATGAGATTTAAACATCATAATCTAATAAGGCACCTAGGACAATGGCTAGTTTAATCAAGGGTCTCACTGCACATTAATACTGAATCTGAGTTGGATTTCTATGCATCATCAGTTCCTCACCCCATGTTTTGAAGAGATAATAAATGGGGCCAAAACCTGCCAAAGAAACAAAACAAAACTATAAATTGTTAAATATCTCATTTTTTTAAGGAGCTGAAAGCATTTTAGATAATTGGAAAAGATAAAATCCTCGTGTTTTAGTTAAGGATGGGTCATTAAGGAAATAGGACTTGATTTATAGTTTCAAAAGCAGAAAGATTTAGTTGGGAAGTTATGGGTTAACAACAAAGGCATGAACTGAATTGAACTTTTTTTTCATTCTCTCATTAGGTCAGAAGTTGTTACTATTTCTAGGATCCCAGATGGAAGTATAGATAGTCTAGTGGGTGGGGAGTAGGGAAGAGGAGAATCATGACTTACCAGAAAAATTTTACATATAGTTTAGAGGTTTCCTTCTCCCTAACCTTCACCCTTGGAATCCTTGTGACCCGAAAAACTAAATTGAAAACCAATAAAAACTTCTTTTTTTGAGAGAGAGAGAGACAGAGAGAGGGAGAGTGAGAGAGGCAGAGGGAGAGAGAAAAATTTAAACAGGCTCTTCACCCAGCACGGAGCCTGATGCTGGGCTTGATCTCACAACCCTGAGATCATGACATGAGTGGAGATCAAGAGTCGGAAGCTCAATCAACTGAGTTACCCAGGCACCCTGAAAAACCAGTAAAAACTTCTATTGCCAAATATATTTCGGGTTCATAAATGTTATGGATCTGAATTAAACTGTTTATACTGATATTATGCATTTTTCATCTCTGTCCCATTTGAAAGTTCTCTTTACAGCTAGCCCTCTGTCAACATTACCCATCTTCGTAGACTAATTCAATTCATTGCACAAAGGGCTTTCATAAATACTCTTCACCTTGATATTATTTTGCTTGGCACCATCACAAGAAATCCCATGAGGTCATTTTTCTTGAATTAGAGTCAAAAGAAACAAAATCAAAACCAACCTCTAAATATATTGTATTTGATTTCTGAAGCAACTCCATAATGTTAATATTATTCTTGACTTCTGCTTCAACATAACTGTAGATTTCATTTTTGATATATATTTTTTTATATTGTGCATATTATAGGCTGAAAGGAATGCATGTATTGGAAGAAAACTGCAGAGTGACTAATGTGAAGGATCATGGTTCTCTAGAAAGAACATATGAAAGTTTCTATATGAAACAGAACAACCTAGCCGTGAATCTAATACCATGGTTTAGGAAGGTGTTGTTGTTGTTGTTGTTGTTGTTGTTGTTGTTGTTGTTTTCATATTCAGGCTTTCACAGCATAATAACCACAATTCAAGCTATTTTCTTTGAATTGATGGCTGGCCTCAGTTAATGGCCTTGGCTTCTCCCCAGTCCATCACCCCAGAATGTTTCCCATGCCTGCATCTTATTACTTAAATTTGCTCCTTTGTATATTTTTGTGGATCTTTCAGGAATAGTGGTTCTTCCTGGGGAGAAGAACTGGTCATATTTTAGTAGTTTGGAGAGGAGCTTTGCACAATTAAAAAAAAAAACATATGGAGAGACTCTTGCATAAACCCATTTGTTTGGGCTTTACTCTTTTTTTTATCATCATACAAATAACACCTAAAATGGAGATCATAAAGCAACCTTGTAGCTTAATGTTAGTGTATAGGTAAGAGTAAAGGGAAAAGTTAGCTTAGGAGATCTCTGATGGTGTAACGACCATGACTAGTGCTTGGATTTTACATCAAGAGAAGAGAAGATATGTGTGTTATGGCATTATGGCATTTAGATTACACATAATAAAAAATTCTGCAACCATGAGTTCTTACTGAATGACTATATAATCCTTATTGCTAGGATCATCAGAAATCAAGTTATTTTTGGCTAATTTGGAGTGATTTGTTGGGAATGTGTGATATTACTTGAAAGCAGAGAAGTAAACTCAATGAACTCTGATGGCTGCTTATTATGAGTTAGTTATGGCATGAATCTTAAAGAGAATTTTGCAGTACAGTTTTTCATACCTGTAAGATCACCAGAGTGAGAAGGTAAATCAGTAGTGATGTTTAACATTTAATTCGTGTTGGGTAAAGTTCATAACATGTTAGATCACATTGCCCCAGAGAGGAATGATTCTTTATAATGTTTTTATTTCTCCTTTTCCAAATGCTTCTTAAACTATATAAACAATGAGATCATTTCATACAGTACATTCCACATGCAAAATGCCCAGAGGCCAGAAGAAAGTTCTGTTTCATTCAGTATCTAAGTTTCATAGTCCCATCCCTAGAAATGACCCAGATTTGAGAGTATAAAAAATAAAAGGCAAACACTAACTAACTTGGATGTAAAATAAATAAATAAGTGAAATAAGTAGATAAATAAATAAATAAATAAAAATAAAATAAAAGCCAAAAAAACAAAGCGTTTTACTCCCATTCTTTTCTCCGACGTAATGTGTTTTAAGTTGGGTTGGCTAAATTCTATCAGTGAACAACTGCTAGATTCAATTTGATTAATTTATAGTGTCTAAAATGCTGATGTTCATTTTCCCCTTCAAAGACATTTTAACTCAGTTGAACAAAAGTATCGATTCAATTTTGAATTCTTTTTCCTCTTTGTGTTTTATTTCTTCAGATTTTTTATTCCATCTGCATTGCTTTCTGGGGAGTCAGAAGCATAAAACAACTTGCCTCCGGCCCTTGGAAATAAGTTTGTACTCAATTCTCTTGTTTTAATCAGTAGTCCACAACCACAGTATATTATGACTGTCTGTGGAAATATAATTATCTTATATAATGATTATATGAACCATTTTTTAATGAAAGGTGAATATGCTTATCTACTTTTGCTTGCTTTCCATATGTTATTTTCTATTAAAATTAAAGTGTGCTGCAATTACTTTCCTTTATTGATGGGTTTGAAAACAAGTGATATCAAATACAGTCATGTTATATTCACTTGTAGCATCTGAGTCAAAGAGTATGAGAAAAGGAAGGGAGGAAACTTAAAAAGAATGAAGATTTCATTTGCATTTTTTGACAACATTTTCTTTGCTGCATGCTAAAATTGTGCTTATATCAATATTTGTTGTCATAAACATGTGTTACATTAGTTGTCTGCATAAGGCTATATTTACCTTTGAAAACCACATAACCTAAGTAACTACATTACAGAAAAAGACATCATGGAAGTGAAAATGAGTAGAATTTACCAGAATTTGTTTATACAACAGATCAATACATATGTCTAATATGTTTGGTCAGTTTGTTTTGGCAATTTGAAGAGTATGCAGTCAGACATCCTTTGTTTTTTGAAAGCTTGTGTTATGCTTTGCTTTTACGTATTATGAAAGACCTCCATTAGTACCTATTTTTACTAACTGAAAGAAATGTTCACTTTTACAAAAAAACAAAAAAACAAAAAAACAAAACCTCAGGTCTTTCACAAACCTGTAATTTCAGAAACCTTTAATTCTCTGTTTTGGGTTTCCCCTGCCACCTGAAAGTAGAACCTTCCTATGAAATCTTTCATCAGCCAAAATGGTACAAATTGAAGAAGCAATTACCATTAATTTATATGGAAAACATTAAAGCATTCCCAGACCACCCCCCCCAACCGTCCGAAACATCTCTCATAGGTTTTTCTGATACCGTAAGACATATCTTGCTAATGGATGAACAAAATAACTCAGAATAAAGCACAGATGCTCAGAGACACAGTTCAAAACCATGGCAGCTTGACACTGAGATGCTGAGTGTGGTTCCATGGGAAGGAGCCTGGCCCTGCAGCTCTTGCTGCTTGAGGTGTGCACAGCCTCTATAACTGCTCACTGTGAAACAAACGCTGAGTGTATTTTTGCTTTTCACCTTTTTTCATAGAAAGCAAAAATTCTCTTCATGTTTCTTACAGGTTAGGGAAAATGGGTACTAATTAATAGGTTTTTTGTAAAAGTGAAGTGGCTTCATTAATGCAAAACTTTGAAAAGTAGGAGATACTTGTATTTTAAATAGTCACAATAATGTTAATAAACATTTCTAAATAAATTTATCCTAAGTGTTGTGTGTACATTATTCATTGGGACTGTAAAAATCTGCCAAGTGTTTCTTATGTAGGAACTGACATGAAGTAGCCGGTTACAGTTCAAAATGGCAGGAGAAGTTGAAAGTAGTTGGAATTTTTTCCTTCCCTCCTTCCAGTATTCCTTCAATTTAAACTTAGAATTTAAGTACAACAGCCCACGCTTATCCATAGTTTCGTTTTCCATGGTTTCAGTTACCTGCAGTCAACTGGGGTCTGGAAGCTGATGTACTGCCAGAAGGTCACTAGTAGCCTAATGCTATATCACAATGCTTAGGTCATTTGCCGATCTTCATCTCATCAGGTAGGCATTTTATCTTGTCACATCATCATAAGAAGAAGAAGAAGGGTAAGTACAGTACAGTAAGATATTTTGAGAGAGAGACCATATTCACATAATTTCTGTCATAGTATATTGTTATAATTGTTCAATTTTATGATACTCTTGTTAATCTCTTACTGTGCCTAATTTATAAATTCAACCTTATCATGAGTATGTATGTAGAAGGCAAAACATAGTGTCTATATAGGACTTTGTACTGTTTGCAGTTCAGGCATCCACTGGGAGTCTTGGAATGTATCCCTTGCATATGAACGGGGACTACTGTAATCAAAATTATACGCACTAAAACAATTAATGTTCTTCTTCATTGAGCTTTGCCTATATTCATCTCCAGGATTAAGACACTGATCAGTCCGTTAGTCTCATCTTTAAAATGTGTCAGTTAAGCTGTGAACAGAGAAAAATGTAGATCTATTAGAAAAATCAGACAGCAGGTGTCTATGTGGACTCATGATGCAAAATTGAAGCACATTTGGTTTTCAAACTAGTAAACCAGAGCAAGATTAAATTTTGCATGATGAAACAATTAACAAATTATATCTCTAGCGTCAGAAGCAGAGACTTGGCTTTGCTTCATTCATCTTTTTAAACTGCTTAATGTACCACAGTTAAAGCAAATACTTTAAGCCCATAACAAACATTAAACCCTGCTTTGGTTCCTTAACAGCAGTTCGTGCTGGACTTTGCATATATAGGATCATGTCAAAGCAGGGAGCCCTCTGCTGGCTTGAAATTGCTAAATTCATCGCATAAATATCCTGAATATTCATATTCTACATCTTCAAGACTTCAGTAAAAAGGTTATATCCTCATGGACTGGCAAAGAAAAGAGAGGTTTCACAAATCTTTAAGTAAGTTTTTGGTGTGTCCAAATAGTTAGTTTGTTTTCCCCATGGGTCGTGTGTGTGTGTGTGTGTGTGTGTGTGTGTGTATATGAATTTATAGGAATGACCTAAAAATGGGAATAAAAAATTCAAAAATGATAAAAGATATTTTCATGGGAAAACTCAGTTTTCTTGAAGTAAATGCAAATGCATCCATTCTCTCGTTTCTCTCTTAGCTACCCTCACCATCATTATAAATGATTCTCTTTTTAGAAATGCAAATGTTTTCAAGCTACAAATTTTCCAGATAAGTAGTGTTTCCAGGGCCTGTGTGTGTTACCTGGGGCACTTTATTCTTCGCCTTCAACCTTGCTAATTTTCCAGCCCAGTTTTCTCTTGCTGAGTACTAATACATGATGACAGATCATATAACTACTATAAATGTTGTGAATTAATCTTGAGTGATGCCATGTAATTTATGCTTACTCTTGACTGGAAGCCCTTTACCTCTCTCTCATTCTCTCAAGAGGAAAGGCACTAAAAATAGGACTCATCAATTACTTGCCACTTCCAATGGGGAGTTGTAAACCAACTTGGCAAATAATTATGAAGATTCTCAGATTTGCTAACGTACCATAATGAAGGATAGAGATATGGAAGCTACATTTGTTTGTTGAGTAGTACTCAGAACTATTTCATTTAGTCTCTAAAATCTTGGGACTTAAGCACTGTTAATACCATTTTACAGAAGAAAATTGTGAGGCTGACAGAGGTTTAAAAACTTGCTCTGGCCTGTGAAATAGAATGGGTGCCCCTGCCAAATTTAAAAACTCTCAATTCTGACAGTGAAGTCTGTGATGTTTCCCCTTTCCATGATGCCAGATATCCATGGCAAATCTTTAGAAGTATAGACTCAGGATTTTAAGTTCAGTGTAGCTCCTATTCAATTTGATGCTCCAAAGTACAAAGTAAAGTTTGGAGGGTAAGAGGCTTAGTTATAGGATTGATTCAGTGACTAAATGGATGACTGCAGAATTTCTAATCACTCTAAGAATGATAAGGCCATAGGTTTATTCATAGGATTGCCAAACGCCTAAAAGGAATCCATTCCTGTACTTGATTTTATTTGATGAAACTGCCCATTACTTTAGCTCTATTTTTTGTATCATTTACTTCCCCTTCATCTTGTTCTTCCTAATTAGTTTTGCTAAATTTAATCTAATCCTCTCATGGCCAAGATATTCAGCAATATATGGATTCGTAATTCTGTATCTGAAATTGAGTTAATCACCAAAGTATATGAACCCCTGCTATCTTTAACTTTAGCAGCTTGGATTATTGTTTCTTAGAGGTTCTTAAATTTTATTTTACTGGAACTATGCCTTTCTGTATGGAATTCTGTAAAATACGGTACACATTGTGGTGTAATGTCATTTAATAGAGCAACAGTGATTAGAAATGAGTTTCCTTTTTTATGACCCCCTCCTCTATTTTTTTTTTCTTATTTGTAGCCCAGAATCTCAAGGAAAGATAGTAAACATAGAGGCTATTTTGGTTTTCAGAATCTTGAAATATTTTTGATGTCATGATGGTCAGCAACACCAACTGGCCCTATCTCAAGCCTACCTCAGTAGAAGGAAACTTAACAATGTTTTTCTATTATTAGATTGTTTTTCCAAATCTCACTCCAGTCTGCCATCCTTTCTTCTCAACGGCATAATATATTAAACACCTTCTTCCCCAAAGACTCAATAAGGAAAAAAGTATTAGCAAATGAAGAAAATAAGCAAGCCTTGATGGTTTTCTCTCGTGAGCTGTCTTCTTTTGAAATTCCTCAACTCTAATTCCTCTGTGGTCAGACCTTCCAGTCATTCCAGATGCTCAGTGTCCATCAATCATAAGTTTGTTCCTAGAGTTTGTTCTCCCTTTGATTTAGCAGCAAAAACTCCACAATTCAAACTTGCATAGATTTACATTACAGAAAACAAAAGGAAGTAAACTTTGTTTTTATGCATCAAGATTATCTGTGGATCTTTTTAAAAATGCAGATTCTTTGTGGGAACATTGGAATCCTGATTTAGTACAATTCAAGTAGTACCAGAGAAATTGCATTCTTCAAAATTCTGCCAATGATAGGGGTGCCTGGTGGCTCAGTAGGTTAAATGTCTGATTTCAGCTCAGGTCATGATTCCATGGCTCATGAGTTTGAGTCCTGTGTCAGGCTCTGTGCTGACATCTCAGAGTCTGGAGCCTGCTTCAGATTCTGTGTCTTCCTCTCTCTCTGCCCTACCCCAGTGACACTCTGTCTCTGTCTGTCTCTCTCTCTCTCTCTCAAAAATAGACATTAAAAAAAATTAAGGTACAGGGGCCATAACGAATCTAGAGTGAGGAAATATTTTCTAGACACTCCCCTTGAGTTTCAGAAATATACAGGACAGAGGCACTATGTCAGAGAATACTGTTCCTATAACAAAGCTTTTAATTTAAAGAAAGAGATACTGATTAAGTAGGCATGGATATTTAAATGTGTCAAATATCAGTTTAACATGAGATTATTTTTACATATATTTTTAAAAGCCTGAAAGTTTAAAAACTTAGGTTAGCATCAGTGAGATTGAAAGTACAAGGAGGTCTAGCAGGCAAAGGAGATATACTCAAAAAACATAGTTGCCATAGGCCCTGTCTGTTTGCCTCTGATTTTTCATCTTCGTTTGAAAATTTTTGTCCAGTTTATTTTATTTGTTCTTTTTTATTATTGAGGTATAGTTGATGTACAATGTCATATTAATTTCAGGTGTACAACTTAATGATTCAAAAATTCTATATATTACTCAATATTCACCACAATAAGGGTAATTGCTGTCTGTCACATTATGATATTATTACAATATTTCTGACTACATTCCCTATGCTGTACTTTTCATCTCTGTGCCTTCTTTATTTTTTAATAGGAAGCTTGTGCCTCTTAATCCCCTTTACCTGTTTCGCCCATCCTCCAACCCTCTATCCCCACCCTGGGCCAGCAACAACCAGTTTGTTCTCTGTATTTATGACTCTGTTTATTTGTTTGTTCATTCTGTTTTTTTTTCTTTTTCTTTTTTTAGATTCCTCATATAACTAAAATGATACAGTATTTTTCTTTCTTTGTCTGATTTATTTCACTCAACATAATACCCTCTGGGGCCATCCATGTTGTCACAATGGGCAAGACCTAATTTTTTTTATTTGGCTGAGTAATATTTTATTGTATGTAGATTCCACATCTTCTTTATCCTTTCATCTATCAGCGGACCCTTAGATTGCTTTTATATTTAGGCTATCATAAATAATGCTGCGGTAAACAGAGAGTACATATAATTTTTTGAATGTGTTTTGTTTTCTTTGGGTAAATACCCAGTTCTGGAGTTACTGGATCATATCATATTTCTATTTTTAACTTTTTGAGAAACTTCCATACAGTTTTACACAATAATCACCAAATTAAATTCCCACTAACATGTACAAGTTTCCTTTTTCTCCACGTCCTTCCCAACACTTGTTATTTCCTGTTATGTCTTTTTGCTACTAGCCAGTGTGACTGGTATAATGTGATATCTCATGTGGTTCTGAATTGTATTTCCTTAATGATTAGTGATGTTGAGCATATTTTCATGTGTCTCTTGGCCAACTGTTTGTCTGAAAAAAATGTCTACTCCTGTCCTCTGCCCATATTTAATCAGATTATTTGTTTTGATTTTTGGTTTTTCCTTTTTCCTATTTTTTTTAATTTTCTTTTTCTTTTCTCTCTCTCTCTCTCTCTCTCTCTCTCTCTCTCTCTCTCTCTCTTTGGTGTTGAATTGTATAAGTTCTTTATATATTTTGGATATTAACCCCTTATTGGATATCTCATTTGCAAATATCTTCTCCCAGTCCATAGGTTGCCTGTTCATTTTGTTAATGGTTTCCTTTGCTGTGCAGAAGGTTTTTAGTTTGGTGTAGTCCCAATAGTTTATTTTTGATTTTGTTTCCCTTGCCTCAGGGACAATAAATGGTGTAGGGAAAACTGGACAGCTACATAGCAAAGAATGAAACTGGACCATTATCTTGCACCATATATACGGAAATAAAGTCAAAATGAATTAAAGACCTAAATGTGAACCCTAAAAACGTGCAACTATTAAAATAAAACATAGGCAGCAGTCTTTTAGACATTGTCCTTAGCAACATTTTTCTAGATGTGTTTTTTCTGCATTGTATATTTTAGCCTCTTCTGTCCTAGATTAATTGACCATATAAGCATGTGTTTATTTCTGGGTTCTGTATCTCTTGTTCCATTGATTGGTGTGCTGCCAGATAGCCAAACAATTTTATAAATATGTGAGTCTTTGAAGAACAGTTTTGTAAGCCAATCTGTATCCTCCAATAGTATTGAAGTACTTGGTAGAGTTTGTTAAACTTGGTTGCTTTTTGTTCAAGACTAGTTAGAAATCCTTAGGCAAATATCAATGAGTAAAGTGACACAACTTCAGCTATTGCTGCTATTAGCAAATCTCATTTATTGAAAACAGAGCTTGCAAACAGGGAAACATTGACATTTATTCCTAGGAAAGTAGGGACAACTGAACAAATTAAGTTTTAAGAGTTCAAACCTCATATGACATTTAATTTTGAAATCCTATGATTAAGGTCAAGAATATCTTTGTATGGATTTAGAAAAATTATTAATGAAGCTCTTATTTTCTAATGGATAACTTTATATTATGTACCATAAAGGAGTAAAATAGAAAAAGCCTATAAGTTTATAGCATATAAACAATAAAAATGATGAAACAACAAAAATTAAAAAAAAGAAAGAAAAATTAGTGTGTTTAGTTTTGTAAAATACATCTCAAGCAGATCAGTCTGAATGAAAACAATAGTATAAAGTCTATCCTAATCATTCCACTTAAGCATTTATGTTTTTCAGTAAGAAAAAATACAGCAAAAAAGATTCATTTGCCATATCATATTTTTTTGAGCTCACTAGATAGCTAATAAAGAACATTTTCATCATTAAAAATTTTTTACAGACAAGAGTCAAGACAATACAAGTTCAAACTATTAAGACTGTATTGGGAAAAAAATCTTCAGAGAAATACCAGTGACATGCTTACATATGGAAGCAGTTAAGAAACTAATTAGGGGTGCCTGGGTGGTTCAGTCGATTAAGCATCTGACTCTTGATTTTGGCTCAGGTCATGAATGATCTCACAGTTCGTGGGATCAAGCTCACGTCTGGCTCTGCACTGATTGCACAGAGCCTGCTTGGGATTCTCTCTGTACCTCCCTGAGTCACAAGCGTGCGTGCACTGGCTCTCTCTCTCTCTCTCTCTCTGAAAATAAATAAACATTAAAAAAAGAAACCGATTAAAGTATTTAATATGTATCAGGATAATTATTCTGTTTATGTTATTTTTAATATTCTAGAATCTATATAATCAGTATGGACGGTTTTTTGTTGTTAATTTGCTTTCTTCACATGGCTTTGTTATTTTTAGTTTTGAAAAAAAATGTTATTTTTGAAATAGTTTTGAACATACTATTACATAAGTCTCCCAATATAATAAAATAGATTTTTGGTTGATACATAAAGGTGTGTGTGTGTGTGTGTGTGTGTGTGTGTGTATGAGAAAGAGGGAGAAGGAGAAATCATTTATATTTGGTCAGTAATTTAGACACTCTACCAATAAACACTACATAATCCATTCTTAAGTGTCCTAAAGACAGGAAATTTTTTCACATTCTTTATCCTAATGTGATCTATCCTTTGTTGAAATACTGGAAGTGGAGCTAAGCCCTTTTCATATTTTAAATGCTAAACATACTAATTTACTAAATACAAGAACTAACATGTTAGTGCCTTAAAAGCCCTTACAAAGTGACAAAGATTTGATATGACGTATAAAGATCCTTGTGCTTTTGAACATTGATCACTTCAAGAGTCCATTCAGTGTGACTGAAGATTTATTTTGCAGCTCTTAGATCTAAGAGATTAGGTATTCATGCATGAAAAGGTATCTGACAAAAGCCTATATTGAGTGGCTTGATGGTAAATCTCATTTATGGTCTGACTAGGTTACTATTTCTCAGTTTGTGGGCTGACATTTATCTGCATCACAACACCCTGCTATTTCCAGGGCACCACTTCAGATATTAGGAATCTGGACCTCAGAAGATGGGTTCTGGCATCTGCATGAATAAATAGATCCCCAGTAGGATTATTTGCGTTATAACATGTAAAACTCCCTGGTCTAAGGAAAGGAAGCTCGATATATTCTCTCCTATTTAGCAAGATGTCTTGTTCCCAGCAGTATTTCTGGCGACCAGAAGCTTCCTTTTAAGCTTGTGATCACTGGTCCTTGGCTGGTCTGAATTTTTTTTCCACTCTCTATAAATAAACGATTCTTTTTCTACTACTTTGAAATATGAATGTTTTGTAATATTTATAGGAGAATACCTGGGACCACATTTAAACTGTTAAAAATAACTTTTTTCACAAAAAAAAAAATGCCTTGATTGTTATACATGGAGATAGAAAGTGGCTGAGGAGCCTTTAGAACAAACGCCTCCAAACCCAGTCTGGCCATCTAGTGTCTCAGGCTCTTCACCACAAAAATATGAGCACTGGACCAGATCATGTCTATGGTCTTTTGTAGATCTGACCTTCCACTGAGCAGTCAGTCCAAGTTACTTCTATATCTTAAAATAATAAAACTACATTTCTTTTGAAACTCTGATCGAATTTGAACTTGAATCAATAATAAATTAATGAGGTTTTATTTCGGAGTATGTTCATTAACATCAAGTCAATGGGGACAACCTCCGAATGGAGTTATAATACAAGAAGTAAAATGCCCTTCATCCATTTAAGAATCCTAGAACAATTTACAACCTCTAATTCTTATTTTTCAAACATGATTCCCTTTATAATGCCTATTGTCTTTTCTTTGCTCTCTGTATTTTATTGTTCCTTCCGTTTCTTTCTCCTTCCTTATTTCTACTACAATTAAGTTAAAGCAATTGTGTATGAAGAGGCGTCTACCTTACCTTCTGTGTGCTTATTATGATCACCACATTTTGAATTATTACCTAATAAATTACTTCTTTGGCCTTCTTATCACTTTTTTTGGAGTGAAAAATCTCAGGGAGAACTTTAATAGGCATTTCACCTAAAATTAAAAATATATAAGCGACTGTTCACTGTGTACATAGTACTTGGGAGCCTTTAGTATAGGGACTCACAGACAGCTCAGGAAATTCAGGTCATACATGTGAGGGTGGTCAGCCCAGTGGAGCAGCAGGGAAAGTCCCAGGACACAAAAAGAAATTGCTTAGTGTATCAGGAAAATATTTGGGTTTTAAATTTATTATTAAATGTGAATGGTAAACAACATGTACTATGAAACTCTTAAAGTTTTTCAGAAATGTAACCTATCAGCTTAAAAAATGCAACAAGAAATAGCTTTTTCTGTCCTTGTATCTCTGTACTAGAACAAATATAGGATAGGCAAAGATAAAATATAAAAGTCAGCTTTATTTGGATTTATTGATAACTGGAATTCACTGCCACAACTGTGTCTCCTCATGAGACTCCAGGGTGGTATGGAAGGCAGGGAATTGAGAAAGATGCGGCCAGTAGAGAAGAGGTTGCCTGTTAACATTTTATTGGCTGACAAATTCAGCCAGCAGTGACGGCAGCACAAAGTTGGGTTCGCTTCCAGCTCTCTAATGGATTAGAGATTTGAAAATTTTATACAATGAGATCTTATTTCCATAGGTCTCTGAAAATTAAAAAAACAAAACAAAAAAACAACAATACTAAAGAAATGTCAGAATGAGTTGGCATCTTCTCTCATTTGTAAATCCTTTATGGGTCGATTTCCTCATGGCAGTTTTTACCACTCTGTGGATCTCTCCCCTAACTCCTTGAAGACTTTTACTGGTGGCTCACTGTCATTTTCTCCAATAGTCCTCTTGTAATTCCTGGCAATTCAATATCCACATAAATGATCTTCCTAGTATCCTGGCATCTCTATTCCTTGATCTCCTTGCCTGAATGACTGCCATCAGTCATATTGTCATTACCAATAACTGTAAGTCTGTCATCTTTTCAACTTCAAACATGTCATTCTCTGATCACTGCATCCTCTCTTTCCAGCTCACTACCTTGGGTAGTGAGGAATCCCTACCGCCTACTCCACTGAGGCCTAAGGCCTTCCTAGTACATTTCCTTTGTCTCTCCTTTCTTCATGTATTTACTTTGTTAGATGGTTGAATTTCATGATCAATCATTATAATCACCATTCTGGTCTTATTAATCATAAAAGGATTAAATCCAACCATAGGTCTCCTCTCTATCTGCACTCTTGTCATTGAATATGAATAAAGAAAAGCACACAGCTGTGAAACTAGTCTCACCTATCATGATTACATACCTCAGGTAAGCTCTTAATTGTGACCAGCAATGATACTATACTTCCCCAGTACTATTCATTCTTCCATTTTCCAAGATGGCTATTTTATACTCTTCAAACTTTCAGCATGTTCTCAGTATGGGCTGATGATGTTCTTCCTTAGTTCACTGAAAACAAAAAAAAAAATTAGAAGCTATCAAAGAGAGCTTCACTGACCTAGCACCACCTCCCAAATTTGTTCCCAATAATGAGCTGTTCATGTTCTTAAATAGTGCTAAACTCTGTGCTTGTATCTCAATTCCCATCTGCTTCAGTAATTCTCAGTTTTCCCCAGTCTACTGGATCATTCCTGTCAACATGCAAAAAAGCTGCTACTTTCCCCCCCAACTTTAAAAGTTTTTATTTCACTCCTCCTTTGCTTCCAGCTGGCCCTATTCATCTCCATTTACTTTACCTCAAATTCCCTTCAGAGTTGTCTATGTTTTTCTAATTTTTCTCTTCCCCTTCTCTCTTGGTCATACCCCAGCTGGGAGTCCCCCTTCCCCGCTTCCCCCCTCCCCCCCCCATGCCCTGCCACCTCTACTCCACTGGAATTGCTCTTACCAAAGTCAGCACAATGCCCATGTTGTTAAATCCAGTGACCAGTTCATGGCCCCTACTTTATTGACTGCTCAGCAGCATATGACACCATCATCACACTGTTCCCCTTAAAATACTTTCCCCCTCTGTTTATAGAACACATAACTCACCTAGGTTTTTGCTGAAGTCATCATGGGCCCTTCTTGCTGGGGTTTTCTCATCTCCCCACTGTGCTCAGTGTTTCAGACTCAATCCTTGAATATTCTGTTTGCACTCATCCTTTAGGTACCCTTATCCAATCTCATAGTATTAACACCATCCTTAACACCATCTGTAGGCTTAACCCCCGACATGTGTATCTTTCTCTTGTAATTCTTCCCTTACTTACTTGTGTCTTATTGACTTTGCTTTTTCAATCATCACAATAGGAAAAAAAATTACACAGAGCTTACTGTGTTCCAGACACTCTTCTTAATATTTTATATGTATTAACGTATTCAATCCTTACAACACCCTTATGAGGTAGATGGTCTTATCCTCATTCTTCAGCCATGAAAACTGAAAGAGAGAGATTAACTGATTTATGCAAGGCCATACAAGCAGTAATGGTTCCAGAATCTATATTGTTATCCCCTATGACATGCTACACCTCCTCTCAAATTAGGCAGTTGAAAAGCATCCCTAAGATGGGGAGACATCATCCTTGTGAAGAATTTACCCAAGAGAGCCTAGCTGGTGGTTAGCCTTAAACACCACCAGTTTGTGGGTTAAAATGTATGAAAGCTTTTTCCTGACTCTTTTCCTCCCCTCTGCTTCAATTATGACTACACTCTAGGCTTCAGGAGAGAGAGAAGATGTGACAAAATCAAGAAAAACTAAGACTAAACCCCCGGTGCCCCTTCTACACACACACACACACACACACACACACACACACACACACAGTCACTATATACTTCTCACCTACAGCAAGCCAAATTGGGATGGAGAGGGTTGCTGGAGCAGGAGAAACCCCGATTTTAGTGAAGTTCAGAGCTATTTTCAAACATAGTCATTGACATGTTAATTTTGATCTGAGAATATTTTTATGACTGAGATTACTAAAGGGGTTACCATTGCAAAGAGTACTCAAGTAAATTATGGATGCTTCACAAGATGTCAGTCAAAGACAAATGAAGAGTTGGTAGTACAGAGACAAGAGAAGGGGAGTGGGGAAAATGAAAGTGGTTCTTTTCTTTTGTTATCTATGAGCCCTGCTTTTTCAGCATATTGGTCCTATACTCTGCCATGCAAATAGGGAAGAGTATCTCTTTATGAAAATTATTTCAAATTTATGGGATACAATCTATAAAATGAATGCAGAATACACCAAAGATAACCTCATTTTCCAAGTGTTCAGTATTTTACTCCCATTTTAAAAACTATACAATTGAAATAAAATTATACAAAGTTTTCTAATACAGAATAGCCATCCCAAGACTTATGAAAGATGGCATGATGTGATTATTTGTTTATTTATTTGATTTTAAAAATTAAAAAATCACTTTATATACCACCTTCCATAGCTAGCAGTGTGGGAAAGGTGAATAGGTCTAAAGTTACTTTCTTGTCTGTTTCAGCACTTTTGAAAGGCACAAAAGGAAATAAGACCAATCCAGAAATTTATTATTTCTTTCCAATTTTTCCTTTTCCCATATGAGCATAGCCTGGAAGTGCACAGACGCATTAGGGAATGATTCCACTGTGTGGGAGAGACATCTGCAGACTACGCCATGGACCACCAGACTTGGAGTGAGAAAGAAGTATGTGGGGGCGGAGGCGGCAGACAATAAAAGAAAAACTGGGAGCTGGTTGGGCCCAAACATTCAACTGAATCGCCTAACCTTCAGGTTACCTTTTGTGTTATATAAGACGTCTAAGAGCAATAACATTCATAGAAGAAACTTTTTTTTTTTTTTTTGGGTGGTGAAATAGAATTCATAGCTCACCCTTGAAAAAAATTTTTTTTCTGCAAGTATGGAAAATGTTAGCATTCTGCTTTAGGCATCACCCTCTGGAGAGCCTAAGCTGGGTGGTTTTCACGGGCTTCTCCCTCCTCATCCTTTGCAGCCATTTGTTAAGGTGGCTGTGCAAAAGCCCAGGAGCTACAGGCCTCTGCTGAAACCAGAGGGAAGCACAGTGAAGACAGATGAATTCTGAGTAAGTTTGTTGTAAAACATCAGGCGCAAAAAGGGTTCTGGAAATGCAAATGATTATCATTAGAAAGTAATATGCGACTACTGAAGAAACATTTGAAAGAATAATGTGGTTTCGCAAAACAGTCCTGCAGTCTGCATTCAATCAAAACTGACCAAAAATGCTTGCAATGGTTCTTTGTACAGTCGGGAGCCAAGTGCTTTCTGGAACACATGAAGCAAGTTGTACCAAGTGGCACATTACCAACAGAATATTAGTGAAACAATAACCAGCCTTAGAGTTGACTTTTCAATAAAAGGGAGACTCTCCAACTGTAATGGCCAAGGTATTGGGAGTGACAAGAATATTGATATACCTGTAAATGCTCACAGATGAGTTTTATGCATTGGTTTGTTTTAGACCACAGCACGTGTGACTGGACATCTTGCCCACCAAATAGCTTACGCATGAGGAAAATTAAAATTCAGTATATAGAGTTTTGAAAATCATATGGGACAGGGCTATACTTAGAAAACTGGATTGGAAGTACACACACCACAAACTGTTGGAACCTGCTTAATTAATTTTGATTCTCAGCCAGTTTAATAAGTCTCTTAAGTGCAATGTTATTGAAATTCTATTAATCTTATTCTCATAGAAAACAAGACCATGTATTCTTTCTAGATTGCGGTTTTTGCTATTCACCTTTGGTTCAGAGCCTAAGGAAGGGAGCAAGCCTTTTGGGCTCTAATCTTGAAAAAGCAATTTCTAGCCCTGGCTATGATTAAATCTCTGACAAATCACCTGCCTTCACCCCTCCAGGTCCACACCTGGCCTACATGAAAAGGGCAGCCTCCTTGGGATGCAGACTGGCAGTCATAAGGCAGAAGCCCTGCTGTCTTTCATGAAAGAAATGCTTATCCTGGGGCCATATATCATATATAGCCAAAGTGCGTGGTTTAGGAGATGTCAAGCACACTCAGAAATCCTAGGCCTCATTCATTCACCTACCAGAAACAGACATATATTCACTGGTACTTTTTTTCCAACAAAATATCATCAAGTTAGAACAGTTGAGACCCAGTGTGCCTACTGCCATAAACCCGACCAAAACACTGAAAGACCATAGATTTTCTAATTTAAATACATCATGCCTTTAAGTTTGTATTTATTTTTCTAAGAGAGAGTCTGATAAAATTAGTTAAAATCAATACTCAACCAAAATGGTCCATTGAAGAATCATTGTAAATATGGTGATGAACTCTTTGAAGGTGTAAAACAGGTTGTATTACAATATGAATGTAAAAGACTTTCATGAATTTAATCTTACAGAAATATTTTCTCTTCTATATTCCAGAGAAAGCTTAAAAGAATAGATTTTATTTTATGATATAATGCCAGTACGGCACGTATAAAATGCAGTCACACATGAAACAATTTATTTGTAGCTCTCATGATTCCCTTAACCTTTGCTTCCTCCCTTCCTTCCTATCGTGCCTCCTCTTTTTTCTTTCTTTCCTTTTTCTCTGAAGAAAGATGTAATAATTCAAATGAACATGTACTAAACTAAATAAAGCAAGTCGAAACAAAACCACTACCATCAAAAAACAGATATCCAAAAGCCAGATTAAGTATAAAATAATTGTCAAAATATTCAGATTGGTGGTTATGATTAAAGACTATTTCCCCAGAAAGTGTTATTTTTAACAATGTTTTTAATTTATTAAAACATGGTTTTATGCCTAATTAAAATGTGCTTTACAACAATAATTACATTATAGAAAACTACTTGCAAAGGGGACAGTTATCTAATTTTATCAGTTTAATAGACTAAAATTATTAAAATCTCAATGTTGTCTCCATTGAGTCCCTCATGCCATTAAAGAGAATTGGATTTATACAGTTCTTCATTTGAATACAATTACTTGAGGCTGAAAGGCTTAATTCACTCTAATGTGACTGCAATTTGGCCCCCAAATGTCTCATAGAGGCTACAGAATAGCAATTTCCTGGCTAGTGGATTAACTCATTGGATTTTCACATTGTTCGTAGTAACAGCTATTATCTCCTTTTTTTCAAATTGAGGAGAGTGAGTCTTCAAGGAGCAAGCAACTTGCTAAAAGTAGTTAAACAGGAGAATCTGAAGGACAACTACGAGTGTTCAAATGTAAAATCTCATGTTTCTCACCTCTCACTGAACAAGGAGTAAGCCAGGAATAAAATCTAGACAAATAAAGGTATTTAAGTCAGGATGGTGTTGATAAAGTAGCCAGCTTTTTCAAGAAAAGTGATTCATCTAAAAGCGAGAAGTTAACATTTTACATATTGGAAATTAAAACATCAGAATTTCCTGACAGGTGATTAAAAAATATGAGCGTTTGCCAACTTCAAACACCTGGTCTGCTGTTCTCTTTCACCTGCAGAATAGATGGGCACTATGAAATGCATTCACTTGGATCTTGTTCCAACTCTGTGGGTTTTGGATATGAGAAATTTTATTTTCTCTGAAGTCAGGAAGGAACACAGGAAATATGTAAAGAGGAGAGAATACTCATCTAAAGGCAGGACCCTCCTCTACTGCTAATATATGCCATCGTGGAAAAAAAAATAAAAATATATTTAAACTAAAGAAATACATTATCCAATATGTATTATCTTTATTCTGGTAAAACATACATAACATATATTGGCCATTTTAAGCATTTTAAGTGTGTCATTTAGTAGTATTACACTGTTGCTACATTCACACTGTTGTGTAACTATCACCACCATCCATCTCCAGAACTTTTCATCCAAAACCAAAACTATGTACTCGTTAAACACCAACTTTCCATTCCTCCCCTCCCTCCAGTCCTTGCAAATTTACCATTCTACTTTCTGTAGATTTCTGATTTTGAGTACCCTAGATATCTCATATAAGTGGAGTCATTCCATATCACCATTTTGATGGGCTGATTACATTTAGCATGTTTTCAAAATTCATCCATGATGTAGCACTTTTTAGAATTTCCTACTTTTAAAGCTGAATATTCCATTGTATATATGTATCATATTTTGTTTATCCTCTCATCCACTGATGGACATTTGTTATGCTTCTACTTTTGGTCAGTATGAAAGTGCTACTGTGGATATGGGTGTACAATGGATGTTTCTATCTATAATTATAAATTTTTTTCTTTTTTTTTTTAATATATGAAATTTATTGTCAAATTGGTTTCTATACAACACCCAGGGCTCATCCCAAAAGATGCCCTCTTCGATACCCATCACCTACCCTCCCCTCCCTCCCACCCCCCATCAACCCTCAGTTTGTTCTCAGTTTTTAAGAGTATCTTATTCTTTGGCTCTCTCCCACTGTAACCTCTTTTTTTTTTTTCTTCCCCTCCCCCATGGGTTCCTGTTAAGTTTCTCAGGATCCACATAAGAGTGAAAACATATGGTATCTGTCTTTCTCTGTGTGGCTTATTTCACTTAGCATCACACTCTCCAGTTCCATCCACGTTGCTACAAAGGGCCATATTTCATTCTTTCTCATTGCTACATAGTATTCCATTGTGTATATAAACCACAATTTCTTTATCCATTCATCAGTTGATGGACATTTAGGCTCTTTCCACAATTTGGCTATTGTTGAGAGTGCTGCTATAAACATTGGGGTACAAGTGCCCGTATGCATCAGTACTCCTGTATCCCTTGAGTAAATTCCTAGTAGTGCTACTGCTGGGATATATGGTAGGTCTATTTTTAATTTTTTGAGGAACCTCCACAGTGTTTTCCAGAGTGGCTGCACCAGTTTGCATTCCCACCAACAGTGCAAGAGGGTTTCTGTTTCTCCACATCCTCTCCAGCATCTGTACTCTCCTGATTTGTTCATTCTGGCCACTCTGACTGGCGTGAGATGATAACTGAGTGTGGTTTCGATTTGTATTTCCCTGATGAGGAGCGATGTTGAGCATCGTTTCATGTGCCTGTTGGCCATCTGGATGTCTCCTTTAGAGAAGTGTCTGTTCATGTTTTCTGCCCATTTCTTCACTGGATTATTTGTTTTTTGGGTGTGGAGTTTGGTGAGCTCTTTATAGATTTTGGATACTAGCCCTTTGTCCAGTATGTCATTTGCAAATATCTTTTCCCATTCCGTTGGTTGCCTTTTAGTTTTGTTGATTATTTCCTTTGCTGTGCAGAAGATTTTTATCTTCATGAGGTCCCAATAGTTCATTTTTGCTTTTAATTCCCTTGCCTTTGGGGATGTGTCAAGTAAGAAATTGCTGTGGCTGAGGTCAGAGTGTCTTTTCCTGCTTTCTCCTCTAGGGTTTTGATGGTTTCCTGTCTCACATTCAGGTCCTTTATCCATTTTGAGTTTATTTTTGTGAATGGTGTAAGAAAGTGGTCTAGTTTCATTCTTCTGCATGTTGCTGTCCAGTTCTCCCAGCACCATTTGTTAAAGAGACTGTCTTTTTCCCATTGGATATTCTTTCCTGCTTTGTCAAAGATTAGTTGGCTATGCTTTTGTGGTCTAGTTCTGGGGTTTCTATTCTATTCTATTGGTCTATGTGTCTGTTTTTGTGCCAGTACCATGCTGTCTTGATGATTACAGCGTTGTAGTAGAGACTAAAGTCTGGGATTGTGATGTCTCCTGCTTTGGTCTTCTTCTTCAAAATTACTTTGGCTATTCAGGGCCTTTTGTGGTTCCTTACAAATTTTAGGATTGTTTGTTCTGGCTTCAAGAAGAATGCTGGTGCAATTTTGATTGGGATTGCATTGATTATGTAGATTGCCTTGGGTAGTGTTGACATTTTAACAATATTTATTCTTCCAATCCATGAGCATGGAATGTTTTTCCATTTCCTTACATCTTCTTCAATTTCCTTCATAAGCTTTCTATACTTTTCAGCCTACAGATCTTTTACATCTTTGGTTAGGTTTATTCCTAGGTATTTTATGCTTCTTGGTGCAATTGGGAATGGGATCAATTTCTTTATTTGTCTTTCTGTTGCTTCATTATTAGTGTATAAGAATGCAACTGATTTCTGGACATTGATTTTGTATCCTGTGACTTTGCTGAATTCATGTATCAATTCTAGCAGACTTTTGGTGGAGTCTATTGGATTTTCCATGTATAATATCATGTCATCTGCAAAAAGCGAAAGCTTGACTTCATCTTTGCCAATTTTGATGCCTTTGATTTCCTTTTGTTGTCTGATTGCTGATGCTAGTACTTCCAACACTATGTTAAATGACAGTGGTGACAGTGGACATCCCTGTCATGGTCCTGATATCAGGGGGAAAGCTCTCAGTTTTTCCCCATTGAGGATGATGTAAGCTGTGGGTTTTTCATAAATGGCTTTTATGATGTTTAAGTATGTTCCTTCTATCCCGACTTTCTCGAGGGTTTTTATTAAGAAAGGGAGCTGAATTTCGTCAGATGCTTTTTCTGCATCGATTGACAGGATCATATGGTTCTTATCTTTTCTTTTATTAGTGTGATGTATCACGTTGATTGATTTGCGAATGTTGAACCAGCCCTGCAGGCCAGGAATGAATCCCACTTGATCATGGTGAATAATTCTTTCTATATGCTGTTGAATTCGATTTGCTAGTATCTTATTGAGAATTTTTGCATCCATATTCATCAGGGACATTGGCCTGTAGTTCTCTTTTTTTACTGGGTCTCTGTCTGGCTTAGGAATCAATGTAATGCTGGCTTCATAGAATGTGTCTGGAAGTTTTCCTTCCCTTTCTATTTTTTGGAATAGCTTGAGAAGGATAGGTATTATCTCTGCTTTAAATGTCTGGTAGAATTCCCCAGGGAAGCCATCTGGTCCTGGACTCTTATTTGTTGGGAGATTTTTGATAACTGATTCAATTTCTTCACTGGTTATGGGTCTGTTCAAGCTTTCTATTTCCTCCTGTTTGAGTTTTGGATGTGTGAGGGTGTTTAGGAATTTGTCCATTACTTCCAGGTTGTCCAGTTTGTTGGCATATAATTTTTCATAGTATTCCCTGATAATTGCTTGTATTTCTGAGGGATTGGTTCTAAAAATTCCATTTTCATTCATGATTTTATCTATTTGGGTCCTCTCCCTTTTCTTTTTGAGAAGCCTGGCTAGAGGTTTATCAATTTTGTTTATTTTTTCAAAAAACCAACTCTTGGTTTCATTGATCTGCTCTACAGGTTTTTTTAGATTCTGATCTTTATTATTTCTCTTCTTCTGCTGGGTTTGGGGTGTCTTTGCTGCTCTGCTTCTAGTTCCTTTAGGTGTGCTGTTAGATTTTATGTTTGGGATTTTTCTTGTTTCTTGAGATAGGCCTGGATTGCAATGTGTTTTCCTCTCAGGACTGCCTTTGCTGCATCCCAAAGCGTTTGGATTGTTGTATTTTCATTTTCGTTTTTTTTCCATATATTTTTTAATTTCTTCTCTAATTGCCTGGTTGCCCCACTCATTCGTTAGTAGGGTGTTCTTTAACCTCCATGCTTTTGGAGGTTTTCCACACTTTTTCCTGTGGTTGATTTCAAGCTTCATAGCATTGTGGTCTGAAAGTACGCATGGTATGATCTCAATTCTTGTATACTTGTGAAGGGCTGTTTTGTGGCCCAGTATGTGATCTATCTTGGAGAATGTTCCATGTGCACTTGAGAAGAAAGTATATTCTGTTGCTTTGGGATGCAGAGTTCTAAATATATCTGTCCAGTCCATCTGATCCAATGTTTCATTCAGGGCCCTTGTTTCTTTATTGGTCCTGTGTCTAGATGATCTATCCATTGTTATAAGTGGAGTATTAAAGTCCCCTGCAATGACCACATTCTTATCAATAAGGTTGCTTATGTTTGTGAGTAATTGTTTTATATATTTGGGGGCTCCTGTATTCGGCGCATACACATTTATATTTGTTAGTTCTTCTTGATGGATAGACCCTGTGATTATTATATAATGCCCTTCTTCATCTCTTGTTACAACCTTTAATTTAAAGTCTAGTTTGTCTGATATAAGTATGGCTACTCCAGCTTTCTTTTGACTTCCAGTGGCATGATAAATAGTTCTCCATCCCCTCATTTTCAATCTGAAAGTGTCTTCAGGTCTAAAATGAGTCTCTTGTAGACAGCAAATAGATGGGTCTTGTTTTTTTATCCATTCTGATACCCTATGTCTTTTGGTTGGCGCATTTAGTCCATTTACATTCAGTGTTATTATAGAAAGATATGGGTTTAGAGTCATTGTGATGTCTGTAGGTTTCATGCTTGTAGTCATGTCTCTGGTACTTTGTCTCACAGGATCCCCCTTAGGATCTCTTGTAGGGCTGGTTTCGTGGTGACGAATTCCTTCAGTTTTTGTTTGTTTGGGAAGACCTTTATCTCTCCTTCTTTTCTAAATGACAGACTTGCTGGATAGAGGATTCTCGGCTGCATATTTCTTTGTTCATCACATTGAAGATTTCCTGCCATTCCTTTCTGGCCTGCCAAGTTTCAGTAGAGAGGTCTGTCACTAGTCTTATCGGTCTCCGTTTATATGTTAGAGCACGGTTATCCCTAGATGCTTTCAGAATGTTCTCTTTATCCTTGTATTTTGCCAGTTTCACTATGATATGTCATGCTGAAGATTGATTCAAGATACGTCTAAAGGGAGATCTCTGTGCATCTTGGATTTCAGTGCCTTTTTCCTTCCCCAGGTCAGGGAAGTTCTCAGCTATTATTTCTTCAGGTACACCTTCAGCACCTTTCCCTCTCTCTTCCTCCTCTGGAATACCAGTTATACGTAGATTATTTCTCTTTAGTGCATCACTTAGTTCTCTAATTTTCCCCTCATACTCCTGGATTTTTTTATCTCTCTTTTTCTCAGCTTCTTCTTTTTCCATAATTTTATTGTCTAGTTAACCTATTCTCTCCTCTGCCTCTTCAATCCGAGCTGTGGTCATCTTCATTTTATTTTGCAGCTCATTAATAGCATTTTTTAGCTCCTTCTGGCTGTTCCTTAGTCCCTTGATCTCTGTAGCAATAGATTCTCTGCTGTCCTCTATACTGTTTTCAAGCCCAGCGATTAATTTTATGACTATTATTCTAAGTTCACTTTCTGTTATATTGTTTAAATCATTTTTGATCAGTTTGTTAGCTGTCGTTATTTCTTGCAGGTTTTTTTGAGGGGAATACTTCCGTTTTGTCATTTTGGATAGTCCCTGGAGTGGTGTGGAACTGCAGAGCACTTCCCTGTGCTGTCTTGAATAACTTGCGTTGGTGGGTGGGGCCGCAGTCAGACCCGATGTCTGCCCGCAGCCCACCGCTGGGGCCACAGTCAGACTGGTGTGTGCTTTGTCTTCCCCTCTCCTAGGGGCAGGATTCACTGTGGGGTGGGGTGGCCCATGTGGGCTACTTGCACACTGCCAGGCTTGTGGTGCTGGGGATCTGGTGTATTAGCTGGGGTGGATCGGCAAGGTACACAGGGGCGGGACTACAATGATAAATTTTAACTACAACACCCTCAGGAGCTTTGGAAATCCCTGGGTTCTACATCATTCACCATTATCAATTTTTTATTTACTTTCTTAGGAGCTACATGTACTTGAACTAAATAAAGTGAATCGGAACAAAACCATCAGAAAACAGATATGCAATACCTGTAACTTCATTTTATAATGAGTATTAAAATAAAAGAAAAAATAAGGATTCTATTCCAATTTAACACAATATAATGAACCTACAGGTCTATCCCCGCCGCCACCAACCTAAAATTTATTGCATCAGAAGTAATGGAAGGGCACCTGGGTGGCTCAGTTGGTTAAGTGTCCGACTTCAGCTCAGGTCATGATCTCACGGTTCGTGGGTTCAAGACCCGCGTCGGACTCTGTACTGACAGCTCAGAGCCTGGAGCCTGCTTCAGATTCTGTGTCTTCCTCTTTCTCTACCCCACCCTTATCCACACCCTGTCTCTCTCTGTCTCTCAAAAATGAATAAAAACGTGGGGCGCCTGGGTGGCGCAGTCGGTTAAGCGTCCGACTTCAGCCAGGTCACGATCTCGCGGTCCGTGAGTTCGAGCCCCGCCTCAGGCTCTGGGCTGATTCTGTGTCTCCCTCTCTCTCTGCCCCTCCCCCGTTCATGCTCTGTCTCTCTCTGTCCCAAAAATAAATAAAAAAAAGTTGAAAAAAAAAAAATTAAAAAAAAAAAATGAATAAAAACGTTAAAAAAAAAAAGAAGTAATGGAATAAAGTATGTATCAATATAGAGAATGGGCCAGAGGGATTAGAAAGTCAGAAAGCCAATTCACGGATGAGTAATGACTGGTAAAATAGTACAACTTAGGGCCCAGTGAAGAATATGAGGAGAGGAAGATCTAGCTAAGGGAGAGGTGGGTTTGTCTCTGAAGAATTTCAAAAGATAGAAGTGGAAAGTAGGAATGAAATAAAGGAATTGACATAAGAATTCATTGAAATTTTATGTTGAAAACTTGTCTGCAGTTTGCATGAAATGCCAAGAGCCAGGCGATACCATTACTGAAAGGAAAAGATGAAAATTTTTCTCTAATAAACTTTGAATAATTCAGGAGTTGGTACCCAGGACAAAACCTCTTTCCTTTTAGTATTTAATGGTTTCAAAATGTAATACAAGACTCCTTGCTTATTCCCCTGAAAGCTAAGAATGAGAGTCAAGAATTTCTACTTGTGTACAAAGTACATACAGTCATTTTTACTACAGCCTCTTTCTCACATGAGAAGAGGCACCAAGAAGCACCAGATGTTGGAGGAAAATCAGGAAATCAAAAAAAGAAACAACTTGTAAAAACAGGAACAATAACAACAACAACAACAACAGCAAGAGCAATAACAACGATAATCTGTAATCAAACACATCACCGTGAAATTACCAGGCACTGAAGGATGAAGTGTTTTTAGAAAGACAGGTCATGTAGGAAAGGGGTTTCATACTTTTTCATAGCAATACTCTTGTGGAAGGTGGGTCTCTCTTTATACCTTCAAAGGTCTGAGTAAAAAGAAAGTTTAACCTAGAATTTTAAATTGGCCAAACCATCACTGAAGTGAGCACACAGAATAAAGGCTTTTAAACCTCGCAATGACTCAGAAAAGCTTTGCTAGGAAAATTTCTCTCTTAGAGAGTTCTTTTTTTTTGAGGAAGCACTCTGACAAAACAAGAAATAAACAAAGAAAGAAAATGGTGATCCAGGAAATAGTTTCAGCTCTTCCAAGAAGGTAGTGAGAGGATGTCCCACGATGAAGCTAACAGCCATGAGAAGATTGGAACAGGGAAGAGGTCTGCTGAGTAGGAAGTTGGGGGGAATGGAAGACATAAAGCTGATAATATGGTTAAGAACTGGAGAATAACTGAGAATTTTGGGGCATATAAAAATGAAAATTAATTTTAATTTGTGTCCCAAATATTTGCTATTCAGAGACATAGGAGTGGATACTGGACCCAAAACAGGAAGAAGTGTCATAATATAGTTAAAAAGTCTTTAGAGGCTGGGGGTACCTGAGTGGCTTAGTTAAGCCTCTGACTCTTGATTTCAGCTCAGGTCATGATTTCACAGTCATGAGTTTGAGCCCCCTGCAGAGCCTGCTTAGGATTCTCTATCTCTGTCCCTCCCCCCACCCCGCTCCACCCCTTGTGGTTGCTCTCTGTCTCTCAAAATAAATAGATAAGCATTAAAAAATGTCTTTGTGGGGTTTTACTTCTAAGAATGGTTCTTAGAAATGGTGGACAATATATAACCATGGGTGTTGAATAAAATTTGTATGCCATCATTTTTAATTATAGAACTAGTGGTTCAGAAGACATGTAGGGAGGTGGAAAGGGATAAAGAAAAGTGGAGAGATTGGTGAAAGCTCTAATATCTTGTGTTTTACAGAGAGGGGTCAAGAGATGCTGTTAATGGAAAATGTATAAAAAATAGAGATTTAAGAAAGTCCTCTTGGGGCACCTGGGTGGCTCAGTCGGTTGAGCTTCCGACTTCAGCTCAGGTCATGATATCACAGTCCGTGAGTTCGAGCCCCACGTCAGGCTCTGTGCTGACCAGCGCCTGGAGCCTGCTTTGGAATCTGTGTCTCCCTCTCTCTCTGCCCTTCCCCTGCTCATGCTCTGTCTCTCTCTGTCTCAAAAGTAGATAAAAACATTGAAAAAATGTTTTTTAAAAGAAAGTCCTCTGAAACAGGGGGATAGATGTAAGCTAATTACTAGAAAGTAAGTGTCCATTGATCATAAGAAATCAGTAGACAATGTCTATGTTTTGTGAACCAATAAAGGGTTGTAAAAGAACATTTACATGTCAAGGTAACCATCAGTGGAATCTAAAAGCAGAATACAGAAAGATTTGCTTCAGAAGGAATAGAGCTGTTGTTGGGTTGGTAGGGGACTGTTTGTTTTTTCATGATTTTGTATTTTGCTTTTGTTATTATATAATACTTCTTACATTCTTTCACTTGTTTTTTGTTTTGTTTTCAGAGAGAGGGAGAGAGAGGGAGAGAGAAAGAGCTTGAGCAGGGAAGTGGCAGAGGGAAAGGGAGAGAGAGAATTGTAAGCAGGCTCCATGCCAAGTGCAGAGCCTGACTCGGGGCTCACCGAGGAGCTCGATCTCATGACTGTGAGATCACGACCGGAGCCGAAATCAAGAGTCAGACACTTATCTGACTGAGCTACTCAGGCACCCTACTCTTTGACTTTGTTTAAAAAACAACGTGAATATTTTTTATTATATAGAAGTACCAGTGTAGTTATATATAAATACCAGTGTATTTAAAGGAAAATAAATACCAGTGTAAAGAGATTTGTGCAAACTACAAATAACATATTTTTTTCTATTAACTCAGATATTATTTATTTATTTTTTTTACATGTTTCACTTTCATAGACCTCCCTCATTAAAAGCAATACCCTTATGCCCATTAGCCTCTGAGATTTTGGAGGGAGTTAATGGATTCCGTAAGTGCAAAAGTAACCTAGAGTCAACAAAAAATGGTTTAAAATCATTGTTTTTTTTTCCCATCACATCTGCATTATCTCTTAGTGTTTATGAAGCACTTTATCAATACCTTTACAATAAATCTAACCTGCTAGGCAAGTATGCGATGTCCAGTTGTGAAAGATTAAATGACATGTCTAAGTCATATTGTTAACAAGTGACAAGTAATAAGAGCCCATATCTCTTTGACTCAGGCAAAAAGACAAACAAAAGTGCCTCTGCATTTGTGTATGAATGCATAGCAGCCTGTAGATTCTATCAGAAATCTGTCATTTAATACAAAAACTGAATAGCAACGTGTGCTCTCTACACTCCTATATTGTGCAAAGTGTCATTTCTGATCATAAGCAAGAAATGGTCTCTCACATGTTCAGTTCTAAAGCTGAAAAATTCACACATTTATATGCTTACGAGCAAAACTGAATCTGGGGCAGATGAGAAACTTGCGCTTGGTCTGTCTCTTCACCCATCTGTGTTTCAGTCCTTGTCCTCATGCAGGACAGCAAAGCCTGAAGGAACAAGACGATGGACTTCTTTTTGATGCTTCAGCCACAGAAAAAGGAAATGTAAATAATAGAATGTATGAGATTCTTTTTCCATTTCTCTCTTGATCCCTAAAGTAGATATAAATAATGTAGTAGGCAATTAGACAAAGGTAAATTTAGGTGACTATAATGTAATGAAAGAAAATGGCAGGCATGTCATGAATTTTTTTAGCCTTTTCTCTTGATGTCATTACATCAGTTAGGACCCCATGCATACTGGCAGTATAGGATTAAATATAAATTTCAGGGGGAATCCTTCCTGTTTTTAACAAAATTCCGAATTCCCAATTCTCCCCAGCCTTGAATTCTGCATATTGTTGGATGAATTAAATTGAAAACCATGTTAACCACTATTTCTTCTACATATGATGATTTGTTTAAAGTTCTACAATAGTGACAATGGAATGGATGATAAGGAATACTCATGTTATTATTACTTTAAAAATATATTGTGAATTTCAAAGATCAAAATGCCATAGGAACATAACTAAAGTCTTTTTTTTAACATAAAGTCATTTATGAACTAACACTGGGAAATGGAAACTCAAGATGAAGGTTAGATTTTATAGAGAGAAGAGAAGGAATAATAGAGCCACAAAGAAATAAAGAAACTAGGGACTGTTTTGAAATCAGTCAAATATTTCCTTATTATTCCCTTCCACTTCAAGCACTATAATCCCTACATATACTTGTCATTTAATTTACCCCACCCAAAAATATAACTATTCTGTATTTAAAAACTACGGTCCTTTGTTGCACTGCTTAGACTGGCTATAGCAATTCTAAGTACATGAAGCTGGGAAGAGGGGGTAAGAATATTCTCCTTTGTGCTACAAGACAGAGTAAACAACTATCTCTTTTCTTTTTTGATACTGACATCTATTGGAAAACAGGAGAATATGTGTATGTTGTTTTCTGAAATCAAATAAAACCAATTAAATTTAAGGCCCCAACTTAAATTAAAAATTGATTGTAAAATAGGTTAATCATCTTCCCCCAAACACAATTATATGTGTTTTCAATCGCACAAACCTCTTTTAAACCAGTAGTTGTTATTGAAAATATAATTACATATCCTTTAATACTCATGTACTCTGCGTAGATAATGTGCTCATGACTCAAACTAGTAATTGAACATTAGCTAGTGAAGGAAAAGAGTAAAGTTTAAGTTCAAATGTTCTCTATCAGGCTCTCTGAAGATTTTTCTTTCTACCATTATGAATTGATAACGCATAAAGAAAAGACAGTTATCTGAAATACTTTAATTGATTTAGTTTGTGGGCATCCCATATCCTTGAGAAATGATTTACCTAAGTTTTTCCAAATCTGTTCAGCACTTTGGCAAAAATATGTATGCCAAAAAAGCGTGTATGCTCACTGTGTAACTAGTACCTAATCTCTCTTCAAGTTAGATTGATCTACTTACTAGACCCACATGGAATGTTTCATGTCTAAAGGAACTCTCACGTATCTCCATGGAGTTACAAAACACAAAACCTGTTGGCTAAAACAGGCTATAAAATATACATTTTCTCTACATTGAGTTGGGTTGCAGACTTTGCCAAATATCCCATTATTTTTCTTTGAGCTTGTACCAATATAAAAAAAAATCAAGAATGTGATGGGGAAAAGTACTTTTCTTAAAATTTAACTTCCAAAATATAAATTTTTGTTTTATAAAATCATGAAGTATATGATTGTTGTGCAAATGCAAATAGTATATAGAGTAAAAAGTGATGATTCCTCTTTGCCCTCGTGTACAACTCTGTCCTCCTCCTAGGTAACATCTGTTAACTTTAAAAAACCTTAAAAAATTTAAAAAGGAAGCAACAGTCCCTTCACTGCTACTATCGAGGAACACTTGTCCTCAATATGAACATCATTTCAGACTTCTCACATTTATAAAGACAGATACAGGAAAGAAAGATAAAATATGGTCATATTCTTCACATTATTTCAAAGTTTCAAATGTGTTAACATGAACATGAAATTTACAGAATTAAAATAAATTGAAATAAAGCCAAAAGAGTCATTGAACTTTAAATAAAGGTTTCTTTACAGTAAAAAAAAATTAATTTGTAAAGATAGATCCCACTAACCATGCCAGGATAAATAAGAAGATAATATAATATAAATATAAATAAAAACGTAACTTTCCCTTAAACTACATTTTCAAGTTCATACAGTGTCTATTGACTCTTTGCTGTGCAAGATAAAGAATTTTGTAAACTTAAACTCCCAACTCCCTTTCCAACACTTATCCCATTTTTTTTAGCCTTATTAGTTGTACATGACCATGTTTCTATAATTTAAGTACTACAATTTAGCTGTTTTACATTTATCTATTTTGTATTTAATTTATATATTTTTATTATGTTATATTCATATTTCTTTGCCCATCACATTCATAATTTTCTTTTGAATCTCAGAGTGATGATCTATAGGCCAGATATATAGCGTAATTTCAACTTGTGTTACAGGGAAGAGATATTACTCATATTGATGTAAGAAATCAATATGACTTTAAAAAATTTTAGAGTTATTACTATAAAAGATGAAGAGATGTAACATTTATGCCATAAAAAGAGATGACACTTTTGGTCTTCCTATAAAATGAGATATGCCAGGGGCACCTGGGTGGCTCAATGGGTTAAGCATCTGATTCCTGATTTCAGCTCAGGTCAAGACCCCAGGGTTGTGGGATTGAGCCCTACTGCAGTCTCTGCACTGAGCGTGGAGCCTTCTTAAGATTCTCTCTCTCACTCCCTCTGCCTCTCTACCTCTCTCTCTCTCTCTCTCTCTCTCTCTCTCTCTCAAAATAAAATAAAATAAAATAAAATAAAATAAAATAAAATAAGAAAATGATATATGCCATGATTTTTCTTTAAAAAAAATCTATACAGGGGTATCCTTTCAGTGAGCTCCTTTGCATGCACTTGGCCTTTCTGGAGACATACAAACAATTTTATTCAATAGAACTAAGCTGAAAAAAATAAAAGTCAGTAAAAAAATAAATAAATAGCCAAAGAGAAGCTATAAAGAAATATTTTACCTCTTAAGCTGATGCAATGGGACATAATTATTTCAGAAGTCCTTGTCTTTGTGATTTGCCACTCATCTAAGTTATGCATGTCTATCAATTGTGATGGTAAGATGTTTCAGATCTAAAATCTTTGCAAGATAGTGTTTGTATCTGAATGCAAAGGAGAGGAAGGCAACAGAGCACCAACCCTCTTTCCCAGTATGTCGCTAATCTGTTCCACTGCACCCATTCTGGATTCTGGATAAGTATCATTCTTCTCTCTGGTTTGTGTGGGCAGTGAGATGCTTAGCTGGCTGAGCCCTGAAAGTACGCTCCTACCATACTGGGACAAGGAATTGTGGAATTTTTCTGGATCTCTCACACTTTAAAATAAAATGTGTCTAACAACCAATGAAACTTTTAGGGTTGCAGCCTGTTAACAAATGTTGCTCTTCACTCCAACTAAGTCAAATGTATGGTTTTCTTTAGGTCTTGATATTTCAGTCAATGAAAGCACAATCAGTACATTTACCTTATTTTTTCCAAGACCTAAGAATGTCTATTGCAGTCTGACTTCTGGCACTCTCTGTAGGACTATAAGTAACCAAGTACAGTGTTCAACCTGACCCTGAAATACCTCTGGAAAAAACTTGAATTAGAATGGCTTAACCGACGCATCCCTACCCACTGATATTCACTTAGTGAGATTTGCTTGACGTTTGGCATATATCCACTGTGGACAGCTCTGTACCTCTGTCAGATGTTGGCAATCCTGTGCTCAAAGGGTAGCCACAGACACCTCCTACCTCCTCATTTCTGAGACTTGAATATCCTCAGGGCTACAATGGAGATTATAGTTTAGTTTAGGATTTCATAGCTACAAACAATTAACTAACAAATTTAATCTGCAACATCTGTGTCTCCAAGTCTTAATGTGGTAAATAGAACTCTCTGGTATGTCTTTGTGTTGGAACCAAAAAGAAGAGCACTCTTTATTGCCTTGTGAGATGTGTTATAAATTTGAGATCACCAGGCTTTCAATACTTGTTCCATATGTGGCCTCTTGTGCTTGGCCATAGAGATGATTACTTAGATATCTGGGTGTACCCCCATTTCTGAGATAGTGAATCTCTTCACTATTTCTGACATTCTTTAAATCCAATTCACAAATGTGGCATGACACTTTCCATGAATTTCTCAAGTTTCTTAATATTTATTTCAGGGTTTATAACAGAAAGCTTAAAAATTGACAAATCCCCCATGCAGAAGAATGCCAAAAAATTTATAATAGATATTCTGCCCTCAAAGAGATGGAGCGTAGCTCCCCACAACATAAATATAGGATAGTGACTTCCTTCCAAAGAGGGAAGGGAAAAGAATACAAACACTACTTCATCAAGTGAACAAGGTCAACATCAACAATGATAAGTCAAGTTAATAGTATATACCCTTGATATGCTGTGATGATGGCACTTTGCCTGTGTGATCTTCCTCCAAAATCCCCAGTCTCACTATGAGGAAAAAAAAAAGTTAGCCAAACCACACAGTGACATTATACAAAATACCTGACCAGTACTCTGCAAGACCATCAAGATCTTCAAAAACAAGGAAAGTCTAAGAAATTGTCATAGCCAAGAGCACATGACAGCTGCAGAAAATGTGATATCCTGGATGGGATCCTGAAACAGAAAAGCGACATAAGGTGAAAACTAAACAAAATAGCATGCAGTTAAGGGCTTTAGTTAATAATGATATATCACGTCTGACACCCATTTTGAGTTAATTTTTGTGTGTGTTGTAAGATAGTGGTCCAATGTCATTCTTTTGTATGTGGCTGTCCAGTCTTTCAACACCATTTATTGAAGAGACTGTCCTTTCTCCATTGTATATTCTTGGCTATTTTGTGATAAATTAAATTAATTGACTGCATTTGTAGGGGGTTATTTCTGGGCTTTCTATTTTGTTCCATTTATGTATATATCATACTGGTTTCTTAATTGTGATAAATATACCATACTAATGTAACAAACTGGATATGGGTGGGGTATATGGAGAGACTGTACTTTTATGTACAACTTTTCTGTAAATCTATAACTACTTAAAATATTTCAAATGTTAAAAAATAAAAAGAAACATTGTGCTTGGTATGTCTTTGTTAATATAAAATATGTTTTCACCTATTTGTGTATATACCTAGCAAGATGTGTGGAATGACATTATAATGTGCTAACCTTGGTTGTTCCTTGAAGGTGGGCTTTCTTTTGGTTTATTTGTATTTTTCCTGTATTAGTAATTGATTGCTTATACAGTAAAATAATAAATGTAAAATCAACCTTCTGTCCCCTTGTCAGTAGCTCATTTTAGCTGTAAGCTAGAGAAATCTTATACAATACAGTGCTGTATTTTCTTTAAAAAGGAGATCCAGAGGTAAATTGGGTTCTCCTTATATATGCAAGAGAATGCTGGAAGTATTGCACTCTTTTGGCTCTGTGTCCTCAGCATGCCAACGGTGTCCTCAGGCTTGCTTCCCTCATGGCCATAAGATAGATGCCAGCATTAACTACTTGACAATATGCTTTGTTGCTCATATGCAGTGGAAGAGAGAAAAAACATCTCCTCCAACCTCGGAAAAAGATTTGAATCAACTCAGGTCACTGTGCCCACCCCTAACTAGTAGCCTTTGCCACAACATATTACTAATGTTCACTGTTTTAACCCATATTCCCTGAACCAGTCAATGTGAAGGGAGTTGGGAATCATGGTTAGGTCAAATCATGATCCATTTGGAACTGTTAAGGGAATCACTGTCTCCTGGATGCGTGGTTGCCCGGAGAGGACAAAACAGTCTATTACAGACTTCCTGCAGGAAAGTTTAAGTATGCAAATGAGATACATCTTCCCAGGTCATTGACTCCCACTGGCTAAGTGGTAAGAACAGACACCAACTATTCACAATCTACCTGCAATTGGGATCTTCAATAGCTTAGTCCTATCTACCTGATGGTATGAGCCACCAATCTGGTAAATCCATGTCCATGAAAAAAAATAAATAAATAAAGGGTGGAGCCAGAGGTCAGAAGTGCAGTTCTGACAGATGTCACTCATCAAAAAAGAAAACATCACAAGCGCGCAAAAGAAGCTCCCACCTTAACACACTAGGCTTACATTTTAACCAATACTGGGGTCAGCAATAGATGGTAGCCTACGGGCCATTCCAGCCTCTTGTAATGTTTTTGTACAGCCCAGGATATAAGAATGGGCTTCAGTGTTTTAAATTATAGAAAAAAAAATGTAAATGAATAATATTTTATAACACATGAAAAATAAATGGAATGCAAATTTCAGTGTCCATAAAGTTTCATTGGCCACAGCTACACTCATTTATTTACAGCTTGTGTATGGCTACTTTTACATTACATGTTAGAAGAGTTGGGCAATTGTGACAAAGACCATCTGGCCTGCAGAGGAAGTATTTACTTTGTGGCTCTTCACAGGAAAAGAGCCTGCCTCTGACCTGTAGTCAATCAGGGACTTTGCTACCTTCTTTAGTGGAGGTGATCAACAGTCTCTCCAGCCAGGTCTGTGCCCTCCTCCGTGAGGCTTCTCTCCCAGTATCAACCACTGCTCTTCTGGTTATCCTCCTATAATCACTGACAAGCAGATGGACTTTGACCCTAACACAACTCCCCCGGGGGCGGGTCTAAATTAGGTCAGAACAGTATATGTGTTAATCCAACTCCAAGACCACTGAAAGTGGTCTTTTTTCCCCGTCGTCTAGTCCAAATAGTTTTCAACTATGTTGTTGCATACAGCCTATCAGAATTTCTGCAGAGAGTGGCATTAAAACATAAGCACCCTTGGGGTGCCTGGGTGGCTCGGTTAAGCGTCCAACTTCAGGTCAGGTCATGATCTCATGGTTCACGAGTTTGAGCCTTATGTCAGGCTCTGTGCTGACAGCTGAGAGTCTGGATCCTGCTTCGGATTCTGTGTGTCCCTCTCTCTCTGCCCCTCCCCTACTCATACTCTCTTTCTCTCTCAAAAATAAATAAACATTAAAAAAAAAAAAAGATGTAAGCATCCTCTTACAAGATTGGAAATTGGCTTGAAGATACTCTCAATCCCTGGGTTTATTTTAGGTGCCTTTCTTTCACATCCAACATATTTAAAGCATTTTAATTCTCCTGTTGCTTTCGAGTCATAGGTTTCAAACACCCCAAAACTGAATTGAGTGTGGGCTCCATCTAGTGACAGAGCATGCATAGTCTCCTATGAGTATTTTCAGTCCTGTGTCAGAGGAACTGTTTCCACTGCCTCTTGCTATGAAAACACTTAGGCCTAAAAATAGTCTGTCTCCTTGAGAAAGATAATTCTCTTAGGAAATTAACCAGTGAAGAGCCAAACGAAGACTACATGGTGGCGGTGATACTAATGCCTGAGGACAAGTCCTGGAATCCAAAGTTAACCCTCCGCCATTCCCTTCTTGCCTTTGTATGCATATTAACATTTGGGCAATATATGCTGACGAATCAGGTGATGTCCTGATTGAATTGAAGCTTAAGGCGTCATTAATTGCATTGCAGTTTAAAGACAGGAAAAATTGATCTAACCATCAATGTATAAAAGGCCTAAGGAGGCCCCTTTTTTAATTTTTTCTTTGCTTTTCCTAAATCCTTACTTCTGTTGTGCATGCTTATTATGGCCCTTGAGACCTGCTAGCATATGCTGACCATCTCCTCCCCCTGCAGTAGATATGCTGGGTGGAGTTTAAAGGTAAAGTCAAACTGCGCATATGTACCCTGAGGTTGCCAAAGCTAGCCAATAGCCTGTACCCTTACTGACACCAGTGCAGCTGGCATTGCTTGCTAATCCCCATGCAATGAGATCTGCAGTGAACGTCTCTGTCTCACATATGTATGTTTGCTGAGATATGTTTGGTGCCCACACCATTATTGAGACCTGTTTTGATTCAGTATGCTCCCTACATTTCTATAGAGACAGCCAGCTGCCTGTGGACAAGATCATCTTATGCTGCGATGAATGATGATGTCTACCTCTAAAATTTATTAAGATTTAGAACTGTTCCCCCAGGACACAGCATTTGAACATCAGTTATACTTACATTTCTGGAACACCTTGAAAAACTATAGGATTTGGAATTTTGAATGCCTGTTATCCTGTTAAAAAGTACATCGGTTCATGGTGCCAAAACATTGATAATGCATGGTTTCTTTCTTGCCTTCTTAGTATTTAAGGTTGTAAAGGCCTTGTTAATACACAAACTTTAAAGCATGTGGTCTTTTTTTTTAATTGTACCCTTCAAGACTGGGCAGCTTATGTAAAAAAGTAATGTAGTTATAGTTTCTTTTCTCAGAATTTTCTTTTTAGCTCCTGCAGAATGTCAGTTACAATACACCTACTATCTTCCTTGATAAATCTTTTGAATAAAACATCTGAAGGAAAATTTTTACTCCTTAATTTTTAATAGACATTATATTTAATAACTGGCTTTATTAATAGAGCAATGTTTTAAGACAACGTCTTATATGAGTTGTTCACCTTCAACACTGAATGTAACCAAGACTTATTAATCACTATTTCTAAATAGTGTTTTCCAACTCTCCTGAGAATATTCTTTCATATATTTCAGTGAAGGTGAAGTAACTCTTTTTTTTTAATGTTTTTTTATTCATTTTGGAAAGAGAGAGAGAGTACAACCTGGAAAGGGGCAGAGGGAGAGGGAGTCACAGAATCCAAAGCAGTTCCAGGCTTCGAGCTGTCAGCACAGAGCCCAACGCGGGTTTGAACCCACAGACTGCGAGATCATGACCAGGGCTGAAGTCAGATGCTTAACCGACCGAGCCACTCAGGTGTCCCTCTTTTTATTTATTAAATTACATTTGACATACAATATCCTATTAGTTTCAGGTATATATTGTAGAGATTTAATATTTTTGTACATGGCAAAATGATCCCCACAGTAAGTATAGTTACATCTGTCCCCCTTGTCAATGTAAATATCTCTAATAAAAGGGAAACTATTACTTAATTTCCAAAGTTTCCCCTATGCCTGCTGTTTCTCAAAAATAATCAGCTCAAGATATTCCTATGCCAAAGACACATTTTTGGGGTGGCAAATATTGCTCCCCTTCACAGGAAAATGTCATTCTTTTTCTAGGATGAGGCATAGAAGCTGAGGTAATCAGTGACTTACTATGTCTCTAGTCACATGGTGAGCCACAACAAGGACATAACTGATTCAAAATTAAGTCCTTAATCTTGGTGTATTGGTGTAGAGTGTATTCCAATACATTTCAGGAAATTTCTGGTTATTTGTATCTTTCTGTAAGAAATAACTTCAATAAGAATTAGGAGTAAAACATTACATAAACCAGGAATCAGTTCAAAATTAATTCACACCGTGACATCTGTATATATGTAACTCCTCTCATAAAGGTTTTGTTGGCTTAAAGGGCTATGGTCACTTTGTGAGTATGTGTCAAGGAATGGGTTAAGGAGAGAGGTGAATAAGAAGGAGAAAATGCGGATTTCATGACCCACTTGTGTTGACTCTTTTCATCATTGGAGGAAATGCAAACTCCTTTGCAAGGACAAAGTATAAAATTTACAGAGAATATATATTAAAATGATGGAGTTTGAGGCAGTTCACCTCAGAGTGTGCCATTTTTGCATGTGGATTATTGCGAGCTGAAGGCAATCAGGGCCCAAGGGACTCAGAAGGAACTCTTTGCCTCCCCTTTAATTGCTTAAAGGATTAAAAACAATTTTTAATTAAATTTGTAATTAAGTTTATTTATTTTGAGAGGGGGGAGGGACAGAGAGAGAGGGAGACAGAGAATCCCAAGCAGGCTCCACACTGTCAGTGCAGAGCCCAATGTGGGGCTGGAACCCATAATCTGTGAGATCATGACCTGAACCAAAATCAGGAGCACAATGCTTAACCAACTGAGCTACCCAGGTGCCCCTAATTGCCTAAAATCATTTAGATAGAGAGTCTGATTCAGGAAGAAAGCTACACCAGAGAGAAATTTCTATATCAGGGAGACATGGCAAACATTGATTCTTTCCATCTTCCTGTGGATTGTCTTCTTCCCCTTTGAAGTTCTAGATACTTCTCCCTTCTCCTTAGCTCAGGATGGCATATAAACCTCAATTGTCTGATTTTCAGAGAGCCTCTCCTGTCTTTGTGGGGCTCTCATCCATACCTAATTAAATTTGTTTTTCTCATGTTAATCTATCTTATGTCAGTTTAATTATTAGGCCAGCCAAAGAACCTAGAAGAAGGAGAAAGTTTTCCTCACCCAAAAAACAACCAACATTAGCATAATCATGAATGAGGAATGAAAGAATACTTCTGTCCCACAGAATTAAAGATCTCTAGGGCAACTTATGGCACTGTATTTTTCTTCACTTCTCCATTTTGGGAGTATGATGCAGAGCTCAAAGGGCATGTTATTTCATTCCTTCATATGAATATGCCATCTCTGTACATGCTTCTAGTGATGCTCCCAGATTCCCATGAGTTATTTTTTCTTCTGAATCACAAATTATAGTCACCATTGCATGTATATGTCAGATAAAATTGCTATTTCCTACAACTCCAAAATTGTAGACTTTGGGAAAGGTTTTTTTCTTCTTTATATTTTTTTCTTCCTAAAAATCAAGAAAATGTTGGCAAATATCTTTCTTTTGTTGATGAACAGCCTATTCGATAGCTTAAACACTTGCCGAAGAGATTCTAGAAATCCTTGCCATTACTGAGCGATGCATGCTTGATCACTTTGAAGAAAACTTTAGTTAAGCCTCAGTGTTTCCTATATATGAATTTTACTTCATCTACTTATATTTTTGTTCTGCTGAAAAGCAGTAAAACATAGGAAACATAAAAATACATTCAATTATGACCTTATATTGGGATAAGAACTTTTCTGGCTACACTTGCCCTAAACCAATGCTGCAGAAAACAACTTGGAAGGAGAAAAAGTACTAACAAGAATACAAAAAAAAAAAAAAAAAAGAGGAAAATAACTGACGTTAATTGTACTAGCCCTTGGCCCACTGATATCTTAGACAGTTCTTACACTTTTTGACTGGTCAGGATAGGGACCACCTTGCCATGTTAAGAGCATTCTCAACTTCTTAAATCCTGTGACTGCCTACCTCTCCCTGTGAAGCTGAAAGCGCCATATACATTATTTCCCAGCCTTCCTTGCATGTAGGGCACAGCTATAGGTGCTATGCTCTGCCAAACTATGATTTGGGTGCTACTGATGCAAAGAAACAAGAGCTATAGAATTCTCTCTGCAAGAGTGGTGGGCCTCCCTCTCTCTCTGCCCCTCCCCCGCTCATGCTCTGTCTCTCTCTCTCTCTCTCTCTCTCTCTGTCAAAAATAAATAAACATTTAAAAAAAATTAAAAGAAGAAAGAGTGGTGGGTGCAGGGAAGCATTTCTTGAGATAGAGTGCTGACTGTATTGACATGGTTGTATTGACAACCATGTAAAACATCTATGGCAGCCATTTTCAGCTGTGGGGGTAAAGCTTGTCCTCCCTATGGGGGCAGGCAGTGTCCTCACTAGATCAGTTCTCCAGCATAGTTCTGAGCATTATTCATTGCTATCTTTCTGACCTTAGTTCTTCATCCCTTCTCATGATGCTTTGTATCACTCAATATTCTGTGATAAATTCATTTTCTGTTTAATTTGGCCAGAGCTGTTTTCTGTTACTTACAACTAAAAATACTGACTGACACAACAAGCAATTACCCTGCCTTACATAAGGAGAAATAACTTTGAAAGTCCATTCAAACCCTTTGGAATTACTTCCAAGTCAGAACACTAGAAGGATGATTACATTATGATGTGATGCCTTCAGAAAATTAGATGAAACCATTTGTATATTTAAACTTATCCCCTTCTGAACATTTAAAAAAATTTGAATAGATCACCACTTTTCACATATCAGAAATAATCTGTTATTGAAAATGATGTGCTCTTTTTTTTTATTTTTATCTTTTTGTTTATTTTGAGAGAGAGGGAACACACAAGCTGGAGAGGGGCAAAGAGAGATGGAGACAGGGAATCTGAAGCAGTCTCTGTGCTGTCAGTATAGAGCCTAATGCGGGGCTCAAATTCACGAACCATGAGATCATGACCTGAGCTAAAGTTGGATGCTTAACCGACTGAGTCACCCAGGCACCCCAATGATACGTTCTTTCATGAATTGCATTATTTTCTTTTTGTATACCCCACAGCACCAAGTCCAATATTAAAAAAAGACATTTTGTACCAAATTAACTTTTCATTATTAATTTATTATTTGATTGATTGTTTTGGAAATGTGAGCAGGCAGCATGATCAGAAAATCACCATCATACCTGTGAACATGTAGTCTGTTATTCACACTTGTAAATGCCTCTCAATTTGGTATATTAGAATCATTAAATAGAAATAAAATAGAACATTTGCTATAAAATGGGTATTAAAATGTTTAAGAAATTTAGGTAATCTTTGGGGGCAGCACTGGCAACTGATAATGATGGGATAATGTCTTAGAGATATTTTGGCTTTATATTGTAGAAGATGCTTAGAACAAGTTTATGGAAAAAGTGAGAGATCTATTTTGAGGGTACAAAAGTATCTTATGAAAGCTAAGAATAAAAAAAATACACTGGAGGGGTGCCTGGGTGGCTTAATCAGTTAAGTGTCAGACTCTTGATTTCAGCTCAGGTCACGGTCTCATGGTTTGTGGGCTCCAGCCCTGTGTCAGGTTCTGTGCTGATAGCAGGAGCCTGCTGCACATCCTCTGTGCTCCCTCACCCTCTCTCTCTTCCCCTCCTCCACTTGCACTCTCTCTTTCTCAAAAATAAACATTAAAAAAAAAGGTACACTGGAGATTTATAATGCAAGTGAGGGAACTAGAGAATCCTGGTCATCATTCTTTTGTCTCTCTGTCTCTGTCTCTGTCTCTGTCTCTCTTTCTCGCTCTCGCGCGCGCGAGCGCTCTCTCTCTCTCTCTCTCTCTCGCGCGCGCAGCGCTGCGCGCGCGCCCGCGCTCTTTTCCTTTGGGACAATAGATCTTATTACAGCTATTCCTTTACATTTGTTACAATGTTATATCTCTAGTTCAGCTTTCCTTGTGTCTACACACAAGCTCCCCAGCTATGGAACTCTTATCTCCTCAGTACCAACTACATACAGACACCTGGTGCAAAATACCTGCTGATCTCACTTTCCATTTTACTGGAGGGAATTTGGTCAAAATTGAATCAAATGTCTATCATAAGCAACTGTGGCACAGAGAGTGCAGTCCCATGCACGGACAGCTTCCATGGACCCTTCCTCATGAGATCGTTGTTTTGGGGAATGTAGATGTCAGGAAGACAGTCACTGTGAAGTTGGGGGCTACGTCAAAGATTGTCTTCTACTGGGGCGCCTGGGTGGCGCAGTCGGTTAAGCGTCCGACTTCAGCCAGGTCACGATCTCGCGGTCTGTGAGTTCGAGCCCCGCGTCAGGCTCTGGGCTGATGGCTCGGAGCCTGGAGCCTGTTTCCGATTCTGTGTCTCCCTCTCTCTCTGCCCCTCCCCCGTTCATGCTCTGTCTCTCTCTGTCCCAAAAATAAATAAAAAATGTTGAAAAAAAAAAAAAAAAAAAAGATTGTCTTCTACAGGTAATAAAAGCTTTTTCTCTTTGAGAAAAGTAAAAGACATTCCATTTTGTTCTATCAGTTGGGATTTTAAAATTTAAAATTTTTGAAGGCAAAATTACTCTTGTAATTCACAAGGCTTATGAAATAAACATAGAAATTGCATTTAACATACAACTGTCAACTTGTGCTACACTTTTTTACTTTACTGACTTCGTTTACACTTTAATCTTCCATTCAGGAACATCTTGGGAAGTAGTGGTGCAGAGGAAGTCATGGATCAATGTTTGCTTAGTTCAAATATTAGAAAAGTTTTATTGTCATTTCCCCAGGAATCAGGAAAACATCCAACTGTCCTCTGTCTCTATCATTTCAGGTTTCTATGCAAAATGTTCTTGATTTAAACATGCTAGATTAATGGGAAGTATGTTGTGATGTTGAAAATAGTCAATAAGCATTTATTACTCTAAAAATCAAAGAATATGGGTCGCCTAGGTAGCACCCTCGGTTAAACGTCCGACTTCAGCTCAGGTCATGATCTTGCGGTTTGTGAGTTCGATCCCCGCGTCGGGCTCTGTGCAGACAGCTTGGAGCCTGGAGCCTGCTTCAGATTCTGTGTCTCCCTGTCTCTCGACCCCTCCCCTGCTCATGCTGTGTCTCTCTTTGTCTCTCAATAATAAATAAATGTTAAAAAACATTAAAAAAATCAAAGAATGTGTCTTAAAGTACATAATACTATTTTCAATGCTTTTACCACCCTTATGAGATGGTAACCACATTCTAGGAGAAAAGCTGGCCTCAAGAACTGATGCATTGGGGCTGTTTTTAATGGACATGCTCTAGCAAGCCATCAACAGCTAAGCTTCTTAGAGCTCCAAAGTTCTCTGCATCATCCCACCAGAATAACCAATTAAATGACACTTAGACACACAGTCTCCTTTCCTGTATTGCTTTATTTTTGTGTATTCTGAAAATTCTATGCAGTAAATCTGATTTATAGTGTACTTTGCAGGTTTTTTTTTTTTTTCTGAGAAGTCACAAATTAACAAAGTAATGTAACTGTACCATGAAAAACTTACAGTTGGGGTAATGGAAAAATCTCTAAAAGCACTGCCCTGCCCTGCCCCATTGTGTAGCATGTCAATATTCTATACCTGTTAGGACAGATGGAAAGTGACAGCTCTCAGATTGGTGTCCGGGACCATTTTTATATGTATTGTGCTTACTCCTTTACAGCTCTTTTGCTTCCTGTCTGGTTCCTGTTTTCCCCAGGAAAAGCAGAGATGGGATTTTTTTTTTTTTTTTTTTTTTTTTTTTTTTAACCGCATTCTAGCTGCGGATGAGCATAGGGAGAATGTACTAAACCTCTGTTCTTTTCAAATACTGGAAACGTGCCCTGGGAGCGTGTAGTGAGAAGAAACAGAAGAAGTAGAATCTCCACAGAAGAATGGAAAACAAAGCAATCAATCTCAAATGTTTCTCCTAGTCCTTCTTTAGACCTTAAACATTTTTTTCCAGAGTTCAACCTTTAGATATTTTGAAAAGTTTATTTCAGCCAAAGTCTTCAAACTTTGATATCTTAGTTTATCCCATTTCCTAGCTCCCACAAAAAATAACCAGAAATATATTTTAAAAATCTATCTCAAGATTTTTATTATCTCATTAAGTACAAAAAGTTATTTTTGAGGGATAACTACTTTCATAGAAATACACAGGTGCCATTGGGAATCAGACCAACAGAGAAAATATAGTCAAGAAACCATCTAATAATAGAGATAAGACATGCACATAGAAGTTATTAAGAGAATATAGTTTTGACAAAAAAAAAAAAGCAACATGCAATTCTGAATATTTGCCTTTGCTCAGCATTTTGTATTTATTGTCAGGGCCAAAAAAAAAATGCCTATTTACTTATATTCTTGACTTTTATCTGTAGTGTTTCTTCAGAGTCCACATTGATTAGAGCACCATTCTAAATGCTGAGATATATTATACAATTTATTTCCCTCCAGGAAGGAGATTAAAATTTAATTCAGACACAGGAAACAAATAAAAGCAAATCAATTTTATGCTAGAGCTTTATAAGCACAGCAGCCTGGGAAATTCTGCCTTATGAATGGACCTGGTTTGTCGTAACTTTCCTTTGCTTTTGGACCTTAATTCTCAGAGGGACTTGTAACAGAGATTCAGTGATTCATTGGGCTAGAACTATTTCCTACAGAAACAATGGTATTGTGATTCTACTGTAAGACCAATTCATGGAAATGTAACAAAACTTGAAAAGTCGGATGGGTCATAAGCATAAGGCATAGGGTGAGATATCTGTTGCTGTTTTGCAGGGCTAGGTTTTGTTGTTATTACACTTTTTAAAAAGTGTTTCCCCACACATGTGTTCCCTTCCATTTGAAAGTTATTTTATGTTATTTACCCTTTAATGGTGTGATTACAGAGCTTCCTAGAAGTCCTGAAGTACGCATATTCTCCAGCAGTCCTTTTTGAACTTGCCTAATGACAAGAATCACCAAGAGAGGTTCCTAAAATTCATATTCCTGGCCCCTCTCCAAACCTAGTATCAGGGTTAGCTTCGATATTAGCCACAGTAGACACAGTGCCTAGGGTCCGCATACTTTTAGGATCCAAGATAGTGTTTACCTTCCTTTAAAGTTAGAAAACAGATATAATTCAGCTTAGATTGTATTTGTCTTTATACCAACACAGTTGTAAAACATGTTTAATGATTTATATGGATAAAGGGGTACAATGAAGTGAAAAGTGCCTAGGTCAGATGGAAGTCAGGATCTGGCCTGCCTAGCAATCAGAATATATATCTAAGATAGGATCCCAGAATCTGCATTTTAAGAAGCATGAACAGGGAGTTTTTGAAACACTGTTCTTGTGCAGTATTTTTTTTTTTAAGTTTATTTATTTATTTTGAGGGCGTGGGGAGAGGCAAACAGATGGGGAGGGAGAATCGCAAGCAGGCTCCCTGTCGTCAATGCAGAGTACCGCCCAGAAACGATGAGATCATGACCCCAGCGAAAACCAAGAGGGAGCTTAACCGGCCGAGCCACCCAGGTACCCCCGCAGTATACTTTGTATCACCTCTGGGTTCAGTCAGTCAGGGTTCAGTTAAGGATATGGAATCACTGCAGGCATTATGGAGTTAGACCATACATCATTGTGGAAGAAATAAGGTCTGGAAAGAGGATTTGGAGGCCAGCTCCTCTGAGTTTGAGCGTAGATGGAAGGGTAGACACTGGCAAGGGAAGCCAGGAAGGTGGGATTGTCCAGCCGAGGACAAGGATGGTGAAAGGAGCGGAAAAAATAATCTCAGCTGGGCTGTTGCCTCTGCATTCGGCGCGATGGGGAGTTGAGGCGGGAGTTACTGTTTGCCACTAGTACGGGAGAGTGGGACGTCTAGCAAAGAATGAGGCAAGCCCGAATGCACTGGCAGGCACCTCTGTGTCGTATTCCTACCACAGCTAAATGGATGACTTTCAGGGAGTAATGGCTTCTTCCTCACTCCCACCTGCCAAATCTCCAGCAAATCTCTCCCTCCGCTGGCACTCTCCTGGGAAGCATGTGGGAGAGGGATTCTGGGAAATGTAGTTCCAGCTTAACCCAGTGGGCTGCCAATCACGCAACTTCTACATTTGTAAATAAGTTTCACCTGAGCAAGGGTGGTGTTACTTCCGCTGACCCCAGGCAGTTCTCGCCTCCCCTCTCACTCCTCGCAGTGTGACCTGGCACGGGTTGTCCGACTTCCCCAGTCTCATTCCAGTCTCGTTAGTTCCTCCTCGCACAAAACAGAGATAGGAAGAGTACCTACCAGTGAAAGACAACTGAATGAGATAAGGTGGAGTGTTTTTACCACAGTGTCTGACACAAGGTAAGTGCTAAATAAATGCTAGTTACTGCAGGCGGACCTGGTTTTACTGCCCTTTGCTTTAGTGCACTTTGCAGGTATTGCGTGTTTTACAAATTCAAGGTTTGTGGCAGCCCGCCTCTAGCAGGTCTCTGAACCTTTTTTTTTTTTTTTTTTCAAAAGCATTTGTGTCGCCGTGTCACAATTTGCTAATTCTCACAATCTTTTAAACTTTTTTCATTTTCAGTATTTTTTTTTTTTTTTTTGAGTCATAATCCTATTGCATACTTAATGGACTACAGGATAGTATAAATACAACTTCTGTATGTACTGGGAAACTAAAAAAATTCATTTGACTCATTTTGTTTAAAGTGATGGTCTGGAATTCGATTTGCAGTATCTTGGAAGTATGCTTGTGTTATTATTAATTACACTATAAGTCACAGTTCAAGTGAGTGTAATAGAACTAAAAATTATCTCAAATCTGCATCAAATAACAGTGTTATTTGCGGTATTAAGAATTTAAGGGGCGCCTGGGTGGCTCAGTCGGTTGAACGTCCGACTTCAGCTCAGGTCATGGTCTGCAGTTCGTGAGTTCGAGCCCCCGTCAGGCACTGTGCTAACAAACAGCTCAGAGCCTGGAGCCTGCTTCAGATTCTGTATGTCTCTCTCTCTCCCCCTCCCCTGCTCATGCTCTGCCTCTCTCTGTCTCTCAAAATAAATAAATGTTAAAAAAATAAAATTTAAAAAAAAGGAATTTAATAACCCAGGGAGAAAATTCATACTACCTAAAATGAATGATCATTAGATGGTTGATTTTGTAACAGCAGTTGTTTTTTTTTTTTTTACTTAAAAAAAATTAAAAATTTGAGTATAGTTGACACACAATGTTACATTGGTTTCAGGTGTACAACATAGTGATTCGACATTTCTATACATTATGCTATGCTCACAAGTATAGCTGCCATCTGTCATCATGCAAGACTGTTACAATACCACTGACTATATTCCCTAGCTGTACCTTTGATTCTCATGATCTATGCATTCAATTACTGGAAGTCTATCTCCCAATCCCCTTCACCCAATTTGTCCTTTCCCCTACCCCCTCCCCTCTGGCAATGGTCAGCTTGTTTCCTGTACTTGTTTGTAACAGCAACTTTGAAAGCCAATAGAAATTGAAGGAATAATATCTTTAAAATGTGCTGAGAGAAAATAACTGTTAACCTAGCACTGTGTATTCACAAAGTATCAAGAATAAAGGCAAGAAACATTTCACACATAAGAGGTCTTACCATGAAGAAATTATTTAATGGAAATTCTGAAATATGTATTTTAAGTGGAAATAAACAATTCTATAAAGAAGAATTGAAATATAAAAAGGAGCTGTAACCAAAGATGTAAAATGGATCTAAATCTAAATATTAACTGTTAGAATAATATTAAAACATACTTTTCGTAACTGATTTCCTTCTCTTACGCTTTCCCACTGAACAGGACTCAGAAGCGATTTTGTATTTGGTGTCTTTGCTGTAGCAAACAAAATTTACCTGCCTTATTTTAGTTGGTTCCTTCTTCTTACATTGGAAAGTTTGGAAATTTAGAAATCTTAAATTTGGAAAAGTTTCCAAAATTAGCTCGTGAATTTGATGCTATGAGAAGCATTCTATATTGAATAAAAGTCAAAATAATAATGTTCAATCTAGCACAAATAAAGTGTCTAAATTAAGAAAAGATTCTAAGTTTCAGTTTTTTTTAGCCATTAATTTTTTTCAAGGGGTAGACTTTTAGAATTTGTGGAAATATGACTATAGCAGAGGCTACTAGGTTTCTTCTAGTGTATATTCTTCCCTTCTTTGGTAGAGACAGTTCCTTATTTTTAATTGGTCCCATGGCCACTCAGAATAGAGACTACATTTTCTAGTCTCCCTGGTACCTAGCTGTAGCTCTGAGATTAATTTATGGCCAAGGAAATACATTACAAGGTAACGGGAGCAATTTCCAGGATGTACGGAAGGACCATACTCTGGACTGCCTGCCACACCCACTGTTTTAAGGCTAGGCTACGGAGGTGGGGGTGAGTCATTTTGCACCTAGAAGAAGGAACCCTCCTCCCCCTGCCCTGCCTGGGGATGGCAGAGCAACAGAGGGAAAGAGTCTCAGTGTCTGACACTGCAGAGCACCTTATCAGCCTGGACTTTTATACTTGTTTAAGCCACTGTCATTTTGTATCTCCTACTAAATTTTGCACACTGTAGATTTCTGTATACTGTATACGTTCCATACAAATGTATAGGTAATGTCAAGTAATAGCAAGAAGAATAGAGAATGGTCTTTTTTGGCTTTAATTTTAATGAAACTGTAATGGAGTCTCTGAACCAAGACAACTAACATATTAATAACTTTGTTTTAATGAAGAAAATTTTGTCACAGTAGCTGTTTCCTTTGTCTAGACAAAATTACTTTGTAGAATGTATAAAGTTGAGCTTCTCAAAATATTCAGAAACTATTTAGTTACATAGTATTTAAGCATAGCTTTCATGCAACTCTGAATAATTCTGTCAAGTCTTTCTTTAGTAATTGATTTGGGATTACAATATTTGAGCCACATATGCTGTTTCATGTTTCATATATAAATTGTTGACATTTTTCTCTTAAAGTGGTGATTAAGATAGATTTATAATAAGAAAATACTGAACATTGAGATTTAAAGAATCAGTCACCAAAAGCCTGAAAATACCTATTTTTATTTGTTTAACTCGACAAGAAATGCTTATATTTTAAAAATTGTATATCAGAATTAACAATGTGTTTGTATTAACTATTTATATTACACTTTTGTTATGTTTTTTCTTAAGTTTTTATTTCAGTTGAAGTGTAGTTAACATGCAGTGTTAGATTAGTTTCAGTTGTACAATGTAGGGATTCACCAATTCTGTACAACGCCCAGTGCTCATCACAAGTATACTCCTTAATCCCCTTAATCCCCATCACCTTTTTCACCCATCCTGCCACCCATCTCCCCTCTGGTAACCATCAATTTGTTTCTATAGTTCAGAGTCTGTTTCTTGGTTTTTCTCTCCGCCCTCTCTTTTTCTTTTTCGCCTTGCCCGTTTGTTTTGTTTCTTAAAAACTACATATGAGTGAAATCATATGGTATTTGTCTTTCTCTGACTGACTTATTTCACTTAGCATTATATTCTCTAGCATATTTATATATGCTTCTTCTTTATTCATTTTTTGATAGATTCTTGGGCTGCTTCCGTACTTTGGCTATTGTAAATAATGCTGCTATAAACATGGGTCATATGTATCTCTTTGAATTAATGTTTATATATATATATATATATATATATATTTACCTAAAATATACCTATATATTATATATATATTACCTATATATTATATATATACCTATTATATACCTATTATATAATTATATATATAATATATAATATATTTTATATATAATATATATTATATTATATATATATAATATATATATAATATATAAGGTATATATATATTATATATATACCTATTATATAATTACCTATATATTTATATATATATATTTTAGGTAAATACCCACTAATGCAATTACTGGATCATAGGGTAGTTCTCTATTTAATTTTTTGAGTAGCCTCCAAGCTGGCTAAACCAGTTTGCCTTCCCACCATCAGTGCAGGAGGGTTTCTTTTTCTCCACATCCTCACCAACAGTTGTTTCCTGTGTTTTTGATTTTAGGCATTCTGACAGGTGTGAGGTGATATGTCATTGTATTTTTGATTTGCATTTCCCTGATAATGAGTGATGTGGAGCAACTTTTCATGTGTCTGTTGGACATGTGTGTGTCTTCTTTGGAGAAATGTGTGTTCATGTCTTCTGCCCATTTTTTCATTGGGTTATTTGTTTTTACGGTGTTGAGTTGAATCAGTTCTTTATATATTTTGACTCTAACCTTTTACAGGATATGTCATTTGCAAATATCTTCTTCCATTCTGTTGAGTGCCTGTTAGTTTTGTTGATTGTTTCCTTTGCTGTGCAGAAGCTTTTTATTTTGATGTAGTCCCAATAGTTTACTTTGGTTTTGTTTCCCTTGCCTCAGGAGACTTACCTAGAACAATGTTGTTGCAACTGGTATCAGAGACATTATTGGCTGTGCTTTCTTCTAGGATTTTTATGTTTCAGGTCTTATGTTTAGGTCTTTAATACATTTTGAATTTATTTATTTATTTATTTTTAATATATGAAATTTATTGTCAAATTGGTTTCCATACAACACCCAGTGCTCATCCCAAAAGGTGCCCTCCTCAATACCCATCACCCACCCTCCCCTCCCTCCCACCCCCCATCAACCCTCAGTTTGTTCTCAGTTTTTCCAGTCTCTTATGCTTTGGCTCTCTCCCACTCTAACCTCTTTTTTTTTTTTTCTTCCCCTCCCCCATGGGTTTCTGTTAAGTTTCTCAGGATCCACATAAGAGTGAAACCATATGGTATCTGTCTTCCTCTGTATGGCTTATTTCACTTAGCATCACACTCTCCAGTTCCATCCACGTTGCTACAAAAGACCATATTTCATTTTTTCTCATTGCCACGTAGTATTCCATTGTGTATATAAACCACAATTTCTTCATCCATTCATCGGTTGATGGACATTTAGGCTCTTTCCATAATTTGGCTATTGTTGAGAGTGCTGCTATAAATATTGGGGTACAAGTGCCCGTATGCATCAGTACTCCTGTATCCCTTGGATAAATTCCTAGCAGTGCTATTGCTGGGTCATAGGGTAGGTCTATTTTTAATTTTCTGAGGAACCTCCACACTGCTTTCCAGTGCGGCTGCACCAATTTGCATTCCCACCAACAGTGCAAGAGGGTTCCCGTTTCTCCACATCCTCTCCAGCATCCATAGTCTCCTGATGTGTTCATTTTGGCCACTCTGACTGGCGTGAGGTGATATCTGAGTGTGGTTTTGATTTGTATTTCCCTGATGAGGAGCGATGTTGAGCATCGTTTCATGTGCCTGTTGGCCATCCGGATGTCTTCTTTAGAGAAGTGTCTATTCATATTTTCTGCCCATTTCTTCACTGGGTTATTTGTTTTTCGGGTGTGGAGTTTGGTGAGCTCTTTATAGATTTTGGATACTAGCCCTTTGTCCGATATGTCATTTGCAAATATCTTTTCCCATTCCGTTGGTTGCCTTTTAGTTTTGTTGGTTGTTTCCTTTGCTGTGCAGAAGCTTTTTATCTTCATAAGGTCCCAGTAATTCACTTTTGCTTTTAATTCCCTTGCCTTTGGGGATGTGTCGAGTAAGAGATTGCTACGGCTGAGGTCAGAGAGGTCTTTTCCTGCTTTCTCCTCGAAGGTTTTGATGGTTTCCTGTCTCACATTCAGGTCCTTTATCCATTTTGAGTTTATTTTTGTGAATGGTGTGAGAAAGTGGTCTAGTTTCAACCTTCTGCATGTTGCTGTCCAGTTCTCCCAGCACCATTTGTTAAAGAGACTGTCTTTTTTCCATTGGGTGTTCTTTCTTGCTTTGTCAAAGATGAGTTGGCCATATGTTTGTGGGTCTAGTTCTGGGGTTTCTATTCTCATTTTGAATTTATTTTGATGTATGGTATAAGAGAGTGGTCCGGTTTCATGATTTTGGATGTAGGTATCCAGTTTTCCCAATACTATTTATTGTGGAGATTGTCTTTTTCCCATTAGATATTCTTTCCTGCTTTGTTGAAGATTAACTGACCATGTAATTGTGGGTTTATTTTTGGGTTTTCTATTCTGTTCTATTGGTCTGTGTCTGCTTTTGTATCAGTATCATACTATTTTGATCACTACAGCTTTGTAGTATAACTTGAATTCTGGAATTGTGATTCCAGGTTTGCTTTTGTTTTTTTCAAAATTGCTTTGGCTATTTGGGGTCTTTTGTGGTTCCATGAAAATTTTACAATTATTTGTTCTAGCACTGTGAAAAATGCTTGTAGTATTTTGATAGAGATTGCTTTAAATATATAGATTGCTTTGGATAATGTAGACATTTGAACAATATTCTTTCAGTTCATGAGTCTTTCCATTTATGTCATCTTCAATTTTTTTCGTCAGTGTTTTATAGTTTTCAGAGTAAAAGTCTTTCACCTATTTGATTAAGTTTATTCCTAGGCATTTTATTATAATTGGTGCAATGTAATTAGGACTGTTTTCTTAATTTCTCTTTCTACACCTTCATGATTAGTATATAGCAATGGAACAGATTTCTGTACATTGATTTTGTATCCTGAGACTTTACTGAATACATTTATCAATTATGGCAACTTTTTGGTGGAGTCTTTAGGGTTTTCTATATATATCATTATGTCATTTGCATATAGTAAACTTACTTCTTCCTTACCAATTTGGATGCCCTTTATTTCTTTTTGTTGTCTGATTGCTGTGCCTAGGACTTTCAGTACTATGTCGAATAAAGATGGTGAGAGTAGACGTACTTTACTTGTTCTTGACCTTAGAGGAAAAATTCTCAGTTTTCCTCATTGAGTATGATATTCACTGTGGATTTTTCAAAAAGGCCTCTATTATGTTGAGGTATGTTGCCTCTAAACCTAGTTTGTTGAGCTTTTTTATCATGAATTGATGTATACTTTGTCAAATGCTTTAGTTGCATCTCTTGAATTGATCATACAGTTATCATTTCTCTTATTGATGTGATATAATTTGCATTTGATGTAATTTGCAAATATTGAACCACCCTTGCATCCTGTGGCTAAATCCCACTTGACATAGTGAATGATTTTTTTGTATATTGTTACTTTGGTGTGGTAGTATTTTGTTGAGAATTTTTGCACCTGTTTTGTTGAGGATTGTTGCATCTATGTTCATCAGAGATAATGGCCTGTAGTTCTCTTTTTGGTGGGGTCTTTATCTGGTTTTGTTATCAGGGTAATGCTGTCCTCATAGAATGAATTGGGAAGGTTTCTTTCTTCTTCTATTTTTTTGGGAATAGTTTGAGAAGAATAGGTATTAATCCTACTTTATATGTTTGGTTGAATTCCCCTATGAAATCGTCTGGTCCTGGGCTTTTGTTTGTTGGGGGTTTTTTGATTAATGATTCAATTACCATGCTAGTAATTAGTCTGTTCAAATTTTCTGTTTCTTCCTACTTCAGTTTTGATAGGTAATATATTTCTAGGAATTTATCTCTTTCTTCTAGGTTGTCCAATATGTTGGCATATCATTTGTCATAATATTTTCTTATAAATGTTTGTACTTCTCTGGTGTTGGTTATTTCTCCTCTCTCATTTGTGATTTTGTTTATTTGAGTCCTTTCCCTTTTTTTGTTTGGTGACTCTAGGTAGAGGTTTATAATTTTGATAACATTTTCAGGATATCTCCTGGTTTCTTTGATCTGTTCTCTTGGTTTTTTAGTTTCTGTACCATTTGTTTCTGCTCTACTTTTTATTATTTCTTCCTTCTGCTCTGTTGGGTTTTGTTTGTTGTTCTTTTTTAGCTCCTTAATGTGTGAGGTTATGTTGTTTACTTGAGATTTGTCTTGCTTCTTGAGGTAGTTCTGTATTGATATAAATTTTCCTCTTAGAAATGCATCTCACAGATTTTGGATCATTGTGTTTCCATATTCAGTTTCCATGTAATTTTTTAATTTTTTCATTGATTTATTGGTTGACCCATTTATTTTTAGTAGCATGTATTCAACATGGGTTTGTGGTCTTTTCAGATTTTTTCTTTTGGTTGATTTCTAATTTTATAGCATTGTAGTCAGAAAAGATGCTTGCTCTGGGTGTTGTATGGAAACCAATTTGACAGTAAATTTCATATATTAAAAATTAAATAAATAAATAAATAAACATAAAAAAAAAAGAAAAGATGCTTGCTATGTCTTTGAACTTTTTTAATTTGTTGAGGTTTGTCTTGTGGCCTAATATCTGATTATTCTAGGGAATATTCCATGTATACTTGAAAAGAAAGTGTATTCTGCTGTTTTAGAATGAAATATTCTGAATATATCTGGTCCACTATGTTGTTCAAAGCCACTGTTTCTTTGTTGATTTTCTGTTTGGATGATCTGTCCATTGATGTCAGTGAGGTGTTAAAATCCCCTACCATTATGATATTACTATTGATTATTTCCTTTATGTTTATTTTTAACTGTTTTATGCATGTGGGTGCTTCCATACTGGGTGCATAACTATTTATGATTGTTATATCTTCTTGTTGGATTGCCCTCTTCATTTTTATATTGTATCCTTTTTTGTCTCTTGTTACAGTCTTTGTTTTAAAGTCTAGTCTGTCCAATAAATGTATTGGCACTCCAGCTTTCTTTTGGTACCCATTTACATGATAAATGTTTCTCCATTCCCTCACTTTTAATCTCCTGGTGTCTTTAGGTCTGAAATGAGACTTTTATAGCAGTGTATAGATGAGTCTTGTTTTTTTATCCACTCTGTCACCCCATGTCTTTTGATTGGAGCAGTTAGTCCATTTACATTCAAAGTAACTAGGGGTGCCTGGGTGGCTCAGTCGGTTAAGCGTCCGACTTCGGCTCAGGTCATGATCTCACAGTTCATGAGTTCGAGCCCTGCGTCGGGCTCTGTGCTGACAGCTCAGAGTCTGGAGTCTGCTTCCGATTCTGTGTCTCCCTCTCTCTCTGCCCCTCCCCTGCTCATGCTCTGTCTCTCTCTCTGTCTCAAAAATAAATAAAACATCAAAGTAACTATTGATAGGTATTTATTGCCATTTTATTACTTGTTTTGTGGTTGTTTCTATAGTTTTTCTCTGATCCTTTCTTCTCTCGCTCTCTTTCATGGTTTCCTGGTTTTGTTTAGTGATATACTTGAATTCTTTTCTCTTTATTCTTAATATTACTGGCTTTGATTGATGGATACCATTTGGTTTGTACATAACATCTTCTGCATACAGAAGTCTCTATTAAGTTGATGGTTGCTTAAGTTTGAACTTATTCTTTACTTATCTCCCCCCATACACATTTTGGGTATATGGTGTCATATTTTACATCCTTTTATTTTGTGAATTCCTTGACTGATTTTTACAGATGTACTTGTTTTTCATACTCTCATTACTGTCTTTCCTTTCCACTCAAAGAGTCCCCTTTAATATTTCTTAGAGGGCTTGTTTAATGGTCATGGACTCCTTTAGTTTTTGTTTGTCTGAGAAACTTGTTATCTCTCCTTCTCTTCTGAATGATAGCCTTGCTGGATAGATTATTCTTGGCTGCAGATTTTTCTCCTTTAGCACTTCAAAGGTATCATACTACTCCCTTCTGGCCTGCAAAATTTCTGCTGAAAAATTCACTGATAGTCTTATGGGGTTTCCCTTCTGTCTAGCTATCTTCTTTCTTCTTGCTGTTTTTAAAGATTCTTTATCACTATTTTTTGCCATTTTAATACTATGTATCTTGGTGTGGATCTCCTTGGGTTGAATTTCTTGGGGGATCTCTGTGCCTCCTGGATCTGGATATAAATTTCCTTCTCCAGATTAGGGAAGTTTTTAGCTATTATTTCTTCAAATAAAATTTCTGCTCCCTTTTTTCTTCTTCATCTGGCGTCCCAATAATACAAATGTTATTATGCTTGATGGAATAAGTGAGTTCGCTAAGACTATTTTCTTTCATTTGCCCAGCTTCGTCAGTTTCCATTACTCTGTCTTCCAGGTCATTAATTCATTCCTCTGCTCATCTAGCCTACTTTTTAGCCTGCTTTCCATCATGTGTATTCTTAATTTTATTTATTATGTTCTTCATCTCTGATTGGTTCTTTTTTTTTTTTAATCTTTTTATTAAGGATTTCACGGATGCCCTTCATTCTCTTCTCAGTCCCAGTAATATCTTTATGATCATTACTCTAAATTTTCTATTAGGCATATTACTTATATCCCTTTTGCTTAGGTCCCTTGCTGTAGTTTGGTTTTGTTCTTTTCTTTGGGATATATGTCTGTTTTCTCATTTTTTCTAACTCTCTCTGTCTACTTCTACATGTTAGGAAAGTTTGTTATGTCTCCTTCTATTAAAGGTAATGGCCTTATGAAGAAGAGATCCTGAAATTCCCTGCAGTGCAGTGTCCCTATTCCCCAGGACTTGGTGCTTCAGGGAGTATCTCCTATATGTGGCCTTGTGTTCTTGCCTGTTTTCCCTTCAGTTCAGTCGTCCACAGTGGCTCTCTTTGCCTGTTGTTGGAAGTGTTTGGTCCCCCGCAGGTTTAGGGTGCATTTTAAGTAGGTACACTCTGGTCTTCTTGTTAATTGAGAGCTGAAACTGCTGCTGTCAGAACTGGCCAGCCTAAGCAGATGTGCAAAGGGTGCTTCGATGGATCCTATGTTTTTAACAAGGTACTTCTCAGGCTTTTGCAGAACTCAACATTGCTGTGGCAGCTGCCAAGACATAGGCCCTGTAAAGGCACTGGTTGGGAGATACAGTGGTGGTAAGGTTTGTGTTGGTCTGCGGGAGGGGCTCTGCGGCACTGGTACTGATGCAGTCATGACTGGGGAGGGTTGATCTGCTCAGATGGTGGAGGGGGGTGGTGGTGCAGACAAAGTAGGTAGTGAGCCTGGGTGCAATGCTGGTTCCCACAGGTGGTTCTGTGTTTATGTTGAGGGGCAGGGAAGGAAATGGTACTGGCCAGTTCCTTTGTTCCTGGAGGTCTCTCCATGATCCTTGTGTGTACAAGCCATGCTCTGTGATGAGTAAATTACTCTCCCTCCTGTCCCACCGGGTTTTTCAAACTGCTGATGTTATGAGGTTATCTCCTCAGGCTGCTTGTAGTGCTGCCTCCTTAAGGGCAGAGACTCAGCTTCCTAATGCCTTTAGGGCTCTCCCAGAGCCAAACACTCCCATTTTAAGAATTTCAGGCTTTAAGTCCTGCTGTTTATAGGAATTCCCGACATTCAACCCCTTCTGCTTTCAAAGCCAATGTTATGGGGGTTTGACTTTCCTATGTGGGGTCACCACTGTGACTGTCTATTTGTAGCCTTTCACTGCAGTCCTGGCTCCCTCCTACAATGGCTACAATCCCTTTATGTCTCAAATCACTGCTCCATGTTTCTTAACTTAGTCAATGTGGTCTCTTCTCTGCTTTTGTTTGTGGAGTTCATTCTGCCAGTCTTTGGGTCTTTTTCTGAGATATTTAAGCTGATCCCAGTGTTATCTAGTTGTATCCATGGGAGGAGACCAGCTTAGAGACCTCCTTCTCCACCATCTTCCCAGTGGCCTATTTGTTAGTTATGTCCTGAGTGAAGGACTAGATTTGTGCTTTATGTTAGTTTTCATTATTTCATATATAATAAGTCAACTCTACATGAAAAATATAAAAATTTTAATATGTTGATTTTCATAAAAATGTGGGTATACAGATATTTTAACGAAAATATGCTTCTTTTCTAACATAAATTTTCCTTTGAAATCATATAATGAGTAGTACTTTAGACCATATTATCCCTAGAATTTGGAGATGAAATATAAATTTTATAATTTGTTCTACTTTGAAAGAAAGTGGATATAAGCCATAGCATTTGCTATATAGTGTAATCATGAAATAATCATTAAATTTCTCTGTTACAGAATATCCTAAACCAACAAAGGATAATAATCAGAGCATATTCTTTTGTGGGAATAATATCGTGAAGTACATGGAAAAACATGAACGGTAAGAATAGTTTAATCTGGGGGTGTCTGGGCGGCTCAGTCAGTTAAGGATCCGACTTTGGCTCAGGTCATAATCTCGCATTCTGTGAGTCTGAGCTGTCTCAGTGCTGACAGCTCGGAACCTGGAGCCTATTTCAGATTCTGTGTCTCCCTCTCTCTGTGCCTCTCTAGCTTGTATGCATGCACACGCTCTCTCTCTCTCTCTCTCTCAAATATAAATAAACATTAAAAAAAGTATTTAAAAAAAGAATAGTTTAATCTAAAATATGGTAAAAATAACACGTAATGTAGTTTTCCTTTTAAACACCACAGTTTATTGGTTTAAGAATATGGAAAATACAAGAAAGGCAATTACTCAAAATATCACTATTTAGAGATACTATCACTAATATTTTGATATATTTCTATTCTCTTATTTATTCTGAACATTTAAGCTTAGATATGTATAATATATCTACCATATAATTATAGTAGTAAACTTACATTGTATTCATACTTTGATAGACTGAGCACTTTCATATATTTTAAATAGAGTTTTTAATTTCATATATTTTATTTCATAAGATTTTTGTAAGCATTATTTTGGAGGCATTTAGGAAACAATTATATTTCAAATGCTATTAATATGAAGCAAATTGAAGATCTCAGTTAAAACAGTATTTATCTTACCTCATCTTTTTTCAAAAGTATACGGCAATAGTCATGTGATATTTTGACCGACCCTGTTGATAAAAATAGTTATGCCATGTGTCGCATTCTCCTGAAAATAATATATAAAACTGACTCCAAACACCAGTGACTTTACACAGAACATCTTGGCACTTAAATTGTGATGATATCCAAAACTTTTTAGCCTGCCTTAAAGAAGCAGGTGCAGACAGGAATGTAAACACACCATTACAACTGAGGCATTGATGCTAGTGTAGGTAAGTACTTATTATTCCTTACTAAAAATATGCATTACCACTCCCCATGCACATATATACTAATTAGAACATTAGGGATTTTTAAGAATTAGGTACTTTTGTTTTTTGTTTTTTTGTTTGCATTTTCTTATGCTTTTATGGGTAACAGGTAAATAATCTTTTAAGGTATTTAATTAATTTTTAAAATCTTTAGTTTCTATTCTGTGAAATAGATTAGGAGGAAGCATTGTACTCTAATGTCATTTAACTAATTAAAATATAATTGTTTTTTATAAATTAAGGATTAGTGTAGACCACTGTTGAAAAAGTCAAATAGGGGCATTGGGTGGCTCAGTGCATTGAACGTCTGACTCTTGATTTTAGCTCAGGTCATGATCTCATAATCATGAGATCAAGCCCTGTTTCGGGCTCCATGCTAAGTGTGAAGCCTGCTTAGAATTCTCCCTTTACCCCTCTATTTCACTTGTACTTTCTCCCCCTCCCCTCAAAAAATGAAGTCACATAGATGCAAATCCCTTTGGATTATCTTACAAAATACTTGACTACATATTTGTGACATAGTCATCTACCTAATAACACCAATTTTAGCCCAAGTTTCCAGACTTTAAGAAAGCAGTATACATTTGCCTTTCTTCATCTGACAACAGTTTATGCATATGAAAGAGAATTATTCCTTTTAACTCTGATATTGATTTAACAATATTTTTTTATACAGGCCAAGCAATATAAACATGATTGTTCAATAGGTCAGTGATATAGCAAATACATATTTTATCATTATTTGTTTATACCATAAACTTTCCCATTGTAATATATAATTTATAGTGACACTACTTGTCAATTTTTTAAATATAGAATATTCTTGCTTTTTAATTCCTACATAATCTACCCTATTTAAGCATTTACAAAGTGAATAGTACTGGAATAGTGTTCTCCAGGATGATTAGACATTCTGAAAATCTTCTTATCGCTCCTTCCATTCTAAGAAACCATGAAATTTTAATGAGCAAGCTGTTCTATACCATCAGAAACTATCACTGTGTATGTTTTACACATTTTTAAGTTAAAGAAAAATTCATGCCAATTCCCTTTTTAAGCTTTGCTTCACTAAATAGAATTGTATTTTTAAGTTACTTTAATTATACATATGGCACCAAAGACCAAATACTTATATAGTATAAATATTTACTCATTGACCAAAATGATTTTTACTGTTAAAGTACCTCTCAGTCGATTATAGACTACACATTCAATTAGTCATACCTTGACATCCAGTGGGTTGTGCTAGGTGTCTTGTAAGGGGGAGGAATGGGGAAGAGACAGGTATAGAACATAACCATATTGATGGCACTGACAAACCCCACATGCTGCTGCCACAGGCTTCTACCTCAGCTTGTCACATGTGAGTGTAGGGCAATAGCAGCAAGTTGTTCCAGCAGTTTGCAGAACATGACGTTAAGGTATTCTGGGGAATGGCTGTCTCTGATTAGGAGTTGGCCCTAGAGAAATCTGTCAACAAGAAGGTAGTGTGATTTCCATTCCTCAGTCTGAATGAAGTTCAATATTAGGAGGATTCCATATCCTTAGAGAAAACTGTCAGAAAAAAATATAGGCATCTAATACTAATTGGGATTCCTACGTGGGTAATTTAGGTAATTTTACTAGACGTGGATGTAGGAGCCTAATCAATGATCAAAGGCAGTACAATTTACATTGGGAGCATTGAGGTTTAAATCCTGGCTCTTTAGTTTCAGATCACGGGCTGTGATTTAAACTCTTTTTAGCCTTTCATAAAATAAAATAATAGTAGCTATTTCATAAAGTTGTTGTGAGAATTAAATGAGATAATTACTATAAAGTAAGCTTTTTAGTTTAGTATCGGGAATGTTCCCAGCATTCAAGAAAATATTAAATATTTGCACTAATTATCGTGGCAAGATAATCGCTTTTTTCTTTTTTCTCTGTAATTCCCTTCTCCCTCTACTCCATCGAGGGAGCCAAGATCTTTATGATTTCACAGCCTCAGGGAAAGTTGCATTGCTGGGCCAAGAGTAAAAGCAGTTTGGAAGACACATTATTTCTTGCCATTTGATGTCCTAAAAGCCTTGGGATGGAGTAATTAGGAAAAATGCTGATGAGTGTAAGTAGAGAAGAGAAGGAAAATTTGAAAGATCAAGAGAAAAGAGAGAGAGATTTCCTCTTACTTAGTAATAGGTGAGAAGGCACCAAAGGTAAAGGTTGTAAGGAGAGACTAGGGATGCTAACCATCAGAATTCCTACTCTGAGGCAGGATTCTTACTCCAAGCAAGCCATGAAAACAGTTTCTAGATCTTAAAAACCTCTTTACACATATACAGTAAATTTTTGGCTGTGACTACTATGGCTCAAATGTTAGTGGGTCTGGCTTCCTTTTCCAGACCATATTTCACTGAGAACTGGAAAGAGAATGGGGCCCTAGTTATGACTAAATGAGAATTTCCCACCAACCATGAGTGAAAGCTTAGAATCCATTTTCATTTATTTTTTTTTTAAAAGATTAAAAACAGCTATTTCTTATATAATTGAGTTTGTGGATTGTGATTCACATGTTCTACGTTATAATCATTAGCGCCCCTGTGGGAGTAAGGACTCAGAGATTCGGAATATTATAAGGATTCTGAACCTTTATACTAAACTCCACTATCTACAGCGGAGCTAAGTGAATCCTTCATGGGTCAGGTAATATCTGACTATGGGGATTAGTATAAGGCAAAGAACACAGGCAAAGACACCAACCAACCTTATGGGAAGAAGAGAAATGCTGCCTGATGTGATTTTTCTTAAGAGCTTTTAACATGTCCTTTAAGGAGCTCTGTTACTTTGCAGAGTGAGAGTCCTTTCATAGTTCTAAGACTTTACAAAAACAAAAAACAAAAACAAAATGTAAAAATTACTTGGCACCAATATCAGTTTAATTTTCAAGGATGATTTTGTACTGTAGTTATCAATATTGAAATTAACCCAAATAATGTAACTACCATTTTTACTTGGAAATACATATGAGATGTTCTAACCTCCATAAAAGTCACATTTTTTGAATTTTCATTACCATTAGAATGGCTTTGAATGGCATTTGGGAACACAAAACAAAACTAGATCTTGAATAACTCATAGTTTTATTATATTACTGGATTACTCAGAAGTTGGGGACATCTCCAAGGAGATAAACATAAAAAGACACAAAAAAGGAGATGGGAAGTAGAACTAGAGCCTGCCTTTAACACCCAAAAAGTGGGTTCCCCTAAGGTTAAATGCCATCAGTGCTGTAGTCCTGAGACTGGACCATGAGCTATTTGCAAGATTGAAATCCGTAGGGCTCTTTTTTTTTTAATTTTTTAAAATCGTTTATGTTTGAGAAATAGAGACAGAGCATGAGCTTCGGAGGGGCAGAGAGAAGGGGAGACACAGAATCTGAAGCAGGCTTCAGGCTCCAAGCTGTCAGCACAGAGCACAACGTGGGGCTTGAGCCCACAAACTGTGAGATCATGGCCCAAGCCAAAGTTGGACACCCAACCGACTGAGCCACCCAGGCACCCCAAAATCCTTAGGCTCTTTAATTAAGGCCAGGACTCTGGAAGGCAGATAAATTGGTGTCATTTGCTAGCTCCCCTGATTCCCAGGAGCAGGAAATACGCATCTACTCCAGAAGATCACTAACAACGTTCAACTAGCTATAGGCCTGTCATCAAAGAGCATCCAACACACAAGGACACCAATGACCATGAATGAGAGTTAGCAGGAAAAAGGTATTAGTTTAGGAGCTCCAAGAACTTCAGCCACTAGAATTGTAGGAGAGGCAAAACTTAACCTTTTCCTTCTTGGGGTTTTCATCTCGGCCTGATAATTTAGTTGACATAAGACAGATTAACGGAAAAGTATACAAATAAAAGTTTTACATAACATAAGGAAAGGAAAACCCAGAGAATTGACACAAAACCTAAAACCTTTTATAGTATAGACAGTCCTTGACATATGATAGTTTGGGCCATGATTCTTCAACTTTACAGTGGTGTGAAAGTGATAGGCATTCAGTACAAACTATATTTTGAATTTTGAATTTTGTTCTTTTCCCAGGCTAGCAATAAGCTGTATAGTACTCTCTTGTGATGCTAAGCAGTGGCAGCCACAGCCCCAGTCAACCTTGTGATCACAGGGGTAAACACCTGATGAACTTAGAACAATTTTGAGCCCATACAACTATTCTGCTTTTCACTTTTAGTGCAGTATTCAATAAACTATATCATATATTCAACATTTCATTGTAAAATAGCCCTGTGTTAGGTGATTTTGCCCAACTGTAGACTAATGTAAGTGTACTAAGCACATTTAAGGTAGGCGAGGTTAAGCTGTGATGTTTGGTACATTAGGTGTATTAAATGCATTTGTGACTTAGAATATTTTCACCATGTGATAGCTTTATTAGATCTAACTCCACTCTAGGTAAAGGAAGATATGTAGCTTGAACAAAGAGAAGCAATTGTGGAAAAGTTACTAAAATATATGGAGAGGCTATGGAAGATAAGAATTATTTTAACAAGGTCTGATTATACAGAATTCTCTAGGCTTTCGACTTCCCATCTTTTCCCCCTCATAGAAGGAGGCATTGTTCACATGAGAGTTTGATCTACTATTCTAAAAAGAAAAGGAGAGAAAGTATTTCCCGCATTTGCAGTTTTTTAGTACTTAAATTATTTTAGAGAGAGCACAAGCAGGGAAGAGGGGCAGAGGGAAAGAGAAAGAATCTTAAGCAGATTCCATGCTAAGCTTGGAGCCTCACATGGGTCTTGATCCCACAATCCTGGGATCCTGGGATCATGACCTAAGCTAAAATCAAGAGTCACATGCTCAATCAACTGAGCCCACCCAGGCGCCGTGTTTTTTAAGTACTTTTAACTTGAAATAATCCTTACGCCAGGGTAGCATGTCTTGGGGTGGCATATTCTGCCATTATTCAGAATCATCTTATATAAGATATAAAATAATCATACATGAATTGTTTGAATAAATTAATAAAATCATATAAAAGGAAAAATTAACAAGAAACTATTCAAAATGATCAGAAATTTGGAAGAACTAAAATAAACTTTTAGAAACAAAAACATAATTATCAAAATAATATATTTTTAATCAATGTATAGGTTGAACTATTGATTAGACAACACTGAAGACAGGGATGCATGGGTCTGGGTGGCTCAATTTTTTATTTCAGCTGAGGTCATGATCTCCTCGTTCTTGAGCTCGAGCCCCATGTTGGGCTCTGCACTGACAGCACACAGCCTACTTAGGATTCTCTCTCTTCCTTTGCTCCTCGGCAGTTTGTGTGCTCTATCTCTCTCAAAATAAGTAAATAATCATTAAAAAGACTGAAGAGAGACTGGTGAACTAAAAAATAGATCTGAAGAAATTGCAATATGGTACAGGAGAGCAAGAAAAGTGAAAAAATGAAAGCAAGATCAAGCTATTTTGAGAATAGAAGGCCTGGCATACATCTAATTTGAACCCATAAGGAAAGAATAAATGAAATGAAAGAGAGGAAATATCTCAGGAAATGATGACTGAATAGTTTCTGTTATTGCTGAAAGATGAAATAAAAGGTAACTAATACTTCAAACTAGGCAAACACAAAATGAAAAAAAATTCAATAGTAGACACAAAAGACAAATATCCTCAAAAGGATATGACTTTCACTGACAATTGTTTTCCCACAGCAATAATGGATGTGACTGCTAATAGAAAATATCTCAAAATGCTGTTAAAATACATATAAATCTAGTTTTTTTTGTTAACCAAATCAATTTATTCATTATTACTTAATTCCTTCTACCTCAGTTTCAAGCACTGAGTGAATCACTTTTTGTTCATTTTTAGTTCTTTTTACTCTAAGTCCCTACTTTTCTTCTGTTCCCTATCATTCCCTGCCATATCCAGAGTCTAATGTAGTTAGTGAAATAATATTTAAGTGTATTTTGGTAAAATGTTAAATTAACCAATGGCAAGGATGTGAATCAAAGGCAACTCTTATACGTTGTTGGAATACACTTGAAATCATTTTAAAATATAAAATATTCATATACCAAATGATTCAACAATTCTCTTTCTAATCGGCGTCCATTCCCCACACCAAAAAGATTCCTGTACATGACCACCAGTAGACAAGAACACTCATAACAGTGTTAACAAAAATTTTTAAAAGTTGGAAGCAAATAAAATGACCATTTTCAGGACAATGAATATAATAAGCAATGAAAATAAATGAACAAAGCTGTAGATACCAATTTGTATTAAATTTAGAAAAAGGTGTGAATGGAAAAAGCAAGTCAAAGATACCAGCATACAGTATAATACCATTTTAGAAAACCAACACACAAAATGAAAAGTATATGTTGCCTAGAGTTTCATGTTATATGTGTTAAACATAAAAAAAATATGGCAAGGGAATGATAAATATAAAATTCTAGATGGTGGCTCCTTGATTGATGGTGTGCAGAGGAGCGGATAGCAAGACCCAGATAGAAGCGTGGGGTGTTGGAAATGCTCTAGATCCAGTGGTGAGTTCAGGGAGAGATTTTATTTTTTTAGTAAACTTTATAATTTACATATGTGATATGTATATAATATTTTCCTGTGTCAAATGTTACCTAATAAAATTTTTAGGAATTTAATCAAAAAGTCAATTTATAATTTTTAAGATTTTATTTATAGAGTAAGCCTTTGTACTAAATTCAATTTTTAAATTATGGCTTCATGGACATTTGGTATTTATTAAAAGTGGTTTCATTTTCTGTTGATGAACTTCATTAAAGTTAACTGGCCAATTGTTATTTTACCATCCCAGGCTGTATGCTGTTTGCGAAGTCAAGTACTGAAACATTGGTATTTGGGTCACAGCAGTCTTCTCCTCTCTGCTTAACTAACTCTCAGTCGTATGTGCTATAATGTATCCCCCAGACAACCAAGTTGTTTTAAATGCTTTCAGATTAATTTGTATCTCTGCTTTTTTGCATACAATATATTTCTTACACAGGTAAATGAAATTTTATATTGTATGGCTAAGCTTAATGAATACTGATTCAACTGCTCATTGCCTCAGAATGTATAGAGTATTTAGGATGCCACGATTACAACTTATCTTGCCCGGTTGATGCAGTGGAATCAATTACAACTTATCTTTCCCAGTTGATGCAGTGGAATCCAATGACATGTTGTGTCTTTTACTCTTTGCATAAATCATACATGAGTAAGTGAAGTCATCCTATATGCAACATATACCTTGCTATTACTGCTTAACTTGGATTTCACAAAGCACATGAGTGAATGAAACAGAGTGCCCTCTCTCCAGGACTGTCTAGGGGAAGAGGGTCAGAAATAAGTAAATTTATGTAAAATAAAGGTACCAGTAATAGATATATACAAAAGAGACATACCATCAAAGGTCATTGTAACGATCAAAGGTCATTGTAACTAGATTTGGGGGACTGGTGTGGTAGCAAATGGAGAATTTGAGAGTTCAGCTGGAGTAGAAGAGGGTGTAAAATAATACCTGGTGAATAAAGAGGACAAGAACCTTAGACAGCAGGCTACAACCTGAGCAAAAAGCAGGAGAGTGTGGGGGACTCAGAAGTGATGAGAAGACTGTAGTTCTCATAAATCAAGCAAGAAAAGCACTTTTCTGAGTAAAGCCTTCTGTATTATTTCATTGCCTCTTACCTCATCTTTCTACCTCTCCTCCTCAAAATAGTCAGATTGGTCTTTTAAAAATACTTTCAATCATATCACTGACTCCCCAGTAAAAATATTCACTGACCTTGCCCCTCTTCATGGTAAAAGTATTTTCTGTTGTTTGAATTCAACGATCTGCTCAACATGACCATAATAGTTCTTTGAACCATTGTTCCTACTAATCTGCTATAAAACTGTTTCATCACATGGATCTGTCTACTATCTACAGTATTTTTTTATTTGCATGCTGGACTGTACTTGATTTTACATGTCTAGCACCAATACATTTCTACCCTTATGTGTCTATCTACTCCAGTACGTCACAGCTCTTGCCACCTGTTTCAAGGTACATGGCAAGTCCTCCTCCCTCCAAAATATTCCCTAAATCCCTGAAGAATTATTTTCTACTCTAGTTTCCTTACAGTCCAAACCCAATAACACAAAGCTATTAATTTAAATGACAGAAAATGGAGAATATAAGAAAGGAAAAAAGTCACAAAAATAAAAGAGAAATCTTCAGGGCTGAGTATCATGTCAGATCAAAACGATGTACCACTTTCCAAGTAAAATGTATAAAAAAATAATTGCTCCAGTATACATAATTCTGAAATTTCTGAACAGCATGGATAAAAAGTATATTCTCAAATTTTCTAGAGATCTAAGTCACTTGACAAATGGGCAAAAGTGATAAAAAAAAATTGCTGCATACCTGCAGGCTGTGGAAGAAGGCCTCCAAGTTTTAAGAGAAAATAATGTTCAGCCTAAGATTCAAGACCTAGAAAGGTATCAACCATTTGAGGGATATGAATCATTGAATCATTCCCAATCATAATTTATTACAGCCTAACCTAATCCTGGAGCGAGGAAATGCCTACCATCATGACCTGATAACCAATAAGTTGCCGGTCTCTGACTCTATTTTGCAAGTAATTAAACACTTTTCTGCTCCCGAAAACATTGTTCTGTTGACCAGTGATAGAGACTGTTCCACAGATAAACAAGTCTCCATTTGTTGAGGGAACCACTGTTTAAGCTAAGACTCTTGGAAGGCTGTGGAAAGAAACTTCTCCTTCTGATACATCTTTCCAAAGTTGCCTCCTCTTTTATAAAAAAAAAAAAAAAAGTTTCAAGCAAAAATAATTGAAACAGAATGATATAACTAATGGCACTGAGAAGCTTAAGAGCTTTTGAAGCTTAATAAATGATTTTGATCTTTTAAAATTATTTCGCATGAACCAAGGTTCTGTGTTCAAGGAAGTTAAACATATTAAATAACACAATGGATGTGATACTCAGGAATGGAAAGCATTGCTCACTCCTGAGAAATATATGTATGTATTTAAAACTCCTACACAAAAGCCAGAAGTCATATCATTGAAGTTAAAGGATGTCATCATTTAGACTCCATTTGTTTTCATTTCTCTATTCCTCCAAGCAATATTTCAAACAAACACAAAATTCCCTTCACCATAAAACCAATGACAGGTGTACTAATTACAATAATTATATTTATTATATAGCTGGAATATTAATATCATGATCTGTTCCTTTGCCTTCAAGTACTCCTTTGCTTGTTCAAACCTTTTGCTATCATCTCCTGTATTACACTTAATAGCAATTAGATAATCTTTTTTTTTTATATTAGAGCATTTTTTTAAATTTCAGGCCTAATAATTTTCTTGAAAGATGAGGAAGAAATGGAGAAATGACATTGAAAATGTGGTACAATATTCATGAAAATGTTCCATTGTTCTAGAGTATTATTTTTAGTCATAGGAGAGAAAACAAACAATAACAACTATAAAAAAAAACAACAAAAAGATTTGACCATACACAGAAAAAAATTACAGACCATTTGTGAGTATAAAAGCCATCTCAGTTTAAACATGAGAAAAGAAAAAGAAAATAAATATTAACTGAAGAATTTCTTAAGAGTAGTTATGGTAATAAATTTGGGAATCATTGCCCAAACAATCTCAAGTGCTCATAGACCACATTAAATATTGTATGTATGCTATTTAAAAATATATGTAGTTCTAGTTTAATTCATGCACTAAATACAATAATATATTAAAATTGTAAAAGGGAGAGTCATTGTATGTACCATTTTATGATGTCCTGTTTCTAGAATGTTGTCCTAGACCCCCAACCTTTCTACAATTCAGATTTTCCAATTCTCTCATTAAATTAAACTTTTGGGATTACTCAAGCATGACTGATACACGTGGATACTATCAGGCATTCAATACACACTATGTGCCTTTGATTTACCTGACAAGTGACAACAAGGCTGTATTGAGTTAAGCACAGACACTATCACTAAATGAATATTTGCAAGACCTGCCTGTGGTTATTGTCATACCAGAACAGAGCTCTTGTTCAATATCCTGTCTAGGAAGCAACTCCTACCAGATGCTTCTAAAGAAGGGCAAACCACCCATAATGCAATTGGATGGATATGTAATTCTATACCCCTGAGGGAAAACACTTCATCTTGGTCCCAGGTGGTGAGCCTCTCCTACATACTCTGTTTGTATTCCTGTGAGGACTGGTCTTTTCAAATAATACACTTTTAAAGGACTTATTTAGTAGTAAAGACTTTTACCTTGGAAACACTAATAATGCATTAGTGATTTTCAGTCACTGCTGTAGAAAATCTTAAATTGGTCAAAATGGATTGCTCTTCCCCATTTTTCACAAATGTGATATGAAACATGTATCACCTTTCCCTATTTTATTCATTTCTTTATATCGTATATAAAAACTATGGTAAACTCTGTGGTAGAAATACAATGAATCTATATGTAAATTGGGAGGCTGGATACAACTGAGCAATGAATGGACATTATTAAAAACAAACAAACAAACAAACAAAAAAAAAAAACCAGAACTCTAACTCACATCTCTGTGGTAACCAGCTTGGGAAGCCAAACAATAAACTCTGCAGCAACCAATCAAAGAAGTCAAACAACACCTATGTAGCAGTCATTGTAAAATGATGACTTAGCCAAAGAATGACAGCTTCGCTCTCCTTTCCCCTTCCCTTGCCTGCCTCCAAAGCAGAATCAGCCTGAGAAAGCCAAATATGCTCTCCATATTAGCCACATAACACACCCCACTTCTAGTTGTTCCACCTCCTGCTTTCCCAAACAACCTTCGATTGGAGCATACTTCAACTTTTTCATTTTTCATTAGAAAGTTCTCCACTCCCTTGATTGCTTTTAAGTATCTGCCAAATGCAAGTGATAGTGACTGGCTCCCTAGCTAGAGCAAGTTTGAATAAACAACCACTGTTCGCATTTGGGTGGTGTCCATCTATTTCCATAACAAGTTAATGTTCTTAGAATGTGTACATGAATTTTTAAGATTTTAGGTTAATATTGGTTTTGAGATACACCTTAAACTGTTTTAAGTGGTTATGTCTGGGGAATAGATCAGATGTTATAGGTAAAAACTTCCATTTTTACTAAAAATATGCACACATATTTATATATTTTTATGTACTTGAGTAGAATTTCAAACTGATTACAAAATCATTTTAACTAGAATAAAACTTTTGTTTTCATTAGAGAACTAGATTTTATTTCATTTAAAGAGCTAAGACAAATCACGTTAAAAGGAATTATCAAGTTCCTAGTGGGTGTATGCATAAACAATAGTTTTACAGACATTATTAATTGACTACCAATAACAAAATAAAATTTGTAAAACAAATGAAGAAAAACAGAATTTACCCAAGAATAGCCTCTACTAGACTGGTGACTTTGATAACTGAATAGCTTCTTCAACTTCACTAAACTTATCCCTCCTTTTCTTTCTTTCCTTTTCCCTTAGGAATGCTCTCCCAACCCCCAGCTACATGGAGATATGGCCACATACGGCATCTCCTCTGTCTGCCCAGGGCACACTTATTATAACACATGCCATCAATCTTTAAGAAGGTTTGCCTGGGGAAAGAAGCAGTGTGAACCAGAGACAAATGACCGGGGGGCAGTGTTGGGATTCGTAGTAGTACCGTAAAACACAGAGGAAAAATAAATAATCAAGAAATTCATTTTAAACTCTTGTGGCATGTCTAAACTACAAGCAGTGGTTGAGAACAGGGAAGGGTAGACAAGACTATGGTTGGTAGGAATTGAAGGCTGAAGGCAGGAGTGTGTCTCCAAGGGAGAAAGGACTGAAGAGGGACGAAAACACTGTAAATTCTTGAAGATAAAACAGAAAGAAGAGAAATTACATGAATTATAATCAACCACTTTGACTACATTTCCAAGACTACAATTCCAGAAAATTAAGATCCTTAGTGGACAAATTTAAAACCACAGACCATCAGATTTAAAAGATTCTGTAGGAAAAAAATAAATGTGATTTCATTAAAATATTGACTTTAAAGTAGAAATACTTAAATACAAATATCAAACCTCATTGTAATTTTGAAAGAAACTATCCTTTGGAATAGTTAAAAATTAAGCCTTCAGTTTTACTTTAGCAATTTTACTTTGGGGCGATTTTTATTTTTGCCTCTAGACCAGCAAAAGTGGATTCTTACCACTCAGTCTTTTAAAAGGAGATTGTTTCCAGTCACTAGTTTGTTTACAAGACAGTCCTGTCAGTATCTCCCAATAGAGATGATTTAATAAACTTTTTCTTAATGTGAAAATATCCTCAAGACCCTGTTACATATACTGGAGAATAGGTTTTTGGCGGGATTTATTTACATGTTTTACTCATAATAATTGCCAAGGTTGAGAAAATGCCATTTCAGCACAAAAGGCCACCACAGTGCCACAACGAAAAGAGTATTTTGGAAAAGAATGTGTCTTAGAATCATCTATTTGTGTGTTTCTATTTCATTTTTAGATTTGATCACTTCAATTTTGTTTTCATATGGTATTTAGCAGGAGTACACATTCATTTATTTACCGTGATTATAAGCAGCAGCAGGCCAAAATAAGAGGCTATTACAGGAATTTAATAGATTTTGTACATGTGATTAGCCAAGCATCATGCTCTGTGAATCGTTTAAGTTTAGATATTGCATTTCTTATATCTTTGTTGCACTTCATAGCATACACTTTGTTTTATAAACATCATTCATAGGTATAGCGTTACTAAAGTTTATTACTATTTGTTTCATATCAGGAACACGTAAGCTCTAAGAGTTTAAGTATTTTTATGGAAACATACAGTTAGTAGATAAATAATGTCTAAATCAGAACTCATGGCTTCTAATTTCAAACTGATTGTAATTTCCATTACACTATTTATGTCTCACTAGAAGGGGGGCTTACATGGGCCTAGTTCCCAGCTCTTTCTTATTATAGAATATAAAACTTCAGTGAGTGCTTGAACCTTGTTACAGGCAATTGTAGCATTTGCAGAACATTCATTGCTACTTAATATATTATAGAATACCTATTAAATGTCAGATACTGTATTTAGTGATTTGCAGATGTTCTCTTTCATGTTTCCAATATTTTATTTTTTAATGCTTATAATTTTAAAAAGTAGTTGATATTATCTCCATTTGTAGATAAGAAAATTGAGATTCAGAGAGATTAAATAACATATCTGAGGTCACCCAGTTGATGGAATTCACACCATGTCTATTTAATTTTATGCTTCTTCCAGGACTTCTTGCTCTCTTAGAAGACACGTCTTTATTTTTATGTCACTCTATTGTTTAGTATTCTTACTTGGCTTCCCAAGGGCCTACCAGTTGGTTAATTTATATAGCCTGCCGATTTCTCTATATTATTTGTTATATATATATATATATATATATATATATATATATATATATATGCATTGTGTGGAAGAGAAACACATGGCACCTGGTAAACATAAACATTATTACAAGAGTGTTTTAAAAAGGTAGCCTTGCCAAAAGAAGAGATTAATAATAGATACATCATTCTAGAGTTGAGGCCGAGACAAAAGATAAAATATGGCTGGGAGAGATCTTCACCAGCCATATATTCAGGGGCCCTCTTCTGTGTATGGTTCTTTATATCAAAAGCATCACTTCTTAGTAATAAGTCCTAGGTCTCTTGACAGTCTGATAACAAAAACTTACCTCTTGTTTCTGGCCCCAAACTGCAGAAACCACTCATTGCCACCCTGCTCACTTGTTATTCTGTGAATAGGGCACAGTAGGAGGCCCAGGAGGCAGTAGGAGTAGGAGGCACAGTGGAGGGAAGGCAACGTCTGGCCCCCAAGGGCTAGACCCAAGGCCCAACTTCCCAACCAGGGAAAAAGCTATTGAGTATGTTTTTAAATTTTTTTTTTTTTCAACGTTTTTTATTTATTTTTGGGACAGAGAGAGACAGAGCATGAACGGGGGAGGGGCAGAGAGAGAGGGAGACACAGAATCCGAAACAGGCTCCAGGCTCCGAGCCATCAGCCCAGAGCCTGACGCGGGGCTCGAACTCACGGACCGCGAGATCGTGACCTGGCTGAAGTCGGACGCTTAACCGACTGTGCCACCCAGGCGCCCCGAGTATGTTTTTAAAGATAAGCAAACTTCAGAGTTGTGTTTTTATAGATTGGAAAACAGATTTGAGCTTAGGCATGGAAATATCTTGGTCTTGGTGTAATGAAAATATTCCCAGTAGATGGTTCCCAGCTCATTTGTCAATTGTTTTCCGAAACCATCCTATTCAACAAATAGTTCTCTTTCCATTTTTTAGATTTCTATAGTACTTCATAATTTTATCATAACATTTAGCAAACCCTGTTTTCATGATTGATTTCTTTGCCCTTCTCTGTTCATCCTTAGCCATTACATAATGTTCTCCCTGACAGCAACTCTACTATTGACTTTCATGACTTAAGTGCTGCCGTGAGTTCAGGTTTTGTAAAAGACACTTCTCTTAGAACATTCACAGAATCTGAATCCAGTTACAAACAATTCTAGCATTTTCATAACATCTGCAGGAGTGGTTATTATTCAGAGCCTAATGTAAAATCTGATAAAGACTCTAATGTTAAAAAAATGTCTATAATTCGTTATATGTAAGAAATCCTATGATTTCTGAAGAGATGGAGAGGAAGAGAATGCCATCTCTGGCTCCTTTTTAAAGATCAGTGAATTAAACATTTTACAAGTGGGAAAATACTTTATCTGATTCCATTTAAGTGACTCTGGACTGAAAACTGTAAATTGCTCCTGTTTTTGACTAGCATCTTCTACATCCTGGATCACATTAGGCCCAGAACAACACAGTGTAGACTGCTGGAAAATTCTGTTGTCATGATAATGGACAACCCAAACAAGCTATGGGAAAAGGTCTGAATTGTGTATATTGTATCAAACAAAAAGTGTTACCAAGGAAACACCATGGCTACCACAGAGACAAGTGGCTCATGTAAAAGACAGGGTAGGAGAAAAAGCTGGTCATTCACTAGTAGGCAAAGGATAGTACTGTTAGCTGGTTTGTTGGTTGGTTGGTTTGTTGATTGGTTGGTTTTGGTTTTCATTTTCTTCTGTCTGCCTATTTATTATTGCCCGTAACTATGTGTGTGAAACACTGGCTTTGCAATCACTGCCTTTTCATTAGTGATACCATATCTCTCAATATTCCAGAATATTTAACTTGTATGTAGTCAAAACCTGAACTAAATTCTTGTATCAAGCAGAATGAACAATAAATTCTAAGCAACTTGAAGATTATAGAATGATTGTTAATATATTTGTGATGTTTCCCTGATATATTTCCAAAACATAGTAAAATTGGTAGAAAAGACTATATTTAAATTTATCTTGAATTTTATAGTTAGAGCTAAAACAACAAAAGTTAAAATATTGTATTTCCCTTTAAGAGAATTGAATTACTAAGTTCATAATTTTAACATTTCCCTAATACAGCAAATTTTACAAGATCCAGTACTCTCCAAACCAATCACTATCTTTATACTTAAAAATAAACTACAGGGCACCTGGGTGGCTCAGTTGAGCATCTGACTCTTGATCAGGTCATGATCTCCCAGTTCGTGGGATCGAGCCCCATGACAGCACAGAGTCTGCTTGAGATTTTCCCTTTCTCTCTGCCCCTCTCCAGCTCCCGCTCACTCTCTCAAATAAATAAACTTGAAAAAAATAAAGTACAAAAAGAGGAATATAAACAAACCTAAAAAATGATAGAAAGCCTGCTTAGGATGTTACAAATAGGACAAATAAAAAGAAAAATAGGATATAAAGAAATTACATAGTGAACACAAAAACACATGAAATAAAAGTATTAAACTAATTTAAAGAGGGGAATCTAATTAAAAGTGGACTTGAATTGTTTCACATTTATCACCATAGCAGTTTTCATGGGTATGAAACAGACTTCACTTCTGGCTTAAATAGAATATTCAAATATGTGGATGACTGTCACTATTTAACATAGCTTTGCAAACATTTGGTATTTTTGTTAATTTTATTTGCATTTCATTTGGTGAATGTGTTTGAATGTCAGTAAACATTTGAACATCATTCTTAGGCTTAAGGAGAGACTGTCTTTTACAATGGCCTTATCAGGAAAGTTAATTGGTTAAATTTAGAGAATGTATCTCTAAGGAAATTTCTGAGGTATCTGTAGAAATAAGTTGTTAAGCCAAATACAGGTCTAGATTATTAACCTTAAAAATAAAACTGCCAGAGTGCCTGGGTGGCTCCATAGGTTTAACTCTTGGTTTAGGCTCAGGTCATGGTCTCACAGTCCTGAGATTGTGCCCTGTGTGGGTTCTCTCCCTCTCTCTCTGCCCCTCCCCATACCCTCTCTGTCTAAAAATAAATAAATAAACTTAAAAAAAATTAAAATGAAACTGCCAGCTATTTTACCAGCAAAAATGGGTTTATTCAGGAATAGCAAAGAATTGCAATCTGAGACAAGCAAAGTACAACAAAACCATAGTCAAGTCTGCAAAACAAAGAAGAGATACACTCTTTTATAGAAGAAAAGGGAGAATTTGGGAGAGTGAGGTCTAAGTATAGTAGCTATTCATTGGCTGAGTTGTGACTATCTCTCATTGGCTAGACTGTGGAGGGGGTGGAGTGAGAAACATTCTTCCTCCTGGTGAGGTAATAGAGTAGTATGTACTTGCAAGGTTCCTCTTTTCCTACTGGATCTACTAGGCTTGAGAGCTCCCCATCCTGGCCTTCCAACACTTCAATGGGATTACCTTTTATTAATCTTCACAAAATCAAATTGTGAGGTGTGAGAAATGGCCTTAATTTGTCCTTGGCCCACCAGGATAATAATCCCTCAGTGGGCCAGAGGCCATGTGTTTACCAAACATAGCCTCACTCAAAGTTTACCCTGAGGAGAACTCTAAAACTGTTTGCTTCATGTGGAGAGAAAATCTTGTATAAAAATTGGCTAATAATATACACATGAACAAAAAGTAGCAGAACCCAGCATGACTTCACATTTCAGAGGATCTCCTATAAAATGCATTTTTTAAACATGACCTAAACCTTAAATAAGCAAAATGAAACATTCTTTATTACTGGGAATTGAAGAATTATCCAAGAGAATTGGGTAGTTCTGCTTTTTTAGACCTGTTTGTTTGTTTGTTTGTTTGTTTTTAAGAGAGAGAGAGCACTGTGCACTAGCAAGGCAAGGGCAGAGGAAAAGGGAGAAGAGAATCTTAAGCAGGCTCCAAGTGCAGCTTGAAGTCCTACCTGGGGCTTTATCTCATGACCAGGAGATCATGACCTAAGTAAAATCAAGAGTTAGACACTTAACCTAACCGACTGAGCCACCTAGGCACCCCTACTTTTTATTTTGGATTTTAGAAGATCTGCACCAATATCTCTGAAATTTTACCATACAAATAAGGGGTTGTTCCACATATGGGTTTGACTGACTTGAGGAGTGGTCTCAAGTGTTCTCAGAAAATTTCCTAAAAATTCCAAAGGAAATACACTTTAGGAAAGAACCATATAATAGAGTTCCTTTAGATCAAAAGTATAATAGAAGATATAGGGGAGGGAAATTTTTCCTCTTCAAAGATGCTTCTCGTTGGTCTAGGATTTGAATTGACACAAGACCGGAGAAAATCAGACTTAATTTTGTATACATACGGAAATGGCACACAAATGAGAGATTCAAAAGTAGAAAGGTAAAAATGAGGTATATATGCCATCCTGAGCTGAGGAATGTGATAGCCCCAGGCCCTCAAAGGAGACGAGGTTGAGTCACAGTGCAATGAGAAAGAGCTTTGGTTATTAGATGTTTGCCTGCCATACAGATGGGTCTTTCAGATACAGTACATTTCTTTTAATAACTCCAATTCTGAGAAAGACTCCTAATTTAGATTCTTCTAGGTAGTTAAGGGAGGGGCAGTATTTTCTCTTGAGTCTACAGAGTCTCATTTGCCTTTGGCTTAAAGTAGTCCACATGCCAAAGAACCACTTCAAAGAGTATACCCTTTGGCTTATGTCTCACTTCATGGTCTCAGCCATTTAATGACACAGCATTTAATATACGCCTGGCATATGGTATATAAATGCATGCTATCTATAGTGGATGTGAAAAACTCTATTTGAGGCACCTGGGTGGCTCATTTAAGCATCTAACTCTTGGTTTCAGCTCAGGTCATGATCTTGCGGTTTGTGAGTTTGAGCCCCACGTTGGGCCCTGCGCTGTAGAGCCTGGTTGGGATTCTCTCTCTCCCTCTGTCTCTCTTTCTCTCTCTCTTTTCTCTGCCTTTCCCCCACTTGTGCTGTCTCTATCTAAAAATAAATAAACTTAAAAAATTGTATTTACCCCAAAGGAAAGATTAAAATGAATTTTCTTTAAAACATACCTATCACACAAGTTAAGTTTGCAGGTATGGCCTCAAAGTGATCAAGTAACTTCATAATACTTTTTTGGAAAGAAATAGTTATTTATAAAGAAAAACAGACTAATTATTTTTAGTAAGTTTACATCTGTGAAAATTAATTTTTTACACCTGGAGAATATTGATGCCCAGCCCTTGTTTTAAGATAAAATTTTACTTTCTCAAAAAAAAAATTCTCAAATCACATTATTTAAAGTTATATCAGTATTCAAGGAATATATGACTTAAAAGAACAGAGGTGATTTTTTAAAACAAAAAGTATATTTCACAAGTATCAAAAGATTAGAAATCCTAAATTGAGTGACATCATTAAGAAGTAGTATGATTTTCTTCTTGAAGGCCCAATATGTTTGAATTGGTTCAAATAATGTATAAGACTTCTCTTTACAACATTCTGTAATCAGTAAAGTTTTCATCTTGATGAGCCCATATTTACAAATGGTCTCAGGTTTTCTAACTCCCAATCCAGGAGCATTCATTCTAATATGCTGACAATGTATGATACTTTTGTTTTATATCATAGATACATGACATCAAGTTAATTTCATTCCACTGAAGCATGAACCCTTGTCTTAGAGATCCATCAACTATTTTAATGTATACTTTTAAATAGAATCAATAATCTAGTTGCAAAGCAGATGTGAAGTTTAGTCATGATTTATGAGTAGTAAATGATACCTTGATTGCAAAATAATTTCATTCTGATACCCTTGATGAAAAACTACCACTAACAACAGAAAAATAAGATTATCGCATTATTAGAAAAATAAGTCAATATTATCAAAATGCCAAGAGAAAAAGCAAGAAAACATTCTACCCTTCTGAGTACAACACTAATAATACCTGAAGTATTTACATCAGCTTTGCAGTACTAAGCAAAGTTGCTTATCCTTTGTTTTCAATAAAATACATAATTAAAAACCATGCAGGGTTGAATTTGGTCTAAAGCACAATAACATTTTTTTTTTTTTAAGTAAGGCTACATTAAGTATGTAGCTCATTTAAGCTGAAAAGTTAATAAAAACATAGGGTATATTCAGGATATATGAAAAACGGAAATCCTATGAGGATTCTTAAAAAAAAAAAAGATACATTATGTAATTGTCATAGGAATAGAACAGTTGTGGTTGTTGCTGCTGTTGTTACCAGGTGGCATGTGAGTTTGAATTGTACATCCTATTGGTAATATTTTTACCAGTCAAGTATTGGGGGTATGATCATTGCAATCTGAAGAAACAGTTAATAATAACCTAGGTTTGTGAGAGAGAGATGTTCAGAAAAGAGAGGAGGAAGGAGGTTTAGCTGGAAATATTGTGTATGGGTGGGCAATGGAAATTCAAATATAGATGTATATTGAAGCAAATGTGAGGAAAGCAGGGGAAAAACACGGATGAGGTGATGAGTCTGAGTCTGATCTGAGAGTAAATGTGCTTCCCCCTCTCCCTTTGGAAGATCCAAGGTAATATGGAGGTGCACCAGATAAAGAAAAAATAGAGAATAAATAAATTGGAAGTTAATGGATATTAGTGAGTGGCAGGCAGTCGGAGGAATTGGGATTGGATGTATAAGTCACTGAGAAACTCTCTACAGGTTTTTTTAAACAATTTGATGGAGTGTGTTGGAGACAGTAAGATTAAGGACAATAAGAAGTCTTTATTTGCAAAAGGAATGCTGAAAAAAAAAAAGGTAGCATTCATTTTCCATCCATTTATGGTTCAGCTATGTGTGAGGTACTTCAGGGACTGGAGATCCAGAGGTACGTATAATGTATAGTCTCCGCAGTTATGAAGTAAAGCGTCTTAGAGAGGTGCACACATAACTGCAAGAGAGTGACTTGAGTGAGAGCAATATGAATGAGGTGCTTCGGAAGTACAGAAGCACACATCTAGACTAGGAGAATCAGAGTTTCCCAGGGGACAAGACAGCAGGCATTTTCCAGGTGAAGATGGGGTTGTGGTCAGATGGAATTTTGTGTTAAGCAATATTTAAACTTCTGAAACACCTGAAGTATAGTTTGTTTTCTTTCTTTCTTTCTTTCTTTCTTTCTTTCTTTCTTTCTTTCTTTCTTTCTTTCTTTCTTTCTAACAAGTATTCATTTTTGAGAGACAGAGCATGAACAGGGGAGGGGTAGAGAGAGAGAGAGGGAGGCACAGAATTCATAGCAGGCTCCGGGCTCTGAGCTGTCACCACAGAGCCCATGCAGGGCTCAAACCCACAGATATGAGAACACGACTTGAGCTGAAGTCGGACGCTTAATCGACTGAGCCACCCAGGCGCCCCTGATAAATGGATTCTGTTTAATGAGTTAGGTGAGGCAAATAACCCAAAGTTATATATTTATGTATTCAACTACAGAGATGTATTTTGCTGCAGATATGTTTTAAGCAGGAGAGAAACATCATCAGTTTTTGTTTAAAAATAACTACTTTTCAAAGAGTGATAAGTCTGAAAACAGGAAGACCAGTTAGGAATGTATCATATCAGTGAAAGGTCATGAGCTGCGAATCTGATTAAGTCAGAGGAAGTGTGAATAAAGACGTAAGAATAGATTCAAAATGATGATTATGATAATGATGGTGCTGATGAGGATGGTGATGCTGTTACTGATGATGATAATTACAGGTAACAGTTTTGAGCACTTACTATTTGACAAGTACAGTGGAAAGTGTTACATAAATTATATTGCATAATCCTTATGATAGCTCTGTAAGTTTAGGCCTATTTTTCTCTGCACTTGAAAAAAAGAGAAAGTTAATCCTTTAACAGTTTGAAGAACTTGTTAAAGATTGTGGAGGTACTAAAAATTGGAGATAAATTTTTAACCAGGCAATCCAGAGCCCCTGTTTTAGGTCCACTTTATTATTTTGTGCCTCAGTGAATATGTAGGAGTTAAAATGGTCAGCTGGATTGTGGAGGATAAGTTGAATTAGAAAAGAATTTAGAATTTCTCCTAACATGCTCATTTAGGTAAATAGGATAATGGTAGGCCCACTTATTAAGACTAAGAAGTCTAGGAAAGAATTACCTAGAGCAGATTTTCTGGAACGGTATTAGTTTGGGGGCAAAGAATAATCTAGTGAGACCTAAGCTACAAACATATTTGGTTATAGCTGCCTAGAGAGATAACCACACTACAAATTTTGTAAAGAGAGATTGTAAGATAAAAGTATTTTGCAAATATGCATAATAGGACCAGAAATAGACCATTATTACATTGAATACAACATGATATTCTTCTTATTCTCTTGGTGTATTTATTCTATTTTTTTATTTTTCTTAATGTTTATTTTTGAGAGAGAGCCAGAGTGTGAGCGGGGAAGGGGCAGAGAGAGGGAGACACAGATTCCAAAGTAGGCTCCAGGCCTGTGCTGACAGCTCAGAGCCCTATGCGGGGCTCGAACTCACAAACTGTAAGATCATGACCTGAGCCTAAGTCAGCTGCTCAACCGGCTGAGCCACCCAGGTGCCCCTATTTGCGTATTTTTAAAATAATCTTAATTTAACTCAACATTGCTTTATGTGGAGCTGCAGAGTTAAGAACAAAATGTTATCTGAATCACAGAGACAAATATGTCTTCAAAGAACACATATTCTGAAGAAAAATGTTGTCAGCATAACAACAATAATGTCTCTTCATTCCATAATTCCACTTGAAATAAAAGAACCCTGCCCCTTCTCATCTAATTTGGATGTTCATCCATACTCTTATACTGATGAAACGTAATCACTGTGACATCTTTAACTTTCATGTGAGAGCATCTGGTCTGGTAATTACTACTCTATTTTGCTTCTTTGATGAGCACCACTTTTCATGCTTAAAAAACAAAAACAAAAACACTGAGAATATCCCTTGAAAATACCTGGAGTGCATACAATTTTCCTTGCAGCACAGTTGTAAATTATGATTTTTTTTATTGTTAAAAATGGTGATTATTTTATAAAAGAAACAGGGCTCTATCAGATAACGTTTACATTATGTTAAAAAAAATATCGGGAGACTGATATTTAATATTAAAAGTTTCCACGGGAAAACCCATAACTCTGAAGTTTTACTTGAATGGTTTCTTGCATTTTCAGAAATTGTTCCTTTTTGGCAGTGTAGATAAAGAACTGTGCATCCCTGCAAATTTGATTATGACATTCTGTCACCAGAGAACATGCAGGTGAACCTCTCTGGTGGGGCGGGGAAGCGAAGAGAGTGTCTTATTCTAAATGGATAGCTAATGAGACACTTAAAAGCACATCCAGTTAAATGTATTACTGTAACAAGATCTATACACATTTGTTTGAGGCCTCCATTTCATTGATTTGTTTTTGGAGGTGTCTTAGATTTGTAATAGCTTTCACTGCTGTTGTGATATATACAAATTGAAGACATATTGAACACATCTTATTTGGTGAAAGTTCCTAGGGGGAATATCAAAATTAGCAGCCTCCATCAATAATACTTGAGGGTCTCTCGCTTGATTTTTTTTTTTCAGGAGTAATTAATTTAATAGTAATTGCTTCTCTACTGTTGTTTACATTGCAGCCAATTCTGAATGTCAGTAATTTCCCCTGAAGAAACAAACACAAAACCCCATGTCCTTAATGTTACCATGACTGTCCATCTCATTTATATGTAATTTAGCTAGGTCTAGACACAGAAAGCAAATAAAGAATTAGGCAGTTAAGGAGGGAATTTATATTCCACTAATCAGACTAAATCACAATACTTTTGTCAACTTTTCTCAATAATACCATTGATTCTTGGGTGCCTGGGTAGCTCATTGTGTTAAGCATCTGGCTTGGGCTCAGGTAATGATCTCACAGTTCATGAGTTTGAGCCCCACTTTGGGTGAGCACTGCTTCTCTCTCTCTCTCTCTCTCTCCATCCCTTCCAGGACTCACTCACTCTCTCTCTCTCTCTCTGCCCCTCACTCACTTGTGCCCTCTGTCTCTCTCTAAAAAAAAAAAAAAAAAAAAAAAAAAAAAAAAGGAAAAAGGAAAAAAAATGTAATTATGGAGTGCCTGGGTGGCTCAGTTGGTTAAGCATCTGACTTTGGCTCAGGTCATGGTCTCGTCGTCTGTGAGTTCAAGCCCTGCGTCGGGCTCTGTGCTGACAGTTCAGAGCCTGGAGCCTTCTTCAGATTCTGTGTCTCCCTCTCTCTCTGCCCCTCCTTCGCTCTCTCTCTCTCTCTCTTTCTCTCAAAAATCAACATGAAAAAATTAAAAAAAAATAATGTTGATTCTCCACTTCCATCTCCTATAAGTAAAAACACACGTTAAATCTGAAGCATGAATTTATATGATATGTAATATTGTGTTTGAGCAGAGAGCTAATCAAGGTTAGAGTAGGCAAATGAAAACAACACTCCTAGTGTGGAATCAGTCAAGTTCAGCTCACATGTGTCTTTTAAATGGGGGAACTGTCAGAAAAACTGAAGGGTGTAAATATGAAAGTCACACTCCCGGTCCTGGAGGAGTGTATTATTGAGGAAAACTGACAGTTAAGCATGTATCTTCAATATAATTTTTCACTAAGTGCTAGGATGAAGACAAAAACATGCAAAAACACTCCAAAAAATTCAGTTAATTACAATGCCCCTAACGCCACTCTAAAATGAAAAGATAGAAAAATAGTAGGAAAACAATTACCTTTGCAAACCCATTTAAACACACTACATTGCTCCCTGACTGGTCAGCAAGAGAACATTTACTACATTTGCCACATCATATATATTCCACTGTAGTAGAAAATTATTAATGACAGAATAGATGAAAATTTCAGGGACTTCAAATTTTCTCCAACACATCACCATGTAATTTAACTATCACTGTGCTACCCCTTAGGTTAGGAGGCTAAAAATCTTAATGACTTGCAGTTTATAGCTGGGAGTTACAGATAAGAATAACATTAAAAAATAGAGTTATTTACAGTTATATAATCTCTGCTTCAGATTATATTGATGGAGAAAACTGGGCTACTACAGTGACTAAAAGAATGACACTGTGCCCATGCCAATCATGCTATTCTCACTTCACTCTCAGGGTCTTTGTGTTATCCTTATTATCGGATCAATTAAAGTATTTTAAAAAGAGAAATTAAAATATTTTATCCTTTATCTTAGCTATTTTCAACACAGGTATTGTGATGTCTAATTTTATGTCAATTTGACTGCACCCAAGGCTACCTAGATTAAACATTATTTCTGGGTGTGTCTGTGAGGGTGTTTCTGGAGGAGATTACCAGCTGTTATTATCTGCTTTATTCTTTTTAGTTGTCTTAATTAGGGTTTTTTTTTTCTTAGTATTTGGTATTCAAGTAGTTTGTTACTATATTGGTTACTGATGTGAAAGATCTGAGGCTCGTCTCATTTTCTCACCCCCCTTCCTAATGTCTCTCCACTGTAGTTTTGTACATGGTGCCCTGAAAAGTCATCTCAAAAATATAGTATTTAACCAGGGTATGTCTTAATATGCATTTTTTCCCCAAAATAATCCAATAAAGATTTTAGTAATACAGTATGACTTTTTAATATAGTAATTTAGTTTTTCCTTCATGTTCTTCCATTATTGTCCTTTAATATTTTTTTTCTATTCCATGTGTTGAAATAGACACAAATTATAGTGATGTTTGATCATCTTTATTTACCTTATCTGCTGTGTTCTTTTTAGTTGTCTTAATCTTTTTCCTGTATTTGGCTTTCACAGTAATTTCTTTTCTTTTCTTTAGGAGAGAGAGTACATGAGCAGGGTAGAGGGGCAGCGAGAAAGAGAGAATCTCAGCACCTCCTCCCCTCCTGCTGCCCCAATATGGGGCTCAATCGTACAACTATGATGTTATGACCTGAGCCAAAATCAAGATTGGGACACAGCCAACTGAGCTACCCAGGCATCCTTCACAGTAATTTCTTATGCCCTTTCTCTATGCCATTGATTTATTTCACCCATATTTATTCTCTTCCTTGTTTCAAACTCATTGCTTTTGTAACACTGCTGCTTAATTCATGATTTTGTTCTTCTAAGTCTGTAGTCTTCCTATTCATGCAATTTTGTACTTTTGTCATTTCATATTTAATATTTGATTTCATTAAAAGTACGCTCTCTTTGGGGCACCTGGGTGGCTCAGTCAGTTAAGCAGTCGACTCTTGATTTTGGTTCAGGTCATGATCTCAGGGTTATGAGATTGAGCCCCATGTGGGCCTCTGAGCTGGGTGTGGAGCCAGCTTGAGGTTCTCTCTCTCTGCCTCTCCACCGCTCACTCACATGTGTGCATGCACTCTTTCTCTCTGAGAGGAGGATGGGAGGATGAAAGGAAGGAAGGATGGGAAGAAGGAAGGAAAGAAGGAAGGAATGTAAAATAACAGTATGCTCTCTTTGAATTCTTTGATGCAAACAACCAAACGCTAGTGTAGTTATTTTTCTGTGTCTTGAGTTTTATTTAATCTTGGAATTGAAAATTTTATCATTTTATGATTTTTACATTTTTAGTTTACCTTCTTATAGTGTCACAGATATATGCCATTCTGACTTCATTCCATTTATTTCTGACTCAAACAATTCTAACTCAAAAAGTGTGAACTATTTTGTTTTTCTGGGACAGTGTGGTTAATTTTTCTTAATTATTTGACTACATTGTCTAAGACATGTTTGTCTCCACATCTAAGATTTTACTTAAGAAATATAAATTATATGTTCGTTTTGGTTTTCTAAGAGTCTGAGAAAGAGCTTGTATTTATATATGTTTGGGGGAAATCTGGGAGTGGGTTAGGATTAAAAGTGCTAAGTCAGAAATACATTCAGTTTGAAAACTGGCAATTTGTCAGTAGTTCTGTTACAGAGTCTACACTACCTGGTTGGAATTTTTGTTACCATTTTTTGAGATACTTTTGAGCTTTGAATTTTTCCCTGGTACCTTTGGATCGGTTTGCTTCCAGAAGACACACAACCCTGATGCCTCAAATTTAATTTGTTAGTTTTTAAGAAAGGAAATGCCAAGGTCAACCATTCTTTATTCTGCCACGTCATTCAAGATGTTAGAAGGTATCATAAACATTTTAGCATTGTCAGTTCTTGAAATGCTTCAACTCATTTGGGAAGGAAGTAACATATAAATAATAAATGATAGAAATGCTAGCTCTCTATAGTGGATTCTCCCATATAAAATCTCCATCAGTAGTTTGCGAATGTGGTTTCAGTTATGTCCAACAAAATATTTTGAATGAAATTTAAAGAAAACCTATAAAACAGATTTCTAGTGTATTTTTTTCTTTCTTAAGCATTTTCACTGCCTGGCAAGGATATTAGCTGGCAAGGTAATTTGTAACTATTATTGAGAGTTGAAAATTGAGTCCAACAGCTTTGGGTTCAATCTTGGGTTTGTTACTTATTAATTATGTGAGTGACTTTGAGGTATCACTTTACCTCTCTGAGCTCTAAATTCCTCTTTTATTATCTCCATCTTTGGGTTGTCATGACGTCAACTGTATGCGAAGTGCCTGGTATAGTCTATCATAGAATATGCCCAATAGCTTGTAATTATTATTATGAATTAACATTTCAGTGCTTTACTCCATTTTAATTAAGGTATAAAGTGACAGTTATATTGTGGCTTCGCTATACACATAAAAATACATAGATTTATATAAATGTTGTAGCTGCATCTTATACAGTTATGACATGAAAAATATTTTTTAAATTACAAATATTTGAAAACAAGTGCATAAATGTTTTTTAATGTTTTCTTTGTATAATACATCTGATAAGTTCAAGTAAATACCATTTTACATTAAAGGGTCAACAATTCTTTAATTTTCAGTTATTTTGAAGTTTATCTCCTAATGATGCTCATTTATTCTGTTTCTTTTCCATTTGGAGTAGTAATTTTAATTAAAAATCTCATAACAAATTTATATGCATTTTAATTTAGAAAACCAAAACATTAACACAGTTTGTCCTTTGGATACATATGCGTTCCAGCTTTTATTCTTCCGTAATCAATTCTCTTACATCTTTTTTGGCGAGAGAAACCTCACATTGCATTTCAAAAAATGAGGAAGTAAAGTACATGGATTAATTCATGTAAATTACATTAACTCAGTAAGCTCTTCAAAACCCTTCAAGAAAATATTGAAAATAAACATATTTTGACAGACCAGTGTTTGCCTAAACAAAAAAAGTGTTTTTAATGTCATTACATTTTTCCTACTGTATTTGTTAGTTTCCTCTCAGGATAATCGAAAAAAAACATTTTTATCAACTGACTATGGGTGGTTCATGTTTTCTTTTTCACATTGATTTATAGCTTCTACATTTAAAAAAAATAAATAGAAAATATTTTTAAAACAAAAGCAAAACTAATTTAAAGCTATTTCTACAGGAAAAAAATGCTTAAAAATTACAACATTTGATTTACAGACCTTGAGAAATTTCTATCCAAAACTTTGAGTCTTGGAAAAAATGTTCTATAAATAAACCCATTGATTATATTGTTCATCTAGTGTATTATGTCAATGTTCATAGGAATTATGTCTGCCCATTATGCATTTATTGCTACATTTTGAATTGTTACTCTTTTTTTTGGATCTTCTTTCCACTTGCATATGTCAACAAATCCATTTTATATTCTTAGGCTATCCACTCAGTTATCTGCTAAACCAAATTTGAAAGAAAAACTGCTATGAAATTTTGGTGGATTTTGTTGAACTCAAACTTCCTTTTTAAAATGGCTGTGGGCCTGTGGCCTTCAGTTCATTGTGGAAACATAAATATCACTTTACATCCATGTTACACTTTTTCATAAATACTTTCCCTGAAAATAATTTATTTCTAATTAATTATGCACTCATAATGGCTTTATTTGTTATAAAGTATGATTGTATTCCATCATTTTACTGAGATACTTTTTCCCAGATTCTTATAAATGACTGTTTACATACAGAAAAGTTTTAATGGCAGTTCTTCCGTAAGTGCAGATTTCACAAAGCAAGACATCCTGTCTTTGAGTCTCGGAGAAACGATTCCATGTGATAATATTCCACCAATGCATATCACTTGTCTTCAAGCAATGAGTTTTATAAGGATGCTGTTATCTGTTGGCAAGTTTATTATTCATGGGGCAGTTGAGCTTTTCAAAAATGCAACTATTATGTGTTAAGTGGTATAAACAAAAGGATAATGCATACCTACAGATCAAGAAGGTCTTCAGACTTTTTCATTTCCTCTGACTTTGTCTCTTCCCTCAGTTTCCATAACTGTAACATGTTAAATGCTTTCTGTGGTGGAGAGATTATGAGCAGCATTCTCAACCGTTGCTCTTGACTTTAGACTTTGACACTAAGGATGAAGCTTCATTCAGTTCTTGTGGACTAAATATGATCTTTCATATTGTTTGTGTTCAGCTAAATAAACCCAAATGTATCATCAGAAAATTAATACTTGAGTAGTCCATTTTAATGCAAGAGCTGTTACCTTTTGAAGGATCAGCTAATAAGTACTTTCCTATTTCTCATCTTCCTCACGGGACAATTAAGATGTCACATGTGGAAAAACCAGACCCCTCTCTAAAATGGCATATGGCATTCAAAAATATAAATCTCTATTTTCAGGGCTTGCATGAGTCTGATGATTTTTTTTTCTTTCAAGCAGAGACTTTAATGTCTTCCTGGTGTGTTTTGCAGAGCACTGGATCAGCATCACACATGGAATATATTTGTAAAGAGACAGACAGAATTATGTCATACCCAGAGGGGATAATAATCAGGTAACAAGCCTGCATTTGCTGCATTAATCATATTTTTTGTGACTAAGAGAATTAAGAATAGAGTTGGTTATTAGACTCATGATGACCTCGTTCTGAGTCTCCTGTTTTGGTGTGGCAAATCTGTTGACCTGTCTGCACATTGTGTCATTGGCAAAGTAAAGATAATAATGCATAATACGTCCTTATTGGCTCAGGGCTTTGGAAAGTGATTTCACATTTTGTTACTTGAAAATTTTTATATTATTCAGATGCTAATGGTTCTCGCTAGCAAAGAAAACTAAGGCATACTCTTTTATGATGATTTGAAGAGGATTTTAAATGAATAACTATATTAATATTTTAAGTAGATTACATATCACCTTTATATAATGAATTTAGAGTTGTTAGCACGGGGTAAAAATTAAAATGTAGATATTAAGGGTATATTAGGATTGGAGAAAAATGATAAGATGGAATTTTTAAGAGAAGACCTGTTTTCAAGTAAGATAATGTTACATTACACCTTGTAAAAGATAACTTATAGCTAATTTTGCATATAGTTTAGCATCTATTTGCAGATGATAGTGATAGGAAATGTCAAGGTTGAATATAGGCATTTGGATAAATTTAATGGGGTAAATGTATAAAACGAGATGTGCAGGGATACTCATTTTCAATACACTATCAGTTGAACTAGAGTTACAAGCACTGCACTAATAAGATATTCATTAATATTTGTTAATTAGATCCTGTAACAGTGATGCTCATAACTGATAAAACAACAAAGAGTTTGAAAAGCAATGGCTGAAGTCTTCCTATTAAGGAGAAGGTTAGTTTCCTAAATGATACCTTGTTGCAAAGCAGATGCATGTCTGTCAGTGCCAGCTTGCATAGAGAGAAGAGTATGCAACTGGATAGAACCTTGGATAGAACCTACGTTTCTTTTTAAGTTAAATAAGGTAGACCTGACACCCATTTCTCATTTTTTGTTGTTGAGAGAACCCCAGTTCTACTCAGTTATTGGAAAGCCATATACTAAAGAGAAGGTCATATATTTTTAAAATGTACATCCCAGTAGCTAATTTTGATCAGCTAAGCCAATTATTGTAATTCAGTTTTCTGCCATTGGCTTTTCAAACTTATACCAATGACTGGTGTAAGTATAAGCATGTGATTGAATTCTGGCTTTACAGACATGAAGGAAAAACTGCAAGGGGGATTCTGGAAAAGACTATTATTCTCACTAATAACAAGGAAAAGCAGAAACAAAATAACAGTCTTCCCTTCTGGATTCTTTCATGAGAGTTGAAAATTTGGTAGTCATTCTGGGAACTTGAGTAATGCCAGTGTACAAGAATTAGTAAAGATACATGCAGGCCAAAAAAAAAAAAAAAAAAAAGGAAGAAGAAGAAGAAACAAACCAAAACATAAAAAGAATAAGTCATTATGCTGTAATTTATCCACTCAGTTAACTAATCATTCTCTCTCTGAACTTCTTTTTACATGCAATATTGAATTTCTGTATTGCCAAGTTATTTTTATTTGGTTCTTCTCTTACCTGCATTATAGTTGATGCTTGAGTATTTCATACACTGAAGAACTTATCTGCATAAGACAATCTTTCTGAGTGGATTTGAAAGAACTGAGAGTCTCTATCAATGGTATAGGTATATAAGTTAGGATTTCATTTGTCTAAATTTGTCAGACTAGTTTTAGATAATACTACTAAAATTTAGAGCAGGAGAGGTCCTTGGGTAACTTTTCCACATTTTCTTTCTACCTCACCATTTTACAAAGAACACATTGAACTCCAGAAATGTTAATTGGGGGGGAAAAAAAAGAAATGTTAATTGGCTTACCAAAGATAGGCTAGCTATCTATACTTTGAAGAGCTTTATTTAAAGCTATATGTAAAACACTTGATTTGATTCCTCGTGTATTTTCCTTTCCATTATACTATGCTTTTCCTAGAAGAATTGAAACTAAATCAAATGTCTAATTTTAATTATTGCTTCAGAGCCTTGTTGTGTAGTTGACCCTTGTTTATAAAACTGGTGGTATTTATGAAATTTCCAGATTAACCAACAGATGGCCTAACAATTGGTGTTGGTGAGTCACTGTCCATGGTGCTATAGCAGTAGAAAGAAGAAAAGACATTTCTAATTATTATTTGACTCTTACTTTTTGGTAGTAGACAGTTATATCACCATGGTGTAATTTAAATAAAGTTTATATGGTAATTGTTGCTCATTTTAAAAATAATATATTCATCATATTTGCCTTCAAGTTAAGATCTTAAAATTTTCCTTATTTTTATATTATTCTGGTAATTGTTTAGATGAAAATCTTTTAGACTCTATATGGTCTGTAGTAGAATAGTTTGAAAATATAACAGGATAATATAGTCATTATGTGATTGATCTTTATTAGAAGACCCCACACAGGTGTAGAATTTGTGATTTAATATATTTTACTTAATTTTTTTTCATATATATGTCGATATCTTATAGTGCCATCACTCACCACTGTCCAGGTTAAGTCATAATGAAGAAAGATACTTTCCTCAAAGTAGAGCATTTTCCTTAATAAGTGATCTGGTGCTCCCTAACTCCTTTCATGTCCTGCTAGTCTCCTCTTTTACTTGTTGTAGCAACAGTTACCTTCTTGCTGTTCCTGGAATAAATCCAGAATGCTCCAATTTGTAGTCTTAGCTCAAATTGTTTCTCCTCCCTAGTTAACTTTTTCCCCCAGACATGTATGAACTCACTCACCTCCAGTATTGGTTAAAATACCACTTTCTCTGACTGGCAAAACAACAACAACAAATAAAATTGGTAAAAAATGTTGACAACATTATAATAATTTATAGTTGTAATAAGTATAATAAGTTATAATAAGTATATTAACAGATCCAATCAGTCCTATTCATAAGCCTCCCATATTGTTTGTATATCATTGATAATACATGCACATAAGCTTTTTTGACCCTGTTAGCGTAAAACAGCTCTTTGTAGTTGTTTATTTATCCTATGTACTGTGCTAAGAAATTTACATATAGTTTTCATTTGTACAACTTGATTTAAAGACTAATCTTTTCTCCACATTTTAGATGAAGAAAATAACCAGATAACTTTCCAAAGGTACCTGACTTATAAGTGATAGAACTGGAAGGATCCATAGTTTTAAATAACATATTTTTCAAGTCTTTAAAAATCACAATCTGCATATAAAATATTTATAAAAGTAATAATTTAATTTCCCTTCTCTTCAACAACTTTATGGGGTTTTGGTTTTGTTTTCTCAGAGCTTTCTATAGCTATTTAAAGACAGGTTACATTATTTTGCCTCAAATTTTTTTTTCTGTAAGTTATTTTCAAGAATCTCTATCCAATTACATGAAAAATTCAATAAATCATAACTTTCCCCAAAATGTAGACTTTTATATCATCCAGATCTATAAAAATCTGTAGAATTTAAGCCAGTATTCTTGAGTCCCATGAACATTACAGCTCTCACCCTGATCCTGGACTCTAACTCAGTTTCAGATATGGTTCTCTTTCTTATAAAAGATTTGAACAAGACAATTACTTAAAAGAGAGTAGGTTGCAAGAAATCCTAGTAATCCTGAAAGTGAAGTTCAGTAAAACATGAAGATCATGTATGGGTATGACCCCAATGGATTCAAGCAAAGATTCATAGCAACATGGGAACTTTTGAGTATTTCTCTATATCATGAGCAAAGTGGTATCAGCCCAGCCAATTTAGAAACTTTCAGATGTATTGAATCAATAGACTTCTTTAAAATGGGACAAGTTAATATGTGATAACTCAACTTTGCCATTTAAATGACTTACATTAGTCTATGAGTAGGTACTATGCCCACAAATACAGTTATTTTAAACATTGTTATTTACTAATCCTGAAATGAACATTTAAAAAATCATAATTAAGAAAACTTAAGTGTTATTTTCCTAAATTCCATCATCATTTTCTCTGAGAGACAGTTAACAGTTTTTTACCTATCCACCTACTTTAATATGTTGTCTATTGAATAAGCAATTATGTGCCAAATAAGTGGTTTTCTGACCATGAACCTGATGACTTGGGTATAATTGCCCTGCCACAATTTGTTTTTACACTTCATGCGACTCTTTCATTTTCCTGCTGTCTCTTAACCTTCCTGATGCAGTTTGTGATAGTTGCTGTCTAAAATGTCTGGCCCTAAGGACACGATCCTGAAATGAAATAAAACAGTAGGAGAATGATGCCATCAGGTAAATCAGACTCTTAATATTTGAATTGCCTCAGTCTAAATGTAATGAAGGTAGCAGCTTGTCTTATTATTTTTTTATTTAAAAACTTGTATTAAACTGACAAAAAAAAAGAAGAAAACAGCTTAAATATTCTGAGATACTGAAAGTTTGCACTAGGACATCATGATCTCTCTGTTTATTTGCATTGATGGCAAACTGACCTTCTCTTTGATGTAAGAGAGTTTTGTCACTATTTGATGTTTCAGTTATTTTTTTTTTTACCTGCTAACACTGAGCAGTATTCCTAGAATCTCCCAGCAATACTGCAGTACTGTAGATGAGCTTGGGATAGTTACTGAAAGACAACTGACATTTTAGTAAATTCTTTAATATTGTTCAGACTTGGTTAAAAAACAAATTTTTCTATTCTTCTCTTTTCCTTTTTTTTTTTTTAAGTTTTACTTTGCCATGAGAAAAAGTTGAGATCACTTAAGCCCTTAAATACAAGAGCTTTCAGATGGCACTCTTGATAAAGTGGTATATACAACTGAGTGGTATATTGGAAAGACTTGAAATAAAAAATTCAGGAAATCATATTTCAAGCATGGAGTTCAGAATTCCTATAGAAAAGTACATTCTAGCTAACTGTACTTGAATTCTCTACTCTTTGTAAAGCATGTTCTTTTCACTTCCATCATCTGTCTTCCCCTGCTGCCACATATATTCCCCACGAAATACTCCACTTCCTCCACATTCTTAGTTACTAGAATTAGAACTCTTGTGTTTTGTGGTAGTTCCAAAGGAAAAAAAGAAGGGCATGGCTAGCTCACTGAATTCAAATTATATTGGCTTTTGCTGTGCAAGGAAAGAAAATGTAGAAGTAGGTTAGATTCCATTTTAACTTTTATTAAAAAAAAAAAAAACAAAAAAAACTTCTGAGCAAATTTTCAAGATCTTATTCAGTCACACCATCATCTCTCCCCTGATTTCCATGACTATAGCTTGACACATTATATAGACACCTAGCATCTTTAAGTTGGAAGACAGATTAAGATTTATGATACTAACCTGCAAGGTCTTTTTTTGTTTTTTCTTTGATATTGACTACACATTCCACTGTCTGCATTCATCCTGTATTTCTAGAATCTCACAACATTTAAAATCTCTACGTGACTGCCAATGAACCACTCAGTACCCGTTCTTCAACAACGCCACTTTACCTAGGCCAAGACATTAGATAATTGGTTGATATATTGGAGACAGGCACTTATCTGTGGCAGGTTTTTTTATGTTCCATAGTGTTTCACCTTCTCCTCATCTCCTGTCATGTCTTCTATATTCTCTTTTCCAAAGTGGAGAAGTAATTACCACCTTCTTTTGGGTGTGGCTCCCATGAAGGTTAATGACTTTCCCTCATGATTGACATGATTGACCATTCCCTCTTTTTGCATCATTGACTTCTCTACCTTAAAGGACAGCTTTTCTGATTTTCTTTTTCTTGTACTTTTCTCTTTTACTTCAGAGTTTGCTGGTTGCTATTCCTCATTTTGCCTTCTAATCTAAATATGGAATGTATTTGGAATGTTTTGGATCTTTGTCTTTTCTATATACATAATAATGCATACATGACAGTATATTTTCTCTCTGCATATAATGTATTTATATATAATGCATCTCTACATACATATCTTCTTATATACATGATAATGTATCAGTCATTAAAATGCTCCTGATAAAAGGAATATATAATTATATCAAATGGATTAGTGACATGAGTTTTAAAAAATTAGAAAACAGTTGTGATCAATTAGCATATTGTAAAATAAAGAATGTGTTCTGTAATATTAAAATTGTTTACATTTGAGAGGTGGTGTTTTATGTATTTTACACTATATATGTATATAACATACAGTATTTATCATAATTAATATATATTTATAGACAGCAGAACAGCAAAATGTTATTCTTTTTAATATATTTTTTCTTTTCAAATTTTTATTTAAATTCTAGTTAGCTAACTTACAGTGCAATATTGGTTTCAAGAGTAAAGTGATTCGTCACTTACAAACAACACCCAGTGGCAAAATGTTCTTCTTAAAAACATATCAAATCAATGAATAAGGTAATTTTTAAATTACATATAACTTAATCCATTAATATTTACTAAATTTTTAAAGTGATTTTATTAGAGTTGGGGATATAATTATGGCATTTATGAGGGAAAGATAAGAGATTAAAATATTTACCATATATATCATGTATTTATCATATAGGGTAGTTCAAATGACCAAAATTACTAACTTTAAAATATTATTTACTTCTCACTAAATAAGCTATTTCATCTATTCAACTATATTTTTCATAATTCTCTTACACTACTTTTGACTTTTCCAAAGAATTGTAATTGGAACTTTAATTGAAATCAAATCTAAATAATTTATTACTTAATATGGTGTATCAGCTCCCTTTTTTTTTTTTTTTTTTTTTTTTGCACTAATGCTACATAACAAAACTCCTGAGATGGGGAGAAAGAACTCCTGAAAATGTAATGGCTTAAAACAACAAGCATTTTTGGCTTATGAGGCTGCAGTTAAGTGACTCAAACAGGGCTTTGCCTGGGCAATTCTGCTCCTTTTGACTGAGCTTACTCTCCAGTCTTGGCATTGCCTAGCTGCAGGCTGATGTAGGCTGGCTATGGGAAAACTGAGACACCCCTCTTTGCTCCATGTATCTTTAATTGTCTAGAATGTGCATATTCTCATAGTGGTGGCAGAGATTCAAAGACACAGATGAAAGCTTGCAAGTACTTTTTAAGCCTGTGTTTATAAAATTCTTGCCAGTGTTTCATTGGCCAGAGCAAGTCACATGCCAAAATCCACACTAAGAGTGGGAGAGTGCTATCTACCAAATCAGTATAACTACATTGAATGCTTCTCTAAGATGTCATAATCATCTATGGAGCATATTGTCCTTTCCATATAGAGCTTCTATCCCTTAAAAAAATCTTATTCAAAGTATATATGTGTTCAAATCCATACAGATGATTGAAATGTATAACCTGATTAAGAATCACTAACCTAATGCAATTAATACCAAAAGAAATGACATGGCAGTTTAATTGTCCTATGCAGAATATGCTTATATTTCAAAAATTGTCAAAAACGTTTACCAGGTTCAAGGCATCCGTAAAAATTTTGGGAGAGATGAGCCATGAATACAAGGGCAACTTTATTCCTTAGGTCCTGTAATTTATCTCCCTTGTACTTACTTTTCAGAATGTAAAAATTGTGAACACGAATTTATCTAGGGGTGCCTGGGTGGCTTAGTTGGTTAAGCATCTGTCCCTTGATTTTGACTCAGGTCATGATTTTGCAGTTGATGAGATCAAGCCCCATGTTGGCCTCTGCACTGAGAGCATGGAACCTATTTGGGTTTTTTTCTCTCACTCTTTCTCTGCCCCTCCCCTGTGTGCTCTCTCTTTCTCTCTCTCAAAATAAGTAAACATAAAAAATTAAAAAAGAAAAGAACAGTAATATATCTAACTTCAATAAAATGCTCCTCTTAGATTCCCTGTTTCACATTTTCACTTGGTTTTACTACCTACTACATTTTATAATACAGTTTTTCCCCTTTATCCAGACTTCACAAAGGATCTAACTTCATTCTGTGACTTGCCATGACTCAGTGGATCATTCAAACAATAACTTAGTAATAAACACTGACTGAAGCATGTGTCACAAAATCATTTTTGTATTTAGTCTTTAAGTGTCATTCTAATTAATAATATGAGAGCATGATTTTCCAGTTTCATCATGGGATTTTATTATAGTATAAATATCTTGGATTACCGCAAATCAGGTTAAAATACAGAAATAAGAGAAATGTATACGGGGCACCTGGATGGCTCAGTCGGTTAAACATCTGACTTCAGCTCAGGTCATGATATCACAGTTTGTGAGTTTGAGCCCCATGTCAGGCTTTGTGCTGACAGCTCAGAGCCTGGAGCCTGTTTTATATTCTGTGTCGCCCTCTCTCTCTCTCTCTGCCTCTCCCCCGTTCACACACTTTGTCTCTCTGTCTCCAAAAATAAACATTAAAAAAAGAAAAATATGTATGAAAATTGATTCATGGAAAGGCACAAATGCATACCAAGACTCTAAGTTTTAACGCAGGCAGAAATATGGCCTTACTTTTTCTCCATTTTCAGTGTGCATTATTGACTGGCTTTAAAATAATTTCTCATCAAGAAACTTTAATTATTATGAAAAAATAAGTTCATTTTTGGTGATCAAGAATATTATTGGTGTAGTCCCATTTGTCTGTTTTTGCTTTTATTGCCTATGGTTTTAATGTTATATCTATGAAATCATTGCCAAGGACCGTGGCAGGAAGATTTCCTCCCTGGGTTTTCATTTAGAAGCTTTACAGTTTCAGGAGTTAAGTTTAAGTCTGTAATCACTCTTGAGTTGATTGTTGTGTATGGTGTAAGATCAGGGTCCAATTTCATCTTTATGTCTGAAGATATCCATTTTTCCTATTGCCAGTTTTTGATGAGACCATTCTTCTCCCATTGTGTTCTTGTCATCCTTGTCAAAGATCAGATGACTGTATAATGTCTGAATTTATTTCTACGTTCTCTGTATTCTGTTCTTTTAGTCTAAAAGTCTGTTTATGCCACTACCTTACTGTTTTATTGCTGTATCTGTAGTATATTTTGAAATCAGGAAATGCAATGCCTCTAGCTTTATCCTTCCTTTTCAAGTTTGAGAATCGTTTGTGATTTGAGATCCTTTGTTATTCCATATGAATTTTAGAATTATTTTTTCTACTTCTATAAAAAATGCCATTAGAATTTTGTTAGGGATTGCATTCAATCTGTAGATTGCTTTGGGTAGTATAGACATTTTAACAATATTAAATCTTCCAATCAAACAAAAAACTTCTCCACAGTAAATGAAACAATCATTAAAGTGAAAAGGCAACACACAGAATAGAGGAAAATATTTGAAAACCATATATCTGATAAGAGATTACCTCCCAAAATATATAAGGACCTCTTATAACTCGATAGGAGCAAAAACTAACAAACCTCTTTAAGAATGGGCCAAGGACTTGAATAGACCTTTCTTCAAAAGATATACAAGTAGCTGACAGGTTTATGAAAAGATGCTCAACATGACTAATCATCAGGAAGATGTAAATCAGAACTATAATGAGGTATCACCTAACATCTGTTAGGATGGGTATTATAAAAAAAAAATACTGTTGTCAAGAAATGGGAACCCTTGTACACTATTGGGAATGCAAAAATGGTGAAGCCTCTAAGAAAAACAGTATTGAGTTTCCTCAAAAAATTAAAAATAATTAATTTTTACTACCATGTGATCTAGTAATTATAATTCTAGATATTTATTTAAAATAACTGAAATTAAGAACTCAAAGTGAGATTAGCTGTCATGTTTATTGCAGCACTATTTGCCATAGCCAGATGTGGAAACAACCTAAATATCCATCAGTAGATGAATAGATTAGATGAAGGAGATGTGCACACACACACACACAATAGACTGTTTTTCAGCCTTAAAAAATAAGGAAATCCTATAATATGTGAAAACATAGATGAACTCTAAGTATATTATGTTAAATGAAATAACACATCCACAGAAAGACAAATACTGCCTGATTCCACTTATGTGAAGTATTTAAAATAGTGAAACTCCTAGAGGTAGAGAGCAGAAAGGTGGTTACCAGGGGCAGCAGGGAAGGGAAATGGGTAGCTGCTCACCAATGTGTATAAAGTTCCAGTAATGATGAGCTAAATTGGTGAAAAGGATTAAGAGGTACAAATTTTCAGTTATAAAATAGATAAATTATGGGGATGAAAAGTACAGCCTAAAGAATATAGTCAGTAATATTGTAATAATTTGTATGCTAAAAGATGGTAAGTACACTTGTGATAAGTATATCGTAAGTTTATAATGGTCAAATCACTATGTTGCACACCTAAAATTAATATAATATATGTCAACTATACTTCAATAAATAAATAAAAATAGAAATAAAAGTTAAAAATGAAATTGTTTTAAAGTTCTAGTAATCCAAGTTGAATGCTGTAGTATATACTTAAAAGCTAAGTGGGTAGTTCTCTTGTTAAATGTTACCACAATACAATAAAAATTGAAAAAGAATATTATTGAGTAAATTTGAATTAAGTGCTATGTTTGAGGGAGCTATTAAAATGCATGATCTATCTATTGAAGAGTTCAGGCCTGGTTTCAGAAATTTGGGACAAAGAAACTCTGAAATGCTTGAGGCATGTTTCCTGGCACTGTGTTATATCACCTTTTTGGACTCTGAAGCCAAGACTCAGAGCTTAAAGAGTGGGATGTTGATTGTCAATGTGTTACTAATAAAAAGTTAAGCCCTCAGATTTCTAAACCAGACATATTTGCAAAAACCATTGCAATTCCTTATATTTCTTTCTGTATCGGTTATTCATCTCACACTCCTGAAAAGCAATGCATGACTTCATTCATTATGATCTATGCTTCAGTTTGAACGATTCAGGAATATTCGTCAAGATTTGCCATTAATCAGTTAAAGATGTTCATAAACAAAGCCAATGAATAATTCATATAAAATCGAGTACATGTGCTCTAATGATGAATAATCATGAACTGATCTGGAATTTGTTAATGACTTATGAATATTTATCTCTAGATGGAACTCCTGTGCAATTCATAATTCCATGAAAACTGTTTCCTTTTAGATTTCATCATGTACTTTTGCTGAAGATGCCTTTGGGACCATTAAGTATCTTTCCTAGAGGATTATGATAAAATAAAAATTGTGAATGCAATGTCATCTGCAGACCTTACTAAACACACAAAAAATTTAATTTATTTCCACAGCCTGCATGTAGCAGATTTTTCTCAATAATATGGTCTTTCTCCATATGATCTTCTTACATGTGACAGGAAGATTGCTGTGTGAAGCTCCTTTAATGAGTCAGATGTGAAAATGTGAAAAAGTAAACCAAACTGAAAACCAAATGCCGGAGGTAACATTTTACTTAAGTAGTCCCTAATCTTATGCCAGGTGTGGAATGTGCTGCTCTTCTACAAATGTGTTCTTAGTGTGCCCTCCGGCCACTTGCACACTGGAAATTTCACAACAACTTTGGATTGAATATTTATATGACATGAGACACTTCAGCCTAGAATTGTCATCAGCTGGCCTTTCTCAGGATGAGGAGCATTAGCAAGCAACATTTTTGGAACTCTTCAAGTGTTCTAGTGCTTGGCAGTCATTTACCAGTTAATCCTCCTTTAAGGGAGGTCAGCCCTCTGCTTGAATTTTCACACGAAGTATTTCACACAGATGTGAAATAATCTCTAAAAGGCCATTGTGCAGCAGTTGGGTGGTAATGAAATAATCATCAGATACATACCTGGACAAAATTGAGGGGCAAGTAATCTATCTCTTTGGTTGCCCACCTGGATGCTCTTTCTTAGTGCTGCTTCTAAGAAAAGCATAACTCTTACTCATTGAATCAGGAACTTTGCTACACATACTGGAGTGAATTTGTTTTTCACTATAATTCTAAGAAATGGGGACTATCATTGTCTCTATTCTACAGATGACACAACTAAAGCATACAGTGGGTAAATTAATTGTTTAGTACATAGCTAGTAAGTGACACAGCTTGGATTCAAATCCATCAGGGCTCCACACAGGACTTGTAAGCACTCTGATACGATATGCTTCCTCTGTTTCCCTGGGATGCCTCTGCTGCTCCAGTTTTGCCCTACCAATTATCATCATCTCGCCTAATATGTCTACTGCCCACAATTACCTGTAATGTACATGTCTGCCAAGTGTCTCCAGCAAAACTTGTTTTATGTCCTGTTAGTCACTGTTTTCCCCCTCTCTGGCAAGAAACTCCTAAATTATCCCTACATAATGTGTCTTCTTGATCACTGAAATATTTTGAAAAGGTAACTTTTGGAGATTAATTTAAAATACCTTCTAAGTAGATATATACTGTGTCCCTGTGTCCCTGCACAGGATCACCTGTGCATAAAAAATGTGGCGAATTTTTTTTATCACTGTTTTCTCCACAAGATTGTAAAATTTATCAGGCCTCTTAGAAAAGTGGGAAGCTTTTGCAATTAAACTCTGGAGGAGTTTGCCGCTAACCTGTTTATAGATAGTAATAAAGAGGGCAAGGTTGAACTGCAAAGTAAATCGCATGCCCTTTTAGACATTTTATTGTTTAGGCCAGGACATTTTCATAAGTACAAATGTGGTAGGGTTTTTGGAGAGGGCACAGCACTAGTATTTGGGAAAATTACTTTGTGATTGTAAATTATATCGATGTCACTACACTGAGTGGTTAAATTCCTCAATTTATAAGGAAAGTTAATGGTTGCTATGAGGGTCAGTTTCTTTTTCTTTTTCGTTAATGTTTCTATGTTTATTATTTATTTGTTTATTTTTATTTATTTTTTAAAATATTAAACGTATTATCGAATTGGTTTCCATACAACACCCAGTGCTCATCCCAACAGGTGCCCTCTTCAATACACATCACCTACTCTCTCCTCCCTCCCACCCCCATCAACCCTTAGTTTGTTCTCAGTTTTTAAGAGTCTCTTAACTTTGGCTGTCTCCCTATCTAACCTCTTTTTTTTTCTTCCCCTCCCCCATGGACTTCTGTTAAGTTTCTCAGGATCCACATAAGAGTGAAAACATATGGTATCTGTCTTTCTCTCTATCGCTTATTTCACTTAGCATAGCACTCTCCAGTTCCATCCACGTTGCTACAAAAGGCCATATTTCATTCTTTCTCATTGCTATGTAGTATTCCATTGTGTATATAAACCACAATTTCTTTATCCATTTGTCAGTTGATGGACATTTAGGCTCTTTCCATAATTCGGCTATTGTTGAAAGTGCTGCTATAAACTTTGGGGTACAAGTGCCCCTATGCATCAGCACTCCTGTATCCCTTGGGTAAATTCCTAGCAGTGCTATTGCTGGGTCAGAGGGTAGGTCTATTTTTAATTTTCTGAGGAACCTCCACAGTGTTTTCCAGAGTGGCTGCACCAGTTTGCATTCCCATCAACAGTGCAAGAGGGTTCCCATTTCTCCACATCCTCTCCAGCATCTATAGTCTCCTGATTTGTTCATTTTGGCCACTCTGACTGGCGTGAGGTGATATCTGAGTGTGGTTTCAATTTGTATTCCCCTGATGAGGAGTGAACGATGAGCATCGTTTCATGTGCCTGTTGGCCATCTGGATGTCTCCTTTAGAGAAGTGTCTACTAATGTTTTCTGCCCATTTCTTCACTGGATTATTTGTTTTTCGGGTGTGGAGTTTGGTGAGCTCTTTATAGATTTTGGATACTAGCCCTTTGTCCCATATGTCATTTGCAAATATCTTTTCCCATTCCGTTGGTTGCCTTTTAGTTTTGTTGATTGTTTCCTTTGCTGTGCAGAAGCTTTTTATCTTCATGAGGTCCCAATAGTTCATTTTTGCTTTTAATTCCCTTGCCTTTGGGGATGTATCGATTAAGAAATTGCTGCGGCTGAGGTCAGAGAGTTTTTTTCCTGCTTTCTCCTCTAGGGTTTTGATGGTTTCCTGTCTCACATTGAGGCCCTTTATCCATTTTGAGTTTGTTTTTGTGAATGGTGTAAGAAGTGGTCTAGTTTCATTTTTCTGCATGTTGCTGTCCAGTTCTCCCAGCACCATTTGTTAAAGAGACTGTCTTTTTCCCATTGGATATTCTTTCCTGCTTTGTCAAAGATTAGTTGGCCATACTTTTGTGGGTCTAGTTCTTGGGTTTCTATTCTATTCCATTGGTCTATGTGTCTGTTTTTGTGCCAATACCATGCTGTCTTGATGATTACAGCTTTTTAGTAGAGGCTAAAGACTGGGATTGTGATGCCTCCTGCTTTGGTCTTCTTCAAAATTACTTTGGCTCTTCGGGGCCTTTTGTGGTTCCATACAAATTGTAGGATTGCTTGTTCTAGCTTCGGGAAGAATGCTGGTGCAATTTTTATTGGGATTGCATTGAATGTGTAGATTGCTTTGGGTAGTATTGACATTTAACAATATTTATTCTTCCAATCCACGAACACGGAATGTTTTTTAATTTCTTTATATCTTCTTCAATTTCCTTCATAAGCTTTCTATACTTTTCAGCCTACAGATCTTTTACATCTTTGGTTAGGTTTATTCCTAGGTATTTTATGCTTTTTGGTGCAATTGGGAATGGGATCAGTTTCTTTATTTGTCTTTCTGTTGCTTCATTATTAGTGTATAAGAATGCAACTGATTTCTGAACATTGATTTTGTATCCTGTGACTTTGCTGAATTCATGTATCAATTCTAGCAGACTTTTGGTGGAGTCTATTGGATTTTCCATGTATAATATCAGGTCATCTGCAAAAAGTGAAAGCTTGACTTCATCTTTGCCAATTTTGATACCTTTGATTTCCTTTCGTTGTCTGATTGCTGATGCTAGTACTTCCAACACTATGTTAAACAACAGTGGTGACAGTGGACATCCCTGTCATGGTCCTGATATCAGGGGGGAAAGCTCTCAGTTTTTTCCCATAGAGGATGATATTAGCTGTGGGCTTTTCATAAATGGCTTTTATGATCTTTAAGTATGTTCCTTCTATCCCGACTCTCTTGACGGTTTTTATTAAGAAAGGATGCTGAATTTTGTCAGATGCTTTTTCTGCATCGATTGACAGGATCATATGGTTCTTATCTTTTCTTTTATTAATGTGATGTATCACATTGATTGATTTGTGAATGTTAAACCAGCCCTGCAGCCCAGGAATGAATCCCACTTGATCATGGTGAATAATTCTTTTTATATGCTGTTGAATTTGATTCCCTGGTATCTTATTGAGAATTTTTGCATCCATATACATCAGGGATATGGCCTGTAGTTCTCTTTTTTTGCTAGGTCTCTGTCTGGTTTAGGAATCAAGGTAATGCTGGCTTCATAGAATGAGTCTGGAAGTTTTCCTTCCCTTTCTATTTTTTGGAATAGCTTGAGAAGGATAGGTATTATCTCTGCTTTAAATGTCTGGTACAATTCCCCTGGGAAGCCATCTGGTCCTGGACTCTTATTTGTTGGGAGATTTTTGATAACTGATTCAATTTTTTTGCTGGGTATGGGTCTGTTCAAATTTTCTATTTCTTTCTGTTTGAGTTTTGGAAGTGTGTGGGTGTTTAGGAATTTGTCCATTTCTTCCAGGTTGTCCAGTTTGTTGGCATATAGTTTTTCATTTTATTCCCTGATAATTGCTTGTATTTCTGAGGGATTGGTTGTAATAATTCCATTTTCATTCATGATTTTATCTATTTGGCATCTCCCCCCCCCCCTTTTTTTTTTGAGAAGCCTGGCTAGAGGTTTATCAACTTTGTTTATTTAAAAAAAAAAAAAAAAAAACAACTTTTGGTTTCATTGATCTGCTCTACAGTTTTTTTAGATTCTATATTGTTTATTTCTGCTCTGATCTTTATTATTTCTCTCCTTCTGCTGGGTTGGGGGATGTCTTTGCTGTTCCGCTTCTAGTTCTTTTAGGTGTTCTGTTAGATTTTGTATTTGGGATTTTTCTTGCTTCTTGAGATAGGCCTGGATTGCAATGTATTTTCCTCCCAGGACTGCCTTCGCTGCATCCCAAAGCGTTTGGATTGTTGTATTTTCATTTTCATTTGTTTCCATATATTTTTAAATTTCTTCTCTAATTGCCTGGTTGACCCATTCATTCTTTAGTAGGGTATTCTTTAACCTCCATGCTTTTGGAGGTTTTCCAGACTTTTCCTGTGGTTGATTTCAAGCTTCATAGCATTTGGTCTGAAAGTATGCATGTTATGTTCTCAATTCTTGTATACTTATTAAGGGCTGTTTTGTGACCCAGTATGTGATCTATCTTTGAGAGTGTTCCATGTGCACTCAAGAAGAAAGTACATTCTGTTGCTTTGGGATGCAGAGTTCTAAATATATCTGTCAAGTCCATCTGATCCAATGTTTCATTCAGGGCCCTTGTTTCTTTATTGGTCCTGTGTCTAGATGATCTCTTCATTGTTGTAAGTGGAGTATTAAAGTCCCCTGCAATTACCACATTCTTATCAATAAGGTTGCTTATGTTTGTGATTGTTTTATGTATTTGGGGGCTCCCATATTCAGCACATAAACATTTATAATTGTTAGCTCTTCCTAATGGATAGACCCTGTAATTATTATATAATGCCCTTCTTCATCTCTTGTTACAGCCTTTAAATTAAAGTCTAGTTTGTCTGATATAAGTATGGCTACTGCAGCTTTCTTTTGAGTCTAGTAGCATGATAGATAGTTCTCCATCCTCTTGCTTTCAGTCTGAAGGTGTCCTCAGGTCTAAAATGAGTCTCTTGTAGACAGCAAATAGATGGGTCTTGTTTTTTTTTTTTTTTATCCATTCTGATACCCTATGCCTTTTGGTTGGAGCATTTAGTCCATTTACATTCAGTGTTATTATAGAAAGATATGGCTTTAGAGTCATTATGATGTCTGTAGGTCATGCTTGTAGCGATGCTACATGCTACATGCTTGTAGCGATGTCTCTGGTAATTTGTCTCACAGGCTACCCCTTAAGATCTCTTATAGGGGTGGTTTAGTCATGATGAATTCCTTCAGTTTTTGTTTGTTTGGGAGGACCCTTATCTCTCCTTCTATTCTAAATGACAGACTTGCTGGATAGAGGATTCTCGGCTGCATATTTTTTTCTGTTCATCACATTGAAGATTTCCTGCCATTCCTTTCTGGCTTGCCAAGTTTCAGGAGATAGATCCATCACTAGTCTTATCAGTCTCCCTTTATATGTTACAGCATGTTTATTCCTAGCTGCTTTCAGAATTTTCTCTTTATCCTTGTATTTTGCCAGTTGGACTATGATATGTCATGCAGAAGATCGATTCAAGTAACATCTGAAGGGAGATCTCTGTGCATCTTGGATTTCAATGCCTTTTTCCTTCCCCAGATCAGGGAAGTTCTCAGCTATGATTTCTTCAAGTAAACCTTCAGCACCTTTCTCTCTCTCTTCCTCCTCTGGAATCCCTATTATACGTATATTATTGCGTTTCATCACATCACTTAGTTCTCTAATTTTCCCCTCATATTCCTCGATTTATCCCTTTCTCAGATTCCTCTTTTTCCATAATATTATCTTCTAGTTCACCTATTCTCTCCTCTGCCTCTTCAATCCGAGCTGTGGTCACCTCCATTTTATTTTGCAGCTCATATATAGCATTTTTTAGCTCCTCCTGACTGTTTCTTAGTCCCTTGATCTCTGTAGCAATAGATTCTCTGCTGTCCTTTGTACTTTTTTCATGCCCAGCGATTAATTTTATGACTATTATTCTAAATTCACTTTCTGTTATATTGCTTAAATCATTTTTGATCAGTTCATTAGCTGTCGCTACTTCCTGGAGTTTCTTTTGAGGAGAATTCCTCCATTTCATCATTTCGGATAGTCCCTGGAGTGACGCAGAACTGCAGGGCTCTTCCCCTGTGCTGTCTGGAGTAACTTGTGTTGGTGGGTTGGGCTGCATTCAGACCTCCCCACTTGCATTTGGCGCTCAGATTTTTGGAGAACCAGTCTCTTCTGAGCCGGCCGGTGTTAAATAAATCTCCAATCCACCAAGATCTCCGAGTGCTGCTTGGTTTTTCTGCCAGCGTTCCAGCCTAGTTCTATAACAGTCTGGGACAGGGCTGGAATTTCCTCTGAGGAAACCCCTTTCCTTTCTCAGTCCAGATGCTTGGATCTTTCAGGTTGAGCCATCTAGAGGCTGGGAAGCCCAAGATGAAGGTGCCAACCAATTTGGTTCCCCGTGAGGCTTTTCTTTTTGGCTTGCAGATAGATGGCTGCCTTCACACTACATCCTCCAGAGAATATCCTGAAAATATTCATGTCTCAGCCCCTCTTCACTAACATTCTGAGCCACAGCTCATGAACTCAGGTTTGACTGACTCCATCACCCAAGCAGAAACCCTGTGAGTCGGTGGAGGGCTCAGCTGTGGTTAGCCACCTCTCCTTGGAGCCCTGCCACCTGGAGGAATCTTTAATGTTTTCATTTTTTGAGAGACGGTGAGAGAAAGAGAGAGAGCACAAGCGGGGGAGGGGCAGAGAGAGAAGGGGCAGAGGATCTGAAGCAGGGTCTCTGCTGGCAGCAGCAAGCCTGATATGGGACTCGAATTCACGAACACAAGATCATGACCTAAGTTGAAGTCAGACGCTTAACCGCCTGAGCCACCAAGGCACCCTGAGGTCAGTTTATATTCATAAAACCATTCCATTTTGGAGAAGAAGGGAAGGTTTACAAACTATTTTGCTTTCCTTACAGTTCAGACTATTTCATACACATTTAAGTTTTTATATCTGGACCAAGCTTGTGGGTGCATGTACATATTTTTAAAGCACTTCTCCATATACCCCTCCCCATTTCATCAAACGAATATTAAGGTTTGAAAAACCAATAATTGTTCATAAATATTAATGACACAATGGGAATTATATCTCATAGCTGCAGATAGACAATGATATATATGATACAGCAATGACAGAAAATATAAAGTCTTTTTAAAAGGCTGAATTGGAAAAAGTAGGTCCTTAGAAACATTGCTAAAATTACTCAAAATTCTGATGTTGTCAACACCTCTTTCTTTTATACATGAGCCTAGCATTTTTGCCCTAAGAGAAAATATCTAAGAGCCAATGGTCTTCTAAAAGTCTATCAAATTTCATGAAAATTACTTTAATCCTCTTCATAAATACCTTGTGTGAATTTATATCCAAATAAAATAGTCTTCTTCAATAGCATGGAAAACATAATTTATATTATTAGAATAATAACAATTTTAAATGGACTGATTTAATTTTCTGAATTTTTCAAATCAACTTGCTAACCCTTTGTATATGTCTTGTACATTACAATACAGATTACTTCTTTGTAATGTTATTGTGGGAGACACTTTTCTCATTTATATTTACTTTTAAAAATTGTAATGTTCCAACAACAAAGCAAAAAGGCAACCTACTAAATGGGAGAAGATATTTGCAAATGATATATATATGATAAAGTGTTAATTTCCAAAATACATAAAGAAATTATATAACTCAATACTTGAAAAATCCAATTAAAAATGGGCAGAGGACCTGAATAGCCCCTTTTTTCCCCCAAAGAAGACCTATAGATGGCCAATGGACACATGAAAAGGTGCTCAAAAAAATAAAGATACTCAACATCACTGATCATCAGGGAAATGCAAATCAAAATCACAACTAGATATGATCTCACACCATTCAGAATGACTAGTATCAAAAAGACAAGAAATAAATGTGGGCAAGGATATGGAAAAGAAGGAACCCTCATACACTGTTGATGGGGATGTAAGTTGGTAAAGCCAGTGTGGAAAGAAGTATGGAGATGCCTTAAAAAAAAATCAAAACAAATATCATATGATGCATTAGTTCCCGTACTGGGTATTGGCAGAGGACCTGAACAGATAGGTTTTTCCATAGACATGCAGATGGCCAGTGTACACTTGGAAAGATGCTCAGTGTCTCTAATCATCAGGGGAATGCAAATAAAAGCCACAATGAGATATTACCTCACATCCATCAGAATGACTAGTATCAAATAATAAGTCTTGATGAATATGTGGAGAAAAGGGAACCTTTGAGTACTGGTGGTGAGGTCAATTGGTGAAATCACTGTGGAAAACAGTATGGAGGTTTCTCAAAATTTAAAAAAAGAATTACCATGTGATCCAATAGTTCCACTACTGGGTATTTACCCAGAGAAAATGAAAACCACTAATGCAAAAAGATGTATGCACTTCTATGTTTATTGCGGCATTATTTATAATAGCAAAGGTACAGAAGCAGCCCAGTCTATCAGGAGATGAATTGATAAAGATGTGGTGTGTATGTGTATACACACACACACACACACACACACACACATACACACGATGGAATATTATTCAGCCATAAAAAAACAATGAGATCTTGCCATTTGTGACTATATAGATTGAACTAGAGGGTATTATGGTAAGTGAAATAAGTCAGACTGATGAAGACAAATACCATATGATTGTATATGGAACTCAAGGAACAAAACAAATAGCAGCAGGGGGGAAAGAGAGGAAACCAAGAAACAGACTCAACTATAGAGAATAAACTGATGGTTACCAGAGAGGAAGTGGGGGGAATAGGTTTAATAGGCGATAAGGATTAAAGAGGGCACTTGTAATGAGTACCAGGTGTTGTATATAAATGATGTATCACAAAATTCTACACCTGAAACTAACATTACACTGTACATTAACTAACTGATATTTAAATAAAAACTTGGAAAGAAAAAAATAGTAATAATAAAAATTAAAATAAAATTGAAAAAAAATGATGGTTGCCAGAGGGGAGATGTATAGAAGATAGGTGAAATAGGTGAAGGAAATTAAGTAGTACAAACTTCAAGTTATAAAATAAATAAGTCACAGAGACAAAAAGCACAGCACATGGAATATAGTTAATAATATTGTAAAAGAACCTATAGTTGCTATTTTATCAAAGTAATATATATAATTAAGTACCTTACATCTATTAGTGCATTCGCCATCTTTCATGCATCTTTTATCAGCTCTTTATTTTTTTTTTTAATTTTTAGTGTTTTTATTTTTGAGAGGGAGAGAGCAGGGGAGGGGCAGAGAGAGGGAGACAGAGGATCCAAGGTAGGCTCTGTGCTGATAGCAGAGAGCCTGATTCGAGGCTTGAACTCAGGAACCATGAGATCATGAGCTGAGCTGAAGAGGGACGCTTAACCGGCTGAGCCACCCAGGCACCACTTTCATGCCTCTTTTAGATAGTTACCTCTATTATCTCTATTTTAAGAAGGAAAAAAAATTCAGACACATGGAAGTTTATTTAGTTACAGTTAGTAAATGGGTAAGTTCTGGTTATACATAGGCCTTTTAAATATAGAACCTGTGGCAGGTTCTCCTACACCAACCGCCTAAAAGCTGTGCTGGGATAAGTAACAATCTCTCTTCTTCCTCTCCGCCATCTGCTTAATGGAGCAGCAGACGTAAAGCAACAACCATGTGTGAGTACATCTCCAACCACATTGGCCAGGCTGATGTACAGATCGGCAATGCCTGCTGGGAGCTTTATTGCCTGGAAAACAACTTATGTTAACCTGAATAGGCTGATAAGCCAAACAGTGTCCTCCATCACTGCTTCTCTCAGATCAGATTTGATGGGCTCTGAATGTTGATATAACAGAATTCTAAACTAATCTGGTGCCCTATCCCCATATCCACTTCTCTCTGGCCACATATGCCCCTGCCTTCTCTCCTGAGAAGGCCTACTGTGAACAGCTTTCTATAGCAAAGATCACCAGTGAGTGTTTTGGGCCAGCCAAGTAAACGGTGAAATATGACCCTTGCCATGGTAATTACATGGCTTGCTGCCTATTGTATCATGGCAACATGGTTCCCAAATATGTCGGTGCTGCCATGGCCATCATTAAGACCAAACATACCATCCAGTTTGTAGACTGGAGCTCCAGTGGCTTCAGAGTTGGTATTAATTACCACCCTTCCCCTATGGTACCTGGTAGAGACCTGGCCAAAGTACAGTGAGATTGTGGATGCTGAACAATCACAGTCATTGCAGAGGACTGGGTTCACCTGGACCACAAGTTTGACAAAATGTGTGCCTAGCATGCCTTTGTTCCCTGGTATGTGGGTGAGATCATGGAGGAAGGAAAGTTTTCTAAGACCCATGAGGGTGTAGCTGCCCTTAAGAAGGATATGAAGAGGCTAGTGTGGACTCTGTTGAAGGAGAGGATGAGGAAGAAAGAGAGGAAAACTGAAGTTAAAAATGTCACAAAGGTACTGTTTTTACCTGGAAGCTTATTCTGTTTTAAACATTGAAAAGTTGTGATCTGATTATTTAATTTGTATGTAGCAGTGTATGGTCTCATATACAATTACTGACCTGTACTTTAAAATACAACAGTTGTTACAGACCTAAGCTGTCTCCATTTCTCTGATGGGTTTGAATAAAGTATTCTCTGTCTTGAAAGAAAGAGAGAAAAAGAGATGAAAGGGAGGGAAGGAAGGAAAGAAGGAAGGAAGGAAGGAAGGAAGGAAGGAAAGAAGGAAGAAGGAAGGAAGGAAGGAAGGAAGGAAGGAAGGAAGGAAGGAAGAAATTGCTTTGGTGTAATTGACCAATTCTTTCTTGTTTTTAAATATCCAGTGGTTCTATAAAGCTGATGATAAAAATGCCTTTTTTTGCCATCACTAGTTACTACTTTGCTTATACCTCCATCTTCCTCTTTCTTAAAAAGAAAACTATCTCTGCATCTGTAATATAACTTATAGAGCTATTTCTGGAGATTTCACTGTTGGGCATTACTTATTGACTCCTAGAAGAGGAGGATTTCACTCATACAGTTCTTCCTCCCTTTGTGACTCGACATCTATAGCCATTCTTCTAAAATACTAATACCTAGTTTCCTGGTTAACTCAAACTTCATTGTTTACATTTTTATGGTTTTTCAGATATTGCTGTCAGTTGGGCCATTGTCAGAATTTTCACACTTCATTTCTCTACTAAACACACTAACACTTCATTGCTTATATGAGTTTTTCTTCATCCTGGAGTTACCTCATTCTCTTCAATTGCTTTTTTTCCCCTATTATTTATCAGTAACTCAAGCACCCAAATGTCCTGACAGAACTGCACAATTATTTTAGATACGGCCAGATACTCCATATGCATCTATAAGTTTCATTATTTCTCCCTTGATATATCCGGCCTAGACCTCTTTGTCCCCTGCTCCCATCTGGCCCATTTATTCACAAAGCCTACTGTACATACGGCTTTGGAAAATTACCATTTTTTTCACCATCCTGGGAATTATCTTCCCCTCTCTTCTCTGTCAGATCCTCTTTATCTCATGTCTTCTCTTTTTAGTATTTATTCTCTAATTTTGATGGAGTATATTCTCAAAAATCTCAGAAGTAAAAGATTTAAAGTCAAGCATGACTTGACTTTATACTGAATATATAGAGTGGAATTATTTTATCAGGTCTTTAGTTTCCTAAGTTGATCTTGAGGAATAAGATGCAAAATATTTTATGCATCCTTTTTTCTTCTTTGAAAGTTTCTAGGATCTGAATGTAGGTCTCAAGTGTTAATGTGATCATGTCTGGCCTGCTGTGATGGGTTTCTTCCTGTGTTATACAAAGTAATCAGTGAACCTGTGCAGTTTGGAAAACCATCTCCTTCAGGTCTGAGAAATTTTTTTCTCCCAGTATCTTTCTTTATTATCTCTTTATGGAACTCTTAATTGCTGGCTAAAATATTTTTATTATGAAATATTTATCTTTATCAAGGGTCAGTGCACATTTTCTGCAAAGGGCCAGATATTAAATATCTTAGGGTTTGGCAGACCATAGAGTACTTGACTCTACTCTACTCTACACAACTACTCATTTCTGTTCATAAAAGTTTTCATAGATTATACCTAAATGAATGGGCGTGGTTGTGCTCCATTAAAATTTCACTTACAAAAATGATAGTGGACTGATTTGGTTAGCAGGTGGTAGTTTGCCAAACCTAATCATGATCCACATCCACTTTACTGAAATCAGTCATTAATTTTTATTGTATTCCAAATCATTGCTTTGGATTTCTACACAGAATAACTCAGATACATTATTTGCACCAACAAAAAAAACCAAAAATTTAGTTTCTTCCTTCCCATTGGTAACACACAGTTTTTATTCATTTATTTATTTGCCAGATGTTTCAAATGACTAAATAATACTATTGGCTAAAACCTTCTGATTTTAATGTGAACAAATCTATTACTATATTAGCTCTTAGTTTAAGGGGATTTCTTTTTTTTATTATTTCTAAATAACTTAATTAGGGACAGTGTGATTGAATTCCCTAATGACAATATGATTGAAATTACCAAATGGTAATTGTGAATAGTTTTTCCAGTTGCCTGGGACATAATGTAGTGATTTTATGATAATAATTATTTAATTGACAGGCTAAATCTTGTTCTTCATGATGTTTGATTTAAGTTGCTTAGAATTTATTTACAATTTTATTTAGATTCAAGATTTATATTTATTACTATATAATCTTTTTATTTATAAACTTTGGTGTATATATATGTGTAATTTTTGAGATATATAGGTATGTGCATATAAACTTATATTATTGATAGATTGAATATGTGCCCGGTGCATATGGAGCCTGTAGGGAAAAAAAAAAAAATACAAGTTCTGTTCAATCTCGGTGACCAATAATGGATATTGACTTACCAAATTACTTTTTTTGTTTTGTCAGCTTTTCTCAAGAAGCATTTGAATTCAAAATTTACAAAGAGAGTGAAATTCATTAACACAAAAGTAGACTGAAAAAGCCATTAAGTGGTTGGTATAAATAAGAGGTGCTAGATTAGGCAGCAGTCAATATCTGCCATGGATAGGTCAAGGTAAACGGGCCAGTAGTGCTGAATTTTATGCTGATTACCAGTTCTTATTCTTTTGTGAGGTTTGATTGTTCAGCTCTTTCATTTTTTTTAACTTCCTCGTATATTCATATAATAACTTTCTATTATCTGAATTAGGTTTTAGATGTCCTGGCAACTCAAATGAACTTTATTATTTTTTTAATGTTTATTTATTTTTGAGAGAGGGAGAGAGAGAGACAGGGTGTGAGCAGGGAAGGGGAAGAGAGAGAGGGAGGCACCAAATCCAGAGCAGGTTTCAGGCTTTGAGCTGTCAGCACAGAGCCCGATGCGGGGCTTGAACCCAAGAACTGTGAGATCATGACCTGAGCGGAAACCAGACGCTTAACCAGCTGAGACACCCAGGCGCCCCATCAAAGGAACTTTAAAATGCATGCACAGATCAGAGGCATTTGAGTGGCTCAGTTGGTTAATTGTCTGACTTTAGCTCAGGTCATGATCTCCCCGTTGAAAGATATCACAATTAAGTTACTTAATCTAGAGCTTTATTTGGACTTAAGTTTTGAATTTTTCAGCATTTTTTATAGTTTTTGGTTTATTCATATTTTCTTTCTTAAATCAATTTTATATTTTAAATGTTCAGAAAGATCATTAACCTATTACAATTTCAAATTCATTAGCCTGTATGTAGACATAGTATTTTGTTAAGATATTCTGAATCTCCTTTACGTAATGTTGGAAATGTTCAACCATATACTCTTTTAAGTGTTGTAAGACTTGGAAATTGAGAATGACAGTTTTTATTGTCTCTGATAGTTAAAATATTCAGTCACCTGGAAACATTGGAAAACTCTTTTGAAGATTACCTGCTCCGATTACCTCAAACTTGAGGGTGGTTTCTCAATTGTTTCCTTGCAGATATAAATAGCACTTTGATACAAACCCAGACAGATATTATTTAATTGGCATAAGTACAAAGGCAATTATAGCATAAATTCACCTTGAAGACTCTTAGAGAATTCTGATGTTCCTCAACAATTTAGACATGTTTGGCAAAGTGAGCTAGGAGAGCCTTGATTTTGTTTTGTTTTGTTTTGTTTTGTTTCCATGTATATTTCTGTTTCTGAATTTTCAGCACATATGGCCATAAGAATAAAGGAAACTGATTAAATAGAAACAATACGTTTCATTGCATTGTCATTCTCATACTCTTCCACATTTACAAATACATATGTAAACTACATTTTAGCATATTCCTTTTGAAAACCACTTTTGAGTATAATTAAAATTTACTTTTGCTGTATTGTATACTTGTATTAATTTCCCCTTTCTTTTCTTAAATGGTAATCAGTTGTTTGATTTAAATTGTGCGTAAGAGAAATAAGCCTCTGTAATGCTATTTCTATATTATACATAAATAATAACTGAATTTCAAAGGAGTAAAACGTTTCACGAAAAATTTTGGGGCCTCGAAGATTATATGGCCTTTTTCCCCCCACGGGAGAATATTAATTATTAGATTCTCAAAGAAGAGTGACTCATGAAAAATTTTAGAATCACTGAATAACTTTGTGAGACTTTGGTAATGTCCATATTGCTTAAATATTTCAGCTTAGTTTGCTGTCTAGTCAATATTAGCTAACACTTTTGAGTAAATGGAAGTACTGTTAGTAGTAATATTTGCATTATTTTTTAATTAATAGAAATGTCTCTGGCTTTCACTATTTAGCATGATTTTATCATGATTACAAATTATATTAAGTAACATTCTTGTATTATATTTTACTAAGAGTTTTGTGTGTTTTGTAATCAGGAATGGATGGTGATTTCTATTATAAAAATTTGACAGTTCTCTAATTCATGATTTTTTTCCTCCTTTGAACTATGTAAAGACTGAATCATATTCATAGATTTCCCAATAAACATTCTTAAATTTCTAGGATAAAAAAATACAAAAGTCATCTTAAAGCAACCATAAAAAATGTTTTCATCAACAATATATAGAATCAGCAAAGGATTAGTTTTTATGCCTTTTTACATCACTCATAGTATAAAACAAACCAACCACCCACTGGCTAAATTGATCAAGAGAAAACAGAAGAGTTCATAAATATTCAAAATAAGAAATATAACAAGGAGGAATAACCATTGAAACATAAATTTAAAGAGACTCCTTCAGAAATCTCTATGCAAACAGACTTGAAAACCTAGATGAAATGGATAATTTCCCAGAGAAGGGCAGATTGCTGAAATTAACCCCAATAGAGTTAGACTGCTTTATCCAATTTCCTAATAAGGAAAATTATGGAGGAACCACCCTGGAAACACCAGTGTCATATGACATTATAGAGGAATTCTACCAAACCTTCAATAAACAAATAGTCTCATTGTTCCATAAATCATTTTAAAACAATGAAACTGAGGGAAAACTCAAATTCCTTTAAGACAGGAAGTGTACACCAATACCATAGGATCTTCCTTCTGTCTTCCCACAGTTTTCCGTCATTTGCCTTTGTTGCCATAAACTTGTTGATGAGGTGGCAGTGACGTGTTAGTGTGGAAGATCATATATTGCTAGTTGGTAGGTTATTTTTCTCTTTTACTCAAAGTTAAAGTCTCAGCATTCTCTGTGATCAAATTATAATGAGGGTGTAATTTGTGTAGAATGTAATTTTCCATTCGTACTGTATTGCTTGGTGATTTATTAGTAGATAGAGGTACATTGACTAGATTTGGGCTCATTTTCATTAGGCATATCATGTTATTTTTCCATTGTTGGCATGTGTTTTTAGTCCTTATGTCTTTTTAATACACATACGTGCTTACGTATAATGAGACTTCTTTTCTCATTTACTGCTTTTCACTTTGCTACTTTCCTTCATATTTATCATTCATCATCTTTATTTTTCATGATTTTCTTATATAGCTTTTTCTCTCCTTTTATTTTTAGGCTTTCTAGATCAGCATACCTATTTCATAAAGTTTGATGAGGATTAAATGATTATATCTATCTATATCTATATATCTATATCTATATCTATATCTATATCTATATCTATATCTATATCTATATCTGTAACTCACTTAAAATAGTAACTAACACAGGGATGCCTGAGTGGCTCAGTTGCTTAAGGGTCTGCCTTTGGCTCAGGTCATGATCCCATGGTTTGTGAGTTCCAGCCCCACATCAGCCTCTCTGCTGTGGGCGCAGACCTGCTTCAGATCCTCTGTCGCCTTCTCTCTCTGTCCCTCCCCTGCTTGTTTGTGTGTGTTCTCTCCCTCAAAAAAAAAAAAAAAAGTAATTAACACATAATAAGTGCTTGATGTTATTATTTTCCTTCCAGTAAACAAAAAACTAATTAGATTTTAAAAGCCCTGTGTGAGATTTTTGAATTTTGTTATGGACATATCTGGACATATCTCATGCATGATGGGTGCCAGAACCCACTTGACTCCTGGTCTTTTAGCTGCTTGCTCTGCTACTGCTACCATGGCAACTAACTCCATGGGATCATGTCGTTCAGCCTGTCTGAGGCTGACACTGAGAGGCTTATGATTACCCCACCACTTCCAGATAAAATACCACACCACCTGGCAAGAAATGGACTTCCCCAATGGTTGTCAAAGGACCACATAATACAAGTTGAAAGTCAAGGATAGTAGCTTCCCATGTTGTGAAATTTGACTAGCAGGAGTTAGAGACAGAAATACAAAGAAGAAAATATATCTTTTCCATGCTTCCCAATGTAATTTTCTGAAACACAGTGTTTGCAAAGCTTGCTTAGAACTTTACAGCTTGGCTGAGCTAATGGACATGTGCCTTTATGAAACAGTGGCTCTTCATGTAAATGTCTTATGCTTTTTGAACCTCCTTGCATCCTGTCCTAATTGTATGATTTATGTTGCATGATGAATTCCTGAAACACCCATGACTTAGTACCATAATGACATGCAGCTCATAGATGGCAGTTTAGACTCATACTTACTCATTGCATGGTCAGATTATCTCCTTCTAGAAAAGGTCATGTACTGAGGGATGTTTTTTTCCAAGTCACATCTTTTCTCTATAACGATGGGCATGTTTTTGTTCTAGTGTGTCATAATCTGTAGACCGTGTGTGATGTTTTATGTCATATCAAGGAATATCAGTGTGTGGATATCTTATGACAGAAGAAAATTCACTTGAATTCTACATTGAAGCTTCACTACTGGCCTTAATGTATAAAGGCAAACTGCTTTTGGCCTCCTCATCATATTTCTCAAAAAAAAATTTTTTTGCCAACTCAATTTCTGTGTACTAATTGCTGGTGACTATGCTTATATGAGTCATTCCATATCATGTATGGCATTTTCAAGTGACATTACCATTTTGATAAGATTACGGTAGATCTGCATTATCTACATAATTTATAAGGTATTAGCCACAGGCCATGTTAGTGAATGGAAGGGGATGGAAGGGTAACTACCACTCTGAATTCTTCAATCGTTAAAAAAAAAAAAAAAGTTTATTTATTTATTGTTGAGAGAGAGAAGAAGAGGGCAGAGAGAAAGGGAGACCGAAAATCCCAAGCAGGCACTGTCAGCACAGAGCCAGATGTGGGGCTCCAACTCATGTAGTGTGAGATCATGACCTGAGCCCAAATCAAGAGTTGGACACTTAACCGACTGAGCCACCCAGGTGCCCTTTGTTCAGTCTTTTTATGCAGGTGCACTACTAATTGATATGTTATATATTGATATATTTTATAAGTAAAACCAAATCCAGGCACATCACAACTGATTTTTACTTTAATTGTGAATGATAGTTATTTGGAAAAAAATCCTGTGACTTAAGAAGTTTGTCATATAGTTATCTCTGAAATAGTAAGAGTTCTAAACAAATTGTTTTATACATTAATTTTTTGTAAGTATAATTCTTTTCAAAACATTTCATGTTTATTCTCTTGAAAGTGTTCAGAAGATAAGCTTTCATTTTTTTAAACCCTTGTTGAGTATAATATTCATCAGCAAATAACATATTCAAGTGTCGAACTTAGTGATTCACAAAACTAAATACACACAATGATGTGGTTGGCACCCAGGTCAAGAGATAGAGCATTACCAGAATACCAGAAATGTCCTTTAGCTACCTCAATACACTTAGTACTACCCCCATAAGAGTAATTGCTATCTCAGGAAAAGACCTCTCTGACCTCAGCCGTAGCAATCTCTTACTCGACACATCCCCAAAGGCAAGGGAATTAAAAGCAAAAATGAATCACTGAGACCTTATGAAGATAAAAAGCTTCTGCACAACAAAGGAAACAACCAACAAAACTAAAAGGCAACCAACGGAATGGGAAAAGATATTTGCAAATGACATATCGGACAAAGGGCTAGTATCCAAAATCTATAAAGAGCTCACCAAACTCCACACCCGAAAAACAAATAACCCAGTGAAGAAATGGGCAGAAAACATGAATAGACACTTCTCTAAAGAAGACATCCGGATGGCCAACAGGCACATGAAAAGATGTTCAACGTCGCTCCTCATCAGGGAAATACAAATCAAAACCACACTCAGATATCACCTCACGCAGGTCAGAGAGGCCAAAATGAACAAATCAGGAGACTATGGATGCTGGAGAGGATGTGGAGAAACGGGAACCCTCTTGCACTGTTGGTGGGAATGCAAATTGGTGCAGCCGCACTGGAAAACAGTGTGGAGGTTCCTCAGAAAATTAAAAATAGACCTACCCTATGACCCAGCAATAGCACTGCTAGGAATTTACCCAAGGGATACAGGAGTACTGATGCATAGGGGCACTTGTACCCCAATGTTTATAGCAGCACTCTCAACAATAGCCAAATTATGGAAAGAGCCTAAATGTCCATCAACTGATGAATGGATAAAGAAATTGTGGTTTATATACACAATGGAATACTACGTGGCAACGAGAAAGAATGAAATATGGCCTTTTGTAGCAACGTGGATGGAACTGGAGAGTGTGATGCTAAGTGAAATAAGCCATACAGAGAAAGACAGATACCATATGTGTCCACTCTTATGTGGATCCTGAGAAACTTAACAGAAACCCATGGGAGAGGGGAAGGAAAAAAAAAAAAAAAAGAGGTTAGAGTGGGAGAGAGCCAAAGCATAAGAGACTGTTAAAAACTGAGAACAAACTGAGGGTTGATGGGGGGTGGGAGGGAGGGGAGGGTGGGTGATGGGTATTGAGGAGGGCACCTTTTGGGATGAGCACTGGATGTTGTATGGAAACCAATTTGACAATAAACTTCATATATTGAAAAAAAAAAGTAATTGCTATCTGACTTCTAAGAGCTTAGATTAACTCTGCCTTCTTTTGTTAATCAATATAAATAGAATCATACATTATGTACACTTTTATATCTGTTTTTTTTGTCTCAGATTTTACTTCTTAAACTTATCAGTCTGTTGCATATAATTGCAGATCATTTGTTCATTTTATTTAGTATCCCATTGTAAGGATATTTCATTTCAGTCTTCTAGTGATTTATAAGCGACAATAAGGAGTTGAATACCTTTTCAAATATTTATTGGCTTTTTAAATAGCTGGCATCTTCTGTGAAATGTCTGTGCAAATTTTTTTTGCATACTCTTCTCTTGGATTTTCCGTCTTTTATAATAATTTTATTTTGGATATCATTTCTTTCTTGGATGTGTATACTGCCAATATTTGCCCTATGGTTTGCTTTTGTCCTCTATTATTGGTGTATTTTGCCAAATATTAAGATTTTAATAAAAGTTTGATTAAGAGAGGAGCCCTAAAAATAATAATTACATGTACTCCCACCTCCCCTATTTATTTTCTCAAAGTTTTGATTTCATTCCTTGATATGAACATATACTTACTGTCAATTAATTTTTTTTAGGTTTATTTATTTACTTATTTATTTTGAGAGAGACAGAGAGAAAGAGCACGTGAGCTGGGGAGGGGTAGAGAAAGGGAGAGAGAGAGAGAATCCCAAGCAACCCCCTCACTGTCAGTGCACAGCCCCACCCAGGGGCTCAAACTCACAAACTGTGAGATCATGTCCTGAGCCGAAATCAAGAGTTGGATGCTTAACCAACTGAGCCACAAGGGCACCTCTTTACCAATTTCTTTTAAAAAGTTTTTCCAGCACTAAGTTTCCATTATCTGAATTATCAGACCAGACTGCTATGCTCAAGGAAGACTTATTTTCTTTTTTCCCATTAGGAAGACCATTTGAATACTAAGTACTTTTTTTACCAAATGGTTAAAAGTTCAAGTGTATCCATTTTTATTAAACTGGCATATTGTTGATATTGTAATCACTAATGATACCAACTAATTTCTAAATGTGAACACTTTTTGCAAATTATTTCACATCTTAAATTAGTCTTTCCAAGGGGTAATCTAATTATTTTAATTGTTTCTTCCCACTATTTTTAAATAGATGAGTTGTCAATTCTCTTTTTATTGGTAAATACATATACATATGTGTGTATCATGTAATAACACATATAACATACACATAATTTAAATAGTTATTTACTGAAAGAAAAGACACATGTTTCTGGCCTGAAGAATATTTAATTTCAGGGGTGAGTTTGACAGCATTTATTACTATGATTTGTACAAGCATGTAGGAGTAACATATAAAGGATGTTAAATTTCCTCTAAGCAAAGGCATTGATTTTAACACTCTTACTTCTATGCATACACATATAACTACGTTCCCCTTGACAAAATAAGCCAGAAAATTGTGGGAAGGGCCAACTAGAGCTATTTGCTATTAAATAGTTTAAAGCACCAACTTTTTTAAAGTTGCCTTAAGAATAACCATTATTAAACAAAATCATTTACTCATAAGTAGGAGTGAGAATAAAACAGAATAAGGGAAATAGTAATACCTGTATTATTATGATTTTGCAACCTTAAAATTCCTACAGTATTTCAAAATAGCCTAAGATTTTCTGCAGATTGCTTTGAAGTAGTTCTCCTTTGACTTCTTTTTTTAATGACTAAGTGGTTTAAGAGTAAAAATAAGCATTTCTTTGAATTAATTTTCAGTTTCAATTCATTCCTTAGAAAACATCCTTTTCTGAGACAACATCCTTCTTTTTCTTCCTCTGTTGTTTGAATTGGAAATTTTTAATTTAAAGCCAAATGTGTTCTCTAATGCATTAGTATCATATTTCCCCCCTATGTTTTTTAATTTTCTTAGATACAGATGATAAAGTCATTAAAGAATGGAGACATACTATATTTTTTTAGTATTGTCTGACGTTCAGCTACTTCTCTAAAATAGAGTAGTCCTTTCAAATAAAACTCTTATATAGCTGGAAGTAAATGGATTGCAGAAAATATACAACTTTTTATTGTCAAATTCATTCAAGTCAAATGGCCAAATGGAGCCAACAATCATCAAGAGAAATGATGGGAAGTGAAGGGGGCAGAATTAGCTATAACTCATTATGCAACAAAGCAATGGCAACAAATGGGAAATTCTGTTAGGGAGCTCCCTCTGGAGGTGAGTTAGGGGACTTGCTATCCCTCTTTTTACAAGAGATTGCAACTGGGCTTCAGTTAGGTCACGGTGCTTTTGCAGGTGGGTGTTCCCTGATTTCCATGATATAGAAATGTCTGTAATAGTGTCCTGCCAAGAAGAGCAAAGGTTTAAATGTCTAAATGATTATACCAATCTTGATATTTTTATACCTAAATATTTTTTGGACATTTCAATCTGGTTACAGGTGGCTTTATTCATTTGGTAAATGGAACAGCATATTTAAATTAATCTTAGTTTAATACCTTCTTTCTTGAAAGTTCCAAACAAGACTTTCTGCACCTAAAGGTGTATTTCGGAAACTGTATTCCTTCAGAGATAGACTAAGCTTCTTGGTGACACTGACATCTTTCAAATATCAGAACGTATTTATACTTCCAAAAACAACATCAGTGTATTACAATCTCATCATTCCACCCAGCCTACTTTTCTTTCCTAAGTCTATCCTTTGAAGATAGGATGCACAATTATTTTTTTTTCTTCAAATTCTTAAGTGATACATAAAGACCCTTCCATAAAAGCCTGCTGGGCCCAAAACTACATTTTTTTGTAAATCTTTAAAACTTCTCTAATATCTGATACAGTTTGTGCAAACTACAAATATCAGCAAGGAAAAAAAGAATCACTGGAAAGAATTATAAACTCCTCAAAAACACAAAGCAACCTGCAATACAGTGTCTTAGTCTAAAAATTGTATTCTCTTTATTTTAACTAACAAATAACTTTGTTGCCCCAGAAAATTCATATACAAAAAAGTTCTCTTCAGTCTTACACTCACATCCCCAACAGGAATGTGGCAAAGAATAAGGTTTCTTTTCCGTTTAGTAAATCCATTCCCTGAAATAAAATTTTGATAAATCTGGTTTTAGCCATAGTTTTACTTTCTTTTCTGTCTCACCCAAAATAGCATCAAAATAAATGGCAAAGTTTCTTTCTAGGCAAATTTGGATTGATTTTATGCAACCAGGCTTCCATGGTAATATTATGGTATTTCATAGGACAAGGGCATGTGGTCCTTTCCTTTAAGAGAATTTCAGGGTATGGGTAGGAAAAGATGGGAAGAGTGGTGCTGAGTTTCTGTTTTTAGAAGTTGTGCCACTTAGCATTATTAGTCTGTTCTTCTCCATCACTCACTTGGCAGACTGCCACTATCCGACAGACCTAGTTCACATAACTTAGTAAGAGGGCATGGCCAACAGCATCAGGGAGGGTAAAAATACTTACAATTAATGCAAGAGAATAGTTGTGCCTCTGAGCACATACCTGAGATTGCTTCTGTCCACTGTATCTTGGCTCTGTATCTTAAACTTTTCAGATATATTTTGGAGGGACTTGATGCTCAATACTAAATAGCTGTGGCTGTTTTTAGATCTAAAAGAACAAAAAAAGTGAATTTCCTTGCCTTAAAATGTCACAAGTGATAATTAAAGGTACCAATCTCAAATAGCTTTGCTGTATCAGGCACAAAAATAATCTGTTTCAATTCTTTGTAACGTTTTTCTGATAACAAAGTAATATCAATGTATACTTTTAAAAAAATACAGAAATTAGAATGTCAAATTCACCTTCTGGAAAAAGTTTCTTAAATATAAAAACTTGACATATATATATACATATATATATACATATACATATATATGTATTTAATTTTCTTAGATACATGTATATGTATATGTATATGTATATATATATATGGAATATAGGGAATCAACATTTCAATGATTTCCTAATTCTTCAATGAAGGAACAAGTATCGGTGTTAAAGATGGTTGCCACCGCAACTAGGTGTTTTTAAGCATTTTTAAAAGCAAATGTTAGAATAAGAATTCCATTTTAGAGATAAAACTTGTTAATGTCTTATAGGACAATAACATTAAATTGGGCTTATTTTCTCTCCTGGACAGAAGTCTACAAGTTACTATGCCACTTTATAGTTTTTTGACCTTTAGTCAAACAGCAAAAAGCAATGTCAAATAGAGGTATATTCTTCTAGAGAATTTAATAGCCCTTATCTGTGAAAACAGTGCTCCAATATCATATTGAAAGAACATCATGTACTTTTTTTGCCTCTTTTCCAGATTTTGAAATTTGTGTTAACAGTCCCCCCATTTTTATAAATAATCTCCAAAAAGCTTTCTTCATCACAAAGATTGAACACATTATGGTTGGATTGCTTGTTTGTATAGTTACAGGAAGAAGTATCGATTCACAGTCTGCACACAGTTTTGAACAACTGCTGAGCATCTACCAACTAACCCTCGCTAGAAATTTTCATACAGACACTCAGTTTTGGGTTTTTACAAGCTCATATTATTTTTTCTTTTATACTCAGTCCAGGAAACCAAGGCCGAGAAATTCTCGCCTATAAATTTGGGGAATTTCTACTGTATGAGGTATGTAATATCTGTTAAGGTCTCTGGTCTGTCAGGAAGGGCCTTCCAGAATGAAGAAGCTGTAAGTGTGTAACAAGTACATGGGACAGTTTACCTGAGAAGCCTCTGTTAGCATAGGCACCCTGTGGACACTCGTTCCTTAAGAGTCCGCTTGGCATACTCTGATCAAATTAATAGCATTCTCATTGCGACCCTTTAGGTATGCTCTTGGGTTCACTGTTGATATCTCCAAATATATTTTAATAAGAAAACATTTTTATTTAACCTCTGCAAATAACTATATTTTCATTAAAAGTGCAGAAACTCAGTAGAAGTATTTGTTTCTGAAGCATGAGGGGTAAAAGAGACTAGTAAATTGACTTTTGACACAGATGAAGAGGAAGAGAATGAGTTTACTAACATACCCATCAGAAAATAGAACAATGAGATTAAATCCATAGTATTGCACATAAATAACCACAATTAAGTTTCCTCGTTAGTTCTGTCCAAGGGATTAATTCTTTTACTGAGTCTTAGGTCATTTGTCGGTTTTTACATAAAACTTTCTACGTCTGGATTAAAAAACAAAAACAGGGGCACCTGGGTGGCTCAGTCAGTTAAGCATCTGACTCTTGATTTCAATTCAGGTTATCATCTCACAGTTCATGAATTAGAGCCCCACATGGGCTCTGCCCTGGCAGTGGGGAGCCTGCTTGAGATTCTCTCTTTCCCCTCTCTGCCCCTCCTCTGCTCTTTCTCTCTCTCTCTCAAAATAAAATAAATAAACTGTTAAAAAATGTAAATAAATTAAAAAAGAAAGAAAACTGCCAGATCACCTGATTGAGTCTCCTGGTAGGATCTGGCAGCTGTCTACATGATGTCAACTATAAGCTTCAAACTCTGTAACTGCAAGTCGACTTTTTGAAGTTATCAAGAGTTATCAGTAGTTAAAAGCACCTGATATATTGCCTTCCATAAGCCTACCTTTCTTTGTTGAACACAAAAATTTATTCTATAGCCTATTAGACTTTAACAAGCATGAGAGAACAGCAAAAAACATCTGTTGATGATACTGAATGGCTGTGCTTAGTTTATCACAGAACCAATATCACTGTGGAGAGGAGTGAAGTTCTTTATTGGAGTACAGTGAATAACCCGTTCCTAAGAATTTTTTTTCAGTATTGTCTCTGAGAACATACTAAGGACAGCAAGGGCATTGACAAATCTTCAGGACCTTCAAATCCATTTTGCATACCGTAGAGTCTCTGATATATTTATATTATTCACTGTCAACTTGTATAAAATTATCCTTTAGTCTGAAATCTCTTCCCATGTATCTTTTATAACAGTGTTAAGTTAGATAAGAAATCTGAAGGATGTTAAATGAATCTATTATTTTCTCATATTTCTCTTTTGATAAGGTGAAAGAACAAGAGGACTTAGGATTTCCAAAAACCCTATGAAGAATTCTAATCTTTGAGTTTAGGTGTAAAAGCCATGCAGTTTTTCCCCCCACTAAATTCAGAGCCTGATTTAGAGGAAGGCAAAATAAAAAAAGATTAGTGAAGATTTGTTCACTTGATTAAAACCAAATCCTGGGTTCTTAAGAAAAAGTAATCAATGTGGCAATATAATATTTTAAATAATTCAAAGAGAAGAAACTTCAGCTCCTTTAGATACAGAAATAAATATCTTTTCATTGTTTAAAACTCAACCACATGATGAAGTCAAAACAAAGCACAGAAAATACGGAGTTCCTCTGACGAAGTATGAAACCTCAGCTGTTTGAGCATACACATTGTTTAATACCTCTTGTTAACACATGACTAAATACTTGATTATTACCCTAATGAATAACAAATTCAGTTTTCCATTAACATATGTCACTAGAAAATTCATAAGCTTATTTTAAAATATATTATTAATCAGGTCCTCAGTACTAAAATAATACCAAATTTTTAACATATTTATTTTCTTCTCTCTACATGAATTATTTGCAAGTAGATCATTTCCAAGTTAAATAAAATTAACGTCTCTCAAGTCCTCTAAAACTTGCTAAATACACTCAAGCATTTCCCTTTATGTGACTTCTGTACACTCTGAAATGACCTGACACATTTATTTTAGGACAAAACTACTATCTTATTTTCTCTTAAAATCAGAAGCTTAATGTACAGACTTGTTTTTGCAGGCCATTAACATTCCTACTATAAGTGCAAACACCAATATTAACTATGACTTTTTTAAAGTCATATTGATTTTGAGAGAGAGAGAGAAAGAGAGCATGAGCAAGAGAGGGGCAGAGGGAAAGAGAGAGACAGCTCTCTGCCTTTGTTGGCAGCACAGAGCCTGGTACGGGGCTCCATCTCACAAACTGTGAGATCATGACCTGAGGCAAAATCAAGTCAGATGCTCAACCAAAAGAGACACTAGGCTCCCCTTAATTACAACTTTTAATCATAAAAATTCTATTGCAAGGAGAAAGCTGAGATGTAGTGATTGGCAGCTGACTGCCAATGCCAATCAGTTGACAGACCACAAAGGCTCATGAGCAGAACAGTGACCACCTACTAATACCCACATTCTTTTTATTCCTTTCTGAAGTGACTAAATAGAGATGTTGATTAATTTGACGCAAAGTATGGCCACTCTGTAACACACTAAAGTAATAAGTAAAGGAATATATATATATGGTATATATCTATATAGATATATATATGTATTTGATATATATCTATATATGTATATGATATATATCTATATAGATATATATACATAAATGTATATATAAATAGAAATGCATATATATGCATGTATATATACATGTATATATTAATTAAAGTTTAGTATTCACTGTTTCTTAATGTTTCACCAGGCACCTAAATATTAGTTATCAATTACTTGGTTTAATATTAGTCTGTGTCTTTAAGTTAAGGAAAGATATTGGCAGTTTTTTAAGTTCTCATGCCCAAATATCACAGAACACTTATGAATTCTTAATAATTAATACATCTAAATTCATAATATACTAGCATATTTAAGGTTTCAGAAGTTTAGTTGTTTTGTTCTCCTAGGTTCCCTAATTGTTGGATTCCCTAATATATATATAACATAAATCCTAAAACAAAAATTACATAAATCCCTGATTTATGTTACCCTTGTCAGTCTCTATAGACTAATTGAACAAAGCTTATTCAGTTGAGAGATGTTATAATTCAATGTATTGATATACTACAAAGGAAAGATTTTGAACTCACAACAGTATAGGTGTTTCCCAATCAAAAACACACAGATGCATAGACAGCTAGCAGGTTTAGCTCTGGGGCGCAGCCACAAATTTAAAATAAATACAGAAGGGGCACCTGGGTGGCTGAGTCAGTTAAGTGACCGAGTCTTGATTTGGCTTCAGGTCATACTCTCATGGTCCCTGAGTTTGGGCCCTGCATCTGGCTCTGTGCTGATAGTGTCGAGCCTGCTTGGGATTCTCTTTCTCCCTCTCTCTCTGCTCCTCCCCTGCACATGTGCGCTCTCTCTCTCTCTCTCTCTCTCACTCAAAATCAATAAATAAACATTAAAAAAAATACAGAACAGCAACAAAGAAATCAGTATTGTAGATCTTAAAGCGTTGTCCCCCCCGCCCCCCAGTGGGCAAGAAGTGTTTTCTTCACTGAGTTAAGCTCACAAATAGAAAAGGCACACAAAATAAAGAACTAAATAGCCAGATTTTGATCATCTCTTAGCTGACAAAAAAAATCTTCATTATCTCAATGGAGATTACCAAATGTTCAGGTCATAAAACCAGAATCCCAGTTATTACTGCCAGCCAGTCAGGAATGAGTTATTGGCCATATACAAATCAGAACCAGAACCAAACTTCATAAAAAACCTGAAACAAGACCAAAACAGAATTGAGAGAGAAATAAACTAAACTGATTACTAAATATTTGATGAATATCAATATTCTCATTGATTTCAGAAGCAAAGTAACTCAACAATTTATCATTGACGAATATAATAAAATGGATTTTTAAAATTTGAGCAATACAATTTATTGTTTTGAAAAATTTTAATTGAAGTATCATTAACATACAGTATTATATTCGTTTTAGGTCTACAATATAATTATTCAACACTTCTATATATTACTCAGTGCTCATCACGATCATGATCCCATTTGCATCGCAATACACCATTTATTTAAAACTGATAGACATGTTGAAGCTCACACCATCCTCATTCCAAACAATAAATGTCTTTTAATCCCCTTTATCTCACCCATTTTCCTATCCACCAGCCTCTGCTCTCTGTATTTAAGAGTGTTTTTTGTTTATTTCTGTTTTTCTTTATCTGTTTTGTTTCTTGAATTCCACATATGAATGAAATCATATGATATTTGTCTTTCTCTGTGTGACTTATTTCATGTAGGATTATACCCTCCAGGTCCATCCATGTTGTTGCAAATGGCAAGATCTCATTCTTTATGTGGCTGGGTAATACACACACACACACACACACACACACACACACACACACACGTCACATCACATCGCATCACATTTTTACCCAATCATCTAGACACGGTTGCTTCCATATCTTGGCTATTGCAAATAATGCTGCAATTAACGTAGGGATATATATAAATTTTCAAATTAGTGTTTCCATTTTCTTTGGGTTAATACCCAGTAGTGTAATTACTGAATCGTATGGTAATTCTGTTTTTAATTTTTGAGGAACCTCCATATTGTTTTCCACAGTAGCTGCACAAATTTGCATTCTCACCAACAGTGCACAAGGGTTCCTTTTTTGCTATATCCTGACCAACGCTTGTTATTTCTTGTCTTATTTATTCTAGGCATTCTGACAGGAGTGAGGTGATATCTCGTTGTTAGGTTTATAAAGTGATTTATTTTGGACCGAAACCAGAAAAACAAGTGCATATTAACCTGCTTCTGACTTTTGACTCCAAATTCAAGTCTTTTATCACAATAACTTTAGTTGCTTTTTTGGCACTATATTATTTATGCTGAAAATGAAACTGTTGACATATGCCTGGACTCAGTTCTCTTCTTCACCATCACTGCCATCTTTGTTCCCAGTTGAGAAGACATTGACCTGCTTGAGGGGCTGTGTGTGGTATATACTACACAGATATATGGAGTCCGAATTTCAGATTTGATTTTTTTCCACACTGATATTAAGAATTAGACAAGTGTTGGGGCGCCTGGGTGGCTCAGTCCGTTAAGCGTCCGACTTCGGCTCAGGTCATGATCTCGCCGTCCGTGAGTTTGAGCCCCGTGTCGGGCTCTGTGCTGACTGCTCAGAGCCTGGAGCCTGTTTCAGATTCTGTGTCTCCCTCTCTGTCTGACCCTCCCCCATTCATGCTCTGTCTCTCTTTCTCAAAAATAAATAAACATTAAAACAAATTAAAAAAAAAGAATTAGACAAGTGTCAATGTCTCTTGTCCCAATACTCTATAAAATGAAGAATTGTTCAACTACCTGTCTGTTCAGTTCCATCCCAGCTGGATTATTCTATTCTACAAATTAGTTATTACTCTACTATAAAATTGAATTTGGCAGCAAATTGATGGATCTCACTTGTCAACAGGGAGATTCCTAGTCATGGTTCATTATGGCTACCTCTTTATTCCTGCACGTTTTACTATGCAGGTAAATGTCTAAGATGTACTTAATAAAATGATAAATATTCAGCTTTGATGGGAGGTTTCAAAGGGGAAAATATTTTATAAAATCATAGCAATTAAATATGCTGGAGAATACCCTGAAATGTGTGTAGTTAGCCTAAAAGTCGTTGTTGACCTTTTGTACAAATACTATCTCCAAAACAATAAACAAGATAAATCATTTATGTGTAAACAGCTAATATGCCAAAATTACAGACTTTTATTATTTTTGTTACAAGTTTGAGATTAAAAATCCCTCAAATCTTACAAAGTTTATATTTTTAAAGTCTTGAATTGCTTGTGTTTTGGACAAGAGTATTTCTTTTCAAAAGACTCTCCTTGACATAGTGTTACATGACAAATCAAATAGAGTTAAAACATGCTTAGAAAGTTGCAGCATTTTAACTCTTCCAAAGCTTAGAAAAAAAGAGTGTCTCTCATAAAAACATAGATGTGCATATCTTAAATTTACTCATCTGTGATTTTTCACTAGACAGAAAAATAATCAATATGCCATAAATATATACACAAATCATATATAAATCGAGACATCATATTAACATTTTTTATCCAATTAAAAAAATCATCACTTACTGAGAAATTGTCCATATGATATATTTTTCATAGGAAATACAACATTTGGGAAAGGACCATTTGGGAAATTGAGTGTTTAGAAGAAAGCGTCATCAGCTGCATTCACAACATGTATACATTGTCAACAGGGATTAGTTTTCATTCCTGTTTGACAGCAAGTTAATTCTGTGGCCTCCTCAGTGCAGAGCAGTTCCATATGAAGCCAACAAGGAAATATATAAGCTTGCATTCACAAAAGATTTAGATATGATTACAATTTATTTGCCCATATTTCTAATTTATCTCACAAAGAAACTTCCATTTTGAGCCTGTATGTAGAACAGATTATATGCTCACTCTGTAACAATTCTTATTGTTTGAATATATATTTGTGATAGATTTGCTATGACCAGATTTTAGATTCCTAGAAACTCTTATCTATACTTAAGGACACAAGTTTGAAATTTGAGGACTGTTTCTAGAAATATAAAAAAGATAATTATCTAAACACTTTTATAATCTTAAAGAATAAAGCAATAAGTCTTTTTAAATGTAGTTTTTAAATTTTTAAAAGAGGGAGTAAAAAGGTTCTTCTCACTACTTAACTTGTTCCTCTATAAAGCATTAGCTCCTCATGTCCTATAGTCTTGGTAACTCTGATGTCTTCAAACATTTTGAGCTTTTTCAGCTTTGTCAATTTTTCTTGACAGGTAAATTGGCTTGATATTAGCTTTTCTCCCATAAAGGGTACATATGTCTCTTTTTTCGAACTTTAAACATAAAACAGTAATTATAAGATGACTTGAAGGTTTCAAATATGTCAATAAATGTGTACAGTCAAGACTTTTGTAATAATAATAGGCAAAAATGAGTAATTTATTTTTAAGTAGCTCAACTGTATTTCTAATGCACATATGGGAAAAAATATTTTTATTACTTAAAGCCACACCATGTTTTTCTGCTCAAGGCATCTATGGATCGTAAGTGGAATACTTCATAATGGTAAAATGGAATTCATAACATTTTTGGATGTATATGCACATAGAAAAGTAGTCTCAAGTACATAAATAATTTTCAAATGTTGAGTCAAATTTGAATACTTGGAATAAACCCTACTTGGTAGTGATGTAGAATTAGTTTTCAACATTGTTGGATTTCATTTGCTAATGTTTTCTTGAGGATTTTTGTATCCATGTTCATGAGAGATACTGGTCTGTAGTTTTCTTTTCTTGTAATGTCTTTGCCCAGTTTGGTTATTAGGGTAATTCTCAGCTCACAGAATAAGTTAGGAAATGTTCTCTCTACTTCTTTTTTTCTGGAATAGATGGAAAAGAATTAGTATAATTTCTCCTTTAAAGAGTTGGTAGAATTCGCCAGTAAATCTATCTCGGCATGATACTTTATATTTTGGAGAGTTATTATTGATTTAATTTTTTTAATCTATATAGGTCATGTTGAGATTATCTATTCTCCTGTGTGAGTTTTGGTTGATTGTATCTTTCAAGAAATAGATCAATTTCCTTTAAGTTGTCAAATTTGTATGTGTCTTAACTTTCTCTCTCTTTTTTTAAATTAGCCTCTCTAGTGTTTTATCAAGTATATTGATCTTTTAAAAGAACTAGCTTTTGGTTTATTGATTTTATCTATCATATTCCTATTTTCAACTTCATTGATTTATGATCTAATTTTTACATTTCCTTTCTTCTGCTTACTTTGGATTCAGTTTGCTTTTCTTTTTCTAGTTTCGAAGGATGGAACCTTACATTATTGATTTTTTATTTTTCTTTTCTAATATAGGTAGTCAATACTATCAATTTCCATATAGCATTGCTTTTGCTGTATGGTTCAAAATTTATAAAGTGTATTTCATTTAATTTGAAATAATTTTTAAAATACTCTTGAGAATTGTAAAGATTGGCATGCTCAAAATCCAGGAGGAGGTGATGTTTCAGTTTGAGTCCAAAGGCGAGAAAAAACTAATATTTCGGCACAAAGATAGTCAGGCAAAGAGGAATTCCCTTTTATATGGAGAAGGATCAGACTTTTTGTTTTATTCACACCTTCAAACGATTGGGTGAGGCCCACCCACATTAGGGAGGAAAATCTGCTTTATTCAGTCCAACTATTTAAATATTAAACTCATCCCAAAACACCTTCACAGAAACACTCAGAATAATGTTTGGCCAATTATCTGGCACCCCAGATAATCCCAGTTAACATCATAATGTGTAAGTTACACTTTTTGTAATCCTCCCATAGGTCTTGGATATTCTATTCTTTTTCATTTTGTTTTTCTCTTTGTATTTCACTTTTGACAGTTTCCATTGACCTATTTTGAAGCTTGCTGAATCTTTCCTTACATGTGTCCAGTTTACTGATGAAGCCATCAAAGGCATTCTTCATTCATTTCTGTTACAGTATTTTTGATATCTAGCATTTGCCTTTACTTCTTTGAGTCTTCATCTCTGCCTAAGTTACCTATCTCTTCTTGTGCGTTGTCCGTTTTTTTTTTCACTAGATACTGTAGCATATTAATCAGAGCTATCTTAAATTCCTAGTCTGATAATTCCAACATCTCTGCCATAACTAAATCTTAATCTGATGCTCGTTCTATTTCTTCAGACTGTTTTCTCGCTGTTAGCATGTCTTGTAAAATTTTGGTCAAAGGCCACATGTGCTGTATCAGGTAAAAGGAACTGCAGTAGTAGGTAGGTTGTTAGTGCGTGGCTTTATGTTTAGCAGGCTAGGAGTTAGGCTGTGTTTACTCTTCGCTTTGGCTTTGGTATCAGAGGCTAAAATGTCTTTTAATATCCTTGTTCTTATCTCCCATAATGTCTTTGGGTGTCCCTGGAGAGTCAAATAGTATTGAAACTTGTAGGGATTTTTTGTTATGTTGCAATCCCTTGTTATTATATGGGAGTCCAGTAGATGTGATATTAAGGTGTGGGAGAGGGGCATGCATTCTATAATCCTCTGACTAGGTCTCAGTCTTTTAGTGAGACTCAGTTGGATATTTCTCTTTCTCCATGTCAAAGACGAGAGAAGACTAGGTTTGTGTATTTCCCTTCCTCAAGGTAAGTTGAGGCTTGGTAAAATCGCAGTCAGTTAGGCTTCTGTAAAGTACATTCCCTTTAGGGCAGGTTTGTTAAGGAACACAGAGAGCCCTGGGTATATTTCAAAACTTACTTTTTCAGATTTTTTCAACTTTTTTTCAGGTGTAAGGATAGACATGACAACTTCCAACTCCTTACATGTCGGAATCACAGCCGGAAGTCTTTGCCCAGTTTGTAATATGATTTCTCTCTGACATGTGCTCAGATGATAACCTGTCACTTCATTTGCTGTGCCCGGTGCTTTAACTATCAGGCCACTTGTTATTGTGAAAACCAGTTTCATTTGTTTTTGTCTGACTTTATATGTATTGTTTCCTTTACCTTGAAAACTCTATCCTCTGGTCACAGCATTAGAATTAGCTCCTACTTTTCCTTCAAAATTCACGTCATTGTAATTCTCCATGGTTCTGAGCTTTTGGTGCGCCTCCACTCCTCAACTTCTGTTCGTTGTGTATTTTTCCTAGGCTCGCACTCCCTTTTCCAAAGCACTTTCACACTATGTGGCAGTTGTCTTTCCAAGTGTCCCGTTTTAACTTGCTTGTCCCTGGCCAGACTGTTTCTGTAACGCTAGCACTTGTCACATAGTTGTTTCATCACTGATTTTAAATAACTGGGTTAATAACACATGGGACAAAAATAGACATTTTACTATTGCATTAAAAAGACAAAAAGAATAATGATAAAATTAGGGAACTTTTGAGCTTCATGGTCTGTGGATACTGTTTACCAATTCCTTTATTTTTACGGTGGAGGATGGGTGATCAGGCTGTCCACAGGAATATACACATATTTCTTACAAAACACTAAGCAATTTTGATTTAAAGTCTAATCCTGCACCTTAGTAGTAGTTGCAGTAGTGTCTTTGAACAAGCCATTTAACCTGCCTAAGCTTAAGCTCATCAATTAAAATACATTTAATAACTTGGTAGGATTTTTAACTTCATGGGATGGCCAACTTCATAGGTCAGTCAGGCTTACAGAAGACACTCCATAGGATGATGGTTCATGGTCTGCATTATTTTTATCATATTGTTTGTGATTTTTGAAGTCCTGGGTTATGAAGCTAATGAAATAAAAAGAGAACTGGAAGCTCATCTGAATCCACTTTTAGTCCTGTAGGTTTGGTTTTGGCATAGTTCTGCTTGGATCCCCATAGTTTCCTATGGGTCACAGCCTGTGGGCTGGTTGGTTTTCTCTGGCCGTAATCAAGTCTTTTCTTTTCCCCTGGCATATTACAAACAATAACCCTTTCTACTTGTGCAATAGCCAGAGCAAAGTTAAAGAGTACCACTTTATAAACTTGCCTACCCTCCTCACCCCACACTCCCACTGATGTCCTTTCCGGGTAGTCAGAGATTTGTTTTCTTTTAACGAGGGAAAACTCAACAGGGTTCTAGGTGGGAAGTTGTGTCCCATAGGATGCTAGCCAGAGGCAGAGCTGCAGTGATCTCTTGAGCCACGGAGTCCCTCACCTACTAATGACCACAAAAATGTCTTTCCAGCTAATCCTGTGGCAGATGTGCAGGGCTCACATGGAGCTCTGAATTATAGACACCAGACTAAGATCTGCTTGATTTTTCCCTTGGAAATTTTGATATGTGGTATTTTGTTCATTTTTATTGTAAAAAGACTATAAGCTTTAAAGGGAAAAGATCTAGCCACGAGACTTGCTGCCTAAACTGAAGAGTCATATAAGGTCAGTGTGAAGATTGGACTCATAATAGATGCCTTTGAAGCATTCCACTTAGCCACAGCAGAGGCCAGGCTTCTTAAGTTACAAACTCTGTGTCTGGCAGCACTTGGTAAAGACACAAACAGGTCCACTCTTTCAGTGGTGAACAGGGTAGACCTTCTCAACCAAAATCAGAAGATTTAGTCCCCTAAACTTACATTTCATGATATGATGCTGGCAGGTCTTGAAAGACAAACATGGCCGCTCAAAAGAGGCATCAGAATCCCTGTAGTCCCAAGTGACTGAGGCCTGAAAAATCTTAAAGTAATTGCAGAAGAATATAGAGCAGAGTCAGAGGCAAACAGTTCATAGGTTTGATGAAAATGTTTAGTTTCAGAAAACCTTAAGGCTGCTTGCCCAAGAAGATGCTGAAAACAAAAGAGTACAAGAGTTGTAGGAACAGGAGAAAAAAACAAAGGATACGATATATCAACACACAAAGGAAATAAGAGATCACTTACAGAGAACCAGTTACAATGTCTGACTGGACTCTGTGTTGAAGATGATAAACTTCCCTGTTATCTTTAGATATGATTACACAGATAGTGAAAAGCTGGCAACACACAAAAAGGATGTCAAAATATGGAAACCAAGAGTGTCAGAGATCAATTTGAAGAAGCTCATTGATGCCGTTAACTGAAATGTTTTCTTTAAAAAAAAAAAAAAAAACTCAAAAAAGAGAAGCAAAGAGTATTTTAAAAGTTCCCAAACAGAGCAGGCATCTTTCTATGCAGTGAGAAAACGCACAGTTTGGAAGCGAGATTCAAAAGCTTCCTCTGAATCTCCAGACTTCCTGAGCTAAAATAAGAACATGAAATGCGATTTTGCAGAAAATCATTGGGGGAGGGAATTTACTGCTTAGAAATGGAGGAGACACTCCACAAAGTATATGAAAACATTAGCCTTGTATATCAAAACCTTGACTTCTACAGAAAGATGGCCAAAATCCTGGAGAAACATTTGGATATTCTGTTTCCTTCAATCCAAGATGGATCAATTCCTATGAGAAGTTAGCTTGAGAAAATTTGCCAGTTGTGATTGCAATCAAGAGAAAGCTTGATGATCTAAAGAAAGAACATGGTCACAACAGGCAAAAACTGGCTGAATTAGAGTTTGAGTTGTAACTTTTTCCAAGTGTCCCCTTTCTGCCTCCTATTTCCAGTGTCTCAAGGCAGGGTCCTAGAGAGTCAGAGCATGCCTCTCTCATCAGATCCCCGGGGCATCCAGGATGAGGTGGGAAGGTTTAAGGATCCTGGGTGATAGATACAAGTTTGATTGAGGTTTGCAGCAGCCAACTCCCAAATATCTACAACCTCAGCAGGATATCTGATTTGTCTTCTCTCCTTAAATTAATTCTGATGGATGCCTTTTGGCTTAACTTGTTACCTAAGTGATGCAGTATTCACTCTTTTGTAGTTTTATATAATTGTAAACTCCAAAATATTGTTTCCAGAATATATATTGTTTTACCATAACTTTTAAGAGTATATAATTTTACTTCATTGGAGCCTTCAGAATTAGGTAATATAATTATTATATTTTAATTTATTTAATTAGTGTACTATTACTTGAACTGTTACTGTAGTTGGACCTAACTAGTTGGACATTTGAAACGTTGAAAATCATTTCTACATGCTGTGAGGTGATGACAAATCTGTAAAAGTAATCTGATGTTTACGTTAATAAATGTTGATTGGTCTTAAAACACTGTAACAGAACAAAACAAATCAAACACAACCACATCCTCAGTTAAACTTAGTAGTATTTTTGTGTAGGCCTAATTCCATAAATTAATTTTGGGAAGTTACCATTTGGCAACCACTTGTTTCTTATTTTTTTCTTTATAATCGTTGATATATAAATTTGTATTTTGGATATTGTATCATTTACTGTTAAAACATTTCTAAATTTTATATAGTTAGAATAAAATTTGCTTCTATGGCTTCTGGGTTTCATTTTTGACTTGGAAACAGTTTCCTGAATGTAATTTAAATTTTCTCTTCCTCTCTCTGAATTTTATGGTTACAAGATTTTTACATTAAATGTTTGAACCTGCTCTGCTTTGCATAAGGAAAGATTAGAAATTTCACATCATTTTTTCCCCCAAAATATCTATGCAGTTTTCCCATAGGACTCATGAGATTATCCAGGCTTTCTAACTATTTAAAATGTCACCTTTATCAAATATCAAATTCCCATATGTCTTTTAGGTCTACTAGCACTTTTTTTTTTTTAATAGTGCTCATGACAAAATCAAGAGAAATAGCAGCACAGAAGATGGTCTGGGCCACTAGTATTGCCTGAACAACATGACTCTTGTAGGACAACCTAGTACCATGCTTAATTCTCTCTGGGCTGGTCATCTTCTTCATTTGCACGAACTCCACAGTAAGCCATCCCCGGCCCATCTCCCCATGTCAGGGGTGCATGATGACAAAAACAAAAAGTCCTTATAGCTGCCCCAGGCTCACAGTAACAGTCAGTAGGTAGCTGCCATGACCAGAGAGCTCCAGCCTACTGGTTGGTAAGGAGGACTCAAGGACCAACAGGTTAAGGCACCATGTCTTCACTGCCTTTATGATGGGAACCTTACAGATGACCTGCCAAACACAGCGTGGACCTGACAGCACATCATGCTGGGGTGCAGTCAGTGAACAACAGTTCTTGTCTCAGAGATGAGAGTGTTTTAGGGTTAGAAGAGTAGGGCAACCCTTGAGACCAAGAGGAAAGTGTACACAGGCAAAAGTGCAAACCCTCCGACAGTGTCCCTGGTGGCTTGCACTCTATCTCAGAGCAGTCAGTGAGCCAGGAGCACTTACTGAAAGCTGACCAGGGCTCCTAGGATGTGGCTGAGCCATGCTATTTATTATGCCAGTTCTTTTTGTTTGCCTCACGTCCATCCCATTGGTGAGAAAGGGGTTCTACCTCAGGGTAAGGGGGGTGGCCAAATATATACCGCCTGACTCAGGACAGTTGGGATTTACAGCAGTTTATTTGGTCACATGTACTCATAGCCTGTGGGAGAACACTGCATGCCATGTGGGACCACACAGAGTTTCCAGCTGGGGATGGAGGGAACAAGTAGGGATTAAGAGAGGGGACCTTTGTAGTATCAAGAAGGTAGGATGACTCCTTGTTCCAACGGATGATGTAATTGGCTCATTTGAATAATTCCATGGCCAGAGAGGGAACTGAAACTAGCTATTCAAAGATAGGTAGGAACTGTGGCTGATACCCTATCCAAGGGAACTTCTACATGGGAACAGTTAGGAGGGGAACTTGTAGTTAGGCCTTTCAAAGCCCTTTTGAATTCACCACTTATCTAGGCAGCACATAATACTGGCGTTTATTTTTAGGCGTTACACCATGTATGTGTTCTGTTTTTGCTGAATGTATTTTGAAACTCTGTTATAAGGTATATTAGCATTTAGTTCTCTTGCCTCTTCTTAGCATGGATCCCATTATCATAATATGAGCAAATCATATATTTGATCGGGGACTTGTGTCCAGAATATATAAAAAACCCTTACAACTCAACCAGAAAGACACATAACCAAATTGAAAAAGGAACAAAGGAATTGAATAGACATTATTCCAAAAAGTGGCCAATAAACACATGAAAAGACGCTCACCACCATTACTCATTAGGGAATTGTAAATCAAAACCACAAATTCAGTATCACTTGACACTCTAAGATGACTATAATCAAAACGACATATAATAGCAAATGTTGTGGAGGATGTTGAGAAGTTGGAAGCCTCATGCACTGTTAGGATGTAAAATGGTGCAGCTGTTTTGGAAAACATTTTGGCAGTTACTTGAAAGGTTAAGCATAGAACCATCATGTGACTCCACAAGTCCACTTGTAGGTAATAAACTCAAAAGAATTTGAAACATACGTCCAAACAAAAACTTGTATGTTAATGTTAATAGCAACATTACTCATGTTAATAAAAAATCAGAGACAACTCAAATACCTAACAATTGATGAATGATTAAATAAAATATATCCATATAATAAATATTATCTGTCAATAAAGAGAAATGACGTACTGATGCGTGCTACATTCAAGAACATTACAAACATTACACTAAACATAAGCCAGTCATGGCGCCCCTGAATGGTTCAGTTGGTTAAGTGCCTAACTCTTGATTTCATCTCAGGTCATGATCTCACAGTGGTGAGTTTGACCCCACATTGGGCTCTGTGCTTACAGTGTGGAGCCTCCTTGATATTCTCCCTCTGTCTCTGCCCCTTCCCTTCTTCCACTCTGTCTCTCTCAAAATAAATAAACCTAAAACAAAAGAAGCCAGTTATAAAAGATCATATATTTTATTATTTCATTTCTATGAAAAGTCTAGAATAGGATAATCTATATAGTTGGAAAGTAGATTAGTGGTTGTTTAGGTTTGGATGGTTGAGAATAAATGAGGAGTGACTGCTAATGGATATAGGGTTTCTGTTTATGGTGATAAATATGCGCTAAAATTGATTGAAGTGATGATTTTTCTGCTCTATGAATATACCAAACATGTTGAATTGTACACTTTAAATGAGTGAATTTTGGTGTGTGTTTTGTTTCCATAAAGCTATTTTACTATTTTTTAAAGATACAATAGAAAAAGCAGTAGACTGAAAGACTTCATTGGTGAATTCAGGAAATGATTTCTATCAAATTGACACTAGATAAAAAAAAAAAGAGGTGTTTTTCCCAACTTATTTTAGGTGGCCAGCATAATATTGATACCAAAACCTAACAAAGACTTTATAAGAAAGGAAATTTGTAAGCTAATATTTCTCCTGACCATAAATGCTAAAATCCTAATAAACAAACCGACCCAGCAATATATAAAAGGCATGAGACATCAGAACCAAGTTGGATTTATTTCGAGAATAAAGCCATGTGTAATAGTTGAAAATCAATTAAAGTACCTTACATTTTAGTAGGATAAAAAAGAGAAAATTTCATATAGTTTTGTTAATAGAACAAGCACTTGATAAAATTCAACAGTGAAACATAATTAAAAAAAATCCTCTTAACCAAGGAAAAAATAACCGTATGGTACAGCATACCCACAAATTTCTACAACCTGTGTACATACTGGTGAAATTTTGAAAACTTTTCCCTCCATATCTAGAAGAGTACAAGAATGTTCTCTCTTAGGGTACCTAGTGGCTAAGTTGTTTAAGTTGACTCTTGGTTTTGGCTCAGGTCATGATCTCAGGGTTGTGATCTCAGGGTCTTGAGATCAAGCCCTGCATCAGGCTCCGTACTGGGAGTGGAGCCTTCCTAAAATTCCCTCACCCTCTACCACTAACGCTCTCTCTCTAAAAAAAAAAAAAAAAAGTCACTCAACTTTCTGTACATCCTAATGTACAGATCTAGAGATCCTAATTCATTCATTAATTCCATAAAATATGTACAAATAGTAAATAAAAAGAAAGAACTCTCATAATATGTGGAAAATGTGTATATATAAAAAATTCAAAACAATCTACAGGTTATATAATTAATGTGTTAATTTGCAATTGCTACATAAACCAATATATACATTTCCAAATAATAGCAAGTAACATAAAACATTTTTAAATAACAATATTTAAATTAATATCAAAAATAGCAAATATTTTTGGATAAATATGAAAAATATGTATAAGAACTTTACAGTGGAAATCTACAAAATATTACAGAGATAAGTCAGAGAGAGCCTAAATAGGTGGCAGGACATATTATACTTCTGGTTAGAAAACTTTTACCAAAAAGGTGTAATTTCTCTCCTAATTTCTCTATATATTTATCCACTCCATATCCAAATCCTGGCAGGTTATTTTTGTGGAAATTAACCAAATATTTCTAAAATGGAAATATAAAATGAGACTGTTAGGACCAAGACCAGGTGAATTTTCATTTTATAGTCTCTTCTCTTACTATGGGGTCTTTTTTCTTTATGGCAGTACCTCATTTCCAAATCCCAATACTTTTTTTTTTTTTTTTTTTTTTTTGGAATTTCCCACGTCAGAACATTTACATTTTATTTGGAGAGCCATACTCCATTTCTGAAGCCATGGCAAACCTAGAGCCAGCAGCTCTTAGACAAAGAAATAAGAATAGTTGTTTTGTAACTCTTGGGAGACACCTAAGTTAACCTTTCAAGCTAGTTGCTAGTTTTGAGTTTCTTAGAATTATCAGCTCCTCAATTACCTTAAGTTTCACAATTACAGTGGACCCATTTAGTTCATAGTCCATTTCATTCACTGACTCCTTAGTCTTCTTGTTTGCTAAGTGTCTGTAACCTTGTGAGGTCACTATCACAGGTGTTCTTAATTAGTACCATGTTTATTTTTAGCATTTCAGTAGGTTTTTTTTTTTTAATTTTTTTAACGTTTATTTAGTTTTGAGACAGAGAGAGACAGAGCATGAATGGGGGAGGGTCACAGAGAGAGGGAGACACAGAATCTGAAACAGGCTCCAGGCTCTGAGCTGTCAGCTCAGAGCCCGACGCGGGGCTCAAACCCACGGACCGTGAGATCATGACCTGAGCCGAAGTCGGACGCTTAACCGACCGAGCCACCCAGGCGCCCCTCAGTAGGTTTTTTTGAAAGGAGTAGAGAAAAACCTGAGTGTCCGATCACCCATTTTGACATGGATGTTTCTTTACTATGTAGGTGTTTTCCACCAGTGCTTTAACTACTATTCAAAATAATTTTAGAATAATAAGCGGGGGTGTCTGGGTGACTGAGTCAGTTAAGCATCTGACTCTTGGTTTCTGCTCAGGTCATGATCTCATGATTCATGAGATCAAGTGCCATGTAGGGCTCCCTGCTGCCAGGTCAGAGCCTGCTTGGGATTCTTTCTCTCCCCCTCCCTCTGCCCTTCCCATGCCTGCACACACTCTCTCTCACTCTTTCTCTAAATAAATAAATAAATAAATAAATAAATAAATAAATAAGAATCATAAGCAAATTCATGACACTCAACTCTTGACTAAAAGTCAATGGAGGGACAAAAGAAAGAACAAAACAGCCTATGTCCTTCAAAAATCTTACTGATGATTTGTGATTGTTGAGTTTGTATAAGCCTCCCATTGAATTTTTTTCATGTTTAATAGAATTAAATATCTCATACTTTTTGAAAAGATTGTATAAAAACAAGACCTTTGATAAAAATACCTCCAATGTGTGTATCTATAGATTTAACCTCTGGACTTTATTATTAATACAGTCAAATGTAAGCGAGGCAATCCTGAACATTATGAAATGCATTTGTGCATTTTTATGAATTGGTTTATTTCTTAACTGGTTGCAGAGCCTTCCACGAAATTGAGTGCCTAAAGGATTTTAATACCAAATCATTGGCTTTCCATTCATTTACTACTAATACTACTCATTTCTATTTTCTTGGTTCTAAATAATCATAACCATAGCAGCATGTATTGTGTTGTTTTGACGTAAGTGGAAAATTGACATATTGTTTGCAGAAAGGGAGCATTAGACAGTTATATAAAAATATTGTGCTGTTTTACTATAGGTTAAATGTAAACTGTTGTATGTCCTAATTCAAACATCTTTTAATATTTTAATGTTCTTAGTTCCTTGTCTCAACTGTCACCACCTTAGTTCAGCTCCAGTTCTCTCCTTGCTAGATTCTTGCAAAGCTTCCCATCTCTTCCACCTGTATCCACCTTGCTCTTGTCCAGTTATTTTCCATGTACGAGCGGAGACATTCTAATAATGTGCAAAATAAATCGTGTCATTTTTCTGCTTAAAATTCTTCAATATTTGCTCATTTCTCTTAGCAAAAAGGACAAAATTCACCAACATAAAACACACAACATAAAACACAAGAGATTTGCAGAATCAAATCTCTTCCAAGCTTTCCACCCTCCTCGCTCTCCCTGTTCCACTCATTGTAGTTTTCTTTTAAATAGCTTCCTCATGCAGTTGAGATTCTGATGTATTCAGACTTTTTGTGTATGCTATGACCTCTTGCTTGGAAAATACTTGGTCTTTTGTTTTATAACAAGATTCATCTCATATTTACATTTTATTCTTCTATTCATTCAAGAAACGTCTACCTACAGTGTACTGTGATAATATTGCAGATAAACTTGTGAGCAAAGTTAGACACAGTCTTTGGCCCCATGGCTATTAGACTCCAAGTAGGAAAATAAACATGGAGCAAATACTTCCACAAATAACCACAAATAACAAGTAAGAAAGTACTTTGAAAGAAAAGCATGTGGCAGTAGAAAAGCATATAATAAGAGTATACTAAGGAGATTTCACCTAATTATAGAGATCAGAAGGTTTTTAGGAATGATGATTAGCTGAGCTGTGAATGAGTAACAATTAACTGGGCAAAGTGGAGCAGCATAAATGCACTAATGTGGGAGAGATCAAGCAAAAATAAAGAAGTGATTTTTACTCCCTGATTGCTATGTACTGACCTGTGCCCTCCCAAAATGTATACAGTAAAACCTTGGTTTGTGGGCATAATTTGTTCTGGAAACTTGCTTGTAATCCAAAGCATTCGTATATCAAAGAGAATTTTAAGAACCATTGGCTCAGGTGTGATCATGTGACATTCAGCATCACATACCACACACATTGCAAGATGTCGCTTGTTTATCAAGTTAAAATTTATTAGAAATGTTTGCTCGCCTTGTGAAACCCTCGCAGAAGAAGTTACTCACAATCCAAGGTATTACTGTATGTGGAAACCCTAATCCCCAGTGTGATTGTATCTCTACATGGGACTTTTAAAAGATAGCTAAACTTAAGTGAGGTCATGAGGCTCAGATACTAATCTGATAGGATTGGTGGTCATATAAGAAGGAGAAGAGGAAAGAAGGAAGAACATGGGCAAGAAGCTGGTTGTTTGCAAGCCAGGAAGAGAGATCTCATCAGAAATTGATTCTGCCAGCACCTTGATCTTGGGCTTCCCAGCTTCTGGGACTGTGAGAAACACATTTCTGTTGGTTAAGCCACCTGGTCTGTGGTATTTTGTTGTGGCAGCCCAAACAGACTAATCAACTGATGAAAGTCCTTTGTGACACGACAGATTACATGATTGTGCCCCTGTAAACTAGTTTCACTACAGCCTGCCCTTCTCTTGATCTCCTCCTCTATTTTTCAGCTCAGTTTTCCTTTTCGTGTTGCCTCCTTCCATGAACAATCTTCCACCTGTGGCTTGAGAAAAATGCTGTTCCGTATTTACTTTATGCAGGCTAACATCTAGAGCAGAAATTTCTTCCCCCTACACTCATTAAAATGTTCATAGGACACAGATTGGCCCTACTGGGTCACATGCCTGGGAATTACTGTGCAGTACGCTTGGGTGATGTGCTCACTCTGTTCCAGAGTTGGGGTCCATTGCCAGAAGGCATGTGGGAAAAAACATTTTGCAGAATTAGAAGCATTCTGCCCATGGGCATTCTGCCCATGACTGCCCAACACTGTGTTTCCTCCACCACTTTTTTATTCTATCTTTTACTCACTTCCTTGAGGGTATTTTGCTTTGAAATGTGGCTCAGTCTTATTTAAATATTTAGAAAAACTTTGCACTTTAACAAAATTCTAAGAATACACTTACAATGTGAGTAGTGTAAACATTTTAAAACTTAATTTCAAGTATGTTACAATGAAATACCTGAAATTATATTGCATGTCAGAATTGAAAAGCATTTTCTATGTGCAAGAAAAACAGGAAATCAGAAGCCAGCCATTCCAGCTTTTATAAAAGCCAAACCTTTTTCTGGATTCACTAGTAAGATAAGAATTGATTGTATTAACTTTTCCATTTATATTGAAAATTATAATGTCATTTATGACATATCTCAATATCTGGCAAATTCCTCCCTTGAGAAAAGAGTATATCAAAATGAAAATACCATTCTTGACAAAATCTAAAATGGATTAAAATACAAATGAAGAAAATAAACAGTTTATAGTAAACTAGATAACTTTAGACAAGTCAGAATATTAACTGTGTTATTTTAAGAGCTGCCAATCTATGTTGCTTATAATAAATTCTAGAATCTAGAGAATGATGTTTTGCTTTATGCTTCAGGATCCCTATGAATCATTCAAGGGTACAAAGAATATAAATCCATAATCCCAAATTATCTATAGCTATATGCTTGTCTAAAATTTAAATTACACATGGCAACATTTTCATTTGATGACGGTGAGTTATTAACAACACATATTTATTGAGCACTTACTCCATGCTATGCATTGTTCTGTGGCACTTAAGATATATTGGTGAATGCAGCAAAGCTGCCTTCAGTCATTGAGTTTATGTTCTATGAGATTTTAGCAATCACTTATATTCATAGTTATGTAAAAACTTCGGATATCTCACAATGAATAAGGGAACTGGAATGGTGTGCCCATCAGACGGGCCTCTACAGATCGTCCTTTATCTTGGAGAAATCAGCTCATTTTATAGGCTAGCCTTAACCACTCACTAAAGAAAACTGATGTTGAGTATATACCAAATAGTGCTGCATCTATCACAGGTAGAATTCAGTTAACTTCACAGACACCAGTGTCTATAACAAAAGCACTGATTTACTGACCTATATTAAAATCTACAAAACCAGCTATACAGGGACTAAGCTCCTGTATACATTCTTCCTCTGAGGACAAAATCCAGGAAAGCCCATCTATAATCAGAGGATTGCTTGCAGAGCATAAAATCACGACATGGGAGTTAAAAAGAGGTTTCAAATGTTTGCAATATCAAATTGAAAAAAAAAATCTGTTAAGGTCAGCCTTCTATGAAGTGTCTAACTCCAAGTTTTTGTGCAAATTATTTTGCCTTCTCTGGTATCACTCTAAAGTATACATACAGATAAACAAAGAGAAACATGCTCATTTCTCCATGGCTGATTCTAAAACCAACTCTTTGATTGTCTAATGAGGTACATTATACCTCAGTCTTCCCATTGTTGTTCCCTCAGATCTATCTACGTGGGAAAAGAAATGGAAAAGGATATAGAAAATGTGCTGGTCTCTAGTTTACTCAGTTACATGATCTTCATTACTGTCTAGTGAACCTGCCTTAGCAAATATAATATAGGATTTCAACCTGGGAACTCACTCTTGCTTCTCTAAATATCTAGTTCATATCCTGTAATATCTAATGGATGTTTTGGGTTTTTCTTAATTATAAGCTCCCAATCTGTGATGCTCTGATTTCTGAGTTTACTCTCTGAAAGTGCATTTTGTGCAGTCTTAATAATAGTCCTCACTTTTTCTCCACCCACCACAAGTTTATTATTTCACAAAACACTCAACATCCCACTCACTGTCAACTCTACTTTAAAACTGTTGTTACATGTTCCCAGTACATTCCCTATAGAAGAGTTTATTATCTTCTCTACTGATTTCCTCATTTGCCTTGTCCTATGGCTCTGTGAACAGTTGGAGTCTGGTTTATACACATAACACAATAAACGATTCCCATAAAAGGCAATGTCATTTGTAAAAAGGTGGGGCTTTCAGTAAACTGCAATATTGGAAAAAGCATGTGTGATAGTTAATTATTTATGCATAATTCATATTCAACAAAATCAATGATGTATTTATCCTTAATGGATCCCTCTGAAAATGGTTTCTGATTCACAGGACAACCAAAGGTTCTTAAATTAACAGTAGGAGATGTGTTACTTATCCTTGTGCAAAGTTTTCATAGCATGGCCTCGAAGATATGCCTGAATTGACTTGTGATTATCAGTGTGTCGTGGATTTGACCAGGACATGCTGATTTACTAGTGGAATTATTATTGCTTCTAGAATATTTATTTATTTATTTATTTTTTAAATTCATTTGTACATTCAGTTAGTTGGTTATTTAGGTACTTAGGGGAGACATAGAAATGCACCCCTAATATCTCCCTTCAAGCAAGGACTCTGCCTAACTGCAAACTGTTGTAACAGTGGAGACAACAGAGAGGTTAAGTAATAAATGGATCCTGATCAAAATTGGGCATATGATGGGTCCACTGGATCCATAAACCCAATTATTGGCCATTTCCACAACTTTGGGATATGTAATTGCCATATATGTATGTGATAGTTGGAGTAACTACCACTATAATGGGTCTTTAGCCTGTGCAATGTCATAGTAGGGAAAGGCAAGGAGAAGTCTCTGAATTACCCCTACAGCCATTATTTCTCTAAGGATAATAGCAGAGATATAAGCTATGCAGCGGTGGTAGCCTCTATCACATCCCCATTATATTAACAAGTATGGGTCCTTCACAAATTGGGTGGGTCCTGAAGTATGCATAGATGGCCAAAGTTCCTCCAAGTAATAAAGTTTCATCTCTGTGCTCATGTGGTATCATTGCTAGAGGCCTCAGGTACATAGTATGTAGATTCTGATTTGGTGAATGACTTCTGTCCTATCCCAATCAGGAAAGAAAATCAGTTTGTATTCACATGGAATAATCAAAGTCAGCCACTGACAACACTGTGTTACCAGTGGTTCAGAACTCTTTAGAAAGGGAGGTTTCTTCTAATTCCATGTCAGTGACCCAGGCTAGGGACATGATAACTGAGAGTTAAAGGGGATTTAGATATGAAAGTGAAAAAAGGAGGAGACATATACCAGTTTGGGTAAAACTATTAGAGTGAGTATTTTTAGTCCACATTACCATTATTCTTTTAAGTGTCCCCACACTAAGGCGGGCACACTCAAATTCTGGAGAAGGGATCCCCAAATGTGTATGGTCAAGTGGACTTACATGGTAAAAAGAATGGATGGTGACAGATATGGAGGTGTGCTGCTTGACTTTCTTCAAGAAAGGACTCACTGGCCAACTGCAAGGTCTGTAGTTAGTTGACAGCCTCAGCTGCTAACTCCTTCAAGTCAACCTCCACTTTTCTACTAAGATCACACTCTTTCGGTGGCCCCAGTCACTGACTGAGAAGCACTGTGATGCCAAGGCCCAGTCATTTCCATACTAAGTACAACTCCTCTAACGGCTAATCCTTCCTCCACCTAGGAAGAATATGTAGGTTGGAATCTGCCAATTCGGTGTTATTATCTAAGGCTTCCCCTTTCCATTCCTGTTTCTACCTATTACCTTTCATTGGTATTACTTTCCAGTTAACTGTTGCACTCCTAGCTCTGTCTTGGGATGTACTTCACAGAGGACCCAATGCAAATAATTTTTTTATAAAGTGCCCAAAATTGCTTAGAAGGAAAATCAAGATTTGGTGTTTTTCTGCATTTTAGGTTGGTTTTACAGCTGGAACCGAAAATAAATAAATAAATAAATAAATAAATAAATAAATAAATAAATATTCTACTTAAACATCAAAATTAATTATACTTGGAATTTCTACTTGAAACTTTTCAAACTTTATGTACTCAGAGGAATTTCTAATTCTGGCTATGATATAGTAACTAGTGTCAGACTCACCTTTCTGCACTGAACAATTAAAAATGTATTATAGGGGCGCCTGGTTGGCTTAGTCAATTAAGCCTCTGACTTCAGTTCAGGTCATAATCTCATGGTTTGTGAATGTGAGCCCCATGTCCAGCTGTGTGCTGACAGCTCTGAGCCTGGAGCCTGCTTCAGATCCTGTGTCCCCACCACCCCCGCCCTTCCCTTGCTCTCTCTCTCTCTCTCTCTCTCTCCAAAAATAAACAAATACTAAAAATTAAATTTAAAAAAATAAAAAATATATCAACCTTAAAATTTATATAGAATATATGCAAATGAAAAAAAAAAAGAACTTTTAAATATTGGGCAATAGGCCAAGATGGGATATTTCTTACAGAGGGGAAATAAATATAATATGCTCCGTAACCACCACGGTTCCTGCCTGAAGGCACTTCTGGACCATGAAACATGGAAGGTATATTGGTTTGAATAGTGTCCTTCCAAAATTCATGTCATCTGGAACTTCACAATGTGACTGTATTTGGAAATAGGTTCTTTGTACTGAATAAGAATGAATATTAGATCCAATATATGCATATAGTATGATTCCATCTACATAAAATTTTGGAACTGAGAAAAGTGCAGTTGCCTTGGGACAATAAGGTTTTAGGGAGTAGGGGGAGAATGAGTAGAGATGTCTGGGAAGAGAAATGAGGAATCTTTCTGGGTGATAAAATTTTTCTGTATCTTGAAAGGGGTATGGGCTAACCTAACACACTGGGTGTGTGCATTTATTAAACCTCACTTAACTCTATAATCCACTGTACTTTCCAGTGTATGTAAATTATATCTCATTTTCACAAGTTTATTTAAAAATTTATAATAGAGTTTGAAAACAGAAAGCCTAAATACTGGAAATCAGCTTTTCAGGAAAGTGGGGGCTTGCTAAAGTTCTAAAACATCAGTACACTTGATTTTATCTAGGCAAATCTATCTCTTAACAGACGGACATCATGACTAATTTTTGTGTCAGCATGCATGCCAAAAATAAGTAAATAAACACAGTCAACAGGGACTATTTACAATTTCTTCATAGCTAAAGAGTTTCTTTAAAATTTGTGACATTTTTGGGGAATTTTTAAAACCTACACACATGCAGAGTTTTTTTCATGTACAGAGTTCTTATGTACAGCCAAAGAATGGTGTTTTGAGATTTGATGATTTGTAGATACTGGTTTTTACAGTTACTCTTAGAGGTGTCTTTAAAACCTCTAGAATATTGGCTGGGAAAATAGTAATACATGTACAGTTTTTCCAAGAAGACATACTTTAAGAGAGAAGTTGTGGTAAAGTTAAAATAACTCCAATCTCATCTTGGTAGATGATAGGTTTTACCATGCATTGAGGAGAAGGCACACGCTAACTCCTTTGTTCTCTCTGACCCTTTCTCTACTCCCATCCTTCTTAACATAGGATGAAGTTGCACTTTCTTCTACTACCTGCTTTGCTCTCTATTCCATCCAGTGACTTGTTCTTTACTTAACTTTTCAATCAATTTTAGATGACCCCAGTGCTCTATTTCTAAAATTGCTTTCATTAACACCAGAGAGTGAGTTCTATGTCTTCAATAATAGGCTAATGTAGTTTAAAAAATGAAAAAAATAAACTTCTAAATTAATTTTAAATTAATCATTGATGTTTTTTTAAAATTCAGTCAGAATAATTTTACTGGACGGGCACCTGGATGGCTCAGTCGGTTAAGACTCCGACTTTGGCTCAGGTCATGATCTCGTAAGTTTGAGCCCAGCATCAAGCTGTGTGCTGACAGCTCGGAGCCTGGAGCCTGCTTTGGACTCTTTCTCTCTCTCTTTCTCACTCTCTCTCTGCCCCTCCCCTGCTCACGCTCTGTCTCTCCCTCTCTCAAAAATAAATAAACATTAAAAATTTTTTAATAATTTAAAAAATTTAACAAAAGAATATTTTTACAGGGTTGCTAACTATAGATAGAATTGTGAATGATTTCTTCAAACCTTCTATTTTTAGACTTTTATAATGTACTTACATTTTTGCACTTTTTGTTGATTTTTCATAGCTTATTGAATTTTCCATAATGTGCTTTTATACAGTTTAGAATTTAATAGTTAAATTTTAAATTGAACCATACATGGAAAGAAAAAGGATCAAACAGCCTTTTGAATAGATAGAAGAAATGACAGTTTTATAATTTATTGGTTACACTGTTTTAAAGAAAGAGAAACCTCAGTGCTTTGGCTGTTACTCTCAGAAACTGATAAGCAAACTTAAGATATAGAAAACTTTGATATGCAGGTTGACAAGGGATAATATAAGGAAATGGAGAAGGTTAAAAAATTCACATTAATTTGGTCTTGACATGGGAAAATGATGTCTTTTGTGTTTTCTGCATATATTTGTCTATCTATTGATTTTACCTACCAGTTCTAAACTACTCCAGTGTAATCTCATTGTATATCACCAAACTATCCTTGAATCATTGTATCAAACTTAATTTCCTTTTTAATTTTCTTTCCTTCTCTATCATTCCTAATATCCCTCTCACATTTTGTGTTTGGACCACGTATTTGACTTTCTCATCTCATTTATTCTGATCACTATAGATTTCCCTCTACAACTTAGTTTAGTTCCCTCAACACATGTGAGAAAATCTACAAAAATTAGCAGAAAATTACTGAAAATGTGGACATGTGAATCTTTTCTCTAAATTCTGGATATTCTATTTCTCTTTAGCATGTATTACTGAATACCACATAATAGTCCATAAGATTTTAATTATTTTGCATTATGCATTTTGTTTGCTATGTTTCCTTGGCCATGCCAGTCATAGGTGAAAATATTCAAGAGATAAAGTCCTTCCCTGTGATGTAGGAAGTAACTTTCTAGTACTCACCACATATTTTTTATGAGGATATTATTGTGGAAGGCATACACATATTATAACTTACGTCTCTCAATGGTACGTATATTCTAACACTATTTAGGAATGTGTAATCATTGAAATGAGAATGGATAGTAAACAGAACATTTCCAAACACACTGTGAATAATTTGTTTCAGAATTTCTTGCTGTGGGAATATGCTAAACATTAAAAAGACTTGTGATAGAAGCTAAAAACAATAGAATGCATTTTTTAAAAAACAAGATTAGAGAGACCTTCGAAAATATCTTGAAATTTCATCCCTTTTTTCTTTGTTTTCTGAGAGCTGTTTGGCAATGGGAGATTTAAGCTAGACTGCAAATGTAGGCTTATCTAGTGATAAATACTGCTACGCCAGCAATCATATTAAAATATATAAATGTACCAAAGTAACATGCTGTACACCTTGAACTTACACAATGTTATATGTTACATGTATTCAATAAAATATTTTTAAACTGTTTTAAAAATTCTGAAGCCATTTCTCATGAAAGAAATATAAAGGGAAAAATAATTACTTCCTAATGAGGATTGAAAATAAAAATGAGATATTTTGTAATTTAACAGCTAATCTTTCAAGAAATTTCAATTATTCAAATACCACTTATGATTACTTTCTTACTTTAGGTGATTAGTTATATGGCAACTTAATTTAGAAGTTAAAAAAAAAGACTTGAGTTTAGTTGTCCCAAAGAGAATCAATTTCCTGAGCACACAGTTTTTAGAATTGTTTTTTTACAAGCTTTTCTGTACTTTAATGCACAGAAAGAATACTGCCCAATTTAGTTATTACAGCATTATTCTGTTCTTCCAAATATGTTGGTACTAATAATAACGTTTTGAACATGATATTTTTCTCTTTCATGTTTTTCTCTTTTCTCTCACCCAGTCATCCACTTGTATTCCTAATTCCCACATTGTCTGTCTCCTCCATGTCCTTCCACCTGAGACTCTCTTCTCTTTCTTGCTTATTTATTACTATTTGTTCTGCACACACTCACAGCCTCTACTGACATTTAGACTCCCTGCTCATTTAAAAATGATCCAGGTTTTTAGATTGACAGTCATATTCTGCTGGTTAATATATTACAGTGCCTTTTTTTTTAAGGTCAAGTCTTCTATATCAGTGTAAGTTCTCCTGAAAGTTCAACATGAAATCTCAAGCACATTGAAGTTTGGATGAAGAAACAACACAACTCATGGTCTTTGGTGTATAATAGCTCCACATCAGGAATACCTCCCAGGGCCAGTTGTTAACTACTGCCATCACACCACAGAGTTGGTTAATGTTAACTTCCAGTTGTAGCTGAATATCTTCAAGATGATGACTCATGTGTGCCCTCTAGCCTTTGATCCATCAATGAGAACCTCACTAGCTATCTCATGAAGAAATAGTTCTATGAATTCCCGGTCTTCTTTCTTACAGAAGCAGAGTCTAAGAATTGTATACATCATCATCTCCATGTTCATCTACTCTTTCCACCCAACAACATGTACAAAGTTGGATAGTAGAGGAATAGAGAAGGTTTCTCCTCAATGCTAGCAGAAATCGAGCTACAGTTAAATTAGATATAGATTCAGTTTTTGTCTGTTTTCCACTGGACTTAAAACTCTTCTAGGAAAGAAAACTAGGTGGAGTGCTTGGGTGGCTCAGTCAGTTAAGCATCCAACTGAGGCTCAGGTCATGATCTTGCAGTTTATGTGTTCAAGCCCCACATTGGGCTCTGTGGTGAGAGCTCAGAACCTGGAGCCTGCTTTGGATTCTGTGTCTCCCTCTCTCTTTGCCCTCCCCCACTCATGTTCTGTCTCTCTCACTCTCTCTCTCTCACACTCAAAAATAAATGAGCATTAAAAAAAGAAAGCAAACTAGGATGTGTGATGCTTCACAATGACCATCAGAGCTCTGTGCTCATGTTACCCTTTTAAAATAATTTTTGATGTTGTTGACAAAAAAATTAACATACATACAGATGTCATTTGTACTTTTTACTTTGAATAAGTACAAAGATATCTTCTTTTATTTATTTATTTTTAATTTTTTAAATGTTTATTTATTTTTGAGAGAGAGAGAGAGCATGCGTGCACAAGTGGGGGAGGGGCAGAGAAAGAGGGAGACACAGAATCCAAAGCAGGCTCCAGGCTCCAAACTTGTCAGCACAGAGCCCAACACGGGGCTTGAACCCACAAACCGCGAGATCATGACCTGAGCTGAAGTTGGACACCTAACCAACTGAGCCACCCAGGCACCCCAAAGATATCTTCTTTTAAAAAATAAACCCAAGTTTTGCATCTGAAGATTAGATTTTTGTTCTTTTTTTTTTTTTTTTTTTTTTTTAATTTTTTTTTTTCAACGTTTTTTATTTATTTTTGGGACAGACAGAGAGAGACAGAGCATGAACGGGGGAGGGGCAGAGAGAGAGGGAGACACAGAATCGGAAACAGGCTCCAGGCTCCGAGCCATCAGCCCAGAGCCTGACGCGGGGCTCGAACTCACGGACCGTGAGATCGTGACCTGGCTGAAGTCGGACGCTTAACCGACTGCGCCACCCAGGCGCCCCAAGATTTTTGTTCTTATGAACACTTTCAAATAATAATTCAAAAACATATAGTTGATTTTCAAGAAATTCTTTCACTTGCATATAAGATATAATAATCAATAGATTGTTTTCCTTCAACAAAGGAAAAAGGGCATGATTTATATAAAAGATGAGAAAGAGAAGGAAAAATATATAGATGGCTTTGGTCCAAGTGATTTTTTTTCTTTCACATGAGCTAGCAGCCAACAAAGAAGCCAGTCAGGGTGTTCTGCCGTTGGCAGCTCAGTGGGTCATCAAAGAAAACAGTTTTAATTGTTTGTGGATTCTCAAGACAAACTTTGGCATAGACAGCATCTAACAGGCTCTCTCTGTATACTAGCTATCAAAGCCTTTGGTTAACACTTCTTTCCTAGATCTGAATGTGCTTCTTTTATCAGAATTCCCCAAACTAGAGCTGAGCATCTGATGACATAGCTAAAATTCCTTAATGAAAAGCTATACCATGTTTATAAATAACATACCCTCTCATTTATTTATTCCTTGACTCTATTTTATAAAATCAGGATGAGCTTTCCACTTCTATCAGTTTAAAGATATGGTGCCACTATGAATTCTTAGACATTTCAAACTCATGATTGCAAAACCAAGTATCTGAATGAAATCACCACCACCAATAATAATCTGCTCCTCTCTCTGTCTTTTCCATGTATAGTCTTGTTGTTGTTATTGTTGTCTCTGAAAAGAAACTTTAGAAATGTTGAATCTTTGAACTAATGGGCATATTCACTATACAGCAAGGAAGTCGGTGGACCTGAAGCTTATTTTAAATAGCAGAGCAGCAGACAAAACCCCTGCTTATGTAAGGTTTTTAGTTTTTAGGCCTTTTTTATTTTGTTTTTGTGGGGTTTTTTGTTTTGTTTTGCTTTTACTTTGGTTTTGCTTATGATAATGATGTTTGCTTTTACTTGGGTGGATTTGATGTGGTTTACATTTTCACAGGATCCTTTTGCAGAGTATTGAGAACAGAAGAAAGCAAAGTAGAAAGGGTGGAGTAAGTGGAATCTTGTAGTAGGATTTATAATAATCCAGGCAGGAGTTGATTGTTGGATTAAGCACTGCTATAGAGGTGGTGAAAAGAGGTTAAATACTACATAAAGATCTACTGATAGAAAGGATGTAGAGTATGACAGAAAGATGGAAATCAAGACGGACTACCACCTTGTTATTTTGTGTGCTTTGAAGTTTCTCCTGAGCCACCTTTAATAGGATTGTGTGTCTGAACCTGGAAATATCCTAAAGACTTAGATTGACTGCGCTCAGTCAGATTTATTTTGGCCATCTAGATGTGGGGTGAATAGTGTCCTAAATAGTGACAGCATGCTCATTCTCACTTATGGTTAAATAAATGCAATTAAAGTAATATTTTTCTCTCATTGTTTTGGAAAAGCACAAAGTTTGATAGCACACAGTGGGAAGGGCATGGGAAAGCAGGAATTTTCGTATACACTATAAATGTGGAGAGTAATTTGGTAGGACCATGAAGGGTATGATATTGAAGTATCCATAAAAATTAGAAATTTGGGGTGCCTGGGTGGCTCAGTTGGTTAAGGTTCTGACTTCGGCTCAGGTCATGATCTCATGGTCTGTGGGTTCGTGCCCTGCATTGGGCTCTGTGCTGACAGCTCAGAGCCTGGAGCCTGCTTCGGATTCTGTGTCTCCCTCTCTCTCTGACTCTCCCACCTTGTACTCTGTGTTTCTCTCTCTCTCTCTCTCTCTCTCTCTCTCTCAAAAGTAAATAAACATTAAAAAATTTTTTTAATATGAAATGTATTGTCAAATTGGTTTCCATACAACACCCAGTGCTCATCCCAACAGGTGCCCTCTTCAATGCCCATCACCCACTTTCCCCTCCCTCTCACCCGCATCAACCCTTACTTTATTCTCAGTTTTTAAGAGTCTCTTATGGTTAGTCTCCTTCCCTCTCTGTAACTTTTTTTTCCTCTTCTGCTCCCCCATGGTCTTCTGTCAAGTTTGTCAGGATCCACATAAAAGTGAAAACATATGGTACCTGTCTTTCTCTGTATGACTTATTTCACTTAGCATAACACTCTCCAGTTCCATCCACGTTGCTACAAAAGGCCATATTTCATTGTTTCTCCTTGCTATGTAGTATTCCATTGTATATATAAACCACAACTTCTTTATCCATTCATCAGTTGGTGGACATTTAGGCTCTTTCCATAATTCGGCTATTGTTGAAAGTGCTGCTATAAACTTTGGGGTACAAGTGTCCCTTTGCATCAGCACTCCTGTATCCCTTGGGTAAAGTCCTAGCAGTGATATTTCTGGGTCATAGGGTAGGTATATTTTTAATTTTTTTAGTAACCTCCACACTGTTTTCCAGACTGGCTGCACCAATTTACATTCCCACCCACAGTGCAAGAGGGTTCCCGTTTCTCCACATCCTCTCCAGCATCTATAGTCTTCTGATTTGTTCATTTTAGCCACTCTGACTGGCGTGAGGTGATATCTCAGTGTGTTTTTGATTTGTATTTCCCTGATGAGGAGGGATGTTGAGCATCGTTTCATGTGCCTGTTGGCCATCTAGATGTCTTCTTTAGAGAAGTGTCTATTCATGTTTTCTGCCCATTTCTTCACTGGGTTCTTTGTTTTTCGGGTGTGGAGTTTGATGAGCTCTTTATAGATTTTGGATACTAGCCCTTTGTCCGATGTGTCATTTGCAAATATCTTTTCCCATTCCGTTGGTTGCCTTTTAGTTTTGTTGATTGTTTCCTTTGCAGTGCAAAAGCTTTGTATCATCATGAGGTCCCAATAGTTCATTTTTGCTTTTAATTCCCTTGCCTTTGGGGATGTGTCAAGAAAGAAATTGCTGCAGCTGAAGTCAGAAATGTTTTTTTCCTGCTTTCTCCTCTAGGGTTTTGATGGTTTCCTGTCTCACATTTAGGTCCTTCATCTATTTTGAGTTTATTTTTGTGAGTGGTGTAAGAAAGTGGTCTAGTTTAATTCTTCTGCATGTTGCTGTCCAGTTCTCCCAGCACCATTTGTTAAAGAGACTGTCTTTTTCCCATTGGATATTCTTTCTGCTTTGTCAAAGATTAGTTGGCCATACGTTTGTGGGTCCAATTCTGGAGTCTCTATTCTATTCCATTGGTCTATGTGTCTGTTTTTGTGCCAATACCATGCTGTCTTGATTACAGCTTTGTAGTAGAGGCTGAAGTCTGGGATTGTGATGCCTCCTGCTTTGGTCTTCTTCATCGAAATTACTTTGCGTATTCGGGGTCTTTTGTGGTTCCATACAAACTTTAGGATTGCTTGTTCTAGCTACAAGAAGAATGCTGGTGCAATTTTGGGATTGCATTGACTGTGTAGATTGCTTTGGGTAGTATTGACATTTTAACAATATTTATTCTTCCAATCCATGAGCACGGAATGTTTTTCCATTTCTTTGTATCTTCTTCAATTTCCTTCATAAGCTTTCTATAGTTTTCAGCCTACAGATCTTTTACATCTTTGGTTAGGTTTATTCCTAGGTATTTTATGCTTCTTGGTGCAATTGGGAATGGGATAAGTTTCTTTATTTGTCTTTCTGTTGCTTCATTATTAGTGTATAAGAATGCAACTGATTTCTGGACATTGATTTTGTATCCTGCAACTTTGCTGATTTCATGTATCAGTTCTAGCAGACTTTTGGTGGAGTCTATTGGATTTTCCCTGTATAATCTCATGTCATCTGCAAAAAGTGAAAGCTTGACTTCATCTTTGCCAATTTTGATGCCTTTGATTTCCTTTTGTTGTCTGATTGCTGATGCTAGAACTTCCAACACTATGTTAAACAACAGCAGTGACAGTGGACATCCCTGTCGTGTTCCTGATCTCAGGGGGAAAGCTGTCAGTTTTTACCCATTGAGGATGATATTAGCTGTGGGCTTTTCATAAATGGCTTTTATGATGTTTAAGTATGTTCCTTCTATCCTGACTTTCTCAAGGGTTTTTATTTAGAAAGGATGCTGAATTTTGTCAGATGCTTTTTCTGCATCCATTGACAGGATCATATGGTTCTTCTCTTTTTTTTTGTTAATGTGATGTATCACGTTGATCGATTTGTGAATGTTGAACCAGCCCTGCATCCCAGGAATGAATCCCACTTGATCATGGTGAATAATTCTTTTTATAAGCTGTTGAATTCGATTTGCTAGTATCTTGTTGAGAATTTTTGCATCCATATTCATCAGGGATATTCCCCTGTAGTTCTCTTTTTTTGCTGGGTCTCTGTCTGGTTTGGGAATCAAAGTAATGCTGGCTTCATAGAACGAGTCTGGAAGTTTTCCTTCCCTTTCTATTTTTTGGAACAGCTTGAGAAGGATAGGTATTATCTCTGCTTTAAATGTCTGGTAGAATTCCCCAGGGAAGCCATCTGGTCCTGGACTTTATTTGTTGGGAGATTTTTGATAACTGATTCAATTTTTTTGCTGGGTATGGGTCTGTTCAAATTTTCTATTTCTTCCTGTTTGAGTTTTGGAAGTGTGGGGGGTGGTTAGGAATTTGTCCATTTATTCCAGGTTGTCCAGTTTGTTGGCCTATAATTTTTCATTGTATTCCCTGATAATTGCTTTTATTTCTGAAGGATTGGTTGCAGTGAATCCATTTTCATTCATGATTTTATCTATTTGGGTCCTCTCCCTTTTCTTTTTGAGAAGCCTGGATAGAGTTTTATCAACTTTGTTTATTTTTTTATAAAAAACAACTCTTGGTTTCATTGATCTGCTGTACAGTTTTTTAGATTCTATATTGTTTATTTCTGCCTGATCTTTATTATTTCTCTTCTTCTGCTGGGTTTAGGCTGTCTTTGCTGTTCTGCTTCTATTTCCTTTAGGTGTGATGTTAGATTTTGTATTTGGGATTTTTCTTATTTCTTGAGATAGGCCTGGACTGCAATGTATTTTCCTCTCAGGACTGCCTTCCCTGCATCCCAAAGCGTTTGGATTGTTGTATTTTCATTTTTATTTGTTTCCATATATTTTTAAATTTCTTCTCTAATTGCCTGGTTGACCCATTCATTCTCCAGTAGGGTGTTCCTTTACCTCCATGCTTTTGGAGGTTTTCCAGACTTTTTCCTGTGGTCAATTTCAAGTTTCATAGCATTCTGGTATGAAAGTGTGCATGGTATGATCTCAATTCTTGTATACTTATTAAGGGTTGTTTTGTGGCCCAGTATGTGATCTAGCTTGGAGAATGTTCCATGTGCACTGAAGAAGAAAGTACATTCTGTTGCTTTGGGATGCAGAGTTCTAAATATATCTGTCAAGTCCATCTGATCCAATGTTTCATTCAGGGCCCTTGTTTCTTTATTGATCCTGTGTCTAGAATGATCTATCCATTGCTATAAGTGGAGTATTAAATTCCCTGCAATTACCACCTTCTTATCAATAAGGTTGCTTATGTTTGTGATTAATGTTTTATATATTTGGGGGCTTCTGTATTTGGTGCATAGACATTTATAATTGTTAGCTCTTCCTGATGGATAGACCCTGTAATTATTATATAATGCCTTTCCTCATGTCTTGTTACAGCCTTTAATTTAAAGTCTAGTTTGTCTGATATAAATATGGCTACCCCAGCTTTCTTTTGACTTCTAAAATTGTTTAAAATTAGAAATTCAAATCTAGCTTTTAAACAGAAATTACACTGCTCAACATTTAGAGACAATTTTAGATGTGTTTCACAGATGTATATTAGAATTTATTTTTTCTTAATAACAAAACACTGAAAGTGACCTAATTGACCTTTGGTCATTGGTTGAATAAATTATTTATCTAGTCTATGTATATCTGGTTAGTATACTACTGTGCAGTAACTTTTTAAAAGTATATCGTTTATATTTAAGTTATATTCTTAAAAAGTGAAAGGTAGAAAAATGTTTATAATTCATTCTTTTATTATAAAAATTACATATATGTATCAATATATATCTATATATATATGGTTTTAGATGCATAGAAAGTTTGTTGAAGAGTATAAAAATGGCTAACAGACCCAGCCTTTGTGAGGAGAATTTCTACCTCAGGAGAGATCCTTATGTTTGACATCTTTTGCAGTGCTGGAAGTTTCTTGGTGTGCACATATTATGTATTTAATTAATTTAGCTAAAAATGTAAAAGTTGACCATTTCAGAGAAGTGGTGTGATATATTATCGACCACATTAATCTGTAAGTGTCCATCTGTTAAATTTTGAATTATTTTAATTCTGTTTTTTCCGAAATATCTAGTATCTAACATATGTGGTCAAAATTACAGAGTAATTATTTTATTAAATATCTATTTTATATTTTGTATTTTGTTCTATTTTGTATTCCCAATGAGCATTGGGTTCTTCTCACATGTTTAGTAAGGACTGGAGTATTGCAATTTCATTGACTTCCCAATTGCTAAACTTATTGTTTGCTTTCCAACTTTGCTGTTTGATCTTATTCAAGCATTGTGTTACATTGACTACCACCTACTGGTAGATACTGCATTCCTCCTTGACTTCACAATGACTGACTACACTCTCTCTTGAATTTTTTTTCTCTCCTAACTCTTTTTTTTTTCCCTATATTCTTTAGCTGGCAGCCTTTTGCCCTATGTGTCCTCCTTAATGATTAGTTCTCCCCAGGGTCCTGTCACTCCAAGTCAGGCAATCTTAGCTTGAGATTCTCAGACTTCAAAGTTCATAGAATTCAGATTGAATCTATGAACTTGGATAAGAAAGAGTTATAATTACATTTTTTTTATCTTTAGCTTAAATTTTGAATGTAAGCTGCAAACCCAAAGTATTAGCAATAGTACCTATATCTCTGTGACTAATGGAAATTGAGTATTTTATATCACATGACAGATATTACAGATACACGGCATATCATTTATACCCACCACTAGTCTGAAATTACAGTAGCTATTAGGTTTTCCACTAGAGCTTGTTATTGATTGTTGATTATTGCTGGTGAATAAGCAAATGTGTGACCATAACTCAAATATGCTTATGTTTTGATAATTATTTTAATAAATGGGTCTTTTTTGTGACCTTATATATTTACTTCTGCACATTTAATGACTTATCCAAGGGGGTCCTGGGTGGCTCAATTGATTGAGCGTCTGACTTCGCTTCAGGTTATGATCTCATGGTCTGTGAGTTTAAGCCCCGCGTTGGGCTCTGTGGTGACAGCTCAGAGCCTGGAGCCTCTTTCAGATTCTGTTTCTCCTTCTCTCTCTGCCCCCACCCACCCCCATGTTCTGTCTCTCTCTCTCTCTCTCTCAAAAATAAACAAACATTAAAAAAAATTAAATGACTTACCAAAAAATGCTTTCATAGACTTTACCAGTCTATCAAAAGGGAGAATAACACAGAAAAGGTGAAGAAAGTTGAGTCTTCCCTTGGATAACCACATCACTTCCAAGACTTCAGTAATCATCAAGATCAAATGATCCTCAAATCTATATCTTCAAGAAAGCCTTCTCTCCTAACCTAGGTCATTAAGTTAGAGTCAATTCATTCTAATGAGAATTCACTCTTCCCCTTCCCCATCTCTACCTTCATATCTGGGTACCCCTGTATCCCCTGTATTTATTCATATTGCCCACATTTATGTAGTTTCACAAGCCAAATCATATAGTCATTCTTTATTCCTCTAGCTTAAATAAAGAAAAAAAATCCATCTGCCAATTTTTGTGCCAAAAGCTATTTGGGATTTGCATCCCAATTTGATTTTCTCTTCACAGCAATCCTACACACACAAAAAAGTTACTGAGCCCTTGGTAGACTGGAAAACACTAGCATGGAGAAATTAAATATTATTAAATGATCAAATGAAAAGTCAAGTCCAGTTTGTCTGATACAAAAGACCATACTTTCTATATCACATAAAGAGTCAATAGAATCCTTTATTACTTTCCTCATCTTACTAAAAACTCAAGGAAGTGGGAGCCATCCTTCCTTCCTTCCTTCCTTCCTTCCTTCCTTCCTTCCTAACTTCCTTCCTTCTTCAAACATTTACTGATTCCCTACCATACTTTAGAGGGTCTCAGTTCTGTATTAGGAAAAAAACAAAGTTGAATGAAACCTGACACCTACTCTCAGTCACCTTACAAATGATTTTTTTTTTTTTTTGCAATTTAAACATCTTCAGGCAGAGTGACTTGCAAAAATTGGACAAAAGTTCCTTTAAGAATTGGATAGTGTAGTGACTAATAATACTAATTATTGGTAATGCCAACTGAAATTGTTAAGTACAGCTTCAAAACAGCAGTTACAGAATTTGTTCTACTATCTTGAATTTGATATCCAAGTACGTTCTTTTTTGTGAATACATTTTATTCAGTTTCCAGCACTGTCAGTGATAATAAATTTACTTACAAATGTGTAGACAACCAATGACAGACACTATATTTTATCATCAGTGATAAAGTCCAATTTCCCACATTTTTCTCACTGTGACCGAAACAAACAAAACTACCACACATTAGTAGGTCTTGGGAATTTCTATTATAACTGTTAAATCTATATTTAAATATTTGAATAGTGTTTTCAAAATGAACTTATTATTTTCTAAAAAAACAATGAATGCTTATTATCTAAAAACATACATGAAATCCAAAAGAAAAAAAAAAAGTAAAAGACTACTTACTATCTTATATACAAGGTAATATTAGAAATCAGATTAACCCTGGTGCCTGTGTGGCTCAGTCGGTTGAGTGTCTGACTTTGGCTGAGGTCATGATCTCACGGTTCATGAGTTCGAGCCCCACATAGGGCTCTGTGCTGACAGCTCGGAGACTGGAGCCTGCTTTGGATTCTGTGTGTGTCTCTCTCTCTCTCCTGTCCCCCCCACTCGTGCTCTGTCTCTCTTTCTCTCAAAAGTAAATAGACATTAAAAAGAAATTTTAAAAAATCAGATTAACCCCGCTCCAGGCATTACTATTGTATTTATTAATAGAGGCTATATGGATAGGTAACCAGATATGTATGAATGGAGTTTTTAAATAATAATTGGATTATACATGCCATTTTATTGCAAAGTATAATTTTAAAATATGAAATGTATTTTTCCTCTCTTGATGAAGTTTAATTTCTTATCTTTTCAGACAAAAATGGAAAACCTTGTTCTGAGCCTAAAAATGCATTTAATTTCTCAGTTGAGTTAAGAAAATCTGTCATAATTATTTGACAGTATTCAACATTGTTTATGAGCCATCCACTAACACCAATTAAAGAAGAAAACATTAGAATCGAGTTGGCCCTCAGTAATTGGGAGGAAGGAAAATTTTGTCTTTAGAAACAACCATAAGAGCTCTTCCATTTCAGTAACCGCCTTCAGGCCCTTCCCAGAGTCACTTTTGCTTTGAACCTGACCTTGTTAGAGGGTCTATCTCATTCTGTCTTTTACTGTGTTTACCTTCGACAATGAGGGCATGATTATCATTCCTCGATCTCTTTTCTCTTTGTGAAGACAGATGCTACCACTCGACAAGGGTCTGTCTTCTCCCTTAACTTCCTCCTCCCTTCACAGCCATGATAATTGCCTTTTGGTTAAGATATTTATCCACAGTCTGAAAATTCACACGTGAAGAAATTAATGCATCTGTCTATCCATATACGTTATTTTCACAAACTGTATGTCCACCCTATACCAAAATGAGGCAGTTGTTGAACATAAGAAGTCCTATAAATTTTTAATGTGCTTTTTGTGCTTTGTTTCATTGGAGTTTACTAGTCTCACAAAAATTTTCAGAAGGAGATAAAGTATATGGCTCCTTTTTAAAAGACAGATAAATGTAAAGGGTGGCAGTTTAATGATTTACCAGAAGTCATAGAATGGATTATAATATAAGTGAAACTAGGAACCAGGTATCCTGGTTTCTAAAGCAGGACTTTCTCCACTACATCAAAACATACACTTTAGTAACTACTACCAGAGAAGATGTATGTGGTGTGAAATTCATAGAAGAGTACAGGGAGAATACTGCTTGTTGCATTTTAGTATATATGAACTACTGATGCTATTACAAATTTTTTTAAGCCCCAACAGATTATAGTTAATTTGATTTGGGAAAGACATTTTACTCAATTTTTTTTCATTCATTGCAGTCATTTCCTTTGACAAAGCTCATTAACTGAACTAAATATAGAAGAATAAGTTGTTCCATGTCATTTAAATTATTTGTAACGAGGTGCAAATTTTTTTTCCACAGTTGATTCTTAATGGAACCAAATATTATTATGCCTGCTTAAAAAGAACTTTGAGTAGACCAATTAAGTATCTTTTTAAACGTTTTTTTAATGTTTATTTATTTTTGAGACAGAGAGGCACAGCATGTGTGGGGGAGGGACAGAGAGAGAGGGAGATGGAATCTGAAGCAGGCCCCAGGCTCTGAGCTGTCAGCACAGAGCCCGATGCAGGGTTCGAACTCAGGAACCGCGAGTATATGACCTGAGCCAAAGTCGGACGCTCATCCAACTGAGCCACCCAGGCACCCCAGTTTAAGGTCTTTAATTTGATTGACTACATTTTTATTTAAAGTTGCATTTTTCTTTCTGAGCTAAGACACTGATTTTAGAGACCTATAATTAAGTCAAAAGCTGAACAGTTTAAGTATCCATAACCTGGCAAATCATACATTCTTAGTCTGAACTCCCAATAATTAATGATTTGTCATTCCAGCATGTAAAAATAGGTTTAGAAATATTGTTCATGTAGGGAAATTATTTTATTTTTTTTTATTTTTTTTAATTTTTTTTAAATTTTTTTTAACGTTTATTTATTTTTGCGACAGAGAGAGACAGAGCATGAACGGGGGAGGGTCAGAGAGAGGGAGACACAGAATCTGAAACAGGCTCCAGGCTCTGAGCCATCAGCACAGAGCCCGACGCGGGGCTCGAACCCACGGACAGTGAGATCGTGACCTGAGCCACCCAGGCGCCCCATGTAGGGAAATTATTTTAATGGAACTCCCATCTCTATTTCCTTGGTTATTTGCCTAGCTATTCTTATATGCGAGGACCTCTATGTCTGTGGTCTGGCTAACCTCCAAATTCCGTTAAGACCAAGTTATCATTCTCAAATGTGATGATGATTTATTTGAAAATCAGATCTATTGATTGACAGAACACATTTTCTTCTCCAGTTCTATTCATTGTGATTGCTGTGTTGAACCAATATATGAGCTAGAATAGTTCCTCATAGCTACTTAGCCTTTGGTACCTCCATACGTGGTTTGAAGCAGAGTGTCAGATGAAATCTCGACTTAGGTTTCATGGCTTAATAAACTCAAAGGATTATCTCTGCACCATGGTTTTGTTTCAGGTTTATAATCCTTACAAAACTATAGACCACTCACTATTGCAGCTGAGGGACGAATCACTGGGTTTTATATAATGAATCCAGAGGATTGGAATGTCAGTGTGTGGCCTTGGCAGCAACTGGTCTTTTAATAATGGGATGAAAATGCTTCAGCAGCTCTAGCCTTAAATCTTTGGGGAAGTCATTTCACTGTAGGAATCTCACCATCGAAGTTTCTGATTTCACTGATCAAGGATGGGCCTCAGGAATTGGGAGAAGTTAAATGATCCTTAGGTGACTCTCATTTCCAGCCAAGATTAATTCCAGCCTAAACTGATATAGTCTCAGTAACGATAGATATACATCAGCTGGGTAGGAGACAGATGCCAAGTGATGCTCTAAGCTAAGACCAACTTGCTCTCTCTTTTGACAAGACCATAGCAAAGTGCACAGAGGATAAGGTAATCATATCTGCAAATGTTAGAAAAACAATTGGTGCTAGTTCTTTGACTTAGAATTATTTCTCTTGTGTTATGTTTAATTTCCCAATATAGCATGTATTCACTCCATTTACATAACCAGGATTTGGCTTGTTTTTCTGCAGATGAGGTTGGGTTTAGTGGCCATTGGTCTCAAGCACTCTTCTATACCAAAGACAGGAATAGGAATATAAATATAATAATATATAATATAATACAATATAATAATAATAATATATAAATACAATAATTTCTATTTTTTTCTGTCCTCATTTGTTTTAAGGATCAGACTACTACCAACTAATGTGAGCTTGGGCTATTTGGCTATAAGGAACTTAGTTTTGTTTATTTTACTTATATATATATATATATATGCATGTAAATTTTTATATGTAATATATTTTAATAGTATATTTTAATATTTATTACAAATAATATATTAATGTGCATTTCTATTATATATTAATATAATACTAATTATATTATATATTATATATAATTACTATAATACTAATTATATATGTGTGTGTGTACATATATATATATATAATGTGCATGAGAACAAAGACATGCTTTCCACGAAGTATTTTTTTTAAAGCCCCTTTTCTTATATTGGAGTTCTAGAGAATGAGATCATAAATTGAGGAAACAAATGAGAAGTTTTCAGATTTAAAGAATATTAGAAACTGGAATAATGGAAAAGATACCAAAGGGAGATAGGAAAGCAGTGGGAAAGCCAAAATGTGGTAAAGTATCTCAGTTCTCATTCTGGCTGTGCATGTGTGTGGGTTGGAAAGAAGGAAGGGGTGAATAAAGAAAGTTTTTCCAGAGAAGGAAAATATTTTGTTAAAAAGGTAATATATTATTTTAAAGTATTGGGTGAAGTATAATAATTTTGAGGGCAGCATATGGGTTGTATTAGCCCGATTTAATACAGTGAGTTATAAAATATATATTTTTGTTTAGTTAAACACAATGATCAAGTAACTGTAACTCATGCATCCTTAGAACAAAGCATTACACTCTTTTCAAATTGATATTATTGTTACTAATGCTAAATGTCTCCACCCTCCATCTCATTTCCCTAATTGGATGATACTTTATGCTAAAGAGAGGTCAACTTTTCTCTTAGTATTCAAAAGGTATAATAGTTACTGCTTTCAGTCATGTAAAAATACCTTCAACAACAACTTGTGATGATTTGCAAAACTGTCCCTTATTGAAATATAATTTTAGAGAATTTTGACTAGTAAGTATACAGTTTTTCTGCATGAACTAAAAAGCTTCATATATATATTATAATGTATATTATAAGTTTGTGTGTATATTTGTGCATGATTCTCTCTCGGTGCTCCCCCCACCTCTTACTTCCCACAAGGAGCGAGAGGAATTTCACTGATGATAGATACAACCTATATTATGATAGTGCCGTTACCTGGCATCTGGGTAGAATGATGTGAAACTAGAGAACTCTAAAGTGGTTGCTGTCATTTAGTAGTAATAGTATCGGGCACGTCATGACTATAGTAAATCCCAGCAGATGCCACTGATGAATATGTATTTGAGCATCTTTGGGTGAAGGGCCCAGTGGGGGACTAGTTTTGCCCTTGCCCATGTTAACGATTATTAGGCAACATTTTCAAGAAGTTTTAGAACAAGACTGAATACTATAGCTTAATAAACACACAATGAGAAAAAAGTACAATTTGTTCTTGAAAAACTTAACTGGATATAGATATACATGTGAATATATACATGTTCATAAATCTATTTACTTTTATTATACCTTAGGCATCATTGGTCCTAATTAGAAACTTGACTTGGTTTAAATCATATTTGTTGTGCCACAAAATGTATTACTCCAAAGAAGAAATTGTCTTTGATTTGCCCTCTATTTATCATGGAAATAGATGCTAACTCAGGAGCTTCATGAATTAATCATATGGTTGTTCCTGAGAAATCCTTTCCCTACAATGTAAAATCAGATACTGTACCAAAGGGAAGAGTTATGATTAGCTGTTTTTCTCCTTGTGTGTACAGTTCCATAGTCTAATCAATGCTGAGAAGAGAAAATTGTTTTTTTTTTTCTATTGGACAGCTGTGGATGAGCACCTGGCTTAGAATTGGAAGACCAGGTGCTATTTTTGGCGCACTATGTGGTGTCTTGGTCCCATCATTTATCTTCTTGGACTCTCTAAACGCTGATTTATAAAATGAAGGTGACAATTTGCCTCATAGAGGTATTTTAAAGGTTAAAATTTTAAAAAATCCTTTGTAATTGTAATGGACTATGCAAATAACTGCTACAATTTTTACTACAATTTATAAAGGATGTACATGGTATAAAATATGTAGCACTTCCTACATCTTACTTTGTTTTCTTTCCAAACAACTCCATTGAATAGTGTTCATGTTATCAATGACTACAAAGCAAACCATCCCACGTGAGTAGCTGAAGTCTTTCCACACAATTTTGTGCATCATGATTTTGAAAAGTCTGAGCTAGGAGGTGAGTCTCTGATCCACTGTGGTATCAGCTAGAACACCTAGGACCAGAAGATCCACTTCCAATATGGCTTCTTCACTCTCAGGTGTGTGCCTTGGTGCCCCTTAGCTTCGCTCTCTCTTTCCACCTTTAGAGCATATCCATGTGGCTTTGCCTTCTCACAGCCTGGTTATCTCAGAGTTGTCACTCTTCTGATATGGTGGCTGGCTTCCAAGAAAGAGGACCTATCAAGCCCAGTTAAGGGCTGTGCCCAGAAATGGCACAGCATCATCTCCACTGTATTCCACTGGTCGAAGCCATCAAAAGGACTGCATAGGTGCAAAGGGGAAGAAAAACAGACTCTATCCCTTCATAGGGTAATGGCCAGGTGAGCTTGGTTTTGAATCAGATCTGACTCATTGTCTTCTGTTTATGTTTTCAGATATGCATTTAATAAGTGAACACAGCTTCTTACACAACACACAAATACATACTATACACACAAAACATTATATGCAAAGCCAGCTATTACCTTAACATCTAGAAATATCCATTCACTTGACATTTGCTCTTGTTTTTGTTACATTCACAACTGATAGTTGTATAATCACCCTCAGGTGTTGAAAGTATATAGAACTACAAGGTGGAATATTTATATTTTATTTTCACTAAGCTACTTTCTGTCTGAGGAATAATAGAAGTTTAATGTCGAAGGCAGGGGATGATGAAAATATTTTAAGACATGGGTACTATGGAAGCAGCTACCTCCTCTGCATAAGACTAGTCATCTTTTTCATAAGTTTGAAAGTGTGGAAATACATTTGTGGTATATATGATATATCAATGTGGGAGATATGACCACTTTATTCCTTAGAATAACAAGTATACCACAATCCTTCATTATGTCAGGACGGAGGGGATTTTTTTTTTTCTAAAACTGTCGTGAGTTTTCCTATTAATGCTCACAGATGAATAGCATGAGCTCCACAATGGGTTTAGTAACCATGACAAAAATCTCACTGTGGCTGTCCTTCACTATTCTTAAATAGACATTGAGGCACCATTTGCTGTGTGTGTGTGTGTGTGTGTGTGTGTGTGTGTGTGTGTGTGTGTGTTACCTCATCATTTTCCATCCATTCTAGGGAAATTCCAGCATCAATTTTCCTTTGCTAACGATCCTTAGTTTTGCCTTCTTGATGCTCATATCTCTAGCTTTTTTTTTCATCTTCTTTTGACTCCCTTCCTGATAAGATCTGACCTTTCAGTACAATAAAATACACTTGGGGAAGACTCACATCATATGAAATTATCAGGACCTTGAGCCCTGTTATGGGGCCCCTTTTTGCTTCTGTCTATGTTCCCATTCTCTCCTATGCTATGAATCTGATTTATATGAAGGGGATCACAACCTCAAATACCTGTAAGTAACTCATAGTAAATCTAGATGAGTAAGATGAATAATGCAGACTAGATACAAACACAACAGGGTCTTCAAGGTTATCTTTTATTCCCTTATATCTGGTTCAGACATGAGTAAATAGAAATATTTTCGACTCTAAGAAAAAGTTTCATCAATAGCAACTGACACTCAGACTCGCTCTGGAAGAGCGAGGGACAGGATGAGTAGGGAACAGTGGAGAATATGACAAATGGAAGGACAAAAGCTGTATAGAAGAGGTGCAGCCTTTACTCAGCTTCAGGTCCCTGGAGACACAAAAGAATACACAGCTAGCATTACCATATCTCATTTTATGCAAAGTCTCTTGAATTTTAAATGGTGGTGACTATTTAAAAACAAAATAAAGTTCTGTGTAAGTCAAGAAAATATTTCTGTGGGCCAGCTGTGGACCACTAGTTTATAAATCTATTCTTGGCTCTTGACTCTTTTCTTTCTTTTGGGCTCTAGATTCATACCCAGCTACTCCTATGAGATCTTTTATCAAATACCTAAATCTACATGTATTAACACATCCAAATCAGAGCTCTTACTATTTTTCCCTCAAATTTTCCTATCCTAGAAAAGCACCATCAGCTTAGCAATCTACCTTAATCATCTTATTTCTCTTCTTCCCCATAACTCAGCTTATCAACAAGTTAGGTCACTTCTGATCCCCAAAATATAGCTAGAACAACACATCTACCTCTCCCCATCTTCACTACCACTTTCTCAGTCTTTGCTCAATTTCACATTCCTGGACAACACAATAGCCTTTAGATTGGTCTCTCTGCTTCTCTTCTTCTCCCTTTTTAATCTATATTGTATCAGCACTGGAGAAATATCAAATGACAATAACAATAAAAGCATTATTCCTCCACTAGAATCTTTCAGTGACTTCCCATTGCAATTGGGGTAAAAGCCATGATCTTCTCCATGTCCTACCTCTTTATAACACCCCCACCTCATTCACTGTTCTTGGGCCATATTAGTCTTCCCGATGCCATTGAAGGGGGCAAGATCTTATCCATCTCAGGATCAGAGTGTTTGATTTGCACCTGGTGCTTTGAATAGTTGGCTTCTTCTCAATTTCGTGTCTCAGCTCAAATATCTCCTCAGAGACATTTCCTGACCATCTTATCTACAAGAGCTCCCTCCACTCAGTATCTCTGTATCACATCACCTACTTTATTTTCTTCATTAGTACACTGCTGTTATTTTATAGCTTTATATATTTCTTGACTAGCTATAACCTCCCCACTGGAATGTAAACTCTATGAAGGCACAGATTTCATGTGTCTTGTTTGCTTTAGTAGTCACAGTATGTAGCCTGGCATTTTCCAAATAAATATTTGAGGGAGCAAATGGTTTGAACACCTAGAGGGACACATTTGGCATGAAGACATCACCATTATGCAAAAAGCTTCAAGTTCTTAACATGTCCTGTGTTACCTGGGCCTACCTGCATCGATCACTACAGTTAGCACCAACTTGGCTAACTCTTTGGGAACCAGCCATGTAATTCCTCACTTAGTATTGTGATACATGCTGTTTCTTCTGCCCAGAGTGATCTTTCAACTCATATTGCTTTTAGCTATCTAGCTCTTATTTTGTTTGTCCTCACATTTCAACTGAATGTTGTTTCACAGTGAAGATTCCCCTGCCTGCCTCACATCCCACCTCCTGAGACCCCCACCTCAAATATGCTTTTATGTACTTCTCGTTTGTATCCCTTATTCCAATTGTAACCATCTCATTTTCTTATTACTTGTTTACCCTCTGTAAGGACCGAGTCTGTCTCATTTACTGCAACATCAATAGCTTCGTACAAACTTCCCAGAGCAGAGTTGCTGCTAAATAAATATGCCTTGACAAACATTTGTCAATGAGCAGCAAATGAAAATACAGAACTCACTTTTCTGCCATCTGTGTTCCCTCAGAGTACAAATTAATTAACATTAACAGAAATTAATTAACTTATCACCCTAAATTACTAATATAGGGCCTTCATTCCCTAAAAAAAGTCCTCCTCCATTATTTTTAGGAAATCTTGAGGGATTTTCATGTCTGCTCAAGAACTGCTGTCTGCGACCAGGAAGTCTGCTGTTTTCTCTCCTCCCTCCTGACCCACAGCTCTATTAATGTTTGCCATCAAAGGAGCTGTCTGAAGGTATTCTGACACTGTCCCCCAAGTTCTCAGCAAGGTAGACTTCCATTTGTTACCTTTTGGTACCACAGCTGATCTCTGCCACCCTATGTGCTACTGAGGCTCTAGAAATGTTGCGTGTTTTCAAACATTCTGTGTGGACCTACTCTGCTGAGTTACATCCAGAAAAGCGAAAAGGGCCCTCATTCTCTCTTGGATTACACCTCATAACAGTAATGACATCTTGTAGTCCAGTGCTTTTCAGATTTTTTGGAGAAGACTATGTTCGATTACTTATTTCCTTATGCTTTTTAAAGGATAGAGGTGGCCACCTCTCTTAGGGTTCAGGCACAAATTCCAATGAAGCCCTGATTCAGTGACTGTTCCATGACTTTCTCAGAGCCACTCTATCCTTCTGATAATTGAGGCTTCTGATGTGGCGCAGACACATCTTTTCACAAGAAGAGGGTCTTCTTATATCACTCACACACATAGATTCCTGGAGAACATGTCTCAGGCATTTTGCAGATTTGGAATACAGTGGAAGATCCTCAAAATCTGCTTCAAATTTTGTTTCAAGGAAGAAAACAAACAAACATAGAAGTCGGAATCTGGGATCTGTATTGAGGTCTAATGGAAAATGCTTTGCAATTCCAAGTGAGCAAAAATATTTTTTTCTCCCACCTGTCTAGGTTCTTGACTGAGACCTCCTTGTAATAAAAGGCAGATTAACAGGAGAAAAATAAACAGAAATGTAATCAGATGCATATCTCCTGTATACATGGGAGGTACCCAGAAAAACTGAGTAACTTCCAGAAATAGCCCAAGTTACCACCTTAACATCTCCAACTAAAGACAAAGATGTTGAGGGTTGGGATCAGGAAGGAGGCCAGTTATGGGAGGTTACTAGGAAAAGCACAGTAAAAAAGGTAAGGTTTTTATGCAGATTTAAGTTCAAGCCTTCACCATTGATAGGAATTTCTAGGGATTTAGGGGCACCTGGGTGGCTCAATTGGTTACGTGTCTGACTTCAGCTCAGGTCACTATCTCAAGGTTCCTGTGGTGGAGCCCCACATCCGGGCTCTCTGCTCTCAGCCTGCTTCAGATCCTCTGTCCCCATCTCTCTGCACCTCCCCAGGTTATGTGTTCTCTCTCTCTCTCAAAAATAAATAAATTAATTAAAAAAAAAGAATTTCTAGAGATTTAGGGTCAGCCTTGTCTTCCTGGTACAGGGAGGCAGACACCCTTACAAATGGAGATTTTTTTTCCCCTCACAAATGTAAATGTCTCTTACAAAAGGGTAACTTCTATTCAGTTTTCAAAGGTTTTCTAATTTCTGCTCTTTCTTAAAGATAATCCTTATACTAAAGGGGCATATTTTGAAGACACAAATTCTCCCCTTTACAATTCTAGCATGATGAACCGCTCCATATCATGATGTATTGTGACACTTTACAAAGGCAAAATAATTAATATGGTTTCAGCATCACAGAGCCTGTAAAGGGCCTAGGTTTCAGATATATTTATAGCAAATCCATCATAATATTCAGGGATCCCAGCCAAAGCCTCTTTCCTTCTCCCTTTTCCCTTACCATCACGTAAGATAGCAAGGAATGCCATATGCATATAAAAGGGGAAAATGCTGATGTGAGACTAAAGACAGGGAATGCTATGGAACCTGCTCTTTGGCAGGGAATGTTTTTTCAATGTGTAGTGACTAAACTTTTCCTTAGAAAAATTTCTCCATTCCGATAAATCTGCCATGCTTTATGACCGAAATGCAAAACAGGATGATAGACACACGCTAGAGACGGCCTGACCTGCCTTTTACTGCCTTCCAGGAGCCAATTTGAGCTCTGAGCAGTGAAATGTGTCAATGCTTGAGAAATACAGAAACATCAGGTGACAATTCAGAAGAGGTCTGCTGTGAACAAAATAGAAATTTTACTCTTAGAAAATTAGTAGAGACAGAACAACCTGGGAGTGCAAAGGTTCAAAGCAAAAGGAATAAAACTAATTAAGAGAAGCAAAGATAGACTGAAGGAAGACTTGGCCAGTTCTTAGGCCGTGCTTGTAAAGAGAGATCAATGGGAAAGTTGAATATGATTGGAAAAAAAAAAAAGCATTACTCTATACAACTTACTCTAGCACAAATTTCATATATATTACATTTGAAATATTTATATTGTGTGATTTATGAATGTGTCCACATCACGACTGACAAGAATTGACACTATGCTTTGTATGTTTTTGTTGATTTTCACTCCATACATGAAGTGATGGAAGCTAATACTTCATGCCAATGATGAGGGGGTTGTAAGGAAGTACTATTTTACAGAAGATATCTATCTGTGTATTCAGATGTGCTCGTTCTGATTCTTGTAATTAAATCAAACTCCCACCAGGGGGAGTAAGGGAATAAATCTCAAAGCCCTAAAGCCAGGCACCTTTCCAACTGAAGGTACACTGGATTCCACAGGGAACTGCTCAGTATTTTTTTCTTTTTTTTTTTCTTGGTGAATCATTTGCAGCCTGCGTTTCACTGTGGGAAGTTTCTTTCAGATTTATTTTCTTTGGTTTTTCAGCTGCTTTTTTTAGTTGTAAATCCGTGCTGTGGTTGAGCAGTAAAGCAATATTCCAGCAAACTCCAGCAGGAAAATATTTTCTTACAGGATTTCTAAAACCTTGCATAATCAGTTACAACAGAGCCTTCCCCAGTGCCTTGCTAAAGGTAGCACTCTGGTAACTAAGCCTGGGGACTGGAAGAGGGAATAAAATTAGATGGGTAGGGGACCTACTGCATAGAGAAGCTCTGGGAACAGCTTAATGACTCAGAATGATGAACTGGGGAAGCAGGCAGGTCAGCACAATAGATGCAATTAGCAAATGCGATTAGCATCAGCATATAAATCCCTCCCCCTTGACATTCTCTTTTGTATTGCCACGGCAACTCTGGCAGCCTCCTCCTTTCCCACCTCCTCCATTTCAGCAGCCCCAGTCTCCCTCCCCTTCTCACTAACTGCCTCTGACCTTGGAGTTGATGTTAAACACAGTGCACCTGGATTAACATGTGTCTGGGGGTGGAGAAACAGAAAAAAACAAAAAACAAAACAAAAAAAACCCCAAAAAACAGGCGGGGAGAGTGAAGACTTAGGCTTTGCAGTTGAGCTTTTTTGTTGTTGGTTCACACTCTGTTCAGGATATAGCCTGTGTCATTTGGGGAATGTTTTATTCCCGTTTGTTTTTAAAACTATGGGCATCAGCTGGCATGAAACATACCTTTCTTTTCACCTCAACATGGGAGTTTGCAAACTGAGAGATGTGCATCCAAGCACTTCACTGTGTGCTCTCAGTATACCTTTTGCACATTTAAATCTTCTATGGAGCTAGTTTGTTGTAAGATAAGCAATGTTTCAAGTTAATTTCGTTGGTTGCTCTCAGCCAGAAATTGTGAAAAGCAACATAGCAATTCAGGAAAATAAATGGGAATGGCTAAGTATAATATATGTGACTATATACTAGTAACATCTGAGAAGTGATATTAAAAGAAGATGGTGGGGCACTTTAATTTTCTGAATTAAGCAGTTTTGGGGCACCTGGGTGGCTCAGTCAGTTGAGCATCTGACTCTTTATTTTGGCTCAGGTCATGATATCAGGGTCATGGGATCAAGCCCCTTGTTCCACTCGAGGCTCCATGCTAAGGGTGAAGCCTGTTTGGGATTCTCTCTGTCTCTCCCTTTGCCCCTCACCCCACTTATGCACGTTCTCTCTCTCTCTCAAAAAAAAAAAAAAAAAAATTAAACAGTTTTGCTTTTTATTACCTAACTAAGCAAATATATAATAGTTTTAAAAATATGAAACTAACCCTCCATTTTTTAAGTCATTTAAAGATAAAGACATTCTGATCAGTTGGGGAAAAAGAAGACATAGAATTAAATGAGGCAAATATCTCCAATAATAGCAAAACCTTTACTGGCACTCTGCATGCCAGGCATATTCTAAGCACTCATGTGATTCTCACAACAACCCTAGGATGTAAGTATTTTTATCTCATATTTTTTTCAGATGAGGGAACTGAGGAATACAGCAATTTGGCCAACTTACTTCGCTCTGAAAACTACCATGCTATACTGCCTTTCATTTTCAGAATTCTCTGGCGGCACGATTTGTTTATGACAAAAGAGAGAGAGCAAAGGAAAGGTAGGCAGCTTGATAACACGAAACATATTAACCTTCATGTCAGCTTGACTTTGGTCTAGTAAAGAATCTTATAGATTTTGAAGTCAGCTAGAAATATGTGCACATTAAGACTTCACCATTTAGTATCTGGCAGGCCAGTGTCTCAGCCTCAGGATTGACAGGTAAAATCGATCTCCTGAAAGCAACCTCTCTTCCAACCTGCCCACTTTCCCTTAGATTGTCATCCTACCCTCCTGTGTCCCCTGCTAGTCTCCTCCCCCACCCCCCCCCAAGTTTTGGATACTCCCTTCCTTCCTGCCAGAGTAGAAAGGACTTGGTAAACTCCCTAAGATAGCAGCTTAGTTGCACAGTTCCTTTCCTTGCGGTATTGACCTTTTAAAAAAAAGGACCCATGTAGAAATGAAATGCTTTCTTCAAAGACAGTTTCCTTATGAAATAGTGTGGGGATGGAATTTTTACTGCAATACACTGACTTGTATTACTTGTATTACTTGCAATACAATGACTTGACCTGTCATTTGCATTTCCATTTAAGCCTCAAGTGTACTTTTCTCCACATAAGTCACAGGTATAGCACATACAGATATATAGAAATGTGGAGAGACTTTGTAAAAATACTTTGCTTACCTGCAGTGCCTCCCCATAAATGAGCTAAGGCAATGGAGCCCTGATGTACGCCTCTCAAATTTTCATGTGGCTTTCCCTTCAAGGGCCTTTTAATCAGAAAAAATAAAAGACAACTACTCATTTAGCTTTTTGTTTTCAGTTTTCTTGAACTATAATTGACATGGAAACACATGTACATTTAAGGTGTACTTAAAACGTGTCTATTAAACTATAAAATGATTACAACCATAGCATTAGATAACACCTCCATCACATCACCTAATTGCCATTTCTTTCGCGTGGCGAGAACATTTAAGACTGCGTCTTTCCTACTTACTTCAAAGTTCAAGTGTATAATGCAGTATTACTAACTGTAACCACTATATTGTACTCTAGATCCCCAGAACTTATTCATTTTATAACTGGAAGTTTATACTCTTTGACTAACATCCCCCCATCCCCTCAACCCCCAGCCCCTGGTAATCACTATTTACTATTTCTGTGAGTTCAGGTTTCTTTAGCTTCTACTCATAAGTGATATCATACAGTGTTTGCCTTTTTCTGTCTGACTTATTTCACTTATCATGATTCCTTCAAGGACCAACCATGTTATCACAAATGACAGGATGTCTTTCTTTCTCATAACTGCACAATCTGCTATATCCATCCATCTGCTTTTCATTCATGTGCTGACAGACACTCAGTTTGTTTCCATGTCCTGGCTGTTATGAATAATGCTGCCATGAACATGGGGGTTTATATATCTCTTGAAGATCCCGTTTTTTGTTTTTTTGTTTTTGCTTTGTATATATACCCAGAAGGGAGATCACTGGATCACATGGTACTCCTATTTTTTTTAAACTTTTTGAGGAACCTCTATAGTGTTTTCCACAACAGCTGCCCTGATATACATTCCAACCCCAGTGCACAATGGTTCCTTTTTCCCTACATCTTCCCCAACACTTATTATTTCTAGTCTTTTTTAAAATTTTTATTTATTTAAGGAATCTTTACACCCCTCATGGGTCTCAAACTCATGACCCCAAGATTAAGAGTCACATGTTCTTCTGACTGATCCAGCCGGGAGCCCTTTATTTCTAGTCTTTTTCATGACAGTCATCCTAATAGGTGTGAGGTAATATCTCATTGTGGTTTTGATTTGCATTTTTCTGGTAACTAGTGATGTTGAGTACCTTTTCATGTACCTATAGGGTCTTTGTATATCTTTGGGGAAAAATGCCTCTTTGGTTCTTCTGCCTAGTTTTTAATCAAATTGTGTGTTTGTGTGTCTGTGTGTGACTGTGTGTTGCTATTGAGTTCTATGACTTCTTTATATATTTTGGGTATTAACCTCTTATAACATGCTTGATTTGTAAATATTTTCTCCCATTTCATAGGCTGCCTCTTGGCCATTTAATTTTAGATAACATACTTGAATGCATTGTTTACATGGTTCATCTCCCAGAAAAACCTGCTGCCCTTATTACAGACTCTGGGCTTGAGAGGTTGGCAACTATTATTTAAGACTAGACCATAGCTAGTTCATTGGCTAGAATGCTTGCTTTAAGCCCATGAGGATCTAAAACTTTCCTTGAGCTATATTCAGGCTACAACTTGTTAAACACTAGAGAAAAAAAAGAAAAACAAAAAAACAACAGTGGTGCCTCTTGTTCAGAAAGTGAATTTGGTTATATGTCCCAGCTGCTCTGTTGAGGCCATACGGTTTGACAACTTCCTGAGAACAGATTTGGGGGAGTGGAAACTTTGAATTTAGAAGAAAATCTCTCTCCCAACACACACGCATGCGCATACACACACACACACACACACACATCTCTATCTCTTTGGCTTGAATGTTTAGGGAATATTAACATTCCTAAAGGAAAGATATCTCCGCTCTGCTCTTAGGAAACATCAGCAAAATGGGAGGGGCATGGCTAGAGAGCTTCTGGCCAATGAGAATGACTTTGGCTTCACCTAAAAGAAAACCCCAACTTAAAATAGTTCAAAAAATTAATGCTTTATTATTTTTCCTTTATGAGGAGCCTGGAGATGAGCCACTCCCAGGGTGGGTTGAATTAGAGGATCAACAGTGTAATCAAGGATAGTCTCTGTCATGGTCATCACTCCCTCCTGCCAGACTCACAACTTTGGCTTACATACTTGGAACTTTGTCCTTTGGTGAATGCAATATTATACCATACTTCCAAGAATAACATCTTCAAAGTACAACAACCAATGTCCCAAAGCAAGTAATGGTGTGTGGGGAAGAACATGTAACCTCCCTGTACACCTTTTGAACCACCCAGTAATCTTCCCAGGGGATACCTCAACCCATTTACCTCCAGCCTTCCATCGAGTTCCATGTTCTGGTTTCTGAATTTGTCACTAGCAAGAAGAATGCCAGTACCTTGATTGAAATAGATCCACCCCAGCTTAACCTGAGACAATTGCCATCAGAGGGATTTCATTAGCAAAGAAGTAATAGGGGAATGGCAGCCAATGTCTAGGCAGGAGCCTTTGAGCCAATTCAAGAGACAACCTAGGAAGCCAGTTGTAAATCATCTCTTTTCCTCTATCTCCTGTCTGTTAACCCTTGGCCTTGAGTGATGTCCTGAGAACCTCATTTAATTTTGTTGTGGGCTTCATAGACAAGGTGTGGCCAACCTGAGCCAGTGTAGTAAGTGGGAGAACATCATAACCTGGAGCCAGCAATGTTTTGGCAGCCACACTAGTAAGATCCACATGAGAAAGAAGAATCTGTGATCAGGAGTTGAGACTGTGCCATACATCTGCCCTTCCCCAAGTGTACATTTTCTGCTACCGTGTTCTCCTAGGAGGATTCACTAGGATTCACTCAATGCATTTTACCGGAGCCTGTAGCAAGTAGTCATTTTTCTAGGTACTAAGGATACATCATTGAAAAAAACAGACAGTATTTCACATCCACAGAGCTTATATTTTAGTGGAGCTGGTGAGGAAAGAAACACTAAAGACCAAAATAAATAAGTAAATCATTTAGTACATAAAAGGTCAGAGCCCTGTGAAAAAATAAAGCAGTGAAGGAGTAGGGAGGGCCAGGAACTGCCTTCAACAGAGTAGTCAGAAGTAACCTCACTGAGGGGCCCCTGGGTGGCTCAGTCGGTTAAGTGTCTGACTTCAGCTCAGGTCATGATCTCATAGCTCGTGAGTTCAAGCCCCACATCAGGTTCCGTGCTAACAGCCCAGAGTCTGGAGCCTGCCTTGGATTCTGTGTCTTCCTCTCTGCCCTCCCCTGCTCGTGTTCTCTCTCTGACTCTCTCTCTGTCTCAAAAATAAATAAAAATTTTTAAAAAAATTAAAAAAGAAGTAATCTCACTGAGAAATAACTTTTGAGAAAATACTTGAAAGAGGTCAGGTAGCCAATCATGAAAATATATTTGTGGGACAAGCTTTCCAGAGAAAAGGAGCAAGTACATAGACCCTGTAGTGTGAAGAAGCTGATATCCATGAAGGACACCAGTGAAGCCAGAGTGGGGTGATTGAGGGTAAAAGACAAAGTCAGACAGGAATCTGAGGAATGGGAACTCAGAGGTCGTAGTCGGGATTTGGGTTTAGATTCAGAGAAAGATGAGAAATTAGCAGAAGGTTGTCCCCATAGTAGAGACCTGTATTGATGTATCTTCTTTTGGAGAATGGACATAAGGAGGTAGGGTGAGAAGTACAGAGGCCAACTAGAATCAGGCTATGGCAATAAACAGGTGAACAATGATCACAGTTGGGATCAAGATGGTGGAAAAGAGGGATAACAAGGATGGTTTCTGCATAGACACACACACACACACACACACATACACACACACACACACGTAACCCCAAAAGAACTAGTTACAGGGTGAATGTGGCACTTGCAAAAAAGAGGAGCTGACTGCAGACTATATTCTTTTATTAAAGGGTTTTTTGCTTTCTTAATCATGATTAGTCAGCACTTAGCACAATGCTACATCTAAAGTGTTAAAATGGGTTAAATATAGAGAAAAACAAAGCACACCTGGTGGAGGGTCCAAACCATCACTATGAGTAGGGAAATAAAATAACCAAAGTGACAACAACAGAGAGGAAGTAACACTCTCCAAAAACACCTCTTGAAGGGCCAGGCCCTGGACAGTGTATGACCCCTCTTTAATATAGCAGTGCTCACAGGTGTAGAGCACAAAACAAGCTTTTAAAACATATAAGAGACAGAAAACTAGCCAAAGTGATGAAACGGAAGAATTCGCCTCAAAAGAAATTCCAGGAAAAAGTGACAGCTAAAGAATTGATCAAAACAGGTATAAGCAATATAACTGAACAGGAATTTAGAGTAATAGTCATAAGATTAATCGCTGGGCTTGAAAAAAGCATAGAAAACAGAGAATCTATTGCCACAGAGATCAAGGAACTAGAAATAACAGTGATGAATTAAAAAATGCTATAAATGAGGTGCAAAATAAAATGGAGGCAGTCACAATATGGATTGAAGAGGAAGAGGGGAGAATAGGTGAATTAGATAAAATTATGGAAAAAGAGGAAGCTGAGAAAAAGAGAGATGAAAAAATTCTGAATCACGAGGGGAGAGTTAGAGAACTAAGTAATACAATGAAATGGAACAATATCCATATCATAGGAGTTCCAGAAGAAAAAGAGAGAAATGAGCCAAAGGTTTACTGGAACAAATCATAGCTGAGAACTTCCCCGATCTGGGGACAGAAACAGACATTGAAATGCAAGAGGCACAGAGAACTCCCTTCAGACGTAAATTGAATCGATCTTCTGCCTGACATAGCATAGTGAAACTGGCAAAATACAAGGATAAAGAGAGAATTCTGAAGCCAGCTAGAGATAAACTGGCCTTAACATACAAAGGTAGACACATTGGGGTAGTAGTAGACTTATCTAGTGAAACTTGACAGGCCAGAAAAGAATGGCAGGAAATCTTCAATATGATGAACAGGAAAAATATGCAGCCAAGAATCCTTTATCCAGCAAGCCTGAAAATGGATTCATTGCAACCAATTCTATAATTTTTTAAGGGACATGGTTAATAGTGATTGAGTTTTCTACTACAAAATGGGATGGGGTTCCACATTCCAATCCCTGCTCTTTTGGCATCTAATTTTGTTACCTTGGGCAAGTCACATCATCTTTCTAGATCTCATTCTGTTTCATGTGTAAAAGTAAAGTGGCTTTACCAAATCATCTGAGCTACATTTCAGATTCATCATTTTGTAGTTCTTTGTGTGTGTTATCTGGTGAGGCAAACAGTTCGTTCTTCATATGTAATTGAGAATAATTATAAACATGTCACACAGAAGATTATCAAATGACTTTCTGTCAAAATGAGCTTGAGAACTATTTTATTTCAGAAACAAAAAACAGGATTATTTTAAAACATCACTAGTCTATAAATTGTAGACATTTCTAAAGGTCTGATGATTGAGCCATAGAAATAAGATAATATCAACATTTACAAATAAGACAGTATCAATAATGTGTTTTGTAAGTTTGAATAAATTGCAATTTTTGCTTCCCCCAAGGAAAGATATATCTGTTGGTCTCTTTTGACCTAATTGTAAACCATCAAGAAGAAATGTCAGGTAAAATCAAAGGCATTAGTTTTGTTTTGCTTTTTTTCTTTCAGTATGTCTGAGCAGATTCCTATTTGTATCATCCATTAATTTAGTTCTATAATATTAATTAAAAAAATTTTTTTTGAAAGACTTAAATTTTCTGAATGTTCTGTGGTCAAAGTCAGCCCTCAATAAGTTAGTTTTCTTGGTTTTTTTTTTTAATTTTTTTTTGACGTTTATTTATTTTTGAGACAGAGAGACAGAGCATGAATGGGGGAGGGGCAGAGAGAGAGGGAGACAGAATCGGAAGCAGGCTCCAGGCTCTGAGCCATCAGCCCAGAGCCCAACGCGGGGCTCGAACTCACGGACCGCGAGATCGTGACCTGGGCTGAAGTCGGACACTTAACCGACTGAGCCACCCAGGCGCCCCTCAATAAGTTAGTTTTAAGTAGTAGTTTTTTATCCTCCTACTTATAGAATCTGGTTACATATTTTCAAGAAACTATTTTTTTTATAAATTATTGTTATAGGTGAGCTATTTAAATGCTATTCATTATTTCATCCATTCACTATACATCTAATGGGCCTACTATGTGTCAGACGCTCTTTTACCTGGTTGAGGACAGAACTGCAAAGTCCCCAGAGCTATAGAACTTTGCTTATGGTCTACTTCATAGTCACTTTCTACATGTCAAATGGACTAACTTAGAAGAAGCTAGGGTATAATCTTGCCTAAGGGTGTTTAGAAATGTAATTCTGGTGCACCTGTGTGGCTTAGTCATTTAAGGAACCAACCCTTGATTTTGGCTCAGGTCATGATCTCATAGTCATGAAATTGAGCCCTGCATGGAGCTCTGTCTTGAGTAGAGAGTCTGCTTGGCATTCTCTTCTCTCTCTCTCTTTCCCTCTCTGCCCTTCCTCCACTGGCTCACATGCATGCATGCTCTCCCTCTCCCTCTCTCAAAATAAATTAATGGACTTAAAAAAAGAAAGAAATGTAATTCTTAAGCAAACATTGCCTCATATGTTTAAATCTAGTTATTAAGTAATATTTGTCATTTGTCATTCTTTAACTGTTAGTAGCCTTGCCTAGCACTGCTAAGTAAACTGGCATCTTTAATTTTCCATAGGCAAATGATTTTTCAGCTAGACCAATGGACCTCATTTGTGCATTTCAATAAACAAAGCTACGGTGGTTTTGAATAAAGAAAATGGATTGGGAATCAAGGCTCCAGCTCCAGCCCTGACAAGTACTGTAGAAGCAAGCAAGTTGTGCAACTTGTCTGAGCTGAGGCCTCATATGTAAAATAGAGTCTATAAATGAGTGCCTCTTAAGGTTTTCTTGAGGCTCTAGTGAAATAGTATATCATATTATTCTAAACTATTCTAAACTCTAAACGAGTATACTATCATGCTGAAGTCTAAAATACTATTCTTAGTTTTAAAAAACAACAATCAAATTTGTTGTAGAACTATAAATAATGCATCCACATTAAAGAGAGTAAAAAGATACATTGCTTCTAATTAACTTGAAAATTTTAATCCTCACATTATTTCATTCATTAAACATATCAAGTGAGAGAATTCCTGAAAATGGATCAGTTCATTTCTGTTTTCTTCAACTTGGTACTGGCAAATCAGAATAGCACACTCGAAACAGAGTGTGACAGAAAAGAAAGTGTGTTTAGCTCTGTTTATCCAAAAGAGAATAAGCAAGGGTAATCCATTTCAAAATGAGAGTTTAATGCATCCAAAACAACACAAATGACTTATGAGCATATTTTTTTTCTTATCTCTAGGGTTATAACACCCTTCAGAAATTTACTAAAGGTGACAAAGGTGTTCTGCAGGTACTATCGATTAACTGATCAATGAGATAATAAAATAAGGTACCCACTGATTTTTAGAATCTTAATAGAGAATGGAAAATGAATAGCACTAACCAAAAGTCTATTCCTACAGATAAGTTAAAATGGTCTTTTAACCTCCCACAATCAATTTAAAGACTCCAGTGGACAGAATATAAATAATGGCTATGCCCAATGTAGAATGAAGCATAGGTTAACTACTAAGTGCCTTATCACTCATCTCAAGCAGAACAAGCCATCATTTTTAACGGAATGTTAGCCTCATATTTTACTTTCTCTCTCTCTGATAACATCCTATTCTAGTGGCTTGCTAAGGAAGGTGTTTTCTTTTAAAATATAGACTTTAAATATTTACAGGGAAGCATTTTATCTTTACCTATGTAGCATTCCTCTAAATGGTTAAATACTTCATGATGATATCAGAGAAAGTAATGTCTGAAAGAAGAAAAAATATATAAATATGATGGAGTACATTATTAACTAGGATTTCTTCTTATTAAAGATCCTGGTGCCTAGTTATGTGATCCACATTAGAAAATAATTCACTAAATTCCCTTGTTTGCTTGATGAAGTACATAACCTTTATGGATCTGGGAATTGCAGCAAGAAATAGACTAACATATATCGACATTTAGGTGACATTCAAAAATTGAACAGAGGAAAAACAAACACAAGATACAAATATCATAAGTGGTTGACTTACATTATGTTATATCACCATTTAAATAAATTAATCACATAATAAGAGTCTTACATAGAAAACGAATGTATTTGGGGAAAGTTTCAGCTCATAAATTGGTATGTGATGTGTGTCTCACATAAACACCTCTAAAGCTGTTCCTTTCTTCCATACAATAGCAATTGAATATTTGATGGAAATTACTTAATAGCTGTGTTCCACTTGTCTCATGCAGCTTCCCACCAATTTTGAGTAAGGAAAAGATTGAAATTAGAACTAAATTGTTATGCCATTAACAAAATAATAGGTAAGAACTCCCCCCAAATACAGTGAAATAATAAAGACCTGAGCAAATCTGTACTGAACACATTCATTTCCACCACACAATAACCTAGGTCAATATTTCAAAAAGTAAATACAAGAGAAGAGAGGTGAAAATAATTGTTAAAATGCACCACGATTCTCTACGTGCACAAAGGTGGGAGGTGATCATTTTAAGAAAGTCTTAATATTGGATTTGATAATATAGATTCATTAGAATTTCTTTCATAAATAAATCTTAAGTTAATTTACTTTGAGTATTTTCTCAAAGGTCAAATAGAAGATAATCAGATAATATGTCCTAACAGAAGTAGATAAAATTAGAAATTCACTGTAGTGGCTGCTGAGCTACACTAATCCAGGTGAGGACCAACATGCCAGTAGTTTTTCCAGTGCCTGGGAGTCTTGTCTGGCTCACAACTAAGACCCTCCCCAAGAACTGCTTTCTGCCAAAAGGAGCTATATCTCCACTGACTGGTCAAGGTGGGAGAGGGTGCAGAGGTGAATGCTTTTGCCTCAGTATGGGAAATCTCTAAAAGGAGCACCAACTCCAGAGCTTTGAAGGGATCACCTAAGTCCTCTGTGTACATTCTATTGCATTTCACCTTCTCCTTCTGCTCAGTCACACCTGCTTCCTTAACTGCCAGATGTTGTTCTGGAGAGCTCCAAATAAACCATGTTCATGCAAATGTCAGTCTTAGAGTCTGCCTCCTAGGGAATCTAACCTTGGCATTGGCCTCCTCCCTAATTAATTATATTTTGAAACTGCATACACTATAACAGGAAATTGGAAATACTCTGCATTTTATTATTACTCTACTGTAATTTTATTAAAATGCTTTGCTTATTTGTCTCAAAAATTCTTATAATGCTCTCCTTTTTTCCCTCTCCTATATTCTTCATCAAATTCTGATCACATCAAGAATATAGGACATTGACTTTTTTCTTTTCTAGATGCATGGTTTAATAAGGACAAAAATTTTGAAAGGTCATTGAATCCAGTTTTAGTTATAGTTTCAAAAGCCAATAGACTATGAACATTCTATTCAGTCCTCCAAATTAGCATTAGTCATCTCTATTTGAGACATCCCTGTCTGACAGCTCATTCAGATTTATATTCCCAGACTTGGGCTACTCTAAAAATGAAGCTTAAAAGACATAAACGAAGAGTTATATCAGGAACACTGCCAAATTTCTATTAGGTGCAATGCATATTTAAAAAAAGACACTTTAAATATACTAAAAAAAATTACCCACTATTTAATGATGCTTAGTATCTGCTATATACTACATTAGGCACTTTTCATATATCGTCCCTAAACCACACAATATATTATAAGACAGGTATTATGACTATTACATAAGGAAAAAGAAATTAGTTGACATTCATGATTTTCAGGTTCATGAAGTTCATGATTATTAAATAACTAGGTCAAAACCACATATTTAATTAGTGGTAGTTTTGAAGCTCCTTGGTGAAAGGTAGCCAGGGACATACCTGTGATCATACAATGTCAAGCTTATTTAAGTTGGTGTAGTCAAGGAAAACACTCCCCAAGCAAGCCTTCAGAGTTTCTCAAACTGAGGAAGTTATGACAGGCTTTTATAGGGTATTGAGGCTTGTTATGAATGCTTTTAAGGTGCAAAAACAGAGTATCCGTTAAGATTGATAGAAGCAGAAGATATATGCTGATTGGTTATGGACTCTCCGTAGAAATATTTTAACCAAGGAGAAATGTTTTGTATCATTTTCTTTGGCCCACATGTCTATTCGTGTGATTTATAAATTAATACCTTTAAGGGGGCCCATCAAGCAGTTTCTCAAAGGACTTAAACCCCATTGCCATTATCTGAACACCTCCAAGTATTTGGACCTGAGCCCATTTTACCTATTCAACCATATCATGCTACCTTTAACCAAGGCAAAAATTCTAGAACATAGATGGATTAGAATGTTATCTTTTACATTTGAAACTTCATTTACAGTAATATATGTCTGTCAGTATGATCCTCACCATCAGCTTTCTCTTTAACTGGGTAAGAATGTACATTTTTCCTCATTGTTTTTCCTTTTCAGGAATAGATATTGGCTACAGTTAGATCTGTAACCACCATTTTGAAGGAAAAATAAAAGAAGTAAGTTTGGGCATAGACAACAGAAAATGCTTTGATATTAATTTTATTTGTGCAATAATTAAAGATGGTCCTAACATCTAGAATCTGAGTGAGCACTTATCTCTTCCTTGAAGAGGAAAATCGAGTTGATCTACTTTAGACCAACTGAATTTGAAGTGGGTATATACTGACAGATTTGCCCTTCTCAGTTTCTCCTAGACCTTGTGAAGCAGAACATGAATGATTTTGCTTGCTCATTATAACATTACATAGTTTTGATTTACTGTGTGAGATATTCATGTGCACAGTTCATCATTGTAGTCACTGCAGAATGATGGCAGAGGTGATATAAAGACACCCCATCCATTTTTGGAGTTGAATCTGTTGATGTGGCTTGACAAAGGAAATTTTCAAACATATGAAGTAACTGTGCTAAAGTTTCTAGATGACTTATTTAGGAGTTGTTCTGGTTACCTTATTGCTGCCTAACAAACTCCCCTAAAAGTTAGTGGCTTAAAATAACATCTACTTTAATATATCTTGTGATTTTAGGGTCATAAATTCAGGCAGTGCTCAGTTGAGCAGTCATTCTGCTCTACATGGAAATGATGAGGATCACTAGGTGGTATTCAGTTGGAGGCTAAGCTGAACTGGAAGGTTCGAGACTGCTTCACTCACATGTTTTGTGCCTTGCTGGAGGTTGCTGGAATGTTGGGCTCATCTGGGTTTCTTTTCTTTTCTTTTTTCATATTCTCTCATGGCCTTAACCTTTGATTTCAATAGCAAGGTAGTTGGACTACTTAGGTGGAGGCTCAGGGCTCCCAGTGACCAAAATGGAAGCCACCCATGCTCTTAAAAGCTAAGCCCCAAACTCGAATATTTCACTGATTCCAAACCCTGTTGGTGGAAGTTGTCATAGGCCAGCCAAACTAAAATGGGCCAGGAGCGCCCAACCCTTGATGGGAAGAGTACCAAAGCATTTGTGGTCATTTAATTTGCTATAGGAGTGTGAGAAGTTAGGTGATGCCTCTATCCACTGCTTATAACCTGACAGGCCCTCACCCTAAACAAGCAGAATCTGTTCACCATCTTCTGAGCACATCAACCCTAAAGAAAGCAGTGATACTTAAAATGCTGTCATCACCCATCCTGATGCCCTCTCATACTTTTTGTTAAAAAAATTTTTTTTTTACTTTATCGTGGGAAAATATATCTTGTAAACAGTTTGGAGGGCTCATACTCACCAATTCTCAAAATAACCAAGTTGAGTTATAATGTAGACTGTTGGAACTAGTAGAAATGTCTGAGATAGTGACAAACCTAAACTCTGCTTTTAATTTTTATAGATCAGGTAACCAATATATATTTTATGAAAACTGTTTGGATTTTATTTAGATAACTTATACCAACCTCAATTTTGAAAATAAATTAGATTCTTGAATAAGAATCTAAAAAGAGTAGTATTTTCCTGTTGAATATTGTTTACTTAAATGTATTTCCAAATCCAGAATCTCATTATTAACCAATGTGCACATATGAACAAAAAGGTGACTAATTTAACTGACAGGTAAATACCATATGTTCTTATTTTCAATCAACAGCTTATTAATAAGGACATCAGTTTAAATGACCAACATCTTGAAAACCATAAATTAACTGTTGTTGGTTTGTAAACATGTCACCAAGGTAAATTACCAATTATAACCTGTGTAATTGGAATTGAATTGCAGCTAGAATAAGTTGTATTTAAAGACTATAATTTCCTTTCATTTTTATAAACCTATATTTTAATGAATTATCTATATTGATTAGATGTAAAAATGCCACGGTTTAAACTGTTCACCCTAACTAGAATTGAAACGCTTTCTTATTTTCATAATTATGATAGGTCTATAAATATCTGAAATACTTTATGCTTCCTATCCTATGTATGGTAAAATTCTCTTTTGCGTACATTCTATAGATATTCAATTTTTAGAAAAAATTTTATTTTCAACAACTTTTTTCAAGTATAGAAAGTTTTGTGTAAGAGGTTTTTAAAATAAGTTATGTATATAGATTATCTTCTCACATTTTATTTATGGATTTGAGTTTCTCTCAGTCATTTATTTTCTGTCATAAATGTTGTAAAAAAAAAAAGTATAAATTGCTGATAAGTAGTCACACCAATTCACCCCTGAGTTTTACTACAGTCTTTCAGTAGATGCTATGCATCCTTAAATATTTATTCATATATCTTTTTCAGTTAGATATGAATCAACTGTATATCTACTACTGTGTCTTAAAGAAGTATATAGAATTTTAGTATTGGTATTTAATGAAATTTATGTAGCCCCTTCATTCATTGGTAAACATTAATTGAGCTCCTACTCTTGTCACTCTTCTAGGATGACAAACAAGGCCAGCTTAACCCTCGGTGTCTTGAGGTTTTCACTGTATTAGAGGAAATGGCAATATAATAGTAAATAAATAAATATAATATTAGGTAATCATTAGTGCCATAAAAATTTAAGTCAAGTAAAAAAGGTAGGGAATAATGGGAAAAATGGGTAGGAGGACTCTTTTAGTTCATGAAATCAGCCGAATAATTTATATGGGGGTGACATTTTTTTATGGGGGTGACATTTGACAGGTGCTACATAAAGGGAGAGTGGACCATGCATGATCCTGCCTGTGCACCCCATCATGCTACCTCTTCTTCCATAACTAAATTGTTTTATGGCACTAATTAATATTGCATATATATTATATATATGATATGTAATTATTATATATAAATGAATATGTTTTTTATTTTTATATATATGTAAAATTATTTTATTACCTGCTCCCTTAAGGACTTAAGGATGCCAGAGGTTATGTCACTTTTGCTCATCATTGAATCCCTAGAGGGAATATTATAAATATATTTAGCTTTATAGATGGGGCAGCAAAGGTCCTTCAGTGATCAGGTTTCTTAACCAAAATCATACAATCTAGTTAATAGGATGAGGAGGTAGGAAGAAGAAAATAAACATAAGTTGATGTTAATATGTGCCATGTATCATGTGTCATGATTGGTACTTTATATCTATTATCTAATTTAATTTTTTTGTTTGTTTTTAAATTTTTTTAAATTTTCTTTTTTTTTTAATTTTCTTTTTTATTTTTTTAAATTTACATCCAAATTAGTTAGCATATAGTGCAACAATGATTTCAGGAGTGGATTCCTTAGTGCCCCTTACCCATTTAGCCCATCCGCCCTCCTACAACCCCTCCAGCAACCCTCAGTTTGTTCTCCATATTTATGAGTCTCTTCTGTTTTGTCCCCCTCCCTCTTTTTATATTATTTTTGTTTCCCTTCCCTTATGTTCATCTGTTTTGCCTCTTAAGGTCCTCATATGAGTGAAGTCATAGGATTTTTGTCTTTCTCTGACTGACTAATTTCACTTAGCATAATACCCTCCAGTTCCATCCACATAGTTGCAAATGGAAAGATTTCATTCTTTTTGATTGCCAAGTAATACTCCATCGTATATATATACATATATACCACATCTTCTTTATCTATTCATCCATCAGTGGATATTTGGGCTCTTTCCATACTTTGGCTATTGTTGATAGTGGTGCTATAAACACGGGGGTGCATGTATCCCTTCGAAACAGCACACTTGTATCCCTTGGATAAATGCCTAGTGGTAAAATTGCTGGGTTGTAAGGTAGTTCTATTTTTAGCTTTTTGAGGAACCTCCATACTGTTTTCCAGAGTGGCTGCACCAGCTTGCATTCCCATATCTAATTTAATTTTTAAAGCAACTGTTAATAGGCTGAATATTGGCCCCCTCAATATCCACATCCTCCTCCTCAGAACTTGTAAATGATACCTGATAACAAAAAGAGACTTTGCAGATGTAATTTAGCCAAGGACTTTGAGATGAATTCAGGTGGGTCTGTGTAGTCAAAAGGGTTCTTATAAGAGGGAAATAGGAGATCAGAGAGAAAGCAGATGTGAATTTGGAAACAAGAGGTAAAAGTGGTGTGAGGAAGAGGCGTGAGCCAATGAATGTAGGTGGCCTCTGGAAGTTTTTTAAAAAACAAGGAAATGGATAATCCCTGACAACCCCTAGAAGAAACCAGTCCTGTCAACATCTTGACTTTAGCGCAGTAAAACTGATTTGAGACTGATTTGGTCTCTAGAATTGAAGATAATACATTTGTGTTGTTTTAAGCCACCAAATTTGTGGTAATTTGTGACAGCACCTGTAGGAAATTCATACAGCAGCTCAGCTGGGGAACTCAGGTTAGGGTTAGGTAACTTGTTCAATAGCACAATACCTCTGTATTAGGAAGTTCAGTGTGGGGCACCTGGGTGGCTCAATTAAGAGTCCAGCTTCAGCTCAGGTCATGATCTCATGGTTCAGGAGTTCAAGCCCCACATCAGGCTCTGTGCTGACACCTCAGAGCCTGGAGCCTGTTACGGATTCTGTGTCTCCCTCTCTCTCTGCCCATCCCCCCACTTGTGTGCTCTCTCTCCCTCTCTCTCTCTCTTAAAAAATAAATAATCTTAAAAAAAAAGAAAGTTAAATGTTCTCTCCTATATTTGCAACCAGTATTCCAAAGCTTGTAATCAAGACAGAAATTGCTCCCATGTTTTAAATAGAATGTCAAGTAGCTACAAGCGACTCTAGTTCTTAATAAATATGTTTAAATAAATAGTTCTTAATAAAATATGGCAGGGCAAGTTTTTTGCTTTGTTCTATTTTGTTGTTGTATTTGTATGGTTTGGTTTTGAAGGGAAAATATTTGTTCATTACAGGTTTTCACAAACTCAGCATCAAATACAGTTCTATATCAGAAACCAACTGCCCCAGTGGTCCAGCAGCCCTTTATTAATAAGACGTCCAGTAGCGTTCTTATCCCAAATGCTGTGTTTCTCTCTCTGCCAGACAGACCTAACACTTCCTAATCCTGCAATGATTGTATAGCAGTCACAACACTTACTGGGGCACCAAACCATTGCAAAGCCTTGTGCTTTAGGCTTGGAATGACTGAGTATTGGTGACATAGCTGAAAATACTGTGACAATTTTTAAGGGGCAGCTTAGCTGTTGTCACAGTGAAGATGTCCCTTGTCACACAAGATGGCCCACCAGTGCTGTCAGCCTCACAGGTCTTACGTCATAAACTCACCTGCTTCAGAATTCCATGATTTGGCTTGATGGGAGGAACAGCAGAGCTGAGCTTAGCCAGGGAGCAAGAATCTTCCTGCCCAGAGCTGACTTGTGCTCCTCCTTTGTTTGCCATGGCCTAGTTCATCCTGCCATCCAAGTTTGTCATCTGTTTGAGAGACTGGTCTCCAAGATGAAAGACCTCCCCACTGTGAGGAGTCCATCAAGCAGACTTACAGCACCCAATCCACTTACATCTAGAGGTAAGTGAGGCCATGACCATAGCCCAGGGGTTTATATTTGTTGCGTCATCCTGAAATTGAACTCTTTGTCTAAGATGAACTAGCCTGTCCTGTGAATCTTCCTTGTTGCTGTTTTTGTTTGTTTGTTTGTTTTTGTTCGTTTTATCTGTTTTGTTTTGTCTTTTGGTGCTGAAATCCAGGGTTGGTTGTTTTAATTAAATAGAAGAAGTCGTACCGCATGCTTCTTCATATTTCATTTCACACGGGTCTTTTGTAAATCATGCCCACAGCCCATTCAGCCTGGGTAAGCTGTAGAAGACTTTATGAAAATAGGGAATTCATCTGGGTTGTTGAACTGTGAGCTCAAAAAAAAAGGACTAGGACATGTGGGCTCTTTCTCTTCCAAGGCAAGATAATCTAAGAAAAGCGTACAGAGATTGGCAGTATCTTTACAAGAAGTAGACTGTGTCTCATACCATGATTGAATGCTTATGAGCGATAGAACCTCACAGTGTCATCTTGTGGCTTCCCTTGGAGTAGAGCACAAGACAGTGCTTAAATGAGTCTCTTGCAGGATGGAGGCATTTATGTACCTAAAGGCTTAAACCTGTTTATTGCCATCAGTTTTCTGTGGGTGGGAGTATGGCTAGAAAGGTCCACAACTGCAAAGAGACCTAAGGTGTTGAAGTGGCTTGCATCCCGCCATTGGATATGCAAGGATTCACGGGGCTGATAGATGCAGAATACACTAGCCCAACTTAAGTCTTCCTTTATGTGCCTCACAAAACAGGAAAGCCTGCCAAGAAGAGTCCCCACAGCTTAACACCCACATTACAGTACTATGCATTGTGGAGATCTTCACCAACCCACTGGAAAAATTCACTCATATGCCCTAGGAGAGTGAGTCATAGTGATTGAAAAGGAAATAGACGTGACTTAGAGTTTATGAGATTTGCATAATGCATTATCAGGGGGCAGGGAAGCTTGATCCAAAAGGAATGTTTAAGAGGAATAGCTGGTGTAAAAGAAAGGGGCTTCCAGAATATGCTTCTATTGAATTTAGTTCACTCAATACCCCAGTTCCTGCACAAGTGTAGGACGGTGCAGCTAGAGCTTGGGACCAGACCTCCCCTATTGCTGTCAAGTTTTCTTCCTATGACAGTATATCAAGGTCTAATATCTATAGAAATCTAACATTAGAATTTAGTCTCCAGTGTCTGGTTTTCAGTGAATGTGCCTTTATGATACATTATACAGTGCACTGATGTTAGTGGTCATTACCAGTTAGTGAATCGACAAATTCTCTACAAAATTTTCCTGCCTTAAAACATCAGATAAACTTTAGATTTCCTAGATGAGTGTTTTTCATTTTTTCCTCTTAATTTTTGGTTTGCCTAACTTGCCACACTTTGTTCTTGCTTGGAAGTTTTTTCCCTTTTTTCATGTAATAGTCAAGTGGTAGAGAGACTTGAGAAGATAATACGTTAAAAGATACACTTCCAGGAGCAAATTTAGGATATTTTTGATAACCTAGGAACTATATTTTTGTGGTCTTTAGGGTTTATGATTTCAATTAAAGGAAAAGAGGGGGAAATGGAGAGCATTACTTTGTCTAAATGGTTTCTTGAGAAGTTCAGTCTCTTGAATGTCAACCATTAAAGATTGTCAATTTAAATAACTAAGTCCTTTATAGGAAATAGATGAAGAATAATAATGGGAAAGGAAAGACCTACCTTCAGTCATTAAATGACCTAAAGACATTTAGAAGATAATTAAATAAAAGCATCTCCTGAACTCAAGACCAATTGAAACACTCAGCAAAGATGTTACATAAAATTGTCTTTGAAGTGAGAAAGCTCTCTTTGTCCTGTACCACTTGGAAATTGCTAAGAACCAGCATTTCTCAATTTTTCATTTCATACTTCAGATTTTATTTAAAAAGAATAATAACCCAAGGCATTTAAGAGGAAATATGTCAGGTTTAAGGCTGGATATCTCTTTCTATTCTAATTAAATATCACATAAATATATATGTCCATCAAAAATGTTTTAAGTTTACAATAGATGTGTCTTAGAGGGCAGTAAAGGTATGTTCTTTGCACTGTTACAAAATAAAGAGTTCAGTAACAGAGTCACAGAGTTTCAGATCTGGTTGAGGTCTTAGGACTCATCTAGATGACTTCCCTCATGGTTGGATTCAGTTTTCCAAGGTTTCTCATCTAATCAGGGACAGAGTTTGAATTAGTTGCCATTTCTTCTGTCTCCTGTCCAGTGCACCCATCCTCTCTGAATAGCATTTGTAATTTTTTTTCTTGGTTCCAGTTAACACACACATTCATCCCCTTCCCATCCTCAGCTTCCCCACCTCCCCACCCAATGATACAAGATGAACTTTGGGACAAATTTTATTTTTATATTTCTTATGTTCAAAATCCAAAATCATGTTGTTTGTGAAGTACCTTTCCCCCTCCATTTTTGTCTACTTATTTTTTCTATTCGAAGTCTTGATTCCTTAATTTTTCACGCATTTGAGCCTCTTTGAACAGAGTACTGTGGGTAGGAGTTAAGGGTCAGTTTTAGGAGAATTGGGACAATCTGTATGAAGATGACAAACCAGAAATTTAGACAGTTTGACCCATTTTCTAATCACTCAACATGCTTACAGGATTTTGTTGTATTTTATGTCAAATTATATACTCGTACCAGTATGAAAACAAGATAATTCTGAACCAGTTTCCCTAATGTTTCTGCATGAGATAAAAGAGGCTACAGTGTATTAACAGTAGATTGAAAATGCAATGATGAAAAAAAAAAGGCATTTGTTTCTTTCAACCAATAGTGTAAGATAGTACTTTTCAAAATAGGAGAACGGTTAGAAAAGAAGATTCTGGAACCTGACTCTAGATCTCCTGAACCGGAAACTCTGGTACTGAGGACCAGCAATGCTTAAACAGATCCCTCAAGTGTGTCTGGTGCTCACTACACTTTGAAGTCTATGGGGCAATTTCCCAACCCAGAGAGATGTAGGTGTGTGCCGGTAAGAAGGGGTACCTCTGCTCCACCTCGTCATGCAGAGACCCAAACTGACTGTATCTCTTCCATTCTCAACATACCCACATGAAAAGGGTGAGTGCACAGAGCAGTATATTGCGAAGTTCCATAGGACAGTTATTTTGCTTCTTACATAATTTTTGAGGGAATTTCAGCACACTGTCATAGGCAACTGCAAGGGAGGCTGAGAAGTGTAAAATAGCTGATATATAAGTGTAATGTAGCTCATAATATTCCCAGTTACTACAAGAGAGGGGCAAAAGGGGTTTTGGTAGACATCTGACAGTCTCTGAAACAATTACATAATTATATTTGGACAAACAGGTTTACTGGTGATGTGTTTGGTCTCTCCTTTTCCTTACATTCCTATTGATTGTTGCCTTCAGTCGGACACTTTAATTCTAGCATTACACAAGCGGAGTGCATCTTGGAAGCTGAAGTAAGAGGGTAATTCAAGAGAGACAAAACAGTTTATAGTGTCACATGCTGCTGAGAAATCAATGAAATGAGCACTAAAAATGTCCCCTAGATTCGGCAAAGTGGAGGCCATTGATCACCTTAGGAAGGATTATTCCATAAAATAATGGTACGTAAGCTGTGTTGGCATAGAGTACATTAGTAAATGCATAGGAGGTGAGAAAATGAAGACTGCAAAATATAAATAACTATTTTAAGAAAGACTGACTATGGAGTGGTGGAGAGATAGGGCTGTAAGTAAAGCCTGATATAGGATGGAGTCCTAGGAATGATTACTTATTGGTAGAAAAGATCCAGTTGAGGAGGTGTGGTTGAATACTCGGGTAAGGGGAGTTGGATAACATGGCTGAAACAGTCTAATGGGGTCCAAAAGCACAGATAGATGGGAGGAGTGACCTTTTTTTAAAAAAAAAAAATAATGTTAATTTATTTTTGAGAGAGAGAGACAGAGTGTGAGCTGGGGAAGGGGCAGAGAGAGGGAGACACAGACTCCGAAGCAGGCTCTAGGCTCTGAGCTGTCAGCACAGAGCTCGACGCAGGGCTCAAACTCACAAGCCGCAAGATCACAACCTGAGCCTGAGCCGAAGTCGGATGCTTAACCAACTGAGCCACCCAGGAGGCCCAGGAGGCATGACCTTTGATAGAAAAAAAGAAAGAAAAAAGAAATCTACTTCTAACGTTACAAAAAAAGAAGGAGATGTATAGGGAAAGGGGGGAAAATTGAGGTAATCACTGGGGAAATTGAGAGAGAAGTTTCTAAAGTAACATAGATGGATTACTGAACAGTATTAGAGACCTATTTGAAGTCACTTTGCACAAATGTACATAAAATCGTAATAACATGTTAATGTTACATTGATTTGCTATATAATTTGAATGCTAACCAGCCCTAAAAATTACATTAATTAGTTTCTCTGTTATTTTTTTTTCCTTTTTAAAAACTTTTAAAAACTGGCCGAGGGTAGAAAAACTATGATATTTTATTTCTGCCTAATCCTGTTTAACTAATCTGTATTGGGAATTCCCTAGTCAGTAGGTTTATTACAAATATAGCACTTTGTGAAATTCAGTAATTCTCTCAAGGCTTCACAATAAACACTTACATAAGAGGTTTTTAAAAGTTGCCATCATTTCTCTATATTTTATGGAAATTTTAGAAAATTCTGAACAGAAACTTACCAGATGAACCAGTGCAGTGCTTCCTGCTTATAAAAAATTAATTAAGAAAACTGAGTGCCTAGTTTCACATTCATTTCCTGTGTCCAGAAAACAGGGGGGGGGGGGGGGAAGGGAAATGGGCATTTCTTAATCATTAAATATACTTTTACAGGAAGTCTCTAGGTGCCTGTAAGTTGAAGTGACCCGGGTGTGTATCCAATGCCATGCTCTCACCCTTGTGGTCTATTTTGAGGCATCTGAGTGTACTGTGAACATTACTAAAACCTACCATGTTGCTCTGAAAAGTTAACATCCTTTATTAGGATCTTACCTTCTGCGCTATTTTGAACCATCCTAATTGCTCCAAGTACCAAACAATGAGGGATAGCCCCTATACTAATTATTCAAATTAGCCAATCCTCAGGGAGGCTGCAAAATCTAACTAACCCACCCTGATAGCCATAGCACCCCTACATAGCTGCCCCTACAACTCTGGTTTGCTTTTATCTATCCCTGGGTGCTCTGGTGGGCCCCATCTGGCAGCTATCTTTAGTTAGTAGATGTAACAACAACAATAACAACAACAACAACAACAACAACAACAACAATCAGCCTTGTATCTACAGGAGTGTCAGTATCTTGTATCCTACCATTAAAAGAATTCTTCAAATCGTAAAAAAAAACATTTGTTACTTTAGTGATAACCACTGACTTTTGTATAACTTCTTGGGAGACTGCTCTTGACTTACTAACTGGTTCCAGACCGCAGAGGAAGAGACATTTGGTGTGGAATTGAAGCTTGTGCTTTTTGTCTTGTGGCCTGCTGCTCTGTCTGCTAGTGGTTGCCAAGTCTCAGAATATTCAAAATGAGCCATGCTAATTGGCTCACCTCTGGGGGCTCACCTCTGTGGACACACCTTATACATAGAAGTGATAGGCCACGAGCTCTGCTTTCTTGGGTCTTTGTTCTAGTGTGCTTCCAGTCACCCTGTGTTTGGCAGAAGCCTATTCCAGGGGCCTGTCACTTCTTTGACATTGTGTTTTTTTCATTATTCTTTGGGGCAGAACTCTCATTTGTCTATGTGTTTGATCAACTCCTATGCAGAAGATGTTGGTTGGCTCCCCCACGGTAGAGAAACTGCACCTGGGTCTCCCATTGCTGTTGCTTAGGTGGGAGTAACAGCTAACTGTTTTCTTTGCTGCTGCATACCTTGTTGCTGTCACCAGGGAACTTTACACTTTCTAGATGTTCAGGGGCCTCGTAGGCTGCATCCTTGGAGACCGGCCACACAACGTATAATCCAAAGGAGGCCTCTCAGGCAAGGAAACTAATATCTCATCCCAACAACCGCCTTTGGAATACCTGCCAATTACCCTATTAAGTATTATAAGAACCCTAGCCAGTATGCCTGGACGTTTGTAAGTGCCCCAACATAACATACAAAGGCAATGGTACTTCTGAGTGTTGCTTACTGCCCTGTCCCAAGGAGAGGCTGCTCTAGCTCTCAAGTGCAAACTCCACTCCTTTAGAGGTGGCCTGGGAAGGCTGGTGCAAGAGCCACCTGCCTACGAGGCAGGCCACTGGTCCCTTTTCCCTTTTCCCCATAATCACCTAGAAGTTTCACACTGTGAGTTATCACACAGAGACTGAAACTAAAATCACAACATTAGGTGGCCAGAAGCCCCAAAACAGGTAGAAAATAATGGAATACAAGGGAAAGAAATAAATGCAGATACAAGAAAAAAAATTAAACTATATGTATGTGTAACTAAATTCCAGCAAAGGTCCAGAATTTGACCCAATTGGAAATCCAAAATTTACTGAAACAATGTTTGTAGCAACAAGATTTAAAAGATGCCGATTGCCTTTTTTGCCTCAATAACACAGTCTCTAAATTAACTTTGACAACTACTAAAATGTACCAATTGACAAAGCTTCAAGACTTAATCGTAGTGGGTCTCAAATTTCAGTTTTACCAGAAATCCCATTAAATTTAAACATAGAACCCCCTATAACCTTAGAAGAGTAACTAAATATAAAATAGAGGAAAAAATAGGTATTCCTCACTTGAGCTATAGCCTTGCCTAAATTTCCCATGGCCATAATATCCATTGTCCTAAAATATTCCATATTGGACATAAACACTAGGAAACCATGAGCAATTATTTGAAACTGAATAAAGACTTTGGTACTTACAAATTGGCTTGACAAAAATGAACCCCATTGACCTCCCAGTTAAAATAGTTAAGATGGCACAACGTAAGTAAAACAGCACCTTTAAGAAGTCACTAATTATATAAGACATAATTAATGAAGGAGTGATTATGCTCATTCCTTCTCCATAAAAGTCAAATTTTGCCTGTTCTTAAATTTTCAAAAATTAAAGAAAGAAAAAAGAATAGCACCTCACAGTGGATTATTGAATCTTTAATACTGTGGTTCAATCTGCTAAGGTCCCCATACCCAATATCCAATATTATTAAAATTGCTGACCTCACGCAATCACCAGCCAATAAATATTTTGATAGCAGAGATTTAGCTAATATGCTGTCTTTAGTGTCTATTTCAACAGTTTCTTAGTGGCAGTTTTCCTTCACCTCTTTTTTTTTTTTTCCTTTTGGAGAGAGAGAGAGAAAGAGGGTGAAAATGAGCGAAGAGGAGGAGAGAGAGAGAGAGAGAGAGAGAGAGAGAGAGAGAGAGAAGCGGGCTCACCTACAGCGGTGCTCATGTTTTTACCTGAAGCAGGGCTTGTGCTCACCCAGTGAGGAGTTTGCCTTCACCTCTATGGGAAGCAAGACATCTTTTCCAGGCCACTCTCCACAGTACTCAACAGCTTTGCCATTGTATAAAATATTTACAGACTATATCTTAACTGCATCCACCGTTCTCCATCAGCACGAGTATGACATTACAGTGGTGATATCCTCCTCCAAGGAGTTTTATTTAACACACTTATTTTTTTAAAGATACTTTTTTAAAAAGATTTTTTCCTAATTTTTAGGTAATTGCTACACCCACATGGGGCTCAAACTTACAACTCTGAGATCAAGAGTAGCATGTTCCACCAACTGAGCCAACCAGGCACCTCAACACCCTCATTAAGGACATAAAAGTCCAACGTGTTTTAGTTTAGTCCTTTTTTACATTCTGGAAGCAACATATTCCTCATTTAGAGATTCTACTTAATCTTTCTGATGCTGCTTCTTACAAATTAACCTACCTTAACTGGGATCCTCTCCAGCAAAAGGCTCTAAAATCTGCCCAAATTAAAATCAATAGGCCCCACAGGGGACAACTCCATAAAATGCAACTGGGTGACTTATGGGGTTGAACCAGAATCATTCACTCTGGAAGAAGCTGTTACTGCCTGCACCTGGTCACCTCAAGTGGCGACACACATGGTTGTTTTCCTGTCCCTGCATGGGGATACCCAGGCCACTGTCTCTGACGTGGTGCCCTGTTTGATTATCACAGATGCATTCAACTGCAAATGCCATTCACTGAGATAGTAAACAGCCCAACTCAGTCCTGTCGCAGATACCTTCACTCAGTCCTTTACTCCCATGCCCCACACCCCCCAGGAGGCTTTTCTCACTTGACCAAACTGCAGAGCTGAATACAAGGCCTAAAAGCTAGATATGCACCTGTGCAAGGTCATAGACAAGTTCATTTGTGACAATGAAGAGTGGCCAAGCCTTCATCAGGGACTTCCATCTTTGTTGCCTCATCCTGATGTACATGGGGAAAAGGTCATTTATTTTTGTATCTAGTGGCTGTGATTAAGATTTAACACAAAATCAATTTAACACAAAGAAACATTTTGAATGCAAACATGAAAATCAGCAAAACAATATGAATGCCACTTTGAAAAGAAGGCCTTTAACCAACATCAGCAGCTGAAAATCCATCAGTGATGATAGAAAAATGAATCTGATATAATAGAATTCAAGTGAAACCATGAAAGATGTGTAAAGCACTCTGCTTCACCCAGTAGTCTAGAAGGACATGGGATGGTTCACAAGGGCTGCATGCATCAAAAGGGATGTTCCACTGTGGCAAAACATGTGAGACAAATCTACGAAAAAGGAACCAACATGGAAATAATGTGGAAAACATTCAAACCCAAGGATGAAGGTAAGCAACATACAGAAATTCATGCCCCAGAAAGAGAAATGTGTCAACACCCAAGAAAAGACTGCGGTAGAAGTTGTGCTTAGTCTCCAGATCCATGTTTTCTTTTTTTGTGAGGAAAAACACCTGTTTAAGTGTGAATTTGATGGCTATTGCAAAAGATTCGCAATGAAACACTGTCTTATGAGGCATGCTGTTGTGTATGATCGTGACAAGAAGAAAATGAAGATCAAAATAAGAACATTTCATGAGGAATCCAGTGAATATATCCCTTCTGAAAGAAAACACCAACAAAGCTTATCTTAGCCTACAGAATGAAGACGCTGAATGGTATTGATCTCAATAGTTGTAATACTTACTCTCAGCTAAATATTAGATCATATTGTTCAGAGAATGACAAACTGATGGAGCTCAGTTATTTTCTCTCAGAAGCCCATTTCTCTTCATTGAAATCCTGATTTAGAAAAATCAAAAAATTGCTGAGACTCTCCTTAGTGTCCCGAGACTCCTTCACTATAGAGGCTTATCAGCCTCTTCTCAGGCCTCCCTAGTATCAGAACATCTATGACAGCCATAGGTTGCTAGTGGGCTTTAGGTGGTAGCATCTAACCTTGGCTCTGTGCTCTACACCATTAGAGCAAAAATTGCCATCCACTTACTGGCCCTTCCTAAAAATAATGGCTCTCACAGATCTCTGAACCTATGACTCTCTACACCTAGTTGCCCATTATCCCTGGGTCATAAATGCATCATCTCTCAAGCCACACCTTGATACAAAACAGAGCCAAACCTGGGCCTTATGGCACATTATACCTAGAGGAGCATGTGATCTCTCCTGTCCTCAGTACCTTGTCAGATCTAGGATGCCGGATAAGATTATCGTTCTCCCAGACACCTTAACCACTTGGCATTCCCTTGGGATCAAATGAATGAATGACAGTGGGAATTCATACACTATATGGATGGCATTGCTACTACCAAATGGATGGAGCTCAGTTGTATGGTGTTGCTTTGTATCCCCTAACTGGTGTGTCCCTGATAAAGTACCCTGCTCAAAAGTCAGCAAATTTGCCAAACTTCAGACAGTCATCTTGCCTCTGAATGTCCTGGTCAGCAAAGTACCTCTACTATACAGTTTTTAAAGAAATTCTTGAGTCTTTGCCTAAGAGTTTTACCCTCTGTTCAGAGTATAGAACTCTGTGAGCCTGTAGTGTCACACATACCCAAAATATAAATCAAGGTCACATGTATTTCTACATATTCTGAAGCCAAATGCCTCGTCAAAACACTTCTTATCCCCTTTGGAGTTTCAGACACTTCTCAGAAAACAGTATAGGCCTACCTCTTTTTGTTGTGCTTTGCTTTATTGCAATTTGCTTATATTGCATTTATTTGTTTTTTGAAGATTCGTGGCAACCCTGTGTCAAGCAGGTCTAGCAGCACTATTTTTCCAGCAGCATTTGCTTACTTCATGTCTCTGTCATGTTTTGGTAATTCTCACAATATTTCAAACTTTTGCATTATTATTATTGTTATGGTGATCTTGATATTAGTATTGAAATTGTTTGGGGGCACCACAACCCCCCTCCCCAGGTAAGGTGGCAAATTTAGTTACCAAATGTGTGTGTTCTGAATGTTTCACTGCCTTGCCATTCCCCCATCTCTCTCCCTCTGTGGCCTCCCATTCCTTGAGACACGATATTGAAGTTAGGCCAATTAATAACCCTATAATCACGTCTCAGTGTTGAAGTGAAAGGAAGAGTCAATCGATATGGCAAACTTAAATGTTGTCTTACTTTAAGAAATTGCCACAGCCATCCCAGTCTTTAGTAACCACCACCCTGATCAGTCAAAAGCCATCAATATCCAGTCAAGACCCTCCTCCACAAAGATTACAACTTGCTGAAAGTTCAGATGAGATTTATTCTCTTTTAGCAATTAAGTATTTTTTAAATTGAATTTTAGTTAACCTACAGTTCAATATTGGTTTCAGGAGTAGAATTGAGTGATTTATGATTCACACCTCCCTCCATAAACCCTCAGTTTGTTTTCTATCACTAAGAGTCTCTTGTGGTTTGTTTCTGTCTCTTCTGTTTCTCCCCCTTTCCCATATATTCATCTGTTTTATTTCTTAATCTCCACATATGAGTGAAATTTATGGTATTTGTCTTTCTCTGGTTGACTTGTTTCACTTAGCATAATACATTCTAGCTCTATCCATGCTGTTGCAAATGGCAAGATTTCATTCTTTTTGATGGCTGTGTAATATCCCACTGTCTATATCCCACATCTTTATATCCGTTCATCAGTTGGTAGACATTTGGACTCTCTCCATAGTTTGGCTATTGTTGATAATGTTTCTTTAAATATTGTGGTGCATGTACCCCTTCAAATCTGTATCTTTTTTTAATACTTTGTGTAAAAATCCAATAGTATAACTGCTGGATCATAGAGTAGTTCTGTTTTTAGTTTCTTGATGAACTTCCATACTGTTCTCCAGAGTGGCTGCACCACTTTGCATTCTTACCAGCAGTGCAAGAGGGTTCCCCTCTCTCCATGTCCTCGCCAACATCCGTTGTTTCTTGTGTTGTTAATTTTAGCCATTCTGATTGGTGTGAGGTGGTACTGCATTATGGTTTTGATTTGTATTTCTCTGACGATGAGTGATATTGAGCGTCTTTTCCTGTCTGTTAGCCATCTGGATGTCTTCTTCGGAAAAATGTCTATTCATGTCTTCTGCCCATTTCTTAACTGGATTATTTGTGTTTTTTTGTTTGTTTGTTTGTTTGTTTTGAGTTTGATAAGTTCTTTATAGATTTTGAATACTAACCCTTTATCCGATATGTTGTTTGCAAATATTTTCTCCCATTCGGTAGGCTACCTTTTAGTTTTGTTGATTGTTTCCTTCGCTGCGCAGAGGCTTTTTATCTTGATGAAGTCCCAACAGTTCATGTTTCTTTTTCTCCTTGGCCTTTGGCAACATGTATCATAAGAAGTTGCTCTGGCCGAGGTCAAAGAGGTTACTGCCTGTGTTCTCCTCTCAGCTTCTGATGGTTTCTTGTCTCACATTTAGGTCTTTCATCCATTTTTAAATTTATTTTTGTGTATGGTGTAAGAAAGTGGTCCAGTTTCATTCTTCTGCATTTTGCTCTCTAGTTTTGCCAACACCATTTGTTGAAGACACCATCCTTTTTCCATTGGATATTCTTTCCTGCTTTGTCAAAGATTAGTTGACCATATATTTGTGGACGCGATAAAATATTTTTTAATTAAAATATATTCAGTGTATTTAAACATAATGCTATTGCGCACTTAACAGAATTTGGTAGAGTATAAACATAACTTTTATATGCACTAGGAAACCAGAAATTCATTTGACCTTGCTTTTATTGTAGTACTTTATTGCTGTGATCTAGAACCAAACTTTCAGTATCTCCAAGGTATGACTATATTGGGCGCTTAAACCCATCTAATAAAACATTTCCCCAATAGATCCCAGAGGCCTAATGGGCTCCTCAAAAAACTCTCCTTTGAGTTACACAATAAGCTACTAAATGGTGTCTGTCTTACCCCAGGCGTTAGTCTGTCTCAACTCAAGGCCCTTTAGCCAATTCATACTAAACACCAATTAAAACAAAAATAAAAACAAAACAAACAAAAAACAAAACCTTCCTAAAGACCTTTCCCGTATTTAAAGGGGGAATATACCTGGCCTACATGTATATAAACACACCTTAATGGTGTCTTCTTCTATTATTTTTTATTCAGATTTTTAATTCTGCCACCATCCCATATTGCTGGAGGCCAGATCTGAGGTACATACTCTCCTGGAACCTGTTAACCGTAGGTTGTCCCATGGGCCAGGATTCTGTCCATCTGATACAGGATTCATTTGAGCCTAAATTTCTACCACTTTGAAAATCTATGTCAATATGCAGGTTATAAGGGGTGTATACTTAATTCCTACAATACTTTTTATTCCCTCCAGAAAATTAAAATTACTCTTTCAGAGCCTTTCCAACAGAGAGTGCACACTAACACAAAGGAGATAGAAAACTAGACTTCGTAAATAAGATAAAAATAACACTCAGAGATAAAATCAACACCATATCCCATAATGATAAAACAATACCTCATTGGTAATAATCAAGCCAGAGGAAAATCAACATCAGACAACAAAGGTCTGTCAAGTGCAGCTATACACCATTCTGTTGACTGTTGGTTTCATTGCTATCGGTCTGGAGGCTTCCATTGGTTTGCAATCCGGCTCAAACCCTCCAAGTAAACCACTGTTTCCTGGCTTGTCCATCACCAACCAAACCAAAAACTGAGTCAAAGCATCCATAGCAATTGGCTAAATTGGGGACCTGCCTACAGGAATAATGCTGGAGCTCCAAACACAGCCACAGATATTTTAATGGACAAACATGACATCCTATTAACTCCATGTGCCCAAATCTGGTCATATGATTTAAAACCTATCTGCAGTAGAATCTCCCTCATTACCCATCTAGACCAAACCTTGAACACTTGGGAGCCTTTAGATTTGACTACCCTTAGAGATTTAATTGTGCCAGTCAGTTTCTGGTACTTTAGTCCAGTCATGGCCATATCCTTGATACAAGCATCATCTTTGCTAGCTGTGTACTCACAAAGCCTTGACTTAGAAGATACTTATAATTCAAGCTTTCAAGCCCAACATTGCCTTCATTTTCAGATTATACAGAGACTTAGCCTTGCTATAATACCATAGATCCACAAAAACAAAGCCCCCATCAACTCAAGTGCTCATCCACTTAAAAAGGATACTCCAGTACCATATCCAAACCATATTGCCCTAGCCGGAAGCTTGCTCTTAGAGAAGACATCACTTCACATAACTTTGCATGGGACAAAGACCTCAGCATTGGAAATGACTTTGCATTCTGTGCCAGAGACAACTTCTCCCCAGACACTGAGACTACCATACCAGCAAAGCCCATGGGTTGCCTCTGTTATCCCCTAAGATGATGATAAATTGAACATGGGACACTTATTACTTTTTATTTTTTTATTTTTAATTTTTTTTTTAATTTTTTTTTTTAACGTTTTATTTATTTTTGAGACAGAGAGAGACAGAGCATGAACGGGGGAGGGGCAGAGAGAGAGGGAGACACAGAATCGGAAGCAGGCTCCAGGCTCTGAGCCATCAGCCCAGAGCCCGACGTGGGGCTCGAACTCACGGATCGCGAGATCATGACCTGAGCCGAAGTCGGACGTTTAACCGACTGAGCCACCCAGGCGCCCCAGACTTTTTAAATTATTATTAGAAATTATATTATGTTTCCACAGCTTGCTGTTTGCTTTGTCCATGTTTATGTCCCTTGTGCTCTAACCATACTTTTACACCTGAAGGTAAATTTTATAGAGGTCCCTACTATCTGTGCCATTCTAAAGATTAATTCAGATTATTGATTCTCCCAGTAGGTAACTGCCTCACCCTTTGATTGGACCTCCTATTCCCCTCCAGAGCCTTCTCCTACTTCCCCCCTTCCTCCAGTCTGTCACCACAACCTCCCACTCACCACAGCCACCCCTTTATCCTAGTTACAAACAAATACTATTAACCTTTACACATACTTTACTGAACTATCAGCTTATAACCTCCAACAACAAAACTGCTGTACTTACCCTCTTGACTCAAGAAATACACCAAGATATTATTATTATAAAAATATGTAATTCATACTTTAACAAACTTTACAATTCCACCATGATATTGTTAGAGACCCAAAAATTTCAGATCTAGGAAGATATATTATCTATTTTTTTTAACATGATGTGACTTATTTTTATTTGCTTTGGGGCAATTATAAGAAAACTATGTACAAGTAGTACCCCCTCATTATGCAGTTATGACAAACAACAGTGTCTCCAGATATTGGCAAAATCTCCTAGCCTGCATTTGGGAAGCCCTGGTCTATCATAATTTCTCAATTGGGATTGCAAAGGGACTGATAATGACTAAACCTAAATGATGCAATGCAAAATGTACGTTTTATTGAACAGTATAAATATGGCCATATATATGTTTCTATAGATGTAAATAAAACATATAAACATGCTACTGACTGTATTCATCCAATACTCCTTTTGGTCTCCAATCCCACACTTAATAAATTTGAGATGGTATGGCATAAAGTAAATATTCAGAACTTCAAATGTCAAGTCAGGGACTTGTGAAATTTTCTTAAATGGAAATAAAATCCTTTATTAACAATGAATCAAAATTAGCTCTATGAAAGCTATATTTGGGGAGGAAAAAATTCCCCTTCTACTTTGTAGGTTCTTTAGCTGGTCTAATAATCAAATTAACATAAAATAGATTAGTATCAGAAAAACAAATTCTATTATGTACATGCAGGTGCATCATAAGGATAGAAGACCCAAAGATGAGCTGAGCAATTGAGGATTATATGCCATCTTGAGATAAAGGATGGGAAAGGGGCCTGAGGCTTCCAAGGGGAGGAGGGCAATTAGCGCACATGACCAAGCAGCAGTTTTGGGAGACTTATTCTCACCCTGTCTTAATTAATAGAGCCCTGAATAAGCACATAATTTTTAATCAGCTGAAAGATAGTTCTTTCAATGCAGACAGATCATTACATTTGACCACATCTAAGTCACCATTTTTGAAGTAAAATTACAGGGTGACAAAGTAGCAATGCTACTTTTCAGAGTAACTAATGAGAATGATCACTGAAACAAATCTCTAACTGAAAAGTAATCCAGTTGTGATTTTCATAGTTTATCTTCCACAAACTGGTAGATTTTACACAAATCAGGTAAGTTCTGCTTTGCCCAGAGAGGCTTTATTTTAATTAGAATTAATTACTTTTAGATAAGGAATTTATCACTGGTCAGATTCACACCTTCATAAAAGGCATTAAAGTCTTCTCAAAATGAGGTTGCTCAATCAGTTGCAGTGTCCTGGATCGGAGGAGGGAGTAATTTTCTTCCAAATTTCGGCATGAGATCCCATACTTATCAACATCTATGGTTCATTATGAATTATTATTTTGAAATTCCTGTAATTTTGTATGAAAAACTCAATTATTATATCAGAGTTTGGTGTTAAAATAATATACTTATTAAAAGAAAACATTTTATTTTTTTAAATGTTTATTTATTTTTGAGAGAGAGACAAAGTGTGAGCAGGGGAGAAGCAGAGATAGAGGGAGACCCAGAATCTGAAGCAGGCTCCAGACTCTGAGCTGCCAGCACAGAGCCCGATGTGGGGCTCCAACCCACGAACACTGAGATCATAACCTGAGCCAAAGTCTGATGCTTAACCAACTGAGCCACCCAGGCCCCAGAAAACATTTTAAATATACAAAAAGTAACCTTTTTTGTGTGTATATATTTTTCATTCTTAATGGGCTAGTGACCTAAAAATAGGGGTTCTCTGTTCAGCTCTAAGATGCTCTGACAGTGTTGTTCTCACTGCTTATTGTGAAGTCAGTCTACAAAGACATGGATGGAGAGATAATTGAACCACTAAATGTAACATCTGAAGTTTCAGTAACATCCCTTTGGCATGAAAGGTGATGCCTGAAAGTGTTTTGCCAAGACTGTGAGGGATTGAATCCAGAATTCAGGACTGTCACCCCCATATCACTCTGGGAGTCCAAAAAAAATTAAAAAGGATTTAACAAAATAATTAAACTGAGCTCATGACTTGAGGAGCTTTTGTATTTGGCAAAGGCACTTGGGAGCAGAATCTTCCTTAGCAACCGGTTAATCATGATCTCTTGGCTATGTTCACCATCATCCATTCACACACTTGTGTTTTTATCTACATTTCACAGATACATATATTCTTATGTTAGTCTATATTTTTGCATGCTTTATTTATGTAAAGCTCATTTACCTATAATATATTAAACAGTACATTGTACAGCATTTTGAAATGTAAAATGCACCAGGAATCAGCACTGATATTTTTCTCAGATAAATCACTGCAGTGATTACCATGAAGTACATTGATGTCACTATCACTATGACAACATTATGACAAGAACTAGTCACTCTAAGCTACCTAGTAAAGGGAACTGTCATCTATATTTCTGAATAAAATATGATACATATTAGGACCTCTGCTTTCTTACATAAATTTGTACCTTAATGGTTAGGGAGTGTTGAATTACAATTGGATGAAGAAACAATTCATGTTAATGTCTCTCGAAAGGTAAGATTTGAATATTTGAAGAATGTATACTTTAACTTTTCAGTCAGTTAGAAAGGAAGCAATTGTTTTATCATTATGGTATAAGCCTATTTGATGCAATAAATGACTTCTTTTTACCTGCTTTTTTATATTTTTGCATTTAAAAAAACACAATGCAGTGATACCAACAAATATTCTAAATAGGTGAACTTTGGGATCTATTTGAAGGTTTTTACACGAAGCGATATTAGAATCTTTCAGGATACTGCATAGTTTTTAATTTTTAGCTTCTTATGAAAGAAGTGAGTCACCCTTTTGTACTGTTCCATTTTTAATTAAGCAAGGATTCAAACGCATTTCTCCTTTGTGAACTCTAAAAATCACTTGACTCTTATGTATTTTCTGTCTCCCTCCCCCTAGCCCCACCCAGGGTTGTCCTATAGAAAATAAATGAAGGCGGACTAGAACCTTAGGAAGAAAATATTAGTTGTCACAAACACCATTCATCTAGAAATGCACTGTTGCCAATATTTTTGGATCATTTATGCTCAATTTTATACTTGTTTTAGTTTGTACAGTACAGTGTCAGCATTCTGACATTTGCTGTTTAGAGAACTATATTACCACATGATATGACATGAAACAGTTGACAAATGGCAATTTTCCCAGTAATGTTTGCCTTTTTATTTGATCTGAGCCAAATCAGAAACTCTTTAGAGGAATTCCTTCCTTGTAAGATTTTATAGGTTTATAAAAAGAAAAAACAAAGGTATAATCTGTCTTGATTTTAAAAGCCTACTTTCCATTTGGGGCAATTAAGAAATATGTCTGTATTGGACATAATATGTATATATGGGCTGTAATCTTAGCGATGCACACTGTGTTCTCTTATAACTTCTTAATTGCAAAATTCTTAATGAACATGATTGAAAGGCTACTTCATTTTTTGTAATGCATCATTTGGTGCCAGAGACACTGAAAGAAAAGCAGAAACATTCTTGGTGCAGGGTATATTATTCCAAGTATATTATCTGATGCAAAACTCAATTATGTTTTTGGTGTTACTCAAGTACCTATTTAGAACAACTGAGGAAGACCAACAATTCTTTAAAAAATTGAAAATGGATAATATTCATTATAAGCAGCCTGAGGTTTCTCTGAGAAATGATATGATTAGCTTAATATGCAATTCGTATTTTGTTGTATCAGTCTTTGTATTAGAACTCAGTTGTACCTATTCTGATTATACTATTTTTAACTAAATGTTTCTTGTTTTTCAAATTATGCTGACTGTAGGTGTTATACACCATCTAAACTAAGAAAAAAATTTCATTTCAATAGAAGACATTTTGAATATGCCTCAATTGCATTTTTGACCAAAAAATAAACATAAATAAACGTAAATATAAAGTGAAGGAATACAATAAAAATTCTATTGGTAATTTAGAAGCATCAAGCAGAGAGGATGTCAACTTGTATTTTAATGAAAAAAAACTTTAAAATTGATTGCCTTAAAGGTTTTGTTTTCATAAGGCATAATTTCCTTGCAATTTGTAGTTTCTATTTTAAAATAAGCCTTTAGCTGAGCATATTGCATATCACTAAAAAAAAAAAATTGCTCGACACCATCCATCTAACCTATTTTTATCATGTAATAAGACAAGCATTAGATTTCCTGTGTCTTATATAAAATTAACCTACTTTCTACAACCCCCCCAACCACCACATGTACACAAATGTACACTCACATGCTTTTGTGTTTATTTTTCTCTCTAATTCAAATTATATGTTTTACCATAATATCATTTTTTACATCTCTCATTTAAAATTCTTGCAGAAGTAAACAAATTTAAAATTTGGTTCCCTAAGAACAACTCTTTATTTGAAGATTTAAGCAACAGTAGATTTTTTAAAATCTTTCAGAGAACCAGGACATCAAAATCATATTCTTACAAAAGGAGTTCAAATATTAAGAAATAGTTTAGATCTAATAGAATATTAGTCAGATGTTAAATTAATCACTTTAATGTGATGATTATTCCCTCATCTAGTGTTTTAAATTTACTCAAGTTCAGTGATGTTATAGCAAGTCGGAAATAGAAGGCAGGAAGGTAATCTTTTTTCTTCTTTTGGATTAAAAAGAAATGTTTTAACATTTTGCTTTAAAAAGAAAATGTTTTTGTTAATCTGGAAATAAATAAAAATTGCTGCTTATAAATGTAGGACAAAAGGACAGCAATATCTCTTTGTCACATGGACTCTGAGTTACTCTAGTTTGTCAGTGTAATTTCAGGAGGCAGCTTTTAGAGTGCATAAGGAATCCTGACATTTCACAAGATACTTAATCTAAAATGGAAACCCTTTTTTAGTATGCATATTAAAGTAAGAGTATATATCAAGCCTTAATTTATTTGCAGTTCACTGTAAAAATGACATTTGTGAATAGAATGGCAGGGACTCCAGACACCGATTTCTATCATATCCAGATCCTAAGACAAAGTAGCTGTCATTATTTTACTAAAGCAATATCATCTTGATTTATCTTAAAATTACATTTAGTATTCTTTTATAAGCAAGTTTAGGCTGTGACTTTAAAAAAAATTGAAGGCTTTCATCAATCCAGGAATTTTTACACAGACAGTATTGTATTTGATAATGTTAATGAACTTATTTTTCCTTTCTTTTTCCTGAATAAACCTAATTTGTTTCCCAAATGTTTGTTTTAAATTTAGTTGATTCTGTGGTGCAGTTAAGATGTGGAAGATAAGCTAGATATTTTTATTCACCTACAAATCTTAACCCAAGTAATTGTTTAAAAAAGTACTATATTTAGTGTTCACAAAATATAGCTTGTGGCCAGAGTTTTTGGCCAAAAATATACCATAAACCTTTTGTTAGTATTTATGCCTAAGTGAGAAAGAAGGCAGGAAACTTTATTTTCTTCAATGTAAGTGAGGTTTTCCCCTCTCTATTATCTCAGAGTTCAGTACGCATAGGAGCCCCTTGGAATATATTTATTTATGATTACATTTTCCATGAGCCCAGTCATTCTCTAGCCTTTGAAATACACAGGCCTTATTTACTTATCTGTTAGGAAATATTTACTTATTCACTATCTGTCTGGAAATATTTTGAGTTGAACAGAAGCAGCAAAAGAATAGCTCCACCTGCAGATGCTGTTCCACTGAGAAATTAATCCTAACAATTGAAATCATCACTGAGGGAGCCCGGGCTTATATTTCTTCTCATTGTGATACGACAGTTTACCTTATTTGACTCCTTGGGATAAGGAAAGAAAAAGACTATTTTTCATTCAGATTTCCATTTAAAACTTCACTTTAGGGGTGTCTGGGTGGCTCAGTAGGTTGATTGTCCGAATCTTATTTTCAGCTCAGGTTACCCCAGGGTCATGGGATCGATCCCCATGTTAGCTTCTGTGCTGAGCATGTAGCCTGCTTAAGATTCTTTCTCTCTCTCCCTCTGCCCCCTCCCCCACTCCCACTCTGTCTATCTCTCTCTAAAATGAAAGGAATCTTTTTTTAATTTAAAACTTCACTTTAGGACTTTACACAAAAATGGTTCAAGATTCCTCTACTCCCTGTCCTGTATTCTATTTCCGTCCTAGTATATATGGTTGATCTGCACTCCAGACTGAGATCCATAAATGGTCTTCACGGCAGGGGGAGTTTAGGGCTACCTTTTGGAAGATAGACTCTAGGAATACTACACAGTATGTTATCAACAAGATTTGAACCCCCGTTAAAACAAGATAAAATAAAAATATAGCCTTTTAAGGGACAATTTATAAAAAAGACAATCATGCAACTTTGTGGAATGGGCTGGAAAATTCGAGGGACAATTTTGTCTGCTTTTGTGTGTGTGTGATTGAAGATGTGTACATTTTGAGGATGATCTCTATGTATTTGCCTTTTTCTCCTCCAAATAATTCATTCATTTCCTTTTTCGCTTGTTTCAATTATTTTTTTTCTTTTATTCATTCAACTAACATTTAGTGAGCATTGTAGCATTGTGGGCCATTTTATTTTTTATTTTATTTGCCAAACTTTTTTCCCATCTCCAGACTTTACCTTTTCCTATTATCCTAGTTGATTTCTTCACAACATTTGTCACTGCTTGAAACCATCTTATTTGTTTTTTGTTTTGCTACATTGTCTGTTTTCCTCTACCAAATATAAGCTTCCTGAGAAAAATAAGGTGTGTTGTTCAATGCTGAATTTCTCAGATCTAGAGACTTGCCTGGCATCTAGTGTTGATAGTAAATACTAGCAATAATAATACCAACAGCAACAATCAATAGGAGCTAACTTTTGCTAGAATTTTAACATGTTTGTTTAATAAATGAAAAGAATGAAAGATTGAAGTCATACCATAGGATTCCTTGAGATGAGTGAGGCCCAAATTATGTTACTGGACTTAATGTTCGATTGACCCCATAAATTTTCATTTTCAAATAACCTGGTTTCCTAAAGTCAAAGGGTATCTGCAGGCACTCATCATTATTCCTAGGGCACGTTTGTGTTGGACAGGAATTAGAATGGCATTTTGGGGGGCACCTGGGTGGCTCAGTCGGTTGGGCATCCGACTTTTAGTCAGGTCATGATCTCGCAGTCTGTGACTTCAAGCCCCATGTCAGGCTCTGCACGGACATATCAGAGCCTGGAGCCTGCTTCAGATTCTGTCTCTGTCTGTCTCTGTCTGTCTCTGCCTTTCCCCCTCTCTCACTGTCTCTCTCTCTCTCAAAAATAAAATAAAAACATAAAAAAATTTTAGAATGGCATTTTTTGTGATATCTTAATAAAGTAATAAATGGATATTCCCTTGAGGCCTGGGCCTCTAATTATTATTCTTACATTTGCTTATGATACAAGAATCCTTAAGGAGAACTGATAGTAACACCAACATTCTACCTTTGGTTTGTCTCTACTTCTGGTCTTGTTGCTGGTATTGTCGTTTTTGTTAACTCTTTTACAAATGGTGTTAACACTGTACAGGATAGTGAAAAGATTAGGTGAGGAACAAATGATCAAATTAATTTTGACAGTTGGAAAACAAGTCAAAATAAAGAGCTAAATTTTAACAAATATTAATGGAAACTGTTGTATTTAGGTTTAAAAACTAGTTAATACGTAATAAGAAAATGCCCAGAGTAATGGTGTTAGTGTGAAAACAAGACACATCACCTTCTTCGAATGTTGGAAATGTAAGGTGAATATGGTAAGAATGTGAAATCTCATGTGCTTTGATAAATGCGTATTCTCAAATAAAGGATACCATGGTCTGCATTTTAAGATTGATACTAAAAATTTACTTCCATTTGAAGAGGGTCAAATTAATTTATTCCATGATTTTCCAGAGCAATAAGGCCTGCATCTTGCCACAGGAAGTGTTTGGGTAAAGAATGAATAACTGAGTCTCATTCAGTTGTAGAGAGAGTCCATGCATGGTTGGTACAAAGGGGTGGATGATATGTTTCTTCTAGGTCTGAGTTTTTTTTTTTTGGAGTAAATTATTCAAGGCCAAAAAACAAACAAAAATGGAAAAGTGAAAAGAAAAAGAGGATCTTTTATTTCCAGTCATCAAATGTAGAACATACTAATTTTTTTAAAACGCTCTCTTGAGAACCTATTATTTTAATTTCACCTGCTCTGTTGAAAAGAGCTAAAAATGGGTAATTTATTATCGCAGATTTTTTTTTTCTGTAAAAACAGCAGTACTACATTTAGCTTGATTCAATTAGCCACACACACAAACACAATAAATCAAAAATCTATCAAATAAAGTGTTCTAAAGCCTCAAGTTAAGAACTCTTTTGTAAATTGTTCATGCTCTAATTGAGAGCAAGCTTGTTATATTTAGTGTTTCTTGGCTAATATGACAGTAAAGTCAATGGAATGTTGTTTTTAATATCCTAATACTTTAGTGTTGAGTGGGGAAAAAAGAAGGGAGAAAAAAAGATCAAACTTGTCAAAGACAGAAAGATATAAGGAGCAGATTGTTTTTATTATCCTTAATACTTTAGTGGGTAAAAAAAAAAGAGGGATAAAAAAAGATCAAACTTATCTAAGACAGAAAAATATAAGGAAGATAATATAAATATTTATGACTTCTTTGCTACCAGAAACATTAAGCAGAAAGTGGCCAAAAGGATTTCAGTTCTGAGTTTCTCTAATATACGGAAAGTGGCTGAGTGGGCTATCACACTCCTCTCTGTGCCTTTGTCAGAAATAGGAATACTCACTGATCTCCAGAAATTATTAGAGTAGGTTATTTCTTTGGACTAAACTTCTGTTTTTCTGTCTCTGTCTCTGCATCTCTCTGTTTCTCTGTCTCTTTTTCTCATTCTCTTCCTGTTTCTTTAATACCTTTTGCTCTAATAATTTTTCTGACTAAAATTCTCCAGTAGAATTCATTAGTCTTATATGCTTTACTGATTTTTAAACAAGATTGTTCACTAGCATTTTAATCAAGATTGTTCACTAGCAAGGATAATTCAAGTGTTTTAAGCCCTGCAATTACATTTATCTCCCAAATCAAGTCTGAAGTTATGCTAAAGATTTTTAAGTTTTGTTTTTAATTATGAAAGGCATTCTCCTTAAAAGAGTCAACCATGTGCCTATAAAGTTAGCAAGCATTTGTTGCTTAGAGTGTTCTGTGGATGAAATGCAGTTTGTTTACATTATGTAGGAATTTTAAAATGCTCTTAGATTTTTCCCTGGCATATTTGGATTAATTTTGTCATCTAAAATTTTTTGTCTTTCATGTAAAAAAATCTGCAGCTAACCAGATGAAGTTGAAGTCTAAAACTAAACTTAATATTAATTCAGTAGTTTAACCAAACCGTACTTTTTATATATTATATTTTAACTTTTTTTTTGGTAATCAAATGGAAGTATTCCCTTCTCTAATTCTCAGTTATTTGTCTTTACAACATCTCTGCACTTAAGCTCACAGAAAAATAAAATTAACAATTCATTAGACTGCGTAAGGTTAATCATGGAATGGAACCAAGGAAAAACTCCAGGTAGATCTCTCACCTGCTCAGTTCTGTTGTAATAGAAGCAGCATAAGTTTAGGCAGTCAGCAGTGAGGATTGAATAGCTCCTTTCAAAAGTCTACCATTCTTGGGCCCCTTTGATGGCTCAGTCTGTTGAGCATTCATCTTTGGCTCAGGTCATGACTTCACTGGTTCTCTGCATCGGGTTCTCTGCTATTAGTGCAGAGCCTGCTTCAGATCCTCTGTCCACTCAATCTCAGGAATCGTAAGCCTCAGTCATCAATCTTGGGCATCACTGATTTGGTTCAAGAAACTGTACTCTTGCCTCTTATCCATTTAATGGCCAACTGTCAATTCCTCATCAAACTTCTTTCCACACTGTTGCCAGCAAGATCTCTTTAATATAAAAATTTGATCCAAGTGGCTGGGTGGCTAAGTTGGTTAAGCATCCGAATTTGGCTCAGGTCATGATCTCACAGCTTGTGAATTCAAGCCCCGCATGGGGCTCTGCCCTGACAGTGTGGATCCTGCTTCAGATCCTCTGTCTCCCTCTCTCTCTGCTTCTCCCTCATTCGTGTGTGATCTCTCTCTCTCTCTCTCTCTCTCAAAATTAACCATTTCAAAAAAAGATGTGAAAATAAATAAATAATAAAATAAAATAAAATAAAATAAAATAAAATAAAATAAAATAAAAGTTTGATCTTCTTACCACCCCCGGCTCACGAAAATCCTATTTAAAAATTTTGAATCATGTTAGAATAAATGCCAATATACATTGCATAATCTACAAGATCTTTCCCTTTTTGGCTTCAGCTATCCAACTCTTTGTATGTAAAAATTATCATACGCTTTACTCTGTCTGGAATATTTACAATTTTTCTAAGTACCATGTTATTCTATGAATCTCTGCCTTAACACTTCATATTCTTATTCGTAATTCAACTGTTAAACACATTAATTATTCCAAACATTTGTCAGGCATTACCTCCAGTGTCAAAATCTCTCTCTACCCCCGAATTTCCACCCCTTTCTGCAAAGGTCATCAATTTTTACTAATGAATAGTTTTTTATGTAAATTTATTATGGCAAATATCATATAAATATCATAATATCATAATATGGGCATATTTAAATAAATTTATTTTACTTTTACCTCTTTTGTTTTCCTTATTGAATTATGTGCTACTACAAAGTAAGGTCTGTCCTGGATTTATCCACCTGTCACTGTTGTTGAACATAGCGCCTGCAGCATGGTAAGCTTTATTAATATTGGGTAACATAGAATATATTTCCCACCCACTGGAAATAAAACCGAAGAATATCTCAATAAATTTTAGTTGTAGAATGGGAATACAGGACACGTTAAAAACCAGGAGCTCTAGAACAAGCCCCTCTGGCAACGAAGTTTTATTCCATCACCCCCTAGTAATTGAGTCTCAAAAGGCAGATATACCACTGCTGCTCCAATGCAAATGTGAATTCAGAAACCATGCAAGCAGGCCAAGGGTTGCAAACATAAGAGAATGAGAGAGAGGTCCAGTGGACTATAAGGTCTTGATCCTGATTTCCCTGGGAACTGTAGTTTAATTCATGTGCCAGTATATTCTTTAAGGTCAACATCTTGCCCAGACTCATTTTATTTGTGTTCATATCACTTGCAATCAATAGAACCCTAAATAATATAATAGCTTATATATTTGCAGCCACGAGGGTTTGTAGGTTTGATGAAAATAATAAAATTGAAAATTAAAAATTAAATATCACTTGAAATAATCGTAGGAACATATATTAGTCTTGATGGTACTTTCTGGTTTTGCACATATGCACACACACACACACACACACAAACATACTCACTCCTATAGCTACTTATAAAGAATTTCATAAACATTAAGGTATTCTGAGGAAGCATAGGGAGGTGTTTCATTATATACTGAAGGAGTGAAAAATAGACAAATTCTTGATTTACCAGGATCACGATAAAAGGTTTATGTTTTTTCATGTAAACACGTACTCTCTATCCCAGAATAAACCATTGTATTGCAAAACATAAAATGATAATGTGATTATGATCTTTGAAAAAGGCCTTGTTCTACTTTTGCTGGCATTGTTGCTCTTGTAGTTTTTAGATAAAAGTGTGATGTCCTTTAAAATTCTGCAACCAAAATAAAAACTGTCAATGAAGATAGCTATTCTGAAATTGGAAAGTGCCTTTTTTACTTCTAAAATTGGAAATATAGGAGAACTTAGATGTATGGATGGATGTATAGTGTTTTTTCTCCAACTTAAGGGTCTGGAAGTGCCTCATAAAAATATGTGAAACATCACACACTCAGTAATTAATTAAGTTGATGATAATTGAGGATTATAGGCTAGTGGCATATACTGTTCATACTGACAAATAATTTTTCATAGTTCTGGACAAATGGCTATATAGTTGGTAAAATTATAATTAGAAAGAACCCATAAGTATATTGCCCCACATGATATCGAGGCTGAGAGGATAAGAGTTTTTTTACTTAGTGGGTAGATATGATGATAAGTAATCAGCCTGCAGTAATTTTGTTTAGTGTATTATAATTTTTGTAATATATGAAATTTAGATCCTGTGAGAAGCAGATGCTGAGATTGAAGTTCAGAAGGGCTACCAAAGGTTATTGTGGAGTAAAACCTGTTTAAAAAAAAATAGAAGGGAGTGGAGTGGCAGGAAGGAAGAAACATGACTATGCAGCAAGAACTTTCAGACCATGTTTTGTATTTGATAAAATCTACCACCCCATCAGGGAGGCTTGGGAGAATGATTGCCTGTTAGAAGAGTCCTGCGTTAAGCAGAAATGGATCGTTAAGTATCATAGTTTGATCAGTTATCTGCTGTGTCCAAAGAGTGACCTTGGCTCAAAAGCTGTGATGAACTAGAAAGTGCTCTGAAGAGTGTGGTTGGGAATCAGGCTGCCGCTTCGTGTCGCATGTCCATGACGGCCACATTAAGAAAGACAAAGTTATATCATGATGAGCTCTGAGTAATAGAATTGTTGAATCACTGTATTGTATACCTGAAACTAATATAACAGTCTATGTTCATTACACTGGGATTAAAGTTGAAAAAAACACATAAAGCTAATTAAAAAGCGTGCTCTTTGATCAACTGAGGTAACATAATTCATTGAGAGTTAGGACCATTGTCTAGAATTCCAAATTGTGTGTTTTTAATTTGGAAAGCGTTTGCTTACTAAAGAGTCTTGGGGTGCATGGATAACTCAGTGGTTAAGCATCCAACTTCAGCCTAGGTCGTGATCTCACGGTTAGTGAATTCAAGCCCCACATTGAGCTCTCTGCTGTCAGCACCGAGTCTGCTTAGGATCTTCTGTCCCACTCTCTCTCTGCACCTCCCCACCACTTACTCTCTCCCTCTCTCTCTCTCTCTCTCAAAAATGAAATAAAAACATTACAAAAAGAATCTGGGGGTTACCACAAGGGAGTGCCTGAATGGAAAATGGAGAAATGGAGACATCAAGTAAATGTTCTTTTCACTAAAACTTCATTATGTAAAAAAACAAAAAAAAAAAAAGGTAATTTGCATGAACACAGATCTCCGAAACAAAGTGAACAAGATGCCAGGTTCAAAATATGGAAAAGAATTCAGAATAGAGGGAATAGAAAAGGAGTACAATTGGACACATGTCAAAAAAGAATGGGATAAGGAAGAACCTAGAAAAGATAATTTCCAGAGTGGAATACACATTAAAATAGGCTATATAATATTTGTTTTACTATTATTATTATTATTATTATTATTTAAAGTTTATTTATTTATTTTGAGAGAGACAGAGACAGTACAAGTGGGGAAAGAGCAGAGAAAAGGGAGAGAGAATCCCAAGCAGGTTTGGGCTGCCAGTAGGGAGTCCAATGTGGGGCTCAAACCAGTAAGCTGTGAGATCATGACCTGAGCCTAAATAGAGTCTGACTCAAACTCCGACTGGGGCACCCAGGCGCCCCCAGCTATACAATCTTTAGAGACCTCCATTCTGCATTGCTCTTAGAAAGCAGCTGTGCCTAGCCTAATTCCTGCCATAACTACCACCTCTAAGAATGAGATTGCCAGAATGTGCAAGAGAATTTGTAGTTTTATAAGATATAATATATCCTTAAATTGGGATGTTATGTTCTCTGGTAGTTGTCCTGTGCTTTTCAGCTTGAGATCTTGGGTAATGAAAAATTTATTAGTGGCATATATTTAATTTGATTTGACAGTAAGAGAAATATTTGTTGGTATAACTTATAAAATCTGGGAGGAGAAAATAAATGGATTCACAGTACTCAGTACACAGTTTTCACGTCAAGTTTAAATTGGATCAAAAAATTATGTGATTTGACACTGACAATGGCATCCCACTAGTCAGTAGCAAATGCAGTTTGGGGGAAAATCACCATTGTCATTGTCATTTTCATTCCTTGACTGGATTTGCTCTGACTTTATTATATAAAACGGTATTTGGAGAATGTATTTTCTCAAATTATAATATAAAGCTTACCTTCTTTCTACTTTTGTTTACCTTTACCATAATATGTTTCTATTGATAATACTTTTAAAATATATTTTTACATAATTAAATAATTAAAATAATACAGTTTTTAAGTCAATCTTATAAAACAAAAGAAAAAAATGAAGTCCAGGGATTGCTTATAGTTTTACTATCTAAGTGTAAGTATTGCTAATATTTTTCTTTCATTTTAAAATATAAGACAACTATTCTTTTTATAATCAAGTAGTACATACAAATTTGGGTTTCTTTTTCCTTTTACTACATCATAATGTTTCAAACTGTTACATATTCTTTTTTAATTTTTTTTAATGTTTATTTATTTTTGAGAGACAGAGAGAGACAGAGTGTGAGCGTCTGAGAGACAGAGGGGCAAAGAGAGAGAGAAAGACACAGAATCTGAAGAGGCTCCGGGCTCTGAGCTGTCAGCACAGAGACCGACACGGGGCTGGCAGTCACAAGCCATGAGATCATGACCTGAGCCGAAGTCAGACGCTTAACCGACTGAGCCACCCAGGCGCCTCTGTTATACATTCTTTTAAGCACTATTTTGAATGGTAGCATAATATTTCATTTACTGAACCAAATGCATTTATCACATCTCAATACTTGAATCTTACTCTTCCACAAATTGACCTTTGGAGTCTGTAAGAGTCACAGATCAAAGTTAAGAGGCTGATCTTAATTATTACATATTTGTAATTTAAAGATTTTTTAATGTTTATTTATTTTTGAGAGAGAGAGAGATAGAGTATGAGCAGTGGAGGGGCAGAGAGAGAGGGAGACACAGAATGTGAAGCAGACTCCAGACTCTGAGCTGTCAGCACAGAACAGGACGCAGGACTTAAGAACTGTGAGATCATGGGGCTCCTGGGTGGCTCAGTCAATTAAGCATCCAACTTCAGCTCAGGTCATGATCTCACAGTTCATGAGTTCGAGCCCCACATCAGGCTCTGTGCTGACAGCTCAGAGCCTGGAGCCTGCTTTGGATTCTGTGTTTCCCTCTCTATCTCTGCCCCTCCCCTGCTCATGCTCTGTCTCTCTCTCTCTCTCTCAAAAAACAAAACAAAACAAAACAAAACAAAACAAAAAAAACAAAAAAACGTGAGATCATGACCTGAACCAAATTCAGATGCTTAACTGACTGAGTCACTCAGGGGCCCATCATATATTTGTAAGTTAGAAAGTAAATTAGTCTCCAAAAAACAGGCTGAGGTAGATTTCGAACTTGTAACTCATGTCTCTAGTCACAAAAGTGACTGATGATGGAGTTTGTCTTCACTTTATTTTTTTTTTAATTTTTTTTTAACGTTTATTTATTTTTGAGACAGAGAGAGACAGAGCATGAACGGGGGAGGGCCACAGAGAGAAGGAGACACAGAATCCAAAACAGGCTCCAGGCTCTGAGCTGTCAGCACAGAGCCTGACGCGGGGCTCGAACCCACGGACCGTGAGATCATGACCTGAGCCGAAGTCGGACGCTTAACCGACTGAGCCACCCAGGCGCCCCTGTCTTCACTTTAAAAATATAGGAAAACAGGACTCCTTGTTGAGAGGTCATGAGGAAAATGTTATGCTTTCACTCAGGGTTAAATATCAAAATCATTTTGCTTAAAGAACGATATAGATATTTCTTAAGTATATGGTAAGTATAATAGGTGGATAGATGGATAGATAGATAGATAGATAGATAGATAGATAGATAGATAGACAGATCGACAGACACAGATATCCCTATATATACAGCTATTTTCATTGAAGTGAGAGAAAATATTTTGGGTAAATTGATTGAAAAAAGGAGAACTACTAGAAGAAACCAATGTTTTACTTTTTTGCTTTCAGTGATAAAATCTAATGTTATATGATAGAGCTTTACATTTTACCTCACAACAATGATTGTGTAGGAATTACATTCCCCTCTCCAGACCTAAATGTTTAAATTACTGAGATTTCCAGTGACCTCTTTCAGGTTGACACACTGGAGCAGTTACTTAATCAGCTAGCCTGGCAAATATGTAATTTAGTGACAAAAATGGTTACTAGGTTACAAATGAGTTATGCTGTCTTTAGTGAACTGTAGAGCTTTGAATACACAAATTAGTTTCCTCTCCTCAAATTTAAAAATATTAAAGAAACTGGATCATGATGACAGATCGAATGAATAGAGGCATATAACTCCTCATCCATTTAAAACACCCTAAAAGTATGAAAAATATGTTTAAAAATTTGTTTACTATACTGTCAAGTGAGACAGTCATAAACTGGTTATGAAATCAGTTTGTCAAAATCAATAGCTTTCATATAAAGCAGCTATATACAGCCAGTTAGAAAATGTAACTGAAAAATATCTATAACCACCTAGAAATAAACCTATCAACAAATGCACACTCATTCTGTGAAGAAGTTTACAATATTTTAAAAGATAAAAAAGAACTGAGCAAATGGAGACATATTCAATATTTTTAAATGTGAAGACATATTTGTAAAGATTTCAGGTTTTATCTAACTCTGCATCCTACTGACCTATAGCTCAATGCAGTCCCAAATAAAATACCAAATTAACATCAGTAATTTTTCAACCAAATGATAGAGATAAATTCCAGAAACAGTATCCAGAATGAAACTTAGGAATTATGCCGTTACATTCTTTTTTGGCTTCTGACATAAGAATCTAGATTATTTATTCAGATATGAACTGCAACATTTCCTTATGCCTAGGCTTTCAACCAACCAAAAAGATCCTTCCCCAGAGAAGCTCCAGTGGAGGAGGGAGGGACCACAGTATAACATGTGGGCACAGCACCCAGCTGTGTGTCCACCAGGTGGCAGAAACCATCATGGAAGCTCTTCCTTGCTCTGTAGTTATCAACCTTCCTCACATCAAGAGTAGGCAGGAAAAAGTCGTGCGTTCACATTTGACCTTGACTAGTTTTTCTGTTGTTTTCTACATTTTCCAGCAGTGAAATCAAACTGGGTCTTCAGCTTTTTTCCTGCTTCTTGCAGGGAAGACCGTTTTTACTATTGGACATGTTTTGTGTTTTTTTCTCATTGAGAATTTGAACCCTCTTTTGTGTTCTACAAAAATTTGGAAACATGTTTATTTTTACCTGCTTTTTATTTTTTACTTTACAGATAATATTTTTAATATTGCACTTGTGTGTCAAAATAACACCTCTCGGGGCGCGCCTGGGTGGCTCAGTCTGTTAAGCGTCCGACTTCGGCTCAGGTCATGATCTCACAGTCTGTGAGTTCGAGCCCCGAGTCGGGCTCTGTGCTGACAGCTCAGAGCCTGGAGCCTGTTTCAGATTCTGTGTCTCCCTCTCTCTCTGCGCCTCCCCTGTTCATGCTCTATCTCTCTCTGTCTCAAAAAATAAATAAACGTTAAAAAAATTCAAAATAACACCTCTCACGTAAAAAATAAAAACAAAAATTTGGCCAGGGATATGCATAGTACTCTTGTGAAGATATTATACAAAGAGACTGGAGTTAAAAACTTTGACATAATGAAATAAAGTTTGCTTAAAAAAAAGGAGAAATGACATTTTTGGGAGATTTGGTCAAAACAGAAAAAAATCAGATGTTTTGGACTTAAAATACTTAGCAAGTTTGTAAAGCTTATATATTTTTTTCTATTTTATTCACATCTAGAAGAGGTGTGTGTGTGTGTGTGTGTGTGTGTGTGTGTGTGTGTGTGCGTGCACGCATGTTTAGAGGCATTGGTGGAGAGGGTGGTAATGTCATTAAACAAGAAGGCCATTAGGTTGAGGTGGCTTTAATGCCTTGGTAGCCTACCTAAGCAAATGAAAACCTAAGCCAGAGTCAGTGCAAGTGTATCTGAGAAAATTAAACGTAACAACAACCAACCACAAATAGCCAACTAGGTTTCTCCAAATAAGACAATTACTTAAGCTATAGCCAATCACATATTTCCTTGTTTTGCTTCTATACCTTCTCTGTGAAAATTTTTTTTCCCTAGCTCCTGTAGGCACAGCACTCCTAACCAGCTTTGGTTTGGCTCTGTGTTATTCAAATCAATGTATGCTCAAATAAATAAACTCAAAAATTTTAATGTACCTAAATTTATCTTTAAAAAAAAAGCTATTTTATTGAGTTAGGAATTGTTTGTTTTTGTTTTCAAGTAAGCTTTACACCCAACATGGGGCTTGAACTCACAACCCTGAGATCAAGAGTTCCATGCTCCACTGACTGAGCCTGCCAGGTACTTCTCAGTTGATCATTTAACAGAGGATACTTAACCATTTAGGATACCACCTAATTCAGTTTTATGTGTTCACCATCTACCTTCTACTGTCTTGTCTAAAACAAAACTACCATGTCACATGTACACTTGCCTCAACTGACCACAAGACCACAAGACCTCAGCCTCATAAGACCACAAGAATCCCCTGGAAGCTTTCTTAGTTATACCACAGAGAACTTTGCAGATGGAAGGGAAACTAATGCCTATCACCACATGTATGGATGCTGACATATACAGTCATATGAGTGCCCCGGTTCACTGGATGTTGACTTAACTCTTGTGAACTGATATTGCCAAAATTGTTGGAAGACTAAAAGAACAACTTAGAATTTGCATAAGGGTTTCAAACTAATGCATTTAAATTACACATGTACAATATAACATATTCTACAGTGTAGCAAGTGCTGTAGAAGTGTTTATCAAATAATTATTTACTGCCCAAGATATATTTCTGATACAAATATTTTAAAGCAATATTCAGTTTTTGATTTTACAGTGCCATGGATGTGAATTAAATTTTGAGATTTTGCTGTGTTAGTATTGATTTCTATCATTCATTTCTAATTCTATAAACAAGATTACATCATTTATTGTTCAATTATATATTTCAGACATTTTATATATATTTGGAGTAGGTGTTAAAAATTTGTAATATATAGAAATAGACATGGTAATAAATTGTGACAGTCTTATGTAAAACACACACACAATCAGATTTACAAGTATATATACATCAGTGCTTAGTAAAAGGAGAGAGTTTCAACACCATTGCTAGATGGATAAAAGCTAGTCTCAGAAAATACATTCATAATTCCTCACCAACTTTTAGGCACTTTTCTGTAGAGTCTTTCTCAATCTTCCTTAGTTGGAATTAATCTATTTCTTTTTTCTTATGCTCTTTTGTTCTTCAATGATCATTTTCAACATATTCAACTTTATGTTATAGTTGGTTGTGTAACAAACTGTCTCTAATACTAGACAACATTATTTTATCCCGCCTCATGGTAGCACAGGAAAAAATAAATTTTTAAGTTGACCAAAACAACATTCTAAACCTTACTGCTTAGAACATTTCTAAGCTGCAGAAATGGTATAGTAAGAAAAATAAAGGAGAATCAGGAATTTTCAAATTCTGTCTGAGGATTGATTTCTAGAGGCATTGAACCAAGCTAAGAATTTTGTTTTGTTTTTGTGTCCTCTTTGTTAAAAAAAAAAAAAAAACATAAAGCCAAATACTTAATAAATAGTAAAATTAGAAACAGAAAATTTCAACTATGGAACTAGAAAACTAAAAAGCTTCACAAATTCAGATTTAGGCCTTTGATAGCCTCTGAAAAAGAGCAGCATCTGATTATAGGTTTCAGTTAGAGATTTCATTTCTTTGCAAATGAATTGTGAAGATTGCTTTAGAGCAAGGAAACCAGGAGAACAGGAAGGAAGGCTACAAGAATGTTTAACTTCATGTTAACTTCTCATTGGCCTTTTTTATACTGTTTTTTTTTTTCTTTTCATGAAATGCCTTTTTCTCCCCACCCTCCACATTTTTTGTTTTTGTTTTTTTTTTTTTTTACCTAAGAGTAATGTCATTCTTCACACACAACCTAAAATCCTTAATGCTGATATTTCATGAGTTTCTACGTGTGTTTGCTGCACATATGGGTATGCTTCTCTTTTTCTTCTCTAAGACCCTATATAATTTTATGTAACTGAATTGGTTTGTGACATTATGATAATATCTCTTGTATACACACTGGTATGTTGCTAGAAGCTAAGAAGCTTAAGCTATAGCCAATCACATATTTCCTTGTTTTGCTTCTATACCTTCTCTGTGAAAAATTTTTTTCTGTATTTCTGTATTACTACACTACAGCAGATTTTGAATTTTAACAAAGGCTTCCTAAAATCTTTATAAATTTTGGGGAAAATTGTATCTATTTAAATCATTGCACATAGGTATGCTGGTAATGAACTTTACTGGGTACTCTTCCTTAGTCTCCACACAAATATACTAAGTCCTTTACTATGTAGATGTCAGAGTTACTGTGGGGGACAAAACTCATTCTGGTTTGGGGAAAATCTTGCTAAGTCAAGAACTGTGTTTGAAATTCTTTGGAAGGTGTAAAGTATCCTACACATGAATGGCAAAACAGTTATTTTAGTTAATCTCTCAATCCCTATTCAGTTTTATACTTCTGTCAAAGGAGTCATCTTTCTTAGAGTTACCTTTAAGAAACTGGATACACGGTTCTTAGCATACTTTGTATTTTTCCCCATATTTTGATACATCTTATTATCACTTAAGTTTTGCCGAACTTAGTTTTAAATTTCTCTTAGGACGATCATTTTGTCTCCATTATAGGTGTTATACTTCTCCAGAATACACACATCTCATACTTGCCTCTTCAGTTTAACTTCCCATAGTTCTTTCTAAATAGTGGCCTAAAAACAAATTAGGATCTGCCCATCCTTCAGAGATTTGTTCTACTTGTATTCTTTGTAGCAACAAACACTGACATGGTGATCACCTATATATTTATGATCCTATTTATGATATATTATGTAAACTCTAAAGAGAGTAGGTAAATTTATCATCTTAGCATGGTTTCAGTCAGACATTTTGACTGGCTCTCTTTATCATTGCCCTCCTGTTCCCATTGCGCATTAAAATTTTTAAGCATTTTTTTCTTTTTAAAAAGTGTTTTAATGTTTATTTTTGGAGAACGAGAGAGAGAGAGAGAGAGAGAGAGAGAGAGAGAATGAGTAAGGGGCAGGGAGGGAGAGAGACACAGAATCCAAAGCAGGCTCCAGGCTCTGAGCTGCCAGCACAGAACCTGATACAAGGCTAGAATTCATGGATTGGGAAATCATGACCTGAGCCAAAGTCTGGCGTTTAATGGACTGAGCCACTCAGGTGCCCCTTAAGTATTTTTTTTTTTTCTGTTCCTTCAGCCCCTGCCTTGTTTCCTCCCAGTTGTCTCTTCTCAGACAAGCAGCTGTGGGATTTATTGAAGCTGAATATTTACATGAATATCATTAATTATTTTCCTCTAATGTCCTACATTCTTATGAAATGTTGTTAAGATATTTTTGGACGCAGTCACTTGGGACTGGAGAGATTTTGATGCCTCTTTGAGTGACCTTGACTATCCTTTAAGATAAGCCATCATCACTCCACGAAATGAAATTTTATGGGATTGGTTTTTCTGTTCTTGGCTGAGAAGGTCAACTCTATCCCCCAGGAAAAAGGTGAACCCATTCACATCATAAAGTTCTGCCAAACACAGAGTTTGTGACACCAGAGGACTATCCCCCCACTACAGGTGACTTCAGGGCTCCAAAGGCTTCCTTCATGAATCTGTTCTTCTCACTAGCTTTATGATTCTCTTCCATTGAGGTAGCGATTTTTTTGCTAGCTTATTTTCTCTCAAAGCATGTCTTTTTACTGTACATACATCAAAGCTGTACACATACCAAAATTTCCAAGGGAAACTGAAAAAGAATTGAGTCTCGTATTCATAATTCAGGCACCATCAGACTACCACACAACTGCCACAGGTTAGCTGGAAAGACATTTTTGTGGTCATCGGCAGGCCCTCATTGGCTCCCAAGGTCACTGCAGGTCTGTCTCTGGCCAGTTGCTTATGGATTGCAGCTGCCTTCCTGCAAACTCTGTGAGTGTTCTATATCAAAACCAAACAGTGCCTGGAAACCAAGACAGATAAGCTTAGAAAGGTTAAATGGCTCATTCAAGGACATGAACTATTAAATTGCAGTTAGATTTAGAATCAAAATCATCTGTCTCTGTCTATAATTGTTTTTTTTCTTTTGTAAACCATTCTATATTGCTCAATAATTTCACCCTGCTTTTAAAATAATGTTGTTATTAAACAATGTTTAATGTGCATGTATCTGTACAATTCTCTTTTCTCATCAGTATTCCTTTTGATTCTTAATCTAATAGAAAAGTGATCGTTTTTTTTGTCACATGTGCTGTTAACCCATTTAATTAACAAGCACTAATGGAACTACTCCTATACAGCAAGTACTAGGGTTACAGAGACAAGGAACTCACATTCTAGTCAAGGGGACAGACAAGCTAACACACAATTATATCTTGCTAAAAGAAGCTATACAAGCTTAGGGAGGATACCTAACCTGCAGGGCTTGGCAAGGGGATACGGCCCCAAAAGTCAGTTAATATGAGGAATTATATTGCATTGGAGTTTTGAGAGTTCAGTAGGAGTTAGTTCATGATGGTGTGGCCAAAAGATGTTTTTAAGAAAAAAACTAACAATTCATATAAAAGCAGAGATAAATAACACTGTGTTTTGGAACACTGGATGTTTTATGGTTTAAGAATTGGGCATGACAATGGAAATGACAGGATATCATCCAAACATTGTCAAGGGGCAGTGGTATTGGAAAAGTTGCACATTTGCCTATGAAATTGTGGATTTTCTCCTGGTTGCAGTGAGGAACCTTGAAGTGTTTCATGAGAGGCAGTAAGATGATCAAATTTGATTCAATAAATGCATTTAATGCAGAGAATGAGAAAGCTCCATAATGCAAGGGTGAGAGCACTGGCCTTGTCATATGGAGAAGAGATTGTGAGGGAAAGAGGCTGTGAGATTGGAAAAACAATTCAGGTAAGAAACTGCAATCATATGGATTGTACAAAACAGCCTTACATACTAATATAATACTTGGCAGAGTGGTGAGTTAGGCAAAAATCAACAGGGCATGTGCAGAATTGTATTTATCTATTGAGAAGAGTAGGAGGTCAAAGATAACTTAGGTGTTTCTGACTTTAGCGACTTAGTTGATGTTCATGCCATTATGATTACGAATATGCATGTGTGTTTGGGGTGAGATGAAGCTGAAGTATTTCAAAATACAATTCCATTTCCAGAATGGACTTAGATGAATATACCAAACCGTCTCTGAAGACAAAGTTTTGTTTAAAGAAAAGGGTATAGTTTAGATAATTTGTAAAAAAAAAAAAAAAAAAAAAAAAAAGTGTGTAGAATGACATCTACAAAGAGGAATTCCAGTGTTTGTGAATTTAAAAGAGAATGAGATGCTTACAAAAGAGATTAAGCTTCACTAATTTTTGACAAGAATGACTCACCCACATTTTCTCGACTTCTCTTAATCACTCTGCAACTGAAAAACATCTGGTTTCTCTCCTAAACTTTTCCACTGGACCCGCTCTCCCACATGATCTTTTGTTAAGTCAAATGTGCATTTCCAAGTCCTATTTTTATTTGACATCTCAGCAATTTTTTCAATGTTGGTCTCTCCTTATTTCAGAAACTTTCTTTTTTGGCTGTTCCCAACCCCACAGCCTTCTGGGAGTTCTCCCTAACTCTTTACCTACTTTAGTCTCCTTTGTTAGCCACTCTTCTACCAGGTCTCTTAATGTTTCTTCAGGCTTATTAGTAGACTGTTTTATCTCTTTATACTCTTGCCACAGCTTTTCATGGATTTGGAAAATATCTACATACCAGTGACACTCAAATATGAACTTGAACCTCAACTTCTCTTCAGAGCTGCACACCTATATAGCCAAATATTTATTTGCTATCTCCACTTGACTATCTAGTAGCCATCTATAATTTTATGATTTCATTATACATATATCTGTTATTCATTTTTCCTTTTGGTTTTATCTCATATTCTATATCAAAAGAATTTCCTGTTATTCCTCCAGAATATATATCAAATATTTATCTTGCCACCATAACTGTAATAAAAAAAAAAAAAACCACACCTATCTGGAGGATTCTAATAACCTCCTCAAAATATTCTAACTTGTAGTATTGCTTTCCTTGCAGTTGATTCTCAATTCAGTGCCTGATCTGATTTTTTTTTTTTTCCTTTGAGTGATTTTTTAAAAATGCGTATCTGATTACATCTCTACACTGCTTTAGTCATTGATGACTGCCTTTAACCAAGGATAAAATTCAAGAGCCTCATGTCCCTTACAAGGCTCTGCATGATTTTACTGTGTATATTTTAGCCTCATTTCATTACACTCTACCTGACGTTTAATATATTTCTCCAAACTCTTTCATCCGCAATGCTTCCCCATCTGAAGTGCTCCCTACCCAATACTAATAGACCGGTCTCATGATCAGCACCATGGACATCAAATGCCAGCCTTTTAGAAATGCAGAATCTTAGCACATACTGCACAATTCACTTTGGTGGAGGAGTCAGAGATGACCCCCAGGTTTCTGACTTGAGCAAGTAGAGACTACATCTTCCTTCCTCTCCACATCTACTTAAATTTGAGATCTTAAAAGTAGATAAGAACTGCTGCAAAAAATCCTCCTCTGATCCTCTTAAATAGTGATTCTCCAATTTGAGAGCAACATCAAAGTCATCTGGCGAACTTAGTAAATCACAAATTGCTGGGCCCCACCACCGGAATTTCTTACTTAGTAGGACTGATGAGAAAGGGGTGAAATTCACCTGTCTAGTAAGTTCCCAGGTGATGCTAATGCTGCAGGCTTAGGCACCACTCTTTAGGAACCATGGCTCTGGTAAGTAGTCCTCAGCCTTAGCTGCATAGTAGAATCACCTGGGGAGAGTTTTTACAATCCTGATGCTGTTCCACACCGTAAGCTAATTAAATCAAAATTTCTAGGACCTTTCTTAAGGCCCTTACATCGGTGTGGCGGGTTTTACTTCAGCCTCTTCAGTTTCTTGAAGGACCTATACTGATTCTGTTTACTGATGTCTTAAGGTAAAGTGTTTTATGTTTTATATTTTCCTTGTTTCCTTTCGCTGCTAAAATTTCAACTTCATATTTGTGTGGTTGTTTTACAATTTTCAATTTCCTTTAAATTCTATTGAATCTAGTAGTGCATCAAATTCCCTGTATGTTGTAGTTATTACAGAGGCTTAATAATTTCAGCAAGGGAAGGGAAGTCTGGAGGGTGGATCTGCCAAACCATACCATACTGCTAAGTTTGAAAGACAAATTTCAGTAGAAAGTTAAGGAGGAAAAGTCAAGAATTTTCATAATAAATAAATTGAAAGTAAATTATTTTTTAGTCCATATTAGAAAAGGGGAATATTAAGACAGAAAGGGGCGGGATTAGAGTATTTGTAACCTCAATTTTGTTACTCTGATTCAGAAACTCTGATACATTCTTGTTCCTGAATCTCATTTTCTAGGCCCCATGGAAATTATTTTCCTTCTTGACAACTTTCTTTTCAGTTAAGGAAAATACAATAGTCAATATATTTTACTTAAGATTTGTGAGCTACCTATTTAAAGAGTATTGGGGTGCCTGGGTGGCTCAGTGGGTTGAGCGTCTGACTTCAGCTCAGGTCATGATCTCATGGCTCGGGAATTTGAGCCCCACGTAGGGCTCTGTGCTGACGGCTCAAAGCCTGGAACCTGTTTCCTATTCTGTGTCTCTGTATCTCTGCCCTGTTCATACTTTATCTACCTCAAAAAATAAATAAACATTAAAAAATAATAATTAAAAAAAATAGAGTATTGCTTCAGGTGTGTTGGCTGAACAAATAACTTTATATCTTTGATTCTTTTGACCTGAGGTGTATGTGTGTGGATATTTTCTTTTTCCTTTCAATCCTCATAATATATTGGCTTTACATGGAAGCCAATAAATGGAAAAGAGTATGAATATGAAATGAATGAATATGAAAAAAAGGTGGACAAAGAAAGCAGTAGATTACTGATAAGTAGGATTACTGAGCCTATTGAAATGGAGAAAAAAATAGCAGATACTTGGACGAAAAGATTCAAAGGAACTGAGTATATATGGCTGTGTCTAGTGTAATTCTTTAACATGTGATTTTCCCCAACTTTTCATTGAACATACATGATAAAATATATATTCTATAAATTAAGATACATACACGCATGTTTTTTAGGGTTGTTTTTACAGCTCTTCATATATATAATAAACCTAAGAGTGTTTTCTTTTCTTCTATGGATATTATACAGTACACACTGTTATATGATCCTATAATTACATTAATTTGATTCCATTGTGGTCAATATAACTCATTACTTTATCTTAAAAATTTCACTTAAATATATACATAATTTCTGTATATGTCCCAAAAAGTTAATGATGCAGGGATAAATCTTATTCAGTAAAAATTTACATTTGAACAATAATTCATCCAGAAACAAGTGGAATGCCAGAAACAGAACTGAAAAGATTCATTACAGAACAGTTTTGTTTTCCATTTCTATATAAAGGCGTTTGTTTTACAAGCAAAGTAACAAATGGCTTAAAACAATCTTCTTGTTGCTAGGCTCTTAGATACCTAAACAGACCTTATACTTTTTAGGTTTAAACATAACAAACTGTAGCATTATAAAGATGCTTAGTAAAATAAGAAGGTGACTCATTACAAAAATTAGAATTTCTGTTTCCAACTAGAAGTTCTTGTATTGTGTACAACAGATACTAACTTCTTTGTTAGGTTTTCTCCCTTTTTTTCCTTAAACCTTATCTTAACAACAACCTGGCTATGTGAATTAATATTTTTTAAATAAAACTCTGTAAAATATTTTTAAATTACAGTTTATTATTTCCTGGTTGTTATAAATAGGCTGTTTTATTTTAAAACATTTTCAGTTATTGTTATCTGATAATAAATTTTTGTGAATATACAACAAATCAAGTATAATAAAAATAGATTAAGGAACTTGTTTCAAATGTTGGAAGAATCTTGCCAAGTAGTGTGGATACAATAATAAACAGTATTGAAAAGGGAGCTTGGAACTGGACTTTCAGAAGACTGAATGATATGCCTTTTGATGACTTTATGGCTGTTTGATTGTAGGCAAGTCCTGTCTCCTTTTGAGACTCCTCATCTTTCCCCTTTATATAATGTCATAGACTCCTTTGGGAGCAAAACATTGAGTAACTTGAGGGCATGATGTTGTGTGTGTATATGTGTGTAGTTTTGAAGACAGGGTGTGGATGTTGCTAATTAGCTACATCACATAAAAAGATACAGTATTAAGTACCAGCCTGTGAAATGTAGATTTAATTTTATATGCAGTATGTGTGTGTGTTGAAAGGGGAGGGAAATCAGTTTGAAGGAAAAATGATCAGTATCTGGATGGAGAGAAATAAATTAAGAAGCCAGTGTAAAAGCAAGTGGGAGTTTGGCCTAGATAAAGGTAGTAGTTAAGGAAATGGAAGGTTCTTTGATTTTTCTCTGCAATAATTGGTCCATTTTTTTTTTTCTTAAAACTATGTCAGTGTCAAACTTAAATTCTCCTGGAGATGTTTAATAGATCATGAAAAACTAAAGACACAATGCTGTAGAAACTGTATGGAAGTAAAGTACAAAACCAACTGGGTAACAATATGGAAAACTTAACAAGAAAATTATTGATACTGGACAGTATATACATTCTCAAGAAATCAAAATTATAAGAGTAAGAATACCTATGTATTAACACTTTGTTAGTGGCATAATCTTATATTAGATGCTTAATACACCTTCATGCTGATACATTTGTTGGGAAAACAATTAATTCTACAGTGCCACATTAATATTAATACCAAAATATTTTCTTCTTGAAATTCAAGATTTTTCTCTCAATTTTTTAAGTTTATTTATTTTTAGAGGGAGAGAGAGAGAGAGAACATGAGTGGGGAAGAGGGAGAGAGAGAGAGAGAGAGAGAGAGAGAGAGAGAGAGAGAGAGAGGGAGAATCCCATGCAGGCTCCACACTGTCAGCACAGAGTCCAAATGAGGCGCTCAAACTCATGTACCATAACATCATGACCTGAGCCAAAACCAAGAGTTGGATGCTTAACCAACTGAGCCACCCAGTTATGGATGTGGAAAACTGAAGGAAAAAGTTATAAACAGGTTACTGTAATTTGCTCACTTACCTGATACAGATGTATAACACATAGTATTGATAAGTCATCAGAGACTATGACTTCATTAATTCTTAATAATCACCAAGGTACAGGGTACCTGGGTGGCTCAGTTGGTTAAGAGACTGGCTTCAGCTCAGGTCATGATCTCATAGTCTGTGAGTTTGAGCCCAGTGATGGGCTCTGTGCTGACAGCTCAGAGCCTGGACCCTGCTTCAAATTGTGTGTCACCCTCTCTCTCTGCCGTTCCCCTGCTCACCCTCTGTCTCTCTGTCTGAAAAACAAATAAACATTAAAATAATAAGAATACCAAGGCATAAGAAATAAATATTGTAACTGGTAATTGGAATATTGATTTTTTTTAACACTACCTTGCTTTTGCATTTTTCTTCATCTATGTCTAAAATGGCTGGATTTGTATCAATAGAATATTTGTATTGCCTGTTACTTGAATCTAGAGTAGTGGAATGTTTTCAGGTTTAGTTCCTTTTAGGGTGTACATACTTCTGTTTGTGTGTGTGTTAGTGAGGTTATAAAGGAACAATCATTATAATTAATAATAATGGGTACATATAAAAGATCTGGTATGGTTATTCTTATTTGTAACCAGACTTGTTTTAGTTTTCTAAGTAATTTAGTCGATAACATAACAAGAAGGGAAAATCTTAAGTGTGTAAATCAAAACCTTGTTGAAAATTGAACACACAAATTACCAGAAAAGAATTTGAAAGCCAGGATGTTAGCAATATTTCTAAAGTTCTTCATATGCTCTCCTTCAGTTATTACCCTCTCCAGGAATAAGCATACTCCTGACATCTAACACTGTAGATTAATTTTGCCTGTTTTTTAATTATACATAAATGAAATTATGTGATCTAGACATTATTATATCTTTTTCAGTGTTGTTTGTGAGGATTTTCCCTGTTGTTTCACATAGTTATAGTTGACTATTTTTTGTGGCTGCATAGTATCCACTATGTGATAATACAGTTTATTTTTCCATTTTTCTGTTCTGAACTGTTAAATTATTTCCATTTAGGTGGTATTATGTATGAGCTATTACAATCATGTGTGTACATATATTTTAGTAAACATATATAATCCATTTCTTCCATGTGTCTACCCCCAAAATTGTTAGGTTATTACTAGTTCTTTTCCCAGATGAGAGTGACAACATTTGGAAAAAAAAAATAGATGATGGTCATACTTCCTGAAATTTATACTTCAAACTGTATCTTCTGATAAAAGTTTTTGTTTTTACAAACAAAGAAGCAGATTTAATTTAGGTTATTCAAATCTTAGCATTATTGCCATTTTTGAATGGTAAAGTCAGTTACTGTGGGGATCTTTCCTCTGTACTTGATGATATTTAAAGGTATCCTATACTTCCATTTAAATGTATCCCTGAAATGGCAGTAGTGGCCTCCACATTGTCAACACTAACAAATGTATTAGATAATACGATGAAATATAATTTAAATGCTATTGAAAATGAGCTTGAATTCTTTATCAGCTCTCAGAAAAAACATTGTTGCAATATGGTAAGATTTAATAGCAGAATGAAGGACAGCCTTGTAGGGTGATGGGTGAATAGCCATCCACTGCTGAACAGAAAGCAGATAATACTGTGAAAGAAAATAAAGGGTCATGTGGGCCAGGAAAGAGCAAATTTGACTTAATAATGTAGTAAATGTAGTAAATCAATTAAGAAGTGATGAATCTTGAGTATTTATTATCTTTATATTTAATGTAACTTATTTAATTTCAAGTTAATTTGATTTTAATAATAGCTGTGTTTAACAACTAAATCCTAAGATTCTTGAAAATTCAACGATTGGGTCCCCTGAGTTGGTACAAACTGCCTTCAACAAATCACTGATGAACACTGAAAATACATGGAAATACATGAGTAATACATACAAATGTGCTTAGTTATCTCAAAAGCAGGCATTACAAATCAAAGTTATTTTCAACAAATGTTTGACCAAAAATATTTCTGTATTATCAAATATCTATACACCCAGGATTAAGACTCAATTTCATCATCCCATATAAATAAAAATAATGTGGATAATTTCTTCTGGCTTAGGAGTTCAAGCATTCCTTGAACACAAAAAATAGGTCTGTGAAATAACCACCTAGGATGTTCATTGTTATGAATTGTAGGCTACATTTGACTTACTGTAAGTCTGATTTTGATTTTGGATTTTTCTTTATGATGTATTTTGTATAGTGTTAGAATTCAGTAAAGAAACTAATTGGTGTACATGAACATATTTTTTCCAGTATTAAACTAGAACTATTCAACACACAAAAAAATCTGAGTAAAAAATGGGCAGAAGACCTGAATACACATGTTTCCAAACAAGACATATAAATGGTTATCAGATATATGAAAAGATGGTCAACATCACTATTCATGAGGGAAATGCAAATCAAAACCACAGTGAGATACCATCTTAAACCTGTCAGAATGGCTAATGTAAAAAACACAGGAAATAATGTTAGTGAGGATGTGAAGAAAAGGGAAACCCTGTATACTGTTGGTTGGAATGTAAATTGGTAGAGCCATTATGGAAAACAGTATGGTGGTTCTTCAAAAACTTAAAAATATAATTACTATATAATCCAGTAATTCTACTACCCAGAGAAGACAAAATACTAATTCAAAAAACATGTACACATCCCTATGTTTATTGCAGCAGTGTTAACATATTGCCAAGATATGGAAGCAACCATATCTATAGTCTATATATGCCTATAGATAGTGTCTATAGATAGATGAATGGCGAAAGAAGAGGTGATGCACACACGCACACACACACACGAAATAGAGTATTATGCAACCGTCAAATGGATGAACTCTTGGTATTTGCAACAATATGGATGAACCTAGAAGGTATTAGGCCAAAAGAAATTACTCAGACTGAGAAAGACAAATGCCATGTGATTTCACTTATATGTGAAATCTAAAGAAAAAAAAATGAATAAGCAAAAACAGAATCAGACTTGTCAATACAGAAAACACATTGATGGTTGTCCAAGGGACGGTGGGTGGAGGATAGGTAAAATGGGTGAAGGGGAGTAGGAGATAGAGGCTTCCATTTATGGAATTAGTAAGTCATGAGAATAAAAGTCAAGTGGCACGTGGTATTTATACTTGTGGTGAGCATAGCATCAAATACAGACTTGTGAAATCACTATGCTGTGCACCTGAAACTAATGCAACATTGTGTGTTAAATACACTGAAATTTAAAAAGTAAAAAAATAAAATTAAATTAAAAACAAAATAAAAACTGAGACTTCATTAACTCTAATGATATCCACAGTTTTCTTCCATTTAAGAATATCTTGGGGCGTCTGGGTGGCTCAGTCGGTTGAGTGTCCGACTTCAGCTCGGGTCACGATCTTGCGGTCCGTGAGTTCGAGCCCCGCGTCAGGCTCTGGGCTGATGGCCCAGAGCCTGGAGCCTGCTTTGGATTCTGTGTCTCCCTCTCTGCCCCTCCCCTGTTCATGCTCTGTCTCTCTCTGTCTCAAAAATAAATAAATGTTAAAAAAATTAAAAAAAAAAAAAAGAATATCTTATCTCAATTAAAGGAATGTGATCATGGTATTTTAAAAACACTTTTCTATATTAAATATAAAAATAAAGAAAATAAAACCAGGGTGCCTAGGTGGCTCAGTTAGGTAAGCATCCAACTCTTGATCTCAGCTCAGATCTTGATCTCACGTTTGTGAGTTGAAGCTCTGTGTTGGGCTCCACAGTGGGAATAAAAACTACCTATAAATAAATAAGCACACAAGCAAATAAATCCTACATATTTATCAGTATGCCAGCTGGTCATTCGCTCAGTATTGAGTGATCAATTCCAATGGGATCCTTCAATTATTCTAGGTATGAGTGACTTCTGGTACCTGGTACCTAGGTACCAGAAGCCTGGAGTTAGGCAGCTGTAGCATGGTTTCAAAGGCTCATTTCAGAATAGCACTAAATACCATGCAATTTTCCATTCTTTCTGATGGCCCAAGGACCACTTCTGCAGCAGTATATATAATGTCTTTGACCAGCCTAGAAAAGAAGTGGTTCTCAGTGCATGCCTCACTTCCTCATCTCTTGCTTTTTTGAATCAGGATAAAAGTATTCTATTCAAGTCCCAGTAGAAATTAGTCACTGGCAAAGAAGGACAGAATTACCCATTCTGGACATCGTTAATACAGGATCTGAGCTGGGGTAAAGCGCCCACCATACCTACACAAACAGCTTTGCCTAGTCTAAATTTTTTTAAAAATAAATCTGTGGTTTTCCTAATGAGGGAGTAGAGATTGAACAAAATTAATGATTGAGCAGGTGAACAATAATATCTGTTCACTTTATATTCCTCAATTTATTTGAACTGTTAAGTTTTTCACTCAATTGCAAAGGCAAATCTCTGAACTAAATTAGCATAAATGAGCACAGCTCCAAAGAAACTATTACTAATCGGATTCTAAAATTGACCTCTACTAAAGTTGAGTTTGAAATAATTTAATAAACTATGAAATTATGTCTTCTTATACCTATACTGATTCTAAGTATACCTTTTCTTAAACTGTATCTTAACTATTTAGCATAATTTTTCAATATCTTTCCATTATACTGAAATCTGGAACCTATTGTAATTTTTAAATTTCTATGTTGTTTTTATTATAAGTGTTTAGGGATTGACACTTATTAGTCATGTACAGAGGGTTTTTCAGACTAAGTACCAAAAAACCCCCTAAGTTTGTATTTTATATTTTTCACCAGTATTTGAATCATTATTATTGTTTGAGGACCACTTTAAGAAATTTTATGTAAACAACAAATCATCTTCATGGTAGTTGTGTATATTTACAAATTAGGCGTAAAAATTCTAAAGTAAACACTCTCCATGGAATCGACTTAAGTAACCCATAAATCTGTGGACCATAGTTAAGATTTAAGTAAATATTTTTAAAAATCATCCATTTCTTAATTCCTCCAGCTAATTTTAAGTAGCTATATCCCATTAGGATATAGTTTTATCCAAAATCACTTGCTGAATAATATTATGGGTAAGGTAGTCTTTTCCTAAAACATGCCACATACAATCTCAGACTAAGACTCTTTTTCATTATAAAGAGCACTTCTGTTTCAATAATTTATTATTTTTTGCAAGAGCTTGAAAAGATGTAATTTTTGTGACAGTATTAGTTCCATTTGTAATATTTCCCACTGTCAGTGCCCTACTGAGGCTATTTGACCTTTGCTTTGAGCAAGAATAAGTAATTCATCTCATAAATTTTCATTAAAAAATATATCTTCCTCACATCTAGTATTTAAATCATGGTCCCTACCATATCAAGAAATATGATCTGTATACTTTTGAGTATTCAATAATGCATTTATATTCTCACCCATCAAAGTCTTAATTCAGGCCTATGTTACTTTAAAAAAAAATCCTAAGGGATTATTAAAAATCAATTAATATCAGGCTACCAGAAAACAGAATACCTGGAATGTCATCTTACTGTCCAAAGATATATACCTAAACTGAAATAGGAATTATTGATGTCCTTAGTCTTTATAGAAAAGTAACATAAGAAATGTTAGATTTTGAATAGCAATTTTGTGTGCATGGCAAAATGTGTTTCCAGAAAAATGTGTCTTGTGGAAAAATATTTGTGTAGTTCCAGAAAAATATTTATGTACTTGTTTATACATTTTATTTTACGACAGATTAACACAATATGGTGAAAAGGTTACTTCTTTTTGTTATGTGAAAAACTCCAGCCTCATTATGTGCTCACCTAATATAATCAGTCCATCTCAAATGTCTAACAAATGTCTAGGGGTTTTTCTTAATTTCTTTAGATTCTATTTTATCTCTTAAATACCATCTTTAAGTTGCATTTAGAAGCCCTTTTAAAACCTTTTGGAGCTGGGCAGCATGTGTATATTTTTTAAGCAGTTTGAAATTTTGTGTCTTCTGTAGAGTTCAAAATAACATGCAATATTTCCATAGTTTTCTAAGTAACTCTACATATGTGTGTGGGTGCAAACATATGTGCTGTTTGACTACTTGTGTGCTTGTATGTTCATGTTCATATACATGAAATCTGGGCAGAGAAAGGCCACAAAAACAATAGAGAAAAGGAAAGAAAAGGAATAAGGTCTTATGTATTGCTTAGTATGTGTCAGGTACTGTCCAAGCATTTTATATACATTATTTCATTCAGTCTTTGCAACAGTGTTAGGAAGCTGGTATTAATCAGCTTCCCATTTTACCAATGAGATAACAGATTTTATGTATATAATATAAATATAATATACATACATATAAACACACATATACAGTAATTTTCTAAAAGAAAAAGAGCAATGAACTTGGAGTTCAAAATCTACATCCATATGTACATATGACCATGGTTATCCAGTGGCTCGAGTTGATTTGTTTATATCATGCTAGGCATGTAATGTAGCTGGATTTTTGTAAAGACAGAGATGCATTATTGTCTCCTTCTTTTCAAAGGAGTATCTTTCCATTGCAGGTCTTCCCTCATATGAACTTATATTCAGTCAAGATTTGGATATACTTAAAAAATTAAGCTACGTGGGGGTGCCTGTGTGGCTCATTCAGCTGAGCATCTGACTCTTGATTTAGGCTCAGGTCATGATCCCAGTGTCGTGGGATCAAGCCCCATATCACGCTCCTTGCTCATGCTTAAGATTCTCTCTCTTTCCATCTGCCCCTCTCCCCAACTTGTGTTCTCTCTCTCTCTTTCTCTCTAAAATAAAGTAAAAAACAATTTTTTTAATTAAGCTACGTTTATAAGCATGTACAGGATTTTTTTTATTTCTTTTTATTTAAAGTTTATTAATTTTTTAAGAGAGAGACAGTGTGAGTGGGGGAGGGGGACGGAGAGAGAATCACAAGCAAGCTCTGTGCTGCCAGCACAGAGCCCGACATGAGGCCTGAACCCATGAAACTGAGATTTCGCCTAAGTCAAAACCAAGAGTCAGATGCTAAACCAAATGAGCCACCCAAGTGCCCCAGGACTTTTATTTCTATTAGTAATACATCAATAGATTTTTTTTTTCATTTCAGATATTTCAGTTTTATTTGGCAATGAAAAGCCTAAGAATGTTTTTAAAAACATATCCATAGGGAATACTCTAACCATAAAATCAATTTGTGTGATTTGGCAGGACAAATCTCAAATGTGTACTTTCAATGTATGTGACATTTTTATAATTACTATTAAAAAAAGATAACATTAGTTGAAGTTATGTGATATACTAAAGTTGTGTGAAAGATCTGGATGGACATATTATCTGGAATAATAACAATATGAAAAATGAGGAATAATTATAAACCTAATCCTAGAGATGTAATCAGGTTATTGCCATGACACTCAATAGTCTAAGGAAAAAGTCAAGTAAAGCTGATTTGAGATGAAAATCAATGAATCATATCAAAAGCAGTTTTTATAACACTTAAGCAGAAAGTCTATATAAGGGGATATTTAACAGTCTCCAGGGTAAATTTACATGTAAGTGGGATTCTGTTTTGTCAAATAGTCTTCTAAAACTACCTGAATTACAAAGTTGAGTGTCAGGTCATGAATTTTTGCAAACTGACACAAGAGACCCATCATTCTTGCTTGTGTTGCTCATTAATGAACATCATCCCTAATTTTAGAAAATAACTAAACTATGTATGTTACCTTTTTTTTAATCGCCCTATTACCAGCCAAAGATTTCTGAGCTATCAGGAATATTGATTGTGCTAACATTTTCTTGAAAATTCTGAGTGTGTTAGCTTTGTCACTCTTTGAGGGGTCTCTGTTCCATTACCTTTATCCAGAATTTTTTTAATGTTTGTGTATTTTGAGAGAGACAGAGCATGAGTGGGGGAGGGATAAAGAGAGAAGGAGAGAGAACCTCAAGCAGGCTCCATGTAGGCGGTGCACAGAGCCTAATGCAGGACTCAAATTCAGAAAACTGAGAGATCAGGACCTGAGCCTAAATCAAGAGTAGGATGCTTAACCAACTGTGTGCCCCAGGTGCCCTTGCCCCTTTTTCAGAATGTGAGCATTGCATGCAGAAGAATTTGAATAAAGGAAAAATTTCTTAATGCCAAAGTTCAAAATAAAATTTTTATTTTTGGATGGGATCTTTTAACATTTCAAAACCCATTAAATATATCTTACAAATAAGTGCAAGTAGTTTTGCTATGGAGACCAATTCCATACATCATAAAGAAAAACAAGTCTGATCTATTACTATCTCTGTCACACTTTGGAAGAATATATCTTTATTGAGCAACTATGTGGTGATTGACACAGAATGAAATGCACAGGATGGAAATAAAGTTAAGATCTAGTCAAGTTTTGAAGAGCAAAAAATTGGGTGGGGAAGGTGTACATATAAATTAATTTAATGTGATTTAATGTACATACACACAATGCTAGAAGGACATTTAACTGTCGTTGGAGTCTTGAAATTACCTTTTTCAGAAGAATGAGTAAAGTACATTTCTCTATATTAAATGTGTCTCTTGGGACACCTGGGTGGCTCAGTCAGTTAAGCACCTGACTCTTGATATTGGCTCAAGTCATGATCTTACAATTTTGTGAGATCAAGCCTCCTGTCAGACTCTGTGCTGATAATGTGAAGCTTGCTCAGGATTCTCTTTCTCCCTCTCTCTCTCTCTGACCCTCCCCGACTCACATGTACATGTGCATACTCTCTCTCTCTCTCTCTCTCTCTCTCTCTCAAAAATAAATAAATAACTTAAAAATTAAAAAGTAAATAAATTATAAGAGACTGCCAAAAAAGATTGTCACTTCCACTACTTAATACTGTTTTAGTAAAGGTCCTTTTGTTGTGTAAGCAATTTTGTCCCGCTTACTTTAGAAGAAAAGGAGGATGAAAAGTAGAAGAAGTAAATTAGAATTGAAATCAAAGTTAGGGTACCTTGGTGGCTCAATCTTTGGAGCATCTGACTCTTGATTTTAGCACAGGTCATGATCCAGGGTTGTGGGATCAAGCCCCACATCAGGCTCTGTGTCGAGCATGGAGCCTGCTTGAAATTTTCTCTCTCTATCCCTCTGTCCTTGTGTCCTGCTCGGATGCTCTCACTCTCTCTTAAAAAAAAAATTGAAGGTGAGCATTCACACATTGGAAAGAAGAAACCAAGAGCAGGGTGCTGGTGCCTCTAATTGTACCTTTGAGAAGCTTCCAGGGACTGTCTTCATCCTCTTCCTCCTTTCCATTATTCTCCTGATACAAGGGTTCCTCTTCTTTCGAGTGCAATATTTCCACTTGTGATTTTGATCCAATTTAGGCTTTTTTTTCACAAGGACTACTGCACATTGAAAGCTGTTATGCAATTTTCTTTATTCTTGTTTGTATAGTCTCTCCCTTTCCAGAGACCTCACTGGCCTCTAACAATACTCTGAAGCTTCTCAGTTGCAGAAAAAGCAGATCTTTCTTTCAACCTTGTTATCTCTCAGCCTCTTAATGCTTTTTATTTTAAAAATTACGCTCTACAGACTATGTTATTTACTCTTCCTTATTTCTTATGTACACTTTGGCATCTGATCCTGAACCCTTTACAAGTTGGTTTTAAAAAGATTTTTCTTGGGGCACCTGGGTGGCTCAGTCATTTAAATGACTGATTCTTGGTTGTGGCTCAGGTCATGATCTCTTGGTTCATGGGGTGGAGCCCCGCAATGGGCTCCATGCTGACAGTGCAGATCCTACTTGGGATTCTCTCTTTCTTTCTCTCTCTCTGCCCCTCCCGTGCATTCTCCTAGTCAAAATAAATAAATAAACTTTAAAAAAATACACAGATTTTTTTCTCTCCTTTTTTTCAGCCACTTAGTATCTGGTTGTCTTTCTGATAGCTCCTTCTCTAACTCTTCTGTGACACATTTCTTTCATTACCCACCTCCCAAATACTTACGTTGTCTGAACTCTGTTCCTCAACCATTTCCATTTCATGCCACTGTTTAGACACTGACTACATTGATAGGTATCACTCTTACTTCTAACTATTGATTAGGTATTGTCACCTATTGTCATGCTGATGCCTCAATATGGAACTCATTTTCCAGGTCAAATCCACGAATAATACTGACACCTCAATTTCTACTAATAATACTGTCTTTCTTGTCAACCGTGTTAAATACCTGCAGACATTCCTCATCCTTCAAACTCATGGCTCTGAAAAATCATTCCTTTCATTCTTACAGTGAACCTTCCCTGATCATATGACCATTATTTTTTGCATAGATTAGCATTTCTCAAAATGAGTTATTTATTTTTTTAATATATGAAATTTTCATAAAATCGGTTTCCATATAACACCCAGTGCTCATCCCAAAAGATGCCCTCTTCAATGCCCATCACCTGCCCTCCCCTTCCTCCCACCCCCCATCAACTCTCTGTTCTCAGTTTTCAAGAGTCTCTTATGCTTTGGCTCTCTTCCACTCTAACCTCTTTTTTTTTCCAAAATGAGTTATTGAGTCTTCCTACTGAAAGTGTGGTTGACAAACCAGCAATATAGACATCGCCAGGGAATGTTTTAGAAACGAAGACGCCTCAGATCCTAGTGAATCAGAATTTACATTTTAACATGATCCTTTGTTTTGAAGTGACTTGCTTTGAGAACATGAGTTCCATGAGATTTTTTTGGAGAGGGAGAAACAGAGATAGGGACACCCAGACAGAAATGGAGAAGGAGGGAGGGAGAGAGGAAGAAGAGAGGAGGAGAGGGTAGAAGAGGGCAAAGAGAATGTAGACATGTTTCTCCTCTTGGATTTTCACAGTGCACGTAGCCTATTTCCTGCTTTATAGTGAAACAAAGAATCTTCTGCATGTAATATATATGAAAGTTCTTGTAAAGAGCATTATATATAGTACTTGTTCTATACTCACTGATTTCCTCATTTTTTTAATTTTTAAATGAAATTAGTGGTGTTACTTAAAGATTACTATAATCTTGTCATAATCAAAAGGTTGATTTCAATGCTTTTAGTCAAAATGCATATAATAATTTCATTGTATTATTTTTATCTAAACTTTTTTTGGTTAGGAATTATCTGGTGGGATGTTTTAAGAAAAATATCTTTAATAGACATTCTTATAATTGAAGTGTGTTACTGGGTCTTGGTGAGCATTTTGTATCCATTCAAAACCTATGGAGTTCATCCTGCTGTTGCCATAAGATAAATTTAACTTTGCTTCTTGATTAAAAAACAAAAACAAAAACAAAAAACAAAAACTCATTGTGACACCCCCAACCTTTCTGGCACATTTTCATAGTATACACTGTCTTCCATTTGGAAATTCCCTATTTAAAAAATGGCAATTTCACAGATCTCTAAGGCTGCCAAAGCCTCTTTACATCAGGGTCTCATTTGCAGGCTCATTAAAGCCCACACAGAGACAGCTGCTGGTCATCACTGATGTGTTGGCTGATAGGCTCAGGAAAAAGCAGGCACTTGAATGGTTTTTTGCCCAATAATACTCAAATTGGCTCTAAAGCTCGTCACAGCATTAATAACCTGCTTTTAGCACTGCAAGACTCCAAATTAGGCTGAGGTAAAATTATGACTGCAAAGAAATTCGGTTATGTGGGATCACTTTTATTTGCCTCAGCCACTGATAAAAATCATTGAATTAAAAAAGTTGGGCAGATGTCAAGTACAGATCAATATTCCACATGGGGTTTTAAATCACATTAAAGGGATTGATTGAAGCAGGCATCTGTCACCAAACACAAAGGATCCATTTCTTGGGGTGTGTCAGTCAATAGACCAGCCCAAGTCTTTTGTTTTGAGCAAAAAGTTTGTTTGTTTGTTTGTTTGATTACTGGCAACAGGTAAGTAGATAAAAAAAAAATAGTCGTCAAAGCCCTGTCTCCTTTTGGGTTTAGTGCAGGATGCTTTTATTCAGTGAGCTAGGGGGCAAAAGCAGGCAGCTTGATACACTGAGGAACACACATTTTGTAACTTAGGCTCTTAGGTTAGCTGTGCAGGCCTAGCATGTAACAAGCTAATACATATATTGTATGTTCAAAAAATGGCAAAAAAACAAAACAAACAAACAAAAAAAAACACCGTACTAGGAGATTTTAGGATTATAATGAGCTAAAGGTAATTTCAGGCCACTTCAGGGAGCTTTTGTGCAAGTCCTCATCTCTAGGCCCTTAGTTCCAGACTTGTTGAACTGGTTCCCGAGGGGATCTTGTGGAACACCTGGCTGTGTATCTCCTCAGTGGGAGCTGTTGTTCTGAAAAAGAGACACTTTACTGGGGGGCCCAGATGGCTCAGTAGGTAAACCTCTGACTCTTGGTTTTAGCTCAGGTCAAGGTTTTCTAGTTTTGTATGCATCGGTTTTGCAAGTTCCATCAATTGATGAACACTTAACATCTGGGAACTGCATATGTGAGTAAGAAATCATTTCTACCCTGAAGGAACTTGTGAAGTGATACAGTGTTTACAACACTGTTTGGTTTTAAAAAACTCTGGGGCACCTGGTGGGTCAGTTGACTGAACATCTGGCTCTTGATTTTGGCTCAGGTCATGATCTCACAGTTTGTGCGATTGAGCCCTGCATCTGGCTCTGTGCTGACAGTGTGGAGCCTGCTTGGGACTCTCTCTCTTCCCCCTCTCTTTCTGCCCTCTCCTGCTCGTGTCCCCTCCATCTATCTGTCTGACTGTCCTCCCTCTCTCTCCCTCTGTTTCTCTGTCCCTCTCCCACCTCCCCAAGTAAATAAATAAACTTAAAAAAACAACCAGACCTATTCTTTTCCTGCTTTTGTTCCTTCCCCTTCTTCTCTTCTGTTGATAGCTTTCAGCCTCTGATCTGAGTATTCCCTACTATATCGTAGCTCATAATTCCTTATTTTAATTGTTTGACTTTCTCTGTTTTTCCTCTGCTAAATGAGCACTTATTTTGAAATATACCAAATTTGCATTATTTTTACATGATAAAATGTACTATATTAAGCATAATATATTTTGAGAGATATAAACAGTAAAAAATTATGGTGGAATATATTTAAATAGGTTTACTCTTGATTATTTTTAAAATTAGCATTTAATGATTTTTATTGCTTCCCTCTTCCTTACTTGGGAGTCCTCAATCAGCACATTCAGAAAGCAATAGTTTGATCTCACAACAATCTCACAAAAGTTAATAAATGAAAATGAATTTTTACTTCAGTGAGATTATAGATTGATGATTTATAGCATGCCAAGCACTCCTGTACTCAGAGGAGTGACAGTCCAGCAGATTCTTGACTAATTGCTCTATTTTACACATAGAATAATGTTTATTCCTATTATACATGCTTATTTAGAATATTGGTATACAAATAAATAAGGTTTGTTACTGAAATTTTAAAAAGTGGTTCTCCTCTCCTGTAAGCATTCTATTAAAACAGTAATTTTGAAGTTAGTGACGTCAAAAGAGAAAAGTAATATAAATTTTTTCTGTTGATCAAATGGAAGTTGAAATTATTCTTGATGTTGAAGCATGCACTGAAGCCTTGTTTATCGAACACAGAACTAACAGGTTATTCAAATGCTTGCTTTTGCCTGAGGATATTGTTCATCTGCGGATAGAAAACAATGAAAGGGTATTCACAAAGGTTATCAGTTTTTTGCTACTGACAGTACATCCTTTTTCCACAGAGTCAAGTGGTGGATTCCAGAGTGGAATATAGTGAGATGTCGCATAGTTAGGTGGATACTCTTTCACAGTTCTTGACTTAGGTGTCATAACTGATAAAGGAAAAAATAGCAAAGTAATGCCTTGTAATTTTCAAACATCAACCTAATAGAGAAACTTTTGGGTGTTGAAAACTAAGTACATTGTATCTCTTAAATATTAATCATAATTAAATCTTAGCAAAGCATAAAATAGTAAAACTAAAGAAGTTTGTGTTCTGAAAAAGCTAAACTTTTTGCCCTCCTGAAATTAAAGTTCATATATTCATAAGGCCTTGAGTGCTTTTCTAGTTTTGTATGCATCAGTTTTGGAAATAGCATCAATTGATGAGCACTTAACATCAGGGAACTGCATGTGAGTAAGAAATCATTTCTACCCTGAAAGAACTTGTGAAATGATACAGTTTTTACAACACTATTTGGTTTTTAAAAGCTCCGGGGCACCTGGTGGGTCAGTTGATTGAGCATCTGGCTCTTGATTTTGGCTCAGGCCATGATCCCGCAGTTTGTGAGATGGAGCCCTGCATCAGGCTCTGTGCTGACAGTGTGGAGCCTGCTTGGGACCCTCTCTCTCCCTCCCCCTCTCCCCCACCAAACTGTGTGCACGCTCTGTCGTCTCTCTCAAAAATAATAAACATTTAAAAAATAAAAAATAACATAAAAAGCTAGAGTATAGTCTTTGAGGGATATACAAATGTAGATGAGACCCATAAAAATATAGATGGAAAATGTACTTCATTCTTTAGACACACAAAGTTCCCATAGAGTATGTGCCGGATAGTATGTTAAGAAAAATTTAAGTCTGGGGCTAAGGAATGAATATCTTTATAAGTAAACCAGATTTAAGAGGGGAACTAAAAGATGGATAGATACAATTTCCAGTGATGGAGAAAGAAGAGGAAATGTATTCTAGGGATACAAAAATGTATCTAGGGATACAGGGTATAATGGCCAGTTCAAGTGTGTTCAGCTGATAGAGTAATCTAATAAAGAATACGTACTGATACTTTAGTAGTAGATTAACATAGAAGCAGGGTTTATCATAAGTGGAATAAACTGTTGTGGTTATTGTCTTTCAGTGCCAGGCAACCAATTTTATAATGTGCTCTGTGATACTGGGGATGAGAGTCATTTCTATGTTTTCCTCACTGGCTGGGACGCAATGGTGTGTGACTAAAAGGTCAGAGTGGAGAAAGGACTCTGCCTCCAGCCTTCTGTCAGTCATTTCAGCATCAGCAGACAGCAGCAGCTCCAGTGCCATTTGCTTGCACTTTCCCAGGTGGCCCAACAATTAACCGTAAAGTTCCCACCATACTCCAACACCTCCTCTTTCTCCCCCCCTCCCCAGTCCCCAGCCATGTCATCTAAAATCTGCCTTGGTAGCCAACACATAGCTTTGCTGAACTCCTAGTTTCTGCTGACACTTCTGACCCTATATTTCTCAAGACTTAGTGGCCATAACTGATTCTTATGGATCCCATTTTTACTTGAGACTTTTCATATCTGAGTAACCCATTATCTTTATTAAATGATCTGTGTCTGAAATGCCAAGCTTGTTTCCATTTCTTGAATATACCTTATTTAACTGATACAGAAAACATTTAAAGATTTTGCTCAGTGTATGTGGCATAAACAGTGATGTGCTTTTAAAAAGTATAATTTTATAGTTTGCAGGATTGATAGGATGTGTGCTAACTGGCAGTATGGCAATCATTTGGAAAGACTGTTAGTAATTCAGGTAAAGGGAAAAGAACTGTTAAGAAAAGATTGAGTGACATATTAACTATAGAATAGAAATACCAGTGGGTTGAGAACCTGAGGAAGTTAATCTAGCACATGTATATCACTATTAAAAAATATTTGGCCTTGAAAGAACACATAAATTCCATAACATCTGAAAAAATATGCGCAGTCTCTAGATTTTTTTTATTCTGACAGAGAAAATTACATACTCATTTATTTATTATTTTGAGATGCCAATGGACGAAGTAAAAATCCGAGGAAATTTTGATACAGTTAGAGTATTGCTAGGAAAACTAGGTATTGATATGGTTAACATTTTTCATGAATTTGTGAATCTTCATTTTGCTATAATTGCTACCAAATAAATTTCTACAAACTCACCCACTAGGATGGATGCAGATTTCGTGAGTTCAAGGCTGTATGTTCACTTTTGAATTACCAGTGCCTGGTAAATAATAGCTGCTCACTAAATATTTATTGAAAGAATTAATCTATATTTCAGTATATCTATTTTTATTTAACTTCTATACGAACCTAATTTAAAATAGTTTTTGTTCTAAAGTTCAAAGGTCTTCTGCAAGAAAATTTTACCTATTTAATTTCTCAAATTCCTAGCCTACTCCATTAGTTACTCTTGTTATATTATCTAGACTCTAGTACTACGAGGGATGTATTTGTAGTAACAATCTTGCCTTTTTATAAACTGGCTCAAAATTCACTGTGAATTGCCTTATAAACAAACTAGTAAACCATGTAATTTGTGTAAATTGAATCTGTACTGAGATCTTAAAATCAGGGATTTTAGAGGTTGATTTTGCAGATAAATATTTGGGAAAGAGGGAAATGCAAAATATAAACTGCTACTTAGAATTGGTAAAAATTGTTGGAAAATTTTTCTTTTTACTTTTTTTGGTTTTATTATCTGTGCTCTGACTTTTCTCTGTGAACACAGGATATAGCTTAGGGAGAAAAAGGGGGAAATTATTATTCAAAGTGATGTTGCTTTGCTTCATAGAAAACAGGAAGCAATATACTTTTTCCAAGTAAATATAATCCTGTAGTTACATTAACCTTTATCTTAATATTTCTTAACCATGACTTCTGTGTATAATACTGCAGGAATTATGTAGGGGTTTGCCTAGAATTTTTTTATGCCTTTAAAAATTCTTATTTACAGAAGATAGAAAACAAAACAAAAAATCTAGCATGCATCCTCCTAGATTAGTATACATATTGTTTAAATTATAAGGATAGTGTATGGTGAAACAGATGTCATACTCATCTTCAGAAAACAAGAAAAAAAAGAATGTTTAAAAGTTTGTTTAAGGGTATCAATGAACTAAAAATAAAATAAACACTTAAGAGATTCAAACTGAGAGAAGGCAAGGACCAAATAGGTAAGCAGAACATTGACAAGAGCTTTCTCTGTCTTGACCACATTTAGCAAAACAGATGAACATGATTTTCAGTTTCACAGGAATACAGAAGAGAAAAGAAAAATGCCTAGGACCTGCTCATTGTGGAAGAGACCACTCAAATGGGAGAGGACTGTCCTCCCCATCCCTGCATAAAATTGGAATCCACAAAATTTAAATCATCAACACAGTGAAGTAGAAATGTTCGCCTCCCAATGACACTAGTAACAGGGAACTCTAAGAAAAAAATGCCTGTCCTGAAACTTTATGTTTGAAGTAGAGAGAAAAAAGAATCACTCCTGTGTGTTTTTATGATAAACACACTCCTTAATGAGTCTATGGCCCCAATTTTTACTAAATAGAAAGTTCAAAACCCTAAGCTCACAATTTACATTCAAATGGTCCTAGGTTGGATCTCCAATACCCTTCCAAACATATGGAAGCAAGTGCAAATATTCTATAGAGAATCACATTCAGCAAGATATCAAAGAATTCCTGTGATAAATTTTAAGGAAAATGAGCTGATTTCTAAAACTTAAAAAAACACCAACAGAAGCAGGCATTACTAGCTAGAATCAGAAGAAGTAATAGATCTCACATTCAGATGCAGAGACATTAAATACTGGCTATATCAAACATTAAATATAAAACACTTAGGATAAATATATTTAAAGTAATAAAATTAAGGATTAAAGATATGAGAATGAAGTACAAGACATGAAAAGTGACCAATCAGATGTGTCAAAATGAAACAAAAACATACAATAATGTAGAAATATGGGATTTTTTATTCCATAAAGATAGAGTAACCTTATTCTTCTCAAATCCTTCCACTTGGAACTAAAAAAAAAAAAAAAATGCCTGAACATAATGCAACAAGAACAACAAAAAATAGAAAGATTCTGATAGGTGGAACAAAGGTCAGACTGTTTAGGAGCCATAGAACTTGAAAAATAAAACATTTAAACATACAATTGAAAATCATTCACACTAAGAACAAGGGAAACCACAAATTGAATGAGAAAAGAAAGTCAGCAGATGCCATCAGCAAAATAAATCATATGGTGTAGTTATCTGACCAGAATTTTAAAGCAGCCATAGTAAAAATGAAATTCACAAAGCAATTATATATCCTCTTAAAACAACTGAAAAAAATAATTCCAGCAAAGAAATAGAAATTATACAAATAATTCAATGTTAATTATAGAATTGAAAACTAAAATAAAATCACTAAAAACAGAACACAACTTGGGATGGTTTTAGTAGTAGACCAGACATGACAGCAGATAGATGCTATGAACTGAATGACAGATCAATGGGATTTACCCAGTCTGAAAACCAGAGAACATAATTTGAATAACAAAACACAAAATTAGCATAGCCTCAGTAATCTGTAGGCCAATAACAAAAGAGCTATGTTTTGTATTCTTTCTAGAGATGGCCGCTCAAGTGTGGCCACAAAAGGAGACACAGGAGAGGCACAGGGAAACAAAGTTAATTATACTTACAGATCTTAGAGAAACAGTCACTGCATGCCCTGAGCAGTCCTTAGGGGAGTTAGCTCAACCAAACAGTTGCAAGCTGAAACAGAAGTGTAGGGTTTGTGGACAAGTGCCTTCATGGGGGTCAGGATGCAGTATACAAGCAAAAGGTGTGAGGGAAAGTCACTGACGCATTTGGATGTCACTGGGCCATAGTCAGGGGAGAGTAAGAATTTGACTCCTTGAAGCAGAGAAGAGAGAGCTGGGACTAGAAAACTATTCAAAGAAATAATGGCTGAAAACTTCCTAACTTGGTTAAATACATAAATCCTAACACTAAGGCAGGTGAATGAACTCTAAAAAGGAAAAATTCAAAGAAATCCAAATCCATACCAGGGCACATTATAATTGAACTTTTAAAAACTAAAGACAATAAAACAAACAAAAAACTCTCAAAAGTGGCCAGAGGAAAACAACCCATTGATTATAGAGGAACACCAATTTGAATCATGGCAGATTTCTTATGTGAAATTTATAGGGACCATAAGGAAGTGTATGATACTTTTCAAGTACTGGAACAAAAATGTAACCATAAAATGTTTATCCAGTGAAAATAAATATCATGGATGAAGGGGAAATAAACATATTCTCAGACAAAGGAAGACTAAGGAAATCTATTGCCAGTAAACCCACACTTGAGGAAATTTCTCTTTATTGGTAGAGAAGGTAAAGCACTTTAAAGAGAAAATTTCTAAACTTCAGTTGATGCAGTAAAACATAAATATGCAGTAGACTGTGCTAAGTTAAATGCGTATATTGTAATACTTAGAGCAACCACTAAGAAACATACACCAAGCAGTATATTGGGGGAAGGGAGCTAATTAGGTCAGGATGCAACCCTATCAAAAAAAATCAAGGCATTAACAGGAAAATGAGGAAAGAGAAAATGAGGAAACAAATTAAATACAGAAAATTGTGATATTTAACAAATGAATACTGAAAAACATATAGTTAAAAAATGGAATTAAAAGATGGAGGTTGGCAGAAAGGATTTAAAAAGGAAAAGCATAATCCTAAAATACCTAGGAATAAACCTAACCAAAGAAGTGAAAGATTTGTACTGTGAAAACTATGAAACACTGATGAAAGAAATTGAAGATGACACAAAAATATGGAAAAACATTCATTGCTCATGGATTGGAAGAAAAATATTGTTAAAATATCTCTATTACCCACAGAAATCTACACATCTAATGCAATCCCTATCAAAATACCCACAGTATTCTTCACAGAGCTAGAACAATCAATCCTAAAATTTATATTGAACCACAAAAGACCCCAAATAGCCAAAGGAATTTTGAAAAAGAAAAGCAAAGCTGGAGGCATCACAATTCTGGACTTACAATGTATTACAAAGCTGTAGTAATCAAGACAGTGTTGTACTGGCACAAAACAGACACATAGATCAACGGAACAGAATAGAAAACCCAGGGATGACCCACAACTATATGGTCAATTAATCTTTGACAAAGCAGGAAAGAATATCCAATGGAAAAAGACAGCCTCTTCAACAGATGGTGTTGGGAGAACTGGACAGCCACATGCAAAAGAATGAAACTGGACCACTTTCTTACACCATGCACAAAAATAAATTCAAAATGGATTAAAGTTCTAAAAGGGAGACAGGAAACCATCAAAATTCTAGAGGAGAAAACAGGCAGTAACTGCTTTGATATCAGTCATAACAACTTCTTACTAGATATGTCTCTTGAGGCAAGGGACACAAAAGCAAAAATAAACTATTGGGACTTCATCAAAATAAAAAGCTTCTGCACAGCGAAGAAAACAACCAACAAAACTAAAAAGCAAACTACAGAATGGGAGAAGATATTTGATAAAGGATTAGTATCCAAAGTCTATAAAGAACTTATCAAACTCAGCACCCTAAAACACATAATCCAGTTAAACATGGGCAGAAGACATGAATAGATATTTTTCCAAAGAAGACATAAGATAGATGGTCAATATACACATAAAAAGATGCTCAACATCACTCATCATTAGGGAAACACAGATCAAAACTGCAATGAGATATCACCTCACACCAGTCAGAATGGCTAACATTAACAACACAGAAAACAACAGATATTGGCGAAGATGTGAAGGAGGACCCCTCTTAGACTGCTGGTGGGAATAACAAGTGGTGCAACTACTCTGGAAAACAATGTGAAGGTTCCATGTTTTTATTTAACAAGTTAAAAACAGAACTATCGTATGATCCAGCATTAAAATATTTACCCAAATGATAAAGAAAATACTAACTCAAAGGAATACATGCACCCAATGTGTATAGTAGCATTATCAATAATAGCCAAGTTATGGAAAGAGCCCAAATGTCCATTGGCTGATGAATGGATAAGGAAGATGGGATGAAATCTTGCCATTTGCAACATAGATGGAGCTAGAGACTATTGCGGTAGGCGAAATATGTCAGTCAGAGAAAAACATCTAGCATATGATATCACTCAGTATGTGGAGTTTAAGAAGCAAAACAAATGAATATAGGAGGGAAAAAAAAAGATAGGAAAACTTCAAACAGACTCGTAATTACAGAGGACAAAGTGATGGTTATTACAGTGGAAGTGGGCAGGAAAGGTGGGCAGGGGGATGCACTAAGTAGGTGATAGGTGTTAAGGAGGGCATTTGTTGTGATGAACACTGGGTGTTGTATATAAGTGTTTAATCACTAAATTTATATACCTGAAACTAATACTGCCCTGTATGTTAACATACAGGGAATTGGAATTTAAGTAAAAACTTGCGAATAAAAGGAAAGCAGAATCCAACAATACTCATCTACAAGAATTTTACTTCAAGGAGTAGAGGGGAGCTTCCTCAACCTGATAGAGAACATAGACAAAAACCTACAGCTAACATCATTACTTGATGGTAAAAGACTGAATGTTGAGGAATAGTCAATAATGTCTGTTGTTTCCACTCTCATTCAACAAAATACCTGAATTTCTAGCCACTGTAATAAGAAAAAGAAATAGAAGAATATATATTGGAAAGGAACACTAAAATGATCCCTTTTTGCCCTTAGCAAGATTGTCTACATAGAAAATGCCAAAAAATCTAAAAACTTTTTAACTAAAAATAATTAAGCAAATAACCTCCTAGAACAATAAGTGAGTTTTTTAATGTTGCAGGATACAAGATCAAAACACAAAATAAATTGCACTTTTATATATTAACAATGAACATATGGAGACTAAAATTTAAACACAATGCCATTTAAAATTTCTCCAAGGAAATACTACGTGGCAATGAGAAAAAATGAAATATGGCCTTTTGTAGCAACATGGATGGAACTGGAGAGTGTGATGCTAAGTGAAATAAGCCATACAGAGAAAGACAGATACCATATGGTTTCACTCTTATGTGGATCCTGAGAAACGTAACAGAAACCCATGGGGGAGGGGAAGGAAAAAAAAAAAAAAAAAAAGAGGTTAGAGTGGGAGAGAGCCAAAGCATAAGAGACTGTTAAAAACTGAGAACAAACTGAGGGTTGATGGGGGGTGGGAGGGAGGGCAGGGTGGGTGATGGGTATTGAGGAGGGCACCTTTTGGGATGAGCACTGGGTGTTGTATGGAAACCAATTTGACGGTAAATTTCATATATTAAAAAATAAAAAAAATAAAATAAAATAAAATAAAATTTCTCCAAGGAAAAATGAAATAGTTAGGTACAAATCTAATAATGCATGCATAGGCTATGTATGCTGAAACATAAAAATGTTGAAATACAGGTGCCTTGGTGGCTCAGTCGATTAAGTGGCCAACTTGGTTCAGGTCATGATCTGGCAGTTCGTGAATTCAAGCCCTGAGTTTGGCTCTGCGCTGACAACTCAGAACCTGGACCCTGCTTCAGATTCTATCTCTCTCTGTCTCTGACCTTTCCCTGCTCATGTTCTTTATCTCTCTGTCTCTCAAAACATGAATAAATGTTAATTTATTTTAAAACATTGAAATAAATTTAAAAATACCTGAATAAATGCATACACATACCATGTTCATGTATTTGACAGTTCAGCATAGGAAACTTATAAATTCTCCACAAATTAATATATAAGTTTAATGATATTCCTACCAAAATCCAAACAAGGTCTTACATCTAGAATATATAAAGAACTCACAAAAGTAAACAATAAAAAATTAAAAACTGATTAGAAAAACATGCAAAAGACATGAAAGACATTTCATCAAAAAAGAGGCACCAATGGCAATTACTATATGACTCAGAAATTGTACTCTTAGGCAAAGAATGAAATGTATGTTCATACAAAAACTGATTCCTAAATGTCCATAGCTCCATTTAACTCTTATCGCCCGTTACCTTTTGGTCCAGTCGCTTCTGCCACCATTAAGCTGGACTCAGCTGTGGTTCTCTGTGTTTGCTTATCCCTCCAGCCTTTAGGTGACAGTTGCCCAGTGACTTCAAATTTCTGATTAATCTGAAAAAAAGTTACTGATTATCAGTTTGTTCAGCCATTTTTTAATGTGAGAATGACAGTGATGTCTTCTAATATCTTTATATGTCAGAGCTTAGAATATAAGTCAAGAAACTACCTGTTTTTCAACCAGCAAGTCATTCTTGAAAATTCTCCTCAAATGTCAACTATTCCCTGAAAAACTTCCCTGTAATTTACTTCCCATTTTTTCATGACTTACCTCAAACTCTTCTTTAGTATTTTAGCCCTACTTTTGTTAAGCTGTCACTTTTATCTGTAACCTTTAAATGGCTTTGTGGGATTTACCTATTTTAAAGTCCTTGATTTTGGAAAATAGAGGTCTTTCATCTTTGTATTTACAGTGCCCAGCACCATATCCAGCACATAAAACATGATATAAAACATGATTTTCTTGTGTAAGGATAATGGATATTACGAAGACTATAATGCCTAACCTTAAGATGTCACATGTTTTAGTAGGAGTACCAGAAAAACTCAGAGTAATTTTATATGCAGTGTGCAAAGTACAATAATTGCTGAGTGCATGGGTGCTATGAGGATCAGCAAGAAGAGAAATTACATGTTTTTCAGAGGAAAGGAGACCTCTTGTAAAAGAAAGAGTTGTTGTGAGCCAAGCAAAGCAAGAGATGGTCATAGGTGAATCAGATAGGGCATCTTGAGGAAGAGTGTGAAAGTGAGTGATAGCATGGGTTGGGTACAGATGTGCTGATCCATGTGCTGGCTGAAGCTGAGCAGAATTCTGGACATCATCACATTTCTTGATGAAGTGGAGGACCACATCATTTGCTCTGAGTGAGAAGGTTGAACAAAGTGGGAGAACCATGAAGTCTGAAGTATATTTAAAAAAAAAGAGTAAGAATAAAACTTTTTTACACAGTGAAGGAAACCACCAACAAATAAAAAGGCAATCTACTGAATGGGACAAGATATTTGCAAATGATAGATCACCTAAGGGGCTAATATCCCAAATAAAGAATGTAACATAGCTCAATACCAAAAAAAAATCTGATTTAAACATGGGAAGAGGACCTGAATAGACATTTTCCCAAAGAAGACATACAGATAGTTAACAGACACATGAAAAAATGTTCAACGCCACTAACCATCAGGGAAGTGCAAATCAGAACAACGAGATAATACCTTGCACCTGTCAGAATGGCTAGAATGAAAAAGGCAAGAAATAACAAGTATTTGTGAAGCTGCAAAGAAAAAGGATTGCTTGTGCACTGTTGATGGGAATGTAAACTGGTAAAGGCACTGTGGAAAATAGTATGGAAATGTCTCAAAAACTTAAAAAAATTACTAGGGGCGCCTGGGTGGCTCAGTCGGTTGAGCGTCCGACTTCGGCTCAGGTCATGATGTTGCAGTTCATGAGTTTGAGCCCCGCGTCGGGCTCTGTGCTCACAGCTCAGAGCCTGGAGCCTGCTTCCGATTCTGTGTCTCCCTCTCTCTCTGCCCCTCCCCCGCTCATGCTCTGTCTCTCTCTGTCTCAAAAATAAATAAAAACATTTAAAAAATGGCATTACTATATGATCTAGTAATTCCACTACTAGGCATCTATCTACCCAAAGAAAACAGAAATGCTAATTTGAAAAGATACATGCATCCCTATGTTTACTGCAACATTATTTACAATAGCTAGGATATGGAAGCAACCTAAGGATCCAGTGATAGATGAATGGATAAAGAAGAGGTGGTATAGATATACAATGGAATATTATGCGGCCATAAAACAGATATTACTAGCTTGCCATTTGTGACAACATGAATGGACCTAGAGGGTATTAAGCTAAGTCAAATAAGTAAGACTGTGTAAGACAAATACTGTATGATTTCACTTATATGTGGAATCCAGAAAAACAAAACAAATAAATAAACAAACAAATAGAAGAATAAGACTTATAAATGCAGAGAACAAACTGATGGTTGCCAGAGGCAAGGGAGTGGGGTGATTAGCAAAATGGGTGAAGGGATGTGGAGATGCAGGCTTCTAGTTATGGAATGAAGTAGTCACAGGAATAAAAGGTACAGCATAGGGAATATAGTCAGTGATATTGTAATAGTGTTGTGGCGGATGATAGCTATACTTGTGGTGAACATAGCATAATATATAGAGATGTTGAATCACTTGAAACTAATGTAATACTGTGTGTCAACTCTACTCATTTTTTTTTCAAAATTAGGATAATAAACTTTGACACAATAAGTAGGGGACAGTGGCTTAAAACAATGAGAGGCAACTTGAAAGGAACAGAGAAGAATTTCTTGCACAAGGCAACATGAGAGATGGTGTATAAGTAGGAAGAAGTTGTATATATGTGGGGCAATTATATGTGTGGGGCATACAGCACCCTACAGAAGAAACAGAGCCTTGAGTGGAATCATAATAAAGAGAATAGTGATGAAATAGACAACCTGACAGGTTTCCACTACAATATTTACTTTTGGCATTGGCGTTCACTTATCCTACTCAGTGGCAGCTAGGGTAAGAAACAATGATGAATTTTGTGGCTGAATCTACTTAACACTAAATACTTTTCATGTTAACTCCATTGAAACAATTCTGGCTTCTTAAGTAATCTTTTCAACAGCCTGCTGTTGGATCCTCCTGGTGTTTTTTCTCTTTTTATTCTGATACGTTCTAATCATGACCACCAGATGAATCACCCTAACCACTCCCTCGCAAAAAATTCATTCCTCTGATGAAAACTCAGAATGTTTCAACATTGCTTGATCTAGCTGCTGATGTTCTTGTTGCAGACAAGTTGAACTGACTCAAGCTACTTGATGCAGGATAGTATCATTCAAAAAATGTAAAGTGGTTCCTACACTAAAATAAGAGACAAAAGGACCAAGCTTAGAAAGGTTAGGAAATAAGTCAATTTTAATATCTATATAGAAACATATGAGGCTGTTTTTCTTGGAATTTTTCAAATCCATTAGCTTCACAGGGTTTGGGAATCTCAGCTTTCTAGGGAGAAAGTCTGGTTGGCTAAATTTAGATCCCCTTGGACTTGGGAACAAGGTGTTTTTATTTACATTGCAGCAAAATTGTATCCAAAGAAAAATTAGAGTTTGTTACAAGAAGATGGGGAACTGGACACTGAGTAGGAGTAAACAGAAGCTAAACAAGTCCAAAACAATAAAAAACTCAGGTGTGCTTTGAACATAGCCCAAAAATTTTAGCCTAATAGGCAAATTCTTTGTTGTTTTTTTCTGGTTTCTGTATACTCTTTTGGTGTCCTAAAAAGTTTCCAACATTTTGTATAAACAAGTCAGAAAATGTGTAACAAAAAATGGTCCATTAATTTAATTAATCACTTTCCTTTTTTTAAATTTTTACATCTTTGGTCTCCTATCTTGGGTAAAATGAAATATAGTGTTGCTGCAGTTTGACTTCCCTGGGTAATAGTATCCAGATGCTCTCTCTATAGCTTAAGGCTCTCATGAGAGCCTCAGGTGAACATGCACATCTTTCCCAGATGATTGAGACTTGGAAAAACCAACCTGGGTTTTGAAGGAAAACAAAGAAAAGAAAGAGGTTTGCCAACTCTTCCTGAATTTATTAATTTTATGTAGATGTGGATAATTGATCATTAAACTGGAGTGCCCATCTGCCAAGCTTCAGGCTAAGGGTTGGAGCTGTAGTGGCCAAATAAACATTTCAGAATCCTGCCCCTCATAGAGCTTACAAGTTAGTGAGATTGACAAAATACTAAGCAAATAAACAGCAAATATATTGTACAGTTAATAATTATCCTAAACCATAGGAAAGCAAACCAAAAATACTCAACAGCAGACTATTAAGTTTACATAAGGTAAGATCAACTGTTTAGAGTATTTTCAGCATTTGGACAGATCCCTATACAAACACATTTATTGATGTTGTGATAAATTTGGCAATGTTTCTTATTCCAAATATTTTTCAAAGAACTAAAGCTACAAAGGCAATTAAGATATAGCCCTTCCTTCATTGAGTTTATGGTCTAATGAGGGAGAGCCACAGAAAAACTAACCATAATAATATATCGTGTTTCACTATATATATATATATAGATAGATAGATAGATAGATAGATATAGTGTATATATATGTGTATATATATATATACACATTGTATAGTTATTAAAATGCATAAATTAATGCCTCTATTAATTATTCTTTACCTTGGCATGAAGTATATCTATTACAAACTATTAGTTGCAATAATTATGCAAATGCCAGAAATAGATTATAACATGAAACAATGAAAGGAATCTTGAATTTGTAGTTTAATGAGGATATTAAATTGTCAAGAATTCTACCTCTGTGTGATTTAAAGTTAATATAAATTATTGACATTTCAAGTGTTAGGTACATCAGTACTGATTAAACATAGATTAAGCAATTATCTGTCCTATTGCCATAGGCATTCTAATTTCATATCTTAAATGATATTTCTCTATGGAAAGTAGAGAGGCAGTATAGCAGAGCTGTTGAGAATATGAGGTCTGAAGTTAGCTTATGAAGATCCAATGCCTTTGCTATTCATCAGAGGTTTTGGTCCTTGAATAAATTAATTAACTGCTCTGTACTTCTGTTTCTTCATCTGAAGATTGGAAGTAACAACGGTATCTGCCTCATAAGATATTGTGACAAGTAAATAAGGTATCATTGTTTAGTAGACGCTCTCAGATTAGTGGCTAACATAAAAATATTTGCTTTTCCTGAGAGTGAACATATTTTTGGTGGACAAAAAAAGGAAACATAAAGTTATTCTGAAGGTGTATGTTCTTCCAAGTTTTGGTTGTTGTATTTTTGGAATAAATCTTTCCAAGAAAAAAAAAGTATGCTACAGGCTTTAGTTTTTCTTCATTTTAAAGAATATATATTTTGTTTGCCTAAATTTTCGTGATATCACAGATTCCCCAGATTATCACAATGGGTGGCAATTTTTGCCTAACAGTTTTGACGTCAGTTCCTATTGACGTAAAAGTGCTAATGTGCCAGGGTTTCATGGAGCTATTAAACCTCAAAGTCATTTTTAGATAAATCATCCAGGGCAAATATGGTCTCTGAATTCAGGTCATGCCAACTGAGAAAAAAAGTGATTTTTGAAAATATATTTAGTCATTGTCTGTTTTAATTATACAACTTATTTTTTTTCAACGTTTTTTATTTATTTTTGGGACAGAGAGAGACAGAGCATGAACGGGGGAGGGGCAGAGAGAGAGGGAGACACAGAATCGGAAACAGGCTCCAGGCTCCGAGCCATCAGCCCAGAGCCTGACACGGGGCTCGAACTCACGGACCGCGAGATCGTGACCTGGCTGAAGTCGGACGCTTAACCGACTGCGCCACCCAGGCGCCCCATATACAACTTATTTTTAATTTGCAAGCTGACATGTAATGAAGTCCATTTGCAAAATAAAATTTTCATACTGTCTAAGAAAACTTAGTTTTAAACATTGGGCTGGGTATAGTTATAACTATTTAGAAAGTCTCCAATGAAAATTATTTTTCTTTCTATTTCTACAAATTATTAAAGTTCCTCTGAGTAATATTCTAAGAAGACCTACAAAGATGAATCTTAATAATGTAATACATACATGATATTTGCATAGATAAGAATGATGAGGGCACCTGGGTGGCTCAGTTGGTCAGACAGCTCAGGTCATGAACCCTCAGTTTGTGGGTTCAAGCCGCATGTTGGGCTCTGCGCTGACAGTGCGGAGCCTACGTGGGATTCTGTCTCCTTCTTTCTCTGTGCCTCCCCAGCTTGCTCTCTGTGTCCTTCTCAAAACAATAATAATAATAAAAAAGAATCATGAGACTATGAAAATATATAAAAAGGTTTAGAAAAAGGCAACATTAAGCAAAACACATCCTCTTTCAGGAGACCTTTCTTCATGCTGAGTTCCTTGAGAATCTGACTTTGAAAATATGGTTACAATAAGAAGACAAGGAATTATTCACTGTAGAGTGAATGAACTGGTTTTAATAGACATACTTGTTTGGGGACGGTACAAAGTTTCATGTAGGATCACACTTTTCCTCCTTCGTACTCTTCATGCTGGATGTAGGATAATCAGTAACAAGCCACCACAAAAAAAAAAAAAAATATATATATATATATGAGTTAAATTTTTAAGAAGTATTTACTGAGGCTTAGAAAAAGCTTCTCTACTTCGCAAACTCACTTTATTATTTTAATATTTATATTGATCTCTTAGCCCATACAGATGGAAAAGGTTAACTGAAGAAATGCATCGTCAGTTTTTCAAACTAACTTTAAGGACAAAAACCACACAGATTGCTGATTTCACAGCAGTGAATATAAAGATAATTAATCTTCCTATTAAATTTCCACAATCTTCTAGCACTTGCCTTTCCAATAAAATGGTTTGTTAAATCCACCCCAAACTAATCTCTGTGCATATGCTTTTTTAATGCATAGCGCAGGTAGCTATGATTCCTGTTACAAATTTTAATAAAGACTCTTTATTTCAGAGTACTTGCCATCCTAGAAGTTATACAACTCTATGTTTCAGTTTAATAAAAATTTACTTTAATGTTAAATCACATAAGATGTACTAGAAAGCCATTCAGCAACGCCCCACCCCCCCGCAAATAAACAAAGAAAATCCCTACCCTTTATCTTAAGGTAGTCTTGTCTAATATGTAGACAAGATGAAGCTTATTTAACCAGTTAAATAGCTTAAAGCAAAAATAACTATTTGCTTGAAATTTATAATCTGCTGTTCTAAATATTTAGCTATTAAGTGAAAATTAATTCTTCTCTTTTAAAAGACATTTAAAATGATTTTTGTTACAACTCCATATCAATGCAATCGAAAATCTTTGAATGCCTTCTCTTTGTGAAAAAAAAAAAAAGAAAGAGAAAAAAAAAACAAAATCTAAATTGACCTGTAAGTCCATTGAAGAGACAAACAAATGACCTCCAAAGTGTTAGGAAGAGTGATGGGATGTCATTCTAGGGTTAGAAAAATCTCAGAAGAAGAATTAATTAAATCTACCTATCTAGTTTCTTTGAAAAAAAAATAGAAAAGGTCACAACAGAATATATATGTTGTGTATTAAAAGAAAAAAAAACAAAAAAAAAACATTGGTCTAAATAGTAGTGAGGTCATACTATATAAATTATGGCCATTTTTAGGAATTTGTCCTGAAATTCACTATGTGGATGATCATTGCTAAATTAATTATGCTGTAATCCACATCCAACATGGAGACAGCAAATAAATGGCTGTGCTGTATCAGAGTCTGCTAATTTCCCACATAAAACTTCAACTTCAAAACTATAATTTCTCTGTCACAGACTCTGTGTTTCGTGCCTTAAACCATGTTTTGCTGCATTTTCTGTAGTTCCTTAAGTAGGTATATAGCTGTGGACTTCACATGTTGTAGATTGAACAAATGTAATTCAATAATTCCTGTGATTAATCACTGTTCAGTCAGACCTCTTTACAACACAAGTTACCTTCTTTGAAGTAGAGGGAAAATACTCTGATTGTAAAAATTGTCTCTTACTGTCAGCAGTATGCTTGCTGCCCCTAAGGGAAATCATGCAGATTCTGCCATCATCATTCAGTTTAAAAAATTAAATAACTGGAAAGTCAAGTACTTAAACATTAACCCCAGAAAGTATCACAATAATGAAGGGAAGACGTAATAGTCCTTTTGTACGTATGTGTGCACATGTGTGTGCATATGTGGATGGGAGCTTTGCTAGGCAGTGGGTTGTGTATTTTACATGTGCCGAATTCTTTGATTTTCTCAACTATTCGCTGGGGTGGATGCTATTATAGACATTTTGAGATATGGACAATTGCATTGCCTTCTTTCTCTGGCATGCTTTAAGGATAAAACCAGGTTGCCAACATTTCTCCAGAGGGAGCTTATGCACATGACTGGTGCCCCAGCTTTGATGGCTGCCGCCAAACAATGGGACACCAGATCACCTGGCTCTGATAGCCAACAGGGCTTGCTTTCATGATTCCAACAGGACTATAGTAAAGAAGTAGTTACATTTTCAAAAAATTGTATTAATTACAGCTTTATTGAGGTATACTTGACATGTAAAATGTTGAGATATTTTAAGTATACATTATGGTGATGGGACATATTGTACATTGTGAAAGGATGCCCCCCTCTAGTGAATTAACACATCTATCACCCCATTTATTTATTTCTTGAAAACATTTAAGCTCCACTCTCAGCAAATTTCAATGATAGAATATAATATTACCAACTGTAGTCATCATGTTTTACATACAATCTTCAGACCTTATTCATGTTATAGCTGAAAGTTTGTACTCTTTTATTTATTTATTTTAATTTTTTTTAACATTTATTTATTTTTGAGACAGAGAGAGACAGAGCATGAACGGGGGAGGGGCAGAGAGAGAGAGGGAGACACAGAATTGGAAGCAGGCTCCAGGCTCTGAGCCATCAGCCCAGAGCCCGATGCGGGGCTCGAACTCACGGACCGCGAGATCGTGACCTGAGTCCAAGTCGGACGCTCAACCGACTGAGCCACCCAGGCGCCCCAAGTTTGTACTCTTTTATCAACATTTATCAACATTTATCAACATTTCCCTATTTCCCCCACTTTGGCCCCTGTGAGCACTTTTCTGCTCTCTGTTTTATGGGTTTTTGTTTTTTGTTTTGTTTTGTGTTTTAGGTTTCACATATAAGTGATACTATGCAATAATTGGCTTTCTCTGGCATGTTTCACTTAATATATGTTTATATCATATATTCTTTATCCATTCACCCATTGACAGACACTTAGATTGTTTCCCTTTCTTAGCTATTGGGAATGATGCTGCAAAGAACATGAGAACGCAGATATCTCTTCAAGATTCTTATTCCATTTCCTCTGGATGTATATGTAGAAGTGGGACTATTGGACCAGACAGTAGTTCTATTTTCAGTTTCTTGAGGAACCGCCATACTGTTTTCTATAGTGGCTGTACCAATAGTATATAAGGGTTCTCTTTTCGCCACATCCTCACCAACATTTATCTCTTGTATTTTTGATAATAAACACACTAACAAATGAATGGTTACACACACCTACACACGCATGCGCGCACACACACACACACACACACATATATATATATATATATATATATATATATACACTCATATATAAGTGGAATAATAGCCTTAAAAGAGAAGTAAATTCTACCATTTGCCACTTGCAACAATATGGATAAAACTGGACTACGTTATGCTAAATGAAATAAACCAGACAGAGAAAAAATACTGCATGGTTTCATTTACATGTAGAATAAATAATTTTTGAACTTATACTAGTGGATCAGAATGGTTGTCGCCATGAGCTAGGGTGTGGGGAAATAGGAAGAGGTGGGTGAAATAATATGAACTTTGAGTTATAAGATGAATAGGGAAGATCTAGTGATTAACATAGTGAATATACTTGATAATACCATTTTCTATCATTGAAATTTACTGAGAGAGCAGAACTTAAGTGTTCTAGCAAAAAAAAAAATCAAATGTGTGAAGTGATGGATATACATAAAATTAACTTTATATGGGAATCTTTGCACATAGTATATGCTCATCAAATCATCGCATTGTACATTTTGATTATATTCTATTTTTAGTTGTCAATTATACCTTAATAACACTGAAAAAATTATCCTTATTTTATAAATGTGAAACTAAAGTCTGGAAAGAGTTTTCCCAAGATCATAGCTAGCTATTGACACACCAAATCATAGCTAGCTATTGACCTTTTTGTGTGGGCCAAAGCTTGCATATCTAACCCTGCTATTCCTAGTCAGATGGTCTAGTGGAGACTGGTAAATGACCTCAGCAATAAGCCATGGTGTTTTTGTCCATCCTATAAAATCTGAGAACTGGACTACATTAGGTCTAGCATCCTATTCAAACCCAATATTTTAAGATTTTTATTCATAATAAAATTTTTCATAAAAATTTTTTTCATAAAATTTCATATGAAAAATTTTTTTCATAATTCTTATTCATAAAAAATTTTTCTGGGCCTTTCACAATTTCTTAGCCTGCATCTACTTATTCATGGTTTGAAAGCCAGTGGAAAAGTTCCCATGTTATAATGTACTCAGTTTAAGAAGTAGCTGTGCTCTTATCATTTAAATCAAAGTTGGTGAAGATTTTAATCACATTTCATATAAATTAAGCTATTTATTTTTTTCTGAAACATAACAGTTAAATAAAAAATGTTCAAATTATAAAGTAAGAATATGTTTTTTTTTGTGGGACCATATGTCCTTTAGAAGCAGATGCTATGGGTGATAGACTGTTTCTCTTTCCAATGCTTTGTATGTAATAAATGTTCAATAATTATTTGTTGAATAAAGTATCATGAGAAGGTGTTTTTAAGCCCCAGTTCACATAAAAGGCTTGATAAGTATGGATTTATATTTACTTTAAGTAATCTATGCTACATCGCTAATTAAGTCCCATCTTTCATAAATTGGTTTTAAGAATTATGTTGCTAAAATTCATAAAAGGTCAGTAAAGGTTACCTTGCTTATAATCCTTATTACAGGACTAAAATTTTAAGAACACATATACATAGCTGTGTAACAACTTATTTTTTTTTTCTTTCTCCTCTTCCTCCTCCTCCTTCCCTTCATCTTCTTTTGCATAAGCTTGTACTTCTTACAGATTTTTTTTCTAAGTTTTTATTTAAATTCCAGTTAGTTAACATACAATGTAATATTAGTTTCAGGTGTAGAATTTAGAGATTCAACACTTCCATGCCACACCTAATGCTCATCACAAAAAGTGCCCTCCTTAATCCCCATCACCTATTCAACCCATCTGCCCACCCACCTCTCCTTTGTTAACCATCAATTTGTTCTCTATACTTTAGAGCCTGTTTCTTAGCTATCCTCTCTTCCCACCCCCTGCCCATTTTCATTTGTTTTGTTTCTTAAATTCCACATAAGAGTGAAATCATATGGTATTTGTTTTTCTCTGACTGACTTATTTCACTTAGCATATATATATATATATATATTATTATGGTATTTTATATAGATAGATAGATAGATAGATAGATAGATAGATAGATAGATCTGGAGTACATTATTGCTAAATGAAATAAGCCAGAGAAAAACAAATACTGTATAGCTTCACTTACATGTGGAATAAAAAAAAATTGAACTTATAATGGAGAACCAGAATGGCTGTCGCCATGGACTAAGGAGTATGTGTGTGTGGGGGTGTGTGTGCACACGTGTATATGTGTGAACATTTGGGCTCTTTCCATAATTTGGCTATTGTTGATAATGCTGCTATAATCATCAGGGTACATGTATCCCTTTGAATTAGTAGTTGTGTATCGTTTCCATAAATACCTGTAGTGTAGTTGCTGGGTGATAGGATAGTCCTATTTTTAGCTTTTTAAGGAATTTCCCTACTGTTTTCCCGAGTGGCTGCACCAGGTGCATTCCTACTACCAGTGTAAGAGGTTTCCAGTTTGTACACATCCTTGCCAATACCTATTGTTTCCTGTGAACAACCTATTTTCTCAAACATCTAGCCAAGTACCCACTGAACTAGCTACAGATTTGGAAGTAAAAGTGGGAGAAACCACGCATTTCTTAGGGATGAATAGGTCTTGATGTTACTGGTTTGCAAAATTCTTAGAAAATGAGATTTTAGGGAATTAATGTTGATTGAATTCATATAGTAGAAAACCATTTTGGGCAAGTATTAGGGGCATTTATTATGAAGTTCTGTAAAGTCTATGAGATACTTTTTAGCAGTAAAGACTGGAAGAATTTAAACATCCATATTCCAAGTTCACCTATCTTCCCAATATCCTGCATCCAGAAATTAATTTATTTACTCATTCACTCATTTGTTAGAAAACTACTTACTGTACACATAGTACATTCTAAGCACATTGCTTAATGCTAGAGGCATAGGAAGGAACCAAACAGCCACGGCTTCTGCCACTGCAAAGCTTGCCATCTTTGGGCTTTTCTACAGCAAACACATATTTAGTTTGGGAATTACAGAATCTAGTTTGGGAATGCATGTTTTTTTTTTTTTATTGTCTATTTATTTTTGAGAGACACAGAGAGAGCTTGGGTACATGTGCACAAGTGGGGGAGGGGCAGAGAGAGAGGGAGAGACAGAATTCAAAGTGGGCTCCAGGCTCTGAGCTACCAGTTCAGAGCCAGTCATGGGGCTAGAACCCCTGAACCATGAGATCATGACCTGAGCCTAAGTCAGACACTCAACCAACTGAGACACCCAGGTACACCAGGCATACATGTTTTGATAATAAAGAGGTTTAGTTGGCAATTAAGATATTATTTATTTCTATAAACCCATAAATTGTTGGGTTTGTTGATTGATGGAAATTTATAGAACAAGTTTATTTCTCTGCCACTGTGTTTCTGAGGTTCATTAATTACACAATGATTCTTATGAATTACTAAAATCCACTGATGGATCTATGGATAAATTTGATCTTCTATATCAAATATATTTCTAAGTAGGGTGGACAACCTTTGCCTACCTCCTTACATGACATTAAATATAGGTTTGAATGTGAAGCTACTCTGGATTATTTTTTAAGATTTTTTTTAATGTTTATTTTTGAGAGAGAGAGCAGGAGAGGGGCATAGAGAGAGGGAGACAGAAAATATGAAGTGGTGTCCAGGCTCTCAGCTGTCAGCACAGAGCCCAGAGTCGGGCTTGAACCCACAAGCTGCGAGATCATGACCTGAGCCAAAGTCGGACACTTAACCGACTGAGCCATCCAGGCGCCCCTGGATTTTTAATAATGGTAACATATAAACAGAAATTGAAGAGGCAAAATTATGTGACTATTTGACCTTAAGTTTTATTAGGATTTTAACATTTAAATAATTCTATATACTCTTTGAATTTAGTACATTGTATGACTTTTAAAACAAAATATTAATCTATGTATTTTCTATAATAATTGTCATAAGGTTGGTTTTGGTAAATTGATAATTATTGGACAATTGATAAATGCTTTGCACATGAACTGGTCTTTTTTTTCGCTGAAAGCAGTGATTTTCTAATATAAACAGATCAGGAAAAGATGTATTACTTAATCCTTTTGGGTTCTTTTCCTCCTTTTGGATCTTCTGTTGTATTTCTGTTACGCTTCCTTCTTTTTGTATTAACATCCTCCAAATTAACCCTGATTACATAAGCCCTGGCAAGTGAGAAACTGTATGGCAAATATGAAAATTGCTCAGAGCAGAGCAGAAATAATTAATGGTGTGCATTACAAATAAAATTAAAAAGGAATTAAGTTTATTTTTAGCTTAGACAACTAAATGCTGAGAGTGGCTTAATACCACCACCAATTGGGGTGCCTGAGTGGCTCAGTTAGTTAACTGTCCAACTCTCTTGATTTCAGCCCCGATGATGATCTCATGGTTCCTGAGATCAAGCCCTGCACAGGGGTTTGTGCTGACAGCACAGAGCCTCCTTTGGATTCTGTGTCTGTCTGTCTCTCTGTCTCCCTTTCCCCCTCCCCTACTCATTCTCTCTCTCTCTCTCTCTCTCTCTCTCTCTCTCTCTCAAAATAAATAAATAAATAAATAAATAAATAAATAAATAAATATTATCAATTAAGTGGTGTGCACGTGTGTGTGTGTGCGTGTGTGTGCGTGCATGCATGTGTGTCTATTTAGGAGGGGTTATTCATTGTTAGGCAGACTCTTACAGAGCAAGAACATGAAGACAAACTTGCTAGAGCAAATTAAGTTAGTTATTAAGAAGTATTCTTGTCTTTGGGGGTTTTGAGAACTTCCTTAACTTCTTAGTTCAGCTCAGCTTCACCTTATGTGAGAATAAGCTGGAGATAAATCAGGACAGAGAATGAGAAACCAATAAGGAGGGAAGGGGGAGTCCACAAACAGCAGTCACTGGTAGGTTTTCATCAGAATTTCTAGCTGACAGAAATAGTAATGCATTGAAATCAAGTGGATACTATGTACAGAAGACAGAGCCACCAAGGGATGTGTGTATATCAAGGTAGCCTGCACTTAAGCTTGTAAACACGCTCCTTAATTGATTTTGCCCACATTTTATAAGATAGAGATGATTTGTACACAGGCTTACATTTGTATTACTCCAACGCATTATTTTACACACGTGACTCAAAATTATCCTTTTACCTGTGACCTGACCGATTACGTACACAGTTTCCCTTCTAATATTCACCTGCTTTTCCCCTTGCCTTCCTAGTTTGTCGTCATCCATCCTCGAGTCACCTGCTCCCAGACTGGAATGCAGAAATAGAGTGTGCAGCTGTTAGAATTGCTAGAAGTGGGTTAGCAAGTGGTTGATGAACAATGACCCATCAAGGACTGCAGTTAGCAGGAGGGTGATGGGGAGACAGGTATCAAGTTTCCTGTTGAAGGGGAAATGTATCCTGAATGGTAGTAATTGCGGTGAATCAAGCCTAATGTCTCAGCCGCAGCCACTCATACCTGCACAGTCTCCACCCTCCTCTTATAACTGGTCCAGCAGTTAAATAGCTGTAAAGCACTGTCTCTTTCTGTCTCATTCTCCCTGAGCTCCAACAGCAATAGTAGCAACAGCAGCTGTGGAAGCGGCAGCTAGAGATAGGCAGGGCTGTTGCTCGCTGCCGCGCAGATTGCCTCCTCCTTACCACACACGCGCGCGCACACACACACAGACACACACGCACTGCACGGATTCCCAACATCACCGCGTCTTGATAGAAATGAAGGACTCAGAGAGATGAAACAAGAGCATGAGTCATGGACAACAGGTATTTCAAGCTCTGACAAATCCCGTTTCCCTCGCATGCCCCTTGGTATGGCTACCAAAATAACCGTTGGCGATGCCGGGCTTAACCGGGAGCCTGGAGGTGGCCGCGCATGGGAGGGGAAGCGGGAGTGCGAGGTGGGGAAGCGGGATGCCAAAGATGACTTTCAGGCTCCGGAAAGCCACATCGTTCAGCCTCCGCTGTTTGGGAGTTGCAAATTGTCAGGGACCGGTGGGCTGCAGGCCGCCTGTGTGTTGTGGACTGGAAGTCGATGTCCATCTCTCCGACACTAGTTAGAATGGGCCGCGCGTTGTGCAAGGGGGTGGAAGTGGAGGGGAGGAGAGGCTGCGAGCGGAGTTCTTGAAGCTCCACTCCTCTGGGGGAAGCCGAGCCGAGAGGCAACCTTCTTCCCGAGCGGAGAGCGTGCGAGCTGGAAGCGATCCCGAGGGCTGGCCGGTCCAGGCGCAGGTCCTCTCCGGAAAAGCGGTTGCCCTCGCTTGGGAGATGCGCCCAGCCTTCGCCTGCATCACACTGCAGTAAGTTAAACTCGACACGGTTGGCAGTTTGAGTGCCTTCTGGGTTTGTGCTGCGGGGGGAAGGGAAGCTGAGAAGAAATGGCGAGGAAAGTTAGAAAAGCATAGCTCTGATTCTCCTTGAGATGTTAAATCCTTTGGTCTCTCCGACTCCCGTCCTAGTTACGCTATAGTTGGTGTATTTGCTCGGCTATTTGCTGAAGGCTGTGGCTTTTTGGCGAGGTATGCATAAAGCGCTCAGTCCTTTGGGATTTTAGGCAACAAAACTGGTAAATGCGTCCTACATTTCGTTACCAGCGCGTGCTCCCGAAAGTTACCAATGGATGGCAGTTTGCCTTTGCAAAAGAAAATTCGTGAAGAGGCCAACTTGCACTTACAAATGCTCAGCTAATTGCTACAAATTTATTCCAGGCTCCTTCCTAATCTGCAAAATAAAGAAGCAGTCCAGCAAACAAAATGAAGGGAAGGTCTTTGATTTACTTGGTTGAGTTAAAATGTGAAGTAGGGCTCTAGATAACTGCCAGGCAACAACAGCCTAGGCGACTCTGATGATACGATAAATATGCAAATACTCTTTAGTGGATGGAAGTGCTGGATTCCCCCAGTTTCTTACTCCGGCAAAAAGCACCTCCACTTGCTAAGCAGTCCCTTCCTTGTGATTTCAAAGTGGTGGTTTTTACACAGATGGCTTTATACTCAGAACCAAGCAGCATTGTGGTTCCTGGCAAAATAAAATGAAGGCGAAAAAACTTTTGCAAAAGTACTTCAACTGGTTGCTCAAATTACAGATAACAAACTCTTAAAAGGAGGTAAAAACAGGTCAGTGACACAGCCAGCCCATTGTAAAGCAAATGACCAAATAAATGTGAATTCAGGCAGAATACTAAAGGTCTTTTTTAGAGAGAAGCCAGGAATAATTAATCTGGAAATGTTGGTGTATTTCTAACCAGTCCCTCTTTTACACTCACCAGAATTTTATAATGAAGAAAAAAAGAAGAACCACCATGTTTCACAAAAACTATTAGACTTAGTTACAGAATCACTGGAAAAAATTATTCTATTACTATAGTTTTCTCCAAGAAAGATTAATGAAAAAACAGAGGTTACCCAAAACGGAATCCAGGATTTTAAGCTGGATTGTCTCATGTGCTGTCATAAATTCTTTAGGATAAAGAGGTGTCAAAACTTATGAAACAACTATTGTGAAATGCAAAATAATTCTAAAACTCTCCATTATTAGAAAGGAGAAACTAAGGATCACTCTTATCCAGTTATTGCAGTTTTTAATTGTGTTAAACTCCTCAAATCCACCTAATCTTCATTATCTTTTTAAGAAATAAAACATATCCCGAATGTAATTTGACTTACTTCACCTACTCATCCTAAGGATCTCCATATAATGTTCTTGTCATTATGGAAATACCCAGTTAGTTACAGGTAACCTGTTCCATATACACATATTTCTTGGTGCAAAACTCTACATATGACTTTGTAAATCACTGAGTAAAATATCATCCAGAGGACATATTGTGATTGTGCATGCATGAGGGTGGTTAAAAATTTTAGACGGCAACAAAAGGGAAAAGGAAGCATCTATACAAAGACTCAAAGAATATGGTTGGAGCCAGTTTGTAAGCAACTCTAGAATAGATCGTTACCTGTATCTCAAGTATTGGCTAAAGACCAGAAACATCAGGCTGAGAGCCTGAATGGAATCACTAGGAGTGTAGTTGAATAGGGATTTGTGAGACTATCTTTAAAGATAGAAACATAGGTGGGTGGAGTTGAGTTTGGGGAATACATTTGCTTCATATTTTGGTTGTCCTCATGATAAACCTCAGGTTACACCTCATGGTATGTCCGAGGTGAAGATTTTCAAAACTGTTTTTGAAATCAGTTATTTTAAGGTTTAAACCATTAGTAAGTTTTGCTGGGAAAAGCGTCTGAACTAAGCATGTATCCAATGACTCATGCTTTCCTTGAACACTATTGGAAGAAGGAAGAGTTGTAGCCAGACAAGCCAAAGGTAACTGCTGGTCCCTGCTAATAATGACTATGATGTTGATGTATAGGCTTGAAATGACATTAAGAATATCCTTTCCTGGATGCTTTTCCTCCTGGCTGGCCTCAGGAACAGAACTTTACTTATGCATGCATCATACTGTTGTAATATTATCTTAAGGGTAATACTTCTAGCCTAGGAGCATCTGCCTGGAGGAAGATCTAGGCAAGAATTTAAAGAAGGTTCTTCCTGTTGCTCCTTTCCCATTCATGACATTTTCTCTCTCTTTTAAAAAGCCAACACAAAAATCAGACCTCGAGTAAGAATCTTATGGCTTTGTTCACCCTTGGGTATTGATTGTGAAGTAGATTCAAGCTCTTAATAGTTCTTTCATTTATGGGATAACAGCTACATTTTCTCCCATTTATCAGAAACTTAATCTCAGAGTAAATAAGCAAATTGCCTAAAGCAGTATATTCAGTAACTGGTGGGCTAGGATTAATCACTTTGCCACTTTGTTTTATTTAAATGGTACTCTACCATATCCTAGTGGAATGAGCTTGTTGTTCTATCGTTGAAGAATGTTGAGAGTGCTTGAGAAATCATCAGGAGAGAACTCCCTCCTGTACCAATAACCAAGATTGGATCCACTCAATTTAGAATCTGAATTGACCCCAAATCCAAACTTAGCAGAATCAATGATTCCAAGTGAAGTGTCCTACTATGGTTTCATGAACCATGGGAATGAAGCTGGAAATATCTTTTCCAGGAAGGAAAATGATGGAGTTAATGTAGGAGGGAAAGAAGTTGGAAAGCCCCAAAACCAAGAGGGATAAAAGGAAACTAAGGGGAGATTGGCTTATCATGGTGGGAGACTGGTATGAGAACTTGTCCAGAGACTGTGTCCTGAGGGATGTTAAAAAACAAACTCTTTGGATGGTATGTGGGGTAGATAGATAAAGCACAGATTTTAAACAATTCTTTAAGTATTTATAAGGTCTAATTATAAAAATTAGATTAGGTTTGTCTTCAGATAATGTCCTTTACACATTTTTTAAAGAGTAAAAGTGATGATTCAAAGGAAAGTGGGGGAGAAAGGCCTGCTGATGACTGAAGAGGTAAAACAGTGGTTTGGAAATCTCACTGGTTTTTGCATAAGCACTTTCTGAAAATTTGCCAGGAAATGAAAGGCCATCTTTAACTGGTGAGGATAAAAAGAAAATGGTTCATTTAGGTAAAATCTGAAGTGTTAAGGAGAATAACATGATTACTGTCGCTTGTCTTCTTAACACAGAAGACAAACACTAACAAGAAAAAAAATGAAAATGTTGTGGGCATAATGCCAAACAATATTTTAAGATTGGTCTTTCTCAGCATGCTAAATTTAAACAGCTGAAATTCTTTTTTAAGTATTATCTGAGTCAACAATTTGAAATGAAGGATTTGCCTTTTAATAGAGAATCTGTATTGCATTGGAAGTTTGAAACAGTGTCCTTGAGTCAGTTACTTCTAATTGGCAATTTGCCAATCACTACAGATCAAGGAGCACCAAAAATAATACCTTCAAAATGAGAGTAAAAATACATATGCTGCAAAAGGAAAGTTGATGAACTTTGATGGAGCTTTGCAAATACATTTACATTATTAGCCCTGATTCTTTGTTTTGTATCTTGTCACTTGTGACACTGCAAATCAAGGTTAGAAATAGAGTTCCTGTCAAGAGTTGATTTTTGGATGTGGTGCTTTGGCTCTTTTCCCCTTAGGGTTTAAAAATAATGACAGGAACACTTACTGAGTGCTTACTACATACCATTTGCTTGTATGAATATCTTGCACATTTAATCTTGACAGTGTTACTCTTGTAGGATAATCCCATTATCGTCTGCATTCCCATTTTATAAAAGAGCACAGTGAGGCACAATAGGGTTAAGTGACTTACCCACAGTTAGAAATTAATAGTTACAGAGCTGGTGTATGAACGGGAAGTCTGGTTCTACAGCCTTTGCCTTTAACCCAAAGGCTACAAGTCTACTCTTAACTCTTACTGGCTTTTTATAACCCTTAACAGTTCATGCTATTTGTTTACCTCTTTCATCTCTGCTTACACCTGTCTCTGTCTGTAATTTCTTTCTTGACACGCAGATCCTTCTGTCCTTATTCCATTAGTGTTTTACCTTAGGACACATCTTTAAGCTTCTGCTGTAGCATCATGACCTTTCAGGATTCTATTTGGATTCCACCACTGGCCTAACTGTCCTTTTCTGTTGTTCCACTGAAACTTGTGCTTACCTTTATTATTGGATATGCCACTGAGGGTTGAAATAATCTATTTTCTAAATTGAGGAAGGAAATTAAGCTTTATTTATCTTTGGAACATTAGTGCTGAGTGTTATGTCTAATACAAAAGTAAAAATCAAAAACCATTGAATTCAAAGCTCTAATTCAATTCCCTGAAGGGATAGGTAGTTCCAATTCCAGTCTTTATCCCTGCAAAGTCTAGAAAATAATGTTTCAAATGCAAGTTACCACCTCTGAGCCAGATAGTATATTTTAATTAGTTGAACTCATAATTAGTATGAAATTACTCAAAAGATATTTGCCACCCTCTGTGGTATTACATATTTAGAATATAGGAGACAATATTTTGGAAGGTGACAGATGGCATATTCCAAATTGCAATATTGAAATTTACAATGATAACTAATTTCTGGTACTAATGTATCTGGGGGTGGGGGATATTAGAATAAATGGTTCAGCAAAAATGTTTTGTCGATAGAATGAAGTTGTGAGATGGCTCTTTTAAAAAATTGTTTCTTGAACTCATTTTCTTTGAGGAAAAGTCCTGAGAAGATTTTGATTTAGTCATAGCTGATAAATATTGAGTCATATCTGTGAGCAGATGTTAGAACCTTGACTACCACTAGAGAAAAATGAAAAAAAAAAAAAAAAAAAGATAGTAGTGGGAAAATCAGTCCCCACTCTCCCTCCCCCAAAGAAGTATTTTCAGTTTATGGGATAAGTTGTATTTTGCTTATTAATGATTTGTAAATTTCTTTCATTAAGTGTTAAAACAACATAATGATGTGAACTGAATGGACATTGCCTAGGGCTGTCCAAATACAGCATTTTCATTAAAAATATCGTCTTAGGTCAAATAATTCTATTTTACTCTCCAAACCACACAAATCAGTTGTCAAATAAGAGTTATAACCAGAAGAAGAACAGATGTGATGAGATGTGTGGTAGGTATTTAAGATCCCTTTGGAGTTCCATCACCAAAGTTATCTCAGGATGAGATTACCTCAGTGAAATAGCTAGACCTTCCTTTATATTTCTTTTTTCTTTACAGAGTCTTGACTTATATCATATTTTGATTATTCATGATGATGGAATTGTGGTTTAAGTTGTGGGGAAATCGACTCCATGTAAAATTTCTCGGTATGCAAAGATGCCCATTTGAATTTCATTATTTCCTTCTTAGGCACTGTGATACAGGGGTTAACACTTACTCTTTGCATTCAAATTGCATGGCCTCAAATCTTTACTATGTGGATGACCTTGAGCAAGTAACTTAAAGTCTCTGGTTTAGATTTCTCTTTGTAAAATAGGGGTAATGAAAATGATATCCACTTTATTGAATTGAATTATTGAATTAATCCTGTGTGTAAGAGGCTTAGAACAGAAGGAACATAATAAATACTCAAAAATATTAGCTATTTGTTACTTCCTATTTACTTAGGATGTTGTCTCAGGTAAAAAGTAAAGTACTGATAGCAAAGAAAATGTTCTAAATAAAATTTAAATCTAAAATCCGTTTCCATTTTAGTTTTATATTAATAAAACATTTATGAAACTCATAAAATCTATTAAATGTTATAATAAACAGCCTCTCATTAGGGTCATCTTTACTTAGTATTTTGCCCAAAAGGTTTTTATTGAATTATAGGAAAAAAATGGCAACTGGTCACAAAGATAAATTAGATAGCACATGTAAATACTGCCAGGAGAGTGGCGGGCACACAATCAACCCTTAGAAATTTTAATTCTTAGGGTGCTTGGGTGGCTCAGTTGGTTGGGCGGCTGACTCTGGATTTTGACCCAGGTCAGGATCTCATAGTTCCTGGGTTTGAATCCCACGTTGGTCTTCATGCTGATGTTATGGAGCATGTTTGGGATTCTTTCTCTCCCCTTTCTCTACCCCTCCCTAGCTCAAGTTCATATTCTCTCTCAAAATAAAGGAAGAAACTTTAAAAAATTTAAAAACAAAGAAATTGTAGTTCTCTTCCCTGTAGCTAGAACCATGGTGAGAGGCCTTTCACTTTTCTTCCTCCACCATTCTTAAAAGGCAGTCACAGCTATCATCCATTTAATATGCAAACTGATGCTGTATTTTCATCCTTATCAACTATTCTATTTGTACCTATGCAGACTGGGAAAATTTCCTCTTGTGTGAGCAAATCTATTATTACATAAATGGACTCCTTTTGAATTATATGAACTGGAAAGGAGGAAGAAATAGAGGTACTATGGAAGAGCGTTACAGGATCCTTGACCTGAAAACAGAACTTCAAACACATAAGATGAGTTTGTATTTTATTCAGTAACTTGTTTTGCTGAGGCAGAGAATGTGAGGAAATGTTTTTTCCTGGGCTTTTGACCAAGGAATCCCTTCACTGGTTCCTTCATGAAAAGAAAGAAAGACTGGGGAATTCTCGCTTGCCTGCCTTTCATAACATTGTATTTTAGGGATTGTAAGTAACACACAGCTACCTCTGGGAAATTTTAAGGTTCATATAAATAAACACTGTTACTAAAACTATTACCTTAAGAAACAGAACCAGAACTACTAACACCAGGATCCTGTGTTTTATTGTATTTCATACTTTTTTTTAAGTTTATTCTTTTATTTATTTTGAGAAAGAGAGAGAGCACATGAGCAGGGGGAGGGCAGGGAATGAGGAGAGAGAGAGAGAGAGAGAGAGAGAGAGAGAGAGAGAGAGAGAGAATCCCAAGCAGGCTCTGCACAATCAGTGCAGAGCCTGACACGGGGTTTGAACAAATAAATTGTGAGATCATGACCTGAGCTGAAATCAACAGTTGGACATTTCACCAGCTGAACCACCCAGGTGCCCTTATTTTATTTCATTCTTTAGTCATTGATGGGCTACTCTGTCAAACAATATGCCAGCCTCAGGGAAGGAAGAATAAAATAAGGGACAAGTTCCTACAGTACTGAAGGTACTACAGTGAAAGAGAAAGACACAAGCCAATATAATAAACAAGGAAGCAAATACATGATTTATTGTTGTTATTGTTTTATTAAGTGCTATGAAAGAAAGAGTTGAAATAGAGAAGAACAGAGGTCCAATTTACTGAGGAACAAACTGGTTTCAAGATTTATAAGAACCATTTCCACACATCTCCCCCCATTATCATTTTTGTCATGATAGAACAAGTTTCTGGTGTTGACAGTGATGAGAGGAGGATTATGCACGTGAAGTAATCCTAAAACTAAGACTGATGAACTCATGGTGAATCAGAATTTTAGAATTATTGAGCAAAACATTTTCATTCAGTCAGAAACATGACTCCCACATTGCTTTTCCCTTTACCTTTATATTACAGGATTTTTCAGCTTGTGGCAGCTTTTAAGGATTAGAAAAACGCGAGTCCTTAATGTTGCTTAGTAACTTGTATTGCCTGTCATTTTGGGCTGCACATAAACAACTTGTAACTTCCCCACACTTGTCCCAAATTACTAGAATTGAGAAAGAGCACACAAGCTGATGAGTCACTTTGCTATCCTGTTGTTCTTAATAAGAGTTCTGGTTACCAAGATGGGTGCTTTATCGTTACATAATCTTATTTGCCACCCCATATGTCAGAACTTTCTATTTGGCAAATAGAGTTTCCTTCCCTGTCACACACTGAAAACAGTATAGCATAAAAACCATTCACGGTGGGACTATTGTTGTGTTTGGGTCCCTGGTTTTCAATGTACTGTAAACCCTATCAGAAAACATATTGTGAAGGTGAAGTGGTACAGGGTTTTCACCTTCATGTGGAAATTATATTTTGGAGCCACGGATGCTTCTGTCATTTAAGTTACTTGCATAACTGCTTGCTGGTATGTTTAGTATTCAGGTAACTATATTATCTTCGTAAGAACACTTTCAAAGCAAAGCAAAAGAAAACAATGATTTCGGTGTGGCTATAATATTGCTATTCTTTATGGTTAGACAGTGTTTTCTAATTCTTAAAATTAAATTCTTTTATAAATTCTTTTATAAAAAAGAAAACAACAAGATTCTGTTAGATTTGGTGTATATATCAATAATATGGGAGTACTATACTGATCAAAATTTCTTCTCCACTATGAACTGTCAAAGCTGTATCAAAGGAATTAGCCCCTGTGCCTTACCTTTGGGGAGAATCCTAGATAAAGAGAATGTGCATAATTTCTGTTTTTTTAACATCTGTTTTGCTGATTCTAATAAGTTAAAATCCAAATCCAAACTATGTTAAGACAAAAGGGAAAATTGTTTGGGGAATGCTAGTATGTGTGTTAAAAGAAGAAAAGGGCAAGAAAGCTTTCTTTATCCAAACATTAAACAAAATTAAATAGTTTTCTATTTTAAGGACTTCTTATAGTTCATCAGATGCAAGTGTGTGTTGGAATCTCTAGAAGTGGGATTTAGTACAAATTTCCCCGACTTTATTTAATCCCAGAATCTTTTCTTTTGGGAATATCTATTAATATCTCTTTGAAAACCCCAGAGAACAATTTATTGGTCTATTGGCACTCATTTGTTCATATAAAAATTTTTGAGCATCTCTCATACATCAGAGTAGAAAGTTCTGAGAAGAAATTTATGAATAGAACCTGGTCCTGTCATTAAGTGGCTCCTAATTTGGGGGTTAGAGGAAGACACATGAATATAGAAATTATAACACCATGGTGTCTGGGCAATGATAGAAGATAGATGGGCAGGAAGTACGTAGTAGGCTATAGTATAGGTAGATGAGAGTATATAGTAGATGAGAGTAAGATAATAAGTAATTCATTATAGATAACTTAGAATTTGAGTTGGATCTTGAGAAAAAGTAGGAATTTTTTCAAAACAAGGACAAAAAAACAAAACACAAAGTTATGTCTAGAGATCGTTATTCTTTTGCTCTCATGTGGAAACCAGTACTCTTTGCACTCATCCAAGCATAACTCTTGAGTGAATAGTGGCTACATAAATTAAGAGATACGAGCAGCAAACTGGGAAAAAGATATATAAATTTGGTGATACAGATAGTACTTGATTCCTTTGAAGTAGATAAGAATCCCTGGGAAAAGAATGTAGAGTGATAAAAAGATAATTGTAGGTTTCTTGGTCAATTTTTAGAGTATATTGGAATACACAGGATATACAGAGTGAAAATGAATTGTCACACAGGAGAAGACCAATAGCAGGAATCTATGGTATTCCAAAGACTAGGGGAAAATATCCTCTAAGAAAGACAGAATAATTATCCCTGTAGATGTTGCTGGGAGGTTGAGATGAGGAATGAAAAATATCCATTGGATTTGAACACTGGGAGATCATCGGTGATTTTAGCTAAAGATGTGTTGCCATGGTGATTGGGGTGAAACCCAGGTGAAAATGTGTTAAAGAGTGAGTAGGAGCCCAGGAAATGGAGATGGAGTGACTCATTCAAAAAGTTTGTCTGTGAAGATTTGAAAAAAAGAACTGTTTTTGCACAATAATGGAAATTTGAAGGAGCTTTTCTAAGATAGGAGTTTTTGAGCATGTTTAAATATCTATGAAAAGTCCCAGTGATCAAAAATATAAAAGTGTACTCTCCTGTTCTTGGTGGGGGTCAAGTGGGTGGTCCCCACCCCTGAAATGTATTGAGGCAGAGGAAAAGGGCTCCAACCTTCTCTGTACTATGTGTTTCAGTCCACCAGTTCAAGTGCCACAACATGGGTTCCAAAAACAAATACAAAACAAAATTTAGAAAAGTAAAGCAATGTTTGATGGGTACCTAAAAATGTGAAATTGAATAGGTTTTAAGACATGGAGTATGAGTTGACTTTGACTAGCAGTTAACACATTCTATAGAGAAAGAGGGAAGGAGGGAGAGAAAGGAACAATCTGAATAGGTATATAGGCTTTGTAGTGTTAAATTGAGGATATTTTTGGTATTTAACCTTTCTTGATAGAAATCTGAACAAAGTGAAGAAAGTTTGAAGTTTTTGAACGAGGTTGGAGGAGTTACTGACTGAGGCATTTGCTAGGATCTGGGTGATATTGGAGGAAGGGGCATTTGAGTAGGTGGTCATGACTTTACAATGATGGCATTTTATGTCAGTATGTGTTTCTTTTCAACAGCTGGGAAGTGTGATGTTAAAAAATATAGAGCTCATCCAAGATGTATTGTTTTATTTCATTTTGTCTTTTATATTGTCATCGCCTACTCTCTCAGTATCATCTATCATCTTCTTTAGTACTTCTTCAGATTTAGAAATTTGGATCACAGTTTTCCTTTTTCTTACCTCCTGTTAGCATTATGATTGGTTTTTTAAATTTTTTTAAGTTTATTTATTTATTTTGAGAGAGAGAGATTGAGAGAGAGCGAGCGAGCACACACCGGCTGGGGAGGGGCGGAGAGTAGAGACAGAATCCCAAGCAGGCTCTACGCCATCGACACAGAGCCTGGTGCGGGGCTTGAAACCACACACTGTAAGATCATGACCTGAGCTGAGATCAAGAGTTAGATGCTTAACCAACTGCACCACCCAGGCACCCTGCATTACGATTGATTAAATTATATGGGTTGACAAGTCAATTAATAGCCTGTAGAAATTTTTAACCAAATTACCTTCATTGCTATTCTGCTCCCTTCCACGTTAACCATTGGCCAATGACTCTATTCTGAATCTTGATATTATCTGGAACTTTTCATCTTTAAAATCATCAATCACAAAGCAGTAATCTTCTTGTTCTGTCCACCTCCCACCAATCTCCAGCACCTTGACACACCTTGTTTTCTTCACGACTGTTTTCTCACTCACTTCTCCTTACCATGCAGCCAAGACCTAGTATACAACTTAAAGAATTCGTTTGCCCAAATCTTTCTTTGTACTCTTTTCCTTCCACTTCACATCTGGCAAAATCCTTGCCCTTTCTCAATTGAGCAGTTTCGCTTTGCTTTTTCACTTGGGGTATTGAATGCTATCAGAAATCACAAAACTGTGAAAACTGGTGTCATAATAAATTTGTGATCTCCCATCTCGGTCTGACCCCAGTAATACTTCTAAGTGCCCGTGTTTTATTTACCTTTCCATTCTCTGCAACAGATATCTCATAAAACTCTGCCACACATGTACTTGGTAATTCCTTAAGAAAAGACTTAAATGTTATTACCCTCTTCCTCTTTGTGCTGTTTACAGCACAAAGAGGTATTGATATTTTGGTATTGATATTTAAACATTTTTAAAAATTTTAGATTTTAATTAAAAATTATCCATTTCCATAAATAAATCAACCTTCCTCCCCACTGTCTCCACCAACCCCCTATACCCTAGCTTTTAGATAGTTTCATAATTTGTCCCCTCTTTATCCTTGCAAGAATATATATTGCCACAGTATTCTCTTCCAATCCAATGTTTCTTTGACATTAAGCTGCTTAAAATATCCTTTCTGTCAGTGCTCCTTTCCTACCTTACTTGCACTCTCATTGTGTCTCTCATTCTTTGTTTTGTCTGTGATTACAACAGTAGCTGGTACAAAACAGGTACCAAAAAAAAAAAAAAACAAAAAACAGAAAACAAAAACAGAATAGCACTGAATAAATAAGTGGATTTTGAAAATGCCTCCTTTTTGATTGAGGGTGATGGATTGTCTCATAAAGCATTTCCCTCAGTCAACAATGTTTTTATCTTTCAGTTTACTCTGTTAGAATGCTAAGCGACCATCTCTGTTCTCTGAAATATACTGTCAATTTTTCAGTAAAGTTTTTTTTTTTTTTTATTCTAATCAAGTGCTTGTCTTCTATCACGTTTTCCCCTTGGTAAGTAGTAGTAATAAATACATTTGCTTATTCTGGAAATGATATTCAATCATGTTATTCTGTTTTGAGAGAATAAGATTATTCTTAATTTGACCAAATTCAGTAGTTGGCACTTTATTTTACAATATTAACTGTTTACGTTAGATTTAGGCACTTGTTTTATTTGTGACACATTTCATGAATTGATTATCAGCATTTGATTGTCAACCTGGATGAAGTGGAAGGTTCAGAGTTATTTTCAGTATCTGACAAGAATAAACACTGAGACTTTGAGGGCTTATTGGAAGTAAACAGTAGGCTAAGAGGTCACACATGTGGAGAGAATAGAAAATAATCTAGTCTACTTTCCCCACTGCTATGTCACTTTCTCAGAGTCCCATTTAAGTGATGATGTACCAATGACAACAGAAAGAAAATACTTTCCGCAGCCACATGAAACACTTACTTAAAAAAGTGTGAATAAACACAGAAGATTTTTATCATGATTTCTGAGTGTAATTCATGAGAGGATGGTCACTTGCTCAGTTTCTTGCTTTCCCATAGCCCTCTCTTCCCTCCATTCTTTCCACAGAATCAAATATCAACTAATAAAATGAATGAAGGCATTTGTAGGAGGGAAAACATGATTTATATCAAAACTTACTCTAAAAGTGAATTTATCCACAGCAGTATGCTAGTCTACTTTACAAGTGTGTGTTTTTCACTTACGTGTAGCTCTAGAAATTATAGAATAGGTTGGCTTTGGAATAGCTTTTGGATTTCTAATACAGTATTTCTTTTCTATATAGTTTTACTTAAGCAATATAAATAAGGTTAGCTGTGACCTAAAAAAAAAATACTCAGTCATTTTTCTTAGAACACAGTATGGTATGTGCCCTAATTAATTTTATTTGTGGTATAGTAAAAAGTATAACTTCAGAAGGAAATGAAAACTGTGTGGAAAGAGATGACTTTGAGGCAGGGACACTCTATTAGAGCTTATGATTGGGGAAATCCTGATAAGCTGATATATTGTTAACACTTTATATGTTTGATTTTTCCCTCTTTTTTATTTGTTCTAGACGTTACTAAAAGAGGTTAATGTATTGATGTATGATATTTTTTCCAGGCCAAACAGGAAAAAAATGAAAATTTAATTTTTAATTTGCAGAAATGACTTTGATAGGTCTGGTTTGAAGAAATTGGAAGTCAACTTTCCCTTTGCTTTATGTTGTCCAGATTCCATTCATTGCACACTTTTTGTTTTTGTAGATTGAAGGTGGAATTTTATGTTCTTATTTCAGGACTCTTTTCTTTGTACTTCTTGCTTGAGTGTCAAGAGACTAAGTACAAAGGATTCATTGATACCTGTGAAGACTTTTTGTTTTTGTTTGTGTTTTATGATGAGCAAAACATTGGTGGCCTTTTGCTACCCAAAGAATACTCATTTTCTCTTAGCTAATAGGAATTTCTGTTTCTTAAAGTGAGTACTGATTTGTGAAATGAGCTTCTTCTCCCATCTACTTAGGGCGTGGAGAAGATTTTCTAACCAGGGCTTGTGGTAGGCCATAGCCAAGCCAGTTGCACTGAAAGTTTTGTTGGTTTGATGAAGCACAAGAAATAGAGCACAGAAGTATGTATACATCTGTGGTGCAGCAAGGCTCTCACTGAAGGGAAGAGGACTGGCCCTTTCATTGTTGCTGTGGTCCCCCAACCAGATGGTTATAAAAGGCCAAATTCCTACATCTTGTACTGTGCTAACTGGGAGGATTCCTCCCTCTGCATGGGATTCTGGTAGTATTGAACTTTGGCTTTGCCTTTGTATGGAATAAAACAAAGCCTCAGGGAGCATCTACTGACTTACATTCTTAATCTTGTGTTTATTCTTTGCAAGGATTCTTTGCCAGTATAATTGTGAATCAAAGCAAAAGCTGAACGTAGTTGAGTCATGGCCCTAATTCTTGCCAATTCTAGAACCTGAACCAGCTTTTTTGTTCTTACCAGCTTAGAGTCAGTGGTGATAAAAATGGTTTTACTGGACGGACTCATAGATTCATGGCCACTTCCTGCATAGTATCAACACTTCCTGGCTTCCACAGTTGGAGGGTGTTCTTCTTTATCTGTATCTTACTTGCCAAGGTGCAATCTATGTAGTCTTATCAAATGTTTTAAAAATCATTAACCTAGAAAAATTCTAACAGGCCAGTAAATATTACAGTTACCAGCTCTTACTTGTTTTTCTTCCCAATTTCAATTTCTAGATAAAAGGGCTCAAACATTACCCTCATGTAGCTGTCCTTGAAACTTAACTTCATAGCAATGTTTTGTGTTCTAAGCAATGACCTACTCTCATAACTTTCAGATATATGGCTCCTTATTCACACAGAGGTAAAAATAAAAGGTCCAGTTCTTTTAGATTTAAGGTACCCCATGGGGAAGTAGCCTCTTTAAGGGTAGGCAGATAGGTATTGAATACCTAGTTGATATAATGGTGCAGAAAATTTCAACATTGGCATATGGAGTGAAGGGAACTCAGATGTTAAGAAGAGTATCTACTATATCATGTTTACCCTTAGGGCGTCTGTCTCTGTGCCTCCCACTTATTCTGTAGCCAATTATACTTTGCTGTCAATATATACCTGTACTTAAGTTGGCCTTAAAATTTATTAACAATTTCCTGGTTATCAAATTCATTTACTTTTTATCAGTTTTTTTTGCTATCTTTAGCCTCTTTACAGAATTTGCCACTTTGGATAGCTTCACTCATTGTTGTAACTTTAGTCTTTGTCATTGGTAAGACTGCACTATTAGAATGTTACTTCTGTTTATTCAATGAGTCAAAAACTATTCAATGACTACCATTTACCAAGTACTTGGAAAACAATGCTAATAAAACACGTACATAGTTTTTGTGCCTAGTGAATTTATAGTTTGGTGAGCGATTGATAATAATTTATTATTTGATTTGTAAATATATTTTGAGTACCTACCTGATGCCAGGTTCTGTTCTAGGCATTAGAAATGCAGTGTAAAAACAGTACCTGGGGAAACACGTTTTCTTGGAGGAGATAGAAAGTAACAAGTACTTAATATCATTTTATATATAAGTGCCATGATGAAAAGTAAGTCCGGGCAAGAGGAAAGGAAGTGATAGAGAGTGGGTGCTATTTTTAATAATGTACTATTTTAGGGGCACCTGGGTGGCTCAGTCAGTTAAGCATCCAACTCTTGATTTCAGTCATGACCTCAAGGTCATGAGATCCAGCCCTGCACGGGGCATTAAGTTGGGCATAGAGCCTACTTAAGATTCTCTCTCTCTCTCTCTCTCTCTCTCTCTCTCTCTCTCTCTCTCTCTCTCTCTGTCTTTCTCCTTCTGCCCCACCCTAGCTCGCTCTCTCTCTCTCTCTCTCTCAAAAAAAAAAATAATGTACGATTTTAGATTTATTAAATATGTTCCATTCTTCCATGGACATATTACATTTGAAATGCCTTTAAATTATCTAATAGGTGCTGTTAAATAGGCAGTTGGGTACACGAGCCTGAAATTCAAGAAGTTATTGGAGGGGCACCTGGATGGCTCAGTTTGTTGAGTACCAGACTCTTGATTTCGGCTCAGGTCATGATGCCAGGGTTGTGGGATCTAGCACCACCTCAGACTCTACACTGAGCATTGAGCTTGCTTAATGTTCTCTGTGTGTGTGTGTGTGTGTGTGTGTGTGTGTGTTTGTGTGTGTGTGTGTGTGTGTTTGTGTGTGTGTGTGTCTCCCCCATGCTCTTCTCCCCTGCTTGTCGGAGACAAAAATGTGAGATTTGTGCATAGATCTAGGACCAGGAGTGATCATGTAGGGAATCAGATTAGAGAGAGAAGAATATACAATGATGAGCCTTGGAGAAAGTAAGAAAGAGCAGCAGGAGAAAGCCAGGAGAATTTCTCTGGATGCTCAGTAAGTTTGCAGTAAGAAAGAGCTGTTGAAATATGTGGCTTGTTACTGAGAGGACAAGCAAGAGGACCAGGTAGGTTAGCCACAGGATTGGGAAAGTCAGTCTTTGTTGACCTTGAAAAGGGAAATTTCAGTTGAATGGTGTAGCACAAGTTAGACCAAAGCAGACTGAAGTGAAAATTGTTGGTTTGACGTGGAGGGAAAACCAGTCAGAGAACAATACCAATAAATTGGAAATTGCACCTGAAATGAATGGCCCAAATATAACAGTATCATTTGAGTTCATCAAGAGGGTTTGAAAGGCTTCATGAAGAAATGATTTTAAACTGAGGTCAGAAAGATGAGTTGGTATTAACTAGACAATAAGGCAAAAGTAAAAAAGCTTGTAAAAAGACTAATACCGCAAGGTAAACTTGAAGACTGGAAGAAGCTCATACAGGTTGGCGTGGGTATGTATGAGTTTAATGATGGCATGAAACTGTTTTATCCTTTTTTCAAAAATTTTTAACTTTATTTACTTTTAAAGAGAGAGAAGGAAAGAGTTCACACACATGGCATGGGGTGTGGAGGGGCAGAGAGAGGGGGAGAGAGAAAATCCCAAGCATGCTCCATGCAGTCAGTACAGAGGCCAATGTGGGGCTAGATCTCATGAACTGTGAGATCATGACCTCAGCTAAGATCAAGAGTCAGACAACTGACTCAGCTACCCAGGTGTCCCAAGACTGTTTTATCTTTTACCCTAGAGCATTGGGCATAATGATTAGAGGGAGATGGGGATATGTGGACAACATCATCTATCTTTTGATGAAGTTGTTCTAGCTGTACTGTGTATAGGGTATAGAGGTAGGTCGGCAAGATGGAAGTTGGATAGCTCACGAACAGGCCATCTTAGTAATTAAGGTGAGTCAAAATTGCAGCTTGCATTACAGCAGTAAAGGTGTAAAAATGGAGAGAAAGAGAAATCTGAGTGATATTTATGAAGTGAAATTGATAGTGCTTACAACAGTCTGGATAGGAGTATATGAGGAAATGTAGAGAAGTCAAGCATGACCCTTAAACTTCTGGCATTCACAGTAGAGAGGCAGTATCTTGGCATTAATTAGGAGAGAATTAGAGCAGAACTCCATTGGTTTGCCATTATTTTTGTGGGCCTTAATGGATTTAGGTTATGCATGTTGGATTAGAGGGACTTGTGAGCCATTCTCACCTGCCTATTAGACTTTTCTATCTATATATCCCACTGAGTTCTCAAAAATATTAAAACTGAGTCCATCTTGATCCCTTCAAAATTTCTCTTTCCCATCAACCCATACTCAATCATCTTGTAATGATTTTTCTTCCTAGTACCCTCCCAGTTTCCATGTCAGGAGACTCTGATCTTTCTTGACTGTTCTCTTGCACATTTGCCCTTTTCCATTTTTACCCATACTATGCAATTTCAAACTCTTTAATTTCACTCCACTGTACTCTTAACCTGCTATGTGGTCTTTTTTTCCCCCAAATCATTCCTTGTCTGATACTTTTTTAAAAATTTTAAGTATCTATTTTCATATTTAAGATTCTGATTTTTCCCATGTCCCTACTTAAAATAATTCAGTGTCTTTCCTATTGCTTATAAATAAGCTGTAGATTGACTTTAGCTTGGAATTCAGGAAAAAAAAATCTGTAGATTTTTCTTCCCCTGACACACTGTGGAACTCAGTAATTAGAAACTCCCTGGTTTAAATCCTGAGTTTAGTACTTACTAGTTGTGTGGTTTTGGCTGAGTTAATCACAATTTTCTATTTTTCAAATGGGATTAAAAATAGAAACTCATTTACATGGTTGTTTTAAAGTCTAAATCCATTAAATTCTCTTAGCACAGTCCCTGGCACAAAACTAGCACTCAATTAATGCAGTTTCTATTATTATTCTGTTAGCCTCCCACCAAGCCCCCTGTATGTATGCTGGCACATTTAACCACTTCGTGAGCATGCCTTTTATTTCTCTGATGTGCTGTTTTATACAACTTGCATTCTTCTGCCTAGAAGGCTTTCTCCTTCCTCTCTTGGCAGCCTTTCCCCACAACGCAATTTCTTCCTGTCTAAATTTGTTCATCTCTTCAAGTACCAGCCCTTTTCTATCCCCAGGAAACATTTCTGTCTTTCCCAGCTTGCCCCGTCCCTGGTTCTAGGTGCGGTTACCCAATATTTTTTTTTTTTTTTTTGTATTTTGACACCTATCTTATCAGCTCCTTGTATATAGTTAGGTATGTAGCTTTCTTGCATCTTCTACAGGGTAGGCCTTGAGTATAGGGCCATTTTTAGGATGCTATTTGCCTAATGTCTATAGTTTTTGCAATATTAGTGAACAAAAGATTGCCAGTGTTGGTGGGCAGTCCCCTCATTTGCCTGTGAATATTCTCTTGTTTTCCTTCCATGTAGACTGATTTTGGCTCTACTCCTCATCAAGAAACATCAAGTTACCTGTCCCAGATCTTTTCCTTAAGGACAAGAGCTTTCAAGTCAGCAATCCACTAAATCCGTCAGGGCTAATGTGTTTTCAGTGCTTTCAGGAACTCTAAGTGCATTTAACCAAGCTCTTCTGGCAACATTGGCCCTGTTTTTATGTTCCAAGTCGTTAGTTTTGTTTTGTTTTGTTTTTCTCAGTTACACATAATTTGAAGGAAGCAGTTTTAGGAGAGGTAACTGAGCACCAGCTTAATAGCGTTTTACTCAGAGATCTCTAATAATGGGCTTCTTTAAAATTAAAAAAAAAAAGTGACATAAAAAACAATATTTAATATATTTTCTGTTTCCTGCCTAATTGCCTCTGGTTCTGCTGGGCCATGGCCTTTGGATTACAAACTGCCACTTTTTAGGATGTTCCAAAAGCATGAATCAAGATTGATTCTTACTTTATCCATCGTTGTACTTGGTTGTAACTTACACAGCCTGAGATGAGGGTTTATTTTTCCCCTCCGAAGCTTTCAGGGATGTTTTTGTCAGGTTTTGGAAAATGTGCTCCAGAGTAATGATAAATTGAGTGCTGCCTCAGAAAGAGTCAGGCTGTCAGGGAACATATTTATCTCCACATTTGGAAAGCAGAGCAAAATAAGTACAGACCTTTCAAAAACCTGTGTGAAAACTTGCTATGGTAAGGGAGAAGGTCAATCTGACATGGCTTTATATCCACTTTATTTATAATTTATGGGCTTTATGGACATACGGAATAACCTAAAATCCATGATCATTCAAAGATGAACAATGTTTTTCCCTACAGTAATGTACTACTGAGGAAAACTTGATAGTTAAATGGTTCTGTTTCCTTCTGGTTCAAGAAAAGATATCATGATATAAGAGAAATAAATAATTGTATTTAAGAAATACTCTCCTACATTTGCCTAAAGTACAAATCTGCCTATTTTTGTACATAAAAAGTTATTGGAACATGGCTGAAGGAATTTATTACATGTTGCTTATGGCTGCTTTTGCACTACAACTAGAAGAGTTGTGTAGTTGCAACAGACACCTTTTGGCTCACAAAGCCTAACATAGTTACTCTCTGGTTCTTTACGAGAAAAGTTTGTTGTCCTCTGGCCTAGGAGGAAATTCTGTCACAAATGGAAGTTTCTGCTCTATTTTCTATAATGACATTAACAAGAAGTTTGCTTTAGTTGTAAGAGATGACAGGATTGTAATGGGAGCATCTGTTTTTTAATTGGTGGTCTTGTTCTATGGATTTATTTGTTTGTCAGGGATAACTGGGTTTAGTATAGGGCTAAAAATGAAAAGACAATAAATTAATAACTGCCTCATCCAACTAAAGCATTCATTAAGGTCTTAATTGGATATCACAGAGTTAAGTATTGTTTGCAGAGGTACTGAGTCTATTTTTGTGAGCAAAATGTCAAGTAAACCTCTAGTTTTAGGTCCCTATTCTTATAAGAGATTTCCAGAAAGGGACTCTCCAGTTTGTTCAGCAGTATGAATAGTGACAGTAGTTAATGTAAAATAATACGGCTTTGAGTGTAGACTCCTTGCAAAAACTATGAGGATTGTCTTTATCTCTACCTACCTCTATGATTTCTACCTCTATCTGTGTGTGAATATGTATGAGTGTGTATTTTTCCATCTTAAATATTTCTCTTTTTTTTTTAAGTTTATTTACTTATTTTGAGAGAGAGTGAGCATGTTGTGTGTGAGTGGGGGAGGGGCAGAGAGAGAAGGAGAAAGAGAATCCCAAGTAAGCTCCATACTGTCAGTGCAGAGTCCATCGTGGGGCTCGATCTCATGAACCATGAGATCACGACCTGAGCTGAAATCACGAGTCATATGTTCAACCAGTCGAGCCACCCAGGAACTCCCATCTTAAATATTTATTAAAGAAATGGCAAAATATGAATTTATTAAATTTTTTTCATGGATCTACATGTTTTGTGTTCTAGCTATGTATATGTGTATTGATCACTAGCACTCATTAATATTCATCCAATCAAATATTACCACTGTGCTAGGTACTAAAGGGGAGCAAAAAAGCATGTTCCCTAAGTTCATCAAGCCTTCATATTTGGTGTAGACAGACAGTTAATACAGGACAAACAAATTACATACATATTTTTATTACCTTTTTATTTGAAAAGAAAGGCACAAATAATAAATGTATGGTTTTGTGAAATGTTCACAAACTGCACAGACCCATGTAACCAGCACAGACCAAGATGCAGGACATGCCCAGAAATCCCACTGATGTCCCTTCCTTGTCATGCCCACTCTCCAAAGAAAACCATGGCTTGACGTAAAGCCTCAGAGATTCAAACCTGAGGACTTTCTTTCTTTCTTTCTTTCTTTCTTTCTTTCTTTCTTTCTCTTTTTTCTTTCTTTGTTTCTTTAAGTTTATTTTTTTAGAAAGAGAGCAGGGTAGGGGCAGAGAGAGGGGGGAGAGAGAGAATCCCAAGCAGGCTCTAAGTTGTTAGCACAGAGCCTGACACAGGGCTTGATCCCTTGAACTGTGAGATCATGACCTGAGCTGAGATCAAGAGTTGGAGGCTTAACTGACTGAGCCACCTGGTGCCCCCAAACCTGAGGTTTCTAAAACATTGAGTTTCTGATATTTATAAGTCAGGCAATCTGCATTTCTGCCCTCCTTTGACAAATAATTTTTGGGGCTCTGAGCATGTGTACTCCTCCAGGCAGAGGCCTGCTGAAGCAGGAGCTGCTCCTGTCCCTGAGGGAGGGTGTGGCCTCCCAGGCCCACTTGGCTCACCTCATTTTGTTACTGGCCTGTCTGTTGATACGAGAGACACTTGCCTTTTTCTATCTCTTGATCCTAATTTTATGTCTGTATTTTTGGCCACTTCAAGCCTTTTGTACAACAAGATAGTATAATATTACATATAATTTTATATATAATTACATATATATAATATATAGTCCTTTTTGTTGTACTTATTTATTTATCTAACACATACAAATTTAACATGTGCCATATACAGGAGATAAAAACTGAGTTTATTACACGGGGCTGTGGTTTGGATAGACGAGCAACTGAAGCTTCCCCTAACAAAGTAACAATTTAGCTAAGATGAAAAGTGAGAAGTTAGGCAAAGAGGAGAAGAGAGAACATATCCTAGGAAGATACCTTCATACCATTCACAGTTACACTAAGTACTTCACTCTAACAATCTTGTCAATTGTTTTTCCTCTTAAAGCTTATTTTTATATGCTCAAAAATGACATTTAACTTTCCCATTCTTCTTAAAACTTCAGCCATCACCTTTTATTGAATTCGCAGATGGCCATGGCCCATATTTTATACAGATACATATGACAAAAATACAAACCTTAAAATGGGATTCGGCACTGCCTGTCAGTCAATAAAACTATCCTGCCCACCCCTCCTTCTCTCTGCTGTTATGGGAGGGGAAGATTTGGTCCTCGGGTAGAATCTAGGAACTTAGTGTATACTCTGACCATCCAGCACTCCACCCTTCTCGTGGACTAGCTTTTCTGTTACCCATTTCATTCTTCCCCTTGCGTCTCATCCGTGATTCCTCTTTCTCCCTCATACTCTCAAATATACTCATATTTAGTTTCTTTTTACCTCTAAAGCCTACTACTCTTGATTTTCATCACTGCATTTGAGACCACCAAGGTTTCTTGCTTAGGAAACATCTGCTAAATTTGCAAATAAACTATGGAATGAATAAGTTACGGAAATAAAAGGCACAGCATGACGAATATAGTCAATGGTATTATAATGGCATTGTATGATGACACTGGTAGCTGGACTAGTGGTGAGCACAGCATAGAATATAAAATTGTCAAATCATGATGTTCTGCACCTGAAACAAATGTAACATTTGTGTCAACTCTACTCAAATACAAAAATCGCTTTCATAAAAATACAAAATGAACACATTTCAAAGATTTTAGTCAACTCATTAATTAATGAAGGAACTATTAACATGTCAGGAATGATTCAAAAGAGAATTAGAAGATGTGATATTTATAGAGCTGATTAGTTAAAGGAATAAAGAAATGAATTTACTAAAAGATACTAAAGTGGTTGGGGCGCCTGGCTGGCTCAGTCAGTAGGACATGTGACTCTTGATCTCGGGGTCATGAGTTCAAACCCCACATTTAGGGTAGATTTCACATTTAAAAAATTGAATAAACAAAATTGGAGGGAGGGAAGGTCCAAAGCTGCAATAAATAATAACATTTGGAGTATGGTATTAAAGTCATTGACGTCATTTCTTTTCAACAACATAATATAAAATTTTTTCAGAGAATGATCATTGGCATTTCACTCAGTTCTACAAGTTAGCCTTTATTCTTAAATAGTTGCAACATATTCAAAGTAATAGTAAGTAGGAAGTTGAACAAAGATACGTGACCCTAGATATGTGACCCCCTTAAAATATCTTTTAAATAAGAAAATCTCCAGTTAGGGTGTGTCTGATACACAAATAGCCAGTTACTGTACTGAAATGGCACCTAGTAATTTCTGTTCCCAAATGCGGAGCCATGTTTATGACTTAATTGTTCTGCACACACTCTTAACCCTTAATATATTCTCTAGAAAACCAAGAATGTTCTTTTGCCAATTTTATTATATAAAAACTTAAAATGGGGGTGTCTGAGTGGCTCAGTCAGTTAAGCATTCAACTTGATTTCAGCTCAAGTCATGCTCTTGTGATTTGTAGGTTCGAGCCCCACATCAGGCTCTGTGCTGACAGTGCAGAGCCTGCTTGGGATTCTCCCTCCCTCTCTGCCCCTTCCTCTTTCTTTCTCTCTCTCTCAAAATAAATAAACTTAAAAAATAAAAACACCTTTATGAACTAAATATTTTAGTCACATTCAAATGTGAGCAATTTGTTGAGAGAAAATACTTTTTATTTATATAAATGGTAAAAGGTTAACTCCTCCAGGGTTCAAGTATATACAAAAAATTATTTTAAAAAAGATTTCAGAGTCATAGAAGCAAATCAGCAGAATGAGAACAATCAGTTTATAGAACCGATTCTAACGGGCAGTCCTGTGAAAAGATGCCCCATCTCAGTTGTCACAGAAATGAAGTGATGACCACTCACAGCCATATAATCCAAAGTTTGCCTATCAGATTGGTAACATTTAAAAGCATTTAATGGTATCCAGTATTGACAAGGCTGTAAAGAAATTACTCTCTTATAAACTATCAGCAGTTCTGTAAATGCTGTGGAATATTTTGAAAGCATTTTGCTATCACTTATTAAAATCCAAATTCCCCATCATTTTTTACCTTACAACGTCATTATTGTTTATTTATTCAATGAAGTAAAAATGCTAGAGTATAAAGATACATGATGGTGATTATTTTTATTGCAACATTATATATATAATTTATTATAGCATATATATAATTATATGTAATATATTATAGCATACAATTGGAGAAATAATAGCAAATTAACATCATTAGGGATATGATGAAGTAAATTATACTTCCTTATTGTGTAATTCTCTGGCTATCATAAAGAATGAGTTATAATTGCCTGTATGCCTATTCTATTTTAAACTCATTAAATTATAGAAGGTGTAGCATATGATCATATCTTTAAAAAATAAAAAGTAATAGCAAAGTAATATTCTCTGTATCAAAGAGGTTGTATAAGCAGAGAGAAGTTATACACAAAGCTTTACCAGTGGGTAGTATAGGTTATGGGATTGAGATGAGGCTCCTAAAGACGTTGACAATTTTGATGCTGCACCATTTTGTTAAAAAGAACATTAATTTTACTGTTATACATATAAGTACATTACTATACCATATTATAACTGTCCATATGCTCAAAATCTCTCAAAGGGCTTATTATGGAGTTAGAGTGCAATCCAAATCTCTTACCCCCATCTGTAAGTCTCTTGCGGTTCAGTTCTTACTGCGCCAACTTGAACTTGGGCAACTCTAGCACTCCTGAGCTGCATCTGGAAACAACATCCAGCTTTTAGTTTATTTTGCAAAGTTAAAATTCTTTCTTACCTTAAAGCCTCCCCACTCACCACCATATCCCCTGTCTAGAACCACCTTTCCTGTACCCTGGCTGATTCAGTTTAAATGTCATTTCTCTAAAATTGCCACTTTGTTCCTTCAATAAAATTTAGGTCCCCCAGTTAAATAGAAACCAAGTTGATGCCTTATGACTCTCAGAGTTGCTAAATGAAGTTTTTGAGTGTGCTGTGCAAAATGAGCTAGCTAAATATTGAGTAAATAAAATTTGTAAAACTAGAATTCTGTTATGAGAGAAAAGAAGGATCATGCATTCATTTGTCATTTATTAGTTACATGAAAGCATCTGGATTATTTCACATTAAAAGAATTTCAACTTGTCACACAAATATCTTATGGGATAAGATAATTTCAACGTAAGGTTAACTTACCATGGAGAAAATTAATGCTCCTTCTTGATTTTTCTTCCTAGCTGTAGGAGCTGCCACTATGAAGGTTTTTGTTCGATAAAAGAAGAGTTTCACAAGTTTGTTTACTAACATACATATTTAGAATCATAGGCATATTCTTTGGACTTGATAGACCTAGGTGATTTCAGGTAGGAAAGAAAAAAGTTTTGGCCACTTGGATTAGAACCTTCCAAAGGCATAAATATTTAGATAGACTGCAAGGAGGTTCTGACAAGATTAAGTATAAAACATCCAAATAGCTTGGAAGAAGAGTTAAGTGTTTTATATTTAGGGAGCAAACTCCCAACTGAAGCAATAAAAACAGTCTATCTCTTTCAAGTGATATATTTAAGTGCATTCCTTTACTGAATACAGAGTGGAATTTTGCCACATTAAATTGTTTCAAAATTAGACTTGCCTAGCTAACAGAAACAAATCAGGTATCTAAACAGGATATCCTTTACGCCAGGTCATGAATATTTTGAAAATCATTAAAATACAGATCATTTTGGTTTGTCATAATTTGGGAAGAGTTACACTACCTTGAATTGTGATGTGTCTTGATACACATTACTTCTTTAACAATACTTCAGGAATCTGTATGATATTTTGTTCTGTCTAGAACATGAGGCCAGGAGTTTATCATTGATTCTTATCAACTAAAAGCATGGGGTTTTGAGAACTGAAATGTAACAATTTATAAAGCTGTAGCATTCATTTTGCTGGTGGCATTTAAATAGATGTTGTTGGCTTTTGATACAAAGTGGAATGGCCTGGGGCATATTTTTACAGTCCATAAACTAACACCTATGCAAGATTCATAATAAATTCAATAGGAGGAAAGCAAAGTTAGTTTGTGAGACATTTTAACAGATCACGTGGTATAAATATTACATATCTATGTTTTTCAATTTTTATATCTGATAAAAATGTAGTTTGTAGGGACTTATCACCAACTTGCAAATTGGGCAGTAAAGTGCATAGTCATATAACTACTCTAGATCTGACATTCTTTTAGAGCTTCACTGAAGGGACATTAGTGCAATTAGAAAAGACAAAGATGTAGCAAAACATCATGGTAAGAGTTTTACTGCACATTACCATTATGAATGTAGGTGAAATAAGGGGTGAAAGTGTTAATTTCTGGATTATTATTGGCATGATTTTTTTCTGGTTAGCTTGATGTATAGATTATATGTGAAAGGCTCAGACACAAGGAAATTTTGTTGACAGACTGTACTTGTATGTGTGTATATTTCACGGATAAAATATCGTGTGCTTTTCCCCTTCTTACGGGGCATTCCCAAAGTCACCATAAAGTAAGACAAATGAAAAATTTATTCTTGCCCTTCTGTAAAGCACAAATGTGGATTCCTTTTTGAGTACATAGTCATATAAACTAGTTACTAGAGACACAAAAAGTCATAAAATGATAATCAGTCCTCCTGTATATGATTTTCTTTTAATTCTCCTGTATATGATTTTCTCCAGAAACCAATCAGCATATTTTCTAATGCTTCAAGGGCCTACTGTTTGTACAACTCAGCACTATGGAGAGTTATTTATTTATTTCTTGGAAATAATTTGGAAAAAATTTAAAATGTGAAGTTAGCTGGAGCATCTGGGTGGCTCAATGGGTCAAGCATCAGACTTAGGCTCAGGTCAGGATCTCACAGTTCTGGAGTTCGAGACCCTCGTGTCTCAGAGCCTGGAGTCTGCTTGGGATTCTGTGTCTCTGTCTCTCTCTGCCCCTCCTCCGCTGATGCTCTGTCTCCTTGTCAAAAATAAATCAACATTAAAAAAATTATTTTAAAAAATGTGAAGTTACCTTAGTAAATAAACATTCATTAAGCATCTATCACAAACTTGGTTTTATGGGGAATACTCCAAAGCAAAACAAAAGTATATGTAAGTTATAAACTACTGTCATACGAAGCTGCACAAGTTGTGGGCAAGGGTGAGGGAAATGCAATCCCAGAGTTAGTGCCCCAAACGGATTGTTTCAAAAGAATATTTCAGTAATAATGAGACCAAAACTTTGACCGAATTTCAGCAGTAATATTGTAAAAGGTAAATTATACACGTGAAATCTCAGAGATTCCAGTGACAATGTGTGGTACATAGTTACGAAACTTCCCCTAGCTCCCCGATACTGTTACATGAGAAAAAAAGTCTTAATGAACCATGATCATATAAGTCCTTTAATTTTTGTCACATGCAAGTGTAAAAATATTAATGTCTTTGTAATTATCTTCCCAGAACTAAGCATAGTTGTAAGCACATAAGTAGCATAGGAAGATTGAAATTGTAGACATTGAGTAATTTTTTCCCCCTGAAAACAGAATTTGGTGGTTGTTAGTAATCTGAATTAAATAACATACAGTTTATGGGGTGCATGGGTGACTCAGTTGGTTGAGTGTCCGACCTCGGCTCAGGTTATGATCTCACGGTTTTTGAATTTGAGCCCTGTTTGGCACTCTGTGCTTTCTCTCTTCCATTCCCTTTCTCTCTTCCATTCCCCTGCTCACTCGCTCGCACGCTCTCTCTCTCTCAAAAGTAAATATTAAAAATGTTTTTAAAAATTACATACAGTTTATAAGAAAAGTAGTTTGGCATATGGGTTGAGTTTTTATTTATGATGTCATGCACTAGATTACAGACATTTATACTGAATGTACTACAGCAGTGAATTTTAAAAGATGATAGAGAGTAGATAGATAGATTAAATAGTAGCCCAGCTAGCTGAGGAGATATGCTGTGTCAGTGAATGACAATAGAGAGAACATCATATGATTAGGGTCGAATATCAGTTGTGCAGGAAAAAAAAAAAAAAAAAAAAAAAGAACAAGCCCAGAAAGGCAGCTAAGTCATATTGAGTTGAATAAGTTGTAATTTATAATAACAACAACAATGTAGAACTGATATGATAGTGCTAATACTAAATAAACATTAAAACCTAAGAAACAGAAGAAAAACAGTTCAGGAAAGTTGGTTGAGTTCTAGCTTTGCTCTTCTTAGAATTCAAGGCAAAGACGTAGACCTGATAGGAGTCTTATTATTTACTCAAATGATGCACAATAGTGTGTTATGAAAGGTAGTTTCTTTTGCCCAATACTGGTCATTTTGAGATAAGATCGTGTGTGCATGTGCATACACGTACAAATATACACACATACAAATCTAAGATATTTAGCATGTATGCACAGATTCATGAAAATTTCATAATGATCTTTACTGACAGTTATTGAGCAGCAAGATTAAGTGGTCTTGATAGTTTCTCATAATTTATTTTTATAACTAGCTAAATAATGAGGCAAGCATAAGACATTATAACAACTTAAAATTAGCAAAAGCATTTTACAGAGGCGTACAAATTGGTATATTTCAGACTATAGTGTTAAATCATCTATATGGTTTGATTTTTTTAAAAGCATGATAACTTCTAAAAAGTGAACGTTGATTGTTTTCCTAGATTTTAACCTATAAGCAAATATGGGAAGCAGCATTTTGGTTATGAAGTAAAAGAAGTAACATTTGGCATTCATTGAGGGTGTTTGAAAAGAATAGATGGTCCTAGATGACAAATAGCTTTAGAGGAATGACATTTATTTTGTCTGTGGCTTGTAATGGCTGCTTCCTTTCTCCGCAAACATTTCTTTTGATAGGATGTTGGTCAACTGTTATTAAATTATATTATTCTTTGTGTTCTGTCCCTGACTTTCAAGGAAATTCATCTTAACTCCATTATATCTACTTAACTTCTTAATGATACACCAAACTCCTCTCTAGAAAATAGGTATTATTTTTTAACACAGAAGAAAATCTGTTTTTTCATTAAACTAGGAAGATGAAAAAAAAGGTTTAGGAAGGGAAGATATTATAAAGCTCTTTTTTTCTCCTACTTACTTGCGAGAAACAACCTGAAAATATACATACAGGGGACTGTGCAATCTAAGACTTGATTTTATATCTAATAATTAAATCTATGTGGGGGGATTGATTTTGAATAATGCTTTGAAGCTCAGGATACAAAGGATTTTGCTGCAATTGCTGCTTTTTTCAGTAACAATTTAAAAAAGCAGTATTTCAGTTGACTTTAATCATTTGTATCAATACTCCTCCATTTTTGTCATGTATATGTAGTATTATATATTTTGTATTATTATTTAGTATGATATCTTAATAGCATCTTATTTACTGTACTATAAAGTAGCATAGCATTTTTTCCTCATAATTTCATGATGAGACTTTGTAGATAAAATAATTGGCATTCTCATGGATTAAGTACATCTCCTATATTCATATAAATGAATAAAAGCAATATATATTTATAGTATTTACCATCATGGATTTAATTTGAAATGTGGAAAATCTGTGCTGTTTCCAGTGCTAAACTATGTCAACTAATTTACCTCCACAAAAACTGCATTATAGTAAATTTATTTCTACTGAAATGATCTATGAGTTCAATAAATCCTGAAAAAGGAAACTGGAGGAGACAACTAAAGACTCTGTGATAGATCAGAGAAACTCAGGTCCTACTTTTCTGAGGTCAAACTTTGTGATTAGTTTGTGTGTGTGTGTGTGTGTGTGTGTGTGTGTGTGTGTGTGTGTACGTTTAAGTGCTACCGCAGGATTAACTGAGTACACCTACCTGTTCATCTTCAATTAGAAAAATTCAACCTCTGGTACATTGGCTGGACTACTAGAATATTATTCAAAGAAAGAGTATTGTTTCTAATAATGTTTAGAAATTGGGGTTGGTAGAGCATGTGACTTTTGATGTAGGAGTTGGGAGTTCAAGCCCAACATTTGTCCCATATTTTAGAAAACTCCAAAAAAGAAAAAAACAGTCTGAAGAAGTTAGTCCTATTCAATCCATTAAAAATGTTTAAGAATCACTACTGAATATTTTCATTTCACTCTTTAGGAATTCATTCTACTGTTTTTATATTTTGATTAATAAAATTATTGTTCCATATTTTTGTAATGACTGTCTATGTAATATGTTACAAATAAGTTACTGTAGAATACATAAATAGTGCCATTACTGAATTCTACCAATTAAGTTTTGTTTAAAGGAAACAAATGTCTTTTTTTAAATAGAAGTATTGGTGACATACAGTATTACATTGTTTTTAGGTGTATAACAGTGATTCATCATCTCTATACATTATGCCGTTCTCACCACAGTGTACCTATCATCTATTATAATGCCGTTGACTACATTCCCTATGCTGTACCTTTTATCTCCATGACTTTTTCATTTCATAACTGGAAGGCTGTATTTTCCGGTCTCCTTCATCCATTTTGCCCATCCCCCAACTCCTTCCCCTCTGGAGACCACCATTCTGTTCTCTGTATTTATGGGTCTGATTCTGCTTTTTTGTTTGTTTGTTCATTTGCTTTGTTTTCCTTTAGATGCCAGATATAAGTAAAATCATATAGTATTGGTCTTTCTCTTATTTTTTTTTCACTTAACACAATACCTTCTAGGCACATCTGTGTTGCTGTACATGGCAAGATTTTATTCGCTTTTATGGTTGAATAATGTCCCATTGTATATACATATACCACATCTTCTTTATCCATTCTTTTATGGATGGACATATATGTTGTTTCCATATCTTGACTATTGTAAATAATGCTGCAATAATCATAAGACTGCATATACCTTTTCAAATTAGTGTTTCCATTTTCTTTGGGTTAAATACCCAGTAGTGGTATAGTGGTTCACATGGTATTTCTATTTTTAATTTTTGAGAAAACTTCACACTGTTTTCCATTATAGTTGCACCAATTTACCTTTCCACCAGTAGTTCACAGTGGTCTCCTTGTCTCCCCATCCTCACCAACACTTGTCATTTCTTATCTTTTTGATTTCAGCCATTGTAACAGGTGTGAGGTGGTATCTCATTGTGGTTTTGATTTGCGTTTCCCTGATGATGAGTGAAGTTGAGCATCTTTTCATGTATCTGTTGGCCATTTGTATGTCTTTTTTGTTTTGTTTTGTTTTTCCTTTGATGTTTCTTTATTTTTGAGAGAGACAGACACAGCATGAGTGAGGGATGGGCAGTGTGAGAGGGAGACACAGAACCTGAAACAGGCTCCAGGCTATGAGCTGTCAGCACAGAGCCCAATGCAGGGCTCGAACCCAGGAACCATGAATTAATGACCTGAGCCGAAGTCAGACACTTAACCGTCTGAGCCACTCAGGCCCCCCTGTATGTCTTCATTGGAAAAGCATCTATTCAGGCCCTCTGCCCATTTTTAATCAGATTATTTGAGTTTTTTTGGCACTGAGTTGTTGAAGTTCTTTATTTTAGATATTAACCCCTTACTAGATATATCATTTGCAAATATCTTCTCCCATTCCCTATTTTTGTACTAATTTCATATGGTATATTTTACATATAAGTTACTAATAGAATACATAGGTAATGTCATTACCAGATTCTACCAGTTATATTTCTTTAAAGAAACCAAATGACAAATGATTTTCATTCAGTTCAGAGACTTTCAGAAATGACTCTGTAGTTTTGGACTGTAAGGGTAACTGTCTAGAAATAATGGAATTCAGAATTAGCTATAAGTTGTTGTGTATTTACTTGTCACTTAAAGCCTGTGTACACACGTATATATAAAGAATATTTATTTAGTATCTAATAAACTTACTAATATTTATTTAGTATCTACCGTAAATCAGGAGCTGTCCTAGGCATTTGAAGCGTAACATAATATAAGACAGAAACTTTGTTGGTCTTTCAATAAATACTTATTCCAGAGCAGGTGATAAATAGGTTTCATTACCTATGCCAAAATTAATCAGTTGGTAGTATTTGCTTCTAGTACTGTGTAGAGACAGATTCTGAGACTGCCCCCAAGCTCAATAGGATGCTATTATAATCCTTTATTTATGACTGAGTGTTGGGAGGTCTGTGCTTAGTGGTATATTATATATATCCATATATAGAGAGATATATGTCCATATATCTGTATATACATATGTATATGTATATGTATATATATGGATATATATCTATATACACATATGTATATATATGGCTATATATCTATATATACATATCTCTATCTCTATCTCTATCTCTATCTCTATCTCTATCTCTATCTCTATTTCTATCTCTATGCTGTACCTGCTATCCCTGTTCTATTTTCTTATTTAGAGTCAGCATTTCATTGGAGAAATAGATGTACTCTAAAGGTAGCATAGTTATATAATGAACAATATGGACAGATGAATATATGATAAATTCTTATATTACGGTGTTCAATCTTTCATCCTTTATAAACTCATATTTATTTTTAGATCTCATGAATCACCATTTTCCCCTTTGCTTCACAAAGAGCTTAGGGGCATTAATGTTCTTGAGACTCTCAGGTTTGTCTCAATGATAGCTTTATTTCGGGCAAAGTGCCATATTGATGATAGAAGTTGTAGCAAAAAATATTAGAGAGTGCTTACATTTCAAACTCAGAGGTTGTTTAAGATGAAAATATGAAAACTAAATGAGTAAACATTAAAATTTATTTTGACAATGATTGGTTAATGCCTGCATCGTGCCATCCATCTTTATATCTCCCCATAGGTAGCAATTAGCATAATAAATATGTTAATGTTTTTATCAATCTAAACAGTGCTGGCCACTTAGTAAAGGTACACTAAATGCCTGTTAATGATTTGATAAGTATGTGATCTGTGTGTTCCAAAAATTTTTTGTCAGCATTGTGCTATGAATGTTTTATAAGAAAGGAGAAGCCTAGTCCTTCTCAGTCCACATCCTAGGTAGTGTTAGCATACCAAACATCTGGGCATATTAACATTACCAAAAACAGAGAACAACAAGCATATTATAAATATGTGATAGGCTGTGTGAGACTGACCTTAAAGGGGGTAGATCAGAGTAGGGTGACTCATGGTAGCTAGAGATGAATATTCTCAAGATCAGTCTTAAGTTAGTCTTTGTCAGAATTTCTATGATGAGAGAAAATGAAAAAAGATTTTTATCGAAGACAGTAAGGGAAGTATTCTGCACAGAAGTCCAAGATATTTTCTAAAGAATTAACTCATTAATTCTCATATTTATTCATTTCATCTCACTCATTTACCCAGTGTGGAAAAAGAAGTTGCTTGTACACCTACGATGCAGGCTAGGAAGTTCCAAGTAGGTTAATCAGGGGAGGAAAGAGAGCATTTTATTTACGGTATCTGTAGGATACCTAGATGAAGATCCCTAGTTAATAGTTGACTCTGTAGGCTTGGATGTCAGGTGAGAATAATGGGCTGAGATAAGTTGTAGATGCATTTTCAACTGATTAACAGTGGAATGCAAAGATATGAGTGAGATCCCTCAAGGAAAGATGTGTAGGGCCAAGACTCCCAGTATACAACTTTGCGCCAAGGTGTTAAAGAAAGAAAGGTTGATAAAGGAAATTAGAAAATAGGTAGAAGAATAATCAAGAGAGAGTGTAACTAACAAAGTAAAGTGTTGGATTACAAAACATTAATATCGTCTCCTAAATCATAAACTAGATCTTCTGGTATAGCATGAACATGAGTGGGTCATCATTTGTTTGTTTATTAGTATGTCATGATCCTTTGATACTGACTAGACAGGAGTAAATTACTGTAAATGCAAAGCAGAATTAATTTAAATATATGAATATACATTGTGTATAAGATTGTTTCAAAAGACGAATTAGGCAAAGAACAGGGAAATACCATGAGTAATAAATGCTGTGATATATTCTTTATTTATGAGCTACTTTTACATAAGGAGGAATAAACTTTCAGAAAAGCTTTTATTTAGATAAGGTAGATCATACTTGTTTTTAGAAGTTAAGTGCTTAATGTTTGAAATGAATTAATTTACTTAAGAATGGGCGTTGGGGCGCCTGGGTGGCTCTGTCAGGTAAGTGTCCTGACTTCAGTTCAGGTCATGATCTTGCAGTTCTTTGAGTTCCGCTGCGTGGGGGCTCAGTGCTGACAGCTCACAGCCTGGAGCCTGCCTCGGCTTCTGTGACTACCACACTCTCTGCCTCTCCCCCACTCACTCTCCCTCTCTCTCTCTCTCTCTCTCTCTCAAAAATAAATAAGCATTAAATTTTTTTTGAAAAAAATGGGAATTAGTAATAATACTGTGATACAGCATTCAGCTTAAACATTTTCCTAAAAATGGAAAGAATATTCCCACTTTAGAGGAATGCTCATTTACAAAGTTGTAATAAAATGCATTACTTAAAAAAACTTTTAAACTTTAAAATGTACGGGAAAGTATGGATCCATTTAAACCTTAAGTGTTTAACCCTGTCAAAACATGACAGAATCTCATAGTCTCCATGAGAGGCACCAATGTGAAGTAAAATATCAATAGTAAATTTTTAATCGAGTTTCATTTTCCAAGAATTTACATAGGTTGTTTTGAGCGTTTCATTACCCATTTTGATGAGGAACGTGATTTTTTTTCCTTTTTTTTTTTTTTTTGTAGATAATATTCGCTTTGGCAAGATGCCATTGCTTATCTCTGTGGGCTTGGTTATTTTAGTGATTGCCATCTCAACGTAGAATTTATAACCTTTAGTTATGAAGAATTCTGACAATGTTTAGCTTATAATATCTAGAGAGACTGTCCTTGGAGTTTGACATAAGTGTTCTATCTTTACCAATAAGACAATGAGTTCTTTTTTCTTAGGTCTTCATGGGGTGTTTTATGTCTTCATCTTCCCCGAGAAATTTAAAATTTGCATTTCTGTAAGGAAGCAAGGAACAAGCAATTTACTAACATGGATTGAGTGTTTAAATATACAACAGTAAACGTGCTAGATTCTTAGGCCTTTGATTTCACAGGCTAGATTCTTAGGCCCATTGAGGTAGGTACTGTTGTCTCTCATTATATTTAAGGGAGAAAATTCAGCCTTTTCCACTTCTACAGAGGGCGACTGGAAAGTAAAAAGAAAAAAAAAATCAGAGAGGCTGGAGGGAAGAAAAATTGTTCAACAAAGCAAAATGGTGGGGAGAGTTAAAGGAAAGTAGGTAGGAAGGCATGAGGTTTGGGAGCAGAGCCAGAGCTATTGTGCGGAGGAAGTCTCTGAAGTCAGAATCTGTACAAGAGAAGAGAGGCCACCATGTGGGGCAGCGACTGAAGGGAGCAGGTATCGAGTGGAATTTTAAGGGGAAATTTTGCTTTGGAACATGAGTGTAATATCTCTTTCTCCTGTATTTTACCACAAAACCTTCCATATAATCCACGTTATGTTCAATGAAAGATGGAGGTTTCCACTGGGGGTTCTTGGTCTGATCAGAGCCAGGACAAGGTCCAGTTAGGTGGGGATTAGATGATGAGAGCGACACACAGATACAGAGATGTTAATTTGAATTAAAAGTCAAATCCAATCTGTCTCCAAATCTCTTACTTCTGTTACTACCTCACTTCTACAGTTTGAAATCAGCTCTAAATCCAAGGGAAATACTGCAAGAACACTGCTGTAGCTTTTGCTGATACTACCTTAGGTAATATTCCCTTTACAGTATCTACCTAGACAGCCGATTTGATTGTTTCAGCAGATACCTGTAAGGATTAGACGTCAGTCAAGGAATCGGTGCTAGTTGTTCTTACATATATATCCTGAGGATCTGTATTTCCTCCGCTCTGCTGGTAATATTTATAAAGGCAGTTCTCAAAGGAGAAAACAGAAATCTAAGTTAGTTTCACATTCTGTTAAGCGTATAGGAGAACGTATGATTCATTTGAGATATTTATAGGGGTTAATTACATTTGCTTTTAAGAATTCATAAATATTTAGAGCTTTATTATTGTTTTCCACAAATACTGTTAAACAAATGAGTTTGAAAATTTAGTGCTCCAATTTGAGAAAACACAGTGCGTTTTTAAATTTAAAGAGTAATTTAACAAGTTCCATTTCAGTAAAAGGAAATAAAACATTTCAAGAATTTATTGTTATAAAAACATGTAAACAAACAAATGTTGGCCTTAATGTATTTTATGTGCTGCATTAAGAAGTTACTTCTGGGGCACCTGGGTGGCTCAGTCGGTTAAGCCTCTGACTTCACCTCAGGTCATGATCTCACAGTCTGTGAGTTCGAACCGCACATTAGCTCTGTGCTGACAGCTCGGAGCCTGGAGCCTGCTTCGGATTCTGTGTCTCCCTCTCTCTCTGCCCCTCCCCTGTTCACACTCTGTCTCTCTCTGTCTCAAAAATAAATAAACATTAAAAAAATAAAAATAATTAAAAAAAAGAAGTTACTTCTTTGGGGTTCCTGGGTGGCTTGGTCAGTTGAACGTCCAGCTCTTGAATTCACCTCATGTTATAATCTCACGGTTTGTGGATTGAACCCTGCATCAAGCTCCCCACTCTCAGCCTGGAGACTGCTTGGGATTCTCACTCCTTTCTCTCTGTCCCTCCTTCTGCTCATGTTCTCTCTCTCAAAAATATAAGTAAATATTTAAAAAAGGAAGTTAGTTCTTTAAACCCCTTGAAACACAAAATGTATGACATTTCACAAAAACAGTTTAATTAGAAATGGGTTATTTTCTGTAACACTATTTAATGTATGTAGATGTATTAAGAAACAGGACTACTATCTTCAAATAATTAGATGACCTATGAAATAGTTACCAGCATCATAAAAATCTAATCCACCCAGGCTTATGCATAATAATATCTAAAAAGTGCCAGTTTCCATTGCAATGCTCCATAGGAGGGTTTCTCATTCTTGGCACTATTAATCTTTTGCTCCAGATAATTCTTTGGGGCTTGTCTTGGTCATTGCTGGATATGTAGCAGCATCCCTGACCTGTACCCACTAGATGTCAGCAGCGTCTCCCACACCCACCCCATGGTTGTGATCATCAGAACTCTGTCCCAGCATTGCCAAACGACTCCTACAGGGCATATAATTATCTCAGGTTGAGAACCACTGCTCTGTAGAAATTATAATTTACCTCCATTTTTTGAGGCTTAATATCTAGTTGTGTTATTCATAATTAATACAACTAATTAAAACATTTTATTTATGTTTCCTTTCTAGAAGCTTTGTATAATTGTGTAGCTCAAAAACTTAGTACTAGTACTTGATGCTATCTATCTCTGTCAATCAAAAAGATTATTTACTACGAATGAATGAATAAAAGTTGTTTTATTTTAAGAAACTCTTCAGAAGATTTAAAATAATGAGAAGTTGAGACATATCATTCGGCTGAAAACACACATTTTTGGAACTAAATACCATCCCTTTGGCCAACTCCGTACGGAGACTACACTTGAAAAAGTAATGAAGAGAGACAAAACTCATCCTTGAGGTTAATTAAAATCTGGGTGTGTTCAGTACAGAGTTCTGCATGGTCTTTGCTGGCTGTATTTGTAGAACACCCTGCCTGTGAATGGATTTATTTTGTCAATGACTGTCAAATTCAGTGACAGCTATTCTCATTTTACTTTTTAGAATGGAGTTATTATATCCAAGGAAAAGCCCAATAAATTAAAATGTAACTGAAAAATTAGGTGCCATCTGTATTCTCAACTTTGTTGAAACTATTTCAAAAATATAAACCAGATTAGTTTTTCTTGGCTTTCTTGTATGAGCTAGTTTCTGTGTGGGAATTAAGATCTTGATAACAGAATACCAAAAGGTAAGTCCTGAATATTGATCCAAATAAAACATTTTTTTAAGTCTATTTTTCTCTAAGTCTGGACTTTTCAGTCCAGGAAGTAACCTTTCTCCACCATCACATCTCAACTCCTTCTGTCTTTATCTCTATATTTGTATTCATTTCTGTGCTTTTGCTTAAACAATTTATGTCACCAAGAAAGCCTTACTTTTCTACCCTAACTTGGGAAAATTTTTATCTTTTAATTTCACTTATTTCTGAGAGAAAGGATAAAAAAATGAAAAATAAATTTAGTGATTTTTGTGACCTGTATAATACATTTAATGCAGTTGACCTAAAGTGATTAAAATATATAAAAAAACTTATAAAGGCAAATGAGGAGTAATAACTGCATTATATGTTCATTAAAAACAAGGAGAAAAGAGGGAAAAAAAGAGGACCCTTTGTAAAGAGAAGTAATAAGACCTTTTAGTCTTTTCCAACTGATTCTTACACTTTTAAAAATATAGGGGTGCCTAGGTGGCTCAGTCACTTAAGCATCTGATTCTTGATCTTACCTCAGGTGTTGATCTCAGGGTCTTGAGTTCAAGCCCCACATTGGGCTCTACACTGGGCATGAAACCTACTTTTAAAAAGTTAAAATTAAATAAAATATTGGGGCACCTGTATGGCTCAGTTTGGCTAAGCATCTCATTCTTGGTTTCAGCTCAGGTCATGATCTTGTGTGCTATGGGATTCAGCCCTGCATTGGGCTCTGTGATGGTGCCTGCTTGGGATTCTCTCTCTCTCCCTGTCTCTCTGCCCCTCCCCTACTTGTGCTCTCCCTCTCTCTCAAAAATAAGTAAATACACATTAAAAATATATGTAAACATAAACTATTTAATCTGTGTAAGAGAAGTGACAGAACATCATAGTTACAATTCACTCAGAGTGGAATTTCCTCCATTGGACTTCGTGAGTTTGAATTCTGGCTCCATCGCTTGCAAACTGTGGTTCGAGGCAAATAACTTAAAACTCTGTATCTCAGTTTTCTTATTTGTAATATGCAAATAATAGTATTCCCTCACTCAGAAAGTTCTTATAACCACTAAATAAATATAAAAAGTTAAAAATGTACCTAGACGATAGAGTACTTAGTAATTGTTAGCTATTTTCCTGTTTTTGTATTTATTAATAAAAATTTGTTTTCGCTGTTTAAACCATATCACACATTTCTTAAATATGCATTACGCTGTAAGTCAAACATGTTAACACATATCTTTATATTATAAAATCTACTTAATATACACATTTCCTTTTTGAATGTATAACTGAACAGAAATAACTTTGTACATTTTATTAGATGCCTCAGTGTCTGAGAAATATAAAAAATACAAATAGTGGAAAACCCAATCAGTTTATACAATTCATATACTCAGTCTGGTACTCGAATTTCAGAGGTCTAAATTTATTATACACATATGCCAACTACTTGGAAATAAAATGACTTTGTGTGAAATCATCCTGAATTTGAATTCTGAAGCTTACATTTCCCCTACGATGATGTCTTGTATCACTGCTATTAATCATTTTCTTGCTGGATATAGGTAAATATAGGGGTACAATGTGTCATTCACTGTTTATGAAGGAAATACATTTTAAATTCCCAGAAAAATCTATGATCTCAATATTTGGAATCATATAACCTTTAAAGATTGTCATGAAATTCATGAATTTCCTTTCCCAAGTGTGAATGCATATTCATGCAGTTTTGCATGTCATAAGAGGGTGCTGAAAGAGCTCCTGAGACTGTACATAAACAATTTAATATCCTGAGGGTGGAGGGGGGAACTCAAGGAAGGAGATTGTTTTATAAAATCCTGTAAATATAAATCACATATAGCTGTACCAGTTAAAACTATAAAACTGATAAATAACTAACTGTGAAAGCATCTAATTAAAATTTTCTATACATTAATATTCTGTCGCTGAAATATTTCTCTCTTAGAATTTACATACCATCCAGTTTTACAGTGTGGTAGGAAGAGAATGGAATATCTATCTGTGGAAAATGACACCAAAATACCAATTTAAAATGATTTCCTTTTTCTTCCCAACTTATCTCAGTTTTTATCTGCCTTTCAGAAAACAATTTACTGAGAACCAATTTATTAGGCATTATGTACACATATAAAAGCAATAAACAGTGAGGGACAAATACAGATATATATGATTGTCATCAGATTTCAAATTTTGTCCAAGGAGCACTTTTATTATGAGAGGCAATGAATTATCAAGAATGAATGACATTTGTCTTTTGAAAGAAAAGGCTTCTTTATAGATTTGAAATATAAAATATTTTTAAGTAAGTGCTATCTGTCATAAAAATTCACAATGTTTAAAGCATCAGAAATGATAGATTATATTTTAAGTATATATTATCCTGTCCTTTTTAGCCAGAGAAGTTATTTAACAAAGGAAATGCCTTGGCACATTATTGTTAAAACCTATCACTTTAGGTACAAAAATATAGAACTGCTTTTTCCATTATTTCCATAGCTAGTGAAATTGTTGCTTGTTGTCACTTTGTTTGTGACAGAGAAAATAAGTAAGTAGATATTATAAACTTATTTCTTACTTCTTGGTACAGTTTTCTGATTACGTGGTTGTGTGTTGAAATCACCAAAGTTTTTGCTACTAGGCCTTTGTTACGACTTTGGCTATATTGTAAGTCACATTATAATGTGGTTGGGAATCCTGGGATATAATACAACTGTCTTAAGAGGTGCATTTATTCATTCCCATTGTTTACATTTAGTTAGGAAATGATGGGAAAGGAGAAAGGAAAATATTTATTAAACAACATGAAGATTCCACAATTAAATGTCCAAAGGAAATGTTGCATCAAGAAAATACGGCAATACTTTTTAGTTGTTTGTTAGGAAGAGAATGGATTAGGAAATTTGTGAACTTGTAAAATAATAATGAAAAAAAAACCTGAAAAAGTCTTTCCTACCAGTCTTCTCTACTAGTGAACTTCTTCTCTACCTACTCTTGCATATTTTGAAGATTCAAATAGTCCCATGTACTTCAGCTCTCTTGGCTCACCTTCAAAGTCAAGCTGTCCTGTCTCCTTTTTGGTTTATTTAAATAGTCTGTTCCTGATTCTGGAAAAAATTAATATTGAATGAAATAATGACAATATACTATATTTTCATGTATGACTGAGGAATCACAGTTCATCACCAAGAGTAATAAGGAGACTCTACTCGACTCGACTGTGTCTCCCTTTACCTTCTTCTTTCCTTGATATCCAGATCTCTTGTCCGAGTACAACCTTTTTTATGCAGACTCTAGTTTCTGTTCTTGACATCCACCCACAACCTGTACTCTCTGCCTGGATCACATCATGATTGCTGATGACAGTGTTTCTGCTGCCTGGAATGCCCTCTCCCAGTGAACATATAATTCAAAGTCTAACTTGGGTTGTACACCTCCTCTTTGTAGCTTTCCCTAATCTTCCCAGTCAGAATCATACTTGCACCTCTGTGCCTCTGAAGCACTCTGTCAGTCACCAAACTGCCTCATAGAAAGATGAATGTATTTAAGTCCATCTTTTCAAATAGACTGGGAGATCGTTGAGCTCTGCAACCATGGGCTAATAATGTTTATTTCCCCCAGAAATTATGACAGTGAAATGTACTTGTCACTTGATGACAGTTGGATTTGAATATCTATACCTTATCTACTCTGGCTACTTTATGGAGTGACTCCCTGATCTGTTTTGTCTCTATCTCTTGGTCAATTACTGAGATTCCCTTTCCTACCTTTTGGCTCCATGCTATTCCAGTGGTGGTTCTTTCTCTTTCTCCTTACTCCTTAATCTGTTGCCATCTGACACTATTAGAACTTTATATCCCTCATGGTGCTCTGCTGCCTAACGATAATACACATCTTGCAGGCCAAGTAATTCTATTTCCTCCAAAGCTGCCACCTTGCTTAAATCTTATTTGTGTATCCAATGGAGTACTACCTGGCAATGAGAAAGAATGAAATGTGGCCTTTTGTAGCAACGTGGATGGAACTGGAGAGTGTGATGCTAAGTGAAATAAGCCATACAGAGAAAGACAGATACCATATGGTTTCACTCTTATGTGGATCCTGAGAAACTTAACAGAAACCCATGGGGGAGGGGAAGGAGAAAAAAAAAAAAAGAGGTTAGAGTGGAAGAGAGCCAAAGCATAAGAGACTGTTAAAAACTGAGAACAAACTGAGGGTTGATGGGGGGTGGGAGGGAGGGGAGGGTGGGGGATGGGTATTGAGGAGGGCACCTTTTGGGATGAGCATTGGGTGTTGTATGGAAACCAATTTGACAATAAATTTCATATATTGGAAAATAAAATAAAATAAGTAGCTAATGTAATACATACTGGGAAAAGAGGAGGGCAATCAATTCATTGATCAGTATTATTGCAAAGTGTATTAAAGGGTATATGGAAATATTTGTCATTAATTTCGTAACCATTCCATACTAAAGTAAAAATATAAAAAAAAATCTTATTTGTGTATCTCAGAGCAGGATTTTAATGTAGAGTTTATTGTCTTCTTTTTACATGCATCTTCCATTTCTTACATATATTCCTAAATCTATACATATTTTCTGTTTTTATTTTTCTCAGAAGAAATACATTTGTACCCTAAAATGAAGATGAGAAGAGTATAATCATGCTGATTTTTAGTGTTCTATTACTGCTGGTCATCAAAGTCCTTTTTATTGTAGTCATTTTTGAGCATAGAGATCTGCTGTGGGCAATCTGGCGATGGTAGTTAGACCCAAGAACAGGAACATACTGAAAAACTGGTTATTTCCAGTGAAACATGATCTCATTGACATGATTGAAAACAAAAGAAAAACGCTAAAGCATGGCTTCTGGGTATGTTTTTAAAGTGTTGTAAGTCAATATTGGAGAACAGTTTTACTTTCATATACTCATTCATCTCCTCAGTCTTGAATAGTTGTTTGTATTATGTTGAAAATGCTGTTATAGGTGACTGAGTATGAATCTTACTAATAGTTGAGAACTAGTATCCATTGAATATTGATTCTAATAGGTCAGGTCAAGTAAAACTTTATCTACATAGGAGAAGATTGATTCACTTTGGATGTTTATACTTTCTAGACTTTCTCTTTCTTGAGATACTTAGAATTGCAGGTAGTATTTAAAAGTGTGCAATAAATTATAAAAATTAGTATATTTAAACAAGGTAAAATTTAAAATTCTGACAGCAAAGATACCATCAATAACTGAAATATGCTTAAAGCAATAAATGTATATATGAAAAACTTCTAAATATGGAAGAGAAAAAGAAAAAAAAAACCCAGTAGAAGCATGGGAAAAGGATATCAATGGGCAGTGCACTGAAAAAGATACCTAAATGGCCAAGGTACATGTGAAAAGGTACACTGTGTCCTAAAATCTAAAATCACAAATTAAGACAAAAATAAGGTAGCATCTTATCACCATTGTATTTTTTCTATACCTCCTTAAATCACCACAGATGTTATAGTTTTAAACAATATTCCTTTATTATATCTTATTTGCTGTAGATAAAGAATGTGGGTGTGGTGTAGCTGAATTCTCTCTCAGGGTCTCACAAAGCTGAAATCAAGATGTCTGCAGAGCTGTCTTCCTGTTTGAAGGTTTGACTAGGGAAGAATGTACTTTTGAGCTCCCTCTGGTTGTTGGCAGAATTTATTTCCCTGAGGCTGTAGACTTCATGGAAGCTTGCTTCTTCATATCTGGGAAGGGGGAAGGGCAGAGTGGGAGAGGCTTTGTTGCTTCAAGTCTCTGAGATCTAGACCCACTTTATCTATTTCTTTTAATGATTTATTTATTTTTGAGAGAGAGAGAAAGAGAGAGAGAGCAAGAGCAGGGGAGGGGCAGAGAGAGAGAGCAAGACATGGAATTCTAAGCAGGCTCCAGGTTCTGAGCTGTAAGCACAGAGCCCAAAGCTCGAACTCAAGGACTGGGAGACCATGACCTGCACTGAAGTGGGATGCTCAACCGGCTGAGCCACCCAGGCGCCCGATCTAGACCTACTTAAAAAATAATAATAATTCCAGTATAGTTGACATGAAGTGTTATATTAGTTTCAGGTGTACAATACAGGGATTTAACAATTCCATACATCACCCAGTGCTCATCAAGGCAAGTGCACTACGTAGTCACCTATTTCACCCATCCCCCACTCACAGACCCACTGTCAAAAGACTTGTTCATCTGACTAGATCAAGTCTACCAAGGTGATCCTCCTTTTGATTTACTTAAAGTCATCTAATTAGGAACTTTGATTATCTGCAAAATCTTTGTGCCTTTGCCATATAATGTAATCCGATCAAGGGAGTGACCATTGCCATATTCTACTATTTAAAAGCAAGTCGAGGGGCGCCTGGGTGGCTCAGTTGGTTAAGTGTCCGACTTCAGCTCAGGTCACAATCTCACAGTCGGTGAGTTTGAGCCCCGTCTCCGGCTCTGGGCTGATGGCTCAGAGCCTGGAGCCTGCTTCAGATTCTGTGTCTCCCTCTCTCTCTGCCCCTCCCCCGTTCATGCTCTGTCTCTCTCTCTGTCTCAAAAATAAATAAACGTTAAAAAAAAAATAAAATAAATAAAATAAAAGCAAGTCGCAAGTCTTACCCACATTCAGGGGGAAAGGATAACCTGACAGTGTGACTCATTGGAGTTTACCGTTAAGAGTGTGTCTTCCACGTTCATTTTATGGGCAAAAGCTTAAGAAACTGACTAAAATAACTACATTGTAAAGAAGAATTTGGTAGCACAGAGCTAAGCATACTCTAAATTCCAACATTCTATGTATTGTTATATACCCCACAAACATATGCAAAAATGTCAATTGCGTCATTATTTTTAATAATTAAAAATGACACACAAAACCCAAGACCCATGAATAAAAGACGAGATGAATAACTTTGATACATTCATACAATGAAAACTTCTGCTCCACAGCACTGATAATGAATAAATCAGGGCCACATATGCTAATAGGTATACATCTGGAAAAAAAAAAATGAGTGAAAAACAGAAGTTGCAGGAAAAAAAAGATGGGCAGTAGGATACAAATTAGGTAACATTTCAAACCATATAAAATAGTGCTATGCAGAGTTCATAATATATATTTATATGCATATGACACTTGCAATAAAATAGTAAAGGAAACAGAAATAGCACTGTTATCATCTAGACTCTAAAAGGTATGAGTGTGTATGTGTGAGTCAAAAATATATGGTTATCAATAGGAAAAGGATCAATTGTAACTGTATACTTTTATATTTCCATTTCAATAAGAATATATCTTTTTCAAAAGATAGGTTGAGATCTCTATATTTATTCCACTGAGGCAGTATTCAAATTTTAATCTAGGATTTTTTCAACTCTTGGAAATAAGCCTCAGGAGGGTTATAATGATGAGTTCATAAATTGAAAGCTGTTCACTTATGAGTTCTTATATAAAACATATCTTGAGTGCTATTAGATTTTGTATTTGATGGAGGAATTATTTTTATCATTAAAATGGATAGAAATATATGCTTCAGAGATTCAAGTGCACTACAGTTTGAGGAAAATGTTAATTACCAATACATATATTTTCTAAATTAGTATATTTGTTATTGGTTGGAGAGTCGGTGGGGTGTGAATGGAGGTCTTAGTTCTTGGATTCCTCACAAAAAAAAAAAAAAAAAAAAAATTAAGAGAGGATCCATGCTGGAATAAAGACAGCCAGAAAGAAAGTAGCAATCACAAAGCAGTTTATTAAGGTGAAAGTACACTCTCAAGATGGGAGAATGGGCAGATTCTGGGAGGTGGACGCCATCCCGAGGGTTGTTTTGGGATTTGTTATTTCTTGTGTTTTTTTAGCCTGGGAGGAGCAGTGATGTTCAGTGGTGTGGTGTCTAATGGTGGCTGCTTCCAATCCTTTGGGGGAACCCTTCCCACAGTTTGGGACAGGGAGTTTTTGACCCTACATGGTTTATACCTGGAACCATCATGGCAGCCTTTCTCAGGGGGCGGGGTTATAACCCAGTGCAAACGCATTATAATGGGTCTAGGTGTTACCCCAGGGTAGAGGTGGAAGTGGAGAGTGCCCACTCAGCACCTGTGGCTCTCAGTCTTTAAGCCCCAAGATCTTGGAAGCCATAAGGTCAGGATGTTGTGCCCCCCAGGCTTCTAATGTGTAATCTGTTTATCCCTACCCTTGCCTCCAGTTTCTGTCTCTATCATCTCCCCATCAAGGATTTGAGACTCTACCTCAGGGTATTCCCTGAGGGTATTCCTCCAGGGCTCTTTCTAGCTTCTACCTAACATATTGACCCTTAATCCCATTACTATTACTATGAAACAATATATATATATTATCTTTGCATACTGTACATTAAACTTTATGTTTTTTTTTATTATTTGTGCCTTATTAGGATAAAACATGTATTTTATTTATTTTATTGTTAACATTTATTTATTTATTTATTTTGAGAGAAGGAACACCCATGAGTAGGGAAGGAGGAGAGAGACACACACACACAGAGAGAGAGAGAGAGAGAGAGAGAGACAGAGGGAGGAGGGAATCCCAAGCAGGCTGACTGGGGGCTCAATCTCATGAACTGTGAGATCATGACCTGAGTCATGAGTCAGTTGCTTAACTGACTGAGCCACCCAGGCGCCCCAGGGTAAAAAAAAAAAAAAAAAAAAAAAAAAAAATGTATTTCAGGGTGCCTGGTGGCTCATTCAATTAGGCATCTGGTTCTTGGTTTCAGTTCAGATTATGATCTCATGGTTTCCTGTGTTCGAGCCCCACATCAGGCTCTTTGCTGGCCTGCTTGGGATTTTCTCTCTCTCCCTCTCTCTTTGCCCCTCGCCCACTCACACTGTTTTTGTCTCTCTTGAAAATAAACTTAAATACATTAAAAAAATTTTTTTAATGTTTATTTATTCTTGAGAGAGACAGAGACAGAGCATGAGCAGGAGAGAAGCAGAGAGGGAGGCAAACACAAAATCTGAAGCAGGGTGCAGGGTCTGAGCTGTCAGCACAGAGCCTGATGCGGGGCTCGAACTCACTAATTGCAAGATCATGACCTGAGCCGAAGTTGGATGCTTAACCAACTAAGCTACCCAGGTACCCCTTAAGTACAGTTTTTAATTTTTTTTTAGAGTACACATGAGCTGCTCTTCAAAAGAGTAGAAAGGGAGTTGTATAGTCATATCTAATCAACATCAAATAGGGTATTAATATTTAGAAACAAAAACAAGGACAACAAATTAAGTATGGAAAGAATCTGAGTTTTCCAAGAACATTGCGTTCAAAAAAATCTTGTGGTAAATACCTGAGACTTCACTTAAAGAGCTTAATCATTTATGACCCAAGAGGGCAAAATGCTCAATCCATCTCTGACAAAATGTGTGCATATGTGTTTTGTGTGGGTGTTCGTGTGAATGTATGCATGTGCGCTTGTGTGCGTATTTATCTGTGTTGGGTGTCAGCTATGTCTGATGTCCATGGAAATATAGGTTTACATAATCAAACTTTGAATTCTTTATGCTTTTCCATTATGTCATAGATACTTTTTTGTAACAATTATCTCAAGATTAAAACTATACTTACATGGAAGGGATATATATCCTGTCTCTGAAAGAACCTTGAAGGAATAATTTGTTAGTTCAAAGTATATCTCACAGGGTGATTGAGGCTTTCCTGGATTCCCAAGTGCTGCTCAATTTAGGCCATTCTAACCATGAGAGGCTGAGACGTGCTATTTCTCTGCTGATCTCCCAACAGCTGCTGTTCTTACTCATCTTTTTTGATGTAGACCTGATTTAAAATATTACAACCTCGTTTCACACCTTGAATTCTTAAAAAAAAAAAAAAAAATTTAATTTCAATTGCTTTTTTTTAGAAACCTACATTAAAACCTTTGTAATAATGTTTCACTTGTCAACATTTGTGTGTGTGTGTGTGTGTGTGTGTGTGTGTGTGTGTGTGTGTGTGTTTAAGGATGTCCTGCAGGCTCTCTTGAATGCATTACACCCCATTATGCTTCTGCTCAGCAATTGTTCCAGTTGAGAATTTGATTCATTTTTTTAATTCTAATTTGGTTATAAAAAACTTTTAAACGTTGTTGATGTTTTCTATAGGTCAAGTAACAAACACACTAGACTAATTTCATTAGTCAATTTTTTCTTTTGTAGTTCTATAAATAATCTTCTGCAGGAAAAGAATAAAAGCTTAACTTGTGAAAGAAGAAATTCTTTTTTCAGTTCAATATTTTCTCAAGCAGGGAAGGGCAACATTTTATACTTCAATGCTAGCAACAAATAAAGAAATCAAATGAGAAAATTACATTGTGTTTTTCTGTGGTGTTTTTGGTGAATCATGTGTACATGGAATGTTTAAGATAGTGGATTTTTCAGAGGGAAATAAAGCCTATATGACCAAAATACGTATTTTTCTATTGCTGATATCTGTCTCTGTGTCAATAAATTGAATATAGCTCTCTGGTTTTACTGTGGATTTACTGCAAGCATTACTTGTTTCTCAGAGCAGACATCGAATTTCATTTGGTAAAAAGGTCCCCAGTGTGCTGCTATAATGATTTTCCTTAGGCAGTTGTGTACTCTAACTTGAAGTTGAATAACAGCATTAGAGTTGATTATTCTCTTTTTTTTTTTTTAATTTTTTTTTAACGTTTATTTATTTTTGAGACAGAGAGAGACAGAGCATGAATGGGGGAGGGGCAGAGAGAGAGGGAGACAGAACCGGAAGCAGGCTCCAGGCTCCCAGCCATCAGCCCAGAGCCCGACGCGGGGCTTGAACTCATGGAAGGTGAGATCTGACCTGAGCTGAAGTCGGATGCTTAACCCGCTGAGCCACCCAGGCGCCCCTAGAGTTGATTATTTTCTAGAGATAAAAGCTTTGAAAGGTTCCTTACCAGCAATCATCAATTTCAAGGAAGTGCCTAAGACTGAATTTATTTTTTAATTAATAGAAAAAATTGTAAACACATGCATTCATAATACCGAGTCTGAATGTATCATATCAGTGGCCCTTTGGCAAAGAGTTGGGGAATTATTTTAGTGAATTTCTGCTTTCTTGAATTGGGCATGAGAAACAGTAGTGATAAACTTACAAACTTTTAATAATTAGCATTCTAGAAAACATGTTTCTTTTGAAAAAGTCCGAGGTCAAATAGATTGAAAACACTCAATGGTATTTTTCTTTAATCAGTATTTCCATATTCGGGGTGGGAGGAAGGAGTTTTCTTTTATCCTTTCACATTTTCTCTTCTTTATTCGGGATTATATTTATGTTTGGAAAATCTCTGTAAAAGACACAAACAGGCCCTTTCCCCTGATAAAACAGAACAAAACAATGGCCCACAAAATGGATCTTTTCTCTTTCTGGCTTTGAGATCTTTGCCTATTCTAAAGTATTACTCTGTTAGCCCTTTAGTTTTTTATTCCATGACTCTCATTCTCTCAACCATCCATCACTATAAAGTCCAAAGTTAGAAGGAAATCTATATTAAATATTTATACTCAACTCCCAAATACTTTATTCCTCAATTCAGAAGGAGATGGGAAATTCACAGCACTATGAGCCAGACAAGTAACGTAAGAAGGGTAAATTAAGAGTTACACACACACACACACACACACACACACACAATTTATTCAGCATATAAAAATGCAATAAAAACAGTAAAATAATATTTTGGTACTTTTTATTTGGGTCAAATATTGTCCTAATATTTTTATTTTTACTTTTTAATAATAAAAACACAAAATAGTGCTGTAACTCAACCATTTTATTGGGTTCTTGTATTCAGTGGGTCAGACTTTAGAATTTGCATAATGAGTTGGGTTGTCTCTGTTTGGCTCTATTTGGTAGCTCATCTGGGAAGACCTATAGCTTAGAGAATGGGGTTACTTGACAGCTTGGGCTGGAATCTGAAGGCATCTTCACACACATATTTGGGGGTTTATGCTGGCTGTTGACTGACACTTAAGCTGGGCTGTTGGCTGATGCACATATGCATGGTATGTCTTTGGTCTCTTCACATAGGCCAGTTTGACTTCCTTAGAATATGTTGATTAGCTTCCAAGAGCAAGTGTCCCAAGAAAGAAAGCAAGACTGAAGTGTGTGATAGTTTTATGATCTAGCCACAGAAGTCATGCTGCACCATTTCTGCTGAAATCTCTTGGTTAGAAGGTAACCACAAAGGCACTCAAAAGTATAAGGGGAGGAAACATAGATATCACTTGTTGACGGCGTTCAACAGGGTTCTACAATGGCATGTGGAATGAGTGATACTGTTGTGGCCATGGTTGGAAAGTAGATTCTTAGCATAGCACTTTACATTTAGTATTTCATATTGATAAAGGTTCTATCGCTGTACAGGATAGCCATTTCTACCTAACCCTCCCGTCTCCATTCTAAAGGGCATTCTCCTTAAAACCATGTATAAAAAGTGTAATTTTCTTAAAAAAAATGATAATCGAACTTTGAAATCATGACCTGAAAATACAGATAATGCAGTTTGATGTATTTCCCTGTTTTGCATCACCAAAGATTTCCCTTGAATTTTTTATTTTAGATGTTTTGTGGCAGTAGAGTCCAAAGATAACACAATCATGAATCTTAGATTAAGCCCCCCACATAGTCTTCTCAAAGGTTTGTAGACTTCCAGTTTATTTCCCCTATATACATACTGTATATATGTTCACATCCTATACTGTAAATATACCTTAAATCCTTACTTGCAAAAACAAGGAAAGAATAATTTTTATTGAGAAGCTTTTATTTCTTTTGTATTATGCACTTGTTATTTCATTAGCTGTTAATACCTCTGGGAAGTGGGTGGTATTATCCACTTTTCATGTGAAAGGATTTGAAATTCAGATGGGTTAAGTGATTCACTTTACATAGGGAAGAGAGCTCAGAATTTCAATGAGAATACAGATCTATTTGATTCAGAAGTGGTGGGATAAGATTATGATTAATTGTCCTTTAGATGTTTAATTGTCCTTTAGATGTATAAGTTAATAATTTAAAACCAGGCTGTTTTAGTTCTAAATTTATGAATAGCAATGTCCCATTGGCTTTTAACTGTGTCTGCTGTTCTTACTACATGCCTTTAGTGAACTTGCTTTACAGTATTTGTAATTTTTTTGATTAAAAAAAAATTCCTAAAGATTTTATTTTTTAATTTATTTTTTAAAAGTGTATTTTTATTTTTGAGAGAAAGAGACAGAGACAGAGACAGACAGAGAGAGAGGGAGGGAGGGGCAGAGATTGATGGAGACACAGAATCTGAAACAGGCTCCATGCTCGTGGAACTTGTGAACCCCGAGATCAGAACCTCAGCTGAAGTCAGATGCTTAACCCATTGAGCCACCTAGGCGCCCCAAGATTTTATTTTTAAGTAATCTCTATACCCAATGTAGAGCTCAGACTTAAAACCCTTACATCAATAGTGCTCTACCAACTGAGCCAGCCAGGCCTCCCACATTTGTATTTATTTATTTTTCGTATCTTCCCACCCTTATTTCTCTCTTCCCCCATCATTGCCTAAATAAACTCTCTGCTGATAACTACAATTTATATATCATTGAGAAAACAGAAGTCATCAGCCAAAAATCTTCCATTTTCTAACCACCAAATCTACAAAACTACTTGCATCGGTTCTCATTGTTATGATTAATTTTGGCTCTCATATATTTTCTGGAACTTATCTCCTCTTGCTAACAAGGGCTTTTATAATCCTTTTTAAAGACTGAAATACCTATCACTTCTTCTGATCCTTAAACCATTCTCGCTATAAACCTTTCTCTTCAATTTTAAATTTTGTTGCAGTGATTCCTACAAACGAACAAACAAAAAAGCAAGCAAAATTCCTTGATTCCATATTCTTCTTGGATAGTTACTTCCAGCTTTCCACTCCTCACAATCATACTTCTCTGAGAGTTAATGGCTTTCACAGCTATCCCAAGCTCAGTTCTACTCTGCAACCTGTTCCAATTTGAGTTGCTCAGCCTCAGAGAAATTGTTTTGCTAAGGTCACCAGTGACCATCATGTTGCCTTTGGGTGTTTCAGTCCTCATCTTTAAAAATTTTTTTTTAATGTTTATTCATTTTTGAGAGAGAGAGAGAGAGCACGTAAGGGTGCACGTGGGGCGATGGGGACAGGCAGAGAGAGACACACACACACACACACACACGCAGACTTCGAAACAGGCTCCAGGCTCTGAGCTGTCAGCACAGAACCCGATGCCAGGCTCGAACCCACGAACCATGAGATCATGACCTCAGCCGAAGTCAGATGCTTAACTGATTGAGCCACCCAGGTGCCCCTCCTTATCTTATTTAATTGCCCAGAAACTTATGAAAAGTGCCTTCTACTCTATCCTTGAAGGATTCTTTTCTTCCTCTTTTGTTGTCTCTCTGGCACCATATTCTATTTGGGGGGGGGGGGGGTGTCTTTGTCTACATTTTATAATAATGTTTACTTACCCATTCATTAATTCATTTATTTTTGAGAGAGCCAGTGAGCACGTGTGCACATAGAGTGAGGGGGGAGGATTAGAGAGAGAGAGAGAGAGAGAGAGAGAGAGAGAGAGAGAATCCCTAAAAGGCTCCATGCTCAGCACGGAGGCTGACATTGGACTTGATCTCATGACCGCCCTTGAGATCCTGACCTGAACTGATGTCAAAAGTTGGCCACTTAACCAACTAGTGGAGGCACCTAGGCACCCCTCTACTTCTAATCTCTAAATACAGGAACTCTTTGGAACTTTGTCCTGGGCCCTCTTTCTCACACCATATTCTTTCCTCAGATGTGCTTGATACTTCCTTATTTGCCCCTTGAGATTTCCCCTTTCCCCTTTCCCCTTTATCCCCTTCCATATTGAGCTCTGCTTCCTGAGGTTATTTCATACAGGTGGCATCAATTGTTGCCTTTGCCCTCTGACTTATGATTGGGTTTGGTCATTGTGAGGCACTAGAGGAGATGGGAGAGTTGGAAGAGTACAAGGTTAGGGATGTCATTTCCCTCCACCTCCTGCCCAGCTAAGTCCTTTGAAAATAGGTGAATCCTGCTATCCAAGAACATGGCCCCTCTCAGATGACCCTGTATATATATAGCTACTCTGAGGTTTCTTACCTACAACATCCTTGTTCCGTTTAGGCTTAGGGTCAATAAGTTCCCAAGTTTTGCTAGATCAATATACTTTACCAGCCTCTATTAGCTCCCTAACCTTCGTCCATGTTCACTCAAAATCCTTTTATTAAATTCCTACTTACCCATTTTAAGTGTACCATCTGTTTCCTACTAGGGATCCTGACACATGGGATCCTTCACCAGGAAACAAACACCAAAATGGAGTTAGGGATACAAAGGCTTACCAGGAAATTATTCCTGTGAAAGATAAAGGGAGGAAAGCAGGATTGGGCAGAGACAGCCTTCAAACAATGATGCAGATTTGATATCCAAGAAAAGAAAGGAGGTGGGGGTGCTGATTTGGTTATGAATAGCTTCAGATCACAATGCAGATCTAACAAAATCTCAGCCGGTCCAGTGGGTTGTTGTGGAGCAAATACGGATCATTACAGGAGCCCTCCATTGTACAAAAACCACATGGTCCTAGTACATCCATCATCTTTAGTCTTTGACCCCTGCCTGAGAAGAGTGTGACCTTGGTTCAAAAGCTGACTGTATTCTGAAAGCAATAAGAGCTAGAGGCTGTCAGCTACTACAGTCTTGCAGCTGAATGCACATTCTTTCTTAAAGGCAGAGCTTAGAGGCAAAGCTTTATGGCTGCTACATCAGGCAAATGTACACATGCTCGTATCTTCAACAGTATTATCTATATCAGACAACTCACAAAATATGACCTCTATTTCTCTTTTATTAGCCCTAGGTGTATCTTACTATCTACTAGTCCTGTCAATTGAGATGTCCCTTCTCAAATTTCATACATTCCCAAACAGAATACTGATTCATCTCTTCTCATACCTGATACTCTTCCAGTAAATAGTAATTCTTTAAACTCCACCTTTCTCTATGCTGTGCTCAAGCTCAAACTCTAGGAGTCATTCTTGGTTCCCTCATCCTACACACAATATATCCCATTCATTATAAAATCCTACTTCTAAAATATATCTTGAGTTTGGCCTTTTCCTTCATCTTTACTGCCATTTCCGTAGTGGAAGCCAACACCAGCTCTATCCAGTACTGGAGCAGACCTTCCACTTCGATGCTTGTCACCTTTCCATCCACTGTTTATAATGGACTTCTTAAAATATAAGTGGATCATGTTTATCTCCTGCTCAGAATATGTCAGTGGTTTCACACTTCAGTTATGATAAATCTTCAGTGTATCTTCTAAGAATCTACAAGATGTAGTTCTTATCTATTTCTCCAGTTACACCTGTCTTCTTTAGAGATCTGTTTTTTTTTTCTTCCCACTCTGAGGCTTCTGCTCATGTTTTTCTTCTCACCCAAGTTTTTAATTATTACTCAACTTTTATCATGCAGTATAAATAAAACTTCCTCTCTGAGTTGCTCTTTGAATCTCTTAATGAGGATACTGTGGTGCTCTCTCACAGAACTACATTGCCTTTTTCTTTCCATATAAGTTATTACAATTCAGAATGATTTATTTGTGTAGTTGGTTTGTAGTAATGTAGATCTTCTGCCAAAACAAAATCCAAGAACTCAGATACCATATATGTTTTGCTTTTAATATATCTCCAGCATCTGGCATAGTGTCTATCATGTTGTTCCTTTCATTAATAAATGAACAAGTACTTATAAATTACATGATAGCATTAATGTTCCATTTAGTTTCATCCTACTTTTCTTAAACACTTTTTTTTTAAGAGGGAGAGAGAGAAAGACAGTGTGATCAGGGGATGGGAGCAGAGAGAGAGGGGGAAGAGGGAGAGAGATAATCTCTCAACAGTGAATGTTGATCTCTCAACAGTGAGGTCATGACCTGAGCCAAAATCCAGAGTCAGATGCTTAACCAATTGAGCCACCCAGGTGCCTCATCATCTTCTCTTTCATAAATTCTTCGGTTGATATTTTGACTCTTACATTTTTGCTATGATTTCTCCATCACTTATCTAATAATTTGGGGTTTATGAACGTTCAGACCCAGTCAATATTTTCAGTCATCATAATACCTTAAATTTGTATACATGTAATTTTCACTATGCCTTAATGTGTATTAACTTTATTCAATCATAGGAGTCATGACTTGTTGACTTTGAATAATTATCAAGAAACATACTCTGTGACTAATAAATAATGAATACAGTCCATCAAATTCATGCATCTAGATATTGCCTATAACTTCTTCATAGGAGATTGGTTTCCTTCCCTCATTGTAGAGAATATGTGTTAGCCCAAAGTAGGCCAAAGAGCCTTCTCCAATTCCTCCAACATAATTATTTCCTGCTAACGACTAAGTAAAATGGCCCATCCATTGAGTAGATGAGAATGCCAGCATTAGACTGCTTTCCAACAGCCAGCAAAGTGGATCCTCCCTGGCTTTCATTTTATGTACCTGAAGAAACCCCTTGCTTGGGAGCAGGAAATCTGTGAATGTACCATAGGGAATCTCAACTGAATATTGTCATTCTCTTTCTACACATTTATAAAGAGGCAGAGACTGTAAGAAAGTGTTGCGATCATGGGAATGCCTCTCCTGAGGCATGAATAGCTGTATGTCCTGGTTTAATATTATACATGCAACTTTTCTCTTTATAGAGAGCTGTGATACGTTAGTTCAACTAGTTTAAAATATTTGATTAGGAAAACTTTTCCATTTGCATCCCACCCTTATTTTTTTCTTGCTTTACCACATGTCACATCTCATTGTGAGAGTTAGCACTACCAGGATTGTAAGAAGACAAAGGCTTTACACTAGGAGAAGGATTAAGAGGAGGTTTTATTCAAGGTGTATTAGTTTTGGAAGAAACCAAATCCAAGAACCAAAGAGAATTTACTTGGAGTCCTTCAGGGCTGCCATTACTCTTTAACATCTTCTTAATAAAATGCAAATTGTATTAGATCAGTCCAGAGAAACTGTTCTTGATACAGAAAGTTGGGACTCTACCATCTGGCTGGCTCAGTTGGTTAAGAGTCCAACTCTTGATTTCCTCTCGGGTCATGATCTCACCATCATGGAGTCAAAGCCTGCATCAGGCTCTGTTCTGGGTATGGAGCCTGCTTCTGATTCTCTCTCTCTCTCTCTCTCTCTCTCTCTCTCTCTCTCTCTCTTTTTCTCTCTCTCTTCTCTATCCCCACTCACAAGCACTCTCTCTGTCTTAAAAAAAAAAAAAAAGACTAGGACTTGTGTTGATAAGATCATGCTAAATTAAAGAAAGCTATGTAATTTTTTTGTTAGATATAGAAAAATAATTTAAAGATAGTCCTGACGCTCATGTGTGTTATCATAAATTTGTAAGCATTCCTTGGGAATAATGCTCATTTATATGGACTTAGTTATATTTGACAACAAAAACAATAATAAAGTACTCAAAAACTGTGTAAAATAAAATTTTTTAAAGTTCATTTATTTTATTTTTGAGAGAGAGAGTGAGAGAGAGGACACGTGTAAGCACGAGCATGGGAGGGGCAGAGAGGGAGAGACAGAATCCCAAGCAAGCTCCACACACAGTGCAGAGCAGAGCCCATTGCAGGGTTCAGTCCCACAACCATGAGATCATGACTTAAGCTGTAACCGAGAGTTAGCTGCTTAATCCACTGAGCCACCCAGATGCCCCAGTCTTTTTCTTATAAGTGTAAAATTTTTGTACCTCTAACTACAACTTCTTTGCTTCATGTCTCTTGAGTTGAAGGAAACTGATGGCCCCTAGTAAGAGTGAAATCTGTAGTGACTTATATTCCTAACCCCTTTATGCCCCATTTTCTCTTTCTCAACTTGAGGAGCTCTTTCTACCTCTACTACCCAGGTCTTTCTTTATGAAAAAAGCATGTAAGTGAGTTCATACCATAATTATTTACTAATCAGCTACTACATACCAAGCATTCTTTTAAGTACTAGGAAAGTAGCAAACAGACAAAAATCACTGTCCTCATGGGACTTAGGTCTTAAAGCACAGGAGAGAATATGGTAACATAGAATCTAATACATGTGTTGGGGAGAAAGAATGTCATTTCCCCTTCAGTATTCTAACAGACTAAGAATCAAATTGACATGAGACAGATTAAGAGGAGAAAATCAAATTTAATAGCATATGTATGGGGAACCTATACAGATACTGAAACTTCAAAGACAGGGAAAATGAGGCGTATATGTATCCTGAACTAAGGAGAAGGGGGGTAGTGCTCTGGGACATCAGTGGAAAGGGATGTAATTCACAGGGTGATGAGAATAAGCAGAAGTTTGGTAATTAGATGTTTGCCCAGCCATAAAGATGGGTCACTCTGATCAAATTTATCTCTGCTGATAACTCTTATTCTGGAAAAGAGCACCCGGTGAGATTCTTCTATGTAGTTACTGGAGGGGCAAAATTGCCTTTCAGCCTATAGGGTCTCTATTGCTTTCAGTCAGAATAATTTCCATTCCAAAGTGGCCCATTTTGGGGTGGCCTGCCCTTGGCCCCTATACATACACCTGGATGAAAATCAAGGGAAAATGCAATAAGTATTTTTCCTTGTATTGTCCTTTTTGTGGAATCCTATGAGGGCTCAAAACCACTCATGTTGCCCCTAATTTGTAGCATGAGGAGCAAAGAATTACATAATATAAATAAATTAAACATTTGATAAGATATTATATTCAAAGCAAATAAAAGCATGATGGAGGGATGGTGTGTATGAAATGTGCAATTTTAAGTTGAATGACCAGGTAACATTTTACTGTGAAGACAGGATTCATGTAGAGATGTGAAGGATATCAGTTATCCAGTCATTTTAAATTTGAGTTTTTTAATATGTAAATAATTGAGGAATTTTAATGAATCTCCCAGCAAGTAACAAGGTAGAAAGCTATAATTAATTAACCAATTCATTACTATTCTCATATATTAATTAACTTTTTATTGCTAATTTATCAGACAGGCCTCTGGAATCACCTTAGTCTGTGACTGTCCATGAACTCAACAAACAGGCAACATTAAAGAAAGGTGGAGCTCAGGGGGCCAGTTAAGAAGCTATTGCGATAATACAGTGAGAGCAAGACACAAAATGAAGGCATTGGCATTTTTCTATAATTTTCCCACAGGGAAATTTTCTACATTTTCCCACAGGGATCAGGTTTCTGGTATTTTGGGATCTTCTACTGTTTATTACTGCCTTCAGAATAATTCCCCAAACTTTATTTAGCATTGAGATCCCTTCAAAAATTGGCCTCTTGCTGGTTCCAGTAAAACTTTATTCACAAAAAATAGGGGGATGGCCAAATCTTTCTGCAGTTAGCTGTTTGGCTTCCTGGCCTACTTTATAGGATTCTACTATTCTTTGCACATGCCTTCCATTTTATCTCAGAAGTACAAAAAAAAAAAAAAAAAAAACCCTGCTGGATTTGCAGCCAATATGTTACCATTCCTGGTAGGAAGTTGGAGGAAGAGAAAAAAAGGTTAAAAGGTAATTTGCCAGCTGTTTTTCCCAGTAGAACCTTTCTATACACCTTATCCAACTTTATTTACATCTCACTGGTCATTTAATTATGCAAATAACCTGAAGAATATAGTTTTTTAGATGTATATATTTTCATTCATTAAGATTAGAGTTCTGTTACCAAGGAAGCAAGGGAGAGGAGTAAATATTGTTTAAGTTTCTAGCAGTGTCTCTCATATTTAACCAGATTCTTATCATCCAGGGTCAGTTTTTTTGTTTGTTGAAGTCAGAGAACATTGGTTCCTCACAAAGTTATTTTGTGAAGACTGAATAATCTGACACACAAATACTGTGAGGAGAGTACCATGCATACTGTAAGCTCTCAGTAAAGCTGACACATTGTTGTAATTAACATTATTTTCATTTTGGGGGTATATTTTGATCTTTGTTGCATTTCTAGTGCCTAGAATGCTTTCTGGCACACAGAGGGGATAAATAAACTTTCTTTAAAATGAATAAATGATCTTCCATTATCATCAGTTAAGATTTGCGGGTTGTAGGCAATAGAAACTGATTCTGATCTACTTAATGCTTAATTGAAAGAATGTTACTTGCTTCTTGAAATGACAAGATATCTGGGCAGTCTAGTTCAAGCATGGACATGCAGCCAGTTATTGCTGTATCATTTAGGTACAACTATTTTCATCCTGTCCTTGAATAACTCCATTCAACATTTGAAGCCCCATGAGATGGTCTCATGTGCCAAATATGACTGAATCATCTGTCTCCCTCTAGATAGGAAAGAATAGGACACCTTGTTTTATAGTCCCCAAACTGCACGTAACTGGGAGAAGAAAGAATTAAGATGAAATCAGTGAGAAGGATGAAATCACAAAGAAGACACAAATAAATGTCCATCACATGTTCCTGTTCTTTTAGTTTGCATTATTTCCACAAAGTCATGGTTGTGATTTAAGAGCATTCCCTGGCAGGAAAAAGAGAGCTAGCAATTTGGCCTTTGTTAACACATCAGTATCTTCATTATTGCCTGTTAAATAGCAAACCATCATCCTGTAAAACTGAGTGCAGGAACTCTGAACAGATGAGACAGACAAGAATCTTTTTTAAGGCAAAGATGAAAGGATGTGACAGTGAGGTCCTGGGGTTGATAGGGAAACAAACAAACGAACAACAAAAACAGATGCTAAGAGAGGTTACACACTAATGCCAAATATAGATACTATGGCCTGAGATAATAACATTTGTATAAATAAGCTTTCCAAGCATACAATTCCATAAACTTAAGTCATTGTTGCTAAATATTTCATTTTCTATAATGATCACAACGCCAGTCTGACTTTGAGCAATTGATTACTGTCTTTAATAAAAAGTTGAAACCAGATGGTTTGTCATTTTGTTTGCCTTATAGATAAGGCAGTGAATGTAGGACCATGACAACCTAGGGATTTATTTTTAAGCATGATTCATAGTAGTTATTCTACTATCATTACACAAGTCTGTCAGACATTTGGAATTGTCTTAATTTGGTAACTTTTATTGGGTTTTACAAATTGTAAAATTAAAATATTCTGTTTATTTTATTGCTGGGAAAAATCTCTATATGACTCCCAAAATTGATTTGCCTGATTTCAAATATATGTGGTACAGTTGAGTGTCATTCCAAATCATTGTTAAAAATCTGTTATACCGGCTAATTGTATGTGTAGGGTTTAATTAGCCTCCTTTAATGATTTGGGTCTGGATTTTTATATAATAATTGCTTAAATATTAAAGGATTGATAAGTTCATAAAAATGACACCCTTGTTTGCTCTTAAAATGTGGAATTTATAAACGTGAACAACAAAAAAATCTACTTTTATGAAACAGACTTCATAAAAGTTTCTTCATTTTATATTTTAATCATATTTATTCCTGTGATCTGGCATTAGGAAATATACATAAAAATGCAATTAAAGAATGCATAGGCAATTACCAATTGAGTATTACACAAAATAGAATAACTTTGGAACACATTATTTAGAAATTAAAAATTCTTAACATTCTATAACTTGTCAATTTTTTCTTTGTGCAATAATGCTGATCTTTTTATTTTTATGTTTCTTTTTCTGCAGTGCTTTAATATATTATTGAAACTACAAACTCATATCCACATCGGTTTCATGTTGACAGATTGCATATTTTGAAAGCTTGAGATATTTTGTAATGAAACATGCCATGTGGAAACTCTGAAGTATAGAATTCTGCCAAACACCTGAATAAAGAATTCCTCACCTGGTATGTAAGAGACATCACTACCACCATGACCAACCAGGAGAAGTGGGCCCACCTCAGCCCCTCAGAATTTTCCCAACTTCAGAAATATGCTGAGTGTAAGTATTCCTGTTGGTAGTATGATTTTATTTGGCATTCGTGTTAAATCAGATACTAATTATTTAGAGGTTTACAGATCCTGGTTAACGTTGGGATAGATGTAGGTATGTCTTTTGTGTTTGCAAGTAGGTCCACTTGGGACTACCTTTGGGCATGAGAATAAGGCAAAGGTAAACTTAAATATCATTAAAAAAAGAACTAGGATATTAGATGCAAAATGAAGCCTGTAAACATTCCAACTGTACCAGAAGTAAAGCAAAAGGTAAGAGTTTGGGTGAATGGAAACTGGTGATTTGGCAACTGAGTAGAAGAACAAACAGAAGTAAAGGAGAAAAAAGGAGGGCTTTGTTGTTGTTTCCTTGTTGCTTCTTCTGTTAGTGTAACATTAGTAAAAGGACTCGGAGCAGGGAGTCGCAGATCATTGTGGAGTTGGAATTAGAGGTTGTTAGAGAGACGGTATCAGGACCTTTAGCCAACTTTTCAAGTGTGTGTGATTATACAAAAGATAGACCATGGCAATCCAATTTATAGTAGGTTATTTCTAAATATGAAGTTTCTTTTCACATAAACAGTAAGATTTTATTTATAAGCAGTTTTATTTTTACCACACATTTTCAGGACCATGTTTCATGAAATGAGTTTCAACTATAAATATGAATAGCAGCTGGGTCAAGGTATTGAAGAGAGAAAAGGAAGTAACTAATAAGAGGCACCGCAAGTTGGGAAGATGATGAGTAAAGAAAAAAATAGCACATAGAGAGTGGAATAAGATTGGCAAGAATGGTGGAATACTATGGCCATTGGAGGAAGAGAACGCAAAAAGCTTTAGAAAGAGAAAAACAATCACTAGACCCAAGAATGGAAGAGGAAGCTGGGGCTGCTTATGCAGAGAGCAGGTGTGGCATACAGGAGATACAATAAGACTTGGGAGGAGAGGCAGGGAAAAGAATTACACACAGAAGGGGAATTTGAAATAATAAGAAGTAGATAGGATAAATGAATACTAATATATTTATGGGGTACATATAAGTCAGGAACATTAATAAACAGTGCACGTTATCTGAAAAGGACAATTTCACAAATTTTCTAGAGCCTTCCTCATTTGAGGGCTGAAGTGTTCAGGGTGAGGTTGGGAGGATGTTGTTGGGTATTTTCAGTGAAGATGCAAAGCCATAAGAAAGCGTGCATTTTCTTAGTCAATAATAAAAATACAACAACTATCACTGGTCGGGGGCAGAAATTTCTGACATCGAAGTGTTCCTGATATTCGAAAACTGTTTTGAGCCGCTGAAAGCACAGATCATCCTCTTATCCCATTAAGGACATGAAGTCTAGAATGACTGCGTTCTGCATGCTCTTTGCTGTTGTGTTATATCTGATAATTAAGTAAATAGTTCTGAGCACTTTCTTTTGTTAGAGTATTCTGCTTGGTACTGAAGGAAATACAGATATGAACAGATGTGGACCCTCCCTTGAAGGATGTTTAATGAAGGCTAGAAACTAATGGATAAATGACTCTGTATCTAGGCAGAATATTTTAAGTGCCACAAAGTTGGGGGTTCTGTAGGACATTAGTATACATTTGGAGGTGGGAAAAGGGAAGTCTTCATGGAAGAAGTAGGATTTAAAATGAATCTTAAAAAATAGGTTTAAGGTAAATGGAGAAGAAAATAATATAGGTAAAAAGGAAAATTCAGCATATATTTGAGGCAGGAAGAGGAATCATATTTAGCCATACCACAAATTAAGACTGTAAGTGCTGTTAAAGATGTAAAAATGAGATGGAATTAAAATATATCATGCTAAACTTGAGTTAGACAGTGAGGAGTAACTGTAGGGTTTTAAGGGTAGAAAAACATGAAGAAAGAGTTTAATTTGGTAAAGATGAGGATGATATATGGTATGGAAAGAGGCTCGAATCTTGCCAGTGGGCTGTTAGAATAAGCTAAAAAACATGGATGACGAAAGACAACCAGAAAAGCATAGATTCAGATACTGTAGCATTAAAACTAACAGAGAGCTTGAGAAATAATGAAATTGAGAGAGAGAAAGAGAAATCCAGTTTAGTTCAAAAGATTTGAGTTGAGAGATAGGGGAATTTGGTGACATAATCACCCAGGTGAAGGAAACATTGAGTTTGGTTTAGCTTATATTGAATTTACATGGATCAGTAAAATATTTTAATGTTTCTGAAAGTACTGGCATAAAATAGGCAAATTATTGCCATAATAGCTAAATTATCACATATAATAACTTAATTCAGATATTAGAATTCCAACAGAATTTATTGTTAAAGTATTAAATATGTTATAAACTGTTACTTTCATTTTATTGACTAAGGAATATGGTGTAATAAAATGGTAATAAAAACTGTCATAAATGTAGAAGTTGTAACATATTGAGACAAAGATTAATGAGCATTCAATAAATTGGTAGTAAGAAGTGACACAGTGAGTATAAGAACATTTTAAAATTGATTTTATGGGGTCAAAAATTAACTGATTAACTGTAACAAATTAAATGATTAACTGAAAATAAAAAAATAGTGCAAATTCCATGATCTACGCTCTTTTTTAAATAAGCAAGACAATATGACTTAATCATCCATGAAGTTTCTTGTGTAATTAGGAAGCAAAGAATAACATGATTAGAATGTATCCTTGTGTAATAAATTGCCATTGTTAAATATAGCTGGAAACAAACATTATTCTGAAGATTATAAAAGTAGTATATTTTCCATGCTATTCAGTACATGTGATTGGTTTGTCATCAGCATTTAAGGATCCGGTTTTTCTTTAAAAAATGTTTTTTAATGTTTGTTTATTTTTGAGAGAGAGAGAGACAGAGACAGAGACGAATGGGGAGCAGGGTAGGGACAGAGAGACAGGGAGACACAAAATCTGAGGTAGGCTCTGGACTCTGAGCTGTCAGCACAGAGCCCGACACAGGACTTGAACTTACGAGCCTTGAGATCATGACCTGAGCCAAAGTCAGACGCTAACCGACGGAGCCCCCCAGGTGCCCCAAGGATCAGATTTTTCATGTTGCAGTGCAATGTGGACAAAGTGACATTCCTCCATAGTCGATTAGAAAATGGTATATTGGATTCACTTTCTTGACTTTGTTTTGTAGCTTTCAATAGGAAGCTGTTTATATGTATTAAATTAAAAAAAAAACGAGTTATTGATTTAAGTTTAAATTTGCAGCATGTTAAGATTATATGTGCTCTTATATGTGCTATATGTGCTATCAAATGAATGTTTCATATGCTTTTGGGGATGGGGTGGGGCTGTAGACCTCTTATCAAGATGAGAGAATTTGGTAAAACCAAATCACTCAATGAGAGGCCTAGATAGCACCATAAAGATCATTTCCTCAATTGATCTGATTTTGGGTTCCCTCCACAACTGCCACAATACACCCCATGTCTTGTTCTGTTTGGGCTGCTATAGCCAAGTACCACAGAGTGGGTGACTTATAAATACTGGAAACTGAACTTCTCACAGTTCTGTATGTTGGAAGTCTAAAGCCAGGGCTCCAGCATGGTCAGGTTCTGTAAGGGCTCCCTCCTGGGGTACAAACTACTACTTGTACCCTCACAGGTTGGAAAGAGTAAGAGAGGAGCAGTAAGCTTCCCAGGGACTCTTAATAAGGGCACTAATCCAACTGGGGCCACGCTGATGACTTCAGCTAGTTCTCATTACCTACCAAAGACCTTTCCTATTGGAGAGTAGTATAGCAACATGTGCATTTGGTGGGGACCCATTTAGTCCATTACACCCTGTAACAAGAAATCTTCTCTCAACTTCAAGGTTTCTCTTGTAATTAATCGAGGAAAATAGAGTGATATTGGCACAACATTCCTAGTTAGGCTGCTAGCACACCAGACAGCTTGTATTCAAATCCTGATCCTCCATATTTTAGATTTCCCATTTTGGGAAAATTACTCAACGTCACTGTGTCCCATTCTTTGCACCTATAAAATGCAGAAAACAATAAATATGTCAAGGGTTGTAAGGATTAAATTGAATGAATTAATAATATATGTCAAATAATGATAGCAGTGTCTGGCAGGTGGTAAGTGATGTAACTTTACAATTATTATTTTAATAGGAAGGGAGTAGTGTATTATGTTGGCTGTTTTGAATATAGATGATCAGTAGAAAAGTGCCATATTTTAGAACACAGTCAGTGTCTTTTTTTTTCCTGCTGTAAGACTAGATTCTTCCCACAAGGTGGAAACTTCTGGTGTTATTGGCAGCCTCATTTCTGTGTTGTCCCCACAAATGCTGAAGGCAGCTAACGTGAAGCCTGCTGTGGCTGCCTACAGCCTGCTGAGACCATGCTCCTGTTTAGGGTTTCAGGCTGAGTCACTCCATGGGAAACATTTCCATTGATATGTGGGAGAGGAGTATAATTTTCTTTCCCACTCTTTATATAAAGTCATCCAAACAGTTGTTACAAGACAGAGAGCTCTCACTCCTGCCGTGTAGAGAATTGAGCTTATCACATTATTAGTTTGCCAGAGCTTCCTGCTGTGGTTTCATGGCAGAGCAAAGGGTTAAGATACTCCAGATCTTTTTATGGAGGACAATATTTTCTATGTAAAAGCTACACGATATTTCCAAGTGATTCATTATCTGCCCACATATTGTCACTTAGGATTAGCTTTTTATTTGCTATATATAAAGCATGTTATATAGCATGCAAATTATTTTTGAAAAATACTGTGTTATTATGGTGGGAACACTTCCAAATTTTCATAAATTTTATACTGTTTATAGCAGCTGGCATTGTTGAGAGTTACAAAATTATGATGAACTTGTTCTTTTCAACAAGGACCAATATGCCTAATGTTTAGACCTAATGTACAATTTCTTCCATGGAGAGAGGCAGGTGGCATGGCTTAGCGGAAGGAGCAAAGGATTTGCAGGTAGACTAATACTTGACAGTGTTGAGCCCCAGCCCCATTTTGTAGTTATTAGTGGTATGACCTTTAGAATATTACATAGACTACTTGTGCCTCAGCTTTTTCACCCAGGAAAGTAGAGTCCACCTCAAAGCATTGTTGTAGGATTTATTGAGACAGTAAGCATCATCATGATAAATAATACATTTTATTGTCTTACTCTACACAATGTGCAAGTGTAGAACACTTATTGTCTTATTCTACACAATGTGCAAGTGTGTTAACTCGTTTAACACAATACACCTTAGAGGGAGGCAGATGATCTCTTTCAGGCAGATTACCTAGCACACAGCCATGGCGTAATAAGTGATGAAGATCAAAACAATAATAATTTATATATGTTTCTTATGAAGATCAATATGTTAATAAATGGGTTGTTAATCATGTTTCCAAAATAGGGAAAGCTGGAATCTGGGATTCAGGTCCTCATATTTCCATCAGCCACAGCCATCTCTCAAAGGTTTTTGCATACAGGACAAAACAAAGAGACAAAGCTGCTCACTAAGGCTTTGGCCTCAATATGTCTTCCTGGTCTCTTATCATAGTCAATTGGATTGGATCATGTGTGAACCTCAATGGAGCTCTACCTAAAGAGAGACAGATTTCAATATTCCTCCTACACTCCCTCCTCCTGTCCCTGGAACCTCCCTCACGCTTTCTTTATTAAAAAAAAATGGGGAGAGAAAGACAGATAAGAAGAAAATCATGAAGCAATTGTAATAAAAATATGGCAAAGTTCTTTTCCATTTTAAGTTGTCTTACCCTCCTGAGAAACTGCACCCACTAGCATGATGATCTAATGTGTCTTTGAAATATGTTTTGTGTTTGATCCATACAAGATGGGACAAAGATAATGGAGGGAAGCTGACCTGACCTCTTCCCCTGTGGTTATTTAATTTATTGTTAAGCAAATTTAGATCACATATTAGCCCTCTTTCTAATTTGTCATGATGCATTTAGCTTTTGCTTTTGACCTATGCCATGTGTTAGACTGGCTTTGTGTTGGGAGGCCAAACCACTTAATGATGATTACTCTTGGTAAAATACAAAAGAATGAAGGGCAAAGGGTCATTTAGCACAGTGACTGAGAGAATGCAATTTTATGTTGCCTAAAATGAGGTAGGTTCTAGTGCTGTCACAGACCCCTCTGTTTTCTCACCCATGTCCTAGGATTGCAATGATGATTCAATGTGAAAATGCACGTAAAATACACAGGACTCAATCTGTTATTGTTATGATGAGGATTATGATGGTGACGCCTGAGGTAGTTTAATACCAAAAGAGAACTTTTTTAAGTAATTTTTTTAGGCCTATTCACCTATACTACTTAAGTGAAATGTCTTGACTTTGCCCTGATACTTGATCTGAAACTGGAATCTGCAACTCTATTTTGGATAATACATGTCTCTCATTTCCGACCCTGTTTCTTCTGATTCACATTGATTAACTCAGCAGTTCCTGGCTGTGACCCAGATTTTATTTCTGGAATGTATGTTGGCTGCATAATCTCTTTTGCCTCATTTCTGTCTCTGTTTTCTATTTGTTGTACTGTTTCAGACTGAATTTCTCCTTGGTAGCTTCTCTTGGTCCATACATGTCTTTAATGTTTTAATACACGAAGCTTGCAATGATAAAAGAAAGTAATAACTATGAGTGTCTAAATTTCTATTATTTTAGTGTTGTAATGGCACATAATTTTCAGTGATTTTTTTTTTTTAGATATCTATTTTTTCAAACTTTTCAAACTTGACAAAAAAAAAAGTTTTATTAAGACTCACAGTCAAACAACCTTTAATATTGAAGTTAGGACTTTGAAGTATTGGCCATGGTGGGCCAAATTATGTCATAAAATCTTAGTGGCTTAAAGAAATAGGCACTGGTTTCTTGCTCATATTTTGTTTCCAAATCTGAGTCAGCAAATGGTTAATTTCACTTTGTCCCCACTCAAGTCCCAGTGACTTGGAATAGTTGTCAGCTTCAGAATTTGGCAGGTGCTGTGGTAGAGACAGAGAGCTTGAGAATTGGGTGCTGGCTCCTAAAGCTTCTCCCTGGCAATGATATTCTTAGATTTGTTTTGCCTAAGCAATCCGCATGACTACATCTAATTCTAAGTGAGTAGAGAAATGCATTATTTCTGTCTGCCCAGTGTCAGGGGAGCACCAAAATATTTGGTGAAAACTACTAACTGGCGAGTACACACAAGTAAAATATAATCAACCATTTACTTTGGAAACTTAGGCTTTATGCTTCTGTTTCTCAATGCTTTACGCTCTCATTTCTTTGCCTATAAAATGAGGATGATACCCCCTATCAAAAAATAACAACTGTTATTTTATCACTAATATTAATATGATAAATTTATAACAAAAGTTATCACTAAGAATCATACATATTGAATACATACTTCATCTTTAACTCGGTTATAGATTAAAAGTTGTCACTTGACAAAAGTTTCCTTTGTCATCACCATCCCCATTATAGCAAAAGTGCTATACACACACAAAAATGTGAGTACACAGACTAGAGGAACTTGCTTTTGCTCAGTGATCATTATTCACACAACAATAGTTAGTACCTTTTATTCTTAGGCATTATGTTTGGCTTTGGGTAATACAAAAGTGAATATTGTGGTGCTTTCAGTCAAAGGGTTTAGTCTATTCAGAGACTAATAATAAGGCAGATGATGATAAAGCAATGAAACACATTCTCTGAATGTTACATATATCAAAATGTTTTTTATTGAGATATAGCTACTTATAAGATTGTGTTTTTTTAATGTATGTTTATTTTTGAGAGAGAAAGAACAGGGGAGGGGCAGAGAGAGAGGGAGACAGTGCAGGGCTTGAACTCAGGAACCGTGAGATCATGACCTGAGCCAAAATCGAAGAGTCTGATGCTTAACTGACTGAGACACCCGGGTGCTCCTAAGATTATTTTAATTTTAGGTGTACAGCATAAGGATTTAATATGTATTGTAAAATGATCACGATGATGAGTTTAATTAGCATCTATCACCACACACAGTTACATTTTTTTCCTTATGGTGAGAACCTTTAAGATCTAGTCTCTTGGCAACTTTCAAATACACAATACAGTTTTATTAACTATAGTCACCATGTTGCACATTATATTCCAAGGACTTTTTTATCTTATAATTGGAAGTTTGTACCTTTTGACCTCCTTCAGTTATTTCACCAAACTCACATAATCACCCTCCATCTTGGGCAACCATCATTCTGTTTTCATATATTGGTAAGTTTGTAGAGTTTTTTATATTTCACATATAAGTGAGATCATACTGCATTTGTCTTCTGTGTCTGACATATTTCACTTAGCATAATACCTCAGAGTCCATGAATGTTGTCACAAATGACAGGATATCCTTTTTCATGGCTGAATACTATTCCATTATATACTTTTGGCACATTTTCTTTATCCATTAATATGTCTATGGATACTTAGGTTGTTTCCATGGCTTGACTATTATAAATAATGCTTCAACAAACATGGGGTGCAAATATCTACTTGAGTTAGGGTTTTCTTTTCCTTTGGATATATTCTCAGAACTGGGATTGCTAGATCATATGGTAGTTCTATGTTTAATTTTTTGAGAAACTCCATGCTCTTTTTCATGATAGTTGTACCAGTTTACATTGCCACCAACAGTGTACAAAGTTTCCATTTTTTCACATCTTTTCCAACACTTAAGTTTTGTCTTTTTGATAATAGCCATTTTCATAGGTGTGAGGTAATATCTCATTCCAGTTTTGATTTGCATTTCTCTGATGATTAGTGATGTTGAACACCTTTTTATGTATGTATTGGTACATGATCTGCAAATATGCCTCTTTCTCACATACAATGGGAATTTTAGTCTGATACCTCTCCTTTGTACTCTGGGGTTAAGTCATTAAGAATGAATTCAATTTGCTATGGACCTGTGGAACCTGCAGACATAAGTCCTACTGGCCCCCAGAGCCAGACAGTCAAGGGATGCATCCTCTAGGCAGCAGCTACAGAAGCCTGGTACCAGTTGTGTGTACAAGTTCCTTTCTAATAGATACAAACAACTTGGAGTGAGGCAGAGGGAGAGTGCTAGCTTCCCTACCTCTGGGGAGTATTGCATTTGGCCCCTTAGATGTGTGTTAAGTTAGAAGGTTGTCTCTTGGGCCACAGCTTTTCCTTTTCTTCCAGTTTTATTGAGAAATAATTGATATACATCACTGTATCAGTTAAAAGCATACAGTGTGATGGTTTGATTTATATATATTGTGAAATGATTACCATAATAGGTTTAGCTAGCATCCATCTTCTCCTACAGATAAAATGAAACAAAAGAAAGGAAAAAAGAGAAAAAATGTGCTTTTTGTGATGACAACTTTTAGGATTAACTCTTTTAACAGCATTCTTATGTATCATATAGCAGTCATCATGTTATACATTATATCCCTAGTATTTATGTATCATAAAAGGGGAAAATTGTATCTTTTGGTCACTTTCTTCCAGCTCCCCCTCCCATGATCCTTCACCTTTGCTAACTAGAAGTCTTATCTCTTTTTCTATGGTTTTTGCTTTTGTTTGTTTGTTTTAGATGCCACGTATAAATGGGATCATATGGTATTTGTCTTTAATTATTTCACTTAGCATAATGCCTTCATATCCATCCATATTGTCACAAATGGATTTACTCATTTTCAATGGTCGAATAACATCACCACACACACACACACACACACACACACACACACACACACACACACACAACTTATTTATCCAATCATCCATCAGTGGACACTTCGGTTGTTTCCATGTCTTGGCTATTGTAAATAATGCTGCTGTAAACATGGGGGTGCACATATCTTTTTGAGTTAGGGTTTTCATTTCCTTTGGTTATATTCCCAGAAGTGGAATTGCTGGATTATATGGTAGTTCTGTTTTCCATTTTATGAGGATCCTCCATACTGTTTTCCATAGTGGCGTCACCATCTTATAAACCCACCAACAGTATACAAGGTTTCCTTTTTCTTCACATCCACACCAACACTTGTTAATCCTTGCCTTTTTGATGGTGGCTATTCTAACAGGGATGAGATGATATTTCATTGTGATTTTAATTTCCATTTTCTTAATGACTAGTGACGGTTAGCATTTTCTCATGTACTTATTGTAATTGATATTTTTTTGGAGAAATGCCAATTCATGTCCTTCACCCACTTTTAAGTTGGGTTATTTGTGCTTTGGTATTGAGTTGTTCTGAGTTCCTTACATATTTTGGATATTAACACCTTCTCAGATATGTGGTTTGAAAATATTTTTCCTCATCCCATTAGTTGTTTTTTTTTTCACTTTGTTGATGGTTTATTTTTCTATGCAGAGCTTGATTAGTTTGATGTAGTCCCACTTGTTTATTTTTTTTTATTTTGTTGTTTGTGCTTTAGGACTCATATCTAAAAATCTTGACAAGACCCATGTCAGGTAGCTTTATTTTCCTATGTTTTCTTCTAGAAGTTGCATGCCTTCAGTTCTTACATGTAAGTCCTTTTGTATTAATTTTTGTGACTGCTGTTTATGGGCCCAGTTTCATTTTTTTTTTACATGTGAATATCCAATTATCCCAGCATTATTTATTGAAAATACTGTCTTTTCTACATTGAGTGGCCTTGGCTTCTTTGTCAAATATATTAGTTAACTATATACATATATATTGGGTTTACATTTGGACTCTTGATACTGTTCCATCTGCTTTTACATCATTACCATGTTGTTTTGATAGTATAACTTGATAGTATAGCTCAAAATCAGGAATTCTGATACCTCCTGTTTTGTCTCAGGTTTCTTTGGCTATTCAGCATCTTTATGGTTCCTAATAAATTTTGGGAGTGTTTTTCTACTTCTATAAAAAATGTCATTGGCGTTGCATTGAATCTAATATTGCTTTTGGTATTGTTGACAGTTTAACAATAATCTTCCAATCTATAAACACCAGATACATTTATACTTATGTGTGTCTCCTTTGATCTATTTTATCAATATCTTTTAGTTTTCAAAGTAGAGATTGTTTATCTCTTTGGTTAAATTCAATCTTAAGTATTCTGTTGTTTCAATGCTATTGTAAATGGTATCAATTTCCTTATTCTTTTTTTTGAAATTGTTTTAATGTTTATTCATTTTTGAGAGAGAGAGTGAACAGGGGAGGAGCAGAGAGAGAGACACACACAGAATCCGAAGCAGGCTCCAGGCTCTGAGCTGTCAGTGCGGAGCCCCACACGGGGGCTCGAACTCACAAGCCGGGAGATCATGACCTGTGTTGAAGTCAGATGCTTAACCGACTGAGCCACCCAGGCGCCCCATCAGTTTCCTTATTCTTTTTCAGAAAAATTATTGTTATTAAGCCATAGCTTTTAAGATAAGCACATCGGCTTTTCTCATGGAAAGACTGAATGCTTTAGTCTGGTGCCTCTGAGCTATACCTGGGGCTTAGCCTCAGTGAGTCCAGGTGAGTACGTTAAGAACTGTTTCTCAGTTCACTATAGCCTGTTTCCTGGACATAAGCCCTGTTGGTTTTCAAAGCTCAATGTTTTGGGATCCATTTCTCAGGTGGAGGTAGTTAGAGTTGGGGAACTAGATGTGGGAGTCAACCCCTTTGCTTCTCAGGATGAAGCTAACAGTAATAAGTTTCCTTCTGATTCTGTGGCACTCTGGTGGGGGTGGAGTTTATGGTGATAGTGTGTGTCAGTTCCTTCTACCTGTTTCAATGTGGATTTTCTCATTTGCCTGATGTGTAGAAGTCACTGAAGTTTATGGACTTCTTTCATATGGAATTGTTCTATATGTAACTGTACATTTCTTGTGTCCATGGGTGGAGGTGAATTCAGGAGCCTCTTGGCATTGCCATCTTGAATCAAAATCTATGCAAGACACTTGGAGAGCTTTTAATTCTTCATGTAGATAGGAGTTGAGGGGGGAATGGGATTTTAATTTTAATTGAAATTATTGGATAGGAATAAGAGAAGTAGGGAAAATCTAAGCAGTTATCAAAGCATGTGCTGACACATAATATACTGTGACACATTAGGGACAGTTGGAAGTGTGTGTCGATGTATGTACACATTTGTGTAGGAGTATGTATGATGTGTGCACATTTGCATGCATATAAGCACTGAAGATAGGCTGATCAGCAATAGTAATAAAATATGGGTACATGAATGCTATTAATAAAAGATTGTCTATCAACATATACTCATCGGGAGACATGGAAGATACTAGTAGGAGGGATAGTGAAATGAAAAGATTATAATTTCTGAAAGAAGTATGTGTAGAATCACTTTGATTAAGGGAGACTACAAAAAAATATTTTTCTAGTTCAAGTTGTTGAATACTCAGGGTTAAATGAAGTTAAAGGTATTGTTAACAGAGAGGTAATTATTTATTAGAGAGTATCTAGAGGTAGAATAAACCAGATGTAATCACCATTAAGATATGAGGACTAAGGAAGGAGGATGGTATACTCCAGCTTGAGTCAATGTGCTTTACTTAACCCAGGAAAGGAATACAAACAAACAAATTAATGCATTAATGACAGGTATAGAGAGAACTGATTTGATTTTGGACATAGTGAACCATAGTTTTGTATCCATGTTGTGATTGAAAATATGAATTAGATTCTTGGGCATACAGATCTGGAGCTCCCAAGAAATAAATCAGAACTGGATTTATATATAGAATCAGTGTGCTTTTGCATTGTGGGTGATAATCAAATCATGAGAATAGATTAGATGACCCATTGGGAGAAAATTGAACAAGAAGATGGAGATGGAATACTAGAGATCATTGTGTTTATAAGACATTTAAGATAAGATATCCATGAAAGCAATTGGAAAATAGTACCTAGAAATGAAGGAGGAAATAAGTGAATGACTAGTATTCTACAATCTAAAGAAAAGTGTTTTTAGAAGGTGAGATGTAACTTAATAACCAAAATGTACCCAGAGTTTTCATCATTTAGTGTCGCTGGTGATTTTAATGAAAATTCTTTTTTGCTTAGAATAGTAGATACAGTGAGATGAGTGGAAAAGAAAGGCAGAGAGAATACATACACACTATTTTTTTATAGTATCTTAGCCATGAAAAGAAAGAGAAAAATAATTATAGCTGAAATGAATACAGTAAAAAGAAGAAATTTGTTTTACATAGGAGAAAAGACAAGTTCATAGGTGCAAAAAAGGCATCATATAAAAAGAATAACTTGTGGTGGAAGCTTCTTAGCCTATGGCCAAATCTTAATTTTTGTTTTGGTTTTATTCAATTTTCTCAAGTTCATTTCTGTTTATTTTTTTAACATATTAGTTTTAGCCTTTAGCAAGTTACATAATCTTTCTAAACTTTAATTTTCTCAACTGTGTAATTAAGAAAATACTAAAGCCTATCTCACAAGATCGCTGTAAGACTCAAATAAAATAATGTGTGGAAATGCTTTGTAAACTGCAAACCACCATATGTAAGTTAATTACCACTTTCATTGTAGTTACCATTAGAATGTTCTGAGTTATCTTTATACTATTTCTTTTCTTTTTCTGCAAGACAGTCTCTGTTTCTCCCAAATACACATTTATAATTTCATTATTTATTGAATTTTATCAGTTGATTCTATGGGACTATGTGAAAAATACCCACCTGCTCATTGTGACTTAATTTTTCATTTTAACCTCTTAGATCACAGTTTGTCTTCAAATCCTTCAGTCTCTTGCAAAGACTTTCCCAGGCATCTTCAGGAGCAAGGAATATTTTCTCATACCAAAAACTGTATTTTGTGGGGAGGAAAATTGTCAATATTGTGGTAGGTCTGAGAATTTACCCCACTCACAATTTAACAATTTAGCTTGCCACAGATTTATGATGCTGGAAGACACAATACTCCTGGATCATAGGAAAAGGGCATTACTAACCATGTCACAGCAAACAGCATGCACTTCCTGTTCTATGTCCCCCAAGGGTTTTCACTACAAAATATCTGTGAAGTGATGGTCTGGAATCAAAGTAGTCTGTACCTCTGTTTGTAAGACCTACAGAAAACTGAAAGAAACATTGCAAATTATCCCCCAGTAAACATAAGCTTATAATAGTCATTACCACCATAGTCAGTATTACAGAGGTTGATGAAAACACGTTTCCTATCAGGTTGCCTTTCAGTCCCTATGAGTCTCTTTGTCTTGGTTTCTGACCCTTTTTCTTTCCCTTCACTCTGCTTCTGGGTTTTCAGATTCATCCTATCAGAGCCCTACATTTTATTTATTTATTTATTTATCTATTTATTTAATTAATTTTTTAATGTTTATTTATTTTTGAGAGCGGGGTGGGGGGCAGGACGAGCGGTGACCCAGAATCTGAAGCAAGCTCCAGGCTCTGAGCTGTCAGCACAGAGACTGACATGGGGCTTGAACTCACAAAGCATGAGATCATGAGCTGAGGTGAAGTCAGATGCTTAACCATCTGAGCCACCCAGATGTCCCTAGCGCCCTACATTTTAAAGGTGTCTTTCTCTCTCAAAAATAAATAAAAATTTTAAAAAATTAAAATAAAAAATAAATAAATAAATAAATAAATAAATAAATAAATAAATAAATAAATAAAATGTAGGACACTGATAGGATGAATCTGAAAACCTAGAAGCAGAGTGAAGGCAAAGAAGGAAGGTTGAGAGAAATCAGAGGTTATGAAGATCCAGGAAAAAACATAGAAATAGTTAAGATGTTGGTGGACATTTTGGATGGTTTGAATGGGAGCTTTCAATCTTTCACTTTTATGAGTACTCTTTTCCCCATGGTCTGAATGTACAAAGTGGCCCCGGGCTGGCTACTGTGTGGAGCCCTTGAAGTTGCCAGAAGAGAATGAGGAGGTCAGAAAAATGGTGCATATGGACCCAGCACTTGTAACCAGACTAATGTTGCAATTCCATCTGTTTTAGGTATTGACCTGTTTTTTTATCTGATACAGGATTGACGAATTGGCATCTTATTCTTTCCTTTCTAGGAAATTGTGGACAGTAATGTCCAGAGATTGACTAAATAATAATAGTGCTGCACATTCCCCCAGACTGCACTAGTAGCAATAGGTAGGGTGTCTTTTTGAGGAAAATCCCATAGCTCCCACTACTCATAAAAGTGAGGATTGGAAGTTCCTTCCAAAATGTCCACCAACATCTTAACTTTCAGTCAGATATATTTCCTTGAGTTGGTAGAGGACCCTTGTATCTTCAGGTATTTCTGATTTTTTTCCTTGTTCTCCATAACCTCTGATTTCTCTTGACCCTCCTTGAGTTAATCGAAACCATAGGGATTTTCAGACATTTTAGGAAGATTGATGGCTGGCAGAACTTGGTCACATATTTGGGCCACATATTTCTCCTATCAGGTCTTTGACTGTGTACTGACCATCTTTTCCTAAGACCTCCTCTCTAGCATCTTGTGTAAAAACTTTCTAGTGCATCACAAAATTACCTATATTTTATCTTCTTTCCTCTAAGTGGTGAAGAAATTAGCATATATCTCTTGATACTTCCAAACCTAATGCAGATTTACTTTCTAAACTAATAGCACAGAGCTCAACAGAGGAACTGCAACTTTATCTACATTTATTCAGATTTTCCTCCATAAGCCACCTCAAAGATGACATTCTAACTTCCTTATGTTTTGCTTATATTTCAGTTTATTTTTCTGTTGTATAACTATGACTTATTTTTAAAAAAAAAAATAATGTTTATTTATTTTTGAAATAGAGAGACAGAGCAAGAGCAGGGGAGTGGGCAGAGAGAGACGGAGACAGAGAATCTAAAGCAGGCTCCAGGCTCTGAACTGTCACCATACAGCCTGACACGGGGCTCAAACTCACAAGCTGTGAGATCATGACCTGAGCCGAAGTCGTATGCCCAACTGACTGAGCCACCCAGGTGCCCCAACTATGACTTCTTCAGTGGACAGTTCAAAGTTTCTTTCTCTGGAAATTTCCTAAGTATTTTGAGATTTATTGTCTAGAGATATCTTGCGGAAGCTGTGTAACTTATCTGTTATTGTCCATACAGGGTCTCTGTGTGAATGGCTGAGATGTGAAGTAGATGTCCTTAGCTATACCGTATTCCTCATGGGTCTTTATTCTCCATAAGGATCCTAATTTTCTTTCTAAATATTGTATAATAAATAGGGAATAAGTCATTCTATTGCAAGCTCTTTTACCCAGGATTTCCTTCAGGAAATTTCTTTGAGAGATCATCTTGATAAAGATACATAATATAGCTTGGTCCTGACTTTGGAGTAGAAACAATTTTCTCAAAGCTTGTCTTTCTTCAGCATGTTTACTACAGAGTCCATGTGTCTATTGTATCAGTGTCTCTCTTTCAAAATGATCTGTCCCTCTCTACTATCAGTTTAAAAGCTATAGTAGAAGCTTCTGGAATTTGCTATGATACGCTTGTATTTAGATGTGGCCATTCCACGAGTCAAAAATCCTAGGCAGCACCTTCTCTGACTGTTCCCATGCTAATACTCCATAGTGTTTTAAAGGGTGTTCAAATGCAGTCTGTCTTTCACACCAGATGTAATACTATGAGTTGCTGATAAAAAACATACATAGAGTTTAAAGCAAAACATTTGTTCATTTGTTCTATGCCTTTTTTTTCCCTCCTGTTTCCCTTTCTCTTTCTTTTTGTAGCCCTTTGTAGTGTCCTGGCCCCATCCTGCCTGAGTTCTACAAGGTCAGAGCTCATAAGACCATTATTTTGGTATCCTGTGTAGTCTAGGTCACCTGTTATTCATGGCTTCATCCCATGAGGGCAAAAGATATCTCATTGAAGAATTTGGGTCCCTTTTAGAGTGTTCAGAGTGATGTACTTTAAGGCAAGCTAAGTGTTTGCATGTTGGTATTTATTATCTCTCAGAACATATCTTGAATGTCAAATATAGTATAATATCTAACACATAAGGATCTTGTCATGAATTTATTACAGCTCATGTTTTCTAAGTATCTGTGCCTTAACTATATTGATATATTTAATAATAGCAACCCTATAATGCCAGCAATTATTATTGTTATTTTACAGATGAGGAAACTGAAGCCCAGACAATTTAAATTAACTTACATAAGATTATAGAGATATTAAATTATAGAGCCATAGTTCAAATCAGGTGCACTGTGTCTATAGTCTATGCATTTAATTACTGCTTTACTGACTTTTTGTTATCCCTTGGGTGATCATTAGCTTAAAAACAAAGCATAAGCCAGCAGAATTGTTTCCCAGCAGTAATGAGAATAGTAAGGAGAAAATGAATAAAGGGACCAGGAAACTCCATTTTGCTACAAGTTCAAATCATTCATAAAGGATATAAATGTTTTCTATGACTCAGACAAACTATAAAGCATGATATTTCTTGGAAGCTGCTGGGCTGAAAAATTGATGATTTCTAGTATATCCTTTAAGGTAGTTTTGAGATAGTTCTGATGGGCAGGCAGTTGAGAGTCACTTTGAGAGAGCAGTGACTCATGAGAAAATCAGAGATTAAACGGGCAGAAGCTTTGATGAAGAGATACATTTCTTCCAGCCAGAATCCATTTCCAGGCTTTAGTAGGAAGAAGCATGATAAGGTCAGCCAAGTTGTTGGAGTAAGCATTTAAGGCTTGTCTCATTTTTACTGCAAGTTTAACACTGCTGCTCTGGGTAGGCCCTGAGCAGCGTAGGCAAAATCAAATAGGCTGCCTCAGGGCAGGCAGCAGCAGTAACAAGAAATGTTGAAGGTATGATGCAATAAGTGGGCAAAAGGAAGTGTGCACTTGGAGACTTAATGCAACTGTTAAAACTGAAATGAATTACTCAGAAAGCCCAAGATGCCTCTGATTTTATGTTTCATTTAGTTCTCTACCTCACACTATGTCCTTTGTTGATAAAACATAGAGGTAAGAGTTCAGTTATGTTTTTGTTTTCAATAGGTAAGAATTCAGTTACACTTTTGTTTTGAATAGAGAGTTAATTTTAAGGAAAGGGGGAATTGCCTTGGTCATTTGTTTATATTGTGAACCTTTTTAAAAAATCTTTTTAACGTTTACTTATTTTAGAGAGAGAGCATGTGTGAGTTGGGGAGTGTCGTAAACTCTGGGTCTTAGGTTTTCTCTTGTCTAGCAAAAGAGTGGGATGCAGGATTGAAAGCGAAAGATGGCTCATGTCCAGGAAAAGGCAAGAGTCCCGAATAAGTGTCCTTGCCCCATTTTTATTAGGATCAGAAGGCTAACAAACATGGCAATGGAAGTGCACAAAGAGACAATGAATCTGTGAACATTAACTTGTGGATGTGAGGAAAAGGGTTCTTGAAGATACTTATGGTTAGGGGTTTGGGTTAATACAAAACAAAATCTGCACTCCGGGCAGTCCAGAGGAAGGTTGTTTATAGCGGACATGAGGCAGCACCTCTGTTTATCTTAGCCAGCCTAGGGGATGAGACAGATAAGGGAAATAACCTCAGGGTTGACAAGGCACATTTTCTTTTGTTAACCATCTCCACTCTGGGATGCTTTGCCTGCAGTTCAGTGGTCTATAGTCCAATTCACCAATTTACCAAACCTGGCACTATTCTCCTGTGAAAGCAGCTTTCTGCTACAGTACTAAATTTTTGGGCGCTTTCACCCTGAATATCTAGGCTTGTTTGTTTCATATACCTATGTATTGGGCACCTTTGCACCATTTCTGTTTCAGGTCTTTGCCTGTCTCTATTTTGGGGGCTCTGCACCCCCTCTCTATTTTGGGGTGCCTTTGCACCTCCTTCCATTTCTGGCACCTTTGTGCCTCCCTATTCTCGGGGTGCCTTTGCACCCCCCTATTCTTGGGGTGCCAATCCGGTTTACCCAAACTCAGGTGTGAGCATTTTATGACTTTGTATTTCTTTATGCCTTGTCAACCCATTGGTGTAAGCCTGCGGATTCCTAAGCTTATCCCCCAGAGGGGAGTAGCAGGGAGAGGGAGACAGAAGATCCAAAGCAGACTCTGCACTGAAAACAGCACAGTGCAGGGCTTTAGTTCAGGAACCATGAGATCATGACCTGAGCTCAAGTCAGATGCTTATCTGACTGAGCCACCCAGGAGCCCTGTGAACCTTTTAAAATATATTTTTTGGGGGCACCTGGGTGGCTCAGTCAATTAAGCATCCAACTTTGTCTCAGGTCACAATCTCACAGTTTGTGGGTTCAAGCCCCACGTCGGGCTTTGTGCTGACAGCAAACAGCCTGGAGCCTGCTTCACATTCTGTGTCTCCCCCTTTTTCTACCCTTACCCCGCTCATGGTCTCTCTCTCTCTCTCTCTCTCTCTCTCTCTCTCTCTCTCAAAAATAAATAAACATTAAATAATTTAAAGTAAATGAAATACAATATGTTTTCAGAAAATCGTGGCATCTCCTTTTTAGCCACTAGCCAGCTAAACAGCTTAGTCCACCTGAAATTCAATCTTGCTGTAGAGAGGAGCTCCTCAGTTCAAGCCTGTTGTGTACCACACCTTTCACAGCGTTTAGGAACACATACTGAACAAGAGTAAAAGGAATGCTCTTTAGTATCTCTGCCTACCTGGTACATAATTTTGTCTCTAATTTAGACTCAACATGCTGTTTCTGTTGGGCCATTTATTATGAGAATCGAAAAGTGTAAAATTCTATAACTTTATAATTAATAAAAATAGACTGTTAAATGATGTTTTATTTACCTTTCTAATATGATCTTTAGTGACAAAGATGAGGCCAGTTTATAAAAGGGTAATTGTAAATGAAAACTCAGTATGTCTTCTAATCTCTGATGCAGCTCACCTTGGTTGTGACACAACGAACCATATACAATCATGTACAAAAATTTCTCCAAGTTGAGGCCAATTAAGGAACTTTTGAGAATTTTAATAATTTTCAGCTATATAATATAACGTAGCTTTCTGAGTTCTGAACAGTAATACAGATACTTTGCTACTAATTTCCTTCTCCAGAGTGACTAAATTTGATGCACCTCTCACTCTCTCATTCTTAATTTGTATCTTTCTTCATTCTTTTTCTCTATTTCCCTCTATAAAATATTCTCTTTCCTTTCTTTATTATAATCCATATCCTGACTGGCATAAACAAAATACACTCTTTAACATAAAAACTGTTTATATATTGCCATTTGTTGACAGAGGGACACAAAAACAATGAGGAAAACATTATGTATCTAAAGGAAAAGTCGATGGTGATACAGGTTGTTTTAATATAGGTTGATGAGTAAGGCCAATTAAAGAAATTAAATTTTATTTTTAGAAGCCATATGTATTCATTGCAGGTAATCTGCAAAATGTGGAGAAGCTGGAAAAAAATTAATACTCTTAGTTTCACTTGCTTTTTGTTTGTTAATCATAATTTTATTGTGTTAACAAAAATTTACCTGCGTAAATTTAAAGATCAAATTGGCTTTATTTAGCAATTCATAAATTGGGAAGTATCCCATCTAGCAAATAGGAAGGACCTCCATGGAATCTAAAAAATAAAGATTTTTATGTCAAGAAGGGGGCAGTAAAAGGAAATCATTAGGAAAGAATGTAATATTTCAGGTAAGTTCTCCCTCCTAAGGGAAATTGAAGGGTTTATCTGGCAGATTATCTCACTAGTGCTAATCAGGTTGACTGGTTAAAGGTTACATACCTTGGGGGTTTAAACTGCAGTTAGGTTAGGTATTAAGTCTTGATTTGTCAATAAGATGGTTAGCACAAGTGACTCCATTTTGGGCCTCCTTGCCTCCTTTTAACAATTGTTTTGCTATTCAAGTGATTTTGGTGAGAGTTGTTTGAAGGGTAATTACTTTTTAAACATTGTGGATTTTTTTCTTAGTTTAAATATAATCGTATGTTTACGGCAGAGATACATTTTAAAATCTGACTTTATAAAGCATAGTCAACTTTAAGTTCTCTTAGTTGAAGTTAACGAAAATATACAATCTATGTCCTTGTTTGTTGTTTTTACTTTTAATAAGATACTATAATAACCATGTTTCCCTCCCAAAGGCTAATTTTTGAGAAAGCAAAAAGGTCCTATATCTAGTATACCACAGACATAAATTTCTAAAATTGAGAAAATATTTTAAATATCTGCTCACTTTAGGAATAAAAAGTAGCAATTGAAAACACAAGACATAAGAATTAATTAAAAATTATGTTATAACTTATCTACATATATTAATACTCTACCTGTTAATTGAGTCATTTTGTCTCTTACCTGTTTTAATTTTAGTTGGTACTTAGATTCCTCAATTACGGTTTTTTGACAATTTTTTGACTTAGTTTTGTTTTAATGTTTATTCATTTAGTTTGAGAGAGAAAGAATGTGATCAGGGGAGAGGGGCAGAGAGAGAGAGAGAGAGAGAGAGAGAGAGAGAGAGAGAATCCTAAGCAGGATCTGTACCGTCAGCACAGTGCCCTTGGTGGGGCTCAAAATCATGAACAATGGCATCATGACCTGAGTTGAAATCAAGAGTCAGATGCTTAACTGTCTGAGCCATCCAGACACCTCTACTTAGTGTCCTTCTAATGTGAAAAGATACCTTGGGCTTTCTATAATTGTATGATATGAAAAAATTACATATAAATTTAATTCTTAAATTATAAAATCTATTGTTCAGAATAAAAAATATATAAACTGACTGAAATCTGTGGTGAATTCAATTGAAAATAGATGACATCATCCAACTGTGCCTAAGAAACTGAGTTGAGAAATATTATAGTTGAAGACATCCCTAATTCTTGACAAGAAAGAAAAATTTTCCCAGAAATAGATATTTATAATATGAAGTTCAAATCTTTAATATGTGGTTTTGTGCTTGTTAGAACAGTTGTGCAAGGATTGCTTTTATCTGTTATTTGGCAGTATTTTTGTTTTGTTTTGTCTTGTTTTGTTTTTTCTCATGAGCTCACTAACTTGCTTGTTTGTTGATATCAAAGACTTCTCCCATTCTGTAGTTGCTTACCTACTTTACTCTGAAGGGGAGCAGAATTTGCCACCCAAAATATGCCTCTTTGGTGTAAGAATTATCTTGAGCTAGTTATTTTTGAAAAACTGAATACACAGGAGAAATTCTAAAAACTGAGTAAAAGTTGCCCTTTTGTAAAGGACATTTCATTCATAAGAGAAATCTCCATTTGTAAGTGTGTCTCCTCCTCTATATCTGGAAGGGGAGGATGACCAAATCTCTAGAAACTCTTAACTGTGGAGAAGGCATTGAACGTAAATCTGTGTAATAACCATCCCCTTGTTTACTATGCGTTTCCTGGTAACCTCTCAACATTGGCCTCCCCCACTACATCTTTCTTTTGTCCCCAACTGGAAATGGTATGTAAGGTGGTGGCTTGGGTCATTTTGGAGAGTTAATCAGTTTTCTTGGGTGTCTCATGTATACAGGAGGTATATTAAACTTCCTTGTTTTTTCTTGTTAATCTCTCCCTTATTGTAGAACCTGGAAAGATAGAGGTAAAACTATTTTTCCTCCTTTACAACTCTTTTTATCAACCTACAAATCACCCTAGAATTGTCCATTCTATAAGAACTTTACTAAACATCTCTACATACTGTTCCATCTATCTGCCTTGAGTTTTACCATAATCAATTTGGAAACCTAAGGTTTTCATGGTCAGTATTCATTGTTTATTTTACCTGAACTCTCAAATTAATTCATTTGCGTATTCAGTCATTTCTTCCTAAAGCCCACATGTCTCTTGCTTCCAGATCTGTAATTTCCTCTTTTTTGACTACCTCTGGAGTGTCCTTCTCAATCTCCTTTGTAGATTTTTCTTCTAAACCTGACCTCTAAATGTTTGCTGCTTTCAAGATTATGTTTCCTTCTAAAACTCAACTTTCATTCTTTTGTAATGATCTGTTTGAAGGCTTTAAATACCATGTATGTGACAATGACTTCCAAATGTATATTTCTAACCCAGTTCTCTTCTGTCAACTTTAGCTCTAAATATGCAATTCTCTAGTTGACATCTTCAATTGGATTCTCATTGACATTTCACATTTGACATATCCAAAACTGAATTCTTGATTCCCTTCTGCTCCATCCAAATAAAATCAAAATTAAAACACAACTCTAACCCTCCTTTAGATTATGCATGTTGAATTTGTGCTATTATCATTCTATAACTTTGGAAGAAAAGTTAATACTCAAACTTGATATTCATCTTTCCCTCTCTCTCAACATATAAACTGTCAGCAAGTCAACCTCTAAGATAATTTCTCCATTTCTCTTGATTATGTTTCTTTCACTGTAAACCCAAACACCAATGTTTCTCTCCCAGATTACCATGGTACTCTTCTTCTTGGCTTTCCTGCATCCCCCCCAAATCCCTCTCCAAAATATTCTCTATGGAGAAGCCAGAGAAGTCTTTGGAAAATATAAATCCATCTATGCCATTCTCCTGCATAAAACTATGAAATGATACCCAATTGTACATTGAGTAAGATCCAGATTCCTTACTATTCAGTCTACGACTTGTATGAGCAGACTCTCATCTGATGTACTAAACCATCTGACACCACTCTCTTTTGCCCACTATGCTCAGCCACACTGTACTGTCATATGGTCTTCTTTTTGGGGATGTACTTCCCTTTGAATTTTTTTTCCAAGTGTGCTTCCTTTTTATCTTTCTGTTCTCAGTCTAAATGTCAACCACTCTATGAGGCCTCCTCTGGTCACTTGAAATTCTTCCTCCTTGATATTATCAACCCTGTTCATCTCCTGTTTCACAGTTAATGTGATTTGGGTTTATTCATTTGGTGTTGTTGCTGTTGTTTAAATTTTTTGAAAACTTTTTTTTTTTTTTTTTTTTTTTTTTAGTTTTTAAGTAGGCTCCACAACCAACATGGGGCTTAAACTCATTATCTACCAGCTGATAATAATTTTTTAATTATTTGTTTTTATCATTTCTAGTTTCTAAAGGTAGTTTACTTATTCACAAATATATATCCACATTGTAAACGTAGTATTTAGCACGCAGTGGATACTCAATAACTATGGATCTAATAAGTCAGTAAAACTTAAAGCAAATAAGGAAAATGGCCCTAGCCTATGTATATAGAAAGTGACATGGTAAGGTTTTCAAAGAGGCTTTAATACAAAAATGAACTTTTCTGACTTCAAGATTTCACTCTTCCTACTAATGGATATGTTACTAATTTAGATATGAGTAGCATTTTTTTCTTTAATGTAATTAATTGTAGAGCAGAGACAAAGACTTTTCTGGAATCTGGTTGAACCTGTTCACAGAAAGGATAGAGAGCTCTAAGATTGTAAATACCTAAGATGTTTCTCAAAAGCCTGGTCTGAGATTGTAACTATGGATTTGGGTCAGAAAGTATTCAATGGACCCCCTGTAGTTCTCTAGGTATAGCTTGATTTAAGTACAGAGACACACTTTGCTCCAGTTTTCAAAGTTCTAGCTCTGAGAGAAATCTCTGTGATAATTTTAGGTTAACTCTGTTAGAGTTTCTTGCCTTAAACCCAATAGAAAAGTATTATCATGGAAAGAACACTATATCCTCCATAACATTTCAGATATAATCCACTCACATTATCCCCTCTCCAATTATCCATCCAGTGATCAATTATAATTGCATTAAGAACATTTGCTTCTTTTTGTGCTTATCTTTGTTAAATTAAAACAGTATGGCTTTCAGTAAGCTTATTTCATATAATACTTTAGTTAATTGGAAACCGTAAATGATAAACACCATTTCATAATTATATGTGCAGTTAAAAATTTTTGAAATGCATTAAAATACCCAACCCAAGGAAATTTTTTCAAGTGTTATAATATCAGGCACTGCAAAACACCAATGCCAAGTTTTTTTTTTTTTGCTTTTTATGATGATTTTTTTTAGTGTTTGCTTAAGTAGGTTATAGAAACAGCAACTATATGTTGAAATAAAGCATGGTATAAACATTTGGAAAACAATGATATACTACTATATGTTAATGCTATATAAAGCAAAAATTACCTACATATTATTGTAGTAAAAGAGTAGGATTTTCTACATGATGTTTAAAAACAAGGGGGCACAGTTAAATTGGATTTAGGCAATTTTTTGTTGATGCAGAATCTCTATTGTTTACATAGCAGGTCACCAAGCATTTCTTAAAGCATAGAGAATCATCAGATGATTGATGATTGATTGTAACTAGGTAATTCCTTCAATGAGTTGATATCAGGCAATGTATGGAAAGAATGAAAACAAAGGTGACTTCTTGCTATATTCTTTCTACCTTCTCTTTTTTAATGAGTCTCTCTTCCCCACAAGATCCCAAACACATGGATGAGGAGAGAAGGTATTATAAAGATTTTTCTGAATATATGAACCTATACTGATCTCTAACTTTTTAGAATTTATTATATTCATTCATTATATTATTCATTTGACTCTTCATTTAGTTTTATGACTTAAATTAGTATGTTTATTTTGTGCATGTTTTTTAACTCATAAAGTGTATGATATACTAACCAGTATATCAGTATATCAGTATCTTAACCAGAACATGGGTTTAGAGGGATGCCTGTGTGGCTCCATTGGTTATGCATTTGACTCTTGATTTGGACTCAGCTCATGATCTCATGGTCATGAGATTGACCCTGAGTCCAGTGTTGGGCTCTGCACCAGGCAAGGAGCCTACATAAGATTCTCTCCCTCTCCCTCTGCTCCTCCCCTGCTCATGCCTGTGCACTCCTTCTCTCTTGAAAGAAAGAAGAAAGAAAGAAAGAAAGAAAGAAAGAAAGAAAGAAAGAAAGAAAGAAAGAAAGAGAAAGAAAGAAAGAGAACGAACGAACATGGGTTTAGAATTAAACTGCCTAGGTTTGAATTTGGATTCCACAAACGATGCAACTATGGGCAAGTTATTTCACCTCTCTGCAATGTAGAATCTGTAGAATATGCAGAATAATTACAGTATGTATGCTATAGGGATACAATGCTAGTAATTATGATTATTGTTGCCATTTGATTTTCCCTTTCCCCCAAAACAGGTTGGAACTACTGGGGAAGCCCTGTGCCTTTCCTTGGAAGTGTTTTCTGTGTTCTGTGCTGCAAAGCCAAACACTAAACCCAAGTTGCACTTTGGACAGCACCAGCTTTATTCAGTGGGCTGAGAATGCAGAAGCAGGAACTAAGTTCACAAATCCACTTCTCTGGGGTGTATCTCAAGAAGGGTCTTATGGGCTGGGGCAAAAATGGGAGAAATATGCATGAGTTTTTTCTGAATGAGTAGGTTTTTTCTAAGAATATGGTTGCCACCTCCTCTTTCTCCTTCCATGACTTTGGTTGGAACTGTTACAGTGTTGGCAGGTATGTCATCTGGCATCCTGATGTATTATAACCAGCCTATAATCAGATTTGGGGTTCTTCTATGGTCAAATCTGTTGCCATAGTCTAATTAGCTATGACTGGGTTTTTCCAGTCTCCTGCTGCCATCTTGGATCCAAACAGTTATGGCTAGTTCTTGTTTTGCCTGTAACTGAGAAGAAAAAAAGAGATAGAGCCATCTTCTGCTCAATGGGATGGGATGCAACCTTGGTAACATTACCTATTATTGTTATTGGTCAAGAGAACAATTGATTTATCCAAATGGTATACATCTGACTTAAAGGCAAGGCCTCTATGTCCATTTATCCCTTGGTATTATACACACTAGATTCCCTGTGTGTATTTAAAAAGTGGAATATATTGGGGAAAGTAAATCGAATATGGAAAGTGAATGAATCTGCGGCATGTGGAAATGACTGGGACATAAACTAAGGGAAACCAAGAGGAAGACAAAGTGGACAAAGATTAGCATAAAGGAAAAAACAAGTAGCCTAAAGACTAGATGCAATCAGTTCTTTTAATGTATAATTAAATATTGGTACCTTATATTAATGTTTAAATTGCATCTGAGTTATGCCTATTTTTGTAGTAGGGACTTATGTCTGACTGTGTTTCTCTGAACCTCCTTACAAATACCATCACCTCTAGTTGTTTTCTCTCTCGAATATTACCCTCCATGATATATAGATTTTGAGCATAGACTAACCCAAATACACTTTCCATAACAATTAATATGTTTTAATCATCGTTCTTTCTCCCCACTAGGAAAGTAGAATTAAAAGTTGAATTTCAAACCCTGATTGGTAATATAATTTGGAGGCCATTGTATTCTTTAGTTTTTCTTTTTCTTCTCCAAAGAGCCATTGCCTCTGCTTCTGTCTCCCTTACATTACAGCTATTTTATAGTTCCTTCATGACTTCTGCTTGGAGCCTTACTCAGAAGTTTTCTGACGCTGTGGAAAGATGGTAGGAGGTAGAAGGGACAGGGATAATTGCAGTAGTCTAATGGGCTAAGTTTCTCCATGCTGCTGGGGAACATAGCAGGCCACCCTGCCTGCCTATTTATTGCTTTCCTTTTAGGTATGCAGGTTGGAATTCTCATCATAGCCTGCTGGTTCAAGATTGTAGAACCGCATGCATTAGAGGGGGCAGAGTTAAGTGTTTGAATTAATAAAGAATAGAAATTGGACCACCTCTGATTTAGCCATTTTATTTATATTTCTGGAAAACACCTTTAAAAGACTTTCAATAGTGCCATGTAGGAGGAGTGCGACAATGGCCCACTTTCCCTTGATATTTTTGAAACAAATGTTCTTAGTTGTTAAGGGCCCCCCTTCAATGAGCCTGTGGTGGTTTAAGTTTCTTAAGAATCCATGTTCTAATCTTCTGGAACATTGGTATTATCACAGTTTCCTAGCAGAAGTCACGATTTGTATACCTAAGAGAAAATCTGGAGTTTTTCCCAGTTGGTGTCTGGGTTGCTCTCTCGTATATCAGCACATAGTGCAGAAATTCAGAATTAGACTTGGCAGATATAGGAGACGCCTACTGATTTTTTGTTGTCGTTGTTACCAGAGTTGATTCTTGCTATCAGCATCATGCCATAATTTGTGTGCTTCTGGAAGCACATGTACTTTTGTATTATTATATTTCACTGGAAAATGATTAAAATAGACTTTACTTTGTAATATATTATTATTGTCAATATCTGTGGCAGGGATAAGGAAATAGACACTAAGCAGACAATTGGTTTTGACAATATAATCTAAACATTGTGTCATTTGTGCTTATTTTAGATGAAAACATGCATTTCCCTGTTAAGAAGGAGAAATGTATGTTAATTAAAATATCTAACTCTGATTCAGATTCTAAAAATGGGTAAACTACTGCAAAAGCATAGATATTAGATACCTTAAAAAAGAAAGTGTTTCTTAAGCTTTTCAAATTAAAATCCAACGTTTTCTCAGTTTTTTATTACTATTTAGCCTCCCTTTGATAAGTTTCACTATAGTTACCCCTTAGAAGCTTTTATGTTTGTATTTCTTTTTTTTTGTTTGATTTAAAATTTTTTTTAACGTTTATTTATTTTTGAGAGAGAGACATGGCATGAGCAGGGGAGGGGCAGAGAGAGAGGGAGACACAGAACCCAAACCAGGCTCCAGGCTCTGAGCTGTCAGCACACAGCCCGACTCTGGCTTGAACTCATGAATCAGGAGATCATGTCCTGAGCAGAAGTCGGACACTTAAGCGGCTGAGCCACCCAGGCGCCCCTTTTGTTTGATTTTTAAAGATATAATGATGTCTGACTAGATTTCATCATTTTCTTTTCAAATAAAAGCCAAATTTTGTACCTGGGCTTTTTGTAATTTAATTATTATAGTGGAACTCGACATGTGTTAGTATTATGATTGACAAATTAAAACTTGCAACATTTACCAGACTGTGAGATGCACTATTGGGGGCATATAACTTAAATTATCCCAATGGCATTTAGTCATATATATGTGCATGGTAGATGGAGCCATAAAGCAGTATCATCAGAAGTGAAGGTCATGGTCCCTGTGAGATTGTAATCAAATTACCATAAATTGGAGATGAACTTCATGATATCCTAAGCCATCAGTTATTTCCTGAAAGCTCAAACTGGAACTGGGTCTGAAGTTTAGCAAGGATTTGAAGGAAAATAAAAAGACAAATATTGATGCATGTTATGGGAAAGAGCATCTTATAGACAGAAAACTGTGTCAATAGTCTTTGGGCTTTTAAGTGTTAAGTGTTCCATCAGCAGCATAGAACATAAAAGCAAACTCCCCACCAGGAGTTCACACTTGAATAATATTGGCTTAGTATGTTGGGTACCTATAGGAAGCCATTGCTATTATCAGTGTATGTTGGTTCAGAGTTTTTTGTTTGTTTATTTTTGCTAAAAGCATTTACAGAAAATGTAGGTGTTATCCTATCATAATAGTAGATACTTATCCACATATGTAATATTGTGCTGTATCCTTTGCCTGTATTACCTCATTTAGTCTTTATGCAAAATAAGTCTTTATGTGAAATAGCATTATTTAGGCAATATTTTAGAGCAATAAAATTAGGATATAGAGTCTTGGCATAGCTCTAACATGCTGTCAGTAGTGGAACCTGTGTGTGTCTGATTCCACAGTCCATGTTCTTTATTCACTTGCTGTTTTGACCACAATTCTTCCTGGTTAACGACAGCTAGAGTCTAATAAAAATGATCAATGACTATTTCAATAACTGCCAACCATCAACAGGGGTATGAGATCAGAAAAACCTGAGGCAAAATGGCAACTTAGTGGAGAATGAAAAGGAACAAAAAGGTAATTTCTAATAAACATGTAGAGGGACTTTGCGGCTATTTTCTACAAGTATACAATATAGGTATCTTCTATCAGCCTACAATGTAAGCCTTTCATATTTAAAATCTACATCTTTCTCCTTCAGTTTAACCTGAGGTTGTATTTTATCCATTCCTTGGTGCCCCATGTCTGGTCCAGGGAATTGTCTTTCACAATATATTCCTAATAGCTTTCTTTCTTTTTGTGATTTTGTAGTCTGTGATTTCATTACCTCTTGTTGTGCTGCTGTTGATAAAAGGAAATAACTAAGGGTTGGGGGGAGGAAAAGTTGAGCCTGCCTAGTGGATAGTTCATGGGTGTGAAGTCCTCCCTTCCACAACACTAAAGCCAGGGACCAGGTCTCCAAGACACCACTCCGAGAGATCAGTATGGCTAGAGGAAGAGAACGATACCTATTTCTCTGTTAGGATCTTGGCTTAGACAATGGGCTCGGCACAGTGTCATATACCTACCTAAATAAGAGAAAAACAATCATGTGAAATAAGTGGGTGGAAAAATATGGGCAGACATCTGTTATTTTTTGTCATCACAAGGATAAGTGAGTTTCCCATGGATTAAGTGAATTCAGTAAAACTGGCCAGGTTTGAACTCTTCCACAAGCATCACACCCTAGAGTGAGGCCTGGAAAGAGGACCTTGGAGCGAGAGGTCCACTAGCTTAGGGTCTAGAAGAGAGGATGAGGAGCCACGTTTCTGGTGTCAAAGGAATGTGCAGTGGGAGGCACTGAATGAAGATTTCATGCCTGCACATGAGACTGCTGGCATTGGCTGCGTGCCCCACAGTGAATAATGATAGCAGCAGTCCTAGTCAGATAGGAAGCCACGATCAAGATGGAAAGAAGGATAGGTGCCTGGGTGGCTCAGTTGGTTAAGTGTCTGACTTCAGGTCAGGTCATGATCTCACGGTTTGTGAGTTCAAGCCCCCTGTTGGGCTCTGTGCTGAGCCTGGAGCCTGGTTTGGATTCTGTGTCTACCTCTCTCTGCCCCTCCCTGCTTGCACTCTCTCTCTCTCTGTCTCACTCTCAAAAATAAATAAACATTAAAAAATTAAAAAAAAAAAGATGGAAAGAAGGAAACAACAAAGAAGCAAACAAAACAAAATTATCCACTTTTCTAATCTCTTAATTTTCTGTTTATAACCCTTTCTACTAATCTGTGGCTCATAAGATTTCATTTGTGTAATGTTTCATTTATAATAATATAGAACAGCAGCAAAATTTTTAATTATGAGAGAAAAGACAGTAAATATAAAGATTAGAGAAACCATAAAATACTGTAATTGGAATGCCAGAATAAGGGAACAGAAGAAATCAATCATAAACACCAATTAATGATATATTTGAAGAGACTTTCTGAGCTGAAGAAGAATATGAGTCTGCTGACCCAAACAGTTAATTAAATAGAGCTAATTAAAAAAAAAAAAAAAACAACACTTAACATATAATACTGCCGTGATATTTTAAAACTTGAACGATAAGGAAAACATTTACAAGCCCTCAAGCAGGTGATCTCTAAAGTAAGAAAATTTGGTGTCCTTTTGGAATTTACCTCTTCAGAAAATTTACTAATTTTCGGAAGAAAATGAAGTCATCATGTTAGTTAAATGTTGGGTGGAAAATGACTCCAAAATTCCAAATCCAACCACATTTCCATTCATAAGAAAATACAACAGAGACTAATACCTAAGCTTTTATGTCAGAAATTGTGATCTTGAAAATTAAATAGTGCTTTATTAATAAAAAGTATTTCTTGAAAAATTCTTACTGTGGAGAGTATTTTCAGTCACAATAATGGAAATCCTGACTCAAAGTGGCTCCCCTCTCTTTATGTCTATTTTTCCCATGTCACATTTTTCTCACTGCTATTCATTTATGTGATAGTTTGATGTTCCCAAGAGCAGTCCTGCTTAGGGCAAATAAGAGAAATATGCCTGTGGGTATACCAAATATAAGAGTAGTTCTTCTAGTGCAATTGAAAACAAATTAAATGTGCATTATTTACAACTGCTCATCTATATTCCTTTTCCTTTTCTGCTAAGACTTGCTAAAGGAAATAGCTGGAAATAAGGAGCACTGAACGTGTTAGAAATTCAGACAGTGAAGGTCTTTGGAAAAGTTCTGGTTATTAATAAAATTATCATGTGCTTCTCACAAGTCTTTGAACACTCTAAATATGGCGTTGAAAAAGTTAGAGAGCAGTCTACTTTTGCTGTGAACATCAGTGCTCAGGATTTCATGAGCTTTGTTTTCTTATTTTTAGATCATACTTGGTATATCACTGTTTATTTTTCTCCTTAGTTTGGATCTTGTTTCCTCAAAGCCGTATTTACTAGAGAGGCAGAAATTACAAGTGAAGGCAAGGCGAGTTGTGGATTGGGGATAAAAAGGAACTGGAGATAGAAGTACTTACTGATGTTGCAAAATTGCTAAGGTGCAATTTCACAAGGCTAAATTTAACCTAACCGAGCACACATGGTATTTTAGTTGTTGAAATTGTATTGCTTTCAAAATGAGTTTTTAATACCAAGAATAGTTCACATGTGGGAGCCGAGAGAAGAACTAATGGAGTGAAGAGGGTTGAAAGATTGAAGCCTGGAGTATGTGACAAGATAAATTCCAACAAAAATGTCAAACTGGGATAATGTATCTGAGACCCAGGTAGCTGAAGCTTAGAATCTTCTATCGATATTTTAAGAGAAATGTTAACATTTCTCCATGTAAAATAATTTAATATTACAGAGTGATGACCTTGGAAAAATATAGTAGAATAAGAAGTAGGAAATACGGGGTAGAAAAAAATTCAGGCTGTCAGGGCAATAAATTTCTGTTCTGCTAGAAAGGAAGACTGTAGATACTGCCAGCACAAGGAGGAAAGATTTTTATTTCATTCTAAAGTGAAAGAAAATCTGCCGCCAATTTAATGAAAAAAAAAAAGTAGAAATGATAAGGGCTTCTCAAACTCAGGACACTTAATAAGAGTGAGAACCTGTGACTTGAACAGGTGTTTGTACACCACGTTCATGGCAGCATTATTCACGGGGGCCCAAAGGTGGAAGCAACCCAAGGGTCCATCAAAGGATGCAAATATAAGCTAAATGCAGTTTATACATAGGAAGAAAAAAATGAGCCTTAACAAGAATAAAGTTCTGACACCAGCTGCTACTTAGATGAACCTTAAGGAAATTATGCTAAGTGAAATAAGGCTGTCTCAAAGGTGCAAAAACTGTATGATTCCACTTATATGAGGTACCTAGAGTAGTCAAGTTCATAGGAACAGAGAGTAGAATGGTGGTTGCTGGGAACTGGGGGGAGAAGGGGATGGGGAGATAGTGTTTAATGGGTGCAGTGTATCAGTTAGGAAGAATGAAAAAGTTTTAGAGATGGATGCTGTGGATGGTTGCACAACAGTGTGAATGTACATTTAATACCACATAACTGTTCACTAAAAATGTTTAAAATGGTAATTTTATGTTCTATATATTTTATCAGACAAAACAACAACAAAAAAGAGAAGGCCCTATTTTAGAAACTATGGTAACAGGAGAAAATGGTCAATTCATGGAACTTTAATTTTAGGGTATTTAAAAAAATTTTTTTTAATGTTTATTTATTTTTGAGACTGAGAGAGACAGAGCATGAATGGGGGAGGGCAGAGAGAGAGGGAGACACAGAATCGGAAGCAGGCTCCAGGCTCTGAGCCGTCAGCACAGAGCCCGACACGGGGCTCAAACTCACGGACCGTGAGATCGTGACCTGAGCTGAAGTCCGACGCTTAACTGACTGAGCCAACCAGGCGCCCCTAATTTTAGGGTATTTTAACCAATTACATAAATACTTTAAATATGTTCCCCTCAAAATAGATATGTTTTATTCATTCTCCATTTCCACTATTATCAAGAATAAATAAAAATATTAAATTTTTGAATAATAAGAATTTTATGAGAAGTATGGATTTTGATGTAAAAGACCCAAGGTTTAAAAGTGTGTACTATTCTTTATTTTATAACTCTTGGCTATAATTCTTTATCATTAAACACTGAAAACAATTTAAATGTTACTAAAATTGCCCTTACTACTTGGTTTTGAAGCGACACAATCTTGTAGTCATAGAGATTGATAAATCTGGCTTACTTCAACTGGTCCTTTCTAGACCTCCAGAGTTCCAACTTTTAGTTAAGCCAATAAAATCAAAGAGCATTTTAATAATCCTCAAGCTCATGGCACTTCACCTGGCACTATTTAAAGCATTTGAAACCTTAACAGTTCCAGAACTGCATTGTCTAATATGGTAGCCACTAGCCATGTGTGGCTCTTGACTATGTGAAATGTGGCAACTCCAAATTGAGACGTGTCATAAATGTAAACTGAACTCTGCATTTCTAAGCTTTCATAAGATAAAGACATTCATTAATGTTTTGAAAGGTTAAATGTTGAAATGTTAACATTTTGGAAATATTGAATTAAATAAATTATCAAAATTAATTTGACTTTTTTCTTTTTACTTGTTAAAATGTGGCTACTACAAAATTTTAGCTGGCTTTTGCAGCACACATTTGTGACTTGCATTATATTTAAATGACTGTGATTGCTGACCTAGAAAATTATAACGGAAATACAATTAAGACCAGCAATGAGAATACAAGTTCAGGATGATATACCTTCACTCAGAATATGGATTCATTGCCAGGAGTGACTTGAGGTTCACTCGATTACCAGAAACCAGACTACAGCACATTTATTTTGTTCTGAAACCATTGTGTTCTAATAATGGCCACACGGGTACTTCTGCCATTTATCTCTGAGTCTAGCCTTTGCAGCCACATTTCCTAGTTTCAGACCAGTTTTTAAATATAAAAAAGAATTCATATTTGCAATATGGATACATTCTGTCAGGTCTCTAGGAAAGACTTAAATGTAAGACTAAAGGAAGTGGAATTCATGATCTCAAGGTGTTAATGTAGGATCTTAACAAGTTTAACAGTGATTTGCTTGTTCACCAGATTTACTGGAAAACAGGGAAATAAACACAGTCCTAGAAATTTTACATTGGAAATCCACAGAGAACATTTTGCAAGTTTTCATGTTAGCTTTCTCTCATTTTGCAAATGTGCCAGGGGATGCTGAATAAGAGATCTGTTGCTTACTTTCATACATGTGGCCTAAAGCAATAAGACTATACTTTTCTTGAGGAAAGAACTACAGTGACTACTTTTAATGTTCCTCACTCCCTACTCTTGTAATACCCAAAATGCTGCTGTATTATTGACATTAAATTATTTTTTAATGTTTATTTGTTTTTGAGGGAGAGAGACAGAGACAGACAGAGTACGAGCAGGGGAGGGGCAGAGAGAGAAAGGGAGACACAGAATCCCAAGCAGGCTCCAGCCTCTGAACTGCCAGCACAGAGCCCGAAGCGGGGCTGAAACCCACAAACCATGAGATCATGACCTGAGCTGAAGTAGGATGCTCAACTGACGGAGCCACCCAGGTGCCTCGGCATTAAATTATTCTATAGTTTTGATTTCAGATCTGTTTGTCAGGCATATATTCAAGTTGACTTTGGAAAAAGTATTAACTTAAAAATCTAAGAACAAAAATACTTTTTTCCAAAAAAAATATTTCCTCGTGATGTGCATTCTTTCTTAATGAACACTCATTAGAAGATTCCAAATATATTAGAATATTACTTTGAAAAACCCTACATTTCTTACATGGGTGGAAGGTAAAATGTCACCTCCATATTCTTGGGGATAATGACACTGCCCATATAATTCACAGGGTCTTTGCTTCAGCTTCAGTTGAACTTGAAGTCTTAAATCTGGTATTTCACTCACTTCTTTTGAAATGACTTTGAAAACATGGTCTCTGTTAGTATTTGACCTGGAATATTAAAAATGAAAACCACTGAACTCTAGCGGGAACTTAGTGCTTTTAGGTGAGTAGCTAATATCATTGTAAATTAAATCACAATTAAAATCATACATGTGAAAAAAATATATTTAAATGCCTAATATAAAAAATTTAGCCAGAATCCTTAAATATCTAGATAGATTTTCTTAGGAGATATTCAGATTGTATCTTTGCCTCGTAAAGTAGTTTTATTACACTTTCCACAATAGTCAAAAAGAGAATGCTAGGAGAAAATTTGGCCTACATTAAAGTTATCACCTACTCAAATTTTGTTTCTAAAGTTTTCTTTAACCTCAGTTAAAAATAAATGTGTTTATGTCTGCATAATTTGAAAACTTCAAGCAACTTCCAGTACAAGTGGGGGATGGCCATTCCCAAATGAAGAGGAACATGGAGCTGGGCCTTTGTTGTCCTCTATTTTGCCCCCTTCCCTCAGTTTCCAGTGGAGGATTTTTTTTTTTTTCTTTTTTCAGTGGAGGATTTTGAGGACTGGGCATGTTTTCCAAGTTAACCAGTGTTACACAGCTAATTAGTGACAGGTCTGGGGTAAAGACCTGGTGTACCTGTAAGTGTAGTTATTTCCATTGTTTCTAAGGAGCCTCTTGGCCCTTTCCAACAAAATGAAACTATGAATTACAAGCAAACATTCTACCCTCATCAGTTTTCACCTGGGTTTCTGTAACAGCCTCTGTTCATGTTTTACTTCCTTTTTGCAGTCTCTTGTGCTCCATTCATTTTTTTTCTCAGTTATCATTTTCATCAAGCCTTTACCCTGTGTAAAATTCCTTCACTTCTTGCTGATTCAAGCTCAATGTGCTTTTACTATCCTTGAAATCCTTTATAGTGCAATGTCTCTTTTGTTATATTCAATTTTATTATACTTCTTTTGGATTCTTCATAGTTTTGGTGGTTGGTGATGAATATTTAGTGGGTATTAATGCTTACTTCTTGAATAGTCCAGAATCCTTCCGATAACTACCCAACACGCTAACCAGTGTGCCCTCTTCATGTAGCTAGTAACTTATTACTTTTGTGTAGGAATCCTTTTCCTTAAGAAATCATTTTCTTCATAATACTATTTTCTTTGTAGTAAATATCAACATTTTGGGGGAGCTATTTATTGAGTAATATTCAGGAAATGATAACTGATCTATTTGTTTCTATAAACATCTCTCATAGAAATCTCGTTAGTCTAGAATAGAGGCTAAATAGTGATTTACAGTGCATGAGCGTAGTTTAAAAATGGAAACTCTGAAGGGTATTCTTATGACAACTGGGGACATTTGGATATGGTTAGATACTAGATTAGGAATTGACAATTCCTTAGTAAGAGATAATCCATATTCCTAGGAGTTTCATGATGAAGAATGTATGAATAAGTGTCATGATGTCTATAACTTATTTAAAGTGATACCAAAAAATGTATATACCCAGACATATGAACAATAAACAAATATGTCATAATATTACAACTGTTGAAATTAGTCTGAAGTCACGTTTTTCATAATGTTTTTTTGTAATTAAAACAAAGGGACCATTACTCTAAGAAGACGCTCTAAGCAGTAATGCTCAAACTTTTCCTACCATGACATATTTGTTTGATGGTGTAATTATAGACAACAGGAGTTCTTTGAAAGAGATGGGAGAATACATGTTATGAGGTATTTCCAAGACTTTCAACTCCATCCCTCTTTATGTCATTTGTATCATTTCTGATACACATCAATAGTGATCTTATCAGTGTAATTTGATGCCATGGTTGGTAACTTTTTTTCTAATCTCATGTTACATTTCTTCATAATGATCTCTTCTGAGGCAGAGCAGAGGGAAAATAATATTTATTTTGTGCCATTTCAAGACATTTACCTCAGAATTATAGACAAAATTATCCTTCAATTATTTTAAATTAAGGATAGCTGTAGTAATATAGCTATGAGAGCTAGTACTTACTCATTTGTGCATTCATTTTTTGTTTATTTTGAATTGGGCACTATGATAGGAAATAAATCTAAAATGATTAACGAGACATCATCATCTCTGTTCTCAAGAAACACAAATAGTGGGTAACGTAGAGGAGAGAATGGAAGGTTATAACATATGATCTGTGAGGTAAAACCTATATTCAGAGAGAAAATTAAACTCTAATTTGCTACCATGAGAGACAGAGAAAGAGAGACAGAAAAAAAATACAGACTTAACTGAAGAATTTCAGGACTGCTCTGCCTTTAGGTATAGCTTCGTTCCCCGAGGAGTTTATCACCATTTCTCAGTTCTGATTTTTCTTTCTAAGAGCTTCATTATGTTTCCTTCTTGAAGCTGGCCGACTCCAGCAGTGATGGATAAGAACCTTGCCAGTAAACAAACCTGGAAGAAAGAGCTGCCATTGTTTCTAATTGTTTAGGGAAAATCCTAGAGCTGCTGATGCTAGTGGTTTCTCAGCTCACTTGCTTATTGCTGCCACAATTGTCTGGGCCTAGGTTATATTGTCATTCTGATAGCCATGGAATAGGGAAGACCTTTGGTATAGCACAGTCTAAGAGTAGGAGCAAGGTGGATTTTTGAAAGAAATTGGTATGTTATCAGAAAGGAGAGGGCAGGAGTATCTGGGTGGCTCAGTTGGTTAAGCATCCTACTTTAGCTTAGGTCATGATCTCGTGGTTCGTGGGTTCAAGCCTCGTGTTGGGTCTGTGCCTACAGCTCGGAGCCTGAAGCCTGCTTCAGTTTCTGTGCCTCCCTCTCTCTCTGGCCCTCCCCCACTCATTCTCTGTCTGTCTGTCTCTCAAAAATAAACACGGAATGAGGGAAGGAAGGAAGGGAGGGAAGGAAGAAGGGAGGGAGGGATGAAGGGAGGAAGGGAGGGCTGCTTATGAATACTAAGGAGGCAAATGTACCAGATAGTCATTATGGGAAATAAGATGTGGCAATTGCAAGTACTGTGGGAAGGCATGGTGCAGACAGCATACACTAACAAGATGCCTTGGGACTTAAGATCATGATCACAATGCCTTATTTTACAGTTTTCACTTTACAAACCATAGCAATGTAGGTGCTATTCATATGTTTTTATAAGGCATAGAACAATTATCAACTGTCCATTTGTGTTTACTCTTCCCTTTCTTCGGAGTCAGGTATTTACATGACTGGTAATGAAGGAATAGGTGCTGTGTTATGATCTTGACTACAAACACCCAGATAATTCTGAAAACTTAAATGTATGATCTGTAGCTGTAACATCAGTGCATATAGTATAGTGCCAGGCAATAATTCTTTATAGGATTATTTTCCAAGTGCAAATTGGATAAAGAATATTTTCTGATCTTTCTGAACTTCATAATACAGTGTTGTGCATTAAAGGTAGCTCTTCAGGGAGGCTGCAAATTAAGCTCCAGTTACAAGAAGAATGGAAGCTAAAAGCTGCTGTGCATACCTCAGGTAGGGTAGTAGGGTACACTATGTCACTTTGTCATATAACTTTGTAAAAAAATAAATTTTAACTATTATTGAAGTAAAATATGAGAATCTGCTTATCTTAATATCCTAGTGTATATAAAAATGATAATGGACCTATTACATGAAAAGAAAAGACTGGAAATTTGAGTATGCTACACTGATTTGACTTGGTTTGAAGGTATTTTCTTTTTTTTTTTTTTTCTTTTTTTATTTATTTATTTTTTTTTAATTTTTTTTTTCAACGTTTTTTATTTATTTTTGGGACAGAGAGAGACAGAGCATGAACGGGGGGGGGGGGGGTCAGAGAGAGAGGGAGACACAGAATCAGAAACAGGCTCCAGGCTCTGAGCCATCAGCCCAGAGCCTGACGCGGGGCTCGAACTCACGGACCGCGAGATCGTGACCTGGCTGAAGTCGGACGCTTAACCGACTGCGCCACCCAGGCGCCCCTGAAGGTATTTTCTGAAATATAATTACAAATAAAGGATTCAGTTTAACTAAAAATAAATCAATATACTTTAGATTCAAATGTTATGAATTCTTGGGCACTGGCTGGCTCAGTTGATAGAGCATGTGACTTTTGATCTGGGGATTGTGAAGTTGAGCCCCATGTTGGATGTAGAGATTACTCAAAAATAAAATCTTAAAAAAAAACGCCGATTTTATGAATTCTTGGCAAAATGACTTTGAGAGGAAGAGTTGTAGGCTTATAACATTGAGAATCAGAAAGAATCATGGATCATTTCCTTAGAATTCTTATCAAGATGGAATTATAACTTCATACTCTTTTATTACAGTCACTAGTGTTGATAAATTAGTTATTTCAAAACTGAAGACCAAATCATAGTTTATATAACATAATATATAGATCCCCATGGACTAAAAACTGGAGAGAAATATAAAAAATAGCATATGTAACTGAATCTACAGGCATGCTGGACTTTCCTTTTAGACTCAAACACAGGAGCTGAGATCTCACTTCCTATGTATCAAGAAGAACTAAAAGAACTCCACAAAAGGTGAGCTACCAGAAGTGTGTTCAAAGTTAGAAGCCAAGTGCTATGGTGAGTCCAACTAGTTAGTGAAAAGAAGCTTGAAAATGATGTACTTGCTGCCTTGAGCAACATATACAGGGAAGAAGAACAAAGCAGCTGGTATCTTATAGTGATTCCACCCACTGGCTTTTGACTTGTTCTGTGATATTCTCATTCCCACTCTTGGATGGTGTTTCCTAAGGCAGCGGCCCAGTTATAGATGGGTTATTACACAATTATCAAGGAGTATCCAAATAAATGAGTCCACTGGAGTTGTGAGTGATAGCTCTATGCTAGCAATTCACCAACCTGAATCTTGTTTTTGGAAAGTGGGCTTTGGGACAGAATGGAGGTAACTATAAACTTCTTTGAAGAAATAAGAGAACCTAAAACAAGGAAGAAAATAACTTCTACTCAAAATTCACCTAAAAACTTAAAAAATGGTAACCAATAACAAGCCCAGTCAAAAGGAAAACCACCGATAAAAATTAGCTGTAAGAGAAGAATTATAATATTTTTATAATGACTAAAAATTATCAAAGAGAGAAAGAAATAGAATTTAGAAATATACAACAGCAGCAAGACATATTAAATTAAATGAAAGTGAAACAAAAGCAGATGTACCTGAAAAGAGTTAAAGAAATCTTTGGAAAAGAGAATACAATCACTGAGAAGCTATAAACTCATGTAATCCATGTCAACATAATGCATTATTTCATGGAATAAATAACTATGATATTTTTATGGTTCAAAAGAAAGGACTAAAATTCTAGACACTAGTTACAAGGCAAGTGAAGAAGATATTCGCTTGTGACTAAAATATGCTAAGAGCAATTTTTGGAGCAATAATACAGATATTGAACCATAAACAAAAGAAAAATTATATTGATTGTATTACACATATAAGAGTAATCACTTTTAAAAGTGGTATCTAGGGGCACTTAGGTGGCTCAGTCAGTTAAGCATCAGACTTCAGCTCAGATCATGATCTCATGGTTAGTAAGTTTGAGCCCTGTGTTGGGCTCTGTGCTGACAGCTCAGAGCAAAAGAAATGAGCAAAAAAAAATCATGGTAGACACCACGCACATGCGCGCACACACACACACACACACACACACCAGGTGATGGAAATAAATTCAATTAAAAAATTGTCATAATACATTCAAACAGATGAACTCAGTCATGAAGGGACAGTGCCTAACAAATGTGAAGGAATAAAAAACACCATTTGATGCTTTTAAATCAACCCAAAACATATAAATGAGAAATAGACAAGACAAAGTGAAAATAATAGAATGGCCGAAATATTTAGTTAAATTATAATCATTCTTCACACACACACACACACACACACACACACACAATTAGCTAGCATAGCAATATTAGATGAAAGGATTAAAAGCGAAAGCATTAATAAGGACAAAGAGGGCTCAATCCTTTTAGTGCAACATCTAAACACATGTAATAATAGATGCAGAAAATAAATCACTCTCTGTCTTCTTAAAATGTTGGCTCATGAAACTTTGTCCAAGAGGTCTACATTCATTCCTCTATTTGAATTGCAACCTACCCCCAACTCTTCCACTTCAAGCCTTCCTTATCAGCTTTATGTTTTTAGCACAATCACTTCGAAGTGTTTTCTTCATTATGTTTTCAGTTCATTTTTTATTCTATGAATGAAGATGACCTTAAGAATATGCCTGTGAGAATGAAAACTTGTACGCAAATATTAGAAAAATATTCTCTATACATTTATGGTTATATAAATGTGCAGCAAATGTATGAAAAATCAGTATGATGAAGATCCACTTCAGTTTTCAGATTGTGGTTATTTTCAGGTAGGATTGAGAGTGAAATGTACGCAGATTTTAGTAAATCTATAATTTTTATGTTGATTTTTATAAATGAGCTAAAGAAAACTATGACATTTTAGCAGTTGTTAAATCTACATGGTGGATTACACAGATGCTCATGATTTTACTCTCTAAACTTCTGTGCATATTTGAAATATTTCTAATAGAATGATAATTTCATCCATCATAATTTGACAAAACTTCAACATTGTTTTATAAATTACTTATATTAAGAATGTTAACAAGTAAATCTTTTTTTAACAAATAAAGATTTTTTAAAAAATATTCATAGAAGTTCACAGAAATTAAAAAAAATATTTTGCAAAGTCTTTAAAAATAAGCGAAGAGAAGCCAAATAATACTATTGACCTTATTAATATTTAGTTGGCTAGATTTTAATGGGTCTCCCAACATAAATGCTATAGCCCCTACATTCCTAATGATTGCAATGGACTTTTGCAGAAAAATAACTGCATTTGTAAAATTAGTAACAAAAAGGAAAATGAGATAGGCAAAATAAATTATAGAAATGATTGCTCCTTAAAAATTAGATTGCCGTTACAGTAGTGGCAGTGACTTTGTAAATTAGAAATTAAGTCAAGTATAGAAATGATTAAAATGATCTTAATGGTCTTTACTTTGTAATAAAATAGAAAATTCTTGACTTAAAAGGACTATAAATCAGGGATGAAATCCTAGACCCTGACAGAAATTCTAACACTAGATGTCATGTAAGAATTTTTCATGAACATGGTTAATCTTCTAATTTTTTTTCATTTAAAGTCAAGTTATACATACACTCTCTATAAAAACTGAGGTGTCTGTATATTTCTCTGCTTTTGGCAAACAATGTTAATCATCCTCATAAAAACTCTTAAGTACTAATTAGACATAATACTTGAGTGATACTTTATGAACACTTTAATTTTTTAAAGTTTATTTATTTATTTTGAGGGAGAGAGGTAGAGGGACAGAGAGAGAGAGTGACAGGGAGAGACAGAGAGAGACAAAGAGAGACAGAACCAGAGAGAGGCAGAGAGAGAAAGGGAGAGAGAAAGAATCTCAAGCAGGCTCTGCATTATCAGCATGGTGTCCGATGCAGGGCCCAAACTCACAAACCTCAAGATCATGACCTGAACCTAAATCAAGAGTTGAACTTAACCAACTGAGCTATCCAGATACCCCTTTGGCAATATGAACACTCTTTTCTTTTTCCTAAAAAAAGTGTAAGTTTATGATTTGAGTGATACTTTAAAAAGTATATAATCTTCTCTGATTTCTCAAAGGTGAATATCCTAATGAGGCTCAGAAACCCAGACAGAGAAGGCAGAGCAGTGTCAATGTATCTGGGAAGCAGGAAAGAAATACAGTATTTGAATATCACAAGTGATAGTTGTGGGAGAAGAGGCAGGGATGTTTTCTTGGGATGGTAGTGGCGGAATGCCATGTCCCAATAAGGTAAGATAAGGAGAGGAATCCCATTTTAATAATTCTGTCTTTTCTGAATGTAAGAAGTTTCAAGTAACATTTCTTATAGAGTGAATTTCCAATACCCATTTACTAGAATGATAGCTGTTATTTTTCTTAAGATTCACCATTAATGTTCATGCAGAATCTCAATTGGTAATTTTGTCTCACATGACTTTTGTGTCTATGTGTATTTTCACATATCTGTGTTTTCCTTGTTTCCTTAATTAGGATGTTAGTGTTTCTACCAAAAGAACATTTTTCTTCAGATTTAATTTGTATCTTCTTCATCGACAAATTCAAGAAATTTAGTTTAAAGTGGAATGAATTGGCTATAAAATTTCTTTCTATAAGAGGAGTATTATGTTTCCATGTGGGAAGTTTCTCTAGTGGATTGAATTAAAAGTATCTCAACAGAAAAAGTATGAAAGGGTTAATGATAATACTATAGATATGGTGCCTTTTTCTTAAAGCTGTTTTGCAGATAAAAACAATGAGGTGTGACTAGATTAAACAAACAAAAGTATTCTAATATTATACTTACAGTAACTTTCAAAGTTTGTTCAACAGGTGTTTAATTTCACGTACCCCTTTTGACCTGAGTATGCCCGCCTATTTTTATTATGAATGTGAAGATAACTCAAGCCACCATGTGCTCATTTATAGAAACATTAGGAAAAGGTGGATTTTGCTCAGAGCATGAAACCCTTTCTTTAGTTCTGCCTATTATCATCATTGTATGACTACCTGATCTGAGACTTTCCTGGTCTCAGTGTCCTTCTTTGGGTGGCTTCCAAGAGGTATTGTTCACCCATTTCTTTCCTGCTTCTGTGATCAGAGTGGTAGAGTGAATGATGGAAATTCTTAATTCTCATCACATTTTCTATATCCAACTACTTTTTGTTCATTATTTTATTTAATTTTCACTATATTCTTTTGATGTCAGTACCATTATAATCGCAAATGATACAATTGAAATTCAGAGATGTTAAGTAACCTGCAAATATCACAGTTATAAAACAAGAAATCTAAAATTTCAACTGATAATTGTTTGACCCAGTGTCAAATCTAAGACTTTAAGCCTTCTGACCCTTTACTTGAACTGAACAATAAGTTATTGAGACCTTGTACTAGATTCCCTTTAAGATACCCTTTACCTACTACTGACCTAACTCTTCAGACTATCCAGATTGGGTTATCATCATTTTTCTCCTTAGATTAGTTTTGAATAGGTTAATTATGTATATAGTTTGAAGGTCAAAACCATCAAAAAGGGAATAATCTGAGGAGTCTCATTTCTGTAAGAATGAGAGGCTGTTCCCACCCCCTTCATCTCTTTCCTCACCTCTGGTTCGCTATTGCTATTTCTATTATTTTCTTATTTACCTTTCCATTGTCTCTTTCTGCAAAGAAAACCTAATGTATATTATTATCCTTTCACAAACAAAATTTCTCCAAGGTATATACATTCTCTTGCCTGCTGCCATTTTACTTAAACCCTGTAACGATTTTTTAGTAGTATTTAGTGAGCTTTCTCATTTTTATAAGTTTATTTATTTATTTTGATGAGAGACACCATGAATGGGGGAGGGGCAGAGAGAGAGAGAGAAAATCTTAAGCCTGTTCCACTTCCAGTGTTTTGCCAGACTCTCAGTCTCATGAACCAGTTTTCAATGTCATGCCGGCTGTCACTGTCATGAACCATGAGATCATGACCTGAGACAAAATCAAGAGTCAGACACTTAGACTGAGCCACCCGGGCATCCCTCTCATCCTTTTTTTTTTTTTTTTAAGTTTATTTATTTTGAGAGAGCAAGAGGGGAGGGGTAGAGAGAGAGAAGGGGGACAGAGGATCCAAAGCAGACTCCCCATTATGGGGCTCGAACTCACACACCATGAGATTATGACTTGAGCCGAAGTCAGATGCTTAACTGACTGAACCACCTAGGTGCCTCCCTCTCCTTATTTCTTTATAGCTACATTGTATTCTTTATTACCTAATGAAATTTCTAACCATCCTTTGTTGACAATCCCCAAAGCTAGCTAGCAACCTAGCTAGCAGCTATACATATATTTGTTTTATTAATTGGGCAGTATCCTTCTTTCACTACTGGTAGTTAATCAAATTCATGTCATTTATCTATTATTATAAAATAAAATCTTTTAAATAGATAACTCAAAGATATAGCAAGGGGATTAAAAGAAAGTGTAGTTAATGAAAAGCTAACAAGATAACTGACACATTAAAAAATAGAGTTATATAATGATAGGTTTGGGGAAAAAATGATAGATTTGGTAGAGAAAATTGTAGCTTGGGCTTGAGGATCAAGGACACCTCAATGTGTAGTCTTCTTTGCTGCTTACTGGACCTGTTAATGTGGATAAGTTGTTTAGTGTCTCTGATCTTCATTTCCCATCTTTGTAAAATGAGGAAAATGACATGTACCTCAGAAGACCATTATGAGAATGAATGAGGTAATTAATATAAATCTGAAGAGCATGTGGCATATAATAACCACAGTAATTATGTTTTCTTTCTTCTTTATATTGTATTGTTCAGGTTAACATTGTAAAAATAAGAGTATTAACAAGTTTTCCAATTTCCTCCTCTAATTTTGTTAATGGATGGTTTAAGATGGAAATGTCTTTCTTGGCATATATCAATGTAGTTTTCTTTTGGACTATTATGTAGCCTCCACCCTTCTGTTGGGTCTCATTCTCTTTCTCTGCTAGGCTCCCAGTGATTTTATAAGAAGCATCTTAAGTGATCAAGGCCACCCACTGTTTTTAATCAGAGCCACAGCACTGAATGTAGCTGAAAAAGCGTTAGAAGGGTAGCTACATGACAAGGCTGAATGCTAATTGGATTTGGGGATTAGAGTGGCATGTATAACTTGCTGTACTTCTTCATTCTCATATTTGGTGGCTGTTGGAACATTTTGCTCTGGGAAGGCAAAGCAAATGATAGGTCTAAAACAAGGTACATGACTGTACAACCATCAATCAGAATTCTGTCAAGGCTTCCTGCCTGCCATTTGTAATTAAATCTATTCCTAGAACAGTAATAACAACCCCACCCATCTAGTTGGCTATTTTAAGTAATACAGTACTGAAAACTGTCAGAATATTCTTTAGACAGTTTCAACTGGCAAGATGCCCTCCAATCTGTGATTCCTCTTACTGTTCGTTTTTGATCACTTTGGAACATTTGGCAAAGGAATAGCCGATAAGAAGATGGGGATGCTCATATTTAATCTCTAATGGAAACCATCAAATGCTTTATGTGAAGCTGAAAACAACTTCTGTGAGGCTTTCAGAAAAGCAGATTAAAGACGTAACTTTAAGATGCCAAAATAGTTTTTCTCTTTATTTAAAATATATTTGTGGATATCATCAAAACAAAGCTAAACATTCTGCCTATACTGTGTTTCCCTTGTCTCTTTTCAAGCACTGGTTTGCACTTTCTCAGGCTCCTGAGTGTTAATCTCTCACCCTTTTGCTGTCATAACCACCCTTGTGAAGGTCATACTTCAAAACACATAGTTGCATTTTTTTCTTTATGTGTAACACATACTCTACTTGAAGTATAAAGTTTTAAAAATCCTCTATTAGCATAGTATAGTATATTTGTATGAGGAATATAGTAAAAGATATATGGAAAACTTATAATCAGTCCAATTGCTGCTTTACTGCCTCTTTCATACATGGCCTTGGGAAAACTCTGGTTCTCAGGGAGCCTCAGTCACATTCAGTTTAACAAAGAATAGCACTGCTACATGCAAGAGTTCATATGATGATTAAACTAGATAATGTATAAAAACATTCTGCAGAGTACTTTAGACATGTAGTAATGGATTAGCTTAGATGCTTTAAAACATTTGATTTGCAGTTTCCATCATCTCAGAGAGTTCCCTGTAACGCATTTTCAGTCAATTAACTCCTACCACACCCAACCCCTGGAAATACAGATTTAATTTTTGTCATTACAGTTTTATGTTGGCAAGAGTATCATAAAAACTGAGTCATTTAGTGTATATATTTTTTATTTTTATGTTGTTGTGTTGTTTTGTGTTTTTCCTTTTTCTGGCTCCTTTCACTTAGCATAATGCTTTTGAATGAATCCTTAGTGCATGTATTGATAATTTGTTCTTATTACTCCTATATTTCACTGTGTCAGTGTATCAAATTGTGTTTATGAATTCACCTAGTGAATTGAATGTCAGTTTTCAGCAATTATGAAAGATACTGCTTAAATATTTGAGTACAACTCTTTTTATCCATAAATATTTTTCTTTTTCTTGGCAAATAATTGTATATATACAGAAGAATATTTAAAACAACTATATCATTAATAAGGGAGGTAAATGGATGCAAAAAAGAGGTAAGTTTTCTATATTTCGCTTACTTTGAAAATGGTGAAGTGTATATTATGATAACTTATATGTATGTAGTATAATATGTAGAACAGTCATTAAAATCTGTTAAGGAGATAAACAAAAACACTAGAATAAATGAAAATGGAATTGTAAAAATATTCAAGTAATCCCCAAGAAGACAAGGAAAAGGAGAAACAAAACAGAGAGAACAAATATAAAACAAAACAGTTTGAGCCCCTAATATATGAATAACTGCACTAAATATGAATAGTCTAAGTAAGCCAGTTAAAAGATACATAGTGGCAGAGTGGATTGAAAATCATGGCCAACTCATTTCAAATATAAGGATACAGGCAGACTGAAAGTTAAAATGAGGAAAAAGAATGTAATGTGCAAATATTAATCAAAATAAAGTAGGGTGGAAAAATTAATATCATAATGTAGATTTCAGAGCAAAGAATATTTCCAGAAATAGAGACATTGTATAACAATGAGAGGGTCAATCTACTGATTAGGCAGAACAATCTTAATATATTTACACCCAACAAGAGTTTCAAAATATGTAAAACAATAGCTGAGAGAACTGAAAGTAGAAATACCCAAATCTACAATTAGAGTTGGAGCTTCCATACTCCTTTCTCAGTAATTGATAGACCACTTAAATATTTAAACAGCAAGGATATAAAAGAATTTAACAGCACTATCAACCAATAGGATCCGAACATTATTTATTTAATTGTCTACACAGCAACAGTAAAATACTTGTATGTTACTTTTCAGGTGCCCATAAAACATAAACCAAGATGGATGGTATCTTGGGCCATAAAACAGACTTTAACAAATCTCAAAGAATTGAAATCAAATAGAGTGTGTTCTTTGATCACAATGGAATCAAATTAGAGATCCATAAGAGGAAACCTCAAAATACTTGGGAATTAACATACTTCTAAATAAATAGTGGGTCAGAGAGGAAATCTCATGGGAAATAAAATATTAGTTTGAACTTACTGAAAATGCAAATATATCAGTATTTCTGGAACACAGCTAATAAAAACCGAGAGGGAAATTGACAGCAGTAAATGCGTGTAATAGAAAAGAGGAAACATCCAAGTCAATACTCTCATCTCCTCCCCCAAGAGATTAGAAAGATATGAGCAAACTAAATCTAAAGCAAGGAGTGCGCATGAAATACCAAAGATAGGTAGAAATCAACAAAATTGAAACAACAGAAACAATACATGACACAAAGAACTTGTTCTTTGAAAAGATGAATAAAATTCACAAGTCTCTGGGAAGAGTGACAAAGAAAAAAGAGAGAGGCCACAAACTGGCAGTGTCAGGAATGAAATGGGATAGCACTGTAGATCCTGTACATGTCAAAGGAATAACAAGAGAATACCACAAACAACTCTATGCACAAAAGTATAATAACTTAGACCACTTCTTCAAAAAACAGAAAATGTCAAAACTGAATCAATATGAAATAGAATTGAATAGCTCTAATACTATTAAAGAAATTAAATTTATAATTGAATAGCTCGTGCAAAGAAATCTCTAGGCCCAGGTGGTTTTACTGGAATGCTACCAAACATTTAAGGAAGAAGTAATACCTATTGTACATATTCTCTTCCAGTAAACAAATAAACAAAACAAAACAGAAAGCGACAGACTAATATCCCCCCAAAATATAAAATCCTTATGAAAATATCAGCAAATAGCATATAAAAATGGAATATGGTGCTAAGCAAAGATTTTTTTAGACTGGATACCAAAAGCACATTCATAAAAGGAAAAATAGATAAATAAGATTCTATCAAAATAACTTATTCTGTGCAATAGACCCTGTTAAGAGGAGAATATAAGCTACAGATGGGGAGAAAATATTTTCAAAACACATTCACTGTATGTTAGCCAACTTGACAATAAATTGTAGTAAAACAAAACAAAGCAAAAAAAAAGCAACAACAAAGTAAAGCAACAACAACAGTGACAACAAACACATTCAACAAAGGACTGCTATCTATATAATGAACTTGCAAAACTCAACAGTGAAGAACAAAACAAATATTCCTATTAGAACACAGGTAAAAGACATCAATAGGCATTTCCCTAAAGAAGATATACAGATGGTAAAGAAGCACATGGAAACCTGTTAACATTATTGCTCATTACGGAAAAGCAAATGAAAACCAAAGCAAGATAGCACTACTCACCTATTGGAATAGCTAAATAAAAAAGTAGTGACATCACCACATGCTGGAGAGGTTGTAAAGAATGTGTCCATTGCTGGTGGGAATTCAAAATGGTGCAGCTACTCTAGCAGTCTGCTGGTTTCTTAATAAACTAAACATGTAACTACCATATGACACTGCAAATGTAATCCTGGGCGTTTGTCTTAGAGAAATGAAGCTATGTTCACACAAAAACCTGCATATAGGGGCGCCTGGGTGGCTCAGTCAGTTAAGTGTCCGACTTCAGCTCATGTCATGATCTCACAGTCCGTTGAGTTCGAGCCTCGCATTGGGCTCTGTGCTGACGGCTCAGAGCCTGGAGCCTGCTTCAGATTCTGTGTCTCCCTCTCTCTCTGCTCCTCCCCTGCTCATGCTCTGTCTCTCCCTGTCTCAAAAATAAATAGAAACATTAAAAAAAACCTGTATATAAATCTTTATTGAAGTGTTATTTATAATAATAGCCAAACACTGGAAACAATCCAGTTGTCCTTCAAATTGTGGTAGCTTCATACCATAGAATAGGATTCAGCAATAAAAATAAACAAAATAACAAATCATGCAACAAGCTGGATGAGTCTCCAGGAAATATTGCTGAAAAAACAGTCGGTCCGAAAATGTTACATAGTGTGTGATTCCATGTATGTAGTATTTTTGAAATGACAAAATTATGGGAATAAAGATGAGTGCTTGTCAGGGCTAAAGAAGGGTGGGAGCTGGAGGAAATTGGGTATGGCTATAAAAGGGCATGTGGAATCTTTGAGATGATGGAACTGTTCTGTACCTTCACTATCAATGTCACTGTTCCAGTTAGATATTGTACAATATTTTTGCAAGGTATTGCCGTTGAGGAAAACTGAAGAGAAGACAACATGAGATCTCTCTGTCATAGAGTTACTTGCATATGAATCCCATTATCATCTCAAACTTAAATATTCAATTAAAAAAATTCCTCCAGTGGGAAGCTGCAGCTCTATTGTTGTAAAGTCAGGTCTGGAATGCTGATGGATTTTTTCTCAGTATTCTTGCTGCACTGACATCATTTAGCAGACCGTCAATACCTGTGCCCTAGAGGAGACTCTGTGCTGCTTCACATCCTTCAGAAGTAGACGCTGTTGTATGTTATTTTATGTAAGATGTTTTTCTATTTATTTTGAGAGAAAGAGAGAGAGGGAGAGAAATTGATGGAGTCAGGGAGGGGCGGAAGTGTTGGGGACAGAGGATTCAAAGCAGACTGTATGCTGACAGCAGAAAGCCCAATGTGGGGCTGAAACTCACAAACTTTGAGATCATGAGCTGATCTGAAGTCAGATGTTTAACCAACTGAGGCTCCTAGGCGACCTTGTAAGGTGCTTTTAAAAATAGCTTCTATTATTATTTAGGTATGGTCGTGTCAACAGATCATGGAGTGATTGCCATTGAGAAGGTACTTTGTTGTACTCACAGATCCTAAGAGAAGCGGCTCACCCTGCCATAGGGGACACAGGAGGGTCAGTCAGGAGGTAGACAAAGTAAGGAGAAAACATGAGCAAGGGCTTTTATTATGGTGTCTGTGTCAAAGAATGGGTGAGGCAGGATAAGCAGGCTTAGGATTTCTTAATTTAAGTAATTTCAGCAGTCTTTGGGTCATGGAAGCTGTCTCTAGTCATTTGATACCTGGCCCTGGAGTAACTGGAACAGATAAATAGTGGCTCAGGGTGTGAGAGCCTGATGAAGTGGGTGAGTGGGGTAGAAGATGTGTATTGATAATTTGTAGATGAAAAGCATGCTCAGAGGCAAGATTTTTGCTATCTTTAGAAATGAGCTAACCCTTGAAACTAGCAGTCCCTTCTGCTTGAGGCAAGGCCTCAAGGTATTAAAGCATCAGAATGCAGAAAACAAAAGGCATATTAACCTATGCATGGCTTTTGATGGGATGCAGATGGCAGTGGAGAATTTCATACTGTCTGCGGCATCCTCAGACTATGTTTCTGTAGACCTGGTCCTCATGGCTTGGGTTGTTCTCAATGTTCCTGATCTTCCTCCAAGGGTAACAGACCTCTGTTTTGTATTAGGTCAGTGCTCTGGCCATGAAAGCTTTATATATTCCTCCTAACAACAGCAGCAAGCCTTTGCCTGGGATCAGGGTACCAGAGTCTGTGTCTTTCCCAACAGTGTCCTAATGAGACTTATTACTCAGTGCAGTGATGCTAAGAGCCCAGGGCATGTTTTCATTCTTCTTCCCCAGCTGCAGTCTTAGCCATCAACTTTTGCCAGATTTATAATATTTTAAGTGTGTGTGTGTGTGTGTGTGTGTGTGTGTGTGTGTGTGTGTGTGTCTGTCTGTCTGCATTTTCCTGGAAATTTTCTGACCTTTGCTTCCGATGAAGTTTATAACACAGGAGATCTCTGTACAATTGCTTAGAAATATCATGAAGGGAGAACGAAAGAACGAAAGAAAAGAGGAAGAGAGAGACAGGGAGGGAGAGACGGAAGGAAAGAAAGGGAGGGAGGGAGGGAGGAAGAAAGAAAGAAAGAAAGAAAGAAAGAAAGAAAGAAAGAAAGAAAGAAAGAAAGAGAAAGACAGAAAGAAAGACTCGCAAATGATTTCCTGCCAGAGTTCAAACACTGTTTTGTAAATAATTCTTTGAGCTGGTGGGATAATGAACTGTAATATGGCTTTCTTTTACCCTTAGATCTTTCAGCTGTTGCAAAAAAAGAAAAATCTTTCTTCTTTTCATATCTGAATGTTGTACTTTCCAATAATACTTGGATAAATTTGAGTAATCCTAAATTTTGGAATGTGAAATGAATGTTTAACTTAATCTACTGTTTCAGAAATAGTCTTATTCATGACTTTGGAATGTACAATATATATATGTATTTTGAGGTTATGATTCAATACTTGATTTTCTATTTCAGAATTCAGCTTGGGAGAACAGGCTTAAGTTTCTTTGTGTCACAGTCTTCCTGTTATGTGCTTTTCCACACATGTTTTTGATGCAGGTGGCCTTCAATTTCTAGTTCAGTTCAAAGGAGACCTCTGTCCTATTTCTGATCTCCTGACAAAAAGTACAGCAGTCAATGGATTTAATATAATTTAATTGTGAATTGCAATAAGGTTTTTGCCATATATATATGCATGTGTATATATACATGTATACATGTATATATCCATGCATATATATACATATATATGTATATATACATATGCACATATATGCATACATATGTATACATATGCACATATAGACATATGTATATGTCTATATATGCAAAAGCTTTCAATGAACTACATGGAAGGAGTCAATATTTAGAGCCAAAATGTTTTATTTAAAAATAAATTGAATGACAGGCAAGGTTATAAAAGGAAGAAGTGAAACCATTTATTACAGAGTTTGCTAGCCATTTTCTACACTTTTCTTGAGATACTGATAATAAAATACTCAAAATAATTTTCAGAAGCCACTTAGCTATTTCTAAACCTTTAAAGTGTCATATTTTTATATCATATTACTTTTTACTTTATCTGTTTTTTCTGAGACCTTGAAAGCCATATGATGAAGTAAGTGTAAACTGCCAAGAGAAAATGGAAAATAAAGATAAAAGTCGGTCATAATACTAAGCTGACTCTTTCTTGTTCTTTTTCACGGAAAGTGCACATTTAGCTTCATCGTACAGGCCATAGGGATGTAGGACATGTTAGTCTGATGCAACCAGAACCTTAGTTTATGATGGCCATGCTCTGGTAAAAGAATGAGAGACTTTTCTTTCCTTTCTTTTAAAGAACTTTTTATGTAAATTCTCCATCTAATGTGGGATTCAAACTCATGACTGCAAGATCAATAGCTGCATACTCTACTGACTGAGACAGCCAAGCACTTCTTTTTTTAATATGTATTTTTGACAGACTTTCTTTCTCATCAATGTGGCAGACTAGCCATATTGAAAAGCCTTTCAACAGTAAATATACATTAAAATATATTGTTGTTGAGCTCACAAGAAGTATGGAAAATTCTCAAAGGGCAAAAGAGAAAAAGAAAAGCTGACACAGGAGGGCTAAAGGAACAAAGAAGCCAGGTTGCCCTGAGGAAAAGGCTAATATCAGCAAACTAAAGCAATCTTAACTACATAAACAATTGTAAGAATTTCTTGTCATGACCAAAAAAGAAAAAAGAAAAAAAAAAGCTAAAATCTAATCAAAATAGCTTATGATTTGGGAGTTGAATATTGTTAAAATGTTCAATAGCTTTTTAATGGTTTAGATTTTACTAAAATTAATTTGAATAGTGTAAGTAAAATTAATCTGAATAGTGTAACCATTCAAAGAATAGATTACAGAGTGCAACACAATGGGCTGAGAGGGTGAATCCATAAGTATTAATAATTAAAAAAAATACAATGTATCTTACTCTCATTACATTTACTTCAGAAGATTTTTTAAAACTTAAAATGAAATTAATGCAATTTACAATAAAAGGTTCATGTTGAAAAAGGCATTAAGAACATTCAATAAAACTCAATGTATATTCATGATTAAAAATTCTTTGCAAACGAGAAAAAAAATGCTCAACTTGCTTAAAACTATTTAACAGGAAAGTATAATAAATACCATTTTCAATTACAAAATAGTGCAAGTATTCCCTCCAGAATTAGGAAATTGGCCGAGATGTTCATTGTCACTATTTCTATAAACATTATAATGGAGGTTCCTATAAGTAAAATAAGAAAAGAAAAAAATACATATATTAGGATTAGAATAGAAAGAACAAATGAATATGGATGGTGTAATTATCTATTTTTAACATTCACATATTGTGTGCACACATTTTGATAATTAATAGTTGAAGTAACCAGTTGCTGGTTGTAAGACCAATAAAAAAACTACTTCTGTAACTCTAAAACTAACAACTAGGAAATGTAAAAAGAAAATAAAAAGATGTTATTCAAAATAAATCTACCAAAATGTGTACAACAACCTAATGGAGAATGTTATAAAACTTGATGAAAACTTATTAAATCTGACATAAATAAAAGACACAATATTTTATATTCATGACATGGCAGACCCAATTTTGAAAAAAAAAAGATCAATTCTCCACAAATTAAGCTTTGGGCTTAGTTAAAATTAAAAAAGCATTTTCAAGTATTATTGTTGGTGAGAGAGTTTAGAGAATGCTGTATCATAAAATAGGAAAAGTCTGTGATAAAACAAAAACAGAGATTAGCAAGACTTCTTTGAAATTAAAATAATGATGCCATCATTATAAAAAAAAAGTTAATATTGGGATGCCTGGTGGTTTAGTAGGTTAAGCTTCCAGCTCTTGATTTTGGCTAAGGTCATGATCTGGTGGTCCTGAGATCAAGACCCAATGTCAGGGCTCCAAGCTGAATGTGGAGCCTGCTTGGGATTCTCTCTCTCCCTCCCTCTCTGCCCCTCCCCTGCTTGTGCTTGCTCTCTCTCTCTCTCCCTCTCAAAATAAATAAATAAACATTAAAAAAAATGATTCTCAGGGTGCCTGGGTGGCTCAGTGGGTTGAGCGACTGACTTCGGTTCAGGTCATGATCTCAAGGTTCGTGAGTTTGAGCCCCGCTTTGGACTCTGTGCTGACAGCTTAGAGCCTTGGGTCTGCTTCTGATTCTGTGCCTCCGTCTCTCTCTGCCCTTCCCCTGCTCAGGCTCTGTTCTCTTTCTCTCAAACATAAATAAACATTTTAAAAACATTAAAAAAAAAAGGTATTCTCACTACCTCTTTCTGCCCCTCCCCTTGGTCGCACGTGCACATTTATGCTCTCTATCTCCTTCTTAAAAAAAAGTCAATGCAATATATATAGTTAAGGAAGACGTTAATGATCTGACTGTAAACAGTGGCTCCATTTTGTACATAGGGCAAAATAACAAAGAATTGTTAGATCTAGTATTCATTTAGTAAATATCTCAGAAAAAATAAAGAAAGGCATTTAGCTACTGTGAAAAAAATCTTTGTAAGAATATCATGCTCTAAATACTATGCAAACTACAGTATGGCATGGTTTGAACTGTGGATTGACTATAAGAAAATAGAACCTAACATTCTTTTTAAATGACACAGGATTAATCTAGCTTTCAAGCTCCATCCCTCAGGGTCCAATCACACTATTTGGTTGAGCAGTAAATTATACCATTATATGCCTAGTGTTGTAAATGTTGCTATATAGTTTTGATATTTTAGAAATCAACAAACAGACAAACTACTGAAGTGTATTTGTTAAGTGGATTAAGATGCTAAAACAGAGAGACCAGAATTTCCAAAATTTAAAGAAGATGTTTATATCCTTCCTGCAGAAAACAGTCATCTGGGGAATGTTCCACATTTGTGGATGGCTCTATATCCCATGGTCATTTGCTTTTACTTTGCTGCCCTGCCATTTACTGCACACTTAGGCTGTGTGTAGGTTTTCATCATTTTCCAGCCAGCATAAACAAGAAAGAGAAAGCGTAAAGAAGGCATATCCCCATTTAGTGACCCAACTTAGAATTAACACAGAGTACTTCCTTACATTCCATGCCCTGTTTCTACATCTAAGCTGGCCCTCTGCCCAGCTACAACATTCACTATAGAAAAAGAGGCATCTCCATCACAGAATAAAAATGTAGAAGGCAATGTGTAGTTCAGAAAAGTTGGAAAAAAGGTTAGTGAAGTAAAGAGAGTGTAGGGCAATTTTCCCAGGCTCCATAGAGAACAGAGAGCTGAAACTGAAGAATCAAGAACTATAACTAGTAATGTAAACAGTAAAATACTGAATGCATTTATGTGCACTTTGGGGGGAAGTGCATATGCAACATATGTTCTTTTATATCAGAATATCAGGTAATTAGTAAATATTATGATAATCAACAGAAATTGCTAAACAGCAGAAATGGCTAAAGTGGTCAGCTCTGGAATTTGTGGGAGCCTTTATTTTTCATTTTATATTTTTTGGTACTGATGGACTATTTTAATTAAGTTACTTCAACTGTATTACTCATAAGTGGTGATTATGATCATGGTACTTTTATAATTAAAAATGGATACTCTTTCCTGCTTTGTCAAAGATGAGTTGGCCATATATTTTTGGGTCCAATTCTGGGTTCTCTATTCTATTCCATCGGTCTATGTGTCTATTTTTGCACCAATACCATAATGCCTTGATGATTACAGCTTTGTAGTAGAGGCTAAAGTCTGGGAATGTGATGCCTCCCGTTTTGGCTTTCTTCTTCAACATTACTCTGGCTATTCAGGGTCTTTTGTGGTTCCATACAAATTTTAGGATTGTTTGTTCTAGCTTTGAGAAGAATACTGGTGCAATTTTGATTGGGATTGCATTGAAGGTGTAGATTGCTTTGGGTAGTATTGACATTTTAACAATATTTATTCTTCCAATCCATGAGCATGGAATGTGTTTTTCCATTTCTTTGTGTCTTCTTCAACTTCCTTCATAACTTTTTTATACTTTTCAGCCTACAGATCTTTTACATTTTTGGTTAGGTACATTCCTAGGTATTTTATGATTCTTGGTGCAATTGTAAATGGGATCAGTTTCTTGATTTTTCTTTCTCCTGCTTCATTATTGGTGTATAGAAATGCATCTGATTTCTGTACATTGATTTTGTACCCTGAGACTTTGCGGAATTCATGTATCTGTTCTAGCAGCCTTTTGGTGGAGTCTTTCAGGTTTTCCATGTAGAGTATCATGCCGTCTACAAAAAGTGAAAGTTAGACTTCTTCTTTCCCCATTTTGATGCCTTTTATTTCATTTTGTTGTATGATTGCTGATGTTAGCACTTCCAATGCTATGTTATACAACAGTGGTACGAGTGGATATCTCACAAATATATGGCCAACTAATCTTTAACAAAGTAGGAAAGAGTATCCAGTGGAAAAAGATAGACTCTTTAGCAAATGGTGTTGGGGAGAACTGGGCAGCAACATGTCGAAGAGTGAAACTAGACCACACACAAAAATAAACTCAAAATGGATGAAAGACCTAAATGTGAGACAGGAAGCCATCAAAACCTTAGAGGAGAAAGCAGGCAACGACCTCTTTGACCTCAGCCACAGCAGTTTCTTGGTCGACCCATCTCCAAAGGCAAGGGAATTAAAAGCAAAAATGAACTGTTGGGACCTCATCAAGATAAAAAGCTTGTGCACCGCAAAGGAAACAGTCAGAAAAACTAACAGGCAACCAATGGAATGGGAAAAGATATTTACAAATGACATATCAGATAAAGGGTTAGTATCCAAAATCTATCAAGAAATTACCAAACTCAACACCTGGAAAACAAATAATTCAGTGAAGAAATGGGCAAAAGATATGAATCGACACTTTTCCAAAGAAGACATCCAGATGGCAAACAGACACATGAAAAGATGCTCAACGCCACTCATCATCACGGAAATACAAATCAAAACTACACTGAGATACCACCTCACATCAGTCAGAGTAGCTAAAGTGAACAACTCAGGAAACTACAGATGCTGGTGAGGATGTGGAGAAATGGGAACCCTCTTGCACTATTGGTGGGAATGCAAACTGGTGCAACCACTCTGGAAAATAGTATGGAGTTTCCTCAAAAAATTAAAAATAAAACTTCCCTATGATGCAGCAATAATAGCCCTACTGGGAATTTATCCAAAGGATACAGAAATGCTGATTCATAGGGGCACATGTACCCCAATGTTTATAGCAGTGCTTTCAAAAATAGGCAAATTATGGAAAGAGCCTAAATGTCCATCAACTGACGAATGGATAAAGAATATATGGTTTATATATACAATGGAATACTACTTGGCAATGACAAAGAATGAAATCATGCCATTGGCAGCAATGTAGGTGGATCTGGAAGTGATTATGCTAAGTGAAATCAGTCAGAGAAAGACAGTTATCGTATGTTTTTCACTCATATGTGGAACTTGAGAAACTTAACAGAAGACCATGGGGGAAGGGGATGGGAAAAAAATAATTACAAACAGAGAGGGAGGCAGGCAAACCATAAGAGACTCTTAAATACAGAGAATAAACTGAGGGTAGATGGAGGGTAGGGGGGTTGTGGGGAGAGGGGAAAATGCATGATGGGCATTGAGGAGAGCATTTGTTGGGATGAGAACTAGGTGTTGTATGTAAGCGATGAACCACTGGAATCCACCTCCAAAACCAAGAGCACACTGTACACACTCTATGTTAGCCAATTTGACAATAAATTATATTTTTTTAAAAAAAAGAATAAAGGTAAGACAGGGCATCCCTGTCTCTTAATTAAAGATGGCAAATCTCTCACAATTTCCCTCTGTTAATTTAAACAATTGGGATAAAAATAAGAACAAATGTATTCATTCTTTCCATTAAATAATTCATATTGTATTTAAAAGTTCCAAAAATTTAGTGATAGGTACATTTAAAATTCAGAGCTACCTATGTAAGAGCAAAAGTTAAAAGTCAACTCCTTCTTCACCTCTATTTTAGCTGAAGGCAAGAAGTATAAAACTGAGGTTTTCTTAGTTGACTGAATATTTCATATTAGTAAACTTTGTATGAGACCTCAATCAACTTTTTTCTCTTTACTTTCTAAAAAAAATGAAGCAAATGGAAGAATGGTTTCATTTGCAGAGGGTTATAGAGCAATTAATACTGGAAAATCAATATTTCCTTTATTTTTATATGATCCTTTGAAATGAAAATGGATTAATAAGCAGCCTAGCATACTCATTTAAAAATATGTCTTAATATGATTCATGTAGCACATAAAAATGACTATTTTACACAAAGTACTTTACATGCTAGGTGCTGTGGAAAAAAAAACTAAGAAAATAAGTCATGGTCATTAGCTTAATGGAGCTTGCAGTATGGTATACGTGGTGTTTGACAACTTGAAAAGGCTTAGAAATTGCCCAATCTGTCATCTTTATTTACAGATTAAAAAAATCAGGTACAAGGAACATATTTGTTCAGCTAGTACAGGTCTCCTAACTAAATCTTGTCACATTTTCATTTCTGAGCACGTTTCTTGTTCAGTCTCTTTATCTTGATAATATTTAAGAGCATGACGCTTATATGTGTATATATGTATATGTATATACACACATGTGTATATATATATATATATTTTTTTTAATTAATTAGTTTATTTTTAGAGAGTGAGAGAACAAGAGCAGGGGAGGGGCAGAGAGAGAGGGAGAGAGAGAATCCCAAGCAAGCTCTGTGCTGTCACCTCAGAGCCTTATGTGGGGCTCAAACTTATGAACAAACTGCAACATCATGACCTGACCCAAAATCAAGAGTCGGACACTTAACTGACAGAGCCACCCAGGCATGCCAAGAGCCTGATGATTATTAATTACTCTATAACAATAAAGGAAAAATAGAATTCACCAATAATACCTATGTTTACTTAATTTATTCACAGCAGTGTGAAATGTGAATTAATGTGGATTTTTTTTTTACTTGAGTATATGATTATTGAGGCTAGAATACAAATATATTTGCATCATATTTGAATTATGTCCAGATTCTATACACAGCAAATACTTTCCTTATATACATTGTTATGACAAATTAAATTGGGTCAAACTTGCTGAACAGCAAATTGGCATAACGTAAAAATAGCCTTAAAACATATGAAACCTTCCATCCATCCATACTGCCTTTAGGAATTTATCCTATGGATAGAGTCAAATATGTTCCAGAGATGTGAGTATATTATATTTATTTACCTTTAATATCAATAAAAATTTAGCAATAATTTAAATAATTAAATAGACAAATAAATAAAATTATAGTACAACTATGGAAGGACACCTATTCAACCAATACTAACAATAATATGGATGTGTGTTTATTAACATAAAAACTTAAAAATATATATATTAGGGGCACCTGGGTGGCTCAGTCAGTTGAGTGTCTGACTTCGGCTCAGGTCCTGATCTTGTGGTCTGTGAGTTCAAGCCCCATGTCAGTCTCTCTGCTGACATCTCAAAGCCTGGAGCCTGCTTCAGATTCTGTGTCTTAATCTGTCTCTGCTCCTCCCCTGCTCACGCTTTGTCTCTTTCTCCCTCTTTCTCTCTCTCCCTCTCTCTCAAAAATAAAGATTAAAAAGTCAATAAATAAATTAATGAATTAAAATATATTAAATATAAGGGCAGCTTAAAAATATCATGTCCTCTCTCACCCCAGTTTTCATGATTTCTGATCCCAGTGTTCTAAATATGCATTTATATATACATATTACAGAAATTCTGGAAAGATGTCACTACAGTGATAATAGTGGTCATTTTCAGGTAGAGAAATTAAAGACAGTGATATCTTTTTATATTTGGGCAACTTCTGTTTTATGATTCTAATTTGTGGGCATTAAAAATACAGTCATCTTGTCACTTCCATCTCAGCAGCAGTGGAGCGCATACTATGCAATATGATGCCAATCTGGACAATAAGAGCCAGACAGATAAAGCAATCTGTGGTGGAAAGGAGACTTAGGAAAGGAGAGAAATTGGAGAATTCTAACACAAAAACAATTTTTTCTTACTCTCACAAATTTAAATAAATTTGCTGCTGGGGTGCCTGAATGGCTCAGTTGGTTAGGCATTCAACTTCAGCTCAGGTCATGATCTCACGGTTCATGGGTTTGAGCCCCACATCAGGCTCTCTGCTGACAACTCAGAGCCTGGAGCCTACTTCGGATTCTGTGTCTTCCTCTCTCTCTACCCCTACCCCGCTCATGTGCTGTCTCTGTCTGTCTCTCAAAAGTGAGTAAGTGTTGAAAATTTTTAAATAAATTTGCTGCCAATTTTACTGAGTTGTGCATCTGTCTTTAATTTGGACTTGCTTAGAAAATGTAATAGTTTGAAGAAGACCATTGCATATGACATATAGATACTTAGGTTGAAAAGAGATTATTGATATCCAATTATGATCTGATTAGATTTAAATAACACTCGCAAAGGGCCAGTTATTTAAAATGTCATAAAGCAGATCATCTAATTCAGAGCAACATTCAAGCAAAACCAGTATACTATAGCAAAATAGCAATAATAACACTATGCAAATAAGAGGAAAGCTACGATTTTTGACACTTTGTGCAGCACACTACCCCTTCTTAGCTTTTCTTTAGTTTCAGACTTTCAGTGGAACAAATATGCAGTCACTCTGAATCTCCTTTATTTTGTATGTGCTTGGATGATGTGTCTTAGGCAAAGCTCTTGCTAGGTATTAATTGGAATTTATTTTAATTTCTTGGAATTCTCTTTATTTAAAAAATTTTTCCCAGACCAATTTTGACTTTGGAAGAGATAATTTCTTATTTTTCTTGGGCTCTTCCTATGACAAAAATAACATCAAGATGATTTCTTCAAGGCTTGTCAATCTTTTCTGTGCAGTCACTCAGATACATTAAAAAAAAAAAAAAATTTTAGAGTGTATAATCTAGGCTTCCCGACACCCCACCCCCGACACTTTGCACGGCATTCTACAAAAAACTTGTGAGGCAATACAGGTTCATGAAAATGTAACTTACATCAACACACTTTTATCATGATGTTGACAGGTCGCAATTCAAAAGAATTCCTGACAACTGTTGGCCAATATAATCATCTTTATTTATGGTCCATGTACACCTCCTGGTGATCTCATCTTTGGTCCACCTCAAAAGCTCTCCCATATTCCTTTCTAGCACTTTTAGTACAGTACAAGCATTTTGATTATGTGTTTCTTTGCTTCCATTATTGATTATTTCACTATTTTTTTCAGAATGAACTTGAGGATATGACTCCTTATTTAGAGCAGCTGATGTTGAGGACTGTACTGTTCAGACTTATTTGGATCCTCTGATGTGCTCGGTTAAATTCCGATGCTATTTTTGGCTTTTCTCACTCTTGTCCTTTCTTCATTACCTTCTTTGTTATTCTTCAGTTACTTTCCCTGAATTCACTAACTATATACATTGTTTTTCTACTTAGAAAGTATAATGTGTGTCTCTTATAATCTGAATCTCATCTATTATTGAAAATGTGTTGACTACTGATTTTTTAATAGTAGTAGCTTCAATGCCATTATTTTTAATAGGGAAAAACGAATGCATTTGCTGCTTATGAAAACATCCAAGCAAAATTTCCCAAGTCATAATAAGTATTGAAAGACGTACATAAACCTCAACAAAGATTTTGTGTAATATAAAGCACTAAAGCACCAAATTACTTAATCATTAAACAATTACTTAGCACTTTATGAGCTTTTTGGTGCATAGGTGTGAAGTATGTAATGATACTGGTATATCAAGTATTAGATACAAATAACCTTCTCTTTCTAAGTAGAAACCTGAAGAATGAATAATATATTGGAGATTCAGTGAATGAAAATAGCCTTTAACAAAATAAAAAAAAAGTTAAGAAACAGGGTAGTTTTTTTGTTTTGTTTTGTTTTTTAAAGTTTCATTTATTGTGAGAGGGAAAGAGAGAGAGAGTATGTGTGTGCACTTGAGTGGGGGCCAGAGAGAGAAGGAGAGAGAGAGAAAGAGAGAGAGAGAGAGAGAGAGAGAGAATGCCAAGCAGGCTCTGCACTGTTACATGGAACCCGACACAGGGCTTGATCCCATGACCTTGGGATCATGACCTGAGCTGAAATCAAGTCTGAAGAGTCGCTTGCTTAACCAACTGAACCACCCAAGTGCCCCAGGGTAGTTTTTAAAATTAAATAAACACTTGCAGACTTCCTGACTGAGGTTAATGGTGAAAAGGGAGGTGGAAGATGTAGTCAAAGCTGCTGCTGGCTGAATGGAAAAGATGAACGGGAGGTAACTGGTAAAGGGGTGAGAGAAGCAAGAATAAGTGCCTGAAGTTTGGCTGTGTCCAAGTACATGGCCATGTCCGAGTATATGGAACCAGTGGATAATTTCTCCTGTTGACTCTTTTGACTCTAGAAACAGATGGCTGTGAACTATCAACTGATGTTACAGACAGCAGTAATAGGCTCTGTAGAACTCAAATTCCACATCTATTTCCATTCATTTTGCTTGTGCCAGTATAACTGGTGATAAAGTGGTAATATGTGATGTTCATATTCATGTCTACATCACATACACTACCTACATGGTTTTTACATGAATGATCCAAAGCGTATTTGAAGATTTGCATCAGCCATCAATGCTTTCTCTTCTTTCAATTCACAATGATTAAATGAACAAATCCTTTGCTGAACTATTCTTCAATGTTTTCACTGTCCAAAGTGACAAATCTGGCTTCTATGCTGGATATAAGATGTCTGTTTGGTTAGCCCTCTTCATGAAAATTTTGGAAGTTTAGTTAAAAAAAAAGTATAGAACTGTGTAATTTTTTTCATATTTAATTTATTGTTAGGCATGAAATCTCTTTTGCAGCCCACTTGATCAATTTGAGTACCTTCTTGCTGTCAGGACCATTCGGATAGGCCTTCACAAGGGCAAAGTCATCTGCATCAGCCTCCCACTCCAGGTACTGCATCACCATAAAGTGATATGCCTTCAAGGTTGCCAGTACCCTTGGCTGTACTAATATTAGTGGTATTGAGAGACAAAAAATATCACTTGTGCATTATCTCATAATCAACAACCCTAGAAGGATATCTTAGGTATAAGTAAAGAGCTGTATTTACAAAAGTTTCCTTCTCGAACTCTTCTTGGAACTTTGATGGATGGTGACAGAAAACTTTTCAACTGAGCCTTGACCAGCTTCTCATCATTTATGCCTTACACTTGGGACTTAGTACACTGTTAATTCTGAGGCCATGCTCTCCCTGGACTGCTCCCAGGCAGTGACTAAGCCCAGTGGTGGTGAGAAACCCAAGTTCTAACAGCACTCTTTCAATGGGCAGTGTATGCTCAGGAGCTCCACATTGGCCTGAGGGAGGCTTTGTCAGAGCTTCCTGGTATCTGAAGCCTTGCGACCCAATTCTCTTCCTTCTTGTGTCTTTTTCCAAGTGTTAGATCTGTTTCATTGCCTGAAAGTTCTACCTTCTCCTGCTTCCCTTTGCCCTTCACAGATTCTGTCCAGTTTCTTGTATATACTCCTCACAGGACCTGAACTGACATACCATTTAACCAAAAATAAACTTTACAAAATTCCATTAAGATTCCTGGGTTTTTCAGAGCAATGCATCAATACAAGTATTGGCTGAACGCTGCCTTTAAAATTTCTACCTAAAACCAGTGTCTTGTGGGTGAATAGTGCCCACACCCTCCAAAAAGGTATGTCTGAGTTCTAATCCCTGGAATCTATGAAGATGACCTTATTTGTGAAAAGGATCTTTGCAGAAATAGTTAAGGATCTCAGGAGGAGTTCATCCTGGATTTAGGGTGGGCTTTAAATCCACTGGCCGATATCCTTATAAAAGACGGAAGGGAAGAACACACAGAAACAGAAGAGGAGAGCATGTGATGACAGTGGCAGGAATTAGTGTTATGTGTCAACAAGCCAAGGATTATCAAGGATTTACAGTAGCCTCCAGAAACTAAAGGAGAGGCATGGAAAGGATTCTTCCTTGGAGCCTCCAGATGGAACTAACCCTGTGGATGCCTTGCTTTCAGACGTCTGGCCTCTAGAACTGTGAAAGAATACGTTTCAGTCGTTTCAAGCCATCAGATTTGTGGTAATTTATTACAGCGGCAGTAAGAAACTAATGAACAGTGTTAGCTTATTTTTGGAGGCTTTATGTTCTTGGTAGGTTTTTGTTCTTTTGTTTTTTGTTTTCCAACATGACTGAGAATTTACTCTGTAGGAGAAGCACATTGATCAATGGATTTCCACAATTCATTTGGAGAGACTGCTGCAGCCTCACTCATTAGAATCTTCTCATTCCTGATTGTTACACTGTGCGATGTCACATGGTCCTTAAATCCCTCAAACCATTTCCGATTTGCTTTGTAACCACATTCCTTTACAAAATCATCACCTCTAATTGTTCCCTTCTTTTTTAGATCTTCAAAAATATTTAAGCAGTGTGGGACTAGCCTTTATCCTGATTACAGAAAAGGTGCATTAGAAATCCCTTCCCTCAGGATAGCCAACACATTTTGCTAGTATTTTAGAAGGTGGTTTTATTTGATGGCAAATTATGGCCAAATCTGTTGGAAGTTGTTATAGCAAATATTCCAATGTAAGAACGTAGATTGTGAGATACCATTTAATAAAATAACATCACCACTTAATTTCCTTCTGAACACCACCTAGTAGGGATATTTAGAAGAACTAAGTGACAATATCCATGTACATAATGTTTCATCTCTGGTCTACTCGCCACTCAATAATTTTTGAAAATATAAAGATGGATTGTCATTTTGTAGGTAAAGTTCTCCATTTAAAATTGTCAAGTTAAGCTTTAAGGGACCTTGATCAAAGTTTATCACTTTTCAAAGTAATAAGTATAAATCTTAATATATTTCTCATATATAATACTAGTAATATGATTAGAGGTTCAAATAACACTGGGGAATTTGACATGCCAGAAAAATCACCTCTCTGAACTGGAATTATTATTCCTCTCCTCCCTTTTCTGTTTATCAGGTTAGTGGGATTAGAAATTTCCAATTTCTTCATTCTGAACTTTATACTCCAGTGTTGGGTAAGAATTAAAGGAAGGGGAAGTATACCTGGGAATACTAGTGGGAGAATATTTAGAAGGTGTAGATCTATTTTTCTATGGCATCTGGAGATTCTTTTTTCATTTGGATCATAGAATGTCTTGGTTGGAAGAATTCTTCAATTCTGGTTTTGTTTGCTTTTCTTCTGACTTCCTCAGTGTTGGAGGGAGAAATGGAGGTCCCTTTTATGAGAGGACTTTGATATACATCATCTAAGAGCCAAGGTCTGGAAGCAAATATTTCAACTAGTTTTAATTTCATGTAGAGCTAGAGGCTTCTTTTTCACAATAAAGCTTTCATGGCCCCTGGAGGCATGGTAGAGATGAGGAGATAAAGCCACAAGATAAATAGAACACATTTCCCTGCCTTGTGTTCTGAATTTAAGACCTGGGGACAGTGTTTTAGAGTTTTATGTTCTTTGAAATTATGTATGTAAGCAAATCCTATTCTTTGAAATATGTATGCCAGCAAAATAAATAGACTTCAGTTTTTCCACATTGCCTAATACTGTGTTGGTTGGTAAATATACACAGGGCTGAAAATTTTTATGGTCAGAAACAAATAGAAAACTTTGGTAGTTTTATGTTGTCTTAAAACAGGATGTCATTAGCAGTGCCACTAGAGAATACACAATTGTTGCCAGAATGTCTGGTTTCCCAGTTAAGTGTTTTGCAACCCACACAAAAAATAAATAAATAAACTTTCATCTTCTGAGCTAATGTGGGTTTAAAAGGTTTAAATAATGCACACATTCAAAATTGTAACTCATAGTTGCATTTCATTAAATATTTGATTGAAACACATAATGGCTATACTTAATTCTATTGTCCATAATAAAAAATAAAATTGATAATAAGTATAATTTTAATTTAAAACATTTTGTATTATATCCTGGTTATTGGTTTAAATAGGAAATTTAAAGCATCTAGTGAAAATGCAAAAGAAAATGAAGAAAATTGAGAATAACCTGAAATTAAGGTTATGGAACAAAAAAAATCTCAGGAGCACAGAGTCAATCTGACAGGACAGATGAGAAGAACTCATGTTGGTGAATAACTGTTATGTATCAGGTACTAAGCCCATAAAAATTACGAGGAAGATATAATTACTGTCCCCATTTACCTATAGCAGTAACATCATCACAAAAAGTTGGTAGGTAAGCAGCATTAATCAATATAAAATCTAGATATTTGGTTGAAAATGAGTTCATTAGTTTGGAGATTCTGCATGATATTTGTGAAGGATCTGCTTGAACAATACTGCATGAAGTGGCATTTCTTGCTTAATACATACTTTGAATATTTTATTTTTTAAAAAAATCTATTTTTGTGTGAGAGAGAGAGCGTGAGTGGGGGGGAGTGGGGGAGAGAGAGAGGGAGACAGGGACTCCCAAGCAGGCTTTGCACTGTCAGCGCAGAGCCTGACACAGAGTTCTTACTCCCAAACCGTGAGATCATGACCCGAGCCGAATTCAACAATCAGACCCTTAACCAGTGAGCCACCCAGGCACCACAATATATACCTTTTAAATCTCGCCTATCTTTCTGGGAAAATACAATGAGTACAATTTGTAAAGCCTCCTCCACCAAACCTAACAAATGACTCAAAATCACTTTTACAAAGAAAGAAAAAAAATATTGCGAATAAATGAGCAGTCTTTAAGCCAAAGGAACTGGAAAAAAATATGTAACTTCAACCATATAAGCTAGAAAGTGTTGTCAAGGGGCAGAAAGCCTTCAGAATCATCTCACTGTTATTTTTCAACCTCTCCAAAATGAATTAAGTGGGTGCGTGCTGAGGACGGTTAAAGCATCATCAGACAGGAAGGGAGGAGTAGCAAGCAGTGAAGTGGGGACAGGAGACTTAGAATGTGTCTCTAGAGAAATAACCTTTTTCACCACTGATAGTGATGGCTCCAGATAGAGCTAAGGTACTCGGGCTTTCTATTTTATTCTCTGGATAAGGGGGAAGGATGGAAAGACAATTTTAACAGAACTAATTGTGTCCAAATATAATTAGGTGCATTATAGAATAGAGAGAAAAAAATGAAGGAAGTGGGGGTGAAAAAAAAGCAAGAATGACTGGGGTACTGTTACCTCTTGGGGAACATATATAGAAAGCAATGTGAATTGTAGAGTTCTCTTTTCCATATCATTTTATGGATGGTAGAGAGGAGGCAGTCATCTGAGAAGGAGGTAAAGTTCTGAAAAGCACGATAATTGCCAGAAATGTTTCTCTCTCAAATGACTGGCAGAGTCACACAGTGGACTCTTCGTGAATTGAAGCCGTAATCCAAAACCCATATAACCCCCCAGAAAAAGTCATTAAAACCATCCCTCTGCTTCCTTCCTCAAGTTCCTTTCCTCCCCCTCACTGCAAATCACTTTGGCGAACAAACTATAATGGTAGTTAAATTTAACTCTCCACCTACGTTATAGTTGGCTGGCCTTCAGTGTGGCCTGGCAATCATCTCCCTTGGCCATTCCCCTTTTCTTTCTCCTGGATGGCTTTTCAAGACCTCCATATTCTCCTCAAATTTCTATAACTTCCCGTCTCCTATTTTCTCAATTGATGGTCTCTCTTCCTGCTTCACTGACTATAGTTGTCACGAGAACTTTATATATGATAGCTGGACATCTCCCTGCCCCTCAGCAAATGAACCCGTATACTCTGCCTCTCCCTTGGGTGAACTGTCCATGCCCCCCTCTGTTCTAAACCAGATCACCTGCTGTGAACAAGACTGCATTCTATTTTAGCCACTTAAAAAAGTGCCCATCTAGTGGTTTTCCATTCTTTTCCTTAATTGTTAATTTTTCCCTATCCACTGGATCATTTTTATCAGAGTGATGTTTCCTTTTCTCTTCTCTTAGGAAAGTCAGCCTGAGTCCATTTCTAGTAGTCCACCTACTGCTCAAATTGTGTGCTTCCATTGCAGCAAATCCGTTTGAATGAGCTGTCTCTATTGGCTGCTTTTGAATTCTTCCATTTTATTTTCTCTTAACTTACTCTGGTATTTTGTCCCAACTACTAAACTGAAACAGTTCTTGACAAGGACATGAATGGGTGTCTTACTAAATTTAATGATCAGTTTCTGCTCCTCATCCTACTCGACATTGTGTGACACTTTGCTTCCATGACCCATGTTTCTCCTGGTTTTCTTGCTATTTCACTAGATACTCATTCCTAGTCTCCTTGCAGATTCATCTATTTTTCTTAACATCTGAACATCTGAGAGTTCCATGTCTTCGTCCTTGGTATCTTCTCTATGACATTCGTCCTGTGATGCTCAATTCTCTGGCTTTAAATATGAATTAAATACATAACACTAAAATCCAGTCCGTTAGCCTAGATCTTCTCCTGAATTCTACACCCATAAATAAATGCTTTCTTTTTTTACTAAAACATTCAATTGAAGTATAGTTGGCATGGAACATTAAATTAGTTTCTGTACAACATAATGATTCAACAATTATATACATGATGACATGCTCATCACAATAAGTGCACTGTCATATCATTGATTGCATTCCCTATGCCGTACTTTTCTTTCCCATTATAACCGCTTTCATAATGGCCATACTTGGATGTTTGGTAGATTTTTCAATTATAAAATGCCAAAAATGAAAGTTTTTGTCTCAAACCTGCTCTTTCTCAGTATCCCCCATTCCTCTTTGTGGCAACTTAATCCTTCCAGTTACTCAAACATAAGATCTTAGAATTTATTTGGTTTTTCAGTTTCAAAACCCACATCCTATCCGTCAGTAAATCTTTGGACTCCACTTTCAAAATGATCCAGGTTTCCTACTCTACTGCTAATACATTCATAAAAAGTCATCAAATCTCTGGACTGAATTAATGTAATAATTCCATAACTACTTCCCTGTTTTAACCTTTGTCTTCTAGAGTCTCTTTTCAATACAATAGCCAGAGCACTCCATTTAAAATATATTTTGAGGGGCGCCTGGGTGGCTCAGTCAATTAAGCGTCTGACTTCAGCTCAGGTCATGATCTCCCAGTCTGTGAGTTCAAGCCCCACTTTGGGCTCCATGCTGACACCTCAGAGCCTGGGGCTTGCTTCGGATTCTGTGTCTCCCTCTCTCTCTCTTTGCCCCTTCCTTGCCCGCACTCTGTCTCTCTCTCTCTCTAAAAAATAAAATAAAAACATAAAAAATAAAAATTAAAAAAATATTTTGAAATAACTATAGATGCACAAGAGTTTATATTAAATATGTACAAGGAGCCCCCTTGTACCAGTTAGAGATGGTTACACATTAAATAACTACAGTGTGTACAATACCATCAGAATCAGAGAATAGACTTTGTTATAATCCCCAGAGTTTATTCAGATTTCATCAGTTGTACTCGAACAGAGTATTTCTTTTATAACTTAAATCAGATTGAAAGTTTTGCCCAAATGTCATCTGTTCACAGAAGTCTACTCTTGCTATTTAAAATTGCAGACTACATCCTGAAAGTTGATAATTTTCCTTATCATTGTTGTTCTTTCCATAGCAGTTGAAATCTTCTAATATACTACATTTGCTTATGTTTATTTTCTGTCCTCTTTCACTGGACTAAAAACTACATGAGCCAAGAATATTTTCTGTTTTGTGCCTTGATATATTCCAAGTACTTAGAACGATGCTTGTTCTAAACTCATTACATGCCTCTCAAATATTTTCAAGAATGATTGGGCAGTCACAACTGGGCCTTTTGTTCTTTCTCTTGATCTCTATTTGTTTCTAAAGATTTGTTCACTTTCCTTAAAATACATAAATATCTATGTTGATTAATTCATTAATTACTGCTCATGTGAGTGAAATATTAACATATATTCCCAACTCCACATTCATGATGCCATGCTGGAGGCTTGAAATGGCCAAGGTGGGAGGATGTTTACAACAGGTTAATCAACAAACACATAAGTCAGCACTCTGCATCCTCTATAGTAGGTAAATATTTAACAGTACACCACTGAATCATGCTAATCAATTTAGGTCCCAATTACAGTTCATTTTTGTCTTTAGGGAATCTTCATTTATTTTCAAAATAGAAAAAAAAAAATTTAAATAACTGCAATTACTACCTGGGCATACACAAAACTCAGCCACAGAGAGAGAATACTAAAAAGCAATCAACTTTTATTTATAGTTGATAAAGTAAATTTTGATCCACAATAAATATTTTATCCTGTAAGCATAAATTAACAAGGTTCATAATCTACCTTCCTAGAAGAGGAAAAGAAATCTGAATGTTGATGCATTGTAGTTTCTTTAGGCCTTTAATGTTTACTTATTTTTAACTACGATCTTCTCTTGCACCAAAAAGAAAATACTTTCATTAAAAATATTAAATATTAAGATGTCTTTGAAGGAGTTTTAATCTTTGGGAAATTATTTCTTTTTTGATTCCTTATGTTTTATTTGTTTATTTTCTTTTTTAAAAAATACCTTTATTTTTTAATTAATTTATTGTTTAATATACATCCAAGTTAGTTAGCATATAGTGCAACAATGATTTCAGGAGTAGATTCCTTAATGCCCCTTACGCATTTAGCCCATCCCCCCTCCTACAACCCCTCCAGCAACCTTCCGTTTGTTCTCTATATTTAAGAGTCTCTTATGTTTTGTCCCCCTTCCTGTTTTTATATTATTTTTGCTTCCCTTCCCTTATATTCATCTGTTTAGTATCTTAAATTCCTCATATGAGTGAAGTCATATGATATTTGTCTTTCTCTAATTTCGCTTAGCATAATATTCTCTGGTTCCCTCCATGTAGTAGCAAATGGCAAGATTTCATTCTTTTTGGTTGTCAAGTGATACCCCATTGTGTGTGTGTGTGTGTGTGTGTGTACACACACACACACACACACACACACATATATATATATATATATATATATATATATATATATATATACACCATATCTTTATCCATTCATCCTAAAATGGACGTTTGGGCTCTTTCCATACTTTGGCTATTGTCAATAGCCCTGCTATAAACATTGGGGTGCATGTACCCCTTTGAAACAGCATACCTGTATCTCTTGAATAAATACCTAGTAGTGCAATTGCTGGGTCATATGGCAGTTGTGTTTTTAATTTTTTGAGAAAACTCCATGCTGTTTTCCAGAGTGGCTGCACCAGTTTGCATTCCTGCCAGCAGTGCAAAAGAGATCCTCTTTCTCCACACCCTCGCCAACATCTCTTGTTGCCTAAGTTGTTAATGTTAGCCATTCTGACAAGTGTGAGGTGGTATCTCATGGTGGTTTTGATTTGTAATTCCCGGATGATGAGTGATGATGAACATTGTTTCATGTGTCTGTTAGCCATCTGGATGTCTTCTTTGGAGAAGTGTCTATTCATGTCTTTTGCCCATTTCTTCACTGGATTATTTGTTTTTTCAGTGTTGAGTTTGATAAATTCTCTATAGCTTTTGGATACCAACCCTTTATCTGATATGTCATTTGCAAATATCTTCTCCCATTCTGTTGGTTGCCTTTTAGTTTTGCTGGTTGTTTCTTTCACTGTGCAGAAGCTTTTATTTTGATGAGGTCCCAGTAGTTCAGTTTTGCTTTTGTTTCCCTTACAGAGATGTGTCGAGTAAGAAGTTGCTGCGGCCAAGGTCAAAGAAGTTTTTGCCTGCTTTCTCCTCAAGGATTTTGACACCTTCATGTCTTACATTTAGGTCTTTCATCCATTTTGAGTTTATTTTTGTGTATGGTGTAAGAAAGTGGTCCAGGTTCATTCTTCTGCATGTCGCTGTCCAGTCTTCCCAGCACCATTTGCTGAAGACACTGTCTTATTCATTGGATATTCTTTCCTGCTTTGTCAAAGATTCATTGACCATATGTTTGTGGGTCTGTTTCTGGGCTCTCTATTCTGTTCCACTGATCTGAGTGTCTGTTTTTGTGCCAGTACCATACTGTCTTGATGATTACAGCTTTGTAATATGTCTTGACATCTGGGATTGTGAGGCCTCCAGTTTTAGTTTTCTTTTTCAGGATTGCTTTAGGTATTCGTGGTCTTTTCTGGTTCCATACAAATTTTAGGATTATTTGTTCTAGCTCTATGAAGAATGCTGGCGTTATTTTGATAGAGATTGCATTCAATATATAGATTGCTTTGGGTATTATTGACAATTTGACAATGTTTACTCTTCCAGTCCAGGAGCATGGAATCTTTTTCCAATCTTTTTCAATTTCTTTCATAAAGTTTCTATAGTTTTCAGTGTATAGATTTTTCACCTCTTGGGTTATGTGTATTCCTAGGTATTTGGGGGGTTTTGGTACAATTGTAAATGGGATCAATTCCTTGATTTCACCTTCTGTTGCTTCATTATTGGTGTATAGGAATGCAACCGATTTCTGTGCATTGATTTTATATTCTGTGACTTGGCTGAATTCATGGATAAGTTCTAGCAGTTTTTTTGGTAATCTTTTGGGTTTTCCATATAGAGTATCATGCCATCTGTGACAAGTGAAAGTTTGACTTCCTCCTGGCCAATTTGGATGCCTTTTACTCTTATGTGTTGTCTGATTGCTGAGGCTAAGACTTCCAATACTATGTTGAATAACAGGGGTGAGAGTGTACATCCCTGTCATGTTCCTGACCTTATGGGGAAAGTTCTTAGTTTTTTCCTATTGAGGATGATATTAGCTGTGAATCTTTCATATATGCCTTTTATGATCTTGAGTTCTGATCCTTCTATCCCTACTTTCTTGAGGGTTTTTATCAAGAAAGGTGCCATATTTTGTCAAATGCTTTCTCTGCATCTATTGAGAGGATCATGTCGTTCTTGTCCTTTCTTTTATTGTTGTAATGTATCACACTGATTGTTTTGCGGATATTGAACAAGATTTGCATCCTAGGTATAAATCCCAATTGGTTGTGGTGAATAATTCTTTTATTGTATTGTAGGATCTGGTTAGCTACATCTTGTTGAGGATTTTTACATCCACAGTCATCAGGGAAATTGGTCTGTAGTTCCTCTTTTTAGTGGGATCTTTGTCTGGTTTTGTAATCAAGGTAATATTGGCTTCATAGAAAGAGTTTGGAAGTTTTCCTTCCATTTCTATTTTTTTGTAACAACTTCAAGAGAATAGGTGTTAACTCTTCCTTAAATGTTTGGTAGAATTCCCCCGCAAACGATCCAGCCCTGGACTCTTGTTTTTTGGGAGATTTTTTATTACTAATTTGATTTCTTTGCTAGATATGGGTCTGTTCAAATTTTCTATTTCTTTATTTTTCAGTTTTTGTGGTTTATATGTTTCTAGGAATTTGTCCTTTTCTTCCAGAATCCCCATTTTATTGGTGTATAATTGCTCATAATATTGTCTTATTGTTTGTATTTCTGCAGTGTTGGTTGTGCTCTCTCCTTTTTCATTCTTGATTTTATTTATTTGGGTTCTTTCCTTTTTTGTTTTTGATCAAACTGGATAGAGGTTTATCAATTTTGTTAATTCTTTCAAAGAACCATCTCCTAGTTTCATTGATCTGTTCTGCTGGGTTTTGTTTGTTTATTGGTTCATTTGTTTGTTTTGTTTGTTTTGTTCTTTTTCAGTAGCATTGATTTCTGTTCTAATATTTATTATTTCCTGTCTTCTGCCAGTTTTGGTTTTTCTTTGCTGTTTTTTTTTTTCCAGCTCTTTAGATGTAAGGTTAGGGTGTGTATTGGAGACCTTTCTTCCTTCTTTAGGAAGGCATGGATTGCTATGTACCTCCTCTTCTGACTGCCTTTGCTGTGTCCCAGAGGTTTTGGGCTGTGGTGTTATCATTTCATTGGCTTCCATGTACTTTTTGATTTCCTCTTTATCTTCATGGGTTAGCCCAATCATTCTTTAGTAGCATATTCTGTAGTCTCCAAGTATTTGTTATCTTTCCAAATTTTTTCTTGTGGTTGATTTCGGGTTTCATAGCATTTGGTCTGAAAATATGCACCATATGATCATAGTCTTTTTGTACTTGTTAAGGGCTGATTTGTGTCCCAGTATGTGATCTATCCTAGGGAATGTTCCATTTTCACTCTAGATAAATGTGTATTCTGTTTCTTTAGGATGAAATGTTCTAAATATACCTATTAAGTCCATCTAGTCCAGTGTGTCATTCAAAGCCATAGTTTCCTTGTTGACTTTCTGCCCATTGCTGTAAGTGGGGTGTTGAAGTCCCCTACTATTATGGTATTATGATCAATGAGTTTCTTTATGTTGTGATTAATTGATTTATATGTTTGGATTCTCTCACGTTTGGATCATAAATGTTTACAATTGTTAGGTCTTCTCGGTGGATAGACCCCTTAATTATGATATAATGCTCTTCATCTCTTGTTACAGTCTTTATTTTAAAATCTAGATTGTCTGATATAAGTATGGCTACTTCAGCTTTCTTTAGGCAACCATTAGCATGATAGATGGTTCTCCATCCCCTTATTTTCCATCTGAAGGTGACTTTAGGCTTAGAATGGGTCTCTTGTAAACAGCATATAGATGGATCTTGTTTTCTTATCCATTCCTTTACCCTCTGTCTTTTGATTGGAGCATTTACTCCATTAACATTTAGAGTGAGTACTGAAAAATGGAATTTATTGCCATTATGTTGCCTGTAGAATTGGAGTTTCTGGTGGTGTTCTCTGGTCCTTTCTAGTCTTTGTTGCTTTGTTCTTTTTGGTTTGTTTTTGTTTTTTTGTTTTTTTCTCTCCTCAGAGTGTCCCCCTTAAAATTTCTTGCAGGGCTGGTTTCGTGGTCATAAACTCCTTTAATTTTTGTTTGAGGAAACTTTTTAAATCTCTCCTATTTTGAATAACAGCCTTGCTGGATAAAGAATTCTTGGCTGCATATTTTTCCAATTCAGCATGTTGAATATATCCTGCTGCTCCTTTCTGGCCTGCCAAATTTCTGTGGATAGGTCTGCTACGAACCTGATCTGTCTTCCCTTGTAGGTTAAGGAGTTTTTTCCCTTGCTACTTTCATGATTCTCTCCTTGCCTGAGTAGTTTGTGAATTTGACTATGATATGCCTTTTTGGTGGAAAGTTTTTGTTGAATCTAATGGGAGTTCTCTGTGCTTCCTGGATTTTGATGTCTGTGTCTTTCCCCAGGTTAGGAAAGTTTTCCGCTATGATTTGTTTACATAACTCTTCTACCCCTATTTCTCTCTCTTCCTCTCTGGGACTCCTATGATTCTGATGTTGTTCCTTTTTAATGAGTCGCTGAGTTCTTTAATTCTTATGTCGTGCTCTTTTGCCTTAGTCTGCCTCTTTTTTTCTGCTTCATTAATCTCCATAAGTTTGTCTTCTGTATCGCTGATTCACTGCTCTGCCTCATCCATCCTTACCGCCGTGGCATTCATTCCATATTGCAGCTCAGTTATAGAATTTTTTATTTCATCCTGACTAGTTTTTACTTCTTTTATCTCCACAGAAAGGGATTCTAATCTATTTTGAACCCCAGCTAGTATTCTTACTATCATGATTCTAAAGTTTTATTCTGACATCTTGCTTGTATCTGTGTTGAATAAGTCCCTGGCTGTCATTTCTTCCTGTCTTTCTTTTGGGGTGAATTCATTCATTTTGTCATTTGGATGGAAGAAAAGGAATTAATAAAGTAAAAAAAAATTAAAAAGTTAAAAACAACACAAAGAAATCAAATAAAATATGCTAGAACCTAGGTGTGTTTTGGTCTTGTGGTTGATTGAATCTTGATAGATTAGGGAAAAAAGGAAAAGATAAGAAAAGGAAAAAAAGGGGGGGGGAGGAAAACATTTGAAAGTTTGAAAAAATGAATAGAATGGTATAGAATAAAATGAAATGTTGTAAAATAGAATTTTAAAAAAATTACAAAAAAGTAAAAAAATATAGTAGAAAAAGTTAAAGAAAAATATTTTTAATAAAAATGGCAAATAATTTTTTTCCTCTTTATTCAATAATAAGAAAAGAAAAAGAAAAAAAAATTGAATGAAGGGACCAGCAAACAGAATGAAATATGATTGAAATGACATCTGGTATCCCTTAGAAGTCAAACTAAGAAGCACTTTATAGTCTGTAAACTAAGCAGGTGGAGGGACTAGTTGTGTTTCTTAAGAGTGTGGTTGGCCCATTTGGGTAGGGATTAGTGTAAGGACTCTGTTCTCCACTAGATCGTGCTGCTTAGCTTACTGGGGTGGATTGTTGTGGCACATGTAGGCATGTATATGCATGCATGGGAGGGGTGAAAATGGCATCTTTCAGCTTACACAGTCTCTAGTATTGGAACTCCATGTGCTCCCCGACCAGGAATCAAGTCCCCCTCCTTTGTGTCTGGATTTCATCCTCTCCCTGCTTCTACACTATTTATGAACAATGTGTCAGGCTGCCAGGCATCACCTCCATCCTGAGTTTTATCTCAGATGAGGCTGTGTTTCCCAATCCCTCATTTCTGAGGAACTGTGGCTTTGACACACTCAGACCATCTGGAGGAGGGTCTCGCTGAGCAATGGCCAGGTGCCAGCCTGCCCCCAGGAATGTTCACAAGATCATGGTGTTGCCAATTCCCAGAGACTGTGGTTGGGTGCCAGCCTGCCACAGAAAAAGTTTGTGTGATCGTGTAGAGGCAGCGCTTCAGCAATTATGGTAAATCACAACACATCTGGTACCAGGCTTCACCCTTTACATCCTTATTTCAACACCAGCAAATCTGGTTGTTCTCTGGGTCCACTGGGACATTTGCCTGTGGGGAGGCCTCACAGCCTCTCTCAAATGTCCTCCCAGCAGGGGAACTGCCACTCCCTGAGTGGCCCATGGAGCCCTTGGACCTTGCTCTTTGCTCCTTGGAATTTATCCTTCCCACGAGAGCACCTCCAGGTATCGAACTACGGAGTTTCAGACTCTGCACTCCCTCTGTTTGTAGAGTCTTAATAGTATTTAAATCCTCTCCTTTCTCCTTTCTCCCTTTTTTGTTCAGACACTTGTGGCTGTTGCCACTTTTGATTTTTCTCTCCAGCTGTTTTTGAAAGGGGGGGGCGTGCTTTTCCTGTATTTCTCCCCCATCTCCATCCTCTCTCCACAAGCAAAAATAGCTCCCTGCCCTCTGCAGCTTCTCTCTCCCCCAGTTCACCTCTCTGTTCTGCTTACCTGCAGAGTTCTGTGGTTTAGGTTGTGAAGATTGTTGTCTTAATCCTCAAATCCGTTTTCTAGGTGTGCAAGATGGTCTGGCTACATTTCAGGGACAAGAAATGAAAAAAAAAAAACTTCCGTGCTGTTCTGCCATCTTGGCCTTTCCCTCTCAATTACAATTCTTAATTAAAATAATATTTTCAGTATCAATCCTTAGTTATTTTATAGAACAGTGGCTCAAATGCAAATGTGTATTTTCCTTAATGAATTTTCCATGTGAGAATATCTGTATGATATGCAGATCATTTCATGGGCATTTCAGACAGTATCCAGCTGGAAGACAGATTACCTGTCTTTCCAAGGAATCACTCTTATAAATATTTTGTCCAAGGCATTGAACAAGTGTACACCTCAAAAAGTTAAATATGAATAGATGAATAAGGGAAAAAATAGCAAATGCAGAAAATAGTTTTAAGGATTGGTTATTTAAGAGTATTATCATCAAATAATGAATACCAAAAGGAGAAAGGGAATTTTCTCCATAGTCTCACATCAACAGTTATCTTGAAATTAAATAATTGTCTTTCCAGATAAATAGAAATAATTATTATACTTTACCTTGGAGCAAGGTGTGTAATAGTTTTCTCTAAGATAGTGTGACCATTATCTTTTCAAGTTACAAAGATCTCGAGAGCTTAGTAGAAATATGTAGAAAGGGAACTTACTCTCAGAACTACTTAATAGCTTTTTAAAACAACTCTTCCTAATGTAGCTGTACCATTAGAGTATCTTTGGGATGTTTTTAAAACTCCAGCTATATACATTTCACTTAGCATATAAACTGCTACAGTGTGACTTACTATTTTTAACAAGAGTTTCAGGTTTTTTTTCAATCTGTTTGTACATTTGTTATAATTCTCCCACAAGTAGATATGAACTTCAATGTTGGGGTGACTGGCTCTCCAAATATTTTATTCTATAATGTTGTAGGTGTTTATTTACTGCTGCTGACCACAACTTAAATAGGACATTTTTTATATCACCTTGGGATTTACATTAATAGCAATAGCAATTTCTGGATCTTCTCTATTTCTAAAATACTATTTTTTGCTATTGTGACCTCAGATGCAGTTAAATCAGTTTTTAAGTAAAATGCTCTAATAAGTTTTTTTTCCCTAATAGAAGTCCCCTGAGCAACAGCTAGACTAAATATATACTTACTAAAGATTATATATAATCTTTACAATCAGGCTAAATATATATAAATTCAGATTAAAGGCTCTGTCAACCTCTTTGCGTCATCAGAGATTGTTTTTTTTTTTTCCTCCTGGAAATGCAATGTTCTCAGTGAAACAGGGACCCAGGTAGGAAGATGTAGCAGCAAAAATTTTGCTGATTAATTCTCAATTTCTTTATGCATCTCTTTAAGGATAAGAACAGTGGTTAATTCAACCTTAGCTGCATATAAAAATCATGTGAGGAGAATCTTAAAAGTTATCATGTCTAGTGGGATCCACTCTAGTGGATTCAATCATCATCACTGTGTTTTAAGCCCAGGTATCAGTATATTTTAAAAACTACCCACATGATTCTAAGATGGATCCCAGTTTGAGTATCACTGGGTTAGACACAAAGCTGTTTGGGTTATTTTGCTTATTTGAAATACTATATAGTTAAGGGAGACTTTAATTTTCACATTTAACTTTGTACTGAATACTAATATGTTATATGTGCATTAATGCTAGCTCAGTATTTAGACTAGAAAATTTTCATTTAAACAGTTGAAGCTACAAACCTTATTTCCTACAGGATTAAAATAGCCACTGCAAAGATGATTTAGATTGAGTGCATAAAAAGATTTCTAGGCCACAGATAACCTTTGTTATAAGGGGAAAATACCACGTGGGGAAGCTTAGACTTTGAAGAAAACTTTTGAAGCACTGAGTTGTGGAAGCCAACAGATGACTTTTCCATGGTCCCAAATTCAGATTACAGGCATTAGGAGCCTCTCTCACATTGTCAGAGCTGGATTATTCCTGGAAACCCAATGTCCTCACTGAAACAGGGTCCCATGGTGTTGTCTACTCAGGCACATAAAGGACTAGATGATTAATCTACAGTTGGTTATTTCAGAATTTGGTAGTTTTAAAAATAACAAATGTGCTTTGTAAGTTGGATAGTCTTGGTGTTAACAGTGGAATATGATAATCTTTTCATGGGAGTGAGAAGGCCTAGGACTACTGTTTGGATAGTAAAACTATTGGCCTTGACCTTTAAAGTATATTTACCTTGGAACAAATAAAAAAAGATTTTCTTAGGAGGTATAATGAGAATGTGTTATTTGCAAAACATTTTTAGGATTTTACTTCAGTAATTCTCTGCATTTGCTGTGACTTTCCCTTCTTAATGCACACAGGCAATTTTAATGTTTGAGATTGACTCAGTAATTATATGAAATACATACATTATGTCAAATTTACATATGTTTTAAGGTTTTCAAAAAGAATTGTATATATATTCTAATTCCATTATCAAAGAGAAATATAATCCTAAACAAAAATAAATATGCCAGAAAACACTTTAAAAATATCCATATAAGGGGCACCTGGGTGGCTCAGTCGGTTAAGCGTCCGACTTCAGCTCAGGTCACGATCTCGCGGTCCGTGGGTTCGAGCCCCGTGTCGGGCTCTGGGCTGATGGCTCAGAGCCTGGAGCCTGCTTCCGATTCTATGTCTCCCTCTCTCTCTGCCCCTACCCCGTTCATGCTCTGTCTCTCTCTGTCTCAAAAATAAATAAACGTTAAAAGAAAATTTAAAAAAATATCCATATGACCTTTTTGTTTTGTTTTTTATATTATATAGATAGATAGATAGATAGATAGATAGTATTCTTCACCTGTTAATTTAAGTTGGTAAAAAAGAAATAGAATGTTTCCATGTTCTAGAAAAATAGGTAATGAACTTCAGTGAACTAAATTAATGAAAACCATGGACTGCCAAGTTGATGCCTTGGCTATGATAGGAACTTCTATTTTTTTGTTTTGTTTTGCTTTGCTTTTACAAAATAAGGAAAACAGACTTGGGTCATATACCAAAGTTTGGATCACTACTTAAACCCCTTTGGGTTGTATGATTTTGAATAATTAATGGTTACTTTAACCTTGATGTCTTCATGCATTTGTGAGTCTTAAATGAAAGAATAAGATACAATGCTTAAAAAAAAGATACAACACTTTGCAATCTCTAAAACAATCTACCCATGCAAATGTTGATTAACAGTGTTAATTGTACTCAATGTGTAAATCAGGTGTAGATTCTAAGAAAGTTATTATAGGGTATTCCATAGAAGGTTAGTTGCTATCTACTGTTGTTGAAGGAAGTCTTGAGAGGTTTTATGAATAAGGTGACGGGTAAACTATGGCATGCATTATGTTTGAACTTCATTTGATATTGAAGAGAATCCCAGGCAAAGAGGACATCATGAGCAAAGGAGGGGCTCTAAAATCATGGGATATGTTACAATGAATATTAACTATAATAAGGAAGGCATGAAAAATAGCTGTTGGTAGGTAGGGTATGGATCATATTGTGACATAACTATTATGCCAAAAGGAGGAGTTTGTGCTTCAATCCAAACACAACAGGAAACTGTTGAAAGTAATGATATTTTTGAAGTCATATTTATGGTGGAACAAAGGAACAGGAATTTATTGGGCACTAGACACTCTGTTACATACAGTACTACAAGGTTTGTATCATTATTCCTATTTTCCATATTAGAAAACTGAGCCATGGAGACATTAAAAATATGCCCAAGGATATTCAACCACGAATTCTGGAGCCAGGACTCAAATCTAAAACTCTCTATCTTTTAATGTTTCCATAATTCCATGAGACCTTTGTGATTAATCTGAGAAGTGTGTGTTGAGTTTTTTGGAATGAAGAGTCAAAGAGACTGTGAAATCACAAAGGAAGTTCATTCAAGATGGAAATCACAAAGGAAGTTCATTCAAGATGTAGCAGACACTTAAGTAGATCATCAGTCCCCATATTCATTTCCTCTGTCCTTGCATATAACCAAAGCATTTGCTGAACAAAATGATCCCTCCCCTTTTTTGGTTCAGTAGCACCTTAGTGCTTAGATGATTCTGATGGTGGTAGAGCAAGTAATCTAAAATCCCATAGTCTTTGTTGTGTTTAGTAATATTAAATTGCTTCCTAGTAAAATGGATATGGTTTTACCAGGATATTACTTCCTGGTAAAATGGATATAGGGCAGTGATTTGCTTCTACTGTTCTTCTCCAAGTCTCCTGCCCTATTAGCTGAGTCAAGCATCAGTGCCTCTGGAATTAGCCATGTATTTCATGTCATGACCCTCCTTTGCTTTCTAAGAGACCTTGTATTTGGTACTAAGCATCTGTCCTGATCCCTGATCCAAGGATGAAATCAGCTGTTTGAACCTGGCTGCCCTACACTTCAGTTGCCAGGCTTCTTTGATGCCAGACCTTTGTTTCATTACAGATATGTATTACCTGTGAATTGATCCCCCAGTTCACAGCTGCCTGCCTGGCTGCCTGCCTACCTAGATTTCTCAGTATTGCTCAGCCCAGAATCTGTCACTGTGCTCTCTTATTTGAAGCTCCAATATTAGCTGAAATGTGGTTGAGATTATGTCTTTCACTAACCATCTATTCACCCAGGCATCACTTATTTTATGTCTGTCTTATACTAGAGAGTAGGTCAGATTAAGTTATATGTCCTTTCTCCTCTCCACCACCCCAGTGCTGTTTGAACAGACGTGATTTAGAGTTGACATAATTAGAAAGATAAGAATGTTTATGGTGACAAGTAATAGGAGCAAATCCAGAAAAGCAGAATTATAAAATAAGTAAGTGACGTTTCGCCTTTGAAGGTCGGTAGAACACAACAGCAGGATCTTTACAATCTACTGCAGTTTGGGAATCCACACAGATATGTAGACTGTTCATATAAGGCAATTCTGATTAAAGATTAGGGGACCAAGTCAGGATATCTGGAACCCTTTGATGTTTCATACCAGAATCTTAATCTATAGAATATTGGCTGGGTAAGTCAAGGCCTCAGTGGTCAAGAGACTGGGCCCAAGAGAGGTTATTGGGACTGGAGTAGAACAACAAGATAATGTTCCAGTTCGTAAACTAGATTGTGAAGTGGAGATTGGATCATGAATATACTTTAGATATCAAGATTAAAAATGAAATTTGACAATTGAAAAAGGGGTAAATAGAGTGATTGGTGATTGATCTAAATATGAATCATTGCTTGTTAAATTGTCCCTGAGCAGGATCATCATTGAAACACAGAGATTTTGCCTCTTAATTTGTTAAATTTATTCCTAGTGGTCTCCCACTAAGAACACTCTAATATAAACTATGACCAAGAAAATCCTAAAAAATGACATGAATAATTTTAAGGACTATTGCCCTCTCTGGAGCATTCATAAATGATTACTGAGTGTGTGTGTGTGTGTGTGTGTGTGTGTGTGTGTGTGTCGGGCGGAGGGGTTACTCCTATGGAAACCTGAAATGAAAAGCCTATCTTTAGGCAATGTCTTTAACGTTCTTCGGAAAGCCTAGGTATAAGAAAGCAAATTTTTTCCTCCCCCTTTCATTTTATCATGGGGCTCAGATATGGCTAAAATAGCCAGAGTCCTTGGGATATCTTATTCCAAAATTTGAATCTAGAAATGTGTACGTCTATGTAGTTGTATACAGAAGTATCTGCATCTACATCTATAAATTAGAAGAAGTAAAAGTTTTCTGCTAAGTTACAATAATGCCTTATTATTGACAAAGAAGGATTTGGGACAAAAGATTCAGCTTCATGTCTCTCTTTAGTTTTTTTAAAGTTTATTCATTTATTTTGAGAGAAAGGGAGAGAGATAGAGAGAAAGGGAGACGGCACTAGTGGCAGAGGAGCAGAGAGAAAGAGAGAGAAAATGAGAACCCCAAGCAGACTCTGTACTGTCAGTGGAGAAGCCAATCCTGGGCTCAGACTCATTAACTGGGAGATCATGACCTGAGCTACAATGAAAAATCAGACACTTAACTGACTGAGCCACCCGGGTGCCCCTCATCTCTCTCTTTAATATAGAACCTGGTCTCTAAAGTAGTTTTAAGTTTCTGCCAAGGTAAATGTCAAAGCAATTACTGTAATTTGTTTTAATTAAGAAATAGCTTTGATCAATTGAATCACAATATTTATTGCAATTTCATTACTTCATCTTTGTAATAAATTTGAGTGCTATGTAAAAATAAAATGTACATTTTCTTCCCCAGAGCAACCTACAATCTAGCAGGAAGCAAGACGTAACAAATTAACTCTGATCACAGTACAGAAAGTGGTAGCAAAATATATACTGAAAAAGAAATATATAGGAAAGTGTAACCGTCTTCAAACATGTTACACCACACACACACACACACACGCACACACACACACGCACACACACACACACACACACCAATCTCAACAGCAAAAAGATAAACAACCCCGTTAAAAAATAGTCAAAAGACTTGAATAGACATCTCTTCAAAAAAGATACACATATGGCCAATAAGCATTTGAAAAGATGTTCAGGGGCACCTGGGGGGCTCTGTCTGTTAAGCGTCTGACTTTGGCTCAGGTCACAATCTTGCAGTCTGTGAGTTCGAGCCTCACATAGGGCTCTGTGCTGACAGCTCGGAGCCTGGAGCCTGCTTCAAATTCTGTGTCTTCCTCTCTCTTTGCTCCTCTCCCACTCACACTCTGTCTCTCTATCTGTCTCTCTCGAAAATAAATAAACATGTTTTAAATTTTTTTAAAAATGAAAAGATGTTGAACATCATTAGCCATTAACAAATAACTAATGAAATACAAATCAAAAGCATTTCATTCCCTTTAAGGTGGCTCTGATAATAATTAAAAAAAAAACTAGGGAAGTATAGCAAAGATGTAGAGAAATTAGAATTCTTATACATTATTGATAGGAATGTGAAGTAGGATAGCACTGTGAAAATCTGTTTGGCAGTTCCACCAAATGTTCCACATGGAGTTTCCGTATGACCTAGCAGTTCTCCTCTTCAGTGTATACCCCTGAGAATTAAAATATGTATTTGCACAAAATCATGTATGCTTAAATGTTTGTTCATAGTGGCATTCTTCATAATAACTGAAACATGGAAACAACTCAAATGTACATGAGATGATGACTGGATAAACAAAATGTGGTATATCCATAAAATGGAATATTTTTTAGTTATAAAAAGGAATAAAGTACAGACACATACTGTAGCATATGTGAACCTTGAAGTAAAAGAAGCCAAACAAAGACAACAAATTATATAATTCCATTTTTATGGAATGTCCAGAATATGGAGGTTGTTTTTGGGGTGATGAAAATATTTTGGAATTATGTAGGGTGATGGTTGCCCAGCAATGTGAATACATTTTAAAAACCCACTGATTTGTATAGTTTAAAATGGTCAAAATAGAATCTATGTTATGTGGACTTTTTAATAATATAAAAACAATACAGTCACACAAAAAACCTCACAGAACTTACAACATAAACAAAATTGCACACTCTAAATGAAAGTATAATTCACAAAATATAGACATGATTCACTTGATGGGGATCTAAGAATTAATTTTCTGGCAGGATGCCTCAAAAGCTCATTTGTAAATTAGTATTTTTGGAACTGGGAATTATTTTATGTTACAAACATCACTGAATCTTGGGGAAATGAAAGGAGGATGATATTCAAATGCTAGGACCATACCCTCTTCCCTAATGGAAAATTAAACAGCTTCTGCTTATTTCCCACATTTCAGTTTCAGCCTTGTTTTATCACTATTAATCAAACTTGATTGAATGTTTAGATGGCTTATCGGTATTAGTGGTTAGTTTTCTCTAAGTTAAGTATATTGTAAGTCTTAGATTGCCTTATCAAAATTATATTTTGATAACTATGAGAGCATTGTGTTAGTAGATTGATTGCATATATTTATATTCTACTTATTTATATTTTTCTAATATTTATTTTCTTTCATGACATTATTTCCATATTAACTCAGGATTCTTTTGTCACAATCTTAGTATGATGAACATCCTAAAATATTTCAAAATATTTCAAAATTGAAAAAGCAATTCAAAATTATTTTGGTAACATATCTAAACCTTTTTAAAAAATGTTTATTTATTTATTTTGAGAGAGACAGAGAGTAAGCTGGGGAGTGGAAGAGAGAGAGGGAAAGAAAGAATCCCAAGCAGACTCCGCACTGTCAGTATGGAGCCCAACCCAACATGGGCTCCATCTCATAAACCTTGAGGTCATGGCCTCAGCTGAAACCAAGAGTCAGATGTTTAACTGATTGAGCCCCCCCAGGTGCACTTAAACTTTTTTTTTAAGTTTATTTATTCTGAGAGAAAGAGAGAAAGAGAACCAGTGAGGGAGGGGCAGAGAGAGAGAGGGAGGAAGAAGATCTGAAGTAGTCTCTGTGCTGACAGCAGAGAGCCTGATGAGGGGCTCAAACTCATGGACTGTGAGAGCATGACCTGAGCCAAAGTCGGACACTAAACCAACTGAGCCACCCAGGTGCCCCTAAACTTTTTTCGTGTGTTTTTTAAATTTGGAGCTATAAGTAGCTTTTCATTGAATGCTTCCTTAATGGGGCAGCATCCCTTCTGGCAAGTAGAGAGATACTTCTTCAACTTTGTTTCTTAATTTTTTTTTCCTAAACTTTGTTTCTTAATTGAATTAAGCTTTAGTTTGTTCTTTGTGTATATTTAGAAAATTCCTTGTAAAACCATCTGCAAAATACTACAATGTGTACCTTGCCTCTGACTGGATTCACCATTGAGGCTTAACTACACATTTCATTGTGTTTATTTGTCCAGCAGGGTTATTCTTTGCTAATGGAGTAAAATATGTAAAATGTACTGTGTTAATTGTAAAGTTCAATAAAAAATGCCAATGTTTACTTTTTTTCTTTTTTAAATGTTTATTTATTTATTTTGAGAGAGAGAGACAGAGTGAGTGTGTGCACAAATGGGGGAGGGGAAGAAAGAGAGGGAGAGAGAGAATCCCAAGCAGGCCCTAAGCTCAGCACGGAACTTGATCTCATGACCTTGAGATCATGACCTGAACCAAAATCAAAAGTTGGAGGCTTAACCGACTGAGCCACCCAGGCACCCCCTATATTTTCTTTTTAAACTAAGCTTATTTCATGCATTTAGATGTTATGTTATCAAAATAAAGAGAAGAGATGCTACTTTTTTATATGTTTGCTCATTAATTTATGTAGTACATAGGTAATGGCCTTATTCTTGGGCAATACACTTGGAAAACATAGTATTTCTGCCCCTTTCTTTTTTGTGTGTGATTGCTTTTTTCAACCAAATAGCCTTTCGAAAATGATAAAGAACGTTTTACATGTTCATTTTAAAACTGAGTGTCTGTTGGTGATTATATTTTAATGGGTCTTTGTTTCTGAACTGGGTTATTTAACCACAATAGGCATCTACAAACAATTTGTGTGTTCTCTATTTCTTTATAGATTCCACAAAGAAATTAAAGGATGTTCTTGAAGAATTCCATGGTAATGGTGTGCTTGCAAAGTATAATCCTGAAGGGGTAAAACTTCTTTTTCATTTATATCAGTTTCATATATGTGATTGGAGAAGGGGTTTCTTAATGAAGAGTCCTTGGAAATATATGTACCATGTACCATACCATAAATGAAATAAAATTCATAATGAAATGCTATTTTGGAAAATACATAAAATAGTGTACTACTTTTTCCATTCAAAAAACGTTTGCCGATGAAAATAACATTTCTATATTGGGTGCTTGAAAGAGTATAGGTCACCTCTAATATGGTCTTAGGTTCTTTCCCTAGATGCTAAAGATACTGCAATTCTGAATTGGCTTGCTCAGGTAGGATCGGGTCAGGATTAGATAGAAGGGAAGACAAAGTGTGCTTGCCGCTCACTCTGTGACCTACACGTTTTAACCCCAGATCAAAATTCGTTGGGGACAGGAGAGTTACTCCTTTCAGAGAATGATTCCCTTGACTACAGAAAGATCTGTAATTGTAAAAGCCACTTTGGGTAAAAAAGAGGAATTTCTTCACCCTATCTTGTTTTAACCTACTACCAGTAAGCTGACAAGTCCCTGAAATTCCTTCCTTGTAAAAACTTCATGTCCCGTCGATTGCTTTTGGACACCTTGCTTGGATGAATGTCTTTCCTTTCCTAATTACTTGTTAAATAACCTTCCTTTTAATGCTACCTGAGTGATGCTACGTTTAAATGTTTGAGCACCTTTGCTGTGAGTTCTTTGGCAGTTTCTCTGAATGATAGTTGTGTTGTATGGGAGATAAAACAAATTACCCTTTGGAAAAGGCCCTTTCCCCTGGATGAATTATTTAGCCAGCTAGATAGATTTGTTTGCTGATTTAACTGCGATTTGTTTTTTGTTATCATTGTCATTACAGTTTTGAATGTTTATAAGAGCACGGTTCCTAGTTTTCCTTCAATATTACTTTTCTTAGGGATTTATAGAATTTGCGTTTTATCAAAACCAAATCTATATATTCTAACCTTAATTCATATTGTTTTATAATTTCCTTTCAGTATTTCCAATAGCTTTTTTTCATGTCATATTTTCTTATTTTGTCTATATTCTGATACATTACTGCAGCTTGTAAAGGTCTTTAATCTAAGATTTGTTTTCTTTTTCAAGTAAGTTAATATTTACAGCCTACCAATGATGGAGAAAATAAGGCAGTTTAAAGCCATTCCCATTTTCCTGTCCGAGGAACAAAAGCAGATATCCAGCGTACATTTCCCTCAGATTTTATTTTCCTGGATGCTATAGTATGAGAAAGAAAATGTTGGCAGAAAAGTTTGTAGAACTGAAAATCTCAAAGACCATAAAAACAGAGTGGGAAAGCTAAGAGGACAACTGTACAGAATTGCTGTAAGGCCCAAAAGTGTCATTAATATTTACATTTCTGACCATGCTTGAAAATGTACATGCTATCTAATCTACATACATAGATAAAACTAGGTTTGTTTTTCTCCCTAAAGATAGCTGGTAGCTATAAATTAAGTTGGAATGTAATTTTGTTTGCAAAATAGCCTTTTTGCTTCAATGATTTCTTATTTAAAAGACTCTCAAGACTTAGTCTTACTATTATATTTTTCATGAGGATTATCAGTCACTGTATACTGGATTTATCGAGGTAATTACTAGATTCATTCTTAGACACCCCTATGATGTCAGCCTATTCAGTAATGTAATAATTCTCCATAAACGTGCAGATCTGCTCTTGAAATGCATTATTAAAATAATGAATTGTTGAAAAACAAAAAGTTAGATCTCATTATGACCCCAAAGTAATTCTAATTTAAAAGCAAAACTACTCCTAATCTAACATTGATAGGTCTTTTCCCTTCAGGAAAAAAAATAAATAAAGTTTATATGACTCTTAAACACTAGTATGTATTTTACAAAAGTCAATAGGAGGTAATTAGGAATATTTAATGTTGAAAAAGAAATCTTTAAAGCCTTGAGGTTCTCTTCAGAACATGACTTCATCCAGTTTCTGAAAGGTTACTATAACAGTATGCAGAATTCACATGGGAAGTTATCACTCTCTATTGACTGGACAGGTTAATCCTAAAGTTCTTTGCCACAGATGACTACTTAATTGATGTCCCCTTATACAAGAAAATTTAGAAAAAATATTTAATCTACACTACTTTTAGAATAAATAATAAATCCTTTGTTTTCTAAAATGAACATTGCTTATGTCATCCATATAAAAGATATTTGCAAAGAAACAAAGAAAGAACAGCCTAAATACCTCTTACTTGCTTCTCCTCTTTTAAAGCTGCTTATATGGTAGGTGCACTGTATTTCTTATCACTCTTTTAATTACTGAGTTCTAAATCTTTGTATAAAGGCTTAATATAATGAATATGTGACCTGTTTAAGTGTATTTTAATGGAGAAGAAATACTAATTGCAATATATGGATGAATCTAATGGAGAATAAATACTAACTGCAATATACAGATGGATCAATTATTTTTAATTTGTGTCTTTTAAAGGTCATGTAACAATCACTCTTTGAAAAAAATAAATAACCAAATCAAAAAAATATATTATTCTAAACAATGGCACTAAAGATTCCCTAAGAACAAAAATTTTAAAAAGGTCTTAAGTTTCCCAAACAGATAAGATTATCAAGTTTTTAGATAAAGTCATTATAAGAAAACTAAAATTACTTTCTCAAGATTCACAAGCTAGTTTCATGATAAGAGCCATAATTAAAACCTAATTATCTGGAATCCCAGATTAAGATTAATGCCCTTTCTTCTTCACTTTGTTGACTGGCCATAAAATGAGAAGGAAGGTTTTGGGAGATGAGAATAAGGGGAAAAGAAAGGTATGTCACGTACATTGAATGGCATTTCTTATGTAATGAGTATGGCATATTCCCATGCATGTAATTACTACTAACTCATACCTAACAAGGTAAGAGATTCTTATTAGTCTCCAACTAATCTTACATGAATGATATAATGTTAAGAGTATGATTACAGCTAGTTTTTAGTAGCCATCCAATCTCAGTGAGAAGACTCACAGTGAATATAGTCAGCATATCTCAGATATAGATGATTCATGAAAGTAACGGAATTTGATAATATGAGAAAGAACCAGTTTGGCATTGCATTTTATATATATGTAAAATATACATAGAATATTATAGTATAAGTAATTGTGTGTGTGTGTGTGTGTGTGTGTGTGTGTATGTGTGTATCTTTTTCCCTCCTGGATTTCAAATTCAATTCTATATTGTTCCATTGATGTTTAAAAACATGGGAAAAAATAAGTAGTACTGTATGTATGAGAAGATATTTTTCTTTAAAGGCATTGCAATGGGCTAGTTAAACATGTTGTTCCAAAAGATGGAAACATTAGGAGTGAAAAATAAGTATTCATAATCTAATATATATTTATAATGCTGTTATATTTTCATAATTTTCTCTGGAAGGTTTTAAAAATCTTATATGTGTTGTTCATTATATTTATCTCCTATCAGTTAGAACTATTTGCTTATTACACTCAAAGATTGACCTAGTAAGTGATTCTCAAATTTTAGCTTGTATCAGAATCACTTGTGGGTCTTCTTAAAACACAGGTTTCTGTGTGTTCCCCTACCCTCTCAGTTTCTGTGTTTCTGGGGTAAGGCTCAAAAATGTATATTCCTATCAGTTTCACAGTTTATGATAATGATGCTGTTTCAGGACCACATTTTGAGACCCATGGATCTAGGGTATGTTTTAAAATCAATCTGTAAAATTGACCTTTTAGTTTGTCAGCAATATGAGATAATGAGTATAAATTACCTTACATTAACACATGTATTCTTTCTTTCCTTGCATGCACAGAAACAAGACATTCTTAACCAAGTAAGACATTTTCTTTTCTATTGAAATCTGTCTTTTCTTTTTTTATTCTGATGTGAGCTATGAATTTCTCATCCATATCACTGACCTGTACTTCTGTACCATTAAGATTCATATAATATGCAAGTCTATCCATAATACTTAGTAGGTTATAATTGACTGACACTTGTTCACATCAAAGTCTCAAACGGAGGAGCAAATGTCTTAATGGATTCAAAGAGGGTCTAGAGGGTGGGCTTTAGTTTTATAGGCTCTTGAATTTAATTTTCTAATTTCACCAAAACATGGATCAGACTCCAATAAAATAATTCATTTAATGAAAGTCTTAATTTATTCTTTTACAATGGGAGGTTTATAATTGCATTTAAATGCAATTGATAGGGATTTCATTGTGGGGGGGGCATCTACAGTGCTATTAGAATCTGTGAGAAAAATATAACTGAAAAGCTGTTGATCTTTGCCTTCCTGGGAAAAAAGAGTAAACCATCTGTTGTTTCAGTCACTCTCTCCTAGCAAAGCCTATTTTGTAAAGGAAGTTTGGGGTCCATAGTTCAGCTGGGTGCCTAGAATTACAACCCATTTTGGGAATCTCTAAATGGATTTTTCTATCATACTAGGAATATATCATACCAAAATGCATGAGATATTTAAAACCATAATATTGTCTCCCTTGAAAGTAATGGGTATGTATTAGCAGCTTTTTATTCACACGTTTCCCTATGGTCTCAATGACAGCAAACACTGTGATCTCATCCCCGACATATCACAGTGCAATTGGTTACATCAGAATGATCTTGATCGACTAGATACAGGTCCTCCATATTACAGTCTCCTAGGATGAGGTAGGACTGAAATGGCAACTTATTGACTGTGATGACTTTCACCAGTCTCTTTCAGAGGATAACACTTCCCTGATATTATCCCTGACCTCTATGGAAACCTACCAACCACCACCCCACCCAAGACGGACTAGATGGACTTTATGGTTTTAGGGGACAACTCTTCAGAGTAAATGGCTGCTTTTATATAGCATGCTTTAGCTATGAAAGGACATTTACTGAACACGTTGTTCAACAAACACACCTTTCTGCACAATCGGCATCCCTACCAGGGACTGTCTGAAAACTGGTGTCAAAGTTAGCCCTGCCCTTTTTAGGGTCAGTGGGATGAGTTTCTTCCTTTTCCTTGCTCAGTCTTTGTCCCATATGGAAATGTTTAGTAGGCAAGCGATTTCAGTTGCAGAATAGAAAGAATAGGTATAGCTGAGGTTAGCCAAAGGAAAAAAACACAGCATGCATATTTATTGCTCTATATGGGTTCTTGGTGTATCAGTGCCTATGAGTGTAGGATTTGCTCTTTACATTTCCTGTTAGTAGATGATCCTTGGCGCAAGGCTGAGTTGTATTTCATAGTCCCCTAAGCTTCCCTTATCTTTTGCTTGGTACTCTGTACTGTGGATTCTACTAATATAGAAGGTTACCCTTTACATTTAGATTAATGAGTTGCTTCATTCCTTTAATAAGAAACCTGGGAATTCATAACTTACATTTGGTAGTGCTGCTGCCTAATATAATATTTTAAGTGTCTTTAACAAGGATATTGACACTGATAGAATTGTTAGCAATGATATAAACACCCTTTTATTGTAAGCTATAATTGTCCTTCCAGAACCGAATTCAACCTTTGCCATTAAAGAAAGCATCTGGAAAGTATAACAGAGAAAATGTGGTCTTAGGAGTTCAACTGAACTGAGTTCAAATCCCACATCTGCCACATATTAGCAGTTCGTGTACAAATGATTAGCCTCCATTTGTTCAGCTGTCAAACAAGAGGAATACTGGCCTTACTGAGTTGTTAAAAGGGTTAAATTCTAAAGTGTGTATAAAATACTTAGCTCTGTGCCTGACGTGTAGGTATTCCAGTGATGTTTAAAGACAGTGGCTGTTAGTCACACTTTAGCAACCAGCATGATTTCATACAAAATTTCTAGAATATATGTGAAAAAAGGTGGGAATATATGAGATACACCATCAGCCTATCCTATCACCTTTATTTTCTTAGAGCCTCACTTTTCTCAACTATAAAGTGAGAAAATATAACTCTGATGTCTTTTCCAACTCTAAATTGATTTCCTTCTACCATGAGGTACGAGTGGAGGACACAAGATGTGATTTGTTTCCCTGCCAAGCCTGGCCACCATCCAGAATGCTGTCCTGCTCCTAGAGTTATTGTGTCTGTTGTATCTGTTCTGCCTCCCACAACTGCATAAATGCCAGGGCAGTTAGCAAGGAATGGAAGGAACATGTCAACCAGTATTTCTGCTTCTCTTCCCTACTCCTGTCAACACAAAGGCAGCCATTTTCCTCTTATCATGCTACAACCAGAGAACAGTTTTGAAAATTTACCACCAAACTGAATAATAAAATGCCTTTGATAATTCTGTATTATTAACATCATATTCACTATGTGTTAATTATTGTTGAAATATTTGGTAACTTTCTTTTCATGATGGGGCTTGGCTTTTACACCTTGATACTCTGAGAATTGCTCTGCCCTACAAGGGAGCCATGTAAAAGTTTGAGAAGGTACTTACATAGATACTTATGAGTTTAATTAGTTACATTTTATCATAATTAAACACATAAATTTGAATAGCTTCTTACAGGTTTCTCATAAATGCACTGAGGATCCAATCTCGATATTGTAAAAAAAAATAGTATCTTGTATCTATCACAACATTTAGAATTTGTGAATGGACCATTTGCAGTACCATATCCTAAATTGAAACTTCAATGATCTATTTCAAGTGGTGAGTTGATACCTGTCACAGTTGATGTATTTCTCCCCTAATTTTCTATAATAGACATATGAGAATGTATTTTCTACTATTCTAGTCTGCCCTCACTCTTCTGCTTTCCTGCCCCTCCTCACTGGATTTTATATAAATTCCTTTAAAACAGGAACAATTTAATACCTCAGGACATTTGCACTACCTGTTTTGCCTATCTGATGTTCTCTCTCCAAATATGTGCAAAGCTATCTCCCTCATCTCCTTTAAATCTGTATTCAAAGAACAGATTCTCATTTCTTCATCATAAGATTTCAAACTACATGTGCCCCTCCCAAATACATAACGATTTTCCTTCTTCATTTTCCTACAACACTTAACACTGTCAAACATTGTACATTTAACATATTTATTTCTCTATTTTCTTATATCCTTTGTTAGAAGATTAGCCTCTAGTGGAAGGATTTTCGCATGTTGCAGTAGCATCTTCACCCAAACACCTGGGGCGGAGCCTCATATAAAGTGGGTGCACAGTGAACATTTGCTGAATATGAGAAAATCTCCATCCTGAAACCACCAGAATACATTAATGATAGAGCCATGACATTTATTTTCATTCACTCTGAATCTACTTGGATGAACACTAGTGTTATTTCTTTAGAATTAACTAGGACTTAAAAACAAAGGACCCAGATGGTCAGATATAATAATGAAAGGCATATAGAAATGTGTTTTGAATTCATGCCAACTTGGCAACAATATCTCAGCAGCTCCCTCAGTCTGAATTCTTTGCAGATTCTCTATGTTATCTCCCTAAATAGTCTGTGGCTGCTCCTTAAGAAAAAAAAAAATGAAAAAGCAGTTCTCAAAATTTTCAACATCGTGTGGTCTGTGTATCTCCGAGCTTATAGCCAATTTGATTTTTGAACACTCATTCAGTTAAGTCCAACCCAACTTTTTTTTTATTAGTGTTTCCATTGATGTGCATATAAGTGATCTCATTCTATTTAAAGGTCACAATCTTCAAAAACCAATTCTAATGCTGCTACATGACAGCAGTAGAAAATAAAATACTTAAATTTGGCAATGTTCTACTGAATCACGAAATAAGGAAAATGTATATATTGAGAACAGTATGCACTTACAGATATTTTAGACAACATAGAATTTAAAAGATATTTGGAAATCTTTTACTAACAAGAAAATAAGGAGACAAGGGTAACCAGAAAAGGCATTGCAGAATAATTAGCTCTATGAATTGGAAAACTGAAACAGCTCAATTTTGGCTTTAAAGAAGTTTGAGTTTTATAACACTGTAAATTGTATGTAATGACCGAAATGTAAGGGAGGGGAAATTTGCTTCCACCAACACCGTAAAGAAGTTTGAAAGAAAAGTTTACATCAACAGTAAAACTTAAGTAATAAATGGGATGATGTCATCTCGTAGAAAACTTTCAAAACTGAGGAATTTATGATGATTCCAATAATAGACTTTTATTTTTTTAAAAGAAGATATTTGTTTATAAATGCTCACATTTTATTTTATTTTTTTTAAAAAAATTAATGTTTATTTCTGAGACAGAGAGAGACAGAGCATGAGTGGGGGAGGGGCAGAGAGAGAGAGGGAGACACAGAATCGGAAGCAGGCTCCAGGCTCTGAGCTGTCAGCACAGAGCCCTACGCGGGGCTTGAACTCACGAACCGTGGAGATCATGACCTGAGCCGAAGTCGGTCGCTCAACCGACTGAGCCACCCAGGCGCCCCTAAATGCTCACATTTTAAAAGCAGTGATTTGTCAATGTTGCCTGATTCTGAACAATTATAGCAAAAGAGCTGAAACACAGAAACTGCAGGTTTGATTCGGGAAGATGTAGTGACTTTCCTGGTTTTCTGGACTAACAAAGAGGAGGGCAAATTAAGATAATAAAAAATCCATTAAACCTCAAACCAGCACTTCCTTCTATTATTTTATTATTTCATTTATTTTACATGCCACGTGCCCAAGGGCATCTTAAGTGCTTTATGCTGATTTATTATTACATTTAGATGACAATCCTAAATGGTTGATCTTATATATATATATATCACTTTATATGAAAAAAATTAAGGTTTAGAGCTGTCAGAATAAAACCAAGGTGCTTTTTGCTTACTGAGCACAGCAGAGCTGCAGCATTTAATTTTAGAATGTTTCCTGAGGACCAAGAAAGATGTACCAAGGAAGGATGCTATTCGTTTTGATTATTTTTATGTATTTCATTATTAAATTACAGGCGCTAATTTCAAAGAGAGTCTACTTGGGTTATGTAAGGCTTTATAAAATACACCCACTTGAGATGTGGCAGATTTTTTCTTTAAACAAGCATATAGAGGCGCCTGAGTGGCTCAGTCAGTTAAGCGTCAAATGTCGGCTCAGGTCATGATCTTACAGTTTGTGGGTTCCAGCTCCGCATTGGGCTTTGTGCTGACAGCTCAGAGCCTGGAGCCTGCTTCAGATTCTGTGTCTCCCTCTCTCTCTGCCCCTCCCCTACTCATGTCCTGTCTCTCTCTCTCTCAAAAATAAACATTAAAAGATAATTTAAAAAAATAATAAATAAATAAAAGAGCAGATAAATTCCTTGCCCCAGAACCCTCAAATAGCAAGTAGAGATATTGGAATATGACACAAAATTATTTTATTCTGAAGTTCTTCTTTCGTTTTTCTTGGTTGGTTGGTTGTTACTGTTTTCCTCTGTTATCATGTTAAACTCTTGCCTTGCAATAGTTAGGTTTTAAAATGTATTCATGTTCCAAAAGAAGATCCAGAGAATAAATGTCAATGATTCTAGTCCTTTGTTCATGTTTTGTTACTAGCTTTCTAAAACAAATATCCAAAAAGGATATTAAAATGCATACAAAAACATTTAAGGTAATGTGGTTTTGAGGCTTATTCTTCAAAGACTATTTGAAATTGCTAATAGATCAAAAAGTAGGTATTATGTTATTCTTATCTAGAGATGGAAAAACTGAGGCATTGAGAGATTAGTAAATTGCCCACCTTGGCACAGCTAGAAAGTGTTGAATCTGAGAGCAGATCCAAGTAGTCTCACTTTAAAACTATGCTGTTGTCTTCTGTTATATTGGCAAACACAATGCTGACTACTTAAGGCTTAGGACACAGAAGCAAGAGTGAATATAAATAACCATGCTCCTGGCCACAGTGCCTATGAATATGTTATTTTTTTTTTTACACAAAGTTCCTATATTTTTGTAATAAAATTAACTCCTAATGTCCCATGGGGCTTCACACATTTGAGGATTGTCTATCGATACTGCTCACTCATCCAGTTGAATGTGGATTGAATCTCTGACAATAGGCCATGCCTAAGGAACCCTGTTAGTAACAGTAGGTGTCTCTGCTCAAGAAAACTAATTTTGATACAGTGGCCTGGCTGTTAGCCTTATCAGTGTATTTGGAAACTTTGGTTTCGTTCATGGTAGCAAACTGCTTTTTGGAAGTAACGCTACCTGAGACTATTCTTTATATTTTTATATTATTCATGGATTTTCATTACGTGGTTCACTTCCTAGTAGAATGTGTAATATTTTGCAGTGGTGGTGATCTATTAAATATAGAAGAAAGTGAAGTCTTCTTTTTTTATTAAAAAAATTTATTAAATGTTTATTTATTTTTGAGAGACAGAGAGACAGAGCATGAATGGGGGAGGGGCAGAGAGAGAGGAGGACACAGAATCCGAAGCAGGCTCCAGGCTCTGAGCTGTCATGCTCTGAGCTGATGTCAGACGCTTAACCGACTGAGCCATCCAGGTACCCCATGGAGGAAAGTGAAGTCTTTTTACTACCTCCAGTGTAAATGTCTGAAGTGCTCTTTATGAATAAGCACAGGAAGATTAAACTAACTAAAAATATCAGATTAAGGTGTATGCAGAGTTTTGCAACCATTAATAAACAACATGACATTTTTGTTTTGTTTCTATTGGCTTGAAATTATATTAGATACAGAAACATACTTAGTACATATTCTTAATTGGCACATGATCTAATCTTTAAAAATGCCCTTTCTGTAATGATATCCCTGTATGTCATATTCCATTTTAGGTTTATTCAAAATAATGTTACAATAAAATTGGTCATTCTGTACCATCTTATCCCAATATAATTACACAGAACAAATACTTTTTCTATCCAAAATGGTAGTTTAAGGAATTCATTTATTCTCATCTGCCAGAAGTTTGACCAAAATTAAGAGCATTTATCAGCCAAATTTAATTTTTACCCTATTTTTAGTTTCATCTCAATTACATTGAACTGGATAAGAAAAAATAGTGCCCTTCAAGGGCTTCTTCTGAGGACCATCGACCTTGCACTCTCTTGATCTGGACAGATGTGGCTTAATTCCAGCTACTTCTCAGTAGGTCTCTTAGTCCCTTCAAATCAACTACTGGCCTCTTCCATGTGGTCTACATTCATTTCCCAGGATATATTTGTGCCTTATTGTCCCTCCAGTCATGAGGGCATTGGCCAAACCCAATATAGTGCCATTGACTTGCCTTTGCCCTAAAGCACCTGCACTCTTGTCCTCAGTTTTCAGACAAGAGTAAGATCCTGCCTGGATCTGTCCAGTCCACTGTCCTCATCTGTGTGGAGAAAGCAAGCTATCCAGGTGGCTCCTGGGAAATCCTCTCCTTAACTCAAGGATAGAAGGTGGTTCCCACCACTATTTCCCCAAGTCGACATGGAGACTGTCAATGTATCAATGGTTCTCTCCTAAGAAATAACTGTGTTTTTGTTTTGTTTTGTTTTTTTCTTATAGACCTGCAGTGAGTATAGTTGGGCAAAGTTCTTGAAATAGGTTTCTTTGAAAGTTTGCATAGGAACTTGTAGAATTTCACTTTGGAATTTCATATCACTTGATTTTTTGGTGCTAGGGTGAAATTTATAATTAACCCCTTTTTCCATTTGTCAAAAGCAAGACTCACCATTAGAGGCAGGGAAATGAGACAAGAGAAATTCCTTTATTTCACAGTATTCATGCTGTGTTCATGACTGAATTGGCCTGTTCATGTCAGTTGCCTGATTTAATCATAACAGCAACTCTGCAGGATTGGGAATATTATTCCCAATTTACAGAAAAGGAAACTGAGTTTCAAAGAGGAGATTTTTTTAAGGTGATAAGATACTCTGGAAATAGAAATGTGTGACTGGAAAGCTTCAGCCTTTCCTGCTGGAATCCAGCTCACCCACCACAGGTAAGATATATACTTATCTAATCGCCACTGTTAGCCTAGGACGGCTGCAACTATTTCTCAACTAGTCCCCTTCCTTTGGTAGACATGGATATAAGAATGTTTGCGGTCATTTCTACTACTGTTGATTCTGAATATAGCACATAAAAAATCTTAACATTGGCTGTGTCTGAAAATATATGTTTCAATTTTTTTTCAGACAATAGATTTTGAAGGTTTCAAGCTATTTATGAAGACATTCCTGGAAGCAGAGCTTCCTGATGATTTCACGGCACACCTTTTCATGTCATTTAGCAACAAATTTCCTCATTCTAGTCCAATGGTAAAAAGTAAGCCAGCTCTCCTTTCAGGCGGTAAGTCTAATTATTTATTTAAGTATGTATACACAGTAGAAACCTCAAAGGGAAAATCGGTATCAAGTTCTCTATAAGAGAAGAGATTATTTGCTTAGGAAATATCTTTGTTGCAAGACTTATACTGTCATATTAAGATTGTGCAAAATATTTAAAGTATCTCTGATATAATAATAGCTAAACATTAAAGAAAATATACTTTTTCATTATCCATCACTTGTCATTCACAGTCTTAGAAGTCTGTGTTTAGGTAATAATTTTAAGAGATACTTCCATCACATATGGAAAAGTGCTCCTTTAAATGACTAGATAAATATAGATCACTTTATATATGAAAATGTAGTCACAAAGCCATCATGTGTAGGAAACATAATATTTTTATCACTTGTGGAAATTTCCAATATGCTATCAAGGAAGACAGTTTTGATTTTTCTCTTGGACACTTTTTTAAAATTTAATGTCACCATAGAGATGATTGGTTCTGTCATAATAGGTAGCTTTTCAGAGATGTCTCATGCATTAATACCTGTTGCTAATTGTGTCCAGCTCCATCCAGTCAGGAGAACAGAAGTCTCACTCTATTACTCTAGAGAGTATAGAGGAGGTGATTGGTTAAACAGTGTTGGAAGGTTGAAAAAGCAATGAGAAATACTGAGGTTATGCAGAGGCAGAACCACAGGAAGTGTGTTGGTTGGAGTAATCAAAACTCAGAAGCTTGGAGAAAGGACGTCTTGGAACTGGGACACAAGGTTCTGCGGGGAAGGTGTTGCCTGGCAGATCTCACCCTGGGACTTCTGTGAAGGGGCTACTTCCTTCTGAGTTTTATAGCTCAGGAACTCAAGAGGAACCTGCAGCTTGGCAGTCAGACATCAGAGGAGCATCTCCGAGGTCTGTGCAGGACTGAGGTGCCAGAGGTCCCTCTGCCTTTCTCAATGTGGATGTAAGCTAGTGACTAGAGCCTCTTCTGCCCAGAACCATGTGCTGTGAGGGTGAGATACCTGAGAGATCTAACAGGAAGTGAAGGTAGATGAGCAGGAACCAGCCCCTTCTCCTTTCTTTCTTGTCATGTCTCTCTAGTGCCCCCTGTTAACTTGATAGGAATCCAGCTCACAACAGAGAAATGTAGTATACAGCGGAGTTTCTCAAACTCTTTGGTCTCAGGACACTTTCAGGACCCCAAAGAGCTTGGATGATACCTTTTGTAACCACATTAAAGATGAGACATTGTGAAAGTAACCATAATCAACCCATTACGTGTTAACAAAAATAACATTTATTTTTCTGAAAAATAATTTCAAGAGCAAAACCAAAAAATTGTGAGAAGAGTGGCATTGTTTTATATCGTTGCAAATCTCTTTAACCTCTGGCTTCATATCTGCTTCTGTGTTTCTTTCGCTGTATCCTATGTTTCGCAACCTCATAAAAGATCTACTGTACAGTCATGAGAAAATTATAGTGAAAAAAGCAAATGTGATATCTCACAATTATCACTGATAATCATTTGACCTTACAGATTCCCTGAAAGGGCCCAGGGATCCCAAGGGAGCCCCTGGTCTAGCGACTTCAAGCCCTTACATCACTAAGTAGAATATCAAAATATGAGTAAAGGGATAGATGTTTAATAACCGGCACTCCAATAAATTAAAAAAAAAAAACCTGGAACATGTAATTAAGAAATAGGTGGTTGAGCCATAACTAAGACTTAGGCAGTGTGATGAAGAGTCCATGCTCCTTCCCCTTCTGTTAATGACACAATGTCTCTTCCTCAAGTGATTATATATATGTCGGTGTAAGATTTTTTTTCTTATTTTTAAATTTACATCCAAGTTAGTTAGCATATAGTGCAATAATGATTTCAGGAGTAGAATCCAATGATTCATCCCCTACATAAAACACCCACTGCTGATCGCAGCAAGTGTCCTTCTTAGTGCCCCTCGCCCATTTAGCCCATGCCCCCACCCACAACCCCTCCAGCAACCCTCAGTTTGTTCTCTGTATTTAAGAGTCTTTTATGTTTTGTCCCCCTCCCTGTTTTTATATTATTTTTGCTTCCCTTCCGTTATGTTCATCTCTTTTGTATCTTGAATTTCACATATGATTGTAGTCATATGATATTTGTCTTTCTTGACTAATTTCCCTTAGCATAATACACTCTAGTTCCATCCACTAAATGGAAATGGCAAGATTTCATTCTTTTTTATTTTTTTTTAACTTTTATTTATTTTTGAGAGACAGAGACTGAGACAGAGCACAAGCAGGGGTTGGGGGAGGGCAGAGAAAGAGACACGGAATCTGAAGGAGGCTCCAGGCTCTGAGCTGTCAGCACAGAGCCCAACACGGGACTTGAACCCACAAACTGTGAGATCATGACATGAGCCAAAGTCGGTTGCTTAACTGACTGAGCCACCCAAACTTCTCAAGATTTCATTCTTTTTGATTGCCGAGTAATATTCCGTTATGTGTGTGTGTGTGTGTGTGTGTGTGCGTGCCACATCTTCTTTACCCATTCATCAGTCGATGGACATTTGGGCTCTTTCCTTCCTTTGGCTATTGTCAATAACACTGCTGTAAACATTGGGATGCATGTGCCTCTTTGAAACAGCACACCTTTATCCCTTGGATAAACACCTAGTAGTGCAATTGCTGGGTGGTAGGGTAGTTCTATTTTGAACTTTTTGAGGAACCTCCATACTGTTTCCCAGAGTGGCTGCACCAGCTTGCATTGCCACCAGCAGTGCAAAAGAGATCCTCTTTCTCTGCTTCCTTGCCAACGTCTGTTGTTGCCTGAGTTGTTCATGTTGGCCATTCTGACAGGTGTGAGGTGGTATCTCCTTGTGGTTTTGATTTGTATTTCCCTGATGGTGAGTGATGTTGAGCATGTTTTCATGTGTCTGTCGGCCATCTGGATGTCTTCTTTGGAAAAGTGTCTTTTGCCCATTTCTTCACTGGATTATTTGTTTTTTGGGGTGTTGAGTTTGTTAAGTTCTTTATAGATTTGGATACTAAGTCTTTATCTGATGTGTTAGGTGTGGGTTTTTCTAAAAACAACTATACACCTTCCATATGATATATTTTGATCCCTTCAAACTGTATACCAAAGAGTACGTTTATTATAATCTTTAATTAACCTTAAAATATTTTAGTTACTTAAATAATTCCCTTTATATCATGAATTGGAAGGACTCCCCCCGCTTGTTTTTCTCTGAGTCTTATTTTGTGTGTTCTCACAGTGTGCTCTCAGAGCTTTCCAGTGTTTGGGGCTGAACATTTTAAAATGGGACAGTTGCTTACTTTGATCGAGAAATTAAAACTCTGTTCTCCATTTCATGCTATAAATAGGTTGTACATACCATAGACTAAATAAAATAAAAATTGTCTTTTTAATTTCAGATGAAGCAATACTGTTCTTGGGTTTTGAGAAAGAAGCAAGGGGAACATTTTTCAATCTGAGTAATTGTGTCAGACTTGGATGAAGGGGAGAGATTCTAATTAATTAGGCAGGCTTGTAACAAGTGAAAATCTCAAGCTCTCTTTTCTTCAAATAGCATGTAGTATTACACAGAAGATGCCAGATTTATAAGGAGTAGAAATCGAATCAGTTTCCAAAATGGAAAAAAAAAAGGGTAACAGCTTGTACTTCATTTGGGACAGCCACATAATCTGCACAGATCTACTTGAAAAGGAGTTGCAAGATGGGCTGTGTAACTCTCATGTAGCAAAAAAATAAAACTGGAATTCCTTTTCAAAACTTGGTCTCCACATTTTAAAACATAAGTGCATGGTGTCCTTCATAGCACTGTTTTTAATGCCATATTCTTTGAAACTTACCGCTGACAGTGAAAAATAAATGTATGGTTATTTTTAGAACCCTACTTTGCAATAATCTGTTATGTACACAAGATGTATTTGTGGCTGAAAAATCACAAATTAATATTGAATACAAGAGAGCTATAATCTGTTTTGTTTATCGCTTCTTAGAGTTCACCATATTGCATTACTACAATATCAACAGGAATATGATCACTATTCTTGACTCTGTATATAAACTAAACAACAATGGTTTCTCAATAAAAAGCAAGACTAAATTGGGAAAAATGTTAATGTTAATGAACAATATTCAAGTATCGGAGATATGGTGAATGTAAAACATTTAGTTTTTATAGAATAAAAATGTTTAAATGAGTATAAAGAGGCATAAAGGTGTGTGTGTGTGTGTGTGTGTGTGTGTGTGTGTGTGTGTGTGTAGTTACTTTTTGTTGAACTTATAGTAGCTACTGATCCATCTGGTATTTTGTGTAGTGAATGATTTTTGGGGGGGTGTATATTTTGTTGCAGTATAAGTGCCTTTTGTCACCTACTTAAAATGTAAGCTGATTATTTTTCCTGTTCCCAGGTTAGACTTTTAATTTTTGAAGATATTCCTAACACTATATATTTCGAGATTTCTCACTTCTTCTGCTTCACCGTAAATGTCACGTCCCTAACTCCTCACCTCTTTGCTAGCCTAAGAGACTAACTTCTGATTTTACCTTCATCACTAGAGTCTATTACCTGAGCTATTCTCATTACAGGATTGTTAAGTCATGTGGAACCTTTGCTTTTTTGCAAGTGGCTCATATACCTTCGACCATGAATCGATATTATTATCTCATATTTCAGTCCGTACAACTCAAACAATAAGAATAACCCAAGAGAAATTTTATAAATATGCAGATTGTTGCCTACAAATTCTTACCATTCAATATTAACATGGCCTTAACACCTTTACACCTTTTTAAAAAATCTGTCTTAAAAAGTACTCATTTTTGATCCTGTCTCCTAGCTCAATTAGGTTAAAATTTTCAGACATCCTTTAGCTTATTCATTTCTTTCTCCTCATTCTCAATAGGTGATTTTTTTCACATCGTACAAAATAACATAAAGTACCTCAATTATTCCCCATGCAACACAGAACTGTTTCTTCAGCTCTAAGAAAATATATATTAACTATATTCCAGATGGAACTCTTCATCTGGATATCCCATAGAAATTGAACTAAATGTGTCTGAAAGTCAAATAATTATATTCTACCCAAACCTGCTTCAATTCCTATCTCCTCTCTTGGTGAGTGGAACCCAAGTATCTATCAGTTTTCCAATCCTAAAATATTGGTCTCTTACACCCTCCACTGCTTCAGGCCTCATGTTTAATCACAAAATACTCTCTGTTGCTCACGATAACTTATTCTTTTCAAACATTCTTTGTCATTTTTATCCATCATTGTTTGTGTCTTAGGCTATCCCCTGGCATGGCTCCCAGCTGGACCCTGACTTGACATCTCCACAATGTGCTCCACACAGCAGCCTGGTTATTTTACTCTTGGGTTTCCGAGTTTCAGGCCTTCATGATCACCTTGTGAAAAGTTTTTAAATTTTTGTACAGAGAGTCCTAGTCATAGCCTTCCCCTATCTTTTGAGACACCTCCCCCTCCACAAGGTCCCCTTAATGGAACTCAGGGTCTGGGCAGTGCAGTTAAGAAGACGATGAAACCTGAGTTTGCTAGTAGTAAATACAATGTCATGTAGCTTGCGGATCTGCTTATAGTCCCAGTTCTGTGTCCTGCCCAATGCACCCCCGCTCCTTTTCATATCTAAATGTTCACTCCGGCTTATGTCTGCTGTGGTTACTCAGAACTCTCATTTCCTGCATAAGTCTTGCTCTGCCCTTAACTCACAGCAAAACCCAACTCTCTGAAGCCTCGGCTAATGTTTCATTGTAATTGAATAGCACATGCTGTGCTCCATGCTAAGAATGCAATGATCAGTAAGATGAGATACTTAGATTGTGCAACTGGAAGGCAAGCCCGGCACCCTTGTAAAGTCACACCATCTTCCTCCTGTAAGATAGCTGGTGCATCCCTGCTCCTCCCCGACTTTCACCTAGGCCAACTCTGCACAGCAGCACTGGGAATTAACTATCCTCCGCTAAATTACTGTTCTTATTGTATAGGATAGCACTTAGCAGGTAGTCATTAGTAACTTCTGCTTTTTTCTAAAAATATAGTAATTAAAAGAGAATGTAATTGATTTATTACCTGCTTCAGACACTTATACTGTATATTTCCATTGGTTCCACAATGTCTAGAATGTTGACTCCACAATACTATCTGTTATTAGCTATAGGTCAGTATAAGTGCTTTTTGTTGTTATTATTAGTTTTATAGGACAGAAAGAGAAGATTTTCCTAGCACCCTTTATATCAGACCATGTAGTGAGTTGGTCAGGTGTGCCATTTAATTCTTTATCTGTTCATTTTATTACATTAATTCATGCATTCCACCATTCTTTTCTAAACCATATTATGTCCCAGGAATTCCACCAGAAAGCTGAAGATCCTTCAGACCCAAGCAGAAAAACAGACAATTAGGTAATCAAGTATATAATGAAATAAAAGTTGGCATCTATTTATTAAGATCATCTTTTTCACCATAAATTAAAATTATCTAATTTACATAGAGGTAGTGATAGGTACCAGTTGGAGAGGATGGAAGGGAGATTCAAGAAGAGAAAACATGTACTCAAATAAAAAATATTGCCTGGGCTTCCTGGGTGGCTTAGTCGTTTAAGTGTCCAACTTCAGCTCAGGTAATGATTGCATGATTCTTGGGTTGGAGTCCCACATCATGCTCTGTGCTGACAGCTCAGAGCCTGCAGCCTGCTTCGGGGATTCTGTGTCTCCCTCTTTCTCTGCCCCTCTCCCACTCATGCTCCATCTATCTCTCTTTCTCTCTCTCTCTCTCAAAAGTAAACCTTTAAAAAATTAAATAAAAATGCCCTGTCAAAGGATAGTGTGTGAACTATATAAGACATTCAGTATTATTCCATTCATAAATATTTATCTTAAAAATTTTCTTTTATTTAAAAAAATTATTTTTATTTAGGTTTGAGAGAGGGACAGAGAGACAGAGTGAGTGGGGGAGGAACAGAGAGAGTGGGAGACACAGAATCCAAAGCAGGCTCCAGGTTCTGAGCTCTCAGTACAGAGCCTGATGCAGGGCTTGAACTCATGAACTGCGAGTTCATGACCTGAACTGAAGTTGGATGCTTAATCACCTGAGCCACCTTGGCACCCCTATTTTTAAGTTTTTAAATAAATTTTAAATACAGTATAGTCAACTTACAATACTGTAATAGTTTCAGGTGTACAATATAGTGATTCAACAGTTCCATATATTTCTCAGTGGTCATCACCACAAGTGCCCTTCTTCATCCGCATTACCTTTTTCACCCATCCATCCATCCACCTCCTCTCTGGTAACCGTCAGTTTGTTTTCTAGAGTAAAGAGTCTGTTTCTCGGTTTCTCTCTCTCTCTCTCTCTCTCTCTCTCTCTCTCTCTCTTTTTCCTTGCTGATTTGTTTTGTTTCTTACATTTCACATCAGTCTAAAATCATATGTTATTTGTCTTTCCCTGACTTGTTTTGCTTAGCATTATACTCTCTAGATCCATATATGTTGTTGAAATTGGCAAGATTTCATTCTTTATGACTGAGTGATATTTTATATCATTCACAAATATTTATTAATCACTTACAATGTGCCCCCACACTATTCAAATTTCAGTGAGCAAAATGGAACTACTTCCCTTCCCCTATAGTCATTAACATTTTAATAAATAAATAAATAAATATATATATATATAGCATGTCAGAAGGTAATGTGAGGAGCTCTCTTAGCAAACATTGATTAGATAGAAAGTACAAGTTGAAACTGAGGATGACTGGAAGTCCTGAGTTTTTCATGAAAGACTAAAACTGGGATGAGGATCACAAGGAGATCATTTTTGATTGTCCCAGAGCAGATGGTAGTCATGACGTTGGAAGTATTGGGCACAGCCTGGTGGTGGGGCTGCGGAACTGGTCCTGGTAGGATCAGAGTTCTGTGGCCTTAGGAGTTAGAGGTAAGTGGGCTTGATGAGTAAGAGGAAGGTAGGCTTGCTCAGTACTGAGAGATCTGGGTCTATGCCTTGAGTTGTTGGGATGGGGCAGATGAAGTGACTGGAAGAGAGTGGCTGGAGAAGAGGCCAGGGAGGGAGCCAAGGGCCCATGGAGAAATTGGAGAGTTGATATATTGTCTTAAGTCAGAAAATAATCACACTGCTGGGGGCAATTGGGTGGCTTAGTTGGTTAAGCATGTGACTTTGGCTCAAGTCATGATCTCATGGTTGTGGGTTCAAGCCCCACATTGAGCTCTGTGCTGATAACTCAGAGCCTGGAACCTGCTTCGATTCTGTGTCTCCGTCTCTCTCTACCCACCCCCCCCCCACCTCTGCTTGCGCTCTCTCTCTCAAAAATAAAACATTAAAAATTTTCATAAAAAATAATCATACTGACAGCAGTGTGGAAGCTATCACGAAGGGACATGAGGCTAAAGGCACAAAAAAGTCAAGAAGATATTTAAGATTGAGAATAATAATAGCTACCAATGAAAGAGTTATAGTACTTTATCTTTGGCCCCTCTCTTTGCCCATCCAGTATGGCAATGGTTAATTGATTTATGCTGTTAAGCTACAATATCATTAGTGGAATGTAATTCTTTTTATGTTTTCTGTACAACCAGAGAGTCAGACCACAGGTAAAAATTTTAGGCAGAAAAGGAGAAAGAATTTATTGTTGTTCATAAGGAAGTTAATCAAATTAACAACAGAAAAATGTACAATGAAAATGAGGTACTTGAACCTTGGGGAAAATATTCTTTTGCCAAATGACCTTACTGGATGTTCTTGCCAAAAGACACACTTCATTAATTGTGCTGAGAAGAAATTATTACTCTTATCAGGACTGTCTTGAGGATATTAAAAATTTGTGTGCATGTATGTGTGTGTGTATGTGCATGTATATTTTCACCGTAGCTTCCTCTATAGGTCTTTTGTGTCTAATAAACTATTTCAGTTTCCATAATACAAAAAAGGGAAGACAGGGTCTTGCAGAGCACAAACTGAACAGAGTACAAGGCTTACATGACTATAAGATAGGGAACTTCTTGTCACATAGTAGACATTTAAGATATATCTGTGTCTTCGCTAATGTTGATATACTTACATACTTATATAGAAATGCTCTAGAAATAAAGATAAAATAATTCTTATCCATTGGCTAAGTAGCTTTTATTTACATCAACCATTACATATCTTATGCTTTTATAGTACCAAATTTCTCTTATAATTATTATTAGTGGCAGTAATCCACAAATTATTTTATTCCAATAAATATTTTATCTTGAAACCCTGAAAACTCTTAACTGAAACCACAGAAAAATCTACACTTCAAGGCACCATTTAGGATAAAATTACTGTCAGTACAGGAACAGTTCCCCTAAATCTCCCATTTAATTACTAAATAGGTTTGAATATATTGAGTTTGATTACACAGGTTTCTTTATTCTCCTATCTGAATATTCTAAGTGAAATGTTGGTCTTCAGATTTGCCATTTTTACCATTAGATTTATTCACCAAATATAAATGGATTTTGTATTTGCACTTACATGTTAATGATTGCATATATAAGTGATAATATTATCTTAAGATTGTTGCATTGTGTATTCATGAATATCATTTATAGTTTTTTATTCAAATAAAGGCAAATAGGATATTTAGTACTTTTCAGAGTCCCAAATGAGTCATAACTTTATTTAACTTGTGATGTACTCTAAAATACCTAGGAATAGCTGTAAAAATGAGCATTGCCTTTGATCCATTAGAATGAAAACCCTATAAAAATGGGATTTTTCAAATTTTCTGTGGTCAATGCTATATCCTAGGACCTGGTTTTACGTGACTAATATGAAAGGTTCTTAATATCTATTTGGTTTATACTTATAAAGTGCATGCTAGTTGTACACCTATTAGATAACACAGATAAACAAAAAGAAAAGATATCCAGAATCCATTTCCCTATAAGAAAATGCTGGTAAAGATTTGGTAAATATGTAAATATGTATGTTTATTTCTATACATACAAAATATGTATATATATATAAGAACATCTCACAACTGTATTTTATAATGAATGGCCCAAGAAATGATCTGAGTGCAAGAGTAACATTTAGAGCTCTCAGCCATGACTAGGATTTCGAATTTCATTCCAAAGGTTTATGAAATAATCAATGTACATACTCTTAAGAGTCCTGAAAATCAGACTCTTAATACAAAAGGTCATTTATTGAGAGTTAGGAGACAGATATCTCTGATTTATTTTTTCTCTCTAGCCCCACAGAATTATACTTAAAGCATAAAATCTCAATTCAGATTGCCTTTTGAATTGGAACCATACTACTTGCCTCTGCCTCTGTTCTCCCAAATATGAAATGGAGATAATACGTTCATGTATCTTACTGGGTACTGTGGGACTCAAACACATAATGTATTATGTATATTATAAGTGTTCAGTGAATGCCAGCTGTTACCATTATTCATTAAATAGGTTGTTTTCCAGCATTTTAGTTTGCAGACATAGGGAAAAATCAAATTCACTGTCTTTTTTTTTTTCCCTAAAATGTTGTTCATTCTGAAAGAGTACAGTAAATTTTATAGAGTATTAATTGGGATTTCTTTTTTTTTTGTTTTTTGTTTGTTTTATCAAGATATAATTCACACATATCGTACAAGTTTAAGGTGAACAGCATACTCGTTTGACTTACATATATTGTGAAATGATGGCCACAATAAGTTTAGGTAGCATCCATCATCTTGTACAGACGCAATAAAGAACAAAGGCAAAAGCAAAAACAAAAACAATGTTCTTATAATGAGAACTATTAGAATCTACTGTTAATTTTTTTCTTTATAAGTGGAACTCTTAGGGTCTACTCTCTTAACAACTAGCATATACGATTATATCATATAATAGTGTTACTTATAGTCATCAGATATATTACATCATTGGTACTTATTTATCTTATAACTGGAAGTTTGTACCTTTTGACCATGTTCCTGCAATTCCCCTCCTCACACCCCATCTTCATAACTTGTACTTTTTTAATTGAAGTATCGTTGACATACAACATTACATTAGTTTCAGGTATACAGCAAAGTGATTCAACATTCTTATAGATTATGTGCTCTATGCTCACCCACAAGTGTACTACCATCTGTCACCATATAATGCTATTACACTATCATGGACTGTATATCCTATGTTGTACCTTTTATTCCTGTGACTTAGTGATTCTGTAACCGGAAGCCTGTATCTCTCACTCTGCCTCATTTATTTTGCTACTGTCACCCCAGCCATAAGGTTGTTTGTTTATGGGTCTCTTTGTGGGTTTTGTTTCTTTGTTTTTTGTTTTTCTTCTTGTTGTTGTTGTTCCAGAAGTGGAACTGGGATTTCTCTTTAATATAACAAAAATAAAAATTGTTATCATGACTCTTTTTTTTTAATACATGGTAGTTTTATTCTCTTACTTTCAGCAGACAGTATGTCACCAGTACTGTCAAATATGGTACCTATTTGATTTAAATTTAAATTAGTTAACAAGTTAATAAAATGAAAATTCAGTTCCTCAGTCATAACAGCCATATTTCATATGCATAACAGCCATGTGTGGTTAAAACTACCATATTGAACAGTACACCTACAGAATATTTCTATCATTGTAGAATATTCTCCTGTAAAGAACTGACATAGATCTTGTTTTTACTGATTTAGAAAGACCTTAATGTCAGGAATTAGATATCCTGTCTCCAGCCCTTGGCTCCCTGGATTGCTATGTGACCATCAGAGGTTTGCTTTACTCTCTGATTTTTCACCCTATTGTCTCTAAAATAAAATTGTAGCGTCAAATCAGTCCCTACCATTGTGTTTAAGTGTTGTTGGCACACAGCTAGGGATGTTATAATTACTGCTTCTTCACAGTACAGTACAGCACAGTACGGAATAGAAGCACAAATGTGCTTCTAGAACGTTACCCCCAAAGACCTGTGCTTTGAGCCCTTCTCCTTATAATTTCTTGTTTGGGGTTTTTGCCAATGTCCAAACAGATGAAATCCAGAGTATGTTGCTGCAGATACTTTGCTGACCCAGTCTCTTGTCAGGGAAGATATCCCACTGCCTGTCCTCACTTGATGCATATTTTACATTCCTTATTGATTTGTAACCCAGTCTATCTCATTTTGCTGCCAGTTTGTGTAAGCATAAAAAATAAAAAATATGTATATATAATACTGTCCTAAGACAAGCATAATTGGAAGGTTAACTCTGAAAATCATGAAATGTCTGACAATACGAAACAATTGTTCTTACTTTTTATTATCTATGCTACTAATCATGACTATTACTAAGGATAGTGGAAATATGATTATACTCTGACAATACTCTGACAATGATTATACTCTGACAAGGCTTGTGTCTAAGCCTGATAAATTTCTGAAAATTGAACCGGTATTAAAAAATAGAAAATCCAAATTGCCAGATGGTTTTTTGCCTTGTAAGTTTAGAAATGTAATTCATGTTATTAGTTTTGAATATTCCATTTTAATAGATGAGGGGAAACACTGGATATAGTGATACCTTTTCATTATCTGAGCTACATGTGTTTCAAAATAAAACACAATGCAGCAGAGGCAATAATTGAACATGTACCCAAAACTTATTTGCTAATAATTGAACCTTGAAACTGGAGTTAAAAGTATCTGCTAAAACAAAACTTCTTAGGTTTTTGTTGCAGGAAATGGAGTGTCTAGTTTGAAGTACAATGAATATCATGTTCTTGAAGAATGTGATAATAGCAGGCAATACTCAACTTGACTAATGAGAACTATTTTTATAGTTAAAACTTTGAAGAATGTTTATATATATTCTGTATATATATATACAGACAGACAGACACACACTAAAATCATCATCAAACAAACAGAAAAATGCTCTCAAAGTACAAGATAATATTTTTCCTAATTGAACTAATACTCTCTAGTTACAGTGCATATTTTTTTCACTTTATTTTGTGCTTTGTTGTTCAGTGCAATAGATATACATTAGTATGTGGACATAAATGGTGTGTGTGTGTGTATACACTTGCTTCAGTTTTGTGACGCAGCATTCAAAGAAGCATAACCTTTGGCACATCAGCAAACCTGTAAAGTGGGTGTCAATTAATCACATTATCTTTAGAGCTAAATATTGACCACTCCAGGCAAAAGAAACACCACTGTTTTGCTTATCTTTGTGTTCAGTTCCAATTCTAAAGAGTTTTACCAAAGATCAGATGGATTAAAATGGCCTTCCTTAATGGAAAGTAGAATACTGAGGCATTTCATCAGAGGCTCTTGCTGCTGAAGAGGAATGTATGGTTCCATTTAGCATCTCCTTGAAAAGGAGTCAAGAAACAGGCTTGCAACTTCTTGTTTGCCACTTGTGTCATTTCCTGTGTGTTCTGCGTCAACCTTAGCCAGTCTTCTTGAAAGAAAAAGAAATATTTTAGAGCAATGAAGGAGTTAAGTTGTGGAAAAGACCTGAAGCCAGATTTAAGGAAGGGAAAACATATATATCAAGTATATATAAATGGTAGAGTAGGGTTGGAAAAGTCTCTATGAAGACGGATTGAGGCCCCAGGGCCTGCTTTCAGAAAATTAAATGAAAATATGAAGAAACATTTTCACCACATGAGAGAAAGTGAGCTGATCTTGGGGACGGGAGTAGGATCAGGAACAAACATAGGACATTTTTCATCAGTTCAGCACCTCAGGATTCTGTCAAGTCCTGCTCTACCCAATTTTTTGTCATGAAGCAATTGAGAAAAAGGTCTTTAACATTTTTTTTCTGTGACTTTATCTCTCACAAAGGAACAACAACAAAAATCTTTGTCTGGATTTGAGGAAAAGTTGATTAGTTCTCCAATGTGATTGCTAGATAAGCCCATATATTTTTTAAAAATAACCTTTAAATTCTTTTAAATATAAAACTGTGACATGAATGTGACAAAGCTTTTAGTTTACAACATGTCGTGAAATAGAAAGTGAAAAATATTTATTCATTTTGTCAAATAAAAATAATCTTAGTATAATAATATGTTTTTCCAAAAAGGTGGGGCTAAATGTAAATTATATGTGGATGTTTCTGTTCAATATGTACATTACTTAAAAGAAAGGCAAACAGAAAATTATGTGGTTTTCACATTCTCCATATTGTTTATATTCACTATTATGAGAGCTGATAATGAAATACCAAGCACTTTAGTTTTATACAAACAAATGATCAGGAGGTGTTCTAAATCACTGAAAATGTATAATATGGTTGGCATTCTTTCAAATTAATGTCATAACATGTTCTTTTCCTTCTTTCTTGTTTTGTTATAAGTTTTTTGTGTAAGAGTTAAATCAAGCTGATTAAATCATTTCAGTACCATAATGGGAAAGCAGAGAAGAGAGGATTAGCTCATCATGCAGGATGAGTTAGGTCATAGTTTATCCGACCATAATTCAAATGCTGTGCTTTCCAAGTCTGGAAGTTATGGCTATGTCAAAGGTTAGTGCCAAAATGTCTTTTATCATAAAAGACAACTGCTTATTCCTACAGTTGGCCAAGCTTTCGTTGGTTAGGTAGAACCAGTAAGGTATATAGGTGTTTTAAAACTCAAGATTGTCTCAATCTCTGCCTTTTATTTTTAAAAATAACTATATTAGTTTGTATTAGACATACAGTGACATTTTTCTTAGGAAAAAATCAATTTATAATTATATCTCTCTTTTAATAGCTATAAACAGAAGTAGAATCAATGTGAAGCGTAGAATTGTATTTGAAATAAGACTTTGGTTAAAAGAAAATGAAGGAAAGATTTATAGCAGTGTTATTCAAAATGTGAGTTCTGACCCACTAATGGGTGGTGAATTCAATTTAGAAGGTCTTTGACAGAATTTTAAGAATGAAATAAAAGAGAAGACAATAGGTTAACATAGAAAAGAAAAATTGGGGCAATTATGGAACCTACTAGTAATGAGAAATGGGGTGGGGGGAATAAAAGGATTCTGCTGGATTAATATGTAAATTGTTTTTCTTATTTTTTCTTACTCTTGGCCTTGAGCAAAAGTAGCCTGTAATTCATTAGTGTAGATTAAAGGGGATGGATTTTCCAGCTGCAGAACTCTAAGCTCGTAAAGTGGGAATATTGTAATCTACCTCACAGAGTTAAGGTGGGAATTAAGTGAAATCATACATGTTAAAGCCTCCGGCTTGATTCCTGCCACATGTTAGACACTCAATAAATGAATGATAGAAGTAATTTCATAATCCATTAGATTATATGCATGGCTATCTTGAGATGGCTAGAGGAGAGGCCAGGTACTCCATCAAAGTTATTCATCAAAGGAAATAGACAAGAGCAAGAGATGTTAGGTTAGGTTCATAGAACTGTATTTGGATGGGATTATTCCCTCCATTCTAGTAACTCCTGGTTGATTAGGACTCTAGTACATTCAGTCCATTAACCATTTCACCCAAGCACCTCTTATTTGCCAAATTAACCTTAAAAGACAATTGGGACTTGCCTTCAGGCCATGTCAGATACACATGATCTGGTTTCACAGGCTTCTCTGTGGAACTAACCATTTATGTAAACGAGTTTCAGTACAATTATTACCGGCCAGATAATCTATAATCATCAGCTGTTGCAAACAGGCATTGAGTTCACTACCCTCGTCTTGGAATAAGCACAGTGAATGGGTTTCAGAAATAAAGTATGAACCATATTAAAACTAAAGTACAGTCATATGTTCCCACCTCTCTAATTAAATATTTGTCGTGTTTAAGCAGATTTTTGTTTATGCTCCCTTTCTTACTCATGGGCAGATTTCTTGATAGGAAAAAGGATGTGTTGGAAAAAGGATGTTTTATTCATGGTGCTGGCAAATATTTGACATAAATATGAGTTTTTATGAGTGAATGAGTCCTGATTATCAACATATAAATCATATTGTGACAGACTCAAGTTTCTTCTTCAGTTTTTTGTGAAAGGCCAATTTTTTGTATCTCCTTTGCTGATTTATAGCTGTCACTTCCTAAAGCACAGAAAGATGGAAGAGGAAAGTAGTTATTCATGCATTCAAATACACCTACCAGCTTACCCTGGACAAGAGGATTTGACCCTAACACCCTCCTTTAGGCAGGCAGAGCAGTCCCCGTGTCCCTGAATCCTGAAGAACTCTGCACTATTTACAACAATCATAGAAAATGTCTGACTCTGCTATCCTAGAGTTCCAGAGAATTTGGTTATTATATAACCTAAAAATATATAGCTCTTTCCATTGTCTTTGCATTATCTATTTTCTTAGTTGTTGTTTTTCTTTGAAAGCAGTGTGGATATTTTTATGAATATAAAGACAAATATGTTTTTTCCCCAGGTTTGAGAATGAATAAAGGTGCCATCACCCCACCCCGTACTTCTCCTGCAAATACATGTTCTCCAGAAGTAATTCATCTGAAGGACATTGTCTGTTACCTGTCTCTCCTTGAAAGAGGAAGACCTGAGGATAAACTTGAGTGTATGTGTTTCTTTATTTAGTTTACTTCTCACAATAGTGGGGAGGAGGAGGGACTAGATACTGATGAATTGAAAATTGTATTTACTATGGTTATCTAAATTTTCATTAAATGAAGTGGCCTTGGTTAAGAAATAAAAATTCTTTCAAGTGGGAATCAAAGGATATTGTGAATATATTAAGATTCTTATCAAATTCCATTTATTACAGAGTATTTCTTTAGCATGTTGGTCTGTCAGATGACTTGTTCTTGACTGTCCCTCAGTTTGGTAACATGATGATACTGGAAAGTGTCATTTGAATTGTTTTGAAAAAACACCTTTATTTCTAGGATATGAGGAGGTCTTCCTCTTAATCAGCACCAAGGTTCACTGGACACATACAACCTGAGCCTTTCTCTCATGGAAATCTTTCTTTAAAACTTCACCACTAACACTTTCTGTGCCAGGAATAAATGATTTCTCAGGTGCCAAACACCTGAAAGTTTCATATATAGGAGTTGACTGTGGATGTTGTAAATAAACATAGCTGTGTTTGTTTTTTTCTACAATGTGGCAGGTGTTTCAGATAGAGATTTTCTATTTAGGTGAAAAGGAGAGAATTGCTGTCTTTAATAAAGCACAGTGTGTGAGCTCTCTCTGGTGGCAAACTATACTCATTGCAATGCAAGAAATATTTTTTTCAAATATTTACAATAAGCCTGAACATTTAATAATCTGGTCTGTCTCCAAAGCCCCTGCTAAACATAGAGCTGGTAGTTTGTTCAATAATCCAATAACTTGATTATATTGGAGAGTGTTAAAATAAATTAAAGTTCTTGCAACTGAAATGATAGTGAAGATAACAAATCCTAAATTTGATATTTTCAAGCAAATATAGACCATAGTGATGTTTCAGAATTATGATTTGAAAGCATGTTTAGTTAAATCTAATAGTAACATGTTGATAATATTTCTCTTACTAATAAAGAATTAACTATAATATGACTAAGTCATACCTAAATTATAAACTGTATTAGGAGTCTTTAAATACGTATTTATTATTCCTAAATGTGGAATATTTGCATTTCAAGATTTATTTGTATTCCTAAAGACATACATAAATCTTTCACATTCCAAAATAAATATTAATGTTCAGTCAATTTCTATTGAAGTGACAGCCAAGGAGAAAGTTTGCTCAGGTGTTGTCAGGTCCGTGTTTGGGATGATTTTAAAAATATACAGGCAAATCCTTTCTTCCAGGTCTGAGACTGAATGAAGGCACCATCATTCCTCTTCAACATGCTGTTTGTGTTGGAGTTTAATTATTTTTATATCAACTGGAAGCATTTTGTTTTTAAGGTAGAATTCTTAAGAGGTGTGCTTTTAAGTTCTCACATTGAGTTTATGAATCAAACCGTCTTTGTCTACAACTGCAGTCAGAATGTTAACCCACAAGTCATTCAAAAACACTTGATGAATCAGGTCAAACCTGACCTGCCACTTACCTTTCTTCACTGTTTTCAACCTCCTTTACTCTGTTCTTTCTTCAAATTTTCCAGCTCTTTGTCAAGCATTTGTCAGATTCAGTTGCCTTTGCCTTTTTTCTTAACTGTTCCTTCAGACTCTTGTCATAGTGGGAATTTTTAGAGACTGGCTCTATCAGTATGATTTTCATCAGTCTCTTCGAAATAGATGAATGTCGATTTACGAATATATGAAGATTCTGCCTCTGTCCCTGCTACACTCAAGTTCTCTGCTCTACTCCTCTGATTTGGAGGAACTTAACTTGATCCTTAATTATCTGGAACTTGTTTTTTGTCTGTTTTTTGTTTGTTTGTTTTGCTTTGCTTTGTTTAGTTTTGTTTGTTTTTAATGCCAGTGCCTGGCCCTTTCCTACCTCTGTTAAGTCAGAATCTATTCCTCTTACCCACTTTCATATCAATGGACTGTACACTCTTTTCCTTCTACAATTAAACATTGACATATTCTCAATATTCATGTAGTCTTCTAGAGCTACAGGTTTGAAAAATATTTTCAGTAATACTTTAAAGAAATTTAATGGTGGTTAATTTAACATACACTTATTTCCAAAAGGGTTGTGACTTATTAAACACAATATAAACTAGAGGAAAGAAAAAATAAGTAAGTTGACAATAAATAAATATGGGCAAGCACCTAATATAATTCATTTTTGCTGGTAAATGCTGAACTTGGATCTTAATTTCTAAGTAGCTAAGCAGAAAGGAATACACGCACATTCACTTAGGCCAGAAGTTAAACTTTATCACACATAAGAATTACCTGTAGGACTTAGGAACATACAGCTTATTCTGAGCCCCAGATTCAGTGCAGGTGCTTCAGCAGGCTTGATGTGCGCCCTTAGAATTTTCATGTATAACAAGGCTCCACATAGTGCTGATGTTGCTGCTTCAGGGACCACATTCTGAGGAACACTGGCTTATGCAATTCCTCTGTCCAATGAAGCATATACACACACACTTTCTCTGAAGGAAGGACCGTTTCTCAGAACTGCTGAATGGTGACAGTATTTGGTAGGCTTCTTTCCCTGGGTTACTACATAAAATAATGACATGGTTGTAAATGTTTCTAAAAAAGATATTTTCCCCCAAAATACTGTTTTATAAATCTATCCATCACTTACTATCACCTCCCATCTTCCTACCTGTCTTTTTTTGCCAGGCATTTACACAATGTTTAGAATAAAGATTATTTTTTTCTTTGAAAGGAAATAGACAAAAGTCCTCGAACTTTCCACCGATTATGTCATTTCTTCAAGTTACTTTGCCTAGTCCAATTATGTTTTCTCACTGAGAACTTTGCTTATTCTGAGGTCCTATCAAGTAGATGGCATTTATTCACCTGCTGCTGTAGAAGGTATATGTGCATGTGCATGTGCATGTGTTTTTGTGTAAATGTGTTCAGGTTGTGGGGAATTCCATTTTTCTCTTTCCTTGTTGGTGCTACTTACCTGCCATCCTGATGTGTGGAATAGGAACATTGTACCACAGCTGTTTTGCCCTCCTCACCTTAAGTCAGATACAATACTTTGTAGAGAGCCATTCAGTATCTCCCTCTGTTAGTTTCTTTGCCTTCCTCGAATTCTGTGATTTCAACTCCATTTTATTTCAGTCTCCCACATCTGCTGCAATACCACACGACTTGTAATTTGTAAAGACTGGTTTTATTCTAAAATTTTAAGCTCTAACATTTTACTTTGACCCCAGACTATGATCACTTAACTTCCCCCTCTCCTACTTTTAATTTAAACATAGCATAGCACAGTACTGAAAAGCCTAGACTCTTGATTTCACTAACTGAATGCATCCTAGCTTTAACACTTATGACTGCCTGGGGCACATTTTGTGAAACAAAAACCTCTTGAGGCCTTAGTTTCTCCAACTATAAAATTGGAATCATAATAATATTTATCTCATATGTTTGCTATAAAGATTAAATTAACCAATATTTGCTCACATAAATTCCTTCACATTTATTGGTTCACATAAATGTTTGTTAAGTGCAATTTAAATAAGTATTCTTGTCTCTTAACCATTTCCCTTCCTCCTGAATTTGCCTGCTGCTTTTTTGGAAACCATCCCTCCATAATCTATGATGCCAGTCATTCTTTGACACTTAGTTTTGGGCACCCAATTTATTTGCTTATATATGGTGATGGCAGAGATTTAGTAAAATAAAACTATAATTCTACAGATTATAACTCTACTCAAAACTTCAGCTGGCCTACAGTGCCCTCAGTGTTTCTCTCATCATCAACTTCTTCTAGTTAAGTTAATCCAGATGCTTCATTTTTCCAACACCTACGTATTTAATCATCATCTTTAGGTGTGAATTCTTATAACTTTGTTTCATCTTACGTAAAACTTGTCAACTTCTAGACATGTTCTTTCTTCTTCCTCTTCTTCTTCTGAATGTGTCCCTTTGACAGTTCCCCATTAAAAATACATAAACTTAAGCCCTAAACTTAGAGCTATAGACTGATTTGACTCTACAGTTTCATCCCAACCTAGTTGGCCAGTCTTGCATTTAGCTTTGACCTACATTTACATGCACAGACAACATCCTAGTCACATAGATCTACTTTTCAATCACCAGACAAACCCAAACTTTTTCATATTTATACCTTTGCTTATAATGTGCATTTGCTGGGAGTGCTCTTTCTCAATGTATATCAGATCCACTACAGTATACACTTGAGGCCCAGCTCATGTTATGAATTCTCTGGCCAACTCCTAATTGGATTAATTTTGCTTGTACACTTATGCTGTGTAACTTCCTACCCTAGCACCTACTCTGTGTGTGTGAGTGTGTGTGTGTGTATTTCAACAGACAGATGATCAATAAATGATACTTAATTGGAATTGTGTTGAAGTCAATGGGTGTTTGAGAAGAGAAAAAAACGTGAATTATTTAAGTCATGGAATGATGCTAAATTCATTTATACTGCATTTTTAAGACACATTATATTTACATTAGGATTGGTATTTATAAATTGTTAATGACTTAAGGAATAATTTTTGTTAGCTTACATTTAATGAAAACGTATCACTGAAGAGAAATACAAAGTACAGATACAAAATACAAAAATAACCACAAAATAGATCATTGACACACAAATAATGAAGAATAACCTGTATGTTAAAGTTATTGCCATGTATAGTATTAATCTTAGAACGATTGGATTTAACACTGAAGAGACCCTAAAGATCAGTTAGTCATTCTCCCTATAGAGTCAATGAAAAAAATTAAAGCCCAGAGAGACTGGTTGTTAATTATAGCACTAGTTTTTTTCTGCCTGTGACTAACACCCATGATTTCTGAGTGACTGTATAAGTGCTCTTCATTTTGAAAAGCTTCCTTTCCTTGTCTTTGTTGTTTCTCTATAGGAAAAAAGGAGAAAATATTACTTCATTGCATTAGAGGTCACAAACTCCAAGCAGCTATTTTTTTTCACCTCTGCCCTGAAAGCTTACTAATATATAAAAAAGTAAAAAAAAAAAAAAAGTGAGTTAAAAAATTCCAGCTTACATGCCCTTTATAAACATACTTCCTAATGTTTAATAACAAACTAAATATTAATATTTTGATTAGCAAAATATGTTATCCCAAGTATAATAACACCAGAGTATATTTAGTAGGATGATGAGGAGAAAATAGATTAAAAACTTGCAAATCTTTTGGAAGAGAAAAAATTGTAGGTATAAAGAATGAACCTTATATTGCATAATGTGCCTTTGCCCTGATCTTTTAACCAAATTCATGTGTGGGTGCATAATTGTTTCTATATAAAGGGAAATTGCATGAGCATAAAAATAGAAAAAAAGTGGGTTAAACTAGCTTGTAACTTTGTAACAGGTACCCACATTTGGAAATTATCATGTTGACAGAGTTATTTTAATATTGAGCTTAAATTATGTTTGCACCTAAAAATCTATATCCTTATTATGTTAGTTTTAAGAATATATTTTTTTCAATGATTCACTTGACCTTGGAGCCTAATTTAGTTTTAAATTCTAAGAAGAATATTAATTTTATCAATATTATTCAATGTAGTTTTAAAAGGGAAAGATTATATAGACTTACCAAGCCAAACAATTTTTATTTTCCATAGTTTTAATAACTGCCCTTTAAAAAAATAACTACCTCTTAAAAAAGTTTCATTAGTTTCTCTATCTCTGTACAACTGAAGAATTTTCAAATCCTCCACCACAAATTCTAGTTTAAAAATTTGTGCCCTTCATTTTTTCTTTAATCTTTTCATTCTTAGTTACTTTCTCCATTATTTTACTTGTTCTGTCTTTCTGGAACTATTATTTTTGGATATTGATACTCCAAGACAGAAATTTGAATTTGTTTTTTTTTTCAGTATTTTCCTTTGCCAACATATTTTCTCCTATGTCTTTTTTTTTTCATCTGTAATATCTTCTACATCTGTGATAAGTCTTTGTTTTCTTTTTCTGTCATGCTTTTAACTTCACAGAGGATTCATTTTGTTCTCAGCATAATTCTTATTTGTTTCTCGTTTTATGGATTGCAACTTTCCTCTTACAAGATTTTATTCTGTCTCCCGGCCTTGCTGTTTGTTTTTTTTTTTTTTTTTTTCCCTTCCCAATTACTTGTTTTGGAAGGACTCCTTGGTGTGGTGGGTGGGTGGGTATGTGGGTGAGGTTTAAGTGTGACTCACTGGAGATAAGGAAGGGGGCTTATACTCTTAATATTCAATGTGTAGATTTTCACATAAACACCCTGATTTTGGTGTAGTGCCCCTCGAATCAACAGTCCTAAGCAGCCTGAGCTCAGCATCCTCTTGGTTTGCATGCTATAGAGCGTCCATTCTTCTCCTGGGGTAGGGAGCTGGCATATTGTTAGGTGGATGGTATGAAGGGTAGTATTTGAGGGTCTAATTTCTTTTCATGAAGATTATCACTTAATTTTCCATCTCATCACCCTTTCTTTGCAAATCTTTGCTGCTTCTTCACTTATGTTTATATTCTCTGGGTTCCAAGTCACTCAACATGTGTTTTCCAGCTTCCATTTTTTTTTTCCTCTTACATTTTCCTTGTACTTGTTGATTCATGCCAATTTCCTTTTTTCTTTTTTTAGATGCTTATTTATTTCTTTTGGTGGAGGGGGTGGCGGAGACAACGAGAGAGGGAGAAAATCTCAAGCAGGCTCTGCAGTGTCAGCACAGAGCCAGATGTGGGGCTTGATCTCAAGAACTGTGAGATCCCGACCTGAGCCAAAATCAAGAGTCAGACACTTAACCACCTGAGCCACCCAGGCACCCTGATTTATGTCTATTTCATACATTACTATTACCACAGTCACACTTCAATACACAGCCAATGTAGACAAATGTGTTTAATACTTCATATTTTGCATGACACTAGTATAATTTTAAATTAGGAAAATAGACTTGTCTCTGAAAACTAAAATCCTAGAATTTCTCTCTCCTATTAAGGAGAAAGGAAGGAAGGAAGGAAGGAAGGAAGGAAGGAAGGAAGGAAGGAAGGAAGGAAGGAAGAAAAAAAGAAAGAGGCAGGGAGGGAGGGAGGGAGGAAGGAAGGAAGGAAGGAAGGAAGGAAGGAAGGAAGGAAGGAAAGAAGAAATTCTTGATTTAGACTTGGTCAGATTTAGAGTATGTTAGATTTACTGTTTAATATATGCATGCTGTTTATATGATTGCTATTCTTATTGACTAGAACTTTTATTTTTCCACCTTTTCCTTGATGAAATAAAGAGAATTCATAAGCAACCATTAACCGCTGTCAGTGTGTTTAGAAATTATTCAAAAGATGTCAGGACTTCTACTTTAGACAATAATGAAAAAACTTTCAGACCAACATCTCTACTGGGAACACATAGAAAATTTGGACATAGTATTTTTTTTAATTTGTTTGAATTTGTTCGTTTAATTTTTTTGAATTCCAGAGTCTTCTTAATAGGTGTATGGTGGTCTCTGTGGCTTAAATTTTTATTTTGTTTATGATTGATGATCTTGAACACTTTATTTTGACTGACTATTCATGTATCTTCCATTTTTGAGATACATGAATTCATGTATCTCAATACAATTCATGTACTGACATGAGAGTCAATATTTTTTGACTCTCTTATTTGGGTTGTTTGTCATTTTATTACTAAGCTATAGAGTTTGTTAATATATTTTAGAAATAAGCCCTTTATCAGACATCTGTGTTTTCAAAAGTTCTTTAATTTGTGGCTGGATTATTTTGTTCTTATTTTTCTTTTTCCGTTTTCCTTTCTTTCTTTCCTTTTTTTCCCTTTCTTTATCTTATTTATCTTTTGATGAACAGAAGTTCTAATTCTGATGAAGCTTAATTTACCTATTATTTATTTTTTTAACGTTTTTTTTTAAATTTATTTTTGAGACAGAGAGAGACAGAGCATGAATGGGGGAGGGTCAGAGAGAGGGAGACACAGAATCTGAAACAGGCTCCAGGCTCCGAGCGGTCAGCACAGAGCCTGACGCAGGGCTCGAACTCACGACCATGAGATCATGACCTGAGCGGAAGTCGGACGCTTAACCGACTGAGCCACCCAGGTGCCCCTACCTATTTTTTTTTAAAAAATAATTGATGGTCCATATTGGCTTACCTTAAGGTTGTAAAGATATTTTCCTGTATTTTCTTCTAGAAGCTTTATAATTTAGCTTTAGTGTTAAAATTAAAGTCACATTTTTTTTAAGTTCAATTTAAACTTAAATTTTATCTTGATCTAACCTTTATGTCTGATGTGAACTAAGTACCAATGTTGAGTGCACAATATCACTGGGCAAGACAGAAAAACAGGTTAGTTTTTAATTAATTAAATTTAACTTTTAAAAAAATATCCTATGTTTAGGATTTTTGTAAGGTTTATTTATTTTTGAGAGAGAGAAAGAGAGAACACATTGGGGGGTGGGGGGGATGGCAGACAGGAGGACAGAGCATCCTAAGCATGCTCCGTGCTGACAGCATAGAGCCGATGCAGGACTGGAACCCATGAAAGGCGAGATCATGACTGGAGCCGAAGTGTGACGCTCAACCGACCAAGCCACAAAGGCACCCTAATTAATTTGATTTTTAATAAAGCTGGTTATTGTTTTTTAATGATATCGAGGAACACAGAGAATCATTAGTAGAGGCAGAGAACCAGATCTGGAGGATACTTTTCTAGGATCAGTGGTGAACTTAAGTACAAAATTGGACCGGGGAAAAATCCCATTGCTGCCGCTCCGTGCACAGGGAGAGCACTGTTCATTGCCAACAGTCCTGACACATCCAGGACTCCGAATGCGCTCTCTCTGATTACTGCTACTCCTGCCTCACATCACCGGAATGAATTTGTATAGCACATTTTTTCTTGGGTCACTAGCATCTGATCGATTAACAAGGTTTTTCTTCTGAATAGTAGAGCCGACGTCATGTGCAAAACTCTCCCTTCAAGTCATCTGTTACTGTGTTTCGTAACGTGTGGCTTTAAGAACATAGAAGTTGCAGACGGTGCCAAAAATAAATGGCAGATACCCCCGCACAGAGTCCACTTGTGTGTGTATTTTTGAGGTTATGTTTCCAACAGGGTTTACCAAGAAGTATAGAGCTCCATATATCTGACCATGTGAAAATGGTTTCATAGTCATTTATTACAATAAGGATTACTACAATAAGATAGGATTAATAGAGTCACCAGTACCCCTCATTCTAAAATACAGTTAGGCTTGGTGCCTCGGTGGATTAAGCTGACTTCCGCTCAGGTCATGATCTCACGGTTTAGGAGTTCCAGCTCTGAATCGGCTCTGTGCTTACAGCAGGGAGCCTACTTGAGTCAGTCTCTCTCTCTCTCTCTCTCTCTCTCTCTCTCTCTCTCTCTCTTTCTCTGTGTGTGTGTCTGCCCCACTTTTCTAAAAAATAAACAAACTTAAATAAATAAATAAATAAATAAATAAATAAATAAATAAAGATAAATAAATAAATAAAGTTAGGCTTTTGTAAGTCTTTTCCTTGTTCCCTGCACTGAAACCGTTCTTTGGGCGATGTGTGAATGAATTCCTGCCGCTTAACAAGTGATTTTTATTTTCTGCTTTTTTCACGAAAATCTTAGTATCCATGTTGTGGCAGGTTTTTTTCTTTGTGAATTTTTGTCATTTATTGAGTACATGAGAGAGAGTAATCATCATGGTTTGCAAACAAAGATATTTACATCATTAGCCAGCCTAACGTTATGTTCCTTAATTCAATAGATACACACTTTCCCCTTACATTTTAACATCTTTAAAGTCTTTTCGCGTTTTACAATAAATAGTATATGATAGTTACATTGCAAGCATTTTTTCCAGTTCGTTGTATGCAGACCGGCTATACATCTTATAAATAAATAATCATATCTTAGATGGGTGAAGTATAATGATTGTTTTTAAATACAAAAAATAATAATTACAGATATATGATCAAGGCCATTGCATAATTATGCCCCCTTGTTATCAATGTCTTTATTTAATATGATAGACCTCAGACATCAAGATTCTCCCAGAAATTATGCAAACCCAACAAAAACTCTCACTTCCACTCCTCTGTTTTAACAGCTGTGTCAGTCTTCTCTGTTTATCTCAAAAAGGCACCTGCAGCCTCTTCTGTGGTCTCCTGGTGGTATGTGAATTTATGAGGGAATCCTCAGGCCATTGAGACCCACTGTCCTCTGGCTTTCCTGTGCTGGCTACCACAGAGACAGCACTTCCCTTTTCCTGACTCATTAGTTCAAAGAGTGGGTACCCTATGAAACTACCTCTCAGACTGCAACAAATACACCATTATAACCGTGGTAGTAATGCATTTTGTTGTCTTGTTGTCCTCCGTCAGAAAAATTCCCTTGTTTTGCACTAATCCTTTCCCATACTGCTTAGGGATCAATCAAAACAAGGGCTTACATTTGTGTACTGACCGACAGCTTTGGATATGCATTTATGTGTATCACCTCACTTAACTTTCACAAGTGTGTTTTATGACAGGGTAGTTATTCTCATTTTACAGAGAAGAAAACAGTGTTTGACTATGCTCATGTACTAGAGGATCGCACGTTCCGAATTTGGGTTACACACCTCCAAATCACATCTTTCTTCTTATTCACTCTGCCCTTTAATATCTGCATTCTGAATGTCTAAACTCCTTCTTTCATTTTTGAGTTTTCATTTAATGATCTTGTAATAAAAAAATGAGCAAAGAATAGTACCTCTTAGTGCTTTCTAGATACATAACAAAAGTTGATAGACCTTGCATCTGATATTTCATATTTTTGTTAACTGATGAATTCATTTGCAAATTAGTTTGAGAAATGATCCCATAGATCAATTGCTTTGAGTAGGAGAGGATTGAATATTTGCTTTCAACAGAAAATAAATTTTGAAGAATCTGTCTTATCCTAACATTGATCTCACTCAACTATAATATTTTTTTCAACACCTCTTTTATTTCTAGTTATGTTTCGCCTCTATGACACAGATGGGAATGGCTTCCTGGACAGCTCGGTAATTTTTTTTCTTCAAATTTTCTGTGAAAATTTCAAAGCAGTTTGTTCTGAAAAATGCAATGAATAAATTTATAGCTATTACCACAGAAGACACACTTAATATAATTTCCATGCACTCTCACAGCATTTTTATCATCTGAATTTTTGAAAGAGAATGATCTGAAAAGGCTGTTAGGATTACAATTGTTCTATTGAATTATTTTACTAGAAAAAAGTGACTTTTATGCATGGGACGATAAAAAAAGACCCCAACCTTGTTTGAATAATACATGAGAAAGTTGAGATCATTGATCTAGAAAGAAAAAAAAAAATCTGAGGTTTGACACTAAGGAAATTATCGAGAATACGAGTAGAATTAAAAGAAATTATAAAGTCAATTCAATCATGTTATCATTTGCCACATTTTAAAGTCTTTTGGTCATATATATGCTGTTAAAATACATACATATATTTAAAAATTGATTTGACCAACTCTCCTTTTTAAAATGTCTCATCTAATATAAATGCAAACTGTATTCTTTATCATTTTAGTCATAAAAAGCAATAGGAAAAAAATACAATCTCCGTATGACTTAATTGAAATGAATAATTAAATGTTTATTTTATTTGTAATATACACAAATAAGTGTTAGTTTTCAGAGTAGTTAGATTCTTAATTTTACTGCACGAATCAGTGCCTCAAGTGAAAATCCATTTCAGGTTCCATCCAATAATGCATTTATATTTCCTAATCATATATTTTTCATATTATATCATTGCCTGTTCCATAAAGGAAATATAAGAATATTAATAAAATAATAAATGTCAGGTTGTGGAAATTTTGAAGTATGCAGGTACATTAAAAAACAAATGTTTTGATATTTTTAAAGTGATTAAAATGAGCATTACTTCTGATAATGAGTGAGTTTCTCTCATCATCTGATATACCTCCCTCTAACAGAACCAAACAGAATTCTACAGGCAAAGCAATGAAGTTGGATACATATTTATGTAATGCTGAGTACGATAATGGCACATTAGCTTCTCCAGAGAGAGATAATAACGTATAATTCCTAATTTAGGAAATGACCACCCATCTAAATTGATGCTGTGATTGTAGGATTTCTTATTTAAGTCCCTCCAGTTTTTCAAATGCTATCATTTTTAAGTGCCTGGTAGTGTGCAGTTTTCCATTTAGGAATATTAAGCTACACGATACATTTGCTCATTTTCTGGTGGCACTTCACAGCTAGGAGTTTAGACTTTTCTAGATATTTCCATATGCTTATTGTAGCACTTCTGACTATATTGATACAAATTATATTTTAATGCAAATTTGTTTTATTTAATGTTTCTGTTTAATTAAATTAAAAAGATGTTTCTTTACTAGACTTTTAGCCATGGTTTGGCAGCTGATTTGAAAATTAAATTAAATGCTTTTTTTGGTCTCTGGCCATTTTTGTTGTTGTTGTTAACATACAGTATATTTCCAACAATATTTATAACTATACATACAATATTAAACAATGAATTGGGGATAAATAAATTTATTTATAATTCAAGTAGTCTGTTTTGTAATTAAGGGTCTGAATTTTGTTTCTATGGTGTTCTCCATACAACCTACTACAACAGTATATTGCCTTCACTGTCAGGTTGAAATTGCACATGCTGATGTCATTTGTCTTGGAATTGTAAAGGTATAACACTTCACATAGTGGAGGCAAGGCATAGGAAAATTGATACTTTGAAAAATGACCACTATGTGTAATAATGCTAGTTAATATTTATTGATCCCTCGCACTATGCCAGGTGACATAAATGTATTTCATATCATAGCATGTTTACTCTTTGCAGCAACTCTACAAACTAGGTAAGATTAGAATAGTCATTTTACTGATGAGGAAACCGAGTCTTAGGTTAGTTGACTTATCTGATGTCAATTAAACATGCCTACATAGTAGTCCACTAGAAATAGTTTCTGTTCCTAAAAACATATCCAGGGACGTTTAACCTTTCTAAACCATTAAGGCATATATATGTAGGCAAAGACAGAGTAACACACACACACACACACACACACACACACACGCACAATTCTAGCCTATAATTCCAAGGTACACTAGTTTAAAATTTTTCTTATCTGTATTAAGTAAACACATTCATATTTGTATGTTTTTCTGGGGCAACCTGTGTTACACAAACAACATTTTCATGATTACATTTTTCTAGAGAATGGTAGGGTAGCTTCCATCAGTTTTTTATAGGGATCCATTATCTCCCAAAGAAAACCTCTTTTACCATATTTCCTTCTTCACTTTATGAATGTTAAGTACATATATTAGATCAGAGATTGAGATTAGTAGATTAGAGATTAGATTGAGTAGAGTTATCGTTGATTAATATGCTTTCAAACCTTATGCTTTTATACTATAAGAAGTATAAAGTTTTACATTATTATACTGTAACAACAATTTTAATTACGTCATTGACTACATTTAAAATTACTAGCATTTACAAAGCATATTTAATCTATTCTGGAGACAGGGAACAATTAAAGCATTAAATAAATAGTTATGAGCAAATGTTTAAATTTGTTTAGTCAAGTCATATGTATTAACTAGCCGCTGTTCAAAGAGTTGACAGTTGAGCAGAATAATATGAAGATTCTAACTAAAATTCTATTTCCTCATAAAATAAACTTTACATGTACTTAGCCTCTAAACTTTGACCCTTGAACGCACCTCTAGCAGAGCAAATTATACCACTTAATGACTAGAACAGTCAATATACATTCTCAGTGTATCAGAATAAAAATAAACTTCTCAGTTGCCCTCAAACACTTCCCTTCATCCTTCCACACCTGTTTCCAAGCCATAGGGTCAGGATGCTTGGTGACTTAAACATCACATCTTGTGAAAATATGCATGTCTCTTCTTTGATCAGATGTTCTTTCCCAAGACAGATTTTCTTCCTTAAAAAAATCTTCTATTGGAAGAAAATCTTTTTTTGTGCAGTTGGTGCCCTCTCCTGGTGAAGATTTTTAGACAAAGTACAAAATGAATTTGTATTCAAGTGCATCTTTTATGTATAGTTAATCAGACTGTTAAAAGGATATATTACATGTGTATATAAATTACTATATATATATAAATTTTATATAATAGGTATAAATTAATCATGTAACTCCTTTAGTTTTTGAGCTACATGTTAAAGAAAACAATTCTCGTAAGTAAAAGTTTGAAAAATTTACGAAGACCTTGTATTCATATCCATTCTCTCTCTCTCTCTCTCTCTCTCTCTCTCCCCCCCTCTCTCCCCCTCTCCCCCTCTCCCTCTCCCTCTCACTCTCACTCTCTTCTCTCCAGGAACTAGAAAATATCATCAGTCAGATGATGCATGTTGCAGAGTACCTTGAATGGGATGTCACTGAACTGAATCCAGTAGGTATATGAATGGTTTAACTGTTGGCTACATTCTAAAAGACCCCTTTGTCTTTTGGGTTTGGTTTTGTTCTGTTTTGTTTGTTTGTTTTTGGAACTTGAAGATACTCCTGTCATTTGATATTTTCCTTTGATAACTCTAAGTTACTCTTTCTATTCAGTGCTGAAAATGGATTCTGAACAAGAAAATGTATATGTGCTGTTCTGGAGTTCTAAACAGTAACTTTTCCTTTTCTTCTTCATGGAAATTAATTTGAATCGTGGCCTCAAATATCTGTCGGTAAACAGGCTGCTGATGAACACTGCCAAAGTTGTGCCATGCCATAAAAAAGTCAGAAATGATGTGTGTTTTTCATGATCTCTATGATTTTCCTCGTATGGAAATAGCTAAATATTGATTCTAAAAGAAGGTGAACTCAATCAAGAAGATGATAGTTTACTGTGTATGACATTGTATTATTCCCTGTATATATGTTATTCAACACTTGCAACTCTCTGAAGTAGATACTACTGTTTTATTCATTTTACAGATGAGGAATTGAGACCTCAGAATGTTAAAGTAACTTCCCTGTAGCACTTAAGCTGGTTAAAGATAGAGCTAGAAAATTATAATCTATTGTTTAAAGAAATGGTATCTAACGATGCTTGTAAGAACATTAAAAAAAACCTTATTGGGGCACCTGGATGGCTCAGTTGGTTAAGCGGCCGACTTCGGCTCAGGTCATGATCTCACGGTCCGTGAGTTCGAGCCCCGCGTCGGGCTCTGTGCTCACAGCTCAGAGCCTGGAGCCTGTTTCAGATTCTGTGTCTCCCTCTCTCTGACCCTCCCCTGTTCATGCTCTGTCTCTCCCTGTCTCAAAAATAAATAAAATGTTAAAAAAAATTTAAAAAACCCTTATTTTTACAGCATTATTCAAATGTATATTAAAACATACTTGATTAGAATCTGTGACTTTTGCTACAAGTAATATTTTGAGGAGAGTTGATAAGTATGTTATTGACTTTAGTTTATTCTTGAAACCAACTAAGTCGAGCAAATTATAAATGAGTTAAGCAAATAGACATCAATTTATTTTAATGGCTTGCATTTTATATGAATTTTAAAAGCCTTATAGCGGCATGATAATGACATGATTATGTGATAGGAGAGCTGAGATAGCATTCCCTTTGCTTTGGAAACTAACGCCAGTAAATTACAACAAAATTATATGCAATGTCACCTATAAAGGAGGGCACCATTCTTACTGGGATTGAGGTTTCCAAGTTTTAAGTCAACTGGTTTTTCTTTTTTGAGGGATGTGGAAATACACATGCTGTGCATATGATGCATAGCAGATATCATGAACAAGGTTGCAGTTTTTATATTCAATAATAAAATAATGGTATTTAATTCTAAGAATACTGCTTGATTCATCTTAGTACTATTTTCACTGAAATTAAGGGACTTTTAAGTTCTTTTGTCCTTTGGGGTTATGTTCATCTAAAACAGCTTTCTCCATCCTACTCACCTTAATACCTGTAAATATTGTACATCTTTCAGTCAAGTCTCTTGTCCTCACTGGAGCCATGGAAAGAAGGAAGATGTTTTTTATATTAGATTTTAAAGCTGAAGGCGACACTACTGCTTTCTCTCCCCCAAAATATTGGCAGGCTGTACATTTGAGTAAAAGGGAGATGTGGATGATTTGAGGAAGGGAACAGTTGGTGGCTGGGCCGTCTAATTATGACAGATCCCTACTGGAAAATATAAATAATAAACTGTATGGCATTATTTGTCATTTGCAGCACACACTGATAAATCTGTCACCTCTGTGAGTAGTATAAATAGTAGAAAGTGAAGATAAAATGACTTACCTTGTGCAGTGTGTTTGCCATCATGGGGAACGGCATGCCTCATCCTGCCTAATGATTCGGCAACTCTGCCTGTTTTAAACCAGTGTGTACATTTGTACACGTTGTCAGACACCTGATTCAGATACACATATGAATAAAAACAATTGAACATTTGAGGTTCATGGCAGCTAATGGGGAATATTGAGACGTCCTCGGAAAAGGTTTTTAAAAAATGAACCCAGGCTCTAACATTAGATATGTTAGGTACAACCACCTGAAACAATGCTCTGTGTTTTAGTTTTCTTCTTATTTATTCTTTCTACTAGTTCATCAAAGTACATTCAAAGGGCAGGAGATTTTAACAGTATCTTCTACCTTTTTGTTAAATTCTAAATAATTTCCCCTGTTTTTCATTTGGAGAATAATAAAATGATTATTTCAGCACAATTTGTTCCAAAAAGTCTCTTGTTTCTCAATACCTACCTTTAGGTGTGTATGAAGGAAAATAACCTGATTTTCAAATACTTCATGAGGAACCACACCAATCAACTAAATTCAGGAGTTTTTAGGCAAACAACACTGTATCAACATATCAAGTATTTCATTTATTGCATCTTTTCAAATTTTTGTTCTAATGCTCTCCGTGTATCTTTTTTTTTTTTTTTCTGAATCGATTAAAATTTCTGTATTAGCATTTTGGTCCTATTAGATGGAAATACTTCATCTCCCCAGAAAGCAAGGGTAATATGTTTGGAACACACATATACTTTCTACTAATGTAATATTAACAGCCCCTATGTGATACTTAGTATACATTCTGGATGCTCTTTGAAAAAGCTTACAGTATATTAACATACTTATTAAACACATTGGATTAAATACTGATATTACCACTGTAAAAGAGATAGTTGTATTACCAACAAACACTGTAGAGAACATTTTGAGACACTCTATACAAGTCAACTTTAGAAAAGAAACCTAATCAAAAATGACTTGATGGTTTAACTTCTTGGATTTATTAAGTTCTGATAGACAATTAAAAGCAACTTAATTCCTCCACCCCTTACCACTTAGCAAAGAATTACTTCAGCTCTTTGCCATGAAGTTAATTTGTTCAGACATTTTCTGGCATATACATGAATTTTAAAAATCTAGAGAAAGCAATTAAAGACCACTTTCACCCTTAAATTAAAGATACCTTCTTGTTTTAGCTGTATCATTCGCTGAGAAAGTATTAAAAAGTTAAGCAGTTATTCCTACAAGTTGAACATCATAGGTGGTCAAGTTCCAGAAATCATAACAAAGCCACGATATCCACAGTTTTTGGATTAACGTTGTACCAACTTACCTAGATATTTATCTCTACTCTGCAACTAGTTGCTGGTCAGTTTGTTTTAGCCAATTCATTGCAATGCTTTATTCTTTCTTTTGAAATTTATTTTATTGATTCACTGCAAGCTTTCCCTCATCTCTTCTACTCCAGATCCTCCATGAAATGATGGAAGAAATAGACTATGATCATGATGGAACAGTCTCTCTGGAGGAATGGATCCAAGGAGGAATGACAACAATTCCCCTTCTTGTGCTCCTGGGCTTGGAAAATGTAAGCATTTACACAAAGAGGGTGGCCTGGTGGTAAGTCAGTGGGGTGCTCCATTACACATTTTGATTATAAATTGATTTGGCCATTTTCTGTCATTAAGTAGTGAGTGCCTGGACCTTTTAATAAGTATACCACAGTGCAGTGTCATAATAAGTTGTGATTAATACTTGCCACAAACACATTGATTCATTTTAGGTATTGCTTTATTATTTAATACATAATTTCTTTTTTTCTCTATTTAAAATATGATCTAGTTTGAAAAAAAATATTGACCTTCTCATTTTATTTACTGCAAGAAACTCCCCAATATTATTACAGTCTGTGGTTCTTGTGGTGCTCCTTCTCATTCCATAATCACCATCCCCATGAAGAAAATCTATTTTATTGATAACCAATACTTGGAGAAGCCAATTATATACTGAGGTAGTTAAGAGTATATATGAAACATAATTTTTTCTTACGTATCATCAGAGCAGCCAGCTTTTCATTCTAAGCCTATCAAAAGTTTTCTTATATCATTGCTTCCAGTGGTAATTAAAAAGTGGTTTGCCAGAAAATAAATGAACCTAAGTTTAGAATGGGATATAACAGTGAGTTTGAAACTGAATCTTGCTGCCGGGTGTTGATGTCAATTTCAGTAATCAAAGTCAATGAGTCACTATTGGATTTTTGTATGTAGCATTAATAAAAAGAATTAATTCTAATGTGCATATAATAAAATGTATACTAAGATTTAAAGAACATTACTTATGGAAACCACCATAACACATAAAATATTTAGAATTTTGAAATGCAAGAACATCACATCCACCGCTTTGCTGCTGACTCCAAAACTTTTCATACTTATTTGTTACCAGAGCTGACAATGTTGCAGTTCAAGACTATACCAGTTACTCAAGAGTTACTCAAATTTTTTTTAAATTTTATTTTTTTTAAAATTTACACCCTAATTAGTTAGCATGTAGTGCAACAATGATTTCAGGAGTAGATTCCTTAATGCCCCTTACCCATATAGCTCATCCCCCCTCCCATATACCCTCTAGTAACCCTCTGTTTGTTCTCCATATTTATGAGAAGAGACCAAATTTTTTAAAGCCCTCGTGAAATCTTACAGTCTGTATTTGTAAGACCTATGAGAATATACACAAATATGTTTGTACACTTTTACATATGGGTGTGGGAATATATATGTGGGCTTTAGGAAAGTAGCATTTCTTTCTTTTTCACCTGAATGTTCAAATTCTTTCACATTTAGGTTAAGCTTACCCCTCATGAGGCCCATAGGATTTTAGATATGGTCATAGGAAGGCAAAGAAAAATTGCTAATAGATGATATACAAGGAAGTTATCCTTAAAGTAAATAATATATTAAAACAAAGTAGATCTTATTGTTAATAGATATATATTTCTACATTTTGAAAATTAATGAGGGAGTTTTTTCTTATATCTGATGTTCTCATACAATACATAACCTGATATCTTTTGGTAAGAACCTGTTGTATATCTCTATATTTTAAATATTTGTTTAATTGTTTAATACACCTGATTAAACTATATGTAAATATATCAGGAGAAAACAAAAAGAAAATTAACAAAAGTTAACATTTTAAGGAGTAAGGTATACTTTAAACAGAAAAAGTTGTCATATGCTAGTCAAGAAGTTCTGATAATAACATTTCCCTCAAAGAGAATTTTATATTTTTAAAGCTACAATTACATTTATTCTAAATATTTATGGAAATTGTAGTATGAGAGAATGTATGGGAATGAGTAAGTACACTATTTGGTATGCTGGACAGCAAAACGCAGAAATGCACACTTAGTCATCTATTTTTAAAATATTACATAAAGATTTTGAAATGATGTTCTTCTAAGGAAACAGTTGTTTAGATTTTTTATGATTTTATATATATATATATATATATATATATATATATATATATATACATATATTATTTATAAGGTTGTGAAAATAGCATGGGTAAATACAATCCACAAAGTCCTGATAGATTTAATTCAAATTATTTTAAACAAATACAATACTTCATCAGTTTCTAATGTAGCAGTAAATTTATTTCAACTGAATGAAAATTCTTTGTCATGAATTTCTATCAGGCTAAGCATACCTAATATACTTTATAATCATGTTCTTAAATTTATATTTTGTGTTTTTAGTAATATGAGATGTTTTTGGAGTTTAACAGGAGAAATCCATTTAGGGTTTCAAAGTAGTAACCAGACCTATGTTCCAAAATTGTGTTTCCAGTAAAAGCCACTAGATGGCGTGGCTACATCGTTTAACATTTACTGATCAACTTAAATAGGAGATGGAATTTTTCCTCTATAAAGAATTCTGAGAGTAATATCCCTTTTCCTTTGCTTTTTTAAAAAAGAATAAGCCAATAATGTTTTAAATTGTCTTTTAATAAAATGTATAAGCCATGTAATTATGATCACAAAACAGAGCATTTATTTGTTAGAAACAGCTTTTTAATTCCGAAGCATGGAAAGTGTTATACAAAGCAGGAATGACACAATGACAACTGAGTGATGAGGGCCTTTTTTTAGTAATTGAGATTTATTTCCTTTTCTGTAGGCAGTTAATGTGTTATGTTATTACCTGTAGAGAATTTGATTCATGATGCCATTTCCCCCTTCCACCCCCCAACCCCCCCCTTTTGCTAATCAAATTGGAAATCTAGAAGCTTTAGGTTGAATCCAGCCATTTATTGTGCAGCCAGTCTTGTTATGTTGTCCTATACATTCTTGTCTTCTGTCAATTATGAGCTCAGGGAGTAGATTCTAATTGATAGTGCTTGTTAAATACCACAGTGCATTTGAAAGTGACTGTGGTGTACTAGCCAAATTACACAGATAAGAACATTGTCCTGGGAGAGAAATCCTTACTTCTAATGCAAAGCAGAACAGTTGTGATTTCATGGTAGTTTATTTTTCTCCATCAATAGACTTTAAATATTTACTCTATTTCAAGTACTATCTGTTTTGGCAGCAAAATCACAAATGTAGTTTATCAGAACCTGATTCTATATCAAATGCTAGAGAGTAAGAGTCATTTCTTTTCTATTATAAGAAGTCCATGAGGGGCACCTGGGTGGCTCAGTTAGTTAAGCATCTGACTTCGGCTCAGGTCATGATCTCACAGCTTTTGAGTTCGAGTCACGCATCAGGCTCTGTGCTGACAGCTCAGAGCCTGGAGCCTGCTTCGGATTCTGTGTCTCCCTCTCTCTCTGTCCCTCCCCCGCTTGTGCTCTGTCTCTCTCTGTCTCTCAAAAATGAATAAATGTAAAAAAAAATTAAAAATTAAAAAAAAAAAAGAAGGCCATGAAACTTAGCAAACCCAGTATGAAATGGTACAGTCTGTTACATCTGAAGGAAAACTGAGAGTTTGGGTGGCACTTGTGATTTTTATTATACCTGAAGCAGAGTCATTTATTTATAAGGTCTTTGTTGCAGTTGTTCATTTCCACCATATGGCTGGCACAGAAGTAATCACAGGAACTAAGTAAAGGAAAGAGCAAAGCTGTGTTCCAGGAAAACCTTATTTACAAAAACAGCTTGCTAGTCAGATTTTACCCACAGGCCATAGTTTTCTGACCCATGATTTATTCTGTCGCTTATCTGTCATATTAGAAACAGAAAGAGTATTAATTTATATTTACTCATTTAGGAGAAAGGAATCTAATATCTTTTTATTTAGCTCAGTTAGACAACCCCAACAAGACATGTGGACTAATGAAGAGATAGTACGGTAGCAGTGAACTTCATCAAATTGATCTTTACCTTGGCTCTGTTACTAACTAACTAGGTCATTTTTGTGCCAGCCAGTCATTCTCTCTAGATACATAAAAAGATACTAGACAACAATATCCCTTTCCTTTTCAAATATTCTTTCAACTCAATTATTCTTTTTTTTTTTTTTTTTTTTTTTTTGGATAAACAAGATAATTCATAGTGCTCCAATTCCTAAAATCTGTAATCTTGGATCATTATTAGGTTTTTCAAAGAAAATTCCTGAATTCATATTATCGTAAAAACAGAAATACACATTTAAGTAGGAGTGTGGCTTAAGATAAGAATACCTTAACTTCTTAGTCTTGGATTGTAGTGCCCACATCTGGCATGTATGGCTTTTGAGTGGATATATGTTTTCATTTCATTTTATGTGTTCTCAGAATCCTGGACTTTAAATACTATACATCATTCAAACTTTGCTGTTGATCAGAATGTCTTAGGACACATATTTTCAGCTGACTCAGCAAAGTAAAAGTAACCACTTGGTGTGCCTCCTGATTTCTGATGAAGTCTATTTCCTGATGAAATTTCTGAGTATAATGGAGAGCCAAAGATGATGCATTCTTAATAGACTAAGCTATATTTGGAAAACTAATGCTTCACACTCTATTTTTTAAATTTAATTTGGTTGAGCTGTTGTTCTGCTGTTTATACATTGCTCAATCTAGAAAGGAATTATGAAGCTGGATAAATGCAACAATTCTTGAGATTCCAAGTTGGGTCGTTCAAGGACACCAGCTCGGTGCTGTGATGTGCTCTTGGATTTGCATTTGAACCCAAGAATGGCAGGTCCTGAGCCTGGCTTTTAAAAATGGGATCTGGAGATAAGCAGTTGATTGCAACTCCACTCAGAATTTTAAACTGTCTCTCTGCATTCTCTTTGCTCAGATCTGATGTAACTCATCTTTCTGTCTTAAAGAGCATTTTCTTACATATTGTTATATCTTTTTGGAGACCTTGAGCAGAAAAGGAAGGTAATTGAATGGTCATTATTATTTAATGAGTTGGAATTAATTTGCAACATTTGCTCTTAAAAGTGTCTTAAATGAAGTCAGCTGAAACAGACAGGGATGTGGCCCGGTATGGGGATTAGGGGCATTTTGGCTATGGCATTAGTAAATTTTCTCCTTCAGGTCTTTTGAAAAAATGAGATTATTTATAGTAGCCCTAGTTCACTTGAACATGATATGTGATCTTGGATGCATTTAGGGAAAAACTAAAACTTTAGAAATCATTAGGGTCATGAAATAGCTTCCAAAAATTTCCAAGGGGCATTCTTGCCTTTGAAACCTCCTTTTGACTTCTAGGGAGTAAAAAGGGAGGAGGAACTTAGGGCTCTTTCTCTGTGTGAACTTGCCTCTGTTTCATTAAGTAGTTCTCTGTCATAATCAGTTCACAGAACTGAACCACTTCACTTATAAAATACAGTGTTTTGTAAATATCAGGAGGAAATTTCTACTAAAAGTGATGTCTGGTAATGAAAAACAGAACAGATTTTTTATGAAACAAAGTATAGTAAACCTACAAACATCCTTCTCAAGTCTTTTGGCTAAAACATTGGGATGTTACAACTCAACCCAATGATAGTAATAATATTTGCTGTTTATATAACACCAATCTTCTGAGGAGCTAAATTGACTTCACAGGTATTGTGTAATGAAACCTCACACCACAGCCTGGGAGAGGAAAGTAGGTGTTTCCATTTTATTAGAGAGGAAAATAGGAAGAGAGGTGAAATGGCTTATCCACATTTTCATATTAGGCCAGGAATCAAGCCTTCTGGATTTTTCTCTTCATTTCTTGTTTAAAAAGATGAATTCCTTTCTATGACAATAAATATTTATTTGCAAGAGAAGTACTATTAGGGACATGCTCTACTGGCTGATAGAATATAATAAGGGACAGATTCTCCCTGTCCCCCACTAAGTTTAATAAGACAAACAAGACAAGACATGAAAATACAGAGGGCTGGAGTATAATTTGCACTGCTGAGAAATAGTTGGCTCCTGGTTTCAATTTCTTCTCTTGAAGTCACATACATATTTCATCCTTTGCATATTTTGGCAATGTATCCGGTTAAGAGCTATAAAGCTATTTAATTTGTTTTTTGGTAAAGTATTTTATGTCTGGGTAATGGATTTGTACATCAGTTACAGCCTGTAACATGGCTAAGTGTTCTGATTGACAGAACACCCACGTTCAGACTTGTTTATTTTTTGATAAGGAAAATGCCAGCTAACTTAGTCCATATGTGCTCTTCAACAAGATGAGGCTTATTCACATGTAATGGACATTCATTTAAAAATCAAATGACAAGGATTATAAGAACAGTAATACATATGAAAATTCCATATTTTTTCTTTCCTCTTTTCACTTAAGAATGTTTGTTTAACCTGATTTTATCTATATCTATGTGTTATTTCTATCTACCTATCTATACCTATATGTCTATATCTATATCTATATCTGTATCTGTATCTATATCTATCTATTAAATTAACAACCCCCTCACTTAAACTTTTCACTCAGGATGTTTTATTCTTATTTTAAGAAACAGAAATTTTAAAATACAGACAGTTTGAAAAACATAGCAATGCTAAACAAATATATAAAATGTTCCTTTCATATAATAACAACACTAGAAATCTCATGGCTCAAACAAATTAGAACTGGATTCAGAAAGTACTATAAACACTATTTCTTATTTTATTTTATTTATTTTGAGAGAGACAGAGAGAGCATGAGCCGGGAGGGGCAGAGAGAGAATCTCAATCTCCACTCTCAGTGCAGAGCACCACACAGGGCTTGAGCTCATGAAACCATGGGATCATGACCTGAGCCGAAATCAAGAGTTGGGCACTTAACCGACTGAGCCACTCAAGCACCACTATAAAAACTATTTCTTAAGTTGTGGAAGAAAATTAAAACACCAGTGTTTTCTGATGTCCTCTCCACAACACCCTTAGCATAACTGCTTTTGTTGAGAGCTTGTTTGTCAAAACAAACAAACAAAAAACAAAAAAACTAAACATTGTCCAGAACTGTGAAGGGCCTAAGAAGTTCCCTACTTGCACATTAGCAAGTTAGCTTGTTCAAGTTTCATGTATGCTGGCAGAGGACATGAGACACCTGGGTCAGAAACAAAAGGACATTTATTTATAGCACAGCAAGAGGTAGGAGCTGCATGTTTGAGCCAGTTCTCTTGGCCTATAGTCTCACACAGGTGATGGAGCATGTCACAAGGAATCACTGTGCACAGCCTCAGAGCTTGGATCCCCTGGCTCGGGGAAACTAAATCTTTTATAATGTGCAATAAACAAACCTGCTTAACCTTTTCTTAGAAGAGAGAGATTATTTTTATTATACTGGACAGTAAGTAAAACTGCCCTCTGCTCTGTAGGGAGATCCATCTCTATTGTCCAAGGCTACCTGTTTTTCAAATATCTTTAAAAAGATAACCTGGAAAAAATGACAGTTCTTCTGCTTACAAAATGTGCAGAAATTCAAGACACCCATGGAGAATTATCTCCCAGGAAACATTTTCATTAATGTTTCATATTATGATGCAAATTTGACATTTCTGGTTCTAATGTAAGAGTTAGTTACTATGGATTTAATCAAGTATTTTAAATCTGGTGGTTTATCTCATCACTGGAAATAAAAAAAGGTGGTCAGGAAGCATTATTATTAATATTTTAGTATAAAGAAAAATGAAACGATCTGGACATGTTTATATTGTCCCACCACTATGGAAAATGTTTTCATGTCACAGCACACAGTAGGTGATCAAAAAGTTTTATTAGGTGAATGTGTTCTGAAAAATATAATAACTAGGCTAACGTGAAAAATCGTGTCCTATAATGGTTGCTATTGAATAAGTGATGTCTAAAATTAATCTCAGTTTGATAGAATTTGGTGAACATGGTCTACATGGTCTACAAGGACAGAAAATGATAGTAACAACAGTAATGGTATTTAATAATTTCATTTAGTATCTTGACCTTCTTGTAAAGAATTCAAGAGATTCAGGAGCATTTTACTATTTCATTTTACTTCAATCTGAACAATATAGATGTAATTAAATACCGATTAGAGAAATAGCTATTATGATATTATATAGTTTTACTTAGAAGAATAAATCATAATTATAATTGTTATGAAAAATGTGATTTAACTTAAACTTAAGATTATTATAGCAAATAACTATAGTGCTTGTTATAAATAAATACCATAATACAGTTTTAATATTTTAGCACCTTTCTATGAGATCAAAATCACTCATACTTTATGGAAGAGGAATAAACAAGATGATAATATAATTAAGTCCGATGATAATATAATTAAGTCCTTAAAAAAGTTTATCTTTTAAATTTTGCTAGCTGTGACATACAAAAATACACTAATGTAAATTATAAGGTGTAAGTAGTCCTCAACTGAAGTCTTAAAATAACACCAATAACTTACCTTTAAGTAATTGTTCTTTCCCACCTCACTCCATCTCATTCCTCTGCCTCCTTTAAGACCCCCTCTCATGAAATTTGAATATTCCTACTACTAAGCAAGGGTTAACATTCTTTCCAAGTTTGTATTTGTCAGGCTTTTCCACTCAAGAAGAGCGTTTTCTCTTTATTTATTCATTTACTTCTTTCTGGAATTGTTCTAAGGATAAAATTTTCAAAGGCGAGGCAAGCATGTCCCCTTTCTTAGGGAGTGCTCGGTTTGCCAGGTCATTATGATGGTTTGGGACATGCTGTTGAACTGTTGACATTAGACAAGAATGTGTGCGTTGCTATAGTATCCGAGATGTGTTAGCGGATCTCATTCCACTAGAGCACATGTGTTTTTCTAGACTCTTGGGCGATCTTGGAGAAAGTCAGGGATGAAATAACAGATTGTCTTCAAATGCCTCAGTCCAGCTCTGAATTTTATTGGCACTTGCATATTCCACTGTTTATTTCATTAAGTGAAATCTGTTTCTTTTGCGTCCTGCGCAGAACGTGAAGGATGACGGACAGCATGTGTGGCGACTCAAACACTTTAACAAACCTGCTTACTGCAATCTTTGCCTGAACATGCTGATTGGTGTGGGGAAGCAGGGGCTCTGCTGTTCCTGTGAGTATATTTACTTTGCCTGGACGTCATCACCTGGAGGAAAGGTTGATTTCATGGAATAGTCCTATTTGTAGATGGAGACCTAAGAAATGATTCTGACCTTTCCTGTACCTAGGGTTCATGTTTCCCTGCAATATGTTCCTAAATGTTTAGGTCTCTCTGGTTTTATCTTTCTTCACTTTTGAGAAACCTTCCCCTTGGAAAAGAACAAAGGACATTTTCCAATTGAGTAGCCATTTTCTTTCCATTGTAGTTTGATTTATGTATGATTCCCATTTCTTCTGGGACTATTATGAAAATTCCCACTGGTTTCTCATATTTTTATCTTACTCATATTTGCCCTTTTTTTCCAAGTTAGCCACTTAATTCACATTGTCTTCCTATCATGAGACATTTCTTTTAGGTCTTTTAAAAACAATTAAATTAATCGATTACTAATTTGCATTCAAATTAAGGATACAAACTAATCTTAAAGCTCAGGCAAGTAATTTTTAATGCTAGCATGAGGAAAACCTTCATATATGATTAATGGATATTGGGAACCAAAGGGTTGCCACTTCATGAGTTGTGGCCATTATTTCCATTTCAGTACACTTACCCTTACAATTTCCGTTTTTTTCTGTTGAGTGAGTACTGCCCATTAGAGTTTTCTGGTAGTATAGATAAGAATTTATTAACAAGTCACCTAAGTATTTTTAAATACACAATATTTATGCCTGAGAAATGTTTACATTTTCTTTTGTCCCCGTTAAAACAGAGGAATATTGTGTCCTAATCAATAAATACGCTATTCTCTTAGTCCAACAATTTGTCCAACCATCTCCTTTTCTGCTATGTACAGAGTTACTGAAAACTGTCAAGTATTTTTTTATGTTTATTTATTTATTTTTGAGAGAGAGATCCAGAGAGAGAGAGCTAGCATGTGACCAGGGATGGGGGAACAGAGTGAGAGAGGGAGAGAGAGAATCCCAAGCAGGCTCCATGCTGTCAGTGCAGAGCCCAATATGGGGCTTGAACCCATTAACAGCAAGATCATGACCTGAACCAAAATCAGGAGTTGGATGCTTAACCAACTGAGCCACACAGGTATCCCAGAAACTGTCAAGTTTATTAAACACATCCCATTTTTTGGTGCATTTACATTAAATCTAATTTCTTACTTGGCTTCCATACAGCCCTGCAGGCTTCCGATAACATTTTTAGGTAGCAGCATCTTTGGTACTATATCTGAGAACTGACTTCCTCTTACGTGTACCATTTGACATAAAAACCATGTTTTAATGCCACGTTTAAGTGATATTAATAAAGTTATGTGAAATTGGCTTATGTCACTTCAGAGGGCAGTTTCTAGTGGCCACATTTGAGAGGCTAGTTATGCTATAACATACTTTATGTACAAAGGAAGTAATCTGTTTTTAAACTTTATTTTTTTAAAGTTCACTTATTTGCTTTGAGAGAGAAAGAGAGCATGAGTGGTGGAGAGGAAGAGAGAGGAGACAGACTGAATCCCAAGTAGGCTCCACACTGTCAGTGTGGAGCCCGATACGGGGCTCTCAAACTCATGAACTGTGAGATCATGACCTGAGTCGAAGTCAAGAGCCTGATGCTTAACTGACTGAACCAACAGAGTGCCCCTAAACTTTGTTACTTTTAAGGAAAAGGATTTTTCATGGTAGATTCTACTGATGGGAGCATATGAAACAAAATGATAATTCATTGTGAGTGCTGTCAAAGAGAGAGTGAGAATTTGCTCACAAATTTTAACTGAGCAGTGTGACAAATGTAATACTCAACATTGTTACCAATATGGAAAAGAAGAAAAAGTATAATTTCGTCTTCAAAGTCACCAAAGGAAATAAAAATTGTGGATATTTTAAAAACAGTTTTACTATATAAATATGTGAATTTAGTATTGTTCATTCCAATTCTACGTAGTGGTTTGTTTTTGCCTTATTGAGAGGACTACACAGTAATTTTTTATTTAGTTTTTATTCTATATATTTATACATTTAGAGCTCTTTTAGAATAGGTTGTTCCTTTTGGACAAGCAGTGCCATGATGGCAAGTGAGGGATAAACTTATTCTGAAGGCCTGGCATGTATGATGAAATCTATTCTCTGGAAATGGACTAATCAGCCATTTAAGGTTTAGATAAATCAATAGAGAAAATAGCATAAACTCGTGGGCTTTTATTTCCATGCCCTCCAGCTGCTCTCATGCCTATACTTTGTAAAATATAGATCTCTTCCTTCTAGCAAATGACACCAAGCCATTTGGCAGTCATCAATTTGTCTTTAATATTTCTGTCATCTGGGAATTATTGTGAAAAATTTGAGTGAGGCCTGATTTAATTAAGCATTTCCTGCTATGCCATGACAGAGGAGTCTTGGTTTTTCACATGCATAATATTTCCTGTACTAATTGGCCTTTTGTATTCCATGGTAAAAACAGTCAACTTAGACTTTTTCTTGATGTAGCTGATTGGATTGATTAGGGGGCAGTGGATGTAGAATGAGGTTCTGTTAATGTCATTCTTTCCCTATACAATTGCAATTGGGACCAGCATTAACTCTGAATGTGTATACGTGTTTCTTTTCAGTTTGCAAGTACACAGTGCATGAGCGTTGTGTGGCTAGAGCGCCGCCTTCTTGCATCAAGACGTATGTGAAGTCCAAGAAGAACACTGATGTAAGTGTGTAGCTGTACTTGCTCTCTTAGGGTGATGTTGAGGTATGCCTCCTCTTAATCACAATGTTCTTTTCTTCTTCTAGGTCATGCACCATTACTGGGTTGAAGGTAACTGCCCAACCAAGTGTGATAAGTGCCACAAGACGGTTAAATGTTACCAGGGTCTGACAGGACTGCATTGTGTTTGGTGTCAGATCACAGTGAGTAACATCGGAAAACAAATCTCTAGCATTCACTCAAAATGACGACACTCCAAGAATTGTATCCTGGATGATGATCCAGAATTTTAGACTAACTTAGCATAAAACCATGGAAGCTTCTTATCCCATGTGGTTCTCAAAGGGATACGTGTCAGAGTCACATTTGTCCTCATAGAATCCAGAATTTTAGAACTACTGACATTCTTAGAGAATTTACCATTATGTAGATTCCAGCTATGTTCCAGGGAGCTCTGGGGGTTACCAGAAAGGTAATGAAAAGCCATGGTTAGGGGTGGGCACTGTGTGTTGGGTATAGTCTGTGTAGAACTCCGCTCTCCCTCCATCCCTAGTGTTATTTTGGAAGAAATTTCTGTTTTACATGTTGTAAATGTATTTTAATTACAGAATCTATGGGCTTAAAAAGGGTAGAAAGATGAAAAAAACTTAATTATATAATGAAGATCCTAAGACCAAGAAACATAGCAAATTGATGTTGACCACATGGCTAGGCAGACATGCAAGTGGGTTGATATTTTAGTTCTTGATGCTTCTAAGAACTTATTTCGTGCTTCTTCACAACATGTTGTTGCCTTGTTTCTTCACTTATATCATGATTTGAGGGATACAGTTTTACATGTGGCATTTACATATAATATTTATAGATGTAAACTCTAGTCATTATAATGATACTGAGAGTTGACAAAGAAGAGGTAAATTGGTCTTTTTTGGGAACTTTTAGGATTCTACTTGGTTTGTATAATTATGAAAACCTGGTTCAAATAAATTCTGGAATAAATGATTTTAGATGATATTGATACTATTTTTGTGCTTAATTTTTGGAAATTAGTGGGGTACCTAGGTGGCTCAGTCATTTAAGCATCCGACTTGATTTCTCACAATTCGTGAGATCAAGTCCCACACTGGGCTCTCTGCTGACAGTGAAAAGACTGCTTGGGACTCTGTCTCTCTCTCCCTGTCTCTCTGCCCCTCCCCAGCTTACACTCGTGAGTGCTCTTTCTCTCTCTCAAAATAAATAAATAAATAAATAAATAAATAAATAAATAAATAAACATTAAAACATGATTTCTGAGAATTAGATAGAATGCCATTTTTATGGCATAGTACAAAAATATTTACGGAATTGTTTCCCCTCCCACACGTAACATTTTGATTTTGTTTTTCCAGCTAATGCATGAGTGCTCTTGTTAGAGGAGAAATTGTTCTTGCTTTTGTGCGACTAAAACAGTAGAGGGCACTGTTCCAGTTAAGTACATTTTTCTGTAGTGCCCCTGATCACCATACCCCACAAACCATTTATGATTTTTCTTAAGCACACATATGCATAACACACAGGATAATGAGAAAAACAAACTGTGACTTGCATTTCAAAAATACAATTACGTACTTTTTTTAAATGAACACATTTTCTTCAATCATTTTCAGCTATTACTCAGTTAAATTACATTTACATTTGAAATTTCCTCAATTATGAAAGACAGTTTTATACTTTTGAAGTGTTTGGTTATTATAATAAAATGTGTAACAATGATTTAAATTACTCATATGGATTACTTAAACATGTTAAATCCTCAGTTTTAAGAAGACCACACTATTTCGTTTTAGAAAATTTGTGCACATTATATAATAATTTTTGTTTGCTAAGCATCTATAAAATATGCATTTTTTGGTTCAGATCTTATAGAAGCCTGTTTTGATTATTTTTCCCTTAATAGTGCATCTTTCATTAGTTATATCTTGACTTAAACTGAATTAGGGGTGCCTGGGTGGCCTAGTCGGTTGAGCGTCCGACTTCGGCTCGGGTCATCATCTCACAGCTCGTGAGTTCGAGCCCCACGTTGGGCTCTGTGCTGACAGCTCAGAGCTTGGAGCCTGCTTTGGATTCTGTGTCTCCCTCTCTCTCTTCCCCTAACCCACTTGCATTCTGTCTCTCTCTCCAAAATAAATAAACATTAAAAAAAAATTTTTAATATATAAAAAAAATAAAATAAACTGAATTGGGACAATATCAGAATTTATTTCTTCTTTATATTTCAAGTTATTTCCTCATTCTTCATAAATTTCAAATGTAATGTCTTAGGTTTATTTTTCTTCTCTTTTTTAATTTATTTAAATTAGTATCTTTTAAATGTGTACTCATCTTAAACATGCATTGCTAAATATAAAATATGCATTGCTAATACAAAAGCTTTTGAGCTTCCAGAATTTTCTTTATTTAACTCATTTCTTCCTTTCATTTTTTAATCTCCATGAAGTGTCCTCTCCTTTCCATTCTATGGAAATGACTCATATCAAAGTTACCATTGGAAATAGTCTGTTATTTCTGTTTCATGAATCTTGAAATTATTTTCTTGTTTTATATCCCATTTTGTTTCCCTACCTTTCTTCCTTATGTTTTAATGTCCCTCTCATCAATGGCTCCACAAATCTGCATTGCTACCCCAACCACTTATTAGTCACACATTTACATTTGATCTGAATCTTGGCCCCAATCTTGGAAGAAATTGGGCCTTGCTTTTGTAGGAAAGAGGGTGTTACCTCTGAAGAAACTATATACTTTTTCAAGTCTCAGGATTTCGTGTCCAAATCAATTCAGACAATAAACCCCTGACATCTTAAGTAAAGATCAGTGCATATATGAAGATTACTTTGTCACTATGGCAGGGCACAATATAACCTATAAATGTCTTCAAATCCTTTAATTCTGGGTCACTTGGGTGTCTCAATAGGTTGAGTGTCCCACTCTTGATTTTGGCTCAGGTTGTGATCCCAGGGTCATGGGATCAGACCCGGAGTCGGGCTCTGTGCTGAGCATAGAACCTGCTTGGGATTCTCTCTCTCTCTCCTTTTGCCCCTCTCCCCCTGATCTCTATCTCTCTAAAATAAATAAAATGAAAAAAAAAATCCTTTAGTTCTACTTAAGAAATAAAGGAGCAGTGAGGGGTTAAAGGCAGAGTAAAAAAAAAAAAAAAAAAAAAATGGCTGTCCTGTTATTAAGCTCTGCTAAGTCCTGAGGCTTCTGGAGAACCTCAGCCTTATTTTTCACACACCATGATCTCTAAAGGTCATTCGGGTATTTGGTTTATGAAACAAAATTCCACATTTTTTTATAAAAAGTTGTCATCTATCCAAAAGAATATGTAGCCCTCTCAAAAGTAAGTTCAGCCTTTTCTGCACTTTTGGATTTTTAATTATGAGCAATTTTAAGGACATATTTATTAATTTAATGATGCTGTACCTAGGTTAAACAGAATATATTTACCTCAGAATATTTATATATTTACTGCAATCTATAGTTTCTTCTTGAACCATTGTATAAAGATTTTAGTATAAAATTGATTTTATACCAGTTCTTAACTGGTGCTTACCTAGTACTACTCATTGCCTTTAAACAGACTGAATCTACTTTCTTATGTCTATGCTTCCCAGAAAGTTCTATTAATATAGCACATAGCTAGCAGAAGTTGTGAAAGAGATGGGTTGTGGCCTCATCAATGCTGAGTTTTAGGGAGACTTACCTGAATGGAGTGTGTGGGAAATAGATTGCAGAGAGAAACAAAGAGCACAAAACTTCATTTCACAGGTTTCCCAAATGCCATTATTTCTTTTATGTTTACTTTTAGAAATGGGTTGAGTCTTCTAAGGCCTATCAGATAGATTCTTAACATGGTCACTGTCCAACAACTAAGATAGCAGTTGTATAATCTTGGGCTAGATATATAAGAAGTTGTGGGCAGTTTCCTAATTTGTAAAATGGAGTTAATGGATATGCACCTTATAGGATTGTTGTAAGAATTAAATGAGTAAAAAAAAAAAAATCTCTGTAGGTGTGTTTAGGGCAAGACCTCACACATAATAAGTGCTCAGTAATTGACAATTATTAACATAATGAAATCTTGGCAAAATACCATAGGGTCACAAAATCCAACCCCTGGTTCACAAAGGGCACTCCATGATTATTACTCATGCCCTTTCTCTTTCACCTCTGGAAGGATCTAGTTGCCCAGACTAAATCAGACTAGTATCTGCATATTCTAAAATCATCCAGAACCATGTGGTCCTGAATCTCACTAAATCCTAGACTAAGCTGATTTATTTATATTCACAAAAAGCACCAATTCCAGCTCTCTCTTTTCTGTCAGCCATGGCATCATCATGCTTGCAGTCATTGGAAATAAAGTTAGAAATCAGTTTCTTTTATTCTTGTCTTTCACCTTTCTCTCATACAGTCAACCTATCACTGAGCCTTGACATTTTTTCCTTAAAATATCTCTCTCGGATTTGAGTTTTTGTATCCATCATTCACAGCCCAAGTGCAAACTCTTAGCACCTCTCAACTAGATTAGAGTCAGAATCTCTTGGCTTATCTCCCTAACAGAAGGTACTTTTCCTATAATGCAGGCTGCAAACCACCTCCAGAATCATCTTCTGAAAATACTAGTTTGTTATCATATGCCACCTTCAGCACCCTATAATAGTTCTGTGATAATAAATGCAGCCCTCACTTCCTTTTACCCGACCTGGTTTTCATTTCCTCAAATATCAGCCCCAAACCCAAGCACATGACGTATATGTTATTCCTTTCTACACACAGCCCCTGCTGTAGTCGTGCATAGCTGTGGGCAGTCCCTTGGGAGGGCCATGCTCCCCCCCTTACCTGTTATTTTGCTTACTCTATTCCCTTGACTGTACCCACCTTGAATTCTAATTGCCCCTCAAAAACCAAATTAAGTTCCATATCTTCCTTGAAATTTCCCTTGACACTAATCATTCTCTCTCTCCTTTTTAAAAATACTTTCTATACATTGAGTCAATACCAAAATGAAAGACTAAATGCTCTCCAGTGGTTTCAGGTCTACGTACTGAAGTTGTACACACTGCCAGACTACAATGTGATTGAGCTCCTGGTCAAAAATAGACACTTTTACCTAATCACCTAAAGTACTTAACAGAGTATTGAGGTTAGAGAAGGTCCTCAGTAAGTTAACATAATCACTGATATACTCGTCTTCTTAATGTTAAATATTGAATTTTAAGTGCACATCCTAAATTCTGTTTTTTTTAAAAGATCATCCTATAATACCTAAATCTGCATCAACTATGCAAGTAAGTTTACACAAATACTAAAGGTAAAAACTCATTTTAATACTTCCTTTTTAGTCAGCACTTGTGGCTTCTTGAAGTGATACTTTTTGCCATATTGTAGATTGTACACTCTTAGAAAATAGAGTTTTATCTCCTGTTGCAAACCTTACGTGAAAAAATAAAAACAGAAAACTCCTAAGTAGGAATAGTGTAAACTATCTTCTAGCATTTATGAAACTGTTTTATTACATTTTTATAATTCAATCAGTCATACTAAATATGTTCATTAATTCTCTCTTCCTTCTCTTGTTTACATTCTCTGATCCCAAGATCCCACTATTTATATGTTTTCATTTCTGTTGAGAGTTTATTTCCTTGACATTCTATTTAAAACAAGTTGTAATTTGCTCCTCATTGTAGTTAAATGTCCCTGGTCAGGTAGAGCTCCCCAGGATAGGAGGGTGATATATTTCATTTGGACTTGACTAAAGAAAGCCTATATTGTGGCTATGAATTATTTACTTTTGGTATCATGAGTGCTACTACATTATTAGAATATTAGGCCACCAGCAGTAGTGTTTAAAGGTTTCCAATACCTTTCCAACAGGAATATTTATGCTTTAGCAAAAGCTTGCATTAAAGCAGCAACCTGCACTTGCAAAATGTTAGAGGTAAAAGGGTGTATAAACCAACAGTGTTTTTGTAAATCAGGTCCCTTAGTTTTGCTTTGGAAGAATGACTTACTTCTCTTCTTTTCCTCCAAATTAAAATGAAAATATATTTTCTATTTTTCCTCCTTTGACTTCTTAAATTCCAACGCTTTCTTTTCAATAGAGTACCCCAACTCTTTTCTCAACTCTTCCCTGTAAATACACACACACACACACACACACACACACACACACACACACACGTGCATACACACTCACACACACATACAAACTTTCACGTTTTCTTTTTCTTCCTAACTTGAGACAGCTTTTCCTAATAAACATAGATCTGGCTGTAAATTAGGTGCTATTGGAAATTGTCATAAACTCTAAAATTATTTCCAAATCTTTAATTCGCTTCCAGGAAAAGCTGGTTCGTATTTTATGAATTTTGTAGATAAAGGTCTGATTCCCTTAACTCAAATGGGAACTTCTGTACATATGATAAAATGACCTATGCGTTACTCTTAAAAAAAATTGCAAACACAACCATAAGCACACATAAAAACATTTAAAAGAAGGTAACAGTTTCCTATCTCTGGGCTCTATTGGCCATTTTATTGAAGACCTGGGATTCATCAATGCTCTAGTTTATTTGTATTCTTGATGAGGATTTTTGTATTTACACTTTTGGTGATTTGGGATCTGGGTTATCTTTAAGACAATTTTCAGTCTTCAGCAACTTATTGACACTGAAAAGGACTCAGCTGTGTCTTTTACTGATATGCTTGTCTGTAAAATGTCATGGTGACAAGTTTAAGCAAATTGTTTTTGTTGCTGATTATGTTTGCTTTTTTTCATTTTTAAGATTGTATTGAAAAATAACATACATGCAGGAGAGTTTAAATGTCCTAAGGGTAGAGCTCAATGAATTTTGCACAAACGAACGCTCCATGTAACAAGAATCTGATCAAGAAATAGAACGTTACCAGTAACCTAAGATTTTGTGTGAAGGGAAGGAAGGAAATTTTAAATTCTTTCATATCCTATTTTCTGGACATTTGCTGTTTTTTAATAGACTTTTTATTTTTAGAGTAGTTTAAGGTTCACAGCAAAAAAAAAAAATGTTCACTTTTAATCTTGATAAATAGTGCTGAGAACTATGTATTATTATTATTATTATTATTATATTTGGCTTTCAGATTTTATCCCTTGTCCTCAAGTGTATCTCTGAGCAATAAAGTGAATAAACTAGATCTGCTGTACAAATTTGACGTACAGCTTTTAGAATGATGAGAATGATCAGCAGTTCCAACACGGTGTCCTCAGTTCTGACACTTTTGGCTTCATACAATGTCATGGTGTCTATGGCCACCCAAATATATTTAGCAGCTATAGGATTCCAGTCTTTAAAAAAGGTGTAAGGCATCATTGCACATTATTAGTTAATATAGACTTTTGGGGTAGGAGAATTTTCTTGCACTCTCTGTCCCTGTTTCACTGACGATCATATAGTTACCAACTTTCTCATAGTGTCTGTTACTGGCCTATGTTCCTGCAGGATTCTACCTCACAGCTGACTCGATAAACCTCAATGATATGAGCCATGTGACAGGCAAACTGAAAAAAAAAAACCCTTACTAGCTTTATTTAGCACTTCTACTCTGAAATCTCCAACCCCAGATATGAAGATATGAAGAGTTATTCCCTGTACACACATTCTGTTGAGCTAATCAACTGTGATTCTACTGGAGTCCTTAGTTCTTTCTTTTTGGATGGAAAACAGGTGAGAGAGAGAGAGAGAGAGAGAGAGAGAGAGAGAGAGAGAGAGAGAGAGAAAGAAAGAAAGAAAGAAAGAAAGAAAGAAAGAAAGAAAGAAAGAAAGAAAAAGGAAAGAAAAAAGGTGGCATTAAGTTTATGTTTGCCATCTCTTCTTACATCTGGTAACCCTCAAATAATTATACAGAAAGCTCACTTGTCCTTTACCAGATCAGTTGCAAATTGTTGGAAGCACATGGAATGCAGGTATGGAGGAGGCTGAGGCCCTCAGATAGCACATCTGTTTTCAGTGCTGGCAAGAGATTAGGAGTGCCCTGCCCCTCTGTCCTTCACAGTCACGTGTGAGGCTTTACAAACTTCAGTCAAGAGTAAAAATTCAGTGCTTTCTCATTCTGTACACACAAGGATTTTTATTATAGATCTTATCTCTACAAAATAGAGGCTTCTGAGAGTCTGCATTCTCAGTTTTAAAGAGGTTGTGCAGGATCAAAACACAAGAGCTTTTTTGCTGTGACACCCTACTAACACATGAGCGTTAAGACTCATCGTTTGTGTTTGGTTTGGGTTCAGTTTTCATAGTGATGGATATATTAGTTTCCTAAGACTGCCATAACAAAATGCCACAAAATGAGTAGCGTAAAACAACAGAAATTTATTCTCTCATAGAGGCTAGAAATTTGAAATCAAGATGTCAGCAGAGTAATACTTCCTGTGAAGGCTGTTTGGGAGAATGCTTTCTTGCCTCATCCTAGCTTCTGGTGATTGCCTTCCATCCTTGGTGTTCCTCGGCTTATAACTGCATCACCAAATTTCTACCTCTCTTGCCACATGACCTCTTCCCTCCATCGCTGTCCCTCTATGTCCAGATTTTTCTCTCCTTATGAAGTCACCAGTTACTGGATGAAGGCTACTCTTACTCCATTAAACTTCATCTGACCTTGAATACATCTACAGAGATCTCTCCAAATAAGCTCACATTCACAGGTATCAAGAATTAGGACTTCAACACATCTTTTGAGGAAACCATTGTCCATTAAGTCCACATCCAAAATTCCAGGGCCATGATTTATTCCAAGGAAACTGATTAAGTCCAATAATTTAATAATATATTTCACCAGTCACTAGTTCTAATTTGAAGTAACTATGCATTTTCATTTGCCAAATTAGAATACCCATTTATTTAGTTCTATTTTACATGTAGCTTGACCTTCTTTGTCTTCAACATCTCTTACTTTTTGACAGAGATCCACAATGCTTGTTAAGAAGATTAAACCACTTTTTGGGAAGGGGTTTACATGTCACTGAGAAACAGAGCTGCTAATGATGGATGAATGTATAAAGGGTCTTTCATTTCATATAATGTGCCCTGATGTGCAGTACTTACAGTCCAAGTAGTCTTAAGTCAGGCAAGGAGGTAGTATGACAGATATTTTAGATTCAAGGGCAACAGAAATACACCTTCAGTAGATTTCTGTCACCGACCGTAAATCAATACTCTTTAGTTGTTTATGTTTGATTGCTAGTTAACTGCTTACAAAGGTAAGTTTGTTTTTGAAATTAATGTAGCCATGACTTAAATGGAGTGACTTTTGGTCCAAAACTGAAAAAGTGATGCAGCTCTGCTTTTATTTTGAACTAGGCATGTTGCTTTATTAACATGTATAATTGTTCCAAAGTATTAATATTTTATATTAAATTTTATATTTTAATAATTTTATATTAACTTTGTATGGTGTGGGAGAGGGAGGAATCCCTAGATGCCTTTAGCAAATTTGTATGATTCCAATGATAACTACCACCTCAATTTTAAAAATCACTATTTAATGCACTATGTTATAACCTTAACTTAAACCTGTGACCAAGATGGATAAAAATATCAGTTTCGTTTCATACATGTTGAAAAGTAAATAACACATTATGTGATTATACACTAACTTAATGTAGAGCTGATAGATACAATATAAAGATAAATTTTTATCATCATAATCATCTTCTTATATTTATATCCTGCTCCTACTGAGATGAATCTCTGGTTACATTTACATATTGAATTACAAAGTTAAAACTAATGATGGGATCAATTATGCCCCATACTGAGCTGTGCACTTTGGAATGACTTTGAGAAAACAGGAGGGTCAAAAAAAAAAAAAAAAAAAAAAGCATCCACAGCACACAGTGGTTTCAAGATTATGCTAACAGATAAGCAAAGGAAGGACCGTAGTAGACAACAATTTGTGTTTGTCAGAGAAATCAGGTCTTTATTGGTGTAAAGCCTAAAGTATATTTTGAATATAAATATTTCTGAGAATTAGAAAATATATAGGCTGGTCACAGAAGTTGCTAAATGGTTTATTTAAGGTAGATGTATAAAAGCAAATGTAATATGAGTCGCTTTATGGTCATCTTAATTGTTCTTGTAATTCCTTTGATGTATTGTTAGTGTATTTGCTGTATCTCAGTTGAAATACCTGCTGTACGTTTGCTCTTGTCATGCCAGAGTTGATAGTGTCCTCTTTCTACTTTCCTAGCTGCATAATAAATGTGCTTCTCATCTCAAACCTGAATGTGACTGCGGACCTCTGAAGGACCATATTTTACCACCCACAACAATCTGTCCAGTAGTACTGGTGAGTTTTTCCTTCTCATCATCCTGCTATAACTTGGGGTCTCTATGACTGACTGGTACACTATACCACTAAATGCTTCCAGAGCTAATTTTCCATTGATCAAGGCAGAGCTCTATAGATCTAAAAGACCTCATTACTGTGGAGTAGACACCTTTGCCCACTATATTTCCTTTTCTCTTCATGGCACAATAAACGTTTTAGTAAGGTATGCTCTAACTGAAGCTGACTAAGGCTTTATCACTTAGTCATGCTGTACTTACCAGAAATTGTATAGGCAGAACACTTCTACATTTTACATGTTTTATAGATGTAGCTTCCCAGAATAATGAAGTTATTCTTATGGGCAATTTTGCTGGGGATGCACATTATATATCTGCAACGTTGAGTTCTCTTATCTAGGTCAGAGGCTACCTAGAATGAGGACACATACGCTGAAGAAAGTTATGCACTGCCATTAGGTGTATTTTATTTTTTATTAGTGAACAATAAATTTAACTATCTGCAAAATACTTAATTAAATAAATGTGCAAGTGGAAAATGTGTTAAGTGAGGTAACCCAGAAAAAAAGCAAACCTTGATAGAGAAGCAGATATTTAAAGATAATATTCATTTTACATTTCAAAATCCAAATTGTGTCTAAAGTTTAACACTTATTTTACTAAACAATTTTTTTTGTATATAATACAATCTGTATTTTTTAAAAACTATGGAAATTAAGTGGCTGGAACTTCAGCTTGATATAATAAAAATACAACAACTAAAAATGTTAGACAAATACTTTTCTAAAGGTCAATCTAGAAATTAATCAAATTACTCAATTTGCACCCACTTATGATTCATTTTGTAATTATCTGTAAAATACTGGTTGTATTTTAAATGTCTTTATTTAAAAAAATTATTTAAAACTCCTAATTTTCTCAAACTACAATATAGAGCAAAAGAAAATACCTCCACCTTGCTGAGGATAGCAATAACCAATTCTCAATTTCCTTTCTTTGTGTGTGATTTATTAGACATCCTGTAGCAAATAAGATTAATTAAAAATAATGAATGCCATATAAATATACTTTACATTTTTAGATGAATTGGGGTGTCATTTTATTCTTTTAGAGTGTTATCTTAAAGAGAAAGGACTTGTAGAATTTTTACATGTTTTCATCCTTTTTAAAAAGTATAGTAATTTTACTGGTTTTGTTGCAGATCTCAGATTTTAATTCTGAGAAGAAATTCATTATGTCATCCTACCTTCTAGCTACCTATGTAAAACCCATTCAATTTATTGAAACAGTGGACTACTTCTTTGGTCCACTTATATCAGCCTCTGGTCACATAAAGTTAAGCATGAGATGTATTCTTTTTACCCTCTCTTTTCTTTCTTTGAGAGAATCAAAGGTAAAGAACATGTGTTACACAAATATTCTTGTCTTTTAGCAATCTTACAAACCCTCTCATTATTTTGTTGTTGTTTTTTTTTTTAGATACTCTTGATTCTGAAGATTTAATTTCAGTCATGAAATCTTCCTACAGTTTTAATCATCAGTTGTATCTCAACATTTACCATTTTCTCATTTCCTTGGTACTCTCTACTCTGAAATACGTGGGCACTATTGACCTCTTCATCCTTCATGAATGCCTACCTTTCACTGACTTCCATTATACCACATTCTCCTGGTCTTTCTTCTCCTGGTTTCCCTGGAGACTTCCTTTTTTATCTTTCCTGGCTTTCATAACTTCCTCCTGCTCCGTGTTGGTGCATCCTGTGCTCAACCGTCATATGTCACAGCTTTTCACTCTTAACATTCTTCCCAGTGGGATCTTGTTTATTTAGTTGACTTCATTACCATGTTAATTTATATACAGTTCATCCTCCATCCATAGGTTTGAATCTCAAATCTATGAGGCTGCAACTTGAAGGTCCCATATTGTTTTACATGCCCAATATATTATTATTATTTAATGTAATAATGATAATTCATATATATTGAACATATATACCATACCAGCTACTATGCTAAACAGGTTAATTCATTAATTCAATAAGTATTTATTGAGTGTCTAGTTGATGCCACATAGTATTATAGGCAGGGGGGTAAAACAGTAAAAGCTAAATTAAATCTTTGCTTTTGTGGGGTTTTCATTCCAGCAATAAACAATGAAATGAGAAAATTATTTCCTACCTGGTTGTATGTTAAATGTAAAAGACAAAACTGAAGCAGGAAAAAAAGAGAAGAAATGTTGGTGCTGCAGTTACGAAAGGGGTGGTCAAGAAAGAGTTCAGTAAGGGAATAGTTGAATGAAGAGTTGAAGAATGTGAGGGAGTCACCCAGGTGGCTAACTGGGGATGGAATTTCACAGAGGAGTCACCAAGGAAGAACGAGGAAAGGCTTAGAGGCAGGAGAAAATGGTCATATCTGAAGGGCATCAAGATTAGTGGCTGGGCCTAAGTGAGAAAGAAGAATAGTAGAGGACAAGCTCACAAGTATCACAAAAATTTTCATGTCCTGTGGGGCAATTTAGGCCATTTTAAGATCTTTAGTTTTTATTTCAAGTGAGGTTGGAAGCCATTAGAGGATTTTTGACCAGAAATATGATTTCTATTTTAAAAAGAACAATCAAACTGGTGAGGGGGAAGTAGTGAATGAAAACATATGTGATACTTCTCTCTTCTCAGAGAAATAGGAAGCTGGGTCATTGCTGAGAGCAAGGAAGGTATAAACTGTATGAGAAGTTTGTGGATTGGGAAGAAGTTACACAACAGGCACCTAGAAATGTGGGAGCTTAATGGATCAAGGAAATGCCATTTGATTGGCAGGGAACAATGAGCAGCCACTTGTTAATCATCATAGATTTAGAGTAAGACCAGTAAGCTTGGATGAGTATACTTCTCTGGTCACATTCAGTCATATTTCTTTAGTTTCAATCTAGCTCCAGGAGTAGAATAGGTATAACCTAGCCTCAACAAGACTGTTTTGCTAAATACGATCCAAATAGAGAGTAACCAAGGAATTGAGACTATATGCAATGGAATGCTTATAAGGATTGGTCATGGAAGTTAAGCTGGGAGGTAAGGGAAGTAAGAACATGAAGAGTGAGGCACAGTAATGGGTGTTAGGAAGAATATCTTATGGATCATAATTGAATCAAAGATTGTTGAAGTCAAGGGTACTGGTGTGAGGGTGTGGGAGCGAGTGGGGTCACAAATGGAGATTATGAAGGGGTTGTGGTTACTGGTAGTGATATGTATGAGTTTGTTTAATCCTCTTAGTGACACCGTGAGATCAATATTATAAATATCTCCATTTTGTATGTGAGGAAATTGGGAAACAGAGTTTAAGTAAATTTCCTATGTCACATGGCAGCGAAGTGGCAAACCAGAACTGGAACCCAAGAGTGTCACTCCAGAGCTTGTGCACGGAACTCATCATTCTTACCCTTTTCCAAATCCCGAAATAGGCCTTCTCGTATTTATCTTATCTTGGCAAGTAGAATATTCATATCCCAACTTTCCTAAGACAGAAACCTTAGAATTATCATTGCTTCATCTTGAATATCAGGTTGGTCATTGGGCAGCCTATTCTAATATTCTTAATCCTTTTCCTTTTCTTCAGCCTAGCCATAACGGCCTCACATGCCACTATCACAAATTGTTCTCCAGGATTGTCCTAATGGCATCTTTACTGAATTGCCTCCCATACATTCTTCATTCTGCTTCCCGAATCCACTTGTGAAAATGCAGTATAATATTTTAATTCCAAACTATCTAGCATGGTGAGCAAGGCTTTAACTAGATCAATTCATCCAGTGCCTCATATGCCAATTACTCACTAGAAATCAAGGATGATTTGAACTACTGTAGTTCTCTTAAGTACACCTGCTCTTTAAAGCCTTTGAAGTTTTGTGTATCTTAATAAACCAGCCTGAATCACTTTGCTTTAAAATTTCCCCCAACTTGCTAAGTGGAAATTAAAGGTTACGTTCTTGTCATGGAATAGATCCTATTAAACCCAGTAACTATCAAAATACTGATACTTTAAACAAATTAATGCAGTTGTTCTGCCCATAAAATTGCTTAATTTTTTCTGACTGATGGGCTTTGAGACTTTTCAGTTTTTAAGCTCTCATTTTATATCCCAGGATAATTCCACACCACGTCACCTGTTGTAAAATTATAAACTTTTACTTAAAGGAAATCATTAGTCTTTTTTAATGTTTATTTATTTATTTTGAGAAAGAGAGCACAAGTGGTGGGGGGGAGCAGAGAGAAAGAGGGGGAGAAAGAGAGAGAACCGTAAGCAGGTTCCATGCTCAGTGTGGAGCCTGATGTGGGGCTTGATCCCACAACCACGAGATCATGACCTGAGCCAAAATCAAGAGTTGGGTGCTTAACCAACTGAGCCACGCAAGTGCCCCCAAATCATTAGTTTTTCAAAAATAATATAATCTTGTTTTTGTCTTTTTTTCAATAACAATTTCCTTCTTAAAAAATTATGAGACCCATTTTCTCATGCTAATGTCCTCAAAGAAGAACAGGTGAGGTTCAGAATCACTTATTGCAAAATGGCTGTGAATATCTTCTCTATCACATTCCAGGAAATATAAAATGAGGAACTTAAGATACCTATTTTTGTTGAGGTATTTTTTTTTCCTTTTCCTTGACTGTATGGTCAGGAATTGGTTATTGAATGAGTGGTATAAACAATATGGAGCCCTGATTCCTGGTTGAAACATCTTAATAATATAAGTTCAAGGTCTATAGCAGCAGTTTTTTGATATTTTATAATGTCTTTTTAGGTTTTTTTTTTTTTTATCTCTTAAAAAATCCTACAACAAATTTCTCAGCCCACCAATTACTCCTCAACACTTGTTACTAACTTTAAGTTAATGATTCAATTGAAATGTGTTCACCTCTTTTGCAGATTAGCAAGGTAAGCATCTTTTTTTCACTGGTGGAACGTTTTTATTAGCATATACTACAAATGGCCTCCACACATAATTGGTCTTGATAGTGCCTATTGCCGTAAAAATGGATTAAAACCAACTACTCTGAAATTAAAATTGAAATGTAACCAGTAACTCTATACATCAGATATAATCACTGTTTTCTGAGATTGAAATTGGTATCAGGCATATTTTGAAAGTATTATAAAAAAACATAGCTTAAAATTTATATAATTTCGAAATTTTGTCAAGATATTCTATGGCTGTGTTTGCATACTGATAATGCTTTCTTGGAAAAAATTTTCCAGCAAAAATGATGACATTCATGGGCCATTTGTTGCCATTTTGAAGAAAATTCAGAACTGTTTACAACAGCAGATTTCTTGAAGGCCTTCCTTCATCCTACCTCCAAGTGATTCTATTCAGTGGAGACTCTTGATAAGCAACTTAATTTCCATAAAAAGCCATTAATTCTTCCCAATTGATTGTTAAAATGAGTATTTCTCCTTTGAATAAAATCCTTTAAAAATTCATTCTTGATTCTTGCTATATTTTGCACTCAGAAATTTCTGTTGTCCAACCTCATAGTGACAATGCAAAATAGAATTGTAATAATTGCATATAGAACATGGCTTGATAAGCTTGAAATCTATCTTTTATGTTCTAAATTTAACCTCCAACAAAAGACAGACTTGGTCCATTTGTTTTAGTCCCTTACTGATTTGCTATAATTAAATGTGAACTCACCATTATGGCTTCAGCCAAAATTGGAAGACATTTTAAAAATCATACAGAACTCCTTATTGTCACAAAAAAAGCTATATTTTTAGAGATGCCTTCATTACCTAACAGAAATCCTTCTCAGTTCTCTTTATCATGGTTTTCTTATCTTTTGGACACTGTCAGTCTTATTACTGTCATGATTTATTTTCTATCCTTAGGATGCACTAGAGTTAAATGCATGGCCACATTTAACAATGATACACATTTTTATGTTACTTACTTCTATGTGCTAATCCATAACTTTATTGCTAGTTTATCAAATTATAATGGCCTCAGTTAGTACTTTTATTTTTTTAATTATTTTTGATAGTACATAAGTTTGTTAGATCACGGAAATCCATGAAATAGGCTAGAGTCCCTTTGATTCTTAGAGTAATTTTATAGAGTCAGCTATAAATGTTCTTAAATTTTTTTATAAAATTTATTTTAAGAGAGAGAGAGTGAGAGAGCACAAGTGGGGGAGGGGAAGAGACAGAGGGAGAGAAAAAGAATTCCAGAGAAACTCTGCACTGTCAGCGCTGAGACCAACTTGGGCTTGAACTCACAAAATCTAAGATCAGGACCTGAGCCAAAATCAAGAGTCAGATGCTTAACCGACTGAGCCACTCAGGTGCCCCGAAGGAGCTATAAATTTGACCAACTTCTCTAAAACTGTGGTATAATCCATACATTCATTCCAAGTTTTATATTATTCTTTTATGATCAGGCAAATTGGGTCTCTAGGAGTATACCTGTTTTCCTAGTGATTCTTCAGTTTGAGGGAGGCTGTTATGAAATTGATTCACTCTCAACAAAAGAAGACTTAAGTTGTCTCATGAGGAAATCTCATTTTAAACTTTATGTTTGAACAGTGAAATGAAGCAGATCATCATAAAAATCATTTTTATTATATTTAGCTCCATGATTAAATTTAGTTTTCTGTATGCATAAAATGATTATTATATATTATTACTTAAAAGCAAGATTTTTATTTTCTTTTTGTAAGACTTTTATTTTCTAAATAAGGGGTTGATTAGTCATTTTCTGTATCTATATATCTACATATATGCTAGTAAAGCTGATAAATTAAAATATAAGAATGATATGGCATTGATTACTTTAAACATGAGTTTATATTAGAAATAAGTATCTGCCCTTTCTATACTATTTTGACTATGTCTTTATTTTAAAATCATTACTGATAATCTATGTGCATTATTTTCATATACAATAGCTATAGTGCTTGATTCTTTTATGTCTTATCATCCATCTTTTTCTCTCTACTTCCTTCTTTCCATTGCCTTTTTAGGTTACAGAGCTAAAAATTCAGATAAGAATATTTATCTTATTTCCTACAAATTAGACTCCACTGGTCAAGGCAGAAAAGCAGATTACATATCATGGTGTGATAAATATTGACTAATAGGGGCTCTAGAGGACAGACTCTTAATTCATCAGGAGGGTAATTCGAAGAGTAAATGAAAACTTTCTTGAAGAAATGATGCCTGAATCCTGAAGTATAAGTAGGGATTTAGCTATCAAATTCAAAGTGAACTCCATCTGAGTAGTCTCAGCAACAAGAGTACAGAGTGAGCTCTTGAAGCTAAGAAATGTTTATTAAGGGTTATGTGTAAAGGTGAGACTTGGAAAGATGGACAAGACAAAGTCTGAGATAGTGAAAAGTCTGGCCTGTCTCATCAAGGAGTTGGGTTTATCTAGTATATATTGGAGACCACAAGATCAGGTTTTAGAAGGAAAATTGTGGTAGCAATGTGATCACAAATAAATATAAACTGGGAGCAGAGGAGATACAATAGAGTACGGGATTATGATACAAACAATCATAAAACACCAACAAAGTAAGAAATTGAGAGAATCAGGAGAGAAAATTTTAGCAGAAAGTGGAATTAGAGGGTTTAATTTGATTTCAGAGTGGATTAGTTCCAGAGGATGGTAAAATCCAGTTTGCAGCCATGGATCTGAGAGGCTCACCTGGTGCAGAAGAGAGGTTCACTAGATATCAAGAGGTCAAGTAACTCTTGGGATAGCTTATTGTATGTTGTCCTGAAAATGTCCCAGGGTAATTAAAGGGTCTTGGTGAAATGGTCTTGCTGTATAAGAGTAATGAATACGAATGGTGGGGAGAGGTATTAGATTCCATGAGTTTCAAATGATAAGAGATAGTCTACTCTGGGTCTGAAGGAATGATGATTTGAATGGAAAACCAAGAGATTTCTATAAAAACTATACAACAAAGCACTGGTTGAGAGAATGAGCAACCTCTTTACAGAAATATAGCAGGGAAAATGGCAGTGACTTGGAAAGAAAAAAAGATAATTTGTTTATTTGAAAGGTTCAGAGAGCCCAGCAAAAAGTTTTAAAAATGAGGTGAGATATGGAAAATCAATTTAGGAGAAAGAAAGCAAAAATAAGCATAGGATAGTGATAACCAGAAAGGATAGAGACTAGAAACTTTGGATCTGTGGGCGAGTTGTTTCCTTCATAGGATTACAGAATAAGAAATGACTTGTGTCCAGAATATAAAAATAATTTATGTATATAAATAATAGGTAACAAACAATGCAATTTAAGAGGGCAAAAGACCTAAATAGGCTTTGAACAAAATATATACACACAAATCACCTACAAACATAAATATATGCACACTATCTTTACTCATTAGGAAAGCACATATTTAAATCTCAGTAGAGAATACTACACATCCATCAGAATTATTAAGACAATTAAAAATCCTAAGCTTTGCAAAGGGCAAGAAACAACTGGATTGTTCATACAATGCATATGGGAGAGTAAATTTGTTCAGCCACTTTTGGATACTGTTTGGTAATATATTCTCTGTATTTGAATCCTGGCTTTTTCACTAATTTTGTGACATGAGGCAAGTTATTAATATTTTACACATCTGTATTCCATTTAAAAAATGGAATTAAATTAATTAATTCATGAAAATTACTTAAAAGTATGGTCAGTATAGTTCCTTTGATATCACATAATATTACTGTTATGAGAAGTATTGTGTTGGAATACTATGGTTAAAAAGTAAATTGTAACCAAGGTGCCTGGGTGGCTCAGTCAGTTGAGCATCCAACTTCAGCTCAGGTCATGATATCACAGTTTGTGAGTCCGAGCCCCACGTCAGACTCTGTGCTGACGGCTCAGAGCCTGGAGCCTGCTTCAGATTCTTTGTCTCCCTCTCTCTGCCTCTCCTCCACTTGTGCTCTGTCTCTCAAAAATAAATAAACGTAAAAAAAATTAAGAAGTAAATTGTAACCTTTTACTATAAAAGAACTATGTATTTGTTAAAATTTATAAAAGCAACTTAAAAATGAAGAGAAAATATTTAAAAATTGTAATATAAATGGAAGAGCTATTAAAAATTTCCTCTTGATCCTTAGATATATATTTTTGACATTTTTGTAACTAAACTTGGTAAATCATGTGGCACTTTATTTTTTTTTAAGTCTATTTATTTATTTTGAGAGAGAGAAAGCACGAGCTGGGGGGAGTGTTAGAGAGAGAGGAGAGAGAGATAATCCCAAGCAGGCCCCACACCAACAGCACAGAGCCCCATGTGGGGTCCAGTCCCATGAACCGTGAGATCGTGACCTGAGCCAAAGTCGGATGCTCAACTGACAGAGCTATGTAGGCTCCCCAAGCTTTCATTTTGAACACCTTGTTTTATACTTAAACTAATACCATTAAATGTTTATGTTTCTATATACTATGTAACATTGCTATTAACGGCTGTATAATAACTTATTAAATGAAGATACCATAATTTAGTTATAACAATGTTTATGTTTAGTATGTTTCCAATTATTTATTTTGTTTTTATATATAACACCTTAGGGAACACCTTTATGAACCATGGCTTTTCCTGGTCACTGTGTAATCAAAGTATCCTTTTCTTCTCATACTTAGTATTTTGTTTCACAGGTGAATCAGATTTCACAGTTGTTTAGTTTTTTTATGTACTATAAACATGATTCTTTTTTTGTTTATTTATTTTAAGAAAAAGAGAGATCATGGAGGAACAGAGAGAGAGGGAGAGAGATAATCCCCAGCAGGCTCCATGCTGTCAGCAGGGAGCCCAATGTGAGGCTCAGTCTCACGAACCATGGGATCATGACCTGAGCCAAAATTAAAGGTCACATGCTTAACTGACTGCCCCACCCAGGCATCCCTATAGTATAAGCTATTTCTAAATCAGGAACATAATGATTGGAATGATTTTCCTAAAACCTAAAAAGCATATTTTTTGAATAAACTATTAATTTAAACATTTAAACAGTTAATTTGAGATGATTGTTTTATTTTTCAAGAACATATTATCAGAATATATGGTCAAAGTAGTATTCATTGGCAAAAGGTGATATGATAAAAAATTAAGTATATGTTCAGTAGTGTGCCCCTTTTGGACCAATTGTGGTCTTTTCTCCCCAGAATACTTTATACTTTTGCTATAATATTCTATATTACCTTAAATAAACTTTTAAGAATGCCAACAAAATAACCAATGAAGCTCGTTAGCTCAGAGACAGGAAAATAAAGGTATTTGGAAAATATAAATTCTAGACATGTTCTTAGACTTAATTCAGACTTTTCCAAGTACCCCTCTTCTTTGTTGTGACTAAAAACTTGGACAACGTGGTGTTGCTAAAGTACCAATCCACGTATCTCTGCATATATCATGCTTGGAGAACCATATGCCTCTGTTACCTTCTCCTCTTCCAATCTTGTTTGCTCTTCTACAATTATAAGAATTCTACTAAATTATGCATTGTAGATACGGTGATTACGTCTTGTGTAGCAGAGAGTATGTTAAATCTGTCCTTAAAGCATGTGTTTAATCAAGTGTTTACTCCTCAGCAATGTCAAAAGTTCTTTTAGAGACTGGAAGTATGGTGTGTGTGTTTTATCCTTACATTCCAACTATTAAGGGTTCTTTCCATACTGTATCTGTCATTTAACCAGAAACAATCAATAATGACAATTTCAGTAGTAAACATTAGCCAGTTAAAAAGGGAGGGAGATTTCTGAATTCTCTGTGATTCTGAAATTTGGATTTTGAATGCTCTGTAAACTTACTTCCTTTACTAGTTGTAGAGCTCCCAGAAATCTGGTGGGGAAGTGTGAACAGTTGGCTAGGGATGTGACTTGCTGCACTGAGCTTCAGTTTTTATTTAACATCTTTTCAGCTGCTTCTCCCTTCTTTGCATTTACCTCTTTAACCTTTAACCACACTTACTGAAGTCATCTATTTTCTTGAAATTCTTTATGCAATGTACCATGGGTTTGTGCCTGTGCAATTTTCTTTTTTGTCTAAAGAGTGGGGACAAAGCCCATTGTCAGTGCTCAATAAATGTTTCATCAATGTCATTACTTAATATTCATTTAATTAATATTCATTATAGATCAATTCATAATTGTCATCATAGTAATGATAGGTCAAAAAGAATCTAATTTTTCCATACTTTGAAAATCTAACTCAGACTCAATTTTGTGGTATTATTCATATAAGATAGCTGCTTTTTTTTAATTTATTTTTAAAAATATGTAGAATTAAATTCTGAATATTCCCACATTTTTTTGCCAATGTTTTTTTGATTCAATTCCATGGAGGAAAACATTTAAGCACTAAAAATCTGAAATGTTTATAAAATATATGTACATCCATTTGGGTTGGACATAGTCTTCATGTATTTATATTTTAAAGGGACATAGTACAAGAGGACTCTGCATCACTAAGTGATGATTCCATCATCTACACTTAAGAGATGAACCATTTGTCTGTTACACTGTCTTAGATTGATTCTAGTGGTTTCTGAAGAACCCATCTTTACAGTAGCTTAGGCTATATAATGTATAATATGTGTGATTAAAAGTAAGGGCTAACCTAGAAGAAAAAGTTAATTATGTCGTGGCAAATTATATTTGTTTCTACATAAATGAATATGGTAGATTCTATTTTTAGGATTCTAAAAATATTATTTTTATTTTTTTAAATAGGACTACAAATTTATTCCTACACATTTCTATATTTTATGCCTAACATGTAGCTGTACCTTGATCAAGTTATAATTTTTTAAGGAGACAAACCTGTACTCTGTTAATTTTGTCACGATTTGTAGAAAAGCAAAACAAAAGACTAATATGACATAAACAGGAAGTTCAATTAATTGAAAACTGATGGAAATCTAAAGCTTGTAGCCAAAAGTGGGTATTATCTAAAGAAGGAACAAAAAAAAATACTTAAAAGGTAAAAATCTAGGTAATAGACTAACACAAAATAAAGAATATTTTCTATGTGTCTGATTCAAAAGTGAGGCTATGAGATTATGAATTAAGTTATTCTACAACGTATTACCAGTAACATTCAAAGTCAGCCTATTTAAGTATATATTAAGCAGCATTATAAAGCAATAAATTTATGCCAAAATCAAAGTAGACTTAGAAATTCATGTCGCTAATATCTTTAAAAAGTTGACAGAGGTAGTTTTCAGATTTGTCCCAGAGTTTCTTAGTAGCCTTATGAAAAAGGGGGAAATAAAGTGTTGACAATCTTCACAACATAAAACCAAACCATTCACTTAGCGGAAACGCTTTTTATTGTTATTGTTGTTACTGAGATCTGAGATTAATTTCTTCCATATGAAATTGTATCAGGCAGGGACTACGCCTCAACAATATTGCTGTAATCATTTAGTAGAGTTTGTTTCCTTTGGTTTTGCTTTTTTATAACAACTGTCAATGCAGAGTGATGGCTTATGGCCAAAGTGCATTTTAGTATAAAGAAGTCTACCTGTTGCAAAAATAAAATAGTAGTAATTCTGCCATAAGAAAAAAGAAACAGGCATAGTAGTTAAAAGTTAGATGGATGTCATACATGAAAATTTATTGTACTGAACGGAAGAAAATGTTAATAGCAATTGTTTTACCTGATAAAGAATACTAAAGAAAACATTTACTTTATAATATACTGATTTAAAAGGAATACCTGAAACTTTAAAAAAAGACATAGAGAAAAATAATACCTTAGCAGAAACTAAAATACATCAGTGTCTACCTAGGGAAAAATCAACATTGAGGACAACTGAATCAGTAATTTGAAGGAGAGGATTAAGACAACCCCCTTTAGTGCAAAGGAGAATGGCAGCAAGGTGCTATCCCTAAACAAAAAATTAAAATATTTTCTTAAAGTCTAAATATGCTGAATAAAATCAAATTGAACTAAAAAGAACCTACATTTCTTCAAGTTCACTCATCCACTTAATGCAATTTCCAGGTATTATTACTATTATCCATGTTTTTCTTGGCAAAATGACTCTACAGTTTGCCTGGAAGAATAAACATGAACAAATACATTATAAATTCTAGGAAAGAATAGTAATAAGGAAATACCTGTTTGAAGAGACCTTAAGAATATGCTTATTAAAGTTACAGTGATCAAAATAATGTAATACTGGTTCTAGAAGATACTTGGCAGAGAGTCTAAAACTTATTAAATGATATGTCACAGTGTAATATATGATGACACTCTCATATTAAATCTGTAGGGGGATGGCAGGGGTGCATGATGTTGAGATGACTACATATGTATGGGACACTAAATTAATTCCACTTTATACCTGTTCTAAAATACATCAAACATGGATTAACAGTTTTGTTTTTGCCTGTAAAATGCCTTTTTCCATTTTATCTTAAAACACAAAGGTGGGAGAAAATGTTGACAGACTTGACAAATCAAAAATTTTTTGAAAAATGGTAAAGAAAGACCAAAACTCACAAATCAAGATAGATGTAAACATTTTAACAAAAAAGCCTTGTTTTGTAAAATTAATACAAATACCTAAAACAATAATTGAAAATTTTAATTCTTATAAATAACTGAGAAAAACAAATTAAAACAAAAGCCAGAGATACTCATTTTCTATCCAGTGAGACAATATTGCCACGAAGTGGGGCATAAATATACTCCCAAATATGTGAACTCTATGTTGGTATTTTTGCTTGTGCCCTCCAGAGGAAGTTTGGGGTTGGGGCAGGGCAGATATCCAGAACTAATTGCATTATAGTAGAAATAAATACTTTATATTGTTTCTGTCTGCTCACTTTTAAATTTTGAGTGCAATAAAAATCGGATCCCTTCACCACTAGACATTGAAGGATAAATTCCACCTTGCAAAGGTAACCTGTGGTTTTAATGATTCCAGATGAAGTAGTGGTGATCATAAAGTATTTATATACATGCTTTTCTCTGTTTTACTATTAAATATAACTTGTCTATTCTCAGCTTTCAACTTGAAACCTGAGTAAGAATTGAGTCATGTAAAACTTTTGGTCTGGACACCAGTTTCATGCACAGTGAAATGATTTTTGACTCAATTTTGTCTTTTTTTATTAGCTTGCTCTATGTTTCCTCTTTTTGTAGAATAAAGATTGCTTAGTTCTTTTGAGACTGCCACACCTACCCCTTCCAGTCTAGATGGTAAAATCTATCATTTCAAATTCTCTTACTAATACTCACAGGAGCTTTGACTAATTTGGATTCATTCGCCCAAGGGAACTCAAATCCTGGAGGAATACAGCTCTCCATTCCTCTTTTTTCCCAACCTGAAATATTCTTGAATTCTTCCATTTGGTTACCATTACTCCAACATCCTTGAGTCATCCAATACCTCTTTCCCTCCAGTTTCTTTCATTCTAGCATTTTCTGCCTCTCTTTCTCCCCATTTTGCTCCTGTCATGGCATGTGCCACAGTATGTAATAATACCCTGACTCACTAATTTACAGTTGGAAAACTCAGATAAGGTGTAACCTAACATCTTACGACAGGTAGCACTTGACAGCACGGTGATCTGAGTGGTGGAACTTCTTTGTTTCTACTTTCAGTGATATGTCTGCCTTTGAGCCCGTACTAGAGGGATAGCTGTTCTTTTTGCTGTCTTCCATATTTGTTTATGGATGTGACTTTTCTCTGCTTCTTAATGTAGCTATAAATCTATGCAGCTGTGAAGATGTACTCACTGTGTCAAATTTCCCTCCTCCTCCCACCTCAACCCACATTATTCTCATTCCTGACAGTATAATAGGTGGAAACCTGCTCTTGCTATTCATCCCAAATCCAGCGGCACTCTTTTTGGTTGGATTCCCAAGGAGCAGAGAGTGAAGGGGATTTTGCTGTTTATGATTTATAGAAGGAGGAATGTTCCTTTTTTTTTAAATTATTAAATGATTACTTTTGAGAGAGAGAGAGGGAGACAGACAGAGTGTGAGTGGGGGAGGGTCAGAGAGAGAGGGAGACACAGAATCTGTAGCAGGCTCCAGGCTCTGAGCTGTCAGCACACAGCCCGACGCGGGGCTCGAACACATGAACCCTGAGATCATGACCTGAGATGAAGTCAGATGCTTAACGGACTGAGCCACCCAGGTGCCCTTGAAGGAGGAATGTTTCTTTACAAAATCATCTGTAAGGAAGGAGAGGAAGGGGGCTTTGAGCAAGGAAGGAGTCACAGGGAGAGTTCAAGACTTAGCCTGAACCTTGGCATCTCTAGCATAAAATCCCACCATATGATTGTTCTTAAGATAAGGGGGTTGGCTTTTTCTAACTTGTATAAGTGTTTCATTAGCTGTGGCTTCCTGTAGGATAGAAGGTATTTGCCACCCTGGAAAGCCTGCTCCTGAAATAAAGAATAATTCTTCAGAAAATGGGACACTTGGGAATTCTCATCAGTCAACCCTCACAGCAGTTGGGGATAGGTACTCTGGCCAGGTGACAAAGGATCTGCTTGGGGCTACCAACAACATCTACTAGACCCCCTTTCCAAGAGTCCTCATTTTTTAATCCCCTGCTGCGTTGGCAGTATTTAAAGTGCTCTGTTATAATGTAGCACTCATCTAACACGTTTCTACTAGTTTTTCTTCTACCCCTCTAACCACACTTTATCTACATTGCTAAATTCCTCGTCCTCCTGTTCTTGAATATGTATGTCTCCATTTTTAACTGTATTCTCATGTCATTATGCTCTCTATAGATTATCTCATCCAGTGTCTTATGACTACAACTCCCACTTTTGAATACAGCTGTGTAAGCTTCTTCTCCCTGACCCCTCAAGATCCAAATCCTCAGCTTCAGCTTGCAAATTTCCTCTTGATGTCCCATCGAGGGCTCAGTTTCCAAACACCAGGAACTGAACTGAAAACTTCTCTTGTGGAGCTGTTGCCTCTGCTCACTGACCAGTGCTGCCAACACTTATCACAGACACGAAAAGGGTGGATCTCTTTGTCTCAAGTACCTAATTCAGTAGGCAACTAGTCAACAAATATTTGCCGAATTAATGAATAACAATCAGTTGTCTCTTTGTGTCCCCATCAGTTACTCCCTCTCCTGAGTCAAGAAGAAAATATATCAGACAGTGACATACATAGAAAATGAAAAATTAAAATGAATATGTGACAGGGAGGTTTCTTTTTTAAAATCATTCAAGACACATAATAATTAAATTTTATTGTTATAAGCTAATACACTCGAGTTCAAAGTATGTGATAATGAAGTAATCTTAGGGGCTGTCAAATAAGCATTGTGTTTAGTTTCTAGAGTGACATAGGAAGTATTTTACAGTTATTACTAAATCTCAAAAAACCCTGTGATTGTTATGTTGTTGTAGTTATATCAGATATCCAATAGATGGTACTGTGAAATGCCTAATATTTAAAATAAAGTGGTATTGCAGGTAGAAGGCTGAGAGGGAATATTTCAGAATTCTGAGGAGAATCAAGACCTTTTTCTCTGACTGTCAAATTATATTTACAATCTGATTTTTTTTAAATATAGCTTAAGCAATACAGTAGTCCATGTAAAATATCACAAATATTCATTCTTAGTATAGCTCAGAAAATGAATATTGATGTTTTACTACTAAACAGAACTTTAAAATTATTCATATTCTATTAGTAGGATTTTTTATGTGGTGATTATTACTCTTAGTGTTATTCAAATCACCACGTTTTCAGCAAGAAATTATAGCAACATGTCTTTGTCACTGAAATTCAACAGGAAATTTCATGTTAAAAATAAAGCAAGCCTGTGTGAGACCATCTCCTTTCTTGTTTAGAAAGAGAGAGTTCATTATTTATTTCATGTTTTGGCCTCTACCAAAGCCAGTCTAATATCTGAATGGAACATTAGACCATTTTGTAAATATACATTCAGAACATTTAAAAATATATATAAGCTTATGGATTTAATTCTTTTTTTTACAAAAGCAATGATTTAAAAACTGGTTAGAGTTTGTTCCTGAAGAGCATGTAAAAAGTAGCAATTTATAAATGGCCTTATTTATCTTAGTTCTCGTCAGTATTTCCATTTTAAAACGATGCTTATCTACGTGTAAGAATGAATGTGAAGTATTGAATACCAGAACTAAGTGTTACGAAACCTATTACTAAAGCTAAAAATGTCTGAGGGATTATGTCATAACAGAAAGCTTCAAAATCTCTGTGTATCTTATTTTAAATATTACAGGGAGCTTTTTAAAATTTTTGCTTCTGTTGATGATACTGTTCTTGGGTATTAGTCAGTATTCCTTTGTATTAGGGTTATTTATTTGTTAGTTTATTCAATCATCTTTTATTTCATATGACAATATGCTAGGTTCTAGCAAAACCAAGATAAATAGCTTTTAGGAAGAATGTTTTTGCATGAATCAACAGCTTCATGTGGTATAGGAAGTATATGTCCTTTGGTTTCTTTATGCATTTACTACTTTTTCCATGTTTTATATAATCGGAATATGTTACATTATGCATAACCTCTTAAAAAGAATATAGTTTTAGGTGCTTATGAATTTTCTGCTTAAAGAAAATATGCTATTGAAATACCTTGAGCTAGCTTAAGTAATTGAGGTTATTTTCTTTATTGAAAAAAAAAAACAAAAATAGTTAGTGTTTTGGTAAGTCTAGGCTTTTCTGTTATCTCCTAAGCCATATCAAAACAAATATGCCACATTTGTAATAGAAAAGTGTGGGATGAACAACTATTTTCCTGGATACTTCAAGATAAAAATAATTTCTATCCACCGCTATGTAATGATACACCTTTATGGATTCATCAGGGAATGAAAGGTCCTCTAGAATCCTACTCAGGTCCTTTAAGATTTTCTGTGTATTGTGTATTATGTTCTTTTCAAAAACACTACCACACACTGATTCATTTTCAGATTTCCTAGCATACTGCATGTATATAACATTACATGGCCAAGTTCCTACTTGAGCTAAATGGGTTTAAATATGAACTGTGCATGCAGATCTCAAGTGATAGTCTCTTAATAGATGTCAGATACTCTTTATTGCTGCCCTCTTTTATTTCAGTAACATTTTAATTAATTCACACTGATTGAATAAATGTACATTGAGACTTGTTTCCTAATGAGGGCGCATTTAGAGGAAAGGTTTTGCATCATTCTGATATCCTGTGGGTAATTATATTCTAATTATATGGTCGGGGGAAAAGAGTCTATAACTCAGTACTGATATTGTTCGTTGGACCCAATTAATTACATGCACATAATGAAAGTTCATGATAAGGTTGACTGGCAGTCAATGTAAAATTTTAACTCAATTGAATCTTAGCCTAATGTGAATGCAGAATTGGACTTTAACCTGGTTAGAAAATGCTTTGGTGTGAGATCAGTGGATATTTAGAGAGGCAAAGGATAGGAACAAATTTCATTATAACTTGTTTGTTTTTAAATTTGGGTTTTTTTTCCCAGATTGATGAAAAGGAAAACTTAGCAGCCTAATGCTTTAATTCTAAATATTATTATCCATATTCTTTCACTACTTAACAGTGTTTTTCTATATTTTAGAAAGCCACAGTGTTACGTTTTGAGAATGGGATCATGTTGAGAAAAAGAATAGGCATAACAGGAAGTAGTTTTGATGGATTTTATTTACATAAAATTCAATAGGTATTCATCTGTTTTATTAGATGTAGTTTCTTGAGGATGCTTTAAAAAAAAGTTTATTTTCAGAAAGAGAAAGAGAGAGAGAAAACCAGCGGAAGAGGGGCAGAGAGAGGGTACATGAGACCTCAGTGGACTCTGTGCTGAGAGCAGAGAGCCTGATGTGGGGCTCAGACTCACCAACTGCAAGATCATGACTTGAGGGGCACCTGCGTGGCTCAGTCGGTTGAGTGTCCGAATTCAGCTCAGGTCATGATCTCACAGTTGGTGAGTTTGAGCCCTACATTGGGCTCTGTTGTGACAGCTCGGAGCCTGGAGCCTGCTTCAGATTCTGTGTCTCCTTCTCTCTGACCCTCCCCTGTTCATGCTCTGTCTCTCTCTCTCTGTCAAAAATAAATAAAACTTTAAAAAAAAAATAAAGATCATGACCTGAGCCGAATTCCTATGCTTAACCGACTGGGCCACCCAGGTGCCCCTTGAATGTACTTTTTTTTAATTTAAAACTACCAACTGCAGTCAAATCCCCTGCCCCAAAAATCACAAGCATAATCATGCATATGTATACATACACGTAAATAGCTATCTCTTAATTATTATTATGTAAAGTAAGACTTGTCAAGAATTATTTGACACAAATAAATAATAAGGCATGTGCATTGTATTTTGAAATATATTTTGTAGATGGTTGAATCTGATGTTTAAGAATTTTTCAATACTTGAATCAAAAGCAAAAGCCACACTCTAAATATCAGCCCCCATCCCTCCTTTACTCAATTTCATTGTTTTCTTTGAATGAAAGGACATTTATTTCTGAAATGGTAGATGTAGTTATGATGCCCATGGTACATGTGAGGATTGAGGAGAATAGCAAGGAGGACTCTGTTCTTTTATTTTTCTTAGCCTCTCCTGTCTCCCTCTCCTTTTTTCACTATTGCTTTCTCTTTTTGATCTCTTGTCTCCCCTTCTGCATCTTTCCTTCTTTTTCTCTACTGTAATAGCCCTAACATCAATGTTTCATTAAAAAAAATATTCTGTTGGTTCACATATACTTGTAAGCAACAAAAATAGTTTCAGATGAAGAAAGTGTGATTAGTCCTTTTTTGCTGAGCTACAGGCAGGCAGTGGAAACTGAAGAACGCTTCTTCAACCATCTGGGCTTCTGATGATTTTATGGGACCTGGCCAAGTTATGATAACATTACTAATGATTTCATTTCACTAGTTAATCAGGATGGCAAGACAGTAACAATAACATTGGGAAGGGTTTAGTTCTTGCTGGTTGCTTTTATATGTAGAAATCTATGTTCGAAATGATTTGGGTATCTCTATAAAGATATGTTTTTAATATTCTTATTGAAAACAGTGCCTCTTAAGTTTCCAAATATCCACTGCATTAGGTGTATTTTCCCTGAAGGTTCAGGGTGTTTCCTTTCTAGACACAAACATGCACACATACTGAGGGAACCATAAAGGACGGAGCCTTCCAATTCCTTCTGTGCAGTATCTTCTGAGCAAAACTCTGCAAATATGTGTAAATGATCACATTTACAAGAGTAAGAATAGACATTTTTGTGAACAATTAAAATTATGAAACACTGAGATTATCTGTTAAACATATTTTTACCATTAAATTCATGTTGTTGCAAACTTAAAAATTTGGCTCAAACATCCCTTGATTAGTCAAGGGATCTTGAATAAGATTGTAATATGTATATCTTCTAGGGGCGCCTGGGTGGCTCACTCGGTTAAGCGGCCGACTTCCGCTCAGGTCATGATTTCGTGGTCCGTGAGTTCAAGCCCCGCGTCGGGCTCTGTGCTGACAGCTCAGAGCCTGGAGCCTGTTTCAGATTCTGTGTCTCCCTCTCTCTGACCCTCCCCTGTTCATGCTCTGTCTCTCTCTGTCTCAAAAATAAATAAACGTTAAAAAAAATTAAAAAAATATGTATATCTTCTAAAATATTTTACTTTTGATAGTTTCATTTTAATTAGATATGTCAATGTGCTGCTGGAAAAGAAAAAAAAAATAATGACCTAATTTGTCTAATGTCTAATTGACATACTTGCCATACATTGAAATAATCATTGGTTATAAAAATTATTTATAGTATACAAATTATTTCGGTCTCACTTCCTTTTTTAAAATTTGTATTGTGTTTACATGTGTGAGTATACTCACTTAGGGACCTGCAAAATCATAAAAGGTTAAACAAATTATGAATCTGGAAGGTGACAATAAAATTTAGCGAAACCAAATGTGTTTAGTTTCTATACAATAGAGATGCCCTTGATACATTTTACCATCAAGGATGATAGAACAACTTCTCTTTAAGGCTGAGACACTGTACCACTTTAGAAAGTCAGTTGTTCTTTTCCCAGACTTGCTTTTTATTCTCTCACTTCTTTTTTGATGCCAGAGATATCAACTTGCATATAAGGAAAGCAGCTATTTAAAATAGTTTTGTTTAGGGGTGCCTCAGTGACTCATTCGGTTAAGTGTCCTACTCTTGATCTCAGCTCAGGTCATGATCTTATGGTTTGTGAGCAGAGCCTGCTTTGGATTCTCTCTTTCTCTCTCTCTCTCTCTCTCTCTCTCTCTCTCTCTCTCTCTGTCTCTGTCTCTCTCTCTGCTCCTCCCCCCTCAAAATAAATAAATAAACATTTTAAGAAATACAAAAATAAAATCATTTTATTTGGCCACCTTAATTTACCACCGTACTAGAAGTTATAAGGTTAAATTAATCCATATTGATATTCAAGCCACTTCTTTCAGGCAGAACATATATATTGTGGTCTCTAAATACTTCGCAGTGTTCAATGTTTTAAAATAATGGTATTTTCATATCACTTAAAAAATAGAGACATAGCTAAAAATAGACTTAGGAAAAAATTCTTATTGAACTTGTATGAAAAAAAATAGAGCCTGGGACAGAGAAGCACTGTATTTGGATCTATCGTTAACTTTATTTTCTTAGGCTAATTATCTAACCTTTCTGATTTCCAGTTTCTCAGTCTGAGAAGTGAAGTATCTTGGCTTACATGGAGGATTAAATGAGACAATAAACATAAAAGCGATTTTTCAAAAATTTGAACATTCCTATATAGGTAGAGCATAGAGTTCTGTTAATTTTACTTTAGTCTTGAAATAACTGATGACCCTTTTAATCTGAGTACTATGTTCTTATTATATTTTTAACTCAAACCTCCAACAATCTCTCTACCAAAGATTTTTCTTTATCCTATGACAATTTGGATTAAATTGTCAATTTAAAATGATTACATGTTAGAAACTATGAAGACAAGAGATATCTCTATACTTTAGAATAATAGAATTTTTAAAAATTCTTTGATATTACGTTGAACTTAGTAAGTGCCCTGAAGACAAATGCATCTTTTAAACTAATTATCTGCACTGTGTATTCTATTTAATATTAAAATGATACTGATTAAATAAAATCAATCACATTCCTCTGTAGTCACACCTCACGTTTGATTAAATACAAATATACAGTTCCTATATTAATTCTGATTAAAAATATATTACATTTAGAATTATACAGTCATGATAATTTTCAAAAAGCTAAAACATTTACTCTGTTAATCCTTGATATTTAGAAATCATATACAGAAGAGTATAATTGAAGTAATATAATATCTGAATTTGTTCTCTAAAAAGTTTCTTGTTTGTCTTTTACCTGGATATCATAGTTTTCTTATTGTAACTCAAGGGTAAACCACTGATGGTCATGTTAGTTTAATATACCGTCTTTGCCTACACACCTTGATTATAAGTGAGCTTTTGTATACATTGTTTCATCCCTCTTATTCTTGAAAAGAATTTTTAGTGTTGCTGTCAGATACTTGAGTGTTGCTAGAGATAAGTCTCTGAGTAGGTGGCTTTCTCTCTTACACATTTATGACTTTTTGACCTGCTGTGCTCTCAATTTTGTTTGATCCTGTTAACTTATTCTTAGTCAACTGCTTTCACATTCTCAGAGAGGTAGTGACAAACTTTCTACTATTTCCTTACTCTCTTGTCACTACTTCTCTGCCAACATCACTCACTCTCAGTAGATGACCCATAATCCCACTACCTTAAGAAGGAAGAAGCCTGTAACATGAATATCCATAAATTACCAATTCTCCACACAAGTGGTAGCAAAGTGCCAGCTATGGGTTAATTTCATCCTACAGTGTGTTTTGGGGAAAGAATGCCTTAAAACAGGGTCTTCATAACCCAAATTGGCATAATTTTTGCTTTTTGTGTCATCGAGCCATATGATTCAAATATATCCCCAGCCTCTATTATTATTTTTCCATTATATATGCAGAAATAGATATATTTTACTAAGTTGAATCTTTTATATATAAATTGCAGGTAGTATGACATTACATCGCTAAATATGTCAGCAGGCATCTTGTAAGATTAAGGACAATTTTTTATACAATTTCCATACTATTATCACACATAGGAATATTAACGATAATTCCATAATATTAATCACTATCCTGTCTATTCAAATGCTTAAATATATCTCAAAAATGTCTTTTATAGGTTTTTTTTTTTTTTTTTTTTTTTTTTTTTGGTGCTTGTGGTGGGGTGGACCATATCCATTTAAGATTTGTGCATCACACTTGCTGTTACTCTAAACCATTTTGACAACTATAATCTCACTTGGCTTTCCAGTGCCTTACTCTTTACAGATGGGTAAGGTGAACATAGACTCTTCCAAAGATAGAAGGCATCTGTGACCTATGTCCTGGAGACTGTTTGATGGGCATCCTAATTTTTGCTTGAGAGTCTCTGGGACTTTCCTTGGCCCATGACATAGGATAAGATAAGGAATCACAGGACAAGGAGCTTAATCTGGATTAGAGGGAGAGCAAACATAGACTATAATAAAGATGGAACAATTACACTCATGTCTGAAAATGTTTATTCAGATCTAAGCTTGAACTAAGAGCTGAGAAGAAAAAAAATAGGAAAGCTGACAAAAAAAATTGAGGTGACGTAGATTGAAATTAGCACATTTTTCCCACCCCCCGTTATCTCAAGTGTTATATAGACTGATTTGGGCTCAAAAGTCAAGAATATTACTGAAGTCAGAAAGCTTTCTTTGAAAGTTCTGTGAAATCTGTTTTCAGTCCATCTGAGAAATGGCAATTACTTCCATAGGGTTTTGCTGTTGATGGGATAGTTAACCCAAGTTCATCCTTTCAGACTTCATGACTTAATTTGATGAAAAATCTGCAGCTGAAACATTTTTTACTTACATGATAAAAATATCTTCTAAGTAGAGTTGTATTCCTGGACACTTCAAATTCCTCTGTGGCTTCTCTAGACGCCTTCTTCTGATGCACTTCTGTGTGCACTGGATCCTTCTAGTCCTCTATGCTGAGTAGCTGGGAAGTCGCTTCTGTTGCATTAACCTCATGTAGCTATTTATTCTTCTGTTTCTTGCTGCCTTCTTGGACTTACACTGCATCAGGGAGTAAACTAATGTCTATGTTCTCAGATTTTTCAGACCCATCTTGGATATTCATTTAGAGTCGCTTTCACATAGCCCAGTCCTGGGGGTAAATTGGAATATACCGACCACTCCCTCCTTTTCAGAGACACACAAATGTCTAAGACCTCCTAACCTGACATCCAGCTTCATACTTAGCCCCACCACACACACACCCCACCATTAGAAAACTTTATCTAGTATTACGTGTGTGATTTGTCAACAATTCTTCCAAATTTGCCCTGAGTCCCATAGGGCATAGACTTTTGGAATTGTTAACCTTTTATTCTGTTTTTTGCCAGAAACAAAGCTCCTTACTGTGACTCAGAAAAGGAGGGCAGGTGAATAATTGAAGATGCACTGTCATGAGGACCAGTTTCAGTGTGTTTAACTTCATCTTTTTTTTTTTTAAGTTACTCTCAAGTAAAATTTTTCTACCTACTTAATAATATTTTCACTTTTTACTGATGCTAATGGAATATTTTTTCTTATTTCCAGAAAAATCCCAAAATAAAATCCACACCATAAGCTATGTCTCCATCAAAAAGATACTGAGTGTTTTAGCAAGGAATGAGAATTGGACTGGAAAATGGGAAAGTGGGCCGGGTAAATGGGCAACTCAAAAAATTAGTAGGGATGGTTTATGAGGGATAATGGAACTTAGAGATGAGTTCTTATTGCAAAACCTGAATGTAATATATCAGTATTATTTCAGAGAGGTATACGAAGCAGGTCAACAATATTGACCAATCTCCTTTGGGTGGATGAAGTTGCATTTTGGACAAGTAATTCACAACCCAACCCACTCTCCATTAGAGTATTCCTTATTAATTTATTTAATGGAATTAAGCAGAAAAAATATGACAAGGAAATGCATTTTATATTTATTCATTTATTTCACAGAAGAAGAGTGGTATAAGAACCTTTGTTGGCATTTGTTTTCAGTTTGACTTTTGTTTTTTTCAGCTTTAATATGAACTTCTCTTTTTCAGCAGACTCTGTCCACTTCAGGAGTTTCAGTCCCTGAGGTGCGTAAGCAAAAAAGGTTTTCACATTTGGCCATATAGGTCATTATACATCTTTTCATTGTTATAAAGAACATTTGGGGCTATCTCAGTGACCTACTAATATCAATTTGTTAGTTCATTTTGTCTCATATTCTGATATTTGGAATTGGGGATCTTTATATTTTATTTTTTTTAAAGTTTATTACTATTATTATTTTATTTACTGTGAGAGAGAGACAGAGAGTGAGTGTTGGAGAGGCAGAGAGAGAAGGAGAGACGGAATCTCAAGCAGGCTCTGCACCATCAGCACAGAGCCTGACACGGGGCTAGAACTCAAACACCACGAGATCACGAACCCAGCCAAAATCAAGAGTCAGAAGCTGACTGAGCCACCCAGGCACCCCAAGGAGATTTATATTTTCATGATAGGATTGACTTGAAACTGTTTCAATCTACTTTTGTGACAAACATTAGGAAAGCAAAGTTATATGAAACAAATTATACAGAGAAAAATAAAAGTTATTTTGCAAAGAGTTTTGACCTGTGTATAAGAATAGCATCGTTCCTATTTGTCATGTTAAAATGTAAATACCTTACAGAAAACCCAAACGATGCAAAGTTCTATACCATTAAAATGTAGTTTTAAGTGATAGTAGATTGAGAAACTCTTGCTCACTTTGAAGTGCCCATCATTTTAAAAAAGAATGTATCTGCATTAATCAGTTAGCATATGACATTATCTAGGAATGTCACTGGAATAAAATATAGTCACAGAAAAAATGACTTCTATTTTGAAAATAAATATAGGTATTCCCATACCATTTATTTTCAGTAAAGTGTTAGCTTTGTCTTTGCATTAATAAAGGAAAGCCTCCACATTTTTCTGTGACCCTATTCTATTCAGTTGTTTCTATCTTTTTTTAAATGTTTATTTATTCTGAGAGAGAGGGAGGGAGGGAGGGAGGGAGGGGCAGAGAGACAGGGAGACAGAGAATCCCAAACAGGCTCTGTGCTGTTAGTGCAAAGCATGACGTGAGGCTCGATCCCACAGATCGTGATGTCATGACCTGAAGTGAAGGCAAGACCCAGATGCTCAACTGACTGAGCCATGCAGGAGCCCCTCAGTTATTTTTATCTTTAAAGGATATGATCAGATGGTATTATTTCCCCTAAATTATAATTTGAATTGGCCTCCTTAGGAAAAATATTATTTATAATATATGAATACTACATAAGGATATGAGTTTCTTTAGAGGAAAGCATAATTGTACAAAAATGTAGTAACCTCTCTTCCCTACTCACCCCTGCAAAAAAGTTTTCCAATTAGTGTAGACTGCTTCATGAGACTTTTAAAACTTTGATTTTGTAACCAGACATATACTTTAAAAGATACTGGAAATATGTTTGAAAAAGTAATGTTTCTAATCTAAGAGAAATATTAAATTGTTTTTGTATTCTTTAAGTCAATTGATACCATTATTATCTTGATGGTTATAAAATAGAAATATTGAATTACAGACTTAAGTGACAAACGTTCTCAGAAAGTTTATCACTTAGTTCAGTTATTTAAGTGTAAGAGAACTGATTTTGTATATTCAGGTGTTTGAGTTTATTTTTGCCCGCGAATATAGGCACTGCATTTGAGATTTAAAATTTTCTCCTTAGACTTGATAATTTCCACAGATCTCCCATATTAAACTGCATAATCTATATCATATAAATAGAATAAATAGACCAAACTGCACTTTTCATAATACACTTTTCTCATTTAAAAACAAACAAACAAACAATTTCTTCTTCTGTAAAGTTATTAAAAGTCTTCATACATTGCCTTTTATTTTCTGGCAAGATATATTGGTTTATATTAATTTAGACTTTTCACCATTGTCTGAAATCATCATATGAGTTTTTTTCAACTATGTTGTTCCAAAAATTTTCTTAAGCCCATATGTGGATGTTTACACTGGTGAGTGTATGAACACACACACACACACACACACACACACACGTATCCCTTTGTTCAACTATCAGAAACAATTGCTTGTTAGGTAATTGTTAGGTTAAGATGTATGTGGGGGAACCTATGGAAGGATATAGACATACCTTAAACATTTAATGTGAAATACGTACATGTATATTTGTTGGCTACACTTTTGATGTAGGTTAAAGGGCTTTTCTATGAGGCCATATCTCTTGTTTGGAAATTGTATATAGGCTTTCTTACATATATCACAGTCTTATCACCCATGGTAAGTTTCAGTTATCAATTGTTGTGAAGCAAAAGTAAAGCATTCCCTATTTCATGAAAAGATATTCATTTATTTATGAAAATAATTGTCTTCAATTATTTTCAATTTTTTAAAGTATAACAAAAATTCAAGGATCTGTAAAGCAATTTGAGTGTAAAATAACTCTTAATATTTTTTAAAGTTTATTTGTTTTGAGAGATAGAGCATGAGCAGGGGAGGGGCAGAAAGAGAGAGAGAGGGACAATCCCAAGTAAGTCCCATCCTGTCAGTGCAGAGCCTGACATGGCACTCAATCTCACAACCATGAGATCATGATCTGAGCCGAAATTGAGTCACTCACTTAACTGAATGAGACACTCAGGCACCCCAGTAATTCTCAATTTTTATTAATTTTCAAAGCTTTTACAGTCATTGTGTCTTAATCCAACTGGACCACTCCTTCTACACACACACACACACACACACACACACACACACACATACATCATGTATTATTGTGGTTCCAAAGAATGGAAGTTATTTTCACAGAAACAACTTATTTTACACTCAGGATTCAATGGTTTGAGTAATAATTAAATCACATGGTTATAATAATAAGATAACAAATTCTACTTGGAGCTGGTATAAACAGATTGGGGGCAGCATAGTAATCACTATGTGGAGCATTTAACTCAGCTGGTTGAAAGACATGATGAGTATGAACAAACAAGAGTGCTACCTCCTTGCTTTTAAACTTTGGCTCAACACGTCCATGGTGACAGTTACAGAGAGAGGAAATGGAGAGTGAGTGAGGTACGTATGCACACACATACTTTTATAAAGTCACAACCATATACTGGCAAACAGCCCAAAGCAAAAGATTTTGGCATGGGCCTTCTCATTCCTAAATTTCATTGCTTCCAATCAGTATTTCTTGAACAGAAATTTTGTAAGTGGTTTGCACCCAATATGAAATTACCCCAAGATAAAATAGTCACATTGTGTGTGATGTGTGAAAACCGGGACTTGGGGACCAAGTTGTAAATTGTACCTCCGGGTTTTGTGGGTGAGTAGCACCTCTAGGTCGTTTAAGACTAGCTTTCATTCTAATTGTTTGCCTCTCTTCTGCCCCAAAAGACCCCACCTGGATCACAGCACCACTTATCCCCAGAAATGGGGACTCAGCAGACAAATAAAGTACTACCAAGTAAATGAAGTACTTCTTCACAACACCTATCTTCCACTCCTGCAGTGTAAGCAGCATACATGTGATAAGTTAAATGAGAAAATATAGCAATATACTTTTTTGTATTTTAAAAATTTTGCCATTTGCTAAGTGCCTATTTTATGCTGGTATCTTTATCCACATTTTCTTAATTTATCATCACAAAAATCTTCTCATTTTATAGATGAACTCAGTGGTGGCTTAGAGATAGCAAATAACTTGCCCAAGTTTGCATGGCAAATAAAATACAAATCTGGGATTTGGCCTCCAAGCCCATACTTAGGCCTTTTCCCAAAGTAGTTTTAGTTTTTTAATAAGTCCTTACTTAACTAAATTAAGAAAGAAATGAAAACCTTTATAATATATCAATTATTATATCTATGTTTAAAGCTTTCTAGACTTTTTTTTCTAAATCAAGACTGCTTTGCTACTCAGCCATAATAAATTTTGCTGCAACTTCCAAGGATCCCTAGTAGATTTAGAGCTTTTGTTACTTTCCGAGTGAATTTGTTTCTCTCGGCAGGGAACGGCTCCAGTTTCACAATAAGGTCACAATAATTAAAAGTGCAGTTCTGCAGCTGTCAGCCTTGCTTTCATGGAACCCATAACCCTTCTAAGCACCAATGAATTTGTTGGCATGTCTGCTTCCACGAGACCTTTTATATTGGGGATATCTAAGTGTTACCTTGGGTTCAAATTCTAGAGCTCCTGAGAAATTTCTGTGGCCTAGCTCCAGTGGCAGAAAGGACTAAGTCTCCCCTAAGGCAGGTAACTGAGAAAGCAAGTTCCAGGACTAGCCAGAAGGATGCTGTTGCAACAGTGCACCAGCCCACCCTTTTGTGGCTTTGTACCAATGGAGGTACTTTGCTGCTGCCTGTTTCTCATGCTGAGATTGGACAAAAAGAAGAAAGCCCTGTGCTCGAGGTAATCATCACTTGCTGCTTGTAGTTTGTGAGTGATCGATAACAGCAGGCTCAAGTATTGTGGTAAACATCCCTTTTGTGAAAGTGGTTTTCAGCAATGCACAAATACTCTACCTCTGAGAATCAGCATGATATAGAAAAATTTTTTTTTAAAGCACAGGTTTGAAGGGAGGTCTTTTTATTTCATTTATTTCATCTTTCTGTTTTCTGTGAATGGTCCTTTCGGCTTTTTTTGTTGGTTAATTATGGTGATTATTCTTTTGGAATTCTATTACATTGTATTCCCCAGTTAAGATCTGTTGTACTACTTAGAGAGTCTGAGGATCACAAAACACTGAATTCTATATTCAAAATGTCTGCATAGCGAACACAAATGGCTGACATTTGAAAATCCTGAAATATCAATAACTATATTTTATTTTTTGTAGTCATATTTTCTATATTTTGGGGGATAGAGTAGCTCTTTTCAGTGTTTGAATAATTTCTATTGATTAAAGCAATAATTTTCCAACTCTTTTTATATCTTGGATAATTTATCTGGCAGAACAAAATTTGTCTTGATTATAATAAGGTAATTTATTTTGTTATTTAAAGCCCAAAAACTTAAAAAAAAAAAAAGCAGAAGGTGAAGTGGTGAGCACTGACCTCTATTACCAGAAATCAATATTATCCTGAATAATGATGCAAAATAAGGTTGGTGAGTTCTTCTTGAAACTTTTCAGTAACTTCAATACTGGGAGTAATTCTCTTAAATATCACAATAGAGATCTGCCATTCAGAGTTAACCCCCACAACAGGCTAATGAAATTTCTGTGGACAGCAGATCTTTGAAAGATGAAATTGCTTCCCCTTTCTGTCCCTCATATGAAATGAAAGAAGTAAAGATTTTCGTAGTGGAAATAGGAAAAAGCATCCAACTATCATTCTGTGAGCTAATGCTGCTTAACTAAAGTATAGTGGATATTTCATGGAGATTGCTCTACAATTTGGAAATAAAGATGAAACAAATGAGTACAATAAAATGATAACTCTGGGGAAAAGTAAATGCTTATGAGTTTCTCCTGTTTACAATTTTCGGCCTTGAGTAATTCCACGCATTCTACCCACTAGACGTATTTCCCTTAACCAAAGAAACCATTTGGTTTCTTTGGGGTGTGTGTATGAGTTCGTGTGTGTGTGTGTGTGTGTGTGTGTGTGTGTGTGTGTTTAAACAAATGTTTACTATTTTAGCATTATCTGGATTATATAATAAAATTCACATGCAGGTGGAGGTACTGAGGATTTTTCTATTAACTTGTTGTATACCTCTTTCTTATAATTTTAGATTTCAAAAATAAAATCTTAGTTGAACACTCAATGTAGGATTTACATTTTTTTAATATCTTACAAAGGTTACTATAAAGCATTTGTTTCATCTACTCCAGTTTACTCAGAAAGATGACTCCCTGGAGAGACCTGAAGCTACTTAATTAACTGCTTTTTGCTAGTTGGAGGGTCTTACCAGCAATGGAATTTCCCCAGCTATGTGCATGGCTAAGAATAAAATCAAGTTAATAGATAATTTGGTAGCTCTTTACAGACATACACTTACATGTATTCAATTTCCAGCATTATGTATATAAATAGTTTGGTCACAAATATTCAGTTCCAATATGACTAACCAACTTAAATTTTATTTAATTCTTGTAACCTAAGAATTTTAGGAATTAAATGTAAAATAACAATTGTTGGATTGTATGTCAGAATACAAGGTATTTAAGGTATGATAAGATATTAGATATATAAGATATTAGGTACATAAGTATCTTCTACACTATAGATTTTTATAGAGCATTTTATAGAGCATTGTATGTTTTACATACCTGTATGCAAGCATCCAGAAAGAAATTATTCCCATACCTACCTCAGTATTTTATTTTTGAACTCCTAATATAAGTTATGGATTTTCAAATGTAATCACTGAGACTTGCTTATTTAATATACTTAATGTAACTAAGTGTAATTTTTCATACATATATGCACTTGGAAATAGAACAAACACTTTGCATAATACTAATGAGCACCCTAATGAGACAGCCACACTTTCTTATTCTTAATAACTTTCATTTATTGAGCACATATTCTAATATAAGCACAATGTTAGGAATTTGTGTGTTTTCTATTAAATTTTGCACAACTCTGAGGAATATGTATTGCTAACTCCATTTTGAATAAGAGTTAAGTGCTCCAAGGTTACATGACATTTAAGTAACAGAGATGGGATTCAGCTCAGGCTTTCTGACTCCAAACCTCATCCTATAATCCACTCTTTCTATGCATTATACTCTTAACTCTCTAGGGACAAAATTGTAATTTGTAAGTTTAGAAAGAATGATCTATCTTTAAAAAAAATCAATATTTTTGCCAGAAATTATGCTTATGTGAAAGTACATCGTTTTCCAAAGAATGTGAATTTCAGGAATCCTATTACACCATCCATTTTTAGTCACACAAAAAATATATTCAGTGATTTTACACCATGAAATTGCAAGGTAAATGGACTGTATTGATTAGCATCTATTTTGGTCTCAGAAATTTTCTGATCCATCTGGCCCTAATATAGTTAAAAAGAGCTTTACTTGTAAGTCCAGTTAAAATATGTTCCAAAATTACAGAAATTGAAATGATGCTCTAAGAAGCAAATATAGGGACTAGAAAATATGTGTCACTCAAATATTTAAGCATACATGCCAGACATTGCTTTTTGATCGGAACAACTTTTCACTCCAAGCCTAGACATGGCCCAAGAATCCCTCTTAATACAATACTATTAAAACATTAGAAATCGTTTGACTCTTGATTCATCTATTTCTCCATTCATTTATCCTGACTTTTGTCAGACACTGATTGGGGATCTGATCTTGAACAGTGAAGCAAACCAAGCACTTTTTCTTCTGAAGCTTTGACTAAAAGTGGGGATAGACCAGCATTAAACTAATTAAACAGAACACATTTCAGGTTCTAGTAAATTATATATTATATTTGTATATAATATGCATATATATGTATAATATGTATATATACACATATGTATTATATATGTGTATAATATGTATATTATATATGTATATAATTATACATAATATATATACTTTTATGTGTAAATATATTTTTATTTCTATAAAAGGAGGCTAAAGGGAATAGAGAAGCCAATTTGACATTTGAACAGAAACCTGAAATAAGTGAGGAACATGCCCAAAAGAAAGCTTTGCAGCAGAGAGAAGAATGATGGCCAAAGCTGTGAATTAAGAGCTTACTCGTGATCAAAGCATAATGAGGAGGTGGGGATAGCTGGAATGGAGTGAAATAGGACGAGTGTGGCTGTTGTATAGAGAATTGACTGTAGGGAGACAAAGATGGAAGCAGATTGATCCCTCAGTTGATGATTACAATAATCCAGGTAAAGAAGATGGCAGAGGCTTAAGATATGTAATATTGGAAGTGGTGAGTAATCATCCAGTTTGGGATTTATTTTTAATGAGAGTAGGCAGGAAATTCAAGAAAAAATAGCTTTGGATATTTGAGGACTAATGTGTGTTTTAGACACACATGGACAGATAGAAAGGGCATTTGTATGTAGGAAGTAAAGTTTAAGGGAGAAATCTGAACAGGAACTATAAATTTAGAAGTCTTCCTCATAAAATTGAAATTCAAAGCCTTGGGATTTAATGAAGTTGCCTAGGAAGTGAGTGTAGATAGTGAAGATGAGCCATTCAAGGAAGAGGTTAAGTGTTATGGACCCTAAACCTGGGAGGGAGAATCAAAGAAAGAGACTCTGAGGAAGCAATTAGTGAAGTAGGAAGAGAGCAAAGAGTAAGAGAAAGACGTGTCCAGAAGCCCAAGTGAGGCAAGTGTTCAGGAGGCAGGAAGAGATCAGTCTTCTCAAATGCTGCTAAAAAGTGGAAAAGATGAAGCTGATCAATAGGTGTGGTAATGAGAAGGTCATTGGTGATTTTAAGAAGAGCAGATTTGGTTGATTAACGGTGATAAAATTCATTGGGTTGGGTTGAAGAGAGAGTGGGGGTGGGGGTGGGGGTGGGATAGAAACAGGAAGCAGCCAACTCCAAGAAATGTTTCCACTATGATGAACAAAGGAATTAGCTGGGATGGAATGTGTGTTTTAACTTTCATGCCATCCTTCATATAAATAGCAGCTTAAAAGTCCGTCATGGCTTCATTTGCAGTATTGCCTGCATGTATAAGCCTTGTTTTTAGTGCTCAGTAACAAATTTCTTAAATTGTAAGTCCATATTACTTATTCCTACCATTCCTTATGAAAATAATTAGTCTTACTGGTCCTTGATAACTTCTGGTGAAGAGTCCTGATTGGGCACATAGGGGGAATACCATCTGGCTTTCTTTAAGTGATAATTAATTTCTTTAAGATAATTAAAGAAAATAATATTTCTTCTTGTGCCTGTATCATGTGGACTGTTGCAAGCAACAGATTTCTTAGTAGTCATTAAGATACTCCAAATTAGGAGCATGGGCCCAAGTCTGTAGCCAATAAAGTCTTCTTTGTGTTCCCCTTTTTATTAAAACAATATTCTTATAAAAGATTGTCTCCTTACAGGAAAGACAAGCAACAGTGAAAAAGGAAAAAGGTGGTTCCCAACAGTCAAATAAAGTGACTGACAAAAACAAAATGCAAAGAGCCAACTCCGTGACCGTGGATGGCCAAGGCCTACAGGTAGGACTTTTTCGATCAAATTTTAGTGGCTTTCATATTTGTTCCTTCTATGCTCTTACAGGCACATATGTCCAGCTGTCAACACATTTATTTAATGTGCGATTAGCTCAGCAGAGGACTTCAGAAAGATCTTTGTTAATTTATCAAGATGACGGTTTTATATTTGATTGACAGAGTGACACTCTGATTATATTAATCTCTTACGACGTTATCTGCATTTGAAACTAAATGGTAAGAGATCTTTTGCAATTCCATAGGTTTTGCAAATCATTACTAAATGTACCATTTGTTACAGGCATACATGTTATTTGTTTACAAGTTTACTTTCTCCATATATGTTTATATATTTGGAAGAATCATTTTGGTGGCAAAAAAAATGTTTAGGAAAAAAATAAAATGAATTTCATGTGTGTGGATATTTTTATTGCTAAGAAATAATAACATAAAGGGTGTTTATGATTTATTCATATATTCCTTTAGTTTTAATTCAAAATTAAAACTCCATATATATTTCTAGTTTGAATAAACACAGGTAACTCAAAATCTGTTTTTAGCACCCTAGTATCTCGGACATCAGCAGTAAGATTACTTTCAACCTACATTTTTAGACATCCTAGAGATTGTGTGGATTGTATTTATTTGCCTTTATTTTTCACTCCAACCAACACGTGAAGTTGGCTAAATCTTTGTGACATTGTGCATTCATTTTTTTTTGCTTTTTTACCTATATATTTCTCTCTTCTAATTTTCATTTCCTTTTCTTACAACAATATGCTTCAAGTTTCATGTTCTCCAAAAAAAATTACCAACCACTTACCAAACAAAAGTATATTTTGTCACATTCTTGCCTTCAATATACAGAACTTTGTATCTTCACTTTTCATTAATTATTTTATCTATGATATTATGGATTATGTGTTTTATATTTCCCTATATTGGAAGCACAGTCCAGAGCACATAGTAGTTGCCTCAATGCATGTTTCTTCATTATTTTGAAGATCTCATTAAAAATTTAATAGTAATTGCTTAAATACTGATGACCAGATTGCTGATTTGTTTTTGATCTAATAAAACACATTGTGAACAGAAATTTTTTAAGTGTTATTAAACTCAAATATAAAAAGAAGAAATTCTAAATGATGAAATTGTTACATTGGTTAGAAAGTTTAAAAATTAAAAGAGTAAAATTAAAAGAGTATTAAAAGAGTACTAAAAGAGTAAATCAGGATCTACACTTTTTGGTAGTCATCTTTATATGTTTAGCAATCTCATTGAAAGACTCAAATATGAAGTCTGTCTACTTGGATAGAAAAAAAAACTTAAGTGATCCTATTAAATTTTTGTGAAAAATATCAACATTTACAAATCTAATACACCAGCTGCAAATGTTGATTAATTACATCTTTAGTCATTCTGGGTTCCAGTGATGAAAATATCAGAATGGAGAATTAATTTAAAAATCAAGTACATTTCACACATGGCTAGATACATACTTCTCAACATGAAAGTTAAACGTGCACCATTTGTCAAACAGTATATGGTAGACACTGTGATAATATCTTATGCCTACTAAGTGAATCTTCTCAATAAACATATGAGATAACTATCCTTAATTTTCGCAATAAACATATAATGCATATCATCATTATTATCATGACTTTCAAAATGAGGATACTGATGTTCAAAGGCAAAGTTATTTCCAGGGCCTCCCACTTAGTGGTAAAGCCAAAGTTTGATAAGGACAGTCTGACTCAGAGTTTATGTGTTTAACTCCTAAGATACCTGGCCTCCTTGGTTAACAAAGTTTAACAGGTATATAAATGCTAACTTCTTGACCAACTTGTTCTGACTACCTGCCTTTCTCTGTGGACATATTGCATCTCACAAAACAGATAATAACTTTTCTAAATTTTCTTTAGAGTGTGAATTTATCAGGTAAAGTTGTTAGTCAGGACAGGGTAGACACCAGCCTTATAAAACAGGAGTAAATAAATACCTTAATTATTGTCATAATAATTTTTTGAATTTTAAATGTTGGTATATAAATCATGTGCAATAGTCTTTCACCTCAGCAGTGTGGACTAAAATTAATACACATGGGTATTCACATAATTTGGGGGAAAATAGAAAAAAAATGAAAGAATAAATTATTGGATAGCTAATGCAAAGTAGAAAAATAAACTTTGTTGTAAGAATCAACTTAAAAATAATAACATGGTTATTCTTTATCAGGAAAGATAAAAAGATATGCCAGAAAGTTAATTTTTCTGTGAGTTTTAAAAAATGTGTATCACGAAAAAGCATTGAGTTGCAGGCCAGTTTGCATAGAAGTCCATGACAGAAGAGATCTACCCTGCTTAAAGAAGACTATTAATCATAGTTAAGCACATTCATCTTACTTCTTTCCAGCTAACCAGCATAATGATCAGGATTATTATTTCTAATTAGAGGAAGTAATAGATCATGTATAACCTTAGGATGAGTCTCATTAATTAACCCGGGTCCTAGGGGACTTCAAATAGAGGTGGTTAGGCACTCTGTCTTTGTCATCGCTCATACCATAGGTTTACACTTAATACATATGATCGAATGTAATTGAAACTACAATTTCTAACACGCACGAGATGTAAAAATGCAGTAAGTCTTCGCATGTGAACAAGTGAAACAGAAGCATGGTTTAAACTGTATTCAACTGAAGTTTCCGTGTCCCTAATTATTGTCTGAGAAGAATTTCCAAATTAAAGGGTCACTTGAGAACCAAAAAGTCCAGTTTGTGATACTCTTAACACTAGAAAGAACAGGGAACCTTTATATTTAAACATGTAAAACTGAGCCAGTGCCATCCCCTGCCACAGTGCTTCTCCCTGTCCCTACTGTCTTTCTTATTTGCAGTATCTCATTCTTTTAATTACCAAGACTGTAAACATATATATATATATATATATATATATATATATATACACATACACACACACACACACACACATACACACACATCCATGTGTAGTATAAATGACTTTATAGTGTGTGTATACAATTTCCCGTTATTTGATTGGACTGTGTGTGTGTGTGTGTGTGTGTGTGTGTGCGCGTGCGCGCACATGCGCACGCACCCCTTGACTACTTTAGGAACCTCAAGCCACTTGGCTCTTCCATAATTAGCTCTTCATTGTCATTTTAACTCCCTAAGTCCAGAATTATTACTCTACACTTTAAGTAATGCAACAACCTTTAAACTGAGTTCCTGTTTTCATAGTTGTAATGTGCTAGCTTATCAATAATATGGAAAAAATGGAGTTCCATATGAAGTGTCAGGACTGAGAGTTAGAATTGTCTCTCATATTAAGTAACATGGCCAGATTTGGCCTCATTAAAGTGTGATATTTGAGTAAAGACTTAGGTGAGGTCTTTAGTCTGTGGATATCCATCAGATGGGCAGCCCTAAGGCAAGTGCATGCCTGGCAAGTTCTAGAATCAACAAGAACAACTGCCTGGTTGGAGCAGGGTGAGCAACATGGAAACTGGTGAAGACTACTTTAGAGAAGCAAGAGGAGCTAGACGTACAGAGCCCCCAAGGCCTGTATAAGAATTCTGACTTTCGCTCTGAGAGAGATGGAAAAATAGAACATCATCTTGACTTAACTGTTGAAAGGCTTACTCTCGTTGAGAATGTTAGGGACCAAAGAGTCTCGGTTGGAGATTTTAACTAGCTATTTCGGGTTTGTAGGATAGAGGTATGTCCAGAGTAGAGCAGGAGAGGTGAAGAGATGGATTCTCCATATATTTTGAAGACACAGGCAACAGGATATGCTGATAGATGTGTGTAGGGTTTATTACGAAGTAGAAATTAGGTACATCTTTTAGATGACTGGCCCATTCATCTGAAATGATGGAGTTGCCAGTGACTTACATGGAGAAGGGTCTGTGTCAATAGGTTTTAGACAGAAATTTCTGATACTGTTGGACATCTAAGTGGAGATGTTAAGTCGGCAGGCAAATAAGTGAATCTAGAATTCAGAGCAGAGGATAGATGCACATTTGGAAGTGAAAGTCATATTGATGGTACTTAAAACCATGAATATGAAATGAGATTACCAAGAGGGAGAATAGAGAGAGAAAGGAGTCATTAAACTGGGACCCAAAACCAGTCTGAGTCAAGTCATGCCCTTTAATATTTACTATATGAAATGACCCCATTATGTGAGTAAGATTTCATGGGATTAGCTCTCTTCTCTATAGAGAAGAATCCAGTATAAACTTTCACATCCTGGAATGCCCTTTATCCAATTTATAACCATTCTTCAAGATTTCAGTTATCTTGAGCATTTCCTCCCTTTGTAAATATTGTCTTTGTTATACCATATTTCCTACTGCATTGTATCTTCAAACCTTGTCTGAAAAGCCCAGGGTTCTGTAGAGAGATGCCTCAAGCACAATGGTGGGACAATGGAAGGCTGAGGATAGGGTCAGGGTTCTTCTGAGCTTCAAACAGAGCAACTGGCTTTTCACCTGTCTTATCTATTCTTCCACTTAAGATTACTGCAAATGCTATAGAAATATTTACTTCCAAGAACAAATCAGTTTAGGCTGACAATTTTTTTATGTATGTATATTTTGGTTTTCCCTCCCCTTCCACCAAAATTTGTTAGAAAAGGGTACAATATTTTAGGATGGTAGTAAATCAGTATGTGAAATAACTTGGGGCACGTGGGTGGTTCAGTCACTTAAGCATCTGACTTTGGCTCAGGTCATGATCTCCCAGTTCTTGGGTTCAAGCCCCACATCACACTCTGTGCTGACACCTCAGAACCTGGTTCAGATTCTGTGTCTCCCTCTCTCTCTGTCCCACCCCTCACTCACTCTCTCTCTGTCAAAAATGAATAAACATTAAAAAAATTAAAGAATTAAAATAACTGAATTTTACATCTTTAAAATTTTGTATGAAATAAAAATTGAAAATTCATGACATTAAAAACTATATTAGATATAGTTCAAAGAGAATTAGTAAACTAAAGATTGATATATTAGTGCTATCTAATTCTTGGATTCCATTCAGGTTTTACCAGTTGTCCAGTAATGGCTTTTATAACAAAAGCAGCTAGTACAGAATCGTGTTAACTTCCCGTTTTTGACAGACAGTTGTGTTATGTTCATGTTCTTGTGTAAAGGCAAATCTAAAGTAAACAAGAGTGATAAAATATCATCTTATCAACTTAGTCTCAATTGGTTCAGGAAAAAATGTTATTTGAATAGTCCTTTTAATTTTTCTGTAAATTTGGAATTATTTTAAAGTATAAAAATAAAAATATCACTTCAAAATATACAAAATTAGTGTAAGATATTTCCATAAAACTTTATTCATCAAAATCAGATGTATTGAGTTTCAGAAACAAAGAAAAACTTTGTATTCTTTTAATCTGCTTAAATTATTTTAAGTATATATGATTTACATTTCAATACAAATTAGTTCCTCTAGTCTGAATTCTGAATTTGATAAGTTAGTTCTTACCTGATATTGACCTCCCAGGAAAATAAAATGTGGAATCAAATAGATCGGATTAAGTAATTAAAATATCACATCTAGTAATACCTGTATTTTTTCCCTCGTTTCATACTCTTCAAGTTACAAAAGGATTAACTGATAATGAGTATCCCCATTCTCAATAAGGAGAATAACATAATGTAAAATAAAATAAGATACAGATTCTCTTCAAGAATTTTGATATCAAGTCTCTGTTCTTCACTTAGGGTCTAGAAATATTAACAAGTTTGATGAAGTATGAAGTTTCTATGCCTGGTTCCATCTATATTCAATTCTGTGCCCTTGTGGATCTTTCATACCAGTGACAATTAGGTTCTGCAGCACATAATGGAGAAAGAGCAAAAACAAAAACGAATAAAACATAACAGTAGTTTAGAGAAGTTAACCATCAATTTTTCTTTATTGTAAATAAAGTCTAGAAGGAGGATCTCCAGAAGTATGGCTAATAAGACAGTTCCACATTTTTATCAGGGCTGGTTCTATCTTTCCTGTCCTCCATCTGTGGCATCATCAAGGTCACCTCATTAGCAAAGATGGCTGCTGGTCCTTAGAATATCACATTTCATGCTGGCATCCAGAGGAAGATGACTAGAAGCTGTTACGCTTCCTTTTTAAAGAGTGTATCTTGAGTTTCCACAAAACACTTCTGTATCAGTCGCCTTGGGCTGCTGTAATGAAGTATCATAGATGGGTGGCTTAAATAAGAGACATTTATTTATCACAGTTCTAAAGGCTGAACAGTTCAAGATCAGGGTGACAAGTTATATTTCATTCTGAGGCTTCTTTTCTTGGTTTATTGGTGGCTGCCATCTCCCTTTGTCCTCACGTTACCTCTTTGTGTGTGCAGAGGCAGGGGTAGATCTTCCTTTTTTAAGGGTACTAGTTCCATCATGAAGCTCCCACTCTCATCTAACCTTCCTTGCATCCCAAAGGTTCTCTCCAAATACCACCACACTGTGGGGTAGGGCTTCAACATAAAATTGGGGGAAACACAATTCGATCTATAGCAACTTCCAATTATAGACGAAACATAGACACATTTTTTTCTACTTAGACTATTTATTTGCATGCTTATATGGCAAGACACCAAAAGTTACACCTTCCTAAAACTCTTCAAAAGAAATACGTATTTAAATTCTGCAAACAGCAGCAATAGCTTCCAAGGTACAGGTATGATGGGAAGGGCCAGTCTTTCAAAATTTTGCCCAGGGCTCTTTCGATAAAGATGAAGAGAAGTAGGAGAAGTAAATGACAGTGGCAGTCTTTGACAGTAAGATGCTGCTCCTTCTTCCAGGAGTATTAGTGCACAAAGTAGTTGTTATTTTTAACATGTCAGACCTGAAAATGATCATGCAGGACTACAGTTTTGGTGCTCTCAATATTAGGAATTCTATCTTTGGTCTTCTGGCTCCCAAATTTACTCTGGTGGGTTGGTATTCTTATAGTAACAAAGTGTAGCCAGATTTTAAAGCTTTTTGAATAGGGGCTTGAAAAACATGCTAGATTTGCTTAAAACCTTGACCTTTCCAGTGTAACACCATTAAATGATCCCTTCACACCAGTGTCTTTGTGGTGCTAGTGTTTAATCACATATTATCCCTTAAATGTAGATTGTGTTACGTCAGGAGTTTATCTGACATCATTATCAAAGAAGCCATGTTCTGGGGCGCCTGGGTGGCTCAGTCGGTTAAGCGGCCGACTTCGGCTCAGGTCATAATCTCGTAGTCCGTGAGTTCAAGCCCCGCGTTGGGCTCTGTGCTGACCGCTCAGAGCCTGGAGCCTGTTTCAGATTCTGTGTTTCCCTCTCTCTCTGCCCCTCCCCTGTTCATGCTCTGTCTCTCTCTGTCTCAAAAATAAATAAATGTTAAAAAAAAAAAAAAAAAAGAAGAAGAAGAAGAAGCCGTGTTCCACAGTGCCAGGTAACTTATAAATAGATATCTCAAGTTTTCAGTGTTTTATTTGTATTTAGTCTTATTTCATAAGCCTACTTTGTGATACGAATATATACGAGGAAAAGACTGCTAAGTGATTTTATTCTTCCTGTATTTCCATTTGGCATATTTGACTTTTGTGCTTACAGAGCATCCCTGTTCTTCTAAATTTGTTCTTTATCTAAATTATCTTCTATTTTCTAATCCATTTGACCTATTTATCCATTTACCCACCTCTAAAAATAACATCTACATTTTTTTTTGTATTTTGAGATCTTATAGAATGTATTCTAGCAGGATATTTATTTGATGGTAATAATGTGCACCTTAGAACACAGTTGTTCTATAGCTTGCTACTAACCTTTATTTGATAAATGGTTATGATGCCTTTAAATATTCCATTATACACGTATTTCTGAAAGGCATTCAAAACATATTTAAAAATACATTGTAAATATTTGACCCAGTGTGAATTTGATATAATCTAATTTATTTTAATAGAATTGTAAGCTGAATGTTGAGTTTGGAGAAGATCATCTTAATGAGTGTTTGGGTTCAGACTTAATGTTGTGCTTGAAAACCTTTATTTACCTTGAGATTCTCACCCTTATTTAAAAATAAGAAGTAACAATTCAAATTAGGTGCAAAAATAAAAATCCACCATCTGTTACCATTACTTTTTTTGAATGTGCAAACTTCAGGAGTTCTTTCTAATTCTATAATAGGATAAAAAAAATAAAGCAAATTGAATATAAGTCTTTAGATAAAGTTGTATTTGTGTAGTTTCTTTTTTCTAGCTTTTAAATGAGGGGAGAAGAGCACACACTGCAACCTAGGAGGCACTGTCTATATGTTAATTGATTGAACACGTTTGCTACAGGAAAGTTACTACAAATCCACTTTATATGTCTTATCTCCTACCTAAATTAGAACCAAACCAGGAACAAGGAACCCTTGTCCTCTTTACAGAGGAAAGCAAAACAGAGACAGATACAATAGATGAAAGTGACAAGTTGAGTAAGAGTAGAAGAATTAAGAATATTTTACTCAGCCTTCTGTAACTAATGTGAAGATTTTAACATTTTTCCAGTGCCTATAATCACTGGAAAAATTACAGTTCACTTAAGATTGGAGGAAAGTGTATTAGAAGAATATTTTAATTTCTGTCGTTTGAACAAAAAGGAAGAAAGGATATCATATGGTAAAATGGTTGTTTTTAAGTGTCTCATTACATATTTTAGAATACCTTCTGAGATAGAAAAAAAAAGAGCAATAAAGGATAGCCTGAATCTACTTTCAAAAAGTAAAACTGATCAAGAACTTTTCAATTTAATATTAAGAGGGCTCCAGTAGTTGCATATTTTGTTACTAAATATTTTTTGTCAAACTGTATTTAGACAGAATTTTTATAGTGGTAGATTGAATAGGAACACATGCATTTAAGAGTCTACCTATTAACATTGAAGTCAGGCAAAATGCAAGAATTCTTCCTCACCATCCTATCAAAAAACAGCTTTACCCCCTTCACACCAATAAAGTGCTATCATTTTATTTGATTTATTTCTCTTCATGGTATGTTTTACTGCTAACTACATATTTGTTTGCTTATTGTCTATGTCTCGACTAGAATATAAGCTGCACTAGGACAGGCAATATTTTCTTGTTCAACCAAGAAATCAGTATCAGTAGATAGTAGGAGCACAGTCAGTTTGCGGATTCCTGGTTAGCAAACAGACTTGATTCACTGGTCTTCTACTCCCCAGGCAGGGAAAGAAAACATTGAGGAAAAATTGTGTACAGGGGAGCGGTTAGGCTGAAGGAGACCTCAAACCATCTTATTGAGATTCTAGTTGGCAAGAGATTGGGTAGATGGATTCCACACATGCCACAAACCTCTAAAGAAGCTGTCATCTATAAAGTCAGGCCTGTCTATAATTTAATCCCTTTATTTTCTTCTAATCGTTTTCCTCCCACTATCTTCTGTTTCATTCTGTCTGGTTTACTCACTGTCCTGCAAATTGTACCTTTTGTTTTCATCTCATGGCTATTCAATCACCATTCCTTCTTCATAGCTACTTTCCTCTCTGCCCTATACCTAGCTGGACCCTACCTGTCTCTGTGGTGTGGATATGCCTGTTTGATATAGTAAAAACATAGGGTTCAATTGAGTTGTTAAACAGATCTATCTATCCACCCAAATTACATAACTGAAGAGCCATATTCTTAAAATTGCTAATTGATATTTCATGAAATAGAAATTACAAGGGTCCTTTTCATACATAATGCGAATAATTTGACCATCTATCCAAATTTCTTCTAGATTACTCCTGTTCCTGGTACTCATCCACTTCTAGTTTTTGTGAACCCCAAAAGTGGTGGAAAACAAGGAGAAAGGTATGTTTTTAAAAATCAGGTTCCTTTTCTATGTCATATGTATGTAAAAGATAAACTAGAATTGGAGTGTAAAGACATTTTATTTACTTTTATCTATTTTTAATTTTTTTAATATTTATTCATTTTTGAGAGAGAGAAAGACAGAGTATGAGCGGGGGAAGGGCAGAGAGAGAGGGAGACACAGAATCCGAAGCATGCTCCAGGCTCTGAGCTGTCAGCAGAGAGCCTGATGCGGGGCTGGAACCCATGAACCGTGAGATCATGACCTGAGCTGAAGTCGAACGCTTAACGGACTATGCCACCAAAGTGCCCCATAGAATTACAGTGTAAAGACATTTTAAAGCATTATTCACTATGGTTTGCGAATTTTAATGTGAAATAAATCATTCTAGAGTCGATGTGTAATATATTGATATGATCTCTCCTTATTCTTATATAGTTCAAATTAATATAATAATGGCTTTTTATAAATATTTTTATTATCAATCTTGGGTATCTGAGTTCTCTCTACCCTATCACCCCTAGCCCTTAACAAAGAGCTTTGCATACAACATGGCTCCATAAATAGTGTTGAATGAAAATTGGTTCTCTAAGTGGTCAACAAGGTGACTTCAGGTAAATCATCACTAAGTAGTGAGGAACAGAATTTATATTCAGCTTCTAGATAAATTGTATTAAAATGATTTTCTACATATGAGTTTTTGTAGTACGTGATGCCATATATCCTTAAGGAAAACAATCTGAATTATAATCTGAATTATAATAAGGTTCATTATCAGGTGTCTCAGCATTCTGGCAGACAATGCAGAAGTTTCATTTTTGTAATACATTAATGATTAAATCATAATAATTAATAAATATCTGAAAATCCCATTGAAGAGTAAATCTTATGTCCTTATAAAAAGGCACATCATAAACAAAAATGCAGTTGTGTCTGCTATAATTTCCAGAAGTCTTTACTTATCTCAACAAAAAAATGAGATGAAAGCATCCATACAAACACTATGATAATAAAACAGAAATTTGCATTGTGATTCTCATGGTAAGTGGAATTGTTTTCATGGTAAATGGAATTTTATAATTTCTTTTCTTGCCATATAACTTTCCAGCTTTATTTTAGTGAAAAGAAGAGTGCTATTCTTTTTCCAATCAACAAAATATTATTTCTGCTTAGAAAGTTTTGTTTCCTTTATCAACATGTAGTTGTATATTTTTTTACTCTGCTAAACATGATAGAAATTATTTTCAATTACTAGTGGCTTCATAATTAAAAGTGGATTCATTAAAGAGAACAGTTACCTCACTTTTAGAGATACAAAATCGCAATTAAATAATTAACTAAAATTATTTTCTCCTTTACTACATACAGTCTGTCAGCTTTATATATTATGGATGTTTGCAAAAAAAAAAAAAACTCTTTATATGGAATTAGGTAAGCGTTAAATTCATGTTGGAAAGTAGAGATAAATGAAGTATGAAGAGAAAGAAAGAAAAGGTATATTTTCAAAGGGAAAGCATTCCTTTCAAATTAGGAGAATATGGATCATGCATGATGACCTTAAGAGAATATCTGACTCCCCCTTATCCCATTAAGAAAAAAACTACATAGATAGACTAAAGTCAGAAGTAAATTAAACTTAATGGCAGGAGGGATGATACTGCAATGCTCCTAATTTTTGTGAATGAAGAAGAATCATCTTTCAGAAATAATGATCTTCCATTCAGGGTTTCCTTTAAAAATAATTGGTTTTTAACTTTGATATGTTAGATAACTCGCAAAAGGTTACAAAATTATATATTTACACAAAGTGTTCCATACCAGTCAACAGGTGTGAAAATGTTCACATACCATTCATTCATTCATTCAAACAACAAAACCTTAGTGAATCCAAACTCTACTAGGAAGTGGGGAGAAAAGACCCACAATATAGCCGCGTAAGGAGGCAGGCACAAACAGATAAACTGCAGTACCCCAAGATGAATGACCACCTAAAAATGTTTAAAATAAAAATGCTGTTGAAGTTCAAAGGGAGAAATAACTATCTCTGAAGACTGAGAAGTTTCTTTGGACAGGAAGTAGCTTTTGAGTTGCTGGTGATACAGTAGATGTTTGCCAGGTGAAAAAAGGAGAACCTTTTTTTAGGGAATGAGGAGATAATCACTGAGATTAAAGTTTCAGGGAAATGAGGGGAAAGGTAAGGCGTAACCTATTTTAAATATAATAAAATATTCTGTATTATAAATAACTTGACACTTGCAGAAACTTTTCATCATGGAAACAACATGACTGTACTTAACCAGTGCTATGTAAGAAGGATGGATAAGCAAGAATTTTATGGAGCTGGTGAGACAGCTTGCAATCTTGAGCTAAGGTAGTGACAGAGAAAAACCAGGTTTGATTGACATTACTGATAGCAGGTGCCAAATTGCTCTCTCATTGGGTTCAGGTGCTGGGGAAAAAGAAGTACCAGAAGTACCAAGAATGAATCTTAAGGTCTTTCTTGAGACACTAGATCATGTAATTAATCAAGATCTAGAATGTGAGATTATTGCAGATTTAGGAGTGGAGTGATAAAAACATATTACACAGTGAATTTGAAGAGTTTCTATCAGGAAACATAGTATGAATGTGTTTATAAAATATATGGTAAAATTTTCCCATGTATGTGAAATCTAACTTTAAAAAACTAAATGTATGCTTTCAATTTCAGTATTTCATTTAAGAATACCAATATGGGATGTGTATCTACTTAGAAATATTTGTACTGCATTTGTTTTACGATGATTGATTTCTTTTAGAAAAAAATTATTTAATATGTTCCTGTCGAGGGGGATCCGGGTGGCTCAGTTGAGCGTCCGACTTTGGCTAGTTCATGAACTCGCAGTTTGTGAGTTTGAGCCCTGCACTGAGCTCTGTGCTGACAGCTCGGAGCCTGGAGCCTGCTTCAGATTTTGTGTCTCTCTCTCTCTCTGGTCCTCCACCACTCACCCTCTGTCTCTCAAAAATAAATAAACATTTGAAAAATAAACAAAAAAAAATATGTGCTTGTTGAAACAGTTTAGCAATTGTGTGAGCTGACTGATCAAGATGATTCTTTATGTGGCACAATTAAGCAGATGAGGTCACATTCTTTGATTACCTATACACATACAGCATGCCCAATCCCATTTTATATGTGGGATAGTTTTCATATTGATTAGCTTGGCCCAATAACCTGTAAATTTCATAGGGCTCCATTAGGAGAAGGTATGTTAGTAATTTTATTCTGATATTCTTAAAAAATATATTTCAAATCTAATTAGCCAAATAATATTCAAAAGCAGGATGGAGAATATTCTAAACGCATATGCATATTTAGAATGCAAATATCATTCTTTCTATTATAAACTATATTACTTGTATATTGGCTACTAAGCCTCTTTTCAAAGAACCCTAAGTTCTTATAAAAAACTGTATGTCTAATATTATTAATGTAAAATTTTCAAATATATTTAGTTACAACCATCTATATAACTATTCAAACATTGGGGAGTGTCACTCAATGTCTTTTTTTTTTCCATATTTTCCTTTTTATAGAATTTACAGAAAATTCCAGTATCTACTAAATCCTCGTCAGGTTTACAGTCTTTCTGGAAACGGACCAATGCCAGGGTAAGTCCAAGGAAAATATTGTTACCGTTAACTCGTTTAATAGTAATTAATACATTACGCAGCCTGATGTACCTAGAGACAGTGTTATTTGAATACACAGCCAGATTAGTATACAAAACAACAACAACAACAACATTGAATATCAACTCTATAACAGTAAGCAGTGCAGATGCTATTTTTCAAAATAGTCTGTTTCCAGCACATATTTTCCCTTTTAAGTACCGTGGAGTACTGTTACTATCACCGCTAATCGCATACACTCGCTTGCTGGCTGCCTAAATATCCAGACCATCTGTCTGAAGAACTACTGCTTCTTCCTTTCCTTGTTACATAGCGAATGAAGATCTACCATAAAGAAGAAGCTAGCTCACAAAGAATAGAAATCATAACATGATTGTTTCCTTTACCACTTGCAAAATCTAGTGACTATCACTCTTTTCCAAGATCCTTTATTCATAGGTAAGGGGTAGTAAAATACGTTTATTTTTTCCAACAGAGCCATGTGCTTTTGATACACTGAAGTCACTCATCATTAATTTGGCCTAGTTTACTAGTAACTTCCGCTGACCTGTTTTCTCTCCCAACATGAGAGTAAACCTTAGACCAGATGAGGTGGTAAGAGGCTTTATAATGCTTACATGAGCTTCTTTTGAAAAAAACAAGAACAACAGCAATAAAAATACATCAGTGTGATTGGAATAAGTCTTCCAGGTTTTCCTCGGAAACCAGAAACCAAATATTGAAATTGGATGGTTTTAAATGCTCAGAAGAAAATGTATACCGTTGTGTCTTATGTTAAATAAAGGTAAATAATACACAGCTAATTAGCACAGGCACCCTTAATATATTCATCTCTTTCTTCCACTCCCTGCTACCTGTTGTCCAATGCCAGCTGAGCAGTGATCTGTAGAACCTCCTTGCTGTCAAAGGCAGGATCATCATAAGCATTTAGTTCAGAACATTGTCTTTGTCAAGATCCAGACTCCAGGATCTAAAATATCATGATCAGATTTTTGGCTGCCTGAGCCACATACAGGAAGTCCCAATCGAAAGAAAGCGAAGCAAAGTAAAGTCTTGCTATTAACAAGGAAGCTTAGTCAGGGTGGCTCTTTTTCTCGTTCTTCAATATTCTCTAAATTTTGAAGCAGTAGCTCTTATTCTGCAAGATTAAGCAGTGATGTATTCAAAAATTTAGCCATTCCAGGACCTCTTTAGTTCTATCTAGATCAGTAAGTCCAGGATTTTCCCGTATTTCATAATTAAATTCAATGCCCACTGACTGCTAATTACAAACCTCTGTGTCTTCATTGCCTTTTTCTCTAAAATGAGTACCTGCCTCATAGAATAATTATAAAGTGAAATGGGATGATGCTTATGAAGCATATAAGACTAGGCTTACTACATATATCCTCAACTAATGTTATTTATTATCAGTACTATTTACAGTAATTAGTTAATAATTACATGTTTGAAGCTCCATATCAATGCACTGCAATAATAATGATTTTAGCCTTGTTTCCTCATTTCATTTTTTCCTATTCCACTTTAAACATGTACAACATGTTTCCTTTCACTCTTTCAGTTTTAGCCATCATATTATCCTGCACTCTATTTTAATATATTGAAAAAATAAAAAATAATGTATGTACTTCTGAAAATCTACACTCAATAAATATTACTTAGAAAATATGTTAAAGGCTCCACTTCAAGCACTAATACTCCTCACATATTACCACTTCAAATTATGTGTATCCTCCCAAAACTTCTTATGGGAACATAAAACCTAATGTATATATGTGATGTATTTACATATAATATATTCATATATATAATGTATTCATACACATATATGTTGTATAGATGAATAGATTTTTTATGTAACTTGAATATAGGTCTTTTATTGCTCTGCAGCTTGCTTATTTTTTACTCAAAAGCATACGATGGATGTTGTTTAAGTTGAACAGATATTCATCAGTTTCATTATTTTGAAGAGATGTACAGTATTCCGTAGTTTTGTTCACTGTCCCATTATTGATAAACATTCAGATTGTCTGTGCTTTTATTACCAAATATGTTAAGTTGACATTATTACCAAATATGTTTATTACCAAATATGTTAACATTATTACCAAATATGTTAGGTTAACATTTATCAGTTTATTTATGTTTTTGAAAGCATATTAAAATATTTTCATAGAATAGGTTGATAGTAGGTAGAATTGCTTTGTTGAGAATATTTTCCATTTTAATTGTGTAAGGTTCTGCCAAGGTTCTATACAAAAAGCTTGTATTGGATGATAATCCCAGAAGTAGTATATAAGGCTTATTTCCCACCATGTTCTTTAAATTGACTATCTTCAGTAATTTCTATTTTTGCCCAATGTGACAGGTGAAGATATATTTGTGTAATTTTTATTTGCATGCCTTTGATCAATTACAAAGTTGGGCATGGCATTAATTAGATTGCTTTTCTATGAACAACAGAATGAAGTTACTCCTAGAATTAATTGAAAAATAAAAGAACTCTGTTTTGTTAAAGATAGGGATCAGGACAATTTGAGGGCACGGAGAAGCATGGATAAAGGACAAAGTCCGTGGGAATTATTGCTGAGAGGAATTGGTTGCAGTTGCTTTTGGTATTCTTATATCTCTGCTCAAGATTCATATACCATGGAGAAGTATATTTATTGGTTTCTCTTGTTTCCCAAGGCACAGCCTTGACTTGTTTAGGATGGGCCATCTTGACTCACAGCCCTGTCAAGGTTCTATCTAAATGGCTTATTCCCTCAAAGATACAGGAGGATGCTATAACCTGAGGATGACAGGTGAATTCTCAGAGGGAATAAGCAGTAGGTGTTCAGCACAATCCAGTCATTGGGTTGTCCAATATCCCTTCTTTTGTGAACATATTTATTGAAAAACAAAATTATGCCGTTCAGTATATTGCCTTTACTAAATATACAACTGAAAACACACATTCTTCTAAAATGTAGACAATGCAGAGTCTCATATATCCCACTCTCCATCCTGGTTTGCTGGAAACATCTGTGGAGATGACTATTTTCTCCTCTCTTTCTCTACATTTGCACTTAACATACAAAAATGTAAGGGGAAAGTTAAAATGTTTAATATGAATTTAATGGAATGATGCTTTTAATAATAAAAGGAATGGGACACATGTAAAGTCTCTGTCCCTGGTTTTGTAACTGGTTGAAAGTTATAGTTGAAACTTAAAACATTTTTCCTGCCTATATGTTTTTACCCAGTGCAGTTACCTGTTTTTCCCTTATAGTTTTGAGACATTGGTAGTATTGTTTCTATAGGACTGAATTAGTCTTTCATTGACCCTTACTGAAAGACATGGGGATATATGACAGTATTTATGTTAACTATCAAATATTTCCAGGTTTCTTCCCAGGCATTGATTTTAGTGTACTTCCTTTTCCCTTGCTATTTAGAATGACCATATGGGTCTCTCACAATAAACTGTGGGCAGAAAGTAGATATTCCATGCTTTCTTTTCCTTTGCCAGAGCAACCAGCAGTATTCTAGATATTGGGTCTTTTGTTAGCTTGTATCACGGAGTAAAGAGAGGGAGAAAGAAGAGAGGGAGACACACACACATCACCTTACTCATGATCCCCATTGAATGGAGGATAAATAAGCCTCTGTAAGGTGATGTCTCTAAGATTTTGGGTTATTTGTTATTATATGTAACCTGGCCTTTCATGACAAACCAGTGATAGAGGAGAGATCTTATTAGTACTCTCTATTCCCATTGTGCAGCCACAAACCTATTTCTCCTTGAGAATCAGAGTCAACTACATCAGTTGACACCATATCTTTTTTGTTTGTTTGTTTGTTTTTTGTTTTGTTTTGTTTTTGCTTGTTTGTCTAGTGGTGTGAAAAGCCTCAAAATGTTCAGGTGTCAATCTTAGCTTCTAATTCACTGAAAACTGTATTGTCTCCTATGGCAGCATTCTTCGCTGAGGTGTTAAAACATCTACATGGGGGCGCCTGGGTGGCTCAGTCGGTTGGACGTCCGACTTCAGCTCAGGTCACGATCTCGCGGTCCGTGAGTTCGAGCCCCGCGTCGGGCTCTGGGCTGATGGCTCAGAGCCTGGAGCCTGTTTCCGATTCTGTGTCTCCCTCTCTCTCTGCCCCTCCCCCGTTCATGCTCTGTCTCTCTCTGTCCCCAAAATAAATAAACGTTAAAAAAAAAATAAAAAAAAAAAAAACAAACATCTACATGATGATAGTTCAAAACCAAGGGGATGGGAAGCAAAATTTTTAAAATGTATGTACGAGTCAGTGTTCTTCAGAGACAGAACCAATAGGTTATATATAGAGAGATTTATTATAAGGAATTGGATTACCTGCCATGGGAGACTGACAAGTACAAAATCTAGAGTTGATGTTTCAGTCTGAATCTAAAGGCTGGCAAGATGCTTTAGAACCAGGAAGAGCCAATGTCCTAGGTTGAAGGCCACCAGCCTGGTGAGTTCTCTCTTTTATTCTGCCTTTTATTCTAATTTGACCTTTACTTAATTGGATGAGGCCCACCCACCTTATGGAGGGCAATCTCCTTTACATAGTCTACAGTTTAAGTATTAAGCTCATCCAAAACTCTCTCACAGAAACATCCAGAATTATGTTTGATAAACTATCTGGGTACCCCATGGCCCAACCAAGTTGACCATAAAATTAACCATCACAGTGAGTCTTAAATATAATTGTAAGTTTAATCACGTAGGTTTAATCACTTAAGTTTAATCACCCTTTGGCCCCAGACCATGTTTTTTTTTTGCAACATGAGTAAGCATTGTCATATAGTTTAGACCATGTGCTACATCAGTTTCTAGTACACCATTTAAGTGTCCCCACTGATTCAGTGACTGAGTCTTTAGTAGGATATTTCACTGTTCTGTTGACCAACTGCTTCTGCCCAATAAAACACAAGATAAGGATTTCAAGTCTTAGGGGCATCAGCCTACAGTCTTTCCTCTTTTTCTGTGAAAGGAATTTTTTGAGAGGAGATAGCAGTATGTGACACACTATGGTAGTGTGTGAGGCATTCAGTAACTCAATTGCTATAACCATTGACAGAAACATAATGGGAAGGAAAAGTAAATCCAGTTGCTAGAATAAATGTCTAGTACAGTGAGGCAAAAGGCTGCAGTACCATTATGGAAGGAGTCAGATGAATTTAGTCTACTCCTAAGTAGTTGTTTGAGTCCATTGAAGTAAATCAACACATTGGAATTCACTCATCGGTTTCTTTGATGACAACTTAGCACTCCTGAGTCTAACTACCCTTCTTGTTTAAGATAAATTAATGTTGTTTATCTCTTCCATCACCTCCACTTCTACCAACATGAACATGAATCTTTTTCTGCATACTCATTGGGAATAACTAAGATTCCTTTGGGTCATTTAAAGTCCCAACTATGGGTTCATTCTGAGAAGTTCACTTATATAAGTTTTCTTGCATTACTAATTCTCCATTATTATCCTTTCCAAGTCCTTTATCATGTAAGACATCTTATCAGCAGGGCTGTTGAATTGTTGTATTTCATAAACTTTGGTCAACATTCTGTCCAGAAAAGGTAGACAACAAATTTTATTGTTTAAAATACTGCCCTCTGGTCAGCTGGCTTTCTTTTCTGTTCCCAGATTATTCCCCCTTCCACAGGAGTCTACTTCATGTTACTTCTGATATATCATGGAGAGGCCCTGGCAAACCAGTTTATTTTATCCTTAAAGAATGAGAATTAAAAACATGCCTCTGAAGGCGGGGGGGGGGGGGGGGGGGGGGGGCGGCGGGAGGTGTTGAGGCAGTGCCTGGGTGGCTGAGTTGGTTAACTGTCCAACTCTTGATCTCAGCTCATGTTTTGATCTCAGGGTTGTGAGTTCAAGCCCCATGTTGGGCTCCACACCCAGCCTGGGGCCCACTTAAACAGAATCCCTATTAGGACACAGATATGGGACACTCCTTTAGAGTGGTGCAGAGTTTAGGCAGATTCTGATTATCTGGGGGTGATATCAAGCATTTGAATCTCTTAAAATCTCCCCAGTTGATTCTTTGCACGCAGCATGGAGAATCATTGAATAAATAGATCAGTTGCTGTATAATAGGTATTATAGTCCAGACTGATATGGTACAATTGGGGTAATTTCCCAATTAAATTATAATAGTAGTACATTCTTAGTAATAAGCCTTGTGCATTACCATGTTTGCAGGTTGTCGCATATGGATGAATCAGTAACCCATAATTATCTCTTTAGATCAAAGTTCAAGTTCAAATTTCAGAGAAAAATTGTCTCATTGGCCTGGCTTTGGTCACATGCCTATTGTTTGATTCAATACAGTCGGTTTCCTTGTTTGGTGTATCTACCAAAACCATTCCCAGCAGTATGTTTCCCCATAATCAAATAAGGCCAAAAGAACAGATGCTCCAAACAAGTTTTTTTTTTCTTATGTATACCAAAGTGTTATATTTCTTGTGTAAAGCATATGCTCTTTTATTTGCCCATTTTCCTTTTGATTTATTTGTCTTTTTTACGTTCATTTTAAGATCTCATTGCATAAATATTAACACCATCATTTTATATGTGTTGCAGATGCTTTCTTCTAGTTTGCTCTGTGTGCTTTCAATTTTTTTTATTTTCTTCTTTTTTTTGTCCATATAAATATTCAAAATTTTATCTACTAATTCTATGCAGAACGATGTCTCTATTTTATAAGCTTTAGAAAACTCTTTCCTCAAGTTGAGATTATGAAATGTTCCTGTATATCTTCTTTTATTACTTTTACATTTTGTTTAAGGTTCTGACCTTTAATCTTTAAAGATTGAATTTTCTCTTAGAAATGCATTGAAAGATATGGATTATATAGACATGGAGCACATTTTCCACCTCAAAATGAAATGTAATTGTCTCAACCAAAGCTGTTCATTAGTCCAACTCTTTCACCACTGCTTTGACATAATTTCACATATGATGAAATAATATATATGTTAGAGTATTGCTGCCCTTTGCTCTGCTTTGTTGGTGTTTTGATGCTAAGGATAGAACATTTTATATACTCTATCTCCCTAAATATTCTCTCAAAATTTAGTGACATTTACTCTTCCTAGTTATTGCCTCAAGTAAAAAAAATAAAAATAAAAATAAGGGCACCTGAGTGGCTCAGTCAGTTAAGCATCTGACTTTGGCTCAGGTCATGATCTCATGGTTCAAGGGCTCAAGCCCTGTGTTGGGCTCTGTGCTGACAGCTCAGAGCCTGGAGCCTGCTTTGGATTCTGTGGCTCCCTCTCTCTCTCTGCCCCTCTTCTGCTCTCTCTCTCTCTCTCTCAAAAATAAATATTTAAAAATTTTTTTAAAAATAAAATAAAATAAAAAGGTTTGAATGAAATTGCATTGAATTTCTAGTTTCTTTTGGATCACTTTTGAGAACGCTCTGTTTCTATACATACCAATGCCCGCACTGTGTCCCCAGTGGCAGACCAGTACTTCCATGGAAGAACTGTTTCTCTGTTATTATCCTGGAGGCAAATGCCACTGGTAACTGCTCTTGATGGGGACGCTGAGCAGGCTATGACTGACCTGCTCACTTGTTGTAACTCCTGCCCCTCCTATTTCTAGCTGTGCTATCCCTGATCATGGCTTTGTTACCAGAGCTGCTTTTGCAGAGGTTCCCTTTCACTGTTTTACGTTGGGAACTGTTCCATTCTGTAAGGTCTCTCTACTAATCTAATATTCCTTTTGATTTAGCCTCAACTTTGTTTTTGGTGCATTACTTTCCAACTGGTATCATAGATGTACTTAAAATAAATTTATTTTGTCTGCCACCATGAGCTTGCAGTTATTCATTCTTTTAATTCCCTTTCTTCCCCATTTTTTCCTCCTTACCACACCAGTCTGTAAAATCTTTATGTATGCATCTCTTCTCTCATCCTATCTTTATTTATTTTTTCTTTTCTAAAACTTCGTTTATAGAGTTGAAACTTTTCTTGATGTATTGGAGCTCTGCTAATCCTTAGTGTGAGTTATTTAGTAAATATCAAACTCTTTGGACATTTCCCTTTTTATCTTAAATTGTTTTCAAGACAGAAGTGGATATTTGTTTGTTTCCATTATATCTCCTTATATAAATTCTCTCTGATTCTATTCTATTAGTGGTCTCTAAAATTAGTATCTATGTCATAAAAAAGGTTTCTTCCTGATAATGCATGTTGTTATCTGATTGAAAACATTATTTGCAGGTGTAAACTAGTTGGAAAAGATGAAATATACACTATATATATTGCTTTCTGGTCAGAGAATGAGGAGGTGTTTTTTTCCTTCACAACACTGAAATAAATATGCTCATCTTGAGCTGTTACAACAACTGCATATGCTAATGTGGCCTATATAAAGTCAATATCAAGTTTTTGTGTACTTGTGACATGGGTTTTTCCTTTATAACTCTAAAGCTTTGTGAAAGTACAAATGGTTTATTTTAGTCTCATATCATCCCTAAAATATTCTAGGAAAAAAATCAAGTATTTATTGAAATGAAACAAAATAGAAGATAAATCTTTTAAAATCATGTAAATTATTTTCCAGATTGTTAGAATAATTAGGTATAATGATTTTTTTTATGAAAGTGCTATATATAGAAATGTTTGGTTTCACCTACCTGAACTAAATGCAAAACATATACAATATTAAAAGTAAAAGTTAACAGTCTACAGATTCTCATATTCCAAGTATGCATACTTGCATAGTGAAAAATTTTAATATATTTTCCTATTACAATAAATGTGTAACTTAGGAAAGATTAACAGATTCCACGAATTGTATTTACTACTTTCATAATTTAAGATATAATTTTATATAACAAAATTTCTACCATATTTTATGTAAATAAAATCCATCTTGAATCAGAACCGATGACCTACTACATATGTCTCTTGTTATGAAACCTTGTTATGTCAGGGAGCTAAACAAAAATCCTCAGAAGGCTGAGAAAAAGATCATAAAAATTCAATCCAACTCTACTGGAAATATCCAGAAAAATAATGTTGCTGGTTGTAAAAAATTGTTGGCAAAGTAAAAATAAAGCCCTTCTCTCACCCTTCCAATTCTTATGATTAACCCTATTTTATGATGATTTTGTGAGCTACAACCCATCAATTAAATGTGTGAGCTTAATGCTGTCTTTATCACTAGAGTAAATGAGTTTGAAGTCGATTTTTTATTAAAAATCTATGGGTAGTAAAGGTAACAAAACAATGTGCTCCTACAATTAACAAAGTCATATAATCACCTGCCTTAAAGAAGAACTCCCCAATTTGGGGTATTACAACTTTATAGTCACTTTCCACATATATCAGCAAATGAATTATGACTTGAAAGATGTTGAAAATACTGAACTTTTGTTATCCATCTCACAAAGAAAGCAATACTCGTTGGCTGAATAGCAGTTATACTAGAGACCCATGTGATTCTAAATTCCTTGAACACTCTAAAAAGAACAGTTTCACATGAATTGGCTATTAGAAATAACCAATTCATTTATCTATATGCCTTAACCTGTTTTTTATTTTATCCCATGAAAGAAAAGTTTCTAATAATTACCAAACTAGTTTATTTGAGTATTCACAATTTGCTAACCTGCCCAGTGTCTTTTCTGGTACAACTTTTCCCATCCACCCCAGGCAGTTAAAGGACACGTCCCTACTAATGAGTGAAAATGAGATAACTCTCAGTGGGTAGTGTAATCCATACCAAAAATAGAATAACGATGCAACAGCTAAGTAAAAAGTAAAACATAGCTCACTAATCACAACAATGATAGTGACATAAATTGATTCAGTATGTATTTATTAAATGGCTAACAGATGTGAGGAACAAGTCTTAGAAGTGCCAGTCCAGTTTGAACAAAGAGATAACAGTTTCTACTCACATGGCTTTATGTTTCAGTGGAGGAAGACAAATTAAACTAGCAAAATATACATTACGTCAGCAGAGAAAGTAAAGGGAATATACATGGGTAGTGAGTGGTCTGTTCTTTTATATAAGCTGAGCAGGGAAGAAGTCACCGAGTATAGACATGAAGGAGATGAGGGAGCAAGCCATTTGCCCATCTCATAGAAGATCATTTAAGGTAGATGGAGGACCAAGGAGAAGAGCATCAGGATGGGACAGTATTGACATGCTTGGGGGAGATTAGCAAGATGGCCATGGTGGCTGAACCAGAAAGGATAGAAATAGCATAGGAAAATGTTACTGAGGGGCCAAATCACATAGGGTCCTACAGTTATAGTGAGTATGATAATTAGATTTACCCAGGACTCTTCTGGTCTATTCCTGGTTTTCTAGCATCCATCCCAATTTAGTATTTGCCCAGGAATTTTGCATTTTTAATTTAAATATTATCATTAATCAGTACATTGTAGTAAACTCTGATGATGATGAGTTTGGGAGCTCTACTGTATATCCAGTCTCTGCCATGTTTTCCTCTAGTAGGGTAAAAGATACATACCTGTCCAGTGAATGGTGTTCACGCTTCAGTATGTAATCATTACTTCTGAAACATTACCAGAAAAAAAACCCCTCTCTTTTCCTGGTCTTTCCCACACACAAAGACAAGCAACAATTTCTTCTGAAGTACAGTATGCAGTGAGTTCAAAAATAAAATTAAATGTTCAGTAAACACCCTGTTGGCTAACTGGTCTACCAGCCCCTTATGCCTTGGCCACTGCCTCCTATCCCCTTGTGAGATGCAAAGGAGAAGAAATGTACCAATCAGCAATGTCAGTGGAAATTGGGGGAAATCGTTGGTTAGATGTGTATTAAATAAATGTGAAGAAGAGAAGTTGAGCAGCCCTGCCAAGAATTTTAGTGAATAGTTTGAATACTCTTCTTCAGTATTTTCTTTAACTAAATATGTAGTCTGGGGGCACCTGGGTGGCTCAGTCAGTTAAGTGTCAGACTTTGGCTGAAGTCATGATCTCCCATTTCATGGGTTCAAGCCCTGGGTCAAGCTCTGTGCTGTTAGCTCAGAGTTTGGAGTCTGCTTCAGATTCTGTGTCTCCCTCTCTCTCTGTCCCTCCCATGCTCATGCCCTGTCTCTCTGTGTCTCTCAAAAATGAATAAATGTTAAAAAAAATAAACATATAGTTTATAAATATTTGTTTGTAATAGTTTTCTTATTTTGTAATAAAACTTTTAAACAAAAAGTAGCTAAAAAATCAATACAAATATTAAATGAAAAATTCAGGTCTGAGTTTCTATTTTCTCAGAAATAATTGATTATGAATACATAATTTTTATGGAATACTTACCAATATATACCATCGACAATGGGAGCTCTAGTGATATCATTGACCATATTTAAACTGTAAGCACAAATACACTGTAGAAGCATCAGTATCTGCTTCAAAATTAATAGCTAATTATCTTCTCAAAACAACCATTTAAACTACAGAAAATCTCTTTGCCTATCACTCTTTGAAGCATGACTTTTCATTTAGATCAAATGATTTTCCATATTATTGTTCATGTACAATTCCACGTTTTCTTGTGTGTGTTATAAAGGAAGTTATTAACTTAATATTTTGGCAGAACTTTAAATGATTAAGCAATGCCTGTGTGAACTATTTTTCCACTTTTCCATTTCCTCTTCAGTGTAGTTGGGAGACTCTCTATGGAGACTGCTATTGTCAATAATAAACTTCTAGATGTTAAATAAAGCCCTGTTTATTTTTAAAAGTCTCCTCTCCCTTGGATATTAGGAAATAATTGTATCCAATTTCTACAGTTGCTGCTTATGTAACTGGATACATCCTTCCTGGTTCATCCCTTGAAAATTATATCTTCCTAGAATTTCATATTCAGAACTCTGTTTCATGCATATATGCTTCCTTAACTTTATAATAATAAAATAATGGTGATTTGTTGGGCATAGGTCAGGAATAGGTAGGTCAAAATACAACAAACTTATCACTTGGGCATTTTCTCCATTTACAGATAAGGAAGCTCATGATCAGACGATTTAAATAATTTGCTCAAGGTTTTAATCCCAAAAAAGAGAAAATCTTTGTCTGCTGTATTCCATCACAACCCTTTTAACCTTTATTGTATGTTCCCTCTTCTTACTTCCTTTCTTGATTTTGATCATCAAAATATATTTGGATTGTTTCTGAATATTGCCTTCCATCTCAAATTTCTTTCTGCAGTCCCATATAGATTTGTACAACTTCTAGACAACATTTCCAGGTTAGTATCCTGTAGATGTCTCAAATTTTGCATGTCTAATATGAAACTATTTTTTCCCCTTTCTCAAACTTGCTCACTGACTTCTATTCCATAATATGATGAATAGCACTGTCCCTTCTCTTCTGACAATGCATTATTTCACACTGTCCAGAATTTCTGATCTAATCACTTTCCTGGTATCCTTTATTCACCCTTCTTCTTATATATTAATCCTTCGCTCACATCCTGTTCCCAGTTCATCAGAGAATTAACTTACCTTGATATACTCCTCAATTTAATCTGCATCAACTGCTCCCAGAGAACTTTCTATTGTGACCTTTACTGTGTGTTATTTTGTCTACTTTCTCAACTAAACCAGTCAGATACTGGAGGCAAGGACTCTATCTTGCTTTTTGGTCTCTGGAATCTAACTCCGTTCCTGGCACAGAGTTGTAGTTAATAAATGCATATTAAATAAAGGGATCAATGCAGGTGCTGTGTCATTCATAAAAGTTACTTTTCTCAGTGTATAAATATTCTATTAAATGTAACTCTCTTAGACATTTCTAACTATTCATTTGTATTTGATCCCTGTCAAAGTATTTTTTTTCCTCCATAGAAGTTCAGATGTATTTCATAATTCACAATACCTTCTTACTTCACATTCTAAAATTAACTTGGTGGAATGATCTAATGCATATAAAAAACTCATCCTAATTACTACTAATAAAAGCATTAAAATGACAAAATGGATTTGAGTAGATTTGCCAAAAAGACCTAAGCAACCTAATCATTTTTGGTGTTACATTTTAGGAGTTAATTTTAGATAATGTCCTTTGGACCACAGATGATACCTTTGTGCTTTCCAACTGGAAGTATTAGGAATGAATTCTTCCAAGTTAACTTCTTTGAACGATCAGGAAATATGTGTGATTTCTGGCTAAATTAAAACTCTTCATCATATTTTTCTCTTCATTCTTCACTTCAAAATTTTCAGTCTTTTCTACTCATGTTGTAGTCATATAATTATAAACTTAGAAGAAATATTTAAATTACATTTTCAAACATATGCATATAAGTAGGCAAACTGTATGTGTGTATATATTTATGTATATATGTATTTAAACATGCACACATACACACACACACACACACACACACACACAAACACATTAGGATTTTGAGGGATGAAGACACACGTACCTGGCCATAATGTTCATTGCATATTTACAGTACTAAATATAGTTAGATAAATACTGAGTCAAATCACCTACCTCCCATTCTAATGCAGAAAACTCTTAACATGTAGAGATGAGAGGAAATGTCTAAAAAAAAGTCTAAAAAAAAAAAAGGTTGTTTTATGTTCCTCAGCTACTTGGTCCTTAAATACTAATTTATGTTTATATATATTTAAGAAATCCTAAATCAGTTGCTATTTTCTACATACCAGAATAAGTATATTTTAAAGTAAGATCTTTGTAGAAGTACTTTATTATACAAATGAAATCATGAATAGTTTCAGTAAAAGGCCAAAACCATTTTAGCTAACTATTTGTTTTTATTCATTGAAAAATGATCTGAGAGAGTTTGATATTTTTAACACACTAATTTTCCAAGAATTATGTGCATTAGTGAAAAAGGAACCGAATGTTTGGACCACATTACAGAGCCGATTGTTTGCTGATTTATCCTCTCTAACTCATGTGAGGAAGAACATTAAGGTTATTTAATAAGATAACAGAGGTTTCCCAGGAAAAATATTCTCTCATTTTCTGTCTCTCATTATCTCTGTCATTTCTCACTGCCTTTCTCCTGTACTCTTTCTCTCCTTCTCTTGTAAAATACATATGCATAAAAAATGTTTTTGATTTTTCCAGAGATAATAAAATTAATGTTTCAGTTATTAATGGTTCATTGGGATACATGTTTTCTCCAATACTCTGGAAGTTATTTCTAGCTGTGGTGCTAACAGCATTTATACTGGGTTCATCATGAGGAGTTCAAGTTACATTTTGTATGACTATCCCACTTATCTACATGAAATGCCCTCTTGCCAAAACAGTATAAATCCATCTTTCATACAGTATCCTTGAAAGACTAGCCAAATTTGTTAAAACAGGTGCATTTGCTAGTTTACTTAACCTTTATATTTTCTTAGTAAAAGAGAATACATAAGATATGAGATGGCAGGACATGGTTATAAGTAGTTTTACTTTAAGCTGAAATGATGGGAGAGGCATATTACAGTTGATGGGTAATCACTTGGAAGCTGACATTATCAAGATCCACAGAAAAGGACACTATATAAGAATGTATTTTGTAGACAAAATTTTTTAACGTTTACTTATTTTTGAGAGACAGAGTGAGACAGACCATGAGTAGGGGAGGGACAGAGAGAGAAGGAGACACAGAACCCGAAGCAGGCTCCAGGATCCCAGCTGTCAGTAGAGCACAATGCGGGGCTTGAACTCACAAACCATGAGATCATGACCTGAGCAGAGGTAGGATGCTGAACCGACTGAGCCACCCAGGTGCCATGGAATATATTTTGTTAATTGGCAATATACAGTAGAGAGGAGACTTTGGGGAACACAATCGCTTCATGCATAGGTTTTCCAATGTGACTGCGGCAGCAATAATAGTATCCAGTGATACCAAGGTATGTATAGATGCGGTCTGGGTGTTAGGAAATGAAGTGGAAGATATCAAACATTATTTTTCTAGACTAGCAATATGGTTTCAAAAACAATAGCAACATCACAAATCAGAAGATTCAATCTGATTTTAGTGAGGCCATTGTGAAGCCATTTAATCTTATAACCATAAGAATAATATTTAACTGTGTACCTGAAGGTATGACTATGAATTGAGCTAAATAATAAGAGGTAAGTATGCTTGTTTCTGGCTCAAAATGCCTAAATCAAAATGCAGACCTTTCTTAAGGCAAGCTCTTGATACATTTTTTCTGAGCAAAGAAGAGGAAAAGGAAGAGTTGAGGACATATAACAAAGTCATTTTGGATCCTTCAACCTTGTGTTTCTTTAATGCTAAGAAATATGAATAGTATTTACTAATGAGAGCTCATCCTGCATTATTATTCCGACAATATTTATGAATCTCATACTGATTTCTTGTAAATATCAAAGAATATAATTTTATAATATATGCATTGTTTAATAGCTATACACATATATTTTCCAAGATTATGGAATCCATACTATAGCTTTTCTTTTCTCTTTTTAAAAAAAGTTTTCCTTGTGTGCGTTTTAAATATTATTGTCAGGTAACTATTAAAACTTCCTCAATCTTCTTTGTCAGTTTTATCCTAACACTTCTTAGCAATGGAAAGTAGACTTCTAAATCTTAGATGCAATATCTTGATTTACTTTTAGTGGTATTAAGCTTGAAGATCTCACCACCCTTTTTTACAGTGTGTGCTGTAGTGTTGGCTGTTGAGTAAATGTGGTAGGAAAGCAGCTGACACAGAGCTACTAAAGCTGTACATTAATATTAGATCTCCTTCACATGTAGCTATTGCGGCTGAATAGTAACTGTCCTAGGAGAGCACTGATGACCAACCCTGGAAACTCAGCAATTATTAATCCACTTCATAAATCACCTTAAGTTTTAATTTCAGTACATTTCCATAAACGTAACCTAAATAAATTCCGGAGCCACACATGATTACTTGATTGAGAAATATTAATATGTATTAATTCTGCAAGTGGACCTCTGAAATTGGTAGGTGAAAGTATAGTACACAGCACTAAAGTTTCCACAAACACGCATTTTTGCAGACACTCCTTATTCCCTCATCCTTCTTATGGTTAGGATGTCATGTGAAGTGGGATCCTCATATCTGCTGGCCTTTACAGCTTAATGAGTAAAAAGTTAGTGCCCATGCAGGGCCATGCAGTTTGGTTCTTGCCAAGTCTCTTGGATTTATTTGTTCTCACTCAGACCTGTTTTTCTCTGCATGTTCTGGCCGTAATGCCATAAGTAGGCCTCCCAGTAGTTCACTGGCCACAGTTTCAGATTGGAGGTAGGAAAACTTCTCATTGTCCATCCAGGTTTGCTTGCTAGTAAGTTCTCCCTGTGATTTTACCAGAACACTGAGGGAGAGGGAGGAGTGGAAATAAAGGCATGACACTCTGACCTATAAAACATATATACTACTTTTAATGAAGGGAAAATGATTGAATCAGTAATAACCCGTGGATAGTACAATGTAATTTACATATACATATGGTTTGTTTCTTAAGACAGCCCAATGAAGCAAATGTTATTAACTTCATTTTAAAGAAAAGGAAACTGAGGCTCAGAATGATTAAATAATTTTCCAAGGCCACTATTCAGTGAATGAATGAAATAAGGAATGAGTGAATCTCTAGGGAAAACAGCATGGATTGAGTGGAATAAGAAGCTGAGATAGAGAGGTCAATTTTTCAATCCATTTAGCAATCTATTTACAGAGAGTAAGCTGGTCTGACAGTCACATGGGGTTTATGTTTGGGGGTAGGATGCTGCTGAAGAACCAATGATGACAATTTTAAAAGAAACAAGAATGAATAACAGATGAAACATCATCATGGAGTAGAAGAACAATGGTGAGTCAAATGGACGGTTAGGCTTTCACCAGAAACAATTAGCTCTACGGTAAACTTTTCATCTGCCAGCATATTTTGAAAAACTTTTCTACACTTCAGTGAGTCAATGTTTGAAAATTTAGGAGATAAACAAATTAATAGGATATATTATGGCAAAAACTGATTTAGGGAGTATTAAAAATAGAAATTTTGTTCAATAATTATTAAAGGAATTGAAAAAATTATATAAAAAAAGAAAGAGATAAAGACTCACCAGAAACTGGATAGTTGATATGCAAGTGCTACCTTCCAAAAATTGTACAGATGCTTCCAAAAAAATGAAAATGAAGGCATATTCTAGAATTAATTTTATGAGTTATGAATAATTTTGACAAAAATTAGACAGAGAGGGTAGGAGGAAGAAAAATAGTAAGTCTGTTTTGATCAATATAGATTCAAAATGTCTAAGGAAAATATTAGCAAACTAAATCCAGTTCTCTACAAAATAGTAATAAACAATATCCAATTTGGGTATGTAAAGTACTGTAAGGGTATTTTAATAATGCAAAAATATCTAAATGTGTATCCCTACATTACTGATTAAATGAGATCAACCATATCAATATCTCAAAAGATGCAGAAAAAATTTAAACATTTACTCATAATAAAAAACCCCTACTATAACAGGAATAGAAGGAAATTTTATGAACCTTATAAAAGGTGTCATTCAAAAAAGAAGAAAATAAGAAAATCTGTACAAAAACATCATATTAAGTGGGGGAAAATACAGAAATATTCCACTTAAATTTAGGAAAAAATTATGGGTGTTCTCTATGAATATCCCAGTTCAGTGATATATTAGAGCTCTGGACAGCATGAAAAGAAATAACAATTAGAAAAATTGGAGATCACTAATAGTACCATTATTATCATCATATCATACAATTATTTACATAGAAATCCAAGTGAATCTACAAAATATGGGCAATAGAAACCACACGAGTAATGTGGCTCTTTGCAAGATCAAAATATAAAAGTCAAATATATTTTCTTATACCCGCAACAAAACATCAATAATAAACTATTTTAGTAATATTAGTATACCAACACAAACTATAAAACAACCAAGAATAAACCTAATAATACATATGCAAGACCTGGAAGCAGAAAATTAAAAGCTTTATTGAAGGACACTAAGCAATATCTAAAATAAATCAAACATGCTGTATCGTGGATGAGGAAACTTCACTACATTATACAAACTTTAATTCTCCCAAAATTGATCTATAGGCTGAATGTTACTTTGTTCAAAATCATAATTGGTTTTGTTTGTTATTTTGTGTGTGTGGAATAGGATAAGTTAACTTTAAAATGTATATAGAAAAGCAAAGAAGGGATAATAGCCTAGATTCTTTACACTGTATGAGATACAGACTTATTATAAAATTACTTAAGGAATTAATGTGGTACTGGTTGAGGGATGGACAAATTTATGAATAAAATAAAACAGTTCAAAAAGAAATGTACTCATGTATAGAAATCTGATTTATGGTGGAGCTAGGAAGTGGAATTATTCAATAAATAAAAAGAACAAAGAAGAGAGAAAAATTGGTGCACAAGAGCCACAAGGAAAGATAGAGGGAAGGAAGGGAGAAAGAAAGAAACAAAAAGAAAGAGAGGATGGAGGGAGGGAGAAAGGGAGAGAACAGGAAGTGAATAAAGGGATCCCTACCTCGTACCACCACAAAGAATCGTCAAAAGCAAAACTGAAATTTTAAAAAAGATTATATATGAATTATCTTCAGACCTCCAAGTAAGCAAGCTTTTGTTACACAATATAGGCCAAAGGGCTAACCACTTACGAAAAGATTGATGAATTTGAATGCATTAAAATCTTGTGTATTAAAATACACATTAAAGTAAAAAAAAAAACAACTTATAGAAGATAGTTGCAGAAAAAGCATTAAAATTAAGAACAATTAAAGACTTTTTTTTTACAAATCAACAAGAGACAAGGGAGTAAAGAAATAAAAGTCATGAATAACCATTTCACAAAAGAGGAAACGCATGAAATTAAGAAGTGTGACATTGTAAGTGTTAGAGTGGGTTCAGCCAAATTTTATCTATACTGTGAATGGATGCATGCACTGGTAAGACTTCTTTGGGAAACTAGAGTTGCATATAAGTATATCCTACTCTGAAAGTAGCAACTGTCCACGAAACCTAGGAATATGTCCAATACAGTTTTTGTAAGAACATAAATGAGCCAATCCAAATGTCCACCGACGTGGATTTCAAAAGACACATTCACCTAAATGATATTTACCAATAGAAATTGAGTAATTTCAACTATACATGGAGATAACTTCAGCTATCACATGAATGAATCTTAGTAATAATGCTACGTGGAAAAAGCAAAAAGCGAACAATATGTTGTCTATGGCATGCACATAATGACTAAGAATTCAGAATAGTGCTCACCTTTGTGTATGAGGAAGAGAGAAAGACCACAGAGGTCTATGTAAGTTATTAGGAATGTTCTTCCCTTGGGGTGGGCAATTAGTACACAGGTGCTTAAATTATGCATAATATTATGCTATACATAATATGAGCAAACAAATGGGAAATAGTCTCTAAGAAAATATTGCAACATGTCTAACATTATATCCACAATAAAGTACCTAAGAAAATACTTGGAAGTTTCATGTTCTAAATATTAATGGCTCTAATTATCCGATGGTGGGGTTTTAGTAAATTTTTATACATTTCTATTATATTTACGCACTGTTTGTATTACTTTAACAAACTGTTTTTGTAATAATGCTAATTTGAATGAGACACAGCATTCATAATATGTAGAGTTCATAAGACAATAGTAAAAGACGACTCAGTGGAAAAGATGACGAGGGTTTGAAGATGCAGTCCACAGAAGAGATCACACACGTGTAAACCTACAGAAATATGCTCAATCCACTAGCAAGCAGGGATATGTGATTTGACAATAATAGCATAATTCTATTTTTCACTATTACTGAAGAAATATCCTCAAGTTGTTTACCTACAGTGTTTTGAAGTTGAAGGAAATCGATATTCACATCTTTCATAGCGGGAGCTGTTCAGAGAGTAATATGATGGTATACTGGAACATTTCTCTTCTAGAAGATTAGCCTTCCAAAACATGCACATGTTCTCATAAACGTACTTCAAATAGTATTAAGTATAATACCTATTTTTTGTATTAGTGAAACACTAGAAATAGTTTAAAAGTACATGAAGGGAAATGGTTTCTTCGATCATGGAGTGTATACCTTATATAATGCATTCACTTATTATAAGTCATGATGCAACCCTATATGAGCTGACATGGCAGGATCTCTTGCACATTTTTAAATAAAAAATGGACACAAATACATTAACAGGATGTATAGCATAATCCCATTCACGTTAAAAATATGTGAATAATAATGCTCATATGTGTACATTCACATATGTAAATATATAGAAAAATTTCCTGGAGGATTGAATATTATATTACTACCAGTTGGTTACCCCTGGGTAAGGGAGATAAACAGACACATTCCACATATTTCTGTCTTGTTTCAGTTATTTATTTATTTATTTTTGTTGCAAGAAAATAGGCATATACAATTGTATAACTGCCTGCGATACCTGCCTTTTTAGCTTTCCCCAAGGTGGGTTTCTTTAACAAGCAGATGCTCTTTGCATTAGCAACAGAAGCTATGGTCATGTATTGCGGCCCACCCAGCAATTCGGCTTGAGTGTTCCTAGTAGCAAACACAGAGGGTCGTCAATAGCCGAGGGGAAGCCTCTATTTGCAAATTCTAAGTCAAAGGAAACAGAACCCCAAAAGCAATGTGATCAATTTCTTCCAGTGGTGGAAAGGCTGAAAACTCTCAAAAATATATTTGCTGGCATAATAGTTATATTTATATAATGATTCAAAAGAGCATTTTTGATTAATGAAAATTATTGAATTAAATACTACAATGTCACTTTGGATTATTTGTGAGTTGCAGATCAAATATGATAGGATATTTTAATAAAAATTATAATGTCTTAGTTTTGTTTTTGTAAACTTAAGAGTTGATGAATCTAGAATATATAATTAAAATATGTTTAAATCGAGATGTTCTTTTATTTTAGAATTTTATTCTAGATAGTTATTGAATATTTTTCAATAAGATCATTGATGTTATCTGACAGTTTTCATAAACTAAAAATGTCTGTCATTAGACAAAATGCTAAGAATACAAAACTTTACAAGTCCTAATTTTAAAGTTTCAATCATGTGCCATTACATGCTTATTTTTCAGGTTAAACTTTTTCCGTGATGTTCCTGATTTCAGAGTGTTAGCCTGTGGTGGAGATGGAACCGTGGGATGGATTTTGGACTGCATAGGTAATGAAGACACATATTTAATGTCGCTGGGGTGAGACTGGCAACCAAAAATTATTTATATTTTATTTATGTTATTTAATGCATTGATATCTTTGAGTGCTACGGTGGTATAATAGGACATCTGGCATGTTGCACGTTATTTACTGGCTTAATGTATTTTCTACATTTAGAAATTTTAATTGGTAAAATAATTTGCAATTTCTATATAGAAATCCTTCTTTTTTAAATCCATTTCTCTTGGAATTTCCTAAATCCTCAGAGCTATTTTCAAATCAGGCTTTACAAATTCCATTTCTTTCTTTGCCCCGAAGAGGGAGCCAAAGAGCATCTTAGCATTTGTGATAATGTGTGCCAAATAGATGTACTTATTTCATTGAAGCATGGAGCCTCGAAACCTTACCCTCTGTTTACATTCATATCACATGCATCAATCATTATTATTAACATAGCTATTTTTTATTTATCATGAACTATCTCATAGACCTTGTGCTAATATTTTTACCCCATCCATCCTCATTCTCACAACTTTTTGACATAGTATTGATAATCCCATTTTATAGAGAGAGGCTTTAATATATGGAGAAGTTAAATAATTAGAACAACGTTTTAAGAGCTGTGAATTGATAGACCTAGGATTCGAGCTCACGCCTAACCTTATTTTATATTGCTTCTCTATTTAAACTTTTAAAACATTTTTTTTAAAATAAGCAAACAAAGCAGATACATGACTGAGGATCAAAAGCAGACATGTATCACAAAAGCTTGATGGTTGAGAAAAATTATCTAGTTTTTCAGAGACAGATGTCACAACTCATTACAGGTCAGTAAAATGATCATGCACCGGCCTTTAACAGGAGATAAATGCCAAACAAATATCCATTTCTTTAGTTCTCATTTCAGCTACTACATTGAACAATTCTTTGTTAAAAACGGACCCTTCACCAAAGGGAAATAGTTGGTTCAAAAGAAGTTTTGCTGTCTATGTAAATTGAAGCAAACTTTGATTTAGTTAATGCAGGTGAAAATATTCTATCTTTTCATACACACAAAAGTATTCAAATTAAAAGTGAATGCATGTTGTCAATACACTTTTGGTAAACATCTTATGACTTTAGTCCATTTTTTTTTTAAGAAACACTGAAAACTGTGTTCTTGGGCCTTTCAATAAAAGATGTAAATAGGATAATGTGCATTATCTAAAGAGAAAATCAGAAACAAACTGCAGAAATTAGAGCTGCTTGAATAGAGCCGGAGATCTTGTAAGAATGTTAGTGAAAACAGTACGATATTGTGAGTTTGTTTTAGCCTCCCAAATCTAAGCCTCACTGACTACACTGGGGCATATCCATCCCTAAATAATCTGTTGTCTCCACATTCTTCACACAGATGCATACTCACTTTGAGGGCTGAGCAGGTAGAAAAAATAAAGAAAAGTAATATATGTTTGTGAGAGTCATCAAAGGCATATGATGGTTTACACAAAACTATGTGGAATTTTGATGGCAGAGATCTTTACTGTTCTGAACCCAAAGCACTATGTTCTGTAAACCTTAATCTCAAAGAACCCTGCTGATCTCAGAATTACCCAGTTCTTATGTTGTTTGCTCTGACCCAAAGCAGCACCATGGGTAGGAACAACACAGTGAAACACTTTTAACATTTTACTAGCTTCTAGAGTTTGATTTTTTGAAACATTTTATTCCTTAAAGTGAAATATACCTAGAGTTGGTGTGCAAAAGGACTTTTTACAGGAATGCTCACCTCCACTCTGATGATAGCCGTCTAGTATATTCCTATGATGCATATACCTGAATCCTTGAGAATTTCAATGATGTTAAATCAAACCCACCATAATTTTTAACTGAGTTAAAATTTTAAAAGGCTTTATTCGGGCATAAGTCCTGAAAATTCCCACCACTTTGTAAATTATGGTATTTGTTTGTGTTTCATAAAGTGCTATAAATACACACAAATTAATCTTAATTTATAATTGTATATAGCTATAAAACATCACTTTTCCTGCTTGTAAGTACCTAGTGGGAAGCCTCATGCCAAGCTGTCTTATTTACTGTTTTTCCATCTGTGATGAAAATTTTATTTTATCTTAATTTTTCTATTCCACAGAAAAGGCTAATGTTGTCAAGCATCCTCCAGTTGCTATTCTGCCTCTTGGGACCGGCAATGACTTAGCAAGATGCCTGCGATGGGGAGGAGGTAAAACATAACACAATAGTGAAAATCTTAAAAAACAGAAATACAGTGTAGAACATCCCCCCCCTCAAAAAAAACAAAAACAAAAACACCTAAGCCCATCATTTTTTATATGTGATAACTGCCATGTGAAGTTAGTAAATATAATTGCTATGAGAGACACAGTATCTAGTTTTGAACAATAATTTAGGGTAAGGGAACAAATAATGGACCAATCACTAGACTGTGAGTGCTGGGCTTTAATATGATACCAATTATAGACTTTATGGGGCATGGCAAGTTTCTAAGCCTGATTGGTTTGGGGTTTCTAACTTAAGAAATGAGATAAGCATGGGTTAACTTTAAAGTAATGTTCAGATTTTTGATCTCTGAGTTGTGTAGCAAAATCACAAACAAAGGAAAAAAAATTGAAAGGCTAATGAATGATTTGTCCAGGAATGAATACATTAAGTAATACTTACTTTTTGAGACCCGCTTTATACCAGGCAGTGTGTTCTGTACTTGGGATACAACGTTAGTAATAGAAAACAAGATCTACCTTCAAAGGGGCCTTGAATTCCAGCAGCATGTAAAGTCATATGTAAATTTTGAGACTTCCTACTAACAAGCACACCTATAACCAACAGAACAAAAGGCCTCATGGAGGAAATGAAAAGATAACATAGGGAGAACCCTAATTGGTGGATAATGGCAGCCATATAGAACTGAGGGTAGACTTTATAGGCAAGAAAGAATCTCAATTTCAGAGACCCAGAAGGAGAAAGGGACTTGATACACTCAAGGAATTCAAAGTGGAATATTGTGTATGAAATAGGATAAGGGGGGAATATTTCAAAAGGTCTTAAAATAATTTGAAGTATCATTAATAGGCTCTACTTACCTGAAGATGAGAAAGAAAATAAAACCAGATTTTGCTAAAAAAAAAGCCAGAATTTAAACCTAATTTTATCTTCTAAATTCACTTAGAAAAGTTTAAAAAGTGTCTGCTAAAACAATGTGAATCAAAAAGCCCTTGTGTAGCTTGTTAAAAATACAGTGGCCTGACCTCACCCCAAATATGCTGAATGGAAATCTCTGGGGGTGACCTAGGCAGATGATTTTCTTTTTAAACAAACTCCATAAGTGACTCTGATTTACAATAAAAATTTGAGAACAATTGTTCTGTGAGTATTTGGCCTACTGGTAAACTCTAAGTCATGTGTATATTATGTATGTGTATATGTATATGTATATGTATATGTATATGTATATGTATATGTATATGTCAGAATTGGAGACTAAGTTAAAAACTCGGTATATTATATGTTTGTAAGTTTCATTAGGGATATAATTTAGTAAAAGGATATCATGAAACACTGAGTTAAATCTCATAGAATCTGCAGACCAACAGACAGATAGAATGAACCATTACTTATAAGATGCTAGTGTTTGCCAGCACTTACACATGCATATTGATTAAAAGGAAGAGAATCACACATGTGGCTTCTTGTGTATTCTTTCAAAAAATATTTTTGATGTTTGAAAATTAATGATTTTGTTTAGATTCCAAACTTATAAATGCCTTCAATCTCAAAATCAAATAGAAGTTACATTTGGAACATTTTCTAATGATTTTCTTATGAAACAATTTTAAGTATTATTATCAGTGGTCAAAGACACATGAATTGTAGATATGGAATATATGGAGTATATGTCAAAGCTCTGAAAGACTCAAACATATTTAGAGAATAATGGGGGGAAAGTATCCAGCTAGACGGTCAGGAACACCTCTCTGAGGAAGTAACATTTAAACTGGATTTAAAATATAGGGAAGGAGAATTAGCCTCCTAAACTGTAAGGGCTGAAGGAAGGCTGATGTGACTCTTGAATCAGTCGAGAGATAGTGGATAGCAATGGAGTGGGGGAGATTGGAGAGATAATCAAGAGCCAAAATAATGCTGGGGCTTGGTGGTCTTGTTAAGAATTTTATTAGATTGAATTTGAAGCACAAAGTGAAACTTGGAAAGAGTTTCAAAAGCAGCGTAACACAATGACATTTATGTTTTCAAAAATAGGTTAATTGAGGGTTATAACATAAACTTAAGAAGAAATTGTGAAAATGTAGACAATCACAGTTTTCCAAATAAGAACTTGTACTATAAGTACAAGTACTTGTACTTGTTTTCATAATTAGAGAATAAAAGGACTGGGCCAGGGTGATGATAAAGCATTATTTCCAAATGATAAAGCCTTATTTTCCAAATAAGAACTTGTACTATAAGTATAAGTACTTGTACTTGTTTTCATAATTACAGAATAAAAGGACTGGGCCAGGGTGATGATAAAGCAAATGAAGACAAGTAGACAAACTGGAGTTGTGTTTTCAGGGAAGGACTGATAGAACCTGCCGGTGGAGTGCATAGGAGCTTTGTGGAAGGCAAGGTATTAAGGGAAACAGCAAGATGCCTAAGTGGAGTGATTAGGAGAATAGAGATACCATTTGGTAAAGCAACATGCTCTGAAGTGTGATTATTTCTCACCAGGTGTGTAGCTAACTTCGAGCAAGTAAGTTGCTTAACAACTGCATACTGCCGATTCCTCATCAGATTTGAAAAAATGGTAGTGTCTGCCTTGTGGGTTCTGATACCAAGCTATCAAATTGTTTGCCTAATGTTTGTTCTGAGTACTTTAGGTAGTTGTAGTAATTATCATCATGCTTAGCATTTGGGAAAGAAAATAATCACTTGGTTAATTATTGGTTAACTTTTGGTCCCTGTAATATGTTGACTTTAAGCTTATTGTTTGATAAGAATATATTTGGGAAAATGTAACACTGGAAGAATGTAGGAGGTCCTAGGTATTTGAAAATACTTAGTTTACATTCTCTTTGCAGTTTTTCTGGCAATAATTAGTCTAACAAAAATTTAAGATTATGGCAGGGAAAATGTTTCATGAGAGTGAGGGGATAAGAGAGTTTTAGACGGGACACACACTTACAAATATATGTTATTGCTTTCCTTTATGTGACTTTCCTTTATAAAAATTTCTATGACTATTTTTTTTTTAATTTAAAAAAGTTTTATTTATTTATTTTGAGAGAGAGACAGAAAGTGTGAGGGACAGAGTGTGAAGGAGAGAGAGAATCTCAAACTGGTTCAGTGCTGTCAGCCTAGAGTCTGATGCGGGGCTCGATTCCATGACCGTGGGATCATGATCTCAGCCAAAATCAAAAGTCAGACAACCAACAGCCCCCCAGTCACCCCTGTGGCTTTTCAGATACATTTGGTCATAACATTGCATCATTAAATGGAAAATAAATATTAATTATGTTTTTATTTTGTTTCTTAGCCTAGAGGGATTATACGTTTTAAATCAAAATAATGGAAGCAAAATAACATCATTCTTTTCTAGAAATAGGCTTTTACTTATATATTTAGTGATTTTGATAAGTATTTTTTAAAAAAAAAGTATGACCTTCTTGAGTTTTGGAATCCTGTTTATAGTTACACATCATTATTTAACAAGCTTGTTCATAGATAAACAGAAACAAGTAGGGTGTAGACACTTGTTAAATTGGGGACTACAATTTGGAATTCTTCACCTTTGAAAATTAGCTCTCAACTGCAGATGTTGTGATTCTCAAAATAGATTTACTGCCTATCTCTTTCCATTTTTATTTGGCTAGAAGGTTGATTGGCATTAGACTTTTTCATACTTATCCATAAAAACTTTGAGAAAATAACCAATGGTAAAGATTTTAAGGTGAACAACACTACTAGAATCTAGCTCTAATAGTTAAATTTCACTAAATCCATTTCTACTTTGTTCTCTCCTGGTCAGTTGCTCTTCCTACATTTTTCTAGCATTATATTGAACCATGCTGCTGTTAACCTGAGATGTAGCTGAGGACAAGCTTAATATTTTATTTAAAGCATTATTATTTATCCATGTATCTGCTGAATATATGTAATACAAAATATATTATATATTATATTATATTATATTATATTATATTATATTATATTATATATTTCTATTATATATATTGTACTATACTTCCATGCTATATTGTACCATACTATATTACATTAGTATATGTAAATTGATTTACGCCTGAAAACCATCATATTTATTTTCAAATGAGTAGAATTTGCACAATAGGTGAAGATACTTAACTTTTTTATTCAGTTCAACTGTGAAAATATATAAAATTCATTTGCGGGATAATATTTATTATCTTTATAAGAAATTAAAAATTTAGGAGACATTCAACATTAAGAATGAGGGCAGAACTATTAAAAATATGAAATTTATGTAAGTTTAAATATTTTTTTTTAGCAGCAGACAAAACTTTTTTAGAGTATAAGATGAGAAAGGAAGAATAGTATGAAAGATCTTTTTACAGAGAGGGGACACTCGAAAGTGACTATAGGCAAAGGGCTTTGTTTTATAAGGTTCTGATTAGCCCTCCCTCCCCTTCCCCCTTGTTCCTTCTCAGGTTCTACCTTACTGGCTGGATAACTCTAGGTGCTGGGTCCATTCCTGATTAGTTCACTTCCATTGTATGAGGGGTAGTCTAAGGCCACACCACTCCTTGTGGGTCATAGGTTTTGTGTTCAAGTCTGTCAGGTCTTTTGTCAAATTCCTAAGGGGAACTTAAGGGGGAGTAGGTGGTGTCTGTTGTATTCAAAAGAGAGACCTTAAGCCTGAGGGGGTTTGCTATGGTCAGACCCTCCCAGCCTTGTTACAAAAATATGTGTTTTTTCCCACTCAGGGACCTCAGGTCCTAATCTTTCCCTCTGCCTCCTGAATCCTATCCTTTTCCTATCATATTCCCACCCTCTGAACACATGATTCCTAACTGCCATTAGGAACTGGGACAAAGCCTGATCTTAACTGCTTCCTGCTGAGCAGGGGCAATGACAGGAGAACATTAGTCAGGGCAAGTTTAGAGGTCGATCCATGGTCTGATATAGTGGGCAGGTGTTTGGAAAATCTGGACTAGCAAAATTTTCTTGGATGTCTTATTTTCTGGCATGTGCAACAACTTCTACAAATGACATACAAAGAGAATGTTAGGCCAACAAGCATTAATATTCCAAAATGCAATGCCTCTTTTGTGTGTGTGTGTGTGTGTGTGTGTGTGTGTGTGTGTGTGTATCAGGATTTGACTATACTCCCTTTTATTTTTTTTATTTTTTTTCAATATATGAAATTTATTGTCAAATTGGTTTCCATACAACACCCAGTGCTCATCCCAAAAGGTGCCCTCCTCAATACCCATCCCCCACCCTCCCCTCCCTCCCACCCCCCATCAACCCTCAGTTCTCAGTTTTTAAGAGTCTCTTATGCTTTGGCTCTCTCCCACTCTAACCTCTTTTTTTTTTTTTTTCCTTCCCCTCCCCCATGGGTTTCTGTTAAGTTTCTCAGGATCCACATAAGAGTGAAAACATATGGTATCTGTCTTTCTCTGTATGGCTTATTTCACTTACATCACACTCTCCAGTTCCATCTATGTTGCTACAAAGGGCCATGTTTCGTTCTTTCTCATTGCCATGTAGTACTCCATTGTGTATATAAACCACAATTTCCTTATCCATTCATCAGCTGATGGACATTTAGGCTCTTTCCATACTTTGGCTATTGTTGAGAGTGCTGCTATAAACATTGGGGTACAAGTGCTCCTATGCATCAGTACTCCTGTATTCCTTGGGTAAATTCCTAGCAGTGCTATTGCTGGGTCATAGGGTAGGTCTATTTTTAATTTTCTGAGGAACCTCCACACTGTTTTCCAGAGTGGCTGAGCCAGTTTGCATTCCCACCAACAGTGCAAGAGGGTTCCCATTTCTCCACATCCTCTCCAGCATCTATAGTCTCCTGATTTGTTCATTTTGGCCACTCTGACTGGCGTGAGGTGATATCTGAGTGTGGTTTTGATTTGTATTTCCCTGACAAGGAGCGACGTTGAGCATCTTTTCATGTGCCTGTTGGCCATCCAGATGTCTTCTTTAGAGAAGTGTCTATTCAAGTTTTCTGCCCATTTCTTCACTGGGTTATTTGTTTCTCGGGTGCGGAGTTTGGTGAGCTCTTTATAGATTTTGGATACTAGCCCTTTGTCCAGTATGTCATTTGCAAATATCTTTTCCCATTCCGTTGGTTGCCTTTTAGTTTTGTTGGTTGTTTCCTTTGCTGTGCAGAAGCGTTTAATCTTCATAAGGTCCCAGTAATTCATTTTTGCTTTTAATTCCCTTGCCTTTGGGGATGTGTCGAGTAAGAGATTGCTACAGCTGAGGTCAGAGAGGTCTTTTCCTGCTTTCTCCTCTAGGGTTTTGATGGTGTCCTGTCTCACATTCAGGCCCTTTATCCATTTTGAGTTTATTTTTGTGAATGGTGTGAGAAAGTGGTCTAGTTTCAATCTTCTGCATGTTGCTGTCCAGTTCTCCCAGCACCATTTGTTAAAGAGACTGTCTTTTTTCCATTGGATGTTCTTTCCTGCTTTGTCAAAGATTAGTTGGCCATACGTTTGTGGGTCTAGTTCTGGGGTTTCTATTCTATGCCATTGGTCTATGGGTCTGTTTTTGTGCCAATACCATGCTGTCTTGATGATGACAGCTTTGTAGTAGAGGCTAAAGTCTGGGATTGTGATGCCTCCTGCTTTGGTCTTCTTCTTCAAAATTACTTTGGCTATTCGGGGCCTTTTGTGGTTCCATATGAATTTTAGAATTGCTTGTTCTAGTTTCGAGAAGAATGCTGGTGCAATTTTGATTGGGATTGCATTGAATGTGTAGATAGCTTTGGGTAGTATTGACATTTTGACAATATTTATTCTTCCAATCCATGAGCAGGGAATGTCTTTCCATTTCTTTATATCTTCTTCAATTACCTTCATAAGCTTTCTATAGTTTTCAGCATACAGATCTTTTACATCTTTGGTTAGATTTATTCCTAGGTATTTTATGCTTCTTGGCAAAATGCAATGCCTCTTAAGGAGGAGGCCTAACCATAGGAAGGAAAGACCTATTGTAGCCATCCAAGAAATTCCTCACATGTCTGGTCATTTTTTTAAACCAATTTGACTGTAGTTTTCTTCCCTCCTCCATACTTATTTGGATCCTGTGATATCATTAGTTAGAATAATTAAGTACCTGAACTAGTTTATGGTTCTCAATCCTCAGATCTTCTTCTGGCTATCCAGTTTCCATAGGAACAACTCCATGAGGGGTATTTAAATTTACCTCAAGGAAAGATTGTTCTTTGATATCCAGATTGCTGTTAGTTTAGGCAATTGTGTATCTATCCTGGAGCTAGTAGCACTATAGTCCCTAATTTGGTCATAATATCTCTTTCTAGCAAGGGAGTGGAGCTCTCTGGCATTATCAAAAAAGAATATGAAAAAATTAAGGATGCCTGCGTGGCTCAGTTAGTTGGGTGTCCAACTTCAGCTCAGGTCATGATCTCACAATTTGTGAGTTCGAGCCCTGCATCAGGCTCTGTACTGACAGCTCAGAGCCTGGAGCCCACTTCAGATTCTGTCTCCCTCTCTCTCTGCCTTTCCCCTGCTCACACACTCTCTCTCCTTCAAAATAAATAAACATTAAAAAAAATAGAATATGAAAAAATCAAGTCTCCCATATGCACCCTGGTAGCTGAGAGAAAAATTTTTCAGAGATGCCTCTAATCATTATGCAGTGTTCAGATAGTTGGCCGGGAGTGGAAAGGAGGACAGAAAAGATGGTTCCAGTGTCAGGAAGGAAATCAACTGGTTTACCTTGTATATCCAGAGTTACCAGAGGCTTTGGGTTTACGATAGCTAGTTGGTTTTGTGGAGCCATTTTAAAGAGCCTTGGACTATATCACTCCCTTTCAGGGACATTGGTTATCCAAGCCCTCATAGACAAGGGTCCCTGAAGGCATTCAGACTCCCAGTGCCCCGAATGGACAAGTAAATGGCACTTGGTTCCGGACCTAGGGAAATCCAGTCTGACATAGTGTGGAAAGCCACAACCAAGGCCTCAGATTTTTTCTTAAGCCTCCTTTTCTGTTCCTTACTCTCCTCATCATCTCAGTTGTAATGTACCCATTTGACAGCTCCAAAGAACTCCTCCAGGGTCCCTTCCAGGCCAACAGCCAACTTTTTGCATCTTTCTCCCAATATCTGGGGCTGGTTGAGTGACAAATTTGTCCTTTAGGATCCTCGCAGCTTTGGGGGGTGTCAGGGAGATACCCATATATTTAACCTCAACCTTTCCAGGAAGGCCACCAGGTTTTCATCCTGTTTTTGTGTAATAGTGGCTAATTTAGCATAATTTAAAGGTTTAACTTGGGACCTCATTAATTTTTCCAAAAACAAAGGCCATCCATTCCTCAATGAGATGGTCATAGTCCCAATTAGGATCTTGGAGCAGGACTGCCTGGGTCCTTTCTGGTTCCCTATAGGACCTCTAGTCCCATGATAATTAATGAGTTGCTTTATGAGTCCCCATATCTCTCAGCTGCTGCCAGAACCCTATGTTTCTCTGTCTCATTAAGAGTCTGAATCAGCAAAAGCATTATATCTTTCCAGAATATTCTAAAAAGCCCCTATATGTCTATCTGGATCATCAGAAAATTTACCTAGGTCTCCTTTTATCTGTCTTAAATCTTGTAATGAAAAAAGTACTTGTAATCTTATCACAGTGGTGCCTCCTTGTGTCCTCCCTTCCAGCACTTGAGCTTCTTGTAGGGGAAATATGCCTGTTGCATTATGGGGAGGGCCTGGATAACATGGGCAGAAGGGAGCAGAAGTGTATGTTTTTAAGTCTGAATGTACAGATCGAGGACCTGAGGAGGAAGAGGCTGAGATGGAAGACTTCCCTTTCTCCTTTTCTAGGTCTGCTTTGGGTACAGGCAAAGGTTCTTATGAACTCTTGGAAAGCATTGCCAACAGGCCAGAATGGACCTTGTACATAACTCAATTCTCTCTTAAGGCCCTCAAAACACTGAACATAGGGGACTTCTCCTCAATTCCTCCTCACATTTGTAAAACAGTCCAATTGGAGGATAGTATCATAATTGGTATTTTCCTCTGGTGACCTGTTTTCCTCCTCTAATTTGTACTGGGGCCAAGACTTGGTGCAAAAGAAAACGAGTCGCTTTTCTTTCAGGGTATGTGGATCAAAATTATCCCAATTTGTGATAATGCATCCAAAAGGAGGATTGGCCTTGGTTGGGGAATTACCAATTGCCTATAGAATTCCAATTTCTATAGGAAAAAGGAGGAATAGGCATCCCTTATCTCAATTTCCTATTTCTGGCCAGAAGAAACCTTATCTCCTAACCACTGTACTTAGCCTGGCTATGCAACTGGCAGCCAAAAGCCCTGTCAGTCTTGTGAGGTGCTGGCAGTAGTCGCTTTTACCCGCACTTGACCCTACCTCCAAGAACGACCTTGTCTTCCTGATTCCTCACACCCCTCCATTTCCCACCTGTGGGACTTTGGGGGTATCAGCTGTGACTAAGCAAGACTTCCCTGGATGTAGAGGATGTGCTAATTTTATTTTTGGCTGTACAGTAATTTATGTATTGATCATAATAAAAACTGTTCCTCTTTACAAATACATGTCAAAAGGCTGGTGAAAAACCTTTTTTGTAAGGATAAAATTGGCCATTAAGGGGGGCTAAAAGCGTCAAAATTGAGGTCTATTCCCCTGCCTTTTCCAGCATTGCCCACATAAATACATTCCAGCCATGTGGGTATCCATTTTACAATATCGAGGTTGTTGCACATTGGCAGACACTGGGTTAAGTGTAGCAAAATGGCTCCCATGTATCTCAATAAAAACCCTCTATATATCATAGCCATCCATCCATCCCTCATATGGCACAGGCCATATTCATCTGCCTTGCAGAAACACAAATGTAGAGTATTTGGAGGCCAGCAACGAGGGTATTGCCACCATTTTCCCAGTCTTTGGCTCAAAGGAGGGGGAATTTTAATCTTATACCAGGGTACTTTTAAAATCTGTTCATTTTAATCTTAGTCTCCCTGACCACACATAAAATTCCTTTCCAAAGATTTCCCTGCACGAACCTTCTACAATTTTCCTTTGCATTCAGATTTTGTCCCAAGCCATTTCTCTTCAAACTACCAGTCTTGTTTAGGACAAAATTCCTTTTTTTTTTTTTTTTTTTTTTTTTTTTTACTGTCAACAAAAATGTATTTCCTTTCCTTATAACTTAAACATCTACTTTTCTACAAACATATTTGCTTTTACTTATTTCCTTGCTTCCTTATTTCCTTATTTGTACCAGTGTTAACTACATTAAGCAGAATTTTAATGGTTAGAAACCTTAGTCTCCAGTGAAAGCTAAGCAGTAACCAATTGTGAATTGTTACATCAGAATTCCTTAGATGGGAAACTTATGAATCAATTAGGCACAAAGCATGTTTTCCAACAGACCCAAATATCGTTAGTTTTTCTGCTATAAGTCAAAAGCATAGGGGCACCTGGGTGGCTCATTTGATTGGATGTCTGACTTTGGCTCAGGTCAATGATCTGGCGGTTTGTGGCTTTGAGCCCCACGTCTGTACTGACAGCTCAGAGCTGGGAGCCTGCACCAGAATCTGTGTCTCCCTCTCTCTCGGATGCTCCCTGCTCATGCTCTCTCTCTCTCAAAAATAAATAAACAATAAAAAAAAAAAGTAAAAAGCATAAACCTATGTTTAGTTAGCACTGCTTTAGCATTCCACCTGATTTAGAAAAGTCCTAAATGTCCAGTGAATTTAACCCAGTTTATCATCCAAGCAAAACTTCAAAGGTTCAGGGTATCAAAGACCCTGAAAGCCATCTTAACAATCACCCAAGAACATTTTGAAACAAATTGCAACAGAGATAGCATGAGCTTATTTGACCTTTAGTAAACCTAAGTAGACAAATTTTTATATATATAATGCTGATGACCCTAAAGATGTGCGTATCTTAATGAAACCAACAAACTTAAATTTGTTTAAATACCAAATATGTTCCATCTGTGCCTACTTAAAAGTCAATTAATTTGTTCCCCATTGTTACTTTTTCCCTGGGGCACCTGAGGGGAAATCTGAAGTGAGTGGCTACTTGCTGCCCCTTGACCAGAGGGTGGGAGGAGGAGCCGGTGGTGCCTGAGGCCCTGGGGATGGTATAGGAACCAGTTTCTAGGCGGCACCCAAGGTGGTGCGGAAACAGGCAGAGGGAGGGCAAGGCTGAAGGGATGAGCTTTGGTAAGAAGTCCAGAGGCAGATAAAAGCCCAGAGGGCAGACAAAAAGAGGTCTCCTGGTCCTAAAACCAGTCAGCTTGACTAGATGAGCAGATGTGGATTTTTTTTTTTTTTTTTTTCACCAACAAGCAGAAATGGGCAGTCCATGTTGGGCCAGAGAAGATAGGGAAGTTCCCCGGAACAAAAGGAGTTTTTGCAGCTGCTTCGGAATATTCCTTAAAGTCCCCATCGTGAGGAAGACTAACCAGAGATAGTTGGCTCTTATTATAATCTGCACATTGTGGGAGCCTGCCAAATGTCTGAGTACAATTGCATGCAAATTATTATATATATTCAAAGTTTTTGAATTTTACTGCAAAAATATGATGTAACATCTATGAAAATAATATGTGATACTTCTAATGTTTCTATGTGTCTAATCATTGTTTGTTGTACTCTTTGCTGTATGTATTAATTAGTACATAATTATTTTACCTGTGTAAGAAAAATGTAATGGTAGGTGCTGAAATAGGCATTCCTAGTTTCTGTCTGTCTTACCTTCTAATAGTTAATTCAACAAATACACCATAATTACACTTATTTATTTTTAAAGAATATTGGCATATTACAGTGCCTATTCTTCTTTCTTTTAATCCAATTAATTCCAATGTTATATGTACGAACACCTCTGATCAGGCCTCATAGCCTCAGGCAGTTACTTGTTCAATGAATACATTATTAAAATATAGACCAAAGTTGGACACAGAAAATCTATGAAAATCTTGTTTCAATTCAAAATATACTCTCAAGAATGTGTGTGTGTATGTGTGTGCAGAGTTAGAGAGGGAGATATCATTTAACTTAATACAATATTTCTAATTCTATTATCATTAGTAGTATTATACAGTTGAGAAATTCCTGTTCTTATGCCTCATATACTAAGACCTTGTATGCATTTTCTCATTTAATTCTCACAATAAATCTAAGTTTTTACTTAGGAGGAGGACGCTATTTAGGGAGGTTAACAGCAAATATTAAATTACACAACCGGGATTAGGATGTCTGAACTATAAGGTTATATAGATACAAATACATTTAAGAGAAAATATCATAGTAAGCAATAATTGTAGTTTCACGCCATGTTGACTATCTGCAGTAGACTCATTAAAACAAGACTTGTTGAGCATCTGCTCCCGGGAAGCCCTGGTAAAGGACACTTGCAGTGAGAACAATGCAAATAACTATAATGCAATGTAGTGGTTCTAAGGTGCCACTAGTTTGGAGAGCTGTGTGCTGTGGCACTGTATAGAAGCCATTTATTTTGGGAGGGTGGCCTCTGGAAAGAAGCGCTATCAAATATAAAACCTGCAAAGGAAGCAGAAGCAAGGCAACCAAAAGAAAAGGGTACTCTGGGTATATAGAATAAGGCAATATAGTGCACAAAATGAGAAAGAGAAGGACCTTCTTCTACTTAAACTGAAAGTTGTTCCATATCAGTAGAGAGCAAAGTGTGAAGATAAAGGAGGATTGTAAAGGGTCAAGTCTAAAATTGCATCCAGGATTTTTACTTCAGCAACTGGGTCAAGGCTGTTGCCTGTCTGAAAGAGAGTTAAAGCAGGCATTAATTTCATTCTGAATTCAATGATATAGGTTTGAGGGGATAAGCAGTGGAGATATTCATTTGTTCTTGGACTATACTGAGAATTGGCACCCTAGGAGAGGAATGTGAGTTGCAAATTAAAGCTAAAGGTAAAATATTTTTATGAGCTGAACGATTACAGTTAATTCTTCATCTTGTATTAGACTTTGCTTTAAAATGCATTGTTTAGCTTTAGAGTGATGTATCCACATGCACACACTCAGACACACATAAACACAGCTTTTGTTATTTGGTTATTTTTTTTTTCTCAAGATAATTTTTGTTTCATTAGGTTATGAAGGTGAGAATCTGATGAAAATCCTAAAAGACATTGAAAACAGCACAGAAATCATGTTGGACAGGTGGAAGTTTGAAGTCATACCTAATGACAAAGATGAGAAGGGAGACCCAGTGCCTTACAGTATCATCAATAATTACTTTTCCATTGGCGTGGTAAGATTTTGCGTTAAATGTTCTTTTTTACCAGTCTGGAATAATCACTGTGTATAAACTCTTACACTGTGAAGATTTACTGATTATAAATAATTTATTTTATCTCTGTGTCAGCAAAACACCTCTTTTAATGGGCTATAATAAAACTTACGAATTTATTCAAAGTCAAAGAATCAGCAATAGATAAATTTTTCATGTGTTAAACAAAGGAAAGAAACTTTTTTTTTTCCCCAGTTGATTTGACTATTTGGGTTACTAAAATAAAGGGTAGAATGGTTTGTAAGATAGTTATGTTTTTGAATATAGACTGAAGCTCCACAGTTAAAATGTGAAGATGATGCATCAAATTTTATCTTACTTTGAGATATGTATCAAAATATTATAACCTATTAGGTTTTTACGCTTAGGTCTGAAGTCTAAGAAAAATGCTACTATCATTCTCAAGTGGTTAAAACGTCAAAAGGCTAACTTTTTACCTAATTTCTTGAAAAATCTTAGATGGAAAGTAAAATATCATTGTAATTCTAATCCCTAAGGAATTAATATTTTTAATAGTGATTTTATACATACATGTATGTTACTTGGTAATTATTAATTCTTAAGATATATTATGTACATTACATTTCATTTAACATACACTGTTTAATATTAATCTCATGTCATGCTACATACTGTCTCATGTGCCTGCACACACACACACACACACACACACACACACACACACACAAGCACCCACACACACTGCTCTCGTAGATTATAGAATTCATTGATTGAATCTGTGAATTTAGGAAGTTAAGCTACCTGAGCAAGGTTCCTTTAGCGATATTTTTTCTGAGTATCTATTTATTTATCTGTACTCTCATTGTTACAAATAATGTCATTATACATTTAAAGAGCCTCAAACAATGGTACATAATGAAAGGTAAATATACAATCATTAATAATACTATTACACTATTATTATTTGCAACAAAAGTGTAATGCATCTGATCCAAAAAGTCCTACTTATATTTGATATGAAGTATGCATAATAATGTTTTTAACAGTTTTATGGGCATGTAACTTACACACAACCTAATTCACACATTTTAAGTGAACTATGATTTTACTAAATTCATCCAATTTTACAAGATTTTCATTACCTAAACAAGAAGCTTCATGCCCATTTGTAGTCAATTCTGGCTTCTTCCCCTAACTCTAAACAACTAATTTTTCTGTATATAGATATTTCATATAAAAGAAATCGTACAATATGTAGTCCTTTGCATCTGGCTTGTTTCACTTCACACAATATCTTTGAAGTTCACCCATATGAACTGCATGAATACTGTATTCCATTTTATTGCTGAGTAGTATCCCATTGTGTGGGCATGCCACATATTGTTTAGTCATTCACCAGTTGAGAGGCATTTAGATTGTTTTGATTCTTTGGATGTTATGAATAATGCCATTCTCTTGAGTTCCTTAAGTGTATTTTTTGTTTGTTTTGGTTAATGTAGTTTTTAACTCCAGAATTTCCATTTGCTTCTCCTTTTATAATTTCTCCATTTCTAATTGATATTTTTTATTTGAAGAGTCATTGTTGTTATGCTTTCCTTTATTCTTTAAATATAGTTTACTTTAGTTCCTTTGACATGTTTAAAATAGCTGTTGTGAAGTCATTTTCTGCTAAGTTCAATATCTGGTGCTCATCAGAGAATTTAATAACATCTTGACCACATCCAAGACTATTTTTCCCAAAACATGTGCCACATTTTGCTCTTCCTCTGCATGTCTTCTAATTTTTTGCTGGTAACTGGATATTATATACAATTTATTGTAGTAAGTTTGGATTTGGATCTGCTCACAGTGGTTATAGTTGTTCCTGTGTTTGTTTAGTGACTTGCCCACACTTACCATGCGGAGCATTTCTCTCCTGCGGTGTATGGTATATGGCTGCTGATGACTCAGTTTTGTTTTGTTTTCTCTTTTTAATTCTTGTGTTTATTTTAATCCTGGCTTCCTGGAGATCACCTCTGTGTCAGCATGATTGATCAGAGTTTGTGCTCAGTAAGTTTGTGGCAATAAATCTTCACCCCTTTGCCATTGGATCTGTGTGTTCGCTGAGGAACACACATACACTTCAGGCAATTTTTAATCCTACTTCAGCTTTTAATATCTGCCATCCCTACTTCTGTCTCTTTTGCCCATGCATAAAAATTCTCACTAGTCAAGGATGTATAGTCAACTAGGGCTCTTTTTGGTCTTTTCTGAACATGTTTGCAGCCTTGCACGTGCATATAGCCTTTCAGACAGCCAATCAAGGCCCATTATGGCTATCTCATTCCTCAGGTCTCCTGTTGAATTTCCTGTTAGCTGGCTCCTTAGTTGTTTGCCTTAATCAGTTTTGCAAACTCAAGCCAGCTGGGACACTGGCCTTCCTTACCCACTTGCTACTGAGATTACTCTTGTTTTAGATAACTCTCTGGGTCATGGAGTTTTTCTATCTTCCACTCCAAATCCAATCAGTTCCCCTGCCAGTAAAGTTGCTTGCTTTCATGGCTTGCTCACACTTTAGAAGTAGAACACTGATGGAGCTGGAGGATAAGGGAGTATTCCAAAGCTGAATCATGACCGATTGCCACTGCTCTTATCTGAGCTTAAGTAGTTTTTCTTGGATAAACACTTCTCAGTTTTTATATGCTTTTGGTCAGTTTCCAGTGGCCCTCAAAAGCATATAATTTTTTCCCACCACAGGAGACACTTGGCAATGTTTGCACACACATTTGATTGTCATGAATGAGAGGGGATGGCTATTGGCAGCTAGTGGGTAGAGGCTAGGAATGCTGCTAAGCACTCCCAGTGCACAAAACAAGCCCCCAGACACACAAGAAAGAATTACATAGCTCAAAATGTCAGTAGTGCTGAGGTTGAGAAACCCTGGTATCCAGAAACAGACATATTAAATACAAAACTCAAGGTGCTGGGAAAGGAGAAATAGCTAAAACCCAAAGAAATGAGAAAGGAAACTAATAAAAATAAGATGGGAAATATAGCAAAGATTAACAACAACAGGAAAAATATATATGTAGAATGCTGGCACAACAAAATACTGGATAATTGAAAAGAATTAATCAGTTCTATTGCAAAACTGATTTTATAAAATTACAGTGGAGAGAATTACAAATAAACAATGTAGAATGAAAAAGACCAGAAAAACAAACAAATAAAAAAATCCATAAACACAAAATGTAATATCCCAATTGAAAATATATTAGAACTAAATATGGGAAAGTAGCAAAGTTGCCAAACTGAAAACCAACTTAAATATTCAAAGTATAAGCTGTCTGCGTGGCTTAGTCGGTTGAGCATCCAACTGTTGATTTTGGCTCAGGTCATGATCCCAGGGTTGTAGGTTGTAGGCCTGTGCCAGGCCCCCTGCTGAGTGGAGCCTGTTTAAGATATTCTCTCTCTCTCTCTCTCTCTCTCTCTCTCTCTCTCTCTTCCCTCTCTCTCTCTCACTGTCTCTCACTCTCTCTCTCTCTCCTCCTGCCCCTCTCCCCCACTCATCTTTTTTTTCTCTCTCTCTAATATATATATTCACTAATACTCCATTATATCAGTAATAATCAATGAATTTACAAAAACAGCAGTAAAAAAACAGAAAACATCTAATAATTAATAAAGTATATACAAGACCTATGTATAGAAAATATTAAAACTCTCTACAAAGACATGAGGGATCAGAACAGAGACATTTCGGGGCGCCTGGGTGGCTCAGTCGGTTAAGCGTCCGACTTCGGCTCAGGTCACGATCTCGCGGTCCGTGAGTTCCAGCCCCGCGTCGGGCTCTCGGCTGATGGCTCAGAGCCTGGAGCCTGCTTCCGATTCTGTGTCTCCCTCTCTCTCTGACCCTCCCCCGTTCATGCTCTGTCTCACTCTGTCTCAAAAATAAATTAAAAAAAACTTAAAAAAAAAAAAAGAACAGAGACATTTCCTATTCTTAGATGAGATAGCTTAATATAATATGCAAATTAATTTATACATTTATCTGTAACTAATGAAGATTAGCGCTGGATTTATGACAAATTCGAAAAACCTATTTTAAACTATATATCCCAAAGTAAGTCAATTTCAATACAAAGAAAAGATGGAGAACTGTTTGACCAAATTAGACATACTGCAAGTGGCCTGGAAATGATAATAGAATGGTGCTGTGAAATGAAAAGATGGATGAATCAGAAAGGTAGAGGGACATATAATGACACTCAGTATAGACATGGCACAAAGACTCATTGGCGAAATGACAGATTGTATAGTTCAGATTGCAAATCACTTAATGTTCAAAAATTAGCTTCCTAAGGAAAGAAAATTTTGTTAGAAGTCTACCTCACATTACATAGGTAATTGCTAGATGTATTTAAGTACTAAATTTGAAATGCCAAGTTTAGGACCTAATAAAAGAATATATCAAATATATTTGTGCTTTTGAAGTAGAACAGAACTAACTAAACAAGGTGGATTTTGAGTGAGGTCACTTTAGAAGGGTCTTTGTCCGTTTGACTTGGAGCCTCTTTCAGTGAGTAAAACATGGGAAGGCGGGGTAGGAAGAAAGGAGAAAATCCCTCCCTGAAATATTTGCTTCTGCCCCAGCAAGCCAAAGGCTCAACACTCAGGATCGGAATCAGAGCAGAGTTCAAGCTTTGGCTGTCCCTCAGCAAGGCCACCTTCTACTTAGCAATTTGTATTCTCCTGTCTCAGTGGATCCAAAAAACAATAAAATGAAATGAATGATCTATCTCAAGCTATTCCTGAATATATAAGAAGCAGACCAGTTGGAATATTGAAAGGATGGGGGGCGGGGATTTCAGCTTTTTGATATCACCAGCATGGGACGCATGAAGATGGCATACAATTTGTACTGGAAACTATCTCTTAGAACTTTATGCCTCCTAGTTACAAGGAGATCTCAAAGTTTGACTGTATTATCAGTAGAGTTTTCAGGATTTCACGTATTGCCCTTCATTGGCTGGCCATAAGCGTTTTATACTTTATGTAGAACTTGCTTCAAACTTTTAGAAAAACCTGTGATGGTCAGAAATATATAAATATCATCTTCATATGCACTGTGGAATACCCCTTGTATTAGTCAGAGTGGGTTGAGTACTGGCACAAACAACCCCAGAATAACAGTGGTCTGACAACAACTAAGAATTAGTTCTTCCCTTGGCATGCCTGGGTGGCTCAGTTGGTTAGGTGTCCAACTTCGGCTTAGGTCAGGACCTCACGGTTTGTGGGTTTGAGCCCCGCATCGGGCTCTGTGCTGACAGCTCAGAGTCTGGAGCCTGCTTTGGATCCTGTGCCTCTCTCTCTGCTCCTCCCCCACTCATGCTCTGTCTCTCTCTGTCTCTCAAAGATAAATAAACATTTAAAAAAAAAAAATCAGTTCCGTCACCTAGCAGACAGCATGGGTTAACATTTGGAGAGAGGTTCTAGTCCACTTGGTCACTCAGTGGCCCAGGCTCAAGAAAATAGAGGACTTTTGAAAGGAGGGCTTTTATGGGCCAGGCTTGGAAAATGTTTCACTCAAAACCACTGTCCCTATCTGAATCATTTGCTGCACCTAATTTTAAGGAAGCTGCAGAAGGAATTCTTTCTGTGCAGGAAGAAAAGGGAAATGGGTAAATAACCAGCCCATTTCTGCTAATTCCTTCTGCGTAATGCTTTTCAATTTTAGCCAGAACAACTGGAAATAATCCTGAAATCATAATTAACTCTAAAAATAGATATTGTTGTCCAGTGGTGGTCCTTCAATAAAAGCATAATTATATAGCACTTACTGTGTGCCAGATACTGTTTGAGGAATGGCAGTGAACAAGATAGAAGGAATCTATGTGATCACTAAGCGTACATTATAGTAAGGCGAGAGAATTGTCATGAAAAGCTGAACAATCACATTAGAGGCACAGATATAGAAATTAATGAAAAACAACTGGTATGTGTCACCTTTCACTCTTACTTTACACTTGAAAATAACTATAGATAATCTCGATAATCGCAGGAAGAAAACTTTCCATACCACCAGATTCACATATGCCATTGATTTTGTCCTCATAGTTGATTCTTCATCCATTTGTTTAATAAACAAACAAAACTAAGTCCCCCTCATTTTTGGCCAGGCCTTAGTGTTCTAGGAACGAGTTAAACAGATCAAGTCATTATCAGAGCTTAGAGTTTAATGGTAGAATCATTAAAAAACAAATCCACAAGTACAAAATTTTTTGGAAATTGTTATAAATTCAATGAACGGAAACTAAAGTTATCATGAGCTAGAATAAGGAATTTTAGATCTGATGGTCAGGGAAAGCCTAGAAAAGAAGATGTATTTAAGCAAAGATCTGAGGAGTACAAAAATGGACTGGTCACTAAAGAGATGGACAGAGCAGGGCAAGCAGGTGTAACTCTATGTAAAGAAATTGAGGTTAGAAAACATTTGATATGTTCCAGTCCATGAGCTTGGAACATAGAGAAGGTGGAGACATATGGCAAAAAAAAAAAAAAAAGGCTTTTGCCATGTTGCCACTTCCATATCTTGAAGAATCTTGGAAGCCAGGTGTGGTGTTTGCCTTTCAAGAGGGGCCATGAAATGATTGAATGCTTATAATCAGGAAGTCAAGTAGTCCAATATGTGCAACAGGAGTGCTTCTGCCAGGAGTGACAGCTACATATTAACCGAAAGATGAAGTGTCATAAAAATGATACACAGAATTTTGAATAGTTTAACCTAACTTATAAATACAATAGAATTGGTCAATCTTCCCTTATAGGCCCATCTAATACCATTTGTTCGAATGTGGATCTGAGGTTCTACAAAGTCAGTCTTGTGTAAATCACATTCCGTAATAAACCATCTAATGATTTCCATTTGCAGTTTCTGTTAAGTGGAATAAAAACTCAAAAGACACTTAGGATGCAATCTGAGTATAAAACCCTTCTAGATTTTTACAATCCTTAAACCTTCTATAATGATTTTCCTTATAGGTAATTCTATAGCAAAAAAGATATAATTCTATAGCAGTTTCAGCATTGCATTTATATCAGATCTTCGTTTCGATATAAAAAAAAATTTTGTCTGTAATCATATTTTTATTTTATATAGTATGACATTAAATTAGTAATTATAATAAAAACTAAAATTGGTATAAACAGTGTTGGAAACAACAAAAATGATTCTTGGTAAGTGTAAAGCTCATAATGTGGCAATACAAACGAGCAGGTTTACTAAAAAGTAGTGGCTGATCAGCGCTGGAGGTGAATTACCGGACTGCTTCAGTATCCGCAGTCGGAGGGATGATGGCAAGCTTGCTGGTGGGAGCACGGATGGGATGAGCATGACCCCTGTGGGTTTCTGAGCAGGCAGGACCACTCCCAGATCACTGCTAAGGGTCTTGAGCAGGCAGGACCACTCCCAGATCACTGGAACCAGATAACAGCGCTGCTTTCAAATCCACAGACTGCACTTGAAGAAGCATTCAACTCCAACTCCCTACTCACTGGCTTCAGTCAGCTCAGTTAGGGAGTCTGAAACTGTCCCAGAGCTTTTCTGTAGATGCACCTCTTCCCCATATCTTGGGACAGGGACATGGGGGGAGGGGTAAATTTTTAAGAATGGATGATTTCTCTCGATCCTCAAAGCCTGGGTGGGTGTTGAGAGGCTCCAGTGTGTTTTCTCCAGAGCAGTGCTCGGGAAAGCTGAAGTTTCCCGGCCTGCCTGCAATCCTGCAGAGTTGACCCGGCAGTCTGCACATGCTCAGAAGCAGGCGGCCAAGCTTGCCCTCCCACTCACAAGGGTGCGCTCCGGGGCGGGGCGCGCTCTGGGGCCTGTTCTCGGTCGGGGATGTGGGGGTAGTCTAGGCAGGGCGGGTGGCCGTGGGGCAGTGGGGTTTTAACAAGGTGCTGTGGGCAGGCCTGATGCAGTTCGTGGTTTGAAGGTTCCATCATCCTCTGTTGAGTTCGAAACCTTTTTGGCCGTGAGTCCTCGCGTCTGCTGCCTGCTCCCAGCCTCTCCTTACCACTCAGCTGTGCTGATGCCCTCAGTATTCTGGGTGAGGCAAAAAAAAAAAAAAAAAAAAAAAAAAAAAGAAGTGTTCTGTCCGGCAGTGTGCAGCAAAGTAGCAAAGTTTAGGAAGATGGGCACTCAACAACACTCAGGGTCTTCCGTGAGAGAAATCTCCAGCTGAGGGTCATTGCCTTTGTCAGTGAGCTGCGCCACCTTTGGAAGGGGCGTCGCAGGTGAAGTGAGAGTGTTCTTGCCCTCCACCTTGCATCTGTTGTCGGATCTTTTGCTCCAGTGGTGTGCCAGAGCTTCGCTGGACCCTCTGACTCCCACAAAGGTAATGTGATCTGTGAGTGGTCACTTTTATGGCTCTTTGAGGGGGATTATAGCCGAAAACTCTTATTCTGCCATCTTGGTGATGTTCCTCTCCAAGAATATATATATATATAATATATGTATATATATATATATATAATATATTATATATATTATATAATATATGTATATATATAATATATTATATATATTATATAATATTATTTATATTATATATTATATATATTATACATATGTGTATATATGTATATATACATTAACAGAAATTAAATATGCAGCATAATTAGTTTAAGGCTATAACTACAGCTATGGAAAATATTTAATTACAAAAGTATGTGGTTTGCATGTTTATGTCATTAAACTTTATCATATGGAAGAAACGGAATATTTTGCATTCTAAAATAAGTAGCTGAAATTTGCTTAAGAGGAGGGAGTAGTAAATCTAAGCCAGTAGTTCTCAAATTTAAGTATATATTATAATCACCTGAAGGGCATGTTGAACTCCAGTTTGATGATCCTTATATCCTTTCTCTTTCATTAGGTCTGAGATGGGGCACCCAAATTTATGGTTCTAACAAGTTTCCAGGTGATTCCAGTATGGCTTTTCTAGGATCATGCTTTGAGAACCACTGCTCTAAGCATATAACAAAGATGAAAAAATAGCATGTAGTGAGAAAACTAGTTTGGTAGTTATGGTGTCATGTAAGATGGTCTTTCACAGCACAAATAATTCTTATATATTAGAAGTTATTTCAGAATATAGATTAAAATGGAATGTTTTCCCATTCATTTTGCATAGCTTGCAAATGTCAATATCATTACCTCATGAACGACCCCAAAAAGAAAATACACATAGGAATATAAATGCTACAGTTTCAAACAATATAATTAGCAAATAAATTTAAGTATTATATTTAAGGACTAAAATCTGTTGACCAGGTAAAGTTTTAAGAAAGCCATAGTGGTAAATATTAGTGTAATGATTAAAAAAACAAACAAACAAACAAACAGGTTTGGGCACCTGGGTGTCTCAGTCCCTTAAGGCTCTGACTTTGGCTCAGGCCATTACCTGAGCCCCACATGGGGCTCTCTGCTGTCCATGCAGAACCCATTTCAGATCTTCTGACTCTCTCTCTCTCTCTCTCTCTCTCTCTCTGTCTCTGTCTCTGTCTCTCTGTCCCTTCCCTGCTCAAGCTCTCTCTAGTTCAAAAATAAACAAACATTAAAAAGAAAAAAAAAAAGGTTTGCCATTTTTCAAAATTAAAAACTATTGAAAATATGTAAAACCTTTTCTACAAATGCATAGTTAATATCATATTAATAATGGCATATTAAAAGCATTCAAAATATTAGGAAGAATACAGGGATTTTTCTATCACTACTTAATACTTTTAGAAAAGTAAGGTAATATAATGGTAACAAATTTAAGTAAGTCATAAATATTGAAAATTTCAGTAAGAGACAACATTATTTGAAAGTTATATCATGACCTGTAGTAAATTTTGCATAAGCTAAACAGTAAATGAATATAAGGTGCCAAATACTAGATAAATGTATAAAAAATGACCATCTAGCTTTCCTTTATGAAATTACCAGTTAATATATTAATATATATAATTTAATTAACAGTATCAGAAAACGATAAAATACCAAAGTTTACATTTAATACGAAAGATACCCAGGGGCACCTGGGTGGCTCAGTCGGTTAAGCATCCGACTTCAGCTCAGGTCATGATCTCAAAGTTTGGAGTTCCAGCCCCGCGTCGAGCTCTGTGCTGACAGCTCAGAGCGTGGAGACCACTCGGATTCTGTGTCTCCCTCTTTCTCTGTTCCTCCCCTTCTTAAGCTTTCTCTTTCTCTCAAAAATAAATAAATATTAAAAAAAATTTTAAATATGAGAAAGATATCCAGCCTATATGGAGAAAACTAATTTTATACAAAGTTATGAAATAGGACCTTAATAATAAGTCATTTCATGTTCCTACATGGGACTATTTAATATTATTAAGAAATCAAGTGTCCTCAAATTATTTTATACCTTTAGTCTATTGCTACTGAGAATTCTTATAAGATCTAGTAGTTATTTTGATAAATGGTAATTTATAATTGGAAATATTCTCTTTTATAATTTTTAAAAATAATGTCCTATAATGGTCAATTTCCTTGCTATGTAGAAAATACTACTAAGTTACTGTAACTAAAATATGGTAGCACAAAAACAGATGAATAGAATGGAATATAAAATTAGACCAAAATAATTACATTACTCCATTGCAGGGGATTTAATATTTGTTTAGTGTTGAATTTTCAGATAATTGGGTAAGATTGAAATGCATAGTAAATTAAGTTACAGAATTGGTTACTAATTTGAATGAAAATAAATTTATATTCCCATTCAGATCCTTGTGAAATATACATCAAATAGATTTAAAATGCAAATTGATGTAATAGATTAAAAATATATTAGAAGAAAATATGCAAGTATATTGCTTAGGATAGGAGAAACCTGTCTCAGGCAAACAGGAAACTTAGAGTCCGTCAAGTGAAAGGAAATTACAATTACTTTTCATAACCTTTTATTAAAAAAAATGTTAAGGGGCGCCTGGGTGGCTCAGTTGGTTAAGCATCTGACTTTGGTTCATGTCATGATCTCACAGTTCGTGGGTTTGAGCCTCACGTTTGTCTCTGTGCTAACAGCATGTTCAGATCAGAGCCTGGAGCCTGCTTCAGATTCTGTGTCTCCTTCTCTCTCTACCCTTCCCCTGTTCGTGCTGTCTCTCTTGGTCTCTCAAAAACAGGTAAATGTTAAAATAAATTTTTTTTTAATGTTAAAGTTCATTAACAGTTAAAAGTCAAAAATAATTTCAGCACAAGTAATAAATGTGGGGTTAATAAACAAAAATAGTAATTCTTAATAAAAATAAGCATCTAATAGGAAAATGGACTAAGACTATAAGAATTATAATCAATAACCAGATGAAAAGATTCCAAATACTGTTAGTTTACAAGGAAATGCAGCATTATGCAGTAGATATCATATTTTGTCTTTCAGACTATTCAAACTCACCAAGATTGATAATATCTGTCTAAGGTCAGTAAGTATGCACAAAAATAAGGACATTTGTAATTGTGTGATCTTTAAATTTAAATAGTCTTTTGGAGAATAATTTGATTTCATTTGTTAAAATTTTAAATGTGAATAACTTTTGGGATGTCTGGGTGGCTCAGTTAAGCTCAGATCATGATCTCACGGTTTCATGAGTTCAAGCTCCACATCTGGCTCTGCACTGGCAGCCAGAAGCTGGCTTGAGATTCTCTCTCTCCCTCTGTCTCTGCACCTCACCACTATCACTGTCTCTGTCTCTCTCAAAATAAACGCTCTTAAAAAAATTTTTAATGTGAATAACTTTTGACCCATCAATCCCATTTCTTAGAATCCATTTTACAGAAATAAATAATAGAGAAGCCTAAGCTGCATTGGTTATGTTTAATGACATAAAATTGTGAGCAGCCTACAAGTCTATCAGTTTTTAAGTGATACACAACAGGAAAAGAGGTCCCAAAATTATAATGTTCAATCGCAAAAGCAAATTGCCCATAAATAAGCACTGTTTCTTCTATTATTTTGTGAATGGGGATAATATAGAAACTTTCTTAAGAAGCTCTTAAAGCAACATGTAGCACTGGTGCGTAACAAATATTGGGAATGATGATGGTGATAAAATATGAATGGTTTTATATAGCTCTAGGTCTAAGAACTTATGAAAGAGTATATATATGTTCACAATATTAACCTCTGGAGTGTGGAGGTATGGAAAGGGAAATGAAACTTTATCTTCTTAATATAATTCAAAAATATTGTGGAACAATGGGTAATCTTTAAAATTTCACAGGATTATTCAAATGTATTTAAATGTTTTTAAACATACCACCATGATACTTAAATTCACATTCAAATAGTCACTTTTAACCTGCTTCATAGCCCTGCCTTTTAAAGAATTTAATAGTGTTGGAGATTTGATGTGGTTTGATTTGGTTAGATCACATTTTAAGTAGTTAGACTTTACTAAACTTTAGTTCCTGTTCTGTTGATCTCTTTTACTTTTGTACATTCTCATGTCTTTTCCTTTCATTAATTTGTGCAGTGATTTAATTTTGTTTATGTGAGCAGCTATTATGTTCTGGACACAATTCTAAACATTGGATGATATAATGGAAATCAGTATAGGACACTAGGACAGGCAAAACTTTAGTTCTCATTTAGTTGCCGTTTTCATAGGGAGTGAGACAAAAATGTGTGAATTTTCAGTAGTGGTAAGTGTTATGAAGGAAAAGATGCAGATACTATGATGGAAAGTGACTTAGTATCTTTGTTTCACTGCTGAATGGGAAATACTTTTCCTTTTGGACTACATTATTTCGTGCACTTTGCAGAATGAAGTCATCTGTATGGAGTTCCCTGTACCAGACCATGACAAATTCTTTTATTTCATATGTTGTTCTTTGCTTCTTTTTTTTTATTGAGGTATAATTGACCTATGGCTTTATATTAGTTTCAGATGTACAACTAAGTGATTCATATTTGTATACATTGGGAAATGATCACCACAATAAGTCTGGTTAACAACTGTACCATAAATATAGATTATTTTTTTCTTTTTCTTGTGAGATGGACTTTTAAAATCTACTTTCTTAGCAACATTTATTTAAAAAAAAATTTTTTAACGTTTATTTATTTTTGAGACAGAGAGAGACAGAGCATGAACGGGGGAGAGGCAGAGAGAGAGGGAGACACAGAAACGGAAGCAAGCTCCAGGCTCTGAGCCATCGGCCCAGAGCCCAACGCGGGGCTCAAACTCACGGAATGTGAGATCGTGACCTGAGCTGAAGTCAGACGCTTAACTGACTGAGCCACCCAGGCGCCCCTCTTAGCAACATTTAAATGTACAATACATTATTATTAATTGGTAGTCACCATGCTGTACACTATATCACCACTACTGTTTTATAGCTGGAAGTTTATATTTTTTGAACCCCTTCACCCATTTGTCTCCCCCAACAACCACCAATCTATTCTATTTATGAGCTTGTTTTTTGTTTGTTTGTTTGTTTGTTTGTTTTGGGTTTTTTTGTTTTGTTTTTTTTAGTTTCCAGATAAAAGTGAGATCATGTGGTATTTTTCTCTTTTCGATTTATTTCACATAGCGTAATGCCATCACAGTCCATCTATATTGTTGCAAATGGCAAGATTCCAGCCTTTTTTTATTGCCGAATAGTATGTTATATATGCGCTACAAGTTCTTTATCCATTCGTCCACTGATGCTCTCTTAGGTTGTTTCCATATCTTGGCTATTGTAAATAATGCTGCAGTGAACATGGGGGTGCTATATATGTCTTTTTGAATTAGCATTTTTTTTCCCTTTGCTTCTTACAGTTCCACTTTCTCTTTGGCTGTCTCCCCTTTGAGGATTAGGCCTTATACATCCCAAGGACCTCAAGGCCCTTAGATTTAGCCTTAAGACAATGGCTCATTAATTTTATTTTCCAGCTTTCTGATTTTGTTGATAGCTATGATTTTCTCAGTTCATTACAACACTGACCCTGACTTCTCATGCTTTTGTCCTTTTGGCTTTGGGCTGGAGTGTGAATTTATACATAAAATGCGGATGGGAAACTCACACATCTGGGGAAAATAGAATCCATACTCCATGACTGCTCCCTGTTCAAAAATACTCACTTTTCCCAACAGCACAGAAAGCAAGAGAGATTATCTATTCAATATGCAAGGGGTGTAGTTCAAATTAATGGCAGATGCCACACACACACACACACACACACACCCCCCACACACACAGTTTTAAGTCCTTTTGTGCATTAATTTTTTGCTGCCTTGTGATGTTATTGTTCACCCAAGCAACACGAAGTTTTAAAGTAAGGAGAGTATTACATGCAGCATCCAGGAGAGGAGTGTTAGTACTCAAAAGTATTCCAAATGAAAGATCCAGTTCAACAGATCAGCAAAATATTCCTTTGATGAGCCTATTACTAGGATTTGTAAACCGTTTTGTTTAATAAACATATCTTAACCTCTGACGGTGTATGCTTTACTTATGTTAATATAAAAAAATCTAAAATGCTGAGTTATCATTTAATGCCCTAGTGCTGCTTAGTATTTTAGTCTCAACGGAGTTTATTCGTTAGTTCATTCCACAAATACTGACAAACTGCCCGCTCTAACTCTTGGGGTAAGCATTATAGTGGATACAAAGATGAATATTGTGCCAGAAAAGAGGTGTTAATTCCAGTGTATTGGAGGCAGAATATTAGACATATGTATCTTTGCTTGAATGTGTCTAGAAGAAATAAAAAAATTCAGAGAATTAATTTTTCTCTTTAAACGGTTAGCATATCTATCTTGTTATTGTAAAATTAAGTTATAATATTAAGTTACTGTAAGCAGTATAATACTTTATTGTAAAAATTTATTTAGCCCTACAGAAATATAAAGGAATTTTAGGGCATATGTGAGCATCAGTGTATCATAAACCAAAACACAAATGTCTGAATTATTTTTCAATTTAGTTTGTGCAGGAAAAAATTGAAGACTCATTTTGAGGCAGATTGCAGTAGCAATAATAGTATGACTTAGTGTTTCAACCATAATAAATGTTAAAATAATGAAAGATTTAAGTAAATCCATTTCTTACTAAGTGTAACAGTGATCATTTTTGCAACTGAGAATATGCGTAATTATGCATAATTAAAACCTATGAATTATCTTCCTCACCCCCTAGGTCTCTGAGGTTGAATCTGAAAAGTCCATGGATTATATCCATGGAAATGCTTCCACCAACATAAATTATATTTGGCTTGCTGACATAGATAGATATTCTGCCACAGAATAGTGCTCATGTAAGACCATCTTAGCCCAATTCTGTTTTCCCTCCATGGAGTATTGATTTTGTAGCAGCTGTTAATCATCCCAGTAAGTTCCAATTTGGACACTCTTCAACACAGAAGTCAGCACTGTGAGCAGAAACAAGCAAGGCAATAAGAATTTCAAAGGCTTCTGGAAGGGTCCTCCAGTTTTTGTAGAACACATCCAGAAACAAATTAGTATCGCACACTGTGTAAGAAGCGAAAGCCAATATGAAAATGAAAACCTTATCCATGTTAGTACGTCTGAAATTGGAAATGGGTCTATACTTGCTGTGGAATTACTTTCCGAGTCTTGAAGAAATCTGACAAAGACAAGTGGACTTTTAGTGCACCATATATATCACCACCCAAATGTTCTATCAAATAGATATTTGCATGGTTATGATTTAATATCCTTCAGCCTCACTCAGTCACTAAGAGCCTCTTATTCCGCCAGTGTAGGAAAAATATGACTGCTTAATTCTCATAACCATAAATTTCAAGTTAGTGGAATAGTAACCAGTCAGAATTCCTTTAGCCATAAGCCATTTCTTACATTATATATTTTCCTATGCCTTTACTGAAAATACAAAGGAAATATCTTAACTGTAGAAATTTGGTTATGATCACAGACTGTATAGGAACGTAGAGTTCTTTGGTCTTGATATCAATAAAATTGGGTCTGAACATGATCAAAATCTGTTTTTATAAGTTTTATTTTCTTTGATTTGACCACTTCATCTACCTTTTTATTACAAGCATTATATAATTTTAAAGGTACCACCTTTTAATTTGTTTTGGCCAATTCTATTGGTCTAAAGATAATCCCATTGTCATGCAGGCAACAATAATTGTTAGGTGATTCCTTAATGAGGAACATGGATTCTATTTTTGAGAAATTGGCAAGGTAATCAAATGAAGACTATCATTCTCATTATAGAAAGATATTGTTTTGAAATGCATTTTTCCCATTTTATGACAAGAAGAAATTTAGAATGACATTAATGCTGTACTGGTGTAGAATGTTCTTCCTGTAAAGTCAACTTCATAGTTTTCTTGGAAGATGCTGCCTCCAAGGACATTTGTTTCTGAAGTAGGTTATTTATCCCAAGAAAGATATACATTATTTGACTGAATGGTCAACCACAAAAAGATCAATAATCTCAAGTACTTGATAGTTTTATCTTAAAACACTTTATTTTACATACAAAATTTGAATGCAAGTTTAATTCCAACCATTTTCTTACAATTACATAGTGTTTTCTCTTTTATTGGCCAAGCCACATTAAACTCTTTAGTAAATTATTTTTGGAAAAATGAGTAACTTAGAGTACCTGGGTGGCTCAGTCATGTTAGCCTTCACCTCTTGATTTCCGCTCAGATCATGATCTCAGAGTCATGGGATCCAGCTCCACTTTGGGCTGTGTGCTCAACAAGGAGCCTGGTCAAGATGCTTTCTCTCTCTCCACCCATCTCCCCCACTTACGCACACTCTGTAAAATAAAAAAATAATAAAAAATTAAAAAATTAAAACAAGAGAAATGAGTAACTTATTCTATACTGAATGATAAATAAATTATTCGTTAAGCATCAAACAGAAAATATTGGTATTTTTTTCCAAGCAGCTCCATCAGTTAAAAACCAATAGTGGATCCTATGATTTGATTTTACCCCATAAACTAAAAACCCTGAACTAAAATATTGAATCAGAGGCTGAAAACAAGATTGTTGTTCATATTTTATTAATAAATTTGCAAAAATTTTTTCTTAAGCAACTGATTGCTATATTTTTCAGTTATTTTTTTCACCATGTAAATTTTTCTTAAATGCTGAGACTTCTGACTTTGGAGTTATTTTTCCTGCATTTTTTTTATCACTTAAAAGTTTACAGTGGGTTTTCATTATTGACAAGAATGCCAGATTTTTGAAGATGGTATAATGCAATGTTTAATTTAAAATAGTAAAATAAAATACAAAATATTAAACAGACTATTTTAAAATAAATATATAAAATACTTGGGGAAAGAAGAAAATGGAAAACCCATTAATTTTTTAAAAATAAATCTTTATTCCTATATAATTTCTGAGTATAAAACAATTTTTTTAATGTTTACTTATTTTTGAGACAGAGAGAGACAAAGCATGAACGAGGAAGGGTCAGAGAGAGAGGGAGACACAGAATCTGAAGTAGGCTCCAGGCTCTGAGCTGTCAGCACAGAGCCTGACGCAGGGCACGAACTCACAGACTGTGAGATCATGACCTGAGCCGAAGTTGGCTGCCCAACCAAATGAGCCACCCAGGCGCCCCTAAAACAATTATTTTTAGTTGCCACTACCTCATCACCCTTTGCTGAACCGTGAGTGGCTCTGCTGTCTCTTTACTCTCTCACATACCACTTTGCTAAAACTTCTCTGCCTTGTCACTCCTGACCTTCAAATTTTTCCTTCCAATAGTACTGTCTTTGTCAAGATTTTGCTGCACATAACCTTGAATCATTTTCTATTTCCTCAGTTTCTTTTCTTCTTTGGGCTTCCTCACCTCCATACCCTCTCGAGTCCTAAAATTCTCTGACCACCTTGCTGGATATATGTCACCTTCATGTGCTTTTCTAACTACATCTGTCTTTTCATTGTTGATGGTCACCAGGATTATTGTTCTGTGCTGCTCTTTTCTCTTCCCATCTACCTGAGCTCTTTCATTTCTCCTCAGGGTTTCAGCCATTGTCTGTGCAGATGACAGTTTTCTCTGTGTCATCCATCTTAGATTTCCTGGAGTTACACAAATCTCCACAACGGTCAAAGAATGCTGATGATTCTATATCTGAACATCCTCCAAATGATTTCTCTCTTTACCCCCACGGCCACTTCCCTCCCCCGCCACCCCCAAGCTCATAAGTAGCTCAGACCTCTTATTTTCACAATTTCAGTGTTCTCATTTGGTCTCTCTCTGATTGGTCAGATTGATTGCTGACCAATCTTTGCCCAGATAGCCTTGCCTTGGCCGGCCCACTATTTCGTACAGAAGAATTTATATGCTTTACCATGTTCTGGCCCTTTTTAATCTCCATTTTGGAAACTGCCTTTACTTTCCAAAATACTTTTTCTTGATTCTCTTGCTTGCTCCTGTCATCAACTCCTAGATGAAACTGACCACTGTCACCTTCCCCTCCTCTAATTTGCCTCAAATATATCTGCCCTTTCCATCAGGTTATAAGGCTAGGTGCTGTCTGTATTTGGGCAATTACCTCGGACTACTCTTCTCTAAAAAAAAGAGTCTTTGCTAAGCTACCAGATTGGGTTTGCCACTCCTCTTTGGTAACTTGTGTTTCTTTTTGCATATCTTTTTTTAATATTAATCACATTTCTACATTATTTTTTTATAGTAATCTGTTTGTAGTTTTTCCCCTAGTATCTGAGCTCTTTGAGATCAGGAATGTAAGTTTTCAAGTATGCCTACTCTTTGCATATTCATTTGCATATAGCAGTTCTCAGCAGATATTAAATGATCATTTATTATGAATAAATTTCCTACTCGATTCCAACCTACAGAAAGATTTATTTGGTTCTTTCTCTTGCTCATATTAAATTAACAACATTTTCATTGTCAGAGGAAAGCAAAAATATAAAATCCCTATCATAATTCAAACATTCTTTAGGTATATAAAAGTAAGCATATTATTCTTTTGAATATTTCTAACAATTTTAGAAAATGGGAATATTAAAAAGCTACCTAATGTGCACAAATTGAATCATAATGTGCCATACATTTTCTATACATACATTTCAAAGCATAGGATTTTCTTAAAAAAATGTTGTAAAAAATAGAAGAGGCCTTTGTCTGACTTGAATGATTTTAACAGAATTATTATTTTCTTAGAGTCATTGAATTTCTGGGACATGAACTTTCCTAATGTTCCATAGCTAATTTAATCTTACCTGGTTTTAGCTGTCATGTGCTTTTAATGAGTAAACTTACAAAATGTATCACAGCTAAGGAATTTTTTTTTTTTACATTAAAAAAAGCACTACACTCTTGCTAAGAGCCATAATGCTGCAAGTGACAATGATAAATGAGAGTGTATTCCTGAAGATGTAATTAATCTGCAACAGGGTCAGAACAGCTCCTTAGGTAGATGAAACTAAATCAGCTGTGTAGTCTATAATTAACTTACAACCGTATTAGTCCAAGTGTAATATTATTCATTATATATGTAAGGTATTATTTTCTCCATATGAAAGTTGTAATTTGCTAAGTAATGATTAACAATTCATCTTAGTACTTTAGTCATATTATCATAATGTAATTGTCATATATTTTCATTTAATTCCATTTGCCATTTGTATTTGAGAAGCAGAAGTAAATTTGTATTCTTTACATGGTATGTACAGAAATGGATAATTTAAAGATAAAGTCTGATTTCTTGTGATCAGATTGGCACTTGATTTGGCAGGTTTATTGTGGATTCTCTGAGAATGTTGGAGGTGTATTTATTAAAAATTACTTCAAAGTAGAGGTATAACATTTGGTCTGCTTTGCGTACCTGTTAGTAAGAAAAATTCCAAGAAATAGATAAGGATCTATTGACCTTTCAAACCTCTGTCCATTTTTTCTCTTCCATTCTGATCATTCCGTATTGAGGACTGAGTCTGTAACAGTTTCAGGCATTCAGTGATTAGTTAACCAGGAAGGATCTTATTTTATGCAAAGTGTGGTGCTTTTCTAGACGTATCCAAGAACATTTTAGGGAAGAAGGAAAACAAATGAGACCCAGAACAAAAATAAAACATGTTTTGGTGAAAACCCCAGAACCCTGCTCCTGCTAATTTAAGCTGAAATTGGAGTATAGGGACTCACTTAGCTGATCCAGTAGTGTTTCAGGCTTTAGGCTGGGATTAGAGGGTTGACAGCATTGTCAGTACCATACTACTTTTTCTTTCTCTTTGGTTCTGTTGATCATTGACTTCATTTATAGCAGGGTCCAATTTGGATTCAATTTCTGGATTTAATTTCTCTCTCCATTTTTGGGTTTGGTTACCTCAGTCTCTTGTCATCAATAGAAAAACTACTTCCTTGGGCGCCTGGGTGGCTCAGTTGGTTGGGTGACTGACTTCAGCTCAGGTCATGATCTCACAGTTTGTGAGTTCGAGCCCCACGTCGGGCTCTGTGCTGACAGCTCAGAGCCTGGAGTCTGTTTCGGATTCTGTGTCTCCCTCTCTCTCTGCCCCTCCCCTGCTCATGCTCTGTCTCTCTCAGTCTCTCAATAATAAACAAATGTTAAAAAAAAAAAAAAAAGAAAAACTACTTCCTGAAACTCTGGATCCTTGGTACAAAGATATAATCTTATTCCATACTTCCAGCAACAAACCCTAAAGAGATATTTGCTTGAAAATGTTTTGAACATGTACTCAGACTACATAATTTACAGGGCCCATTGCAAAGTGAAAATGAAGAATGTTTTGCTCAGAAGTTACTAAGAATTTCAAGAATGTAGCAGTAAAACATTAAACTTACTGAGAGACTCTCCTGAGTTGAGGGTGGGGCTCTCTTTGACTACATAATTCCTATGCCCCTGATGCCAACCCTGCATGGATTTGTTCCTGAAGTAATCACTGTGTTCTATTACACCACAAAAGAGAAGTGCTTATGGTGATGAGTTTATTCTACTTGAGCCACAAAGAAGAAGTTACCTGTTGTAAGTCGAGATTTTATTATGAGAAGGGAGAGAAGGAGTACTTGATAGGCAAGCCAAAAAGATACCCACCAGAAGTCATTTAACGCCTTGGGAAGTCACTTAAGAAAAAAACTGAAAGATTAATTTAAGTAAAATTTAATCCAAATAGTTGGGTCCCATATACATGCAAGTAACTTTTTGTTGGTGTTCTTTCTATGTACCATAATAAATGCTACTTACTGTAAAGAATCTTGTAATCTAGAAGAGAAGATTTAAAAACTTAGGAAAAAGCAATTTTAGACTTGCTAGTATTTTTACAGATACATTTACTAGATAAAAAGCAGAGTAACAAGTTAAATGAAAGTAATATGTGCATTTGCCCAAATAGGCTAGGTTATGCTGAGATGACAAACTCTGAAGATTTTAGGGCTTAAAAAATACCAAAAGTCTGTTTCTTAGTAATGTGCATTCATCACAGTCCAGAAGGGACTATATTCCGGGTGTGTTAATTCGGGGACTCAGGCTGATAGATCCATCCCCATCTTGAATATCATTCGCTATGGCAGGGGCATGCAGAAATGGTGAATTCAACCCTGAATTTAAAGGCTTTTACCCAAAGTTGACACAAATCACTTCTACTTACATTTTATTGCAAAGGAAGTCTGCAGCCACAGATGACTTCAAGGCAGCAGAAGAGTTTACTTTTTCCATGCATCCATTAGAAGAACCAGAATGTCAAATGAATATCAGAATGAACTCCCCTGGTTAGAAAAGTTTCAATTTAATCTCTGTCCCACACCCAGTACGCTCATGGCGCTGATCAAGGAAGTTACCCTCTAGTCCCAGTTACTCATATCCAGATTTTTCAAAGTTCAGACTCTGCCTTAATCATATTTGTCTGTTCTTCAGGAGGTAAGGAAAATAGTCTACCTTAGTTCTTCGTGTGGCCTCTTATGAGCTAAAGACCTAGAATTAAAAATAACAGTTTTCTGCCCTCGTTCTCACCTCATATGATGATGGGTTAGGAACACAATAACCAAAATACCTGCTCCCAGAAAGGAAAAGAATGGGAGTCATGCAGCTGACCTTGGTTGGTAACAGTTCTTACAGGCTGTTGAATGTATAACTGTGAGCTTTCCAGCTCTGGAAGGGTGTGATGGAAGCTAAAGGAGCCTTTTTTTTCCTGCTTTCTAGAGGCCCCATTGAACATTGTTCATAGTTCTTTTGCCCTAATCTTTATTACCTTCTTGGACCACATCTAATAGAGGCATTTTGTAATATGTCTTTTTTGAGAGAGATTTTTTTCAGTATATTTTCTGTTCATAGATTCTTGGGGCCTCAACAATCTATTGTTGGGCCATCACAAGTCTTGTAGACTCAGTCTGATTTAGGCCAAGCTTTGGAAGTATATTCTGACTACTTATTTGGGCTGTTAACTATTTGTTTCCAGTCAGCAGCATGGTTCAGTACCCACACCCACAATTCCTTTTAATTGAGGATATTTTAGTTATATAAACTTAAGCTGGAGACACTCTCTCGTAATCTTTTTTTTACCCCTTGGGTCATCTTTTACCATTGAAAGAATATTCTGTGCCATGCATATTAGCCTAACTTTTCTCCAGTGCATCTTAATCTTTCAGAGGTTCTAACAGTGGAAATGACGGGCAGAAATTTAATCACATCCTTGTCTTGAGTCAGTTTAATGAATTGCTAGTTTTAAAAACAATTATGAATATTTTTTCTTTATAAAATCTGAGTTTTAATCTACTTTTGTTTCTCTAAAACTGTCCCAATTGTCTTGTTTATCGGACTAAGGAGAAGTATCTCCTTCCAGCTCTAGTAAATTCTCTCTGGTTTTAAAATTCCTGATTGCACACTCTTCAGTCCTTTTCTGTGCTCACCTCTTTCTTGGAATACCCTGCCCACTACCACTAATAGGAATGGCCACATGCTACTTACATTTTTTTTTTAAAAAACCTTTTCTCCTAGAGCCCGGGATATTTAAACACATGGTCTCCTTTTATTTCACCAAGGCAGAAGATGAATTACCACTTTCTTTCCAACTACCTCTGACAAGTTTCCTCACTGTTCTATTCTAGACCTAACTCCTAAGCCATTGTCATATATTTTATTTCTTCTTCCTCCTCCTCCTCCTCCTTCCTTTTAATCATGGTAACATCCTGCATTTTGTAACGATTTCTGCTGGAATGTGGTGACCGAAAACAGTTTAAATTTCAGTGAATTGAAGTTTATTTTCATTCATGCTATGTATCCAGGATGTGTTGCCAGAATTCTCTGATCCATATCATCCTCATTCATGGATCCATAATTGGATGTTGTCTCCACAACTTGGAAAGTTGATGTTGTCTTGGCATCAGAAAAGATACATAGTGAATCACCCTCTGGCTCCTCAAGGCATCTGACTTTCAGTGACATGTATCACTTTGGTTCACTCTTTTTTATCCCCATAAAACAAGTTACAAAGCCACTCCTAAGCTAAAAGCATCCAGAAAGAGGAGAACTGAAATATGAAATGAAATTTTGACAACAGCCGTGATGGCTATCTTAGCATGCATGCACAGAGAGGAGTAGAAAAAGTAAATGCAATTTTAGAAAAAATGTGACAAAAGATAAAACATTTAGCAATAGAGGAAAGTTGGAAAGGATGGTGATAGGAAGGATAAAATAGTTGTAGGTATAAAGGAAATGGGAGGTTTTCAAAAGCTGAATTAAAAAAATACATATTTTGGCATCGACATGAAGAAGCATCTGACAGTCGAAATACAAGTGGGAGTGAATGAGAGGGAAAATTGACATTTGGGAGCAAGCCTAGAAAGCAGAGAAAGAGAAAGAACTGACTTACGGAGGGGAGGGGGAAACCCAGCATGCTGGGACTAAAAGCAAAAATGGATTTCTATAAAAGAGAAAACACCACCACTAAGGAATTTAACACCTTGTTCTAGAAGAATATTCCTGTCAAAAAACATCATGTGAAGCTTTTATCGTTACTATTACTCATGTCCCAGTAGTTTTGATTAGCCATATTATAAATGTGCCTGATTTAATTTAGATATTCTTTCTTTGAAAAATCATCTGAATTGTTTTTCATTAGAGTCAAAAATTTGACTTGCATATTAGCAATGTGAGAGACCCATGGTAATAAAAGATGTTATTAACATTTTTTAGGCACAAAAAATAAGTGAATCTTTAAATATGTGTTAATGATTTTTAAATTCCTAAAATGAAGATTTTTCACTATTGAATGATTCTGAATTTTAGGTTTATTTGTTCTATATGTATATATCTTTTGATAAATGTTTTCAAGGTTGATTAAAACCACTGCTCTTCTACAGCACATTTGGAAATACGAAATCAGAGTTTTTTCGTCCATCTTTATTGAGAGATAATTGCCCTGTAGCACTGTATACATTTAAAATGTGCAGCATGTTAATTTGATACATTTATATATTGTAAAATGATTATCATGATAGTGTTAGCTAACACGTGCACTGCATCATATAATTACCATTTGTTTTTTGTAGTGAGAAAATTTAAAATTTACTCTTCTAGCAATCTGTAAGTATACAATATTGTTAAATGTAATCACTATGCTATACATTACATCCCCAGAACTTACTCATCTTACAGCAGAAAACGTGTATTCTTTGACACATATGGCCCCTGGGCCCCGTTTCATCCACAGCCCCTGGTAACCATCCTTTTAGGCTCTGTTTCTAGGAGCTTGACTTTTTAGATAAATATAAGTTATGCAGTATTTGTCTTTCTTAGACTTGTTTCTCTTAGCATAATGCTCTCAAGGTCTATCAAGTTTTCATGAACAGCAGGCTGTTCATCTTTTTTTGTGGTTGAGTAATATTCCTGTGTGTGTGTGTGTGTGTGTGTGTGTGTGTGTGTGTGTACATGTATATGTATACCACATTTTTATCCATTTATCCACAGATGGGCATTTGGATTATTTTCATATTCTAGCTATTGTTAATGATGCTGCCTTGAATGTGGACATGCAAATATGTCTTTGAGATCCTGTTTTCATTTCCTTTGGTTATACACCCCCCAAATGGGGTTGATGGACCATATAGTAGTTCTACTTGTAACTTCTTCAGGAACCTCCATATTGTTTTCCATAGTTACTGCACTGATTTATATTCCCACCAATTAAACATTTACAAATACAAAATCATGAAAAATTATATTGCATAATTTTTATTTAATGAAATTAGTTGATTCTTATTCTCAGTGACTGTACCTAGTTCAGTAGTAAGGGATTACATATAGAGGTTTTTTTTTCTTTCATTATTACAACCTTCACCATCTCAAGGCTTTCTTCTGGTTTACTGTTAAAATTTTCTAAATATATGGAATTTTCATATATTTGATGATTGCCTTAACAATTGTTAAGAATATATTTAATTATGTTAAGGTCATTTTAAATTTCAGAATTAATGACTGCATTATAGAGAAGTAAAAGCTATGGCCTTAAAGCCATGTAATACTTTTAATAATACATGAAAATGAAATTTTAATATGTTTATTTTTACAAAATGAAATTATTTTTTTAAAATGTACCTGATACCCTACATTTTTAAATATTCCTTTTTGTCTTTGAAATTACTGAGATATATGAGATTTCTGGAAAGGATTTATGAAGTTTCTTCTCTACCTTCTGAGCTAGTAAGTCTTGTTTGTTTTTTTTTTTTTAATTCATAGCTATAGCAGTGAGCTATTATTTACCAAACTTCTGTTTACTAGAATTACTTTGTACTAGATGCTCTACAATGTCGTTTCATTTAATAATCTCCATATCATTATGAAATGGTGGCTTCTATTTTTTTCCTCATTCCATTGATAAGAAAACCGAGGTTCATATGGGTAAAATTTCCCAAGCGTATGAAGCTAATAAGAGGGAGGGTAATATAAATATTCAGACTTTTTTTTATGTAGATCTTCTAACACTATTGTAATTAGTTATTGCTTTATAAACATATTCTTTTTATACACTGCAGCACTGACAAAATGGAAATTAGTTCATTATATATTTAGAAATTATTTTAAGTCTGACATTTTTAAGACAGAATAAAACATGACATAGACCAGAAATGTGTTCCAGCCCAAAGTGTGAAACTATGAAAATTAATCTTTATCTCAAAATCTTTAAATGGTCCTCCTGGATGTATCTACTTTTTTTTCCCCCAAAGCCATTACAGCAAAGTCAGCTAATACACAATTCTCTAGAGTCTCTGTAAACATATTTGGGGGTAGTATGGTTATAGATAGAGGGCATTTCTTTGTGCGCTAAACTTGCCTGAACGCCTCTTGCCAAGGTGGTAACAGAGCGGGCAGTCTTCTGGGCCTGGTTGAAGTCTCAGGAATATATTCCTATGGAGAATCATCCCCTCCAGAGGACCCTTGAATTTTATGATTGGACCACTGACAAGCAGAAGTGTTATACTCATATTTCAGTGTCTGAATCTTTTGCCTTTGCCAGGGAGAGGGAGCTATCCATTGGTTTAGGGGACAAGGCAAAGTAGTGAAATTTAAAACTTGTAAGGTTATACAGAAAATCTTCTTGAGGATCATTTCAGGGAGTGTAGGGATTAAATAGGAAAATAAAGTGTGGAAGAGTTTTCTGGATAAGAAGGATGATAACAAAGTTTTGAAGTAGAGAATCCAGTTAGTATAAGCCATATGTAGGGGAGAATGATCACTGTGACTGGACAGAGGTTCTTGCAGGGGAGAAGTAGATGATCATAAGAGAGTTCAAAAACAGTGGTATGGTCCATGTTCAAAAATTGATATGGAGTTGAAGGTTAAGATGTAGTTATGCTATAAGGGACCATCAGTTAATTTTGAAGAAACAGTTGATCATTTGAAAGGAAAGGTGTTTTAGGAAGAATGATATCACTGCAACCAAGAAAATGAATTTAAAAATGGAGGCAATGAGGCCAACAAGTTCATAGGCTAGTACAGCTTCCATGGTATGAGGTAATTATATAATGAACTGGAAAAGGATTGTTAGAATGGGCAAATTAAATCAAAATGTGCTAAGGACAAAACGAATGGTTGACAGAATTTGGTAATGGATTTGGTTTGACATGTCCATTAAAATGTTACAAGTTCAAAAACATCCTCTGACATACTGATATCCATTGATGTCCAATTGGAAACTCTTTCAGGTTTGTAACACAGAAAAAAAGGTGTAGTGATAAAAATTTAGGAGTAGATTGATATAGATATGATTGCTGGAAAAATCCTGTGGAATATAAAAGAAAGTAGTCTAAGATTAAGAGAATAAGTCAATTATGTTCTTTGGGAAATTAAAAAAAATATTTAGAATAGGTTGCTTCTATATAGTTCTCTACAAATATCTATCAGTCTATTATTTCTTAATAAGATCTCTAAAACACAAATAATTACTTTAAAATGTTATTATAGACATGTACTTACAGGGAAATCTCAGTAATATTTTATCTTTTATTGAATATCCTCAGTGGGCTCAGTTCATTCCTGTTTCATTTGTCATGTTTAATAAATAGCAGAATATATTGCCCATGATTCTACTTTTTCATTTGGAATGTAAGGCATTGCCAAATTTTTATCCAGTGTAGAAGCACTTCAGTGTACCTTATATGAAATGGTACTATAATTGACCTATGTTCGTGAATGATTTTCATTTTAATTTTTATTACCATAGAATCCTAGTCATGATACTACCTGCAGCTGCCATTCTCCTAGCAGCTTCTGTAAATGAAAGGGTATCACAGATCTTTGGATAGGGCATCACTTGTTACATGAGTGTATCTGGAAAAAAACAAACCAAAAAAAAGAAAGACAACATGGGACAACTGGGTGCCTCAGTCGGTTAAGCATCTGACTTCGACTCAGGTCATGATCTTAGGTTTTGTGGGTTCAAGCTCCACATCAGGCTCTGTGCTTACAGCTCAGAACCTGGAGCATGCTTTGGATTCTGTGCCTCCCTCTATCTCTGCCCCTTCCCTGCTCATGCTCTGTCTCTGTCTCTCAAAAATAAATAAATGGTAAATAAATAAATATATACATTTATATAAATATAATTTATAAATTATAATTTATAATTTATAAATTATAAAAAAAAATTTATATAAATATATAAATATATATATATATAAGACAACATTTTTAATGCAGTTTTTCCTAAAGTGTAAACCATGGACCTCTAGTGGATCTTTAAATTCTATCAGATATCAGTGAGCAGTCTGATGGCTTCAGATGAAACCCAATGAAATAGTTTTGTTCATAAAAATTGCAAAAATTTGAAAAGTAGGGTTTGGGTGCCCACATGGCTCAGTAAGTTAAGTGTCCAACTCTTGGTTTTGGCTCATGTCACAGTCTCATGGTTTCATGAATTTGAGCCTGCTTGGGATTCTCTCTCCTTCTCTCTGCCCCTTCCCCACTTGTGCTGTCTCTGTCTGTGTCAAGTAAAGAAATAAACTTTTTTTTAAGTAGGATTAATTACTATTTTTATAGATACTCTATGATGCTGTTAAACATCACTGCATTTGAAAGGTTATATCCATGCTAAAAAGACAGTGTTGATCAGTTTGTCTCAGACCATGTTCAGACAACAGACTAAATTTCCTCTCACCTAATATTTTCATATTATTTGGATTTATTGCTTGTGTGTTTTAAGTATGCAGTTTCCATTGTTACTGTTACTGTGAGTTGTACTACTGAAAGTGCACCCAAGCCTCAAAATAAACCATAGAATATGAATGTAATGATAAAATTAGTCATGAAGTTGTAACTCAAATTGTGAACCAGACCTTATTACAAGGGTGGAATTGTGTATTCTCACAAAGCGAATTAGTAAGTGTTAGGACAAGTAGCCACAACAGAAAATGATAAGATGGGAAATATGAAGATAAAAATCTTTTAAAATGAGATATTATTGGATTGGTTTTATGTATGTATGTATGTATGTATGTATGTATGTATGTATGTTTTCCTTACCCAGAGCTTTTCAGGTTAGAGATGTCTGCCAGTTTGGGACATGAACTTTTGCTTAATTTTCATACAAAATACAGTAATCTCTCTAGTAAACCGATTGAGTTATTTCAGAAATATCGTAATATACTTTCAAAACTGATTACTATTACTTTTGCCAGAGGCAAGGACAAGAGCAACACTTCAAAAGCGTTGTTAAAGTCACTTTTTCATTGTAATATGTAACATGGTTGCAGGGAGTATCATAACAACAAATGCAAGGTTAATAATGAATATTAAAAAAAAACCAAAAATGATGTATAGCAAAATTCCTTTCTCAGATGATACTGTTGATTCTGGCATATCATTGGCCTACATCTTGGAAGACAAACAGAGCGTATGTGCATGCTATTAAATATTTCACTTACGTAAGACCACTGATGTGGTAAGTCCACAAATGAGTGGTAGCTTACGGAAATAGTTTTGATGCCATTTTTTCTCTTTGTCACATGAAAATTCACGCTACAGGAGATTAGTCAAAGTTATTTTGCCAGTTACTACTGGGGAATTAACGAGGCATATTGTGATCAATAATGAAAAAGATTGAGTATTATATCCTAAAGTGTTTACCCCTAAAAGTTCATCTACATGTGGTCAAATATATGTCTCTGGATCTTAAGTATTGAAGCAAATCAATTTTATGAAAGCATGCAAAGGATATGTACTAATAATAAACCTTTTTAGTGTGCTGTTTGAGGAATTGGATAGCACCTCTAAGACTGTGTTTTTTATTACTGAATTACCATGGCTTTTAAGAAGAATGTGCATTACATGAGTTTTTTGAAATTGAAGATGAAAATTTTATGCTTGAATTTTAAAAATTGAGTATAGTTGACCTGTAGTATTACATTAGTTTCAGGTGGACAGCATAGTGATTCAGTATCTCTATACATTAGGCTGTGCTTACCACAAGTTTAACTACCATCTGTCACCATACAATGCTATTTACAGTATCATTGACTTTATTCCTTATGCTGTACCTTTTAGTCCACATGACTTATTCATTCCATAACTGGAAGTCTTTGTCTTCCACTCCTCTTCATCCTTTTTGCCCATCTCCCCATCCTCTTTCCCATGGACAACCAGCAGTTTGTTCTCTGTATTTATGAGTCTGCTTCTGCTTTTTGTTTCTTTGTTCTTTTGTGTGTGTGTGTGTGTGTGTGTGTGTGTCCACATATGAGTGAACTCATATCGTATTTGTCTTTCTCAGTCTGACTTACTTTACTTAGCGTAATACCCTCTAGGACAATTCATGTTGTCACAGCTGACAAGATCTCATTATTTTTTTTATGGTTGTGTAACATTCCATTGTGTGCGTTTATCCACACTACTAGTGGACACTTAGGTTGCTTCCATATCTTAGCTATTGTAAACAATGCTGCAGTAAACGTAGTGGTTCATAGATCTTTTCAAATTAGTATTTTTGTTTTCTTTAGATAGATACGCTAGTGGAATTATTGGGTCACATGGTATTTCTGTTTTTACTTTTTTGAGGAACCTCCATACTGTTTTCCACAGTTGCTAAACCAGTTTTCATTCCCACCAACAGTGCACAAGAGACCCTTCTTTTTTCCCACATCCTCACCAACACTAGTTACTTCTTGTCTTTTTAATTTTAACCATTCTGACAGGTGTAATGTTTGATTGTGGTCTTGATTTGCATTTCTGTGATGATTAGTGATGTTGAGCATCTTTTCATGTGCCTGTTGACCCTCTGTATATCTTCTCTGTAAAAATGTATATTCAGGTTATCTGTCCATTTTTTAATTGGATTGCTTTTTGGTGTTAAGTTGTATAGTTCTTTGTATATATTGCATATTACCCCTTTATCGGACATATCATTTGCAAATATCTTTTCCCATTCAGTATGTTGCTTTTTTGTTTTGCTGATTATTTGGTTTGCTGTATAACAGCTTATTTTTCATGTAGTCCTAATAGCTTATTTTTGCTTTTGTTTCCCTTGCATTAGAAGACCTATCTAGAAAAATGCTGCTATGATGAATGTCAGATAAATTATTGCCTTTGTTTTCTCCTAGGATTTTTATGGCTTCAGGTCTCAAATTTAGGTCCTTTATTAATTTTAAGCTCATTTTTGTGTATAGTGTTAGAAAGCAATCTCATTCCTTTTTTTTTTTTTCATGTAGCTGTCAAGTTAAAATGAAAATTAAGAAAAATTCTTGCAGGCAAAACTTGTAAGTAACTTGTTCAAGTTTTGTATCTCAGCAATATTTTGGAAACAAAACTCAGAAACATAATTTACATGCCATAGAATTAACCCATTATAAGGGTATGATTCAGTGATTTTTTTGTAAATTTAAACAATTGTGCAACCATCTCCATAAAACAGTTTTAGAACTGTTTTATCATCCCAAAAAGTTCTCCTAATGTTCCTTTGCATTCGGTCCCTGCCCCCTCCTCCGACATTAGGCAGCCACCAATCTCCTTTGTTTTAAAAATTTTTTTTGTTTATTTATCTCTTTTGAGTGGGGGGGGGCACAGAGAAAGAAAGAGGAGAGAGAGACTCCCAAGCAGGTTCTGCGCTGTCAGTACAGAGCCTGTTGGGGGCTTGAACCGCCGAACTGTGAGATCATGACCCAAGCCAAAATCAAGAGTCAGATGCTTAACCAACTGAGCCACCCAGGTGCCCCAACCATCAATCTCCCTTTTGTCTCTTTTCCTTTCCTTACTTTTTTGCACTGGCTAGACATGCCAATGGGCAGGTCCGCCTTCCTTTCGCAGTCTTAAGGAAAAGGCATTCAGTTTTATAACATTTAATGTGAAGTTATCTTTTTATGAGTATCTTTTGTAAAGCTGAGGAAGTTCACTTTTTTTTAAAAGTTTTATTTATTTAATTAATCTCTACACCCAACATGGGGTTCAAATTCACAACTCTGAAATCAAAAGTCATATGCTCTTCTGACTGAGCCCGACAGACACCCTGTGAGGAAGTTCACTTTTATTTTTATATATTTTATTTTATTCATTTTTATTTTTTTAAGGATATCAAAAGATTTTATTTCATATAAAGTCACACACAATTTCTTTGGGAATTGGCACATTGTGAATATTACATAAACAAAAAGTGGAAAGAAATTAAGCATAATTTTACAAATTATATCCTATTGGATGATATCCTAAAACTAACTATTTGTGAGGCTTTTAACATGCTATACAAATTCATTAGGAACAATGCATAAACACATTTATTTCATAAAACTTAATTAGACACACCCTAAATATATCTTTGACATTAGCTATCCATACAGAATCTCATTGATACTTATTTTCCTACACCAAAGTCTAAGTCGTTTGATTGTGTTCACCCAGGTATAGCATACTCAATGATAAAGAACTCTCTCATTAGAAAAGAAGAGGGAATTCAAGAAATTAGAAGACAAGAGGTTGCATATTTCATTGAAAAAAACAAACATTTTAGGAAAAGCAAGTGCTTAAGTGATTATATAAAAGGCCCATTTAAAACTAATTTAGCTTTGTCTTTTAGGTCTTTTAAACCTATACTTTTGAGCATTGAACTGAGTTGACAGGACCAAGTTATCCTTAATTATTCTTGTTTAACTTGACCAATTAATTCCTATTAGAGTAGTGAATTATTTCACTTATATGTGAGGTAACCTGAACATATACTGGGTTTTTTAATTTATTCTAAAAAATTTATTTATTTATTTGTCTATCTATTTATCTCTCTATTTTCAGTGTACATCCAAGTTAGTCAGCATGTAGTGTAATAATGATTTCAGGAGTAGAATCCAGTGATTCATCCCCTACGTAAAACACCCAGTGCTAATCCCAGCAAGTGTCCTTCTTAATGCCTGTTGCCCATTTAGCCTATGCCCCCTACCCAAAACCCATCCAGCAACCCTCGGTTTGTTCTCTGTATTTCAGTCTCTTATGTTTTGTCCCCCTCCCTGTTTTTATTTATTTTTGCTTCCCTTCCCATGTGCTCATCAGTTTTGTATATTAAATTGCACATGAGTGAAGTCATGATATTTGTCTTTCTCTGACTAAATTCGCTTAGCACAGTACACTAGTTCCATATACATTGTTGCAAATGGCAAGATTTCATTCTTTTTGATCAGTGTATAATATTCCATGGTATATATACACCACATCTTCCTTATCCATTTAGCAGCCAATGGACATTTGGGCTGTTTTCATACTTCGGCTGTTATCAATATTGCTGCTGTAAACATTGGGATGCATGTGCCCCATTGAAACCGCACACCTGCATCCCTTAGATAAATACCTAATGGTGCAATTGGTAGGTCTTTGAGTACTTCTGTCTTTGATTTTTTGAGAAACCAAGGAAGTTCACTTTTAATGTTAGATTGTTGATATTGTTTTGTCAGGATGAGTTTTATTAGATTTTATCAAATTATTTTTCCATGTCTACCAAAATTAAAACATTTTAATGTTATCAGTTTACCTCTGTGCAGTACTTGAACCAACCCATACATTTTATTATGTTTTGATATACCTTCAGTTTAGAAATTTTGTAACTTTTTTCATGATTTCCTTTATGACCAGTGGATATTTGGAAGTGCATTATTCAACAAATATTTGGGGATTTCTCATTTTTTTTTTCCTATGGTTGATTTAGTTGTGGTTTGAGGTTCATCCTTTCGATGATTATAATAAATTTTTTAAAAATTTTTTTTTTAACGTTTATTTATTTTTGAGACAGAGAGAGACAGAGCATGAACGGGGGAGGGTCAGAGAGAGGGAGACATAGAATCTGAAACAGGCTCCAGGCTCTGAGCTGTCAGCACAGAGCCTGACGCGGGGCTCGAACTCACGGACCGCGAGATCATGACCTGACCCGAAGTCCGCCAATTAACCGACTGAGCCACCCAGGCGCCCCTTTGGATGATTATAATAAATTTTGATTATTGATACTTTTTAGTGGCCTAATGTAAGATCTATCCTGGGAATACTCCACTGCACTTTGAAAGAATGTGTAGCTCCTGTAGTTGGGTGGAGTGTTAGAAATATACGTGCTTAGTCCATTTTGTTGGTTGCGTGTTTCATTTGTTCATGTCTTCATTGATTTTCTAATTGTTTTATCATGTATCAAGAGTAGGATATTTAAGTCTCCGAATGTAATTGTTAACTTGTCTTTTTTTTCTTTTACTTTTGTCACTTTTTGTATCTTCTATCTGAGGATCTATTTTTATGTGTGTACATTTATGATTATTATATCTTCTTTATGTTTGGCCATTTGTATATGAAACTTTATCCTTTGTCTCTAACTGTATTTCATGTTTCAAAGTTCATTTTCTTAAATATTACTGTGTGTACTCCATCTCTGGTGGTTGCTGTCTACCTCATATAGCTGTTTTCCATCCATTTGCTTTCAGCCTATTTATGTCTTTGAATTTAAAGCTTGTAGACAGAATATGAGTGGATCTTGTTTTGTATTTAGGCTGACAATTTCTGCTATTTGATGCAAGTGGTAGTCCTTTAATATTTCCATTGTTATTGATATGGTTATTTTTACATTCACCATTTTGTTTTTGTTTTCTGTATCAAATTTTGTTCCTTTGTCATTTACTGCTTTCTGTGGGTGTTGAGCAAATTTTTGTTCTGTATAATTTATATTCCTCTGATTTTTTGACAGCAGTTGAGATATAATTTAGTCTAAAATTGATTCATTTCAAGGGTACAATTCAGTATTTTTTTTAGTGTTCATTTGTAGTTAATACCAACTCTCATCTTTAGTCACAGACAACCACTGATATATTTTCCATAAAAATTTTTTTACTAGACACTTGATATAAAGGGAATCATACATCATGCAGTCTTTTGCATTTAGTTTCTTTCACTTAGCATGCTTTATTTATTTATTTTAAAATATTTTTTGTTTATTTATTTTGAGGGAGGGAGAGAGAGTGAGAGGGGGAAGGAAAGAGGGAAAGGGAGAGAGAGAAACTTCCAAGCAGACTTCATGCTGTCTGCACAGAGCCCCACGTAGGGATCAAGCTCAGGAACCATGAGATCATGACCTAAGCCGAAATCAAGAGTTGGATATTTAAGCAACTGTGCCCCCCCAGACACCTTTCACTTAGCATGTTTTAAGTCGACTAATAATTAGAGGATGTATCAGTAGTTTTTTGAAAATGTTATTTGATGCTATTTCATTGTATGGTTATATCATATATTGCATAACCTTTTATTAATTAATGTGTATGTAGATTATTCCCATTTTGGGCTGTTATAAACTGTGCAGCTTTCACATACATGTCTGTGTGTGGACAAGTATCTTCATTTTTCTTGGATAGGTTCCTAAAAATAGAATTGTTAAGTTGTTTGGCAAGTAACTGTTTGATAATTTAAGAAACTTATTTTTTTCAAAAGGGGCTGCATCATTTTATATTCCCACTGTAATTGATATGACCCTTCCAGTTCCTCTGTATCATCCCCTTCTCTTGATACAGTTTTTCTTTTTTATTATAGCTATTATAGTAGGTATGTAGTGGGATCTCATTATGATTTTGATTTGTAATTCCCTAATGACTACGGATGATGATCATTTATTCTCATGCATAATTGCCATGATATATCTTCTTTGATGAATTATCTATTCACATTTTTGGCCCATTTTTAAAAATTGGATCTTTTGTCTTCTCATTGTTGATCGTAAGAATTCTTTACATATTCTAGATACAATCCTGCTATCAGATATATTTTATCAAATATTTTCCTCCAGTGTGACTTGACTTTTACATTTCTTAATGGTGTCTTTTGATGTATTTTTTATAAAAATTTTTAAAAATACTTATTTATTTTTGAGAGAGACAGAGACAGAGACAGAGAGCAAGTGGGGGAGAGACAGAGAGAGAGAGGGAGACAGAATCCCAAGCAGACTCCAGTCTCTGAGCTGTCATCACAGAGCCCAATGCGGGGCTCAAACCCATGAACCGTGAGATCATGAACTGAACCAAAGTTGGACCCCCAAACAACTGAGCCACCCAGGTGCCCCGATGTACAATAGTTTTGACTTCATTTGTGAAGTCCATTGAGGATTATTCTTTTCATATTTAAGACCTCTTTTCCCAATTCAATTTCATAAAGATTTTCTCCAGCATTTTCTTCTAGAAATTCTGCACATTAAACCCATCTATATAGATGCTGGATCCACTTTGAATTAATTTTTGTGTGTTGTTCAAAGGTTTTTTGTTTTTTATTTATTTATTTTTTTTGTTTATTGATAACCAATTATCCCATTGCCAATTGCTAAAACTTTTCCTCCACAGAATTAACTTGATGTCTTTGTCAAACACCAGTTGATCATAAATGTCAGGGTTTATTTAGGGACTCTTAACTATGTTCTGTTGGTCTACGTGCATTACGTGCATATTGTAATGCCAATACCACCCTCCTGATTGCTATAACTTTATAGGAAGTTTGAAATCAGATAGTTTCACTCCTCCAATTTTGTACTTCTTTTTCAACATTGTTTTGACTATTCTGGGTCCTTTGTATTTTCCATATATTGAAGTTGGTTTCATCACTTTCTCCAAAATATCCTACAGGTATTATGATAAGGATTTCATTAACTCTATTTCATTTCTACAGAATTCTATCTTGATAATATTCATTTTTCCCATAAAATATCTCTCACTTTATGTAGAGCCTTTTCACTTCTCAAGTGTTTTGTAGTTTTCATTGTACAAGTCTTTTACTTTTTATAAATGTATTCCTAAATATTTTAATTTTACGAATCATTATAAATGAAATTATTTTCATGATCTTTAAGATTTTTCAGTGCTAGTATATAGAAAAACAGTTTTTTCTGTATATATTTTTGTATCCTGTTACCATGCTGTCCACGTGACCTTTCTTTATTAGTTCTAGTAATGTTTTTGTTGGGATCAAGTTGTTTCTTTCTTCCAATTTACATGTTGTAAGTTTATTTTTATTGTGCTAGCTATAACCTCCAGTGGAATATAGAATACAAGAGGTCAAAGTGGTTATTCCTTTTGGTGTAGCAGTCTTTCAAGGGATAGATTCAAGTATATCTGGGGGACATATGTTTCTCTTAATATGTTTGTCAATATAGAGATGTAGAAATTACTGCAAAATATTTGTGACAACACTGGTATTATTAAACAGATTAAAATTACTTTCTTTTTACTCCTTATTTATTGTTATATAATAAGTGTTTATATGTTTTCCTTTAGATTTAGGTTATTTAGCTATATTATATATTTCCTCAAATTATCTTATAGAGGAAACAACCCAGATAAAATGAACTGGGAAACTTCATTTATATTCATTTATGATATTTTTTGGCTAGTTTTTTTTTTATTGTAAGAGTGATGTCATCATATACAAGAGCACTGAATATGTAGTGAAAAAGAAACACAAAGGAGAGGTTCAGTTTAATGGCAGATTATATAGACGGTTCCTGGTGAGATTAAGTCAGTTTGAACCTCTTTGCTATATCTTGTGTGATGGCACATTTCTTCTTAGGAAGTTAATACAATAGGTAGGTTGATCTCATCTGTGTTTTCATGAGACACCCCATATTGTGCAGTAAACTCATTTTAAGCATCTTTTCACGTTTTATATATGCCATTCACTTTTCAAATTTCATCCATCTATGCAAAAGTCAGGAATTTTAAATTGTAGCCTATATCAACTAAGAAGTGATCAAGAGAAGAGCCAACCTGAAATGAGTTGTTTATACAGAATGGCAAGCCATGTTAATTACCTGCTAACTCCTTTCCTCAGCTGACCAAAGGCATTACTTAACACATGATCTTTATTCCTTACCTCCCAAATTTTATACTTCATAAAACAGTGTATAGTAATTTATTTTAAAAATCAAAAGTATAAGGATTTACTTTTGGGAAGCAATTGTAAATAATTTTTAGTAACTGCATTAGAAAATATAGTCTTAATAAAATGGCATGCCTGTCTTAGAAAGATTATTGACATTTTGATATAAGGCAGAGACCTTTAATGAGATCTCAATCAAAGGAAATATTTCAGTAATGATACATGAATTAATCGATGGTGATCATATAAATCTACTTCAGTCCATTTTGGATTTCACTTTATATGAGTAGCTGCTCATGTCAAAAGATTAACAAGTTTGTAAGTGACTACTAATAGCATTCCACTTGACTGTGCATTTGTGTCTAGCTAATTATACAAGACAATATTTGAAAGTCCTGGAGATTATAATTTATCGTAGTATAGAATTCCATGGAGAAGGAACGTAGCAAGCAAAATGTTATAAATGAAGGCTTAACCTAAAGTAATCCATGAAAAAATCCTTGAAGGTATATTGTGTTGCATGGAACTATGGGAGAAAATAAATGCTAAAAAAATAATTATATTAAGCTTATGTTGAAAAACGTTAGAAAGAATTTAAAAGTTACCAAATCGTATTCTGATAGCATTATCATTTCTCTGGATGCTGTCAAATCACCCTTACTCCTTAGGTAAGGAATTTTTATCTGTTGTACAGACATTTTTCATGCAGAGCGATGATAATAACACATTCCAGAGCTCCGTGCCATTATTTACACAAAATATCGTCATAATTACTTTGTAGTGGAATCAATAAGATCTTCATTTCAGGGCTCCTATTATTGTTGTTTCTAATGATAGTACCAAAGACATAGTTACTCAATTAAATAGACTTTGCAGATTATTAATTTTAGCACCATGGCACAACAGAAGTAGTCGATGGTCACCTTTAATAGCAAACGCATGTAAACCAATACATGCCACCCCAACAAGTCCTTGCCCTGCTGCCATCTTCACCACGCCACAATTTCTGTATTTATTTGGGAAGTATCTACATTCAGCCTGTATCAGGTAAAATTTCAGGAAATAATTTTTTACCAACTTTCAAACTTAAGGTAATAGCTTTAAAAATAATTTTAATATCTTTAGGGGCACCTGGGTGGCTCAGTCGGTTAAGCATCTGACTTTGGCTCAGGTCATGATTTCATGGTTTGTGGGTTTGATCCCTGTGTCCAACTTTGTGCTGACAGTTTGGAGCCTGGAGCTTGCTTTGGATTCTGTGTCTCCCTCTCTCTCTGCTTCTTCCCCACTTGTGCTGTCTGTCTGTCTCTCTCTCAAAAATAAATAAACACTTAAAAATTTTTAAAAATAATTTTAATATATTTAGAGTATTTCAGCATGATTGTAAACAGTTATTCAAGCAGTTCTCATGTCAGTCATTTCAGGAGGAAGAAAGTAAGAGTTTGGAAATGACTCTGAGCTGTGTTTCACCAGTTAGTAATGAAATTAAGTTAAACTCTTGATCTGGATTTAGCCACTACACCCCAGTGCAGTTGACAAGTTTCTGAACTCCATCTCTTTTGACCTTACAGTATTAATTCTACCTCTCTTTCCCTGTTATTTGCCTTATCACAGGTTTTTATGGGATATGTATGGAAATTTCATAAGACTACTAAATGATATAATAGCACTTTTCTACTTCATGGGCATACTATAACAGTCCTTATTTCAGATACTGATTACCTGTGTTGCAAAATAAATATCCCCATTCACATGCTTGTTTAATGAATTGTCTAATATTTTTGGTATTAATATATTTATGCTCTATTAGTGCAATGTATTGATGATTTTTCTGTTATCACTTGATACAAAGCGTATTCCAATATAACTACTCTACAATTACTGTTCAGAAGAACCACAATACAAATACAATTTCTCCAGATTACTTCATAATTATACTTCAAGTTACCACGTAGTTCAATGACTAATCACCATGTTACTTGCAATTTTTATATCTTGTAAGCCTGCAGTTTAAAAGACAGAAATAATCAGATAATTAGTCTTTGATTACATAGTACTCACCCTGTTCTTAAATGTACTTAAATGGTCAATAATTACCATGTAATTACCAAGCAATTATTGTAGTGCATTCACACCACCATATGTAAGGCACTGCCAGTGATTTCATCCCCTATGTTTAGGGACTTATGACTCAGTCATAGAAAGGTCACTGCAGGCTGTGTCGGGGAAAAATTGCCCAAGAAAGCTGGCCATTTTGTAAAGGTGAGAATATATGGCAATACAGTGGAAAAGCCTACTAAAGGGAAGTTATGATAACTGGATTTTAAGATTTTTTTATATGGTTAATACATACAAAAGACATGCAGAAAGAGAATATGTAGAGTTTATACTGACTGTTGACATTTTCAAAAATCTATCAACTTGTTCTTTTCAGTAAGTCATTTTCTCTAAAGTATCTCTTTTCACTTGACCCAAAGATGCCTTTTTGGAGGGGCTACTGATCATTTTAGTATAAGGTTCACACACTAAAAATTTCTATCTCATTTCCATCTAGTGAGAAATTTTAAGTGCCAGCACCTGGTACCTCAACAAAAGATCATATTTAGCCCATTTTCTTTTTATTGAGATTTGCATGAAAAGAATCGATAATTTTCCACTCTGAGAGTTTCATAAAAGTTGCTGCTTTAGACATAGTTTTACATGGTTGTATTTTCCTACTTAATTATGTAATTTAATTAATTCTATAATGTTTTATTTTCTACATGTTTATCTTCTTACATTCAGGTTTGTTAAATGAAATTAGAATTATTTCTGTTAACAAAGAAAAATACATCTAAAGCCAATGAGAGTTATAGCACTTCCTGGTAACATTGTCCTGCACTTTCTTTGAAACTTCCAAAGGTGATTCAGACAGAGTTAAGCATATAAAGGAATCCTAGGAGAACTTTGAATTGAAATACATTCAAACCGTACTGTTTTTAGCGGCTTCTCTAGTGCCAGAATTTGTGAGGTTGGTAGTTTGATAGCACTTTGGAGGTTTAATTTTACTATTTTTAAATTTTGGCTTGTCTAATGGAGATGCTAAAGCTCATATGGCCACAAAACAGAACAAAACAATCTCTCAATTTAAGCGTTCAAATATTTATTCAGGTTTTATTCTGTCTTCGGTGCCATTCGTATACAGTGGGCAGTGCTAAAATTAGCTATCCTATGTACCTGTAGTTGTAGAGAGGAGATCATTGCTAAACTATGCAAGCAAATTGAGGGTAGTTTTAGAATAAGATAAAAATCCTTGAAAACTAAATAAATGGCTATGTTATTGTACACTCTGTAAGCACGTAAGAGTAATGTATTAACTCAATTTAACATTATCATTTAAGAAAAAGGAGAGAGGGAAAAATAGATGAACTGGTTAAGTAAAAGGTGGTGTTTACTCATATCAAAATGTGGTGTGTGTGTGTGTGTGTGTGTGTGCGCACACGCGCATGTTTACATCTGACCCATTTTGGTATTCATGTATGACGGTTTAGAATTCTTCTATGATGAACCACTCTAGATGAAGAAAGATCAACACAGTTGGATGAGAACTGCTTTGTGTGTCACCCTACCCCTTCCCCAGGCTTAACAAGAAACCTGAGTTTTTCAATCCCATCTCATTGGGCTCCTCTCTCACAGATCCTCACATTAAGCACACGGTATTTAAATTATTTAGTTTAAAAAAAGTTTGTAGTTGAAAAACTTTCTCTTATCCTGCTCCCTTTCTCCTCCTCATCATTTCTTTTTCTTGTTTGACTCTTCCCACTACTTGTGTTGTAATCCTTTGAGAGTAATTGGAATTTAGGCAGGTGTAAAGCAAAACTCACTTTAAAGCATTGGTTCTTAATTGGGACAGGAGGGTGATTTTGCCTCCCTGGGGATATCTGGCAGTGTCTGGAGACATTTTTGGGTTTGTCACAGCTTGGTAAAGGGGATCCTAATATCATCTGTTAAGTAGAGAACCGTGATATTACCAAACATCCTGTAGTATACACTATAGCCCTCTACAGCAAAGAATTTCTCAGCTCCAATTCCATAGGCTGAAGTTGGAAAACTTTGCTTTAAAGAATGAACATAAATTGACCTTGATAGTTTGTAATTAATCATATGAAATTTTAGAAGAATGTTTATTTTTCCGCAACATTAATTAAAACATAGACAAATGCAGAAAAATATTTTCTTGTAACTGAGTTTGAAAAATATATTAAACATAAAGCAAAAATTAGTTTGTCTAGCTGGGAGTGGGCACATACTTTTAGCATATGTAAAAAGCTATCCTACATCATTACTTTCAATGATTTAAAAATTCTAAAATTTTCTCTTAATGTTATTTTTTCTTCAAATGTTATTCCTTTACTTTATAACTCAACTGTGGACCTAATTGTTATGATGCTACTAATACAGATTAATAAGTCCTGGAATAAGTTGACATAGGTAGTTAGCTTAATAAATAATAAAAAAAACTAAAATATTTTCCTATTTTACAAATGAAATTATTTTACTCTCTTTTTTTTTATTATCCATATTTAAAGCCATTAGAGCAATTGGATTATGTCTTGCTTACAATCAACAATGTTATGATTCTAATTTAAAGGTCACTAGACTAAGTCACTTAAGTGACCTACCAAGGACATGTACCCAATCATTAGCCAAATGAGAGAGAGTTCTTTGTTGGACAGAATGATTTTTCCTCTGCTGACTAATGAAGACAACTTGATAACACTCTTTTCAAGACATGGTATAAATGGAGCAAAAGAGTGTAATTTCCAGAACATTCATTCTCTTTTCCAGAAAAGTCTAACTTGAAACACTTAGAATGTCTTCTTTTTCATCTGGGACACATGTACATCTTAGAGTTGCCCTGGAACAGCTGAAGATGAAGTTTGGGGTCAAACACAAACACGTTTTTAACTGGAGTGAAAAGTGTTACGTAGACCAGGGCTACAGAATGGACAAAAGAAGAAAAAAAAATATCAAAGGGATTCAAAGTATCAGTAATAAATAAATTTAACTCTTTACTATTGAAACCTTTGACACTACCACAAGATAGAAAGAAGAATATAAGGAAGGCAATGTACTTTCCACACAGCTACAATGATTACCAACATCTTGTCAATCTTAATTTACCTATAAATATTTTAGTACGTGTGTCTAACTTACAGCCATTTCATTTATTGGATAGCTACCATGATTTTATCATATTTAAGATAATTAACAATTTCCTAATATTTTCACAATTCCAACAGGATCCCACATTGAAGGTGGGATCCTTTAAAGCAGAATTTAGTACATGAACTATTTCAGAAGATGTAGCCAGGTTTTAGGGATAACAAATGACAAGGGGTAATTCAGTAGCCTGGCTTTTATCTGTTGGAAAAGTGTTCCTTTCTACACTCTCCTGGCCTGAATTCAGTGAGGAGTGAGAGCAGTTACCTAAACTCAGAGAAAGGGACTATAACCACTTCACTGGTAATGCTATTTTCCAGTAACTTTCGATTTTTTTCATGTTACAATTTAAACTGTTAATGTATCTCCTAAGAAATTGTTTTAGAACCAAGAATTGTATAGAGAAGTATGAGAAGTCAGAAAGTAAAAGGCTGAGCAGATTTGAAAACATAGTCCAAAGTATTAGTGTACTGTCTGGGTCACCAATAAATCCATCAGCAGAAAATGAAGCATTAAATGCGTAAGACAGTTGAGGATAAACTCTAACCAATCTTTGGGGAAACACTAAGCTATATGGTCACATAGGTGTCCCCTAGGAAGCCAGGCTTAAAAATAAAAACAAAGAAACTGAGCAGAAATATACCTTGTGGAAGATGCTGCATTGCTAGACAGATAGATGAAACAGATGGAGTCCAGGCAAAGTAACTAAACAAGAACAAAAAAAAAAAAAAAAAAGAAAAAAAAAAAAAAAAAAAACAAAAAACCCAGCAGTCTTAAGGCGGGAGAGTCATAATCCAGAGTTGCTGAAATATCTGAAAACTCCATTATTCAAAAATTTAGAGATATGCAAAGAAATAAGAAAGTGTGACTCAGAAAAAAAAAATCACTGGAACTTTCTTTTCCAGATTTTGAAAGTAGTAAAAAGTTTTCACAGCAGCTTTGTAAATATGTTGAAAATAAAAGAAATTGTTTTGAAAGAAATAAAACCATATACAAAAACAGTAAATCAGTGAATAATCTCAAAAAAGAAAAGATAAAAGTATTAAGTAAATGGAAATTTTGGAAGTGATAAGTACAATAACTGAAAACTGAAGAAAAAATGCACTAGAAGGGCTCAATTGCAATTCTATAAAACAAAAAGAAAAAAGAACCAGCAGACATGAATCCAGATAAGTAAAATATTCTTTTTTTTGAAGTTTTTTTTTTAATGATTGTTTATTTTTGAGACAAAGAGACAGAGCACAAGCTAGGGAGGGCCAGAGAGAGAGGGAGACACAGAATCTGAAGCAGGCTCCAGGCTGTAAGCTGTCAGCACAGAGCCTGACTCAGGGCTCAAATTGATGACCCTGAGATCATGACCTGAACCAGAGTACATATGACACTTCACCGACTGAGCCCAGTCCCCACACTGAGCCCAGGTTTCCCCACATAAGTAAAATGTTCTTACTGGAAGAACGTGCAGAAAAAAAACTTGAGGACCAATTAAAAGTACAAAACTTGTGGGCTGGTATCATGTACACCAACATACAAATTAATGAGTCTCAGAAGGAGAAGAGAGAGTGAAAACATAGAAAAGTTTGAAACATAATGGTTGAAAACTTCCCAAACTGTATGAAAAATTGTAAATCTACAGATTCCAGAAATCAACAGACTGTAAGATAAATACTGTGTGATTCATATAGAGACACACCATACTCAAACTGTTGAAAAACAAAGTGAAAATCTAGAAAGCAGGAAAGAAACAACTACTCACATAGAAGGGAATGACAGTATAGCACATAGCTGACATTTCATCAGACAAGGAAGGCCCAAAGAGAGTGGAAAAACATATTCAAAATGCTGCAAGAAAAAAAAAATCTTGTCAAACAAAAATTTTATATTTTAATAAAGAAGGTAAATACAGATCTTTTCAGAAAAAAAAAGCCTGAAAGATTTCATATAGGATTTCTTGCCATATAAGAAATACTACAGGAAGTCTTTCAGGATAAGGGAAATTACTACTAGTAAATAATTCAAATTCACAGAAATAAATTAACTACTAGAAATGGTAAATATATGAGTAAATATAAAATATACTGTAATACTTTTCTTATTTTTTCTCTTAATTTAAAATGCATAATATGCTTTATGGCAATGATTGTAACATGGTATATGTATATGTGTGTGTGTGTGTGTGTGTGTACAGTAACATTTATGATAACATATAAAGACATATAGCAATGATAGCATAAAATTGAGGAAGGAAAAGGTGATATACTGGAGCAAAGGTTCTGTATTTTACCAGAATTATGTTAAATTAGCTTTATGACTAGCAAAATCACTAAGAAAATAGCCCTAATACTAAAAATCAGCAGAGATTAAATCGATAAACCAAGAATATCACAAAAGCAAGCAGTAGATATAGAAGAGCAAAATTTTATGAGACAATAGGTAACATCAACAAAATGCAGACATAAATCCAATCATATAAATACTTATATTAAATAAGAATGGACTAAATACCCAACACAAAACAAGAGTTTTTTTCAGACTGAATAAAAAAAATCCAACTGTATGTTGCATATAAGAGACTCATACTAATTCAGATTCCTGAGTAGGCTAATGGTAAAGTAAATAGCCTGCATAGAGTAACCCCAAGAGAACTTCAGTGCTTAAAGATGAGATTTATTGCAAAGAGGAATATTTCAAAATAACAAATGTCCATGCATCAGGAAGGTATAATAGTTATTTATAAATGTATATGCACCTATGGAGTATAAGTTATAAACATAAATTCGTTTTTGAATAGTCCCTAAAATATGTTATACAAAAACTGAAAGATTAAAAGGAGAAATGAAAAGTTTTACAGTATTTCCTAATCTTTCAGTCTTCCACTCATAGAAATTTATAGGAAGGCCAGACTGAAAATATCAAATATATATGAATCTTGAACAACACTATCAACTACCTTGATTTAATTGACCTATATAGAACACTCTATCAATGACTATGGAATACACATTCTGTTCAAACACTTACATTTGCGAAATATTTTTCAATAGAAAACATTTGCTGTACCATAAAACAAGTCTCAGTGAATGTAAAAATATTGACATCATAGAAGGTGTTGCTTTGACCATGGCTAAATTATATTAAAAATCCACACTAGAAAGGAATCTTGGAAAATCCCAAATAGTGGATATTAAACAAGGCATTTGTAATCACCTGTGATCAAAGAAAGAAATCATGAAGGAAATTGTAAATATTTTTTTAGATTTACTTATTTTGAGAGAGAGAGAGAGAGAGAGGACACATGTGAGTACAAGCAGAGGAAAGAGAGAGGGAGAGAGTAGATCCCAAGCCGACTCCTTGCTGTCAGGGCAGAGCCCATGAAGAATTGTGAGATCGTAACCAGAGTAGAGATCAAGAGTTGGATGCCTAACCAAATGAGGTACTCAGGTGCCCCTGAAGATATTTTTATTTTTATTTTTTATTTTTTTTATTTTTTATTTATTAAAATTTTTTAATGTTTATTTTATTTTTTTTCCAATATATAAAATTTATTGTCAAATTGGTTTCCATACAACACCCAGTGCTCATCCCAAAAGGTGCACTCCTCAATACCCATCCCCCACCCTCCCCTCCCTCCCACCCCCCATCAACCCTCAGTTTGTTCTCAGTTTTTAACAGTCTCTTATGCTTTGACTCTCTCCCACTCTAACCTCTTTTTTTTTTTTCCTTCCCCTCCCCCATGGGTTTCTGTTAAGTTTCTCAGGATCCACATAAGAGTGAAACCATATGGTATCTGTCTTTCTCTGTATGGCTTATTTCACTTAGCATCACACTCTCCAGTTCCATCCACGTTGCTACAAAAGGCCATATTTCATTCTTTCTCATTGCCACGTAGTACTCCATTGTGTATATAAACCACAATTTCTTTATCCATTCATCAGTTGATGGACATTTAGGCTCTTTCCATAATTTGGCTATTGTTGAGAGTGCTGCTATAAACATTGGGGTACAAGTGCCCCTATGCATCAGTACTCCTGTATCCCTTGGGTAAATTCCTAGCAGTGCTATTGCTGGGTCATAGGGTAGGTCTATTTTTAATTTTCTGAGGAACCTCCACACTGCTTTCCAGAGTGGCTGCACCAATTTGCATTCCCACCAACAGTGCAAGAGGGTTCCCATTTCTCCACATCCTCTCCAGCATCTATAGTCTCCTGATTTGTTCATTTTGGCCACTCGGACTGGCGTGAGGTGATATCTGAGTGTGGTTTTGATTTGTATTTCCCTGATAAGGAGCGACATTGAGCATCTTTTCATGTGCCTGTTGGCCATCCGGATGTCTTCTTTAGAGAAGTGTCTAATCATGTTTTCTGCCCATTTCTTCACTGGGTTATTTGTTTTTCGGGTGTGGAGTTTGGTGAGCTCTTTATAGATTTAGGATACTAGCCCTTTGTCCGATATGTCATTTGCAGATATCTTTTCCCATTCCGTTGGTTGCCTTTTAGTTTTGTTGGTTGTTTCCTTTGCTGTGCAGAAGCGTTTAATCTTCATAAGGTCCCAGTAATTCATTTTTGCTTTTAATTCCCTTGCCTTTGGGGATGTGTTGAGTAAGAGATTGCTATGGCTGAGGTCAGAGAGGTCTTTTCCTGCTTTCTCCTCTAGGGTTTTGATGGTTTCCTGTCTCACATTCAGGTCCTTTATCCATTTTGAGTTTATTTTTGTGAATGGTGTGAGAAAGTGGTCTAGTTTCAACCTTCTGCATGTTGCTGTCCAGTTCTCCCAGAACCATTTGTTAAAGAGACTGTCTTTTTTCCATTGGATGTTCTTTCCTGCTTTGTCAAAGATTAGTTGGCCATACGTTTGTGGGTCTCGTTCTGGGGTTTCTATTCTATTCCATTGGTCTATGTGTCTGTTTTTGTGCCAATACCATGCTGTCTTGATGATGACAGCTTTGTAGTAGAGGCTAAAGTCTGGGATTGTGATGCCTCCTGCTTTGGTCTTCTTCTTCAAAATTACTTTGGCTATTCGGGGCCTTTTGTGGTTCCATATGAATTTTAGGATTGCTTGTTCTAGTTTCGAGAAGAATGCTGGTGCAATTTTGATTGGGATTGCATTGAATGTGTAGATAGCGTTGGGTAGTATTGACATTTTGACAGTATTTATTCTTCCAATCCATGAGCAGGGAATGTCTTTCCATTTCTTTATATCTTCTTCAATTACCTTCATAAGCTTTCGATAGTTTTCAGCATACAGATCTTTTACATCTTTGGTGAGATTTATTCCTAGGTATTTTATGCTTCTTGGTGCAATTGTGAATGGGATCAGTTTCTTTATTTGTCTTTCTGTTGCTTCATTGTTAGTGTATAAGAATGCAACTGATTTCTGTACATTGATTTTGTATCCTGCAACTTTGCTGAATTCATGTATCAGTTCTAGCAGACTTTTGGTGGAGTCTATCGGATTTTCCATGTATAATATCATGTCATCTGCAAAAAGCAAAAGATTGACTTCATCTTTGCCAATTTGGATGCCTTTTATTTCCTTTTGTTGTCTGATTGCTGATGCTAAAACTTACAATGCTATATTAAACAACAGCAGTGAGAGTGGGCATCCCTGTCGTGTTCCTGATCTCAGGGAAAAAGCTCTCAGTTTTTCCCCATTGAGGATGATGTTAGCTGTGGGCTTTTCATAAATGGCTTTTATGATCTTTAAGTATGTTCCTTCTATCCCGACTTTCTCAAGGGTTTTTATTAAGAAAGGTGCTGGATTTTGTCAAAGGCCTTTTCTGCATCAATTGACAGGATCATATGGTTCTTCTCTTTTCTTTTATTAGTGTGATGTATCACATTGATTGATTTGCGAATGTTGAACCAGCCCTGCATCCCAGGAATGAATCCCACTTGATCATGGTGAATAATTCTTTTTATATGCCATTGAATTCGATTTGCTAGTATCTTATTGAGAATTTTTGCATCCATATTCATCAGGGATATTGGCCTGTAGTTCTCTTTTTTTACTGGGTCTCTGTCTGGTTTAGGAACCAAAGTAATACTGGCTTCATAGAATGAGTCTGGAAGTTTTCCTTCCCTTTCTATTTCTTGGAATAACTTGAGAAGGATAGGTATTATCTCTGCTTTAAACGTCTGGTAGAACTCCCCTAGGAAGCCCTCTGGTCCTGGACTCTTATTTGTTGGGAGATTTTTGATAACCGATTCAATTTCTTCGCTGGTTATGGGTCTGTTCAAGCTTTCTATTTCCTCCTGATTGAGTGTTGGAAGAGTGTGGGTGTTTAGGAATTTGTCCATTTCTTCCAGGTTGTCCAATTTGTTGGCATATAATTTTTCATAGTATTCCCTGATAATTGTTTGTATCTCTGAGGGATTGGTTGTAATCATTCCATTTTCATTCATGATTTTATCTATTTGGGTCATCTCCCTTTTCTTTTTGAGAAGCCTGGCTAGAGGTTTGTCAATTTTGTTTATTTTTTCAAAAAACTAACTCTTGGTTTCGTTGATCTGCTCTACAGTTTTTTTAGATTCGATATTGTTTATTTCTGCTCTGATCTTTATGATTTCTCTTCTTCTGCTGGGTTTAGGCTGCCTTTGCTGTTCTGCTTCTATTTCCTTTAGGTGTGCTGTTAGATTTTGTATTTGGGATTTTTCTTGTTTCTTGAGATAGGCCTGGATTGCAATGTATTTTCCTCTCAGGACTGCCTTCGCTGCGTCCCAAAGCGTTTGGATTGTTGTATTTTCATTTTCGTTTGTTTCCATATATTTTTTAATTTCTTCTCTAATTGCCTGGTTGACCCACTCATTCGTTAGTAGGGTGTTCTTTAACCTCCATGCTTTTGGAGGTTTTTCCAGACTTTTTCCTGTGGTTGATTTCAAGCTTCATAGCATTGTGGTCTGAAAGTATACATGGTATAATTTCAATTCTTGTAAACTTATGAAGGGCTGTTTTGTGACCCAGTATATGATCTATCTTGGAGAATGTTCCATGTGCACTCGAGAAGAAAGTATATTCTGTTGCTTTGGGATGCAGAGTTCTAACTATATCTGTCAAGTCCATGTGATCCAATGTATCATTCAGGGCCCTTGTTTCTTTATTGACCGTGTGTCTAGATGATCTATCCATTTCTGTAAGTGGAGTGTTAAAGTTCTCTGCAATGACCACATTCTTATCAATAAGGTTGCTTATGTTTGTGAGTAATTGTTTTATATATTTGGGGGCTCCGGTATTCGGCACATAGACATTTATAATTGTTAGCTCTTCCTGATGGATAGACCCTGTGATTATTATATAATGCCCTTCTTCATCTCTTGTTACAGCCTTTAATTTAAAGTCTAGTTTGTCTGATATAAGTATGGCTACTCCAGCTTTCTTTTGGCTTCCAGTGGCATGATAAATAGTTCTCCATCCCCTCACTCTCAATCTAAAGGTGTCCTCAGGTTTAAAATGAGTCTCTTGTAGACAGCAAATAGATGGGTCTTGTTTTTTTATCCATTCTGATACCCTATGTCTTTTGGTTGGCACATTTAATCCATTTACATTCAGTGTTATTATGGAAAGATACAGGTTTAGAGTCATTATGATGTCTGTATATTTTATGCTTGTAGTGATGTCTCTGGTACTTTGTCTCACAGGATCCCCCTTAGGATCTCTTGTAGGGCTGGTTTAGTGGTGACAAATTCCATCAGTTTTTGTTTGTTTGGGAAGACCTTTATCTCTCCTTCTATTCTGAATGACAGACTTGCTGGATAAAGGATTCTCGGCTGCATATTTTTTCTGTTTAGCACACTGAAGATATCGTGCTAATCCTTTCTGGCCTGCCAAGTTTCAAAAGAGAGATCAGTCACGAGTCTTACAGGTCTCCCTTTATATGTGAGGGCACGTTTATCCCTTGCTGCTTTCAGAAATTTCTCTTTATCCTTGTTTTTTGCCAGTTTCACTATGATATGTCTTGCAGAAGATCGATTCAAGTTACGTCTGAAGGGAGTTCTCTGTGCCTCTTGGAATTCAATGCCTTTTTCCTTTCCCAGTTCAGGGAAGTTCTCAGCTATAATTTCTTCTAGTACCCCTTCAGCACCTTTCCCTCTCTCTTCCTCCTCTGGGATACCAATTATGCGTATATTATTTCTTTTTAGTGTATCACTTAGTTCTCTAATTTTCCCCTCATACTCCTGGATTTTTTTATCTCTCTTTTTCTCAGCTTCCTCTTTTTCCATAACTTTATCTTCTAGTTCACCTATTCTCTCCTCTGCCTCTTCAATCCGAGCCGTGTTCATTTCCATTTTATTTTGCATCTCGTTTAAAGTGTTTTTCAGCTCCTCCTGACTGTTCCTTAGTCCCTTGATCTCTGTAGCAATAGATTCTCTGCTGTCCTCTACACTGTTTTCAAGACCAGCGATTAATTTTATGACTATTATTCTAAATTCACCTTCTGTTATATTATTTAAATCCTTTTTGATCAGTTCATTAGCTGTTGTTATTTCCTGGAGATTCTTCTGAGGGGAATTCTTTCGTTTGGTCATTTTGGATAGTCCCTGGAGTGGGGGCGGACCTGCAGGGCACTTCCCCTTTGCTTTGGTGTATAACTGGAGTTGGTGGGTGGGGCCACATTGCGACCTGATGTCTGCCCCCAGCCCACCGCTGGGGCCACAGTCAGACTGGTGTGTGCCTTCTCTTCCCCTCTCCTAGGGGCGGGATTCACTGTGGGGTGGCGTGTCCCATCTGGGCTACTTGCACACTGCCAGACTTGTGGTGCTGGGGATCTGGAGTATTAGCTGGGGTGGGTAGGCAAGGTGCACGGGGGCAGGAGGGGCAGGCTTAGCTCGCTTCTCCTTAGGTGATCCACTTCAGGAGGGGCCCTGTGGCATGGAGGGAGTCAGATCCGCTGCCGGAGGTTTGGCTCCGCTGGAGCACAGAGTTGGGTGTTTGCGCGGAGCGAGCAAGTTCCCTGGCAGGAACTGGTTCCCTTTGGGATTTTGGCTGGGGGATGGGCGGGGGAGATGGCGCTGGCGAGCGCCTTTGTTCCCCACCAAACTGAGCTCTGTTGTCCGGGGGCTCAGCAGCTCTCCCTCCCTTTGTCCTCCAGCCTTGCTGCTTTCTGAGCAGAGCTGTTAACTTATGACCTCCCAGACGCTAAGTCGCGCTTGCTGTCGGAACACACTCAGTCTGGCCCCTCTGCTTTTGCCAGCCAGACTCGGGGGCTCTGCTAGGCCAGTGGGCCGCCCCTCCGCCCCGGCTCCCTCCCGCCAGTCCTTGGAGCGTGCACAGCCTCGCCGCCCTTCCTACCCTCTTCCGTGGGCCTCTCGTCCGCGCTTGGCTCCGGAGACTCCGTTTTGCTAATCCTCTGGCGGCTTTCTGGGTTATTTAGGCAAGTGTAGGTGGAATCTAAGTGATCATTAGGACGCGCGGTGAGCCCAGCGTCCTCCTACGCCGCCATCTTCCTATCCCCCTGAAGATATTTTTAAATGAAAATTAAACCCCAACTTATACAAATTTATAATATGCTGCTAAAGTGATGTTTAGAGGGAGATTTATAGATTTCAACATCTGTATCAGAGGATAACAAATGTCTTAAATCAGTAACCTAAGTTTCCACCTTACGAAACCAGGAAACAAAAAGCAAATTAAATTCAAAAGCAAACAGAAGGAATGAAATAATAGACACTAGAATGAAACTCAGTGACATATCAAGTAGAAAATAATAGAGAAAATCAATTAAACCAATCAAAGCTTTGTTCCTTGAAAAGATGAACATAATTGAGACAACTTATACCAACAGATAATGATAAAAAGAACAAGTTAAAAAAGTCCTGAACAATAAGAACTAAAACTGTAAAGTTCTGAAAAAAAGCAGGTGAAATCTTTGTGACTTTAGGTTACATAGAATGTGCTTAAAAACAATAGTGAAAGCACAACCTAAGTATTAAAAAATGATTAGTTGCACTCCAATAAAATTTAAAATGTTTGCCCTTTAAAAGACATCATTAAAGAAATGACAAGTTAGAGTAGGACATTAAAGACAAGCTAGAGTAAGACACATATTTACAAATCATATATCTTATAAATGACTTATATCCAGATTATAGAAATAAATTGTATACAAGAATTATGAGAAAAAAAAACAATTTAAGAAAGTAAATTAAAAAAAAAAAAAAAGAAAAGAAAAGTGAAGCGTGAGTGGCTCATTCAGTTAAGCATCCGACTTTGGCTCAGGTCATGATCTCATGGTTTGTGGGTTCGAGCCTCGTGTTGGGCTTTGTGCTGACCAGTCCAGAGCCTGAAGCCTGCTTCGGATTCCTTGTCTCCCTCTCTCTGCCCCTCACCCGCTCCTGCTTTGTCTCTCTCTGTCTCTCAATAAATAAATAAATAAATAAATAAATAAATAAATAAATAAATAAGAGATTAAATTCTTTTTTAAATGGAAAAAAAAAAATGGTTTGAATAGACATTTCACCAAAGAAGATATTTTTAAAATGCTAATAAGCACATAAATAACACATTATTATCATTAGGGAAATGCAAAATTAAAATTACCATGAGATACCACACATACGCAGTAGGAAGGACTATAAGCAAAAGCCAAATAATACGAAGTGAAGGAGAGGATGTGCAAAACCTGGAACCCTCCTTAATTTTTGGCAGGTAAAGTAAAATAGGCACTTAGAATAAAAGTTTGGCAGTTTCTTAAATAGTTCATTCCACACCTACAAAGACACACAAAAGAAAATTCATGTCCAGGCAGATACTTATGTCTCTTATACCTAAGTAATGTTTAAAAAGTTCATGGAGGCTCATGATTTGTTTCTTGTCATTAAAAGAGAAGACCCAGCATGAAAGTCAGTTGGAGCAGCAGCAGCACCTAGGAACTTAGAAGTACAAATTCTGAAACCCTAACTCAGACCCACTGAATCACAAACTCTTGGCACAGGGCCCAGCAATCTGTCTTTCAAAACCTAAGTGATTCTGGTAAATGCTAAAATTTGAGTGCTACGTATCTTTAAATTCCTGTAGTAGTGTGGTTCTCTCTCTTCTTGAGAGAAAGCTTAGATATCCTAAATCCCTATAAATCAAATGCTTTAAAAAATGTTTTTAAAAGTGTAGAATAGACAAATATTTTTATTTTATTTTCAAGTTCTTATTTAAATTTCAGTTAACATGTAGTGTAATATTAGTTTCAGGGGTAGAATTTATGGATTCATCACTTACATGTTAACACTCAGTGCTCATCACAGGTGCCTTCCTTAATGCCCATTTCCCATTTGCCCCATCTCCCCACCCACTTCCCCTACAGTAACCAATAGTTTGTTCTCTCTATTTAAGAGTCTGTTTTATGGTTTGCCTTTCTCTCTCTCCCCTGCCGGGTTCATCTTAAAATTCCACATATGAGTGATATCCTATGGTATATTTGTCTTTCTCTGGCTGACTGACTTCATGCAGCATGATACACTCACACTGTAGCTCCATCCATATCACTGCAAATGGCAAGATTTCATTCGTTTTGATGGCTGAGTAATATTTCATTGTATTTTTATATACTGCATGTTATTTATCCATTCATCAGTTGATGGACACTTGGACTCTTTCTGTAATTTGGCTGTTGTTGATAATGCTGCTGTAAGCATGGGGGGTTGCTTATGTCTCTTCAAATAAGTATTTTTGTATCACATGGGTAAATACCTAGTGTTGCAATTGGTGGGTCATAGGGTCATTCTATTTTTAACTTTCTGAGGAACCTCCATACAGTTTTCCAGAGTGATCGTTTCAGTTTACATTCCCACCAATAGTGTAAAAGGCCTCCCCTTTCTCTGCATCCATGCCAACACCTTTTATTTCCTGTGTTGTTAATTTTAGCCATATTGACAGGTGTGAGGTGATATCCTATTGTAGTTTGGATTTGTATTTCCCTGATGATGAGTGATGTTGAGCATCTTTCCATGTGTGTGTTAGCCATATGGGTATCTTCTTTGGAAAAAATGTTTATTTGTGTCTTCTACCCAGTTCTTAACTGCATTATTTAGTTTTTGGTTATTGCGTTTGGTAAGTTCTTTATAGATTTTGGATACTAACCCTTAATGAGATACATCATTTGCAAATATCTTCTCCCGTTCTGGAGGTTGCCTCTTAGTTTTGTTGATTGTTTCCTTCACTGTGCAGAAGACTTTTATCTTGATGAGGTCCCAATAGTTGATGTTTGCTTTTGTTTCCCTTGCCTCTGGATATGTGTCTAGTAAGAAGTTGCTGTGGCCGAAGTCAGAGAGGTTGCTTCCTGTGTTCTCCTCTAGGCAAATATTTTTAAGTGGTAGTATTACCTATAAAATTCTAAACATCACTTTTCTCTTGAAAAATTATAAGACAAGGCAATAGTTCTCTCATCTTCCTTACATGGCAGTATTGAGCAAGAGCAGACTCTAGGCATCCCTTGAGACAGCATGGGCTCTTCAATGTGCCTCTGTTCCACACAGCTTTCTTCACTCATCTCCACTGTTTGTTATGGACCTTCTAGATCTGATTTGTTTACTCCGATCTTTAATGCAATTCCAGACTATTTGATTGCAAATTAAAGAATTTGTAAAGAACATTGAATTCTTCAAAGGATATAGGAGAAAATATTTTAAAGAGTATTGCTATAATGGTCCTGAGGGAGAGTGTATAGAGTTTGATTTTATTGCCATATTTTTAATTAGTTCAATGATGTGTTCAAATGGTGCACTTCTTGGTTTATTTTCTATTCACTTTTCTGGTTTACTTTTCTGTTTCATCTGCTGGGAGTTCCAACCGTAGTTTACTCATGCCTAGAGTAATAGATTGCTTTGTTTACTTCTACTGTGAAACAATGGTTTTCTTCTAAGAAAAATCTAACTTCAATGCTAGCAATTTGGAATGAGAAGTCTTCTTGCATTTCTGTAATAACCATGACACTTTCTTTACAATTCAAGTAGTTTTAACAAAAAAATGACCGAGGTGATTATTCATATAATTTAATGATAAAGTTCTTATTTCTAGTTGAAAAGGCATAACGTTGAGTATGTTGGCTAGATTGTAGCAATGTTGTGTGAATACTTTGGTATTAGACACTTGAAATTTGAAATTTATTGATTTTTTTCTCCCCCTGACTCATACATTTTTGGATGAGATACCTAAATTCTTTTTTAAACCAGTTGATATGCAAGTTAATAGATAAATGAAAAGATAGTTTAATAAAATTTAATTATTAAACACGTTAGATTGTTTGAATCATTTTTTGATTTATTCATCATAACAGAGGGGGAAAAGTGTTTGGTCTGGCTGTCAGGAACACCTAAGAGACAATCCATCTCAAAGCAAACTACTTATTTTCTTATTATGGGACCTTGAACACTGCCATCACTGATTTCATTATTTTCCTGGCAAATAATCACAAACCCTCTATAATCAGTTTTCTCAAAGATGTTGAGTAGTTTCCTTGCAATTGCTAATGGAATATAAATAATGAAACAATATATTTACATACTGATGAATGCTTCCATTTTTTATTTTTGTAATTTGATTTTGATATTTGTTAACTGACTTTCTAATGCTATAAACATGAGAATTGTTACATAAGAAAGTTTTATTACTGAATGTCCCAGCTGTATATGGGGGATCTTGAGGTCACTAACTTTTAGTCTACTTATCTTTTAAGTGGGAAATTAATAGTACCTTTCTCTAATGTTGTGGTAAAAAATCAAGAACACTCATTTTATCACTATAGTTGATACAGGGTAGGTTTAAAAATAATGTTCATTTGATCTAAAATAAGATTTGAATGTATGTTAAACAATATCTTTGTGATTCTGATACACATCTGTCTTGCTAATAGAAATGTTTAATCACTGGTTGTTTTATAATTAGATCACTAATACATAATAAATTTTATATTCAAGTGTTTAGATAGGGATTATTTGCAGTTACAATAAAATTCTACAAAGTGCAAGTAAATAGTTGGAAATGTGTACGTATTGTCCAAATAATGTAATCAGTATTTCTAGAGTTCTGCTTGTGTGTAGCTTTTTAAGAAAGTCAAGTTAATAGCCTATTTTTAAAAGTTGTTTTGAGGTGGGAATGTGATCCTCATATATATATTTTCGTTTATTAATTCTAAACTAAAATTTTGGAAAATAGCCCTCCCCTCTCTTTTTTTTAACATGGGGCAGGGAAGTACCTACATGATTCAATAAGATCAAAGTTTAGTTTACTATTTATATCATAATTTATATCTATTACTCTAGGCATGAATAAATTATTGTTGGAATTCCGAGCAGATGAAATAGAAAAATAAACCAGAAAAGTGAACAAAAAGTAAACCAAGAAGTGCACCATTTGAACAAATTATTGAACTAATTAAAAATATGGTGATAAAATCAAACTCTATCCACTCTCCGTCAGTACCATTAAAATAATATTTTCTCATATATCCTCTGAAGAATTTACATCACAATTACATAATTTAACTCATATTATACAAAGAGTTTCTTTGGCTAGAACTATTGAAGCCTTGTGATTTAAGTGGTACCCAAAATATAATCAGTTCTCGGTTAATTAGTGTAGTTTTCATTGGCATTTTATACATGTTTAACATTTATCATGGATTTAAAAAATTTAATTTACATGGGGAATAAATGAAACTTTAAAAAGAGAATCAGAGTACTTTTTCAGTAATTAACTGCTTAGAAATGTCTGTAGATCAAAAGCAATGCCAGCAAATTTAGGTACAAAATAGCAGGTAGAAGATTTTAGCCACTAGTAAGCAGTAGAACATAGTAACTACGTAGAGTACTTTTATATTTAGAAAACCACCCATATGTTCACCATTTTAAATTTGTTCTAACTCTTTCATTAAATGAAACGTCAGGCTGGTTCCTGGGGGGTAGTATACAAAGATGAACAACATATAGTTCTACCTGTAAAAACACTTATAACCTAGTAAAGAATTGTCCTTAATTTGTATGTCAATTTAAATATTTATAATAAGAGAGTCCTTCCACTACAGTATTTAAAATCCTAACAATATAAAATAAAGTATAAAACCCTGTAGATAGATGGAAAAAATCTTATTTTAATAAAAAATGCTGTTAGTATATATGAAGATATAGGTAATAATTATGAGTCTTAATCACTCCCATAATTAGTTCAAGTGTAACACTGCCTTAAAGTCAGATGAATAAACTCTCAAAGATCTTCCCATCATCATGCTAACATAGCTAACTCATTTTAATTAATTTTTTTGTAAGAAAGTAGAAAATACACAACAAATTTACATTCATTAAAAGCACAAAAAGCTGTTGATGTAATATGATTATTTTAAATGGACACAACCATCTACTATCTCTCATATGTATTTTAAAAAAACCTAAAAACTTTTTAGTTTTATTCTTAATTATATGTAATACCCCCAAATGTGGTTAAACCTACTTAATACATGTAGAAGATAGAATAATAAAGTATGGATTCCGTCTTAATCACTCTGCTCTATTAAATATTAAAGGGCTGTTATTAATAGCACTTTTATAATGGATGTCATTTTCTACCTTGAATGAAAACCTAATCTCCTTTCATGTATTCATTGCAGAAGTTATATAATCTTTTCAATTCCGAATCTTCTACCAAAGGAATTTTTTTTTTTACTACATGCCATATCTTCTTTGTATCTGCCCTAGTTCTTGATGTGTAATAAATGTTCAACAATTACTTCGTGAATGAATAAGTGACCACATTATTGAATGAAGGCAAGAATAAAAAAGAATAAATGAATTGTCACAGAGCAAAACCTCTTTGTTTAGTTCAAATAGGCTGTTTCATTTTTGCGGTTTAAACTTTTGCTGTCAGGGAGATTTTATGAGTTGTGGTGTTTTGCAACTTATGTAATGATGGCTTGTGTTATAACTGAGTTTTGTAATATATTAATAGATAGGGAATCAGTTCATTTAGTAGGGAAAAATTGATAAAACAGTAAGTTTTTACAAGTTGTATATCTTAATTATAATTTGAGAAAACCACATAGTACTATGGTAGCTTCTTTGTTTCAGGAATGGCTATAACCACTTTCTAAAGCCTGAGCTGTCTGTATGAATGTTTTAAGATAAATTAAAAATAAAAGAGAGTTAGTTATCAGGATGAGATTTTAGAAAGAAGGTTCCAGTAAGCTAAGGGTATTCTAATCATGTCTCATTTCCAAGTTAAATTTCAAGGGTAAGCCTATTTCTTAACATTTTAGTGTCTTTCAAGAGAAACTGTTACAATAGAGAAACTTTACTGAGTAGTCTTTGAATATATGCATCAGCTATTAAAATCCTTCTTTGTAATCAAAGCAAGGCAAATCATTGCATATAAGAAGATAAAGATAATGTGAACTTCTCAAATATCAGTTTCTGTGATTGTGTTTGATGTTCTGCAAACATGAATGTGTTTTGGAAGTATGTATGCAGCATTTGATGAGCAAGATAGATACATCCATAGGAAATGGACGTAAATTGACCATGAATCAAGACTAAAGTGGTTGTGTGCTCTCTGATCATAGAAGAGACTAGATGTCTGTGTGTACTAAGTGCTGTAGAATTTGAGGGAATTACAGAATATAACATGATTTAACCACCCACTTAGGGCAACTTCTTTTCTCGATGCTAGATTGAAATCCTGAACTTACATGCCAGTGGTCATATAAGAGATGCTCACTTGAGAACTGAATGTAATATTTTTTGCTCACATCTTAAACTATAAAAGTTATATAGATGAACTAGTTCAACTCTGTAAAGTGGCAGGATGATAGGATAATAATAGTGCTGGATATCAGGGTCAAGAGCTTGGGTTCAATAAATATGACTCACTGAGTTACTTTGGATCTATTAATTTGGACATATTAACTTGGTTACTTAGGTCTCAAATTAATTTTCTAAGTATTTTCAGCTTTAAGAAGGTCAGTGTCAGCTTCTCTAATAGACACTGTACCTAAAACCAATTTAATAGCTATTGTCCTTACTAAAGCTTGTATGTACGGTGAAGATATTCTCAGGGTCTTTCACAGCAGCTCCAAAAACCTTTGCTGACTAATTCTGCCTCATCCTTCCCAAGAATTCAAAATCTACTTGTTTTTCTTTCCCTAGTAAAATATTTTTCTTTCTAATAGGCACCTTCAGAAGATAGAATAGCTTAACCTAACTAAAGTGGCTCAATAATTTAAGAAATTTCAGGCAAACTGCCAGAACAGCTGGGAGGGGATTCTTTAAGTGGGTGATCCATTTAAAGATCCTCAAATCATATACTGTCCATTTTATGTGCTCAGATGTTCATTCCTGATAATAAAGTTTACTAGTTTATAAAACAATATATTTTTTGAACATACAGGCAGAAGGGTCAAAGATGAATATTTAATAGAGCCACGATTTGAAGCCTGCAGTGCAAACTGTTCATCCTCGAATATATTTTTTTTGACATTTGTCTTCAGGTTTTATTATACAGTTTAGATGAATAAAGCCAAAATCCCCCATTTCTCTTTATTTATTACTGATTTAGTTAGAAATATAAATTTTTTAAATACGCTGCCTGATTGTTTTTTGAAGAGTCACCTGGGTAAAGACAAAAGCCTAAACATCAACCTTTGTAAAATAATTGCCCAGTAACTATCCTCTGCAGCCAAAGGTAGCTTTTTAAAAAAATATTTTGAAAGATTTATCTGTCAGTACTAGAATATTGTTGACAAATCTGTGTATCTGTAAGTAAGTACTATAAGCTTAGGATGGACAAGTGTTTGGACCTCCATGTCTGGGAATTATGCCATCAGAACCCACAGTTGATTCACATGTTTTTTTTGGCTCTTTCCCCTCATGCCATCTGCGTGTTTGGCATTGTGCCTCCTAGCAAGTTGGGCAGACCTGTGCCAACATAATGGAATGTCGATGGATGGTACATAGAATGCTGCAAAATATAGCATTTTAAAAAGGAGAACCTGCTGCAGGGGGCACCACATTGGTTCAACATATGGCCTTCTGTGGATACCTGAGGAGAAAGGGTGAACAAAGACATGGAATCCACAGATACTTCCGAATGGCAACAAAGATAAGAGCACTGTGAAAATCTCTGTGCAAAGTACAAAATGAGAACATCCTCACACACTTATGGCTTGACATATTTAACATTAAATCATATGTGGATTCTCCATGAAAGTGATTAGTAAGATGTCATTAAGATTTTTACATGCATATTTAATATTTCAGGAACATCCCTGACAGTGTGCTCTGGGGAGTTAAGTATTTCATTAAAATTGACACTATTCCTTAGAGAAAATATCAGAGCTTCAGTGCTACTGTTGAGTATTGAGGGCCAGAGAATAAGATGCTAGATTTTGGCATTGTCATGAAAAGTACTGAAAACTATACTTGATCTTAAATTTTTATGTCAGTGACTGAGGCTTAATAATTTGTAGTTGTTTGAATTAAGCATCCTATGCTAGGTTGTGCTGCAACAACAAACAGGCATCCAAATCTCTAGGGCTTAACACACTAACTATATCTTGTCCAGGGGTCAGGCAGCTTAAATTAACCTCTAATTTATCCAAGCACCAGGCACTTGCAACGAGTACTTCTGTCGCACTGTAAGTACAGTGTCACCTTGGCATCATCCAGCCTACAGATGGAATGGGAAAGAGGACAAAAAGAAGGAATCCTGGACACTTACAGTCTACTGGCTAGAGCTGGTCAGTGGCCAACCTGCTGGGAAATACTGCAGAGCACAGATTATCAGGGGATGTCAACGAGCTCAGAGGCTGTCAGCAGTAAATCTTTTTTTGTGTATGGAAAATCCCAGGAGGTAACGATACCTCCACCCATTCACCTACTTACAGAATCTTGCATTGCTAGGGATTCTAGGGATGTTAGATAGGATCTCCTCTGTGTACGGCTTTGTACTTCTGGGTTCCCAGTGGCTTGCTAAGTCTCTGGCACAACTTTGTTTTGTGAATGACTGGATATAATCTAAATTCCCATTTTATAGATGAGGTCAACAGAGATTAAATGACTCTCATAATTTCCCAGAGTTCTCTGGATCATCTGTCTCCTGGTGCATCTCTTTGCCAATCTTGGAAAACTTTATTTACATGCTGTCCATCTTTTTCACATAAATATTTTAAAGCTAGGCACCCTAATTGTTCCCTTTAAGAAATTTGAAAAGCTGGGGTGCCTGGGTGGCTCAGTCAGTTAATCGTCCGACTTTGGCTCAGGTCATGATCTCACAGTTCGTGAGTTTGAGCCCCACATCAGGCTCTGTGCTGACAGCTTAGAGCCTGAAACCTGCTTAGGATTCTGTTTCTGGCCCTCCCCCACTTGTCCTCTGTGTCTCATTCTCTATCAAAAATAAATAAAGATTTTAAAAATTTGAAAAAAAATTTGAAAAACTGTTTAGAAGGTAGTTTTTGACTACAGGAATTTGCCATTTTTGCCTCCCCAAAAATGTACTTCACGCAAAGCTCTGGACTTGCTCTGTGGAGTCAGGACAACATCCTTCATGTGGGTGAGTTTACAATTATGGGTTTGTAGGAGGCCTGGAATTTTGTTCTTCTCTAATAAGAAGATTCTGCCAAAATCTTTATTCTGAGTTACCAGTAAGTGTAGTTAGTCATAATGTAGTGCACACTGTGAGCTAGAGATATATATTTAATAATACCGTAAATCCTGCATTTTATAGGCTCTGGATATGACTATAACAACAGGCAAATTCAGGTTGCATATTTGAGTAGTGAAACTTACAGTCATGGGTCATACAAAATGGAACCTGTACAGCTGCTAGTTCCATGGAAAGCATAAAATGGGGCGGTGGGGATGGGTGGATAACAAGATTCTGATGAAATTAAGGGGCAGAACATATGGTAGAATCCCCCAAGGCAAATACCTAAGCCACAGGTGATATTGATCCACAGGGGCCAAACCATCACCACGTAGTTGCTAAATGAACATTTGCCACATTTATTGCCTGTAAACAGTTGTTTTATCACTCCTAGCCTTTTGTTGCTAATATTCCTTCCTGTTGAAAGGAAGGGACACTTGAAAATATTAGGCAGATCTCCAGAATTATCAGGTCATAGCTAAAAGTGAAAGCATTTTGAATTTCATTACTAGCAAGGGAAGAATGTTGCTCTGTCTTTATTATCAGCAGTAAATAGACCTGGAAATCAAGTCTGTTGTAGATTGAGAGAGGAGATAGAGCATTTTCATGAGGACAGTGTACAGAAGTGAATACTGTGGGTATTTGAGCAACATTTGCACTGTGCGAGCACCTTTTACTTACATATTTTCTTGAAGAAGATCTGCTAAAATTTGTTTTCTGTTTCAAGAAGAGTAAGAAATCAAAAGGATATTTAATCATAGTCTAAGGCAAATAATTATATACGTATTCAGTTAGGAGACAATTTTCCATTGATTTTTGAAAGCAAAAGTGGACAATGTAGAGTAATAAGCATTTTCAAAACCTTCCCAAAGCAGTAACCTTGTGACAAGTAGAAGCTCATGTATAAGATAAGGGAGGATGAGTATGAGTATGGGAAATACAGTTAGGAAATCTTGAAACTAAATAGAACAAAAAATAATGTTTAAGTACATGAAATTAATAGGGTATGAGTACAAGAAAATGACATTATATTCAAGCTCTCCGCTTTGCAGCATGGGGTACAAGGAGAGCATTGGAGAGCTTCACCATAAAGTGAAGGCTTGCTCTCTGCTTCTAACCTTTAGAGAGTAACAGGCATTGAATTCTAGTCCTTGTTTGAAGATTTGGAAAAGTTTGACCATGTTCACTGGATGGTTATAGGATTAACTAAGTCACCACTGACTGCACTTTACCTAATTGGTTGGTTGAGAGAAAATTTAGTTTTTAGTGGTCTATTGACCACTGCAGGTGAATTCAGATCTTGGAAATTATCCACTCAAATGCTTACAGGTGAGTTTCTAAAATAAAAAGTAAATTTCAAGTCAACTGTCAGCTTTTTGTGGAAATCATGTCTTTTTCTATTTGATTTAAAGAAAAAGCAGTACTTTTGGTAATTGTCTTGTTTTCATATATCGATAGCTTCTTAGTGATGCATGTGACTGCTTGCTTCAGAGCAATTGTTTACTTTAAAACCATAAATGGAAGAGTGCTTAAAAATTTTACAGTACATTAGTAATCGCACATCTCAAATAGATGAATGATACTGTGTGAATCATAAAGATAAAGCTGTAGAAAAAAAAAAGTCAACAAGTTCATTTCTAGATGCCTCTTAGCTGTAAACCTCTAGCCACTCTTCATTTGTCAATACTGAACTTTAATGAGTCCGGATAAGAAGCTAGTCAATGGATATCCATTTAGCTAGTGATAATCTGAACTCCAGCTGATTGTCCTAGCAGCTGTGTGACTTCATTACCATTAGAAAGGCATACAGCCAAGCCAGCTGGTACCCAAACCGGCTACTCAATACACAGAGCATATCTATTTGTTGGTTTACACATCAGAATTGCACGAGTCTCCATGAAAAGTTTGGAGTATAAAATAGAATCTGCATAAAGATTTAATTTAAAGGGCTTATCATTACTATGCCAAGTACAGCTAGTTTGTTTTGTTTCTACTATGATATAGTATATTGTGGTTGCTTTCAGTTCTTCCATAAATGCAGCCTACATGCACAATTTGCATTTAGATACCAAACATAACTGCACATCATAATTTCCCAGTTAAGAAAACATCTTTTTGGTTGTGTTTGTTTTAGTGCTTACAACAGTGCATTTTCATTTTCTAAGGCAGCTTTAATAGAAAGCAGTTTCAGGAACTTGTTAATAGCTAGTTTAGTTTCCATCTGTCCCCTCCTTTCTATCCCCAGTGCTACTGTCTAGATCAGGCCTCTGGTAGCTCTCCTTTGCACTTTTGTAAAGTTTTTCTAACTAGACTTGTTCCTCTAGTGTCTCACTGCCCTACATTCCTATTAGAAAATGGTCTTGAATTACATCCCCATTGCATACACCTGTGTTTTATATTTTGGTCTCAACCCATCTGTGCAAGAATCAGCTGGAATCCAGAAGTAATTGGAGGCAGATTTTTAGCTCCATTCCAGACCCGCTGAATAAGTCTATGAGTTAATTTCATTTATACTGATCTCTGAAAATTACTTCTGTGATAAAGATGCCACAGATAATAATTTAATTCTTGCCTTGAAGTCACCCCCAATTTAACAAAATGATTAACACTTTTACATAAAATGAGCCAAAATATAGATCATGATATAAGTTCAAAATATGTGAAAATTAGATTATATAAGTAACACATGCAGTGTTGTAAGAGAGTAAAAACAGTTTGTTAAAACCACTGTCTCCTCTTCAGGACAAGACAATAGTTAAGGATTGATAAAAGTCTAGAAAAGATTGTCACATAAATATGGAGTTTGTTTTTGCAAGGAATTTTAAGAAGCATATTTTACCAAATAAGTCTCTGCATAAGAATCGTTAATATTAGGTAGGTTCAGCAGTGGATCTTACACAGACGTCGAAGTACATAAGAAGCTTTTTGTTCTTGTTGTTTTTGAGAAGTTGAGCCGCTAAAAATGGCAGAAGTATAGGCGCGATGAGGTTTCTGAAGCAAGGACTCAGGGCAACATACAGTTACTTAACATTAGATCCTGGAGAGGCATGTAATCACCCGAGATAAGAACTTCGTTACTGGAGTGTCAGTAAAACAGTCAACGAAGGACAGAGCATGGCCTTTGTAATGTTAAGCTGTCCACTTGTGCTTTCATTGAGTCCAGTTTTCTCTGTGTAAACTAATCCTTGAAGGGCCGATTAGAAAGAGTTAAAGCTGAAGGTAGTGTAAAGCTCTTAGGTGAAGGAGAAGAGAAAGCAAGTCTAAGACCATAGAAATCGTGCTGCTCTTTGATCAGTGCTACCGGCAGGAGGGGTTTTGCAGTTGGGATATACTGTGCTGAGAGTGGTGGTATAGAATAGGTCATATTTTCAAAAAGTGTTTATTGACATTTTAACTGGAATTACAAGACCCAAGATGGTCAAAATCAAACCTCAAATGAAGCTGTCAACCCAGTGTCAAAATTTGTGATCGTTATATTTCTGTCAACTATATTTAAGGTTCTGACTTTTGTAATTACCAGAAAAATAGCTATTACCAAAAGTATTTCCAATCATAAATGAATACTGAAATGGCAGTATAGGTATGCTTGGCTTGCTTAAGAGTTATCTATTGCACTCTGTAACAAACTGCTTCAAAATATAATGGTTTAAAACAACCACTTGTTTTGCTCAAAGTTTTGTAGGACAGGAATTTGGAAATTGATGAGTGAGTGAATTATCTCTGATTCATGTACTTCGGCTTTCATAGCTGCAGGATCCACTTAAGCCACATGTGTGATACCTTGGTTCTGTTTGGTCCTTTCTCTCTCTGAAGAATGGGAAACCTCTTTTTCTTATCACAACATGGAGGTCTTGGGTTGGTTGGGCTTCATACATGGAGCCTGGCTCCCTCCAGAGCAGATGTTTTAATTAATTAATTTGTTTTTTAAATACTTATTTATTTATTTTTAGAGAGTATGTGTGTGCACTCATAGGCAAGTGGTGGAGAGGGAGAGAGAGAATCCCAAACAGGCTCTATGCTCAGCATGGAGCCCGGCATAGGGCTTGAATCAGGGGCTTGATCTCATGACCTGAGTCAGAATAGAGGTGGGTGCTTAACTGAATGAGCCACCCAGATGCCCCTAAAGCAAACATTTTAAAAGCACGCTTTCTGAGAGACAGAGGTGGAAGACTTACAACATAACATGTCATTTTAACTGCATTCCTGTTAGTTAGGTCCAGACTGCAGAAGAGACAAATAGCCTGCACTTTTCCTTGGAATATGAGTTGTGTGATTAGATAGGAGTGGAATTAATGATAGTTATTGAGATCAACTACAGCATCCACCCACATTTATGACCATCCCATATGTAAAATAAAACCACTGACTCCCAACACTGCAAAAGCCTTATTCCATTATGGCATCAGTTCAAAGTGCAGAACCTCATTATTTAAATTAGATCCAGAAGAGGTTCCTGAGTGTACTTCCTCAGGTACAGCTCCTTGAGTATGATTCATCTTGAAATAAAAGCCTGTTCACTAAAGAGACAAGTTATCTACACTCCATATGCACACCTGACATAATATGGCCTAGGATAACAGCATTATATACTCCTATTCAAAAAGGGAGGAAATGAAAACTACATAGAACTTACGTGATTCATCACAGGTCTGAAATCAGGCAGAGCATACCTTGCCAGTTTCTTGGTTAGTACCTAGTTCGGTTTCTTGGAGATGATTCTCTAAACTCTTCTTTCTGCCATCTGAATCACTATGTCTTTTCCAGAAAAACCCAATCCATGTATTCTTTTTTAAAATATAATTGTATTTCTTTTTTTTAATGTTTGTTTATTTTGAGAGAGAGAGAGAGACAGAGCACAAGTTGGGGAGAGGCAGAAAGAGACGGAGACGCAAAATCTGAAGCAGGCTTCAGGCTCTGAGCTGTCAGCACAGAGCCCGATGCAGGGCTTGAACTCATGAAACGTGAGATCATGACCTGAGCCAAAGTCAGATGCTTAATCGACTGAGCCACCCAAGTGCCCCCGTGTATTCTTTTAAGCAGTTTACTCTGCCTGCTACCTTGCCACAGTAGGTTGGGGCTTCAGCAACCTCTTTTCAGTTTGTCTGGTTTCTTTCCCTTTCAGCCCATCTGGAAGAGCTCCTTTAAAAACTTTGTGTGCTTCTTAAGTGTCAAAGTATAAATCCATTCCATTAGGCAACAGTGATGCCCATATATCTCTTCCTGATAGACTTTTCTCTAGCTTGGGTTCCCTAAGAGGCTAGGGTAGGTAATGCCCTTAAGATTCTTACAAATTCTATTAACTGAAAAGAGTCTATAAAACATACTCTGCAGAGTCTTAGAAGTTCTACTAGACAGGAACTTAAGTATTTTTGAGGTCTTTTTTTTTTTTTTTTTTTTTAAATAAACTCTGTACCTAACTTGGGGCTTGTACTCATGGCCCCGTGATCAAAAGTTGCTTGCTCTACTGACTGAGTCAGTCAGTACATTTTTGAGGTCTTAACAAAGAATCCTAGTCACAACTTTGTGATGTTAACTCTGATTCCATGTGTTATTTGTAGTGCCTGGATTTGATCTTTTCCCTGAAGCCAATTTTAATGAATTTTTTGATGGGAAAGACTGAGGATGAGAAACCATTTTATTTTCAAACGATTAAATCCTGGCTCATTAATTCTTTTCTTAAATTTAGCCTTAAAACTTGGTTAAGTTCCTTTGTTATTTAGTATTTCTCTTTTGTATCTTATGATAAGCATCTAGAAAATATGAGTAGGCACTCTTCTACATTTTGCCTAGGAATTTTTGCAGCCATATTCATAAGATCATTGTATCCCATCCCTGTCTTCCTTGTAATAAGATGGAAGAATGTCACTAAGCATTTCACCACCGTGTAACAAGGGTCCCTTCTCTCCAGCTCCCATTAGTGTTGTCTCCAGGTCCCAGTAACATTCTTCCAACCATTTCTCCAGCTTCCAGTAACATTGTCCTCACTGTAGTTCACATCTTCACCAGTAGACTCCCTGAAGCTCTTTGAGCTTCTGCTCATCAGCTGTCCCCAAACCAACACTATACCCTACTTCCAGGTACCATAATTACACTACCACTAGATTGCTTAAGTTTAGGAGTGGTTTATGTCACTTAGGCTTTATATTTATTATTTGTAAAAATGATTGTTTACAAAGCATATGGAAATGATACTAGAGATACCCTTGTACTTCTGCTTATTTCACTTTAGGAAAGTTACAACAGCAACAGGGAAACAAGGATCTTTAGGAAAGTTACAACAGCAACAGGGTAACAGTCATGTGTTTTCTTAAGCCCTTACTCCATTACTCCAGTACCAAACATATATTAAGGCCTCAGTGATAAATTAATTACTTAATAGTAACAGCTGAGCAATTTTAAATGCAGTCAAAGGTTAAAAAAAATTATTTGAAAGGCTGATCAATAAAAACAATATGAAAACCTAATGGATATTTACATTAAAAAAGATGAAGCTTAAGATAACTTCTAGTCTTTTTCAATAGAGTTATACAGGCCAAGGTGTTAATCAAATTAAAAATATAAGAAAAGGGGTCATTGTTTGATTTTTAAAAGTTAAATTTAGTTTATAGCAAATGAAAACTCAGTCAAAAATATCTTTTATGGAACATCAAGTTGGGGAACAGAAAAATATATAAAAAATGTAAAAGTCACAAAATTAATTAATAATAACTCTGTAAAGGTAAACAAGCTATTGAGTTATAGTTTTGATTCAACTTACTTTATTTTCTAATTTTGAGGGTGACCTGTGGGAGAAGAAATGTGCCTTCTTCTCATTGCCACCGCCAGAGAAAAATACTGAGTGTGATTCATTATGACAGTTCTTGGGTTTTCTCTTTTCAGTTGGTGGGAAAATACTTAATTGTTCTATCCTTTATCTTACTATACTGGGCCATGCTTTGAGCAGCTTCTGCCATTCACTTTCCAGAAGGTATGTCATTCCTTTATTACTTGGCATTAAAGTTAGATTTATGTAGTATAAAGGGTATATAATAGGAATCAAGAGACCCACCACCAACACATTAACTATTTACAAATCGTTGTACTTAAAATGCTTACTTCACTTTTCTTGCTTGTCAGAGAATTTTTCAAAGATGACTTGGGATATTCTAAATTTTTAGTTTTATGATTATGTTAGTCTATCCCTGATTTGGGAGGTCTTGATTTTCATTTTTGGTATTGAGGAACACTTGGACCAGAAGAGAGAGTGGACAAGCCAAAATGAATCTTTGGGGAGTGATATTGATAGCCAATAAAAATTACATTATAGATTAGAGTAGCAAAGAACTTGCCTACGTTTCTTTTGAAGAGTTCCAAATGAGCAAAACATACTGAAAAATCGAACCATAAATTTTTTGGGGAAGCCTTGCTTCCCACCAAAGTTGGTAATTCTCTGCCCCAAACAACTCCAAGATGCCAACCCATACCAGACTTACATTCCTGGGTAAAAACCAATAAAAAGGACAGAAAATAAGTTTGAACATAAGTATGTTTGTGGCATCATTTGCTACATTTTACCACTTTAAAAACCTGTGTGAAACCTTTCTCTTATGCAGTGATTGTGTAAGCTCCCTGAAACAGAATTATAGTTATCTTCTTAGAAGGAGGACCGTCTCTAAGAAATACCTTCCCCCGCCCAGGTCAAGAATTTATGCGTAGGATTCAGTTGTCAATCACATCAAATTAAAACTCTTTACTTTTACATTCTGGGGCCTTCATGTTTACACACAATGTCTTTCATCCTCTTCAAAACCCACTTTAACTGGCTGCATCTCTAAGTGATGACTCTACTTCCCTACCAATTATAATCTACTTTCCACATTCAAACCATTAGTAAACTTAAGGCAAATAAGTATACTATATCCCTGCATGAAGTAATTAGTTTTGACATTTTCAGTCTGTTGAGATGAGTATTTCCAGTGGTAGAATCTAGATTAGTTTGGTCCTATTTGTCCTTGCTAGCAAAGATCTGAGAAGTGCTTATGGATAAATCCTAGTGCTCATTGATATAATAGCACACATTTTGAGGGGGAAAAAAACACAAAAAAATCTAACAAAATGGGCAATTCTCTGAAATTACTTTCAATAGACCTTAATTTGGATAATTTATCATAAAATGAAAAGGACACCTGCATTTTAATTTTCAAGACTTTTGTTTGCCTCCTGTTTCAGTGCTAGTATTTAGACAGGTTATTTTACTCTTAGAATCTCTGAGCTTGAATCTCTAAAAACCATTCCACGTTTTTAAAACTCCATGGCTTATTACCTGTGCTGTTTTTCTTTTAAATTTGTTTTGCTATGATTTTGTGATACTGTGTGTTAATTAAGTTGGCAAGTTGGCTGTATTAATGTATCCTTAGCAGAGCAGTTTTAAAACATGGAGCACTTAAGTTTGTGAATATATTTTAATGAGATTTAAAGACATTTAAGCAAGGTAAGCATCTTTAACAAATGCTACTAAGGAGAATGTGTAAGGTGGCAATTTGCTTCACTAAGACAATGTTTGTTTGCTTTAAAAGATCTTTTTCACAAATTAAAAGTAATAAATTTCAATTACTTACTTTTCTGACATATTAAAGTGGAAAATATGCCTATTTTGGACTTAAACCCTTCAGAAAGAATAAATCAGGATTATTTACCGTATGCATTTTAAAAATTATAAGAATTTAACTCAATACAAATACAACCTAAAAATCTAAAACAAGTCAAGACATATTAAGTATATGTTTTGTTACTGAAGTTAAATGTGCAACAACATTTGAGTTTTATCAGTGCCAAAATATCAGTAGTCCTTTTTTGAGTGGCACTCGGTGATACACAGCAAATCTTTCAGCATTCAGTGATATTGGAGAAATAAGATAACCAGCCATCTCCTGGGAGAGAGGGAGGCATTTGAACTGGGTTTAATTAAATATCAGTTGAAACCAGATACGCTTTTGTAATATTGCGCAACTTACCTAATATTAGTGAATCTCACTTTGCTCAATTATATATATAATAACCCCCAAACTTTGATAACTTCAGTAAGTTATTAATACTCCAGATGATCCAGCCAAGTTCTGATTGTTGCCTACTAGCTCCGGGTCATTTGGTAATCACGTAAAGGTGATTAGCAGATGCTCTGTACGCTCACTTGCACCTGACTGGATGTGTAGTGAGGAATATAGTGATGCCTTCTGTTCACTGCCCTGTTTCAAGAACCTAGAAAGATACTTTCTGTGATGTGGGGAATGGAGATGAGAGCTTGATGTAGTTTTCCCAAAAGTCTAATGCAGTGTTATTATGGAGGGCTAGTGTTGGAAACTAAAGGTACTCACTTTTCTTACCACTCTCCTTCCTTGTACAATCTACACCTTGAAGCATCCTCACATATTTTTAGAAATACATTCCTATTACGTGTATTGATTTTTGGCATCTTACCTGAAAATGAGACTGCACACTCACCAATATAATTTTAATAGTAATTATATTACTGTAAATACCTAAACAACTTTATCCTCTCCTTCTATTTTTAGCTTTATTGAAAGAAAAATACTGCTTCTTCTGTTGGCAAGAACTTCAGTATATTGTTTCTGCCTCTTTATCACTGATGCATACCCAGTAAGGTTCAATGAGAAAAGATTTACACATAGGATTTTTCCGACATGCAGGTCTTTGTTTTATTTAATTTTGTCAGCTTGGGACCCAGCACAATGTTTGGCACATATTGGTGCTCAAAAGATATTTATTCAGGTAATGACTTTGTAAGTTAGTGGGATGAAAGTGGTTATTTGAACAAAGTATACTATTATTCCACTGCACCTTTTCTTTGGTTTTTTGAACCCCTGTCTGAATAAAAGAACCCCAAAGGTGCCAGGTTTGTAAAGAAATAACAGCCATTTGTAACTAAGAAATTAATACTCATCAATCTTACTATCTTATCACCTTTTATGTTTTTAATATTTCACTGAGGTTTATCTTTAAAAATCCAAGAACAAATTGCTTCAGGCAGTTATTATAAGTTTGACCATATGGGCATTGCTTCTGCAATCTACATTTGAAATGGAAAAAACAAATCTTATGTGCATGTTTGATAAAACGTGGACTATTTATTTATTAAAGGTAAGGCAAGAAAATGTTACTTCAATAAATTTTAAAAATGCAAGTCAGTAGGTTAAATATTAATTTGAATGTCTACAATAATGGGTACTTCTGCTATTTAAGGAAGTCATTATTCCACTGTGTAGTCAACAAGCATATTGATTAGAATTAATTCACTACAAAAAGTCTCCAATCATTTTTAACATAAGTTTTTCCTCTTTAACAGTAGCCTGAAGCTTGTCTTTTTTTTTTTTTTTTCTTTCTCCTTTTGTGGTCAATTTAGCAACAAATTTGCAATTAATCATTTGCTGATTGCAATGAATGGTCTGTCAATAATATGCAACTCACATTGCTAAAAGGGTTATACTGAGCTTTATTGTTTTCCTTTTGTCTTGGGAATGCTTTGTCTAGCTTTATTTCCTAGAATGGATTTTGAATAGTTGTTTGGAGGTAATGCATGCCAGTTTTAAAGAGACACTACAGGCTGCTTTGAGGGTATTAATCAAGATATGCCCTAACTTTCTTTTGGCATTACAATATTTGGACATCTGTTCTGACTCCTTATATGTGAAATAAAACTCATACCAGATAGTAGAATAAATGAAGGGTTTCATTATCTTAAATGTCATAACATTTGTTTGAATTATCATGTGTAGATTTTAAATGCTGAAATTGTCATCTTGGTTTTGTTTCATCTATTTTGCTGTCCTTTCCAAAGACTATAAGCCTGAAGATTTTTTCTATTGCATTAATAATTTAAAAGAAATAATTTACAATTTTATGCAATAACAGTGAAATTGTTGTGGATGAGCTCTATAGTCTGGTAATTTCTAAAAACATAAATATTTTACTGAGAGAAACATACCCTTTTAAAGCACAAAAGGTTTCTTGTTATAATGGCAGTGTATTTAGTGACAAATAGTGCATTTTTAAAGAGCCATTTCTTGACCATCACTGTAGTTCTCTTTGTGTAATGGTATTCTAGGTTCTTAGGTGTTCACTTATTAAAGTCTTTTCCATTGTGTGTATCAGGAAGGATTTGTCTCTGAATTCCATGGTGCCACTAATTAGTGGTGACTGCATTTACAGACTCACGGGTCAACCTGAAATATAATAGGAGTGTATTTGGACTTTTCATTTAAAAAACAAAATAAATGATTTGATTGTGATAGATATAAATAATACTTTCAAATTTGACTTATACTACCTCAATACCTTTGCTTTTCTCAAGACCTTTTTTTCCTTTTCTTTTTTTTTTTTTTTTAACCAGTATTGTTAATCTTGGGAAGATAACTGTTTATCATGAAGCCATATCACATACATCCACTGGTTTAGTGTCTATATATATTTTTTCACTTCACATTACTGCAAAAGAATAGCATATAATTTGACATACATAAAATTATTTAACTAAATCCTAGAAACAAAGTAGTGTTTTACAAATGTATAATTTTGAATATCTTTACAAACCCACAGGAGCTCTCATCCTTGTATTCACTTTGCATATTTGATGTGAGAGTCAGTGATGTTTTGCCTACCAAAACATTTCAGTCCAAGGTGCCCCATACTACTTTGTTTGTGAGACTAAGGTTGGTTCTAATTCTTCACAAGTGAAAATCATTTTTATAAGTGTTGCTTACTTGAAGGGATGAGCCAAAGTTTTTATTAAATGTATACTCTTATATTTGCAATAACTGAATGATTCTGTGACCCTTTTGGATAGTTGGGGTTTGGAATTAGGTTCAGCATAAAGCAGAAACAAATGATCCCATTTGAAGTACTGAATATAACTTGTGTCAAGCTGTTCACACATTTTATGTTAGATATCTAAAATCTGGTCATATTATAAAACATTAAACTAAAATATGACATTAACATATAGAATGAAAAGGCAAATGGTAAATGAGATAAAATACTAAACTAATGTAATAGAAAATATACTTTTTTAAGGAAAACTTCCATAAGACAATACATATCAGTATATCTATCTATCTATCTATCTATCTATCTATCTATCTATCTATCTATATCTGCTCTAAGCAGGGGGGCTTGATAATCTCAGGTGAACAGCATTTTCATACATTTTAAATCTTCAGAGCCCTTAAAAGATTGAAGTTGATATGTTGGTACCAGAATAAATAGAATTCATGTATTTATTGATTTTATATTAAATTATAGCTTTTAAGTTTGTATTTGCTTAATTGCTCTGATATGTACATATCCATGATAGGTAATTCTGTGATAGTTTTTCTTTTCTTCCTAGATTTAAAAGTAGTAGTTTGTTATGTGAGAGGTCTTCATGGTGAGTAAGTCCAGAATCATAGAAGGCTGTGAATTGATTTATCCAGCATTAGTGTCTCTCCTTTTTTTAGCCTTCAGATAGCAATAGGGACATGAAACTCCATTTGTAACCCATAATTTATTCAAATAAACATACTGAAACTTATTCTGTGCCCAATCATAGAACCATTTTTCCTGAAAACATTAATATAAGATTATTTTATCAGAAATAGGAACATTACACAAATATGCCTCTGAAATAATTTGCATAGGTTAGGCATTCAAAGTAGATGTATTGAAAAATGGTTATGTCTGTGTAAGTGTATGTGGATAGTTTTACCTTTTGCAAAATTTGACTATGATTATTACTACTTAACAACTATAATAGTTTAGCTGTGTTATTTCTGTATACTATAAACACGTAATTTTTGTTTTGATTTTTGTAGCTGTTGCATGTGAAATATGAAGATGATTGAAATTCTTCACAGCTATTACTTTTTAGGGTGACCTATGTATCTTAATTTTTCAAGTTCACTAATCACAAGGGGTGGTCAAAGAGTTTTTGTATTTGTGAAATTGCTTTAATGGCAGATTGTATTTAAATGCTTGCTAATTAGAAACAGGTAAATTATGAAATAGATGCACACAGGCTATATTTTAAATATATGTAAATATTAGAATAGAATTCTAGAAGCAGGTAAGTTGTGAATAGTAGAGTAGTCAGAGGGTGGCAGGCCTTGAAAGCCAAGCCTCAGATTTGAAACTTAGATGGCCCAGAGTAATTATCATGTAGTGTGCCAGATTATTAGAAGAAAAAAGCACTTGGAGCACTTTTTAAGCAGTTTAGCTGGGATGTGATTGAACCTGGACTAAGGCAAGGGCATGAAGGTGAAAAGAAACAAGTAGAATTGACGGGACAGGTTATAGAGAAGTTGTAGGAGTAAAGGGAGGAATCAGAAACTCTAACCCTGAATCCAGGGAGCCAGAAGCAGGATAATGGCAGGACTGATGGAAGTAACAGTTTTGAGAGTAAGAGCCCCTTTTGGGGAAAAGATAATGCTGAGTTTGAATAATCAGCATGGTACCTGCATGACAGTATAAAACATAGATTTGGAAAATTGGAACTGTATATCAAGAGAGCAGTCAGGGCTGCAAATACTGAACTAGACTTTACTTAAACAGTTGAAAGCTTATAGAAGAGAGTGTAACCAAAAATGTGGAGATTTTAAGATTATGGGTTTGGAAGAAATGGAGGGCAGTGCTGAATATTGCAGGGATCCAGAGAACAATCCTAAAAAAAGTCTTTGGAGTTCAGTGATTTGGGTTATTTTCTCATGCTGTGAACTTTCTAGTAACTTTAATCTATCTCATGAAAACTGTCAATGAAATAAATATGTCCCAGTATTACTCAGCAAAGGTCTTGAAACAAATGTATGACATATTTTTAAATGCTGAAATTTTAAGAATTGTTGGAAAGATAAGGGAAATACAGGAACAAATTTTCATGTGTGAAGTTGCTTTACTAAAGAAAATGTTCTATTTCTTATTTTTTTTAATTGGGTCAATTTATTGTACGTGTCTTTCAAGCAAAGATTATTTTCTTTCGATTGATATATTTAAAAGATAATATTTGTAGGTTTTTTAAAATGTCACAACTTATGAAGTCAGAAATCTGATACTTTTCTTATAAATTTCCAGTGATGACTTTTATGTTAGGAATGCAAATACAATGAAAAAAAGAATAATTATCATTGTTAAATATTTTCTATCTGGTAGATATTAGTTTGACTTTTTTACCAAACTATTTTCTTGCTTATTCTTTACCATAACCTCAAAGAGTGAAAGCAATTTTCCCAGAATCCCACTGTTTGCAAATGACAGAGAAAGGATTCAAAATCCAAATCTCTAATTTGTGTGGTTGTTTCACACTGAAAGATTGAATACTTGTTTTAAACTATATCAAATAAAATAAGAAATCAACATTATTGGGGTGCCTAGGTGGCTCAGTTGGTTGGGTGTCTGACTTAGGCTCAGGTCACGATCTCGCAGCATGTGAGTTGGAGCCCTGTATTGGGCTATGTGCTGATGGCTCGGGGCCTGGAGCCTGCTTTGGATTCTGTGTCTCCCTCTGTCTCTGCCCCTCCCTCAATCACACTCTGTCTCCCTCTGTCTCTCAAAAATGAATAAATGTTAAAAAAAATTAAACAAAAGAAATCATTATTGAAAAATGATGTAGCACAATTGAATTTTTCATCATCATATATAAATATCCCATAATTTTTTTTTACAATTTAAGTTTTTATCTAAATATTGATAATAATTGGCAATTTTCAAAGGAAAGATAAATTCTGGAAATGACTGTTATAGCAATATATCACATAAGTTCTTATTTGAGATTCTAATATTCTTTATAAGTATTTTCTTGTTAATAGTCTTTTTAAGTATTCTTGTAATCATCAATCTATTCTATTTGTTTAATTAGTTGAAAGCTATTAACACCCACCATCACATAATTATAAATACACATAAGTTTATGCATTCCAGAAATAACTTTAAATAGGTTTTTAATCATTCACCTTTTTAAAGATATAGGCAGTGACTGGAGTCAAATGTCATATTTACCATAATAATTGGGTGAAGGCAATTATTGTGTGTGTGTGTGTGTGTGTGTGTGTGTGTGTGTAGTTTTTATATATGGTCTACACTTGACTCTGAGACTAACATTCAACTTCTCTTAATGGGAACTGGACTTTTGGAGACCATACAAATGTGCTGTTTGTTTACTTTTTTATTTATTTATTTACTTACTTACTTTTTAAAAATTATTATTCTGGATGTGGTTAACACAGTTTATCCATTTATTCATTGTGTACACTTTAAAAAACTAGATATTGATTTCGATAGAAAGTTAAACAAGCAAAAAGTTTCAGTGTGACTAAAGAATGCCATCATCTCTGCTGAACTTCCTATTCTTTTTCTATTTCAGTTGGAGGCACCATATCAATGCAGTTACCCAAGCCAAAAACCAGAAAGTCATTTCTGATCCTTTCCTCCCTCTTACATCTCAATCATTCAGTGTCTAATCAATCATCAAGATCAGTATTTACCACTTAAATATTTAATGAACAAGAACCTTCCTTTACATCCATCCTTCTAGTGTTCTAATTCAGCACTTATTCTATTGTTCCCCAATTTTGTCCCCACCAAATAAATCATCCATACAGCTTCCAAATGATTACTCTAAAATGCAAATATGATGCCCTGTTTAAAACATTTCTGTGGTTTCTTATTTTTTGCAATCATGTTTAATCTCCTTAATATGATTACATGCTTTTCCTTTTCAGACCCACTTGTGTAGAGTTAGAAAAAAGAGTATGAGGACAGAATCCCAAGAAATATCACTATTAAAGATGGAGACAAAGGAGTAGCCTGCCAAATAAACTGAGGTCGATGGCCTGGAAAATAAGAGAAAAACCAGGACTTTGTCTTATTCAAGTCCAGGCAAAAGAGCATAGGAAAGAAGGACAAGAAATAGAGTCAAAATTGCCAAGAGGTCAGAGATGTGATTTATAATGGATTGATAAATGACACACCAGACTACAGTAGAATAGGGAGTGAAAGTTAGTAGAGGAAGCAGAGACATGGTTGATAATTTTAAGTAGTGAAGTGGACAGTCAGACTGTAGTGGATTAGAGAGTCAGAGGTGGAAGTGAAGTTAGAGATTCTAGTCAGTGTTCTTAAGAAGTTTGGGTAAAAAGTGGAAAGCAGAGTGCCAGTATTTTGCAGGCACAGAGGTTAGGAGGTTTTCGTTTACATTATTGATGTAATAATGAAACTATGCAGTTTTAGTGTTAAGGAAAAAGAGCCTACTGAGAGGGAGGGGATGGAATACAGGAGGGAAAAGACATCAACTCCTAATGTATTATGGTTTGTCAGATTGAGGAAGAATAGGATCTGAGCACAGGTCAGGAGACTGGTCTTAAAATGGAGGAAGGGAACCTCTGCTGTAACTAACGGAAGAAAGAACAGGGTGTGTTTGAAAACAGTTATGTGTTAAGTTTGGTGACAGGAGTTTGGCAGGTTCCTTGGTGTATGTGTGTATATATAGGAAATAGGGTCACCTAAACTGGTGTGAGAAGAGTGAGAATGTCCAGTATGCCAACTAGTGTGGAGAGGGCTTGAGCAGATTCCAAACCCAAATCAGAACCCAGTAAGATGCCATCCATCAATCAAAGATCAGACATGGAAAGACATCAGGTTTAAAACCTCAGGCAATTGGCCCACATATTTGTCAAGGACAGGTTTGATTAGCATTCCCAAACAATAAAGTTATAAATACTCAGTTCTCTTCAGAGGAGAATCCTTTTATATTCTTTTCCACTGAGGAAATTTCGTCATGAAAAATAAGTGTTCATGAAAGAAATGTTTCACAGAACAACAGTTTTAACTATTTCCAAACTACTTAAAAAAATAAAATAGGAGCACCTGGGTGGTTCAGTTGGTTCAGCGGCCAGGTTCGGCTCAGGTCATGATTTAGTGGTTCGTGAAATCAAGTCCTGCGCTGTGCTCTGTGCTGACAGCTCAGTGCCTGGAGCCTGCTTTGGGAGCCTGTCTCTCTCTCTCTCTCTCTCTCTCTCTCTCTCTCTCTCTCTCTCTCTCTCTGCTCCTCGCCTGCCCATGTGATTGCATGCTCGCTCTCTCTCTCTCTCTCTCTCTCTCTGTCTCTCTCTCTCTCCCCGTCTCTCAAAAATAAACATTTAAAAAACTAAAATGCTTGAACTGTTTATAAAGAAATCACCTCTGAAGTCCTGTTTTGGAACAGAGCTGAATATAGAGGATGACTAAAACAGAATCTTTCATCTGTACTCATATTTGCCTTGCACACAGCAAGTCATATAAACTTTGTTGGTCCTCCCTTAATGCTTAGTACCTCTAAACTCTTCGCTTTAAACAAAACTCACTAGTTTCCCTTTATGTTAGCATTATGTTAACATGTTTATCTTTTCACTCTTTTTCTGACACAGCCCCACAAAGAGTTCCCTGGATAAATTACATTCCCTTTCTGTAAATAGCCTTCTGGGGATTATAATCCTTTTTTAGTTTAGTTTAGTTTGTTTTAGTTTTATTTGTGTGTGTGTGTGTGTGTGTGTGTGTGAATAGGCAAAGAACACTAACATGAGACCTACTCTCTTAACAAAATTTCAAGTGCACATTATATTATTGACTGTCGGTACAATGTTGTATAGTAGAACTCTAGAGTTAATTCATCTTGTTGGACTGAAACTTTATGGCCTTTGATTAGTAACTCCCCATGAAGCCCCTTTCCCAGCCCTTGGCAGTCACCATTCCACTCTTGGATTCTGTGAATTTGCCTTTTTTTAAAGATACCTTATATGAGAAGGTAAGTCCTTTTCTTATAGTGCTTTTCTTCAGAAAAATCAGACCAAAAGACATCTGAACTTTTATGTAAGGATTAAATGGGCAAAGAGAGAAGGAAGAAGTTGTGAGTCCTGTGTGTTAGCAGTTGGTTTTCTGTCACAAATATGGTTGTATGTGTTATAACATTTAAGGGTTGTATATCTTAACATCTTGCTTCTATGATAAATCTTTTGCAGAACACACAATACTGAATCATGTATAATTTGATATTTTGATATTTGTAATTCGATGATATTTAAGAGTTTCAGATTTTATTACTATTAGTATTGTGGACTTTCCAGGAACACTTCACAGGGGCCCATGATTTGTGTGAGGCAGAAAGTAATGTTTCTCATATCCATTACTTCGTACCTCTGTGTGATCTGTGTTAACAAATGTGACCACTGGATTTACTTACCTTCAAATGAGCCACAATGCAAGATACTTTTCCTTCATAAGGATTAGGCCTTTACTTTTAAGTTGGAAAACATGAGTAAATGTTACTGAAGCAGTGCCTGATATATGCTCTTTCATCGTTATTTAGGGATTTTCCCCCAGAGCTTTGAAAGAACTAGAGCCAGCACCTCTGCCCAAGACTGTTGCATACCCGTCACTCCCCAACAGGACTGTTTCCTTGTCTGGTACATGATTGTTCATTTCTCTGTTGCCCATAGGAAGATTCTTAATACACTAGATAAAGCCTTGTTTGGGGAGAGTAAAAAGTAGACTAACAGGGACAACTTCTCCTTATAAGTTTAATTTTTTCTAGATAGTGAGCAGATTTGAATTTTCTTTTACCTTAGAAGCAATGTAATTTTCTATCTGGAATCTGCTGCAAATTCACTTACCAGTATTATTCATTCATGAGTATGATATCATAGCTCCTTATCCTCTTTAAAGCCCTAGTTTACTGATGTGGGAGTTCTCTGCGGTCACTTTGTATGATGTTCTTTGTAGCATTAAGGCATGGGATTATTTTTGCTGAAGAATTTTGAACTCAAGGTCTTCTGACTTAAATAAATAAATTAGTCTGATTATGGTCTCAAGCTACTGACTTACTGATTTCATTTTCTTTAAGGACTGTGATTACAGGAAAGAATTGTCAAAGTTGTATTTATTCTGGAGAACAAAGAATAGGCACACTGCTGTTTATTATTTAATGAGGACCAATCAACATTATTTTGTTTTCTAGTATTACCTAGGAAATACATCATTAATTAAATGAAACCTACCATTAAATTATGAACAGAATTATGGGCACAAGCAGCTTCTCCTGATTTTCTGAATATTATTAGTTGTTTTAGGAAATCTGGAATGTTAATGGTACAAACAGCAATTAATGTTGGAATACCTTAAAGACAAGACCATCACTGGAGTGAATATCAAGTGAACGGTCTATATTTCAGGGATAAATAAGGAAGGCACACCTTGAGTTACAGATTAAGGGACAAAAGACAAACTCATCTGTCCTTTGGATAAGCTCATAACCTCAGGAAAATCCCTTAAATCCAGATAGACTTTTTTTCCTAAAATAAAGATATCTTAATCTTAATCATAATATGTTAATAATCTTAATATCTGCTCTGTTTCTTTCAAAAAGGTAAATAATTTAGCAAAAGTAATGAGGTCAAAATATATAATTTGGAAGAAAACTCTTTAGAAATCACAGAGCTCTGTACAAAAATACAAAGTTTTGTAATTTTAACCATAAAAAAATAATTGAGTGAACTCTTTCTCACAAATCACCATTACAGGATTTGCAGACTTCATATCTTAATGTTTCCAGAGGAATGAGATGCTAGGGAAGGGATCACCCGTGTTTCAGTTAAGATTGTGTTTGGCTGCATGGGACAGTACAGAGTTAACAGGTCAGGGGCTTCTTTTCTCTGCTTTTCTCATCTGGAGGAAGTCATCTTGATCATCAAGGTACTTTAGGGTCTTCTCGGTGGCTCATTCACTTAAGCATCTGACTCTTGATTTCAGCTCAGATCATGATCTCACGGTTCATGGGTTCAAGCCCCACTTGGGGCTCTGTGCTGCCTGCTGGGATTCTCTCTCTCTTTCTGCCCCCGCCTCAAAAATAAATAAATAAATAAATAAATAAATAAATAAATAAATAAATAAATAAATAAACAAACATTAAACAAACAAGCAAAAAAGATGTTTGAAAGGACCATGCTTCTTTTTTTGCCCCCAGCAGTTCTCAACAATAGCTGTTATCCTTATGTTTTCAAGTTATTTGCTATTCCTTTTAGTAATCACGCCCATATGCTTGTAAGTATGGCAGTGACCTTGGTGGTGGAATGTGGAAAGGAATTGTATCTAAATCACCACTCCTAGCTACAAAGTAATCCGCAGAATTTGGGGTTTGGTTTCTCCATTGCTTGCTTTTATATGCTTAGTACATGGCTTCCCAGATGAAATAAGAGCTTTGTTGGTTAGAAAGAGGTGGGAAATAGGTATTGGAGCTTAACAAGCAGCATCTGCCATGGCCCAGTTTTACCCTGTAAATGTCTTTGGTGGGTATACAGTTCTGGGAAAGGAATAGTTTCTAGAAAAAAAAGATGATGAACTCTTCCTGAGGGACTTTCCTATGTGTATATTTAGGAGGACAGAGAGTGAAGACAGATAGCAAGGAAGAAGGTGGAGTGATGGAAAGAGAGGAAAGGACAGGAGAATGAAGTATAGTGCAGTATTCCTCAGTGAATTTCTTCCTTAAGATGAAGAAGCAAATAAATTGAATATATGCTATCACTTTGAGCAATCTTATTGAAATCAACCAAACTATTAGTACCAATTATTTTTCAGATACAAAGAATGCAGTCGTATTTGGAAACCATTCTTGAGTCATTTTGGAAGGAATTTTCAAGATACAGCCTTTAGAGCACTGGACAACATGACTATAAACTATTTACATGTAGACACATACATTCTGGTTTATGTTTTGGCTACTCCAACTTGATGACTTATGCCAACTTATATAAACTGAATGACCCTCAGTTTTTTTTCTTTACAGTAGTACTTATCATACACACTTAACTGGGATAAAGGTGATATAATTATACCTTGTACTTAATGCCAATCATCAGTCTATTGGCATTCATTGGTTTTATCGATATTCTATAGAAAGCCTTACTTTTATACTTTTTCTATACAAATTATCCTAGTTTGGGTTCTAATAAACTGTTCACACTCCTGCCCCAATGTGGTGTTCCAGTCTCTGTCCTCCCCCCTGACCCAGTCTCACATAGTCAGGCTTGTTTACACTCGTCACTTTTGAGACCTACTCCCATTTCTGCTTACAGAGAGTAAAAAGAAATTATTTTATTCAATCTCCATTTTCTTCCTCCTCTGCTCTACCTCAGCCTCCATTCCTACTTGTTTCACTAGTCTTCCTCCACACTATCTAATTCCAATTTGCTGGTGCCACTCTTACCACCATGGTCATTACCACCCCAGTTTAATGACTGGCAATCACACAGCAGGTGTCTATTTTATTTTGCAAATGCAAGAATTATGCCTAGTTTGAGATATTATGAAAAATGCTGTTCACATTTAACCCCCCCCCCCCCCGGGTATTTAAAGACAACAAGACTTTCTTTGCAGATTTGCTGAAATTACATCAAAGCAGTGAATACATTTGTAGCTTTATCAGATTGAGTGAATACTATAATGACCAAGTCAACCCCAGAAATAAATGGAGTTGATGGCTCCAACCTTTCTGTTTTAACTGAAAAAGATAACTTTATTATTAAAGGTAGTAGATATCCACAAAATACTTTAGGTTTGTAGACATTAAAACAGCTAAGGATCTAGTTTACTATGAAAAGAAAGAAATATATGACATTGACTTGGTTTTTCTCAATTCAGCGTCTCAGACAAGTTTATGATAAATAAATATTTTAGTATTTAAATTTATATACTTTTTTTTCCCAATTTTGGAAATAATAATGCAAACTCTAAGAATTCTGCTATGGAGAGATACAAAACTTTTGAAAACCAACACATTATCCAATATTCAGTGGACGCTAGCAGAGCTTGTGATATATTCTAAGCCTGTGATCATCTTTGCAGAGTGTTTTTGTAAACATTTTCCAGTCAGGTGATACATAAGGAAGGGGATTGATTCTTTGTTAAGACGCCACCAACTTGTTTCTTCTTTTCTCAGACTAATACTTTTTATTTGCCCAGTACCTGAGCAGTGTAATAATAGCTTTCTTGTTCTGTTTATTGTCAGGCTTTATGCCAACGGATAAAGATACGTTCAAAAATGATCTTAGTATTGACCTGATGAGGTAGATAAGGGCTATTTTCATTTTTTAGATGAGGAAACATCATTGTAGCGATGGCCTAAGTATAGGAACTATTGGTCAGGTGGTAAGGTGTTCTTAATTGCTGCACTGCCTGGCTGTGAGCAAGCCACTGCCTTCCTTTGTTTCAGTAATTTGGACCCTGTTTTTTGTCCTTATGCCTTAACATCAAGGACAGCCTTCCGATTCCTTGTTCCCTGGAGCCCTGGCCTGCTTTCGTTTACTTTGGGCCTGTCCCAGACCTTAAATGTGAGAAGGGTATGTAGACTTCTCTCTTGTTAGGCACGGACAGAATATCTTCCCATACTGAGTGATGTCCTCCTCTCCAGACCCAAAGCAGGACATTTTCATATGGGTTTGTTTCCCTCTGAAGGGGAAGGCCTGGGGTTTCCCTTTCCAGGATTATTCTGTGACTCTAATTTTCTTGAGATCTTCAGATTTGCATCATGGTTTGAGTTGAGTTTTACTATATATAGGGTTTTACTATAGACTAATTTAATCACCACAGCACCCAAACTATGAAATTAAAAAGAAGAACCTAAATTTTATTCTACCGTGTTTTTAGTAACAATTTTGATTTAAATATTGCCTTTGCTACTTACGTACCAAGTTCTGTATATATTACTATCTACTTTCTTTAGTTTTGACCTCAGCCTGTATAGAAAGGGAGCTCCTGATCTAATGATTAATTGCTACTAAAACTCTTATAAATTTGGCTTTCATGTATTTTTGTTTAATTAAGATGTTCTTGGGTCGTTCCACATTAGGAATGAAACAAATTATGAAGCAATTATTTAGATTACAATTCAGTCACTAATTATGTACTGTATAATGTTTGCTTCATTTGAGATTTCTAGGCCTCCAAATTTATGATTTCTTAATCAAAAGAAGCACTTTGAGAGGAATTTAGTCTTTTTAATTGAATAAAAAAATCAAATTTGCTTAGTACAACAAAATTTGTATTTAAAGGAGCATTTTGATCATAGAAATTATATAGTTGTGATAATAGTATGTGTATACTAAGTTTATTATTCTTTTGACAAGTTTGTTCACAGAGCTTAAAGTTAACGTGAAGAAACCGTTCTGGAAGTTTTCTGGCAGTGCTATGTGTTGTATGTGATAGAGCAAACGTGGGATTTATGATTTAGGGCTAATTGGAATATTTTTTTCCTCACAACCTAAACTAATCTGCTTGGTTTCATGATCTTGTCTGCTTAAAATTTATGTAAACAATGGGAATTTTTAATGAGATTATGAAAATGAAGTCTCTCTCTCTCTCTCTCTCTCTCTCTATATATATATATATATAATTTTAATTATATAAAATTAAATGATTTTTACTGTATAATTTTAAGTATGGGTTTTTTGTTTGAGAACTGAAACTCAAACTAATCATTTGTACTTCTCCTGTCACTCTTAACATAGTCTCTTAAAATTTTAACAAATGTTTATAAGAGGTGAAAAATACAATATTTAAATCCCAATAATGTTTATTTATAAAAGATAATGGTGCTACTAACTTTGGTTTTTTGGAGTAAAATGGCCACCTAGGAATTATGTAAAATAAAATGCTTAGGTTAGAATGATTATCTCAAAGTTGATGCGCAAAATTTCTGAAATTCACTTATAGGAGAACCTATAGACTATTTTAGCCTCTTTTCTGCTTATTGGCTGTGTTCCAGACTTCTGTAAGCTTTGTTTAGTCCACTTTGTTAGAGCAGGCTATGAGCAGTAGTTGTGTTCAATTCTAGGTTTCAAATTCTGTGGTTCCCTTTTTTTCAAAGTATGAAAATTTACATCAGTGAAGCAGGAGGAAACTGCTAAGGAAAGACATTTTCTTTACAGCAAGAAGTGAAAGATAGGTGTTTGATATGATGGAATAGGAAAGGATTTAAAAAAACCTTAAAACTAGAAAACATCATAATAGTCTGAAGTGATTCCGTGTAGAGCCAACAGCCCTACATACACTGAGGCCCACACTGTGTCACTGTACAAGGTTTATAATATGTAAAAAGATAGCCCTAGCCATTAAGAGTAGCTTAAAGGTTATGCTGTATATCAATTTTATTGAGACAAGGGGTTAATTTATTAACTAAATTTAATTAAGGTAACTCTATATGTATAATAATATATTTTTCCCAAATTAGCAAAATTTATATTTAAAAATTTAGTGTGTAGCACATAGTGGAAATATATTTACATGGGATATATAACTCTTTGCTAAAGCTGGAAAAGTTTCTGTGTGTACACTTTATTCTTAATGCACATATGTAAACTTACAGGTGCTCTTAGGTAATAATGGCAACTTTGGTTTCATTTTCTGAAATAACTCAAATTATTTCAGGTGTTTTGCTCTTTTAAAATGAGAAAGTTTAGTATTTATTTCCGGGTACCATGTAATAAGTATTCATTAAAAATTTTAAATGCATATTTTATATACACACATGTACATATATACTTATATATTATAGTTATTTGATACTTTTGTTGATACAACGGTAGCCCCCTTAACTGTCAGTACTTTTCCATATATTTGGTGCTTATGCTTCTTAGACTTCTGTGTTCTTGCACGTAGCTTTCTGTTCTGCTATGAGCATTGACTCTTAAGGACTGTAATTCCTCTATTCTGGATTGCTTCCGTTTGCCTGCCTAGATCCCCTCTCTGTCCTTCTCCATCGTGCTGTCTGACCAGGCAGTGTCCTATGTAACTATCACATTCCTCTCGTCCTTTTGCTTCTGATCGACTTTTCTAGTTGAGGGCCCCAGCGAGAGATGAGAAGGAGGAAAGTGGGTAGGGTGATTATATCCCTGTCTATCTCAATGAAAAGTCAGTTGTGAGTGGAGGTCTTTTTCTCTCAAGGCCATGTTCTGCCTGTCACTCTATTCCTTCTGAGTGGTAACTGCCTTTTCAAGTTACCCAAAAGGATTTAGATGTGGAAACCCTTTCCTTCTACTTTCCCAGTATTCTGTATGACCCTATTGGTTTCTCAGCTTCTTTGCATTTAGGATAATGCACTTCCTCAGATTGGAGTATATCATCTGTTTTTTATGGAACACTGATGATGCCGCTTCCCTCAGTGTAAAGCTACCAGCTTCCTAAGGGTTTCTTGAAAAATGAGAAAAGGAGAGCGGGAAGATGCTGAGGTGGGGACAGGCTTCATCTCACAGACAACCCCAAGTCATACTTCTCTTTGTAACATGGACACACAGAGCGAGTGACACGTACTCTCTAACTTTACTGAGTAATTGGGGGGGGCGGGCAACTAAAACTAAAGAGGATTATAAAATCTGAGAGTAATAATTTAAACTGAAAATTATAACTTTTGCCATCTTCCTAGAGAAAGTGTTTTAAAGAAATTTCTTAATTTAAGAAATGCGTGGCTTCACGAAGCCACCTCTTGGCGCAAGTCTCCTCATCGAAAACTCTGCTTCTGAGTCTCCTTCTACCATTCAGCAAAGCTCATATCCTTCCCTGGGGACTGGCTCTAAATGACTAACACCTGTCATCTTCCTCTCAGGAATGTATTTCTCTAAGTCTGAATTTGCAATTTTAGAAAAATTCTCTGATTGTCCCAGGAATGTAATCAGAAGCTAACTAACACAAGTCTGCACTGGGTTGCATCTGAAGTATTCATAGCAGGATAAATTGCAGGTGTGCAACCTGAAGCCTCTGAAATCCTGTGGAATCACATACACTCTCACACACGCACTTCAACCCGTTCAAAGAGACAGTAAATACAATACAATAGAGAAAAGTCCTTGTACTTCCATTGATGCTCAAGTCCAGAAGAAACTGTACCACCCCTTGCATCCTCCAACTCCTTAAATCATTGTGCCTCAGGATGGTATGTATCTCCATTGATTGGCTCTTCTGTGTCTTTCAGTAACTATCATTTTCTTCTGTAGGACTCACATTGGTAGTTTTTATAATTGTTGTTATTGTGAGTGGGATAATTTTCTGTCACTTTGTCGTAATGTGGTTAATTTTGCTAATTTTATATGCTAATTATATATCCGGACAACTCATTAAACTCTTAATTTATGTGGATTTCATTTGATTCCTTTGGATTTTCTATACAGAATATTTATGTCATCCATAAATAATGATAGTTTTTCTCCTCCTTTATAATGCATATATTTCTTTTTTATCTGTTCTATTTCTAAAGACCCCTAACGCAATCAATGTTAAATAGATACTCAGCAGGAGGATCTGGGGTTGACTTAAGTCTTTCTCATAAAGACAAGAAGTTCTGCCTTTCTTTTTATTTGGAATTTATTTATTTATTTTGAGAGAAAGAGAGGGAGAGAGAATGCGTGGGGGAGAGGCAGAGACAGAGGCAGAGAATTCCAAGCAGGCTCTGCACTCTCAGTGCAGAGCTCAATGTGGGGCTTGAACTCAGGAACTGTGACATCATGACCTGAGGTGAAATCAAGAGCCAGATGCTTAACCCGCTGAGCTACCCAGGAGCCCCAAGTAGTAATATGCTAAATTACACATTCAAAACATCATGCTAAGTACACAAAATAATGCAATTTGAATTGATAGAATGAAATAAGGATTCAGAAAAGTTAAGATAATGCTTTCTTCAAACAACCTGTAGAGATAGATGATGTATAAATTTTCTTTGCCTGCTGTAACAAGTTACCACAAACTTGGTGGCTTAAAACAGTAGAGATGTATTCCTTCATGGTTCAAGAGTCTGAAAGTCCAAATTTTGTATTCCTGGGCAGAAATCACGGTGTCACTAGGTTCATGGTCCTTCACGAGGCTGTAGGGGAGAATCCCTTCTTTGCCGCTTCTGGCTTCTGGCAGCTGCCAGTGTTCCTTGACTTCTGGCCGCATCACTCCATTCTCTGCCTCTCCTGTCACCTTGCCTCCTCCTCTTCTGTCTGTCAAATTTCCCTCTGTCTCTCTTTATTATAAGGACACTTGTAAAGGCATTTAGGTCCTACTTGGATAATTCAGATAATCTTCTCATTTCAAGATCCTTAATTCAATCACATTTGTAAAAAGTTCACCATATAAGATGACATTTTCAGGTTCCGGGGATTTGGGACAGATATATTCAGGGGTTGCCATTCATTCCACTACTGTCTACCTGCTGGCCCTCAAAGATTTATTCCGTCCCACATACAAAATACTTAAACCTCATTTCAGTGTCTCCAATGTCTCATTCTGTTAAATCAAGTCAAGTCAAAAGGCTCATCTAGGGTGTCTGAATTCGGCTCAGTCAGTTGAGTGCCCTAACTAGGCTCAGTTGATAAGTTCACACTTGGTAAGTTCAAGCCCAGCATCAGGCTTGCTTCTGTCAGCTTAGAGTCTAGAAGCTGCTTTGGATTTTGTGTCTCCCCCTCTCTCTCTGCCCCACCTCCACTGTGTGTGTGTGCTCACACATGCTCTCTTTCTGTCTCAGAAATAAACGTTTAAAAATGCTCATCTAAATGTCATCAGCTCAAAGTCCACATCTTATCATATAAATTATCAAAATTAGTTATAGGTGAGACTCAGATGATTCACCGTGGGGCAGACTTCTCTATTGTGCACCTGTGAAACTAGAAAGCAAGTTATCTGCTTTCAAAATACAGTGATGGAACAAGCATAGGAGAATGGTTAGACATTCCTATTCCAAAAGAGAGACAGTGCGAGGCAGAAAGGAGTCACTGGTCCCAAGCAATATTAATCTGTAGCTTGATCAACATCTGCAAAAACTTCACCAAGTTCTAGGAATTAGGTTCTAATATCTTTGGGGACCACTTTTCAGTCCAGTCACTACAGATGACTTCATGAAAAATATTATTTTAATTATGTAGAGAGAAAAAAACCTAAATAGATCACAGAACTTAAGAAATGTTATAAAAACTCCCCAAACTACAAGGCTGGCAACTCACAAATGATTTTTAAAGGCTTTGAAGAGCAAATAATTCTCATGTATTGTCAGCTGTTTCAGAACATAAAGATGGAAATATTCCGATGCTCCTTATTAGCCAGCAGTTATCAATATCTCATAAAATCTGCCTATGAAACAGTCTCACTTATAGTTTTTGGTGCGATTTTCTTAAATAAAATATTTTAACAGATAGTGTATTGTATAATTAGTACATTAGGTAAAGGTTGTCAGGAGAGCAAAGACTGCTAATTGTAGATAGGAAATAAATTCTGAACTATAATCTTTTATCTAAAATTTCAGAGTCCACAAAGCTCTGAAAATCAAAATTTCTTCATTGTTTATTTGGTGAAATACAGAATATGAATGGACATGGCCATTGTAATGTTAATTTATCCTTCTTTGAGTCATTATTTATATGTGCTAGTGCAGAAATATTTATATGAATTTAAATTATGGTGTGCTATTCCTGACCCTTTGGGTTTGTTGATTAATTTACCATATATGCACTGAATAATCTTTTTAAGACCCACAAAACTTTGCATACCAAAGCATGATTGTCCCCAGATACTTCATCTAATGCATTATAGATTTTATTTAAGATATCAATGAACCAAAGGAAAAATGATATGAACCTCAAAACACTAAATATATTTCAGTAATAATAATAAGAGCTAACGTATTTGATTGCTTTGTATGTACCAAGTCCTGTCTTAACTACCTCCAGGTACTAGAATATCACGTCCTTGTAGGAAAGCAGGTACTGTTAATATCATTTCTATTTTAAAGATAGGAACATGGCAGGACTGAAACCTAAGCATACTTTTCAAGGTCAAAGATCCAGTTAATTTTAGAGCCAGGTCTTGAACCCAGGTTGTTTAAATCCACAGCTCATGTTTTTGATCTCTCTGCTCTAGTGAATGTCAATAGGTATCTGGTGGTTATTAAAAACATTTGGTCATTCACCCATTCATTCAGTCAACCACAACTTGATGGTTAATCTTTCTCAGGCTATACTCTAGTTCTAAGATACAGAAGGGCATAAATCAAGTGGAAGAAAACAAAACAAAATAAAACAAAACAAAACAAAAAACTGAAACAACCTCTCCCTATTCTCATAGAACCTACATAAGCTTACATAGAGTTTACCTGTTAGGTTAACATGCTACATGTAAGATGGTCATAGTTATGGAAAAAAATATATCAAGAAAGGGAGTCAAACTCTTAATGAAATATAACTGGATGAATCTTTCCAAGCATGGTAAAAACTTAGGATCTCAAAAGAAAAGGCAGCATCATATGAAATGATAATGTAGTATAGTATACATATTTTCACTAAATTGAGTTTGCAACAAATGTACTAGCATTTCCATTTGGTACTGTTTTGAATGTACTCAGTAAGCAATTAGATAAGAAAAAAGGAATTGGGGAAGGAGGTGTTTGAAAGAAGGCAGAGCATATATCATTATTTGTAGATAATAGGACTATATGTCCCCCAAAAATGAATCACCTGAAAGGAATGATATATGGCAACAGCATTATAAGGTGTCTGTGGAAAAGATTAATAATAAATGATCAAATTATTTTTTAAAAAATATAACCAGCTCAAACAGATAATGTAAGAAGGGGTTCTATTATAATAAAAAAGAAATGGGTAAGTATTTATGAAATAAATATAAATATATTACACTTAATGTGAAGGAAACTTTGGGCCCTACTAAGAATTATAGGAAAAAACCTAACAAGTAGGAAAACACATTTTTGAAAGATAGGCCTGATATTATAAAATATTCCAGTTCTCCCAAAATTTGTCTATCGTGTAAGATCCGATTACAATACCAAAAGATTTTGGCCAGGTTCTTAAAAGCAAAGGTAACTCGAAAATTATTTCAAATTTTATCCAAAAATATGAATCTTGTAGGTAAACAACAAATTTTTTAAAAAAGTGTAAGCAGATAATTGATTCTAGCCCAACCAAATATGAACATTTAGTACAGAACTAGAATAATTAAAATAGTTGGGTACAGTTCAGAGGTAACATAGAGATATAGAGGTGGAAATTTATTATAGAATTACCTGTGTCTTTCAAACAAGGAGGAAAAATTAGATTATTAAGCACATTCTATTAATATATATATTAATATGTATAAATCTGAAATGATTGAAACACTACAGTGTAAAATATGAAGTCAGGGAAAAAACAAAAAGTATTCTGCTGAATTATGGAGAAAGGAAGGATCTTTCTAAGCATGACTCAAAAGACTGAAAGAAAAGGTTAATATATCTGAAATATAAAAATTTAACACTACAAGGTAAAAAAAAAAGTGGGAAAAAAAGAAATTTGGTAAATATTTGCAATGCATGACTTTCTCATTACTAGCAAAAAATATAAAAGGCTTGAAGGCAGTTACCTGTATTTAGCTGTTAATTTCACAGCTTCTTCCTGTATGGTCTGGAACAATTCTAAACTCCATAGTCCTCAGTTTCCTCAATCATAAAATGTAGGTAGCAGTAGCTAGCTCATAAAATGTTTATGAAGATTAAATGAAATATTACATGCAAAGCTCTTAAAGTAGTGCTTTAAGAAAGAGTAGTGAATATTTAATTACTGCTAATTATCATCATTATGGTTATTAATGTGAATATTTTTAATGTGCATAGAATGGATAAAGTACTTGACTAGGTACTCCACATAAGAAAAAGTTGAGGCAAAAGCATATGAAAAGATAATCAACTTCAATCAACAATAAGAAAAATTTATTTTAACAATTGTGATACATTGCATTTTTCAACTTACTACTTTTATTTTAAGTATAGTTTAACCAAAGAAAAAAATTGTAATCAGTTTGAGAGCTTAAAGTTCTTCAAAGGAGACTTTAAGCATATATCCTCTGAAATATCTTTTGGAGAAATTTAATAAAAAAGGACGAATCCTTTAAAACACGTGAGGCTCTTTGTGGGGTGATTTTGAGGCAGAAACCACAAGTGGAATTGTGGAGTGAGTGCTCTTTGCTGAGATAGTACAAGAACTGCCAGAATGAATGCATTGTGGTAGAGCTGGAAGCATCTAGTAAGTCTGCCCCAGAACATTCAAATCTTCTATTTTCGTCAGAATTGGCCGACCCCTCTAGTGAAGCAGCTGGTGTTGGCTCACATGGTTAAGGTTGCAAGCAACAACACCATTGCAAATTTATTAGAATGGTGAAATTCAAGACTGCCAAGGGTTGGTGTTGCTGTGGAATGTTAGTAAAGATGGGGAGTAACTGGAACTCTCAAATGTTACTGGTAGAAGTGCAAAATGGTACAATGGTACAATGGTACAATCTTTATCAATACAATGGGGCAGTCTCAATCCTAGGTATTTACTCAGAAGATACAATCACATATGTCTATGAAAAGAGTTGTGCTCAAAAGTTCATAGCAGCTTTATTCATAAAAAGTCAAATGCCAGCAATCAGTGAGTAAATGAACTGTGGTCTATCTTTTCATTTGAATACTATTTAGTAATAAAAGGTGACAAACCACTGATACGGGAACAAATGGTAGAATCTCGTTAAGTATTACAATAACTCTGGGGTGCCTGGGTGGCTCAGTCAGTTGAGCGTCCAACTTCGGCTCAGGTCACGATCTCGCGGTCCGTGAGTTCGAGCCCCGCGTCGGGCTCTGGGCTGATGGCCCAGAGCCTGGAGCCTGCTTCCGATTCTGTGTCTCCCTCTCTCTCTGCCCCTCCCCCGTTCATGCTTTGTCTCTCTCTGTCTCAAAAATAAATAAACGTTAAAAAAAAATTAAAAAAAAAGAGTATTACAATAACTGAAGGAAGCCTGATGTAAAAGAGTACTTTTAAATTCCATTTATAGGAAATTTTAGAAAATGCAATTACAGTGACAGAAAGCAGACCAATGTCTTTTAAGGGGGGTAGTGGGGATATATGCCAGTGTAAAAGTATATAAATGCAAAAGGGAACTTTTTTGGGGTAATGGAAAATTTCTCTATCATGTTTGTGAAACTAGTTATTATATACCTTTGTCAAAACTCTTTGAATGGTACACTTAAAATTGATGAATTTTGAATTAATAACTTAAAATGCAACTTTGGAGATTTAGGTTAACTGTATTTTTAAAAATAAAAATGTAATAACCCCTTACAGGAAAAGAGAAATCACTTCTCAGAAAAGTATCAGTGACAGAGTATTAAAGACAGCTATGACTAAGAAGCTGATTCTCTGATATATGAATATTTCTATGTACTGTGTGTGTGTTACTACTTTCTGCTGCTTATAAAATTTACATATTTAAATTTGTCTTGCCTTAATAAAGATGGGTATATTTTATTTTTACTTCTTAGATCTAACTTTAAGTTTTAATTAATTTAAAGTATTTTATAATTTCAGGAAATAACACCAATTTCAGAGTCAGTAAACACATATTCCAAAATTATATAGTTTAACTATGGTTTAGCATCCCCTTTTACTTTCAGTGTAATTCTGATGTGGATATAATATATATGAACATCCCAACTATACAAAATTATCTAAAAAAAATCTTCACCAAAATATTATAATGGAGTATGAGTATCCTCTTTTAAAGATAAGAAAGCTGTGACTTAACAATAAATAAGTCATTTGCTCAAAGTTACAAGTCTTGGAAGTAAAAGTCTGTCTGAATTTACAGTTTGTCCATTCTAGAATGTGGAAGTAATGTTGATTAATTTATGTTTCTCAAGAGTGGAGTACATAGAGACAGAAACAGCAAAATTTATATAAAAAAAAAACGACACTATTATAGCTTTTTCTTATTTGGTCTCCTTTTACAGAGTCTTCGGTGTCTCTGAAATATGGCTGCTGGATAAGTTTACAGTGTTTGGCAGTTCTCTTTTAAGTCTCTTGGGGTTACGCCAAAGGGACAGTGTCCCATGGGAATTCAGTCTGAATTCTCATCCAAATGAACACCTGCTGTCATTGTTTCTTATCAGTCCTGTAGTTAGCAAATGCCAACTCCCATGAAAGCCATTCAACACATGGAAAAGGCATCCCAGTGTTCCTCACTAGTTTTAATTTATCCTTGCTTTTACTACATGATCCATTGCCCCAGTATCTTGGAGATAGAGCTAACATTAAGTTTGTCCTTGGCTATTTGGTGATCTATATGCCTAGGAGTTTACCCAGTTATAGTCCAGTCTAATTAAATGGTCTTCTTTTGATACTCTTTCTCCTTTCTTCTCCTTTCCCCTTTTCTCTCCTTTCCTCTTGCCCTCTCTCTGACCTGTTTATGTTGCTTTGGAAAGGAAGAGATTTGTTATTGCAAAAATAATATGCTTGTAAAGCAAATTATACTACACAATCTATTTTTAAAAGTCTCAGTTCTCTACGTTAGCAGGAACAAATAATTCACGCAGAAGCAAATTCAATGATAGTCTCCCTATGGATAACCAATATTGATCATCCATTCTTAGTACTTGAATCATATTTCTTTTCTTTTTGTTCAGCTGGTCTGCTGGATGTATGCATTTAATTATAAAGTATTACAAATTGATTTTGAACCAGATTAGGGATAAAGTCAAAATAAATGATTTAAAAAAAATTAATGATCATGTCATATAATATACCCTTAATAGCCTAGCTACATTTTTATCTATAATTTCATACCACATAAGACAACATTCTAAGATGTATTTATGACTTATTAGTAAGAATTTAAAAAAAAAAGAAGAAACTCTCTGACTGTATTTGAGAGCTATTAAACCAATAAAAGTGAACCATCTTGACAATACTACTTCTTAGCAAACCAGGAAGTTGACCATGTATGTATAACAAAGACATCCTAGAATACCAAACCACAGAGGGTTTTGGGGTAACTTTTTAATAAGTGTTTCTATGTATACCTGTCTATATCTTTGTGTCCTTTTCTCTTGCAGATTAATTTAATTACTTAATGATTTTTAGAGGATAAAATGTACAGAAAAACTAACAGTGCTATTACAGCTTTATCTTGTAGGGAAAAGCTACTGGGCCTGCCATCTGCAGCGGGCTTTGGTCCCTCTCTTGTTGTGCCTCATGCTTTGTTATGCATGAGTAAGCACATTAGCCTTTTCATTTCATTCATTAGACTTTTAATCCTTGATTAGTGTTTTCAAGATTCTCTCAAATACACAACTTCTTTATTTCCTTTGTGTATGCTTTTTTTTTTTTTTATCTGCACTATGAAACAAAATTAAGTTAATCACAACAGTAGACCCGTTTCTTTTGAGATGACTGGTAAATATATTAGTTTCTCATTGGAGTGATTAATCATGTGTAGATGAAGAATGGGGAAATATCTTCTTGCTTGGAATAACAGGGGCAACTGTTTAAAGTCAGCAAGAACAGTCTGTTTGAAAAGCTTGAATCACAATGTTCTACCAATCTCACATGCTCAGTGTGATTCTGTCTCATAGAAACTCTGAATGGATTTCTTAAAAGAAAGAAACATCCATTAGGGTTCAGAACTGATATGTTTGGGGTCTCAGAGCTTAGTTATAATTACATCAATTCTCCAAAAATAATTTTCTCTCTTTGGTGCTTTCTTTTCTCGATTGAGCAAGATATGTGAGAAGGTTGCTTGTGACTGAACAGTTAATAGTTACACATGCAAGACACTCTTAGCAAACTTTGAAGTCATGTATTATACTCATTTACCTTTATTAAATACGCACTTTCACACTATCATTTTACTCATAATTAATCTCAAAGGACTAGAAACTACTATCGCTCCACTTAGGCCATCCTTCCAGCTATGCATTACAATATTTTCAACCAGTTTTTAACATTTATGTTCATGTACACTATTTAAACATACTTCGATCATGAGACCAAAACCAGTTATTAAAGGAGATACATAAATTAAATAGAAATCGGTTTCCAGAAGTCAATATAACAAGTAACCAACGGTGAAATGATGGCATAAAACACACTTGTACTGAATTTTTGTAGGTTACTCATTTTTGCCTAATTTCAGAGTGTCTTCTTGGCAATATTGTTAAGAAAGAGTAATTTAAAAATATTACTCATTAACTTTTCTCTTTTGATCTTTGCACAAAATAGTAGGATCATAAACTGTCTCATTTTTCTTTTCTGTTTCTCTACCTAGGATGCTTCCATTGCACACAGATTCCACATCATGAGAGAAAAACACCCAGAAAAATTCAACAGTAGGTAAGATAACATATGATAAAATTATAATTATGGTTACTGTTGATGAATTATGTCATGAAAAGGATCACTCTGTGCTCTAAAACATTTTATGTATAATGGCTGAATAAGATTGGGTATGTATGTGTGAGTATTGAGACACAAGTGTAAATGAATTTAATTTTTCTTCTTTGGTTTTAATGAGACTATAATGAGGAATGCAGTGGTCATCTGTAGTCCATTCTCATGTGTTAAAAAGAATTTCAAGTATAAGGCAAAACTAATATTTTATTAAGATATAGTGGAAGTCTTTATATGGCTAAGGATATGAGGGTGATTATACCAAGTCCCAAAGAGAAAACATGGGACTGTGATTTGGTAATGCTGAGTAACTCTGTATTACAAAGGTATCATGGAAGGCCTCTCATCTTTCTACTGTTCATCCAGTATTGGCCTCAGGTAAATGGAAAATAAACCAGAAAAATAATCAATGCTAACATAAACTACTTTTAAAGATACATTCTTCAAGGAGAAGATCCTTGACAATGAGAATTTGTTTTGCTAATATAGTAATACATATTTCTTTTTCAAATGTAGATATTGACTTTTTCTGATATTCAGGGAAATAGAGAAAGCTTTGGTTTTGTATCTTCCCCACTTGTAGATGGAAATAGGCTGTCTCCAACCCTTTCCCTAGGAAAAATGGGACGGAAGTGAATCATCTTTGCTTCAATTACATACATTTCTACTTTGATCATTTCACAAAGTTACAAAATCATAACCAGCATTTCTGTGCATATATTTAAGTATATATTCAATATTAATATTAATATTCAAAGCCCAAGGATCTGTGGTCTCCATATTTGGATAGTTAACAACCCTGGAAATCATAAAATCATGATATTATGGTTTGCCTTTTCTCTTATAATTCAGCTAGGTACAATTTTTGTTTAAGGAAAGTGGAAGAAATGTATGTATGAATATGTACATGTGTCCATAGTGTCTTTGGAGGGATTCACAAAAATCTCTTAATTCTGGTTCTTTCTGGAAAAGGGAACTAAACGGTTGGGATGAAAACTAAATTTTTATTATATACTTTTTTGTGTGAATCTTGTGACATGTGTATTATAAAATTTAGTAGAAATCTAATTAAACGTTGCACCTATAAATTTTCTTTGTATGTAGAATAGCCATTTTCATTTTATAAAATTTAATTTTATTTTATAAAATATATGCAAATAAATTGATGTAACAATGAAATCATATTCACTTTATAGCAACTTTTAACACATGGTAATTTACCTTGAATGTCCTGGCCATGAATATACTTGTTAATGTACATAAAACCATATTATAAAATCTAGCTTGTGCTTACTCAAATACCATTCTGTGTAGCAGTCATGTGTTGATATTCATATATTGAAATAGATTTCAAGCAAAAAAATAAATGCTATTTGAGAATGAGGCATGCAGTGACCCCATTCAGGAGTTTCACAATTTAAAAACCCAGTAAAGACTGTAAGAAATACATGGAAAAAAAAGTTTGATGATGTTTAAGGCATTTTTATCCCAAAGTTATTCAGCAGAGAGAAAGAGAATGATAGGGGAGAGGGGGAAGAAAGGAGAATTAAAAGTATAGAGAAAGTGTATCAATATATTTATGTAATACTCAAATTGACATACTACATATAAGAATGCCAATATATATGATCCTCTCTCAAGTGTCAGAGGTTAATGAATTCTGTTCTCCGGAATAATTTTAATTCTTCTTAATAAGACTTCTATTATTCACATATATCTCCTTAATTTTTTATTATCAATTGCAGTGTTAATTTATGACATTCCTCACTGCCCAATATGTGGTTAGATACTATTTACAGCAATGCGTTTGTATAGCCCAATGTATTTATAAAGTGTAAAAATACATTTGGAAGGCTAATAACATAGAAAACACCTTCTAGATTGACACAGGTCACATGTTTCTACTGTGAGTTCAAAGAATGTCAGGTATATAGTAGATACTCAGTGTATAATCACCTACTATTTTTTTTTTAAGTTAAGAGCTCTAACATTGCATATATTACCAAGTCAGGCACGTACATTTCAATCTATATTTTTTACAGATTGTCTTCACTCAGAATTACAAGCTTTTAGATAATTTGCTAAACTATAATTTAACTTACTCAGAATATGAAAATTTTCTAATAAATTTTTATGAGGAAGACATGCCACATATTGTGCATAAACAATTTCATACTTATAAGGACAGATTTTCAGATTTCAACTTTGAGACACATTCAGCCATAGCACGCTTTGGTATTTTCAGGAATTTGCAAATGGATTTTTTTAAATACTCATAATAATGGTGTTTCAGATCAGATCTCTTGTCACAATCAATCATATGCCATTAATATTATCCTCTAGCGTGCTCACCTTGAAATTCATTTATATTTTAAAGAACTTGATGTTTCTAACATTATCTTAAGGAAATTAATTACCAAAATATATAGTTCTCTCTATGCTTCTTCTGACAGAAATTGAAAGAACTGGGAAAGATAATGATTTTTCCGGTGCTTAAGAGAGTGCTGGTTGAGAGGTTTATATCATATTCTTTTCCAAATTTTTGTATAAATCTAAGTTAACTATTAAAAGGAATTGTTGTTTAACTTTCTAAACTCAAGACATTCTTCATACTTAATATATATATTTTTTATTATTTTAGACTCAAATAATCCTTAAAGTATTGAGGAAACTATTATTTAAAACCATTATTGTACAATATTATTATTTAAAATATTGACTTGACTATTATTATTAATAATCACATTCGTGTTCTTAGAATTCACATACATTACTAATTCTCCTGATTTTATTGAGAATAGAGCATGATATTACTTCTTGGCCTTTTGACTTAGATCAAGTGTAGAACAGAGCAATATAAGTTCTTACTTTAAAAAATGAGACTAATAATTGTACACTTACAGTATTTAAAATATGCATCCATTAAAGTGATAATTATGAAGGGCTGTAATAATTTTGAAAAAAAAAACCTCTTTAATTCCATGAATAAAATCTTGCAACATTGACAAAGACTTACAAGTAATATGTGAAATGGAACCAACTATAAAAAAAAATTGGTCATCTTACAAAGATTTATTAATACTGTAGTTATAGCTTGTTACAGCTTGTTTCAAAAAACTAATTTTTTTTTTTTTAATTTTTTTTTTTCAACGTTTTTTATTTATTTTTGGGACAGAGAGAGACAGAGCATGAACGGGGGAGGGGCAGAGAGAGAGGGAGACACAGAATCGGAAACAGGCTCCAGGCTCCGAGCCATCAGCCCAGAGCCTGACGCGGGGCTCGAACTCACGGACCGCGAGATCGTGACCTGGCTGAAGTCGGACGCTTAACCGACTGCGCCACCCAGGCGCCCCCAAAACTAATTTTTTTTTAACATCACTTGATACCATTTGCTAGCAAACTCTGATAGCCAGCGATACTCCACAAAGATACTAGTTCAGTAAGTCTACAAGTAAGTCCTTATTTAAAAGAATCCAGGTCTCTAATGCACTGAATGAGATACAGATTGTTTTCTTAGCCTCCTGTTCAGAGGAATATACTTCATTCTTGTTCTGCATTCTGCTTTTTATGAAGAAATCTACAACTAGAAAACTGAAATTGGTGTATGAATTTAAATAAAGCCGTTTAACTCATCTGTGTAGTGATATCGGATATGTCAGAGGGTCTTACTGGCCAAATGTGTGAAAGGAAGAAAGGAAGAAACAAAAGTAACAAGTTGGAACACCACACTTATACTTTATCACTATATTAATAAACCCTAATATAAAAAAGAAGCTCTGTACTCCAAATTACCCAAGAAATTAATAGCATACAGGAACATAGAAAATTTGCGTATGACTTTAAAATAACACTGGTTCTGTGGAATGATGCTTGATTTTTGTTTGTTTGTTTGTTTTTTCCTCTAAAGTAGGCTTGGTGAGATACTGGAATAAGACTCTTTCTGGGACTTTAGTATCTATACAGAGCATGGAACATAATGCTCACTTAGTAGATACTTCATGTACTTAATCTCCAAAGCCCCCAACAATGTTAAAAAACAAGCAAAAATTCTTCAGTTATAATCTCTGACCATTGTGGATGTCTTGCTAATGAATAATACAAGCTTACTTACACATTTGTTTAGCACTTATTATCAACTTTATAGGTCAGCAATATGTAATTATCAACCAGTTATTAATATTTACCTGGTGATGGTGAACTGAAGACTTAAGTATTAAAAAATTTGTTTTTGTATCTCTTTTTTTGTGTCTCTAATTTTGTAAGTTGCAAATCATTTGATATAAAGCTAAAGACAATAAAATCAATTTTGTATAAAGTATAACAGGAGGCGTTAATTTACTGAAGCAAATATTTTTATTGGTCAAAACTGTTCATGAAATATTTTTATTGATCTTGAAGTACCAATTTTATACCTGTTTTTTTTATTTTAAACTGTGCATGTGTATATCTATTCTGAATTTGGAAATTATATTTTCCATATATTCCATACTCTGCTGTATGGGAGATAGTACAGTTTCCAAGTTAAAGAAATAAAACCTATGAATCTTTTTTTTTTTTTTTAAACTTTCCACCTTGGTGTTGTAGCAGATAGACAAGAATAATTATATAAAATTATCAATTGTTATCTACACAGAAAAGATCCAGCTGAAGTTCTAGAATAAAATGTAGAGTTAAGAATTAAGTAATATTTCAATAATGATGACAAAATGCTGTATCATAACTAGATTTTTCTATTTATCATTTAAATAACATTAAGAAGGTTTTTCTCTAAATTCAGTAAAATAAATTTTTAAAGCTTCAAAATCAGTGCTTAAATTGTGTTTAATAACATTATTATATATTAATATATCTAATTTTATTCATATACTGTAAATATTTTTAATGTATGTTTAATAAAAGCCAATTAACACTATTTTTCAATAAACTTCATGATATAGCCTCTTACATATATATCTTATATATATTTTTTAAGGCACTTAACCTATTTTTATTTTTATAAAATCTAATATATTCAAAGATTACACATTTTAGTGACTGTAATAAGTTAAAATCATTGTGGATAAACTAAGATTTTGGGTTTTTTTTTTTGCTTTTTGGTTTTTTTTTAATTTATTTTTTTAATTTACATTGAAGTTAACATGTAGTGCAACAATGATTTCAGGAGTAGCTTCCTTAATGACCCTTACCCATTTGACCATCCCCCCCCCTCACAACCCCTCCAGTAGCCCTCTGTTCTCCATATTTAAGAGTCTCTTATGTTTTGTCCCCCTCCCTGTTTTTATATTATTTTGCTTCCCTTCCCTTATTTCATGTGTTTTGTATCTTAAAGTCCTCATATGAGTGAAGTCATATGATATTTGTCTTTCTCTGACTAATTTCGTTTAGCATAATACCCTCTAGTTCCATCCATGTAGTTGGAAATGGGAAGATTTCATTCTTTCTCATTGCCAAGTAATATTCCATTGTACATATATATACCACATCTTATTTATCCATTCAACCATCGATGGACATTTGGGCTCTTTCCATGCTTTGGCTATTGTTGATAATGCTGCTATAAACATTGGAATGCATGTGCCCCTTTGAAACAGCATACCTGTATCCCTTGGATAAATACCTAGTGGTGCAATTGCTGGGTTGTAGGGTAGTTCTATTTTTAATTTTTGAGGAACCTCCATACTGTTTTCCAGAGTGGCTGTACCAGTTTGCATTCCCACCAGCAGTGCAAAAGAGGTCCTTCTTCTCCACATCCTCGCCAACATCTATTGTGGCCTGAGTTGTTAATGTTAGCCATTTTGACAGGTGTGAGGTGGTATCTCATGGTGGTTTGGATGTCTGTATGTCTTCTTTGGAGAAGTGTCTATTCATGTCTTTTGCCCATTTCTTCACTGGGTTATTTGTTTTTTGGGTGTTGAGTTTGATACTAACCCTTTATCTGGTATTTCGTTTGCAAATATCTTCTCCCATTCTGTCAGTTTCCTTTTAGTTTTGCCGATTATTTCCTTCTCTGTGCAGAAGCTTTTTATTTTGATGAGGTCTCAATAGTTCATTTTTGCTTTTGTTTCCCTTGCCTCTGGGGACATGTTGAGTAAGAAGTTGCTGCGGCCAAAGCCAAAGAGATTTTTGCCTGCTTTCTCCTTGAGGATTTTGATGGCTTCCTGTCTTCCATTTAGGTCTTTCATCCATTTTGAATTTATTTTTGTGTATGGTGTAAGAAAGTGGTCCAGGTTCATTTTTCTTCAACTTACATGTATTTCTGAGTCAGTTACAACACAGCAAGTAAAATAAAGAAGACATTCCTTTTGTTTTCTCTGAAGCTTTTTAGTATATATATTTGTAGGAATTCAGCTTTTCTTGCACTTTGAAATTATGAAATTAAAATTTTTTATATGACTTATTTATATAAATTTATTTACATAAGTATTTGTATCTAATTTATTTATATTTTATATAAATTCTATTTATTATGTATTCTTAAAATGTGTAGAATAATTTATTTTTATACTATTGACACATTCACAAACTATTGAAAACAATGAAAGGGAAGACAGAATGGAGTCTGCATGGCATTGTCTTTAAGGCATTTGACCTCAGTTTTGCAACCACCATTATTGTATAGTGAAACCTTTTTATCTATTTAAGAACGTACATATGTACCTTTTAATGTAAACTTCCATATTATGTAAGTGATACCATCTTTTATAAACTAGGGAAATTGTGCTACTGATATTAAAAGTTAAACATTTTGATTTTTAGTATTTTGAATAAAATCCATATTCATTAGAAATGGCACTTGTTGGGGCGCCTGGGTGGCTCAGTCGGTTGAGCGTCCAACTTCAGCTCAGGTCATGATCTCGTGGTCCGTGAGTTCGAGCCCCGCGTCGGGCTCTGGGCTGATGGCTCAGAGCCTGGAGCCTGCTTCCAATTCTGTGTCTCCCTCTCTCTCTGCCCCTCCCCCGTTCATGCTCTGTCTCTCTCTGTCTCAAAAATAAATAAATGTTAAAAAAAAATTAAAAAAATTAAAAAAGAAATGTCACTTGTTGGGACAAGCACTGGGTATCATATGTAAGTGATGAATTACTGAGTTCTACTTCTGAAAACAATACTACAGTATATGATAACTAACTTGAATTTAAATAAATACATTTAAAAATAATAAAACAAAGGAATGTTAGCACTTTATAGGGATTTTTTTGGATAAAATTATATGTTAATGAGAATTTCATATCCTATAGCATTTGTTATGTCTTCACTTTCTGTGTACATAATCAATTTTGTTATTTTTTAAAAATAGAAACATACTCCTTTTTCATTTTCACTTAGAATGACTCTTCAGTTATATCTTTTAAATAACATTTCTTGACATTTTTTGTGTCAGAACTATTGTTAAATCAGTTTTCCGAGGTGCCTAGGTGGCTCAGTCAGTTGAGTGTCCTACTCTTGGTTTCGGCTCATGTCATGATCTCATGGTTTGTGGGTTTGAGCCCTGTGGCAGGCTCTCTGCAGACAGTTTAGAGGCCCCTTGGGATCCTCTCTCTCTCCCTCTTTCTCTGCCCCACCCTTGCTTGTGCTCTCTCCCTTTTAAAATAAATATATAAACTTATGATCTGTGTATAAGCCATATAGTGTTTAGATGAATATGTGGATTGATAATATATAGATGTATATGCATGTATACATACATGGTGTATGATTTATATATATGTGTGTACATACATATATTTTAAGAAAAGTGAAACTTTTTCTTATATTTATGCAAATTTTTCATAATTATGTGTATTCTTACTGTACATGTATTTATAATATAAGCCTTTTAAAATAATTTACCAGTAGCTGTGGTATTATATTCATATATTTTCATTTGTGTGTTGAAATACATTTAAATACTTCATCTGAGGAGGTAAAAATGTGAATGGGTAAATTAGTCACAGTTGTGTTCACACTGATGCAAGGGATTCGATTCACCTGAATCTTCCTGCATCGTTTCTAGATATCATTAAACCAGAATACTCACTTTTGTGTCCAAGCTGTTCAAAATCATGTGTATAAGATAGTTCTTTGGAATGGAAGGAGAACTGGAGGATAAACAAGGAAGAGATACAGTAACTTCTTCCTTTCTTTTGCCTCTCACTGATTTCTTTGTTCTCTCCTAAGTTCTTATTTCTGCTTTTTTTATATTCTTTACTTTTGCACTGCCATGGAGTAACAAAAGGATCAATGAAGGTCTTGAATTTTGGATAACATAGCTCCTGTTATTGATTTGGTTGATTATTTATTCTGCAGACACTTACTAAAGGAGACCCTGTTATATGATGGATATCCATCTAGACAACTGAATCTTTCAAATCTCTAAGGCAAGTGAAGAAAATGAATTTGAAGTTACATAGAAACCTTAGATAATGATAGGTTCTGCAGAAAAATGTAAACAGGAAGAAAAGTTTTCATGGTAGTAATACAGAAAGAAGGATATTTTCTGGGGCTCCCAAGTTAAGGTGACCATTGAGCTTTAAAGGATGTATATTGAAGTAGGGGCTGCTTGTATGTTCTCAGATTTATTGAAGAAGAGACATTTATTTCTAGTTTCTGTTTGCAGGGTACTTACATTTTATTAGTATAACTTCCATGCAAATATTTTCAAAATTTTCTTCATTGATTTTGCCTTTCTTTTCCTAGGATTTGTGTTTGTACTTTACATGAATTTGCATGTGTTTTATGCAGAAGTTTTACACACACACACACACACACACACACACACACACACACACAATCATTTCCTAGAGTTCCAAATTAAGAAACAAGATTTGTGAAGTTACAGTAGTTAATTCAGAGATGTCTACAAGATCACAACTGAAAAATCTAAGATACAGAGTATTTTTTAATAGGAAAGAGTACTAAACAGTAACAAAGGAGATTAGGAACAACATTTCTATTCATTATTACAGATTCTGTGCCTACATGGAAACTTTTGGGAAATATTTATGAAATTAAAACACTTAAAATTATTTCTTGTTTGTTACAAGCTGACAGCATATACATACACACACACACACACACACACACACACGTGTATATATATATATATATATATATATATATATATATATAATTGCATGTTTTATTTTTTATATTTCTATATAGAATAAATGTAGAATAAATGTAGGATATGTATGTATATGGAATATATGTAGAGTTAATAATACACACACACATATGTATACATTTCAATTAGTTCACAGTAAATGAATGATCAGTTTTTAGGCAAAAACCAAAGATAGGCTTAGCCAGTAGTTAAAGCTACTGTTTCTGGGAACCCTATCCCTAGTTTATGACCTGCTTTTGTGTTAAAAATACTAAAGATCCCATTTCCTTTGTATTCAGATTAGTCTACTGAATCCTTTATATAGATCCCTACTCCTTTGTTCAGATTAGTCTAACTGTAACAAGAACCAGTTGTGCTCTCGGGACTGAGGGATGCGCTAAACTAATTAGACAGTGGACAGCCGACTTTGGGGAATGAGCCTTTGACATTGATCAATGTCAATGACAGATTTTTTTTGTTTGTTTGTTTGATATTCTTAGATATTCTATAGACTAACATTCGGAATTGAATATCATTCAATTATTATATTCTTTAGTATATAGTACATGCCATGTAAATTAGTTAATCTGACATGAACTTTTAATATCTAAAAGTGTTTTGTGGTTCTTATAGAATAACATCTGTTGATTTGGAGTAGAAATCATCCCTGGGAACAATTTTGAGAACCCTTATTATGTCACCTTTTTATAGGCCATATTAAGTAGAAAGTAAGTCTATCTTAAACTCTTTCAAAAGAGGTTAATCACCTCATTATAAGGTAATTTTACCTAGAATAATCCTATGGCATGGCTAATTGGAACTAATTTGGTGATCTCCATTGTCTCTTGCTCTACCTGAGCATTAGTTACTAATTCCTTTCCTTTTGGAATACATGTTCTTCAACAGATAGGTTCAGCATTATATTCTGGCGGAACATAATAATCCTAATATATTAGCTTCAAATGACGGATAGAATTTTTTTAAAAGAGTTCCCTGATTCACATTTTTCTTTGAAGAGAAAAATAATATTCTCACTTAAGCAACACTGTTAAGTTTCTATTTTCTGTTTTACATTTCTACATGACTGGTGTTGTCACAAAGTAGAGAATCTTTTTTTTTTTTAATTTTTTTTTAACGTTTATTTATTTTTGAGACAGAGAGAGACAGAGCATGAATGGGGGAGGATCAGAGAGAGGGAGACACAGAATCCGAAACAGGCTCCAGGCTCTGAGCTGTCAGCACAGAGCCCGACGCGGGGCTCGAACTCACGGACCGTGAGATCATGACCTGAGCCGAAGTTGGCCACCCAACCGACTGAGCCACCCAGGCACCCCACAAAGTAGAGAATCTTAAGCAACCCTTCTATATATTGATGTACCCTAGCCCTAAAATATGAAGAGATTATTTCCCTAATGGGTAAAATTTCTGAAAAAAATTAGATAGTAGAGGTAAAAAATCTTGATTTATTATGACTTTTAATTCTAATTTCTCTGAAGCTTCTTCCTTCCCATTTCTACTTCTCACACACACACACACACACACACACACACACACACACAAAACAGAAATGCTATATAACTTTATTACATTTATTTGGTAAATACTTATAAGGGGCAAAAATAGGCTGAGATTTGCCTGTTACTGTTGTTTCGTAACAAACTGCCACCATATAGCTAGCGTTCAGTTTCCTTTTCCCATTAACATTATTCTGTATTGTCACTGCCCTCACTAATGGTTTCCGAAGGCCATTCATTGTCTCCCTTTACCTTCTAGGTTCTGTTCATCTTTCAGTTCCAAAGCAAATGTCGCATGTTTTCTGTTTTGTTGTGGCAACACTCCACTTCCTCATGTCAAAATCTCTTCTGTTTATTGTGGCTACATAACTAACCACTTGAAAGCTAGGCAGTATAAAACAACCATTTTATTACCTGCATAGCTTCGGTAGCTCAGCCATTCAAACACGGCAAAGCAGGGATGGCTTGTCTCTAGTCATGGGATCTTTACCTGGGAAGATTGGAAATGATTGGATTTGCTGGGAAATGGAATTGACTGGAGGCATGGTTACTCTCATGTCTGGTAGCTGGTTGTTGGTTGAGACCTTACCTGGAGCAATTGTGTTAGTCAGGGTCCTCTCCTTCCTCAGTCTTTTGTTCCATTCAGGTCCTGATCAGTTTAGATGATGGCTACCCACCTTGGGGAGGGGCGTCTACTTTACTGAGTCCACCAATTTAATGTTAATCTCATCTAGAAACTTTCACAACACATATACACAGAAATAATGTTTAATCTGGGCACCCTAGGTCAGTCAAGTTGTCACATAAAATTAACTATCACAGCACCTACAGCACCTTTTTGTCACCTGAATTTTCTTGCAGTGTGATGGCCTAGGATAGCCATACTTGTCAATGACAGCTCAGGCCTTCACAAGTGAGTGTCCCAACAGAACAGGAAGAAGCTATATGCCATTCCTTCACTTAGCTTTAGAAGTCTTACAGTTTCACGTTCTCTGTACTTTTGTTGACAGATTATCATGATTGCCAAATTTATCAGACTATTCAGCCCTGAATATTAATCCTGCATGTATTTCCTTATCCCATTCCTTCTCTCCATCTTTACGACACCCATTTCCAACATCCCCCATTCATTTTTAAACCTTCTTTACACTTAGAGGTGACCCTGATTTATACTTCAATAAGAAAAAAGTAACACCAAATAGTGATTAACATAACTTCTAATAACAAAGGAACAGTTTTTCTGCATCCACATCCCTCTTTCCCTCATCCTTCTAACCTAGCGGGTAAGTTAGCCATCCATTAATCTAGGGCCACTTTACCTTGTGTCCATATCTGTTACATACCACCATCCTCTGTTTCCCTAGATCTTGAAGCATACTACATCCTTCTCGCCGAGATCTTTCCTGTCCTACAACTGCAAGGTCCTTTCTAACATCTTACAAACAAGCTCTACCTAGCTTCATTCTTCATCATTAAAAAATCAGTTTCCTGATCTTGCTTTTCTTCAGTTATGCCTCATGTACCTTATTGTCTTCACAAATAAATCCTGGATAAATTTTGTACTCACCCATTGCTCACTCATTTTCTTCTGCAAAACCATTCTAATTGGATTCTTTTACATGTAAATGAAGCTTTTCTCATTAAGGTCACAAAAGATCTCTAAGTCACTAAATCCAATATTTTTAGGGCTTTTTTGATCCCTACAAACATTGAATTTGCATTTGTCATTTACTCTGTCTTCCTGAAACTTCTCTTGCCTGGGTCCATAAAATATACCATCGTAACTATTCCTGCTCGGTTTTGAGTTTTATTTGTGACTTGTCTAATCAGTTTGTAACTGTTAGTGGCCCTCAGAATTCTGAGATAGACTCTTCCCTCAGTTTACCTTCTCTTCTCTAATCTCTTGAAGCTTCATCAACAGTGATCCTTTTAAAGTGCTGAACCACCGTCCTTTATTAAACTCTTTAATTTCTCAAGTCTTTACCAGGCCCTCCATGATCTGGTTCCTGGCCTGACTTTTGACTTTTCCTGTCTTTTGATGCGTCTCCCCTTGCCAGAATTTTAGATTGGTGGTTGCTTTTCATTAGACTGATGATAACTGCTTAGATGCTACTTCTGAAAGGATAATCCTTTCTTGTCCCACCTGACTAGGTTAGGCTCCCAAACCACCCTGTGTTTTCTTTTGTAGAATTTGTAGAGGATTTATGCTTTTAATTCCTTGATGTGTTTTGATTTAACTATCTGGCCCTTTCTTTTCCCAAACTGTGCTTTAATGCATTTATTATTTCATGATTGGGTCAGGAATAAAGAGATCACAGTTCTGAGTTGTTAAATTTCAAGAGACTTGAAATTCACATCAGGGATAAAATTTTGAGAATAGTTTTGGAAATTTCTTAATTCTGACTTGTGACTATCATAAGTAGAGGCCTGAAAGACTCAGAGTAGGGGATTTATGTTAGAATCATGATTCTGATGTTACAGAGTCCTTGAAAATTACATGCATTTTTTTATGGCACTTCAAAGGAGTTTGGCAAAAAAGAGTTAAATACTTCAGAAATTAATGTTGGGATTGGTGGTACATTGGAAAGAATGACAATTCAACGAGGCCATTAAAAATAGGGGAAGAATTTACTGATTGCTATTTCTGATGTTCTAATTGTTACAATTTCTCATTTTTATTTTTTAAAATTCGATTATAGTTTTATAACATTTTTAAATTTTCAAAATTCAGTTTTAAATATAGGCCTCATTACCATACTAAACCTAACAAATTTATAGAATTGTTTATGCAGAACAAAGTTTATTTTTGTTTATGCAGATATATGTATGCTGCTTTTATTAAAGTTATAGGAATGAAGTCAGATGTTTATTTTGTTATTAGAAATTTTTTTGCATTATGGTGTTTTGTATTTTTAATACTATTTTTTTTCTTTTTTATTGTGAGAAAATATATATAACACAAAATGTTTCACTTTCATTATTTTTATGTGTACATTTCAGTGGCATTAGGTACATTCACTTTGTTGTGCAACCGTTACCACCATCCATCTGCCAAACATTTTTATCTTCCCAAACTAAAGCTCTACAAATGTGGCTATTTTAGATACCTCCTATAAATGGAACATTGCAATATTTGTCCTTTTTGGCTTCTTTCATTTAACATATTGTCTTGAAGTTTAGTCCATTTTGTGGTATGTATCACAATTTCCTCCTGCCTTCCTAAGGCTGGATATTGGTTCCACTGTATGTATATACTTCATTTTGTTTATCCATCTGCTGATGGGCATTTGAATTGTTTGCATGTTTTGGCTCTTGTGAATAAGACTGCTGTGAATAGTGGTGTACAAATATCTGTCCAAGTCCTAAGCTAATTTATAAAGGCATTTTAAACTCCTTGAAATCAACTTTAAAAAGAGTTGTAATCTACATTGCAACAATTTTATTCTAGAAAGGACATTAGATAGAGCCTAGGGCCTTTGGGTCTTACAATAAATAGTTGTGTATTTTCTGAGATTCATTCCTTCCCTCCTTCCCTCCTTTCCTTCTTTCCTTCCTTGCTTTCTCCCTTCCTTGCTTTCTTCCTTCCATCCTGACACATCAAAAGACAGAGGAAAGGTCAAAAGTCAGGCCAGGAACCAGATCATGGAGGGCCTATTAAAGATTTGAGAAATTAATGAGTTTAATAAAGGAGGGTAGTTCAGCATTTTAAAAGGATCACTCTTGCTGAAGCTTCAGGAGATTAGAGAAGGGATGGTAAACTGAGGAAAGAGTCTATCTTCCTTCCTTCCTTCTTTCCTTCCTTCCTTCCTTCCTTCCTTCCTTCCTTCCTTCCTTCCTCCTTCCCTCTCTCTCTCCCCTTCCCCCCAATCTTTGGAGTATAACAGGAAGAGGAGTATTTGTTTAACAATGATTTTTCTTTATAGCCTATTTATGGGCCTCTTACTTTATTTTAGTATTTCTTTGGCTTGCTGTATAATGTGTCTTTTTAAAACTAGGTCACTGCTCTTCTCTGAAAAGTTTTATAAGTGCTGAGAGAAAGCTGAGTATAAGTATTCAAGAAAATAAGTAATCACCAAATAGGAGATGTATGCCATAACCAAAATTTGAATGTTTTATGTACATACATAAAATATATATAATTTTCTTAGCCAAATACTGACTCATAAGAATTTAATTACTTCTCATTTTATGGCCTCATGTTCTAATGGTCTAAGAATACTCATTTACATATTATTTATTCAGTAAAGAAGTAAAGATTTACACATTTATACTCTTATCATTATGAAAACAAAATGATGAATACTAAATTTTGAAAACACAAAGCCCACAACTTTAACACAAGCACCCATAATGTGATTTTATATTTTTTCCATTATTTTTAATGTGTAACTTGAGAAGTATTTATTACAATAGGAAAGTGCTTAGAAAATAAGTTAAGGTTCATAATTAAATATTCTCCCTGCCCTTGGGGAAGACAAACCAAACATGTACTCACAATAAAATGTGGTAAAGACTGTCACTGAGGTTAAGTGCAAAATTAAGTGCGGCGTGCTGCCAGGAGGAAATGTCTATTTCTGTCAGAGGTAAGAAGGAAAGAAGACATCCCTCCAAAAGGTACTCTTACATCCATGCCCACTGCTGATAGCACTGTCACCAAGTTCCTCCACCACAAGTCACGCTTGTCACTTCTCACATTATGCCTCGTATTGCAAGGCACCTACACTAAAAGGGAGGAGTTGTTCAGGAAAATGTCATCTTCTGCTGCAAGGTCCTGTACCCACTTAAAGCGTAGGAGGTATTAGTATACACAGAAAGAATGGAAAGTGGATAATGAGGGTCAATCAGCAGTGTCTGCCCAAATTTTCGTATGTTGTAATATATTTCATATATTGGGCTTTTCATAGACTTCAGTTTTCTTAGTTCATTTTCTCAGCTTTAAGCAAGTCACATCTAAATCTCTGAGGTTCTCATTTTCTGTTGGGTCTGTTTAATGATGTAATCAAATTACTTACAGGTACTATGAGAAAACCTTATGTAATAAAACCTGTTTGTAGTGTAGACAGTCAGCCCCACATATTTATGCTGTTCTGCTTTATAAGTTTAAATCTTTACATGTCCATTTATCTCTAAGCAGAGCACATGTCACTTAGGCCATCCTTGTAACTTACTGAGAAGCTTATTACTCACTGAGATGGCATAATTCATTTTGTTTTGTTTTTTACACATAGAAATATTTATATATACAAGTTGGGTTTTTTGTTTTGTTTTGTTTTACCTATTTTCACTTTACTGTCATTAACTCTTTTTTTAATTCATTCTGTTTTTTTAAGACATGTTCAAATTAAGAAGGTCATTTGGAATTTCGGTAATAATGTCTAAGGCACAGAAACATTCATACGCTGTGATTCATGTGATCTGTGAATTTATGAATATGAAATCTGTGTTCACACTCAATTATTTTAATTTTGTTGGCTTTTTTACATTTCAAACTAGGTGCTTTAGTCTGTTCACCCAATGATCTAAGCCATATTCAAATATATTTAAATTAACTGAAACTATTATGTGACATAAAGGAAAGAATGCAAATTCTTGTAAAAATTTTTCTTTTACTTTCTTTATATCTATTAACTTTGTCTTTTTTTTATTGAAATTATTTCAGAAAGAAAAAAAGGGCTTTGTTTACCATGAAAACTTAAAATAATGCCACAAGACCTAGTACCCATCTTATTTTTATTGTGAATTCTTATAGCCTTTTATACAGAGTTACCGATCTAGTAGTTATACCAGTATACTATATTAGAACTCACCATTAATACCTCTTGAAGCCTGGGGTATATTCCAGATTGTCTTACAAATGGTTCTTCTGGTTTATTTTATTAAACAACATACAACCCTAGGATATGGTTACTATTATCCCTACTTTACATATTAGAAAACAGAAGTATAAGTTACTTACCCTAGTTTATCTATTTAGCAAGTATTAACCATTTTGTCTAGATAAATAGTTAAAAGATATTTGCTAACCAGAAAAGATTTTCATTGCTTAGAATAAAAGGTGAGTTTGATACCTTTGCAACCTCTGAGTTTATGGCTTGATATGGGGAAACATGCATGAAAGCAAACGCATACAGTGTTGTGAGATGGATGCATTAATTGAAGTACCACACATAAAGATACAAGGGAGAAAATAATTCTCATGTAGTCGTGGTGCAGTGGTGCTAGGAAGTCTTTATAGAAGACATACTGCCTGGGGCAGCTGGGTGGTTCAGTCGGTTAAACGCCTGACTTCTGTTCAGGTCATGATCTCACGACTTGTGAGACCAAACCCCGCATCGGGCTCTGTGCTGACAGCTGGGAGTCTGCAGCCTGCTTCAGATTCTTTGCCTCGCTCTCTCTCTGCCTCTCCCCGCTCACACTCTGTCTCTCTATCTCTCCCAAAAAGAAAATAAACATTAAAAAAATTTAATTATAAAAGAAAACATAATGCTTAATGCATAAAAAAATTTAATTATAAAAGAAAACATAAAAGAAAACATATTGCTCTAAAAGGTGAATAGGTACTTTATAAAAGACTAGCATAAGTGAAGGAATATCATGTGTAAGATAAAGTGGAATAAAACATAATAATGTGTGGTAGGGACCAAGAAGGAAGGAGGGAAGGGTGGAAGTTAGTTTCAAATGTGAAAAATGGAAGATTGAAGGGGATTTGTTGATATACTGGTATTACAGGGAATTTGGGTAGTCCTATTGGAAACGACTCCTTTATCTTTGAGGTAATATGAAACAATTACAGGGTTTTAAACAAGAACATAATACTTTTAGAAGAGAAACATGGTTACTGTCCCCAAGCTTAGTAATTGATATAGGTATGAATGCAGATGCAAAGGAAAGATGAATAGTAGCAATACAAATTTAAGAGGCGAATGTAGGAAGAAGAGACGTGTGGGAGGAAGGTTATGAGTTTGGTTCTGTGTCTGTTGGGAGGTGTGTGTGGGATAGCCAGGTCAGTTACACAGACAGTAGATTATTTTACTGGCCTAGGATTAGGTGAGATGTCTGGGATGGAAGTCAAGAGCTAGTACAATAAAGGAGCCATTCTTGTTCCATCATCTGTAAACTGGAGCATTGGTGAAATCCACAGTAGTGATTACTGGGTTATTTGACTGGATTTGAACTTTATATACTTGTTATAATAAATACTCATTTTGATTTTTGAAGATACTGACTTAAAATCAATGGTGAATAATATTGCCATGTATTATCAAATGTAATTATATATAATTATAAAGTATTATATATAATTATGTAGATATTAATTGTTAGTTTTGTCAGAAGCATTTATTTATGATTTATTTAAATCATTTTGTTTATTTTTTTAGACTATTAGAATTATTTATTTAGGCATAAGAAGTTATTAAATTATTCCTTTAATTTTTAGTACAATTTAAGAATCTAACTTCATGACCCTCACAGAAAATCCATGTTGTTAGAATGCCTATTATTCATTTCAAAATCCAAATTCTTACATACAGTTTTCATACATTCTTAATTCCAGAAAGAAAGAAGCTGTAAGTCATCCTTTGTATAAGCCAGGCTTGAAAATATTTTCTAAATTAATGAATTTGAAGAATCCAGCCAGCAGAGGGCAGTGGCTCACATGAGCACAGGTTTTGCTACGATCCTTATGATCCAGAGAACACTGGAAGACTCTTTTCTTAATAAGCAGACTGGAAAAGCAGTTGTTTTTCTTGAGTGTTGTGTTGATGTCTGAACTTAGATATTTATCCCAGTAGTCCTTCTCTTGTGGAATTACGCATCTCTCTTAGCAAAACGTACTTTGAGTTACATTTGAATGCCACTCAGCACACATGAGAGTATGAAATAAAATGCCAAAATCTGAGCACCTGTGGTGAGAGATCAAAGGCCATTTGTTACCTTAGTCCTGCTGACTAATTAAGGAGCTTTCGATCACATTTGATGAAGAAGACCAGTGTTAATCTCATGTGGAAGGGGCTTTACTTCAGTGGAACTAAAAGTCAGAGTGTTGAACTCCTTTGTAATTGTAGCATTACTAATTAAATAAATGCCAAAATGTCTGAAACAATTTTCTAATTTGAACTGAGGGCATTCTAAGAAAAGATTCTTATTTAAAAGAATTCTTAGATAACTTAATTTGGGAATATTAGCATTACTATGGTATAATGTGTAGATCATTTAAAGGATTTTTTCCACATACATATCTGGCGTAGAAGTATTTAATGATCTTTCAACTATATTTTATAAATACTTCAAAAATGCAAGTAATCCTATATTTATTTTAAAGGCATTTTAACAAATCCCATACTTCACATACATTTATGATTAAAAGTTTTCTTGCACTTCTCATTAAGATAGAAGCAGATAAAGAATACATTTATTTTTTCAAGCATATAGTAGATTTTTAATGTACAGAAATTCTTGGCAGCTGCGTATTTTAGACAATTACTTAATATTGACTCGTTTTTAATGATGCACGCCCTTTTACTTATCTGTTTACAAGTACATCATTTCTTGTTATTATGACACAGCATGCTTATAAACTTGTGTACAACCAAATATATGATATATCTGTGTAATGTCAGAAATATGTTTACTTTTAAAATCTAATATGAAACATATTTGCTTTTATGTTTTAAAGAGAAGTTAATGCTGTCATTTCTACTGTAATATCCAACACCGTGAAAGTGTAGTAAACTGTTTAAAAACCTGTGTGAAGTTAATTTTAACGTGTAATAGTGTGATGGGGTCCTATCTCTTGTCTTCATTCGATGAAGCTTAGAATAATTTTATTTGCCAAGATGATGATTATTTAATAAAGTGACAAACTGTCCCACTGATAGGATACATTAATTTGCCTCTAAAGCTGTTCCTTGTCCTCCATAAAAAGGTGATAATTAGGTTTTCAGGTTATAATAAAATAATCATGTCACTTATGTAGATGCCTGTTAAAATATATTTAATCTTCCATATAAACCTGAAACAATTAAAAGCTGTAAAATATTTTTCTATGTGAATGTTTAGATGAATGCAGCCAATACACTAAGTTAATTTTAAGTTAGCATGATGCTTTGAAAAGTTAACAATTTGAAAAATAATATAAGAAGTGATTAACTTTTCAGGTAAAGCAGTGGTATTAAGCTGTGCTAGAACATCGACCTAATAAAATAGCACTCATTCATATCCTGATTTAATTTCTTCTTTTGTCCATGCAGGGTGTGCAATTTAATCTTTGAAAAGTCACGTAGAATCATTTTGTGCATGTGTATTAACACCCTCAATTTCTAATGTCGTCGAGAGCTTAAATTATTGTTAGACACTGCAAATGATTGCATTTCAGTTTTAGCCTTATATTATGCAACATTAACTAGTTCCCACATCTGAGTGCCTAGAAAAGTACTATATGGTGTTTGAATTTCCAGCAGTGAAAACACTTTTAAAAACAAACCACTAAGTGACTTGCTATAAAGAAAGACTCTTTCATTGCCTTGGGGTTGATGATAGCACATTGTCTTAAAGTTATAAAGCCCAATCTTCTCTAGCTTTAAATAACCAAAGGCAATTTCCTTTTCTTAAAGTTTGCAGAGTTTTAAAAACTTCCCTAAATCTATTTCCTGAACCAAGTTGGAGAATGTTGAGTGCACATTCATTTAAAATATCTTTAAGCATTCTGACTCAATTACCTTTAATAGAGTGGAGAATGTTTGGTGAAGCTTTGAGTGCACAGCATGAAAGGTTGGGTTTTAGTTAGAAAACATACAAAATTAGTTCCTGTGCAAAGGTAATCTCTAGAGAAATAGAAGTAACCAGAAAACCTTATTTAAGACTATTACATGTATGGAGAATGTCATGTACTTTCTTTGCACATGTTGTGTACAGAATTATGACATAAATGAAGTTATGGTAAGACATTGGCAAGATAAAAAAGAGATTTTTGTTGATAATATGCAAAAAAGCCACATCTGTTTTTATTCATTCTGTACTTATTTCTTTGAAGAAGCTTTTATACAGCTGTGAAAACCTAGGGAGTTTTGTACAAAACAATTTTGACAAATGTTCATGGTTCTACACCAGTGAAATGCATTTTAATTTCATTCAGAATGTTCCAAGCTCTCTAGGACATAAACAGTAATAAAACTCATATTGAAACTATTTCTGTGATTTTTACCTTCACTGTTCAAATGATAGAAGCAAGTTTTCTGGTCCTCATTAAGACATACAGAGAATTCTAAGCAGAGTTTACACAAGAAAAAGTACACTGGTGATTAGGAGTTTGGACCTGATACTGGGTTCCATAAATAACTCAACCATGAAACACGATATGATGTCATACAAAGTACACGAATCTTTAGTTCTATTTATGTCTAGATTCTGCTTCTGCTTCTGCTTCTTACCAGCTCTATAACCTTGGGTAAATTATTTAGAATTTATGATGCTCCATTTCATTATCTATAGCATCAGAATAGCAATTACTGATTACTAGTTCTCAGGGTTGTTATAAGATTAAGTTAAATTTAATAATTCATATAATGTAGCTAATGTAATACCATTTCCTTTCATTTTTATCCCTGTCAGAATTTACTATCGAAGCTATCATATGACTTCTGTTCATGAGGAACATTGATATCATGATGCAGGGGGTCAGTAATTGTCTGGAATTTAGGAAGGCATGTCAGAAATACTAAATAATTTGTGTGAAGTGGGAAATGGAGTTGGAAGTTTTTGAAAAATTTACTATTTAAGAGGTAACATGCATCTGATAGCAATCACATGTGATTTTTCTATGTAACACAAAAATTTTGTTATTAGTAACAAAGGCACAGGATTGGGAATAAGAAGCCATTTTATAATCACTGCGGAAGTTACCTCTTCTGCAAATTGGAATGATTTTGGTTAAATAACTCACAGGATTATTATGGCTGTTGAGTGTGATAACGTTTCTAAAAACACAGACTGTGAAAGAATTGGCTCAAGATGGTTTTCCAGTCAAAACTGTGGTCAAGAAGAAAATACAGGTTCGATAGAGACACACAGAGATGGCTGTAGAATTAAGTGACTTTTCTAAATGGGAGAACATTTTAAAATCACACTTCCCTTACAAAAGGCAGAGCAAAGTATAAACATTTCCCAGTGTGATGTAATAAGAGAGATCAGGGATTAAAAACTATGGCACACGTACCAACTGTAGTCCTATGCTTGCTTTGTACAAATACATATATACGTATGTACGTACATACATACATACATACACACATACATACATATGGTTTCATTGGGACACAGCCAAGCTCATTGGTTTTCCTGCTGTCTATGGCTGCCTTTTAACCACAAGGGCAGAGTTGAGTTGTGACAGAGACCATATGATCCACATAGCCTAAAATATTTACTATCTGGGTTTTTACATAAGAAGTTTACCCCCTGCTGTAGATGAAAAATTGCAACTATGAGAGAAAGTGTTCAGAAGAGTGTGGATAGATTTCAGAGCATATGAAATGAGTGGAAACCTCAAGTTTTGTAATTTGGGGGCCGATACCATAGAGACAATTGAGAAATGCAGTGAATGAAGAATTTTAGTAGAAATCTAATCTTAAGTAGGGTGTGAATTTTGAGTAATGTAGAGAAACAGATTCTCTGTAAAATGTAATGCATTTTAGTTCAGATTCGTATGTGCTACACAAGGTAGTGACCCAGGACAATATATTAAATAGAAACTCTTGAGTAGACAGTCCTGTATCTGTGTCAGCCTTTTCTTACTTGTTTTCTAGGAAAGGCAACGCATACCAGAACCATGCAATTTGATCTTTGAAATGGCTGTAGTGGTGATGAGCACACACTCTGAAACCTAATAGCCTAAATCCAAATCCAAACACCTTGCTTAACAACTGGGTGACCCTGGACAAGTGGCTTAAGCATTCTCTGTGCCTCAGTTTTCTTCTGTGTAAAAAGACATAGCAATAGTTCCTACCCTAAAGTGTGTAAGGGATATATGAGTTAATACATATAAAACTCAAAGAACATTTCCTGGCATGCAGCAATCATATGTATAAATCTTTGCTATTTCCATTTCCATGCAAATGCATATATTAGCTGTCCATTTATATATTATCTGATCTTAAGTGCATAGTGTGAATTCAGTCAGTAGTCTCATCTGATTCACTTTTTGTCTTTATAGGGCTTTGATTTAAACTTAACTTCATATAGGAGCGCCTGGGTGGCTCAGTCTGTTGAGTGTCCAGCTTTGGCTCAGGTCATGATCTTACAGTTTTTGAGTTCGAGCCCCAAATCAGGCTTGCTGCTGTCAGTGCAGAGTCCACTTGGATCCTCTCTGCCCTTCCCCGCTCATTCATTCTCTTTTCTCTCTCTCTCTCTCTCTCTCTCTCTCTCTCTCTCTCTCTCTCTCACACACACACACACACACACAAAATAAAAACATTAAAAAAAAAATAAAGTTAACTTCAGATAGATTTATCTGTTTGGACAAATGGAATCTTATATTTAAGTTTTTTTAATGTTTATTTATTTTGAAAGAGGAGAGAGAGAGAGAGAGAGGGGGGGGGGAAGGGCAGAGAGAGAGGGAGACAGTCCCAAGCAGGCTCCACACTCAGTGCAGACCCTGAGGAGGGGCTCAGTTTTACATCTGTGAGATCAGGATCTGAGCCGAAATCAAGTCAGACAGTCAACCGACTGAGCCACCCAGGTGCCCCTCTTATCTTTAAGTTTAAGTCAAGTAACTGTATTACAAAATGATTGGTAAATAATAGTTATCCAAATGTTAGCTGCTATATAAATATTTCTTTGGGGCCTTAACAGATAAAGTGAAGCATAAAAACTTTGGTACTAAAAGGACAAAATTTATAATTCTAGGGTCACAAGTTTTTCCTTACATTCAAAGTAAGTATTATTTTAAAATATATAGTTGAATACTTTTTAATTCATATGAGAAAAAAGTTGTTAACAGATTCTAGATAACTACCTGGTTGTTTTTAGATTCTAAGAAGATTTTTTTTGCCATTATGGTTAAAATAAGAAAATATGTGCATATACTAATGTACAGTTTTAAATTTTGCTTTTATATGCATTACTTTATGTGATATTGAGATGCGTAGGCACAGAAATGTATGCCATGCATGCTCTTTTCTATTTGGCAGGAAATATTGCAAGCATATTGATGATGATAATTAATATTTTCTAAACAGTCAAAAACAGGTGTACCTTTCCAAATAAGTCCACATAAATTTCAAAACAAACTTGTTGAATGTCTTCAAAAAGAATTCATACAAAATAAAGTAGAAATTGTCTTCAAAGCCTCCAGATTAGGAATATTGTTAGAAATAATTATTACATTAAATTTTTAATAAGAATCATGCTTTATTCATCCTTGTATTTTCATTGCTCAAGTACCTAGCACAAGTAGGCATTCAGTGTGCATTACATGCTACACATTTTAAACTGGTCTAGTTGTCTTTTCAAGGAGGTTTTAATGACCTTTTTCATTTTTTATCTAAGTATTTATGGATTAGAGTTAATGGTAAGAGTAGCTAAGTTAATTTCACATTATTACATAAAACTTACTAGCCTTGGCAATAAACACATTAATATAAGCAATCAAATATAAAGCAATCAAAAGTCACACTGAAAAGTGTGCTTTGTTTTATTCCTTTGGTTGTTCTTATCTGATTCTTGAGTCACCAATCTCACTGATGGAATAAATAACTGGTTTTGTCATTTAAAATGCTTATAGGTCACTTTGTGACAATTGAGCATCCAACTCTTGATTTGGGCTCAGGTCATGACCTCACGGTCTGTGAGTTCAAGATCTGTATCACGCTCTGTGTTGAGAAAATGGAGCTTGCTTGGGATTCTCTCTCTCCTCTCTTTCTGCCCCCCCACCCCCCGTACACACACACACTCCCTCTCTCTCTCTCTCTCTCTCAAAAATAAATTTATTAAAAAAAAAATAAAATACTTCAGTCTTTTCCAATTTAAAATTTATTTTCTTTCATTTAATTACCAGTGTTTCTAGGTGTTTATCTCTCTCTACTCATTAGCTTTGCTTTTTCTCTCATTCTTCACAGAAAATACTTGGGTACAAAGGGCATATTACATTTTCCCTCAACATGGGGGGAAGATACTATCTCCGTTCTCTATCTCTACTGTGAAATGTCACAGAAAGTCACATGGTCATTGTGCATCTTCCACTGGTATCCTCTGTAGAGACCCCCCTCATATTTTTGGCATCTGGCTTATACCTTATTCTGATGACTGCGGACCATGTAATAGCCTTCATTGTCAGTGTTCCACACCTACCACCTACTTGTCCTGAACATATTTCATTCCTATTTTGAGTCCACATTCTGAGATGGCCTTGTAGTTCTGAGGTGCTCTTTTTCACCATAATAAGGTCTACGTGACCCTGCAAGGGCTTTCTTCAAATTCACTTAACTGGACACCTCCTTCAGCCACTGCTGCTTCACTGCTCCAATGCCATTTGGACACAGAATTATGAAAACAGCAGTGTTCTTCTCACTCACACATAGGGTCTGCCAGAGGTTACTTCTAGGATTCTTTGATTGCCTTGCCTTATGTGGATATTTTCCTTTTCCACCAGAGGAATGAGGAGGCCAATATATCTAATCTTGTGTCTTTGCTTCCGGTGTTTTGGCTTTTATCTTCCCACCCACCACCTTCACCAAGTAACAGCAGGGCTTCTAGTATGGCAGAAATCTCCCACCCTGCTTCCTTATTCTATAGCTTCAGTGAATTAATTCTTCTGTTCTCCATCGTCTGGTACCTGTCTGTTGATCAGTAGATCCTTGCTATGAAACTATAAAGAAAGGTCCTTTATCTTTCAGTGAGGAGGGACTTTTGCAAAATTAAAAAATGCATGTTTTCAGATTATTACCTGGCTAATGCCATCCCGGTGAAGATATGCATGTTACTGGTACAATTAGTAGGGGTTTCATGAGCATTCAGGATTCTGGTGTTAAGCAGCATGAGAGTACATGGATTTAATATCTCAAAACTCGTAACAATATTGTTATTTTGCATAACAATAGAAGGTGTTTTGTTATATGTTTTTTTATTCCCTGGAATAGTCTCTTCAAAGTATCATAAGATCAAAATTAGTTGTCACCTAGAAAGTAATCTATAATGAACTCTGAAAATCAGAGTCTAACAATTTAAAAACAATTCACTATATTGTTTACTTTCTACACTAGAGTATCTTCATAAAGTATCCAATTAGATAGTTTCACTGAACATTCTCCATGAGAGTTTGGCACAAAATTCAAATCAGAATAACTAACTGGCTTGGCTAAACATTTTGATCCAAGAGTCACAAACAAATTAAATGTTAATTCTCTACTCTTTTGAGACTGATATTTTCTTAATCTGTCATGAAAGAAAAGCTCACAAGAATATGCTTTTACATTAAGGGAATGTAGATGTTTGAGGGGAGGTTAAGTATCACTATAAGATATTTAGAAAATGACTTGTCTTATGGATTTTTTAATGATAAAATATGTCAGCAGTGCTCAAGAAAGTGGATGTAGATATTATAGGCAATTGAAAGTAGTAGGTGGTTATTGTAGTTGGAATGACTCCCAGAACAGATGGTTTTATAGGAGTTTTTGAAGGAGAAGAGCAAGGTGGCCTGCCTGGCGTATATTAACTTAGTGCCTGTTCCAAGTGTAGGGGGTGGTTGGAAGAATGTGTGATGTCTTGAGTGGGCGAATGATACAAACAGGCATAACTTCAAAATAACCTGGAATTTTTGTCTCTGAAAGCTTACAGACAATTTCACAAAGACACAGTTTTGTCTGTAAGGAATCAGTAAAATGCAAAATTATACAAACAGAGAGCTAACGCCACATAAAATAGAACTAAGCCAACCACAGCCAGTATTTTCACATTTAACAATTGTCCCTTGCTCATGAACAAAAAATAATAATTTCCTAATTAAGAAAAACTATACCAAAGCTACTTCTGATTAAACACACACACACACACACCAGATTTTATTAAGCGTTTAAAAGATAGGAGTTTTGAAGCTCTTGGGAGGCTCAGTAAGTTAAGTGTCTGACTTCGACTCAGGTCATGATCTGATAGTTCATGAGTTCAAGCCCCACGTTGGGCTCTGTGCTGACTGCTCAGAACGTGGAGCCTGCTTCAGATTTGGTGTCTCCTTCTCTCTCTGCCCCTCTCCCTCTCTCACTGTCTCTCTCTCTCTCTCTCTCAAAAATAAATATTAAATTGTTTTTAAAGATATGAGTCTTAAACTATAATACTTTATATGTATATTTGGGAGGCATAGATTCTTTGAAAAATGACATAGTTTAACTTATATTCATTATAAGTCATTGTATTTAAGTTGAAAATGGACTCCTGAATCTATCCTATCCAATCTGTTTCTTACAGCCACCATTCTGGTTTAAATAACATTACCTCATGTTCATACTAATGAAGGTTCTTCTAATTGACTTCGTTTCTCAGTCTTGTCAGTTCTTTAAACACCCATATATGGTGTTTTCAGATTTATTTATTTTAAAATTTGATTTTGCTCATTGACTTGATAGTGTCATGAGTGAGAACACAGAACCTGGAAACTGACTGCTTACATTTGAATCCCAGCTTTGCCACTTCCTGGTTGTGACCTTGGGCTTAACTTCGCCATTTCTCAGCATTCCGAGTCTAAAATGCTTGAATAATAAAATTATCTGCCTTAGAATGTTGTTATGAAGATAAATTAGTTATTATTTGAAAAATATTTTAAACAGTACTGGACACATTGCAAGTGAACTGTAAGTGTTTAATTAATGGTCATGATCATGCTCAGGAAACTTTAGGACTCCCTGTTGCACAACAGAAAGTTCACAATTCTTAGTTAGTCATTCAGTCTTTTCAGCCATCTGCCTCCATTTTCCAGTCTTTCCCAACTTTATTTCTAGAGGCAAGTGTTCTACTTAATCAGTATTCCATTTGTTTTGTGCTTTCTTGCTTGCATCTTTTAACTCCTAGCTTTCCACACACTAGGATGCTGATTGACATTCCAATACCACACCCATCTCTGAACCCTTAACCTATATATTACGTCAGATACTACTTTCAGAGTCCTCCTTTACTCTTTCCTCCCTTGTAATCATTACATTTTCCTTTTTCACATTTTTCCTATCTTCTCCTTCCAAGTTCCTCGGCACTACTAGCCTAAGCCATGTGTATAACATTATGTTGTTATTGTTTCTGTAATTCATGATATCTCTCCAACTAAGGCGCTAAATTCTTAGAGAACATAGCACCCGCACTCAGTGTATGGCCTTGCACACAGAAAGTGCTCAACATGTATATGATGAATGAGAAAATGACTGAGCACAGAAGTAAATGGATATATTAAAAAAAAAAAAAAAGAAGTAAATGCATGCATAAACTGGACTATCCATCAAAGGGATTTGTTGTGGTTTAGAGAGATTGAAAGGTCTAAGGTTCTTGGAATGTCAGCATTACTCTGTCAAGTTGTAGGTAATATCTCTAAAAATTAGATAAACAGTCTAAAATTCCCAATAAGAGCACAGAATTTTTGTCTCACGAGATCGCTTAAGTTAGGGAAATGTTCTGTTATATAAAGAAGCTTAGAAACAGCTGATGAGTTATAACTTTCTGATTGCCAGTGGGTGTGCTATGACAAAGGCAGCGGTGGTAGCCATTGTGTGATTATTACTGTAGGTCTGTTGGTATCTGGAAGAAGAGTTTTCAGTGTTTTAGGTCTGAGATTTAGACATGTTGATAGTTGTACTTTTAGCGCTCATTGAGAAAATATAAAGTGACACAAAGTAACATAAATATACCAATGCTTCAAAATAAGCAAATTTTATAATCTAATGAAAAAAGTATTTTGAAAAATTATCAGTGTATATAAATGCAAAATAGTATTTCTACTCTTGTCTTTCTGCATATGTGAATTTGCAGACCGCTTGTAATATGTCTGTGTATCCTACCCATGATCCACATTTTGGGAGCTATTGGAAGCAAACTTGGCAATAATGAAGCCGAATTTATGAGATTGTAGTTATGTGAGCCTCTGTGCATCCATAGACAAAACTCTTACCCTAGATCAACTTCTTTAAATATGTCCCTAGATACAAATAGAGCAAATGCTGATCTGGGTAGGAGAGAAAATCAGAGAGCTCTTAGAATACATGGCATACAAGTTGGTGTTTTATCATATTTTGTTGGACTTACTATTTTTTATTTTTTATTTTTTATTTTTTTTATTTAAAAAAAAATTTTTTTTAACGTTTATTTATTTTTGAGACAGAGAGAGACAGAGCATGAATGGGGGAGGGTCAGAGAGAGGGAGACACAGAATCCGAAACAGGCTCCAGGCTCCGAGCTGTCAGCACAGAGTCCGACGCGGGGCTTGAACTCACGGACCGTGAGATCATGACCTGAGCCGAAGTCGGCCGCTCAACCGACTGAGCCACCCAGGCGCCCCATGACTTACTATTTTTTAAATGTTTATTTATTTTGAGAGAAAAATAGAGAGCATGTGTGTGAGTGAGGGAGGGGCAGAGAGAGGGAGAGAGACAATTCCAAGCAGGCTCCATGCTCCGTGCAGAGCCCAACACAGAGCTCGATCTCACGACTGTGAGATCATGACCTGAACCAAAATCAAAGAGTTGGATGCTTAACCAACTGAGCCACCCATAACCCCTTGTTGAATTTATTGTTATTCAGAAGCTTAATCATTTGTCAATATTTAATTAAATTATTTTCACTTGCCGTTTATAACACTCAATTTCTGGGTACATGCCCTGTGTTAAAGTAATATGTGGAGTGTGTAAAAGCTAAGGAGGCAAGTTTCAACGGAAAAAAAACTATGACTTTAAGGAGTTAATAGAACAATTGGATAAAAAACTAAGTAAACCAAATTGTGTAATTTCTCAGGAAGGTTTAACAAGGTTCTTAGAAGAGTTTATAAGGATTTGCAAATAACCATTCTAAAAAAAAGGGTACATTCTGTTTGAGTGAATTTTAGTTAAGTAGCTGCTTTTCAAAACACACACAAAAAAATTTGTAAGGCTCTTGGGTCCATTATTGATAGGATTGACTCCATGCCTCTCAGAACACAAATTGACTTCAAAGGGAATTGCTTTCCTGAAATATGGGGTAAATATATACATGGACTAAACAGGAGATTGCAAGAAGTGTTTGGAGAAACTTTGATTGTAATGTGAATGAAAGAGAGACCAACTGGCCAAGAAAGTCAGTGAAACATGGCTTTTCCTCATGTTGCAAATTGTAGTGATTTAAATTTAATTTATGACCAAAGCAATGCCTCTGAACAATTCCATGTAGACATTTTCTTCTGGTAGGATTTGGAGTTCTAGGGAATTACTGCAGCAGAAACTATTTGAGTTTCATGGAAGGCAGTACTTTAGGACTTGCTCTTGGCAAAACATGATTCTCGAAAAAAAATAACATTTCTATAGATGCCATGGTTTATAAGAAACATGAAACTTGTGGCTATGTTTAATGTATGCATGTCATTAGGGACACTTTTCTTTTTAAGATGCAAGGTTTTCTTTATGATCCTTGGAAACAGTTTCTACCTGTTAAGATTGCAAAGGGTTTCATTAATCTTATAGTCATGGTTAATTACAGCCAAAGTTCACCTTATGCATTTTAGCTTTATTTTGGGATCCATTTTTATGGCTATCTTTCCATTATCTCTTTTTGGCTAATTCTTCTTACTCAAGTCTGTGTGTGTGTGTGTGTGTGTGTGTGTGTGTGTGTGTGTGTATGTATGTATTTATTTATTTATTTATTTAGAGAGTGAGCGAGACAGAGATAGAACAGAGGAGGGGCAGAGGGATAGAGAAAGAATACCAAGCAGGCTCTGCACCTGCAGCATGAAGCCCATCATGGGGGTGGAGCCCACAAACGAGTGAGATCATGACCTGAGCCAAAAACCCGAGTCCAATGCTTAACCAACTGACCCATCCAGGCCCTCGTTATTCAAGTACATTTTCAAATTTATTTGTTCTAGTAAACATTTCTTTTGCTTCTCAGCTTTTTAAAACAAATTTTAAATTATTTATATTTGAGAGAGAGAGAGAGAGAGACAGCGTGTGAGCAGGGGAGGGGCAGAGAGAGAGAGAGGGAGACACAAGAATCCTAAGCAGGCTACAGGCTCTGAGCTGTCAGCCCATAGCCTCGAACCCAAGAACTGAGAGATCATGACCTGAGCTGAAGTAGGATGCTCAACTGACTGAGCCACCCAGGGTGTCCGCTAGTAAACATTTTTAAATAATTTGGGAAAATAAAAATAAATATAATTAACAAACTAATTATAAAGACTATTGCAAATTTTGGGTAATATTTCTATTTGCAATTTTTTTCTTAGTATTGATTGACTTTTGCTTGATAATAATTACTAGTTGGACCTTACACACAATAATGCAGTTGAACGTGGGCAGTCTTTGAGCTGATATATCTAAAATATATAGTGGAAATAGAAGAAATCAAAAGATTAGAAGCTTTGCTTCGTCACTTCCTTCAGTGTTTGTCATGCAGGTTTTAAAGTATATGTCATGCCAGGGAGACACAAAGAAGAGAAACAGAAAATATATTTAAAGTATTTAATGAGTTGATTTGAATTTAAACAGAGTTTTGCATACACCTGAGGCATTAGTACATAACCCCAACTTTATTTTCCACTAAATATCTCTACAGAATGGTCATCACCTAGAAGATGTTGCTAAAATTTATCCTCACAAATTTTTCATGTGAATGTTTAATTGATTTTTGTTATTAACTTGGCCAAAGCAACCTTTAAATCCTCATTGATCTTGGAACAATTACTTGCAAATAATCTTAATGAAGATCCAATTTCAATTGTAAGAAATTAAAGTGAGGTATCATTTAGGAACTGATATTATGAATGACTGTTGGTAGTTACTTTTCTGTGATATTGTGTTTTTAATATTTAAATTCTTCACACATATGATCCTATAAGTCTTCCAAATTACAAATTTTATTTTATTTTGTCTCTGTGTTTTATAGTTTCCATGCCGCCATTTTAAAACCAGTATGTATATATGTATTTTAATATACTTTATAATAGTTCATTCAGTGGAGAAAGATAAACGTAATCATTTTTCATTTCTAACAGAAAATATGGTAAATGATCTTTCATAAAAATCATAATTTATAGAACCTATAATTTAGAAAAATAAAATTAACTTCTCGTTTTTTATTATTTTGACCTTAAAAAATACACCACTGTGCACTTTTTTTTTCAGTATATGAAATTTATTGTCAAATTGGTTTCCATACAACACCCAGTGCTCATCCCAAAAGGTGCCCTCCTCAATACCCATCACCCACCCTCCCCTCCCTCCCACCCCCCATCAACCCTCAGTTTGTTCTCAGTTTTTGACAGTCTCTTATGCATTGGCTCTCTCCCACTCTAACCTCTTTTTTTTTTTTTTCCTTCCCCTCCTCCATGGGTTCCTGTTAAGTTTCTCAGGATCCACATAAGAGTGAAAACATATGGTATCTGTCTTTCTCTGTATGGCTTATTTCACTTAGCATCACACTCTCCAGTTCCATCCACGTTGCTACAAAGGGCCGTATTTCGTTCTTTCTCATTGCCGTGTAGCACTCCATTGTGTATATAAACCACAATTTCTTTATCCATTCATCAGTTGATGGACATTTAGGCTCTTTCCATAATTTGGCTATTGTTGAGAGTGCTGCTATAAACATTGGGGTACAAGTGCCCCTATGCATCAGTACTCCTGTATTCCTTGGGTAAATTCCTAGCAGTGCTATTGCTGGGTCATAGGGTAGGTCTATTTTTAATTTTCTGAGGAACCTCCACACTGCTTTCCAGAGTGGCTGACTGTGCACTTTTTAATAGAATAATGAAAGCTAGGATTTTGTATCAGGTAACTATAATGACCAGAAAAAAATTCAGCCTTGGATGCTATAGACAAATAAAGGAACCATCATGATAGCTACTAAAAAAAGAATGAACTGTATACAAACGACAGAGGTGGGGAACAGTAGTGGTACTGGTAGATAGCCAGAAATATATTAAGAATTAATGTCATTCTTCTTTCAGTCATTAATTGAAAAATAATGATTTTTAATTAGTAACCAAATAATTGTAATAATCCTTAACAGGCTACAGGGAATAAATAGATATATTCATTAGTGGTTCAAGGCATTTCAGATGTGATAGTATGTTATTAATTTACTTTATGCCTTTTTCATACCCTTCTTAAGAGCACAATATTCATGAGTTTATGAAATTATAGGGTGTTATAATAATACTAGCAACTTATATTTAGGGCATTTAAAATATAATAGGTGCTATGCTAAGACCTTTATATGCATCACATATATTTGTAAAGTAGGGATAATAATAGGATGTACCTTATACTCTTCTGTGGAGATGAAAATGTCTGATCAGTACTAAATGCTTAGACCATTGTTTAATGAATGTCCGATGTTATCTATTTTGTTTTTGTTATCATCATTGTCGTCATCGTCATTATTGTTACTTTAACAATGCCATAGTATTTACTACCCAAATTTTCCAAAATAAGAAACTAAAGACGAGAGGTCAAATCTTTCCTTAAACTTGTAATTGCCGAACACCATGTTTGAATTGTTATCCATACACCTTCACAGTCCATGCATTTGGCAGCCATGCTATAATGTTAATGAATACATAGCTTATCTTTTTATCACATACAACATTGCTATAACACTAAATTATATTGTACTAAGAAAAATGATATGCAATTATTATTAGGATAAAATAGTGCTCATACATACCAACTGAATAATACTAAAACTAGTAACTAACATATAATATCAAAATCTGACACAAAAAAATTTAAAATTTTTCAGGAAAAAATAATCCTCATGTGATTTATTTTACAGATTACCAATCTGATTAATATTGTTGACAACCATTATTATCAAATTACTACAGTTGTAGATACAAAATTGTTTTATAAAATTCAGGTAATTTTGTTGGCAATGTCATCCAACATGTATGTATATGGAAAAGAGTATATTTGCAATGAAATTAACTATTTTTAAGATGTATACAGTGTGATTATTTTCATAGAAAACCCACTGTTTACTTGTAAATTTATTTTCCAAAGTCAAAAATGCAAATAATTAAATGTGGTCTTTTATTTCTTGACATTTTGGTGGGTTGGTATTATGAAAAAACTCAACCCAAACATTAAAAATGTCAGATACAATTTAAGTACATGGATATGATGAAATGGTAAAATATAAAATAGCACTGTATGGCTATATTGCAAATAAGAGGGAATTTCCAACTGTCTATAAACTAAGAGATAGAGAAAACTAAAGATGTAAGTTTAACTGGAAGCAAATATATAAAATTAGCATTTTCAAAAGGTTAATAGTAAAAAGGGGCTGTGTTTACTGGGTAGCTCAGTCGATTAAATACCCAACTTAGGATCAGTTCATGATCTCACAGTTTGTGAGTTCAAGCTCTGCATTGGGCTCTCTGCTTTCAGCACAAGAGCTCACTTCAGATCCTCTGTCCCCCTCTCTCTTTGCCCCTTCCCTTCTTGTGCACATTCTCTCTGTATGTCTCTCTCTCTCTCTAAAAAATAAATAAACATTGAAAAATATTAAAAAGGTTAACAGTAAAAAAAAATCAAAATTTGAGAAAGGAACATGATTATTTTTAAAAATACCAATCAGTTATGAAAACAACCCAACTCTAATGTCTATAAGTGCAAAATAAGACTACTGAAAATTGAAAAAAAATAATAAATCCTCAATATAGGATTAACAAGAATATTAGAACACAGCAGAAGAGAGTGTTAGTGAAATGGATGGTAGAGTAACATATGAGGAAAAGAGATTTAAAAAAAATGAGAAGATTAAGCATCCAATTCTTGATTTTGGTTCAGGTTGTGTTCCCAGGGTTGTGGGATCAAGCCCCACTTCAGGCTCCATGCTCATCATGGAGCCCACTTGTGATTCTCTCTCTCTCTCTCTCTCTCTCCCTCCTTTGCCCCTCTCCCCCACTTATACAATCTCTCTTTCTCAAAAAAAAAAAAGTTAAAAGTAAAAAAAATTTCTGAGGGGCACCTGGGTGGCTGAGTTGGCTAAACGTCTGACTCTTGGTTTTGGCTCAAGTCATTATATTGTGGTTGGTGGGACTGAGGCCTGAATTGGGCTCTGCCCTGACAACTCAGAGCCTGGCTGGAATTCTCTCTCTCTCCCTCTCCATTTGCCCCTCCCCCACTTACTCTCACTTCCTCTCAAAATAAATTAAAAAATTAAAAATAAAATTGTAAATGAGAATAAAAGCCGGGTTAAGTAGAGAAGTATGTGATTGGATTCCAGAAGTAGATAATAAACAAATGGTGAGAACACTTATATTGCAAATAGTAGTGCATAAAAATTTTGTAGCATTAACAAAGATTATAAATTCTGAATCCAGGAATCATAATATATCCTATGCAGGATAACAACAACACAGAAACAAACAAAAAAAAAAAAAAAAAAAACAGGCAAAACCTGCAGAATCAATAATAGAGAGTACCAGAGAAAGCAAGAGAGAGAGAGAGAAAGGGTAGGGGAAACTTCAGAGTGTCAGAGAGAAAGGACAGATTACCATCAAAAGAACACAACAAGAGCTTCTGGGTGGCTCATGATTTTGCAATTCCTGATATTTGAGTCCCCCTCTTTGGGCTCTGTGCTGACAGCTCAGAGCCTGCAGCCTGCTTCATATTCTGTGTCTCCCCCGTCTCTGTCCTTCCCCCGCTCACGCTCTCTCAAAAATAAACTTTAAAATTAAAAAAAAAAAACAAAAACAAAAAACACAACAAAAGAGATAATTTATTATTCAACATCAGCCGTAGAAGCCCAAGTGCTGTCTTCAAAGTTCTGAGAAAGTATTTATCAGCACATGATTTGAAAGTTAGCTAACATCATTTGGGGACCAAAAGTCAAAAAACAGTATGTTCCTACAAAAAGTAAGAAAGCTTACCTTCCTGAAACCTTTACTTCAGGGCTTCCTAAAATTTATTTCTTATCAGAATAAAAGATTTAGTATATAAGAAGTTTGGATAAAAGTAGATACATAAACATTGGCTGAATAAATAATGTTTAACTGAGAGGTAAATTTGAACATGTGAGTTGTGTGAGAAATGAAGTTTAAAGGTTGTAAGTTCATTTTATGCTTCAGGAATAGGACCCTACTTCCAAACCACTAAAGAAAACAATAAGGAAATAAATATCAGGTAAGGCAAAGGAAGGTAGGACAGGATTTCTAAAAGGTCTATAGGAAAGGCGATAAAGTAAAAAAACACACAATAAAGGCATATCCAGCATATCATTTTGGATTAACTTTGACAGGTATTAAAACAGAGTTTATTAGTTCAGAGTTATGAATTTGACCAATATGTAAATGATGCTATGTTTTCAAGAATTATTATCACGTAAGTGATATTTTCATACCAAAGGCCAATTAATATCAATATCAATTATCATTATCAATAACTGAAAGGAAATATCTAAAACCTTTATTTAGAAATTCAAAATCACACACAAATTATAGAACAAAGAAAACAATCACATGTATATTAGAAATAAAATATTTAGAAATAAAGTGTAATGAAAATACTGTATATTAAAATTTTTATAATAGAGTTGATAAATAATTACAGGAAAGTTATAGCTGTAAACATGCAGTTTTAGGAAATAAAAAGCCAAAAGATTAATAGCCAGTTAAGAATTAAACGAAAAGAAATATGAAGAGATTTAAAAATTTAACAATATTAAAGGAATAGAATAAAAACCTAAATTTGAGAGGAGAAAGAAAATTAATATTTGCTTGTTGAAATGACAAAATTGTAGCAAGATAGATCACAACAGCAAAAATGATAAAGAATTTTAGGCATATGATTTGCAAATTAAAATTCAGAAATCAGAATAATGAAAATAAAAGAATTTTATTTCAGTACATTTGGAAACTAGAACAGTGTTCAAGAAAATACAATTTATAACACCGGCTAAAGAGAATAAAAAGTTATTAGGTGAAAGATATTAAAGAGATTGAGGCAGTAGTTAAAAATTAATGCATTCCTTCATTCACTGATTTTTTAAAAGACAACTTTGAACAAACAGTGAAGGAAGAATTAATTTAAACATCATCCTTACCAACTAGGGGGTAAAAAGATGGAAACCTTTCCCACTCATTTCATGAAGTTTGACTATATCAGTAAAAATAATCCAGGACAGGGGTGCCTAGGTGTCTCAGTGGGTTAAGCGTCTGACTCTTGATTTTTGCTCAGGTTCTGATCTCACAGTCACGAGATTGAGCCCTATATTGGCTCTGTACTGAGTATGGAACCTGCTTGGGATTCTCTCCCTTTCTCTTTGCCTCTGTCTGTCTGTCTCTCTTTTTCTCTCTCTTTCTCTCAAATAAATATATGAACAAACAAAAATAATCCAAGACAGAATGAGGAAGGAAAATTAAAATCTAATTTCAAATAATAACATAGATGCAAAAATTTAAGCAAATACTAGAAAATCACATCCTGAGACATATATGTTTAAAAATATCCATTGCATCATGACCTAGTTGGATTATCTCACAAATACAAGTGTGGCTCAACATTAGGATATTTATTATAGAAGATATATATCAAAAGAGAATATGTTTAGAAATAGTTTATTAAAGTTCTTATTGAAATAAAAAAGGAAAGGCCGTAAATGAAATTAAATACCCACTCCTAATTAAAGTTCTTATTACCATACTGGCAATAAAAGATGAAGATGTTCACAATCATTATTTCTGTAGAAATATCACCCGAACAGTAAGTAAAAAACGTGAAATGAAACAATAAAATCCATAATGACTGAGAAGGAAGCTCGATTATCCTTATTTGTTTTAGACTATATGGAAAACACTCAGTAGTCTACTTTCAAATTACTGCAGATGGCCTAAGTCATCGTGATGTCAGGTTGAAGCCCCGAGAGAGGGCCACAGGCCTGTTGCCAAGAGGGTTCTTAGCTTTGTGATAGAAAGAATTCAGGAGCAGGCCATTTAGAGAAAGGAACAAAGATTAAGTATAGAAGTAAGAAAGGAGCTGCTTCACAAAGTAGCAGTCTCCCCTCCCAGGTGAAGAATAGGACCCATTTTGCCTTTAAGGCAGTGTTTTGTAAGTTTTTTGTTTGTTAGTTTTAACTAACTGTGTAGTAAGCAGCTTATTCTTTAACTTTCAGTTTATCATTCACATTGGGCAGCTAGTTTTTCCATTGTTGTAGAATTGTGGAATTACCCACAGGGAGCAATTTTAAGAAAGTCCAGCCTTTGTGGCTTTTATTGCCAGAGGGAGTGGGGCCTTGTGATTTTCCATAAGTAGGATCTTGTGACTATTTTAGGAATTGCTGACTTTTAGGTTAAGGGTCAGCCTGAAACCAAAAATAGCTTTACTTTGGTCAACTTGTCTCCCTCGTCTCCCTCCCTTCCCCCTGCCTCAATTGGATACTTAACAGGTAGTTATGAAATATAATTGAAAAGAAAAAGAAGCTAGATCCTATTTACTAATATGTCAGAAATTACAAATTATACTGGAATAAATTAAACAAAGTTCCACAAGAACTTTAAGGACAAAAAGAAAAAAATAATGCATTTGTGGGAAGGCATTAAAGTAGAATGAATTAAATTAATTAAATGAGTTCAAAACCCTATTCATTAGTCAGAAGACTATCATAAAAATGTCAGTTCTTCTCAATTCCTAATTCCATGCACAGTTTTAGAAGAGTATTTTTTAAAGGAGTGAACAATGAGGTACCTGGGTGGTTCAGTTTAAGCGTCCGACTCTTGATTTCGGCTCAGGTCATGATCTCATGGTTCAGGGGATCAAGCCCGTCATGTGGCTTTGTGCTGACATCAGAGAGCCTACTTGGGCTTCTCTCCCTCTCTTTCTGCCCCTCCCATCTGCACGTGTGTGCATGTGTGGGCACGATCTCAAATAAATAAGCATTTAAAGGAACTGGACAAGCTTATCTTAAAATGTGTTGTATAGAAGGCAAATGTTTAATAATCATCAAAATAGAGTTTGCCTTACCAAATATCAATATTTATTATGAACCAATGATAATTAGGACAATATGGAATTTGTTATTGGTGCAAGTAGCAAAAAGTACCATTTCAAAAGAATGCCTGGAAACATATCTACACACATAGGAAAGAATGATACGTGAGATAGGTGACATTGCAAACCAGAGGAGATTATTATTATCTTTTAATGTATGTTTATTGTGAAAGAGAGAGGAAGAGAAAGAATTCCAAGCAGACTCTGTGCTGTCAGTGCAGAACCCGACACCTGGCTCAATCTCACAAATCATGTGTTCAAGCAGACACAACCAACTCCTCCACTCAGGTGCCCCAGAGATTATTTAAATTGTATTGGGAAATGAGTTATCCATTTGGAAAACAATAAATAAATTGGATCTCTATTTAATGTCACACACACAGACACACATAGGAATTCTTATTGCATTGAGGATTGAAGTTAAAAAAGTTGACTTTATAAAAGTGAGAATCTTCTGTTTATCAACAGCAAAACAAAAGATCTACTACAGCTAGGGAGAAGGTTGAGTGTAATGTCTGTAACTGACAAAGGATTATTATTTAGAATATGAAAAGGACTTCTTTGATTATAAAGAGAAAATGAGGCACTTTATTTTAAAATGGGCAAAAGATATGAAAAAAAAAGCAATTCTAAAAGAGGAAAAAATGAATACCCAGTATAAACAAGAAAAGCTATTCAAGTACATTCTGTTAAGAAAAAGCAAATGAAAAGCTTCCCTTTCTTTCGTAGCTATCAAAATAATTAATATTAAAACCCTGACAATACCAAGTGTTTGCATGCATGAGGAACAAAGGCAGATGATGAACACTGTCATATTGATAGAAACACTTTGAAGAGCACCTTATCAGCAGATGTAAATTTCAAGATGTGCATATACTAAGACCCACAACTTCTATTTCTATATATTGTAGAGAAATCCTCACATGTGTACCATGAAACTTGCTTGAGAATGTTAAATCCTCTTTTCATTGATTATACTTGCAAATTGGAGTCAACCTATGGTGCTATCAACAATGGATCAATAATAAACTGTGTTAGCAAATTCAAACAACAGAATATCAATCAGCAGTGATAAGAATTTAATGTGTATCTGTCAACTTGAATATATCTCACAAATTCAAATGATGGGTTTTAAAAGAGCCAAGTAAGGAAAGTATGTATCTTTGATAGCATATTCAAAAAGTTTTAAAACCTGCAAAAATTGTTATATGTTTTAGAGATTCAGGCATACATAGAGAAAGCAAAAAATGGAAATGGAAATGCCGAACTGTAGAAAGTGGTTATCTGTGTGGAGAGAGGTGGGTTGAATGAGTGAAGAGGAGATCATGGAGAGCTTCACTTATATTTGTTATATTTTATTTTTTCAGTATATGAAGGAAGCACAGGTGTTTTTGTATTTTTATTCATTTAATATCTAAAATATTTTTAATAGTATTCACTAGAAATAAAAATATTTATTGCCTATATATGGAAATTCTGCTGAAACACACATTTACAAATATCATAAGAAGCCTTGTTTTCTATCCTACTGAAATAGAAGTAATATTGACAATATATCAGGTTGTATTCAGGGGTGAGTATGATGAAGAAAAAATGTAAAGAGGCAGTTTGGGTATAAGTACCTGTAATAAAAGCAAGTCCTCCTTAAGAAAACCATACTCCCCTTTAATATTTGTTTGTTTCCCTTGAACATATTTTTACCTGTTTCCATAAAATACAAGACACTCTTAGAAAGAGACTGGAATTAAAAAAAAAAAAAAAGTAAGCTTTTCTCATTATTATATAATTTCTCCATTATTTTAGGATTTGAAATGTTAAAAACATTCTCGAAATTTTTAAAGGTTAAAGAATATACTTAGGTCATTCTATAGAGAATATATTAAGTCATTTCTTATTACTTAGATCTTAAATTTTGGAAAGGTTAACCTCTCCTTTCAATAGTTATGGAGAAGATAATTATGAGATACCTAATTGTCTCTTTCTTTAAGGACTGCATTGCTTGACTGAAACCTATTCTTGCTGCCAACACTTACTAAGATTGCTAGAAGGACATCTTGCTTCACAATGTTGGGTCTAATTTGAGATGAAATAATGCATCTAACTATGCTGTCATCTGTAATTCATGGCCACTCATAAGTGCAGTTCACTGAAGTCTCACCACTGCTCCAACCTCTGTCACTGCAGCAAGCAAGATTCATTGCATTTTTCTTTTCTTATCTAAATTATTTTGCTAACCATTTAGAGGGTTTGAGCAGTAAATTGTTCTCAATAAACAATAAAAGTTCTAACTTGATGATATCCCTTTAAAGTGAGAGTTTGGATTTACTTATCTTTTTCTTACCCTTTTTAGAACGTGGCTATAAAACTAACGAAATGTTTCTGATAGTTTCTTAACTGAGTCCTCTTCCAAATGTCATATGTTTGGTTGGACTGTTTTATTTTATTTTTTTCATTTTTTTAAATGACTAGCTTTTCTCTCTGCACCTACTAGTGCAACCCCATCAGCCTCACTTAACAAACCACTAACAAGGCAGAGCTTGAGCCTTGTTTTCTTAATCCTGGCTATTCTGGCTTTACACTGGAAGTTGCATGAGCAATGTATCAAGTCTGAATTAATTTGTTCTAGTATCCCTGAGTTGTGTTTTTGGGTTTTGTTTTGTTTTTGTTTGTTTTTTGTTTGTTTTTGTTTTTGTTTTTTGTTTGTTTTTGATTTAGATAGATACTTGCCAGAGGGAATAAAAGTTCTGTTTGGAAACTTTGAAACATACCATACTTTAGGATTGATTACAAAGACTTTGTCATCTAGATATTATGACATATTAATAGTTTTGTCATTTTGTAATCTTGCAAAAAAGAATGAGTTTTTTAAAATTTCATCCTTTTTATGCCAAGGGGGAAATATTAAACTCTCAGCTTCTTTTTTGTCTTATAATTCACCTACTTAAAGGCCAGTAAATTCTGCCTTTAAAATACTTTCCCTGAATTCTCTAAGGCAAAATCTTACTATTATTTCCTAAGAAGGTTTAAAAGAGAACTCGGGGGGATAATTTGGGGGTTAAAGAGTAAGGGGGGAATTAACTTAAAAAACTCATAAATTATTGAAAATAGTTTTTTTAGCTCTCCAGAGATTATTAAAGACAACTCTCTGTCTTGAAAGGCTTACTTTCAAGATGCAAATTAACACAATTATCTTAGTTGAAAACATATTTAGGAGGTATGTAATCAAAATAATAAACCAGTTAAATAAAGCTGACATGTGCAATCACATTTGGTAAGTAAATAATTTCTAATGAGAAACTTTAAGGAATATGTTTAGCATACTTTTAAGAGTGGAGCACATTTTCTGCAGAGTCATTACTGCTCCTCAGCTTATGCTAAATTTTACATTTCTAACCCAGGAACTAATAAAGTAACAGGTAAATGTGTAGGAAGCTCAAATAAATACAAAAACATGAATAGATTTAGAATTATCAAAGTAATTTTATGTTAATTCTGCATTACTAACTGAGATAAAAGCAGCCTCTGGACTCTCATGGATTGGTTACTGAATTAATCAACTCCAGCTTAATTTTTAATTATAATCACTGTTTTTAGTTCTTGAAGTGCAGTTCTGGGGTGGCTGGGTGGCTCAGTCGGTTAAGTGTCTGACTTTGGCTCAGGTCATGATCTCGCGGTTCCTGAGTTTGAGCCCTGCATCAGGCTCTGTGCTGACAGCTCAGAGCCTGGAGCCTGCTTTGGATTCTGTGTCTCCCTCTCTCTCTCTGCCCCTCCCCGACTCATGCTCTGTCTCTCTCTGTCTCTCAAAAACGAATAAACATTAAAAAAAATTAAAATGAAATGCATTTCCATAAATCATTAAGTCTTGGGTCCCAGAAAAATATTTTGTATATAAAAAATAAAGTTTATGGTTTGCTGAAGTTGCAATTCCTTACTGCAGGAACACACAAATAAGTAAAAAAAAAAAAAAAAAAAAAAAAGTAAAAGAAAGAAAGAAAAGAAATCTAAACAGAGAATGAAAAGCCCAAATACCAAATGAGTTTAGCTCATTAAGGAAGGTGAAATTAGTAGTCTTACTTATTAAATACCATGAAAGCATTTTAACAATGCTATAGTTTTAGTAGTTCATCTAAGTAATTTAACTCTGAGGTTCATTAGAATATTTTCAAGGTTCATACCTGCTTTTTTTAGTTACAATATTTCTTGTAATATGATACTGTAAACTAGAAGACAAAGTCTGGGCTCCAATAATTTGAGCTAAAGCTAGACTATCTTGAATGAATTTATGATAGAAATAGGTGTAAAACTTGTAAATGAATCACTGGGAAGTCACACAGAGTGAAATGCAAAATGAAATGAAATGAAAAAGCAAAAGAACGTCTAATAGCATTTAAGTATCTAATTATTGAATTTAGGTTAAAAACAAAATACTGCATTTTAGAAGAGTGGGTTCTTTGGCAGGAGGCCAGAGAGTAGGCTGGGCTCTCCCAACCTGTCCCCAGGTGAATGGCATGCCAAGACTGTTGTCCAGGGAGTCAGAAGTGCTTTTGAATAGAAGGAGCAAGAAGTTCCAGTCCTTAGCTGTGGCCCACAGGAGGAGCAATGTCTGTAGTGTCAGCAAATGAATCCAAGTCTTGTAATAAATGTTAGTTTATTTAATTTAATATCTAGCTTTTATTTATTTAGTGGTATTTGTTCAAAGAGCTATTAAAAATAAATAGAGGGGTGCCTGGGTGGCTCAGTCAGTTGAGCATCTGACTCTTTTTTTTTTTTAATTTGTTTTAATGTTTATTTATTTCTGAGAGATAGAGACAAGTGTGAACAGGAGAGGGGCAGAAAGAGGGAGACACAGAATCCGAAGCAGGCTCCAGGCTCTGAGATTTCAGTGCAGAGCCTGACGCGGAGCTTGAACCCATGAACTGGGAGATCATGACCTGAGCCAAAGTCAGATGCTTAACTGACTGAGCCACCCAGGCACCCCTCAGTTGAGCATCTGACTCTTGATTTTTGCTCAGGTCATGACCTCACCGCTCATGGGATTGAGCCCCATGTCAAGAGCCTGCTTGAGATTCTCTCTTTCCCTCTCTGTCTGCCCCTCCACTGCTTGCACTCATGTATGCGTGCTCTCTCAAGATAAATAAATAAAAATATTTAAAACAGTAAACATTCAAAAGATAAATAGAAAATGATCACTGATATTGGGAATTAATTTTTTTAATTTATATAATTCTAAATTAATATGCTAATACCTATAATTGGTAAATTAGGCATTAAATTCCACTTGAAGTGTTTGGCTCCTGGAGAACAGTGATGATTCTTGTTCATCTTTACTTGGATATTGTTCTAAATCATAATCTGTTAGAGTACCCATTTGTCCTATATTTCCAGAAAAGAAATAGTAGTACAATATATACCAAAATTCAGTAACTACACAGGACTGTTGGAAGCTCAGAAAGCATTTCCATAGAGAGCTTTCATAAGTAAACTAACAAAACTTGCTTTATATCATTATACACAGTAGACAAATATTATTTGTAAAGTTTCAAATTGGTAAAAATCAATTAATTTCACTTTTCTCTTGCATGAGAGAAGGAACATAAATTAGAACAGTGTGTAGACATGAGCAAATAGACCACTGAAGATAATATGACATTGCATAGGATGTTGAAAGCTTTGCCAGTGCATTTTTTATTAATGTCATTGATTCTTGAAATAAAAATAATTAACATTTACTGAAAGTTTATTTTTCTATTTACTTGCCACATTGCTTTATGTGTATACTCAAAACCACCCTGTTGGGTCAGCACAACTCAGCTTTTCAAAGGAGAGAACTGTGATTTAGAGATTTAAATATTTTTGACATCTAATACTGACCAAATGGGAAGCAGAGACTGAACTCGGCTTTCTGTAACTTCCTTTAGTCCTCTTCATATTGCCCTTTTATCTTGAATTTTTTTGTGTGTCCAAATCTCATAAAGCTCAGAGATTTGCCTTTTATTCTGATGAATCATTTTATGGTTAGTCATGATTATACTTTCTCTTTATACACATCAACAGCAAAAAAGCCAGCGAGAGAAGTGCTTATTTGTCAAGAAGTAGGAAAATAGGTTAAGTTAGGTAGAGGTTGAAAAGAGTTAAAAATCTAAATCAAGAGCTAGTTTGAATTGACTAGCTATTAATATTAGGCACACAAGGAATACTAATATAAAAGTAGAGAAATAAACTTTCCTAATGTAATAGTTTACAGATTGGAAACACCATGATTTTCTGAATTTCAGGGGAGGAGGGAAAGAGAGAGCACATTCGAGCGCAGGAAAATGCAACTGGCAAAAGAGTGAAAAAAGTATGATATAGATGTTATATACACTCAACCAATGACAAACAGTCCCCCACTCATGATGGTTTGATTTAGGATTTTTTGACTGTATGAGAAAGTGATATGCATTCAGTAGAAACTTTGCTTTCGATTTTGACTTTTGGCATTTTCCGAGGCTAGAAATAGGTGTTACGTTACTTTTACGATGCTGTGTAGTGGCAGTGTCCTGCACAGGTCCCAGTCAGCCACGTGATCTTGAGGGTAAACAACCAACTGACATAATTACAACCATTCTGTACCCATACAGAAATTCTTATTTTCAATTTCAATATTGTATTCAGCCAACAATATAAGATATAAATGCTTAATTAGAAAATAGGCCTTGTATTAGATGATTTTGCCCACCTTTAAACTAATGTTAGTATTCTGAACACATTTAAGGAAAGTTAGGCTAAGCACTGATCTCTGTTAGGTTCAATGCATTTTCGGCTTAAAATATTTTCAAGTAAAATAGGTTTATCTGGACATGATCTCATCATAAGTCAAGGAAGATCTGTTATCAAATATAATCAAATGATTTATGTCATGTTCTCACTGGTTTCCCAACCTTGGTCCCTTCTTTTCCACATGGTTGAGCCTTTTGGTCTCTGCATGTAAACCCTACACCTGCTCTCATGGTTGTGAACCTTCCCATGAGTCATGAAGAGGGACTGGCTTTGTTTTGCTGCAGTAACAAATCCCCTGAAGCCTAGTAGCCTAAAACAACACAAAACATTCTTAAATGTATTATCTTACAGTTCTGTAGGTTAGAAATTTGGCACACTGGATTAAAAGTAAGATATTGACCAGGTTGCATTCCTCTCTATAGGCGCTGGGCATATGGGCTCTAAGGGAGAATCCGTTTCTAGGTGTTTTCCAGCATAGCCTCCTTTTCTCTATATTCAAAGACAGCGATGACAGGCGTAGTTCTCACATTATATTACTCTAGCCTCTTTTGTAGTCCTATGTCCATCTGATTCTCTTCTGCCTCCAACTTTTAAGGACTTCTGTGATCACTTTAGCCTTTTCCAGATATCCAAGATAGCCTCCTGATCTTGAAGTCCTAGACTTAATCAAATCTGCAAAGTCCTCTTTACCATGTAGAGTAATATATTCATAGGTTCTTGAAGGTTAGGACGAAAAAAAAATCTTTGAAGAAAGTAGATTACTCTGCCTATTACAAAGCATTTAAGATTTGCAGGCCAAAATAATGATAACTCAGCAGTGTCAAATAGTTTGCTTATTTAGTTTTAATTATTTTTTTGTCCAATTAAAGTGAGAATCTTTTTGATTCTGAGATGACTAGATTATATAATACTTTAAACATGGTAATTAGATATTTTTAGTTATTTATGCTTGATTACCTACTCATTTTTCTCAAACTCCCCAAAGTTAAAAAATGAAAGATAAAATTTATTTAGCATCTACTCTGCAAAATGTGGTTTAAATATATTATCACAAAAGAAAGTGATGTTACTTTTTTCTTTAAGTATCTAGCTAATTTTTGTAGTTGGATTATTGATAATATAAAATTCCACTGCTGGTTTTATTAGATCATAAATATCCCTAAGGAAAGGCTCTAGTTGCAGGGCTGGATAATCACTGTATAAGAAGGAATGTCTATTAAAACTACAAGACTATGTATATATATATATATATATATATATATATATATATATATGTGCAATAACTTAACCAGACTTTTAATCTCAGTTCTGTTATTTTCTAAGCACCTCCCACCACACACACAAGTAATATTTAATTTTTCACTGAAGTAATTTTTTTAGGGAATCATGTTACACAGCTTCAGTGATGTCATTCTCATATAACACAGTATCATTGCCCTCATATTACCATTTTTTTGCTTACAGGTGCTGAAGAGACTAAAGAACTCAGGGTTACACAGCATGTTAAAGTGATCAAATTCAAACTCAGATCTGTCTGACCCCAAAGCCTATTGTTTCACATTAAGTTCCCTGGGCGGGGGGGGGGGGGGGGGGGGGGGGGGGGCGGGGGGCGGGAATTGTGATATGGAGGTTTGCATGCAAGAAGTTTCCTGGAATCAGCATCAGTGAGGGGCCAAAGGATATTGGATTGAGAAGATTTCAATTTAAATAAAATCTCAAAAAGGGCTTCAGCTGATTCCATGGTGAGCTCTGGAACTGTAATGGCCCTTGAGAGTAATCCTTACACCAAAGGACCAAGTCTTTTATCTTTGCTTGACCAGTTAATGCATATGAGCTGCTCCTTGGGAGAAGTTGTGACCTCACACAAAGAGGCTCTCCCCTGCACAACTGTTGTCAACTGTCAGTATTTCCAGCAGCTAGAAGAATGAGTAGAGCGGTTTACAAGGAGGGGTCTGGGGAGATCACCAGAGTGTCTACTATACCTGTGCTCTTGCCATGTGTGCTCTTTCCATGTGTGGAAAGTGTCATTTGAGAAAGAACAGTGACTCTATATTAGCTTGAAGGGAGGAGGAGTAGAGAAGGATGCATGAAGTGAAGGGAGGGAGGAAATGAAATCAGGACTGGGACAAGGCTAAGAAAATCAGGCAGAGGCAGAGACATGCATAAGAACCACTCCTCAAATGTACTTCTTGGGATTATGACTAATGGATTGGCTGTTAGAGGTCCATTTCTGTGTATAAATTATAAAATGTAGTGGCAAACCAGGGAATCTAAGGGATAGCATTGAAGCCAGAGGCCATGAAGGGAAATTGAAAGTCACTATACAAAGAAATAAGAGCCAGACACTGCGGAAGTAGAAGTAGAATCATAAATAAGGAACCGGAGAATTGGAAATAGGGGCATTGGGTGTCTCAGCTGGTTGAGTGTCCGACTTAAGCTCAGGTCTTGATCTCATGGTTCATGGGTTCAAGTCCCACGTTGGGCTTTGTGTTGATAGTGCAGAACCTGCCTCATATTCTGTCTCCCTGTCTCTCTTCTCCTCCCCTGCTCTCTCTCTCCCTCTCAAAACAACAACAACAACAACAACAACATTAAAAAAGAAGAGTTGGAAATAGATTGAAGCTGAGTCAATTTAGGAGTATATCTTGAAAGAGCAAAGATATTTGGAAAAGGAAGCTATAGACATTGGTAGTGTTTGCAGCCCTTTTTTTTTTCTTTCTTTCTCTCTTTCTTTATTTTTTTTTTTTCACCAAAAGAAGTGGTGGTGGTACCTGAGCTCTAGAAAGATTATGATGTCTTCTTCTCATTACTTTATGTTCTGCACATTTGGATCAATTCTTAGAGTGACAAAGAGGACCCTTTATAGGGAGGATAGGGCAAAAGCAAGTCACAAAGGGATATATTTTTGATTTGATGGTAGCAGTTTCTATCTTACCAATGAGAGCCCAATAATTGTAAAGTATTTTGTAAGCCAGAAATTTTGCATGTACAGATGAAAGCATATTTTTTTTTTCAATATATGAAGTTTACTGTCAAATTGGTTTCCATACAACACCCAGTGCTCATCCCAAAAGGTGCCCTCCTCAATACCCATCACCCACCCTCCCCTCCCTCCCACCCCCCATCAACCCTCAGTTTGTTCTCAGTTTTTAAGAGTCTCTTATGCTTTGGCTCTCTTCCACTCTAACCTCTTTTTTTTTTTTTTTCCTTCCCCTCCCCCATGGGTTTCTGTTAAGTTTCTCAGGATCCACATAAGAGTGAAAACATATGGTATCTGTCTTTCTCTGTATGGCTTATTTCACTTAGCATCACACTCTCCAGTTCCATCCATGTTGCTACAAAGAGCCATAATTCGTTCTTTCTCATTGCCACGTAGTACTCCATTGTGTATATAAACCACACTTTCTTCATCCATTCATCAGTTGATGGACATTTAGGCTCTTTCCATAATTTGGCTATTGTTGAGAGTGTTGCTATAAACATTGGGGTACAAGTGCCCCTATGCCTCAGTACTCCTGTATCCCTTAGGTAAATTCCTAGCAGTGCTACAGCTGGGTCATAGGGTAGGTCTATTTTTAATTTTTTGAAGAACCTCCACACTGTTTTCCAGAGTGGCTGCACCAATTTGCGTTCCCACCAAGAGTGCAACAGGGTTCCCGTTTCTCCACATCCTCTCCAGCATCTATAGTCTCCTGATTTGTCCATTTTGGCCACTCGGACTGGCGTGAGGTGATATCTGAGTGTGGTTTTGATTTCTATTTCCCTGATGAGGAGTGATGTTGAGCATCTTTTCATGTGCCTGTTGGCCATCCGGATGTCTTCTTTAGAGAAGTGTCTATTCATGTTTTCTGCCCATTTCTTCACTGGGTTATTTGTTTTCTGGGTGTGGAGTTTGGTGAGCTCTTCATAGATTTTGGATACTAGCCCTTTGTCTGATATGTCATTTGCAAATATCTTTTCCCATTCCGTTGGTTGCCTTTTAGTTTTGTTGGTTGTTTCCTTTCCTGTGCAGAAGCTTTTTATCTTCATAAGGTCCCAGTAGTTCATTTTTGCTTTTAATTCCCTTGCCTTTGGGGATGTGTCAAGTAAGAAATTGCTACGGCTAAGGTCAGAGAGGTCTTTTCCTGTTTCTCCTCTAGGGTTTTGATGGTTTCCTGTCTCACATTCAGGTCCTTTATCCATTTTGAATTTATTTTTGTGAATGGTGTGAGAAAGTGGTCTAGTTTCAACCTTCTGCATGTTGCTGTCCAGTTCTCCCAGCACCATTTGTTAAAGAGACTGTCTTTTTTCCATTGGATGTTCTTTCCTGCTTTGTCAAAGATTAGTTGGCCATACGTTTGTGTGTCTCGTTCTGGGGTTTCTATTCTATGCCATTGGTCTATGTGTCTGTTTTGTGCCAATACCATGCTGTCTTGATGATGACAGCTTTGTAGTAGAGGCTAAAGTCTGGGATTGTGATGCCTCCTGCTTTGGTCTTCTTCTTCAAAATTACTTTGGCTATTCGGGGCCTTTTGTGGTTCCATATGAATTTTAGGATTGTTTGTTCTAGTTTCGAGAGAATGCTGGTGCAATTTTGATTGGGATTGCATTGAATGTGTAGATAGCTTTGGGTAGTATTGACATTTTGACAATATTTATTCTTCCAATCCATGAGCAGGGAATGTCTTTACATTTCTTTATAACTTCTTCAATTTCCTTCATAAGCTTTCTATAGTTTTCAGCATACAGATCTTTTACATCTTTGGTGAGATTTATTCCTAGGTATTTTATGCTTCTTGGTGCAGTTGTGAATGGGATCAGTTTCTTTATTTGTCTTTCTGTTGCTTCATTGTTAGTGTATAAGAATGCAACTGATTTCTGTACATTGATTTTGTATCCTGCAACTTTGCTGAATTCATGTATCAGTTCTAGCAGACTTCTGGTGGAGTCTATCGGATTTTCCATGTATAATATCATGTCATCTGCAAAAAGTGAAAGCTTAACTTCATCTTTGCCAATTTTGATGCCTTTGATTTCCTTTTGTTGTCTGATTGCTGATGCTAGAACTTCCAACACTATGTTAAACAACAGCGGTGAGAGTGGGCATCCCTGTCGTGTTCCTGATCTCAGGGAAAAAGCTCTCAGTTTTTCCCCGTTGAGGATGATGTTAGCTGTGGGCTTTTCATAAATGGCTTTTATGATGTTTAAGTATATTCCTTCTATCCCGACTTTCTCGAGGGTTTTTATTAAGAAACGTTGCTGAATTTTGTCAAAGGCCTTTTCTGCATCGATGGACAGGATCATATGGTTCTTCTCTTTTCTTTTATTAGTGTGATGTATCACATTGATTGATTTGCGAATGTTGAACCATCCCTGCAGGCCAGGAATGAATCCCACTTGATCATGGTGAATAATTCTTTTTATATGCTGTTGAATTCGATTTGTTAGTATCTTATTGAGAATGTTTGCTTTCATATTCATCAGGGATATTGGCCTGTATTTCTCTTTTTTTACTGGGTCTCTGTCTGGTTTAGGAATCAAAGTAATACTGGCTTCATAGAATGAGTCTGAAAGTTTTCCTTCCCTTTCTATTTTTTGGAATAGCTTGAGAAGGATAGGTATTATCTCTACTTTAAACGTCTGGTAGAACTCCCCTGGGAAGCCATCTGGTCCTGGACTCTTATTTGTTGGGAGATTTTTGATGACTGATTCAATTTCTTCACTGGTTATGGGTCTGTTCAATTTTTCTATTTCCTCCTGATTGAGTTTTGGAAGCGTGTGGGTGGTTAGGAATCTGTCCATTTCTTCCATGTTGTCCAGTTTGTTGGCATATAATTTTTCATAGTATTCCCTGATAATTGCTTGTATTTCTGAGGGATTGGTTGTAATAATTTCATTTTCATTCATGATTTTTATCTATTTGGGTCATCTCCCTTTTCTTTTTGAGAAGCCTGGCTAGAGGTTTTTCAATTTTGTTTATTTTTTCAAAAAACCAACTCTTGGTTTCGTTGATCTGCTCTACAGTTTTTTTAGATTCTATATTGTTTATTTCTGCTCTGATGTTTATTATTTCTTTTCTTCTGCTGGGTTTAGGCTGCCTTTGCTGTTCTGCTTCTATTTCCTTTAGGTGTGCTGTTAGATTTTGTATTTGGGATTTTTCTTGTTTCTTGAGATAAGCCTGGATTGCAGTGTATTTTCCTCTCAGGACTGCCTTCGCTGCATCCCAAAGCGTTTGGATTGTTGTATTTTCATTTTCGTTTGTTTCCATATATTTTTAAATTTCTTCTCTAATTGCCTGGTTGACCCACTCATTCTTTAGTAGGGTGTTGTTTAACCTCCAAGCTTTTGGAGGTTTTCCAGACTTCTTCCTGTGGTTGATTTCAAGCTTCATAGCATTATGGTCTGAAAGTATGCATGGTATGATTTCAATTCTTGTATACTTATGAAGGGCTGTTTTGTGACCCAGTATGTGATCTATCTTGGAGAATGTTCCATGTGCACTCGAGAAGAAAGTATATTCTGTTGCTTTGGGTTGCAGAGTTCTAAATATATCTGTCAAGTCCATCTGATCCAATGTTTCATTCAGGGCCCTTGTTTCTTTATTGACCATGTGTCCAGATGATCTATCCATTTCTGTAAGTGGAGTGTTAAAGTCCCCTGCAATGACCACATTCTTATCAATAAGTTTGCTTATGTTTGTGAGTAATTGTTTTATATATTTGGGGGCTCCCGTATTCGGCGCATAGACATTTATAATTGTTAGCTCTTCCTGATGGATAGACCCTGTGATTATTACATAATGCCCTTCTTCATCTCTTGTTACAGCCTTTAATTTAAAGTCTAGTTTGTCTGATATAAGTATGGCTACTCCAGCTTTCTTTTGGCTTCCAGTGGCATGATAAATAGTTCTCCATCCCCTCACTCTCAATCTGAAAGTGTCCTCAGGTCTAAAATGAGTCTCTTGTAGACAGCAAATAGATGGGTCTTGTTTTTTTATCCATTCTGATACCCTATGTCTTTTGGTTGACGCATTTAATCCATTTACATTCAGTGTTATAGAAAGATATGGGTTTAGAGTCATTGTGATATCCGTAGGTTTCATGCTTGTAGCAATGTCTCTGGTACTTTGTCTCACAGGATCCCCCTTAGGATCTCTTGTAGGGCTGGTTTAGTGGTGACAAATTCCTTCAGGTTTTGTTTGTTTGGGAAGACCTTTATCTCTCCTTCTATTCTAAATGACAGACTTGCTGGATAAAGGATTCTCGGCTGCATTTTTTTTTTTTTCTGTGCCTCACATTGAAGATCTCCTGCCATTCCTTTCTGGCCTGTCAAGTTTCGGTAGAGAGATCGGTCACTAGTCTTATAGGTCTCCCTTTATATGTTAGAGCACGTTTATCTCTAGCCGCTTTCAGAATTTTCTCTTTATCCTTTTATTTTGCCAGTTTCACTATGATATGTCATGCAGAAGATCGATTCAAGTTACGTCTGAAGAGAGTTCTCTGTGCCTCTTGGATTTCAATGCCTTTTTCCTTCCCCAGATCCGGGAAGTTCTCAGCTATGATTTCTTCAAGTACCCCTTCAGCACCTTTCCCTCTCTCTTCCTCCTCTGTAATACCAATTTTGCGTATATTATTTCTTTTTAGTGCATCACTTAGTTCTCTAATTTTCCGCTCATACTCCTGGATTTTTTTATCTCTCTTTTTCTCAGCTTCTTCTTTTTCCATAAGTTAATCTTCTAGTTCACCTATTCTCTCCTCTGCCTCTTCAATCCGAGCCGTAGTTGTCTCCATTTTATTTTGCAGCTCATTGATAGCCTTTTTTAGCTCCTCCTGGCTGTTCCTTAGTCCCTTGATCTCTATAGCAAGAGATTCTCTGCTGTACTTTATACTGTTTTCAAGCCCAGCGATTAATTTTATGACTATTATTCTAAATTCACTTTCTTTTATATTGTTTAAATCATTTTTGATCAGTTCGTTAGCTGTTGTTATTTTGTGTACATTTTTCTGAGGGGAATTCTTCCATTTCATCATTTTGGATAGTCCCTGGACTGGTGCGGGAATGTGGGGCACTTCCCCTGTGCTGTCTTGAATAACTTGCGTTGGTGGGCGGGGCCGCAGTCAGACCTGATGTCTGTCCCCAGCCCACCACTGGGGCCACAGTCAGACTGGTGTGTGCCTTCTCTTCCCCTCTCCTAGGGGCGGGATTCACTGTGGGGTGGTGTGGCCCGTCTGGGCAACTTGCACACTGCCAGGCTTGTGGTGCTGGGGATCTGGCGTATTAGCTGGGGTGGATCGGCAAGGTGCACAGGGGTGGGAGGGGCAGGCTCAGCTCGCTTTTCCTTAGGTGATCTGCTTCAGGAGGGGCCCTGCGGCACCGGGAGGGAGTCAGACCCGCAGAGGGATGGATCTGCAGAAGCACAGCGTTGGGTGTTTGTGCGGTACAAGCAAGTTCCCTGGCAGGAACTGGTTCCCTTTGGGATTTTGGCTGGGGGATGGGCGAGGGAGATGGCGCTGGCAAGCGCCTTTGTTCCCCGCCAGGCTGCGCTCTGTCATCCAGGGCTCAACAACTCTCCCTCCCGTTGTCCTCCAGCCCTCCCGTTCTCCTGGCAGAGCTGTTAGCTTATAACCTTCCAGATGTCAAGTCCCGCTCACTGTCGGAACACACTCCATCCGGCCCCCCTGCTTTTTCCAGCCAGACTCGGGGGCTCTGCTTGCTGGTGGGCCGCCCCTCCGCCCCGGCTCCCTCCCGCCAGTCCCTGGAGCTCTCACCGCCTCTCCACCCTTCCTACACTCTTCCGTGGGCCTCTCGTCTGCGCTTGGCTCTGGAAACTCTGTTCTGCTAGTCTTCTGGCAGTTTTCTGGGTTATTTAGGCAGGTGTAGGTGGAATCTAAGTGATCAGCAGGACGTGCGGTGAGCCCAGCGTCCTCCTATGCCACCATCTTCCCCTAATTCCTCCAGATGAAAGCATATTGAGCTCTGTTTGTATCAACAGAAATGCAGATGGGTAAATTTTAGAAGAGACATCATCATTCTGATGTTTCTCAGCAAGCACATTCAGTTTCCACTGAAGAATATGTAGCATAACCTTTCACAGTTAATAAATGTCAAGACATTGCAAAGCGTATAGTTATAGATAACTGTATAAATGTGCAAGTGAAGATAATAATCACGTGCTCTCTTATGCCATAGCTACACTGTGTGTTCACGTGGCTTTCCTATGGTAACATACAAGTATTTTATTTTGGTTTAGTATAGTTTTTATGAGAAATGTCATATAAATCAATATGTACATCTTTTTCTTAAGAATCAATTCTTTAGTAATATCGATACAACTTAATTATTGTATTAAATGCAAAACTATTTAAATATTGTCAGAAGATTTTTGTTTAGTACTTAATTACACATAAAGTTTAATGACTAAAGATCTTGGAGCATTGCCTTAAAGAAAGTCAGCATTTAATGTTGTTCCTTTCAGTTCATGAAGTGGTATCAAAGCTCTGAAGGAGAGAATTAGAATTTCCAAACATTTTCCGCAGCAAAATTTATGCCTACCCGTAGGATTAGTTTGAACCAATTAAATTGCTGTTATTCAACCACTTTTTCACTTATACCAACAGATCATTTGTTTCAAGTGTCAGCCTGTCAACAAAGAGCTTGGCACTCTGCTCGATCTCAAGAACCATGAGATCTGACGCAGGTCGAAATCAAGAGTTGGTTGCTTAACTGACTCAGCCACTCAGGTGCCCCTAAAGAAATATAGTTCTGGTTGGTCTGGTTGGTCTGACTTCTCACAAACAATTCTAGATGGTAGTAGGAAAAATTTACCAGTAAAATTATTAAATATATAAAGGATAACCCCCTAAATTTATAATCAGCCAAAATATTATTTGGGCACAAACCTATCAATATTAAACAAATATTTTTGAACATGCAAAAAAAAAATACTGGGGGTGGGGTGCCTGGGTGGCTCAGTTAGTTAAGCGTCCGACTTCGGCTAAGGTCATGATCTCACGGTTTGTCAGTTCGAGCCCCACCTTAGGCTCTGTGCAGATAGCGTGGGGCCTGTTTTGGATTTTCTGTCCTTCTGTATGTCCCTCTGCCTCTCCCCCCCAAAATTTTTTTTAAAACCTTACTGGGGATGCTATAATGAAAGAATTGCAAGTTGGATACAAATAATTTAACTAGGCAAAGAATAAAAAATTCTTAAGAAATTCTGTACCCATTGTTTACAAAAAAAAAAAAAAAACAATATAAGAAAACAAATAGAAACTGAACAGTTAATAGATTTGTTTCAAAATAATGAAGAAATAAAGGTCACAGTATATTTTAACTTATAAAATTTGTTTATTATAATGCATTTATTTTAAACTTAACTATTTTAGGTTACCTTAGTTAAAAGTTTGGTTGAAATCATAAGCAAGTCAGAAAGGTATACAGAGATTTCAAGAATGTTGTTCAAGTAAGTGCTTGTTGCAAACTGGAACACTAAGTCCCCTTGTCTGTCTCATCCAGCTATATTTACTCCATCTTTAATAGAGAAGAACAGGATGTAAGACATCAAGATTCAAATAAATATGCATAATAAAATAATTTAGAAAGTCAACTTTATCCTCATAAACAGTAAAGTGGTCATCTATTTATATTATCATTTTTTTTAGCATTTATATGAACATTATGGTCAGTTTTAATTTTCACACTGGAGAAATGTGAGTTATTTAAACCCAACAGGCAAATAGAAATAAAATATTATAACTGAATTAATGGAGCATCTTGGTGGCTCAGTTGGTTAAGCATCCAACCCTTGGTTTCAGCTCAGGTCATGATCTCTTGGTTCATGGGTTTGAGCGCAGAGACAGGCTCTGTGCTAACAGCATGGAGCCTACTTGGGATTCTCTCTCCCCTTCTCTTCTGCCCCTCCAACACTCATGCTCTTTCTCTCTCTCAAAATAAATAAATGTAAAATAAGATAAAATAAAATAAACTGAATTAAAGAAAATAAAAGCAAGTTAATTGAAACTTGTATATATATATATATGTTTTTTTTTAATTTAAAGTAAAATAAATAGAATAAGGAAATGGCTTAAATACCTCAATTTGAGAAGACTTTTGTTTGTTTGTTCATTTATTTTGAGATTGAGAAAGAAGTGGGAGAGGGGCAGAGACAAAGGGAGAGAGAGAATCCCAAGCAGGCTCCTCTCAGCACGGAGTATCACAATGGGGCTCAATCCCATGACTGTGAGGTCACAACTTGGGTTAATACCAAGAGCTGGACCCTTAACCAACTGAGCTACCCAGGTGCTCCAAGTTGAAAAGACTCTTAGGTAATACTTTTTAGTCATATAAGAATATTTAATTATTTTAGGCTTTGAATCCTTACATTATCCTGCAGATATACTTGTTTCAAATCACTTATTAAAAAAATTTTTAACTTTTCACTTATTGAACAATAACAAAACAAATGGAATTAGATATATGACTGTCTTTTTAAGTAAAAAAAGAAAAATACTACTAGTTACCATAGTAGTATTGCTTAATACAGAGTTAGTGAAACTGATTATACTAGATTCAACAAATTTCAAACTCAAGGCTCAGATACAGCTTTCTAGCCTGCTTAAGAGTTTGTTTTTCCTCTACTCACAATTTTAGCAGAGATGACTGGAATACTTCATTATCAAGAAATCACTTAAATCTCAAGCACAGTAGATGGTTAGTGGGGTGAGGTTAATGATGTTTTAATCCAGTGGCTTTGTAAAAGCCTATTTCTTTCAATGCCCCTTAACTTTTGTGATGCATGGCTTTCTTGTACAGTGAAGCCACTCCATCCATTCGTACATTCATTCAACAAACACTTACTGATCTCCCACTGTATGCTACACACACACGAATGTTACTTCCACAGCAATTTCACATTACAACAAAGCATCAGGTTTTGATTTCATATCTCTCAGATGCACTTTGTATGACTATAAATCACTTAGCCTAGTTACTTTACAAATTTGTAATTCTGGTTTTACCCTTTAATGTGGAGGTAGCAAATTTTTACTGTTTGTACTGTCAGTAGTAGACTCAACCACTTTTCTCATCCCTACAGATAATTTGACTAGGAAATTCATGAAACTGTGTTGACTACGCATAAAACTAGTCTGTGGTATATTTCAGTTCAAGTACATATCCCTTTTCTCTTAACTCATGTAAATGGTAGCTGTGGTGACAATAATATCTTAAATCTGGATTCTTAAAAAAGTACAGGAGTTTGAGGTTTATTAGATAAAAGTCAAATCACAGTAATACTAAATACTAGTGGTATTTCAAACTATTTGCAAAATGTTATTTAATTTGAGATGGCTTTGAGGGGAATAGAATAAAACTTTTATTAGTAATACTGACTTAAAATTATGTACAATATTCCTTTTTGTGTATGCTGACATGGGACTATACTAATTAGACACCAGAGACACTCCTAATTATCTTTAATGCAAGTCTGATTATAAAATAATATCGATAATACAGAATTTTGTCAAAATAGAACTTTTTCTTTTTCCTACTACTGGATAAATGCTAAGACAAACTGAAACATTTATACTCAGAGCAGGAGATATTAATCTTGTAACCAAGTTCTATTTAAACGACTGTCTAATACTATCAAATTATTGCTTGTGGTTGATTGGTTCTTTGTGTTGGATATAGATTTACCAGCAGTAGCTCAGTAAATTTATGCCTTTTGTGTTAATTTATATTTGATTCCATCATCTAAAGGGCATTTTCACCCATGACAATTATTAAATACAGTTAAACATGGAAAGGCTGATTTACATATAAAGCAAATGTATAATTTGGCAGTTGATCTTCATCTTTCACTAAATACACAAACAGTAAAAGAGAAGTTATGTTACGCCTTTAGTGCAATGGTTCATTACAAAGATTCTAAAACAATATGCTCTGTATCATAGTTAAAAGTATATGTAAAGGATATCTGAGTTATTATTTAATAGGGATTTTAATTTAATAGTATAGTATGAACACTTGTATAGTATAGTATAGTATAGTATAGTATAGTATAGTATAGTATGAACACTAATTAGAGCAGTTATGCTGTTAAGAGGATAGAATATTAGGAAATAAATGAAGGAAAAATCAATAGAAATAATAAATCTCAATGTAAGTAATTTCAGGATAAAATTAATGTTGGTAATATTCTATTTCATACATATACTTACATTTATACACCAGCCAAATTATGGAGTAGAATGGACATTTACTCACATGACCTTGGATAAGGAAAGACAAAACCCAGAATTCATGCAGAGTGAACAAATGCCTTCTCTTCGGCACTTGATTGGCAACATGTCTTCCTTAAGAACACAGAGTGATGCAGGGGAGTAGTCACCAGATTTGATTGACCTGTGTTTAAATCTCTGTTCTACCACTTACTTTCTATGTGTTCTTGGAAAATTGTCTTAAACTCTTGACCCTCACACCCCTGTTTGTAAAATTGGGAGAGTCCTAAAGAATAAATGGGACGAGGTGGATGGTAAAGAACAAGAGCTGAAGAATCTAGAGATCCAGTTCGAATCTTAGCCATGTGTCTAGGTGTGTTGTGTAAAGCTTAGTAAGTTACTTAAGTTCTCTAGCCTCCAGTATAAATGAGAAAAAATAAAACCTAATTCTTACAAATATTTTGAGGATTATGAAATCACGAATATAATATGTGTAACAGAATGCCTAGAGTAGTAATATATAATAAAGCTTTCAGTTGGAATGTGATGATGCTAACTTGTATAAGGGAGGTCAGAGAACGCTTTTTGCTAAGTGACATTTGAACAGAGACTTAGAAAAAGTGTGACATGCAGAAATCTGTAGGAAGAGTATTTTGAGCACGGAGGAGACCTGGCATGAAGACCCAGGAACAGATCCAGGCTTAGTGTATTCAAAGTGAGAAGACAGAGTGGAGGAACAGTGATCAAATGGAAAAATGGGGACAGGGAGAATGAGGACAGAAGAGCAGGGCTCCAGGCCACATATGGACTTAGAGATAGGGATGAGGGTTAAGTTTTACTGAATGGTGGAGTTTGGCAAGTTTTAAACAGGGCAGCTTTGATTTCTGCATGGGAGACTGACTGAATGGGGTGAGGATTTAAGTGGCAAGAGCTGTAAGGTGACTCTTGGTCAACTACAGGCAGGGAGTGACATTGGTTGCACAAATGTGATGGTTGTGAATGAAGTGGGTAAATTTTGGAACATTTTGAAAGTGATATTAATGAGGTCTGCTGATTGATTTAAATGGGATGTGAAAGAGAATTACGAAATTTAAATATTTGAGTCTGAGCAAAGTAGGTTTAGTAAAGTTACCATTTAATTTATTAAGAGGAGAATATTGTAGGAGAGACAGTGATAAGAGGAATTCAAGAGTTTTATTTTTAGTGTATTTCCATGTAGCGAATTCAAAAATTGGAGGCGTTATAAATGCATGTCAGTGGTTTTAATATAATCATCATTGTAGGAAATACCACTGATTTCAGTTCACTTTTTTTCAGAAATTCTCCTTGATGAATTTTAGTCCACCTTGAAATGGAATCACAGTCTCAGGAGTTAAAAGATGTAGAGCTCTTTCTAAGTCTTTCAAAATATTCCAAACCAATTTTATGAACTGTTAGGAGTAATTACACAGTTACATAAAAAAATTATCCATAACTAGAGTCATTGGCTTTCATATACTAATTATGGACCACATGATATTTGAGCACCTATTTTTATAATATTTAGAAGTGTGAGAGTTATGAAGCCATTTACAACTTCTTAAATGCCAGATAATTTTATCAGTTTTCATGTAATTAATATTCTATTCCTCATTTCAAAAGATAAACAGCACTATTCTTTATGACTTATTTTAACGATAGGCCTTACTTTTCATCTTACATTTCAGACTCGAATACCAAGGTTTGTAATACGTTTAAAGACTAATTTCTAGGGTGACAAAAAATGTATTCTGAGTTTGAAAAAAAAAAAAGAGATATTCTATAGTTTTGTTTACACTCGAGCCATGTGACTATCTTACCATCTAGTTATTCATCTATTACTTGGGTCTGCTGTACTGGTTCCGTTGTCAGAACCCTTAGTTTACAAAAGCGTAATGGTCTTCTTCTAGAATAGAGAGATATGTAGAGCATGATCATCAAACATAGGTTTTATCTTCAGAATAAAATTTGAGTCCCAGCACTGCCAGTGATTGGCTATGTAATATTGTATCAGTCATTTTGTTCTTTAGAGAGTAGTTTTCCCATCAAAATATGCACTGATCTTTTCGAGTAATTTGGGGGATTTAATGACATAATGCATACAAAGAACATTATACCCTACCAGAGATAGAGAAAGTAATCAGTAAAGGGTGCTTGCTGTTAGTATTTATTACAATATTACTGCTGCTGCTATTACTACTACTTCTCCAACAACAACTCCTCCTCCTCTTTCTCCTTCATCATCTCTTCTTCTTCTTCTTCTTCTTCTTCTTCTTCTTCTTCTTCTTATTATTATTATTATTATTATTATATTTTGAGGAGAATTCTATTTTTAGCACTTTTAATGACAGACTCATACAGAAATATCACAGGAGTAAGCACTTTAAATGCCTTAATGGGGAGAAATTCTCAGCAGTTAAGATTCAAAATATCCTGTGAGAGAATTAGAATCTTAAGACTACATTATCAAATAAAATATAATAAAGGTATTTTCTTTGCAAGAGAATCCTTTGATATTTGAAATACAGCCTAAGAGGTGTGTGCTGTATGTGATTAACTGCAGAAAAAAAAAAAAAAAAATTGGATGGTCTTTTACCTGAATAAACCATTCATGGGTTTCAAGCCTTCTTGATTCTAAAGAAATCATCCAAAGACAATATATATACTTCTTATTAACTCTCTAAATTTCTTTAATACAATAGGATTTTTTATTGCACACAATTTTTATAATAGCAATTCTCATCAATAATAACATAAAAATAAACTTCAGAAAAATAAATATGAGTTTTTTTTTACCATTGAAGGGGATTGGCTCTTTTCTTGATTTTATTTATTTATTTCTTTTAGAGGCCAGGAAGCAAATTTTGAATTATGGTGATACTTTGTTGACACGAGATTAATCGTATTTAGAAACAATTGAAAGGACACTGAATTTAATTGTATTTCTCCTTTTAGGTTAATGGAAATAAAGAAGGTAATATGATTCAGCAAATTGATAAAGGAGATTAGTTGTCACAAGTGCATTTTTAAAAATAGGTAAACACAATATATCAATATTTATTCTATAAATATGCTTATTATTCTATACTCTATAAATGTGCTTATTATTTTCTCAGGAGGCTGTAATAGCTTTTTTGGATGCTAAGGAGTGCCTGAAGTGACTTTTTATGGCCGTTATAAACTCCTAAAAGAGGGGTTTATAATGGAAACATGGTGAGACATTTAATATCAGCACGGAAATAGGTATTTTTGAGTCCCATATTTGTTTGAAAATAGTAACAGCAGTTCGAGTTTGTCCCAGAGGTATATTTTCTTTAGCTACATGTCTAAGTATGTCTAATTATGGAAGTGCTGTTTGTGCCTATTCAGTGTTGATACTCAACATTGTTTTCCATTACCACCATATTCTTATTTTAGAGCTTTTAAAAAGTATCCTACCCAATAAAATATCTGTGGAAATTATATTTTGAGATTGAGTGAAATGTTTTCCATTGATAACTGTTGAAAAGCAAAATGTTTCCTTCTTTTTTAATTATAAATTCAAGAGGCAGTTGACCCAAGACATTTGAATAACTTATTTTAAAAGAAATACCTACTTTCTACTTTATCTGATTAGAAAAAAAAATAGTAACAACTGATATCTTCCATTATAGTTTACAGTTTCCTAAACACTTTTAAAATAAATTATTTTATTTAAGCCTGAGCAACACCTTGTGAGATATCTTTATTATATCTATCTATCTATCTATCTATCTATCAATCTATCTATATCTATCAATGGATTGATGGAAGTTATTTGTTGGTGGTCAGACAGCTAGTTAATGGCAGATACAATGCTTGACTGAAACCCTTTGGGCATCAAAATCCCTGTTCTTCAGAGTTGTATTAATATTTCCAAAATACTGTGGGACTTATAACCGAGCAAGTGAATTCCAAAAAATTATTTTAAAAATTAAAAATTTTAGGGGCGCCTGGGTGGCTCGGTCGGTTGAGCGTCTGACTTCGGCTCAGGTCATGATCTCATGGTCCATGAGTTCAAGCCCCGCGTCGGGCTCTGTGCTGACAGCTCGGAGCCTGGAGCCTGTTTCAGATTCTGTGTCCCCCTCTCTCTCTGCCCCTCCCCTGTTCATGCTCTGTCTCTCTGTCTCAAAAATAAATAAACGTTAAAAAAAATTAAAAATTAAAAATTTTAAATTAAAATGAGAATATATGTGTGTGAAGCGTGAGCGATTTGTTTCTTTTTTTATCTCCAAATTTTTGTTTAAATTTCAGTTAGTTAACACACAGTATGATATTAGTTTCAGGTGTCGAATTGAGTGATTCGTGACTTACATGTGCTCATCAACAAGTGCCCTCCTTGATACCCATCACCTATTTAACCCATCTCCCTGGCCACCTCCCTTCCAACAACCCTCAGTTTGTTCTCTATAGTGAAGAGTTCATTTCTTGGTTTGCCTGTCTTTTTTCCCCCATGTTCATGTGTTTCTTTCTCATCAGCTAGAGAATGATTTAATTACCTGGTTGTATGAATTGAAATAAATCAGTATCTCAGTCATATATCATCGAAACTTAAATTTTCATTTTAAAGTAAATCCAGCTACGTACAGTAGTTGTTACCTTTAAGAATTTCCAAGTGAACTGAGTCTTCTGAGTTTATATCATGGATCAGGTAGAAGATTAGGGACAGTGCAGTCCCTTTCACATGCAAATCTACCATGATGATTCATTTTTCATTTCAGAAGTACAGAAGAAAAAAAAAAAAACATTCTGAAAGCTATATTGATACAAATGGGCAGAGACCCAAAAAGTCTGCTTACTAAATTTATAGTAAGCAGAGAGACATTTTACCCGGATTTTCTCTAAAGTGATTTTCTAGAAGTTATATTGGCAAATGAATGGAAACTGAAATCTGAAAACCCTCCTGCAGATTATTTTTAAAAGATTGAAGATCAGTGAGAAAAGGATTTCCTCACACGATTCAAAATATTGTTCAGTCTTATCACAATGAAAATATTACCCCTAAATTCATCTTTAATATAGACTGGATAATATTTGATCCCCCCTGCTGTTTTGCTCATAAAGTCATTTTTAGGGGCTTTATTCTCATTTAGCAAGCCTAAAATACAAACATTTTTTAAACATCAGTTTTCCATGCCAATGACTGCATTTTAGTTTGAATTTTAAAAATATATAAAATAAGCAAAAATATTGATGCTTGTCCCTTGAAGTTTCAGGTTGGATATATTTAAAGTGGCAAATATATCTGCCAAGTGAAAGTGCTGCTATACAAGTTGACATTACTTAAGAATTTGGATAGCCTCCTTCCTTCTTCCGCACCTCTTCCATGTCCAAAATACCTGTTTGGCTCTTTGGTCTGGCCGAAATATTACATTTTGGCAACCTATAGACCAGAGTATGGAATGAAGGGCCTTTGGGACTATTATTTGGTATTTAACATTAATTTTTTCACATAATTTGTGTCTTGATAAGGGAGAGGGGCATTTTTTACAGGTAATTAGGAGTCTCTAAACCTAATTCAATAACTTGTTACTGAACAATATTCAAGCTCATAGTTTCATTCAAATTTATTGGAATACCATCAATATCACTTATTTTTTTAAATTAAGTGACTCTGTTTTGCATAATCTCATTACAGTTTAAAAAAGAGAGCATTGAGTTTGGTGATTATCACCAAGACCTGGCAAAATGACTTTTTTTTTTAACATAGCCTTGAGCTAGGTAGCCAGTAGCAACAAACAGATGACCACAGTTTCCTTCAAGGTTACAAAAGGAATGGTGACTTGAGCTTTTGCCAAAACAAAGTTTCTATCTATGAAACTTAAGAAGTCTCATAAATGATGAGAATTGAATAAGAATATTTTGGGATGTCTTTACATATGTAACCCTAGTAAGGTTTTGGTCATGGTATAACTTCACTTATGTTTGTAATAGGTTCTTGACTGATAAATGTGTTATATATCATATTAACTGTAGAATTCGAACTACTTTCTCACTGTATTTTCTTTTCCTTTTCCCATAGGAGAGGTAAACTTTGCAGATGTTTATTTTGTATCTGCTTTATTAACTATAATGATTTTTTTAAATATGGAAATTTATTATAATTATGCAAAGAGTTTTTTCAGTAGTGCAGCACACTCTCCTGACCCCAGGTAAATATTCTAGTACACTCTCTCTTCTGCTTTCTCAGTTACAGTAAACACATTCACTGATGAGTTTCTTAGTGGGATTTGGTCCTATTTCTGTGATGAGCGATGTAGAACATATGGCCTGGAATATCACAAATATTTACAGATGTTTGTGTTTCAAGATGCAACCTTTTATTATTATTGTTATTTCAGGTTCAGCTAGCTCTTATTGAGTGCCTTCTATGCGACAGTCCAATTCACATACTTTTATCAAGTTGATTTTCTTTCATGTTAGCTTTATTTTTCTCATCATGGTAAGTATACTCTTTAATCTTCATCCCCGTTTCCCCTTTTCCCCCACACACCTCCCCTCTGGTAATCATCATTTTGTTCTCTTATTTTAATTGTTCTCAAATTGATTTTTAATTTACTTCTAATAAATCTTTGAGGTACATATTATTTTTTGTACTTGATATGTAAGGCAAGCTCAGAGGGATAACAAAACTAATGAAATTAACACAACAATTGAGTAACATATCCAGGACTAAACCCACGATTTTTTTTTACTTCAAACCTAATCATTTCAACATAGTTCAAATTGTTTGCTTATTATTATTTTTTTTTACAACAGAACAATAGCATGTTAAAAAGAAATAAGTGGATCAGTATAAGCTGTCAGGCTTTCTATAGTTATTAAATAGTACTAGGGGCGCCTGGGTGACTCAGTCAGTTAAGCGCCAGACTTCAGCTCAGGTCATGATCTGATAATTCTTGGGTTAGAGCCCCATGTCGTGGTCTGTGCTGACAGGTCAGAGCTTGGAACCTGCTTCGGATTCTCTGTCTCCCTCTCTCTCTGCCCCTCCCCCACGCATGCTGTCTCTCTCACTCTCTCTCAAAAATAAATAAACATCATTTTTTTTTAGATAGTAGTAATGATAACTAACATCTATAGAGTAGCTTTCATTTTGCCTTGTATGCTTGTTGATTTCAATTAGAGGGAATTGATATTTTATACTCTATTGTAAAGCGAAGGTATATATCTGCATAGATGTATATAGATCTATAGATAGTAGAGTGTTATATATATGACATATATAATACAGATCTATTTCAGGGAAAAAATCTAGAAGCATTATAATCTAAGGGTACTTAATGCAGAGACGTAAGCATCTATAGAGTCCTTAGAACACCTTCATGATGCAGAAAGCTTGTAGTCATTGATAAAGAAATAATGACTTGGCATAAGTAAGCCCAAGTTTACTAATGTTTGTGACTCCCTGATTTTTCTAAAAGTACCAAATGAGTACCTGATATATTCAAGAAGGCTTCCATTCAAACTAAGTGAAAAAATTTTTGTTTTCTCTCCTTTGTTGCTGAATGTTACATACATTCAAATATCTAGAAGACATAGCTATTCAAACATCCTACTCATCCAAAATTCCAGAGAAGATGGCTTTAATGAAATTGTTTCTGATTGCTTTCCAGTATTCTTAGTAGGATAAATGTGTAGTCTGCAAATAAAAGAGTAAAATAATTACAAGAAATAATTTATTATACTTTTCTAGTTTTCACAGGTCAGTATAAAAAATTAACCACAAGTGAATTGTAGATCATTATCTATAGAGTTTCTTAAATGGGGTGTATGATTTTTAATCATTTTAAATATTATTTATCAAATCTCTATTGAAGTTAAATAATAATTTTCCCAGATGAAGTAAAAGAAACCATTAAGAAACTATATCATATATTTTATATTCTGAATTAGTGGATGCTTCATAATTCCCCCAGTTCTTGCTACTCAAAAATTTTATAGCTTAACTCACTGAACCAGGGTAACTTCACCTTTTGCTATGTTTTTTTGAAGTATTTTATGTGAACATTGAAGCTGCTGGTTATTTCATAGATTTTGTTTTATTCTAATACAGTGTCCGTATTTAACACTGCCAAAATAAGTATAAACACTAAAACCCTTTGATATCATGGAATTAATCATCATAATTACAATATACTACAAAATGTAGAACTCTAGAACTTGAGAGGGAAAGGGATTTTAGAAAACGTTTAATCTATACTAAAACCAGTAGGGGAGCAGAGAACTTAACGGTCTTCCAAAGGTCAAAGAGTGAGTTAATGGGAAAACTAAAATATAATATATCTTCCTATGGTCTGAGTTCTCCTCATTAGAAATATGAATTAAATTAAATAAATTTAAAGAAATTAAAATCGATGATATTCATGGTAACTTAGAACGTGATACAGGAGTGTTTACACAAAGGAAGAAAATTATCTAATGAGTAATGCCTGGTAAGCAGCATGCCGTCTTGTCCCCTGAAGGCATGGTTTACAACTTTGAAAAGTTTTGAGTGGGTCAACAAGCAAAGGAAATGTTGAGTAAATTTACCTGGAGTTATAGGTAGGAACTAAAAATAAACAAACAAACAAACAGACAAACAAATCAATAAAACCAGAGGCTGGTTCTTTGAAAAGATCAACAAAATTGATAAACCCCTATCCAGATGCCTCAAAAAACAAAAATAAAAACAAAACAGAGAGAGAGAGAGAGAGAGAGGACTCAAATAATAAAATCCAATGACAAAGGCCAAGACCAGACAGCTTCACAGGTGAATTCCACCAAACATTTAAAGAAGAGTTAATAGCTATTCTTCTCAAACTATTCCAGAAAATAGAAGAGGAAGGAAACTTCCCAACCCCTGCTGTGAGTCAGTATTACCCTGATACCACAGCCAGATAAAGGCACCACAAAAAAAGAGAACTGCAGGCCAGTATCTCTGATGAACATAGATGCAAAAATCCTCAACAAAATATTAGTAAACTGAATTTAACAATCCATTAAGAAAATCATTCCCCATGATCAAGTGGAATTTATTCCTGAGATGCAAGGTGATTCAATATTCTCAAATCAATGTGATATATCACATCAATAAGAGAAAGGATAAAAATCATATGATTGTTTCAGTACATTCAGAAAAAGCATTTGGCAGAGTACAACATCCATTCATGATAAAACCCCTCCACAAAGTAGGTTTAGAGGGAACATACTTTAGCATAATAAAGACCTATATGAAAAACCCTCAGCTAACATCATGCTCAATGGTAACAAACTGAGAGCTTTTCCCCTAAGGTCAGGAACATGATAAGGATGCCCATCTCACCAATTTTATTCAACATAGTACTGGAAGTCTTAGCCACAGCAATCAGACAACAAAAAGAAATAAGGCCTCTAAATTTTTTTTTTAATTTTTATTTTTGAGGGGGAGAGAAAGAGAACCCAATCAGGGAAAGGGCAGAAAGAGACAGAGACCCAGAGTCCAAAGCAGGCTCCAGGGTCTGAGCTGTCCACACAGGACTTGACACAGGGCTCCACGTCACAAGCCATGAGATCATGACCTGAGCCAAAGTCAGACGTCCAAACAACTGAGCCACCCAGGTGCCCCAGAAATAAAAGGCATCTACATTGGTAAGGAAGAAGTAAAATTTTCATTATTTGCAGGTGACATAATATGTATAGAAAATCCCAAAGGCTCTACCAAAGAAACTACTAGAACAGATAAATAAATTCATTACTGTTGCAGCATACAAAATCAATATACAGAAATTGGTGGCACTTGTATACACTAATTATGCAGCAGCAGAAAGAGAAATTAAGAAAACAATCCCATTTACAACAGCACCAAAAATAATGAAATACCTAGGAATAAATTTAAAGAGGTGAAAGACCTCTACTCTGCAAAGTATTAAACAGTGAAAGAAAGTGAAGACGACACAAAGAAATGGAAAGATATTCCATCCTCATGGATTGGAGAAACAAATACTATCAGAATGTCCTTATGACCCAAAGCAATGTACACATTTAATGCAATCCCTGGGAAAATACCAATAGCATTTTTCACAGAGCTAGAACAAACAGTCCTAAAATTTCTGTGGAACCACCAAAGACTCCTGAAGAGCCAAAGCAATCTTGAAGAAGAAGAACAAAGCTGCAGGTATCACAATTCTAGATTTCAAGTCGTGTTACACATCTGTAGTAGTCAAAACAGTATGGTACTGGCAAAAAATAGACATATAGATCAATGGAACAGAATAGAAAGCCTGGAAATAAACCTAAGTGTTATGGTCAATGAAGCTTCAACAAAGGAGGGATAAATATACAATGGGAAAAGTCTCTTCCACAAATGATGTTGGGAAAACTGGCCTCTACGTGCAAAAGAGTGAAACAGAACCACTGTCATAGGCTATACACAAAAATAAACTCAAAACAAATTAGGATGTAAATGTGAGACCTGAAACTATAAAAATCCTAGAAGGGAACATAGGCAGTAATTTCTCTGATATCAGCTGTAATAATATTTTTCTGGATATGTCTCCTGAGGCAAGGGGAAAAAACAGAAATGAATTAGTGAGACTATATCAAAATAAAAAGCTTCTGCACAGCAAAGGAGATAACCAACAAAACTAAAAGATAGCCTACAGAATGCAGTCGCAAATGACATAATCCGCATGTGAAAAAAAGCACATAATGTAAAAAAAAAAAAAAATGGGCAGAAGACATTTCTCAAAGACAACAGACACATGAAAAGATGCTTAACATCACTCATTACCAGGGAAATGAAATTCAAAACCATAGTGACATATCACTTCCAACCTATCAGAATGGCTAAGATTAAAACTCAAGAAATAAGTGTTGGTGAGGATGCCGAGAAAAAGGAAATTTTGTGCATTGTTGGTGGGAATGCAAACTGGTGCAGCCACTGTGCAAGATTGTATGGAGATTCCTCAAAAACTTAAAAATAGAATTACCATATAATTCAGTAATTGCATTACTGGTTATTTACCCGAAGAATGTGAAACACTAATTTGAAGGGATATAATACACCCCTCTGTTTATTGCAGCATTATTTACAATAACCAAATTATGGAGGTAGCTCAAGTGTCCATCAGCAGATGAATGGATAAGGAAGATGTGGTATATGGGTATGCCTGGGTGACTCAGTCGGTTAAGTGTCTGACTGCAGCTCAGGTTACAATCTCACAATTCATGGATTCAATCCCCATGTCATGCTTTGTGCTGACAGCTCAGAGCCTGGAGCCTGCTTCAAATTCGGTGTCTTTCTCTCTCTCTGTCCATTCCCCACTTACACTCTGTCTCTCTCTTAAAAATAAGACATTAAAAAAGAAGATGGGGTATATGTATATACAGTGGAATATTACTCAGCCATAAAAAAGAATGAAATCTTCCCATTTGCAACTACACAGATGGATCTAGAGAATATAATGTTAAGTGAAATAAGCCAGTCAGAGAAAGACAGATACACTATGCTTTAACTCATATACAAATGAACAAAGACAAAAGAGACAAACCTAAAAACAGATTCTTAACTGTAGAGAACAAACTGGTAGTTACCAGATGAGACGTGGGTGGGGGATGGGTGAAATAGGTGAAGGGAATTAAGAGTATCCTTGCTTATCTTGATGAGCCCTGCATAATCTATGGAATTTTTGAATCACTGTAATGTACACCTGAAATTAATACTGTTTGTTGACTACAGTGGAATTAAAAATTAAAAAAAAAAAAATACTTGGAGTTACAGAAATGAACTAATTTAAGTTCTTCAGGAAAGGATTTGAGGCCAAGAAGATTTTGGTCCTGATCCGTAATGTCAGTAAATTTTAAAGTATATGGTTTTAAATAGCATATATTTTTACAAAGAGTCACTGGTTAAGAATGGTAGTAAGTTCTTCTTATCTAGATTCTATAAACCATTGTTGAAAGGAGACACCATAGAATTTTATTCTCTTAGAATGGAATCAAAACAAAATCTTATTTAAGAAATACATGAATAGCATTTGACTCAATAATGTTAATCATTAATTTGATGCATAAAACCAAACCTATTTTAATATTCACTGGAAAATATGAATTCTGAAAGGGAACTGAAAAATTTAAATGTAATCACTTCATATGTGATATATTCATTATTTTATATGTTTGTTTAATGTTTACATCTAGAAATCTGTTTTCACTTCTAAACTTATTATTTTATGATACTCTTCAATAGTTGTTTTTTTTTTTTTTTGTTTTTTTCGTTTGAATAGAGATCACATAAAATCTCAAAAATGACTGGGTGCTTTATTCAAATTATTAAAATTTTATGTAGTTAAAAATTATGTGCACAAGAGATAAGATTTTAATGGATAAGTTGCATAGGGAATAATGTCAAATGATTCAGCTTGTCAGAAACATGAAGTACCCTACACATCCCTAAGGCTGGAGAATGTCAGTTCACACCCCTGCCAACCTATTAGAATCAAGTCAAGGAATGTGTAGAGCTTTTATCTTCATTTACACGGGGACCTATAATAAAAGTTCTGATAATAAATATCATGCTCTACAGATGTAATTTTTTTTCTTGTAGCATATCTTTCCTCTTGTTTTACTAACAGAAGTAAATAATTTTAATGTTGTAAAAGATATAGATAATAGAGGGAAACTAATTAATTACACATATTAAGAAACGAAGGCTTAGATTAATTAAATGACTTATCCAAAGTACCTCTCTTTTTTATTGGCAGAGATGAGAGGACGCCCTTGTTCCTGAATCCTAGGGAAGAGCTTTTGTTACTGTACTGTACCTCTGCAGAACAATTTATGTGTCACAGAATACTGACATGGCCTTCTTAATATCATGGGATTCTTTTCATATCGCTCTCTTTTTTTAATTGTTCAAGTAAGTTTCTAAATCTTCCCAAAGACTGCTCTCTTCTGCTTTCAGAGAATAAACTTTTCTTAACCCCCTTTCAGATACCTTACACTCACTTATGTTTCATCTGTCCCATCCCAGTCACTTGGAGTGCTCCCTTTCTAAGCTCTAGACATTTGAAAAGGATACACAGTGGTCCCCAATTCATCTCCTTCATCTTTGTATTGCTAAATATCTTACTGGAATATGTTTATTCTTTCTTTATCTTGAATTACCTATGAAAGATTATAACTCTGTAAACTTAAAAGATGTAGTCTATTGAAAACAACATGGATATTGTTGAAAATAGACAGTAGATATTTTTGAATATTGAAAAGTCATATACACACACACACATATATATATATATATATATATATATATATATATATATATATATATATACCCTTTAAGTTCTAAGAGCAAATCTCTATTCTAAATGTTCTCGAATCTGCCCCACTAAAAAACAAATTCCACTTTAATTTGCTTTCACTTTCATTTGCTTCATGCCTTTCTGGTTAATACCCTTTATTTTCACTACTCAGTGTGATCCAGTCTTGTTTACACATCCATCACTCTTGCCGTTGGCACCAATGACTTCTATCTCACTTTCTTCAATGAAACATCTGTTAACTACATTTCACATGAGCTGTCTGCACGTTTCATGTATTTGGGTTCTTCTTGAAGCACTTTACCTCTTGGCTTCTATAGTACCGTATCTCTGGCCACTCCTGCCCTGTCTCCTTCAAGATAATTCTTTATCTAGAATAGCCCAAGATCTTTTACAAGCCCTTTTACCTTTAACTTTATTGACTCCTTTACATAACTCCTAAATTTGGTATATAATTCAGAACACTCTTCAGATCCAGGCTAATTTTTCCAGTTACCTCATTGGCATTTCCTCTTGTATATTTTGAAGATGATTCAGGTCAGGATATGTAAACCTGAATTTAAGATTTTCCTCCTTAAACTTGGTGCTGTTCTAGCATTTTCCATGTGGTGAGTGGCAATACTATCCATTTCATTGTACTAGTTAGGATCCTGTAAACCACCTTAATTGGCTCTTTCTCACTTAATATCGATCAGAAGTTACCTGGACCTATACTGACTGCTTAAGTGACTTTTTAAAATTCTCATAACCATATGAGGAAGATATTATTATTGTGTCTACACTGCACCCTCTATACCCAATCCATTATTATATCATTTTATTTTTCTTTTTTTTTAAGTTTATTTTAAGAGAGACACAGGCAGCCTGAGTGGGGGAGGGGCAGCTAGAGAGGGAGAGAGAGAATCTCAAACAGCCTCTGCACTGCCAGTGCAGAGCCTGATGCAGGACTTGAACCCATGAAGCCATGAGATCATGATCTGAGCCAAAACCAAGAGTTGGACGCTTAACCAACTGAGCCACCCAGGCACCCCTACTTTTATTTATTTAAAGAATTTTTTTTAAATATTTTATTTATTTTTGATAGAGATAGAGCACAAGTCGGGGAGGGGCAGAGACAGAGGAGACAGAATCCAAAGCAGGCTCTAGGCTCCAGGCTGTCAGCACAGAGCCTGATGCGGGGCTCTAACTCACAAATTGCGAGATCATGACCTGAGCCGAAGTCAGACGCTCAACCGGCTGAGCCACCCAGGCACCCCTACTTTTATTTCTTAAGTAGCTCCTAGATCCATCACTTCACTTTATTTCTACCAATTTTTTTTTTTTTTCAAATCCAGGCTTCTGTAATCTGTCACTTGTATTACACACATAACTTCCAGCACTCTTCGTTGATTATTGCTCATCTTCAGTCTGTAGCCAGAGTGATGGTTTTCGAACAGGTTTCTCATTATTTCACCTATGTGACTATCTCCTTAAATTTCTTTAATAATGCCCTATAATTGTAATAATTTAATAATATATATAATATATAATATATATATGTAATTATATATATATATATGCATATATATATAGATGATGATCCCCATTATATAGTAGGGTAGGCTAAGATTCAGAGAATGAGTAAATTACTGAGATTATATAACAGGCAAGTGGAAAGACCAACTTGAGCCCTGGACTATATGATTATGCTAGACTTGATAATAATAAACTGTACTCATTTATTGTATTTATTATTTATTTCTTTTACTTTAGGATAGTGATTTATTCTTTACAAAGTACTTGTATGTACATTTCATTTTTTACAACTCTACCACCCAAATATAATCTGTTAACATTCGTACATATATTTCTTTCCAATATTTTTCATGCACTGAAATGTAATCTTTATATTTGTAGAAAACCATGATCGTATTTTGTAGATAATTTTATTTTTTGTAAGTTTTTATTTAAATTTCAGTTAGCGTACAGTAATGTTAGTTTCTGGTGTACAATATAGTGATTCAACAATTCCATACATCACCTGGTGCTCATCACAACAAATGTACTCCTTAATCGCCATTGCCTCTTTAACCTATCACTCTCCCTTCTGGTAAATATCAGTTTGTTCTCTACAGTTAAGAGTCTGTTTTTTGGTTTGACTCCCTCTCTCTTTTTATTTTCCCTTTGCTCACTTGTTAGTGTTCTTTGAATGATGAATGGATAAAGAAGATGTGGTGTATGTATACAATGGAATATTACTCAGCCATAAAAAAGAATGAAATCTTGCCATTTGCAACAACTTGGACAGAGCTAGAGAGGACTATGCTAAGCAAAATAAGTCAGTAAGAGAAAGACAGATACCATATGATTTCACTCATATGTGGAATTTAATGAAGTGTACTCCTTTAAATTTCTTGATTTTATTGTCAGTTGCCCTCCAGAGTTTTTTATTAGCCTGCATTTCTATAGATCTCTATACGTGCTATCACTGTTATTGTTGTGACCATTATTGTGACTAAGGAAAAATATTTTGGCATTTAAAAATGTAGGAATTCATTTTTAATACATTTTATGTGTGAATACAAGTAAGATCAATACATTTGTATTTTTCTATACATTGATTTTAGCTTTCTCATTTTTATTGGTAAACTTTTTTAATATAATTGATTCATCAGAGCTCTTTCTATATCAAGAACATTAACTGTGTACCTCATATATTGCAAATGTTTTCCCATTTTGTCAATTCACTTTTAATTTTTTATGGGATATATATTGCATTTGTGTGTGTATTTTCAACAACACACTCATTTTAACTCTTTTGTGTAGCCAAATAATTCAAAGATATAATCTTTTACCATATTCAAGATTTTCAAGATTTGACTTTTAAAAAATATTTTATTGATGGATAAAGGTTAAATAATTCTTGAAAGAAATGTTCTTGGAAATAGAAATTATAAATATGGTTAGTTATATAAGTGAATGTAGATGAAATCTATTTTAGACATGTCTTTCTGAATAAAAATGTCTTAGTGATAGGAATAGCAAAAGGTTTTAGAAATAGAATGAGTGTACACATTAGATGAATTTGGAGCAACATGATAAAAACTTACCCAGAACCAGACTTTATGAAAATATACAGCTATATTATAAATTTTAAAATATGTTAAAGGCTTCTTCTGGAGATTATTTTTAAAAGTGAGTGTATATATTATTGGTGTAAACAGGCTTAGTGTGATTAAAAGGTCATAAAAATTGATGGAAAATATCTAAGAGATTTGAGTATGAATAGAATTTTTGTTAATTGTGGTACCCCAGTTTTATTTATGGAAATCCAATGACTATTGCTGTAATGAACACAAAAATATGAAATTTTTAAAAACATAAAATTAAAAAAAAATCAGTGAACTAGAATAGAATAATAAAATAAGTCAGAAACAGTATTTGTTCCATGAATTTGGAAGGATTTTCCAAATTTCCTACATTTTCTCTCATAAGTATCAGCATCTTGTTTAACTAAATTTTCTGCTCAGTACAGAACCTACAGTTCCTCACTTGATTATATTCTCAACCAGTCCATTATTCTTTCATTTGCTTCCCTGAAAACTGCCAAGTGTGGATCCATCCCAGAATTTATACTCTTCACTCCTTGATCCAGACTAGTATTAGCACTATAGCACTTGGGAATATTGTAAATAACTTAACTCCACAAACTGAGATGTAAAAATGAGTATATTTCATACCATACTAATTAATCATTCATGATACCATTAAACAGAAATAATAGCAGAATAGTAACAGAAAGTTTAGAATCTTCTAGGGGTTTCTCTTACTCTGTACATTTTCTAAGATCCTGAGGTTTAGACTTTCGCAAAGTGGGCCAGTTGTCTTCAACCTAAGAGCCATTTTTGTTTTGTTTGCTTGTTTGTTTTGTTTTGTTTTTAAGAAGTGATGGTCACCATCAAAACTTCTTTCTGGTTTTACATACACAGCCATCTTTCTCGAAGTCAACCAGATAGGACCAGTAAATGTGGTCTTGAGTAGGAGTATACCAACTCATAGACCCAAATCTTTTGTCTGATTCTTCATTTCCTTACAGAAGGGCCAGGCAATGTTTTTCTTTATATCCCTAAGAATATCACATTTCTGAGTTTTCCCAAAATGTTGAAGTAACCCTTGATAATCTGAAGGATCTTCTAGTTCTGAGCCAACTTGCTTTCAGATCAATTCTTTGTGCTTTGCTTTCTCTCCTGGCAGAAAGGGGGCCGGATTCTTGGTTTGCATTTTCAAGGCAGGTTGTGTCATCTGGCATCTGACTTGGTTCAGCCACTGAATGTTATTGATAATGGAGACTTTTACTGATAATGAAGGAAGGATGAAGGAGGATTTAATTTTCTTTCTTTTTTACATGTTTATTTATTTTGAGAGAAGAGAGAACATGAGTGGGTGAGAGGGACAGAGGGAGAAAGAGAGAAAATCTTAAGCAGTCTCTACATTCAGCATGGAGTTGGACATGGGGCTCAATCCCAAGAACCATGAGATCATGACCTAGTGGATTATCAAAAGTTGGACACTTAACCGACTGACCTACCCAGGCACCCCAAGATGAAGAGGAATTTTAAAGTTATCTCTCCTTTCTTCTCTCTAGGCCAGCATCTCTCATAATGGCTATATCTCCTCATTGGTTCCACCTTCCCTTGGGCAGACCACCTAAAATTTCATCTTTTTTCTGGCTGACCCTTCTCCTGGGCTTTGGTGTCACCAGCTTCCTTTTTGGCCCTGGCCAGTTAGTGGTAGTAGTGGCTTCCTGCTCTTGCTAATCTTGTGTTGTCTCCCCAGCCCCCATTTGGAGTCACATCTATTCCTGAAAGGCACTGGGTTCTTTCTTGCCATAGTTCCTTTGCCCTTTCTAGTGCCTGTGATGTAGAATGACTTTTTCTCACTTTGTGAATGAAGAGCTGCTTCTCCTTTAGGTCTCATCCTGAGTGTCATCTCCTTGCAAAGATGTACCTTGCTTCTGTTGTTCTCTGTCACATGGAATCCTTTCATTCAATGTGTCACAGTCTTTTTAGCTTACGTGATTATTGTTTAACTTGCATGTTGACTTTCTTCTCCAACTGGATTATAGTTCCATGATGGCTAAAACTTTGTCTGTCTTGATTATCTATCTTTAACACCTAGAATGGAACATAGTAAACTTATAATAAGTGTTTCTTGAATGAGTCACTGAACAAATGAGTGAGTAAAATCTGATTATGGACTTTACGAAGCCGATCTTGTTTAATTCTTACTGCGAGCCAAAGTCATAATTACTATTATTATCCAGTTTAACAGGTGAGGACCCTGACATTTATAAAGATTAAGTAGCTTGTCATGAGTTATTTCAGAAGTTATAAGATTAAGTAATTTATTAAAAAGCTAATAAATGGTGAAATCTGTATTAAAAGACAGGTTTTTGTGATTCCCTAATTAATACTCCTCACCAGAGTTATTTTTTTTAAATCATCTAAAATAAAAATATTGACAAGGCCACGTAAGAGAATTTTTCTTTTTTTCCCCATATATAATGTCTTAGCTATGCAGATGTTCAATAATGGATTCAATTACTGGTTTTGAAAAGCTGTAGGTAGAGTTGAAATGTGAAGATTAAGAATTTTGGCCTACACACATTAGATATGAGATCTGAATGGTGATATCAAGTAACCTGTTGGGGTTTGGTGCTTTAAATATGAATCTTGGAATATCAACTTCTCTCTGATGCTTTAAGCCTCAGAACTGTATGAGATTATCCAGAGACTATCCAGGGAGAGAATGTGGGCTCAGAGCACTTGACTGAAAGTTGGGTCACACCAGCATTTGTCTGAAGTGGGAAAGGGGAATGAACAAAAGGAACTGAGAAGTAACAGCAAAGTAAAAGGAAAATGATGGAGGTATAGATCCATAGACATGAACAAGAAAGAATGATTCAAGAAAAATAAATTTTGATGAAGGTGAGGCAAGATAAGAGCAGAGCATAAAAGAACACTTATGGTATGGTAAAGACTGAAGGGATAGGTTTGAGTGAGAATTGGGATGAGGTAGTAGAAAAAGTGGTTAGAGACCACTGCATTGGGAAGTTTTGTGACAAAATAAGGCTGCAGCTGTATTTTCATCACTGGGCTCAGTTTCTGGCACATAGTGACTACCTAGCAAATGTTAATTTCACACAACAGGATTGAATTGAATATTGAATTGAAATTTGATTTGAAGAATTATAGCAGAGTGACCAGTTGAGTATACATACGAATTTGCTGTTAGGGTGAATGAACAGTGAAGAAACATCCATTTGTGGATTTGCCCTTTTAACACTTGGTTTCATCAGTTTGGCAAATGTGAATGACATAGCAAAGCAAGCATAGCATTCAAAAAAGAGAAGGTATGGATGACATTCTGTTTCAGAAGTTTAAGGAGGAAGGAAGGGCATTGCATCTGAAGGAAACAGTAGATTAAATGGAGATAACCTAGGACATGTGTGATACATCTCATGATGTCAGCACCAACAGCTTCTAACGTACTTACTTTTGGTCTACTATGTGTTTGCCTATAAGAGACTAGATATTCATTCTTTCTAAATCAACTTTGCATAATTCACTAAGCACGCCTTTGGTTGAAAAGCCACCCATTTCTCTCTGACATGATAAAATATGTGAACTTTCTGAAAACTATCTTCCTCAAAGGAATCTTTCACTTCTGTCAAAGAAGGAGGTTTCGTTCTGCTAGCTTAGGAATTGGAATAATTAGGTAAGTGGGACATTATTGTAATGTGTTCTTACTTTTACATAAAAAAACAAACAAACTAAAGAACATAATCACTGGGCAAATTTACAAAACTCAGATGAATATCACTGATTTTAGGTATCTTTATTCTGACAGAGTCCATGATTCATGGAGGGTTGAGTGGTTTCAATGACAATCCTTATCAAAAGATACTTGAAGAGAGCAAATCAGTGTGGTGGTGAGATAGATGGCAAAGCAGTTATATGTAAATAGTGTCCAAGTTCTTTACATGAGAAGTTTACTTCCTTATTGAAAACTAATGCATACTGTGGGATGCTAATTAGTGTTCTCTAAGAGTTCTCCAAGAGGAGCCACATTGGAGTTGATGTGAATTGGCAGAAAGCAGCATAAATTGATTTGATCACTAAAAGGCCTTGCATTTGGGGCTTCTTTTCAAGTGGAAAATGGTTCCCCAATGAAAACATATATCATAGGAGAATGAGAGGAAGAGAAGATAAAGAAAATTGAATGTTCGTCACTGATCAATTATTCAGAATCAATTATGGTTTGCTAGGGAAAGCATGCTGTGCCAAAGCCAAACCAAAGTCAAGTAAGCATGAGAATTAATTACTTTCATGCCTGCATAAGGCTAGAGGAGGGAGAAGGTGGTATCTTTTGGCAGAAAAATACTGCTGTCTAGGAGCAGAAAATGATTATGACACAACGAGAGACCTTAGTCTAGAATGCATTGCATTTTGCTATTTAAGGAAGATATTCTGAATTCACTTTATGAGAGGGGGTATGTAAATATATGTAATTTCTTCTGCAAACAATGTATTAGGGTTCTTCAAAGAAACAGAACCAATAGGATAGGTGTGTGTATATGATGTATACATACACACATACACACATATATGTAAAAATATATACTTCGTAATATATATTAACATATATACATATTTATATTACACACACACACATAAAGAAAGAGGTAGGGGGATTTATTTTAAGGAATTGGCTTTATGCAGTTGAATTGTTGGTGCTGGCACAACGGAAATCCACAGGGCAAGCTGGCAGGCTATAAATTTTGGCTAAAGTTGGTATTGCACTCATGAATCCAAAAGCTAGAAACTGAGGTTGAATTTCTATGTAGCAATCTGCAGAGCAGAATTCCTTCTTCTACAGGGACCTCTGTATTTTCTTAAGACTGATTTTCTTAAGACCTTCTTCCACTGATTGGATGAGGCCCACCCACATTATGGAGAATTATCTGCTTTATTCAGAGTGTACTGATTTCATCATTAATCACATCTAAAAAAATCTTCACAGCAGCATGTAGACCTAGTGTTTGTTCAAACAACTAGATCATAGACTAGCCAAGTTGACACAACAAATTAACCATCACACTTACTATACCTCCTTATGACCCAGCTCTGTGCCATGGATAGTAATCTCTCATATTTTGGTGACTGCTTTTATGCACTGTCATAGTCATAAATTTCATATTCTCATGATGGAATTGGAGGTTAAGCAAGGCAGACATTTGATTCCAGTGACATAACTGGGAAAACAGAATCACTAAAAATATATAGTTCTTTTTATTTTAGTTTTATTTTTGTCAAAGCGATGTACTTTTAAAAAGAAATTTTAAGAGCTTAAAGAGTTAGTAATAGGCTTGTTTAGAAAAAGATCAGTTTCCTGTTTTCTCTTCATTTCATATTCTTCAGAGGCAGTTATTTCTACCGCTTTACCTAATTCCTTGATATGTCTCTCCAGATTTCTGAGTAACTGTGTATATTTCCACTTCTTGGTTTTTCAATCTGATACATTTTCTCTTGACTTTCACTAGGGGAATTGAGGATTTTACTCTGTCACCATACCTACCCACCACATGCATATACTTCCTGTTCCCCCATCCTACCAATATTCAGTGAATACATGATCATGACCAAGTGAACTTACTCACATAAGCTATGTGTTATACATGATAAGTTTTCCACCATATACAACTTTTTGGTTTTCTAAAAGTTAATTTTGTCTTCTTTTTGGAAAAACGTGTAGGCCTTTAATTATAGATTGAATTCCACATCCAATATCATAAAGAATCCTCCTAGCAGCCGGTGAAGGAAAAAAAAAAAAAATGTTAGTAAGAAAATACATTCTTGGGATTAAAATTAGGCATTATTTGGTATAGGTGGAAGTCTTTATCATTAAATTAGAATTATTATGTGAATTTCAAAATGTAAGCAACTTTAAATTAGCTATTTGAGTATTTTCACCCAATAGTAAGAGGTAAAATGTGATAAAACAATTTTAATGCTATGAGTGATACTGTCTTCTTTTTTATATAAAAGAAACATTGAAATCATATAGAAATGAAATAAGTATGCTTTTCTCATATAATCTTTATATTTAGAGAGAAAGAGAGAGAGAATTAAAGAAAGAGTGGTAAATATCAGTCCCTGCCAAAGAATGTGAAGTACACATCCTACTGCGAAAGACTCAAAAGTTTTGGTTTTTTTTTTTTTTTTCCCTCACATCTTAAAAAATGGGGAGGACAGGGATTCATATTAGTTGAATAGGATGTCTTTGCTTGTGTGTATGTGCTTGTGTGTGTGTGTGTGTGTGTGCATGTGCATACAAATTATTGTGTTTTTTTCTTGACACAAATTCTTGCCCCTGTGGAATCACTCTTATTCACAGGTGTCATACATAAGGGAATTAAAAATCCTATCAGTATTTCAAAAGTGTCCCCCAGTGAGGCAGCATTTCCCTTTCACTGCCGTTGAGTGGAATCCTTTTGAGCTGAGAAAGATTGAAGAGTCTCTCTCATTTTTAGAGAGTGAGTTGAGTTGGTTAACTAATAGTGCTAGAAAGGGGCTATTATACCAGTTATTTGAAACATTTAAAAACTGGCCTAATGCAAGCGATTATGTTTGGAGTTAATGAAGCACTGATTCCCCTAACATAGTTGAGTAAAGGAAAGAAAGATCTTTTGCCAATAAAAATCTCATCAGGTGATGGCCTTGACAGAACATCCCACTATTCCTGTCAGCCAGAGCTGTCATAAACAAACCACTGATGAGACAATGACAATAATTAACACTGTGTTAATGGGATATGGAGCCTCACAGTTATTTTTTCAGCTACAGTGAACTGAATGAATGCCAAGCAGTGCACATGGCTTAACATCATAACATGTTTCTCTTTTATTTACTGTGGTTATGTTGGCTCCCTTGTATTACAGATATGCTTTCTCGGATTCATGGGATGGTAGCTAAGGAAACTAGATGCCGGAAATCCAACAACTATGTTCACATTACCATTAAAGGTTGGGAGTGAAGAAATTGGCTTAATCTGGACTTTGTTTAGATAACACTGTGGCAATTTGGCCCCACACAGCGGAAGACATTTTGATTATGGTCATAACTCAAAGGAAGAACATTCTTTTAAAAGTCAGAAGTTGGTACCAAAAGTTAAAATAATCAGAGGCAGTGGATTTGCTTAGAGATGTTGTCACTGGTACAATCAGGTTCCTAAGGTCAGGAGAGGTGCTGGCTGCTGCTGCTCTCAGCAGGCATATTTGGTGCTAATTTTGTAAGTAAGAAGACATCACTTCTAGTACAGGGTAGCATATTGAACTGGGAAGCAGTCAAGGATAGCTTGGCACATGGTTCCCTGAAACTCTCTCTCCACTATAAATTTCTAGACTCATCATTGCAGTCTGACCTGCTTACGCCCCACTGTTTTCAAGCGTCTTTCTGAGAGGACTCTCCCTCTTGGAATTACTACTTTTCAATAAGATATTTATGGAACACATGAATACTTCCTTAAGCCACATTTCAGACTTAATAAATTTCATCTTATACAAGGAACAAACATGGTACGTCTAGACAGATTTTTTTTTTCATTTTAGCTTCCCTGCTTGAACTCAAATCAAAGGAAATAGCTGTATTACATAAAATGCATTCACTTGTAGAAATGGAAATGTTTTGATCTCTATTAAAATACTGGAAATTTAAAAAAAAAAGTTTGAATGTACTCTGAAAAGTGGGATTATTTTTATCATCCTGAATGACAAATCTTTCTTAACAGGCTTTCCAGCAATTAGTCTTGCTCTAATGCTATTTCTACACTGGCAAGATGAAGTCTGTTACTTGCCAGATCTCTGGAGAATATGGTGCTTTCTCCATAGGCACCGGTATTTGTCCAAATGCCAGGGTATATGCTTGTATTTGGCCAGTGCAGAAACAGCAGAAGAGGCCTGAAATACTCAAAATTTTGATTGGATTACATGGATGATTTCTCTAAGGAATCTCTGCTTAACTTTTCTGAGAGTCACAAATTATTAAACAAAATGCAAGGAAATCTGTGGGTTATTCTATTTACTGAGTATGCATTATGTTTGGCATTACTGAGAGTAGGAAGGAAGTAAAATCATGGTTCTGATTCTAAGGCAGACCGTAAAGGGTGTTTTCACCCTAGACTCCCATTTTAATCAAAAAGATTTATATGGTACTTCAAAATGGATTTTTAGACAAATATTTTTGTACACACTTCAGTATACAAATGCATGTTTGTTTTTTGAGTCTGTTAAATACTTATATAGAAATTCCCTTAAAATGCTTTGAAAAGAAATTCTATTGTTTTTGCCAAAATTCATGGTGGTTTCTATAATAATCTAAAACTTTTATTAATATTATCTTGATGTATCTCTTCTATCAAAAGGGAAATATCTGGCAGTCTGAAGATTGTTAAATTTTTTTTTCATTTTATTATTTTCAAAGGCCTCAGAATAGTCTGTTCCCTGTTCTGTCTTTTTTGAGAACTTCAAGAGAAATGGCTCATTCAAAGAACACCCTGTTGAAGTAGATTTTCTCTGCCATTCTAGAAACACATAATTTGGATGTCATCCCATAGTCTGTCTCAGTTAAAGCATGGTAAACTTTAAGTTTTCTTTTTTCTTAGGCCAAAATCAAAGGTCACTTTTTCATGGAAGTAACCATATAGGACAATCACTGTACATGGGAATCATCTCACCTATTCCTTCAAACCTTAGTGCTTGGCTCTAGAATTAGTTAAAGGTTATAATGTGGTTCAGTTTGGATTTTAAGTGTTCATCTTTGTTTTTATGATAGAAATATCTTTTTTTCGTAATTGAAGGTACTATGAATAATCTTGTGTTACTGACAAAATATAATTATTCTTATTTTAACTAATGTTAGATAAATACTTCTGTCTAATTAATATTTAGGTTTTGGTCGTAAACAGAGCTATAGATAATTCTTGGAGAACAGAATACTCAGGTGGAGTGTTTTTTGGTTTTTTTAAAAAATTAGTTCCATATCCAAAATCATTGTGGATGTATAATTATTCTTAATTATTTATAATAATAGATACTAATATATTGTTTTGTGTACCAAAATGTCTTCAGATCTATTCTCTAAATATTCTTAAAAGCTTAAGATGATTTTTTAAAGAATGGTAGCGATAAGGGGCGCCTGGGTGGCTCAGTCGGTTAAGCGGCCGACTTCGGCTCAGGTCATGATCTCGCGGTCCGTGAGTTCGAGCCCCGCATCGGGCTCTGTGCTGACAGCTCGGAGCCTGGAGCCTGTTTCAGATTCTGTGTCTCCCTCTCTCTGACCCTCCCTCATTCATGCTCTGTCTCTCTCTGTCTCAAAAATAAATAAACGTTAAAAAAAAAAAAGAATGGTAGCGATAATAATAGTTGTACTCCCATTTTGCCAGTAAGAAAATTGATTGAAGAAGTTAAAATATTCATTCAGATTCTTATGTTTTGTACATTACAGAGCAAACTCATGGATTCATATCTCTTGAGTCCAAATGTTTTACTAATTTCACCATACCTTTCTTCTATGTCCACCAGGTGTTAATGGGAGTAAGATTTCCAGGTATGCAGGATTTGCAGGCATATTTCATCTCAGGTGACATGCTGAAGGTTCACTCAAACAGCCTTAGATCTTCTTCCCTAGGCTTGGACTGGTCTCACAACAGACAACCAACTGAATACCTTAAATGGCTTTCAAAATCATGGCTTTCCGTAGACAAATACCTTGCTTCATCTGTCATGCATTTTTTCACATTCCCTCATTTTTTCAGTCATAGACTATGGGTTTAGAATCTCAGCTCACATTGCTTTATAGATGACTCCAGATAGTAAATGTCAACCACTGTTCACTCTAATTCCATTTCCATGATACTTTTACCTATTATTCTGGCTATCCCCTCATTCTAGCTCATCAGAAATAAACTACTACTAAATTGCTACTAAGTAGATTTGGTCATTTGAGAACAACAAACTGAAAATAAAAGCTGAGTCTCAGATTTTACTTTCACACATGCCAGTTAGTTTTCCTTTTTGTAAAGGTAGTTGTAGCTTTGCCTAACTATTCATTTTCAAAAAAATAGTGTAAATTTGTCAAAATCATAATGTGAATTTGTGCTTAAAGCATTGATTGCCAGTTGCTCAGCCTTTTGAGTGAATTATGCTTTTAGAATCATATCCCAATCATACCAATGTTCATTATAAAGTTTTCTGTTTTCCGAATTACTCATTTTTTGTTTACAAGGACATTTTCAAGGCCTCAGTTCATAGGAAACATAAGAGACTATTTATTGGTAAATGTGGTTTAGCATAATGTTTCACAATGGGTACTATAAAACTTGGCATTTCTTCATTTTTACCATCTTTAATCTTTTCAACCGGGCATTATCATTGATCAAAATCATTCAGGAAGATGATATCAAAGCAGACAGTTAGGTAGTTGCAGTAGGTGAGCATTTATGGTGCCCATGTCACATTTTCTCCAATGCGTAAAGCATTCTTTGAAGTAAATCCAATGTGTATATCAATGTTAAGTGTTCAGAGATTGCAGTAAAATTTTGGCTATCTAAAATCAGATTTCTTCCACCTTCATTCATCTGGAACAAATATGAGCACAAAGGAAGGCTCCCAATTTTTTTAAACAATGTCTGATTGTTAGGCACCCATTTATCTAAAAGAAATGGGAGATCCAAAGATTTCACTTGATGTAAGAAAGCAACCAAACAATAAATGTTCTGAGTAGCTGATAAGAACAAATCAGTTTTTTCACATGAAAGTTAAAGAGCATAAGAGAGGCAACATTAAACAAAATGCAACTAAACAAAAGTATAAATGTGTAATGAAACGAGAGAACAGAGCAAGGATAGGTCCATTGGAACACGGTGGTAATGATGCAGGTCAACTGTAGGGATGGAAAGAGCGAATGAGATTGTGATGCTGAAGAAAATGAACAGTGAAGAACAGTAAGACAGTAGCTTTGCTGGTAGAAGGACACAGCAGTTCTAGGCTACAAACCTTGCAGAAAGCATAAATTAGAGGTGATCATTACTACCTAAAGGGGAGAGAAAAAGCAAAGAGTTAACTAACCGCAATAAAACCTAAAGATACGCTCAGAGTATTTCCAGTGACTGAGTCATAGAAAAGAGGAAAGATGTAAATACACACTGATATTTCTTTATCCCTCAGCTAACCCCAGCAGAGTTAAATAGTCTAGGGGTAGCAAATATCCACATCTCAGTGCATGAACCGTTTTTTACCAATTACACTGACATTTGTAACTTCAGCTTTTCCTATAATATAGCCCAAGTACAAATGTTAATCTTCTGTCATCAAGAAAGTTTAAATCATGTCCTGTCTACCCTATGTGAACTTGCAAGGAAACCTGCAACTCTTGCTGAGATTTCCATGCCCCAGTCTATATCCATAAAAACAAAACAAAACAAAACAAAACAAAACAAAACAAAACACAAAGCTCTTCTCAGAAAACTTTAAAAATACCTTGTCCAGAGAATTTTGTCCCTTTGGTGTTTACATATAACATAATTTTTAATAATATTTATGAGAATTAGACAGTTTCTTAGTCCAGTTCAGAGTTGGGAATTCTCCTTTCTCTGAACCAGCAACATATTCTCCTTCTTTTATTTGGTGAAAACCTGTATGTTTTCATTCTGGTCCTGGTCTTTAGAGTTTTGTGACTCTGTAAACTTAGTAGATATGTACAAGCATGGCAGCTGCAGCTATGGGAGACCTGCGTGTGGATGGAAGCATATTGTCACCCTAGTATGAAATACACCCAGAAGCATTATAAAACACAGTGTAGCATTTTTTTAAATAAAACACTGATTCTGTTTAAATATGTTACCAACTTTGATCTACATGTCATGAGTACTGTTATATATTATGCTATTTAAAGATGCCCCATAAACAAACAGAAGCTCACAACGCTTAATAGTTGTTTTTTGTTTTTTTTTTCTCCCTGGGAGAGCAAGCGAGAGAGAGAGAGGACACTCTGAGTGAGCGGGGATGGACAAAAGGGGAGAGAGAGAGAGAGAGAGAGAGAGAGAAAATCTTAAGCAGGCTCCACATTCAGCATGAGCCCGACACAGGACTCGATCTCATAATGGTGAGATCATGACCTGAGCCCAAATCAATAGGCAGACGGTTAACTGCCTGAGCCATCCAGGTGCACCATCACAACAGTTTTTTGTTCAGGGCCACATAAAGTTGGGGTTTATCATGCTTTGATGTGAGTTTCAGTATTTTCTTTGTATTAAATCTTAACTATATAAGGTTTGACGAATAGGTCTGCGTATCCGTAACTAATGGTAAACCAACATACTTTCCTTTTCTTGAAAATATAATCTTCTAATGATTTAGATACATGGCCTAAAATATTTGTTCTATGTTAAGTTTTGATCATTTAATCACCATGCAAAAGTAGACTTCTGTGCCCTTTGTTTTCCTACAAGATAAACTGTTGCTTTTCTACTTTGCCACTAATTGCTGTTTGCAAACAAATAAGTCTTCAGTATTTGGGAGTTCTCCAGTAACACTTTGCAAGCAATCTAGACTCTGGGATTTTGCATTTACTAACAGTTAGTCATATTTAAAATATATTATTTCCGGAGCGCCTGGGTGGCTCGGTCGGTTAAGCGTCTGACTTCTGCTCAGGTCATGATCTCACTGGTCTGTGAGTTCGAGCCCCGTGTCCGGCTCTGTGCTGATAGCTCAGAGCCTGGAGCCTGTTTCAGATTCTGTGTCTCCCTCTCTCTACCCCTCCCCTGTTCACGCTCTGTCTCTCTCTGTCTCAAAAATAAATAAACGTTAAAAAAAATTTTTTTAATAAAAAAAATAAAAATAAATAAAATATATTATTTCCTACTCAGTAATCTTACTCTTTCATAAAAAGAAATAGTTTCATTATATATAAGTAAGGTTAACCTGCTGTACCATTCTCTGGTGACATGGTCACATAATTACAGTCTGGGAGAGCAAATTTTAATTCACATATTGATGTTTCACAATGGGAAAACTTATATTGAAGGCAGTTTTTCAAATGCATACTTTATAACAACGAAATTTTATGTCACTGAAGTGATATATAGAGTAGCTTGTGTTGCTTACAACGAAGTCATTTTCAGAGGACAAAAATACCCTTCTTCTTGGAGAAATCAGCAATTCTCAATAGGTTAGGCCTAGGTGTTCAAGGGTTTTACTTAAATTCACTGAGTTTATTTTATTACCAGTTAAACAATTTATATATTGGTTTCCTCAGGGTAAAATAATGTGAATAATATATTAATTGAAACTAGAATGAACTCAATAGGTTCAAGAATCTAAAATATTGTATATTTGTTATTTGTACATATTTATATATATGGTAAAGTACACATTTATATATATTGTACATATTTATATATATGGTAAAGTACACATAAGATATTATTTAAACCTATTGTTCTCTAAATGCTTTGTACTTATCTGGATTTTAGAATGCTAGACTTCTTAAATCTTATCATAATATATGGTAAGTTTGGATGTCAGTAATTTATAATAAGATACTTTAAATTTTTTCCTGGATCTTTAATTATAAAATGGAATTTTTTTCTTACATTTATTGCAAAGATCATTTGAAACTACTGAATAACAGATTGTCTACTGAAAATAAAGAAAACATAGTAATAAAATTAACCAAAATTCATTTTGAATTACAAAGATTAGATTTTTCTAATGTATGAGCAAGAAAAAGGGGAAAAAGTGGGATGAGAGTGAATGTGAGATACGGGTGAAAATATTTCATCATTGTATTAATTACCATAAATCAAAGGCAGTGTAAGATTTGCCTTTATGTTTGGAAGAACAAGCTTTTTATTGACTGTCTTTCATAATTAATAGCATTTACTCTTTAAATCAAATTAGTCCACTTTTCCTATTAAAGCCATACTGTAGAATCATTTTTTAAAGCACAAAATGACCTTGACAAAAATGAAGAATCGATAATATGTTGATTAGGAGTCTATTTGCTCTAATAGCAAATGTTTCCTTGTCGTTAGTTCCTGTTGGAACACTCTCAGAGGTTGTAGTTCATTACTATCTCCTGGCAGTGGTATTTTCTACATACAGAAAAAAGTTGACCCTACTGAGCAAAACACTGATGGATTGACTTAGTCATATATATGGATTTTCTTAATACTTCTTTAATCAGCTCATTTTTGGATTCAAGATTGCGTTACAGGATATCCATCAATTGGGCAGGAAGAGAGAACAATATGCTGTTGAACCTAGCATCCTTAGAATTTCTTGAGTTAGTCTTAATCAATGAGAGGTAAGGGAGCTATGCTTTATTGCAGAAAAAAGAAAAGCTTAATGTGATTGAGGTTTTAGAAAATCAAAATGTGAGCATTGATGGGGAAATGGATAGCAGGAAGAAAGTGCACATATAATAGCAGATTATATGAGTGTTCATGGCTTGATGTGTTGAAAAATGAAGCTAGAAAGGGCTGTGCATAAGTCACTGGAATCCTTGCTGAATTTAAGAAATGTTCCTATGAAATGTAGTAATTTTTAATATAAAGAGATGTCCTTTCCACACTAGTTTGAGCAAAGGAACACAGATATTTAAAAACAACACATTCAATAAACAGAAAGTGTTAGTGATAGATTCTTTATCAGTAATACATGTGGACTTGCTGGTCTAAAATAAATCTAGTGTGAGGAAAAAAAGTTTGCTTTGGGTAGCCAAGGGGAATAAAGGACAAATGAGATGCAATTAAGCAGAGAACAATTTAGTACAATTCTAATAGCAAAGTCTTTAATGATGCTTTGGTACAGACAAATTTGATTTAGAAATATATCCCAAGTTAAGTTGTGGAAACCCATCTCTTCAGTCACTTAAATTTGGACAGGCCAAAGTTATTATGCTGAATGAGAAAATTGGAACCTAGGAAAGGAACTAAATGACCTAATTGATCTTCTTTTCCATCACCGATTTTAGATACTAGTGTGAATTAAATGAAAAAAGGTTAATTTTTTGCTGTTTAAGATAAAAAGAAATGAACTGAACTTGTAAGTGGTTACATTTTTTTTTTTTTTTAATTCAGCATAAGGCTGTGTCTGTAGTCTCCTTTCTCTTTTTGCCTGTGTCATCACACACATTGTTCCTAGTCATGTGTCCCTGAGGTGATGGACACAATCTTCATGTTAAATAAATCAGTTCAGAGAGATTGCTTACAGTATTTCTGGAACAAAATAGTAGACACAGAGTTTCTTGTCCTGATTTAGAAACGAGTGCGTCATTAGAAATTGTAAAAGTTATCATAATTAGTTACCCTTGGCTGCTCCATAGCAAGTGTTAGAGCAGCAAGATAGGTAAATAAATGGTGAGGGAAGGAAAGAGAAAGGCCAAAAGATGTTGTATCAGCTAAATTAGTAATGTAAATGTTTTCTGATCTTTAGCCAGCAGTGCACCATCCTGCCTGCAACAGGGGTTGACACACGTTTTCTGTAAAGGTCAAAGAGTGATACTTCGTATTTGCAGGCCAAGATGCAAAATTAAAAGTATTATATATAAGATGATTACAGAACAGGAAAGAAAACAAATGTCCTTAGTTTTTATTGATAACATAAAATATTAATATTAATTGAATGCTTCTTTGGTAATACATGTTAACTAATGGGAAGTACAGATTTCTGTTTGAGGACAATAACATTTTGCTTGATTAGGGTTCATAGTTGGTGATCTTTGTCGTCAAATCAATTGCAAATGTAAAGGCTGTAGAGAAACAGACCTGTTTTGGCCTCTAGGCCATAGTTTGCCAAGTCCTTTCTTAAAACACTTTTGACCTGGGGTGGAGATATTTTTGTAGAGGTTTTATTCTCATGTATAGGAAAATATTAGGGAAATTCTTAGCTCAAGTTATCTAGAATATCTAATTCTGTATCTGTATTCCAAAGGATATCTATACTGCACGGTATAGAAGAAAGGTTGTCTAGTCAACTAAGTGTGACTAATTAAATATCCTTAAATTCTTGTTTCTTAGTTGTAATTGTGATTCAGAACTCCCATTTGCCAATGGGATCTGGAATTTCCAATGGCATTTGACCAAACTCATTTATGTTCAACTGTTCACTTTCTGAGTGCAGGTGGCAACACCAAATCTGCTTCACTCAGTGAACTCTCTTTGCCAGTGCCTCTGCATGCCCTAATGAGATCGGAGGGACCCACTGATAAATGGTCTAAACTTATGCTGCAGACACAATAACAGTGTTAATTTATTCATATGCATTATTTACTTAATTTAGTTGTATATTTATTCGACAGTCCAACAATCATATGTTCAATACTGGCTGTTTCGACTCACTGAAAATTTTGAGGGTACAGAAATATTTTATGAATATTTTTCTCAGACAGGTGATTACATCGTGATAGTAACTGGAAAGCAAAGTAAACTAGATTCTTGCTCCTTTATTTATTTATTTATTTATTTATTTATTTATTTATTAGCAGCTTTTAGTAGTGACAGTTTCTGGATAAAGGCTATATAAGCTTATGATCTTAAAGCTATTCTTAAAAGTTTTTTTTTTTTTTAATGTATTTTTGAGACAGAGAGAGATAAAGTGCAAGTGGGGGAGGGGCAGGGAGAGAGAGGGAGACACAGAATAGAGTTTTGACTGGCAAATTCAATGTATTGATATAATGGTGTTTTCAAACATCAGAATAAAAAGGAAGCAAATAAAAAATAGCAAATTTCTTTGCATTAAAATTTCCCAATGAGTCAATGTCAGAAGTGCAGATAGAAGTTTCTTCACACACAAAAAATGGGCAGGTACTCTGTTGCTGTCAAGCTATTCATGCGATATTCTTTTGGGAAGCACATGAATTTATATTATAATATACTAGGAGTTATTGCTCTTATGTACATTTTTCAAACAATTTTAGTTAAGGTTCTTTTAATGGGGGGGGTGTTCAAATATAATCAAAGAAAAAAACCCTCAGTTTTCTAAACAAATTCAAGTATTTGCCTAATTCTCATTTATATGATTAGTAGATTCTCTTAGTATTATATAGTTCCAATCCAGTGATGCAATGAGAATATAGTTAACATTTGCAATCATTTTATCTTTGACATGTGTACATTACTGAAGAATTAACAGTATAAGAATTTCATGTTTTCATATATTTTATACGAAAGACAATAGCCCCTTTGCAATATCTTTCAGGTTACCTTCTCTCCTCCTTAGAACCTCACCCAGGTTGGGGTAGGATTGGAGAACATGAAAGGTTGGGGAGAGAAAAAAAGGGACTTGGTTTGCAAGTAGCAAGATACGACACAGACTCTCACTATAGACTTATCCAAAATAGAGCGAAAAACAAAGTAGATAAAGCTATACAATTCCATACAAAATTAATTGTAACTGAATTCTTAAAAGTGAATTAATATAATACTGTTACTAAAGCTATTCTTAAAAGGTTTTTTTTAATGTATTTTTGAGAGAGAGAGACAGAGTGCAAGTGGGGGAGGGGCAGGGAGACAGAGGGAGACACAGAATCCGAAGCAGGTTCCAGGCTCTGAACTGTCAACACAGAGCCCTACGTGGGCCTCAAACTCAAAAACTGTGAGATCATGACCTGAGCCAAAGTCAGGCATTCAACCGACTGACCCACCCAGGCACCCCAAAAAGCTATTCTCTTCATCACAAAAATACCTCTAACTAGCAAGTAGGTAATAAGTGAGTTGAATTGCATATATACTAGTTTTATGTTGATTTTTCCTGAATTATATTTTTTCCAAAAATGAATTCCAAAGAATTAAATATTTTTTCTAACTTAAGATCTAATTTATTTGAAGCTGAAAAAAACTTCCTCTACATTGAAGAGGTGAATCCACAAAGAAGGAAACAACAAAAATCTCTCCAGAAAACAAGTCATTTTACCTACTCTAAATACCAGTTCACTAATGCACTTCCTTTCCTAAATGAACATATTTTGGAACATATTTCATCTTGTAAATTCTGTTGTGGTATTGTACTTTAAATAATTACATTTCCCCCTCTCTGTTCTGCTGTAATAATTTTATTTAAATAAAATTGTGAAGAAGATCTCTGAATGAAACCAGATCAAGGCATAGTGAAAGAAACTCTCATAGAGAGAAAAATAGCCCCACATTTCCCCCGTTTTTATTGTTGTGGTGGTGGTTGTTTTGTTGAAGAAATGTCTTGTGAACTATAAACATCTGTATTTGAAAGTCTTGCTTGTTCAGAATTTATCTTCTTCTTTGTGGTTCTTATCAAGACATCGGTAGAGTGACATAAGGATTAAGTGTATAAAGTAGTTCAAAGACAAATTATTCCTTCATGATAACATTCTCATATTAAGCCCGGAAATCCAGGAAACGTGAATGGCATTGAAAGAAGGAAGTTGAAAAAGCAAGTAAAAATTAATTCTTTTAAGGAATTATCTTTTTTCCCCAAGATTCTCTTCTTCCAAAATCCCTAAGAACTTTATCATCAAGTTATTACAACAAATTATTAATGTGAAATTCATAAGAACATGAGCGACTTTCATTTGCTGCCATGGACATAGGAGACTTTTTGGTTGGCCGCATCAGATGAGAAGGAAGTTCTGACTGGCTTTTGCTGTTTGGAATCATACCAATATTTAAATAGAAATAGTAAAGATGGATTAGTAGGCAGAGTGAAAGATTCTGTGGCCTATAGCTTCATGAGTGCACCATAGTTTGCTCAGAAATAGGTAAGTAGTATTTACTGTCTTGAAACACCACTGATACATGCCTCTTCCCACTCACATTACTGCCTGCACCCCTACTTAGAGTTTTTAGGTTATTTGCCAATCAGTACAACTTTGAGTTATAATGCCCCCTCACTATGTTGGAAGTGTTTCACTCTAAAGGAGCTTCAATGGGATGCCCTCATCTTTTAAGTTTAACAAGGGCCGCTGATGGATGTGGTCCATTTAAATGTACAACAGAGAGCTGAACTAGATAACGAACTTATTATTCCTCTCGGAGGATTATAGGTTAGTCCCAAAGGAGTGCAGTAAGCCAGAGCAAATCTATATCTACTGGCTAAACAATAGCCAGAAGGCTGACTAGAAATATTGATTTACTTTCTAGGCCATTTAGGCCTTAATGGCAGAGAAAAGCTGAAGTGCTGTTTACTTTTCTGCCAGAATCGACCAAACAACCAGTCCATTTTTTACAGGTTTTTGATTGATTTCGCTTAGAGGAATTAGAGGTGATTTATTTTTAAGCTGAAAGCAACTCGTAAATATCTTCAACTGCATGGGTTCCCTGAGAGGAAATGTTAAGTGGAAATACTTATTGAGAAAGACTTTGTTGCAAATCAATGGGAACAGGTATCATGCCTCACTATGAGCAGTCAGATGTCAGACACCTTTCCAGAGCACTGTCAGGACTATAATCTCATCCCTTCAGCTCCTCTCCTTTTGAAAGCTCTCAAGTTCACCAAGCTTGAATAAATTTAATCGCCTGACTGAATTTCAGCCAGATGCACCCTGCTGACTTTCAAAGGGTCCTAGATGGGACAACATAATGGTGTGCAAGGCTCGTATGGAGCATTTTCGATGTTTGATGGGTGAAAACAGTAATTTATCACACAAGTGGCAATTTTCCATGATTCCTCAATCCCACACACAGAAAATGTGGAACTCCAACAAAGGAATGAAACAGACACACAAAAGAAGACTCATCCCAAATGCTATCATGTTAGTCTGCCTTTCAAAAAGACATCAACTCTTAAATCAGTGATAATATGGAAAGATATGCTTTAACAATAACAACAAAAAATGATTTGTGATTTACTGTTCATGCTGGCAAGATGTGAAGAGGCTTTGAAGAAAGGGCAGTTAGTGTTTTAAATGATCTTTCCAAGAGTGTTTGCCTTCATGTTTAGAATGAGTTAACAAAGGAGTAAAGGACAGCACTTGAAATTCTATATAAAAGGTGTGTATCCCATGTTGGCAGGAGAGGGAGAAGGGAGTTGGGCAAGCTTCTGATTTCATCTCTTCTCTTTTATGCTGCTATCCCTGCATCCGCCATCTTGTAAGTTTTGTGAAAGGGTGCTGTTCAGAAAAGTTCTCAATGTTCTTTATCTTCTTCAGTCTAAAGAAAAAAGAGTTTTAAAAATCATATCATCAGTAAAAATCAGTTTGGAATTTTGCATTCATTAATATACCTATTCTTACACTTTTCCAAGGTATACAGTCATTTTTATTTCATAATATTTTTTCCTGAAGATAAAACTATAGTTGAATATTGTGGAAAATGTCGATAATACATAAAATTTTAAATAGTGAAAAGAGCACCTATATTCCCTTTAGCTGCTTTTTTAGTATTCTTTCCTTCAGTCTTTCTTTCTCTCTCTCTCTCTCTCTTTTTTTTTTTTTTTTTTTTTTTTTTTTTGCTTAGGTGTTTATATATATTTGCTTGATGTTAAACAAACAAAAAAAATGGAACAACTACATATTGTTTTACTTAATGCTGTTTCAGGAGGAATTTACTTAATCAGTAATAAGAGTCTTCCTTCAAATCATGGTACCACCATTTCCTAGCAATGAGAGCCTAAAAAGGACACTTTTCCAGTTGACAATACTAACCTGTAAAATGGGAATAATAGTAGAGCACCTATTTCATGTGATTTTTGAGAAGACAAAGATATAAAAAGAAGTAACGGGAATGATGATCATCATTAATTCAGAAGTTGTTTACATGTGTCTCTCATGTGTTTTGTTTGCACAGTATAAAATTTAGCTCCCTGCTTTCTGTCATGCCTGTTCATTGTCATTAAAATGGTAAGCACCACTTAGAGAAATCATAAAACGGATAGAAGGTTCCTATGAGATAGACCTTTTAAATATAATAAGTGTGTAAGTTAGGTGGATATTTCTCGGTCTCCCCCCAACCCCTCATTGTCCTTTATTTCTCCCATCAAAATGTTTGATCACTGAGAAAAGGCCAGCCCTCCTGGGAGAGACGTTGTACATGTATATGCTGATAAGCCTGAAAGACCTGTTTGCTGCAGTTCACCAGAGGGACAGTTAGCTACAGCTTTGCTGTAATTACTGTAGACTGAGGGCAGCAGTAATTTATGGGCTGACAATTTACACTTTCTTTCTCGCTTATCTCTTGCTTTTCACTAAAATCTGTGCAACTATTTCAGCAACTGGCACATGGTTGTATCATGATTCCTGTGTCAAAAATACCTCATCAGCACAGATCTTTCTTGATAAATGAGGTTACTAAATGAGAAGGGGATTATACTTGAGACTGAGTCACGTGTTAGGACAAAAGTTCACAATCAGCCTAGATTCCCTAAGCATAGAGGTGTGAGACAACTCATTTTTCCTCTCATCCTTGGAATTTAAGTGGAGATACTTGCTAGGAACAAGTATGAAGTTCAAAGAAAAAAAAATGATTTCTGAAAGTGAAATACATCAGTAAAGAAAACAACAGCTGTTATCATGGAGCTAAACTGGATTTGAAAATGTAGCTTAAAACAATGATTATAAATGCAATACTACATCATGACATTAGAAGCTTCCAGGCCTAAAGCACTAGTTCACAGCAGAATTTCCCACATGCCATGTGAAACGGTATTTCCAAAATAAATCAATAGTTCCCAAATTCAACTAAGTTCAGCTAAGTCCCACAACCCTCACTCTTAGAAATTCACAATCAACATAACATTTTTAAAGGCTCTGTGATATTTTATAGCTTAGCTTTTACTAACCTCTTGCTGGCATTATTTCCTTCAGTTTGAATGAAGACAGGCTCCAGTAATAATAGCAGTGACCTCAGACTTTGTCCCCATGAAAAGTCACATGTTTTTTTTTGTTTTTTAATGTTTTTATTTCTTTTTGAGACAGAGAGAGACAGAGCATGAGCAGGGGAGGGGCAGAGAGAGAGGGAGACACAGAATCTGAACCAGGCTCCAGGCTCTGAGCGGTCAGCACAGAGCCCGACACGGGGCTCGAACTCACAGAGTGTGAAATTATGACTTGAGCTGAAGTTAGACGCTTAACCAACTGAGCCACCCAGGTGCCCCAAAAGTCACATGTTTTTATATGACATTACATTTACTGTAACTTTTGTGAAGTATTATTTATACTCATCACTATTTTGAAATTACGGTAGTTATTGGACCTACTACTAGATCTTATTATTTAATGTCTCAATGAAGAAATGCTTGCATTAATATGCTACATATTTGTTTTTATATTTTGATAATTGTATTTCCTTACTCTTTATTTCCTTTAAACCCTATACATTTTGTTTTATGTATTTTATAACATTATTTTGAGAAGGGATCTATGGCTATCTATCTTCCCACAGGAGAATGGTTAAAAACCCTCTCCATAAATAAACTCATTAAACTCTGCATAGTCTAGAACTCTTCCAACTTATTTATTTAGGAATCCTTGTATCTTTCCATTTAATCACCATGTTTGAATGAGTCATTTAGGGAATGCTGAATGGAAAGTTTTGGCAGGACCTTTGCTCTATTGACCTAATGTATTTACCCTAGAAGTTTGTAACTGGCTGCCTCCCCAGGATCATCAAGCCCACAGTTCACAGATTTCTTTACCAGCAGACTTTTAATATCCTTGTTCACAGTGAATCTCCAGGATGGTGATGTTATAGGCATCCTCTCCCCAGTTCATTTGTCCAGGGAGCCCTTTTCTCTTTCAGAAGTGAGCTTAGGGGCACCTGGCTGGCTCAGTCAGTTGAGTGACTGATTTCACCTCAGGTCATGATTTCACCGTCTGTGAGTTCAAGCCCCGAGTCAGGCTCTGTGCTGACAGCTCAGAGCCTAGAGCCTGCTTGGGATTCTGTGTCTCCCTCTCTCTCTGCCCCTCCCCCACTCATGGTCTGTGTCTTTCTGTCTCAGAAATAAGTAAACATTAAAAAAAATTTAAAAAAGAAAAGTGAGCTTAGTAGGTACCCTTTAGCATGACACCCGTGTGTGAAAGACTATGTCAGTACATTTTACATGATTGGTGGAAAACTTTGAGTTGTTTAGTGCAGATAAAAATGGTGTTTTTATTTAGAGAAAAAAAGATGAGGCAATATGGCAAAGATATTACCCCTGAGATAGAATACCAGAAGACACGTTTCTTTCAAAGAAGGTGGTTGGTTTTTGGCAACCACCTGTTCAGTCCTGGGCGAGTTCTTACTTGCCATAAGGTTTCTCAACATTGGCACTTTTGACAGTTTGAACCAGATAGTTCTTTATGGCGGATGGTTGTGCTTTGTAGGATGGTTAGCCGCACTCCTGGCATCTCCCTACCGGATGCCAGTGGCAGCTGCTTCCCCTTCTTCTTGCCCTGGTTATGACAAGTAAATATGTCCCTGGATATTGCCACATGTCCCCTGGCAAGAAAAATCTGCCCTATTTGAGAACCATTAAAATAAATGTTTAGTTTATAAGAGGAAGGAATTTGTCATTCTGTAGGAATATGTCAGAGACAAGATAAAAACTGATTAATTTGCTATGTAATTTAAAAATATAGCTATAATATTTTTCCAAGAAAGTTCTGTAGACCCTTTCAAATACAATGAAAATGTAATATGTCTTGTATTTATATTGTTATACCTTATATTGTTATATCAGCAAACTTTTTCGATATGAATCTAGATAGTAAATATTTTAGGCTTTGTGGCAAGACTGTCTGACACAGCTACTCAAATCTGCCATTATATGGTGAAAGCAGCCACTGACAATATATAAACATTTAAGAGTGGCTGTGTTTAATAAAACTTTATTTACACAGAAACATGGCAGGCCAAACTTGGTCAGCAGCCTGTATTTGCCAATCCTTGCCTTAAGTACAATTTGTTAATTTTAGGTCTAGAATAAGGAAAGGTGTTTTCTAAGAAAATATGATTTTATGTATTTGATATACATTTAGCTAATCATTAAACCATGCTAATTTTCAAAATTGACATTGCTTTTTATCTAAGAGTTTGTTTACATAAATTAATGAATCAGCTTGGCCTATCTTCACAAATTTAACATTTTGGTATCTTGTGTCTGAAATTAACTTGGAAATGACTAAGTGGGTTTTTACAGAAATGTGCATACCTCATCTTTAAAAGCCTTTCAGTCCATGATTGATGATGACCGAAGACAGCCACAAATTCGAGTCGATCTTGATTCTTATATACAAACTACATGCTTTAGTAAAACATCGGTATGAATGCCAATTAACATGTCCTTTATAGACAGGCTATGTGAAATGATACCACTCAATAGCCGTGCTCCCCTTCATCCTTAGAATTATAACCTTGGGTTTAAGTCAGGTGATAGTACATTCAGCTAAAAGACTGTACTTCCCAGCCTCCTCTGAAACTTCATTTGTCTGTGTGACTAAGAGAGCCTGTGTCCTATGAGACACCTGAAAATGTGTTGTATAGGACATCCAGGAAGAATGCTTTAAAAAAATGTTTATTCAAGAAGGAGCCTCCTTCCTCCTTCATTCTGCTTCCCTGGCACATTTATATATGAGGACCGAAGGAATGGGCCATTTTGAACCGTGAGCATAGAAACCACACACTGAGGATGGCAGAGGAAAAGATAGGAATTTGGGTCCCTGATTACATCAAGAAGCCAACATACAGGACTGTGTACCACCTGATGCCATCTAAATGGAAAATGAGTAAACTCCCATCTTCTTTAAGTTAATGTGATTTTGGATTTAATGTTATGTACTATAAAATATCATAATTGATGGATCAGTTATGTTTCAAAGTAACTCTAATGCTCATTTGATGATCACATGAAGTCCTGAGGTACTAAGCATTGCCTCAGGAACTGCAGTACCTCAGACAAAATACCAAGGCATCAGTTCTGAAAGAAAAGAGGTGAAGAGGCATGGAATAGTACTCGAGGACCTCATGTTCTCCTCATATGTTCTTTCCTGAGAGTGAGATGAGCCATTATAAATCTTTTTTTTAAGTTTATTTTAATTTTGAGAGAGAGAGAACATGGACAGAGGAGGAGCACAGAGAGAGAGAGAGAGAGAGAGAGAGAGAGAGAGAATCCCAAGCAGGCTCCATGCTGTGAGCGCAGAGCCAGATGCAGGGCTCAAACTCACCAACCATTAGATCATGACCTGAGCTGAAATCAAGAGTCAGATGCTTAATGGACTAAGCCACCCAGGTGCCTCGAGATGATCCATTATAAATAGGAAATGTCACTAGGAAAAAAAAAAAAATGTTTCCGCTGGATTGTGTTTTTATCACAGATCTTCTCTTTATTCTACTCCAGAACAAAAGGAGAAGGAATTTGTTTTTGCTCAGAACTATCAAAATATTACCAAGTTGACAATCAGGAGAGGAAATGACATTATTTGTTTTTTTGCCTGATCATCAAATTTTTGTCGTATTTTTCAGTATTTCAGCTTCCTAAAAGATCCCCTCTTGGCTCTTGCTCACTCTGTATTCTGCTGTCACTGTCCACTGGGCTCTGTCACTGCTGCACCCTTGGCCTCACTGAGACTCACTACCGCCACCCATTCCAAGACTCAATGTTGTCTCAACCAAGTCCTCATTTCAGCTCCCAGGCATCTTCTGTTATTTCCTTTTGATCTGTAGCTACAGGGAAAAGCCCATGGCAATAAAAACTCATAAGCTTCATGGCACTTCATCTTGTAAACACTACTCTTTTGAAAGCTATCTTTTGGGTGCTCTGAAATGCTTCATTTCCTAAGCGTTGCTATTCTGGCCTTTGATTCTCCCTCCGTAGGTTTCCTAACTAGTCATGTCTATCAGAAGGGTGTATAGGAGTTATTCCTGTGAGCGGGATCAAGCCTTGTCCTTCTATAAGGTCACCTATGGTTTATGTTTTACAAACTTTGTGATGTGTGTGCATGTGTGTGCATGTGTGCATGTATATGCAAGATCTAAAGAGATTGGGAGTGGATAATGAGAAATGTAAAAGGAAAGCATATATGAATGTGAATGAATAGGCGTTTTCCTTTGTATTTTGTATGTGCTTTATTGAGTAACACTTCGGTGGACAAAAATGCTGCCTTTTATATATCTTTGCATAAGAACTCTGTTAATTGTGGGTAAGAAGTTTATAGAAGGCATACTCTCACTGTCTGTTTCTAAGTTGGTCATTCCTGCTGCATCCACATAGAGCCCCATGCTCCTTATTGGCAGAACCATCCAGGCAGCTGCTATCATCCTATCAGAGGTGAAATCTGAGATGAAAACTATTTGAGTCCTAAGAATAAATCGTCTTGTAAAAATAAGATGTAGAAGAAAGATGGCTGAATTTGAACATGTGTGAAACATACACCTCAAGATCGAAAAAAAAAATCACACTGACAAAATGAAAATATTGTATTATTACAAAGAGTTTGCAAAATCAGTAACCAAAGCCATGGGTTGCCAAGTTTTGAGTGCTATTCCACTTTAAGCAGAGATGGAAACTGAAACTGGCAAATGTTATCACCATTCCTCTAAGACCAATAGAATTTAGGAAAAAAATTGTGATTAGGATATGGCTAAAAACAGGAAGAAATTGTATGGATGCCCACTTCCTGAATGTCAAAGAGAGAAGCCTTCCTATAAACTCTGTGTGACTGAAAGGAGAATCGCTTAGTGGGATCACTCTACCCCTCTAATTCCCATTTTCTCATCTCTAGAATGTGCAACATGAATTGTTTCTACATTAAAGGGTTGTTAAATGAATTAAATAAAATAGTGGATGCAAAGCTTTTTATGTAGTACTTTCCATATAGAAGCCACTCCATAAATCTTAGTCACTAGAATTATTATCCTCGATTATTATCCTGCACCTGAGGTTTTCAGGACCTGGAGCAAAGTACAAATGGTGGTCCCCACATTATGTATCTAAATATTTAAAAGTTTTAAATTGGTCTAATCAGCTTGCTTATTGTTAAATAAAATAGGCTCTTTCCGTTACATTGGTGTAACAACAGAGAAGGCCAGTTTCCAACTCTTTGGAGTTTCTCACTTGGAAGTGACAGCACAAAGGGAATGAGGCCCTGGCCTCAGCTCTCAACGATGATCTTTTCTCGTCTTTTTCCACCCGCTGCTCCATCATACATTTGAGGAGCTTCACTTTTATCTATAGCACAGTCTGCTCCCATCTCTTGCACATAGCTGCCTCTTGGCCAACCTTGGACCTCAGATACACACCAGAATATTCTGTAATCAGAAAATAGGACTTTCCAGGCTCTAGAAGTATGTACGCATCTATTTGGGCAGAGATTAAAGGAGGAATTATTGTATTTGAAACAATTGCTTAAAGCCAACTAAACTCATCAACATTTGACATCAGTCAGGATTCCTGCCATCCTGAAAGTTTCTCAAGCACAGACTAGAACCAGAAAGTGGGGAAAAATATAATTTCTTTGAGGCACCTAATGAAGGATTTCATTGTACAATTTCTGTTAACAGTGGTGTGTGAACTGGAAAGTTGGTTCAACAAAAAATGATTCTGTACATGGTTAAGTACTTACAGATGATGAAAGAAATGGGAGCTCGTATTTTAAAGAGGGTTCCAAAACAAACACTCACTGAATTCAGCATAATGAGATAAGAAAACATAGCCAAGGAAATGAATTAGATTTACAAATAACAAATTTAGAAAATGAAGAAATCTTGTGTGATGGGGGAAAAAAGTCTTAAAATGTATACGTGACATAATTGTCTACAGTATTTTTTAAAAAAGGATTTTGGTAAAAACTAAGAATTTTTTTAAATTTTTTCTTCAGATGACATTCCCTAGTCTCATTATGCCTTACTTTATTTCTCTATTTTTAATGAAAATTCCCTCCTATCCTTCCAAATTGGTTTTGATAACAACTTCTTTTGTACTTCACAGAAATGTGTAAATATTTATAATGGACAAGAGCAAAAACATGGATTTAAATTTTTCCCTTCTTAATTCTATATGCATAATCACCTAGTAAAAGGAGGTCTAAAGAAAATGAGTAGGTAAATGCTTTCAGGTACCTAGTTTATTTAAAATAAGGGATCTTTATGGTCCCTTTGAGTTTTTAAGATTTCAGTATATACCTTACCGTATACATTTCCCTGAATCTGATAGTGTTTTGTACAGAAGCACATTGGTTGAGGTATTTGATGTTAGTTTTTTGATGAAAATAATCAGTGTTTCTAGAATATATATTAAGTAATTTTCCATCCTTTATAAAGACTAGTTATATCATTCCCTAGGGTATATTTAGCTTTTTGAATTACTGGTGATTTCCTCTACCACAAATTTTTTAAACAGATTTGGGGTACTTTTACATTTACAAAAATGTTACAAATATGGTATAGAGAATTTCCATAAACCTTTTATCTAGTTTCCCCTTAACATATTACTTAGTCATGATACATTTACCAAACTAAAAAGTGAACACTCAAAACTAAGAAATTAACAATAATATATATTTTTCTCTGTTTATATAGGCAGATGGATTAGAATGCCATCTTCTCTTCCCCTAGAAATGACTGAATCTCCAAAGAGAATCAGGGTTCATAAAGAAGTCAGCTTCAAAGTTAGTGAGGCCTCATCAGCCAGAATTAAATTCATTTGTTGTTCATTATTTCCTGCTTTCAGTAAAAATCTTTCTCTTGCAGCCCCACAATGTACACAGTTTTTGCCGGGCCAGCTGGGTAAAGTCTAAACTATCCCAAGAGTGTCTGACTGAGTGACTCTGATGTACTTCACCTTCAATGCAGAATCATAGGGGACAGTTAGTAGCCTGGCAGATCCAAGAATTACCCATTCCGGGAAAACCTTTTGTGAATTAGAAAGACTGGCATTTTAGACAATCATCAAAAAAGCACTCTGGGGAAGGAATAGCACTGTGCTATCTATGAAGACATTTCAGAGGGAAAATCCCAAGGCCTGGCTGTGAACACTTTCACATACTGCCAAGGGGAGCAAAACTCACCTGGGATCTGGAGACTTGATTTAGTAGGGAGTCCCGGGAGGGGCCGAGGGATCAGGAGAGGGCCCAGCTGACACAAGGTGCATTATTGTCGGTGGAGAACACAGATCTTCATTGTTACACAGATAATTTGGGGTCCTGGCTAGTTATATATATATATATATATATATATATACACACACACACATACATACACACTGTTTTAGTACAAATATCTTTTGGGACCGCATTTGTTACCAAGTTTTAAGTACATATTACCAGTTTTATTAAAATCACTTAAGTGTTTTCATACCTGTCCTAGAAAGATAAGAATGTTCAGTGAGGAGTTTTAAAATAGAAGACAAAAGCATGGGCCTCAAGAAAAGAAAGTCTATCCTTTAAATCATAAAGCAAATCAAGAAAGTTTAACAAGACTACCATCAATGCAATTTTTCATTTTTCATTTTAAATTAAATCATGAGAATAAAACAATTTTCTTTTTTTTCTTTCTCTTAAGAGCTTAGTACATTATAATAGATATGACATTGAATGATTGCTAAATTAATGAAACCATTGTTAGAGTTCTCTACAAGCTAAGAGATAGATTTATAAAAGGTACATTTGGCTGGCTGGCTGGCTGCTCAGCCCTATTTTTGTCCCTTTAGCTTTGAAACGGCCTAATCAGGAAACAATTCTGCACAGTGGGGCAAAGGATAAAATCCCTTGAGACAGAACTCAGAATATTGTGAAACAAAAGTGCCTCAAATTTAGAGGTTCTCATGGTTCTGAACCCCATATCCTATAACCTGAGTTCTGTAACATCACAACCTGGCCTACAAAACACAGAGACAGTCCTGTACTTCCACTTTCTAAATATTGCCTGAAGTTTCAAAGGCCACATGGAGCCTTGGGCTATGGGGTCTCCCAGAAATTTTCCCCATGGCTTTGGTGGTGAGGGAGGGGCCCCGAACTCTCAACACTGTCTTCAAAATTTCCACGTTTGGCCATTTATAGAAAGACTACTTTTGCTTCAAGGAATAAGACTACACTCTGAATGTTTGATCAACTTCGCAAATCTGCCTGTATGGAAATATCTGGGTATTCCTTAATCACCTTAGAAAATTAGTGCGAAAGTATTCATACAATGGCTTTCCGTGGATTTCGTATTTAAATAAGCAATGCACGTGCTACTGAAGGGGCAGGGGAGGGGCACAGTCATGATTTTATAAGGCTTTTATAATTCTCTTCCCTAAAGTTTAGAGCACTGTAACAATGGTTTCATTAATTTGTGAATCCTTCAATGTCATCTCTGCTATAAAATACCAGACTTCTAATGGGTTTAGGGAGAGAGGAAAATTATTCCTATGATTTAATTTAAGATGAAAAATTGCATAGTTAGTAACTTCGTTAATTTTTGGTGGGGGGGGTTGCTGGTAAAATCTTCATCTGGTATAAGGTTATTTTTGTGATAAGAGTAAGCATCTGTTTTCATGGTCTCTGTGACAAGAAGGATAGAAAATATATTTAAAATATTGCATGATGAATTAGGTTAGTTAGGAAATTAAAGAGAGTTTTGAGAAACACAAAAGGTTACTATGGCGGATTGTCACAGCAGGTGACTTTGAGCCTCATGAAGAATCCTTTCAAGCTACCTCTGAATTCAGCCACAGCTGTCTTGGGTGTTCTGTGCCAGCTTGAGCTCACCTGATGCTGGCAGCTCCCTGCAGGAATAGGCTGGGTGTTCACCTGCTTTCTGCCTCGGGGCTTTGCTTTCTGAGAAGAAACTAGAGAGGCATGAGAGGGCCACTTGTATGCTCTTGTGTCCTGGAATATCTGTGTAACATTTCCACTGCTGGTATCCTTATTTGTAGAAAACTAAAATGAAATTGTGCTTGAAACAAATTTGAGCCAACATTTCAAGCCAGGTCTCTGTGCTGTCTTGGGTTGACTCAAATACTAAGACCCCCATGTTGAGGCTGGAAATGTATTCAATTTATCCAAAAAATATTTTGGAGAACTTACCAAATTTGAAGCATGTTCTATAGGCATTGAGGATATAGCCGTGAAACAAGATCATTGTCTTGAAGGAATTTTTAATCTTTTGGGGGAAACATAACCGACAATTAAAACATCAATATTTTGAAAGGTAGGAAGTTCTATGGAAGAAAACATGGCAGGGAATGCCAGGATGGGGCAAGGGTTGAATTTTAAATAGAGTAGTCAAGAAGTTCTCTGTGAGAAGGAGACATTTGAATACACTCCTGAAAGGCATACGGTTATTTTGGGGAAGAAAATTCCAGACAGAGACAACAGTAAGTATGAAGACTGAAGACAGGTTTGTGCCTGGCCTTAGCAAAGTACAGTCAGTAGTGAAGCCAATACCTGGCCTTGAACTAATAATTTATTCTCTCTGTGTCTCACTTTTGTCTCTTGTAAAACAAGGGTAACTCCAGTGGCAAATGCACTGTGAGGAGGGAACCTGTCATTTGATGTAGGGCACATAGTATATGTTCAATAAATAAAAACTCTTATTACTCATTTAGTTTCATCTATTCCACTCTCAGCGGAAACATCAGTGAAGTCTTTGGATTCAGCAAACTGCATATAGAAGAGAAAATTAAAACTGTTTTTCTGCCTGGAAAGTTTTCCCAACAGAGACGTGGCTTTTTCCTCACCCTTCATTTGTATTATCAATGGCTTCATTTTGTTGTTCTGGCCTTAGTGTGTGCAATGTCCCAACACAGCTACCAGCCTTCAAAAAGTATCTCTTTGGAGAGGAAGGGGAGGAGATTGTTAAAAACCTGTCTATTCACAATGGAAAAGTGAGGTACAGGATGCTTTGTAGTAAAAAAAAAAAAAAAAAAAAACAACAACAACAACAACAACAACAACAAAAAAAAAACTGATTTAGTTTGATCATCCAGAGCTAAAGATAAGTAAAAATTTTCTAAGAATGAGAAAGAGAAATTTGTAGGGAATGGGAGTATCATATGAAGTTTTTAAGGCAGTAAGTGGATGATTTGCCCTCTCAACAGGGTATTTGGCAGTGTCTAGAAACTTTTTTTTTATAAGTTTATTTATTTATTCTCAGAGAGACAGAGAGAGAGAGCAGAAGATGCAGGCAGAGAGGGGTAGAGAGAGAGGATCCCATGCCCCCTGCTGACAGCAGTGAGCCCATGTGGGGCTCAAATTCACGAATCATGACATCATGACCTCATGACATCATGACATCATGACAACGGCTCAAGAGTACAGTCAATGTTAAAAATAAGACAGAAGTAAAAAGCATGAGTGAAGTTTTCCACTGTGATACAAATCAAGAACTGTCTCACTCTCCTTCCCTCTTATCATACCTGGTGCTCCAAATTGGCAAGGTCAGAGAACATGGTTTGTAAGATGGATCGGGGAGAGAAGTCCTAGGTGAAAAATGAGTGAAGAACTTCCCCCTCTCCCTTACTATCGACTTTCTTCTTTCATCAGCCATTAGCCAGGATAGGAAAGACATTTCAACTTTAGGTTAAGAGTTTTGATGACACTAGCATTTTAATTAATGAAGTGAAACTTTATTTTGATCAAAAACTAACTAGAGTAAAAATAAAGACAAATTTCAGAAATGATTTAGTACCAGATAACATCATTTCATTCAGTTTAAATCAACAGAACAGTAACTGTTTCACAAATTGAAACAGTGAACAAAACCTGGATCCTCTTTGGAGAATAGTTTGGGAGTGAAGCAGCAGTGTTTGAAAAGGTATGTTAGAGCATGTTTGAACAGGATAGGAAGTGTTCTGCCAATATAATATCCCCAAAGTAAGGGTGACTGAAAACCACAAAATATCATTCTCTCAAGTTCTTTGCAAGGGTAAGGGAGCCTTGTTTACTCTGTTCGGTTAAGAATCTAAGTTGAGGGGCACCTGTATGGCTTAACCAGTTAAGCATCTGACCCTTAATTTCGGCTCAGGTCCTGATCTCACGATTTTTGAGTTCAAGCCCAGGTTCTTGCTTTGCACTGACAGCACTGAGCCTGTTTGGGGTCTCTATCTCCCTCTGTCTCTGCCCCTTCCCTGTTCTCTCTCTCTCTCTCTCTCTCTCTCTCTCTCTCTCTCTCTCTCTCTCTCTCTCTCACTCAAAATAAATAAATAAACATAAAAAAGAAATCCAAGTTGATACCACAGCCACATACTTGACCCTTGCCATTCAGTGCGCAAGAACAGAAGTCCAGAGAAGCTCACTTTGGCTATTAACTGTTCCAGTCCTAAAATGACTCACACCATATTTCTTAACATCTTATTGGTCAGAAGTAGCCACATGGCCCCCTACCACCATAAGGGGGCCAAGAGGTGTAAATCCCATATGGTTTCCTAAAGGAAGAAAGTAAAAATATTTGTCAAATTGTGGTGATCCCATAATCAAAGGCAAGTGATGATAATGATTTGGACTAATGTAGTAAAAATGTATATGGACAAAACTAAATGGGCAGATTCAAAGGATATACTTGAATGAATTCTCTGAGAGTCATCCTTTTTTTCCCTCATATTTTTAATTTAAACTCCAGTATAGTTAACATACAGTGTAATATTAGTTTCAGGTGTACAATATAGTGAGTCAGCAATTCCATACATCACCTGGTGCTCCTCCATCACAACAAATGCACTCCTTAATCCCCATCACCTATTTACCCATCCTCCTCCCCTCCCCCACTTCCCCTCTGGTGACCATCAGTTTTCTGTAGTTAAGAGTCTGTTTCTTGGTTCCTCTCTTTTTTTTTCTTCGCCCATTTGTTTCTTAAATGCCACATATGTCTTTCTCTGACTTCGCTTAGCAAATGGCAAGATGCCATTCTCTTTTATGGCTGAATAATATCCAGGGTCAAAAATAGGCACCATTTCTGTGTTTTCCAAGAAAGCACATGAGTTCCTAACACAATATGTAAAGTGATAGGTAAATGCATATAAACATGATTTGATACCTGCTAATTGCTCTAGGAAATGCTAAGAAACCGTCATTATCTGTAACCTCTCCTGTTATACACACCTCTCATTGTGGTCAAGATACCACAAAACAAGTCACACCCGAGTCTCAAGGATGAAGACACTCTGGATGGCACTGCTTACACATGTGTTGCTCTGACTCACCTGCTGCTTGTGGGCATAGTTGCCTTGCACTTGCATTACAGGCTACATTGCTGATTGTTCCTTCACATTTTGTTTTTAAAGTATTTCTATTATTTCTTAACACAATATGGAATATAATTATGAATGTATATTCCTTTCTAGAGGAAACCTTTGAAGAAAACTTCAAGTTTAACTTTAATATTTAGCTTTTAAATCTGTCTTTAGTTATAATTTGTTATTTGAAAATATGCTTAATTGCAACATATAATCCCCTTTCAGTTTAAATTTTTATGGAACTGAAAATAGACTAGTATTTGGTTTCAGGTAAAATACTTTGTATTATGAAACAGAGGTTAGTCAGTGCTTTGCCATGTATGAAGAGAAATGAGAGGGAAAAACAGTAAACATGAAAATATATACAAACGTTCTTCTTCCCAACAGCAAATTAGATTTCCATAAGTCATAACGCTAACGTATTTGGGATACAGCAATGTAAATTTGCTAGAGGCAAAAGTATGGACTGAGGGTTAAAACCCAGTCATAAAATGTAATCAATTCCAACTTTATGAATTCTTGTTAGAATAGCAAAGTTAGTATATGGCTATAGCTCTATGTATTTTGTTTTCATCGTATCATATCTATTGTATGGTAAAATGTTCCTTTCTTCTCAATTCTAAGTGGAAACAGTTATTTTATTTCACATGGATTTCATAGAGATATATGAAAACACAGTTGAAAATTGCATTTGTGATCTCACACGATACATGCTGGTACCAAATAACTTTGAAAAGAAATAAAAATAATTTACATTCAGGATCTGTCATTTATGACACATACCACCTTGAGGATTTTTGTTAATCCTCGACTTTGCAAATACCGCCATAGTTAAGACTTTTAACCTGGATTTATATAGTTCTAGGCACTATCAGTAGATTTCAAGGAGACTGTATAACTTCTGAAATTTTAGGCATGGTCCTTTTACATATGTGTCATGTGTATACTTTAGGAAATGAGGTTCATGACTCTTACCAAAGTCTCAAAGTATCATGACCCACTGTCAATTAAGAATGGCTGCTCCGTTTGCTTCATATAATTCATGAAGCTAATTACAGACTAATTGGCTCTAGTGTCTAGATATTTTTTAGTATTTTACAGGTTTATTTTTACAAAAATGGAGGAAAAAAACTTTTTAGCCCTTCACTAGGATTTCTGCATAAGTTAGGGCTGACTGAGGAATTCAGGTTGATTCAAGTGTTAATAGAAATCTCATACCTCATCTTTACCTGTGATTTCAGGTCCTTGCTTTTGTATTGTTTGCAGATGGTTAAAATGCAATCGTTAATAATCATGGGGATAGATATAATCCATGTTGCAATGACAGAGACTTAAGTCTTAGAAAACATAGTCATATTGACTGATGCTCAGAAGTCTTGAGTCCGATCTCGTGTCTGACATAACTTCCAACAAATATAGATTTGGCTTTTTCATCCACTGGAGAAAAACACTTCTGTGATGCTTTTCTGCTCTAAAAGTGGGAGCCCACAATTAATAGTTTTATTCCCATCATTTATTCTTCAAATATTGAGTGCTTATAAGTCTAAGGCACTATGAAAGACATTAAAATGAAACTGACAGGTAGAGCCCCTACCCTCAAGATGTTGACTGTCTAAGAGGACAGCAAAATGTTCATAATATTTTAAAGTGGTAAGTTTTGAAAGAAGGATATATATTTAATGTTTACAGTCAGTGTCATAAAGTGGTATTAGGACTACCAAATATATTCATTTATGTGACACATTTGCAGATGGTGACCTTCTGTATGATAATCTTGGTACATTTCCTTAGAAAATTCTGTTTTTCTGAAGTCTGTTTCTCCACGACTTTTGGTTCTTGAGATTTATGCTCCCGTGCAGTCTGGTCCTGAGCTTCATTAGCACCTGATTTACCATGAGTGCAGATGGTTATTGGAAATAAAAAGTCAGCCATTTCCTATGATTAAATCTCTCCTGGGCTGCATCTCTCTCTTAGCTATTTCCTTACTATTGCATATGATTCATTTGCAAGCAGAACAGTGATTATTATATGATTGTTAAATCTAAAGTGGAAAGGAAAGTAGATTATTAGAAAAAGTCTAGTAGCTTATTAATATATATGATGTGCTACAATGAAATGATTTTACTGAAGTATTAGCTAGATGATAGATTTATGGATGATGAGAGAAAATTACTCTATTTTGACGATTGAATGTAACAAAAAGAATTTAGAATTTTTTTTTCTTTCTTTTCTCTATTTGTTTGCCTTTCTTTCAGGGGTTGCTTAAATCAGTAATCCCTCAAAATGCTTCTTCATCCTGGTCACTTGCCAGTCTTTGGGCAATAATAATATTGAGAGTCTAGTAGGCAAAGGAAGCGAACTCCAGGATTGTTAGTTAATTGCAGCCTATATTTTTTGAGCTGAGAGAAAAGCAAAACTTTGTTTCCAACAGAAATATTTCACTAGTTATATCAGATTGGAAATAATCGTTACTTTTTCACAGTGACACTTTTATTTTGTGAAAACAATAAGAGTTTGGAAATCTTTTCACTCTTTCAGAATTTTGCACATACTCTATATTATACTGAATTAATAAAGTTGATGACCACATGTTACAAAGCCATAAAATATAAAGAAACTAGTTGATTTGCCTGGTTATTACTATATTTATTTGCCCTATCATATTCCTCTACTTCAAAGTAAACGTCTAAGTATTCAGTTGAAAGACAAATACAGACACAGTCACTAGAACTCTTTTCTTTCACATCCATTTCCATTATTACATTTATTTAGGTTACCAAGTTTCAACTCTGAAGGCTTGAATATACAAGGATTCTGAATAAAATTTGAATATTGCTTTGGTGATTTTTTTGTTAAGTGCTTTGTTGTCATTTCATAAATGTTCATACAGCCAGTAATTGCATCAAAAGGAAATACACAGACTGCAGAAATATAAATTTTGTATACACACTGCTACTAACAGTATTCTTCATAAGACACATAAACTGTACAGCTAAATATGTGCCCCTACTGTGCTCGTACAATCTCAGTGAGCTACCTTTGTATCTCTTCTAGGATCTTTGACCTTTTTTCAAGAAGTTTTAGGTACCTGCTTTCTACCACCGGGCCTTTGTGCCAGAAATGTGCTGCCTTTCCACTAATTGTAACCTCTCATGAAGTATCTTTGCTTTTCTTTCTTTCTCATATTACCACAGCAATTTCACAGTGTGTATTTGAGAATTCCTATCTTCCTCACTACACTGTAGGGCAAGCACTAGAGGCAGAGCTATGGAAAGCTTTACTGGCTTTTGTATATGTTGTGCTTAGCACATTTTGAGATATGTAACATGTTTTTGTGTCTTTCCCATTTCTAGTTAGCAACACACTAAACTCAATGGGTTAAAACAAGAGTAATTTATTATTTCTCATACTTCTGTGGGTTGGATAGGCAGCTCTTCAGCTTCAGGAAACCAATGGATAAGCAGGGTTCAGCTCGTATATTAGAGCTTCATCTTCACATCATTTTCCATCCTGGGCTTCTTCTCAACATGGAGTCCATGGCACAGAGCTCCAAGAGGGGGAAAGTGGCATTTACAACTTGCACGGTGTTCCTTCTGCCACATTCAGTTGGTCAAAGTAATTCCCTAAGGCTAGTGACCCGCAGATTCAAGGTGGTGGAGAAAGAGATTGAGCTCTGGAAGGGAAAAGTGACATAGTCCCACTGCATAGGGGCTTACATGCAGGACCGGAAAGAATTTGTGGACATTAAATAATACCATTAGTTATTCAATTGTAATCAAATTTTGAAGTCCAGGAATTGGCTGATTAAAATGTGTATATTTTGTTATATATTGTTTGTGATCTTATTTTATACATATTCTGTTCTAAGAATGAAAAGAGATGGAGAGAGTGGTTTATTAATTCTAAGGGGTCATAGGCAAACTAATCTCACATTTAGATACATAATGGCTATAAGCAATATGAGAGTAGAAACTTTATTTAATCATTGATGACTTTTTAGCAGCTACGACAGTACTTGGCACGTAAGAGATTTTTAATACATCTTTGTTGAATGAATGACTAAACACAACTAACGGACATTTATTTGGTCTTTCTTTCATGTTCCTAAAGAAGTTGCTTTTTGTTTTCATCCATCTCAAACGATTGGGTTCTAAATTTTTAGAGAAATAGTTGAATGGGAAATAGAGTTCTTACTCACATATGTGATTTCGTGAATCTATAATAATTAACTCTGGCAAGATTCAGTGACACTAAAGCATTTTATATAATTATGAATAATCTTATGATAATTTTATGAATATTTGACCATTCACTAAAGAGTGCCTCCAAGAAATTTTCTTTTCATATTGATTGATACAAAATGACAATGAGCTATTCTCTCTAATCTGTATAATCTGTTCAGACTAGGAAACATCTCTAAATTAGTCATTAACCTAAATGAGTGACTATAAATATCCAATAATATTCAGGATGTAATGATTTCAACACTATGTCTGGGTTCACACTGTAGTACTACTTGTGTGGACAAAGTATATCATTTGGCTCGGCCTTGATTGAAGTATGCAGGTGACTTTTTATTTAAATTCTGGAAATAGTGGAACATGTGCCTAAGTACTTTAATATAGCAAAGAATGGTGATTTTTTATTTGTTTATGGTAATGTAAATTGAAAATAGTTTTATCTTATAAAATATTTCCAACTGGATTTCATCTTCATTTATTATACGTTTATATGGGTATGATTTCAAATACAAGGAAACAGTATATAGGCTAGGCATATTTTTAAAATAAAACAGTAGATGATACGAGAGAGAAAAAGAGGAAAAATGTTTCTTTCACATCTGTCTTAGAATTATCTAACATGTACTTGAATATACCAGCACAATGATTAATCCCCAAACTGTAATGTCTCCTTCTGTCAATTAGTTTATATACGAGTCAGCCTGAATATTTTATATAAATTAGAGCATATTTACTATCAACAAAAACAGATCATGATATTTCAGGGAGTCATCTGGGTCCCTTAAGATATGAATCAGTGACAAAAAATGTAATCTAAATAAGAATGGATTTACTGACTCACATGTTAGACTGTATAATTCTTCAATTTGATTAAAAATACCAATATTTTCAATATAATTCTAGTATCTGATTCCTGTCCATATCATTTTTATATACAACAATTAATGTGTTTGTAAAACCACTCCTCTGTAACATTGGAAAAAAGAGAGTTATCCCATTCTTCGGTTGTAGTGTGAGCAGAGTTTTAATGTGAACCGCATTTTCAAAATGCAAAGTTGTGCTTCTTGTTGCAGAATTGGAAAGGGCTTCTAGTGTGTGAAGAAAAACCAAAGGTAAAAAACACTTAACTAATTTTCAGAGAATAGAAACAAGTTTTATTAGAAGTATTTTTTTACAGTGGTGACACTGTGGCAGTCTTCACAGAATAAAGGTAAGGGAAATAAGGTGTGAAGGAGCTAGAGAGGTGTAATTTTTTTTTCATTATTTTTTCAAGTTTTACAAAACAGAGCATCTAAAAATTGGTCAAGAGAAACATTAAAATGCAGCAAGGTATAATATGTTCTAATGAACAGAATTCCTAATTTAAAATTATTCTGTAATACTGAGGATAGTCATAGAGGATTTAATTGGACTTTCAGTGATGGAAAGTAAATGTGTTTTATGAAAATATTTGCATAATATCTTTTTTCTCGTGTTGAACTCCTTATGTTGTATCAGAAACTGCTTCATCTCCTGATTTCAGATGTCATTCATATTTTAATATGCAAAGCAAATGTCATTAAACAGAGTTACTCAGTTTAATGTGAAGTCCTTTGTGTAGTTCTTAACTGTACAAAGTTATCAATCAATTTATATTCTGGTTAGAAAGAGTTGCCCACAAGGCAGGACAGAAAAAAACAGGAGCTGTGTTTACTTTAAGTTTAGTGAAACTATCTCATTTAATTAACTTCCCTGAAACTAAGTAGATATTTTTTAAGTATCTGTTGAACTATATTAACACTGTGTTCTCATAATTGGTGCTTAAATAATTGACTGGTTTAGAATATTCGGTAAAAGAAAATATGGCAGACAAAAAGGGTGACAGAGTCAGAGAGACAGAAAAAGAGAAGAGGAGGAAGGGAAGTCAAATGGTGAATGTCAGAAACAGAGGTGTGGCAGGCAATTCTTTCCCTAACTAGCTCAACACATTCAATTCATATTATCCAGCTGGTTGTCCCTGCTGCCACTAATGGCCATTTGGTCTTCCTAGGAGTACTTCCAGCGGGCAATATTGTAAGTGTGTAATTATAGTCTCATCATCATTTTGGTAAGAGCAAAAACATAATTGTATCATGGTCCTCAGAAGTGACCAGGCTCTTACTCAATTTGCTCAAGTTTACCAAGTAATAAAATTTATATACCACTTAAAATAGAGGGAAGGAGGTGGTAATTCCTTTCTAGGGATTGGAATACAGTTCTTTCATTCAAGACACCATATCCATGGTATCACAATCCACAAAAACCATATTAACTCCCAGACTGCTTGATAATCATGGAATTAGAGCAAGGGAAAAGGGAGGGTTTGAGGAGCTGTGTTAGAGGGAAAACCTGACCAATTTCCTTCCTTAAGTAAGTCTTGCAATTCCCTTTTACTGTGCACATGCCTACAGCATCCCGTAAACCTTTAACACTTACAATTAATATGAAATAATTTAATGTAGTTCCCTGACTAGGTATTAAGTGTTGCACAAGCAGAAACTTCTTTTATTCTATGTACAAATGTAATCCCAATGTGTGTTGTGGTACCTGTCTCGATGAGGTGTACAGAACATTGAATAATTTCTGTCCCACCAGAGAGAAGAGCAGTCTAGTTTCCCTTGATGTCCAGAGTTATACATGGAGACCTGCTAATTCTCACATTTGTAGTGCCTTCCTCTTTTTTTGCTTTTAAATACAGTGAAGGCATGTTCATGTAGTAGTCACTTTCTAGTTATGAATAAAATAATCCATTTAAATAAATTATAACTTTCTTTTATAAAGAGGCATACAGAGCTTAATTACATTTTCACCATCCATTTTGGCTTGGCTCAACATATTCCTGTTTATCTTAGTGGGAAATACTATCTCTACCTTAAATATTTCTGCAGATGATCTCAGACATCATGATGTATTTCATCAATTCACGTTTCACTAGGTGACTCTGTTCCTAAGTTATTGGATACATAGGAAGGTAATTTGATATATGGGAAGTTTCTGGATATGGGTGATGGTAAGAAGTATGAATTTACTAGCTGCTTAGTAGTCATTACAGACTTCATTGACTATAATGTAAGCAACAGATGCAAATTAGAGATACTTCAAAAAGGGATGTTTTACGAAGTTTCTTACAAGATTGTTTCAAATATATATACATGGAAATAATTCTTAGAAAATTCAGGGGGATAGCAAGTCATGACAAAAGTAAGTTTAGTTATATTGGCATGTCTAGTCAAAATATAAGCACAAGTAATTATGCTGAATAGAAATCCTCCACCTTAACTCCTTTCTTTGTTACCACTGAGTTTCACATCTAGAAAACTTGTATGACAAATAAATCACCTCATTTAGATTTTCTAAATATCTCATTCATAATAATATATGTGAAAATTCTCTTAAAAACTATAATGAGCAGTATGTCAGCTGCTGGTAACAGAATACACAAAATAAATAAAAGTTTATTTATAAATCTCCCATGAATAGAAATCCAAAGACAGACTGTTTCACAGTTGGCTGATAAGGCAGGGATCTGGGTTAGCATGTCTAGGTTTCCCATGCCTTTTCCTTCATAGTGGCAAGATGGCCGCTCCATCTCCAATTATAATCTTACATGACAACATGCAAAAACAGGAAAGGAGGGGCAGAGCTTTCATTTTGCATGTGTCTCTTTACCAGAGAGGAAAATCTTTCATAGAAACCCACAGTATACTCCCATCAGGTCCCATCGGTCAGCTCTAGATTACATCGTTATCTTTAGTTGGCTTATTTCAGGAGAGGGGAATAGAAGTTCTTTTAAAATAGAAATATGAACAAAGGAGTCATCTAATGATGACCTATATGACCTATAACATTTCCCTTTTGGCTTAGGGAGAAGTTTCAGGTGATGCTGCATTCATTATTACATTTAATGAGAGACAGTATGGGAAAAAAGCTAGAATTTCTTGAGTTAGGTTATGCTCCTTCCCATATGATGTTAGGAGAATGAGTTTGCAGCCTCATTGGGTTCACCTGTGACAGTGTCTTGCTCAATAACAGCAGCAATTATTGCTATCACAATTTTGTTTCATCTTTCAAACAGTTTTCTTAGGGAAGCTTTCATGATTGTGAAATACTTAATAGTAAAGATCTAATTATTATGGGAAGATACTCAATTGTAAGCATGCCTGGACATCATTTATACATTTTATAGGTTTAGTTTTACATTTCATATAAGTATTAATTTATCACTGCTCTTGGGACCTTAACATGTAGATACTTCTTTAGCATGGACTTGGCAATGTGGCATCACTACTGCTTTTATTCTTTTCCATTCTCACTCTCCTAATTATTTCTAATAAAAAGTGGAGAAAACATTTAAGAAAGAAATGGTTGATTAGCATGTACAGTAGAAAGTTCTTATATACAAAAACACTCATATATAACCACATATTCTTTTTCTTTTATAAAGAGAATTTAAAAAAATAATTGAAAAGTCATACTGAAACTTTTTGATCTTTGGATGCATCCTTTTGTAGGGGAAATTTCTTTACTCATGTCAGAGCAGTTCAGGTTAAAAATTGTACTTTTAGAATATCCATCTTTTTTTACACACTAAGACAGAACATTGTGTGATTCTGTCTGAAGTTTCTGTAGCTTGTTTCATTGTCTCCTGGGGACTTACCATGCATATCTTATGAATGAGCATTAGATACAAGCACTTTTATATGTCATTAGAAAGAATTATATCTGTACCTATTGTTTGGAGATATGAAAAATGTTTTCTCTCTTTGGCGTGAATATAAAATATCCCCACTATGGTCATTACAGCTGTGTTTCTTCCTTATGAAATAATATTATCAACATTATTCACTTGCTGTGAAAGGATTATAAATTACTAGTTACAAAACAACAACATGGGTTTCAGGGTATCAGTAAAATGTGTAGTATTTGACAATACAGAATATAGGGTCCCTTCTGCCACTAGTACGTTCCTGTGGGTAGTAATTGCCATAAAACTATAGTTTCAAATTTCTGTAAGCAAATGTATAACTCTTTGTGCACTTCAGTGTTTAATACTGTGATTTTTATAAACTGGAGTAAGAGTGCCCATTCATTCCCAAATCTCAAACTTTAAGCAGCCTTTTTCATAACCATTTATTCGTGTATTTACAGTTGCCAGTGAAAAGAAAAAATTAAATTGCAAATCTCATTTGGTTGGGTATAGACTTCATTCTTAACAAATGCCTGCTACTGTAGGTAGTCCGTACAGATGACAGTTTGCAGATGTCAAGAGGTGACAGCCTAAGCTACAAGTGTCCCCAGCCTTGCCCCCTTATGTTAACCTATGGTTGCTGCATTGTCAAGGCCCCGCTGCCCTGCCCGCTCTGTTTGCCGCCCTCCCCCCCGTAGGAGCTTCTCCTGCCTGGGGCTGCAGCTCTTAGATGCTGCTGGTCTGCCCAGGAATCAGGTCCCACCACGGCATTACCACTAGGCTTGTGTATTTTTACCTCACTAAGTTTGGTAAGAAGCGAGTAACCCTATAACCAGTGTTTAGTGTCATGGCTTTTGATACTGAAAGATAAATAAAACTGAATTGATTGTATGACATAAATGCACCTCTTGAAACACTTAGCCTATTGCTGTGAGCCAAGAGTGCTGCCTGCATCTTTTAACACTGATACTGTTAGCCAAGTTCAAAATTCCTGCTGTGTTCCTAGCATGTTCTGTAGAGTTGTGAGACTGAATCTTACCATTAAAGTTAGTGAATCGTTAGAAACATTGTTCTTCATGAGAAAATGATTTTCAAGCCAGAATTGAAATAACTGTTGAAATACTTTCATAACAGGACAAAAGTGAAAGAAAGCTAGTGAAAAAAAATGAGATTTTTGAAACATCCCTAATGGATAGAAAAACATACTGGTTTTAAATCCTTTCTAACTAAGCTACTTAAGGCATTGTTTTTACTTTCATATTGAAAAGCAATGATCAAAAGAGTTTTATTTTCTTATCTCATGAGCATGTTATCCATAAAATATAGGTAGAATTGCTTAGTTAAGGATGCTTGAAAAGGGGAGTCAAGTGTCTAATAGAAGGCTTTTCAGATGTTTGCATATTAAGTAGTAATATCTTAATAATTTTATATATATATTTATAATAGAATAAAAAAGACATCTGTGAGAAAAAAAGCTGACCCTTAATTTTAAGAGTAATTTCACTGAATTAACAACTCTCTGTGTTTATGACTTCTGAGCTTTCTACATAAGATAAATGAACCAGTTTGACCCTTCTCTTTACGTTTCAACTTCATTAGAAATGATCTTAATATCTAATTAGGCTCTTTGTTATTCTTTGTGGGAAATGCACTAGCAATGCATGTTCCGTTTGTTTGTTTTATGTTTGCTGCATTTACAATACGTAGCAGACAAAAGCCAAATCAAAATACATGTATACCAGGAAGAAAAAAAATCCAAGGAAAGTATATTGAGATTAAATGACCTGTTTGTAAGTTCCGAACTTGGAGAACAAAATATTACCTACATTTTATAATGACAAGTATGATTCTTTGCTTGAACAAAATATCTGGTAGTTTACATTTCCCTGAGGATATGTAAAAAAGACAAAGTGGCCGTTGGGAAGAAAATCTTGACAAATGTGAGCTCATTTTTAAAAGTTTTTACCTGAACATCTGGTAGCCACGCACGTTAAATATTAAACCAAAACCTGTGACTTACAATTAAATTCATTGAAATAGGATTTAATATATTAATGAATTAAAATTATGATAATATGGGTCACTTCTTGTAGGACATTTGTCATCATACCTGGAGTCACAAAACCTGTCTAAGAATACAATAAATTTGAATTTGGTGTGGATGTTTCACAGTGTGTTAAATGTCCAGTTACCTTATTATTCTTAAAGTCCAAAGCTACATGTTTTCTCTGGCAAATTTGAGTTTGAATTATTTGGATCATTTTCTAATGTTAGCTGTAAAAGTAAATAGCATACATGCTTAAATGTGCTTTTTTGCATTTCTACAACCTAAAGACCAGTTTGGTTGAAAAAATAAAATTTAACAGCTTTTAATTTGTCATGTGGAATCTGATTCTATGTGTTTTTTATTACCTCCATATATTTATCTAAGTGAAACATAAAATGGTTGTAATAATGGAGAATTTAAAGCAGCTTTTGCACATGAGCAGTAATGCTAACTAATATGGGGAATAAAGACTGAATGTAAATTCTCAGAGTTTCTTTTTTTGGGGGATGTATTTCCTAAAGTTGGTATATTTTGGTTAGCTGATACAAGCCCTCCATCATCCTAATTAAGCTATGAAGAGTTTTGATGGACAGAATGGGAAAAAAAGTAGGGAGTAACCATTGATAAGGAATATAAGCAGTCTCATGTATGTATATGTATGTGTGTGTATGTGTGTACATCTATATATATTTAATTTTCAAACTACCATGCAATATACATTAGATCACAGAACCTGTCATAATATAAACACACATCCTTCTTTTGCTGGAGTAATGTTCTGGTATTTCTACATGTATATCCAGAAATAATAACCTTGGTATGACAGAAATCTATATAATCTAATATCATGAGTTCCTACTGATACTACTTAATTTACGCCCCTTATATTGAGCCTCTTTTCTCCCTTTCCCTTGCCACTCGGTTTAGCCCTTCATTTATATTTCATTTGTACTATTCCAATAGCCACATTTCTGTTCACATGACTAGCATTTCAACACTTTAGCCCCCTTATTCATTTCGGCTAAACTTACTGCTCATAAACCAGAGCTGGCCATGTCACTCAACTGGTAATAAAGGTCTGTCAGCATCCTATTAATCTAGAATGTCAACTCCAAACCTCCTAGCTTGACATATATGTTCTGAAACAGACCTTTGTTAGCCCCTACCCTGTATTCTCTTAAGTCATTCTGCATACCTAAACTGCCCAGAACTTGTTTTTCTTCCTTGTTCGCCACCTTCTACTGACCTATTAAAGTGTCGCCTTATCTTCTGAAGCTCTCTGGCCTCTCCCAGGAATAAGCGGTTGACTCACTGAAATGTTTCCCCATAACATTTTGTTCATATATTATATAAAGAATTAACTTTTTAATCATTTCATATGTCCATAATCTTACAACATTCTGCGCTCCTTGGAAACAAAGCAATGTGTTCATATTTATATATTTACAACTTAACACAATAGCATATGGAAGTTAATGTCCTTACTGAATATTTGTTGAATGAATGAATGGATGAATAAATGAGTCCAAGAAGGTCTGGATAAAATGCTAACACAAGTGTTATTAGAAAACTTGCTGAACATAGAGAGACAGTTCCAAAACGTCATAAAACATCTACTTGTTATTATCCTAAGATTGTCTTGAAACTACTGCATAAAATCATTATTTCCCTCTCAGTTTATTGAATGCCATGTTTTCATCAGAATGATGAATCAATAGGAAAATATTTTTAATTTGTGTAACTTCAGCCATTGTGTAAATTTGTAAACTTACATATATTGAATGAAGTAGATATTTACATTAATTTAATATAAATTTGCCTGTAGGCTCAGGCCCACAGATCTTGGTGTTAAACCTATTCTATCTAATTAGCTATCATCTCTTTCTAACTACTCACATATATGAAGTCAGGCCATAACTCGAGGAAAATATTCTCCAAAAAAGAGTAAGGATTCATGGTACTAGAATCCTAGGCATAGGACACTTTCAGATTACTGGCCTGAATATGGTGATTGATACAACAAGAGCTAGTGAAAATTTTGTAAGTAAATAAGTCCTTGTATGAGGCTATTATTGGACATGTCTAGATAGATGAAATTAGTTTTATAATTCCTAATTTCATATTAGAGAACTCTATTCAACACACTGTAATAATAAACGTTGTATTAGGCTCCATGTAATTTTCCATAACTGATCATAGGGCTGAATTAAGTAAGGTCCTCGCCAAATGTATTTTTAATTGTTGAAATGTTTTACCTTCTAATGTGAAAAGCCCATATCAATATTTATAAGCCAAAAAGAATAATTTGTTATGAGAGATATATTTGAATATGGCAAAAATTTTTGTTTTGCCTTTATGTGCAAAAATGTATCTTATTTTACCTGCTTTTCTTCTAATTGAGAGCATAATACCTTGTTAAAATACGTGTAATTAAAAATTGCGGGTTTTTTTTCATGAGAATGAACTTTTAAATTCAATATTGGGTAATACACTATTACCTAATGTAATTAAGTTACATTAAATGATCATAAATTTATTTACCTGGCACAAAGAAAGATAGGGTTACTGGATCATGGGAGAAAATAAATTTTGAGCATCTTACTTCCAGATAATATACTAAAATATTTTAAACTATATTTTTTGCAACTTTTGTTATACTGATAAAATACTACTACTTCTTTTGTTCTTCCATATGGTATCATAGTTTTTCACTACTATTCACAGAAAAGAGGCTACTGTCTGAAAAAAATAATGGTTATCCCAAAGTTACTAAATTTTATCTTTATGGATAACCACTATTTTTTTTTTTCTTTTCAATATGCTATTCAATCATGTCAATCTCTGATGAATACCTAACCATCTAGAAATATTTAGCATTGTTAGCTTAGTCTCATTTTTCTCATAAAAAGCTCCAATTGTTTTTTTTCCCTTTATGATTATAGAGTTGCTGGTCTAAATCAAGTTGTCTCTGAACAAGCTAAGAATTATAAGCACTAAAATCATATTTTAAAACCTGAGCAACCAATATATATAAAAGTCAAAGATATACTTGTATCTATCAGATCAACATATTCTTCTAATTCCCTCAGAGGCAATCATATAATTTGACACCAACATTTAAGCTTTGAAAATTATGTGACCATCTATTATGTTATAGATGGTATATGTCCTCAAACCTTTTTTATGACTTATAATACAAGAAAGGACTGCTCAATTAAAAAAAAAAAATCCCTTCTGTTATTGATAATTGCCTAAGCTGCTTCTTCCTTTCCTTTTTCAGAATGAAGAACAAATTTTGGTATTTTGAGTTTGGCACATCTGAAACTTTCTCAGCCACCTGCAAGAAGCTACATGAATCTGTAGAAATAGAAGTAAGAAACATGAATTATATTTTATAATACAATGAAATGGCTTGAGTTTGGTTATTAATGTTTGTGACAGCCCATGTGAGGAGTTATACTTTGAGCAATCCATATAACTTTAACCCACAATCCTAAAATTTCATTTCTGTCACTCATTGCGACTCCAACACTATCTGAATTATTAGTATAAAGTTAAGTTTTGAGTATAAGTTGTTTTAATACACTATAAAAGGATGAGAGGTGGGACACAACTTTAGAAATCATTGGAGAAGTTGCTAGGCATAGTGTGGTTAGAAAAATGTAAAATGAAGGAAAGTACTTGAAAAGAAAGGAAAAAAGTTGCAAGATACATTAAAGAATACTTTATTTTCAGGTCTCAATATCTTACAATCTTTAAAACACAGTTAACTAAAATTGTACTTGATTTTGTGAATAAAACTTAAAATATATACTTTTCCATTCCATTCCCATTCATTAACTAGATTTTTCTCAGTTCCCGAGGTTGCCATTTCCCCATTACATTTATAGGAAGCGGAAAAACCAAAAAAGAGAGCAAAGATAGCAAGAAAGACAAACTTTGAAAAGATTTGGAGCAAATAGGTCCTCCAAAAGAATATAGCTACTGTGGGACTAAAATTTTTGGAGATGGGTTATAATATAAAATGACTTAGTTTTGTTGAGAGATTTTAGGGGGTTAAGAAAAAGGAAAAGTTATATTTTGTTGAGTGGTAAAGACAAACCAAAGGAACATAATTATGAAACAAGAACATCTAATGACTAGCTGATAAGAATTGTGAAATATTGGCTTTAGCACTTTTTATTTTAAAAATGAATGCATAACTTACCTACTAAGACCTAATCATTAGTGGTATATATTCAGGTAATGAGTTTGATAAACAAAATTAGTTATGAATCCATTGGATCATAATGGCCTGCCTAAATTCTTCATTATTCTAGATTTCTCGTTTACTGTTAATGATTGTGACAGCAAAAGTGGTCCTATTTCAGAATGTGAACTTTTTGGGGTTTTTTGGCGGATAAATTCAAGTATTAGAAGTACAATTGGTGATCATGGAATGGAAAATACCCTCCGTGACCGAATCAGATCATAACCTGAAAAGGAATATAATCCCAAAAGATGAAGGATTTGGGTTCGACATGGGCTTTCTGTAATTACTGTTCATCAAGATTTATATATGTATATATTTCATATACATATGTAGAGAGTGATATATTTAGATAGTTATATATATATACATATATACACATATATATTTATAAAAAATAAAAAGCAATATTTCTTTACCTTTAAAATAATTATTTTAAGAAATTCTCAATAAAGTGGATTTTGAGCATTGTTTTACCCTCAGAAACCTATGCTCAAAGAAAATCCATAGAAGGCAAAAATGAAAAAAATAAAAGTATGACTTCTGGTTGAACTTAGGGTGAATACTCTGAAGCCTCTTGCACTTCTCCTTGCTTTATCCTACCACTGAACACTGACTGAAAAAAATGTTGAACTAGGAGAGAGAATTCATGGATAGGAAAACTCAGTATTGTCAGGATGTCAATTCTTCCCACCTTGATCAATTGGTTCACTACAATCACAGTCAAAATCCCAGCAGATTTGTGGGTGAGTGAGTACTAACAAAATGATTATAAAGTTCCTATGGGGAGTCAAAAGAGCCAGGATGTCCAACACAATATTGCAGGAGAAGAATAAAGCTGGAGGACTGACACTACCTGACTTCACGGCTTACTATAAAGCCACAGTAATCAAGACAGTGTCGTACTGATGAAAGAAGAGGCAAACAGATCAATGGAATAGAATAGAGGGCCTAGAAATAGACCCACCCCATAAATATACTCAAGCTTCTTTGACAAAGGAAGAAAGCCAATGCAATGCAGCAAAGGAAGTGTTTTTTTACTAATGGTGCTAGAATAACTGGATGTCCACTAACAAACAAAAAAACAATCTAAAAGAAATGAATTCACTCTTAACAAAAGTGAACTCAAAATGTATCAAGAACCTAAATGTAAAACATGCGACTATAAAACTTCTAGAAGATAACATAGGAGGAAATCTAGATGGCCTTGAGTGTGGTGATGCCTTTTAGATACAACACCAAAGGCGCACAAACGGTAGAAGAAATAATTGATAAGCTGAACTTCACTGAAATTAAAAACTTCTTCTCTGTGAAAGACGTTGTCAAAAGAATGAGAAAATAAGCCACAGACAGAAAATAATTGCAGAAGATATATCTGATAAGAGACTGTTAACCCAAAATATACAGACTCTTAAAACTTAATAAGGAAATAAACCACTCCACTGAAAAAAATGGGCCAAAGACTTTCACAGATACCTCACCAAAAAAAGACATACAGGTGGCAAATCACCACATGAGATGATGCTCCATATCACATCATCAGAGAAATTTAAATTAAAACATTAATGAGATACAGCACTACACCAAAACACCAAATGCTTGTGAAGAGGTGCAGCAGTAGGAACTCTCATTTATTGCTTGTGGGAATGCAAAATGGTACAGCCACTTTGAAAGACAGTTTGGTGGTTTGTTACAAAACTAAACATATTCTTACCATATGATCCAGCAATCATCTTCCTTGGTATTTACCTAAAGGAGCTGGAAAGTTATATCAACACAAAAACGTGCACACGGTTGTTTACAAGTTTAATAATTGCAAAACTTGGAAGAAAACAAGAGATCCTTCAGTAGGTGAATGGATAAAAAGACTATGGTACATTCAAACAATGGAATATTATTTAGTGCTAAAAAGAAATTAGCTATCAAGCCTTCAAAACACATGGAGGAAACTGAAATGTGTTTTCCTAAGTGAAAGAAGCCAATCTGAAAAAGCTGCATACTGTATGATGCCAACATATGACCTTCTGGAAAAGTAAAACTGTAAGACAGTAAAAAGATCAATGGTTTTCAGGGGTTGTGGGGAGAAGGAGAGATGAACAGGCAGAGCAAAGAGAGGATGTTAGGGCAGTTATAATACTCTGTAAAATATAACAATGGTAGAAAACTTCCTTGGTTTGTTCAAACCCAAGGAATGAACAGTTGGAGTGAACCCTAATGCAAACTATGGGCTTTAGATGATTGTGATGTGTCAATGTAGGTTCATCAGTTGTAACAAATTTACCACTCAATCCAGGACGCTGATAAATGGGGATGCTGTGCCTGTCTGTTAGATAGATGGGAAATCTCTGTACGTCCCCTTGAATTCTGTGGTGAACCTTAAGCTGCATGAGAGAAACAGAGAAAACGTGAGTGGGGAAGGGGCAGATAGAGAGGGAGACAATTCTAAACAGGCTCCACACTGTCAGCGAGGAGCCTGATGCGGGACTCAAACCCACAAAACTGTGAGATCATGACGTGAGCCGAGATCAAGAGTTAGACGGTTAACCAACTCCAGGCACCACCCCCCCAAAAAATAAAGTCTTAATTTAATAATATGTTGATCTAGAATATAACATTATATGTCAAAAAGGTAAAAAAAAAAAAAAAAAAAAAAAAGAGAGATTTAGAAAACATAACAAAGGACATTCATTTGAATGAAAATGAAAATAAAGCACATTTTATGAAAAAAAAAGTTTTAATGATAAAATTGTATGGTTTTGTTTCACACAGCTTTATATTCTACAGAAAATTGATTTAGAATGCCCCCCCCCCAAGAAATATGGGCACCTAGAATAAGTTATTCTTCCTGGTGTCTTACTTTTACAAGCCCTCCAAATCTGGCTTCCTAGCTCTGCATTTACCGGCATATTTGGGGTCACATTGCAATATCATGTATAAATCAGAACCAGTGCCATGCCCTCACCACTTTCTTGTTGCATATCCTGAATACTGTTATAATGTTATGTATTTATCTCAGTTCTAAAACTTGAGGGGTGTGTGTGTGTGTGTGTTTGTGTGTATAGATGGTAACGCAAAACCGGCTTTTCTACTCACTTTTTAATGAATCCAGTCTATCATAGTAGCAAAATATGCCTTTCTACCCTCAAGGTTACTTTATAATTTAATATAACAAAAACGGTAATTTGGAAATTGGATTCTGTTTGCTGTTGCTCCCTACTTGGCCTAAAACTGTACCAACCATGATTTGAAAATACATAACTAAAGATAAAAATACAAGAGTACCTCAAGTAGATACATGCTTTATCAGCAGCTTCTTCAAAACAAACTATTTGCTCTGTGACACTTTATTTCACTTTTCTTTTTCATAGAGGAAACTTTTCCCAAAAGGGATGAATATTTGGAAAAATATGAATACCATGGTATAAGAGTTGATAATAATAGCTAATTTTTATCTCTTATTAACTATACTGTCTTCTTGGTGCTAAGCAGTGTGTATACATTGTCTGATTTAAGTCTTTGTCAATCAATTAGAGAGGTTCCCATATATTTCCACTACAGAGATGAGCAAATGAGCATGTTATTTAATAATTTAAGAGAAACAAGAATTGTGTTGCTGACAAAATGTGTAAATCTAAGGAAATAAATAAATTGGAAATTATATATAGAATAGGAAAATATATATGATATATATAACATGTGTAATATATATAGCATGCAGGCATATATATGACGTGAAAGAGAGATGAACAAAGGTGAAATTTTTAATTTTAAAAATTTAAATTATTCTCTTTGTTACAAAAGATAAATAATACAATGAAAAGTCTTAAAATTAGAAGATATGTTAAAAGCAAAGTTTGTGTTAAACTATTTGGGGCATAGATGTGCACCTAAGAGTCATAGGTCAACATCTGGAAATGAAGCTCTAAAGTTGGTGGACTTTTAATTTGTTCCATGTACCAGGCAACATTCATGAGAAAGTAGAATAGTCCATTTTCCAAAGTTTTTCAGTCTTTTGGTTAATTTCTGAGACTAAGAAAGATGGTATGTTTTGAGGGTTAGAATTTCCATTCCAAAGCGCTAAGATTTGTTTTAGTGATTAAGTACTTCTATAAAAACCAAAATGATCTCCAGGATTAACAAAGGGCAAGAAGCCTCAGGGACACAAAATAAATTCAGAAGGATTCTACAGTGAAGATTCTTCCTACCCAGTAATCTGCAAAACACTGAGCTTTTAAAGACAATGGGGCAAACTTTTATAGCTCAGCCTCTGTCCCATCTGTATCACAATTACCTTGGATACTCCTTCAACACATATATAGAGCACCTTAGCTGGGTCTCAGCCATACCAAACCACAGTCTTGGGACGGTGAAATAAAATTTGTGGACGGACATTTTTTAACAACTTTATTGAGGCATGTTTGACATACCAAAAACTGTACATACTTAATATATACAACTTGATGAGTTTGGGGATAAATGTGTACCCATGAATCCATCACCACAATCAATGCCATCAGCATACCCATCACCTTCCCTCTTTGTGAAGTGTGTGTGTGTGTATGTGTGTGTGTGTCTGTGTGTGTGTGTTTATGTGTGTGTGTGTGTCAGAGACAGAGAGAGAGAGAGAGAGAGAGAGAGAAGGACACTTACAAGATCTATCCTCTCTTCTAAAGCTTTCTAGGTGATTTTTTTTTTTTTTTTTTTTTTTTTTTTTGCTAATGAAATTCTAAAAGCAGTAAGAAAGGAGACTATAAAAGTGTGGACCTCAACAAATGTCACTAAAAACAAAAGTTGGACTCGTTAAATCCAAAACATAAACAACTTCTTATTCCACAAGAGAGTAAGAAATGTGGTAGGGGTGGGGCATAGTGTTATTTTATTAAGATAAAACATCATAATTTTTCTTAGGAGAATGAAGAAGAAATGAGACAAGTAAAAACAGAGTGAATGACCAAGAGATGAATGAATATTCTCTTCTGTTTAGCAGAAGTTATTTTTAATGAGATAACTTCTGGTAAGAATTCTAATATCCCAGCAATAATTTTTAGCCTTCGCAGTATCTATTAAAAAAGAAAAATATGTAAAACGCAACTGATTTTCTGCTGATACTTATGGCTAATGCTGGATATCTTGAGCCAGTGATATTATCATCAACATGTTTAGCAACTGTGTGTGTGCATGCGTGGTACAGGCCTCAAAGTTTCCTGTTTTCGGGTTTGCCTCCATCTTTCTCTCGCTTGCCTACCAGCTCCCATTCTTCTCTGAAAGTCGTCTTGCGATTATCCACAATGAAGACTTCTATCACTACCACTGGACTGCCAGCTAATACTAAAATCACTTAAAAGGCATGCCCTGGGCCCCTATACCACACTGTCTTTTGTAGATAGAAGTCATAAAATGCATTTCAAAAAACAATGAGCTTACCCACGGGAAAATATAGAGTACCCCAGCCTTCAAACATCAGGAGAGATGCTGTTAGGCCATTTATGTGTACAGGAGTGTTTTATTTTTTTAATTTTTTTTTAATTTTATTTTAAAAAAATTTTAGTGTTTTTTTTATGTCTGAGAGACACAGAGAGACATGGCACGAGAGGGAGAGGGAGACACAGAATCCGAAGCAGACTCCATGAGACTCGAACTCACGAACCGTGAGATCATGACCTGAGCCAAAGTTGGATGCTGAACCACTTGAGCCACCCAGGCACCCCTGTACTGGTGTGTTTTAATTAGTGGATTTGCTGTTGTTCTCTGCAAATACATACATAATTGGGTGTTACGAATCCATATGAATTTGAAGAAACTCTTCTAAAAGTACACATAAGCTATTTTACTCCAGGGTACTTTATATAATGAACAAAGCAATGTCTGTATGCTTGATTAAATCAAATTATGGATAATTTTTATTTGACCTGGGCAAAGAATTAGACTCCAATGGAAAAATATTTACAGGGTATCATTAATTATATCTCATCAAATCTATCCACACTTACAACTCTCCTAAGTTCCTCACATTCTGAATTTTCCTATCAAATGACATGTTAACTGAATCTCAAACAATACATTTATTTATAAAAGTTTGTCTTTAACATCTCTGCATAATTTGGTGCAAGGTATGTTTGTTTGTAAGCAAGGATTAAACTACACTGGCAGAAAAAAATTAAACCATCTTCATTTCTTCTAGGTAAATTTGTGTCTGGATAAGATCTTCCAAATTAAAACTGAAAAGAATGGACAGTGGCCTCATAGCATCACAGTCTGCAAATAGCTCCCATAGTACTATATGTTAACGACCTTTTTTCTACATAATAAAAATATTCAGGATTTATTGACTAACTGAGGCTGTTAGCTTTTAAGCTTTTATATTCTTTCCTCTGTAGCTACCTTTTTAAGAATCATAAATCTTCAAAGCGGATGAAAATATTATGTGACACAGTATTATAACTTGTTTATATTTCATAGCCTTCACGTCAGCTTTTATTTCCATGCACTCAATTGGTGTGCTACAATTCCTGGTCTCCATCTGAACTAGCCCCGAAATTTTCCAGACTAATGAACAAAATGTTAAAGCAAACAGAGGAAGGTAACCTGGGGTCAAGAACTAGTGGAAACAAATCATTAATAAATAGCAATTTATGTAAGTACGTTGTCCTGCTCTCATTCTTCATTAGTCCTTCTATGGGACTCCTTGAGGATTTTTTTTTTTTTTTTCATTTTTCCGAAAGCTGCTTGCTCTGTTTCCTTGAAACTACACGTGACGAGACTTGGAAAAGTGAAAACATGAATAATAGTATACACTGGTATTTTTCAATTGTCACATGTAACTCCCCTAGTTCAATTAAAACGAAAAAGCCTGTTTGCAACCGCTCTCCTTTTCTGCAGATGAACAAAGGAATACTCCTTCACTAATTCTGAAAGTAACTTGTCACAGTGGGGTTCTAAGGCCTAGTCAAATAATTGTCTTAGTGTACTACCTGCTGTGTTCAATATTGAGTGAAAATGGAAGCCAGGCCCTAACTCTAGCTTATTTCACAATTCTTCTGTTATTTAAATGATTTTAGTCAGTTTGGGGAAAGCCAGACCTTTATAAATTAACAGCAGGGAAATACCAAAGGTGTCAGATTGCATATTTATCATCTTTTTCGTGTAATACTTAAATATGTATTAAGAAGTGACTGACATAAATTAGGCAGATTTCAGAAGCCACAGGCCGTGGCTTGTAGAGGACCCCCTTCTGCTTGACATTTCATCCTTGTCAAAGATCAAATTATTTTAATTTAGGCTGCAAATTATAAGGAATGAAGACTTCTTTGTGGGAATTCCCTGTGGTAATCTGACTTTTGTTGTTACTGCTGCTTGTCAGTGTGCAAAAGATATAATATGCATGCAAATAAGGTTAAAAAATATGTACTATCTAATTATCCAGCCAGTACATTCCACTTGAAGACAGTGGGAGGGCTGACACACAGTATGTGTTTGATTCATTGAGGCCTGCAGGGTATTTACACAAGATTACTTTTAATTATGAAATTAATATCTGTTTATCTAGAATATATAGCAGTAAGTGAGTATACACATGAGCAGAATTCTTTAGTAAAAAGAAATCATCTTAATTTAATACATGAAAAGGAGGAAAAAAAAATCGCTTGTTTCTAGGGGGGAAAAAAGGCATCATCCAGACCTTGGTTTCACCCCCTTTGAAACAAATTGAATGAAAACTTGGCACCTTCGCTAGAATTTGTTTCTAGCCCTGCCAAGTAGACTCAAGATGTGTTGCTTTATTTCACAGTTTTTATATTTTAGCGAACAAGATGCAGGATTAGATTCGGCACGAAGACACAAATGTGGAAAAAGAGAGATTTCTTGTTTGTTTTTTGTCTTTTCATTTAGGTGGAGCATTATCTCTTCTAGGTTCAAGAATTCATCCTTTCCATGAGAGACAGATGAAGTCAGTATCAGTGTTGTTTGTTTCTGAAATAACGCGTGGCAAATAAAACAGCCCCACTGCAGATAGACTTCAGTTTAGGAAATGCATATCCCTAACAAAGTTCTTTGTAAAACAAAGTGTTACATATTTGCATCTCTTCTCATATCAGCTCATATCAGCTGACGAAGGGAAAACAATATCTGGGATAAATTCACAGTAAGTGCCATTTTAGAAACCTCAAAGTGAACAAACAAATAAATAATAATTCCAAAAATACAGCATGGCCTTGCCATTCTCCACACGTGTCCCTCAGTAAAAATGAACAGAAAAATCAAAGAATTAAAAAGTGACCACTCTGAATATCACAGAGCCTGGTCTGTTAGCAAGTTTCATATTTTTCATAATCAAAAGGGTTGTTTTGTCACCAGGTGAACAAAAAACTGTGGCTGATTAATTATTTTTATTCTTCCATTTGTTGTTAAAGCAGCTATAAAGTAATGGTGGGTTGGAGATTGCTTTTACTGCTGTTCTTGGCATTGCTCTCACTCAGCCTGCCTGGTCCTGCTCCTCCATATTCCCTCGGACAACAGTGCCTCTCATTGCCTTTTGACACTGTGCTTGGAACTTAACCTAGTGCCAGAAACCATCCTTGGCCCCTGTGACGTAATTCAGGTCTCTGAACTGATGTTTTTTTTTTTTTACTTTTTTTCCCCCCAAAGTCTATTAAGCTGCTTCTTTCTCTGATCAACCAAGTGAGATCACAAATATGAATTGCTTCCTTGTTTTCCTTCAATAGTGGCTTGCACCGTGTTCTAAGTAGGAGGCGGTCACAAAAAGTTCTGCCTGACTCGTGAGTTCAAGTCCCACATGGGGCTCTGTGCTGGCAGCTCAGAGCCTGGAGCCTGCTTCGGATTCTGTGTCTCCCTCTCTCTCTGCCCTTACCCCATTTATGTTCTGTCTCTCTCTCTCTTTCTCTCAAAAATAAATAAACATTTAAAAAAATTTCTGCCTGAGTGTTGACCAGGTTTCCTAGACTCAACTTCTTTGCAGCACGTCGGAAATTGCTAGCTGGACACACAGACACTAATGTGTGTCCTTCCCAATGGGTTTCTCTAAATAAAGATAGACTGATGATTTAATTTGATCATGTTTAAAGATATGTTTAATTGATAGCTGGTTAATGTTAATGTCTCTTTTACCTTTCATATTGACATTTAGCGTAGTCATTTAAGTGTTCTTGAATGGTTTATTTAAATAGGACAAGATTGTGGACTTAAAAGCTGCTATTGAAAGATAAGGAATTGCAAAAGAAGATATCAAGGAAAGGATGATCAAATATCTTACTGTTTTTTTTTTTTCTTTGTTCTTTTTACTGATCAGTGTGATGGAGTACAAATAGATTTAATAAACATCTCTCTGGAAGGAATTGCTATTTTGAATATACCGAGCATGCATGGTGGATCCAATCTTTGGGGAGAGTCTAAGAAAAGACGAAGCCACCGCCGAATAGAGAAAAAAGGGTCTGACAAAAGGACTACACTCACAGATGCTAAGGAGTTGAAGTTTGCAAGTCAAGGTTAGTTTTCTCTCATTTAATTGTGTTAACTTGCTTCTTAACCTGCTTTTGAGGCTACGTTAAAATTAAAGACTTTTCCATTGCACTATAGTCTACGTATATATGCAGTTATATTTTTCATACTATCAGATATGTATGTGTAATTTAATTATATCATAATATATTCTAAAATCACATATACACTGGTTGTATTTTTCATTGATTTTTTTCCTTCTTTGGATCTCATTTTTTTTATTCTCCTTCCCCACAGAAAATTGAATACATGTGGGTATTAAGTGGATAAGATTATAGGATATATTGCACATTAAGTTCTGAAATGTGATCATCTTAGTCAAGATGTTTGAGTTGTTATAACAAGAGCCTTGTTAAGGCTTTTCTAACGTTGTGTTACAAGATTTTTTATTTTTGGCTTTGTTCAGTCAGGCTATGACATCCAAGCTATCTTACATTTAGGTGTTGCTCTATAATGACATGTTTAAATATCCCACAAAAAATTTTGGTTAGCTGCTGTTATTTTTCCAGAAATTTTATAACAACAATTGGGAGACCTGGGAAACAGATCGTAAAAGACTTAAAAAAATGGGGTAGAATAGCTGTGGATCAGAATTTTCAATTTCGTGGTAATGTCTTGTGGGACAAGACAACTAATTCTCGTTGATAGATTTTATAGACAAAGATACTAAATTGGTAGTATTCTCATAATCGTGCTTCAGTAATTTTGTTCATTTCTTTGACTTTCCAGAATCTAATTAATACCATTGATGGCATTCAGATGGCCATCAGAAAGCATATTGGCTTGCTCAGTGTAGCAAAGACAGAATATGGAGAGGTTACAGGCTTATAGACCCAAGAAAAATAAATAAATATATTTAAAAAATAAGTAACACAGTAACATGTGAAGATGGTTGGTAGGCTTTATGGTGGTAGGAAATAGCTTTATCATTCCTTGTCTTCAGGTATCTGATTCAAGTTTCGGTACCTGGCAGTTACTTATGTTATATGGAATATGGTGACCATGAGGGTGACAAAGATTAACAGAGAAAATATTAGGTACTATTCTCTTGAAAGGAGTGCTTATTACAACCTGTCAATGACAAAAGCTTTTGAAGCCCCTTAAACATGTAGGTAATCCTAAAGAGGTAAATCCTGAAGAGTCATGTAATTTAGTACAAGCAAATATACGCCAAGTTAATAGAAATGCTTCATACTCAGAGTTAATATAACTATATGAAAACATCGAGAAAAGTGTTTTTTTGGAGGAGACACATATAGAAGAAGTGACTAGGTTTGTACCATATGAATCATAAAATGAAGGGAATTAGATATAATTATTTCCGTAGGGGTTGTTGACATTAATATTGTATCTATATTTAAATATAAGGTTAATATTCTAAGAAAATTAGGAAAAAATCTCCTACGTATTAAAATTAGTTCAAGGACCGTACTAAGATCCGACTTAAAAATCTCTGCTTCTCTTTCTAGGGAAGCACTGAGTATATATATATTAGTAATATAATCCATATAATTTAAAAAAGTTATATATATATAATATTTATAATAATTTCCAATATTTATGTGGTTACTACATACCAATACTTGACATGTCCTTTGCATGTTGATATTCCAGATAGAAATCTGAATTATTCTCAGTGTTTGGCTGCCAGCTACATTCACCTCTCAAGCTGTTAAAGTTTGTCAAACTCGTGACTGTGCTCGACCGGGACGAGTGTCTATACAACCCCTATTGCGCTGGCCTCCCTGGCCTCTGCTGGCCTCACTCTTGCCCCTCTGTATGCTTTTTATCAGGATACACACCTGAAATAAATTACAGAAAAATCAGCCAGAAATACTGCCAGAGACTGTCATTGCCCATTAACTGTACAAGAACTTCTTTCTTCCCACTGTCTTCTTACTTACTGTTGTGGAACTATTAGGGCCAAGTTTTCGTAAGTTCGGGAAAGAAGAAACTACAAACCTGTAGGGTTTGTGACTTCAAATACATTTTTTTCTCACCACAAAGGGAAAAACAGTAGAAATCAGTGTTTCCGAAGGTCACTGTACGAGCAGTAACCAAAGTATGTTCATAACCGATTTGGCTCAACTTTTTTGTTCCCTCTCTTGAAACCCATGATGCTAAGTTGTTTGAGTTTAATCTTCAGACAAGAACAATTCCCTTATTAAAAATGACCTTATCAGCTGAATATTAAATAATATACTAACCTGTATTTCCTTTTTATTAACTTTATCTAGATTTTTTTTCCATTTTGATATATTTGACAACAAAATAGCTAGAAGTATTTCAAAATGCCTCTAAGATTTGATTGCAGATTTATTCTGCAATTTACAGTACAGCAGTAAATGTACTCAGTACTCAAGAAGCGAAAGTTATTACTTAGTAGACCCTTTTTCTAAGTGGTACATATTTCTATCAGTTGATTTTGTTTTTAGTATCTTGACACAAAAACAATAGTATTAAATGTTAGATCAATCGGTATTTTAAATCTAAATATATTTTCAATTTCACATAAAATGATTATAAGTCTTGACTTTAGCTTGAAATATGAAAAATGTAATTCTAGTTGAAAACATTTCTTTAGCTCAGATCCAAGTTAATATTTTTTACTCTTAGAAAATATGTAAGTACAGAACTAAAAAAAAAATTTAGTACTATAACTTCCTTTTTAGGAAATACCTTCTTGAAATATTAACAAACAACTTTTCTGATATGCCTCTGCAAAAAGTTTATAATTTAAACTAACTTTTAGTATATTGGAAGGATGTTTGTTTTCATAAAGTGTAAGAATGCTTTTGATGGGGACGGAGAGTAGAGGCAGCATACGTATCTAGATTCTTATAATAAAGAAAGATTATTTTATCTGATAGGAGGGTTTAAATTAAGAAAGAGTTTACTTATTTTTTCTTCACTTTGAAACTGTCATAAACCAAAGGTATGGGACCAGGTTTTAGAGCATTAAATCCTCATCTGTGTTATGCTGTCTCTGATCTGGGACTCCTGCACAATTAATTTGCTTGCAATCTTTGAGGACACTCACAGCATAGGATCAGAGTATCTTCAGTTAATAATTTCACTGGTTGGAAATTTTATGCTTGGTTTAATTCAAGTTGATCAAAATTATAAGTAATTCATTTAATTACATTATTGTTCCAGCAGAACATTTTAGAACAGTTGGATGCAATTCTGAAACATATTCACACTCATCCAACTCAGTAGATATTTTCTTTGTGGGTTTGTCTTTTGTGTTTTGTTTTTGGAAATATAAGTAAGCGTGTTAAGTATAGACACCATGGTCTTTAAGCAAAATTGTAAAGTAGGCCAAGTAGTTCTTCAGTGCTACTACCCCTAATATTAACTCAGTCTTTCCCACTACTTTCAGTTACTGAGTTTATCTTTGCTTCCTTCTCTTCTGAAGTAAATCCAAGCCTCAGAAGGATGTCTAATAAATTCACTCACATTAATGTAGAAATGACTGATTGCAGATGAAAGTAGAGGTATTTGCATGTTAAAAGAAATAAAGGCCTTCAGCTAAACCATTATTTTTCAAACTTTGTTCCATTGAGTTATAACTGTAATTTTTCAGAGGTTCTGTGAAACCTTGGTTCAAACCAATTATTGCCATATTTTGGAAATATAAGAAAAAAAACTATAATGAAAACACGGTAAGGTGTGTTCTATAAAACATTTTATCATATTAATGACTCTAAAATCATTAAATTCTGCTACCACAAAATAACTTCCTCTCCTCCTCCTGTTTCTTATCCTCTTCTTCTTTCTCAGTAGATAGATAAAAAGACAGATATGCATATCTACACACATGCACACACACACACACACACGTACACACACACACACATGTGTACGTGTGTGTGTGTGTATGCACAGATAAAAAGAGTAAAAACTGTGCCATTAATTGGAAAATCTGTAGTTTTGTAACGGTCACTTAAAAAAATTTATGTAATGGGCCATGTGGGTGGCTTGGTCAGCCGAGCGTCTGATTCTTGGTTTCAGCTCAGGTCATGATCCCAGGGCCATGGGATCAGGTCCTATGTCAGGCTCTGTGCTGCGCTTGGAAACTGCTCGAGGTTCTTTCCCTCCCTCTGCCCCTCTCCCCGGCTCATGTGCTATCTCTCTCTTAATGTCTTTGTATATTTAATAGGATAATTGCACATAAGGGTACATTACCACCACAGTGTATATGATCACATTCAATTAAAAGGCCCACAAACTTCAGTACTTTTACTTGGCATAAGCAATAAACAGTACATAACAATCAATGGAAGTGAAAACAAAGTGATAATAATACTATTTTAAATGAAAATGGAAATGAATTTTTAGGAAGCATTTTTGTCATAAAGAAATTGCATTAAGTACATCACAAAAATACTAGGCTTGTAGTAGCTTAAACATCAAGTGCGCTTTTATGAGAGATTTGTGGTATAAACATGCTCACAACTGCAACCAAAGAGCCTGCAATGAAATTGAAACAAAATTTCAGCTAAGTATGTGGAGTAAGATGAATTTGACTAACTGAAACTTCCAGTGAACATCTAAACCAAATAACAAGTAGCATCTTACAGTAATTTGTATTGACAAAGTTGAAAAACTGTGTTTTTTTGGATTGGGCACTGTTTGTTAATATTTTTTTAAATATGTATGATACACTAGTATGTTTTTTTGTAAATGATTTTAGCAATAATTCACTTCTTACTCTGCAAACAGAATAAAAAACGACTAGGGTTGTTGGCAAACTCTGGCCTAGGGGCCAAATCAATCGTACAGAATTTTTGCAAACGAAGTTTTACAGGAACACAGCCATGCCCTTTCAGTTGTATTCCTGCTATAATTGTTTATAATAGCTTTCGTGTTACAGCAGTATAGTTAAATAGTTGTTTCTTAAAGACTGGATGGCCACAAAGTTGAAAATATTTGTCTGGCCCTTACAGAAGTAAGGTTTAGAATATGGACTCCAGGTTTAGAATATGGACTCTCTGCCTTTTTCTACCAGCCATGTTCTTATATACCAGGCATGTTCACAGACTCTATTTTTTGTGCACATAAGTGAGATTGTACCATATACATTGTTCTGATACTTGCCTTTTTTTTTTTTTTTGATTATATATCTTAGGAATCATTCCATGGCAGAATATCATTTTATTCATTTATTTAAAAAAATTTTAATGTGTTTACTTATTTTTGAGACAGAGACAGAGACAGAGCATGAGCAGGGGAGGGGCAGAGAGAGAGGGAGACACAGAATCCGAAGTAGGCTCCAGGCTCTGAGCCATCAGCACAGAGCCTGACGTAGGGCTCAAACTCATGAAGACAGTGAGATCATGACCTGAGCTGAAGTCGGATGCTTAACCGATGGAGCCACCCAGGCGCCCCTCATTTTAATCATTTATATTTTGTGGCTACAAAGTAATCTATAATGTGAATATCTTATAAATTATTTATGCTTTCTTTTTTGTGTTTCAGTCAGTTATCTTCACCAGCATTTTACTTTGTAAGTCTTTATTTTAATTCCAGTTAGTTAATATATAGTGTTATATTAGTTTTAGGTACACATTGTAGTGATTCAACAGTTCCACACATCTCCTGGTACTCATCACAGCAGGTGCACTCCTTAATCCTCATCACCTACTTAACCCATCCCCCATGCACCCCCCTTCTAGTAACCATCAGTTTGTGCTCCATAGTTAAGAGTCTGTTTCTTAGTTTGTCTGTCTCTTTTTTTCCCCTTTGCTCATTTGTTTTTAGTTTCCACATATGTGTGTTATCTTATGGTATGTTTTTCTCTGACTAACCTATTTCACTTAGTGTTATAACCTCTCTAGCTCCATCCATGCCATTGCCAATAGCAAAATTTCCTCCTTTTTAGTGACTGAATAATATTGCATTTTCTCTATATATCACATTTTATTTATCCATTCATCAATCATTGGACACCTGGGCTGCTTCCATATCTTGGCTTTTGTAAATAACGCTGCTGTAATCATAGGGGTCCATGTATCCTAAAAAAAACATCTTTCAAAGTATTTTTTAGCCAAACAGTGAGGACTTGTCAAGTAATGTGAGCAGTTTTCAGCTATGCTAATGGTCTTAGCTTTGAAGGTACAAGTCCAACTATTTCACTTCCCAGAAATGGTATAAGACCACCACGTGAGTTGCAAAACATTCCTAGCATTTACCGTCACATGCTGTTTGGTTCAGGATATTTTCAATGCCACACAACTGAAACAAAATGCAGAAATCAGTGAAAATAAGATGACTGTGATACTGCAACTGTTGATCAGAAAAAGTCCATTATTCTCATGGATTGACTATTCAAAGTGAACCTCTAAAATATATTTGTACAAATAAAATCTAAATTTTCTCTTCCATTTCCTGATCTTTAAAATGTTGCTTAATCTGAATAAAATTAAAAAAAAAAAAAAAGGTTGACTGCTTTAAAAGGTTTGAAACCACTCAGCCAAAGTAATTCAAGCCAAAGAGTTTTAAACATTTGCCAGAAGCTACTGGAAACACTGTGGGGAGCCGCTGGGACTTCCTGCTTGAAACCTCATCAGCCAGGTGACTGTTCACCACACATGTGGATACAAGTATCCAGGTACCAGTCATATGGAAGTTTATTTAAAAAAAAAATTAAATGTTTATTTATTATTGAAAGACAGAGAAAGAGCACGGCAGGGGCAGAGAGAGAGAGGGAGACACAGAACCCGAAGTAGGCTCTAGGCTCTGAGCTGTCAGCGCAGAGCCTAACACGAGCTTGAACTCACAAACTGCGATATCATGACCTGAGCCAAAGTCGGACGCCTAACCGAATGAGCCACCCAGGCACCCCCAGAAGTTTATTTTATAAACTAATTGGCATGTGATATTATCCAAGAAATTTTCAGTGATTTCATTCCCATTCAACAATGCGGATTCTTTTATTTGGGCGGCATTTCCCAGAATTGCAGCATGCATTCCGCTGATGGAAAATCAAAATGGTTCAAGCTGTATGCAGATGGATATTTTAAAGTTTAGTAGTTTTTATATCTATTGTTATAGTTGTTTATGGTAAGGGATGCTGCTTTTTTTTAACTTACAATTTTAACCTCAGTTTTATTCTTGAAGTAAATCTGTTTGAGCAAAGATAGGGTAAAAACCAAAACTGAATAATAATATAGGAGGTATTTGAGTAAGGCAAAGATTGTGAAGGTGGGACAAGAAAGACTGAAGTTTAGAAGTTACAGGTCTCCTCTCTTCCTGTCATTCACACAGCTCTAATTTTGAACACTTAGTGTAAACCTTCTTCCTCTTTTTCATCATCTTGCTTAAAGTTTACTATGTATCAGTCCCCCAAGAGTAAGCTCTTCTATGGACTTTACACCACATACACTCCCACCCCACCCTATGTGTGATGTGTGTGCTCTGTGCTAGAAAAGACTAAAACCCTGATTCTTCTTAGAAGCCAGAGAAGAGAGACCGACCGTGCACCTGACTATCAAGGAATCTCTCTATATCAGATGTCTTTATTATTTTGTTTTTGAAAACTCCCAGGAAGTAGGAAGAAGAAGAAATCAATCCAGACCAAACTGATCAAAGAGAATAAGCAAATTGGTATCTCTGAAAGCAGCAAAACTTGAATTTATTTTGCCTCTGAAGATAAATAAGATTATTGGCTCTTGTGTCTCCATCTTTAAAATGGGGATCGTAGGCTCTGAAAGAGTTGAGATTAATCTGTGTGTGCTGTGCATTGTATCGCCTGGGCAACTGCACAGGCATTTACATCGTAAGACCCTAATACTTTCTATGCCTTGTACAGGTTATACTTATCTGAAAGCTGATGGTAAGGACACCTGACATCCATTATTATCAGTTTTTCTAGACATTTCTGTGGGTTATTTGGGGTAATTTAGAAGGCAATGTTTTAAGTTGTCTAAATATAAACTGCAACATTCATTTTAGAACTGTAGATGATGTATTTGGCATTCAAATATCGGCAAGCAGAACAATTTCCAAGCATTTAAATCCAGTGATTAAATCAATTAAATTTAGAAACAAGAAAGGATTTTATGCTGCATTATTTTACCTGGATCTTAAAATTGTGGAAAAAAGATTATGGCATTTGAGATATTACATTTCACAAAAAACATATACTAATTCCATGATAATTTTATTCGTTGAAAATAGATCCAAACATTTGCTATCTAGTAACCTTTAAGGAGATGTCTCAAATGAGTTCCTAATTGTATATTTTTAAACTGCCTCCAGCAGTGGGTAATGTAAATAATATCACATATTTAGTAAAACTATCTAAATCTCGAAGTTTCTGTTTACCCCTGAATATTGAATCATACACCTAGATATCCTATATGATAGCTCTCTATATTTTTATGAAAGGCATGCTTTTAGAGTTTATAAAACAGTAATAAAAACTTAAGGAATATAAAACATATTTCTTACATGTAAAAGTAGAAATGTATTTTCACAATACAAGACTGGATATTCTTATCTTTGACCTAGCCGTCCTATAAAAGCATATATATTATGAAGAAGCATTTATGAAATTTCTATTTGTCATGGCACTATAAAAGTACAGAGAATGTGCTAGCCTCATAGAAATTTGGAAAACAAAAACCATAAATATGAGTAAATTATTATTTATGAACAATTGAAACATCAGTTGGCAGTCTTTCTAACTAGCATTATTGCCCTTTTCTCCCATGTTCAACAGTCAAATTTTCAAAATCTGACACACAGTATTCTAGAAACAAAGTCTGGCACATAGTATAATTCTGGGAATAAAATCTGACATGCACGATAGATAATTCTAGAACTTCTTATAGTAAAATGGTAAGTCCATGAAATCATTTTGATACAACAGATAAATAATAATTTAAAGAGGGAAGTGGTATTTTCTAATACATAAATGAGATCATTACTATTAAGAGCCTATTCTTAAAAACAAACTGAAATAGGAAAATGGAGAAAATCCAAGTAACACAGAGGTAGGGAAAGGCAGAACAAGGGGTAATTTGCTTCAACACAATGAGTCTGGGAAAACTTGAAACAAATTAGATTTTTGTAGCAGTTGCATTTTGAAAAATATATGATCTGGCAATCAATCTAGTCAATGCAAAAGCAGAAGGAAAGGGATTTGTTTATTTGAGGGTTTGAATTAAAACTCAGCTGTTACCTTCTCGGACTTCTGAGGCAGAATACCTTCTTTATTTCCAGTTGTTCCCCTTCTACTTTTCCAGCTATTGATTTTAATTGTGACTTCAGAGAAAGATGGAAAATATAAACGCTTTAATGGATCATTTTCTCTATGATGTTGGTGTCTAACATCAGTGATAAAACGACTACCTGACGTGTTTCTGTGACATAGTATTCAATCCTGAGTCTGTAGAAAACAATGGCAGGTCCTCCATCCAGGCTAAGGATGCATTATAAGTCTAAGTAAATTTAACTTATGCAGTGGTGAAAATATAAAATATATTTCCACTATTAAAAAAATAGTAATTTTTTATATATATTTTTATATATATATATATATATTTTTATATATATTCCACTATTAAAAAAATAGTAAACATGAATATATATATATATATATATATATTTTTATATATATTCCACTATTAAAAAAATAGTAAACATGAAAGAACTTTCAAAACGACATGAAACCAACTACAAAAATTGTTAAACATGAGTCCTAGTTCCTTTTTATTCTGTTGGTATTAAAAACTGTTCTCTCTTCCATCAAGATAGGAAATAATAACAAAGAAAAACTAATCTCCTTGAGGATGAAACTTCAATTGCACCATCTTGTGGAATGACGTCTTATTTAAAGATTTCAAGTCATACCAGGAGAGATATTAGACTTTTATTTCACCTCTCTTTCATTTATAAGTATTTTCTTCTAGTTACCTTAATGGATGTGAGGAAACCACAACAATCTATCACCTGATTCTGTTTGCAGTCATTTGTCTAACTACCAAAGGGTGCCATTGGGAGTCCATTAGGGAGCAAAGAGACTTCTTTTTTTTTTTTTTTTTTAAGTTTATTTATTTATTTTTAGAGAGAGTGAGACAGAGACAGAGAGAGTAGAAAGAGAATCCCAAGCAGGCTCCGCACTATCAACATGAAGCCCAATGGGCCCTGGAACTCATGAACCATGAGATCATGACCTGAACCAAAGTCAAGAGTTGGATGCTTAACTAGCCACCCAGGTGCCCCAATACCTCTTTCTTGAAAAGAGTCAGATTCCACCACCTACTTAATTAGCTTTGAGCCATGTGAATTTGAGACAACCAAGGCAACCAACCACTAGAGTTCCATTGCCATGAATTTAGTTTTCATGAATAAGGTTTTTATTATATAGAAGTAGTTAACATATCACTTGTAGTTTGTTGGACAGTATCCAGCCAACTGTTTGTAAATTGATAGAGATTCATATAGATCATCATTCCCTCCATTCTGGATAATTATTCTCCAGGCTTAATAAAAATAGTTCTATTTTTTTTTTTTCTTGGTAAACTGTAGATTTATAAATTCAGGGGTTTCTTGGTGTCTCTTTCAGGCAGCATCTGTTGGCTGCTATACAAGTACAACCATTAATCAGAGTAAGGTAAAGATTGAGGCCTCAATGTTGTAAGGTGACAGTCATTTGAAATAAGACTAAAAATCTCCGTGGATAAATATGACCAATTTAAATGAGCCCTAGGGAATTTTTTTAGAAAGTTCAAATGCCTGATGAATGCTGCACTGTTATTCTAATTATCCCGTAATATGGCATAAAATAACAATCTCATTTCATCCTTTTATTTACAAAGCTTCTCCCATTATCATTATATTTTACCTGTTCAGGCTCTGAAAGATTGCTCCTCGTTGAGAGATTCATTAAAAGAGAATAATTATATTATATTTCACAGATTGGCTGAAAGAAAATGTATCTTTGAACACTTCCATTTCCCTGAACAGTTGTTCATTTCAGGGTGGAAGACAGGTCTATTAAGTACCTTCTACCCTTTTTAAACATGTCAAAGCTAACCATTAATACTGAAATTAGTAATTTGGTTCTGATTTAATAAAATAATCTGCTGCTATTTGTAGAACTCAATTTCTGTGGCTGAGAAAACCATAGCATTTTCAACATAGTGAATAACAAAAAAATATTTAAGAATCTTTTTTCTGCATATTGATTTAAATTCATGTCTTTTCTGATAGTTAAAGTCCTTAGCATACTGACTTTTTCCCTACTGATGATGCTTGAGAATATGTATCTCTCCCTCCAAAAACTACATATGACATTTTCTTTCTAAGTCTGTGGCGTTCACATTTTCAGAGTATCTTGTTAGACAAAGAGTAAGGGAAAAAAAAAATGAACAAATACCAAAGAACATTTAGTTATTAAATTTCCTGCAAGAAAGGTTCATGGGATCTGTGATTAAATGTCTTTTCAAAATTAAAAAGAGAGTCATGTGCACAAAAATGTGACTTCAATAAAAAAAATAGATGACACAAGTCACTTCATATTTAAAAATGTTGGTGCTGTGAAACTTTTAACTCTTAAATCTCTTTGGTAAATAATTAAGCAGTAATGAAATAATATATTAATCATTGATAGTTTTGCCAAGCTTTCTATAGTTGATTATAAGCACTTTCTTCCCTCGGAGCCCTTACATTATGCTGGGTTTTTTTTTTTTTTAAGTTTTTAAAGTTTTTTATCTTGATAGCATAAGCAGGGTAGAGCACAGAGAGAGGGATGAGATAGAATCCCAGATAGGCTCCACTCTGTCAGTGCAGAGTCCATTGCAGGGTTTAAACCCACAAACCATGAGATTGTGACCTGAGCCAAAACTAAGAGTCGGATGCTTATCAGACTGAGCCACTCAGGTGCCCCACGTTGTAGTATTTTTTTTTAACATTGCCCTGCCACTCCCTAGAATGGAAGTACCAAGATATTTAGTATGCCAAGTGGGTAGCAAGGAAAGGAGTCAATTCATCTTTAACCCAGTATAAAAGTATAAAAAATGTTGTTTGATTTTTAAAAGATAATAATTGTATCATATTGAAATAGCAATTTTAAATGTGTTGTAGGATTTGAGTAACTCCCAGAGATATGAAATGGTGTTACTAATATATGCTAACATATAAGCAGTGCTGTTTTGAGTCTGAGGTTTTGTACATTATTGTAGTTAGGTATTATTTCTAAATTCTTCATCAATATGTGTTCTGTCTTTTTATTAATGAAACCCATTTCTTCTAATTCTATAAGGTCTTTATCTTATTTGTCATGTTAAAATAGATTAGTTTAGATTTCTGTTGCATTTTTTGTTTTTTTCATTTTTGCTGTTTGGTTTCTGAATATTTTATATATCTTACCTTTGTAAACTTTTCATCCAAATGTTCATACAGCAGTCAGCAATTAACAAGGAAATATAACAGTTGATTTCATTCTTGAGGAAGGGAGTGACTATGGTAAGGTAGATTTATGGTACATCCTGAAATTTAACTTCTTTTGCAAGTCAAGAAACTATGCAGTTATCCAAAATATTGCAAACAAAAATTAAGTAAATGCATCAGTTTAGGCTTAAAAGTTGAATTAGCTGTGCAGTTAACAAAATGGGAGAAGATATTTGCAAATCAGATAAAGGGTTAGTAATCAAAATCTATAAAGAACTTACCAAATTCAACATCCCAAAACAAATAATCCAGTGACGAAATAGGCAAAAGACATGAATAGACACTTTTCCAAAGAAGACATCCAAATGGCTAAGAGACACATGAAAAGATGCTCAACATCACTCATCATCAGGGAAATACAAATCAAAGCCACCATGAGACACCACCTCACACCTGTCAGAATGGCTAACATGAACAACTCAGGAAACAACAGATGTTGTCTAGGGTACAGAGAAAGGGGAACCTTTCTGCCCTGTTCCTGGAAATGCAAACTGGTACAGTTGCTCTGGAAAACAGTATGGAGACTCCTCAAACAATTAAAAATAGAACTACCCTATGACCCAGCACTTGCACTACTAGGAAGTTATCCAAAGAATGCAAAACTGCTAATTTGAAGTAGTACATGCACCCCAATGTTTATAGCAGCACTATCAGCAATAGCCAAATTATGGAAAGAGCCCAGATGCCCATCGATTGATAAAACGATAAAGATATATGTATATACATATATACACACACAATGGAATACTACTCTGTGATGAAAAAGAATGAAATCTTTCCATCTACAACAATATGGGTGGAACTGGGCTAAGCGAAATAGGTCACTTAGAAAAAGACACATATCATATAATTTCACTCGTATGTAGAATTTGAGGAACACAACAGATGAACACAGGGGAAGGGAAGGAAAAGTAATATTAAAGAAAAGAGAGAGGCAAACCATAGGAGACTCTTAAATATAGAGAACCAAAGGGTTGCCAGAGGGGAGTGTGTAGAGGGATGGGTTAAATGGGTGATGGGCATGAAGGCGGGAACTTACCAGGATGAGCACTGGTTGTCATATGTCAGAGATGAATCACTGGGTTCTATTCCTGAATCCAAGACTACACTGTATATTATCTAACTTGAATTTAATTTAAAAAAAAAAGTTGAATTAAACTAAAAATTATCTGACATTTTAAATCTTTCTCATGGGGGACAGCGGTTAATAAATCTGGATATTTACTAGTGAGTACTCACAGAAAAGGCCTTTATCAGGTATATGTTGTTACAGAGTTTGTGTGTATAAGTGCATATGTGTTTATGGTGTGTGTGTGTGTGTGTGTGTGTGTGTGTGTGTGTGTACATACATATATATTGAATTTATTTATGGGGAAAGAGTAATGGACAGTGCAGATTACACAATGATGCATGGCAGAAAAACATTTCTTGAACACAGATTATTTTGGAAGTTCTAGTCAAAAAACCAGGGAACCAAACAAAGCATTGCTTTAGGAGAAAGGAAGATAAGTTTTATTTTTGTTTTAATAGCAGAAGTGAGATTGATAATACAAAATGTTTGCTAAGCATTTTCCTGAGGGAAATACAGATCATTATTCCCAGGGAAAAGGAGGATTAAAACAGGTGGAAAGGAATTCCCTTTTTTTTTTTTTTTTTTTTTTTTTTTGTCTTCCTTTTCTTTTTTTCTACTAGATGTCATCCTTGGAGAAGAATGCCATCTTCAGATTTCATCATTCTCCCTCCCCCATGAGAAGGCTCATCCTAGCCATCCTAGAATGATCCTGCCCCATTAGCTAAACAACTTCCTCTTTTAATGGTCCCTTGTAGCACATTTACACCTAGTCCTCGATTAGAAGGTGGCGGCTTCTGAAAGTCTCTAGGGAAATTTTGTTCAGCTACTGTAATGACTTTGTGTGTGTGATACTTTTTTTTGCATTCTTAAAATTGAGATACACTTGATATGTAATATGGTGTAAGTTTAAGTTATACATTGTGTTGATTTGATGCATTTAGATGTTGCATTATGATTACCGCCAAATAGCTAACCTCTCTGTCCCATTAAATAATTAAGATCTAGTTTCTTAGCAACTTTGAAGTTTATAGTGCAGTATTGTTGACTGTGCTGTAGTGATTTGTCTTTCTGTTTTGTTTTTCTGTCTTCCTATGATAAAACTAAGTTATATTTCATGAAAAGAAAAGAAACACACCAATGGTTGGTCTTACACAGAATTCTCATCTTAATTTAGGCTATCTTCTTCCTATTTTTTCAAGTGAGCAACCTCTGAGGGAAAAGACCTTTGACATGGACATTGAGGGCCAGTGAATTTCTTACAAACCAGGTTTAGTTTTTAGTTTTCAGTTTCTTAAGTGAATGGCTGTAACAGATTCTGTGATAAAAAAAGAGAGAAATTCATGAACTCAGAACCATTATCTTGGCCAAATCTGTATCCTCACCTGTATAAATGGAGACAACAATTTCTCATTTTGTTTTTACCTACAGGATGAAATTATTTATTTCAATAATTTTAAGTAACTTACTATAGAAATGTAAGATGTCCTTATTATTATTTCATCCACTAAAATATGCACAAGATTATCACTGGAATTCGTGTGAAGCCCTTATAACATTTGGCCCACATTTGTGAGAGAGGAGGCAAAGGTTAAGAGGTCATTCTCCATCTATCAACCAGCACACTTCTAAGAATGAAACCTGACACCACAAAATTATAAAATGAATACCATTCTTACTTCAGATTTACAATGTATGCTTCCTTTTCTGAAAAACTGCATTATGATTAAGCAGTGGAGTTTTCAGTATTTGAAATATTTAAATGAGATCTGATGAGAAATAAGGTGCCGAGTGCATTCTGAGCCACCTTTGAATTACAAGCTCTTCATCCTTCCTGCTCAAGAAAGGCGCAATTCCTGTTAGAATGTTTGCACCAATAGAAGTTGACTAGAATACAGCTGACTCTTTCCAGGATTTTGGAATGATTGAAATGTTTAGTTTATCCCTGTCAGAATACCTGTTAGATTAGTTTCTTCGCTTCTTCTTTGTTACTTTATTCCTCCTGGTGAATCATGGAATACGTGGTTTATTTTCTGCATTCCCTTTGGCCATACATCTTTCATCTCTCACTTTCTTACAAAGCTTGTAAAATTGTGGTGGCCACCATCCTGATTCCTTGGGAGCCTCATCAGCCAATTGCCCATGACCATCTCCCATTGGTTTTGTAGCAGAGATCGAGTCTCCTGAGCAACCAGTTCAGATTGTGCTTGCTGCTCTTAGATTTCTGTTTCCCTCTTGGTGGTACAAAACATTACTGTGGTTCACCAAGATGTTTGTAAGAGCCCTCTCTAAAGTAGGCTGTATTGGAAAGCACAAGCTGTCTAGCAAATTAATAACCTTGTAAGGTGCTGCCTGCTGGGGTGAAAATAAATTGTAAGAGAGGACGGGGGACAGGTAATGGGCCCTAGCTAGGCTGCAAAACTCTTTTCAAACTGGCACTGACTGTGTGCCAATAGATGTGGCAATAACTGACAACAAAATTTATGGCCCTTTAACATAGACTCAGTAAGAAGGGAAAATGGAAGGAGTTCTGTGATTTCAAGTCCAGTGCATACTGCTTTTGAACAACTCTTTCTAGACATCAGGGATGCAGTCCCATTGAAGGTCATTCACAATTCTCAAGGAAGCTTTTTTGCATGGTCTCAAGATTTTGAATTTTTATTTTATTGTTCTTGCATGTGTTATGTTATTGTTGCTGGGAATGTGAATGCTGCTACTTTTAAATTAAAAAGGAAAAATTCTCACAGAGTTAGAGTGTGGGTTGTCTAGGTTCTCATAAAATGTGGAAAGTATAATCATTGTTCATATTCTTTTGCTATCTGAGAATAAGTTTCAGTTACCTCACATGTCATTGGCTGCCTTTCCTGGGCAAACTAGGTAGCTTTTGTTTCTGAGAGCACTACGTCCCTTTAAAACGTGATTTTTTTTATTGTTCTATTTCCATTGTTGCTAGTGTCATGTCTTAAATCTAGCATCATCTCTCTGTAAACCTTTCATGTTTATATATGAAATATGCCTGTAACTCTTTTTCATAAATGATCAGTGAATAAACAGATTATGCTTTATTAACACTTTTTTTTCCTTCAACCTATTTTCTTGATTAACTGATGGTTTCTGTCTTCATTAAGAATTGCGTAGGATGGGCAAAACTTTAAAGATTGAACCAAATGATACTCAGCTCTTAAACTGAGCAAGTTGATTACCCTCAATTTAAGTCTTATTTTCCTAAGGATAGTAGATAGTGTATTCTAAACCAGTTTACCATGTGCTGTATGTATTTAATGGACTGGTCGTGTTAAGACAGAAAGTCAACATGAATATAAGTCATTCATTCAGGAGTTTAATATGTGCCCAGCCAATCTGATATGTGTCTGCCTTCCTCATTCCACTCAAGTCCAGTCAGCCTTTTTATTGTTCATCAAATACGCCAAGCATGATACCACCTCAGAGCCTTTCCAGTGAAATTCCCTCTGTTTGGAATGTTTTTATCTCAGATCTTCACATGGTTTCACATAGCTTCTTCTTTGCTTCTTTCAACTCACTGCAAAAATATGTTCTCCTGGGAAAGGCTTTCCCGGATCATTTATCTAAAATGTCATGCATTCCCTCCCATCCCCTAATCCCTCTCCAACTAGGTGTTACAATTTTTAAAACCTTGAACACTTTAATGAACTCTAACGTTTGCACAGAAAAGCTGAACACTTTAATGAACTCTAACATTTGCACAGAAAAGTGCACACTTCATATATGTACAGTAGATGAAATTTGACAAAATGGACACGTCTATTTAACCAGTCTTCTCCATCAAGAAAAGGAATACCAATAACACAGAAGCACCATCCCACAACACATGCCCTACTCAGTATTCTGAGTTCTATTACTATGAATAAGTTTTGCTGGGTTTTGAATTTTATAAAAATAGAATCATATAGCATATATTCATTTATGTTTGGGGTCTTTAATTTCATATTTTCATCACTTGATATTATCCATTATATGAATGTAGGCTCTTTTTTTACCAACCTAGGGCTATTATAACTTCTACCATTGTGAACATTACTGTACAGGTCTTTGGACGTGTGTATGTATTTCTTCTAGGTATCGACTGAAGACAGAAAATTTCTGGGTCATAGGGCATATGGATGTCCAGTTTTGTTAGATACTGCTAAAAGTGGTTGTACCGATTTACAGTCCAGCCAGGGGTAGAAGAGGCTTCCAGTTCCTCCATACCCTCAGCAATGCTTTGGATGATGAGTCTTTTAAATATAGCCATTCTAGTTTATTGTCTTTTAAATATGCATTCAAGTGATAGTTGATGATGTGGACTACCATTTTATGTAACTAGGTTATTTGTTTTTTGTTTTTTGTTTTTTTTTTAATTTTTTTTTTAACATTTATTTATTTTTGAGACAGAGAGAGACAGAGCATGAACGGGGGAGGGGCAGAGAGAGAGGGAGACACAGAATCGGAAGCAGGCTCCAGGCTCTGAGCCATCAGACCAGAGCCCAACGCGGGGCTCGAACTCACGGACCACGAGATCGTGACCTGAGCTGAAGTCGGACGCTTAACCGACTGAGCCACCCAGGCGCCCCTGTAACTAGGTTATTTGGATATCCTCCTTTATGAAATGTCTGTCAAAGTCTTTTGCTTATTTTTAAAATTAAAAAAAATGTAAAAATTGTTTTTATCTCTATCTAATCATTCATCTTTGAAAAACTTAGAGTCTTTTGTTGGCTCTGTGGTTTGCAACTATATTCTCCAACTTTGGCTTGCCCGTTTACTTTATTAATGGCATGGCATCTTTTGAAGGTCACATCTTAATTTTATTGATGTCCAGTTTATCAATTTATTCCTTTTTGATTATTGATTTTAAGGCTGTGGTTAGTTTTTTTTTCTTTTAAAAACATTTAACATCTTCTGTGTTATTTTTGAGAAGCTTTATTTGTTTCACTTTAGCTTTTAGATGAAATTTTTTTTTTGGTCATGTCTTAAGATCCAAGCCCGGATTTTTTTTTTCTTTTTTTTTTTTTTTTTTCATAGCATTCAATTTACATAGCACTGTTTACTAAAAAGGGTCCTAATCCACTTATCAGTGATAACATAATATTGATTCATATGTCCATTTATGTGTTGATTTATTTCTGGATTCTCTATTCTGCACTTAAATTAGGCAAACGTTTTCTATATTGTTAGTTAGCAAATATTTTAAGCTTTGTGGGTCATATGCTCTGTATTGTACCTAGTCAACTCTCTCACATTACAAAAAGCAGTCTAAGCAAATGGTATAATCCTTTTATCACTATGATATATCCCTCTTTATACTAATGCTTCTTACCTTAAGACTTTTTTACCTTATATTGGCATAGCTGGACCAACTTTATTATCCTTGCATTGTAAATCCTTTTCTATCCTTTATTCTTAATTAATATTTTTATGCTGGGTTAAGGTATGTCTCTTATAAGCTTCATACAGTTAGGTATGTTTTCCCAACAAGACTGACAGTACTATTATTAAGTATTTATTCCACTCGTATTTAATATAATTACTGATATATCTACTGTCTTTTAGTATTTGTTTCTGTCTTTCTTATCTTTTGTATGTTGCTTTTCCTCTCCTGTTTCATCTTCTTTTGGATTAAGAAAGTATTTTTAATTATTCCATTTTTCACTTTTATCTTTCTTTTTTAGTGTTTATGTATTTTTTTTGAGAGAGAGAGAGAGAAAGAGAGAGTAAGCAAGTGCACAAGTGGGGGAGGGGATGAGAGAAAGAGGGAGAGAGAGAATCTCAAGCAGTCTCTGTGTTGTCACTGTAAAGCCTGTTATCTTCCTTAATCATACATTATTTGGCAACATTGACGTCCTTGATTTATAAAAGTCTAAAATATATTAGTATATTTTTACTATCACCTGACTTGTATGATAGTTTTGTCACATTAATATTCATATAGCTTTAATCCCATAAAACACTAGTATTATTATCAATGTCCCTATACTTTTATCAGCATATTTCCTGGAATGAGGTGTTCTATGTCTTAGATGGGATCTCTTGGAAACTCTGAGGCAGTTTTATGCAAAAAGTTTATTGGGAAAGAGTTTCAGAAGTAACACCTGCAAGGAGTGAGGAAATCAAGTTTGGAAAGATGGAGAAACAGATCCACAGGGCATTGCAACTGAGGCCTCAAACTGATCCTTCTGGACTCCAGACGGCCCTTTAGAGTTGTCCTAAATTGAGTCAAGGTGGTTGGGCTTTTGAGTATTTTCTTTTTACTTCTCTTTCTTTTTTTTAATTTTCCCCTGTAATATGTGGTACTCTTAAGAACACACTTTTCTAATTATAGGTATTTAATTTCTCATTAAAATTTAGTCACACAGGGGCACATAGGGGGCTCAGTCTGTTAAGTGTCCGACTCTTGATTGTGGCTCAGGTCATGATCTCCTGGTCATGGTATCCGGCCCCTCCCTGAGGTCCATGCTTTGTGTAAAGCCCATTTAAGATTCTCTCTCTTCCTCTCTCTTTGCCCCTCCCCTGCTTGCACACACATGTGTGTGCTTTCTTTCTCAAAAAAAAAAAAAAAAAAATTTAGTCATGCAGATCTTAGGCCTTCCAGTCATTAAAATGATACACTGACTGAAGTAAGGGGAGGAGAAGGGAAGATATACTTTCAGTATTTACTTAATTCCAAACACTGTGCTAGGTGTTAGTCTCCCTATGAGACAGGCATACCTATCTTCATATTAAAGATTTGAGATTAAATTTAAGTGTGAAAGGAAATACATCCATTAGGAAGGATATAAGGTGCTATAACAAGGAGGCCCCAAAATGTAGGGTTTCCAACAGGTTAGAACTTTATTTCTCTCTCACATAACTGTCCATAAGTAGGAAGTTTAGGATTAGTGGATGGCTCTGTCATCTTCAAGATGATGCTTTCATTTCCAAGTCCAAGATGGCTGCTCCCTCTGCTGTCACTGTGTTTGAATCCCAGACAGCAAAGTCAGGGAAGGGCAAGTTGATCTTTGCTTTTAATGGTGTAATCTAGAAGTGCTACACATCATTTTTGCTCATGTCCCTAAAAGAGCAATGATTTAAATAATATGGAAATTTACTTCTCTTTCAAGTAATGGTGTGAGGGTAAGCAGCCCAAGGACCTCAACATTGTCAAGAACCACATTTCTTTTTGTTATTCTGCTATCCCCCAGAGTTTGCCATCTATTACATGGCAGAAGGTAGAAGGCCCACATGGGTTCACATGTCAGTGAACAGAATTAGCGGAAAGGAGAAGGAGAGGACACCTCTTTTCTTGTCAAGAGCATACTCCTAGAAATGTTAATATTACTTCGACTCTTACACTTTTGGCCAGAATTTGGTTACATGGCCAAATCTGGCTGCAAGAGAAGTTGGGAGCTGTGCCTAGCTACACCTGGGTAAGTCTATCAGCAGAGGAAGAAGAATAAATGTTTTTTTGGCAGACAATAACATTCTCTGTCATGGGGAACCATTGTAGGGATTTGTACAAGGCAGTGACACAATCTCATTTTTCAGAAGCTAATGTGGATGCTTGAGAAAAGTAGACCCAGAAGAGTCGGCACAAGAGTAGAAGCAGAAAAACCAGTTAAGATAAAGGCCTCTTTGTCTAGGGTGGTAGCAGCGGAAGTGGTGAGGAGTGATCTGGTTCTCTGATTCAAGATATGTTTTGAAATCTGTGTTCACAAACCCTCAGCAGGGTTTTGTGAGGTGTTCTATGTGAAGTATGACAAAGAAAGAGGAGTTGAAGATCTCTGGATGAATGGCTTCTTCAGGTCATTTGGGGTTCAGCTCAAACACTGTAGTTGTCCTTGATCCACTGCTTCGTGACATTCACACTGTTACATCTTCCTGGTTTTTCTTCCTGAGAAAATAGCTCTAGGTGAAATTATTTTGTCTTCTATTTGCTTAATTATTTTCTGCCTCTTCCCACTAAAGGATATGCTCTGTGGACTGTAATTTTGCCTATGCTATTCATTACTGTTGGCATATGAAACAACGTGCAGCCCATAGTGATATTGACAGGTAGCCAACATTTATTTAATATTTTTGAATGAAGGAATAAGTTAAGATAGATAGTATTTCTGAAGATGATAATAGAATAAAAATATTAAATGATATAAAATAAAATGATAGAGGTCAAAAATCTACATGTTGAACAGTCTACAGTGTTATTTTTGAATGATTACATATTGAACATTGCTGTTCTAACTTTTCTGAAGTTGTTATTCTAAAGTTTACAGTCCATAAGTGCCCTAGTAGAAGAATCTGGTTACTTTAAAAGAAGAAAGAATCAGGCTGATCTCAAACCTCCCAGTAGCCCAGTAGATAGCAACAACAACAAAAATAAAGTAAAATAAAAATAAATAATAAGCAATCCACAGAGACTTAAGAAGGGAAGGAATTGATTCAAGAATTATAAAAACAAATTGTCATTCCAATGTGAAGAAATTTTGGAATCACCCATATTCCTCTTATGGAATGATAAAAGATCATCAGAGCCACTGAGCATGATTAGAATGAAGTATTTATGAAAAGGGTGATGTTGAGGCGTATAAGGACTATTGACAAGCGCTGAAATATATTGAACAAAAAAAGGTGAACTTTTAAATAATTGTGGTTATAAAATATAGGTATGTAAATTCTTGAAAGAGGCTACACAAGGTAAAATATTGATGGAATATTAATTTATCAGCTTTAACAGATACCACATTAACAGTGCTTACAACCAGGTAGAAATTGGTTTCCCTCTCCTATAACAGTCTCATTGCTAATGCCCCAAGCTGATCTGGGACTCCATTATGCTAGGAATATATAGATATATATATAAGAGACTGCCACCTCTATCTTCTTTAAATGATTGTGTGTGGCAAGAATTGATATCTTTAATATACAGGACAAGAAACCAATGTGAGGGATTTGCCACATATTAAGGATATATAATTCCTTGAGCGATCTTGACAAAGTCTACCCATTGGGTCTGTGGACTACCATGAGCCAGATGCAGGCCAAAACTTTGTTTATTATCTGGCTCCTCAGATGCCTTCATTTTACTAGGGAGGATTGTTGGATCAATTTGGTTCTCAGAGTCTCAATTTCAGTTTTGACTCAAATTCAGCAATCCATAAAAAGTTCTGTATGTTCTCCTTTATTTTGTGCATAGTCACTTGAGTGTATGACCTAAGGCCCCTGTGAAAAAGGACTGGGGAAATTGCTGCTTCATCCTCTCATAGGGTAACTGAGTCCTTCCTCTTAGAGATCTGCTCTCTCCTTTAATCAAGAGTCTTCCATCAAATATCTGCAAATCAGTACAGGTCTATAAACTGGGCAAAAGATGGTGTCCTTCAGGTGGCAAGAAAGGAGAGAGAGGAGAGAAACCCATCCTTAGACTCCTAATCATCCATTCGTGATTTTTTTTTCATTGTTTAAATTAAGCAACACCCTCAGTGGCTGCCCATCTATGTTGCCTATTGGAACTCCATATTCTATGTATTTACTCTTATCTTTTTTCTAATGTTCATACCCTATGATTGCTGCTTTTACCTTCCTGTTCATTGCAATAATCATGCAAATCTTTCTTCTAGCCATTAAGTGCCACCTCTTGGTTTCTATTATTTAGAGATTCTATCATTCCCATTTTTATCAGGAATCTCAGTTCTATAATAACATCTCCTGCCCTGATTACAGAACTGGCTACTGCTGAGCTTCTCAGTGATACTGATGTCCCTTCTCATAGAATATTCCTTACTGTTTGGTAAGTGGAGTGCTAAATTGTCTATCCTATAAATTATAGCTAGCTGTGTGGGTTTCTAGCCTTAAATATGTTTTTTTTTTTTTTTTTTTCCCTCAGGCATACCCAGCAAACTGTGTCTTTTGATCCTTTTCTCCTTCATCTTCCATGGCAGTTCTGGGATTTCTACCCCACTTAGTATGGGTAATAAATTTTCCAAGCTTCTTAGCAGCTATTAACACTATCTCCCAGGGTATATGCCAGGTAAATCCTATATCACAGGAGAGTGCTCCATATCAATTAAGTACTGTATCAAATTGTCTATTCTGTCCCCTGTTGTTGTGGATCTTTAGCATCTATGCTATGCATCATCTCCCAGCTCCTGCAGATCCTTTAGGAACTTCAATGATGGTCCTTCTCTCTTAACAGTCCCACTGCATCCCTATTCTGGTTTACTGGTATGTGACCTTTAATATTAGTCTGGCTATCAAGGCAAGTGATGGCAGTAAGTCCTGACAAAGGGCAAAGATTATCTATGAGAAATCTGCCTCTTGTAGGTTGCTCCATGATCTTTAGGAGTAGATGGGAAGGGTAACATCTTGTAAATAGAAGGATTGGGTCATTTTTGCAGGCCCAGAGAGAATCTAGGAGATCTTATTTCTAAATTGGACCTACCCAGATATCCACTTATCAGTATTGCAGCTCTCAAGGTTCTGATCTTAGAATAGGAGACTAGACTGCTCTGAAGTCTCCTGCTTTTATGATTCAGTACCTGGCGTTGTCTTTTGGTCTTCTTGTTCTCTGACTGCAGAAGATTAGATTTCCTTAAATCTTACAAAAGAAGCCCTCTAGCTTCCACTTTTTGCCTAGAATTGGTGATTAATCAGTTTTGTATTTGCTTTCATAGAGAGCCATTAAAAAAACAAACCCTCAAATTCTATTGAAGATCTACTATGTGCTGGCTCCTACAAACACACAGTGACCAAGAGAGACAGTGCTCTGCCTCTAGCAGATTATTTCATTTAATCCTAACAACAGTACTGCCAAGGAAGCAGTATGTTGCCAATTTTAAGATGAAAAAACTCAGAACATTTATCTCAAATAGTAAGATAAAGAACACTGAGACTGTTAGAGATTTACTTGTGAAACTGAGGAAAATGTGTCCCAAATTTTTACTGTATTTGACAGACAAGACTGCATTCTCCTCTAGCAGAGTCTTCCAAGGGCTTTTTTCCCTTAAGCTTACCACCATGTTTAATAGCCCCCAGTCCTTTTCTCATGACCCTAGTGTGGCCCATACATTTCCCTTCCTTCCATGTATCTTAATCCTTGCAGTTTCACTCTTGTTTCTAGATTTACATACCTTTTAAATTAACGTTTGTGGTCTTGCAGCTGATTGATTCTCTATCCTTACCTGGTCACACCACACATTAAATAAGATGTTTATTATGCCTCATTATTATTTTCCTTGTAGTTATAAGGTTTGGCAAAGATATTTGTAATTAAAATAAAAATTATATTCATAATTTGACTATCATTTTGAGCATATATTTTATACCATTAAATGATATTTTAATATTAGAAATATTAATGTAAGAAAGTTTAGGTCATATAATTTAGTAAATATTATTAAAGAAATCTATTATGTTAATGAGTATAAAAAAGATGTATATTTAAATATATTTATTGCATCAAGATAAATTGTGTGTGTCCAAATGTAAGGGAATTATTAAATTAATCATGATGTAGCCATTATAAATTATAGGTTTCAAAGCACTGTTTTGTTTTGATCTTACTTTTTTTTCATGTTTGTACTTTTTTAATTTATTTATTGAAATAAATTGACATATACCATTTTGTAAGTTTAAAGTATACAACATGTTGATTTGTTTCATTTATATGTAGCAATATGATTGAAGAATTTTAATAGCATTTGAAAATATTTATGATCTGGAATTACATTAAGAAAGGCTGCATAAAACTACTCCATACAGTATTATTATTATTTCATTTTTAGTATATACACATGTACGAGGTATATAAAAAGAGATTATTTCTCAAAATGAGATAATAGATTATTTGTTATGTTATCTTTCTTTTCTAGATTTTCTAAAAGTAGTTTGTATTACTTTTAGAATAAGGAAAATGTGTTATTTCAAAAACTTTTTTTTTAGAGAGATAGCGGGGAGAGGGGCATAGGGAGAGAAAGGGAAAGAATCTCAAGTAGGCCCCATGTTCAGTGTGGAACCCAATGTGGGGCTCAGTCCCACAGGCCTGTGATCATGACCTGAGCTGAAGTCAAGAGTCAGATGCTCAATCAAATGAGCTACGCAGGTGCCCCCAAAAATTCTTTTTTTAAAAAAAATCTTTAAAAAAAACTAAAGATCTCATATAAGATTTTGAGTTAGATACTGTGATTTTAAAAGAAAAAGAAAAAGTAAGTCATTGATTCAATATTTAGGGAAAAGCACAGTGGATAGTTAGCAAAGCATAAGTGAAACAAATTACTTAATTTAAATATGCCAACATTACTGTTTTTCATATTAACTACTGATTCTGTGTTTTTGTTTTCAGATTAGCTCATTTATAAGTTGGAACTAAATAAGGTACCTGGTAAAGATTTATATTTTAGTTGTACACATAAGGCCACCTTTCTTTAATCCTAAGAAAATTCCAGCTTTCTTTTCCTATATGCAAATATAACACCTAACTGTTCATCTTTCATTTAGAACAAACTCCAGTCTTTAACCTTTACCGTTATTTGACTGTTCAATTAATATTCCTAGTCATACATTAGAAATAGGTTAAAACTAGAATTAAATGTCTTGTATGAAAGCTTATAACACCACATCTTTTTCTATAGAAGACTTTAATTAATTGAAGTCTGAAATATCAAATGACTATAAGCATTTTTTTATACTATCAAAAGTCTCCTGTTTTGGAAATTAGAGAGAGGTATAGTTTGAGATGGTGGTAATAGTTGTTACGTATTGGATTCCTATTATGCTCTAAACACATAATTAAACACATTACTCAATTATATAACTTTTCTGCTAATATCATTGTTCTAATATGTGCCAAGCAATGTGGTAGATTTAAATGGAAAGAAGGTGTAAAAAAAATTAAACCATAAATATTATATGTATAGTTACTGCTATGATGGGGAAGTACTGGTGATATAGAAATACATACTAGGACCACCAAATCTTGGTGAGGAGATTAAGGAAGTTAGAAAAATATGTGAGAATAAGTTGATATTTGAAGAATGAGAATGAATTAGGTACACAAAGACAAAGAGGAATGTTCATATTTTTCCAGGTTTCTGGCAGGACAAGAGGACACATGTGAAGGATCAGAAGCATCTCAGTATGAAATCACAATAGAGGGGAGCCTGAGTGGTTCAGTTGTTTAAACCTCTGACTCTTGATTTAGGGTCAGGTCATGATCTCACCATTGCACAATCCAGCCCTGTGTCTGACTCAACAATGGGTGTGGAGCCTGCCTAAGATTCTTTCTCTCCTTCTGCTGTTCCCCTACCCACGCATGCACGCACATGCTCTGTCTCAAAAAAAAAAAAAATAAATAAAAAAGGAAAAGAAAAGAAAGGAAAAAAGAAAAAAATCACGGTGGAATTGGAGTTAGTTAATTATTGAACTAAATACTTAGGTTTTATTCCCTTCTCTCCCACTTAACTGTAAACATCATGGCAAGGAACATGTCTGTTTTGCTTCCTTTTTATTTCCTTGACTGAACTTGGTTTCTGGCACACCTGGGTGCCCTAATGATTATTTCTGGGAAAAAAAAAAAGGGACAATAGGAAAGCCATGAGGCTGAAGAAGAACTTTGTGCACATCACAGGGATATATTAATGCTAATCTTTACAACAACCAGCCTATCACAGGTGAGGAATCTGACTCAGCTTTTAAAACAGTGCTCAAAGTCACAAAATAGGTAGAGTGAAGTGAGGGTAAGAACCAAAGCCAATGTGATTTCCAATATACATGATGATTCTTTATTTTTTCTTTTCACCTCAGTGTGATTCCTGGGAAATATATGTGATTCTTGAAAGAAAAACCATAGGCCTAATTCTGAAGCATAGAACCAAAGGATCTAGGGAACTTTTTACTTCATTTCTCTAATCTGTCAACCTAGCTATTCAAACACTCTGAGAAAAGACATCACTTCATGAAGGCCCAAGTGTGAACACAGAGTACCCATTTAATGGCTGATATTCTACCAGCGTCTGTATTGTTACCAGTATTGGCCAAAAACAAAAAATAAAAACGTGTTCAAAAAGCAGCCAAATTTTTGTAGCATTAATTAGCAGCCCCTTCTTAGAAATCAAATGTCAAGTCATTAAACCCTCCATTAACTTTTCTGCTTTTCCCAGTATATTTGTGACTTCCTTCTTGCTCACTTTTAGTTTTATATGTTATCAAGCCTTTGTTGATTGCAGTATATTTAACTTCATTATCTTGCTTTACTGATAATAACCATGTCCATCTGTCTGTCTGTTTGCTATCTATCTACCTATCCATCTATCTGAGACTCAGTGTCCCTGGGATAGAACTGAATAATTCCAAGTAAGTTAAGAGTTTATCAACATTTTTAACTGCTTTAGGATTAATTTAAAAAATTCTGCTTAGGACTATCTGTCAACCTTAAGAATAAATAAATAAATAAATAAATAAATAAATAAATAAAATATCGCTTAGATTTCAGGCCAACTCGATCAAGTCTAATCTCCAAAATTAAGTTCTAAACTGTGTCTCATGTATTTTTTAACCCTTGAAAGTTCATATTTGCTATTTTCACACAAACTGACATTAATCATTTAGGTTAAAGTTTAAATATAGGCCTCTGGAAAAACAGAGTCAAGCAGACTAACTCTCTAGTCGTCTTGTGTATTAAGAACTGCTCAAACTAAGGCAAATACTATGGAACCTTTTGCTTTCCTAACATTTGTCTTATAAAACAAGAAACCTGCAAACACTACAGTGATTACGTCTATAAGATCCTTGGCAAATCAACCTCAAACCAAACTACCAGAGATTGGAGCTCTATGTAATATCATCAGAAATGAGATAAGAAAAAGATGACAACAACAAAAAAATCCAATCCCCTTCCCGCCCCCACCCCAAGAAAACCCTGAAACCCCTCAAGTAGATAAAGTTAACAAATAATAGTGGCCAACCAAAAAAAGAAAGAAAGAAATGAAGTAAAAATCTCAAATGGTATTTTTTATGAGCTATGTATCTGTTTTGAGTGAAAAATCACAGATAATATGGTCATAAACCATAGTAAACTTCAAAACTGGAAGCTGCCCCTATCATTGACATAGTTCTGTAATGCTGCCTAAAATAATCAATATAAATAATATAAATACCTTAACATGTCTCATTAGGCTTAAAACAGGCCTACCATGTCAGAAATAGACAAATTTTTACTTTTTTGAGAAGATGAAAAAATTCACATAATTTCCATTCAAATTCACAGAACATTGAAATAGACATTTTCTTTCTCGTTTTAAAAATTGAAAATCAGATGACATTTATGAACTGTAAGCTCACTACTGGGCACTAAACTAGCAGTGATTACTTACCAGACGAAATAGCTGTGAACTGAACTTTTGTTAGCAATTGAAGAGAAAACAATCTACTAGGTCTCTAATGTAAAAAACTAAACCAGCAATTTCTTTTTTTAAAACTCAGCTTATTACCTGGCTTTCTGAGGCAGAAAACCAAATGTGAGTGAATTCTGTGAGGCTGAGCACAAAGTGGGACTGTAGGATGTTGTGTATTATGACAAGAAAATCTGAGAATATTGCAGAAATCAAAATGCTCTTAATGGTGTAATAAAAAAAAATCTATAAGACACCACATTATAAAAATAAGTTACAATAACTGGGTGCAATGATGCCAAATGTAGAACCTTGACAACATAGGTGGGTCTCTAAATAAGTAAATAATAAAAAATAAAAATAAAAAATAATTCATTTGAAAGGTAGTCATTTTAACTTGAAGCAAATATATATACATTACATATCATGCAATGGATTTTAGGTTGATTTGTTATTTTGGAAAAAGAAAATTGCATTCTCTTCCTTTGCTTTAGGCATATATGGTGTGTGTGTGTGTGTGTGTGTGTGTGTGTGTGTGTTGTGATGTTAGTTTTCAGAAAGGAAGTTGTCTAGACCAGCAGACAGATAATTAAAAAAATAATAATAAGGCAAAATAGGAGTGAAGAAGCCTATTTTCCAAGGCAGAGCTTTATAAAAACATTAAATTATCTGTATACCTGATAAATTTCCTTCTCTAAAACTTGATAGATTTTTCAATCCCCAGGTGGCTTTCATGGTGGCAAAAGTATTGTTTGCAAGCAAAGTGCATGAAAACTCTGCAAGTAAGCACTAAGTCACCTGCACTATAAAGGTCCCTGGGCCACATCACTCTTCATATGAAATGGCTAAGTGTTTACCTGGAGCTAGTGTTCCAGCATAAGTGGAAATTAACCTTTGGAATTTCTATCCCTTTCCTGGCTGACTTTCTTTGATGCTTGTAAGTTAAGAGAAAGTGCCGCCATGATTCAGTGGATGTATTTGAACTGGAACATGAGCATGGTGCAGCTGGATCAAGACCAGATTTGATATGAGCAGAGCAATGTCAAACAGCAAAGAAATTAAATGGGAAAGTAAAGTGTTCAAATAGTAAATATGGCAGGTAAGTTGTTTCATGAAGTTGAAAGAGGCACAGTTTCAAATGATCAATAATGAATAAGAAAAACATAGTTTATCAATTCAGGCTAAATATCCAGTTAGTATTGGGGGAGGGTGAATATGATTTCATGTGAAACGTACTTTCTAAATTAAAAGCTAAATACAGAGGGTGGAAATAGTCATAACGATAAGGGCTAATTTCCTTAAAAGGACATGCAATTTATGAAATAAAAATGAAACACAATAATGTTTTTATTACATTACATTGCAAATTAGCTTTGTCATTAAGAAAAATAACTGTCATTGCTACCTAAAGTAAGACATTTCCTTTACTTTTTTATAATGTCTCTAAGTAAATACTTCACCCAGATATAGCAAACAAACAAACGAAGGGAGGGGGGAGGATTTCAAAAATTGGAACTGGATACATAATATTTTTCTAAGATAATTCTAGATAGTTAGGGCAAATAAGTATTTCCTGATTGCCTAGCAGCATAGCTACAATGATCAGATTATATAATTAGATCTTAGGTTTCTCCTTCTATCCATAGCATAGTAGACTAATCTTTAGAATTTCCACAAAGTCCCTTCTGAAAATAATTTTCTTGGACACTGATCCATTCAGTGCATCCAGAGGTGTACTTGTCCTCATAAATCTTACATTATAATGAAGATTTTACGTTAAGTCAAAGCTATTTACTAAAACTTACAAATTTACTTCATCATGTGGAGCTTCCCAAGATGAAGGAAATAAACACGTGATAAGGAGTAATTGGTGGATGGCTTTCAGTTTAGAATGAGTGGTCAAGGAATGCATCCCTGAGAAAATTACAATTATTTTGAGGCTCAAGAATGAGGAAACATTTATGTGACAACCCAATAAAAGTGTATTGCAAGAAGAGAAGGAAATTCAAATGCAGACGCTAGAGTGAACTCCATAAAGTTGTCTTCTTGAGCAAAAGCAAGAAACTCTGCCTACATTGAAATGGACAGGGAAAGCAAGCTATTTCCAGACGAGAGTAGGAGAAAAACAATGGCAGGTTATTGGAAGGTTTTCAGTAGGCTGCAACATGATCTATTAAACACTTCAATAGTTTTAGAATAAAATATAGTATATATATACACAAATGTCAAACAAAAAAATACACTTAGCAATTTACCACAAAGTGATCACCTGTGTGAACATCCCCCCAAAATAGAATGTTGGCAGCAACCAGGAGAATTTCCTAACGCCTTGTCTTCAGTTGCAATTCTCTGTCCACCATAGGAAATATTATCCTGACTTTGATTACAAATGCTTTCTTGATTTTGCCATCTGATTTTAGCACCTAAGAATGCATTTCTAAGCAATGTAATTTGTGTGTTAAAATAAATATGGTCTTTTAGTATTCTTTTGTATTTCATTCCTTTACTGAACTAATATGTTTATGGAATTTGCTCATTTTGTTTTTGGCTTTAGTTTGTATTTTTTGCTATATAGTATCACAGAGACAGAGAATCAAACAAAACTGCACTCCCTGTGGATGTTTGCTTAATTTTCGTTGACTCTTATTGCTAGGGCACTGGCATTTATGGTCGCAACCCAAGAGAAGTGCTATTTCCCAAGTCACCTACTTTGGTGGCCCTAAATTCAATCCCATGAGTCTAACAACTGTACTCTTCACTCTACCAGCCACACTTCCTAGGATGTATGAAAACCCACAGGGCAAAAGGAGTCCACCTCCCTGGAAGGTCTCTGTTGTTAGTCAGATGGTGGCCCAGTTTCTTTACTTTCTTATTAACTTTATAAACTTTCAAATATATGGATATATACATTGATACACACACACACACACACACACACACACACACACGCATCCGTGCATGTATATGTATATAAATTTGTTAATTTATATGCATGTATATACTTAGGATTTTTTTTGTAGGTTTAGCTCAAGTCACCTAGTTCTTATTAGAATACATAGTCTCCCTAATTGATATTTTAAAAAGATTACTGACTGCCTTGAGGAGAATGGATTTAAGTGGTAAGAGTTGAAGACAGGATGTAAATTAGATCAATACTGCTATTGTCTTCACAATAGATGAAGATGTCTTTGAGTATGATTGCTGTGAAGAGAGATTTTTTTTTTCTTTTGGTAAAATCTCAGGACTTGCTAATTGTTAGGATTTGTAGTATATGGGAAACAGAGGCGTTAAGGAGGCTGATATCCAAGGGAAAATTATCCAGGAATATCTAGGATCCACTATTCCTATTTTATTGTTACTAGGTGTCCTAGTAAAATGAGATTTTGTTCTTTGTTTTTATTGTTTAACATTTTATTTTAAAATATCTTCTCAAACTTTAAGTTTGCAAAGTGTATTTAAAAGATGATGCATGTGTTTAAACAAATAAAATGTCAAATACCATAAATGGAATAAAGGAAAAGTACAATCTTTTATTTTCAAAGCCATAGCTATTTAAATCATGTCAACTGTATACAAATATATTGCAGGCTGTGTGTGCCAGATGAAACTCTGATATCTAATAGTGTAGGAAAACTAAAATCCCATCAAATCTGCATCACATTAAAGGATTTTCTCAAGAAAACCCATCTGGCTCAAAACAAATGTCATTTTTGACTGATAAACCAATGTCGAATAAATTTCTGTGCTGAATGAATCATTGAATTTAAGGACCATTTGCTCTAGTTGAAATGAGATACCTTAAAGTTCATTGTTGATGATAGAAATAAGACTGTTAAAAACTAGGAAACTGAAAGAGTAGAGCCACAGAAGACATGTCTTTATGAATGATACATAAACTAGATTGTGGATGTCTTTAATAAAGTCAGTATGCTTAAGATTAAAATCCAGAATGGCAACTCTTTAGAACAAGTTTCTAAAGTAGGAAGGAAGTAGGTAAGAGTCTGTTGGTTTTCTTCTCTCTCTCTCTCTCTTTTTTCTCTCTTTGCATGTTTGCTTTGTTTCTTGAATTCCACATATGAATGAAATCGTATGGTATTTGTCTTTGACTGGTTTAGCTTAGCATAATATTCTTTAGCTCCATCCACATCATTGCAAATGGCAAGATTTCATTATTTTTTTAGGACTGAGTAATATTCCAGTGTGTGTGTGTGTGTGTGTGTGTGTGTGTGTGTGTGTGTGTACCACATATACAACATCTTCTTGTGGATGGGGAGATGGGTTAGGTGATGGAGATTAAGTGGGGCTTGTATGATGAGCACCAGGTGTTGTATAGAAGTGCTGAATCACAGTATTGTGTACCTGAAACTAATTTTACACTGTGTATTAACTAACTGGAATTTGAATAATAAAATATAAAAATTATGGAGGAAATATAAGGTTAAGAGAATATTATAGACTTGACTGAAAGTATTCAGAGATTTATTGAATAATTAACTTCATCAGGTGGGTTTATAATTATTAATTACTAATAAAAATAAGTGACCATTTTCACACATTTTTAATTTTATTTTTTACCTTTAACATTTTATTCCCAAAGCAATACAGCTAATTGTGCTTTCAGTTTTTTCTGCAGCATATTTGAATACTATACATGGTTGATAACTTCAAAATGGTTACTGGCTTATTTATTCCTTCCTTCCTTCCTGAACATCAGCTATGTACCTGTAACTGCTGCATGCTATTTTGCAACCATCAAATGTTATTATTCAGTTGTGAAGTTTTTTTTTTTTTTAATTTAAATCCGAGTTAGTTAACATATAGTGTAATAATAATTTTGTGAGTGGAATTTAGTGATTCAGCACTTCCATACAACACCCAGTGTTAATCCGAACAAGCATCTTCCTTAATGCCCCTTGCCCATTTAGCTCATCCCCCAACCCAACACCTCTCCAGCAACCCTCAGTTTGTTTTCTGTATTTAAGAGTCTCTATTATTTTTGCTTCCCTTCCTTTATGTTCATCTGTTTTCTATCTTAAATTCCACATATGAGTGAAGTTGTATGATATTTGTCTTTCTCTGGCTAACTTATTTCGCTTAGCATAATACAGTCTAGTTCTATCCACATTGTTACAAATGGCAAGATTTCATTTGTTTTGAATGCTGAGTAATACTCCATTATGTATATATACCACATCTTCTTTATCCATTCATCCATCGATGGACATTTGGGCTCTTTCCATACTTTGGCCATACAAAAGCCAAAGTATGGAAAGAGCCCAAATGTCCGTCAACTGATGAATGGATAAAGAAATTGTGGTTTATATACACAATGGAGTACTACGTGGCAATGAGAAAGAATGAAATATGGCCCTTTGTAGCAACGTGGATGGAACTGGAGAGTGTGATGCTAAGTGAAATAAGCCATACAGAGAAAGACAGATACCATATGTTTTCACTCTTATGTGAATCCTAAGAAACTTAACAGAAACCCATGGGGGAGGGGAAGGAAAAAAAAAAAAGAGGTTACAGTGGGAGAGAGCCAAAGAATAAGAGACTCTTAAAAACTGAGAACAAACTGAGGGTTGATGGGGGTGGGAGGGAGGGAAGGGTGGGTGATGGGTGCTAAAATATTCCGGTGCATGTGCCACTTTGAAACAGCACTTGTCTATCCTTTGGATAAATACCTAGTAGTGCAATTGCTGGGTCATAGGGTAGTTCTATTTTTAATTTTTTTTGAGGAACCTCTATATTGTTTTCCACTGGTGACTGCACCAGTTTGCATTCCCACCAGCAATGCAAAAGGGTCCCCCTTTCTCCGCATCCTCGCCAACAACCAACATCTCTTGTTGCCTGCATTAATTTTAGCCATTCTGAGAGGTGTGAGGTAGTGTCTCATTTTAGTTTTGATTTGTATCTCCCTGGTGATGAGTGATGTTGAGCATTTTTTCATGTGTCTACTAGCCACCTGGATGTCTTCTTTGGAGAAGTGTCTATTCGTGTCTTCTGTCCATTTCTTCAGTGGATTATTTGTTTTTTGGGTGTTGAGTTTGATAAGTTCATCATAGATTTCGGATACTAACCCTTTATCTGATATGCCATTTGCAAATATCTTCTCCCATTCAGTCCATTGCCTTTTAGTTTTGCTGATTGTTTCCTTCACCATGCAGAAGCTTTTTATCTTGATGATGTCCCAGTAGTTCATTTTTGCTTTTGTTCCCCTTGCCCCCAGAGACATGTTGAGTAAGAAGTTGCTGCATCTGAGGTTAAAGACATTTTTGCCTGCTTTCTCCTCTAGGATTTTTTTTTAATGTTTATTTATTTTTGACACAGAGAGGCAGAGCATGAGCGGGGGAAGGGCAGAGAGAGAGGGAGACACAGAATCCGAAGCAGGCTCCAGGCTCTGAGCTGTCAGCACAGAGCCCGACACGGGGCTCAAACTCACAGACCGCGAGATCATGACCTGAGCCAAAGTCGGATGCTCAATCGACTGAGCCACCCAGGCGCCCCTCTCCTCTAGGATTTTGATGGCTTCCTGTCTTGCATTTAGGTCTTTCATCCATTTTGAGTTTATTTTTGTGTTTGGTATAAGAAAGTGGTCCAGGTTCATTCTTCTGCATGTCACTGTCCAGTTTTCCCAACACCATTTGCTGAAGAGATTGTCTTCATTACTTTGGATATTCTTTCCTGCTTTGTCAAAAATTCTAAGCCATATGTTTGTGGGTCCATTTCTGGGTTCTCTATTCTGTTCCATTGACCTATGTGTTTGTTTTTGTGCTAGTACCATACTGTCTTGATGATTATAGCTTGGTAATACATCTTGAAGTCTGGAATTGTGATGCCTCCAGCTCAGATTTTCCTTTTTCAGGATTGCTTTGGCTATGTGGGGTCTTTTCTGGTTCCATACAAATTGTTTGTTCTAGCTCTGTGAAGAAGGCTGGTGTTATTTTGATAGCGATTGCATTGAAAATGTAGATTGCTTTGGATAGTATCGACATTTTAACAATATTCTTTCAGTCCATGAGCATGGAATGTTTTTCCATTTTTTGTGTCATCTTCAGTTTCTTTCATAAGTTTTCTGTACTTTTCAATGTATAGACTTTTCACCTCTTTGGTAAGATTAATTCCTAGGTATTTTATGGTTTTTAGTGCAATCATAAATGGAATTGATTCCTTGATTTCTCATTCTGTTGCTTCATTTTTGGTGTATAGAAATGCATATGATTTCTGTACATTGATTTTGTATTCTGTGACTTTGCTGATTCATGTATCAGTTCTAGCAGCTTTTTGGTGAAGTCTTTTAGGTTTTCCACCTTGAGTATTATGTCATCTGCAAAGAGTGAAGGTTTGACTTCCTCCTTGCTGATTTGGATGCCTTTTATTTCTTTGTGTTGTCTGATTGCTGAGGCTAAGACTCCAATACTATGTTGAATAACAGTGGCGAGAGTGGACATCCCTGTCTTGTTCCTGACCTTAGGGGGAAAGCCTTCAGTTTTTCCCCACTGAGGATGATATTAAAGGTGGGTCTTTCATATATGGCTTTTAGCATCTTGAGGTATGATCCTTCTATCCCTACTTTCTTGAGGGTTTTTATCAAGAAATGGTGCTGTATTCTGCCAAATGTTTTCTCTGCATCTCTTGAGAGGACTATGTCGTCCTTATCTTTTCTTTCATTAATGTGATGTATCACATTGATTTGTGGATATTGAAGCAGCCCTACATACCAGAAATAAATCCCACTTGATTCTGGTGAATAATTCCTTTAATGTATTGTTGGATCCAGTTGGCTAGTATCTGGTTGAGAATTTTTGCATTCATGTTCATCAGGGAAATTGGTCTGTAGTTCTCCTTTTTAGTGGAGTCTTTGTCTGTTTTTGCAATCAAGATAATACTGGCCTTGTAGAATGAGTTTGGAAAATTTCCTTCCACTTCTGTTTTTTGGAACAGCTTCAAAAGAATAGGTGTTAACTATTCTTTAAATGTTTGGTAGAATTCCTTTGGAAAGCCATCTGGCCCTGGACTCTTGGTTTGGGGAGATTTTTGATTACTGATTCAATTTCTTTACTGGTTATGGGTCTGTTCAAACTTCCTATTTCTTCCAGTTTCAGTTTTGGTAGTTTATATGTTTCTAGAAATTTGTCCATTTCTTCCTCATTGCTCAATTTGTTGGCATATAATTGTACATAATATTCTCTTATTCTTGTTTGTATTTCTGCTATGTTCGTTGTGAACTCTCCTCTTTCTTTTGTGATTTGATTTGGGTCCTTTCCTTTTTGTTTTTGATCATTCTGGCTAGGGGGTTATCAATTCTGTTAATTCTTTCAAAGAAACAGCTCCTGGTTTCATTGATCTGTTCTCTTTTTTTGATTTCGATATCATTGATTTCTGCTCTAATCTTTATTATTTCCCTTCTTCTGCTGGTTTTGGGCTTTATTTCCGGTTCTCATTTCAGCTCTTTTAGGTATAAGGTTAGGTTGTGTATTTGAGACCTTTCTTCCTGCTTTAGGAAGGCCTGGATTTCTATATACTTCCCTCTTATGCCATATACTTCCCCTGCATCCCAGAGGTTTTGGGCTGCCGTGTTTTTATTTTCATTAACTTCCATGTACTTTTTAATTTCCTCTTTAATTTCTTGGTTAACCCATCATTTCCTTAGTAGGATGTTCTTTAATGTCCAAGTATTCACGGCCTTTCCAAATTCTTTTCTTGTGATTGATTTCGAATTTCATATTATTGTGGTCTGAAATATGCAAGTATCATCTCAGTCTTTTTGTACTTTTTGAGGACTGATTTGGTTCCAGTATGTGATCTATTCTGGAGAATATTCTGTGTGCACTCACGAAAAATGCTTATTCTGCTGCTTCAGGATGAAATGTTCTGAATATAATTGTTAAGTCCACCTGGTCCAGTGTGTCATTCAAAGCCACTGTTTCCTTGTTGATTTTCTACTTAAAAGATCCGTCTATTGCTGTAAGTGGGGTGTTGAAGTCCCCTACTATTATGGTATTGTTGTCAATTAATTTATTTATGTTTGTAACCAATTGACTTATATGTTTTGGTGTTTCTACATTGGGAGCATAGATATTTACTTGGTCGATAGACCCCTTAATTATGATGTAATGTTGTTCTTCCTTGTTGCAGTCTTCATTTTAAAATCTAGTTTGTCTGATATAAGTATGGCTACTCCAACTTTCTTTTGACAACCATTAGCAGATAGATGTTTCTCCATCCCCTTACTTTAAATATGCAGGTGTCTTTAGGTCTAAAATGGGTCTCTTGTAACCAGCATATAGATGGGTCTTATTTTCTTATCCATTTTGATACCCTATTTTCACAGTCATTTTAAATGTAGACTAAATGTTACACTGGATGAGTATAATAGTATCATTGTGTATACCAATCCATGAATCACTAGCCATTTAAGAAATATCATAATCGGGGTGCCTGGGTTGCTCAGTGGTTAAGCGTCCAACTTTGGCCCAGGTCATGATCTTGCGGTTTGTGAGTTTGAGCCCCATGTCAGGCTCTGTGCTGACAGGTCAGAGCCTGAAGCCTGCTTCAGATTCTGTGTCTCCTTCTGTCCCTGCCCCTCCCCCACTCACACAGTCTCTCTCTCTCTCTCTCTCTCTCTCTCTCTCTCTCTGTCTCTCTCAAAAATAAATAAACATTAAAAAAATTTTCTAAAAATGTTATAATAATCATTTGTGGAGAAAGAAGTGAAATAGGATGAAGAAGATACACTTTGCTGTTACATGGCAATCTATGAAACAATGGTGACATCTAACATAGGAATAATCATTTATTGAGTTAATTTTGTTAGGAAATTGTTACATCATATAGGATTTCAAAATATTGATGGACTTTGGAAATTACACTAGAGCTATTTTGTAGTTTTTGGTAGATTTCTTTCAGCAGTCATAAAAGTCTAATTACACAGTCTTCTAAGTGTGTTGCAACTAGTTGTTATACCAATATAATAAACCATATGTCCCATATTATAGATAATTATGCCATTTCAAATGTTTTGTCCCTATGGTTCTAACAATAGGGACTTTTTTTGGTGTTTTGTTTTAATTTAGCTTTTCTTTTGGCTCAGTAGTCTTCACAAATACAACACAAATTATTAATAGTTGCTCAGTAGACAACACTTCTGAAATGAGGAGTAGAATGTATGCTCCTTAGGAAAGTGTGACACAATATTAGAGAGGTGACTGGTGTAAAAGGATCTCTAATATAGAAAGGCCTGCTTAAAGAAGCATTTATTTGGGATTGAATTGTCAAAATGTGATCAGACAATGATAGTGACATATTTATAACTGAAAGCAAAATATGCTACCAAAAAGTTCGTTCACTATTGTCTTTTTAATAAAGAAAACTGCATCTTTTATAAGCATATGATCATTCCTATATACATTAGATATGTGTGTAGAACCTACTGGGTACCAGCAACTAGTCTACATGCTGAGGAAACCATGATGATCAAGAGAAATAAGATTATTTCTCTCATGAAGCTCTTGGGAGTAAAATGACAACAACAAAAAAAGAATACCCTTTGACAGCTTTCCCTTCATCAGAATTCCTCCCTTAACAGCTGGTCATCTCCATTTGGAAAGATAGCTGGAACCTCCCTGATCCAGAGGTTAGGTGTCCTGGTTAAATTCTTGAATTTCAGTAAGAACCTCTGAAACTTATGTGAAAGTTCTTACTTAGTGATCACCTGTGCGATCCCCTCATTAAACTGGTGAAAGCTAGTCCTGGGTCTTATTCGTTACCATATTCCCAGGGCCGTTCCATAATAGATTTTCATTCATCTTTGACCAGCTGTGTTGACAGCCATGAAACCACTTCCCAAGTGCCAATAAAACATATCACCTGTTTCCCAAGATATTATATGCAAATAAAAGAAAAATAAACAGTGCCTATTTAGTAAATCAAAGTAAATGGGTGTCGGTACCATGAAACAAGTCTTTTTATTATCCCTTATAAACCTTAGCTGAATGTCCTTCTCACCGCTTATACTTTCTCATTTGCAGTATTCCACCATTTCCAAATTCTCAGTTAATTCATTGGGCACACAGTATGGCACTCTTTACATCACAGTGTCTATCACTGGGCCACCATGATCTGCATGCTTGATGATATTGGAGGTATCGATGAGTTTTCTTTGACTCTCCATGGAATGTTTGGAAGTATAGCAAACAGAATACCACACTCTACCCCCTCTACACAAGATGTCCACATCCTAATCTTCAGAATCTATGAATATGTTGCTACATAGCAAGGAAGAATTATGGGTATAGATGGAATTAAGGTTGCTAATGAACTGATTTTAAAGAGATTATCTTGGGTTGTCTGGGTGGGTCCAGTATAGTCCCAAGTGTCCTTATAATTGGAAGATGGAAGTAGAAAAGAGAAAGTCAGAGGGATGATAGCCTGAGAAAGTTTGGCCAATGTTTCTGGTCTTGAAGGGGGCCATGAGCCAACCAATGCAGATGGTGTCTAGAAACAGGAAAAGGCAGGGAATTGATTCTCTCCAAGGGCCTCCAGAAAGGAACCCACACTGTCAGCACTTTGGTTTTAGCTCAATGAGACCCATTTTACATTTTGCCCTCCAGAAGTGGAAAATTTAAAAAAAAAAAAAAAAAAAAAAAAAAGGTGTTGTTTTAAGTCACTAAGGCTGTGTAAATTATCGCTGAAACAAATTGTTTTTGCAATAGAAAATTGATGAAAGGGAAGAGAGAAGACAAACCAGACTGTACAAAGTCATATAGAAGGAAAAACTCCACGAGAACATCATAAGGACTTTGAAATTTATTCAAATTGCAGTAGGAAGCCATGGAAGATTTTAAACCGGAGAGTTTTTAAAAGTACACAAGGGTGATATCACTTAGAAGAAGTATGCAGATAGGAAAGAGAAGGGAGCCTAGGTAGAGATGAGGAATAGACCTAGAAAAATCACCGGAGGGCCAAACCATATGTTATCATCAGCTATTTTGGGTGGTGAAATGACAGATAATTGATGTGTTCTCTTTTTATTTTTTTCTTTCTGTTCCATAAGTTTCTTTGTTGAACACACCTTACATAGTATTTTTTTAAATAACAATAGTGGCACCACCATATGGAGAAACCATCAGCCAAAGGCATAAGATATTAGTTCCTATTCTGTGAAGAAAGAAGGGTGACCAAAGATGGAAGAAAACACAGAAACCATGGGAATATTTCACAGTTTTACCTGTTTGCCTTCATCTTGGCAGGTACAAATAGAAGCTGGGCACTGGGATATTTTTATCATGCACCTGCAAACTCAGGTAAACTGTTTTTCTTGACATGATTTCTGAGGAGTTTTCCTATATTTATGTGAACAAATTTATAAAAGAAGCCTTATTTCCAAACTACTCAATAATGGCAGTTTTGCTAAGCATACTGTATATATTAAAATATAATATGCATATTCAATAAACCACAATGTCTCCAATAAAATATAAAGAAAAATATTTTTAAACATATTTAAAGAACATGTCAGTAGGTATCCCCTGAAGTTTTGGGTTTTTTTTTTCTTTTTTTCTCTTTCTCATCCTAAGAATGATTTACAAACGATTACTTGAGTTTTCTCAGTCTCTAATTTAGCCATCTGAAAGCCCAGAACACTGGATGCTTCAAAACCAGAAGCCTCTCATTTCAGAAAGGTTAAATGGCTTTCTTGGGATGACAACACAATTCATCCATAAGTAAGACCACTCAGGATCTGAATTGGAATGATCCATTTAATAAAATGTACTCTCACCTGCTATTTTAAGGATTGATACCCCCAAAGAGGGAATGGTATAGATCTGTCTAAAAATTGGCTTCCTATTTAGGGGTCCCAAACCACTACTGAAATATGCCTTTCATTTTGTGACAGTTTATAAAAAACGAAAAACCAACAAACAAAAAAAAACCAAATAGCCAGGTTTAAATTATAGTCAATTCAAGATATGAATATGAGCAAATAGAGTTCGGCTGACACAGAATAGGAGTATTGCCGTGACACTTTTCACAGCTTGAACACACATAAATACTGTAGGAAAGGCAGCTTCATCATGTTCCTCATTCTGAGTCATTGCTGATGGTGCAGCGCCATTTTGTGAGGGAAGACCCAGCAGGAGGGAAAAAAGACAACATAAATGAATCATGTCGTATCCACCATAGATGAAAATGCAGTGAATGAGAACTTCTCACAGAGAGGGATTCTTGAATTTAAACACTGTAATTAATATCTGTCCCCAAAACATTAACAATTATTTCTTTAAAACAAAAAATACTCGACTAAAATGACTTTTCAGAAACAGAACAGATAAATTGTCATAATTTCCACTGCCTTCTGTAGCACTGATAAACATAACATTCAAACTTCTGAAGTGAGCACTTGGCCCTCAGAGATTATGCCTCTTTTGTAAAAAAATTGAAAAGGAGGTAAATGGTAGATGCTACTAACAATTTCCAGAAGTTATTCTATCTGAAACTCCTGAGATTAGCTCTTGCATTTCTATGCCAATGTTTGCTTTGTTGTCTAAAATGACATTATGGCCTACTGCTTAGAAAAGCAAAATGTTTAGGGCAACAGGATCTTTGTTGCCTACTTATAAGGTTTGTGATTTTTACTAGTGACGGCAGAATTTTCTGCTTACATTGAATAATTCACCTGGAAGTGTTCCTACTATTTACTATTTCAAAATCTATAAAAATTTTCTGAGAATTAAATTTTTAAATTGGACCTTTTATCTGGGTCTGGCAAAAGTGATTACACTGAAATATTTTCTCATTAAAACAAAAGTGGCAGAGAAAGAGTTTCAAGCTTCCATTAGGCTTAGGTCTTTGGGTCCCCAAAACTATGGATTCCTTATAAAACTGTTTGGAGAATTTACTCTGAGGAAGTTTCAGGATTCCTGAACCAACCTGAATATAAGATTAGGAAGAAAAGGGCCCAAATCTGAGAAGATACATTTTAGGAGACATTTCACTTCAAGCTTATGGCTATTTGAGACATAAATTCTTTTCCATACCTAGGCCAATAATAAAGAACTTTCTTGAATTTACAAGTTAGGAAATTACTTATTGTTTCATTGCTCTATGCTTAACAATGGACATCATTTGTCTACTTTTAGATAACGTGATATTTTGGCACTTCTTCCCTGATACTTAAGGGTTGGTACAATGAATCTGGTTTTGTGGTCATTTTGCTTAACCAGGAGGTCACAGTACACCAAATGCCTGTCAATCCAACATTCTACTTTAGTCCATAGTAAGGGCAATTCCTTTATGTTACTCCTGGGAATTATGTTCCCTGATTTTGTCTCTAGTAAGCTGGACTATTGTTTATAAATACTTTCTTCTGATGAGAGAAAGGATTATATTTCCTCATTTAACTTATTGACCTCCAGTGTGCCACGAAGACTTTCTTTGCCCAATAGCATGTGAGCAGAAGTAGTTGGCATCTCCTTTGGGCAGAACCTTTAGGAGCCAGTGGGTAATTGGTGTGTCCCTTTCCTCCCCTTGTCAAAAGAACTAGCATTGTTCCAGATAGACTAAAGGAAATGTGTAGCCAGCTTGCACCTCATCTTGGGTATGTGCATGAATGAAAAATACAACTTTATGATTGTAAGCCACCAAGACACTGGGTTGTTTGTTAAACAGAAATAGCCTAGCCTTTCTTGACTGACAGAACATTCATCTCACAGTTTATAGGTTTTCTAAGGCCAAAAGTAAAGTTTGAGGAGTCATTCTTACACTATTCAAATTGCAGATTAAATAATAAACTTTCAGTCTATGGGATTCATTTTCTTTGCCTTCACAAAGAGGAATGAGATTTAATTTTCACTCATGTTTTCCAAAATACTTTCCCAGAATGCAATGCATTAAAAATATTTGCCTGCTTGGAATAAGGCATAGACCTTTTCACCTACACCCTTTGGGCTTTAAGGTTAGGCCAGGGTCTTCCTTTCTTGCAGTGTGCCTGTGAGAATGAGCAAGGAGGTAGTTCCAAATCATCCACACTGGTGGTTCCATGTTGGTTGCAGTTTATGCCTGATTTTTAAAAAGGGCTATATACATTTTGCACCAGGAAATAGCATTTGTTTTTATATATTTCTTGAGTGTCAATTAATGAGTTTGTAGTTTAGGTGAACCATCCTAGAGTGACAAACATAAAGGACAGAAAAATACAGCTGTGTTTTCTTGACAAAAATCGTATCAGATAAATAAAGTCTCATTGCCTCTCAAGATACTTGCTTAGAAGAGGGGCACCCAGGGGCACCTGGGTGGCTCAATGGGTTAAGTGTCTGATTTCAGCTCAGGTCATGATCTCACAGTCTGTGAGTTTGAGCCCCGCATCAGGCTCTGTGCTGACAGCTCAGAGCCTGGAGCCTTTTTCAGATTCTGTGTCTCCCTCTGTCTCTGCCCCTCCCCGCTCGCTCTCTCTCTCTCTCTCTCTCTCTCTCTCTCTCTCGTCTCTCAAAAATAAATAAACATTTAAAAATTGAAGAAGAAGAAGACGACGAAGAAGGGGTGCCTGGGTGGCTCACTGGGTTGAGCTTCAGACTTCAGCTCAGGTCATGATCTCGTGGTTCATGAGTTCAAGCCCCACATTGGGCTCTCTGCTGACAGCTGAGAGCCTGGAACCCGCTTTGTATTCTGTGTCTCCCTCTCTCTCTGCCCCTCCCTTGCTCACAGTCACTCTGTCTCTCAAAAATAAATTTAAAAATGTTAAATTAAAAAAATGATATTTGCTTAGAAGAAACTAAAGATCTGTTTCTCTAATAACACTAACCTTACAGAACTTCTTATGATAATTTTGTAGCCATTTTCATATTTATTTTTGCATCATTTTATTTTCAAAGTACAGTGTTAAGCAAAGGAAGGGATATTTTTTATTTTTTTTTAATTTTTTTTTAATTTTTTTAAACGTTTATTTATTTTTGAGACAGAGAGAGACAGAGCATGAGCAGGGGAGGGTCAGAGAGAGAGGGAGACACAGAATCTGAAACAGGCTCCAGGCCCTGAGCGGTCAGCACAGAGCCCGACGCGGGGCTCGAATTCACTGACCATGAGATCATGACCCGAGCCGAAGTCGGACGCTTAACTGACTGAGCCACCCAGGCACCCCAGGAAGGGATATTTTTTAAACCTAAGCTAAGACAGTGATTTCTTAATGGTATTATCCTTCTTTGTTATGGCATATTCCTGTGACTTAGGAATTTGTGATTACTCTTTCAAATCACTTATAACAAAAATATTTAATGATTTAATGTGTTACTAGCCCATATCTACCATAATCAAAATAGAGTATATAAGTGACATGAAGTATTTAATTTTTAAACAGGATTTTATGTGTAATATAAATGGATACTTATGCAAAAACATTTTTGCTCAAACTGCCTGTGTTTGTGAAGTGTATTTAAATATATTTGCTTCAGTTCTTAAGCAACTTACTTTTACGGATAGATCTTCACTGTTTTTACCTAATTAGAGTCAAGGATTATTGTATTTATCCCATTGCTAATATTCCTTTCACCCCACTCTGAAAAAATACTATATATTAGGTGGGTTTTTTTCGAGCATGAGTCTCTGTTGCAACATCTTAAAACAATTTCCAAAACATCTACAATAAATATTGAGTTTAATATTGAGTTGATCAATTGCCTTCAAATCCATAATCATCTTAAAAGTCTGATTTCTATAATAAACAGTGTGACTTGGGACAATTAGGAAAAATCTGTTCTTAGATTCTGAAGAACTGTGCCAAAGAACAGCATGCTATAAACAGTATTCCAAAACTCTGTCACTGTCACATCTTTTGGTATCACTGTATGTGCTAAAGGCTAAGTTTTGGCTGAGACCCAGCCCATGTGGATGCTAATGTAGGCCTTGCATTCAGGAGCAACAGTGCATATGGGTGTAGGCTGTTCTTTCTGGTAGCAGAACAGGACCGACCTACCAGAAGACATCCAGAAACCTCCTGTTTGGATGCGTCTGTCGGTGGGGAGGTTTCAAGCTGGTGTATTTGCTATACATTTGGATGCTTCTGTGTAAACAATGAAAACATTGAGGGAATTGCCCATGGAGTCTGACTAACAACCAAATCCAGCCTTTACTGCTCTACAAGGACAAAATGATGAAGGTAAAGAGAGTTGAAAGAAGGGTGTGAATAAGGTGGATGCAGATAAGGAGAATACAGAAAAGAAGGAAAGAAGTTACAAGGAAGAAAATAGAAGAGGATAGTGAATAACAGTGCAAAGGGCACTTTATTCCTGGGAATGTATAATTGGTCAAAAGTAAATTAAAGCAATTACCAATTAGGCCTAACTACTAAAATACATATTTGCAATCAATACCTGAGTGAGTTCTTTTCAAATTAGGAATTTGAATTCGTATATGAACTCAGTGTATAAAATGTGCCATAGTCGTGGGAACAAAATTTACTGCAGAAATAAATATCTCATAATCTCTATCTCCCAAGCCACAGCATTCTAGAGCTATATAAAAACTCAGAGATTGGCCTCACTTACGGAATGTCAAGAATTCTAACACACTCAAATTGTTCCCAACCAGTTGAGGAAGTTCAAGGTACCATTTCTTATAAGCTTGCAAATATGACCTTCTCTAACATACTATTTGACACTTCTCTTTCTGATCCCAATAACGTACGAATCATAAGAACCTTAAGAAAATTCCTTGAAAAGGAAACCATTATTATTTCTGAAGTGACATAGCCTCAGTTGCCTCTGCATTTTCTTTCCATTATATGCTCCAGTGTATCCCAGTAAGACCTGTGTGGAAGTGAGATAATACCGTGGGGTATAATTAAATCTAAAATTCTCATCTTTTAAATATACCTCACAGTAGCTTCTGTGAGTACAGGATACCCATCTGTTGAATTAAAACTTTTAAGATGACTTTTACCTAAGCATATTAGTGCCATATTAAACAACAATTTGACGCTAAGTTCTGGACGGTCCTGTTCCAGGACTGTGATGTGTTCAAAGATTCCTGTGCTCACCATTCTCTGTTCTACTCACACTACTACTCCATCTCCTAATTTAAGAAGGTGATTCTCTTAAAAGCTCTGATTGAGCCTAGCAGTTGTCAGCATATTCCATTTGAAAGTGTAATACGACATTAACCATGGACACTAACCAGGTGCTTATAGTGACTCAGTTTCTTCTCTTAAAAGCTCTGATTGAGTCTAGCAGTTGTCAGCATATTCCATTTGAAAGTGTAATACCACATTAACCATGGACACTAACCAGGTTTTTATAGTGACTCGGTTTCTTTATCAGTCATATAAACCATGCAATAGAAATAGGTAAAAGCCAACCACAGACAAATAAATATTATTCAACAAATTTTCACTGTGCATCTACTGGGTGCCAACCATGGTGACAGACCTTTAGAACAACTTACAAGTTCCCATAGATTTGCCGTTAAAAAATTAACTAAAGGTGGCATCACAAACCCTACTCTGTTGATTTCAGCCTAACCGTAACAGAAGAGAAATACGGAAATGTAGAACTCAAGAAACCATTAAAACATCTAAAAAGAACAGGTGGTAGAGGAACTAATATAGCCTTAAAACCTACAGTTTCCCCTTTTTATTTTGTTAGACATAGCATAACATACTCAAAAGCTACCTTTTATTCTATGGCATATTTGAATTTCAGAGTCTGAGTAATATATTCTACCATAAGGAGAAGTTAATAAAATCTGTTTTGGTATTTCCAGATATCCTGTTTCATCCACCGTAATTATTTTGAAATTCATTAATGTAGCATGCATCAGTAGTTTATTTTATTGCTGTAGAGTAATTCCATTGTATGGACATATCTAAGTTTGTTTACCCATTTGTTTGCTTTTTAAAATTTTTTAAATTTGAATATGCTTGAACCACAATGTTACCTTCGTTTCAGGTATACAACTTGGTGATTTGACAAATGTATACATTATGCTGTTAATCTTAAGTATACCTGCCATCTGTCCCATTACATCACTATTATAATATCATTGACTGTATTCCTTATGCCTACCTAGCCTTTTATTCTCATGATTTATTCATCCAATAACTGGAAACCTGTATTTCCCACTTCCCTTCACCCATTTTGACAACCCCCCTCCCCCAGCAACCACCAGATTGTTTTCTATATGGGTCTGATTCTGCTTTTTGTTTGAGTATTTTTTTAGATTCTACATATAAGAGAAATCATATGGTATTTATCTTTCTCATTCTGACTTATTTCACTCTGCATAATATCCTCTAAATTTATCCATGTTGTCTCAAATGGCACAATTTTGTCCTTTTATGTTGCTGCATAATATTCCCGTGTGTGTGTGTGTGTGTGTGTGTGTGTGTGTGTGTGTGTATGTTCACACTACATTTTCCTTATTCATTTGTCTTCTGATGGACACACATTGCTTCTGTATCTGGGCTATTGTAAATAAGGCTGCAATAAATATAGGGGTGCATATATCTTTTTAAATTAGTGTTTTCATTTTCTTTGAGTAAATACCCTGTAGTGCAATTACTGAATCACATGGTATTTCTGTATTTAATTTTTTTGAGGAACTTTCATACTCTTCTCACAGTGGCTATACTAATTTACATTCCCACCAATAGTGCATGGGGGTTCCTTTTTCTCCACATACTTACCAACACTTACTTCTTGTCATTTTGATTTTAGCCATTTTAACTGGTGTAAGGTGATACCACATTGTAGTTTTGATTTTCATTTTCCTGATGATGAGTGATGTTGAACTTGTTTTCATGTGTCTGTTGGCCACCAGTATGTCATCTTTGGAAAAATGTCTTTTCAGGTCCTCTGCTCATTTTTTAAATCAGATTGAGTCTTTTGCTGTTTAGTTGTAGAAGTTCTTTATGTATTTGGATATTAACCCTTTATCAGATACGTCATTTGCAAATATCTTCTCCCGTTCAGTAGGTTGTACTCTTGTTTTGTTGGTAGTTTCCTTTGCTGTGCAAAAGCTTTTTATTTTGGTGTAGTCCCAGTAGTTTATTTTTGCTTTTGTTTCTCTTGCCATAGGAGACATCTAAAAAAAAAAAACAAACATTGCTATGGCCAATGTCAGAAAAATTACTGCTTGTGCTGTCATCTGGGATTTTTATGGTTTCAGGTCTCACATTTAGGCCCTTAATCCATTTTGAAGTGTGTGTGTGTGTGTGTGTGTGTGTAGTGTTAGAAAATGGTGCAGTTTTATTCTTTTATCCCACCACAATTCATTGAAAAGACTGTCTTTTCCCCATTGTATTTGCCTCCTTTGTTATAGATTAATTGACCATATATATGTGGGTGTATTTTTGTGGTCTTTCTTCTGTTCCATTGATTTAGATGTCTATTTTCATACCCAGAATTTTTTAATGGACAAAAATGTCATATTTTAGACCATAGTCACAGAATTTTATTGCTAAAAGAGATGGTAGAGATCACATGGTCCTACTTTTCTCTCACCCCCCACATTCCAAAAATAAACATGTTTTTTAAATGTTCTTCTGTGAATATGTCACTTTATATGCAGAGATATGATGAGTAGGAGAAGTAATATATGGACACAAGTGGCTAATATGTTGGTTGCAGATGAAGAAAAATTTACATTGGTCGTGTCTTTTTGTCCATTAAAACATTTTTCTAACATTGTCTTAAGTTTTTGGCACATTATTTTGTAATTCTAATAATAACTAAAATATGTTAAGTTATAATATGCTTATGTATTTATAACTGCAGTTATTGAAACACAGTCTGGAATCTCAGAAATTATCCAGGCATTTAATGTTTATTGAACTTATGAACAGTTCCTACCAGAAACATCTGAAAAAATTTGTTTTAAACATACTTAAAGGACTGCAAAAAAGGAGAATTTAGGGCAATGAAATATGTAAGTGGTTTAAGTCAGGTATAAGCAGACTTTTTCAGGTATGAACGTTTACCCAATTCCAAATTCAGACATCTTTCCCTTTTTGAAGATCAGTAGTTACCCTAGGAGATTCTGAAATCCAGTTCCAAGTCCTGGTTACTCTCATGTTTCGTGCAAGACATTAGCTCTCAAGCAATGCTTTCTCATTATTCTTTCATTTTCCAAGGCCTGGTTACCATAAAGTTCATATCGTCACCATGCCAGCATGTAAAGCTATATTGTTTCCTCAGTTTGCCCTTTTACATGTACTCTGTCCTTCCAAAGTATTATGCCTCAATGCTCAGTGAAGTACACTTTTTGGATGGATAGAAGTAATACCACACAGCTCTGGGAAAAGCTTGCTCACAGGTGTTGTGGGTTATATAAGATAGATTTCATGAAGAGCTTCCCACAGTGGATGTAGAGAATGCTCGGCTGTGCCCTGGCACTAATTATAAATAATGATTTCTGACATTGCAGACTTTGTGGGTCAGTAGGCAAGGAGGTCTCCAGCATCTAATTGCTGTCACCTTCTAAAGGGAATTTTAAAAAAAGAACAACAGCAAAAACCTATACTAGTCCATTGATGCATAGAATTACTAGTAATACAGAAAAGGAATTTTCAAACATAAAGTCTCCTTTAAAAATTTTTTTAAACACAAAGATGTGATATTTAAGTATTTGAAACTGCCCCACAAATGCTGACAACTATTAGGGCTGTTAAGTTCAAAGATTTCTCAAACATACTAAATGTGAATTTGTCTCATTAATATGTTCTTTGTTTCTCTAAATTATTTATGTAACATCTTCCCACATATATAAATGTACCTTCCAGAAATATGTATCATCATTGATTTCCAAAATAAAAAAGCATTTAATATTTGCCCTTTGGCACATATTGATGTCTACTTAATATACAATATGAATTATAAGATGCACTGTGGTACAACCATCAGTGAGCCCAGCCAACTGATATGTCATCCTCAAAGTGGTCTGTGAGACTTTCTCCTTTGAAAATAGCATTTCCCTGCTAACCCCTTGTACATTTAATTTTAGTTCTTGTTCTTATTCAGTCTCTTGTACTTAGAATGCCTTCAAGAAAGATGAATAGGATGAGTAGCTTAAACACCCAGCCGGTAGAAAGGGACTTTTCTCTGAAATATTTACTTACTACATCCTTCCCCCACTAGTTTGCTCCATTAGCACTTTTTAGCCCCTCTATTTTGGCAGTAATTGTGATCCAATCTATCATTGATTTGCCTTTCGACAAGCTAGTAAGTTTCATGTCTTGTTCAATCTTGTGGCACCTGTGCAATGGCAATACATTTTAGGAACTCATTGAGGACAGGGTGAACATATATGGGTGAATCAATAAAATGCATATATTAGGAACTAGGGCTAAATCAAGTTATTCTTGATTCACTATAAAGCAATAATGGTCTGTGTGGGTGCAAAATGAGAAGGTGTGGGCTAAGTAATGTTTAGGAGTAGAACCTTCCAATTTATTTTTTTTCAAATTTGTAAACTCTAGGGGCACCTGGTTCAGTTGATTAAGCATCTGACTTTGGCTCAGGTCATAATCTCATGGTTTGTGAGTTCAGGCCCTGCTTCAGGTGAGCTCAAGCCCCGCATCAGGCTCCTCTCTCTCTCTCTCTCTCTCTCTCTCTCTCTCTCTCTCTGCACCTTGCTCGCTTGCATGCTATCTCAAAAGTAAATGATTAAAGGGGCGCCTGGGTGGCTCATTCAGTTAAGTGTCTCACTTTGGCTCAGGTCATGATCTCATAGTTTGTGGGTTCAAGCCCCACGTCAGGCTGTATGCTGAGAGCTCAGAGCCTGGAACCTGCTTCAGATTCTGTCTCATTCTCTCTCTGCCCCTCCCCCACTTGTGCTCTGTTTATCTCTCAAAAATAAATAAATGTTAAAATTTTGTTTAAATTATTAAAAAAAGTTCAAAATAGTAAACTGTAAAAAAGATAAATATTATGTTTGTCCATGTGTAAAATGGATATTATAATAGTGCTTACATCATTTGGTTGTTGCATCAACTGAGATAATCAGGAAAGTTTTTAAAAAGTGACCAGCATATAATACTCTCCAAATGTTAATGATTAATATTTGTATAATACTGGAAATTACCAAAGAAAAGTTATGAACAATTTATGGTAAAGTGATCTGGACATAAACCTTCTAATAATTTAATGTGTATTTTTTAGTAATGTTTCTGTTAATGTATACACATAGAATATATATAGCACAAATTTGGAATGATAGTTTGTATATAATATTGCCAAACTACAATTTTCACTTAAAATTTACCTTGGGGTTTACCTCATGCCATGGATATATTTTTAAGATAGGATTTCTGTATTATTTAACATTATATCATGTGGATCTGCTATAATTCATTCAGCTCATGCTGCATTGTGTCTTGATTAACCAAAAAATACTTTTTGATAAAAAGTAGAAATATCAAGAAATGTTACCTAAGATGTTCATTTGATTGGAGTGGAAGGGATTTAAGAAAACATGTAGTTCTACAATTCAACAAGAATGATGACCAGGTTTACTTGCCTTTATTATATAGACAATGTAGAAGCTGTGTGATATCATCGATGGAAAAAAATTCTGTCACCAAATAGTGATTCTTAGTGATTCTTAGTGATTCCCTGTAGTTCTTAGCAGGGATAGATTACATATAATAGTGCTAAGTTAAAAAAAAATAAAGTTTCACCTATCAATTTTACAGTAATATCAACTTTATATCATCTAATTTTTGAATATTAAAAAACAAAATATTTTTGTATACTAATAGGTATAGCACTGTAGATGAGGCTAGGAACTAAAACTGTGAATAAGATTTCAGAACTTCTTGCATTTATATTTATAAAAAATGAAGAAATTACTTTCTATGAATGAAAAATTAGATATTCACATACCATAAAAGACATGATGAAATGACAATTTATTTTGTTACTTAAAATTTATGTTGTCCTAAAATCTGATTAGCCTCATCATCATTATGAACTAGCTTTGGAGATGTGTTTCCAAACTTGTGGAATTATTCTAATCTGTTACTGGCAGGACATCATTGGCATTTTAGATTTGTTAAGTGCTATTAAGAATTGCCTGGGGGTGTCTGGGTGGCTCAGAGTTGGTTAAGCATACAATTCTCAGTTTCAGCTCAGGTCATGATCTCGCAGTTTCTTGAGTTTGAGCCCTGTGTTTGGCTCTGCACTGACGGTGCAGAGCATGCTTGGGATTCTGTCTCTCTCTCCCTCTCTCTCTACCCCTTCCCCACTTTCTCTGTCTCCAAATAAATAAACTTAAAAATAAAAGAATTGCTAAATTCTTTTTTTAAGTTCATTTGTTTATTTTGAGACCAAGAGAGAGAATCCCAAGCAAACTCCATGCTGATAGCTTTTGCCCCTGATTTTTAAACAATGAAGAGAAATTAATCTAGGCCAGTGGAGAAGGCCACTTGAAGTAGAAGAAACTGCATTTGTCACACACACACACACACACACACACACACACACACACACACACACACACACACCCCTCCAGGCAGAAACAGTAATGAGGGAGAAATTGAGGTAATGAGCAAAAGTATCAAGTGATAAAGACAATAAAAGGCAGGTAGAGACGAATCAGTTCATAATGAATCTTTTATGCCATGCCAGAAAATCTGAATTTTGGATAAGTAGGAATCACTGAAGACTTTTTGTAAGAAGGGACTTGAGTTTTGCATTTTAGTAGGAAAATTCTGATTGGGTATATGAAGGTAAGATTAGACATTATCAAGAGGAAAGGTCCCATCCAAAAGAGACGTAGCTGCTCAAGTCTAGTAGAGTCTTCCATAAAATCATGAAATATAAATATGCTTTCAGTAATGTAAATCACCCTGAAAAATAATTCTGAAAGTAATTTTTTTAAATAATTCTCGATATTGTCATATTTATTATCTGTGGGTGCAGTGAGAAATTACTAATAGTTTTGAATACATACACACATACTCACCTCCATATGAATAGATGAAAGAGAACAAGAGCAAGAAGGAAAGAAAGAAAGGATTAGAGCCATTTACTAGCAACATGTCTGTACAATTTTAAAACATACCTTTTCAAAACAAGAGGGATGAGCTTAGCCAGTGGATACATCTGCAGCATTTGTTTATAGAGTTGTCATTCAATTAAAATCTATTCTCTGAAACCATATCACATGAAGACCCACCATTAAACTATGCTAACCAGAATAGTAAGATCCTAAATCATTCTTAAACTTAGCATTCCAGCCTATAGTCATTACAACAGTATGATAAACCAGAGACCCCATGTTTTTGATATACATGCATTGGCTATGAGTATAAAGCAATCAATCGGAATACATAAAATACACATGCACATCACTTTCATGCCCTTACTCTGCCATTACATCTGAAGTGATGCCAACACATCATTACATGTAGTGTTGAGGAAAATTGTGGCCCTTGTTATGGATTTAGAACTCATAGTGGGGCAGACATTGGGTTACAACACCTTCACTTCTGGTCCTGCTACACCAGATATCCTGACTATTATCACAGACATTCTTTTGTTCAGCTATTCCATTTACCCCTGCAAATATCCTTCCTCAATACTACAATCTGCAAACTTTATATCCTTCTTTCTTGTTTAAATCCTTGATTATTCAGATGGGATTTGCAGTTGGAACCTATTGTCTTTAGGGCAATTTCTGTGAAGTAAGTCAAATTGTTGAATAGTTAAAATCAACAGTCTACATTATGAACATTTCCTGATTCTTATGGGATTGCTTTTGTTATATGAAGACACTAATGGATCAGAGAGAAATTGTTTGTAGTCACGGATGACATCTGATTTAAACAACAAAGTGGATCGACAATGACAAAAGGTATAGTTAAGGAGGTTCTAACGCTATGGTAGAGGAAGCTAACTCTTACACAATGTAATTGTCAAGTAATTGAGTGTATAGCTTCTTCAAGGACATAAATCTCAACAGAAAAGTGGTCAGAAAATGTTTTTCTGACCTAAGTCTTTAAATGTTCTTTCATAGTTTATACAGATTTAGAAAACACATTCCTCTTTTATCACATGAGATATTTCTTCCAAGATATAATTTATATATATATATATATATATATATATATATATATATATATATATATGGTGTGTGTGTGTGTGTGTGTGTGTGTATATATATATATATATATATATATATATATACATATATATATATAGTAATGGTAATGCCTGGTGTGTGTATAGAATTTTTCACAATTAAACACCTTTAACATTGAGAATCTGTGAACAAACACCTTTCCAATCTGATCCCATTACTAAAAGGTTACTTGCACAAATGTCTTTTTTAGTTCTTTAAATTGACAGACCACTAATTCAGGTAATTCTTCAAATAAACATACTATCATCATGTGTTGTTTATGAGAGATAATACATAATGACATAATTGATTACTAAGTTATTTGGTTTGTAGTCTTATTGCTGCCCTTCGAATCAGATTAAATTAGATCACCTCAACCTATAGCACTGTATACTTATTTACTTGTTTTAAATCAAAGTATCAAGGAAAGTAGAGGATGGAAGATACATAACTGCATCACTAACACACGAACAAATATGGTTGTAGGCATGATCTTTCAATAACCAAAATAGGTAAGAGCTCAAGAATATCTCTTCTGCTTTCTTTAGCCTCACAGAAAAATGTTGGGATTTTGTTCCAGATACGAAACAGAATATTGTTAGATTTTGGAAACTCATAGTTTGCCTTTACTCCATCCCCTTGGCACCAGAACACACACAAAAGGATACTGGTGAAACCCATTTATTGGGAGCTATTTTCTTTTTCCCTTATAAGTCCCAACCAAAAGCTTTTATGTTTGGGGCCTTTAAGCCAAGAATACCTTTTGTGTAGTGCTCTCTTTCAAAGCACTCAGGCCATGTGCTCTGCCATTATTTTAGAATGGTAATGCTTTCTTTTTAAATGATGCTTCCTTTGCCCCTCAAAGGCACCATTGTCTGCCTGGTTTCCTCAGTTTGGTTGCTTTTAGTCCCTGATAAATTAGTAATGGAACAGAATAGGAGGCTTTGCGGCTCTTGTGCCCTGTTATTAAATTGTGGTTTGGTGCTAAAATGTATATACCACAGCCTCTGTAATGACAGGTAACTGTTTGACTAATTGGACCAAACTCAATAGAATCACAAAGCTACAAGGATCTTCAAATTATTTGGTCTGCTCAATTCATGTTTTCAAGGAAGACTGAGTCCTTGGCAATTAAAAGATTTGCATAAGAACATAACAGCAAGTAACATAGTTTGGACCAGAGAACATTCTGTTTCCCATGGTATTTCTCTTTGAATAGAATTTCTGATATCTATTGAAATAATTTTACATTTGGCCACAAACATTTTTGGAAAAGTCTGAGAGTTTTGTTAAAATATTTTAAATAATTTGAGGCAGCTTTTAAAAATTTTTTGGTCACTTATCAATTTGTAAATTATTGCTGACTCATAAAAGAGCCTATGTTCCCATAGGACTGTATTACTTTCAAAACATGTCCCTACAAGCTCTTCCCTTCAAAATTTGTACCCATGTTATATCAGTTAATGTAATACCAGTTCTGTGAGGTAGTGAAAGAAAGTATTATTATTTCTGATTTACCTAATCTGAACTCCAATAGCTATATATTTAAACTCTGGGGTTTTTTTTTAATTTTTTTTTTTGTGAGAGAGAGAGAGAACAATTGAATGAGGGGTGCAGAGAAAGGGCAACAGAGAGTATCCAAAGCAGGCTCCATAAGGGCAGTGCAGAGCCTGACGTGGGGCTTGAACTCATGAACTGTGAAATCATGACCTGAGCCAAAATCAAGAGTCGGATGTTTAACCGACTGAGCCACCCAGGCGGCCCTCAACTCTATTTTTAAAAATCACTTTCTGGGCGCCTGGGTGGTTCAGTCGGTTGAGCATCCGACTTCGGCTCAGGTCATGATCTCACAGCTTGTGGATTCGAGCCCCGCGTCGGGCTCTGTGCTGACTGCTCAGAGCCTGGAGCCTGTTTCAGATTCTGTGTCTCCCTCTCTCTCTGACCCTCCCCCGTTCATGCTCTGTCTCTCTCTGTCTCAAAAATAAATAAACGTTAAAAAAAATTTAAAAAAAATCACTTTCCACTTCATATTTTCCTTATTTGCTTGAAAGCTTCATCCCTTCTATTAATTACTAAAAGCTTTTGAAGGTAAGGAAACTTTTAAAGCATCTTTCTAGACCTCACAAGTTCTACCACAAGGCTTCACAGAAATAGGCCTTCAATGTGTCTATTTAGTAAATAAATAAATGAATACCTCTTTGACAGATAAGAAAATGTCTATGTATACCAATATTTTCTCAGGGTCATATAGGAAATTAGAAGAGATAGGACTAAAATATTGCATTCATTTTATCACCTATTTATTTAATATTGTACTACTTGGGCAAGGATTCAGAATGCTTACATCCCCAACAACCCCCTTCCTAGAGAAACAGCTTTGCCATAGGCCTTCCTGAAGAAGTACTGCTTCCCAGCTGTCCTCCCCAACCGGAGCTCATAGGTTGAATGGGTGGGCAGAACTGCAACCCAAATTACATGGAACAGAACACGGGCTGACCAGTGACTTAGAAACTGAAAGGCGTGAGATGCAAAGGGGTGGGAGAGACTGCCATAGGTCGCACACCAGCTAAAGGTGTGAGGATGTAGAAACTGTGAGTAAGCAGAGGAACCTGGTTCGGAGGGAGAAGAGGAGAAAAACGTAGCATATGTGCAGGAGAAAGTGGAAATGCCATGAAAGACAGAATATGCAGCCTATTAGAGAAAAGACAGTGAGAACAGCCTGAAGCTGAATCTGTGTCACCTTTGAAAGCTTTACTTTTCTGTTTTCACTACTGTCCACATGCATCCTGAAACTGAAACCTCTCATGAGGTAAATTGAGGAATATCCTTCTCTTGTAATAATAATAATAATAATAATAATAATAATAATAATAATAATAATAAACAACTTAGTGAAAGGCATAGGAATTCATGTCCTCTGATTCAGGAAGGTTAGTATATTTCCACCTTTCCATGATGCCTACTTATTGATTATCTTATGGATTGTTACAGGACTTTTAGCACAGATAATTAAATTTTTGCCACCTGTTTAAAGATATATTATAGGCTCTCCTCTATGTAGTTGATTTCCAGATTTATTTTGGATTCAAATCATGTTACAATATTTCTCAGTGCTGAAAACAAAACTTCCCTAACAAAATAAAGAAGGCAAATGGATTGCATCTCAATAGGAAGTTTCTAAACCCATAGACTACAGTTCAGTGCTGGCTATTTTCAACCAAGCACTATTTTTCCTCTGAACAGGCTAACACCTTGACCTGGATTGCTCCCATGCTGCCAGAATATGAAGTTGCATTTTGATAGAATGTATTTGATTTTTGTGAGACTCAGAGGCGGAGGTGGAGAAATGATGGATTCAGTAAAAGCTCCTATAAGAATGTAGTCCTCACAAATACACACGAGCTATTGTCCATAGCTATGAAATGTACGGTAGTTAGGCTGTCACCTCTAATTCGGGGCCAAACCAAGGAAGTTGATTCTTGTTAAGTCTTTGAGACTGCCGCTTGTGGTTTTAAAATATGTCCAGGGGGCGCCTGGGTGGCTCAGTCAGTTAAGCGTCTGACTTCAGCTCGGGTCATGCTCTCACAGCTCGTGGGTTCAAGCCCTGTGTCAGGCTCTGTGCTGACAGCTCAGAGCCTGGAGCCTGCTTTGGATTCTGTGTCTCCCTCTCTCTCTGCCCCTCCCCAGCTCATGCTCTGTCTCTCTCCCTCTCTCAAAAATAAATACACATTAATTTTTTTTAATTTTAAATATGTCCAGAAATTCTTTGATAGTGCTCCCATTAAGCGGTGGAGCCAAATCGTCTCCTCTTGAGTGGGGGTGGACTCAGTGGCTCACTTCTCATAAATCAAGTGCTAGTGGTGGTGTGTGATGGCAGAAAATAGGCCCTAAAAACGTTGCAGCTCCCTCCTCTCTTTCTGGTCCCTCATCTGCCATTCCATGAGGGCGCTCAGATAATCCTACAGAGAGATCCACATGGCAAGGAACTAAGACCTTTGCCAAACACCAGTGAGGGACCAAGGCCTCGAGCCAGTAGCCTGTGAGTGAGCCATCACAGAAGCAGATCAGCCCCAGGTAAACCTGCAGACACTCGGTGATGACTTTAGCTGGAGCCTCATGAAAGACTCTAAGCCAGAATGACCCTGTGAAGCCACTCCCAACTTCAGGACTTACAGAAACTGTGACATAATACATATTTGCTCTTTTAAGCTGCTAAATTTAAAGGTCATTTGTTACCCATAATAATTAATACACTGCCTTCACATCACACACAGACACACCCTCAAAGTGAAAGTTAATGTTCTTACATTCAAATTATTTTTCAACAACTTCTTCTCGATCAAAAGTGGTACATAAAATAACATATTCTCAAAATGTTCAACGTGTGTTCTACATATGTTATGCTTTGTAGATGTTAAATGGATTAAACTGTTCAATCAACAGAAGATTTACGTGTTTTTCTTAAAAGAAAAGCAAAATTAACTCTCTAAAACTGATTAGTAATGCTAGGAATCCCCAAAGATTCTGCATCCTCTAACATATTTTTTATTCATTTCTTAAATTTCACTAGTTTCAATTTTAAATTTTAAAAGAAACCAAATGGAAGAAGAATTTTTTATATGTTTTTACATTGTTATTTTGAGAATTCTTTGGGCACCTCTTCATGCTGAATTCTAAATCAATAACCTTGCATATGCTTGAAGTGTCTCTCTGTATTTATGCACATAGATATGAATACTAAAGTGCATATGTTGTTTTTCATTCCATTTTTATTTTATTTATTTATTTATTGCTGTTGTAGATTAGTTCCTACCCAGAAGCAGCTGCCTGTGGGTGGTGGGTAAATTCACTGCTTATCTCAGAATCTTTTTAAGATGACTTATAAAGCACTTTATAATCTAGCGATATGAAAGAAATATTTTGAGTGTGTTTGTGCCTGTGTGTATGTGTGTGTGTGTTAATGTATAAGGTACATGCTTAAAATCTAAACGTCACATAGCTCTACTCATTGGTTAGATCAGTGGGCTGGAAGCTACCAGACCTGATTTTATCTCTAAAACAAATATAATAATTGGGTAATATGTGGCTGGCACCCCTGATTTTCTTCATTAGTCCTAGATTGCAGACTTAATAGTTTCAATATTTCCATTTACCCTTGTGAATCATTTTCCGATTGTCCTATTGTAGTCTTGTTAGTAGAATGGTTCTGACATTCTTTTAGAAAGGGAAGCACAAAATGGAGTATCAGCCCAGAGAATCACCCCATTTACCCTCTGTTATGGTTATTTATTATTGTATAACAAACCACTCAAAACTTAGTGACTTAAAACAGCAACCATATATTACAGCTGACGGTTCTGTGGGTGAGTAATTTGGCAGGTAATTCTTGTGCCCCATGTGGTATGACTGACATCACGTGGTGGTGTTCATCTTGGCACCTTCGCATGGAAGGCTGAGGGGTGGGTTGATCTGGAGTCTTCTAGTTCTCCATCTAGTTGCAAGAGATGGAAGATGAATGCTGCCAATCTCTTTTAAGGGCTGTCCCAGGAATTCCCCCAGTATTCCCACTTCTGCCATTGTCTTTTGATTAAAACAGTTACAGAACCTTCTCAGACTTGATAGAAAAATCATCAAAATATGTGTGACATCCTTAATCTGCCACACCCTAAAAGACACACAAAGGTACACACTTATATACAAATATGTCACTTGAGAGAAACTAGAATTGTCAGTCATCTACATTTCAAATGCCATTGGCTTTCAAATGTTAGGTTATGTTCATATGACAAATTAAAACAAAAAAAATTTGATTACACTAAGGCATATGAATTTGCTTAAGTATTCATGTGTTTTTAATGCCAATATTGACCATTAATACCAAGGAAATTATTAGACAAACAACAGTCATTTTAAATTATGAGGCTGTATTAAAATGAACAGTATTGTACATTTAGTTAAATCAATGTATATTCCTTTGTGTATCAAAAGGCAGTTGAACCGCTAAAATAACCAGAGTAAAAATATACAAGGATACAAATTGATACAGTGGAATGTTGTGATTTTACTTTGAGTCTTGTTGAATAAATAGTGGTAGATATATTTTGGTACATTGGTATTTAGAATCTCAATAGAAATACTTAAAAGGTCAAACACACAGAAGCCTCTTTACCTGTAGCAGCAAAATGACATCATCTGTAGCCTTTATAGCTGCAAACATTTTTCAAAGACAGCAATTTATGGATGCTCTTCTAAGAATTAGTCGATATATTAGCTTTCTTTAAAATATACAACTACAGCAGCAAGCCACATATATTTTATTTGGCCTTGCTAATATTCTCTGAGTTCTAGGAGCTATGAATTTTTCAGATATTTGGCTGAAACTCAAAATGAAAAATCATTTTAAAAAATAGAAAAGCATTTCATTCTTCAAAAATGCTAAAAATATATGATGCAAAATGTCATAGTTTGGCTGTAATAGCAAAATTCTTAGAATCAATCAGTCAAAAATAACTGTGTTATTTAGGCGCAATTTGAAGGCATACAAACTAAAAACAGTATTTTAAAACCATCTATAAGAGCTTGATGGCTTCTTTACACACTGATAGCTATTTGCCTTGTAAAAATAACAATTGAATGAGCACAGAGAATAGACTACCATAGAAAAGGTTGCCTTTTATGAAGAACCAACATGCACTCAGTAACATTTACCTATTTAGTCTGGGCCAAGGGCAAGAGGGTCCTTCAACAACGACCCAGACCCCCCTAGTTTATACCACCATCCACACTATATAATCCTCTCACACTAAAAGCAAGGAGCAAACTAAAACTCACATAAATACCTCAAATTGGGAGATGTCTTATGTATGTTTACTTTGCCAGAATAAAAGTGTATTTGGGAGAAAGTACTTGGCCCAATCATTTATTTATTTTTTATTCATTAATTTATTTAGAACACGTTTATAAAGAGCCTACTTGTGGGTCAGATACTTTTCTCAATCCTGGTGGTAGAGAGAAATATACACAGCTCTTGCTTTCAATATACTGAGAATCTAAAGGGAAAGATAGGAGGATAGACCTAAAGAGGTAGTTACAGTATAATTTGAAAAAAAAAACAAAAAACAAAAAACAAAACAAAACATAATCACTGGGGTAAGGATAGGACACTATGGGATATGGGATCCATAGGTGGGATATGGGATATCTAACTCAGTCTTGGAAAAATGGGAAGCAATGAAGCAATTTCCCAAAATAAGTACCTGAAAGGCATTTGGGAATTAGAGTGGCAAAAAAAAAAAAAAAAAAAAAAAAAAAAAATATATATATATATATATATATATATATATATATGGAAAGCAGGATAGAAAGAAAGGAATATGAAAATGTCAGGAGATTAGAAAAAAATGTGTGAGTTGGAGCAGTTAGCACGGTATGGGGAGGGTAGCAGAGGCGTATGGAGATTTAAGTGGTAAGATGAGTAATATCTGAAGTGACACTACTAAGCAAAAAATTTTTAAACAGGGAGTGCAAGAGAAAGGGAAGCATTCCAAAAAAATGTTTTTAAAGCCAAAATGGATATGCTAACCATTAGGACCAGAGGGTTAAATGTGAACCAGATCATGAAGCCCACAGTATGAAAATGAAAAATATTATCCAATGCTTAGTAGAATGTCTTTGAAGGTTTTTGAATTTGACATCATCATATTTGGTTTCAGAATGACCTCTGACTTTGAAAAAATGGATTGGAGACCGGAAGATCAAGAGACTATTACATAAATTCAAGTGGGGGATGGAAAACAGAAAAAAAATTAGCTTTTTCTAGCTCATACTAACAGTCTCCTCAGAGTTCTTCCAGATTCTTCCCAGTCTTTATCACAAAGCCAATGCCAGATATTTTTGCTTTATCTTCCAGAAAAACACTACTTCTGATGAAGTTTCAGTTTTAGTTACTTTTGTTGTGTGATAAACTATCCCAAATTTAAGTGGCTTAAAACAACAACAACCATTTTTTTCTCACGATTTTGTGCATTAACTGAGCTCCGCTTGGCAATTTTTCCGTTCCTAGTGGGGTAGGCTGGTGCTAAAACATCTTTTGTGCACAAATGGGCTGCAGTGTTAAGGATGGCTCGCTCACACAGTTGTACCCACGCTGGGATACCTGGACAGCTTGGCCTCTATTTCCATGTAGTCTCAGACACTCACGCTGCATGTGGCCTCTTTAATGGTCATTCTAGAAGAATAGCCAGAGTTCCAAAAAGTGACTCAGAGTTCCAGAAAGTGCCAGCAACTCCTCTGCTTCTTTAGATTTAGACCGTGTTCGTTGATGATTCCAACCACTCACAAAATTTGAGCCTATATTCTGAGTGAGATCCTTGATTATGATTAGGACTTAAGGATATTTTCTTAGGATCCCTGCTTGAAAAGCAAAGCAACCAGAGCATCATTAGAAACCTCATAATCAGACCACTGAAGTCCCCAGAAGCAGGTGTTTTCATTTGACTTCTGATATTTAATGTAGAAACCAAGACTAACCTGAGAGCATGTGATATGGCTACTTTAGAGATATTTCTGATAAAATTCATGAATACTAAAAAGTCTTTTCATGGTCCCCTCCTTCACCTGGATGTAGGATATGTCATCACACAATGAAGAACATAAAACCACAATAATGCTACCTGCTTTTTTGGAAGATTGCCACTCAGTCCAGTTTACTCAGGTGTACAGAAAACCTTTATTTTATCAACGATTAATCAAGTCGAATTTATTATCATTTAAGTATGAGGAAAGGAAAACATAGTATTGTCCTGTTTTAAATGTGCTTGTTCTGATGCTTACTGAGTCTTTTTATGTAATGCTCAGTCATTCTAAGATAAAATGTGTACCCTCTCAGAGTTTAAGCCACCTGTCCTCCTTTTCAGATTTTTTTTAAGTTTATTTATTTTTGAGGAAGAGAGCGTGCATGCATGCAAGCACAGAGAGAGGGGGGAGAGAGAGAATCCTAAGCAGGTTCTGCACCATCAGCACAGAACCCACCTCGGACGGGGCTTGAACCCACAAACTGGGAGATCATGACCTGAGACGAAATCGAAAGTTGGCCGCCTAACCAACTGAACCACCCATGTGCCCTCTGTTCTCGTATGTATTCCAATATGTGTGAATATATTATCTTAATGTGTGATGGCGGGGGGGTGGGGGCGGTATGGCCTAAGTCACCTCATTATGGGAATAGAAAATTGAACTTGTTGAATAAGATATCCTCTGGATTCCTTTGTTCCTGGGGCAATAACCCTTGTCTAGTTTATTGCTGCTGGCCAAGTTTGTTCTGAGCTGATTTGTGAGAACTCTGTCATTCCACATCCACTCCTAAGTGCTTTCTCTTAATTTGCTTTAACTGTCCTTTGCAATAGCCCTGTGGCAGGTCCCTGACTCTGAGCCCTAGAGTCTTCCAAGCCATTCCACCAGGCACAGTGAATACATCTGAGTTTCTTCCACCCGTGCTACAGTAAGGTAGAAGAGACAGCTAAAAATTGTGAACTCTTCTACCCAACACTGTTGGACTACTGAGTTTCTTTTGCTAGACTGAAAATTCAACTGCTATATTATTATCTGGGGAGCTATACTCTCCAGAGGGTTCCCTCTGCCCTCAGTACATCCTCTCCTAACCCAAGGCCAGAGATGATAAATCCATTTTATTAATTACTCACCACAGAACCCAGGATTTATTGAAGATCTTCTCTCATATATAAAGTACATTTCACTTAACTTATTCTCATTCTCGCAGTTTGTTCCTAAAGTGGTTAATTAGGAAGCTTTATAGGTAGAATTTATTTCTGTTTTGTGTTCTTAAGGGCATTTATTGCCGATTGCTTATCAGGAAAGAATATAGAGGGGTGCCTGGGTGGCTCAGTCTGTTAAGCATCCAACTTCAGCTCAGGTCATGATGTCATGGCTGCTGAATTTGAGCCCCATATTGATGCTGTGTGCTCACAGTGGAGCCTGCTTGGGATTCTCTCTCTCTCTCCCAGTCTCTCTACTCCCCCCTACCACTCTCTTTCTCTTAAAATAAATAAAGTTTAAAAAAAGAATATAAAATATAAGCTTTTGGAATATTGTGTGTCTAGTTGAAAAAGTATCACAGCAACAGATACAAATATTAAATTCTGGCATATAATTTTTTTAAAATACCACCAGATCATCATTTCCCTTTTAAAATATCAAAATTGTATTTCATGTTTTTTCCTAAGAATAAAATATAGGCTATATAAAATATCTTTTGTTTTTTTTTTCTATACTCACTTTAAAGAAGATCTTAATTAATCTTACTTGCATTTGGCTGTGTGTATACCACATACTAAATTATTATTGGATTAATTGAATCTGAATATAATGTCTATTTTTATCCCTAGTGGAACATGTCAAATCAATCACTGAAAAGGCAAAATTACCAACTCAACTCTAGGTGTTTTTGAACATATGTGTCCAAAAGTTCTGTCCTTCATTATTCACTGTAGGGTATATAATACCTAAAGTTTGTAAAGGGAAAATATTATGTTTGCCTGGAGAAATCCGTGCCAGCACTTAGATATTTCTGCATAAAAATATGAAAGGAATGAGCTATACATTATTAAAACTGCTGCTTGAAAAGCAACATAATTAGCCTAAGCTCTAGTTGTTTTATTTCTGTGATACCAAAACACTTATATTTGACTTTACTTTTATTTACTTTTTTAAATGTTTTAAAAATCTTTTTGCTGAAATGACAAATTGTCGCTACTGTCATAGTTGTCTTAATTATTTTGGCACTGTGGGACCCAACATGTTGAAGAAGAGTGTGAAAATAATTGCATGTGTAATAATTTAAGGCAGTTAAAACATGGTTAAGAGCATATAGCAATTATTTGGTTCATTTAGTTAATTTTCTTATATTCTGCATGTGTAAATACAGCCATTCTGAAGAGGCTTTGTCATTTGTTTAGTTAATGTGATTGAGGAATTCACTAGTTATACTTAGTGAATAAAGTCTAGGCTTTCTAAATCTTTAAAGATTTTCTTGATTTGTTTTTAAATATATAATTGTATAATTAACAATATTCCCCTTCTTCTGTGTAGACAAAAATCTTAATGAGCAATATTTTATCTTCTTTGGGGGGCAAGTTTTCATAACCTTACCCAAGTTCAGTGTTAACATTTTGGTTAGTAGCAAAGTTCACTAAAAATGAAATGTTACTGTAATTTCTTGCATTAAGTGGCCATACTTAGGCCAAAAACTTGCTAAATTTTAGTAAAAATGCCTAGTTTCCTGAACTTTAATGAGCCAGAGTCTCATTCTTAATTATATTGGTTGAAAGTTCCTAATGTAACTGATGTAAAAAGAAATGGAAGCTAGAGAGACTGCCTTATTTTATTAGTTGTAATGATGCCTATTGTTTTAATAATGAAAATGTCTAAAAGTTCTTATAAAATCTTGAATATCATGAAAACAACAGCCTCATGTAGCTCTGAGCCCATTGGCTTGTCTTGCTGGATGATCACCAGCAGCGTTTAATTTTAAACTTGCTAACATAAAATAGTAACTGGAAAGCAATTTGTTTCACTTTTTTTTCTTAGTAAAAATGTGATGGAAAACTGTTCACCTGGGAAAATCCAAATTCATATCATAAACATAATGCTGCTTATAAGGAGTACTAATGATATACTTTATGAATTTTAATTTCTGTTTGGAAGTCAGCAAGTGTGCATTCTATAAATGTAAACCATCTGTTGGCACCTTCTAAAAGACTAGATTTCAGTCCATCCCAACATGAATTATTTATTTTGATGGATTTCTTTCCTAAGCAAATTCAAGGTTGTGTGTATGTGAATGTGTGTGTGTGTGTGTGTTCATCTGTTTTTAATCTACAATAAAGTTTCAAAGTCAGGACATGCATAATTGCAAACCTAGAAGATAAAAGTCCTCAACAATTTGAAATGTGTTTATTTGCCATAACAAGTTGCTGGTAAAGTTAAGAAACACCATTTAACATTAGATCAAAGGTGAAAAAAAGTGGGAAGCAACACAATGAGAAGTTTTTGTAATTTTAATGTTTCAGTGACAATATCATAAATTCCTATTACTTACCAAAAAAGAGAAATCCATAGCTAATCCATTGGCAATTTCAGATGCTTCACAGTTATAAGGTAACTGCAGTGGCAATGAACATTTTAATATATTCACTTCACTAGAAATGTTCTCTGAGTGAATGCAAAAAAATCCTTATTGGGGTTAACTTAACAAGCCTTACTACATTGCCAGTATTGAATTTTTTTACAAATAACTCTTGCTGATACATATATAACATGGTCCTTATAAGTCAAAACTCACTGCACCTACTTGTACCTTCCTCTTGTGAGTTTGTATTTATTTATATATTTTTTTGTCTTTTAATGAAACATCTTATTAGGTCAGACAGAGACAGTCAATGCACATTAGTGAATCTATACTTAAGGTAGAAAAGAAATTGGTGTCCAAGGGATTTTTTAAATCATGTTCAACAGGCAATGGTGCAGAGTTAAAAAAAAAAAGAAAGAAAAGGAAGTCGTTGCTATAGGATGGTTGCTTCAAAACCATTGAACAAATTTCATAGACAAATACCTCAAAGTCTACATTACAAATTAGAGCAAGATTTAAACAAGGCTTTAAGAATCAAAATTTTCTTGGTTTAAAAAAATTTCCTCCCAATAATGATATAAAAGCTGCGCATTTTCCTAGGGCTAATCACGTATTTTTAAAAGAGTGGGCCCTAGTTGAAGCAAGATACTTACCCTAGAGCTACAGATTCTTTTTTTATTCCTTTATATGGTCATTATTCCGTTTTGTAACATGAGCAAATTAAATCAACTGTGAAAAGTCTGTTCCTGTCTGCACCAAAGACCAAGTTTCTGCTGTACATAGACTTGATTGTGCTTATGTGTATTTCCATAACACTTGTTGCCATTGGAGAGCTCCAGCTGCAGTCACCATCTCTGGGTTGTTCCCTCCCATCCCTTTCACCCTCCAGCAATTTTTGTTCTCTTCCATTCAGGCAAATTTGAACTGATTAAATGTTCTCAGATTATGCAAGGACACTATAGGACAGAGTGACAGTGAATGCCCGATTGCATTTCACTCTAATTTCAACTGCCGATAAATTTTTTCTGGGTCTTGGAAAATGCATCAGTCTTCTAGGCAACAAATCCAAATATTATTTAATTCAGACTAGTGATTGATTCTTGACTGTGAAAAAAAAAAATCTTAATGCCCCAACAAAAAGAATCTGTATGCCTCTTCTTGTCCAGAGTACCTTCCCCAAGCATTATCCTCCCTACCCCTAACACACACATGAAGTCTTATTCTAGGTGACCATTAAAGATTAAATGCAGCCAGATATATTGAATAAATGGTATTACAAATTCATATTGGCTTACAAAAAAGTGAACATTGAACAGGATTCATGTTAAGCCTTTTCACAGTTAAGCAAAAGTTTTCTTACTATAATTTCTGTCACCTTTCGCTCATCACATTCCTTTAGTTCACTTGTTTATTCTACTCGGAATCCCTTCTAAATAAAAAATGTCATTATTTTGTATTGATATCATTTGAAGTCTGTTTACTAAGTTCCTAATAAATGCCACATCTGTGTTTTTGTTAACCGTGGAAATCAGGAGTGTAATCACGGCTCAGATACCTTAAAGCCTAGACCCAATAAGAGTTATTCCTCTTATTTAATTAGAGGGGGCAGACATAGACGAAGTAGAGAGAGGGTACTTGTTCCTTCCTAGTCCTTGCTCCGCTCACCCTTCACTCACTTTTTCTTAATACTTTTCATTATGCTACTACTTGTGCACTGTACCTTCAATTTTGTATGTATCTGCTTCTTCTCTACCTTCACCATGAATATCTTTTTTTTATTTATTTTTTTTTAATGTTTTATTTATTTTTGAGACAGAGAGAGACAGAGCATGAACAGGGAAGGGTCAGAGAGAGAGGGAGACACAGAATCTGAAGCAGGCTCCAGGCTCTGAGCTGTCAGCATAGAGCCCGACCCGGGGCTCGAACTCACGGACCGTGAGATCATGACCTGAGCCAAAGTCGGACGCTTAACTGACTGAGCCACCCAGGTGCCCCTCACCATGAATATCTTAAGAAGAGCATCATTCTCTCTCATACTGCTGCAATAAGCTCCAGTTTACCTCCCAGCTACGACTTTGACCTTATTCTATTCACTCTCATCACAAAAGCCAGAGGAATCTTTTGAAACACATAAAGAAGATTCTTTCATTCTCCAACTTAAAATATTTTTTTTATAAAATACAGAACAGTTGCATTTCCAATATCTGTACGTTTGAAAATTTAACACATCAAAATGAAAGTTTAAAATATTGGAATGGAATTCAATATAAAATACTATAGATCAACTTTAAGACTACCTGCTTAAGTGGTATGTAGAGGAAAAATTATACACCTGTAGTATAAAAGACTAGGAAAAATGAAAGACTGAAAATTAAGGAGCTAAGAAATCAACTCACAAAATTAGGGAAATAGAGCAAATGCAAAAAAAATATGAAAAGAGAAATAATATAAAATGAGAGAGTAAAAAAATAGTAGTAAACAAAGATTCAGTAGGTAAGCAAATAAAACAAACTGGTTTTTGGAAAGTCTAATAAAATGGACAAAATGCTGCTAAGATTTAAAAGGAATGATCAAGGGGTGCCTAGGTGGCTCAGTCGGCTAAGCTTTTGACTTCAACTCAGGTCGTGATCTCATGATCCATGAGTTCAAGCCCTGCGTCAGGCTCTGTTATGACAGCTCAGAGCCTGGAGCCTGCTTCTTCAATAAATAAATAAATAAATAAATAAATAAATAAATGTTAAAAAAAATTAAAAGGAATGATCAATAAGGAGTGAAGAGAATCATAAGAGAACATTATCATAAAGATACTGGGATTTCTGGATTATAGTTTTGGTTCACAAGTCTCCAAAAGGTAAAGAGAAGAGGGACTGAAATATATGTGCATTTCATCTCATACTTAGTAGGTGCTGGGTGATCTTTGCCAACTCAGTTCAACACGGTCACAGCTTGAATGCAGTTTACAGAAGAGTGAATGGCAGTTGAGGACTTGTAGAAAATAAAGGGCAAATTAACTATGCTAAAAGCTTAGCTGTGAAGGGAAGAGGAGGAAAAGAAAAAAAATTCTGGGGGGATAGTACAAAGCAAATCAAGGGGCTTTTCACAAACTACAGAGAAGGAATCATTGGAAGAAGTAAGTTCGGAATTTAGGAGTAGGAACCCGTAATATTATGTATGTGTGAAAGTCTGTATCAAGGATATTATCTTACGTCTCTCTTTTTTTTTCTTCACTCTCACATTTACAGCAGCCTAGTGGTCTCCAAATAAGCTCTGGATATGCTTCCTGTTTTACAGTTCTTTGAAATTATTTCAAGAAGTCTTTATATATTTTTTTCTTTCTTCTCACTTAATTAAGGGCCCAGGGAGATGCTTCGAGTCAAGTGAAATGTCTTTAATTGAATTCTGTGTCTTGATCTTTATCATCATGAGTATACACGTATTGACTCTGCTGATTGCATTATGTGTAGTAGCAATAGGAGGGTGATGAATATTAAAATATTTTAATCATTAAAACACCTCTAATTAAATTATTTTATTTTTTCCAAGGCTTAATATGGGAATGTTTTCATTTTTATTGCACCGTTTACATCTATCTTTTTCAAGTTTGTTGATTGCAAATAATTCTTAGCTAGGCAATGGGAGTCAGTTTTAAGAGAAGCTTAATTTAGTTGGTTTGACACCACACTTAGACTTCATCACCTTGTCCTCCACATCTGTCTTTTCTTTCGTAACCTTCTATCCTGGTGTAACTCATTCTTTACCTGAAAATTTTGTGATTTTTTTTATATTAAGTTTAACTAATGAATCAAATGTGGTACTCCATCAGCTTCCATTGGCTGCCCTGCCAAATAGAAGAGAAAAGCCCAATTATTTACACTGGTAGGTACTAAGGAACATTTTTCATTCTAGGGAAATGTTCATTATTTCTAAATACCTATAGTAGAAAGAATTCTTTGTGAGTTTTTTCTAATGATTATTTATTATTTTTGAGAGACAGAGAGACAAAGAGACAGAGCGTGAGTACGGGAGAGGCAGAGAGAGAGAAAGAGAGACACAGAATCCAGAGCAGGCTCCAGGTTCTGACCTATCAGCACAGAGCCTGATGCGGGGCTCAAACTCAGGAGCTGTGAGATCATGACCTGAGCCAAATTCAGATGCTCAACCAACTGAGCCACCCAGGCACCCCCTCTTTATGAGAAAAGTTTGAGATGGGGTAAAAATAGGGATTCTATTTTTCTATATTTTCTATTTTATTAAATTCCTCTATTCTGTTAGGTTTTATTTTTTTAGTTCTTATTTTTTAGGATAAACTTGAGAACATACCATTCATTGTGTTTGCTCTGGAGGAACAGGAAGACAAAGAAAGAAGCACAATTTTGGTTATTTAGAAAAAGTTTTAAAATATTTAGAAATAGCTTAAAAATAGTAATAATTGGGGCGCCTGGGTGGCTCAGTCAATTAAGCGTCCGACTTCAGCTCAGGTCATGATCTGGCGGTCCTTGAGTTTGAGCCCCGCATCGGGCTCTGGGCTGATGGCTCAGAGCCTGGAGCCTGCTTCCCATTCTATGTCTCCCTCTCTCTCTGCCCCTCCACCGTTCATGCTCTGTCTCTCTCTGTCTCAAAAATAAATAAAAAAGAACATTATTTTTTTTTTAAAATAGTAATAATTGAAATATGAAGTACTGTGTGTGTGTGTGTGTGTGTGCGCGCACGTGCGCGTGCACGCACGTGGGAGAGAGACAGAGAGAGAGAAGGAAAAAGAGAGAGCTGATAAAACATATGGAGAATACAAGGATGTGGAGAGGAACTTTAATAAAGAACCTGAAATCTACTCTAGGACTCAGTGTAATAATAATATAAGACAGGCATCCATGCTTTCAATTCAAATTTTGTTTCTTTTCATATCCTGGGAAAAGTTACTCATCCCCTCTGTATTTGAAATTTTGTATCTGTGAAATGTTGTTCTTTTTCTCCTCCCTTCCCCCTTCCTCCCCTTTCTTCCTCTTCTTCCTCCTTCATAAATGATAGTAAAACCCACGTGTTATTGAGTCTCAACAACTTGTTGTCAGGAAAATGATTAATAGTTACATTGTATAACCGTAAATAACTCAAGAACTTTATGCACATAACCCTCAGGAGTTTAGCAGCTGCACTTAGTTGTCTGAATATAAAATATCTTTTTCCCCCCACATGATCCTTATACCTTGGTCAGAACTGACCCTGGTGACTTGAAACAAAGTCACATATCGGCACACCCCATATTTTAAAGAACAGTGAACCCTGGCAGCAACATAACACAAGATACTGCCTAATAGAGGTGTCCACCTCAGAAGGTGACTGACTGACTGGATGTTTCTGTGTGTGTGGAATTGAAATGGAGGAGGAGGAGGGAAGGCAGACAAAGGAGAACAAGAGGAGGTGAGTCCTGATTGTGGAAGAGTCAGATTGCCTTCATAGAATAGACACACAGTTTTGATATAACAAAAGAAGGGGAGAGTTATTTTAATTTACAACTACAAAGAGAAGAAGATTTTACTGAATACGTTTAAAAATTCGTCCTCATCACGTATTGAAAACTCTTGACCACAGGAGAGGAAAAAACGTTGGATGCCAGAGAGACTTCAGACCTAAGAGCATTAAGGATAGAGAAATAGGGAGGTATAGCTATTTCAGTAGCTAACCGTCAGTTATTAAGACTAGGTAATATGGGCCTTCAAGGAAATGGTAGACAATCCAGTACCCATAGACTGGGGCCAGACAGCTGGAGACCCAGAGAAGGGCATAGACCCATGACTGAGGGAACTCATCTCTGTGCCACTCTTGTGAAAGTTACTCCCAGTTCCTTAGCCAAAAAAAAAAAGGTACAGCTTGATATTAGAAGCTACTGGATATTATTTAAAATTATGATTTGTTGTGGAGTGCCTGGGTGGCTCACTCGATTAAGGGTCCAACTCTTGATTTGAGTTCAGGTCATGATCTCATGGTTCCTGAGATTGAGCCCCATGTCAGGCTCTGTGCTGACAGCAGGAACCCTGCTTGGAATTTTCTCTCTCCCTCTCTCTCTCAGTGCCCCCCCGCTTGCCCTCTCTCTCTCTCTCAAATAAACACTTGAAAATAAATAAAAAATAAAAGGAATCATAATTTGTTATGTACCTTTATAGTGAATTGTATGCCCTTCTTAGCACAGAAGACAGATATAGACATTTTCTTTACAGTCGGATAAAGTTTGATACAGTTTGGCATGGTTATTAAGAATGTGGCTACAGAAATTAGATTATCTGCTTCCCAATTCTAACTCCTACATTTGGCAACTGTGTGATGTTGGGCAAGATACTTCACATGTCTGTCCTTCAGTCCCCTCATCTGTAAAAAGGGATTCATTTTTAAATGCATAGCATAAGGTTTTTGTCAAGATTAAATGTGAAACACTTAGAGAAGTATATGACAAGTGATCATTATCTAATAAACATTAGTCATTACACTTAGAATTAATTTTTTTATCCTGGCGGGGGTGGCTCAGTTGGTAAAGCATCCAACTTCGGCTCTGGTCATGACCTCACTGTTTTTTAGTTCAAGCCCTGCATGGGGCTCTGTGCTGACAACTCAGAGCCTGGAGCCTGCTTCAGATTCTGTGTGTGTGTGTGTCTCTCTCTGCCCTTTCCCTGCTGTCTCTCTCTTTCAAAAATAAATAAACATTAAAAAAAAATAATTGCCTATGTATAAATGTATAAATAAATAAAATATTTAAAATATTTTAAAATAAATGTTTAAAACAAATATTTATTTTAAACATTTAAAATATTCATCCAGGGTTACCTATAGATCCCTGGGCTAACTTATGCCTTCAAGAACATTCCAAAAAAACCAACTAAGAAATGTCCCTTAAGTCTCTCTTTTTATAGAGAAAGCCAATTTATAACCAGAATACTAGTTATTTGCAATAAGATACAATTGTCAAATAAACCTTTGCACTATGATATAGCCAATACATTCTCTTCATGAGGACGTGTTAAATGAAGGGTCAAATTATTATAAATTTTGTTGGTAAACTTGTCCCTTAGTTAAAATAGCCTGAAGTACTCTTACTCATTATACCATTAGTCTTACCAAAGGAACCACAATGTTTAGAAGTTGGGGGCCACTTAGGCTCCCTACCTTTTGGGCAGCACCTAATTTTACAATTTCCATTTTCCTAAATTACCTGGCTTACTCAGCTTCTTTGTTTTAGTTTGTGACATCTTTTTCCAGACAGGAATGTAACTAAACATGGCATGTTTTCTGTGTTTCGGCTTAATCAATTCCAGTCAAATTCCAATCTTCTTTACGTGACATTTCCCCTAAATAATCATATGTAATCATAATTAGAGGTCGAGGGGCGCTCGGGTTGCTCGGTCGATTACACATCTGACTTCAGCTCAGGTCATGATCTCACAGTTAGGTTCCTGAGTTTGAGCCTACATTGGGCTCTCTGCTGTCAGAGCAGAGCCTGCTTCAAATCCTCTGTCCCTTCCCCCTCCCTGCCGCACCCCTGATATAACACTCTCTCTCTTTCAAAGATAAATAAATATTTAAAAAACTTTTTAAATAAATAAATAAAATCAAAAATCACTAACGTAAATATCAGTAAAGTTTCCAGACATTGCAATAATAGGGGTGCCTGGGTGGCTCAGTCATTCAAGCGTCCAACTTCAGCCCAGGTCATGATCTAGTGGTTGGTGAGTTCAAGCCCCGCATCGGGCTCTGTGCTGACAGCTCAGAGCCTGTAGCCTGCTTCAGATTCTGTGTCTCCCTAGTATAAATAAATGTGATGGCTAAATTATTTTCAAATTTGGGGAAGACTCTTCTGTGACATTTCCCTGAATCGTATTCCTCTTTTCACTCAGAAATTACTTCATATGTGGCTCTCTCTCTACAGATGAGATATAAAGAATAAAGGTAATAAGAATTGTGGAGTCATAAGCATGACTGGTATTTAGTGACATGGTGCTACATTTTATTAAAAAAAAACAGATTTTGAGAAACCTGTTAATGGGAACAATGGAAGTGGATAAATTCACTCTTACTCCCCTCTCCTCTAGCTTTTTAACATTCTTATTATTCCAGGCCTGATGCATGTTCTGTCTTCTCTTTATGTCTTCCCCAATCTTTCTCATTTTGCCAGAAGTCACTTTATTCTCTTTATATGATAATAAGCACCTGGAAAGTACCCCCACATGCTGCACACAGAATCTCTCAAAATACCTTAGGCATATAGAAGAAAAATATCAATATAAAATTAGATTTAATAGTCTTCAATCTTAATATTTAGAGAATAAAGGTAGAGGATTTTGCCAATATGAAGTAGTAGAAATTGGGCTAAAAGTAAGTTATTATGATCCCACTTTAGTTTCAAACGTTTGCAGTAACTATAGGAATAAAAAGGACAAAGTGAGGGTCATTTTGAAGAAAGAATTGACAGTGTCATGGAGTAATTTGAGCAGGAAGCTGTAATCAAAGGCAATTGTAGTCTCAGCTTTATTGGGAGAACAGTGGTCATATTAAGAGGGGAGATTTTTATTTATCAGCTACACTGCACTGAGGAAATAATCCAACTTAAATATTTTATCTCTGAATACGGGATTTGAATGGTGATGTGCTTTGGTATACTGATGCTTCAAAAGACATTCCTAAATATTTGTTTTGGAAACTGAAATGCCATACTATGCTCTAAAAGTGTGGTTTCCCTATTTTGAATACTTTCTTAGGTATGAAATGTTGGGGATTTCAGCATATATAATCTTGACTTATTTATTTATTTATTTATTTATTTATTTATTTATTTATTTAGAGACAGAGAGAGAGAATGGGGGAGGGGCAGAGAGAGAGGGAGACATAGAATCCGAAGTGGGCTCCAGGCTCCCAGCTGTTAGCACAGAGCCTGATGCAGAGCTCAAACCCAGGAACTGTGAGATCATGACCTGAGCCAAAGTTGGACACGTACCAACTGAGCCACCAAGGCACCCCTGACCTTCACTTTTAAATATGAAATCAAGATATTTGAGTTAGTTATTCAATATTAAAATCTAATAATTAAGATCCAAATCCCTGTATTTCTTATCACGACCACTTTCTATTCCTTGTTCACCTTCTTTGTTTTGCCTGCTGCTTGAGGGAACTAGCAATAGGCTTCCACACTTTTGAGTCGCATTTGCACAATACCTTGTTACATGCCAGTTCTGATTCCCACACTTAGTAGGCACTGGGTATACCTTTGGCAACATTTGTACAGCCCCAGAGCAATAAGCAAATTTCCCCATAAGTCTCTACTTTTCCATTTTGGTTGTTTTTTTTCATTTTCAACTCTCTTGGTCTAAGAAAAGGTAAATCCCCTAAAAATAGGCTTAATGCATTTGCTTGTGGACTTTCTCATTTTTTTTTTTTGCATTTGATATCTGAAACTGCTTTTAAAAAATTCTTCTATTACCGCGATTCTCTCCTCCTTTCCTATCTTCTTCGAATCTCCAGTCTTCATAATGTCACCTCTATTAAGAAATATGCTTATACTCCCTATTTGCATCAAGTCCAAATTGTAAACATATGCAGTATTTTAGGTACACCCAGAAAGCTTCGAATACTTTGAAAAAAAAAAGCCTTCCTATATTTGGATGTGGTTCTTGTATATTTACTGCTGCTGACACTTCTATAGAACTTAGAAACACTAACATCATCTTCACTTATTATTATTGACTTGGAAGTTATGAAGGGTATAGTTGAATTTAAGGACTATGACCTTTCTCTGAGGTCACCAATTAAATTTTATGACTTATCTTATGAAAAGCTGGAGTCAAAAAAGGGACAGAATAACTTTTTCTCCCTTCAGGTTGTAATATAATTTATGAACAACCGTCCAGATTCACTCAAAGTATTTCCACAATGTAAGATATTGCTTTGAAGGGCCTGGGTGGCATTACTGGATGAATTCTGACCTAGATTCCTGAGAGAAGCAGGCCTCACGGCTCTCCGCTCCTTCTCAGACAAACAGTAATCTGATTCTTGAGCACAGAAAGCTGTCACGATTTGTGACCTTTACTGTGAGTGATATAAGCTAAGCCAAAGTAGAGACAGAATTACCTCTTACCTCGCAGAAAGTCACTCTTGAGGTCACCTTCAGGACAATATAAGGACAGTTGCCCTACTGTTTTTTTGCCCTGTTGGGCCTTTCTGTTTGGCTGATTTATCCATCCTAGCACACACCCTGCTCCAGTAATTCAAAGAGAACTCATCCCACAGTGGGTGAGATCAAGACTGGTAACCACCGGAGACTGGTTTCTGTGAAGGAAAATTATGTCAGCCTGCAGGCAGGTCAGGGACTGACGGAATCAAATGAAATCGGCTTAGGTTTTCTCATTCATTGGGCATCATCTGCCTAATAAGTATGGGCTAAAGAATGTCAATTTGCTTCACACTAGCCTTTTTATATAGATGTGTTGAAATATATAAATTACTGCAGGTCAGTAAGTAACCTAATGCAATTTGTCCTATTATTTCAACTAGTTATTTTATATATGTTGTTTCTAAAAGTAATTTACTGCAAGGAATTTTCTTTATACTTTATTATTTAATCATTAGTTTGCAGTCATTTTATAATATTTGTAAATTTTTTTCTTGTTCTTAATAATGTCCCTGGACTTTGCATTTTATCTTTCTAATGCTTACCTCCTTTCTGTTCTTATGTCTACAGAAATATTCTCATGATATAATTATATGTTTCTTAGAGTTCAGGTAAATCAATTTTACTCATTCATTTTACTTTGCTTTCCTACTTTTGGGTAAAAGCCAACCAGTTAAGACAAAATATTTTCAAATTTAATTAAAATTTTAAAAGCCTTTAATTTGCACTCTTTCTTGTTAAGTATGTATAAGCTGCTTAAAAAGCTTATTTCTTCAGGACAATTTTAGGACACACAAAAGTGCTATAGAATATTACTTATATATGTCATTTTTCATAAGCTGTATGAGTTGGGTTTAGGAACATAACATTCAGATCTTTAATTTAATATATCAGGATTTATGTAGGACCGTTCTTCCCATGGTCAACGTACTGAGAATTTTGATAACCTTTATAAAGAATTATGGATTGCCATGGAAGAGAATACTAAGAAAAAAGTCTTAGGTAGGGGAAAATGTATGTTTGAACGACTAAGTGAAAATAAAGCTACTGATTGTTTTATATCATGAACCTTCATCCAATATGCAGTATACACAGGAGTTATTAATATTATGATTTATAACAATAATAATTAATTAAACAACCATGGAGCTAGGTTAGAAGGATATATTTAATAATCCATTGAAAGAGTAAGTCAGAACACAATTAAGTCACACTTCCAGACCATATCTTGATGGTGCTTGTGTTTCTAACCAGTGGTAGGCGTTTATTAGTGAGAATCAAAAAAAGAGGACAGAGGTCACATGGACATGAAGGCCACATATGACCATAGCTGCTTGAAGGAGAGTTGGAGAGACCCTCTCCAAAAAGTTTATGAAATGATTAAATCACAGTTCCTGCAAATTCAATAAGGAGCACATTCAAAAATTTTCAACTACCTTTGTGGCTTAAGTTCACTTGTTTTAATAGCACATTCTGTGAATCTTTCTACTCTGTTACCATTTACTGAAAATGTCAGTTAGGGTATTAAGAGTTAATTACTCATTGACTGAAAGGCAGCAATGGAGAGCAAGATGTCAGCACAGAGAGGCAGCCCCTTCTAGCTTCATGTTTTTGTTTTTTTTTTCTCTTTCTTTATGCTATAAGTAAATAGGAGACCCAAATGGCAGAAGCTAAGCCCTTTCACTGAGAAGCTTTCTTTTGGGGAGGGAACAAAGGGTAAGGGGGCACTTTCTGACATTTCTGCCTGAGGGTATTGAAAGAAGTAGGTAGTTTATTTTCCCTTATGAGTTGTATTATGCCACAGTGAGAGCCTGGTAATACGAAAGCACAAATGTAGGTTTCTTTGGAGAATCCTGGATGACATGGGCCAAAATAAAATCATTTGGTCATGTATCACTTAATGATAGATTACTCACTCCAAAGATAATAGCTTTTAAAATAATTAAACAGTTGTTTAAACATTGATACTTCTTACTGTTTTGGTACCAATTCTTTTATGATTTTTCATAAGTACTAGATAGATATCAAAGAAAATTTACTGTAAGTGGAAGCTAGGCTTTGGAAGATTGCTTTGGTGTTATTTTACAACTATGGGACTTAGGATGTTGAAAGAATTTAATGAGGAGAGTTAATGAAATCTCTATAGCAGAAATGTGTTTTCTGGTTAATTGTCAATATTTTGGCAATATGTAATTGGTGAGGGAGGATTTAAGACATCTGTGTAATTGTACTATTTTCTCTTTGCTTGTGAGCTATGTCCTCACTTTTTCTTTTGTTGGAAATAAAACTTAGTGTACAGTGACCAGTAAGGTAATAGAATCAAATTGTGTTTTAGTTATATCTACGTGTCAACATTTAAACCTAACATGAGTTCAATAGGGTCTATAAACCATAATATGGTAAAGTACATATATCTCTATAGATTTATTTTTAGATAAATCCTGTCCCATATTAATCCCCTATGCCAACTAAACTTCAATCAAATAATAATCAGACCAACTGGAGAGATGATCTCATCACCAGAGACCCTAATTTCATGTTATTTTAGAAACCATAACCTATATTAATAGGCTACAGTGGAAGTTTTTAATGAAAGTAGATTTTAATGAAAGAATAGTGCTGCTTTAAATATGAAAGGTCTAGGCTTTCCAAACCATGGAATCTTTTGCATTGTTCAGATAAAAGTCCCCATCCTAACCAGAACCAATTCTGCAGGTCGTTTTCAACATTTAAAACTTAACCAAACCTAAATAGTGCACGAGAACTTTGTCATGATTCTTGTTGTTTCTTTTATTTTGCTTATCAAAATTGAAAGAATTTCTTACTGTCATGATTCACATGTCTTGCATTTGAAGGGATGACATTGTGTTTGATTTTGATGGTTCTTTATGTTCCTAATAGTTATCATACCTCATTGAACAAATTAACAAGTGTCTGAATAAGGAAAATAGCTATTATTCCCAAAGTCTACAAATCATCTGATGTGAAGATTTCACCAAGAAACAAATATAGGCATATTTTCTCCCTCCCTCTCTCTCTCTCTCTCTCTCTCTCTCTCTCTCTCTCTTCTCTGAGTTTATTTATTTTTTTGGGGAGAGAGAGAGAGAAAGAGCGAGCAGAGGAAGGAGCAGAGAGAGAATCCAAGCAGGCTCTGCGCTGTCAGCATGGAGCCAGATGCCAGGCTTGAACTCACAAACGGTGAGCCAAAATCAAGATTTGGATGCTAATCAACTGAGCCACCTAGGTGCCCTGTAGCTTATTCTCAGTGCATGAGCTAATGCAAATGTTTTGCCTTTGATTCTTTGAATTACTTTCATGTAACTTCTTTTTTTTTTTTTCCTGAAAATAACCTAAGAAGTATTCTCTGGGCCCAGACTAGCATGTTGAATCAGACACTTAAGAAATACTATAGTTTGAGAAGACCAAATTAATCATGCAAAATTGAAGTTTTTATTCCAGGGTGTTTGGAAGGGCTTCAGAGAATCCATGAACCCTCTGATATAGAAGGCAAATTTTTTGTATTCTGGAGTGATAGACTTTAATTACCAACAAAATCATACTGGCTTTAGGAACACATTAATAATTAAAAATCACATACAGAGCTAGACTTACATAGTCTAATATTCCCAGTTTATATTTTACCGCCTTGGGCCTATAGAAAGTCTGGGGCAAATCTGTTTTGTGAGGATTCTTCTAGCACACACCAGGCTGAATGGGTGTCAGGTAAATGTAGATTCTGGTCTAGGCTCAGAGACTCATTGACCTTTTGACCTTAGCACATAATTTAATATAGTTACTTTCCTTTTTTTATTCTTAAAATGAAAATGCTAATTATCTACCTAGGAAGATCAGAGGACATAATGAATGAGTAAACACATAATAAAATTACGAAGTGTTATATAAATGTAAGGAATTACGGTGACTGCATTGCTTGAGATTTTGGTATTAAAATGTACAGTCTACAGAAAATTGCACAAGGCAGTCTGCCATGTAAAGATCAAAAAGTAGTGAGCTATTTTAGAAAACACTTTTTAAATTCCATTCTCTCAAATTTTCAAATTTATCATACCTAGGAGCTTTAAACTTTGCCGAATACATTTTAACATTTTTTTTAAACTTTTTGAAATCAGCAATAATGTTCCTGGAGCTGTAAAAACATGATGTTCCAACTGCACTTTTTTATAAGCTTTGTACCCTTTTCTTGGTTTTATTGCCAAAACAACCCATGGAAACAAAAGATGCAGAAAAGATATGAAAGGAAGTAACGACTGCTGAGCAGTTATCCTGTAGATGAATAATAGACAAGTACATAAACAGATGCAAGCCTAACACGGATGCAAAATGAATGAGAGGAAACAAACAGCAAAAGCAGTTACAAAGTTAGGTTTTGGGAGTGGGCATTCATCTATCTCCCTTGGAAGACGCTCTATTGCTGACAAAACAAAATCCTTCTTCACTGTAATGTAATCATTGCTTTATATGTCTCTCTCTCCTTTTGACAAGTTTAAAAAAAAAAGAAAAAAATTTAAGACTGAATACAAAACATGCTAACTTTCTTAGGCTGTATTCCCTGTGATACTTCAACCAGCTTCTAAAAATTAAATGGTATATGTAGATATAATATGTAGTTTATCAACTAATATTTTCTTCATATAGTACTCAACTGCTGCTTGGATGTATGTTCTTACTAGCAATTACACTGTCTTGAGTCACATATTCTATGTTTAATTTTCCATAAACCTATATAATTCTGATTTTATTCAACTAATAATAGCTATAATAATCATTTTGTGATACCTACTGTGTGCAGTTCTCTTGGATTTTCTCCTTCTCCTCTCCCACAAGGTCTCTGATTAGTATAATAGTTCAGGCATTGTTAAGCTTATTGTACGTGAATTTAGACCATACCCATTTCCAAAGATTTTCAAGATTTACAGTAAAAAATACAGATGTAATACAGTTGAAAAACTTTAAACTAGGAATAAAGAGACCATAATGAAAGATAAAATGGCAGAGAGTTGAGAAGGGGGGAAAACTGTTAATTCCCACCATTATATGATGAATCCACTTCCGTAAACTATAGCGTTGTATCATTGTGAAATTAATTAGGTGATTTTGGGGGCTTCTATACAGCTACCCATCAGGGAAAACCACAGGTGTAGGTATATACTTTCTTCATCTTACTGTGACTGAGTTGAGTTTGACATATGGAGATACTTGTCTCCTCTAGTTTAATATCAGCAGGGATCGTACATGTCTCGTGGCTCACAAGGACTTCCTAGCCAGTATCAGTAATGTTAAGAATGTCCTCACCCATCAGCCTAATCCAGGGAGATTGGGCAAGGAGACTCTGGAGGACATGGGGATCGACCCACCGCTGTCCAGATACCCAACATAGAGAATGTTGCCTGTAACTTCCCTGACTGGGTTCAAGTTCACCTCCATTTCTCTGCTCCCCCAGAAGATAAAATTTTGACACATCGTCCTATACTATTTTAAGAATGTTTATTTGAGGTAGCATTACTAAGTTTCATTCTTAATAAATTAGAACATGCACTCCAAGAAAAGTTATTGTAGTTAAGCCCTTGGACAAGGCAAAAATAACACAATTTTTATTAAGCTTTTTTTCTGATAAAAGGAAGTTCATGGGTTTAAGAGAAACTTTTTTCTTTTACCAACCTCTGAGATGTATTTATCATATGGTTGTATATAGAGGATGCTAATCAATGTAATAGATACATTCAGAATGTGTTAACATCAAAATCATTTTGTTAGGTTTTGGTGACATATGTAGCAATAAAAATAACCTGTAATACTTATAAACTCTAGTAGGGACCACAGAATTCTTGATTGCGTTTTGTGTTTAAATTAATTTTGAATGAATGATTAACATTCACTAAAGTCTACAAAGATTATCAAGAAAAATAAATAGGTGAGAGAAAAAAAAAACTTGTTTTTATATCATCTTAAAAGGGTGAACCTAAAATGGTGATAATTTCTAATTTTTGTTGCCAAGTTATTGATGCTTTTAATGGCTTGTTCCTTATCTCAGGTAACCAAATGGTTGATTCCTCCCTGCAAATGATTTAGTTTTATCAGACCTATTTCTGACTTTTATTCAAAATACCTTAGGTAGGGGCACCTGGGTGGCTCAGTTGGTTAAGCATCCGACTTCAGCTCAGGTGATGATCTCCCAGTTCATGAGTTTGAGCCCCAGGTTGGGCTTTGTGCTGACAGCTCAGAGCCTGGAACCTGCTTCAGATTCTGTGTCTCCCTCTCTCTCTGCCCCTCCCCCACTCATGTTCTGTCTCTCTCTCTCTGTCTCTCAAAAAATGAATAAATGTTAATTTTTTTTAAATATCTGAGGTAAATTGCTATGAATCCTATATGAATTAAAATTCAAATGGAATTTTTAAAAATTATCTTGAATAATTATAAAATATTAGGAGAAGTGAATTATATATTACTTACACCTATTCAAGATAACATTTTCTCATATTCATGGCTACTTACCTACTCAGGCATATTAGTGGTTGAAACATACTATCTTAAAAAAAAAGTGCCTCATTTGTTAGCACTTTCACAGCTGCCACTTGAAGGAAACAACAAAAAATAAGACCATACACAAACCAGAAGGTAATCAAAAATAATAGGAAGGAAGGAAAGTAGGAAGGAAAGAAGAAGAAAAGCATGAACAAATCGAGCATGCCATTCATATCTGTGTTCTTTGTTTCAGTGGAGTTCAACTTATTTTTTACTTATACGTATGTCATCATATATGTGTATATATATATATATATATATATACATATACAATATTTTCATTTATATACATATATATTTGAAACATAGCAAAGATTGTGAATGATTAATGTAGGAAAGTGTTAGTTAAGTGCAATGCTAGACTGTAGGATGTGACTTATGGCTTAAAAATGAACATTATTTATGAGAAGAGAATACATGTAAGAAATCTCAGTAAGATATTTCTTTGTATTCCAGACTGATTCCTAGGGCTAGCACACCTTACTGATTTATTCATTCTCTATAATATTGCCAAAAAATTAAGAAAAGGAGGATAAATGGAGGAAAAATATTACATTAAGACTTAAGAAAAGAAAAGACAACAGAGGTCAGAAGAAAAAATGTTAAATTCTGAAAGTATTTAATATTATTCATGCTTGTTTTCACTAAAAATTTTTTTTCCATTTAATTTCAATTTTTTGAGATTTGATCAAGCTACTTGTACTGTTAGTAAAAGCATTGAATTGGCTTAAGTGTTTCAACTCACTGGTTGATATGTCTTTTGATAAGTGTCAGAAAAGAAAAATTTAGAATTTGTTTCTTTCTCATATATAATTCATAGTTGGGAAAAGTGTAATTGCTTTGGTTTTTAGAAATTTTTTATAACTTAAAGTTTGTTTCTTTCAGATGAAGATTTTCCAACATTTCTAAAATTATTTGGCTAAAATAAGAGCACTATGTTATATCGATCAGCCATATAAAATTTACTTCTCAATTTGATTTTTATTGAAGACTCAAAATTGTCCTTTTATCATAATGTATATGTTTTTCTTTTTTTCTTATTTATAATCATTATGATAAGTTTTATGTTCTGAAAGACATTGCTGTTCAAAGAGCCTTTGTTTTCTTCTAGCTGTGCTACTATTTTCCCCATGTGGGGGAAAGAAATAATAATTTATTATTCCTTTTCTTTCTTAATTGAATTGAATACTTTCTTCATTTAAAAAAAAAACTTCTCTGTTTTTCTTGCTTATTTGGGAAATGATAAGCTGCCTTTTCTGTTGTTAATTACTTATTCTGATGCTTGAGTGTATTGCAAAAATTGTAATTCACTTTAAATGATGAATATGAAGTATTACTGGTTCTTTCAAATAACCTATAATTTGAGAAGTCTATAACTGCAAAACAGGTGTATCATTCTTTAAATTCTATTTTAAATAAGGATTCAAATGCATATTTTGCAGTAACTTTTAAGAAAAAAATATCAGATAAGTAAATGAGCTTATTTTTTATGTATCCCATTTCGAACATCCGTCTGCATTAATAGTATCACAAATTGTGTGTGTGTGTGTGTGTGTGTGTGTGTTGGGTGCAGTGTGTGTATCCATCTATGTGTGCACATGCAAGAAATAAACATGCCAGAAATGTGATTTGCTATTTATACATATTACTTATATTGCCACAAAACTTTATAGCTTCATATAACAGTCAAATTAGCTTCAGGAAGCTAAATATTAATACATTGTCTTTTAAGTACAATAGGATAGGTTAGCTTTTTAGAAGAGAAGTTGAAGCAGGGTTAGATAAAAAAAAAATAGTTGGCATTTTCAAATATGCTTAACTATTTAGTGATGTTTTACTTCACATGTGTCCTGATTACACTTTTAGCAACTATCATTTACAATATGCTGCAATGATTTTTAGTTATGAAATTTTATTTATAAAATTATAAGCCACTAATTTTCCAAAAGGAATAATCAGATATCAGCATTCTGCTTCACCAGTGGTGGTGAAGCCTCTGATAAAATTGATATTCACTCTTGCATCCTGAAATAGGTTCTCATTTCTGAAGCCCTTCTCTGCTGTACAGCATGACAGTTTACTTTCTTAATATCAAATTCTTTTGCCTGTTCCAAGCAAAACAGATGGTTAAGATAATTATAATGGAAATGGCATGCTGAGAAAACTGTGGAGAGACCATTCCATTCTTTTATCTCCTTTTTCCTTTTCCTAAGTGCAGTGGGACAGCGAACAAAATATGTAAGTTAGAAAAAAGTGGGGCTCTAACTTGGACTGTGGAGATGGCCTGTGTTGTACTCAGATCAAGTCAGCTGACTTCTGTGGGTCTCAGTCTCTTCTGTAAAATCAAGAGCAGAGGATTCTTTACCTTGGGCCTTGAGTACTCAGAATCTCAACGTTCACCTGGCACAAGGCTCCTGGAAGAAGAGGAGGAGAACAGGGCTTGAGCCAGAGAAGACATAGTTCTTTCCAAATCACACCCAAGCTACTTTTTTGTTGACCAAAAGAATTTTTATGCAAAAGGCATTTCAAATGAGTTTAAAACACAGAGCAGAAATGAATCTGAAATGCCTAACGTATGCTTTTTCAGCACTTTCTAGCAATTATGACAATTTAGGTGGTTATGTAAATTACACAATTCTTGTAAAATGACATAATTATGAAATGTTGGGGCAGAAACAGAAAAGGATTACATTGCTTTAAAGTGAATACTGCAGTGATACAAGATTGGGCATACACCCCCTCCATCACCTTTTCTAAGTCCCTTGGGATTTTACTGTTGCTAGTGGAAAAGTATTAATAGGAAGTAACTTTCCATGGGCATAAGTGTTGATAAAAACTGAATAGGGTGGTATAATATAATGAGGATATTTTAGACTGGTTTATATTGTTTGGATTCAGATTATTAAATCTATGCTTGCATAAACAATCCATTCACATGAAACTATTTTCAAAATATTATCTTTATTCCTAGAAATCTATTTGGCATTTGGAGCATTTATATCACTGGAAAAAATATTTATAGTAAGTACTTGACTTAGCAATGCATGGTTCATGTTTTCAAGAAAAGGCTATTTTAGCAGGGGAGGTATTGCTAAGATAGGGCCAAGTAGTTTAAGAATCATAAAATACATCTGTGTATTTGCAAATATTAGACTTCACACTCACAAGCAGGCTCCTCACTGCCAGCACAGAGCCTGATGGAGGGCTCGAACTCATGACCCTGGGATCAGGACCTGAGCCAAAATCAAGAGTTGGGAGCTTAACCCACTTAGCCACCCAGGCACCATGAAATTTAGTTCTTAATTATATAGATAATTTTCTTCTGAGACTACCTGCCTCCCTCCCACCTCACCATAACTTTGACTTAGTGTTCTTAGATAGTGATCATCATCCATAGGCCACTTATAGAGTACCAGAGAACATTTATTTCAGTGGATGTAAATGCATTCCTACCTTATTACCTTCACCTCAGGGATTCAGACACCGTACTCCTAAGAATAGTTAATAGTGAGCAGTATGGACCTCTGCTGGGGAAGGATTTTCCCCAGTCACACCCTGTCACCCTTGCTGAGAAAACGGAAGGAGGAAGCGAGAGCATTTACCTTGCTAAGTTTGGAACTCAGAGTGGTGAAAAATGAGGCCTGAGGCTCAAAGGGACATCAAGAAGAAAATTTTGTGACTCAATTTATGTGAAAGAAGAAACCACATTCTTGCTTTACAAAATAGCAAATGTGAACATCCTCCTTGGCTAAGATACAAAGTACCAAGAAAAAAGAAGGACACAGAGAGAATTTTACACAGCTCTGTACTCAGAGTCTCTTCAGATAGTTCCACTTGTCATTGGCTAACCAGACTAGGGTGGAGAATTGTCTGAAAAAACCATTTCCCCACTATTTCCTTTTTATGTCCTTTTGCTTCTTTCTTTGCTTGCACATAGCTTAAGGCAAGTCTTTTTTCATACACAGGCTTGCAGTGTCTCGAGTGTCCTTCATGTACACCCCCCGTCTTCCGACTCTAGCCAAGACACCTCGAGAAATCACTCTTCCTTTTTGCAACCATTAAGGCGCATTATCAAGTATGAATAATAAACTTGAGTTGTCTTTGTGCAGCAAGGACAAAATGCTATTTTAAAGTGGCCAGCAGATTCTTCCTGTTGCTCTGGATGTAGTCTAGATCTTAAAATTGTTGGAGGTTTGGAAATTGATCTCTTAGGGCTTCTAAAGAACTTTTCCTTACAAGATAAAGCCAGGAATTTAGCCTTCAAGCAGACACAATGATCATTCTAGGAGTTGCCACTTTAATCAAAGTGCCTTTTAGTCTTAGAGGTACCTCTGTATGGCTTTGAGATAAACCTTCCAACTAGTAAAATAATTAGACAATTTACAGTAAATATTGTTTTCTTAATGTATTTCACCTGCTTCCTTAGCAGCACTATGCCCTTAAAGAAGCTAGGTTTTTGCTTTCCAAATTAGGAAGTTGAGCTGGCCCTGTCATATTGATGCTACATGCCAGGTAGGATAAGATTGAGTCACACATTTTAAAAAGCATCTGGTCTACTTTAAAGATTATCTTGCCTCTGTGTCCATGGTCTGGATCACCTTATATGGTAGGATGGGGACTTTCTCTTATAACAAGGCATAATCATACTGTCGATTATCCCAAGTTCACAAAAAAAAAAAAAAAAAAAAAAGTCAGCCTTGGACTACTGAGGGGAAGAACTCTTCTTTTCTCCCAAGCTTCTTCTGGATTTAGAAAGGAAGGAATTTTGAGCAGTCGTTTGTCTACTGAGGACACATGGCTCTTAAAACTCCAAAGCACTGAAGCATTGAGCATAAAGAGAACCCATACACAGGGGGTTCCTGGAAAGGCAAAGCTGATAAGGGAATATCTCATATCCACTTTAAACTTTTACTTTTCCTCTTTTAATTCCCTTCTCTTAAATACTTATTTCATTTTATCATACATGGGAGGTAATCCAAGGAAAAGCAAACTGATACAGAGAGAGTACAACAGTCTGAATAAGTGGTCCAGAGCTAGGTGGAATGGACCAGAAGAAGAATTTGGGCAGTGGTCTACAGGAAATAAGCACCTGGCAGATTGGTGTGGCATGAAAACAATCCTAGGATCTCAGAATAGAAACACTAATAGAAAAGTCAATAAAAGTCAATAACTTCTCTCAAACTCATAGAATGGAGCTTAGGCTAAGTTGAACATTAAAAGGCAGACTTGATAAATCTAAGATATTTTAATAATATCAATATACTTCAAACACTGTATACTCTTTTCCTTAGAAACTTTAAAATTGCACATCAACTAGACTTTTCCCTTTCCTCTTTCAAAACCAGTAAACATCATTGTTTTTGATAAATATCACAATATAGTGAATTTTCAGGCATTGTCAGGGAATATAATACAGTAATTAGTTTTAAGCAACTTTTTTTCCTGGATAGCAGAAAATTACCTTCCATTCTATACCAAGATACTATATGTGCGTGTGTGGGGGGAGGGGGGCGGTGTATGCAAACACACACATATATTCACAACATATGTACAAATATATACACAATACATGTACAAATATATATACACATAACAAAATTTAATTAATTTTACAATATGCTGAACTATTCTATAGCAGTTTTTTTATGAAGTTTTGATATAGTCACTTCTTTCACGTGCTGATTAAGTACTTTTTTATTGAGTAGTTTTGTTAATAAAATATTATCAGGAAATATGGCATCACCTGAATAGTAATTCAACAATAGATTCTCGCTTAATCTAATTTGTCAACCTAGAATGAACAAAAGAGACTAGACAGGGGTCCTCTAGGAAGATTACAACATAGTAATGAAGATACAAATAATTACATAGTAATTATTTAATTGCTGTAAAGATACTTATAATACACCTACATGTTGGAGAAATATCTCATCTGGTGGGAGAGGAAGGAAAACTGCCCTGAGGTATTTGGAACTAGCAGTAATTATGGACAGCATCATTTTCCAGACATATAAAATAACATTTGTGAGTTGCAATGCATAGAGGAGATTGGTTCTTTAGAGGAACTGAAATAAGGAAAATAAACATCAAAGAGAATAAAAAGAGATAATACTAGTGAGGGTGACATACTGATGTAACAAATTCGTTCTGAAGTTTAACATTTTAAAATACTTGTGAATTTGTGTTGCTATAATAAAATGTAACAAAGTTGTTAATGTTACAGTAATTCTTTGGCTATACCCATTTTTCACTTGAAATCATTTTGTTATTGCTCTAGCTTAACTGGATGTCATTAATTTCTACTCCTTTTTCTTAATTTGTGGAGGACCTTTGACTTTACAGATTACCTCACATAATAATTCTTCCATTAATGACTTTTTATCATAACTTTTGAAAATATATACCATTTTTCAGACAAGATTTCCTTTCTTTTCTAGATGAAATAACTTTTTCCCAAAAAATTCACCAAGTAACTAGACCATAAGAAGTATTATCTTGACATTAGTATTTTAGGCAAAAATGCACTTAACCAATTTTGTCACAATGTTTTAAAAAAAAATTTTAATGTTTATTTTTGAGAGAGAGAGAAAGTGCGCAAGTGCGTGCAAGAGTGGGAGAGGGGCACAGAGAGAATCTGAAGCATGCTCCACACTGTCAGGGCAAAGCCTGGTGTGGGGTTTGAACCCACAAACCACAAGATCATAATCTGAGCCAAAGCTGGAGTCTCAACCAACTGAGCCACTCAGGCGCCCTGAGAAGTCACATTTTCTAATAAATCATATGAAATAAATTTGAATTGTGTGAATTTGCCAAGTGAGAAAATGAAGAGGAAGCGTCTCTTACAACACTTCAGTCTAGTCCTTCAGTTTCAGGGCAGTCATGTGTTATACATTTGTTTTGTCCTAATAATGTTTTCTGGCCTAATAATATTTTCTTTAAGCATTTAGTGCAGTTTTAATGAAGGTTTACACCAAAATTGAGAGGAAGATACAGAGATTTTCCATGTCCCCCATTCTCTCTACACATGCAGAACCTTTCCCATTATCAATATCTCCCATCAGGGGTGCCTGGAAGGCTCAGTCAATTAAGCATCTCTTGATTTTGGCTGAGGTCGCGATCTCATAGTTTCGTGAGTTCGAACTTGGGATTCTCCCTCTTTCTCTGCCCCTCCCCTGCTCCCGTTCTCTTTCTCTTTAAAAATAAATTTTACAAAAAGGCATTCACTATTAAAAAAAATCCTCCCTCACAGTGGTTTGTTCAATAGATAACCCTACACTGACACATCGTAATTACTCAACATCCCTAACTTACATTAGGGTTCATCTTGGTATTGTATGTTCTGTGAGTTTGGACAAGTATATAATGACATGTATTCACCATTATAGTATTGCACAGATGTTTTCACAGATGTTTTTACTGTCTCCATACTTTTGCCTTTTCCATAACATCATACTAGTTAGAATCCTCTGGTATGTAGCCTTTCAGATTGTCTTCTTTCACTTAGTAATATCCATTAAGTTTCTCCTATATCATTTCATGATTTGATAGCTTATTTGTTTCTAGTATGAATAATTATCCATAGTCTAGAAGTACCAGAGTTTGTTTATCCATTCACCTACAGGAGGACATCTTGCTTGCTTCCAAGTTTTGGCCCTTATGAATAAGGCTGCTAGAAACATCCATGTGCAGACATAAGCTTTCAACTCCTTTTGACAAATGCCTAGAAGCATTATTGCTGCATTGTATGGGAAGGGTATGTTTAGTTTTATAAGAAACTGATAAACTCTCTTCCAAAGTGGGCAAATCATTTTGCCCTCCCACCAGCAATGTATGTGAGTTCCTGTTCCACTTTCTTATCAGCATTTATGTTGTCATTATTTCAGATTTTGGTATCTCATTGTTGTTTTAATTTTCATTTGCTTGATAACATAAAAAGTGGAGCATCTTCCCATAGGCTTATTTATTATGGGAGTATTTTTATTTATGTATTTATTTATTTATTTATTTATTATTTATTTATTATGGGAGTATTTTTGTTGTTGTTGTGGAGGGGTTTGTTAAGATCTTTGGCCCATTTCTTAATCAGATTTTTTTCTTATTGTTGAGTTTTAAGAGTTTTTGTGCATTTTGGGTAATAGTCCTTTATCAGATATATCTTTTGCAAATAGATTCTCCCCAGTCTGTGGTGATCTTCTAATTCTCTTGATACTCACTTTAATGAAGCCCAGCTTTTTCAGTTACTTATTTCATGGATCACATCCTTGGGATTGTGTCTGAAAAGTATCACCATTCTCAAGGTCATTTCGTGGATGGTGTCTTTGGGGTTGTGTCTGAAAGGTACCACCATTCCCAAGGTCATCTAGGTTTTCTCCTATGCTACCTTCTAGAAGTTTTATAATTGTGCATCTTACATTTAGGTCTATGATCTATCTTGAGCTAATTTTTGTGAAGAGTATATGATCTCTGTCTAGATTTTTTTTTTTTTTGGATGTGGTTGTCCAGTTCCAGCACCATTTATTAAAAATATCTTCTCAGGGTGCCTGGGTGGCTCAGTCAGTTAAGAGTCCTGCTCTTGGTTTCATATCTGGCTATGATCTCACGGCTTCGTGGGTGCAAGTCCTGCATCAGGTCTGTACCAGTAGTGCAGAGCCTGCTTGGGATCCTCTCTCTCTCCCTCTCTCTGCCCCCCTCCCCCAACTCATGCTGTTTTTTGTGAAATCTTTCAGATTCTCTCTGTAGATGATCATATAATCTGAAAACAAAGACAGTTTTATGTCTTCCTTTCCCATCTGTATACCATTTATTTTCCTTTTCTTGTCTTATTTCATTAGGAAAGACTTTCGGTATTATGTTGACAAGGAGTAGTGAAAGTGGACACCCTTGTCTTGTACCTGATCTTTGACAGAAAGTTCTGAGTTCCCACCTTTAAATTTGATGTTTGCTGTAGGTTTTTTGTAGATAGTCTTTATTAAGTTGAGAAAGTTCCCTTCTGTTCCTAGTGTACCAAGCATTCTTACCAGGAATGTGTGTCAGATTTTGTCACATGCTTTTTCTGAATCTATTGATATGGTCATGAGATTTTCTTTTTTTTTTGAATACAGTAATTGATTTTCAAATGTTAAACCACCCCTTCATAACTGGGATAAATCCTATTTGGTCATATTGCATAATTTTTTCATAATTTTTTGGATTCAGTTTGCTAGCATTTTGTTAAAGTTTTTTTTTTTTTTTAAATCTAAGTTCATGAGATATCATGGTCTATAGTTTTCTTGTAATGTCTTTGTCTAGCTTTGGTGTTAGAGTAATGCTGGCCTCATAGAATGAGTTAGGAAATATTCTCTCTGCTTCTATCTTGTGAAAGAAACTGGAGAGAATTGATATATTTCTCTCTTAAATATTTGGTTAAATTCACTGTTGAACCATTCTGGGCCTTTTGTGTTTTGGAAGATTGTTAATTATAATTTCAATATATTTATTAGATATAAATTGTTTATTCTTGTGTGAGTTTTGACAGATACTGTATTAAAGGAACTGGTACATTTCACTTATGTTATCAAATTTGGGAGCACAGAGTTGTTTATAGTATTCCTTTATGATCTTTTTAATTTCTATGGCATCTGTAGGATGCCCCTTTTTCATTTTCTAATATTAGTAATTTGTATCCTCTCTTCTTTTTTCTTAGTTAGCTTTGCTAGAAGCTTATCTATTTTATTGATCTTTTCAAAGAAACAGCTTTTGATTTCATTGATTTTTCTCTGTTGATTTCCTGTTTTCAATTTCACTGGTTTTTTTTTTTTTTTTTTGCTTCAACTCATATTAGTTGTTTTCTTCTGCTTATTTTCGATTTAATTTGCTCCTATTTTTCTTTTTTTTTAATTTTTAAATGTTTTATTTATTTTTGAAAGACAGAGAGAGAGAGTGCAGAGAGGGAGGGGCACAGAGAGAGGGAGACACAGAACCCCAATAGGGTCCAAGCACTGAGCTGTCAGCACAGAGTTTCTGAGTTTCTTACCTATATTAGTTTCCTTTTCTCTAAACCACTTCTCTTTTAACATTTCTTGCAAGGCAGGTGTAGTGGCAACAAATTCCCTCAATTTTCATTTGTGTAAGAAAGTCTTTATTTTCCCCTCATTTCTGAAGGGTAATTTTTCAGGATACAGAATCCTAGCTTGGTATTTTTTTCCGCTCTCTCTCAGCACATTAAATATTATATTCACTCTTTTCTTGCTTACATGGTTTCTTAGGAAAAGTCAGGTATAATTCTTATATTTGTTCCTCTGTAGGTAAGGTATTTTTTTTCCTCGGCCTTCTTTCAGGATTTTTTTGTCTTTGATTTTCTATAATTTGAAAATGACATCTGTTGGTATACTTTCTTTGGCATTTATCCTACTTAGTGTTCTGTGAGCTCTCTGTATCTTTGATTTGGTCTCTGGCATTAACTTGGAAAATTATCAGTCTTCCAATATCTCTTTGGCTCCTTTCTCCCTTTTCTTCCCTTTCTGATATTACCATTACATGTATGTTGCACCTTGTGTAGTTGTCCTATAGTCTTTATATATTGTTCTGTGTTTTTCAGTCTTTGCTCAGAGATTCTTTTCTCAACCATATCCAGTCCACTAATAAACTCAAAAAAGGCATTCTTCAAATCTGTTACAGTGGGTTTTGTTTAATCTCTAGCATTTCTTATCTCTTCTTTATTAGGATTTTCATTTTTTCTGCTTAAATTCTTGGTTCTTGCATGCTGTCTACATTGCAGTACTAACATATTAATCATAGTTGTTTTAAATTCCTGTTCTGATCATTTCTACATCCCTGAATATCTGGTCCTGATCCTTCCTCTGTGTCTTCACATTTTGTTTTTTGCTTTTTGCTCTGCCGTAACGACAAGTGAAAAGCTGTACAGACTGAAAAATCAACAACTCTTCTTGGATCCATGAGAGAGAAACAGGATAAACTGTGGCCTTCTTGTAAATTTTTCTTGAGAGCAGGACATGATATGCCACTTAAAATGAACTGCTATAAATAGGCCTTTAGCAATGTGGTGGTGGGGTATAGTGGAAAGGGAGCATTCTATGGTCCTATAATTATGTCTCCATCTTTTAGTGAGCCTATGCCTCTGGACTGTGAATTTCAATAGTATTTCTTAGGGGGGTGTGTGTGTGTGTGTGTGCTGTCTGTGTGTGTGTGTTTACTCTTCATCTAGAATTGGCTGGAATTGGGTATTTCCCTTCCCCAGGTCAGTTAGGGCTCTGATAATATTGTAGCAGGGTTAGGCTGTTGTTGTCTTCCCCTGAAGGCACGCCTTGTTAAAAGGAACAGAATGCTCTGGTATATTTTTAAATGGTTCATCCCCGCCCCCAGTATGCAAGAAGGCTGAGGGAATTTTTCTGATATTTACTGCGGGAATCTGATCAAGCACCTGGAAGTAAATCTCACATTATTGTGGTGACTCCCTCTGACTGTCTCTCCTTGAAGCTTTTTTAACTCTGAGGCTTGTCTGCATTGAACTCTAGCAGTTCATCAGTTACAGTTCAGGCTTACCCCAGCTCTGGTACCCACAGTAGGTTTGCTTGTAAATCGAGCCAGCCTAGGTAAGCCTGGATTCCCTATATTTGCCTGTCTTTGTCTCCAGTCTTGAAGGACATACTTTGCCCTGTGTTTTCCCTCACATGGATCCAAGAAGCGTTGTTGATTTTTCAGTCTGTTCGGCTTTTTACTTGTTGTTAGGACAGAGTGATGGCTTCCAAGCTCCTCACAGATAGAACCAAAAATCTCCAACCTCTATGACTGCATTTTAATTCCAGTTTTAGTATAGGAGAAGCATGAACCCACATATGTTAAGTATATATATACTGAAAAAAACTGGTGTAGCAAGAATGAACTTTTCAAGAATCAATTCACTTTATACCTGCTCCACCAGCTATGTCTCACAATGAAGTTGTATTGTTTTTTGGCAAAGAAAAATAAAACCTCAGTACCTTACATTTTATATGCATACTATATTTATTTACTTTTGAATGATCATTTATTACATATAAACCTTTACGGTTATTTTATTTTGTCTAATAATGAAAATTATTTGGTTATCTTGGCTTGGGATGGAATACATATACTTTATTCCACTACAATTAATTCTTAAAATTTTTAAACAACTTTTCATTTAGAGATGGTTTTCTCAGGAATGAATGACAGTCATTGAAATTGAACATCGAAGATAAAAGCATTTTTTAGTTAGTTACTTATGAAGAAATAGTCGCTAAAAATTAACCCAAAGAATATTCCTGGATGACTTGATTTTCTTGCATTTCTATTGTGGTGTAAATTCCATAGAATGAAAGGAATAAATGAGATATCTATAAATCTGTATAATATATGTGTATATATATGCATATCCATGTATCAGTAGTAACAAACAATTTTATAAACAAGTAAATTTATAAACAAGTCAAATAGTGTAGAATGAGTAAAAGTAGTATCTTTAGTAAATACATAATCAAATTTGGTTTTTAAAGAAGATAATTAAGTGTATGGCATAATATAAAATGTGTTCTTGCCCCTGTTTTGTGAAGTATAAAGTTATACTTTTACACTATGCATCTTGGTTTTCTCCTTTATAAAATATAAGAATGAGTATAAATGATTTTTAAGGCTTCTCTCAAGTCTTAATTACTATTCTAAAACATTTATATGCATGTCTGTATATATATCTATATATATCTATATATATATATATATATACACTCAAATATAAAAATCGTATTATATATGTATTTCCATATATGTATAGGTATACATATGTAATCCTAAATGTTTTTCTTTTGAATTCATTGTCACCATTCATAGGAAAATATTTTAAAACACACATAGAAACAAAAAAAAAAAAAAAACGGATGCCGAGCAGTTTTAAACTGTAGTCCTCTTTGTTAGTGACAGAATAATGAGTTTTCAGACAGAAGGGAAGTTGGATTTTTTTAATGTTTATTTATTTTGAGAGAGAGAGAGAGAGCGAGAGAGCACACATGCACACGAGCAGGGGACGGGGCAGAGAAAGAAGAGAATCCTAAGCAGGCTGCACACTGCCAGCTGTGAGCCCAATGTGGAGCTCAATCTCATGAACCGTTAGATCATGACTTCAGCTGAAACCAAGAGGCAGAGGCAGTAGCACCCTCTGGATCGCCCTCATCGTGATGCACCCAGTGTAGTAGTGTACTGTGTGTGTGCGTGTTTATATTTGTACACATGCACTTGTATGCTGTCAACATAGCCCTGAAGATGTTTTCAGACTATTCATACTAAATGCAATGCCTTTTCAAATTAGAGTCTGGTTTTACAAAACAATAATGAGGTGAAACTCCCCATTACAGCATGTGGGCCACTTCTGAATGTTATAGTATTAAAATTACAGTAATATAAAATAATTTTTTGCATTAATTTAGAGCATGTTGCAATAGGAATTGACCCATGTGCCAGAGTATATCCAGCAACAACTTAGTCTTTGTCCTTAGTGTTGTCAGCCTCTATCTTTAGTTCTTTCAAGTTGAGAAAATAGTTGGTAGCATGCTCTTCTGTTGTTTCTGTCCTGTGGTCCACAAGGCATACAGGCATCAGTTATAAAATAAAATGAAAATAAATTACAAAGAACCATGTCGTCACTGGAATTAGTGAGCCCCAGAAGCTGATGACATAATAACCTTTGTCTTTAAAGCCAGAACTTCTCTATTCTGCTGAAATTCAGTTCCCTGAGCCTAAAGAATGAGAGTGATTAAACCATTCTGTACCATGGCTAGTTCAGCATAAACAGTGGCTTTATAAATGTTGTCTTAGTCGATAGTATTCTTGGCAGGCACACCGTAACAGCAGCAAATGCACTTTGCAAAACCATTTTAATGTTTTCCAGTGGCACACATAGTCATCCAGAATTCAGAAGACAGATGTGCTATTGTATGTAAAAGGTGAAAGAGTAGCTCAAACTTTACAGAACTTCAAGTTTTTAAGTGTTCCATTATTTTTCTGCTGCTTTGTTTTAATAAAATGATGGCTATATTGTACATAGCTATATGTGAAATGTATATGTAACTATATACCCTTTCCCATACTTTTAGTATTTGCACATTTTTCTTATATAGCCCAGCATAAAGGATTGGACTGATAAACAAGTTTGCTGACTTGCCTTCTTTTCTGCTTCCTTCATTCTCTCCTCTCCTCCTTGTGTAATTTTACCAAGGTAGAGCCCAATGAACCTTAGTTGTCCCATATTTGAAATGGAAATTTGATTGACTCTTATTTCCTAGTGAATTGACCTCGGAAAATTCTTTATTTTTTATTCTTTATTCTAATTCTTTATTACATTCTGTTTTGTTTTGTTTTTTGAATTGGGTAGTTTTGTCTGGCTGTTTGATCATAGATTTCTCTAGTAGCTTGCACCTTTGGGAAATGTTTTGAGACTCAAATGCTTAGCCAGTATGATTATTTGGATAAAAATTTCACAAAAAGAAAACTTCTGAATCTATGACCCTAGTTTCAGTTTCCAGTGTGCATGAGGATGGGGTAACTCTATAATACCTAAGACCTTCCAAAGTGAGATTTTTCTGGACAGTAGTAGTTCATCATATTTGTAAAGGAAGCACAGTAGAGTCCAAAGTAGAACGGACCACAAGTTTAGCAACCTATAGTCTAACCCTGAACTTCTCATTAAAGGATGGTAGGCCCTTAGATAAGTTATATAAACCTTCTAGACCTCAGCCATCTTATCTTTAACGTTCAAGTTTTTCACCCTAGGACCCATTAGCTACTAGTTTTAAAAGTTTATGATTACAAGTAAATGTTAAAAATGGAAGAAATGCCTCACCTAAAAGAGTAATCATAGACTGATTCCAATGCCATATTATATTTTTCACATATGATTCCCTCATGTATTATAAGTAAAATACAGTATACTGATAAATATTTGCGATTATATGGAAAATTTAGCCAACATAGATTTGGTGAACTGTGTGACTCAGTTTGACATGTGTTTGACATCCAAGGGTAAATATAAAAATATTTACTTTACCATTTGGTCTGTGGAGTCTCTTTAAAATCTTGTTCAAGAAAAATAATCATGAGGCTAAAATTTTAGTGAAATTACAGAATGCCAATTAAAATATTTAAATGTATAATTGCTTTAATTTAAAAAAATATAAACTAAATAACATCTTTTCTCTTTATCAGTTTTGTTCTAATTCACATTTCCAAGATAAATGATCAGCATGCCTTTAAAAAGTCTTATAGTCAGAAAGAGAAAAAATATCTATTTTGCTTACATATAATCCTCTTAACATGCACATGCCAGATGGTGTTTCATATCAGGTCAGAAATAATGAAGGAATCTGGCTTTAAATCTAAGAATCTGGGGGAAAATGAGTAACTAGGGATTATGTATTTGTAATAGCATTTTTCCCTGAAATTCAACCATTTGTAATAATTTTTGATATGCTTCTGTCTGTGTGTGTGGATTTATTTTTACTTATATCATTTCTATTATACCTTATTGGGATTCTGAAAGGTTATTTATGATGGGATTAGACATTTTCTCAATCCTTGGTTCTCTGTAGCCAAGTAATAATTTGACCTTCAGATATTTCAGACTGAAAGTAACTAGTCTAGAAACTAGAAAATCAATGACTCGTGAGGAGAGAAAAAATAAATAGAAATTCTGTTACGTATGGAGGGCAGTAATATTTTTCTAATTAATTTTAAGAAACTAATTATAAGGTTAAATAGTCTGAATTCTTTTGCTAAAAAGAAATAAATTCACTTTCTGTAAAAATAGTACATTTCATAAGCATCAACCTTGCTGACTTTGAAGAATAAAGTTAGGCCTTTATATTTTAGGGAAAGCAGAAAATTGTACTCTTAATTAACTCACTGCTACTATTATCTTGATTTCTTTGGCTTTTTCTTAAAAGATCTTGTAATAATCTATGTCATTAGCTAACCAGATCCAAATTAATTTATGACAGTATACCAGTCACTCTTTTTTTAATGTCTTTAAATAATAATTATTTGGTTCTGTGACCTTCACTGCATCCAAGCTTTAAAAAAAAGAGTAAAAACATTTCATTTAATAATATGGCTGAATTTTGTAAATCAGGCCTCCAACTCCCTGCCAAAATAAACCTGAAAAAGCAAACAAGAAAGAAATAAAAGTTGAAAGTAAAACTTTCAGGATGATGACACAAGGAGTTCTGTGGACCCACTCCCTAGTGAAACTAGGAAGAAGTGTAAAACACAACAACACACAAAAAAACATTAAGTTTCTAGAAATTGTCCTAGTGAAACATTCAAAGTCTCTAAAATGGTTCTAGGGAAAGCAAACATTAGTCATATATTGAAAAAATTAAGAAACATTCCAGAAAACCTGATAAAACTGCCTTGCCCTCTCCCATCAATTCAACATTCAACTCCTAAATTGGAGGTCTTACTCAGAGAGAAGTGTACTGTTATCCCCACCCTTTGCTCCAGAGCTGTAGCTCACAGATTTTGCAGTAGGAAAAAAAAATGGACTGTAATATAGAGAGCTTCACATTTCTTTCCATAATGACTGATTTCATTTGCAATAGAATGTGGAGAAGTTCAAGATGAAGGATGCCATCAAAAAAAGTGTTGATTATGGTGAAAGGCAATTAGTAGGAGATGGGTAGATTCATTGGAGATACACTCTAAAGTACAAGTAGGCTACTTGGCTGGCGAGAACCGGGCGCATCTGCAGCTGGGAAGCGTACTCCTAGGGCCAGAAAAAATCTCAAACTAGGACTTCAGGAACTATACATTCAAGTGATCCCAAATGTGGTTGTATCAGCCTGTCAAGCAGTTTATGCCCCAAGGCATTGTTGAAAATAAGTAGTGGACCTGAGTGTGCTTAGGAGACAAAGAAAGCCCTGCAAAAATCGTTGTCATCTCAGAGTGATTGGGGGCTTATCCAAGCTTGTATTGTCTGAGGAGCAACAAACAGAGGCTTCTTGCTACAGGGGGTGAGAGAGAGGGGTTGTAACTGTGGCAAAGTAGACTTCACTAAAGTAAGCAGTAAGCAAATAAATAATAACCAGCCCATAGGGTTAGGGGAGGTACACAGAGTAGCTAAAAACATGTAATCTAAAGTATCAAGGTTCCAGTTAACAAAATACTGGAACTGCAGAAAAACAGAAAAATATGCTCTATACACAAGGGGTAAAAAGTGGACAACATAGGGACGCCTGCATGGCTCAGTTGGTTAAGCGTCAGACTTTGGCTTGGGTCATGATATCATGGTTTGTGAGTTCAAGGCCCGCATTGGGCTCTGTGCTGACAGTGCAGAGCCTGCTTCAGACCCTCTGTCTCCCTCTCTCTCTGTCCCCTTCCATGGCTTGCGCTCTCTCTCTCTCACTCAAAAATAAATAAACATTTAAAAAATTAAAATTTTAAAAAAGTGGACAACAGAATCTGCCTGTGATTGCAGCACATGTGGGATTCAACAAAGTCTTCAAAGTAACCATTATAAATATGTTCAAAGAAGTAAAGAAACCATGACTAAAAAATTAAAGAAAGGTTTGATAACAATGCTGCATCATATAGACAATATCAATACAAAATCAAAAAAGACAGAGAAATTATGAAAAAGAACCAAAGTTTAATTCTGAGATTGAAAAGTACAGTAACCAAAGTGAATAAGTCAGTAGATTTGAACTAAATTAGTGACTTCAAAATTGATTGATAAAGATTATGCAGAATTAAGAAAATTATAAGAATTAAGAAGAAAAGGAATAAAGAAAAACGCAATGCAGATAAATATGAGATATTGTCAAGTACACCAAGATACGCATAATGGGAGTACCATAAGGAAAAGGAAGAAAGAAAGGATTAGAAAAACTATTTTAAAAGTAATGTCTAAAAACTCCCCAGATTTATTGAAAACATTAACCTGCAAATCCAGGAAGCTCAGCAAACTCCAAGTGGAAGAAGCACAAGGAGATTCACAATGAGACACAACTTAGAAAAAGTGTTGAAAACCAAAGATAAGGAGAAAATCTTGCAAACAGAGAAAAAAAAATAAATATTCTAATTTACATGGAAATTAAAATAAGATTAATTGGTGCTGCCCATCAGAAACAGTGGAGGCTGGAAAGAAGTAGGATAAAACACTAAAAGTGCTCAAAGAAAAAAAATGTCAATCAAGGACACTGTATTTGAGCAAAACCGTGTGTCATAACTAAAAACAAAATAAACATACCCCCAAATAAACAAATATTTGTTTATTTACTTTGGGAGAGACAGTACGTGAGTGGGGGAGGGACAGAGATGGAGAGGGAGAGAGAATCGCAAGCAGGCTCCATGCTGTCAGCATGGAGGCCAAAGCCGGGCTCAATCCCATGAACCGTGAGATCATGACATGGGCCAAAATCAAGAGTTGGATGCTCAACTGACTGAGCCCCCAGGCACCCATCCTCCTTTATCTTTTAACTGATTTAAAATGCTATTACATAAAACATTATGCATATCATGTATTATTAGGCCTATAACATATAGATATGTAATATATCTGGCAATAACAACACAAAGGAGGAGAGTGAAATAGAAGCTGTTTTAGCTAAGGAGTTGATTCCAAATAGTAACTAGAGCCACAGGAACAAATGAGAATATCCAGATGTGATAAATAAGGTTAATTGGAAAAAGTTATTATTTCCTACCCTGTCTTCTCTTAGCTTCTTTAAAAAATATTTTTAATGTTTATTTATTTTTGAGAGAGAGAGAGACAGAATGTGAGCAGGGGAGGAGCAGAGAGAGAGGGAGACCAGAATCTGAAGCAGGCTCCAGGCTCCAAGCTGTCAGCATAGAGCGGGGCTTGAACTCAAATAGTAAGATCATGACTTGAGTCCAACTGACTGAGCCACCCAGGCGCCCCTCTCTTAGCTTCTTTAAAGACATAAAATTATATAAGGTAATAACTATAAATGCAGTGTTAAAATGTTTTTAAAATTTATAGATAAAATAATCATAAAAATAACGTAACAAAAGATAGAAAACAGAATAGTTGTAATCATAACATTTCTTTATCTTACTGGAATTCAGGTAGTATAATCTGAAGCTGATTCTGATAAATTAAGACGTATTTGGTAGGCCTTAGAGCCAACCCTGACATTGCTTACAAAAATATAGTGAAAATATCATTACAGTAATTAAATCATTAAAGTAATTAAAATACTACATTAGAAAAATATTCACTCACAAAAAAAAATTAAAGCGGTACCAAAAACTTGACATACAGAACACAAAAAATGAAATGCCACACATAAATTCAACTATATAATAAATATCCTAAAATGTGAATGAATAAAACAGCCCAGTAGAGATTGTAAGAATGGGACAAGCAAAACAATATAAAACAAAATCCAACTATATACTGTCTACAGGAGACACCCTTTATATTCAAAGATAACAATAATTGAGGAGCCTGGATGTCTCATTCGGTTGAGTGTCCCAGCTTGATTTTGGCTCAGGTCATGATCCCAGGGTTGTGGGATTCTAGCCCTGCTTTGGGCTCTGCACTGAGCATGGTACCTGCTTGAAATTCTCTCTCTTCTTCTGCCCTTCTCCTGCTTGCTCTCTCTCGCTCTCAAAAAAAAAAAAAAAAAAAGAATAGATTGAAAATAAAAAACTGAGAAAGGATATTGTATACAAATGGCAATCACAAGAAAGCTGTTGTGGCTATAGTAATGTCACATAAAAAATAGACTTTAAAACCAAAATACTACTATAAGTAAGAAGGGACATTGAATAATGATAAAGTGTTAACCCATCAATAGGATATAAATATTATAAACATATATGTACTTACAGCACAATACAAAAGTACATGAAGCAAAAACTGACAGAGATAAAGGGAGAAATATACAATCCACTATTAAAGACTTCTGTATCTCACTTTCAATAATGGTAGAATGAGAAAGAATATCAAAAAGGAAATAGAAAATTTGAACAACATTGTAAACCACTGTATAACATCTGTACAAACACCTACTTAAACATCTATAGAACATCTATATAATACCTATACAAAACTACAGCAAGAGTACAATACACATTCTTCTCAAGAGCACATGGAATATTCTCCATTATAAACCACACACTAGGCCATAAAATAATCTTTGCTAAGTTTTAAAAGATAGAAATAATACAAAGTAAAAGAAGATAGGAAGGAAAGAAGGAAGGAGGGAAGGAAGGAAGGAGACAGAGGAACAAAGCATATTTTCTAACCAGTGGAGCAAAATTAGAAACCAATAGCAAAAGAAATTTGAAAACTCACTAATAAATGAATTAAGCAACACACCAAAATAATCAGTGGGTCAAAAGAAATAAAAGGGAAATTTAGGGAATTAAGGGAATAAAGAGAAAAAAGGGAATGAAAATAAAAATACAAAATACAAACTTTATGGGATGCAATGCTTAGAAGGAAATTTGTAGCACTGAATACATATTTTAAAAAAGAAGAGGAAACATGTTACGTTAACAATCTAACCTTCCATCTTAAGACAATGGTAAAACGAAGAGCATACTAAACTTAAAGCAAGCAAAAGGAATGAAAAAAGTAAATATTAGAGAAGAAATTAGTGAAATAGAGTATAGAAAAACAATAGAGAAGGAGAAAAACAACAATTAACTAAAGGATAGAAAAATAATGGAGAAAATCAATGAAACCAAAACCTGGTTCTTTAAAAAGATCATCAAAATTAATCAACCCTTATCTAGATTGACCAAGAAAGAGAGAAGACTCACATTACTAGAACCAGAAATGAAAGAGGGAATATTACTATGGATCTTACAGGGGGGAAAAAGAGAATGCTATGAAAAAGTATATGCCAATAAATCAGATTAATTAGATGAAATAGATAAATTCCCAAAAAGACACAAACTACTGAAATCAACTCCAAAGAAATAAACAAATCTGAATTGATAGGTAAAGAAATTGAAGGAGTAATCAAAATCTGCCTATAAAGAAAAGTACAGGCCCAGATGGCCTCACAGGTGAATTCTGTCCAACAGTTAATGAAAAATTAATATCAGTTATTCACAAACTCTTCCAAAAAGTAAAAGAGGAGGAAATATTTTCTAACTTACACTGTGAGGGCAGTTTGGCTATGACACCAGAATTGCACAATAACAAGAAACTACAAACACTACAAACCAATATTTTATATGAATACAAATGCAAAAATCCTCACAAAATACTAGCAAACCAATTCAACTAACCTATAAGATGAACTATGCACCATGCTAACTAACTGGTGTTTATCTCAAGAATGTGAGTTGGTTTAGGGGCACCTGGGTGGCTTAACATCTGAAAACCCATTAAAGTAATACATGCAAATCAAGACTAAAAACCAAAAAGCATATGATCTTCTCAGTAAACAGAAAAAAATCTTCAAAAAAGTCCAGCATTTTTTTCAAAATAAAAACGTGACAAAGTAGGATAAAAATCCTCAAGCTGATAAACAGCATCTGTGAAAAATCCACAGCTAATATCATACTTAATGATGACAGACTAGATTAGATACTTTCCCCCTAAGATCAGAAGACAAGGATATCCATTCTCCTCATTTCTCTTGAATATTGTACTGGAGTTACCAACAAGGACAATTAGGAAAGAAAAACAAATAGAAGACCCTCAGGTTGGAAAGGAAAAAGTAAAACTATATCCGCTCTCGTATAACATGATTTTATGTATAAAATTTTAGGGAGTCTAATAAAATATTATTAGAATTGATAAATGAGTTCAGTATGCTTGTAAGAAGATACAAGATCAATATATAAAAGCCAGTTATATTTCTACACATTTCTAACTAATAAAAATGAAATTGAATTTTTTTTGTTTATAATAGCATCAGAAAATAATAAAACGAAGGAATAAACAAAATTCAGAACTCATACTCTGAAAATCCCAGGAGACTGTTGAAAGAAATTAAAGATCTAAGTCAACATCTCATGTGCATGGATTAGAAAACTTAAAATTGCTAAGATGGCCAAACTCTACAGATTTATCTAGTACTCAACATAGTCACCATCAGATTCCCAGCTAGCCTCTTGGTGGAAATTGATAAGCTGATTCTAAAATCCAGACGGAATTGTATGAAATCCAGGATGGCCAAAGCAGTGAAGAAAAAGATGAATAAAATTAGAATACTCACACTTCACAATTTCAAAACCTAGTACAAAGCACCAGTTATCTAGGCAGTGTGGTGCTCAGATAAGTATAGACCTAAAGATTGTACACTTTAAATGTGTGAATTATATGGTATGTAAACTATATTACAATAAATCTGCAAAATAAAGTCTCTGTCCCAGGAATTGTGGTTTAACTTCTTAAGAGGATCTAATATGATATTTTAGTCTAGAAATTCCATAAATGGGCAAAATTGTGATTAACTTCCCACTATCTTCCTTTGAGCCATCTCTTATTGATTATGAGAAAGAGCTACTTTCAGAACAAATCAGGTCTTTATTTCCATTAGCATTTGGCCTTTGGTCACTTCACAACGCAAAAAAATATTTTGTTGGCAGACATCTTAGACCACCAACAAATTCACCTAAGAAGTTGAGCAAATATTGTGGGTTTTACTACTTTTTAGTGAAGGGATATTTTTACTTAACTATCAAGTGCTTTTGAAAGATGGAGTTAGGAATGAGCCCCACAGAGTAATCTTGCTGACATTTATAATTTTTAAGTCTGTGAACTTATTAATATGACTTTAAGTATCACAGATAATTTAGGCTACATCTTAAATTTATTATCTATTTGGAAAAGATTTTAAATTCTTTCTCCGTTTCCTGTAAATAAACCAGTACATTCGTTTTTCTATTATCTATTTGAAAACATTTATATTAGAATACCTCATATTGAAATGATTATTATTTTTGCTCAGATTCTTTTTGAAGGCTGAAGTCTTATGAACATGAAGGTGTGTCTGGTAGGTGTATCTGGGTGTTTATATGAATCTACCCTAGCAAATAAAACTTTGTTTCAAAGCCAAATGAAATCTATTATTTGCTTATTAGTAAAGGTCTTAATAGAAAACAGGTTAAACACTCAAGTTAGGATAACTTGAGGAGGGTTTACTTACAAAGGAACTTATTACAAGGGTCTGGGCAGGAACATGGAGTTATATCCAGTAGAGATGTCACCACCTATACCTCAGTGGGTGAAGGAAGAAAAAAAGAAAAGGAAAATGAAAAAAAAAAAAAAAAAAAGATGGTACACAATCCTTTGCCTTGAAAGATATATAACTTTCTGTCAAAGGGGTAGATAGTTTGAGCCCTATGTGGAACATTTCATACAAGTCTATATGTGGAAGAGTGATCCCATCATTTTTTTACTTGCATCTCTCATGCTTTTAGCTTGTTTTAAGATCTCTTCTTCTGTTGTCCATAATTGTTCTAAATAAGTCTTTGGAATTCCCACTATGACTATTCACCATAGACTTGTATATAATCTAACATGATTAATCATTGTCAGTGATCACAAAAGTTTGTAATACTTTAGAATGCTTGTCCAGATTAGCTACTAAGAATATTGTTGATGATTGCTTTTCCTAAAGGTTAATGAAACTGGTAAAAGGTAAAATTACGAGAATTGCAGCTAGAGTACTAGCTTCAGAGATGTGATATCTAGAAAAACATCCATGTATCAAGGAAGAAAACAAAAGTCTAACCATTGGATTCAGTTAAAGGCAGAGAAAATTAGTTGACAGTTATAATTATTAAAATTATTACTAGAAAATGTATCGTTTATAAATAAAAGTTTGTATTGCATTTACCTTTTAAAATCCAATGTACAAATAACACTTCAGATTTATCAGTTTTATCTTTTCAAAGAATAAGCTCCTGGTTTCATTTAGCCAGACTCATCAAGAAAAGGAGAGGACTCGAATGAATAAAATTAGAAATAAAAGAGGAGAAATAAAAAACCAACACCATGGAAATACAAAAGGTTATAAGAAAGTATTATTAAAAATTATATACCAATTAATTGGGCAGCCTAGAAGTGAATAAATTGCTAAAAACATACAACTTTGGAAAATGTATTAAGAAGAAATAGAAAATTTGAACAGACTGATTACTAGCAGCGAAATTGAATCAGTAATCAAAAAACTCTGAACAAATGAAAGTCCAGTAACAAATGGCTTCACAAATGAAATCTACCAAATATTTAAAGAAAAGTTAATACGTATTCTCCTCAAACTATTCTAAAAAATAGAAGAGAAAAAAAAGCTTCTAAATTCATTCTGTGAGACCAGCATTACCCTGATACCAAAACCAGATAAAGACACTACAAAAAAAAGAGAAAACTACAGACCAATATCTCTGTTGAACATACGTGCAAAAATCCTCACGAAAATATTAGCAAACCAAACTCAGCAATACTTTTTAAAAAATCATTCACCCTGATCAAGTAGGATTTCTTTCTGAGATGCAAGGATGGTTCCATATTCACGAATAAATCAACATGATACAAGAGAGAGGATAAAAAACATATGACCATCTCGACAGATGCAGAAAAAGCGCTTGACAATCTACAACATCTATTCATGATAAAAACTCTCACCAAAGTAGGTTTTGAGAGAACATTCCTCAACACTATAAGGCCATATTATGAAAAACCACAGCTAACATCATACTCAAGAAAAACTAAGAGCTTTTCTTCTAAGATCAAGAACAAAACAAGGATGTCCACTCTCACCAATTTTATTTAACACAGCAGTGAAAGCCCTAGCCACCGAAATCAGACAGGTAAAAGAAAGAAAAGGCATCCAAAAGGGTAAAGAAGAAGTAAAATTTTCACTATTTACAGATGACATGATACTGTATATAGAAAACCTGATAGGCTCCACCAAAAAAAAAAAAAAAAAACTGCTAGAACTGGTAAACAAATTCAGTAAAGTTGCAGGATACAAAATTAATGGACAGAAATTGGCTGCATTTCTACAGACTATTAATGAAGTAGCAGAAAGAAAATTTAAGGAAACAATCCCATTTGCAAGCAACAAAAATAATTAAATGCCTAGGAATAAATTTAACCAAGGAAAGACAAGTTGAAAGACCTGTACTCCAAAAACTAAGTCATTGATGAAAGAAATTCATGACACAAACAAATGGAAAAATATTCCATGCTGGGTTGAAAGAAACAATATTGTTAAAACATTTATACTACTCAAAGCATTCTACAGTTTTAATGCAATCCCTGTCAAATTACCATCAACATTCTTCACAGAACTATACCAAATAATCCTAAAATTTGTATGGAACCATAAAAGACCCCCAAATAGCCAAAAAATCTCAAAAAAAGGAGAACAAATCTGGAGGTATCACAGTCCCAGTTATTAAAGTATACTACAGATTTACAGTAATCAAATCAGTATAAAATGACACAAAAATACACACATAGATCAATGGAACAGAATGGAGATCCCAGAAATAAACCCATTCTTGCAAGGTCAATTAACTTACAACAGAAGAGGCAAGAATGTACAATGGGGAAAAGACAGTCTCTTCAACAAATGGTGCTGATAAAAGTGGACAGCTACATGCAGAAGAATGGACCACTTTCTTATACAATACTAAACAAATACAAACTTAAAATGGATTAAGGACCTAAATGTGAGACCTGAAACTATAAAATTGCTAGAAGGGAACACAGGCAGTAATTTCTTTGACGTTGACTGTAGAAACATTTTTTTTTAGGTATGTCTCCTCTGGCAAGAGAAACAAAAGGAAAATTAAACTTTTGGGACTACACCAAACTTAAAAGCTTTTGCACAGTGAAGGAAACCACCAACAAAACAAGGCAGCCCACTGAATAGGAGAGGATATTTGCAAATGATATATCCAATAAGGAGTTCATATCCAAAATACATGAGGAACTTCTATAACTCAACAGGAAGAAAGCAACAATAATCCTATTAAAAATGGGCACACAATATGAATAGATATCTTTCCAAAGAATACATACAAATGGGCAACAGACACATGAAAAAATTCTTGACATCACTAATCATCGAGGAAATGCAAATCAAAACACAATATAACCTTATATCTGTCAAACTGGCTAAAATAAAAAAAGAAAGAAATAGCAAGTGTTGGTGAGGATGTGGAGAAAAAGGAACCTTCATGCACTTTTGGTGGGAATGCAAATCGTTGCAGCCATTGTGGAAAGCAGTATGGAAGTTCGTCAAAAAAAAAAAAAAATAGAAATACCGTATGATCTAGTAATTTCACTACTGGGTATTTACACAAATAAAACAAAAATGCTAATTCAGAAAGATATGTGTATTCCTTTTTTTATCACAGCATTATTAACAATAGCCAACATAAAGATGCAACCCAAGTACCCATCCATAGATGAATAGATGAAGAAAATGTGGTGTGTGTGTGTGTGTGTGTGTGTGTGTGTGTGTGTGTGTGTGTAATATACAAAAAGAATGAAATATTGCCATTTGCAACAACATGGATGGACCTAGAGGATATAATGCTAATTGATATGAGTCAGTCAGAGAAAGACACATACCATATGATTTCATTCAAGTGGAATTTAAGAAACAAAGCAGATAAACAAACAAAGAAAAAAAAAAAAAAAGAGAGAGAGAAACAACCAGAGTCTTAAATACAGTGACCAGACTTGTGGTTGCGGGGGGTGGGGGAATGGGTGAAATAGGTAAAGGGTATTAGGAGTACACTTACCTTGATGAGCACTGAGAAATGTACAGAATTTTTGAATGATGGTATTATTTACTTTAACATAACACTTTATGTTAATTATACTTAAATCAAAAAAAAAAAAAAAATGTGCTACCCTAGAGACCCATAGTCTGAAAATAAGGCATCATCATGCCCATTATCCAGCCCCACAAGAACCTGTGCTAATGGAGAACAAGGGTCCATGTCATGAATTTAACACATTTATATTTAGGAGAAATGTGTTGATTATATAATATTCAGTGTCATGCCAAAGTAACAAACAAAATCTTATAAATTGAAAAAAGGCATTTCAGAATCCTCATGTATATCCTTTAAATATATAATATACTTTGGACTCATAAGGGACCTTAGAAGCCCTCTAGCCCTTTCTCTCATCATTTGATGTATAAGTTGGAATGTGAAGAAAAAGTGACTTTGTAAATCCATTCAAGTTCTCATCCAATGGGCAAATGAAATAAGCCAGGTTAGAGGTTCAGAAGAATTTTTTAATGTACTTTTGTGTGGTTTTATTATTAAATATAATATATAAGACTAATTAAATAGAAAATATATAGTGTTGAAAAGGAACAAAATATCATTCATGATTCCATATTTCAGAGATAACTATGCCCAGTATATTCTTCAAGATGCAAACCTTGCATTTTATTTTCTGAACACACACATCACCCTCCCCAAATCCCTTCCCCACATATTGATTGATACAGGTGGTAACTTACCATATGTATTTTCATATCCTCATCTTTCCTTCTATAATTCGAGTTTATAATAATATTTTAAACAAAATTTATCACTTATGGCATAACAATACACTAGTGTGGACTTGAGATGTCCAAAAAACTTCGGCGTTACTGAGATTTAAGCATTTTAACATCTTACCAGTGCCGTTTTACTTCTTCCTGCTCACATTCCTTACCTCCAGTTTCTGGTGAGGTTAACAAGATTAAGAAAGAACTATCAGGGCGCCTAAGGGGCTCAGTCGATTAAGTGCCCTGCTTTGGCTCAGATCATGATCTCACAGTTTGTGGGTTCAGCCCCACGTAGGGCTCTATGCTGACAACTCAGAGCCTGGAGCCTGCTTCAAATTCTGTGTCTCCCTCTCTCCCTGCCGGTCCCCTGCTCACACTCTGTCTCTCAAAAATAAATAAACATTAAAAAAAAATTAAAGAAAGAGATTTATCAAAATTATCTTTCCTTATTATTTGTTCTCATCATGGCATTATTTTTCATTTCCTTCATAGTATTCATTATAATTTACAATTTTATACCTTAGTTTCTGTTCTAAATCTGTTATCCTTATTGGACAGCAAACTCCAGGAAGGCAAAAATAGTATCTACTTGCTTTCAACCCTTTAAAGTCCTAGCATAGGGTTAACACATAATAAGAGCTTGGTAATTATTTGTGAATGAATCTGCAAATCAGTCTGCTTAAAGAAATAGTATCCAGGCCATATGTACAGAGTGGCACACACATAGAGGGAAATAAGCTTAAAATTATATAAACAAATATGTTTGAAAATGTTTGACTTTAGTGAATAAAATGCATGCCTTTCAAGCCTTTTTATGTACATATTTTTCAGTCCACAGAGAAGTAACATTTCTAGTAATTTAATCAAAATAAGAGCTTGAATTCAAAATCAGAATGTTTTCTTTCAAACCCTAGTTCCACTATTAATTAAATCAGTTAATTAGCTCTGTGTCTCTTCTGTAAAATGGGGATAATACTAGTATCCACTTTGTGGGTCTATTTGAGGAGTAAATGAGATTAAACATATAAAACTATTGTACACTAACTGCCCTTATTAAATGCTCAACATATTTGTGATAATTATTTTTGATTTACCATCATTATTATTCTGGGCTCATTTTCACAAATAGACTGGTAGGAAATTTGAGAGAAAGGGAATTTTCATATGAGACATAGAAGAGGGAAAATAGCTAAGGTATATTATTACACTGGGACCCTTTACTTTGTGAGATGCTTTTAATATACTGCCTATATTTTACCCTTGAGGAAAGGGTAAAACCCAGGTTTGTCATTAACCACCTTGTCATACATGCATCCCAATATTATAGGTAACTCTCCTGTGAAATTGTTTACATTTGCCCTAACTTGAAATTCTCTTCTTGTTTACCCTGTATGAAAAATCTCACTGCATCCCTCAGCAACCAAGCAAGTGTCTACATTTTCCTCAAGACTCTACTCAAATGCTACCTCTAATTACAGTCATTGCCTTCATGTTTTTTCCTATCATTTGCCATCATGATGAGAATAGGTCTTTATAGATGAACTCCTCCATTTCACCATGAACTCCTTTGACTTGTTTAGCAGCATCCTGGCTCTCAGATAGTGCGTATTAAATGTTGAGTGGGAGGAGGAGAAAAGGACAGTGATAGAGAGGGAGACATAAATGGAAGCCAAAACAGTACCATGGGACTCTAAAACCTAAGAAGCCATCAGTGGAATTTCCTCTCAGTTCAATGCCTTATTTCCTCACAGCTTCTTGATTCAAAGTTAATTTAAGTGAGAATAAAGCAGTTCATTCCCTTTATCTTCTCTTGATATTTTCAAAATTGTGCTGCCTTCTTATGGGAAGAATCAGATGCTGCATCGGAAACTTTATTATTTGTTTTGTTGCAATTATGTGCTAGAGCAAAATACAAAGAGGCAAGTTTTTAGAAATATGTTTTCTAATAGAGCAAAGTGTTTGTTGCAGAAAAGGGAGGAATATGGAAAACAACTAAATGAGAAATATTTATGTATACCACTACCCAGAAATAACTTCCCATAACATGTCTCTATATTTTCTTCCTATACTTTTTCTTTTATCTGTGATACAATATGCAACCCAAATACATGGGTTTTTAAAAATTTATTTTCACAACCTGAAATTGTAACAAATTTCTTTGAAAGCATGAATGTCAAATAGGACATGACATGAAATTTGATTTGTAACTGGATGAACATCCTGAAAACAAGAGTGAGACATATTCAAGAAAGTGAACAGTTAAGTTTTCTGCCGAAATGAAGACAGGAATGGCAAGAGTCAGACCTAGGGAGGTGAGCAGGGTGAAGATAATCTGGGTTTGGGGTTTTATCCTAAGTGTAATCTCAAAGACTAAGTGTTATTAAGCAGAGAAATGGTGTGATCAGGTCTGCATTTGAAGGAGACTAAGTAGATGTGGGGCAACCAGTTGGGAAGCTATTACAATTACTTTAAACTAGGATGATGATATCAGAGATGAACAAATGGAAGTAAGTAAGAGGAGTCCTTGGGAAGAAGCAAATCAAAGTGAAGGAAGAAAGAAATGTGTAACCTCATTATACTGATCACCAGGGAAATTCAGACTAAACAGTGAGGTATCATTTTTTTCTTCCATTTTACTGGACATAAAAAAGAAAAATTTGCTCCTATCAATTATGGGCTATAATGTGGGGAATATTATATCCTGCATACTCTTATGGTTAGAATATAAACTGCGTGGCCATTGTCAGTTTCATGAATGCTGGCAGAAGGCACACAACTTCTGAGTTAGAGATGAAGTATAGTGTATTACTCATAACAATAGCAGTAATCAGACTATCAGCCTTTTGGCACTGGTTCCCAAATTGTAATTGCCACAGGACAACATGAACGGGGCCAGATAACATCTGTCTATGCAATGTGTGGTGTTGCAGAACTTTTCTGAGCATGGGGAAAGCATTACTATAGAGTAAGCTTGCCTCCCTTTTGCTCCACAAAGAGACATGTTATTTTTCAAGACTTTTCACTATTCAACTTTGAAAAGATAATGCAGAAAAAGGACCAAGCCTTATACCCCAGATATACCAAAATGTGAGAAATCCATGCAGAATAGTTTTACAGGGCTACTTGTGAGAATATAACCTGCCAGTAGCTTTCAAACCTGTATTCTTCAACCTTGAAAAACACTCATATAAGAAGCTCTGCATAAATATATTCATTGCAGCATTGTAATAGAAAAGATAAAGCCTAACTTTAAATAAAAGAAAGTCTAACAGTAGAATGTTCATATTGTGGTACTTTATGCATTAATTAAAATGAAACAAATTTAGTGGCACCTGGGTGACTCAGTTGGTTAAACGTTCAACTCTTGGTTTCTGCTCAGGTCGTGATCTCACAGTTTGTGAATTCTAGCCCCACATTGGGCTCTGCACTGACAGTATGGAACCTGCTTGGGATTCTCTCTTTGTCCCTCTCTGTCTGCCCCTCCCCCACTCATGCCCTTGTGTGCTCGCTCTCTCTCTCTCTCTCTCTCTCTCTCTCAACATAAAATAAAATAAAGTAAAATAAAATAACATAAAATAAAATGAGACAAATCTATATAAATCTATATATACAAAAATACCTCCCTAGGACATGTTTTTGTCTGAATAAACCCAATTACAGAGTATGCTACCTTTTGCCTTTTTTTAACTGACATACAAATTAATCCATATATTTGAAATTGAACCAGTACATATATGAGTACATAGAAGAGGGAGAAGATATGTGGATGAATATACACCCAATTCATAATTAATTTTACCTCTGGATAGAGACAGAGATGGACAAATGATTGGGAGTGATGGTGAAAGTTGCCATTTTGTGTAAAGTACATATTTGTGCATAACTTGTTTAATTTCTCAAAGTTAATTGGGGGCACCTGGGTGGCTCAGTAGGTTAAACATCCGACTTTGGCTCAGGTCATAATCTCACAGTTCATGTGTTCGAGCCCCACATCAAGTTCTTTGCTGACAGCTCAGAGCCTGCAGCCTGCTTCAGATTCTGTCTCTCCCTCTGTCTCTGCCCCTCTCCCAGTTGCACTCTGTCTCTCTCTCTCTCAAAAATGTTAACAAATTTTTTTAATAAAAAAATAAGAAATAAGTAAAAGTTAATTGGGAATTCTTGACCATTGATAGATTTGAGAAAGGAGAAAGAAAAGTGTCACAGTTGACCTAGGTTACCTGGCTTAATCATTTGGGTGGATGGTAGTGAAATTTGGAAGGATGAGAACCTTTAAAATGTTTTAAATTTTTTTAATTTATTTTTGAGAGAGAGAGAGAGAGAGAAGCAGAGCATGAGCAGTGGAGGAACAGAGAGAGATGGAGACAGAGAATCTGAGGCAGGCTCCTCAGTGCTCCTCTGTGCTGACAGCTCAGAGCCTGACGTAGGGCTCAGACTCATGAGCCACGAGATCATGACCTGAGCTGAAGTCGACCACCCAACCGACTGAGCCACCCAGGTGCCCCAAGATTGAGAACTTTAAAAATGAATAGGTATTGAGGTGCTTCGGTTGCTCATTCATTTAAGCATCTGACTTCAGCAGAGGAGATAGTAAATAGCAGGAATAAGCAAAACCAAATAAAACATGGGAGTGAATGTCACAAAAGCAGGGGCTAAGGAAAGAGACTTCGTGAGGAAGCAGTGGTCACACATCCAAATGCTGCTGAAGTATCTTATTAAGATAATGAAGTCCTTTGATTTTAGCAGCACGAAGAGATGTGACTTACAAAATGAATGATGAATTTTAATGGAATGTTGAGGAAAGAAGCCAGATTTTAATGGTTTGAGAGGTGAGTAGGAGGGGAACAAAGTCAGAAACTTGAAAAGATGTTTGGTTGAGAAAGAGGAGAGCAGTGGTGAAGGTGACTGTTGTAGGGGAATAGGCCATCCAGAGGTTTTCTTCTAAGCAAGTGGCTTAAAAGCAGCTTGAGATTCGGATGGGAAGGAACCCGGGGAGAGGGAGAGTGCGTAAAAAATCAGTAAAATTAAGGATATAAAGCAGAAGGAGGTGGGCTTGCTTTGTAAAGGTCAAGAACCCATAAATCTCTTCCAGCATGAAGCAGAGGCAAAGGGGAAAGGGCAGGTGGTGATGTGTGCAGCTCTATGCTGATAGAATGTTGAAGTCAGGCTGATCTGGTGACTTCTACTTTCTCTGCTGTAGGTGGCATGGACATATATTAGAGATAAGGGTGATTTGCAGATTTGAAGAAAGAGACATAATCTTTGTGTAAAATGGGTTGTTGGTCATGTGAAGCTTCATTATGTGGAGACCACTGGATGGAGGATGTCCACCATTCTCATACCTACCATAGTTATTGATTCTGAAAATTAGATGTATGTTGGGACGTTAGACTGAGCCAAGTCACATTAAAACTCTGTTATGATTCTTGCAGTACATTAAAACTCTGTTTTAATTATTATTTCCTAGAAATAATACTTAAAGACATAATTTAAAAGCGAAGGATTAACCTTCTCCACCTTATGCACATGGATATATATCTGACTAAACTGAAAAGCCAGAGTAGCCATATTTTTGGAGTGCCGTCTGCTAATCAGTCTTGTAGAATTGGCTGGCTGCCCTGGACCTGAAAAGAATTCCTGTTTGCCTTTATGTTGAGTTAAAGAGTCGGGCATTTGCCCCCAGTAATGGAGGCATCGCTACTTCTTGCTTGGCCATTGCACCACCAGATGTATCTTATAAATACTCTAATGGATAGTGGTGGACTAGGAACGTAGGAGATAATCTGATGCAGGCAGATGCTAGCAGTCAAGATTACTCAAGCTGTATTGAAATTTCCTTTGCACCTGGCACTGGAGGTGTTAGCCATGCCAGTTCAATCCCCCCAACACAGATGTTCTTGTTGTACCACTTTGTGTGTATAACATTTAGGTTTCTGTTCAGCTTTGCCATCGTGCACATAAATACTGTAATCCAAAGACCACCCATTTATTAGTGCACCTGCGTCTTCAACCAGATCTCTTTTATTCTTTTCGATGAATGCGCAACATTTTTTTTTAAATGAGACAGCCATAGGGTGAATAACCTTTTGTATCTGTCAGATAGCTTAACAATGATGATGATGACAAAAATAATACCAGATCCAAAAAAAAAAAAACAACCAATATTATGAAAACATGGAGCTAAACTGAACTATGTTTCAGCAAAAGATATATTATTAACTTCTGTTGTAAGCTTTTATTTCTTAATAGTGAAGAAGACAGATTATATAAATAGATTTTTTTTCTCAAAGTTATATTCTCATTTTTTTCTTCAAATAGGATTTTGATAGAGCTTACCTCTTAAGAAGCAGGTTTTCCTGTATGTGAACCTCTGAAACCCCCATTTTAAATTAATAGGACTGGAGCTTTGTGCAGCTGAAGACTGGATATGACCTCCTGAATATGGGATAAAAAAAACCCTTGGAGGGAGGGAAGATCATTACTCTAGAGAATAGCCTTGTGTAGTTGCTGTCCTACTGAAGTGGGAAAAGGGCATCAAAATGTTTTGATCTTGTTTTTGTAGTTGCAAGCAGTATCTGTATCTTTCCAAATACCTAATTTTGAAATATATCACTCTATGAAAAGAAATTTCAGTGCTACTTAATTTTGGTTTGGGGAAGATAGAACTGCCTTTCATTATTCATTTGAAACAAATAAATGTTTAAACATGCACTACATTTTAAAAATTGATGAGTGGTGATGGTTTTTAAAGTTTTTTTTTTTCATCAGTAGTAATAGTTTTCCAGGTTTATACTCATGTCCTGCTTGTTTCCACTCTGCATATAGCCATGGTTGTATTCTGTTTGGGAGTTACACATGCACCCCACAGAGAAAAGAGAAACGAGGAGGGCCATTGTATCAATATTACTCTGCTAATTTAGTAATCCATTGTGTAAAACACATAGGCTACCAAGAAGCCAGCTACTTAGGGATGGAGTAGAGAGAAGAGACTACAAAAGAAAGAATGAAGAAGCAAAGAGGTAAATGAAAAAAAAAAAAAAAAAAAAAAAAAAAAAAAAAAAAAAACAATAAAAACTAGCTATACCCACGTGGCTTTGAATGGCCTTTTGTTTATTTCAGACAATTCTTGGAGCCCTAGGATAGGACTGAGCAAATATTAGTAGTGAATTCAGTGAGTAATTAGAGAATGTAGTTAGCCTCCGAGGCTACTTGTACTCCTGTATTCCAAAATTAAATGCATAAGGCTCGAATGAAGAAAAATGAAGAAAGAAATAAAAGCCCGCTTCCAAAGATACTCTAAAATTAATGTAACAGTTTGAACTCTTCATTTTGAACTCTTATGTTCAATACAGAAATACTAGCATTTGTGTACACACAGGCACAAAGAAACATTAATTAATAACTTCAAAGGGAGAGGGAAGGAGAAAATTTATAAAGAGGGGGAAATTGGGGCTGTCTGGCAATGCCTGGCAGTCAGTAAAATGGGTAGAAGCTATTTGTGGTAGAACTTGAACTCCCATTAATAGTTCCTGCCTCCTATTTCAAATGTGAATGTTAAGTAGAATATACTTGTTTATCCTAGACTAGCCTGTGTTCTTTTCAAGTTTTTAAGGAGTTCTAATACTGCATTCCCATCACAGTTCAAGAATCCAGACTACCAGTACTCAATACACTTGTTCCATCCTTGTAGAACTTTCCTAGTTCTACAAAATGTTATTGTTTATGATGTTAATAAGCAACTATTGAATGTCTGTCCTGTACCAAGCATGGCATAAAGAGTCTTGAAAATATTTACACTGGGTATTTTGTTTTAATTTTTGTTTACATTTATTCATTTTTGAGAGACAGAGAGAGACAGAGCACAAGTAGGGGAAGTGCAGAGAGAGAGAGGGAGACACAGAATCCGAAGTAGGCTCCAGGCCCGAGCTGTCAGCACGGAGCCCGACACGGGGCTCGAACTCACAAACCACAAGATTATGATCTGAGCCAAAGTCGGATGCTTAACTGGCGGAGCCACCCAGGCACCCCATCTCACTGGGTATTTTTATTTCATTTTATAGGGAAAGGGACAGGTGCTCGCAAAGATAAAATATTTTTTTTTAAGATCACACAATTAACAACTTAAGGAGTAGCAATCTGGACTCAGACGCCTATTTTAAAGCTTGCACGTTTACTCACTGCAAAACCTTCCTGAGAAGATTATAGTGTTTACAAACAAAATGTTCAAGGGTCACATGAGAAATTATGTTAATAAGTCCTACTAAGTTTTTAAGGTTGTTAATTTTTAGAAAATCTGTTTTACTTTGAGGATATAGCATTGGGATCCAGTTCTTTCTTTTGTCCCACATTTATACTCTCACCCTTGCTGTGTTCATGTCCTAGTTCCCAAGTACAATAAGGGAGTAGAACTAAAAAGTTTGCCATTTCAGGATAAATATCATAGTTTTGCTTTGACACAGATATCAGTCAGGGTTTTTAGTTGCAAACAACAGAATCATGTCTCGCTTGTGTAAGAAAAAAAGAAATGTATTTAATAGGAGCCCCAGGACCTCTTCAAAGGACAGAAAATTAGGCTTAAAAGCCACTCGGCCAGAAACCACACACGGACTACATCACCTGACTTGTCCATTGGAAACTTTACGGTCATTGCTTCTGTGCACAACTATAACACCTCAATGTAGAGATGTTGGAGACAGGATGCTACTCCAGGGCCTCTGACACTACTCTGTCAGAGAACAGAATAACTCCGTGCCATCCTGGTCGAAGTCTTTCTTCCTGGCACCTCCTCCTTCACCACTGACTTCCAAACTAAAGTTTTGCACTAGTGCACCTGATTGGCAAAGCATAGGTCACATGCAGGTGAATTACTGTCTAATGGGTCACACTCTGAAGGGTCACCTACTGATGCATCACACACTGATGGTTCACATGCTGTTAGATCACATGCTGACCCCAAAGGAGGCAAAGGGAGTGAGCTTCTGCCTTTTCCTGAAGGCAGAATTTATGTTCATGAAACAGAGGGAGGTTGCTTAAAAAATATTGGGCAGAATTTGCAATGACGTACATATAGCTAGAGAGTATTATGCTAAGTGAAATAAGACAGAGAAAGACAAATGCCGTATGATTTCATTCATATGTGGAATTTAAGACACACAAATAAATGAGCAAAGGGGAAAAGAGAGAGGCAAATCAAGAAACAGACTTTTGATTATAGAGAACAAATTGATGGTTACTAGAGGGGAGGTGGGTGGGAGTGTGGGTGAAATAGGTGATGGGGATTAAGGAGGGAATTTATTGTGATGAGCACCGGGTGATGTATGGAAGGATTGAATCACTATATTGTACACCTGAAACTAATATTACACTGTATGTTACCTGACTGGTATTTAAGTTAAAACTTAAAGTATTAGGCAGAAAGAGGGACAGACGTCTTCAACACCTTAAATAAGAGTAACAATATAATAAGAGAAAAGGTAAATTAAAAGTTATTTGCAACATCTATAACCTCTATCTCATTTTTTACTCTAACGCTCATTTTTCCTATCATATTGTCTTTCTCCTAATTGACTAGATGGTAGTAACTTATTTACATTGTATTTTACTGCTAGTGTTCTATATAATATAATTTATTTATCTATCAGGAATCTTGCTCACCTGCCTCATGCAAAAACAGTTAACGCATTAAATAAATTTTAACCAATATAAGGTTTACTTATATCTTAGAGTTTGTCAGGCTTTTGCATATATCATTAATTGATCTTTGCAACAATCCAATGAAGCCAGAAGAGTATATGACATTATTTCCACTTTACAGTTAAAGAAACTAGACTTTGAAGGAGCCATATGATTTCTCAGCACCAAAAATCTGATTATGTTGTGTATTGTATTCAGTATTTCAATGGGGGGGGGGAGCAATAGCCCTTCATATAAGTCCAAACTCTTTAATGTGATTTATAAAATTCTGTATACATGCACGTGCTTGCTCTTTGACCCTACTTGCTGTTTCCTTCATACCCCATGAAATTCTCTGCTCCAGCCAAATTGAACAATTTCTAGGTCATTTTAAGCATCAGGGTTTATCTCACCTTTACTGGTTTTTTGCACATGCTATTCCCCTGCCTGAAACCACCATTGCCTACCTGTTCACCCGGCTCAGACTCATTCTTTCGGTTTTTGCTGACACATAGCTTCCTCTGAGAAACTTTTCTATAAGGTTGGTTAATTTCCTTTCCTAAAAACAACCTAGCATCTTGAGCTTAGCATTATTATAACCCCTATCACATTTTTCAGTGTGTGTTTTAATGAACTGCTTGCCTATATGTATTCTATACACCACCTGCTCTTTTTATGAGACTAGTATCTCTATGAGGATATATGCCGTGTAATTCATCTCAGTAATATCAATTCTGTAAAGATTTGATGGCTTGTAGTTAGCACATAACTTTTTTTTTTCTTTTGAATATGTGCATTATTAAATTATCATCTGGTTAGTGTTCTATATCAGAAATGATCTTATTCAGTCTATAGATTTCTTTGCTTATATTTATCCATCTGTCTGCATCTCTGTCTAAAATATAATATGTATGTGTACATTTTGTTATTATTCATTTTGTTTGTTATTCATTTTGTTATTATTGTCTACCTATAGTCTGCCATTCTAAGTTTTATGGATGTGGTAAGGATTTTCCATATTTTGGCTCTGGGACTTTTTGCAGTTAGTATTCTAAGCTCGGAAGACAAAATCATAAATGCTTGGTGCAGCCAGAAGTGAAATATTCTAGGCAGGGACTTTGTTGAATTGTAAAGGGCATTGCTTTGCCTAAGATGAGGAGATTTGCAAGGAGAGCAAATTGGCTCAATGTTGCCAGATCCTCTAGTCTTTCAAGAGACTCAGAAGTACATGTTTATGTGGAAATCTACTTATTTTTTAACGTGTTAACCATAATGTGAGAAAATACTTGTGTATATATATATATATATGTACATATATTTGTATATATATGTATGTATATTTGTATATATTTTGTACATATATATTTGTATATATATCTGATAAGGAATGAATATCCAAAATTTATAAAGAACTCCTGCAACTCCTTAACATAAACAAACCCCCAGATAACCTGATTTAAAAAAAAAAGGACCCGAATAGATATTTCTCAAAAGAAGACATACAATGACCAATAAATGTATGAAAAAGTACTCAGTACCACTAATAAAGCCACAGTGAGATACCACCTCACACCTGTTACCATGGCTATTACTTAAAAAAAAAGTGGTGGCAAGAATATAGAGAAAATGGAACCCTTGTACACTGTTGGTGGGAATGTAGATTGATATAGCCAGTGTGGAAAATAGTATGGAGGTACCTCAAAAAATGAAAAAAATAAATAAACTATTATATGATATAGCAATCCCACTTCTTGGTATAGATCCAGAGTAATTGAAATCAGGATCTTGATGAGATACATGTATTCATTTGTTCATTGCAGCATTATTTCTGATAAGTAAGATGTGGCAACAACCTGTATGTCCATCAACAGTTAAATGGATAAAGTACATATATGTAGGTTATTCATGCAATGGAATATTATCCAGTTTTAAAAAAGAAGGAAGTCTTGCCATGTGTGACAACATGGATGAAGGAAGACATTATGCTAAAGGAAATAAGCCAGGCACAGAAGAACAAATATCCCATGATCCCACTTATGTGAGGAATCTAAAATAGTCAGACTCACAGAAACACAGAATAGAATGGTAGTTATCAAGGGCTCTGAACAGGGGCAACAGGGGAGTGTTGGTCACAGGTACAAAGTTTCAGTTGCATAAGAACTCAGAGGGGCACCTGGGTGGCTCAGTCATTTGAGCATCTGACTTCAGCTCAGGTCATGATCTCACGGTCAGTGAGTTAGAGCTCTGGTGTAGGGCTCTCTGCTGACAACTCAGAGCCTGGAGCCTGCTTCTGATTCTCTCTCTCTCTCTCTCTCTCTCTCTCTCTCTCTCTCTCTCTGCCCCTTCCCTGCTAACACTCTTGTGTCTCAAAAATAAATAAAAACATTAAAAAAAAAGAACTCACAGATACATAGTGTAAAGTATAGAGCCTATAGTTAATAACACTGTATTGTATCCCTAAAATTTGCTAGGGGAGTACATCTTTTAAGAAGTGTTCTTATTGGCAAAAAAAAGAAGGGAGGAAGCTTTTGGAGGTGAAAGATATATTTATGACATAGATTATGATGATGGTTCTATAGGTATATACTTCTCTTCAAACTTGTCAAATTCTATGTATTAAATATATACAGCTTTTTGTATAACAATCATACCTCAATGAAGTTTTTTTTTTTCAAAGAAAAAATTGACAGAATAAACAAAGTTAGCAACAACTTAAAATTTTATAACACAGTGGGGTATAAGTCAAACAATCCTGTGGACCATATTCGGCCATCTGGCCAAGTATTTGTGACTCTTGCTCCCTGAAGAGATGTTCTGAGACTCCAAACAAAGTGGAAGATTTTACGAATGAAGAAAGAGAAAAGAGAGGTTCTGCTGGACCAGGCAGGGGAAAGGGTTACTATGGTGGGTCCCGAGAACAGAGTAGAACCATAATCGGCTCCTGGAAGAGTTCCAAGGAGGTGGTGGTATGACATCCTCAAATGGATGGGCTGTGAAGGTATTGTCCACCTCCAATGAAGAGCTGGGAGGCCGCCTCCAAGGCTCAGGAAGGTTCCCTCAGTCCCACAGGTGCATCAGGAGACCAGCTTGTATACTGTAATTAACACTGACAATGTAACAGACTAAGAATGAGAGGCTATTGTCAAATTGCCCCGGCTTTTATACAAACTTCAGAGAGGAAATGGGCCTTTAAAATATCTCAGATGGAATTTACTGATAAGATAGAGTCATGGGAACATAGAAGCAGAATTAAGTTGATTATCAGGAATTAAAATTATGATATTTTTGTTGACACCTCATCTTGTGGGTGTACATTTTCCCACACATATAAACATACAATGAAAACATGTTCAGGTTTTTCCAAATAAAAATTTCCCAATTTCAAAGAATTCCATGCACATAACTACCAGAGATAGAGCTAGGAAACAACTCATAGCAATATATTTCTTTTCCTCCTTGAATTGAACCACCTGAGCATATATGTTCCTCTCCCATACCCATGGCACTATTATTAACATTCTTTATTTTTGTACAGAAAATAATCGCCATCCTAATGGTCTATCATGGGTCTTGGCTATTTCATAATGTTCCAGAAACATTCACTCTAAACTTCCTTTTAGTCAGTTGACTAAGAACTTGAACCACTTAGTTCTCATGGGCAAAGAGCCAATGAAGATTTTCATGAGACAATTTAAGTCATATTAACTCCTTACCAAATCATAAGCCCTGTATTTTCTCAGCCGTTTTATATTTCCCAATTTAAAATCTATGTGGAAAGTCAGTCTTATGGAATGAGGTATGGTCAGTGACTTAACCAGAGACCTCAGGCTAATCATCTCCTCATTCACATGTATCTAGTTAGACACACATACAGACACACTTAGAAGGTTCAGTTCACCAAGGCTTACTTGTAGAACTGTGTAGGAGAGCTGCAGTCAATCAGAACAATTGATGCTCTGGGTCATGTCAGAGTTGAACATGGATGTGTACATTAAGCCTCTCTATTCAAGTTTCCATGTGTTAAAATTTCATCCATTATAGCACAAAATGTTGAGATTTGTGAAGAAAAGCATTCTCCTTGTTTTTATGTGATTTAATATAATGTATATCAATGATTTCTGTGAAAGTTAATTAGTTAAAAAACATTAATAGACAATATGTTTAAGTACAATTACTTCAACTCATTTTCCTCTTATTTAGGAATATCCTTGTCAGTTAGTGACGTTTCGTTTTATGTTTTCTTAAATAGATGGTACTGCAATGCTCTGTTAAAATGATGAAGAGACAAATATCTGCCATTTCCTTGGAGCGGGGGTCACGGGTGATGGTGGTAGAGAACAGGATGACACTTAAGTAACTTTTATGGCTGTTATTTGACCAGAAGCTTCAGATTGTCTAAATATTTCAGATTGTCACTTGACACTTCAAGTTACTCTTTGTTCCACACCTACTGAAGTAGATGAAGACTGGGCATTCTTCCAGTGGCCACCACACTATACCTCCTAGAAACATAAATGAAGCTTTATGAAGCACTTTGACCTCATTTATCCCATGCAAAAGAATTCTCTTCACATGTCCTACAACCTCATGATATTGGTCATGGCTCCAGTGTATGTGAATGCAGAGGACCTGCTCTGTAAAATTTAAGGAGGTGCCATTCCTTTCACTAGAATGTGAATTGTGAAGCTAGAGTTGTGTGGTTTACAATCTGGACAACGGCATACACTGGCCAGGTCCTATAGGATCATAAGCTATTCTTTTTGTTACTGTATCCTAGCTGACTAATTCCTATTTAAATGCTTTAATGCTAAATATTGTGGTTAGATACATATGAACTTTCTCTGAATGTGGGGGGATCATTGCTATTTTTGAAATGTATCCATTATCAGGACAGAAGAGTGTGAGAATGAGGCAAAATCAAAATATGTATCCATCTCCAAGAGCTATTGCTGATTTTGTAGGTTATTATCTGCTCCTCACTCCAATTTGTTATTGGCTAATCCAATTATCATCATAGGGGGAAATTGTGATTGTTTTTGTGCATGTCCTTTTACATGGGTGCAGAAAAACTTCGGAGTATAGAAAGAATATGAGTTGGAACCTTTTTTTTTTTTTTTTTTTTTTTTTTTTTTGGCTACTGTTCTTTTTGATACTAATCCCCAAGCAGAGATTATTCGCACATCTGTTGATTTTTTTTCACGTTGCACACATTTGCACCTTTTTTTTTAATGTTGACTGAATCACTTAATTGTAGAGGAGCGTTCATTTTAATGTAAATTTTACAGTATTACATGAGTGAATGTATGAAAATAGCTTGGAACAGTTTAAATTGGGCAGAATTCTGCTTTGATCATAATGTGCCTCTTCAGCATTAAAATAAACTTGCAACATATGCTGAAAAACGTGTAATAAGTAAGTGCCTCTTGCATGGTGACTTATCTGGAAAAAATAAATCATCATTTAATAGAATTCAAAATTCATAAAATACTTCTAACAACTAACAGTGTAATGGTATGATTAGCATCTTATGACAAATAAGTAACACACTATTTCTGATTTAAAGAATTTTTAGATATTAAAAATGCTATCAAATTATAATTATTTTTGGAGAGATTTGAAAATAAAAAATTCAGTAGGCAGTTATATAATACTTTATTATATTGTTACAGACGTAATCCTAACTTCTTTACACTATTGAAAAGATAACAAAGAATGAGCAAATTGATGTCAACTTTTACAGCGGTCAGTAAAAATTAAATTACCAACATTCTTGAATCACAATGAGAATAGAGAAGAATTAATAATGACAAAGGAGTTTCCAACAAATAGAATGGCTAGATAACAACATTTTTGCCTTTTAAATTTACCTTGACAAGATATTTTTAATTAATGGCAGTTTTCCAAAGAATCTTTTCATCAGCATCCTTGAGAGACAGAAAGGAACTCTCATATCATGAGCAGAACTCTAGATGCTCACTGAATAACTGTTGACAAATAGCTTATATTCTCTGCTTTTCCCCATCTGTAAAATCATATACATAAGAAATGTTATTGGTTGCAAGTTTAAAAAAATAAACATATCTAACAATGGCCTAAGCATAGTTCTTAATTACTATGAGTATAGTTAGGTCATGAAAAACCCTGGGAAACTAAATAGGGCCAGATTAATAAAAGAAATACTTCCACATAAAAGATGATCCATCAATGTTTACCTTTAATCAAAAGGAATACATTTGTCCCTTCAAAAAACTGTCTCTGAAATCATAAGCCATTCTCTCAACCCTGCCCCTCCTCACCAGCTAGGTAAAACAAATTCAAAGGTGAGTCTGTCTTTTGGCAACAGTTACAGAACACTATCAGGAAAACTTCAAGTGTACTTAATACAGTACATTATTACTAATTCAACATTTGCTTATTGATTGTCTGTTCTATGCCAGATTGTGCATTTGGGGATCTAAAAACAAACAAAACAACAACAAATTGTAAAGCAACACAATGTATGATTCTTACCCTTAAAGATTTTAAGTGAATTTGGAGATAGTGGTAATATACAGACATGTGTTCTCCAAGCAGTCCTCTCTGTGGCGTTTCAGACAGCTCTGTGTGAATGTCCCCCAGAGCCCATAATATCAGCACATCCTAAACCACACCCATCATGTTTTCTACTTCCCCACTTGTCCTTTCCCCCAACCCCCCCCCCATTTTGATTTGGTGGCATGGCCATCGGTTTGTCTCCCAAGCCTGAGCGTGAGTGTCACCATGCCTTCTAACATTTCCCACCTCCCAGGTGCTGATACTGCCAGTTCTGCCTCATAAACAAATTTCTCTCTCCTGCACATGGCTCCAGCCTTCCTTACCTCCTTGTTATCTCTCACAGGATTCTTTCAGCACTTCTCTCAAAGTGATCGCCCTGCTTCTTAACCTCACTTCCTTACAAGCCATCTTCCACATGACTCCCAAAATGTTCTTTTTAAAATGTAATCTAATCACTTATCTGCTTCACTTAGAAATCTTAACTGGCCTCCAGTAAACTACAAGGAAAATTCAAGCAACCAAGCACGGTTTATAAGGCCCTTCCTGATGGAGTCCCCATTATGTCATTTCTCACAGCTTTTCTCCCTGCTATTTGGAAGCCAGAACATGGAGATTTGTGTAGTTCACTGGACATAGCGTGTGATTTAAATGTTATTTTATTTTCATGCATGTTTCTCATCCTTGAAGAGCTTCACTCACCCTGACATCAGATAACTAAAATTTACCTTCAGTGTCATCAATTCCAGAAAGATTTTGCCTAAAATCTTAATATCCCAACTCTCCCCACCCCAGCCACCATCCATACTGTTAAACAGTCTCCTTTTTTCGCACTTATACTTTGAATATTTCTACTGTAGCATGATGTATACTACATTACATTATTTACACATCAGTTCTCTTAAAGATAAAAAGCTCTTTGAGATTAGAGACTATACCTTCATTCACACACATCTCAGGTAGCTTCCATGCTACCAGGCCTGTATTGATCTACTGAGCATCTATTTTGTGCTTTGTGTAACTGTGCTGTGTGAAGTAAATGGATAAATGAATGAATGGAAGTTAGGTAATATTATGAAACAATATGTATAACATAACAAAATAAATATGGAGATGAGACTTAAGCCAGGAAAATAAAAATTCTTGCCAAAATCCCTAATCATGATGAAACAAAATGAGATAATTGGAAATTCATAATAGTTATGTCAAAATGGGGACTGCTTTTGTGAGTGGTGTGGAGGAAAAAACAGACTTGGACCAAAATATTGATAATGATCAAGGTCAACAGTAAGGAGTCTCATGTAGACCATTAGGCAATGAGATGACCAAAATGCAAAGTGATGTGTGCCATTTTTTTAACTGCTAGGTCTTACGCTCTGGGAGCCACACTGTGTGACTCTTTGATTCTGTGATTGTTGCCTCCCAGTGTAGGTTGAGTGCCAAAGGGTCATAAGTGATACCGTGTTTTTGCAACATTTAGCAAAGGGTGATGACATAAGAGAAAGCATTACAGAAAAGATGTTGTTAGCTGAGCCTTAAAGAACTGACAGAGTTTAAATAGGAGAGGACGAAAAAACTTTCATATTTGAGGGGAGCAGAGTAGTGACAGTCAAGCCTACTTAAAGGAACAGAAAATAGTAGTCTGGACAGGGGCTTAGCATTTGCATAAAAGAGTATTGGAAATAAAGATTATGGGTAGCTAAATGCCAAGGTTCTTGTTTGAGGAATATAAATCACTTAAAGGTGACAGTGACGGAGAATGACACTACCAAGTATATTGAGGACTATGAATCTGGCAATAGTTAGAACCGGAAGTAATGTCACTCACTTATCATTTAGTTGCGAGTGAGAAAAACCCAATTCAACTGGCTAAACAAAACTAGTTTGTCTTAGTTTAAACATTTAAATGTAAAATGATTGTAAAAGAGACAAAGTGGATATATTCGCTCACGTAATGGAAAAATCTATGACTGTATTCAGAAATGCCCGAATCCAAGTGTTCAAACCTTTCAGGAACCATAATATCTCCTACCATGCAGTAGCAAGTTGCCTCTCAGGAGCTCCAGACAGATGCCCGGTTCTGAATGTGCAGTAAAATGTGATCCTCTCCTTTCCAATGATTGTATTAAGAGTCTCTGTTTAGTCTTGCTTACTACTATATACCCAGCACCGAGCCTAGCAACTGAAATATATGTTTTTAGTATTTTTCTCCTTTTTTTTGTTTTGACATTCTTGTCTTTGTTATTTCTGAGATTATAAGGATGTAGTGAAGGACAAGTGTCTTTTTTGGTAATATTGCTGTCCAGAGTTCTGAGATACTGCGCACTTTGTCATCACTACTGCTTTTACTTCGGAAATCATCAAGCAATGGCATAGTACAATCGTTGTGTTAATTTAGTAGCCTAATAAAGAACTTTATTCCAGTGGGCTGCCACTGGTCCAGTCATATTATAGCTTGGTTCTGCTTACCAATTCAATCCCACTGAATTTTGGTTCTACCATGCCTTGCACCTAGAGCACCTGAGCATCATCTCTCCATCCCCATTACTTGTGGAAATAAGAGCAGTCTCTGTCCTATTTCCGCCCATAGGTTCACAATGAACCTAACACTTTGCTGAGAAGCCTGCAGAATGCTGGCCTAGTTTCTCTATGCCCCTTCGATTCCATGATTTAAATGCTCTTTGCTTCACCCTATGTAAATTGGGGTTCGGAAGACTGACATAAATGTTGTAGGTAATAAAGTCTTGGGTTTGTGACCTCAGAGATTTCTGTCTTGTGCAACCCATCCCAAAACTGTGGAAGGCTAATATGTTAGCTTTCAAAAAAAAAGTAAAATCTCAGATGTTTCACCTCTTGACAACGATGTTCATTTCCATAATGAAAGCTTCTTTTCTCACCTATGTTCTCCCTAGACCTCTGCTTGCTAATTCTTTCTTACTGCTCTCATCTCCTGGCTTCAAAAATCTTCTCTTTTTTATTGATGATCCATATGGAACAGATTCTTCTTACTTAGAACTCAAATTAGCATTCCTTTATGAATCTGTTTAGTCCCAAATGCTAGTTTCTATTATTTGTTGAGGAAAAAGAAAAGAACTGGATAGATGGAGAATAGGGGTCAGAAACTCTACTAATAATTCACTTCTTTGACCCTATTCCCGTACACTTGGAGCCCAAAGATAAAAATTCCTCAGTCCAAAATGAGTTTCCATAGTCATTTTCCTTGGGTACCTTGGTTTGTTTCACACCTGGTGACCTTTGGTTAGGTGGCCTGCATCCAAGAGAAGTTGTGATTCCATTTGCAGCTTTTGCTCCATAATACCTACCTTTCTACGGGATCGATGCATACCAGCTAACTTGTTGAACAGAAACCACTGGTAATATTCTTTGAAATATGTATCTCAATTATATGGGTACTATTTGAGAAATAGGACCTTTCTAATAATATTTTTCCAATGAACTTGATGCTCATTTTGCATTTTTACCTAAAATTAACAAAAAAAAAAGTTATTAGGAAGATTCTGTACAGAAGCTTTAAACTATGTGGCAAAAGTGGCGATCAGTCTAAACACATTAAAATTCTATTTTCCTTTACAAGTGTTTGCTGCAGATGACCCCCACTGATCTTAAATATATTTCTGTATCTGTAACTGAATAGAGGTTTTCCGTACAGCATGTTCTAATGGCACTCTGGCCTTTAGCCAACAAGGCACTGAATAAGGCTATTTTTAAAATACAGAAACTGGGAACAGCTGCAGCAATCAAATTTGATAAAAACAGAGAGGAACTTTGCTTTTTTTTTTTTTTTTACGGTTTGTCCAAGTTTAGACTTCTTTCATAGAACCGCTTTTGTTCTGTTGTATGAAGGGCTGCAAGACTAATACAGTGAAGCCCTTTTAAACAAATAACTTTTAAAAGAATACAACTAAATAGAATAATTTTTCACTATACAACATTATCAGTGCAAAAGCGTTTTAAACTCTTTTAAGAAGAATATATCTCTTATAAGAAGAGGTAGGAAAAGAATGAATTATATTAACAAAGTTTGGACTATAAAAGAGGTTTGGGCTCTCCCTACCCACAAAGCAACTCCTTGAAAGGGGAGATAAAGTCCTTAGTTTTTCAGTGTTGGAAATCTGAAAGTTTGCATTTGAACTTCTCCTATGTACTCAAGTGCTGTTGGGGGCAAAGGTACTTCGAATGTTCCATTTCTACTTTTCACATAACTATTAGTCACAAATGTTGCTGTATTTTCTGAAAGTTGGATTAATATCAGTGCAGTTCTTTTATAAAGATAAAATGACATGTTTCTTAACATGTAAAGGAAAACTTTCTCACAGAGATCTTTTGTGCTTATCTGAATCCCTCAACATGTCCATGTACAAGGGCTTATTCTTTATTTTTTTTTTTAAATCCAAGCTCTTTGGAAACATGTCAGTACATGATTAATAAGTATGGTGAGGTGACTAGATAGTGAAAATTTCCTATACAGTAGTAGATTGCAAGTTCTCTCTTCTAAGTGATTTCATGTGTTGAAAAGATTTCTTTGCTAACTTTATAATTGACATGACAAAGGATATTTATTTCTTACAAGTATTTACAAGTGGGATTAATTTTAAAATCCCATCCAAATAAAACTACTTGTGTCAACATTAATTCAATTTAGTAATCCAAGATGTAATTTAATTCTTTTTCTGTAACCATAAAGTTATAAAATAAGGTTTTCTTACTACAGAAGAAAGAAAAAAAAGGAAGGATCTATATGAAATAAAAGAATCTAGGTATACACCAAGTTGTACTAACATGTTAACAAGTAGCCTTTTAGATAGGATGGTTCATCTGTCTACAATCTATTATAAGCCTTAAAAAATGAAGGGAAAAAAAAGCAGAATCTTCTGACTCAAATCATTCTTTACTAGAGGCACTGATGAGTCAAGAACAGCTCATCTTTAAACCATGAGGCAATGATGCTATTAGGGTGTTGTTAGAACTTGAGACCATAAGAGTTCCTGTCTCAGTTCTGCTCTGACGTCCTGTGCTCAGTTGAGCAGGAGGGCGGGGGGGGGGGGGGTCCTCAGTTCTGTAAAACAACAAAACCCCTTAAACATACACACTATTCTAACCAGCAACTGTGGCATTCCTGTTGTGCAGAGCCCTGAAGTCAGCAGATTTTCAAGGATTCTCTGGCCAGACACCAGATTTGAGGATATAATTCTATATTTGATGAATACCAAAAAATTCCAAATGAAGGTTGCTGGGATTTAATTATATTTAGTCATGGAGCCTCTTTTCTGAAGAAATACTATTCTGAAGTATGATTTACTTCTGACCAGCAGGGTTTTATACAAATGGTCTGAAAAAGCACAGTCAATCCAATATAATGGAATCTTTCAATCCCTTGTTAAGAGTACACTATTTGTATGTAACCAGGATAAACTGGACATAAAAACCAGCTCTGTTATTCAGTAAATGACTATGTGTCATTATTATATTTTGTTCTTATTTTAATTTTCAGTATTAATTTATAAATGAGATCAAATTCATTACCATGTTCTTAAAACGTTACTGTTTTTCCTAAGTGTTTTTCATACATCATTGAAACTAAAATAAGGGGACAATAAAACATTGTATTTTGTAATCTATGTCAAGAAAATAACATTTTCATATTGCTGCTGGATACTGAATGCAAAACTACAAAGTCATATCTAAAGTAATATTGGCACTGCCTTCTAATAAATTGATTTGAATTGGGGTGGTTTCTTTTTTAATTGTTGGAACTGCTTAATTCGTAGGAGAAGACAGTTGGTCGTCTCCCTGATGACTTCACCCTTTTAGCAGGCATCAGTGTTGGGGCTCAGGATGCCCCTCCAGAAGCTATTCAGAATTTGCTGACATCAGCCATCATTCATGAGCACTTGCTTTGTTTAGTGATGGTGCTAATATGAGGAGACACGTGAGGTAGCTTGGTTTATGGAAGAGGGCAGCAGAGGCATGGTGCTGTGAAAACATCCCCACACACACTAATGGCTCATTCACACAGAAAACAAGCGACGGCCTTCAGTCCCTCCACAAAGCTTAACAAGAACAAACTGACTCAAGAACCCAGAAGCACAGCGTTCAGAATCACTGCTAGCTTGTGCTCACAAACTCTCTGTTTACATTTAGTCATAATACACATTGTCAGTTGCAGCAATAGATTGCTGTGGGAAGTCCTTAAGCTGATTCTCTATGGGCCTTGTGAAAGAAATGCTTATGATTTCTTGGATTGTGTGCCCCGGGGTGAAGATCGCTTTTCAAGTATGCCACGTAAGAAAGTGATTTGCAGGCCCTGAATCACTTTGGTCCCAATAAGGGAGGTTGTTGACAATATGCCACGCTGTGATTTCTGGTCTTTACTTTTTTTGGATCCATTTAGAGAAGTTCAGAATTTTAGAATGAAAATACATAAAGTTATAGTCAGCTCTGGCTGGTTGTTTTCAAAAACCAGATGGCTTTCAAAGACATGATCAAATCCATTCTTTAAAAGTCATTTTTAAAAGCAGGCATGTGATGAACCATGGGATTCTACCCCAAAAACCAAGAGCACACTTTACACACTGTATGTTAGCCAATTTGACAATAAATTATATTTAAAAAAATTAAAATAAATAAATTTTTCTTTACAATTAAAAATAAAATAAAATTGGTGGTATCTCACTTTAAAAAAAAGAAACAAATAAATTAAATGAAATAAAAGCAGGCACGTGGCGGGGCAGGGACGGCGCCTGGGTGGCTCAGTCCGTTAAGCTTCCGACTTCAGCTCAGGTCATGATCTTGCAGTTGGGTTTGTGAGTTTGAGCCCTGGATCGAGCTCTGTGCTGACAGCTCAGAGCCTGGAGCCTGCTTTGGATTCTGTATCTCCTTCTCTGCACCTCCCCTGCTTGTGCTCTGTCTCTCTCTCTCTCTCTCTCCCAAAAATAAATAAACAAAAAAAAGCAGGCATGTGATTTATAAATATATATATATATACACACACACACACACACACACACACACACATACACATATATATACATAATATATGTATATATATATATATGTATATATATATATATATATATATATCTTGTGTGTGTGTGTGTATATATATATATATATTTATAAAATTTCGGTATGTGTAGCTTAACCCCTTATTTTTCAGATTTTGAAAATAGAATGGGTTATTTCATACTGCTCAATTTTCCAAATAATTCTAGTTAATCCATTTATGTACCAGACTCTAATTTTCTAGTGTTTTCATTTTAACCATTTTGGATATAAATTATTCCAAAAAGTATTTTGCATTTCATAGCCTCCTTGCAGGATTCTGCAGAGTATAATGCACACATGACCTGGAGTAGTTGTTGTGAATGAGAGTTTTATTCTATATTTTCATTTAATGACATCTGAAATGATTTAGCAGTAAGAAAATTAGTGGTATTAGTGGTACTATTAGTGTTGTTTTTTTTTTTTTTCTCTTCCATCAGTGATAACATTTAATGGTTACTTCTTACTGTGTCAGTATGTATAGTAACATGGAATTTGGAGTCAAGCATATGTAGTTTGAAAACCAGATTTTCAACTACATGTGAAGACTTGCACAAGTAACATAGTTTTCTCATCAATAAAATGAGGAGAATAATATCAGTTTGTAAGGATTACTGGGAGTCTTAAATGAAAAAATGCCTATAAATTCCTGAGCAGAGAGCAGAGAGGCTGCCCATAGTAGGCATAGAGTATATATCTATATATAGAGTATATAGATATATACTCTCCCCACTTCCTTGATAGACCTATAATTGCATGGTATATCGCCTTAGGTGCTAAAAGTCGTCTTTTTTTTTTTAATTTTTTTTAACGTTTATTTATTTTTGAGACAGAGAGAGACAGAGAATGAACGAGGGAGGGTCAGAGAGAGAGGGAGACACAGAATCTGAAATGGGCTCCAGGCTCTGAGCAGTCAGCACAGAGCCCGACGCGGGGCTCGAACTCACGGACCGTGAGATCGTGACCTGAGCCGAAGTTGGACACTTAACCGACTGAGCCACCCAGACGCCCCAAAGTCTTCTTTAATGTTTACATACTTGGGCTGTGAAACAAAGTCCATATGAATAAACAGTGGCTTTAGTTCTCTCCAATCACCTTCTTTTATTTGCATTTTCTAATTTAGGAGGTAAGGGAAAATGGCCATTGGTGTGTGTGAGGAGCCATCTAAATAAAGAATCAATGGACAATAGATGCACATCTGAAGGAAAAATCCTCAAAGATTCACCTACGTGGATGAATTTCATACATACCTTGGCTTTTTACAAGTTTATTCTGGATCTCCAGGCATGTTTCCAATAATTGCTAGATAAATGAAACATCACTAGAAGGCATACAATCTGCCCACCCTCAAAGGTACAACTCCATAGATATCCTGCACACATCATGGCCAAATAAAGACATAATAGACGTTGATATAATTAGCAATTTATGGTGAATACAAAATGTCCCTGCTGAGTCAGTGAGTATAGCCCAGGATATGGCCTCCCCCCATGTCACAGCATGTTGCTGGACACCAGTCACAAAGAAGCATGCCCTGCCTTGCCCCTCCTTCCCCTCACTTCAGTACACATTATATTCTACGAGATGTAAAATGCTGCAACCCACATTCAGTCTGTGTTTGTAATGCGTCCTTTTCTCTTCCCTCACATATGGCATTTTGAAACAATTACATAATGAGACATATTATCAGGGCATAACTGTCAAAAATGAAGAGACTGAGCTGTGAATAAATATTACCCACTTATTAGCTGTGCTGCTCCTGTGTTCTCAAATCTGTACTTTATCCCTGACTCTTGGGGGTATACTTTACCCCCTGATTGCCTGTGTAACAAAATGGCCCTGCACTAAAAGTATTCAGAAAAACATTTACAACGTCCGCGGCAAATTAAACTCTAAAGTAGTGTTTCTTGTCATATGTCTGTCACAGTCTGGTGAAATCTACTGAATATCTTCAGAGCATGTTTTAAAATTCATAAAAATATATAGGATAATGAAGGACACCAATTATATTGAAATACTGTTGAAGAGTCACCTGACCCTGTGTTAAGAATGTTGCTCCAGGGGTGCCTGGGTGGCTCAGTCGGTTAAGCGTCTTACTCTTGATTTTGGCTCAGGTCATGATCCCAGTGGTTCCTGGGTTTGAGCCCTGTGTCAGACTCTGCGCTGACAGTGTGCAGCTTGCTTGGGATTATCTCTCTCCCTCTGTCTCTGCCTCTCCTGTGTGCTCTCTCTCTCTCTCTCAAAATAAATTAATTAATTTAAAAAAAAAGAATGTCGCTCTAATATGACTCAGTTTTTGGTTGTTTCATCAAGTTCCTTCCCTCTGACGCACCTTTTCTGGACTTTCTGTTTTAAATATGAAAAAAAATCAAATATGGCAGATTCTCTTAACTCTGTTACCCCCATAGAGCCATTTGGAAAGACATTTAACTCTTTAGAAATGTAGTTTTTCCCACTGAGTGAAAGCAGTATCTTCCTCAGGATCAACACATACTTCCAAATACCAGGATGTCAGGAGGTCTCAGTACTCAGTGGGTGACGCTCAAAGGTGGAGCTAGCTCTTCTGGATCTACAGGTCTGGTTGTGATTCATGCCTAGCTGTGTATCATCTCCCTTTTTTTTTCTCACGCTCAAAAGTCCAACCAGGATGCAATGACTGTGCGTAATGTTGAACATTAAGCCTCTCGTTTTTTTGTAACAAAGTTATTTGGAAACTTTGGTATTTCACAATGCAATAACAAATTGATTATGAGAATCCTCACAGTACAAAAAGGTGGTGAGACTCCATGGTTGAGAAAAACTGTTTTACTCAGGGGCACATACACTGAGGAAGGAAGGATGTTCTGCCTTTCATTCAGGTCACTGTGATGTCATTTAGCATTTATAGTGGCAGTACTGAAGTGAAAATTTCAATGGCCTAATTAATTATATGTTTCTCTTGACTAGAGATTGACACTTTTCTCTAAAGGTTCAGATAGTATATGTTTCAGGCTTTTCAGGCTGTATGGTCTCTGTTGCAAATACTCTGCCATTGCAGTGTGAAAGCAGACATAGAGAAAAACAAACAAACAAACAAACAAACCCTAAAAGAAAGAATGTAGCTGGGCTACAATCAAAGCTTAATTATGGGGATGCCTGAGTGACTCAGTCCGTTGAGCATCTGACTCTTGATTTCATCTCAGGTCATGTTCCCACGGTCATGGGATTGAGCTCCACGTTGGGCCCCACACTGGGGGCGGAGCCTGCTTGAGAGTCTGTCTGCTCCCTGTCTCTCTACCCCTCTCAAAAAAAAAAAAGACAAAAAGGACCTAAATTATGAACACTAAAATTTTGATTTCATATGATCTTCAGATGTCACGGTATATTATTCTTTTTAAATGTTTTCACTTTGTTAATGGATAAAAACCATTCTTAATTAGCAACCCACACAAAAACAAGCAGCAGGCCAGACTTGGTTCTTGGGCTGTAGTTCGCTACTTCAACTTTTATGTATGAAATCAATAGCCAGGTAGCAAACCAATTCAGTAGGTTTATTTGGTTGGTTGTGACATCCCAGCGGGACCTGCATGTAAACTAATTTTAGCTAGACTGTGAAGTGAGGAAGTCTTTGATGTTTTTAGATGATACTACATATAGAAACAAAATTCAAAATGGCATAGATAGAAACGATCTTTGTCTGAAATCAGTCAAGATCCAACCCCCAAAGACAATAAGTAAGAAGCCTCAATTTTGCACAGACATTGCAGACTACTGTATTTACAAAATGTGGAAGTGTAATAGAAGCAAATTTGTTCAGCACAAATTTAGAGCTGCTTTTTTTTTTCCTGAACGTTATTGGTATTAACCTGAAATAAATGGTATCAGTTTCCTTTTACTGGAGTTAGTAAATATTCCACTATTTCTATGCAGTTCTTTGTGTTACGAAGAACATGAAAATTTGAAAGCCTGTCTTCTAAATCTGTAAGAAATATCTTCATTACTGATTATTAATGGTAGAATTGATTTTCAGGGTATTTTTTCAGGGAGGAAAAACAAAGACAAATTAAAGAAAAAAATCAGAAGGAGGGTGGTAGACAGCAGCAATATGGTGTGGGTTAGACAATCCCTGTGATTCATGGAAAAGTTAGGGCTCACAGATTAACTGTCATGAGAAAGTGTTTTATTTCTTGTAGAATAGTTCCCATCAACCAGATCATTGCAAGATTAGCACAAAATTTCCCTTATTTAGGAATCAGACAGTTGCAAAATACATAATACTTCATATGAACTTCAATGTTGTTGTTGTTGTTGTTGTTTTATAAATATCACCAGACACACATCTGGGGTTTTAGTGCTTGCCACAGTGTAGTTTTCTGGTTGACATATATCTAAGAAATGCGTATATTAACACCCAGGCTATAGAGCCAAGTACATTTTAGTGCGGGCTACAGCTGAAAGAATATGTTTCCATTCCTTGTCCATCTGTTCTTGGCAACATAAATTTAAACTAGAAACACAGAATAAGTTTCATGAGAAATAAGTCTAAATAGGGTTTAGAACAGCAAGGTGAATGAATGTATGACTTCTTAACATTTGATTTTGTAGCTGGAATGTTGTGTTGACTTGGTGAAATCTCAGCTTCAGCTATAGCTTAAAGTTTAAAAAAAATAATTGGTTTTTTTTTGATCAGTTCATTTAAAGAAAAATCCAGTGGCTTGGTCACACTTTCTGTTTTAAGGGTTTATATTTGCCAATGATCATGAGCCTAACAAATTTTGAGATTTCAGAGTGTTTAGTTGCCATACCCTTGAACTACACTAAAATGTATTATCTACTTTTATGAACTCTGTGCTACAGTGGATCCGTAGTGCGGGAAGAGGGTTTCCCATGCAAAATGGAGTTCGTACAGAACACACTTGTTTTTCTGCACGTCCAACCTCAGTTATGACCAGCTTTTACGTTATTATCTTGTAAAATAATCCTGCCCTCCCACTCTGTGCTCCAATCTCCAGCTTGTTCTGCTACTAAAATAATATTAAACTATTCACATTTGACAGAAACATGAGAATGTTAAAATATAAAAGGACCATATATATGCACCTGGAATCTTGCCTCCCTCTCAGGGATCCAGGCACTCTGAGCTCAATAAGTAAGCTGTGTAGGGGCTGTGTGTCAGGGCTGGGCTTGGTGGGATTCTCCTGATGTGAGGGCACCCTCTGCCTCTGGCTGAGCCAAAGTCTTCAGATTGGAAAGGGACCTTGAAGCTTATACAGTCCAACCTCTTTCCCTATGTAAGAAGCATTTCTATAATTTTTAAGACTCTCTGTTTTATATGGTTGATTTATCAAGTGCACGGTGGTTATGCATCAGAGTAGTTGGGTTCAGATTTTGGCTCTGTCACTTCCTAGGTATGTTAATATGAATAAATTAGTTAACTTCTCTAGTGTTCAGCTTCTCTGTCTATGAATGGGAATAATCATATTTACCCACAATTTGTTTTAAGGGGAACCAAAGGAGTCCAGCGACAGGCACTTAGTAAACACTCAACAAGCAAGAGCTATTACTATTAGCCTCTTTCTACTGTCCTCTGTTAAAAAAAAATAATAATTGCACTGTGCTAATTATCTAGTGGTGTCCAAATAGTATTTTAGTAGCATATCGTCAGAAAAAAACATTTCAAGAAATTAATATTGTTTCTTGAACTTCTGCACAAAGTCACCCATCACTAAGGACAAGTCACTCAATGATTCAGAGACTCAATCTTCTTATCTCTAAATGAGAGACTCGAATTCCGTGATCTCTAGGGTCTTTTGTTCGAGTAATGTAACAAAATCATGTTTGACAGCATATCCTCATACTTTATTTATAGTGTTGAAATGTATATTTGCTGCCAAATGTATAAACGTTCCATATATACATGTGGAATAACATTAAGTTTGTTGATGTTAAAAACTACTGGTATATTCTTTGGCATTATTTGGCTCCAAATTGATTCTTCCCATTTTGTTTTAGACCAAGCTGACAGCAGATCTTTTCCCACAGCATCTCGGGGTTTAGTTAAACTGAGAGCTTTAGACGTAGGCCATCTTTTCATTACTTTCAGAATCCAAGACAAGCTTTCTTTGTCAAGTAGCTTTCATTTTTCATCTTCATAATATCTAAGGGCATTAAATTGTGCACATATGGATCTACACCGTAACTTACAAGGCTTCTGTTTTCTTTCAGATCTGAGTGATCAGCTGCTAGAGGTAGTTGGCTTGGAAGGAGCCATGGAGATGGGACAAATATACACGGGACTGAAGAGTGCTGGGCGGCGGCTGGCTCAGTGCTCCTCTGTGGTCATCAGGTAGCTGTTTCTCTGTAATTGAGACAAGGGGTTGAGATGATATAAATAAAAGTTAATTGAAAGTATGCAGGACTCTGATAACAACATTTGTCTTATTTGTGCCTCAAATTATCAATAATTAACACTGATATATTTGAAAATGATGGAAATTGGCAGATTTTACCAAGTTTTGGTTAACTGTTACTTATCAGGTTTATTGGAATTCGATACCCTCGTGTTCAGACCATGGATACAATTCTAACGTACAAATTTCGTCTCCACTAGCATGATTCCCATACAGTTTAGTTTGCAGAGGCATGGAAGTATCTACCAGGCATAATACCCAATGGAAACACTAGTGAAGCACCATTAACTTAAAGTCCTTCATGAACTAAAGTACACCATCATTTCTACAAAATTAAATAATCAATTATTGTAAAGTAAGATCTCATATATGTATTAAATTTAAACCTTTTTAAGAAACATTTTTCCAGAACTTTACCTTTAGGGAAAAAAAAAAAGTATTTTTGACCCTAAGGTGAAACCATGGGTCATAGCACAGGTATAATTGGTGTTATTTGTATAAAAATGTTGATATTGGAAAATCTGAGACATCAAACACCTTTCCTCCAGGTCTGAGATGTAGGTTTTCATGAAAACAAGGAGGCTTTATTTTCAGCTATAGGAATTCTGACTGTATCATTAACCATAAACCCTACATTTTTCTGTTGGTATCCATAATTTGTTTTATATCATCACATTTACCAGGAAGCTCTTCATATTCCTGTTACCAAGGTACCTTTTCAGGGTATTCATTAATAGTCAAGACTTAAAGTCTCCTTCAGAAGAGTTAAATTTAGAGCCAGCTATTGCCATACTTGCATTTTCTGGTCTCATCATCTTATATCTTACATATAGTCTATTATATAAAATATTTCATTGTTATACTTAAAATGAAATATTTTCCTCCAGGACTAGCAAGTCTCTGCCAATGCAGATCGATGGGGAACCATGGATGCAGACCCCATGTACGGTGAGTACCGAGTAGTTGAAATGCTATATCACTTCATATTTGCTTTTCAGATGTCATGTACTTCTATAACTAGCTAATCACATAATCCTATAACTGAATAATCACAATATTTAAGCTTTGGATCTATTACCAAGTACCTTTTTCTATTTATTATTGATGTGTCAGGACTATTGCATTCAGGTTTGTGGGATTATATGCCCTTGGCAGTGGTTTGACTTTTGAATGTTTGTATTAGTGTAAGTACAACCTTTAGATACCATAGATCGATTATATTTTAAACTCTGGAACTAAAGAAAATTGATAAAATTTTTCTTAATTTTTATTGTACTTATTTCAGAGCACCACGTGAGAAGATTATTTGTAGGGCCTTCAAACATAAATCTCCCTGAATTTTAACCCATCTGTTTTGTTATTTTTTTACCTCCATTTGGGGATTTGAGGGCATCCTTCTCTGTAGAACACTCTCCCTGTTGTTGTTTTCTCCATAATGAGATATTATTTAAGTTAGACATTTAGACCTCCCACAAAATTTCAGTTTACATTTTTTATAGTGAATATTTTATTATATTTCAAAAATATGTTAGGCAATGCCCTTGGTACTAAGAATAGAAACACGATCAGTGATATATATCATGATCAATAATACAACAGGATCAATAATATAATTATCTTCAAGGAACTCTTTGGATAAGACACTAAATGTTAAATATAAACAGATTAATCACAAACGTAACTTCAGATTACAAGAGTTATGACAACAAGTATGGTGAAATGATAAGGAGGAACAGGGTACAATATGGAGGATACTACTTTAGATTAGTCGACATAGGAGGCCTTTTTTGAAAGAAGAAATAAAAATTCAATATGTTAGACAAACAGTAAGGAGGGTTTTGATGACCGAAACTAGTTTGTAGAGATAGGGGGAGAACAGAAAGAGATAAAGTATAGAAGATGAACAGGGGACAGACCATGTAGAAAAAATGATAGCAAAGAGTTAGCATTTGATTCTGTGTCCATTGGGAACCTTTTGAAGGCTTTAAGCATCATCTGATTTACATGTTAAAAGGTCACCTTGGCCACTGGGTGGAGATTGGATTGGACTGAGTAGCAGCTGGGAGAGAGTCTATCAGAGTAGTCTGGGCTCAGGCATGGATAGTGACAGGGAAGTAGATGGATTTAAGCAACATTCGAGAGGTGGGACAAGAAGAATTTGCTAATGAGTTCCCTGGGGGCTAAGAGAAAGAGGGGCTAAGAGAAATGAATCCAGGTTAGCTCTTACATGTGATTGATGATGTATTTACTGTTTAGTTAAGATTGGGGGGGTAACCAGTTGGGAGTGGCAGAGGAGGTCTTAATCTTAGATTAGTATAGCATTGTGCTAAGTGCTGGTGTTATATTTAAGTATATTTTAAATTGAGATATAATTAATACACAACATTGTACTAGTATGTATTAAATATTCACCTAAACATTAAATAATGGATATCATCATTTTTCAGATGGAAAAAATGGAGGCTTTGGAAGGTTGAATAACTTATTCAAGGTCAGATACGTAGTAGAACTCAAACCCAGGCTCTTTGATTAAGGCCCCTTCTCTTAACCACTAGTTTAAACACATTTAGCTACAGATTCCAAACAGTCCAGCTTACCATGTAAAAGGGAAGTGTTAATTTTACCTTTCCAGTGGTTTTACTCTAAACTTATTATCTTTACTCTTTGTGTACAGCAGATAAATATGATCTTTTGTTTATTCCTGATATATTCTTTTTAGCCACTTTGAACCCCAAGTTTGTGCATCAGTTTATTCTCTAAAAATAATGTAAAAACAAAAAGCCTGTTTAAAAATCTCGGTAGATTGGCTACTTCCTATACTTTCTGCTCTCTTTGTACTTGGTTCCAAATATCCTTAAAAGACTTCCTGTTCTCCCTTTACCAGCATGTATGCACTTGCATCTTGTCTGGTACTCTTCACTCTTCCCACACTTCTAAGGTGACATTTATACTCACGGAGATGTTAAAGGTGTTGCCACAAGTGATGGTGGTAGTGATGTGCTAAGGTGCTGGTGATACAGTGGTGGTAGTGATGCGCTAAGGTGCTGGTGATGCATGGCTGGTGATGGTGGTCGGGATGAACTGGTGGACGTGCTACCACCGATGCTGGTGATGGTAGTTGTGGTGGTGGCGGTGACAGTGGTTGTGATGTGGGATGATAGTGGTGCTGGTAGTAACAGTCTTCTTGTCTTTAATGGAAGGCCAGTTTTCATCCGCTTGCTTCACAAGATAATAGATGAAAAACAGTGAAACACCAAATGCCTTCCACAAGGACTCTGTAATTTTTGGATTCTTTTCAGGGAGAAGGAATGTTTACTCCTTACTCCATGCCTAAAATCCAAAAGAGTTAATAGTCATAATAATAATATCTAACATTTACTAAGCTCTTAATTTATGCCATGTACAGTTTGAGACATTTGACCTGTACTGACCTGTACATTTAATTTTCACAAAAGCCCTATAATTAGTTTCATTTTATAGATAAAGTAACTGAAGCACAGGTCAAATTGTTTGCTTGATTCCACACAGATAAAAAGTGTTAGAGTAGAGCGGCACCTGGGTGGTTCAGTGGGATTAAGTGTCCGACTCTTGATTTTGGCTCAGGTCACGATCTCATAATTCATGAGCCCCAGGCTCCTGCTGAGCATACAGCCTGCGTGAGATTCTCTCTCCCTCTCTCTCTCTCTCTCTCTCTCTCTCTCTGCCCCTCTCCACTGCTCACATGCCCTCCCTCAAAATAAATGAACATTTTTTTTAAGTGGTAGAATAGTAATTAAAACCAGTGGTCTGGCTCCACTGTCCTCACTCTCCATGGTTATTTCCCATCATGGATCTCTATCCAAAAAGGCCCTACACCATCCTTGTGACTCCCCCTCCAGAGCATGAGGTAAATCACTTACTTTAAAAAGTCTATGTCTGGGGCACCTGGGTGGCTCAGTCGGTTAAGTGTCCGACTTCGGCTCAGGTCATGATCTCGCGGTTCATGAGTTCAAGCCCCGCATCAGGCGCTCTGTGCTGATGGCTCAGAGCCTGGAGCCTGTTTCAGATTCTGTGTCTCCCTCTCTCTCTGACCCTCCCCCCTTCATACTCTGTATCTCTCTGTCTCAAAAATAAATAAACGTTAAAAAAAATTTTTAAATAATAAATAAAATAAATAAATAGTCTATGTCTATGAAAATCTAAATAGTGTTTCAGAATAATTTTAGCTTATTTTACATAGCCTGAGCACTTCAAAAGATACTTTTGTTAACTTATATTTCAGTTACTAACTGAATATTTATTTTGCCTATTATCATGATCTATACAATTGTTAAATTAATAATAATTTTATATAACTTATATTTAATTTTCTCTCCTTTATTTTTTTTCAAAGTTTATTTATTTATTTTGAGAGACACAGAGACAGCATGAATGGGGGAGGGGCAGAAAGAGGGAGACAGAGAGAGAGAGAGAGAGAGAGAGAGAGAGAGAGAGAATGAATTCCAAGGAGGCTCTGCACTGTCAGCACAGAGTCCCATCTGAGTGTTGAACTCACGAACTTTGAGTTCATGACCTGAACCAAAACCAAGAGTTGGATGCTTAACTGACTGAGCCATCCAGGTGCCCCTAATTTTCTCTCCTTTAAACTCTCTTGTTCTTTAATTTTTTTAGATTTTTTTAGTGTTTATGTATTACTGAGACAGAGCATGAGCAGGGGAAGGGCAGAGAGAGAGGAAGACACAGAATCCGAAGCAGTCTCCAGGCTCTGAGCTGTCAGCAGAGTCGGACGCAGGGCTCAAACTCACGGACCCCAAGATAATGACCTGAGCCCAAGTCGGATGCTTAACCCAGGCACCCCAAATCTCTTATTCTTTTAGAATATTCCAGTCTTTAGCGGGCCAAGAGCTGTACTAGACTATGGCTCATTTTTGTCATTTCATATTCTGGCATATTCTACTTTTCCTAGAACCACATGGAGTTCTGAACTTTAAATTTCACTTTAAATGAAGAGACTATTTAAATAGTCTTCATAGCATTGGTATGGTTTAACTAAAGAGTCTTCTTTGTTTCAATTGAATAACAAAATGTTTTTCATACAGAACATAAAAATTGATAGAATGTAAAAACTCTTTGATGATTGAGCTGATATTTAATTTATGAAGGATTTGCTCTAGATATATAGAGCACAGCAGAAGCCTGGTTTTCTCTAAGTGGAATATATAAAATGGAAAGGCAGGTGATAAGTGGGTCTTGATTCTGATTTTAATGATTTTTTTTAAAAAATCAAAGTAATATAAGTTCTGCAGATAAGCGGTGGTGGTGGTTCTACAGCAAGGGGGATGTACATAATGCCATCAAACTGTATACTTTAAAAATGGTGAAAATGTGAAATTTTCTGTTACTTACATTTTACCACAATAAGGAGAGAATTAAAAAAAATAAGATAATATTTGCTTAGAAATTTCACCAGTCCAGAATTAAAGTATCAGGAAAAGCAAAACTAAGAACGCTTAAAACTAAAGCTTTTCCACTATATACTTAATAATTACATTTATGACCTTTTAAAATATCTCACTATAAAGTAGTCATTAGAAATGTGTCAAATACTCCTCAGTTCACAGTTTTATAATAGTCACTAACAGAGTATGGATTCTAGCCATATAACAATTGGCCATGTTCACAAGCCTATCAAACTGAAGAGACAGTTAGTTTCAGAAGACTTTGTATTGAAATAGTTCCAGAAGAGCCTTTCTTTAGGCAGGACTCCAGAGCTTATTTTCCCCCTTTTGTCTTCTTCCCCCCCAGTCCTTCTCCCTAAGCACATCAAACATACTGTTTGTGTTGTCAGTATGCTCCTATTGTGGAGAGAACAAACAGAATAGCTTGGGGAGGAGGAGAGAGCATAGTAAGATATGGGGGATCATAGATGAGGTCAGATTTCATTTTGTATCCATTCATAACAAGTGATGAGTGCCCGCTAAAGTTCTGTTAAGTTAGGAGTCATACCAAGCCACAAATTCAATATAGCTAAAATGGACTCATCATCTGTCTCCCTTCATTTCCTCCCCACAAACAAATACTGACTTCTTACATTCCAAAACACTTACTCCTCCTTTTACCATATTGAGTTAGTGAAACCATTATGTTGTACCTACTGTTTCCCAAGCTAGAACCATGAATGCACTCCTATATTTCTCTCCATACCCCCAAACTCAAATACCATGTCCACCTACCAATATGACATATTTCTGGGATCTTTTTCTTTTTTCCATCCCTACTACTCTTGTCCTAGATTTGGCCCACTTCATTTCTCTTTCATGCCTGGCACTAACCACATCAGTCTTTCCCCATCTCCATTTTGTCCCCCATTTTAACCCATCCTGTAACTTTCTACCAGAATGATCACTCTAAAATACTAATCTCACCATGATACTCTTCTGCTTAAAATCATGTAATTACTTTCTTTCTGATGAAATATAATTTGAATCAGGCTTCCTATTTCACCAGTATCATTTACCTTACTTCTTTTTAATCTCTTCATGTGCTTCCCTTGTGTCCCAAATAATTTTTTCTTCTTCTTTAGTTGAGTTACACAACTCAGCTTGAGAGTCATTTCATGCTGCCCCTCCTCCATGAAGCCTTTGTTGAGCATTGCCATTTCTTGCACCCCATCCCTGACCCCAGCTAGTTGGAAAGCCCGGCCTCAGTGCTTCATAGCTTTATCCAAGCACTAATGATATTATATCAAAATTATCAGCTTGTCTGTCTAGTTCCTTGATAGACATAAGCTTATTGAGGTCATACACCATGATTTTGATCATCTTTATACCCAGAGAGCATAGCACTGTGCCTTATACATAATTATGCTGCCAATGCCAAGTGCATTTTGAGTTTGTGAATTTCTTAAATACTTCTTGAGGTAGTATAACATTTTTAAAAAAAATGCTTTCTACTAAATCTTCTTTCACTGAACATAATGTAGGTTGGCTAGCAATTCATTCACATATTTTTCATATATAAATACATGTAAAAGTTATTTTGAGTTAACTTTATTCATTACATTCTCAAAGCAAAGAATTTTAATGTATCAAAGAAAAAATACATCCTTAACCTTCAGAATTTTAATTTCTTTCTGTTTCTTGGTATGGTACAGTTAAATTTCTTTGGGCCACTTCCCTTTGCATTATCAATTATGTTAATAATTCTGCTAATACTTTGAAATATTAATCATCATGTATTAGTTGTTACTTATGATACTTTTATGAAAATAATGCCAAAGAGGTTGTAATGCGGTATTATCCTGAGCGCTTTTCCTGTGATTAAAATGAAGGGAGTTCCTGGAACTTTCTTCTGTGTGGTGGCAAATGGGAAGGAAGTCATGAACAGATCATAAGCTAACTGGAGAAATGACCACAGATTAAATATAAAGACTTCTCAAAGGGGTAGCTGAAGTAAACGCAACTTCTAGAAAGCACTTACATGTCTTTTGATCTCTCTTTGCCTTTTTTATTTACCTCTCAGGACCCTGAACCCACTTCCCCAATGTCTACTTCCAAAGTTAGACACCATCAACACACAAGTCAGCCCTGACTTGGTACTCAGCCAATTTCTGCCAAACCTGGTTGTCTTGCTGCCTTAGGTTTGATCCCTGTTATTCCTGGGGCAGATACTTGGTCATCTAGTGACCTAAGAGCAATTGTCTCCTCCTTCCCCATTTCTAATGTGTAGGCTGTTCTATGAGATACTGTCTTCTGACTTGAATGCCAGTTTCTTTCCCTGGTACTAGTATCTCCTTGATTCAGACACTGGCTACATTCCTAGCCTTTGCTTTCACCCTCACTTGGGAAGACTGGATCTTTTTCTGATTGCTCTAGATGATGCAGTGATCTGGAGCTTATCTTAATTTTGACTTGTGTTTGCAAAGAGAATATATCCAGCCCAGCTTTAAAATGCAAAGTCTTTAAAAAAGAGGAGCAGTGTTCTGTGGTCTGTTAAATCTTTATTTATATGTTTGCTTAATTATTAAAAATAAGCATAACCTAAAGGTATTATTTATTCTGAAATGATTTGCTAAATACATATTCATCTCAGACTATTAAGATAGAAAATTAAAATTTTTAATTTGTAAAATTTAGTGCCATTTAGGTGAAGGCTGATTGAATTTTGGGATATTTGGATGTACCAGATAGATATGTTTGGAGGTATCCACTATTACAATGCCTAACATTTTTTGAGTGTTGACCATGAACCAGTTTCTGTTTATATTTATTACTTATTTAATCCTTACAAAAACCCTAACAAGTCAGTAAGGTTATTATAATCCCCATATCATACACTGAAAACAAACAAACAAATGAAAATAATCCAGATAAATTAAGCAGGTTTTCCAAGGCCACAAGGTAGGAAATAGAGCAGGTCGCTCTAATGCCTTTTTCCATTTTTTCATAATTATAATGCTTTGCTGTCTCACTCAGTTACTCTTCAGGCCCTTACTGTATCTCTAATATTAGTAATCAGTTACAACTCTATCATTTATAACAGAATTGAAATAGTTTTCAGCTTATTTACATTTTTCTCTTTTATATGTCATGGGGTTTTTTTGTTTGTTTGTTTTTGGGGTTTTTTGGGTTTTTTTTTTTTGGTTTTTTTTTCTTCCCAGTATAGCCAAACCCATCCATCACGTTGCTGCCAAAATTACTACTGAACAACAATAATCATTTTACTCCCAGATCTCAAAGTTCAATGCCTCCTTGTTTCACACAAAATAAGTTTAGAATCCTTGTGATGGCATTAAATAATTCTCCCAAAGCTGCCATGCTTCATAGGGATCACTTTCCAGGGGCTTTCTACTCATGCCTATTAATTTTGTGTCTAAAATCCCAATTTGCTATTTGGTGTTTTAGAAATAAACTAATTCTTCTGGCCTTCAAGCAGCCAACCAACAAATCTGTGGTTTCTTCCAGCAATCCTATAGGACCCATGGTTGGATTTCTTTCATTGAACCTATGGTTTATTATTTTGATATGCTTTATTTTCCCTTTTATTCATATTGCCTGAATTAATTATCCTATCCTGTTGGGATATATGTATTTTTGTAATTTACTACAAAATCTTTTTGAAAGGCAATGAGATATATAAATACATGTATACTAAAAATAAAATAAAATTCCTTCTTTCAAAGCCAAGCTTAGCAGCAATTTCCTCATGAAGCCTTTTTAACTCCCCATCTGTTTGAAATATTTGCCTTATCCTTTGTATTTCTGTGGCTCTCTGTTGATACCTTCTTGAAGCCATTGCAGTGCACAGTCTTGTATTTCGGCTATGTGTATATGTATCCAGCTCTTCTGACTTAATTGTAAGCATTTTAAGATTCATCCTCAATTCCCCTTCATATATCGCGTAGTGGCTTTTACATAATGTGGTTTCTGATGAGATATCTAGTCATTTGAATCATTGCTTCACAATGTGTAATGCATCATTTTCTCAGGCTGCTTTCAAGATTTTTTCTTTGTCCTCAGTTTCCAGTAATTTGATTCCGATGAGCCTGGGCATGGATTTCTTTGAGCTCATTCTGTTTTAGTTTTTCTGAGCTTCATGAGTCTTTAGCATTATGTCTTTGCCAAATTAGAAAGTTTTCAGCCATTATTTCTTCAGATATTAATTTAGATACCATACTCATTCTCTTCTCCTTTTAAAATTCTGATGACATGTATTAGATACTTGAAGTAGTATCTCACAGATCTCTGAGTCTCCATAATTTTTTTTTCTTTCCTCTTTGTTCTTTCTGTTGTTCGTACTAGATAATGTTTATTCATCTTTATTCAAGATCACTGACTTTTTCCTCTTTTTTTGTCTGTTGGATTCTTGAGCCCATCCAAGTAATTTTTTTTAATTGCAGTCATTGTATTTTTTAATTGTAAAATTTCTAATTTCTTTTTTTTAATTTCCTCTATTTTTCAGCCAATAGTTTCAAGATTTCCTTTCATTTTAGGAATATCTATCATTACTTTTTGGAGCATGGTTGCAGTAACTGCTCTAAAGCCCTTGTGTGGTAACTCTAACACTTGTGTCATCTTAGGATTTACATTATTGACTGTCTTTCCCTTTGTGAGTTTTTGAGATTTTCCTGGATCTTCATATGTTGAGAAATTTTGAATTGTATTTTGAACATTTTAGATACCATCTTATGAAACTCTTGTGTATTTTTTTTTAATTCTTATGAGGAATGTTGATTTGTCATTGTTGTGGTTATTTTAGCAAGTAATTGATCCAGTTAGTTTCAGGTCACAAATCCTGAGCTGCTTCCTGTGAGTTGGGTTTCCAATGTCAGTTCAACTTTCAAAGTCTTTGCAGTTTATTCAGAATCATTCTATATGTATAATATCCATAGGCTTGTGTGGAATCTGGATAGTAGTCTAACCCCTATTTTGGTTCTTTAAGTTGTCAGTATGCTTCTGATGGACAAAGCTATCCATACACAGCTCAAGGGTAAACATGGGAGATTGTATACAATGTTAAGGAATAGGTTTTTGTGTTCCTCCTCTATTCCAAGATCTCTGGCTAGGAAATGAGAGGAGGAAGAGAAAACAGGAAACCCATCGCTGGTTTAGTGACACGTTATGTTCTGATTTCCTTCTCCATTCTGCCTGCTTTCATTTGCTTTCAGCATCCTCAGAAAGCTGCTCTATGTATTCTATGTAGGATCTGTACTTGTTGTTAGGGTGAAGTTTGCTTATTCCTACTTGAGTAGAACTGAAAATGTCACCACTCTCCTTAAATGTTACTGTGTTTGGCTATTTTGAGATCTGTCTGCATTATCCCCATCAGGTTGAAGTATTAGTAGCCAGAAGTGCTTATCTGCCAACTTGGAGACTTCACAGCATAATTCCCCATTTCTCTATTTTTTAAAACAACAACAACAGCAACTACGTAAGACGAAGAAATTCACTAAACCTTGAATCTCAAATCTTACTCATTTTGAGAAAACCTCATGAATTATTTTTCCATTCTTGTGTCCTGCATATAAGTAGTTGAGAGCTTGTTTGAGTGAAAATAATAGATCAAAATGGCATAGTTTTTATACTCAACTGTAATGTTTTAGGTATTTCTCTAAGCCAGTAATGATGTGGATCACTACATGAGATGTGGTTTTTAGATTACTCTGTCTATAAGAAAACATATATTAAGACTATTCCAAGTAAGTTATGTGATTGTATGAGAGATTTTTCGACAATGGAGGTATGGTTAGTTCAGTGTCCAAGGTCACCAAGCAAAGAGTTATAAGACTGGGTCTGTCCCTAACTTGGTTTTCTACTCCCAAACTGGTCATCAGTTGATTAAGCTTGTTTGCCGAAGGGTAAAAAGTTCAGAGAGGAGGTAATACAGTGTCTCTGAAGCTTTCTGTAATGCATAGTGTTGTGTAAAGGAGCTCAAGTGTAAAACAGTGAGGCAGTGGGTCTTCTTGGCACTTGGACTTTCTCTAGCACCTTAACCACAGCAAACTCAGTGTAGGTCACTTATGCTGAAAAGCAAGATAAACTGTATTAAGAAAAGATTGTTTTAATGGCCCTTTCAGCCCACTCACAAAGTTGAATACCATGACAATCTTTTTCTAGTTGGAAATACCATTGAAATGAGCATTTCACATAATATCATATTAGAAAATATAATAGTAGTGGATGGATTGCTTTTCTCTATAGTTTATGTGTCTACATCTTTCTCGATTGCTAGATACAACAAATACGACTATAGGCAAATTGTGGATGAAGCTGTGTTTCCTGACAAGTTACTAAAGCCTAACTATAAACATACATGACAGTATTTATAATAAGAGTAGAAGAAGAGGGAAATAGCTAGAATTTTTTTTATATTTATGGTAGGTGGCTCCCCTTATACGTACTACCTAAATTAACTGATCTCAGACCTGGGAACTAAAAACAGACTTGAAACCAAATAGCTTTACCATTCTTTTATTACAGAATCTCAACCATTTTATTAAAACTTCTGTATATCAGCTTTTTATTTGAAACCTATTCTAGCTTAATATTTTAAAAGTTATTTTGAGCAAGCTAATATCTACAACTGAAATAGTAAACTTTTCTAGCACTTTAGCTGAAATTCCATGTAGTCTAGGGTTAAAAATGTTTTTCACTCTTTGAAAGCAATGTTTTATGGGATTTCAATAAGGAAAGAGGGAAAAAACTGTTTAGGAAGATTACCGTGCAAAATAAATGTATCCCAATGGATAGAAAACAAGGAAAGAGGCCAGAGGCCAGTGTTGGTTTTTTTTATTTGTTATATCAGTGACCTCTGGACTTTAGAGAATTACTTAATCTTCTTGAAACTATTTCCTTATTCCTAAAACCAGCTACCTACAAATCACAAGGGAGTATTGAAGAGTTGCAAAAAATTATTGTACATCACATTTTGCAACACTGAGAAAGTATTAGTTATTTTATGCTTTATATTAAGTATTGTTATATTTAATATCTAGTGTTCCCATTATCTAAGTCATACAGGAAAAAAAGTTAAACCAACATTATTTTAGGGTGACAAAATTTGGTATCTTTTTGAGATTTGGCCATAGTGTTACAGAAGATGTAGCTGTAACTTTTTTGTTTGTTTTCCCATAATCATTTACAGATAAACTAATATTGGAAAAGGACATCATTTCATCATAACATTTAATATTTTAATAATTATCTAAAGGGAAAATTATATTAAAACTCATCCAAATGGAATAGTGCTGTGAAAGTTATCTGCAAGTTTACCTCTCTTGACTCTCCCAAGATTCTTGCATTAAATTGATTAACTTTATTTTTTTTAACGTTTATTTATTTATTTTGAGAGACAGAGACAGCATGAGTGGGGAAGGGACAGAGGGAAAGGGAGACAGAGAATCCCAAGCAGGCTTCATACTGCACAGATCCCAACACAGAGCCCAACACGGGGCTCAATCTAATAAACCCAGAGACCATGACCTGTGCCGAAATCCAGAGTCGGATGCTTAACCCACTGAGCCACCCAGATGCCCCTAAACTGATTAAATAGCATTCAGTAATATTTAATATACCAGTGTTTTTTAGAAATTATTCTTGTTTTGAAAATTTAATAAAATATTATTTTCTCACTAAAAGTTATGCAGCTATTGTAACTTAACACTTGCTGACTTTGTAGACACACTATTTTTAAGGAATCTTAATCTGCTCTAATGGCTTACTTTAGAAAGGACTGGGCAAAGCAGACAAGGGGACATGTGTATTTTTAGTGATGGAAGAAAAAGAGTAACACATAAAATATTAGTAGGAAAATGCTTAACAGGTATATGTAGATAATGCATATTTTCTTGATGTGCCTGGAAATTGTATTTTGCCTAATATTTAAATAGAGAAGAGGGATAAAGGTTAAAGAAGGAAATTCCACCATTTTTTATTTAATGAGTCTAAATGTGGATACTTGGAAAACTAGAAAATTAACTAACATTGTTCTGCCATCTTGAAATATATTTGAGTAAGCAGACTGCTGTTCTAGTAGGTATATATTTTTTAAGGTGTGAGTGGTAGTAAGACTCCAAATGCAGTTAAATAAAACATAAACTAGAAGTATCTTTTACTTAAGACTTCAATGGTAAATTCTTTTGCATAAATTTGCATTTCTAAGCCTTTATTTTTTTCCAAAGACTGGCTTGCTAATGTTTAGTTGGGCGTTATTTTTTGTGTTCCCCTGTTACTTATGCATTAATTAATTTTGTTTACCTGTGCATAATTTTTCCTAATTTCACAACAGTTGTTGTTTTTGTAATTGACAATGCAATTTACTGCATGTGTGCATTCTGGCCCCCAAACAAGAATGTTAAGGTGTAAAGCACCAATCTCTTCATTTCAGATTGTTAAAAAAAAGGATTGGTTGTGACTAATTTCCAATTAATTTGCAGTGGTTACAGGGAACAAAACAATTGCACCTACTAATTAAATTTTAAAATATTCCAAAGTGTCATCTTTAGGTGTCTGTGGAATATATAATTTCCATTTTGGTTCATTGCTGGATCTGTAACACCCATGAGCTTGACAGCTCTATTAATTTAAAGGCTCAGTAATACCTATTAGTACAAAACATGAAAAAAAAATACCATTAATCATTTATTTTAATTTTGCAGCTCTGTCATTTTCTCAGTATGTTTTAAAATTATGATGACACCATAATGTGCACAAATCGACCTGGATGAAGGGGAAACGGATCACACTACTTAGGAGAGATACTGAAGTACATTATTAGAGCTTAATTAATGCCAAACTGATTAGATTTGATTGCATTTTGCACTAAAATATTTTAAAGAATTTTTTCTTACTATATTATATTTTAAAAGTTATCCCAAACCTTATGTTTACAATTAGACTTACCTTTTTTGTACTTTTTCTCTTGAACACATTCAACCTAAATACTGTGAAATAAACCTAAATCATTCGTATTCTTCATGTTGAAAATTAATATAGTTATCCGTTTAAATTTAGACAAGTTTATTTCATTTCAGTTGATAGTGTCTCTAATATTCATATTCTTTGATAATAACTCCTACCCAAATTGGACACAATGTCCAAAAACATAAAAGATCAAAAATTTAAATGAGACATCTACTAAGTATGTAATACCTTTTGCATTTCTACTGATGTGATCCAGGATTGTTAAACATGTTAAAAATGATCAAACTACATGCACTTAGACTGTTGTTATTAGGTTTCAAGAGGACCCATAGTTATTTTATTTATACTTATGTCTGTTCAAAATGAAGATACTCCTTTAAAATGGGTAGTTATTAGTGTCTCCTAGTTGATGGGCATCATCAAATTAATACATAGATTTGATTTCTTTTCTACCAGAACACTTAAAGGTCACCCTTCTGGTAGATCCAAACTATAGAATCACAGGGCCTAACTTTTCTCCCACATTTGCCTTGTGATCCTATCTTATCTAGCTATTCATTTCCTCTGACTTTATGTATTAAAATTAGAAAATATCCTAAGTCTTACCTCAGAAGGCAATATACTGCAATGTTGAAAGTTTTAAGAGTAGTAAGGCTTCTTATCCACTAACAAAGAATTGGGTCCAGTGTTGCATAGAGATATTCCCTGGATGGCTTTCTAATTTCAAACAAAAATTTGAATTAAAAAAGCTCATAATAAAAATACACTAAGAAGAATATAATAATATGTTTTTATTTTCTTGAATATTCAGAGCAGAGTTGCACATGTTTCATTTAAGAAGATTTGGGAAAATTTTTTTTTAAACTTTGAAGATCATTTTATCTTTTTTTTTTAATATTAAATTTATTGTCAAATTGGTTTCCATACAACGCCCAGTGCTCATCCCAACAGGTGCCCTCCTCAATGCCCATCACCCACTTTCCCCTCCCTCCCATCCCCATCAACCCTCAGTTTGTTCTCTGTATTTAAGAGTCTCTTAAGGTTTGCCTCCCTCCCTCTCTATAATTATTTCCCCCCCTTCACTCCCCACCATGGTCTTTTGTTAAGTTTCTCAAGATCTGCATATGAGTGAAAACATGATATCTGTTCTTCTCTGACTTATTTCACTCAGCATAATACTTTCCAGTTCCATACATGTTGCTGCAAATGGCATGATTTCATTCTTTCTCACTGCCAAGTAGTATTCCATTGTATATATAAACCACATCTTCTTTATCTATTCATCAGTTGATGGGCATTTAGGCTCTTTCCATAATTTGGCTATTGTTGAAAGTGCTGCTATAAACATTGGGGTACATGTGCCCCTATGAATCAGCACTCCTGTATCCTTTGATAAATTCCTAATAGTGCTGTTGCTGGATAGTAGGGTAGTTCTGTTTTTAATTTTTTGAGGAACCTCCACACCGTTTTCCAGAGCGGCTTTACCAGTTTGCATTCCCACCAATAGTGCAAGAAGGTTCCCATTTCTCCACATCCTCGCCAGAATATGTAGTTTCCTGATTTGTTCATTTCAGTCACTCTGACCGGTGTGAGGTACTATCTCATTGTGGTTTTGATTTGTATTTCCCTTATGATGAGTGACATTGAACATCTTTTCATGAGTCTGTTGGCCATCCGAATGTCTTCTTTGGAAAAGTGCCTATTCATGTCCTCTGCCCCTTTCTTCACCAGATTATTTGTTTTTCAGGTGTTGAATTTGGTAGGTTCTTTATGGATTTTGGATAGTAACCCTTTATCTGATGTATCATTTGTAAATATCTTTTCCTATTCAATTGGTTGCCTTTTGGTTTTGTTGATTGGTTCCTTTGTAGTGCAGGAGCTTTTTGTTTTGATGAGGTCCCAATAGTTCCATTTTGCTTTTAATTCCCTTGTCTTTGGAGATGTGTCAAGCAAGTAGTTGCTGTGGCTGAGGTCAAAGAAGTTGTTGCCTGCTTTCTCCTCTAGAGTTTTTACTGTTTCCTCTCTCACATTTAGGTCTTTGATCCAGAATTTTTTTTTAATTTTAATGTATTACATTGTTTTCTACACATGACAATTCCATGGGAAGAATTAGATAGATATTATTATCTTTTTTTTAATGTTTCATTTATTTTGAGAGAGAGACAGTGTGTGTGTGTGTGTGTGTGTGTGTGTGTGTGTGTGTGTGTATGAGCAGGGGAGGGGCAGAGAGAGAGGGAGACACAGAATCCAAAGTAGGCTCCAGGATCTGAGCTGTCAGGACACAGCCCGATGCGGGGTTTGAATTCATGAGCCGTGAGATCATGACCTGAGCCAAAGTCAGACGCTCAACCCACTGAGCCACACAGGTGCCCCATTAAATAGATACTATTAAAGACGATTTTCAAATCAGAAAATAAAATTAAGGAAAGAATACAACTATTTAAGTCAAGTCAAGAATGTCAGTAACTTATTTTTTTCATTTCTTCAACAAATGTTTACCTAATTCCTTCTCTATGAAGGTACTGATATTTTGCCTTAGAATTTTACAATGGAGAGGAAACACAATAAAACAAACAAGCGCATGGTTTCTGAATTCAGTATGGGTATACATTACTCAAAGAATCACACAAATACAGTACTTTAGTAATGATGCAAGGTCTCTGAGTGAACGGTTCATGGTACTTTGAGCTGTGATACTATGGCATTATGAGAGGGTATAATAGAGGGATTTGACCTCATTAAAGAAGGTCTAAGAAGACTTTCAAAGAAACTCAAAATAGGCCTGACAACTAAAGGATGGGGAACATAACTAAACATATAAGGAGGGAAGAGTGTCCTTTACAGAGGGAACTGCAGAAGGTGGGAGGAGTCTGAAAGAGGACATGATGAATGTGGAACAGAAGGAAAGGAGGTGTGAGGCGAGGCAGGAGATTCAGTGGGAATCAGAGCTGCAGGACCTTGACACCCAAAGGAAGGATGATTAGCTTTAGCTTAAGAGTCAAGTGGAACTATAAGTAGAGTTTAAGCAGGAGAGTGATGTGATCAAATTTGCATGGTGATAAGATCATTCTGGATGGGAAATGGATTGGAAAGGAAGGCCATAACCAGTTGGGAGACTTCTGTAATTGTTCAGGCTTTATAATGGTGGAAGCAGAAAGACAAAAGTCAAGAGATACAGAAAATATTTGAGGGATAAAATTAGTAATCAGATAAGAAAAGATGCCAAAGATGATCCAGATTTCTGGCTTGAACAACTGAATAAATGATGGAACAATTTGTTATAATAGGAGAGTCTGGAAAATAATCAGGTTACTTCCTCTCTACTCCAGTTTAACTCAACTAAATGATGGTCTCTTACCAATGTCCTAGGCACATTGTTGGGAATGTCAATTATCATTTTACCATGCAACAATTTTTTATGAATGTCAAAATGTTTGTTGGATTACTATACAATGCTTTAACATCAATAAGAAACTCTCTCAGATCAGTTCCCTGATCCTCCCGGTAGCAAAGGGTATATATATAGCTGAGTCTAGGAGTTGGGTGATTAAAAAAATTTGTTCTCACATATTGTTAGTATGAGATTATTGGTCTCCCTTAGTTTAAAAAAAAAACTTTCTGTGGATTGGTAAATTTCTCACATGGATTTTTTTCTGGTATTTTCTTTGGGTGGAAGTGGAGCCTGGAATGTGGCTGGAATCCTATCAGGTGCTTCTGGTCTCTTCAGAGAGAAGGCAAATGTCTGTAATATGCCATCTCATAATGTCACCTAAGGAATCCCAAAAGCATTGTTCCAGATAGAAGAGGGGATAGAGAAGAACAAAATGTGATTTCTACTGGGCTAAACTAAAATAATAGGTAATGTTTATTAAGCACATAATATGACATGCATAGCCTCATTTGGTACTTGTAGTGCTGTTAGAAAGTAGATGCACTGTTATTCTCCTTTAGAAAGTAGAGACTGAGGCTCAAAATGTGATATCCTTTTGCCAGTGGCTAAGTTGGCACTCAAACTCTTGCCTCTTTTCCCAAGTCCATGATTTTAACTCCTAAGCTATGTAAAAAGACCACATAAGAAAGGACATACAAAATATTATTCATTAAGAAAAGTATAGTTACAAGTTGTGAATATAATGAATATTCCTGGTTGTAGTAAAAGAGGGGAATTTTTTGTGTTGTTCTGTTTTTACTTTTATATATTTTTTATTTGTTTGTTTTTTTTGTTTTTTGTTTTTCGTTTTTTCCATATGACCAAAGATTTGAGAGGCCCTGGGGAAAGAAAACCAGTTAGTAGGTTAATGTTGTGGGTATAATTTCTCTATAGAGACATGGAAATATTATAAAAAGGTTTTTTAAAATGTTGTTGACCTTCCCTGGCAACCAACTTATAACCATAAAATATTTTGGAAAGGAGAGCCAAATTTATATCTTAAAAGAGATTTCAAATCCACATATAAGTATTTCCTTTCCAGTGTAGCCAGAGCCTGTCACTTTCAAGAAAAAGTTTCTCTTTCCTCATTACCATATATATTTAAAATTTCTGTGAATTTCAACAGTGGGTAAACCTCCTAAACCCATTTTTTGAACTTTTTATTGTAAATTTTCACAATAATTTATCTGAATTTGATATTAGATCAAAGACTTTAACATTAACCTTGGAAATTACTACCATCCCAGAAAATAATGACTGGAATCATAAAGAAGCTGGCACAGGGATTTTAGAAAATTGTTATGTTTCCATTGCTTTGCTTTTTGGCAGTTATGGATCTGAAAAATTTAGCATGCTCTTTATTCCTGCTGTCATATGTCTCAGCTACATGCATGAATTCAAAATGGTTTCCATTATTGGAAAGACACCATCTTATTCCAGAACCAAGCTAGGTAACTTTTAATGTTCCAGATAATTGCTAAATGAGGCTCTCCCCACAGATACTTTAGCATTTATTTTGCTCTGAGAACTCCATTCATTTCCAAGGTAGCTAAATAAATCCAGTGATAATAAACTCTTAAAGAAAAGAGGCAGGAAAAGAACATTTTGACTAGATACAGGGAGAAATTTTAAAAGGAAAATACTACCTGCTGAGGTGTTTTCTAAGAACCACAATATTATTAAGGCCACCCTAGTAGAAAGCACTAAAGAGATTGTACATTTGAGCTAAACATTATCGTTGATACTTTACAAAAATTGGGAAAGTTCATATGTATTCTAATTCAGAACTTATAGAATGATTTCTGAGTGGTGGCACTCAGAATATCAAAGACATGCCCTATGAAATTATGTCCATTTTTATCCATCTTCTAGGCATGGACCCATTAAATCATAATTTTACATTAAAATCTCTTTCACTTTGTGCCTCATAATTCTAGATGTAATTATATTTGACTGTAATTACATCAGGGGTCAGCAAGTTATGGCCTTTAGGCCAAATCTGGACAACTGCCTATTTTTGTAGAGTGAAAGAGTTAATTTTTTTTTTACTTTTTTAAATAGTTGTAAAAATCAAAAGAAGAATAATATTTAATAATATTAAAATTATTATATAAAATTCCAATTTTAGTTTTCAGACATAAGGTTTTCGTGGAGCACAATCACAGCTGTTTTTTTCACATGTGGTCAATGGATATTTAAGTGTGACAATGGCAGAGATGAGTAGTTACAGAGACCCCACAGCCCACAAAACCTGAAATATTTACCATCTAGCAGAAACTGCTTTACAGGAAATACTTGCCAACCCTCAAGTTACATAAGCAACTACTTAAACATCCTACCGTATAAAACTCTAAAATATAATTATTTTTAGATTTAGAATTAGTATAACAATTTAGGAGTTTACATCACTTATATAGAAACCATTGTGATAATCTGGGCCATGACTAGCCTAGATAGATATGATTAATTGGAAGGCCTTGCCGAGGAATCGGCCACATTGAAGATTGACTGGTGGGAATGTTTATATCACGGTGCTTCGTTGTACTTTTCCTGTCACCCCTCAGGCTACTAGTACTCATATTCCTTCATAGGATATCATTCTCCTGCTTCACCTTTAAATGTCAGCATTCCACAGTTCCATGGTCTAATATCTGATATTTGTATTTGCCACACATCCTTCAGTAATCTATTCTTGATGAATGACATTATTATAGGTTCATGACACCCAAATCTGTCTCAAGAGCTGTTCTCCCTTCTGAACATCAGACCTACACATCCAAAAGACACTGAACCTCACCTTAGGAATGTCACATTCAACACAGAGTTCGCCAACTTCTTAGTTCCCACCGTTGCCAAACATGCAACTCTTCCTATTAAAAAGCATCACCATACATGTAGCAAACAAAGCGAAAAGCACAGGAGTCATACTAAAACCTTACCCTTTTCCAGTACTCCACATGTTCATCCATGTCCTATAGGTTGTGGCTCCTTGATACCTCTTGAGTTTGCCCCCTGCTCCATTCCCATTGCTACTGCCACAATTAAAATCCATTTCATTTCTTTTCCACATTATTATATTAACCTCCCATTTCATCTCCCTGCCCCTGGTATGGCATCCAGCCTCTAATCTATGCTTCCAGAGTGATATTGTTAAGACTTGCATTTAATTGTATCGTGTCTTTACACCATGATCTAAATGGCATTGTTTTGTGTCCCCTTTGCACCCTGAGAATATCTCCATAGCACAATGCATATCACATTCTGCCACTGCATATGCTATCATCAATAGAATATAAGCACCTTAATTATGTTTAAAAAAAAATGTCTATTCAACTTGGAAGTCCAAGCATTAAGCTGAAGTAAGCTTGTACCTAGTAAATTAACAATAGAGCTAATTAAAGTTGGATAAGTTAGGTTATTTCTTAGCCATAGGTTTTGGGGGTTAGTATAAGAAGGTAAAGGCCAGTCCACCAGTCAGTCAACAGATTCTTCTTGGTCTTACCGGTCAGAAGAGAAGTGGCGTGACAACAGTAAATAGATAGGACTTCTCAAAGTTAACTGTGCATAAGAATCACATGGGGGAATCTTGTTAAAAGTAGAACCTGATTCAGAAATTCCTAGGGGCACCTGGATGGCTCAGCCCGTTAAGCATCTGATGGCAGCTCAGGTTGTGATCTCATAGCTTGTGAGTTCAAGCCCCCCAGTGGGCTCTGTGGTGACAACTCAGACCCTGGAGCCAGTTTCAGAATCTGTGTCACCCTCCCCCACTAATGCTCCATCTTTCTCTCTCTCTCTCTCAAAAAAATAATGCTAATTTTTTTTAATTTAATAAAAAAGAAAGTCTGGTCTGGGACTGAGGAGTCTGCGTTTCTAACAATGATGTCAGTTCTCCTAGTTTGTAGACCACATTTGAAAACCAGAACACTAGGGATTTTTGTTATTGTTAATTTTGTAAATGTTCATACCAAAATAATATATGCACATTGAAGAAAGCAGAATGTATAGACTTGCAAGAAAACAGGAAGCCTCTGTCCTATCATTTGTATGTCACCAGGTCTGTTCTTTGAATTATTTGGGATTTTTTTCTTATCATTTACTCTACATCTATAAAAAAAAAAATGCTTTGCTCTTTATTTCACCTATTAGTTTTAGGTGTATTCTATTTACTTTATGCATAGAAAAGTGGTTTTTAACACTCTTACATCACTCCATTTAACTCTCTTACTAGTAGTGAATATGTACTGAGTGATTTTTATGTACCAGGTAACATTCTAAGTTTTTTGTGTGCATTGATTCATTTACTCCTAACAAGAAACCAATGAAACAGACACTATTTCAGGCAGTTTGATTTTGAACTGTTAGGCTCTTCTGCTTGAGGGAAAAAAAATGATTTTATTTAAACCAAAACAAATATATAATCATTGAGATTATGAAAATGTTGTCAATTGCAGAACCAAGTACTGATACAATTATATTTTCTTTCCTACAAATGTTTTAGAATCTCTTTTTTTCTCTCTTTGAAAATCTCAATTATAATATTTCTCCTTTTTTAAAATAGATATCAATTGATCTATTATCCCCACTCTTTTTCTTTTTTTTCTTTTTTTCCTTTTTTTAATTAATTAATTTATTTTTTTAATATATGAAATTTATTGTCAAATTGGTTTCCATACAACACCCAGTTCTCATCCCAAAAGGTGCCCTCCTCAATACCCATCACCCACCCTCCCCTCCCTCCCACCCCCCATCAACCCTCAGTTTGTTCTCAGTTTTTAACAGTCTCTTATGCTTTGGCTCTCTCCCACTCTAACCTCTTTTTTTTTTTTTTTCCTTCCCCTCCCCCCTGGGTTTCTGTTAAGTTTCTCAGGATCCACATAAGAGTGAAACCATATGGTATCTGTCTTTCTCTGTGTGGCTTATTTCACTTAGCATCACACTCTCCAGTTCCATCCACGTTGCTACAAAAGGCCATATTTCATTCTTTCTCATTGCCACGTACTATTCCATTGTGTATATAAACCACAATTTCTTTATCTATTCATCAGTTGATGGACATTTAGGCTCTTTGCATAATTTGGCTATTGTTGAGCCCACTCTTTTTCTTTATATGGCACAAGCCCTTCTCTAGGTGTTTCTTTCTAGGTTGTTTGTTTGTTTGCAAATCTGTCATACTATGTCTCAGTTGAATCTCCTGGGTTTTTTTGTTTGTTTGTTTGTTTTTGTTGTTGTTGTTGTTATTGTTTTTAATAGACTTGATTTTTTAGAGGACTTTTAAGTTCACCCCCTGCCTACACATGTGCATAACCTCCTTCACCAAAATGTTACAATTGTTACAATCACTGAACCTATACTGACAGGTAAATCACCCAGAGTCCATAGTTTATATTAGGGTTCCCTCTTACTGTTGCACAGTTTACGGGTTTGGACACATGGACAATAACATGTGTCTATCAATATTATATCATACAGAATATTTTCACTGCCTAAAAGTTCTGTTTATTCCATCTTTTCATCCCTCTTCCCCATAATGCCTGGTAACCACTTATTTTTTTCTACTTCTCTGTAGTTTTGCCTTTTCCAGAATGTAATAGGTTGGAATCATACAGTATGTAGTCTTTCCAGATTGGCTTCTTTCACTTAGTAATATATATTTGAGGTTCCTCTATGTCTTTTCATGTCTTGACAGCTCATTTCTTTCTTAGCATTGAATACTGTTCCATTGTCTGGAACTACTATAATTGATGTATCCATTCACCTACTGAAGGACATATTGGTTGCTTCCAAGTTTTGGCAATTATGTATAAAGCTGCTATAAACATCCATGTGCAAGTTTTTGTGCAGACATGTTTTCAAATCATTTGATTGATATCAAGGAGTGTGAACTCTGGGCTCTATGATAAGAGTATGTTTAGTTTTACAAGAAACTACCAAACTGTCTTCCAAAGTGGCTGTACCATTTTGACTTCCCACCTGTAATGTATGAGAGTTCCTGTTGATATACATCCTTGCCAGCATCTGGTGCTGGCAGTGTGATCCTCTGTGTTTTGAACCTCTTTCTTAGGCCATGCATTTGTTTTGCTACAGAATACCCTCAAATATGTTTTAAAGGGCATATAAAAGGTAAACTCAATCATTTCATGACTGAAAATGTTTCTGTTGTACCCTTATATTTAATCAATATATTAAGTATAGAATTCTATAGTAAAATTAACTTTTTCTCTTGGGTTTGGAGGTGTAGCTCCATTTTCTTCTAACACTAATGTTTTTGAAAAACCTGATGCCATGCTGACTTGTATTTTTTGGTAAGTCACCTGTTTTTCCTCTGAAAGGGCATTTGGAATATTTTTATCCCTGTGCTTTGAAATTTCACAATAATACATGATTTGAGATGGGCAGGACAGGAATCTAAGTTTCATTAGCAGGAAAAAGAGGGAAGGTTCTCCAGGCCAATAGCTGGCACAAAGGCACAGATGCAGGAATTAAGGAGGAATACTTCGGAGGCTAGAGAGTCATCTCCCAAACCCAGTTCTTGGACTCACCAGCATGAGCTGTGTAACACCACTTAAAGAACCCAAACTTTTGTCATATATTGAAAACTAAGGATATTGACACAGATGTCCAAGAGTTGCTGGAGGATAAAATTAGATAATATAAAAATTATGGAAAAAGTTATGCATTTATTTCAGCAGATCTGAGAACTCCTTGAAGAGAGAATAAATTCACCTCTGTTTTTGTTTTTTATGTGTTGAGGTATAATTGAGATATATTATATTAGTTTCAGGTGTACAACATAATGATTTGACATTTGTATATACTGCAAAATGGTCACCATGATATCTAGTTATGTCTGTCTCTCCTTACAAAGTTAATACAGTGTTGTTGACTGTGTTCCCCATGCTGCACATTACATTTCTATGAATTATTTATTTTATAACTGAAGGTCTTGTACTTCTTAATCCCCTTCACAAATTTTGCTCTCCACCTAAGCACTCTCCAATCTGACAACCACCAATCTATTCTCTGTATATATGAGTCCTGGATTTTTTTTTGTTTTGTTTGTTTTGGTTTTTTATATTCTACATATAGGTGAAATCATGTGGTCTTTGTCTTTCTCTAACTTATTTCACTTAGCATAACACCCTCAAGTTACATCCATTTTGTCACAAAAGGCAAGATTTCATTTTTTCTTTAACCTGAGCAGTATCCCATTGTGTGTGTGTATAATAATATATATATATATGTATATATGTGCATATATATGTATATGCACATATATACATATATATCACATATTTTTTATCCATCCATTTGCCAATGGACACTTAAGTTGTTCCCCTATCTTGGCTATTATAAATGAACATAGGGCCACATATGTCTTTTCAGTTTAGTGTTTTTATTTTTCTCAGATAGATATCCAGTAATGGAATTGCTGGATCATATGGTAGTTGTAGTTTTAATTTTTTTGAGGAAACTCCATCCTGTTTTTCAGAGTGACTGCATCGATTTTCCTATCACCAACAGTACATGAGGGTTCCTTTTCTCCACATCCTCACCAACATTTGTTATTTTTTGTCTTTTAATAATAGTCATTCTGACAGGTGTAAGGTGTTTTCTCATTGTGGTTTTGATTCCTATTTACTTGATAATTATTGAGCATCGTTTCATCAGCCTGTTGACCATCTGTATGTCTTTGGAAAAATGTCTACTCACATCCTCTGCTCATTTTTTTAAAGTGTTTATTATTTATTTTTGAGAGAGAGAGAGAGAGGCGGAGTGAGAACGGGGGAGGGACAGAGAAAAAGGGAGACAGAGAATCTGAAGTGGGCTCCACACTCTGAGCTGTCAGCACAGAGCCTGATGCAGAGCTCAAACCCACATACTGAGATCCTGACCTGAGCCAAATTCAGACCCTTAACCTGCGCCACCCAGGTGTCCCATCCTCTGCTCATTTTTTAATCAGACTGTTGGTTTGCTTGCTATTACTGAGTTTTATAAGTGCTTTATATATTTTGGATATTAGCTCCTTGTCAGATATATGATTTGCAAATGTCTTCTCCCATTCAGTGGGTTGCATTTTTGTTTTGTTTTCTAATAGTTTCCTTTGCTTGCAGAAGCTTTTTAGTTTGATGCCATACATGTGTTTATTTGGTTTATTTGGCTTATTTTGGTGGGTTTTTTTTTTTGGGGGGGGGGGTTGTTTTGTTTTGTTTGCTTTTCTTTCCCTTGCTTTTGGAGTCAGATCCAAAAAGGCATTGCTAAAACTAATGTCAAGGAGTTTACTGCCTATGTTTTCTTCTTAGGCATTTCATGGTCAGATTTTACATTCAAGTCCTTAATCCATTTTGAGTTTGTTTTTGTATATGGTATAAGATGGTGGTCCAGTTTTATTATTTTGCATGTGGCTGTCCAGTTTTCCCAACAGCATTTATTGAACAAACTGTCCCTTCCCCATTGTGTATTCTTGCCTCCTTTGTTGTAAATTCATGGTCATATAGGTATGAATTTATTTCTGGGCTCTCTTTTCTGTTCCATTGACCCTGTGTGTCAGTTTTTCTACCAATACCATAACATTTGGTGTACCTTCGCTTTGTAAATATTTGAAATCAGGGAACGTCATACCTGTGGTTTGTTCTTATCTCTTAAGATTGTTTTGACTATTTGTGATCTTTTGTAGTTCCATACAAATTTTACAATTGTTTTTTTTGTCTGCTTCTGTGAAAAATGCTATGGAATATTGATAGGAATCACAGTGAATCTGTAGATTGCTTTAGGTAATATGGACATTTTTAACAATATTAATTCTTCCAGTTCATAAGCATGCAATATCTTTTCATTTATTGTGTTTTCTTCAATATCTTTCATTAGTGTCTTCTAGTTTTTACTGTTCAAGTCTTTCACCTAATTGGTTAAATTTGTTCCTAGATATTTTATTCTTTTTGATACTATTGTAAATGAGATCATTTTCTTTTTTTTTTTTGATAGTTCATCATTAGTGTTTAGAAATACTGAAAAATTTTGTATATTAATTTTGTATCCTGTACCTCTACTGAATTCGTTTCTTCAGTTGTAACAGGTTTTTCTGTTGTTGTTGTTGTTGTTGTTGAAAACTTTAAGGTTTTCTATCTGTAGTATCATGTTATCTGCAAATAGCGACACTTTCACTTCTCTTCCTTGCCAACTTGGATGCCTTTTATTTCTTTTTCTTGCCTAATTGCACCATCTAGGACTTCTAATACTTTGTTGAATGAAAGCAGGGATAATGGGCATCCTTGTCTTATTCTGGATCTTAGAGGAAAGTTTTCAGCTTTTTACTATTGAGTATGATGTAAGCTGTGGTTCAGCTTGAATTTTGAATTTTGTCAGATGCCTTTCTGTATCTATTGGAATAATTACATGTTAATCATTTTGTTCATGTAGTGCATCATATTGATTCATTTGCAGATATTGAGCCATCCTTGCATCCCTAAATCCCAGTTGATCACAGTGTATGACTTTTTCAATATAGTATTGAATTTAGTTTGCTAATATTTGATTAAGGATTTTGTGCATCTGTATTCATCAGTAATTTGTGTGTGTGGTGTCTCTCTTTGGTTTTGGTATCAGGGTAGTTAATTTTAGCTTCTTAAAATAAATTTGGAAGCATTCCTTCTATTCAGCTTTTGGAAGAGTTTAAGACACATAGGTATTAAATCTTCTTTAAATATTTGGTAGAATTCACCAGTGAAGCCACCTGGACTATTCAGATTTTCTATTTCTTCATGATTCAGTTTGGAAGATTATAAGTTTTTAGGAATTTATCTATTTCTTCTAGGTTGTCCAATATGTTGGTGTATAATTGTTCCAAGTAGTCTCATGATACTTTGTATTTCTGTGGTAACAGTTATAAATTTTCCTGTTTTATTTTTTCAATTTTTTTTTACATTTATTTATTTTTGATAGAGAGAGACAGAGCACAGGTGGGGGAGGGGCAGAGAGAGAAGGAGACCCAGAATCCGAAGCAGGTTCCAGACCCTGAGCTGTCAGCACAGAGCCCAACGCAGGGCTCGAACTCACAAACCACGAGATCATGACCTGAGCCGAAGTCGGACGCTTCACTGACTGAGCCACCCAGGCGCCCCTCCTCTTTTATTTCTGATTTTGTTTGAGTCCTCTGTATTTTTTTCTTGGTGAGTCTAGCTAAATGTTGGTGAATTTTGTTTATCTTTCCAAAGAAGCAGCTCTTAATTTCATTTATATTTTTCTATTTCCTTTTTAGTCCCTATTTCATTTATTTGCAGTTTGATCTTTATTATTTCCTTCCTTCTAGTAACTTTAGGCATCATTTTTTCTTCTTTTTCTAATTCATTTAGGGGTAAAATTATATCATTTATTTTAGATTTTTCTTATGTTTTGATGTAGGCCTGCATTGCTATGAACTTCCCTCTTAGAACCATTTTTGCTGCATCCCATAGATTTAGTTATATCATATTTCTGTTTTTATTTGTCTTTAGGTATTTTTTTTTATTTCTCCTTTGATTTCTTCTGTGACCCAATATTTGTCAGTAACATGTTTTATCTCCATGTGTAAGTAGTGTTTTCCAGCTTTCTTCTTGTAATCAATACCTAGTTCTATACCATTGTGATCTGAAAAGATGCTTGACATCATTTCACTCTTTTTGAATTTATTGAGACTTGTTTGTGGCCTAACGTGACTTTTGCTGGAGGATATTCTATGTGCACTTGAGAAGAATGTGTATTCTGTGGCCTTTCGATGGAACGTTCTGTATGTCTACTAAGTCCATTCTGGTCTAATGTGTCCTTTATGACCAAAGTCTCCTTATTCATTTTCTGTCTGGATGATCTATTCACTGATGTGAGTGAGGGTATTAAAATCCCCTACTATTATTGTATTGCTATTAATTTCTCCCTTTAGGTTTGTTAATATTTGCTTTATATATTTAGGTGTTTCTATTTTGTGTGCATATACATTTATAAATGTTATGTATCTCCTTTCTGGATTGACCCTTATATCTTTATGCAGTCTGTTACAGTCTTTGTTTTTATGTTTTGTTTCATATGAGTAGAGCTACACTGGTTTTCTTTTCAGTTTTTATGGAAGATATTTTTCCATTTCTTCACTTACAGTGTATGTGTCCTTACTTCTGAATTGAGTCTATTGTAGGCAGTACTTAAGTGTGTCTTGTTTTTTATTTTGTTTTGTTTTGTTTTTTAATCTCTCCAGTCACTCTGTATCTTTTTATTGGTGAATTTAGTCAATTTACATTTAGAGTCATTATTGATTGGTATGTATGTATTGCCATTTTCTTCATTATTTCTGGCTGTTTTTGTAGGTACTCTCTGTTTCTCTCTTTTCTTTTTCTCTTTCCTTGTGGTTTGATGACTTTGGTGTTATGTTTAGATTCCTTTCTCATTTACTTTTATGTTTACTGTAAGTCTTTGTTTCATGGTTACCATGAGATTCACATATATACCATACTATGTATGTAACAGTTTATTTTTAAGTTGATAGCAACTTAAATTCGAACACATTCAAAAACTCTATATTTGTACCCTGCCCCCCACATTTTATGTTTTTATGTCACTTCTTGCATCTTTTTATTTTATATAACTACTATAGTTTTAGTTAATTTTACTGCTTTTGTCTTTTAATCTTAGTAGCTTTATAACTGAATCATCTACTACCTTTATATTTACTTTTTACAGTGAGAATTTTACTTTTGTTGTTTTCCTGTTATTAACTAATATCCTTTTCTTTCAGCTTAAATAAGCCCCTCTAATATTTCTTGTAAGGGCAGTTTAATAGTGATAAACTCTTTTAGCTTTGTCTTTTCTGGAAAACTCTATCTCTCCTGAAAATGTGAATGATAACTTTGCTGAGTACAGTATTCTTGGTTGGAAGGTTTCTCCTTTTAGCATTTTGTATATGTCATGTCACCTCCTTCTGGCTTGCAAAGTTTCTGCTAAGAAATCTCTTGATGGTTTTATGGGATTTCCTTTGTGTATAACAAGGTTGATTTTTGTTTTTGTTTTTTTCTTTCCTTGCTGTTTTTAAGGTTGTCTCTTTAACTTTTGAGATTTTAATTATAATTTGTCTTAGCTTGGCTCTTTGGGGATACATCTTATTTGGAACTTTCTGTTCTTCTTTGACCTGATGTCTTTTTCCTTCTCTAACTTAGGGAAGTTTTCAGGCATTATTTTTTAAATAACTTTTCTGTCCCTTTCTCCTGAGATTGCTATAAATGCAAATATTATCACTTGATGCAGTTCCATAGGTCCCTTAAGCTACCTTCACTTTTAAAATTCTTTTTTCTTTCTGTTGTTCCAAGTTGAGTTCCATTGCTTTATCTTCTTACTTGCTAACTTTCTTCTGCTTCACTCAGTTGCTGTTGAACCCCTTAACGTATTTTTCAGTTCAGTTACTGTATTCTTCAACTCTGTAACTTCCGTTTGTTATTTTTTTCCATGCAATTTTATTTGTCTGTTTGTTGAAGTTTTTGTATGGTCATCCTTTCTTCTTTCAAGTTCCATCGGAATCTTTGTGATCACCATTAAATTCTTTATCAAGTAAATTACTTATCTTTGCAATATTAAGGTATTTTTTTTTCCTGGGGTTTTGTCTTGTTCTTTCATCTTAAACATATTTCTCTGTTTTCTCATTTTGTTCGACTCTGTGTTTGTTTCTATATTTTAAGTGAAAACAACTACCTCTCCCCATCTTGAAGGAGTGGCCTTGTGTAGGTGATGATCCTTCTTATTTAACCTTGCCCTAGATTTTGGTTGTCTCTTGAACCTTTGTGATTTTCTAAACCACAAAATTTATTCTTGGTATGTCTCAATTGTTGAGTGTGTGCCAAGACCTGTCAGCAGTCCAAGAGGAGGAATCTCATTTAGCATCTACTTTCAGGAAACAGCTTTTAAAGGATGCAAATGTTTAAAGTCAGTGGGGCCCCATATGTAATCCTTGCTGGTCTGTAGACCAGGAGATCTGGAGGTGTCCCCTGGGTGACAGTTGCATAACTGGGGTTTTCAGATTGCAAGCTCCTTTCTGGGAAGTTTTGTGGAGCTGTAGCAAGGCCACGGTGGTGCTCAAGGATGGTGTCTTCCCACTTACATTTCCTGGGAGTACTTCTTAGCCTCTAGATGTAGGCGTTTGTCACAGGAAGACTAGGGTTGTGTTTCAGTCTGCTGTCTGTGCAGTGCCCTGGGGGTGGTGGACTGCCAAGAACTGTCTTTCCAATTGTCACAGTGCTGTGGAGCTCTGGAATGCTAGGCCTCCTGGCCACCAGGGCCAAGTGTGCAAGGGGTGTCCAAATGTGTGGATTGTGTGTGCCCACTGTTTTCGGCAAGGCAGCTGGAGAGTGCCATGTCTGTGCATGCACTGGAATGGGAGAATGCTGGGATCACTCATACTCACCAGCCCCAGCCCGAGGGCTGGGAAGTGTTGCAGTCCCCCCTTCTCCCAGACTTTAGCTAGTGAGCACGAGGACTCCATGACCATTTGTGCTTGCCCGCCCTAGTCAGAGAGAAGGGGAGCACTGTAACCACCAATGCCCTCCCGTGTCAGCAACTACCGCAACCACTTGCCCCTGTCCATCTCAGCAAGGCAGCAAGAGGGTGCCATATCCAAGGTCATCCACCTGTGCTAGTAGGCTATGGGGAAAGTGCAACAGTGACATCTATTTTCCAGTGCCTCTGTCTCCAGAGAGCATTTCAGCTATCCCCTGCCCCTCCAGCCAATGCCCCTAGATCAGCAAATGAATCTTCCTCACATATAGTGTAGGTGCTTTTTAGTGCTGTTGTTTTGCTGGGTCCCAAGGCAAGGAAGACAGCGTGCCAGCCCTTTAAGAGGGGAATCTCAGTTTCCTTTAACTTTGGGAAATATAAATGTCAACCCCGTTGGTTTTCCAAGCCATACATTCTGGGATTCATCTCTTTGGTTCAGATCCCAGGAGCTAGAGTACCCAATGTGGGGAACCAATCCCTGCCTCCCGCTTCTCCAGGAGAAACGCTTGTCTGGTGACACCCCTCCCTTCTGTGTGTTGCTGTGCCAGGGGTGGGGCTTTTCCTACCAGTCTCAATGTGGTTCTTTTATCCTCTATTGTGGAGAGCAGTTTATCTCATTCTCAGATATATTTCAGAGGGAAATGATCCTCATGTGGTAGCAAATCTAGTATCTCTATGGGAGAAGGTAAGTTCAGGATCTTCCTACACTGCCAACCTGGATGCTTTTTTGTGAGAAAGCTTGATGAGCACTTAGGTGAGTCGCCAGGGCCTCCAGGGACTCAGTGTTGAACAAAGTGTTCATATAACCTGAGGAAAAGAAACATTACTCTTTATAATAAAGGGTATCAAGAATAGTCAGTGATAGAAAACAGTGAACTAGAAAAGAAAATACCAGCGAGTCACTCTAAACTTGCCTGGAGAATGAGTCAGGAAAACTTCGCTCTGTTCCCTCAATTTTAGTTGGGCTACAGAAGGTCCTTTATGGAGAACATAAATGTCTAGTAGGCATAGACACCATTTACTACTATGATATATAAGCCCGCTATTCTATTCTATCATTTTAATGAAATGATACTTCACTTCTGTACTCTTCAACAATAATACTTTTTATGGGAATAGACTTTTGTTTAGGGCAACTCAAAGAGATGAATGAAACAGGTAGCATCTGAATAACTTGTGTAAAACTATTAGCATAATGCTCAGCACACAGTAAGAGCCAAATCTTACTATTTCTTAATCTTGTTATCACTCAATATTGTAATTATGAAGTGAAACTCACACTATGCAACACTGATAATACAGTAGAAACAAAACTGCCTTGTAATCCTAGATCTGGTTTCAATGTGTGTATCTTTATTTTGTGTTGAATATTTCTAAAACTGAAACTGCAATCAAATTTTCTCATGTTTATCTTTTTAGACGTCCCCAATCTTAATACGTTATAGGAAGATAGAAGTAGAAAGAGTCACAGAACAGTAGAACAGTAGAAGGTCCTCTCTTGTGGCACCGTTGCTTTGCAAAGGAATAGGTAATATGTAGAAGTGAAGAGTTTATATAGGAGGGTGCTCTTCTATTACTGACAATATTTATCTTGCATTTTTAAAAATTTTTTTCAACGTTTATTTATTTTTGAGACAGAGAGAGACAGAGCATGAACAGGGGAGGAGCAGAGAAAGAGGGAGACACAGAATCTGAAACAGGCTCCAGGCTCTGAGCTGTCAGCTCAGAGCCCGACTGGGGCCCGAACTCACAGACCGTGAGATCATGACCTGAGCCAAAGTCGGACACTTAACCAACCAAGCCACCCAGGCGCCCCTATCTTGCATTTTTAAAGCAGTGTTCTTCTACCTTCATGCAGCCATCCCAGCTTCTAGAAGCCCCATCACCACTGCTTATGAGTGCCCACAATTTTAAATTTCAGATTCTCTTCCAAACGAATCAAAATCAAGTTGCAGATTGCCTTGCTTATAGCTGGTGCTTGATAAATATTTGACATGTTAAGAAACAGCTAAGAAGTAACTGCCTGGTTGTTGAAAGATGGAAGCAGTCAAAGATTGCCAAATATATGGCTCATGTCTTCAGATTGCTGAAACTTAATATATTCTAATGTCTTTAGAGATAAGATCTGCTCCTTATTGTTGTTTTCCTACTAGGTATCAGGTTCTCAAAAAAATAAAAATAATAACACAAGAGTGTGGAATATATACAAAACAGGCATGTGAGTCATTCTTTCAGTCCCACAGAGGTCGTTTATTTTATTTACTTTTTTTTTTTTTCAAGTAGACTTCACATCCAGCATCGAGCCCAACATAGGGCCTTAACTTGCAATCTAAGATTAGGACCCGAGCTGAGATCAAAAGTTGGATGTTGAACTGACTGAGCCAGCTGCCCAGGTGCCCTGCAGAGGCCCTCTTAACCAGGTTCTCTGACATGGGCAATCTGAACTTAAACTAACTCTTAAGTCTCTACAGCTTTCTGGAGACTACAGTTAGACTTTCTGTGACTACACACAGAACTCACCTGGACTGGAATCATTCTCATCCTTAATAGAGTACTTTTTGCTTCTGTTCAAATATACAAAGACATTTAATTATCCAATGAGATAACCTATGTAAAGAGCTTAGATACATAATAGACATTTTATGAATGCTAGTTTCATTCACGTTATCTCCCCTCAAAGGAAAACATAGCCAGTTGTTTTTCATTTCCATAAACAATAGACAATTAATATATAGATTTATTTTTTATGGAAATAATGTTAGATTAAAGAAAGAAATGTGTACTTAGACCATAGGAATGATCAAACAACCAAAACAATGGGTTTTAGATAATTTTAAAAATCAGAGTGGCCAATATCCTGCTTGTTAAATTTCTTTTTCCTACTTGACTAGAATTTCTTGGAGTAGAGATTGTGCATTGTTCATTAAAAGTTCCTGGTATCGTATCTGAAGCATAGTAGGGGTAAAACAAAGTTTACAAAATGAATAAATGAAGGAATGATGTTGCATTAGATACTGTATAAAGGTACGGTTCAGGGGGATTTAAAAATCAATGTCATAATCTAAAACAATTATTAAGAGAGACAACCTGGGAGAGATCTTTTTCAGTCTACATAGATGTGTGCAGTCTGGGATCACAAGCATATTGCTGTCAATTCCATAGTTCATAAGATAACAAAAATAAAATAAAATCATATATCCAGAAAGTTTGGGGCTGACTTAGCCTACTGGCCTTTTACAGGTGCAATTTATTTTTACAGTAAAGGGAAGAACACTGAATCTTCCCAGAATAACCTGATTCCTACAGACTGAAATAAAGTTGTTCATTTTTCCAGGTTTTTGGCATATTTCTGTCTTTCTAGACTGTGAAGTGAATCTCCATTTCCCAAAAGCCCCAGTGCTGATTTTAATGATCCTGTCTATGTGACGTACTTTTTTTTGTTTTGTTTTATTGCTATTAGTGAATGACAAGTGAAGGATATTCATTTTAACTTGAAAATGTCAGGGATGCACTTTAAGAGATATATTTTTGGAGCTTTTAATGAGGTGGTGTTTCTTTTTGAAAGAAATACTCATCTCTGATGCGGGTGCTGTGCAGGTGACAACTGATATTTAATAAGCGATGGTTCTTGTATTAGTCACAGTTCTCTAAAGAAAATGTCTCCGATTGCTTTTGAAAAACTCTTAGCGTCACTAGCCCAAAGGCAAGATGTGACCTTTTTATTACATAATGAGAATCATTTATTATCTTACAATGTATCTTAAAGTCACAGACAAAATGCCACTTTGATAATTGCTTTCAATTAGCTTTGAGCATAGCATATATTCATAAAATGTCTTCTCTAATTTAGACTTGAATTAGAGAAAATTGCAGACATAATCTACTTTAAGGTTGTCTCATTTAAGGTGATTCGTAGTTTTACATCAAAGAAATCAAAACGAGTAGCTTTAGAACTGTCTCTCAAAGTGTTTGAAGCAGGCTTTTCAATATTTGATTCCATTCTATTACCAATTAATTAACAAATTAGAAAGCTAGTTCATCATTTCTGACCTTTTACGCACGTTAACTTTTGACTTTCATTCCTAATGATTGTTTTGAAATTAAACCTTGCAGTTCGTGTTGAAAGAGAGAAACAATCTGATTAGCAAGATAAATAAGGCTTGCCTTGATACCCTGTGTATCTTGATGTTGGGCTGTAACTGGACTTGTGAATGCTGTCATGGTACATCCTTTCCTGCTTTAAATGGTCATTGAATTATACTGGATAATCATGTCACTGAAACAAAGAGTTTTGGGGGTGTTACTACAAGTGAGGGTGGAGGTAATGATATTTAAAATGTGATTTTGGTTAATTTTTATGTTTTCATTGAAACCGAGCACTGGAATTTGGTTTAAAGGCAAATTTTTATCTCCCTTAAAATTATTTTTGAAATAACAAACACCCTGAAACTACATTTTACACTTGTGGTGTTCTGGTAACTCGTGGAATATTATTAACCTTAACAGAGATTCTCTGAAAATGGTACTCTGTCTGGAAATTACTCTCTTTCTCTTTCTTTTCCTAGATAAAAATTACACACAAGAACCAAGCCCCAATGCTGATGGGTCCTCCTCCAAAAACTGGGCTGTTCTGCTCTCTCGTCAAAAGAACAAGAAACCGAAGCAAGGAATAAACCTGTTTCATTTTATTCTTAGAGATCTAATTAGCATAATTGGGCCATGGAAACTTATGCTGGAAACCTTTCAACCATTTCAGTTCTCTTGCTCATGCAAAATCATGGAATTGGTTAACAGTTTTTGTTACCGAGCTAATGTAATATTCAGCTATTAGAAAATTTGTCTCCGTTTTTATAGGCATCTTTGCATGCAGAAGGCAGAAGTGTACATGAAGTGATCCTGCATATTTTTGTTGCACGTGTTCCCATAGATTTTTATGTCTTTCATCCACCCCTCCCCCAATTCCATTTACTAACCTGTGAGACAAATATGTGAAACATAAAAGGAAATATCATGGGAAATGTGATTCTGCGTGTGATTCAAATTATTGGTAAGCACTAATCAGTAATGCTATAATGATCATCACTGTAGATTGCTATATTTTTCCCTTATAGAATCAGTGCATCAATGATCTTTGAACTATGACTTGAAAAGAAACTTTTAATTGGACGATTTTATTAAATAGTTGTCTGTGATAACCTTGCTGTACCTAAATAGTTTTTCTTCAACATCTTAATGCTTCTGAGTGGAATTTAAAATATCAGATATATAAAGTTTTCTTGTGCTAAAAAAAAAAATAGAAAGTGATTTTTATTTTGTTCCATTTTGTTTTTAATTCCAGAAACAAGTGAAAACAGAAATAAGTTAGTTGGCAGTGAAGTGTGATAATATGACAAGCCTTACTCCTTTTTGCATGTGGATCTAGAAGAAAATTCATAACCACACCAATAACCAAATAGATGTTTTAAACTATGTGCCTAATATACAATTTCCCACCAAAGAGTCAGAAAAAGATGCTTGAGAGAAATGGGTTAATGTATAATTAATTAGCTTTGTGGAGTAAATTTATGGTTCTTATGATTAATTTTCTGATGACTTAAACTCTGGAAGAGAGTGAATTACCCATTAATTATAATTAAAATTCTCACCTTACATAGACAATAGGCCAAACAACACAATCAAAGCTCAAATGCTGATTTCTTGCTTTTTTGGTCATTTATAAATATAGGTATGTGTAATTTTTAATGGGTCAGTTAAGTACACTTGAGATAGTAAATGATCGTATCAGTTTTGCTCTGGAATAAATTGATACCTGCAATGCTATTAAGCTCATTGAAGCAAATCGTGCATGCAGTTAGCCCTCTTCCATCAGCCTACACCACTCCCATCTCTGTGACATTTCAAATGTTTATTTGGAAATAATGACCCAGATCGTTGTTTACGGTGTTCATGGGATGGTTGGAGTGTCCATTTAAAGAAATTACGGCATAGTACTTTCCTTGGTGTTTCATTAAATCTATGATATAAAATGAAATGCTTTTCTGAGCAGTTTGGGTATTTTTCAGTCATATTGACCTGCATCCCATCATTGCATGTTTTCTGTTTTTAAACATGCCATGAGGAAAACAAGTGCTTGAAATGCATGATTTATTAGTTTTTCTCTCCACTCAGCATTAAAGTACTAATGATTTATCAGTTCTGTTTTTCTATTGATTCATTCATCTTTGAATAACAAATAGCATTTAGTGATTCTGTTGAACACAATCCTGTGCATGGATTTATGGATTTCAAGTGAAATTGCTATAATTTTTGTTCTTCAGTTTGAAAACTCAACTGAATGCCGTTATATCAAATAGCTACTCTCAAGCAATGTACTATAATGGAAGATTATGTATAAAGCGTATTATTTTAGTGTTCCAGGAACATTAGATGGTAAATATCAATCAACAATAAGTTTAATTGCTTTGAAAATAAAAGCTTTTGAATAAAATTAAGACATAATTTAGCAGTCCCAGGAAAATGATCATTACAATTGCAAATGTAGCACAGCAATCACTTGCCCTAGTATAATAATAATAATAAAAAAAAAGTTATTTGGCAGAGCGTAATCTGGAGCAAAAGAAATCTCTCAAAACAGTAACAAATGCATTACTGACATGATGTTACATAACAAACACACTGATTTTGTGTATCTTTGGTTACAGGTAGTAAATATTTCTACATAAATTGACAAAGTTTTGTACAATGGGCAGGCAGGCTTTGTATCAAAATATATTCTGAAGCCACAGATGATTTTATGTGCAGTACACATACAGTTATGTTTTGGCTGCCTTTTAGAGTATGTAGTTTGAAGGCAGCAACAGTTGATGAAACATTCTTAACAATCTGTGTGGTGGCGAGCTCTTGAAGAGACAGCGGCTTGAGACAGTTCAAACAACCTGTCTGTCAGATTCCCTGAGTTCTAGTAAAAGCATGCAGCTTTACTTCCGGGGTAGCCATGTAACTCTCATTAGTGCTGATAGTAGTTACATCTTCAGTTACAATCCATTGGTACAAATAATACATGTTCAAGCAGGAATCAAATGTTACTGTCTTCGACTCATTTCCTAAAGTTCCTGACATGCTTGCCCTCCTACTACACTACTCCTGGGGTTTGGAAAGTAGTTTTAAAAGAGCAACTTTGATGGTTTTGAAATCAGAGAAGATAGTCTCCATTTTTATGACAGCTGCAGGTGAAGAATATATATTTTCAAGAAAATTCTAAACTGAAAGTTCTATGGTTTAGTCAAATACTGAATAATGAATGTTAGCTTTTCAAGATGGAATGTGTTCTTCTGTGTGTGGGGGTGAGTGCCTGAGTGGTTGAGTCAACCTCTTTTAAACAGAGTAGATCTAGTTTTTCTACAGAGTTTTAAGCAAAAGTTAATATTGGGCTGGCAGGAGTCAGATTAATAGGGGAAAAGAGATAGGCATGTTGCCAAACAGTGCCATACACCGAGTTGACAAACAGACATTCCCGAAGAAACCTGGATATCCATGCTTCCCATTGGGAATAGAGGTGTCTACGTGACCCAGAAATTTTAGAGGACATAAATGTATTTTTCCACACTCATCTGTATACCATGTGTACTCGATGCAAAAAGTCCTAGTCAGTTTATTGTGGAAGAAGATGATATCTTGTAGAAAGTGGAGAAAATAAACTTTTAATACAGTTTTTTTTTATGTTTAGACTATGTGATTATAGCCATAACGAAGCAGAAGGCTCAGATGTTTAGTGTAGTCTACTGCAGGTAGAAATGTAAATTTGATTAAGAGGTAATGAATCGCCTGTATGTTTCCGCATTTTGTTCTTTTTTTTTTTTTTTCTTTTTTAGGGGGATGGGAAATAAGCAATTTTCAAGGAAGAATCTGTTTTGAATCCCAGGTTGTATTCTACTTGAACGAGACAAAACTTTTAAATGGTTCCATGTCTTTTTGTGTCAGTTTGTTGTTTATTGATTATAAAAAGAAAAATGTACCTTTCATGGCACATATAACCCACAAACGATTATTCAAATACAGTATGTATATTCTAAACTAAACGATGAAGCCCTTGTAATATATGTTGAGGATGTAAAATTTAAATAAATGAATAAATAAATAAATAAATAAGCAAAACCCACAAAAGAGCTTCTGTTTTGTGACAGGCAGACATTACCCCTTAAGTCTCCCGACTGAATTGCATTCTATTTAAATAAAGTTTGAATAAATGCACATTTCAAGGATTCTGTACATCCTTACTGTGTTTAAAAACATAGAAGTCGTTTAATTACAGTGTCTTAATTATTTTTCAGAAAGTGTTACATACAGTATCCTGCTTTTTGAAATAAAAATGTTAACCACTCATTAGGTGTCATTCCTTCCTGCCATTTTGGCCAGATTTTGTGTGTACGTGAACTTGTCGAGCATTTGCCATCAGGGTGCCCCACTGAATATCTGGTGAATACCAGGCCAGCCCCCCCTCGTCCTTTGTGAGGGAGGAAGGAGTTGGGGCATTTGGCAACTGAATTCTGTGTCATTAAGAACTGTACCATTCTATTTTGTGCTGCTTTGGCCCCAGACTGCCACTGTGAATATAAAACCAACAATCTCAGAGATCCCATGAATAGCAACAGACTGGATGATAGAGCTGTCTGGACTAAAAGATTAGGTCAGGGGTTCTTTGAGGGCTTATACCGAATTATCTGGATGAAACCCATGTCTACCTTCATTTTGTGTAACTGACTTCAGCGGACCTCTCATGGGCACTGACTAGGCACAGGATATTTTGCAAAGGGGTTGAAGCAATAAAATATTGCAATTCTTTGGGTTCCTTCTTACTTGAGGTCAAGATTGGCTACCCAGGGTGTTCTCTGGTGTCCTGGTGGATGTGGTGGCCCCCAGATCCGGGATAGCACTCTCCGACTCTGCCACGTGATTGACCAGGCTGCTGCCTCCTCCTTGTATTCCTCAAGTTTTGGAATGGGCCGATGCCAGTAAGATAACTAGGAGGTAACTTCAAGGTAAATCCGCTTCTGGGAGCTGTAAGAAGGTTCTGACGACAGGGGTGTAAATTTTATTCCTAGCTGCACGGTTTATAGAACATAGGTTAGGGGAAAGTTACTCAATCTGTCTAAGCCTCAGTTTTCTCATCTGTACAATAGGGATAAACATAGAACCTATTTCAGGGTTGTTGTGAGGATTAAATACAGTCAATTTTCTAAATAATTTGTGTTCGAAAATGGGCAGATTCTATTTTCTGGCTGCAGTGGAAACGTAATCCTAGGAGCAACAGCAGCAGAATTCTCTTTGTTGCCACTTCCATCCTTCCTCTACAATACCAACTCTGGTTTTTTAGAAATTGACGATATTCCATGTTTTACGTGATAAAGGTACAAACTCCGCAGGCAAACAAGAGATTTCATGAGCTGGATCTTCTCAACCTTTCCTGTATCCACTTTTCTCTTTACCCCATGTGCAAACTTAGCTCTAGCCACACCATTCTACCTGCATTTTACCAGATACGCCATGTTTTCATGACTGCACTTTGGCAAAAGTTATGCTCACTGGTGCATTCCCTTGCTCAAGGGTTGGTTCACTTGTGTTTGGGAGGGTTTCTGGACTCACCCTTGTCTGGAATGCATTAGAGTGATTCTGGTGAGTTTCTGTTGTGCTCCTTTAAGACTCTGATACGTGTGGTAAAGTTTTGTTTTGTTTTAATGTTTATTCAGTTTTTGACAGAGAGAGAGACACACAGAGCCTGAGCACGAGAAGGGCAGAGAGAGAGGGAGACACAGAATCTGAAGCAGACTCCAGGCTCTGAGCTGTCAGGCGACCTGAGCCAAAGTTGGACACTTAAATGACAGAGCCACCAAGGTGCCCCTAAAGATTTTTACTCTGTATTTTAAATGGTTATTTGTCTGATTCTCTCATTAAACTGGTAAGTCCTTTGAAAACCAGCCCTGGGGTCTAGCCACTGCTATTTCCCTGGGGCCAGCCTATATTATATATCCAATAATCTTTGAGTAAATAAATAAGAGACAGCTAACAAAACTACCAAGTTCCCATAAAGTATATATTACTTCTTTCAGAAGAAATTATATAAAAATTGATATTCAACAAATCATAAAAATAACACTTTGGGGGTGCCTGGGTGGCTCAGTCGTTTAAGTGTCTGACTCTTGATTTAGTCTCAGGTCATGGTCTTGTGGTTCAGTTCATGAGTTCAAGCTCTGCATCAGTGCAGAGCCTGCTTGGGATTCTCTCTCTTTCTGCCCCTCTCCCATTCTCTCTCTCTCCAAATAAATTTAAAAAAAATGTTTTAAACGTGACTTGGTTTTTTACAGTTTCTTTTATTATCCCTTATAAACTTTGGCTGAATAAACTTACATTTCATTCTTATGTCCTTCTCACCTTTTGTCCCATAGGCAATAGTAAAACATTTCCAACTTTTTAGTTAATTCAGTAGCCGATATGCCATGCTTTAACACACAGGTGGTTATCATTGAGCCAGTGCAGGGTCTGCATGCCTGATGGGGCTGGGGTAGCACACAGCTGTCTTCTGTTCTCCAAGGAATGTTGGGGAGGTAGAATACAGGATAATGGTCCCCAAAAAGATGTCTACACTCTGATATTTAGAACATTTGAATATGTAATGTCACAAAGCAAAAGGGAATTAAGGTTACAATTAGAATTAAGGATGGTAATCAGCTGACTTCAAGATAGAGAGTAGCCTGGATTCTCCAGGTGTGCTCAATGTAATCTCAACCATCCTTTAAAGTGAAGAGAGAGGTGGAAGAGGTCAGAGTTGGCGAGAGATGGCACCTACTTGCTTTGAAGATGGTGGAAGGGAAGATACAAGCCACAGAATGCAGAGGCCTCTAGATGCTGCAGAAGGTAAGAACAAGAATTTTCTTCCAGAGCCTCCACAAGGAACAAAAAACTTTAATTTTACCCTACTGAGACCTGTTTTGGACTTCTCAGCTGTGGTACTATGATGGTAAATTTGTGTTTTTTTTAAGCCACTAAATTAGTGGTCATTTGTTACAGCAGCAATAAGAAACGAATATTGGGAGGTAGGAAGGTAGACAATCCATGTTTAGAGCTGTTGGGAAACATTGATGCCTTTTAAAATAGAATAAAAGTGCTGTTGCTGAATCTTTAATGTATTTGAATTGCTTAATCCTCTCTTAAATGCATTTGCATTGCTAGAATCCAGTACACGTGTCTTGCCTTTGACCCTATGTAGATAAATTGAGGAGGGGTGGAGAAAGGGAGAGAGATTTTATTTCCTAGTTCATTAGTTTTGGAATGATAGCACTCTAATCAGGGAAAAGAGAAAATATAAGGCCTCTGTTGTGATGAGATTTATTTCGGTGAAGACAACAATCTTAATCATCAATTTTTTCAGATTATATGTTTAATCCTGGTTTTAGTTACTGGGAAGTTTGCATTATGTTAATCCTTTTTACCCTTCTTGGGATACCTAAGATACTTACTACTTTAGTCTATAGGAATAAGAAGATAATAAAAGGTGAATGTAAATGAGAGGTTTAGAGTACTCCTCTCAAGTTAAATTATTTATGTAGGTCTGCCCCACATTTTCCTGCACATTCGTTTCCCAAATTCAGCTTCAGCTAAAGCAGTCGCCGAACAGAGTCAGCTAATGAAGCTGTCCCTACCTGCTGGGTCATAGTCCTCCTTTTGCATTTGGATTGGATCTCTGAAGCTTTTGAAGAGGAGTGTGCTTGGCAAATGCTAATGGGTTTCAACTGGCCTGTGTGTAAATTTCTAGGTGTTGGGAGGGGAAAATTAAAGTACTTTGCAAATATTTTATAGAGCAAAAGATTTTCTGGCTCTTACCTTGTTTATAGATGAGAATTTCGTGAGTCATAGACCAGTTGCCGGCCAGATGAAAACTTAGCATGTCTTTAACTTGAGACCTTTAATTCGAGTCCTTTTCTTTTTCTACACCCTTCTATTGTGAGTGAGTTTAATGTATCATTAGAGACTCCATGGCCATCCACACACATGGGATAAATTAATCAATTCAGGGTTTTTTCAGTACTTTTGGGTCACAAAGATTCTGTCCTTGACTTCACTCTACCAATCTCCCCTGAGCTCTGTTTAATCTAGGCTTCACCTTTTGGACTTGTATGTCTTTGCGTTGTACAATATGAGCAGGAATGCTAAGTTAATTCGGTGGGAATCCCCCATCCTCCATAACTGATTACCTTTGGCATCTAGCTAATTAGGCTGTTCAGCTTCCGTCATCCCCAGGTGATAACAGGTTACCCTTGACCTTGATGTTTCTCTTAGTAATTTGGGATTCACTGACCCCCTACCCTGACTTTAGCTATCAATTTCCACTTGCCCATGCTGTGTTCAGGGTTGAAACCACTCTCTCTTAGTGTAAAATTCCATTTCATTGGTCACTATACCTGTTGTGTTAACTGCCCCTCCCCTCCTTCAATAAGTCTTTGTTGCCATATTTTAGCAAGTGTGATTGAAGAATTTTTCTTTGACTTAAGTCTGTGGTATAATGGAAAACCAATATATTGGTAGCATACTAGCAGAGATTTAAGGACTGTTTTAAAATTCCAGCCATATAAAATAATAAGGGAATTTATCTCATATTCCAAATGATAGGGACAAAAAACAAACATTTTTTAAAATGAGAATGTAGGAGTAATTGTTAATGCCCATGCAAAGCTTTAAAAAATTGATGATTTGCAATTCTATGACGTAGTTGGTTGTAAGAAAGCCATATCCCTCCAGATCCCACCTTGAGTTAACCTGAAGCCATGGAAAGTTACTGCACAAAGAACACTTGCCTGCCTAAGAAAACTCTTAGAAAGAAGCAAACATGCTTAGAAGAAAGGCACTAACATGTGCCTAGGCTTAATCCTGAAATGGAGGAGAATGGTATCTCCCCTGTCAACCCTCAATGAACTGGGGATGGGAGTCCACTGACAGATGTCCCAATCTCCCGTAGTCTTGTGGGTTTGACAATACAGAGTTGTGGTCTCCTGAAATTTTTGGAGGCTTCCTAGTGAGACTCAGCTGCAGTAGCCCAGTTGTTATTGTGGCCTTTATTGAGTTGTCTTGGATCTCTGTCTCACTTTCACCTCCTGGCATTATCTTCCAAATGAACTACCAACGGCCAAATCCGTGTCTCAGGCTCTGCTTTTGAGGGAGCTTTGTTTGAACCCAAAGACTGTATTAGTGTACTACCTGTCGGTTGCTCTTTCAAAGAGACCTGTGTCATAGGTTAAAGAAAAGGTTGCAAATCAAATGCTTGAAAAGACCAAGAGGGTAAGAAAGACAAACTGAGACTCATTAAAAATTTAAGAGTGTATTTGAGCAAAAATTGATTAGAATTAAGCCGCATCCAATTTAGCAGATAGAAAGGAGCTTGAGGAGTTGTACAGAATAACAGACTTTGATAGGCAGAAGGGAGTGGGAACAAGGAAATTATATGAGGCAAAAAAAAGCAGGTTGGTTGTTGCAAAGTTACTTCACTTTACAAGCTGGCAGCGGTCTGTCAGGCAGATTACCTAACCAGTGCTGATCAGATGATGGCTGATGAAGATTACATTTCTGGGAGAGCTGAAACTATCTATTTCAGTGATGTGGGTCTTAGCCTAAGTGACTGCATTCCCTACCCGATATCTTGCTGATGAGGATTGTTGGGAGTAGGCTTAAATATGCCGAAACACGGAGACAGGAGTACTAGGCATCTCCTATTGATTGAGTGCCTGTGAGTTAAGGAAACATCCATGGATAAAACAGTGTGTTGTCTTCATTGGATTATATACTAACATAAAATGACCATTAAATCATCTTTGTAAACCATTTAAAGTGGCAATATTTAGGAGTTTAAATTAAAAATTTTCATGAGGCTATACCATAGTTGGGAGGCTTAAAAATAAGTATTTTTATAACAGGAGTCACTTTCATATTACTGATAAGTTTGGAATTTTTTTTTCTTTTTTTTTTTTTTTTTTTTTTTTTTTGCTTTCTTCTTGGTCTACTTAGTTTCCCTAATCAAATGCCACTTAACTCAAGACTGATATTACTTCACACTGAAAGGAAAAGCATAACCAGTCCGTGTGGTACATGATGTATTTATATATTGATATGTTGCTGTTGTTTATTGGTGCTGAAGATAATCTCTTCACTGTAAGCTATAAACAAGGAATTGAATACAGGTTTGACTCTATATAAAGTCCTTCTCACCATTCACTGTCTATGTGACCCCTAAGATAAGGTAGGTGACAATCTATCAGGGACTTCTTTTGGGGGCCCACATTTGACAAAGGATTGGGGGGAAAAATAATGCAAAAACCACCACAAATCCATGTACATGTTTAAGATGGAACAAATAGTAAAGTGAAACAGCAGATTTGCAATAGATGCCTTAAAATAGTATCCAAAGCTTCCTGGCTCCTGCAGTCAGAACTCTGGAAGACGCTTTGACAAAAGCGCTGCCTCACACTCAGGTCTTGACAACAGACTAGACCTCATTTCTGAACTGCAGACCTGCATCTAACTGTCTAGTGGAAACTGTCCCTGGATCTTCCAGGCATCACAAATGCAATGTGCTTGACCAATGACCCATCCACATTTTCCCATGACAACCTGCTCCCTGTTATTTGGTTTTCACATGATGGAAGCATGACCTGCTCTTTCTTAGCTAATCACTTACCAAGTCTTTTCTATTCAGTTTATTTCATGAATTTTCTTTCACCTTCTTCTACCCTACTGCTGTTGACTAGTTTTTGGTTTGTATCTGTGATTGGAAATTGGTCAGTAACTACCTAACTGACCTATCTGCTTCGAGTTTGTTCTACTTTAACTTGATTGAGTCACATGAAATATTTTTTTTTTCTAAAACAGAGCTATTACTAACAGACTCCAATACATACTGAAGAATGGTTATAATATATACTGAATAAAGTGAATTATTCCTATGGGTGGACTTGCTTCAAAATTGTTACATGAGAATGTGCTCTTGCTCTCCTGCATTAACATAAGCTATTTTGAGTGAGGGAAGAAAGGACAAGAATGACAGAAATGCACTTAACAATATCTCAGCAAAACGACAGTCCAGATTTGAGTTAGGCGTGTGGTAGTGATACATGGATCTTCATTACCAAATTGATAGCGAAAGGTGTTGAATGACAGCTGACCTACAAGACTTTCTGCACAACTCACAGCTTTCCAAGGACTTCCAAGGCCTCTGCCTTCATATTTCCTTTATCCTCTAAAACCTTCCAATCTCAGAAAAATACATGGCTTTGAATATCTCCTTGTTTAGTGGAGAACTTGATGCCTTCAAAGCTTGTTTCACCGCATCCAGTTATTAAACAAATTGTTACTTATAATGGAGTTGGCGTAAGAAATAATAGATAAAATAGTAGTTTGAGGCACTTAGCATTTATAAAGATCTGCAGATGGGCTAAATAATATTTTCAAAATATTTATACATGATTGTAACTTTTCTATGCTCTCTAGTAACTACATGCTGTGAGCTCTGTTTTCACTTCTGTGAAGAATTAGTTGGGCTTTGGCTTGTAATATTTTAGATCACCTTAACATATGTACTCGAAATATCTGGTACGTCTTGTAAAGTTGTTCTATCATAGATTGTTTTTCTTGTCCTCAATATGTGTATTCTGTCTTTTAAGACACCTTTTTGGAAAAAGTTCTGTCTCATTTATCCACATACATGTACATGGAGCCTCACATAATTTGGCAAAGCAAATTTAATCGAATAGCAGAGTCATGTTTAGCCTATATTAATTTCAAGACATTAAAATTTATATTAAAAGGAATTTAAAACATTGGACAATGCTCATTCGATTGTTACTGTATATTTCTTTTCATTTGCATTTAAGAAAACACATAGGCAGGGGTGCAAGTTGGCTTAGTTTGTTGAGTGTCCAACTCTTGATTTCAGCTTAGATGATGATTTTGCCATTGGTGAGTTTGAGCCCTACATTGGGCTCTGTGCAGTGTAGTGCTAGCTTAGGATTCTCTCTCTTTGTCTAAATAAATAAATTAAACTTCAGGGGGAAAAGAAAACTCATAGACATTACAGGTTCCTTTTGTTCAGGCAACTGAAGGATGAGTGGTGACAGGTAAAAATGTTTTGTTACTTAATTACTGCATAAATTAAGTTTCTAAATGATCCTTTGGTTTCACACAGATTTAATATTTGCTGCCAAACACATAGTATAAACTTTGAGAAAATGAAAACTTATAAATTCAGGAATAAACTCTGAGGTCTTTGTTGGTCCATTGTTGGGTGTTATTCTCCTAGTTTCTAAGTGCTCTTACACTGAAAACCCTTGTCAAGCTTACAGAAGGGAAAATAGGTACTTAATGCCTTCCTGGCTCTTCTTCCTAGAACTCAATCTTCCATTGGTTTCTAATTTGTTAGTGTATCTTTGGACAAGCATAAGAGCCTCTGATTTTGTAATTACTTTAAAATGAGCAGAATTTCCATTTCATTTTAGAGCTATTTTGGAATTTGACTTTTTCAAATTTGAAAAAAAAATAATAGATTTTCTTATTTTAATTTTTAAATTATTTACTTGTTTTTGTGTCTTGAGGATGGATATTTTGTATATCTGAATATGGTCCTCAATTTCTGGTATCTTTATCAGCACACAAGTATTTTCTGTCCTATTTTTAATTTCTCTAAATGAGTTCCGGTAACATTTTGTACATTTAAGAATCAAAAAATGTTAGGAGCTATAAGAACCCCCCCATTATTTTTTTTTTTTTAAATTAGGCCTGCATAGCTTACGTTCTTTGGGCACATTCTCTCAGTTAACTAGGAATAGAACACCCACGTATTCCAGAACTACTCTGATCTCCATAAATAATTCAAATTGGCAAAAAAAAAAAAATTCTGTAATACTTTTAAAAATAAAGAACCATATTCAAATCTGAATTAACCCCCAAAAATACATGTAGGATAGAATAGTTATTTCCAAAATATTGAGTATTTGAGAAAACTATTTAATTTTAGAGGCATTTGTATAATTGTTTTAGTAGGCAAATATTAGAGTAATTTTGCTTCTCCTGAATAAACAATGCCTGATAGGGATAATTGAGGAGTGGAGTTGATAGGAGTTGGCAAATTTTTTTTTCAGAGTTTTAATATATGTCTTGGCTGAAATACAGAATGCCAAATCACATAGGTGATTGAAAATTAAAATTGAAATAACTAAAAATAACAATAAAACCTAATCACGGATATACTTAAATTTGTTGAATTATTTGTTATTTTGAAAGTTTATGCTCCCAGATTCCTTCAGGGTTTTTTTTGTTTGTTTGTTTGTTTGTTTGGTCTGAAAACCTTGATTTACAAACATTACAGTAAGGTATAATGCTATCTAGCCATAATGGTCTAAAAAATAAGACTATAGTTTTAACACCATTATATTATAGGCAAAAGGAACATACTTCTCTTCCTTAATTTTAATAAAAACAAATTTAAAACTGAGTTGAAGTTTCTTTTATCAATAAAATAGTTAGCTCCACACCTAAGAGTAAATACCTCAAATATTTTGTGATGTATTTACTCACTTTTAGCCGTTATCTACCAAGATAACATGGATTTTACATTAATGTCAAAAGTCTTCCATAAAGCTTGTCTTCGTTCAACCTTTGGTTTTTGCGTGGAAATAACAGGGAAGCATTTTCTTCTCTGTTAGGCCCATTACTTGGGCTTACACACTCACTCTGTACTTGACTTCTCTTCTGATGTGTCCATACCACTTGCCGGTGTGCCTTCAGTGGATTAGGAGTCCTATTCTGGCAAAGAAGGCAGGGGGCATGTGTTTAATTTTTGGCCTTCTCCTCAACTCAGAATCCAAATATAGTCGCATTCTATTTTTACAGTTGATGGCTCACGTACTCACCTTTTCTGTTAGCACAGAAACCAATTCAGAGCTGCTTCTGGAAAAGGAATCACCAGGACCCTGAGGGATGAGAAGTTAGGGGAGGTTAGGGGATGGTGCAGAGAGAGGCCAAGATGAGTTTTGACTCGTAAAATCAAGCAGTTATTTGTTGCAGCCACTAGGTGACACCATGGAAAGTTGTCAACAAAGTAATGATGCGCGTGCTGGTGCAGGTTCCTGAGCGTGTTACTGAGGGTGACCACACTCAAGCATAGCTTCTAATGTTAGCCATCTCTTGATTTGCTCATGGCTCTTGGCCTTTTTCTCCCCAAAATATAATGCCATGCTGTACTTGGTCTGTTGGGATAGGCCGCTTCCTTCAGTTTAAGTGGTGCTCTTACCAACTCACCTTCCTTACTGTTTAGACCTTTTCTTAAGCCTAAACACCAGTTTAGACCTCCCTTTCCTCACAGACACTTTATTTTAGGTGTCAGATTTCCTTTCCATGATAGTAGATCCCTGTGAAAGCGTCCTGTTCTACTGTGGTCTCTTTACCTTTAAATCTCAGGGAACTATAGGTCAAAATTTCTGTTTAATCTCCTACAATTACATCTGTTATTTCTGTCTTATTTCCTGTGATGAGTGAGAAAAGGCAAAAACCTCAAGAAATAAATCATGGTGTCATCACCAGACGTTCTGTCAAACACTCTGGCAGGTTTTCTGCCCTCACCAGTTCCTCCCTTTCACATTCCATAATTTGTGTCTACTTACCTGTGTTTCTCCTGAAGAGTAAAAACATGGACACATAGATGCATATATACGTCCTGCCAGGTTAAGCACCTTTTTATACTTTTATGTGTATAGTGGTCTGGCCTTAGTCAAAAATTGCAAATTCAGTAAAATTATATTACATCAATATTTTTTATCTTTCTTCAGGGTCCCCTTGACAACTATAAATGGTTGCCTTCTACCAAAAATGGTTAATGTTTGCCACTAAAACAGATTTCATTGTCTCAAAGATAAAGAGATTGATGTAATCCATGATTGTAGGGAAGACATAACCAGATCTTTCAAGTTTACGGGTTTAGTTTGTACAAAGTGCTTCCTTTGGGTCACAGACTTGGGTGGCAGAATACTCACTGGGTTTACAGTCAGCCTGACTCTATTCCAAAATTATGAGAAAACAAAAATTAAAAGAGGGAACAGAATAAATGTGCAATGATGAATGAGGATAGAAGTAGAAGCTGGACCAGGTCTCCCGGTTACTTGGACTCTACCACTTGGAGACTGAAATGAATGATGTGGTATTTACATTTAATGGGAGTATGCCAGGAGCTTGAACAATACAAATACTGAATTTTTAAAAAGGTATGCATAGTGAAATTTTAAGGGAAATTCCAGGAAAAAAGTATTGCAACTTCAACCTTTTTAAAAAAGGAAATGTGTTACATAACAAATAAACCAGATGTCATCAGGAGCAGGTGCCAGTGAAAGGTTTTACTACTGAATTCAGTGGAAGGAAGCATGCTCTGATCATTTCTTTCTGTGAAAAAGAGGCCAACCAGATACCTGGATTATAAGTCCATGGAGTCTGAAGTAAAATCCACAAGTAGAAGCGATTTAAAGCAACGGAAACTCGTCAAGTACTAAAATAAAACACTGGGAAAAGTAGGGATAATTATTTGCATATCCTAGAGAAGACTGTAATGCATTAAATGAAAGATAGTTCAAGAGTTCAATTTTTCTATAACTCTAACTTGATTTGCAGTAAATGCTCTAATTTACCATAGTTTGAAAAACTGATGTTTGGTTTTCATGGCTTTTTTTGTTTGTTTGTTTTTTGTTTTTTAGAGTAACTTCTCACATTCTTTACATGCATTCATACACAGGCACATACACATGCACACATGTGAAAGCACATACATACATACATACACATTTGTACACACTTACACACTAACACATCTCTAGATTTCCAACTTTACTGTGGTTGTTTACTGCCATAGTGGTGACAAATCATCTTTCATAGACACATGTCATTAATTTATACTGAAATAAGCTTGGGTATTAAATGTTCAGGTCTAAAAAATAAATATTTCCAGATTCCTCACAGCTGTATACAATTGGTTTTAATACCCAATCAGAAGGATTATTTGTGACGTTTTTAGCGATTTGCTAATAGTCTAATTTATTTTTTTTTCTTTAGAAATGTAACTATTGTTTAGGAAGTAATTCAGAGTAGATAAATCACCAGTCTTGGGTTTGGGTAACCCAAGTGTTAAAATGAACAAATACCGCAATCTGTGTTTGATTTCTATGCTTTTCCTGTTATTTACCAAGTGTCTACTTCTGTGCCATAAATAATTTAGAGTTCAGAGTGAACTATGCCATTAAGTGCTAAAAAGGTCCAAATCACGTTTATTTTATTTGTTAATGTTTCTCTCATATAATCAAGATCTAAAACCATTCCACTTGCCCTCTAATAAACAAAAGTGTGCCTAAAATGCTATTGTATGCTTTCTTGTGGCAAAGGGTAGAAGAATAAATTAAATATCCAGTATGATTGATTATAGAAGACTTTTTATGTGTATTCCTACTAGTGACAATGTAAAATTCTTGGTACATTCTATTCATAGAAGACAAACTATGTTTAATATATTTTTAATATATATTTAATACTCATATGTATTTTGAGTCAACTATATGTTGACTCAACTACATACCTTATACATAAGCCAACTACAATCCTTGAAAGAGTGAAATTTCAACTGAGTATTTCTTCTAACAGTGTCTTGGTAATAATTTTAAGTGTTCACTCTAGCACGTGGTGAAAAAGACCTAGCAGATTCCTCACTGTAATGGGAAACATTTTGTTCTTTTTTGTGGTGATTTTCTTATGCCAAAAAGCAGTCATGTCAAATGGTTTTGTTAGTTGTATTTATATGACCTTAAAACAATTGTCAGAGTAAAAAGATGGAATATGTAGACCACACCCGCATCTTAGTGACTGGGCAAATTGAGGTTCAAAAAGCTTTCATTTAACCCAAGTTATAAAGTAGACTTTAGCAGGTCAAGAATCAAAACATCAGGATTCTGATGGGGTGTCCTGGCCTTTCTCCTTTGTTTCCTCTTACAGAGAGGGTTTGTGAAATTCTAAAACACTTCCCAAAAAAATACACTACAGACAAGTTTAAGATGTTAGTAAATGTGGATTAAAAACAGGTTTCTCTTTTGAAGTACTACTTACCAGTCAGTTAAATATCCTATACATTGGAAACACAATAGGAGAAATTCTTAAATTTCTTTGTTCAGACCGGAAACTAATTGAGAGGTTTAAAACAAATAGAGCTAGAACTTAGTCATTTATGTACGTGGGTTTATATTTGCTTTTGGTTTTTCCTCTGTATGTAACTAAAATAATTCACACCATTACAAAATCCTTGCTTGTTTGCCCTTTGGTTATATGTAGGTAATTACATATGATAGGGCTTTTGTGAGGGAATAACTAATGTTGCAGGGCTGTGATGATATATATAAGAAATTAATCTAGTCGCTGGCATATAGTAAGAGTTTAATAAACTACTTTTTAGTTAGTGTTATTTAGTGATTGAATTTACTGAATCATCATGTTCTAATATTACCTGATTCACTTGGATGGGTTACATGGAAAACCTTTTCTCATTCATATGATAAGGTCATTACTAAAGAGAAAGAGACTTCTATACTATATGTGAACCATTTCTGTGCTAAGTAAGCCAAACACTATTGTAGGTGTTCTATATATTATTTCCTGTAATGCTCCCAAGGACCCTATAAGGGTATTAGTCACCCCCACTCCCCACCGTGTAAGCATGGACACTCAGTTCAGAGAGATAGACTCGAGGAGAACTCCACAGAAATATGAGAAAAGCTGATTTCAAACTTAGGTGTGCCCTCTCTAGAAGTCCATCTATTTTCTAGTCTATCAGGCAACCTTAAAATCCAACAGATCATGCAACTTTACAATTAAAAGAAGCATACTTTACTTATTGTAGAAAAACAAATTTTGTGTAAATGACACACTATTCCATTTCCATATGTCAACCAATATCAATGAAAAACAACTAGTTTCTAAATGCTAAGTCTGCTGGACCGTATAATAGGAGGTAGGACTTAGGAGTTCTTTTGGCCATAGCTACATGCTTTTGTACTCCTGTCTCCCAGTCAGAAGCCAAAAGCAACCCGCGTGCGTGCGCGCACACACACACACACACACACACAGCACCATCTGCTTAATTCTCTGACAGAATAGAGCTTTCTTCATATGATGAGAATCATGCTTCCCTCTGCAACATGGCCCGGTCTCTCACTGAGGCCTTTTTAAGGATGACTGAAGAATGCATTTCAGCCTTCAGCACATTTCCTCAGGCCTTTCATGAGCCCTGCTCAGATAAGTCCAAATGTCCAAATGTCGAAAATCACTTCATAAAGAAATGTCTTTAGCTTTTACACGAGTGACATGATTAATATTCTCCCTTTAATAGTATGTGCCAGGTAATAACGCTAAGCACTTTGCACACATTATATTATCTAACAGTAATAATAGCAGAATGCAATAGGTGCTATTCCTCATCCCTATTTTTCAAGTGTATAATTGCAAAGGTAAAGTAACAGAGTTAGAAGAAGATGATCCAGAATTAGAATGTGATAACACCCCTACTAATTTTGTTCTATCTTAGAAAGTTTGTGTAGGATAAGCAAACTGCTGAGCTGTTCAGAGGTGAGTCTAGGATCATCACCTTAAAGAATCTCCTCTAGAAACACCAGGAGTATTTTCTCCTTCTACGTTCTCCAAACTTCTCCAAACAAGAAAACAGGCAATCAGATACCCTGAAAATAGGAATGTGTGATATAATTATTTCTTTGAAACTGTTAGCGTAAGACATTCATAATACTGAACATGGTTTCATGAAAGAAGATACTTGGTTTCATGAAAGAAACTCTGTTGGCATTTTCATTCCCATTTATTAAATGTGATATCTTTTGAGACCATAATGTTTGTGTAAAACAAAGGGAATAAAAATCTCCACAATCTTTATACTCTAAAATTTACTATACATACTGTCAGAAACTTTGTAACTGATGATATAAAAACCTTTCTAAACTTTAGTTATGATACATGTTGTTTGGGAAATTTTGGGCTTGTTCTATTAGTGCTCAGATGGTTGTAATGAAGACAGCTGCTGGGGAGATTTGGCAGGTGTACAAATGAACTTAGAAACGTACGTGTTTATCACTTAGAAGCTGCACACACCTACTGTTCTTCTTCGCCAAAAGATAACAATTCCACATTTTATAGGCAATTGTCTTTCCTTTTTTGTCCCAGAGGCTCACCAAAATTCAATAAGTTTATTTTAGTGAAAACCACCTTGCTGCACTCAGCATCTTGCCTAAGCAAATTTCCTTAAAATAAAATGAACAGGAGCCATTACTGCACAGTGAACAAAGCCAAAATGATCACAAGCCCATTTTTTTCCAAATGAGCTCATTACTATTAATTTCTCCTGTCCTTAGAGAATATTTGGAAAAGCAAGTTCATCAGGAGAGGGAAATAAATGTAAAAGCAAAGTTGGTAAAAATATCTCTCACCTTCAAAATTGCATCTGAAGTAAGGCAATCCCATAGGACACTAACTCTCCATGGCATAGGCTCTGAATAGATAATTCAGAAGATTAGCTGTGCCTGATTCTCAGAGCATACATGGATGTTTTGACACTGGTATCAAAGAGAAGCTAGATGTTTGTAGAACGACCTCAGTAAATATGCATAATGCAACAGATTTCATTCTCAAGAAACCTAAGAGTTTCCCTCCTTGGAAATCTAGAGAAACTCTGCAATTAGGACTATCACAATAAAAGCCAAATGTTTAAAATAAATGAAAACATTTAAAGATTGGCTCTCTTGGAGCCAAGTTCTTGAGCTGTCCCTACCAAGATGGGGAAGACTTTATAGACTACCTGATGGGACATGGGGCTGGAAGGCAAGGCATTATGTGAGAAGAGTGAGGTGATTAAAGCATTTCATCTCTGATAACTCCTCACACTTTTCTTTTGAACTTCAGCTCCTCCACTTAATAGCTGTATGACATTGTAATTCTATTCAACACATAATAGTCTCCATTTTTAAATGAAAAGATCATTACAGTTACTACTTTATAAGGAATAAAATATTAAATGTGAATAGCCTAGGACAGTATCTGGTGCACAATCAGATACAAAACATGTTGGTAATTATATAATGGTATGAATTTGAACTTTATTTTCTGTCATCTCTACGTTCCCTCCCAAATGGAGAGTATAGTAAGTTACACATAAATGTGCTTCTCTGCCTTCGAAAAGACTAAGCAGGACCAGGTGGGGTTTGGAGCCACAAAGTGGGTCAGGAGGCAGGCTGTGCACACAAGTTTTTGAAGGAGATTGTTCTTCTTTTTCTATGAGCTAAAATCTTCCACACTTTCTCAACGTACAGGGATAGTAAATCACCTAATCTAAGATCAGGAAAATGAATAAGATTGTTTGGCTTGACTTTATCTGAGACATGGTTCATGAAGCAAAAAAGGATTTTATCAGCTTCTACACGGTCTGACCTTTTTCACTAAGATGGAAGAACAAATAGCGATTTGGGGCTATTTACACCATGTTTAGGCAAGTGAGTGCATGAGCAGGGGGTGGGGACAGAGAGAGAAGGAGACTCTCAAGCAGGCTCCATGCTCAGCAGGAGCCCAAGGCGGTGCTCAGTATCACCCCCTTGAGGTGATGACCCGAGCCAAAATCAAGAGTCATACCTTTAACTGACTGAGCCATGCAGGCCCCCCATACCCTCTTTTACTTTATACTTCTGTTAGCCTGCAACAACAGGAAGCCACTGAAAATGGGGGGGGTTGTGGTCTCTGGTTATGACTTACACATGGCACTTCAATTCCATTAATATTGTCCCCTCTCCTCCTCCTCTTCACTTGACTCCACCTCTCCTTCTCTTCTCCCATTATTTGTCTTTCCCTCCTTTTCTCTCCCCCTCCCATCCCTCTCATTTTCTTTAGTCTCCTCCTCCCTTTCCCCCTCTCACCTCCCCGTGACCCTCCTCCCTCTCCATCATCTGTCTGTTTGTGATTATTTCTTTGCCAGCAGAGGTAATTTTACCATTATCAAAACTTCTTGTGGCCCTTTTTCCTGGTGAGTTGACTTAATGATAGGCCAGAAAAAAAAGCCATACACCCAAAACTAGAACCATTGGTGTTGAGTTGTGTCTGAGTAATGCTGTCAATTCTTTAAGAATGGAAATACACTTTGCAAAGAAATGGTGGCTACTTTTCAATAGGATTCAAGCTGTGAAAGTTAATAGAAAATGAAAAGCTGGAAAGTATTACTTGATTTAAAAGCCACTGATGCTCAAGTATTAAGAGAATGTCCACTGAGGACCTGAGTGTTGAATTCCTAGGTAGAAAATTGTCATTTTAACATTTGACTTAGAGTGCTTGAAATTAGAGTTTAAATGTTTATATACCTAGACATCGCTAATTTCAGAATTTCAAAGCAAATCAAATGCCCTCCACCAAACAAAGATGTGGTGATACTTCGAATATATTTACACTTATCTTTATTTTGTAATACTTAAAATTTGAAGATCACAAATGACCTTCTTAGCCTGTCTGACAATGATTGCATTACCAATAATATCAAATGTTAAGCATGAAATACAAATATCTATCCTGTGCTGCACACTTCCTTAACATGTCTGGCAGTTCCCTTAAGAAGGCCATGAAGAACACCTTGCTGGAAAAACCTTTGTTCCTCACCAACCAAAACATAAAGGAGGTTCTGAATAATTGATGTAAAGCTGTCAATTCATATACCCTAATGTACTCTATAAACAAGAATGCCATAATAGTTAAAAGATTGAACTCACTGGCTTTTCTTTAGGCTCAAACATTTTACCTTGGCAAAATATCCCAGCAGTAGCCAAAAACCATTGCGTGAAGGAAGATATCCGAGATCATGTAATAATCAAAACTCAGAAGTTTTTTTAAAGATTATTCCTCATATGTAAGCCTTCTAAACATTAATTTGCTTGCATTTTCTCCTTGGATGTCAAAAATATACATAAAATGGGAACCTTTTCAAAGAAACAGATTTCAAACTACAAAAATCTAGTTTTTTAAAAATTCAATTCATTGCCACACTAGTTGGTTTTTCTTGCATTAGTGTATTTCAAAGGGCAGCCATTGTTCCTCAGCTATAAGCAAAGTACAATATATAGCTTTTGCCTAACTTCCTGGGTAAACCACATTCAAGTCCCAATAATACTTCTACCTGATTCAAGATATTCAAACAACAAAGTCTTAGTAATAATATTAGAAGAAAGCTGAACAGTGTTGAGGAAATGTTCAGTGTGGTAAGATTTTGTTTATTGGAGATTATTATGGTTCAATACAAAGTGATCAGAGGAAGTGGGAGAAAAATATGGGTTCTAAAGAGGAAGTCAAGGTAGAGCAGTATGTACATGAGTAGGAAGAAATGGGGGTTTCAAGCTTTTGACCACAGAACAGAGCCAAGAAATACATTCTACTTTATCATCTAGTAACACCAGTATGAGCACACACATGTGTGCATGGGAAGAGCAAGAACTAAAATGTGTATGAAATAACATGAAATATATGAGCTATAATCATGAAATAACACCATTTTTATATGAGACCTATTCTGGTATTTCCTAATGTGTTCTAATCAACGTCCTTTTCTGTCGTCCTTTTCTCCATCACTTGTGTTGGGGCAAATTTTGTCTTCTAAATTTTAGCTGTAACCTGTGCTATATATTCCAGAGGGTAGTATATGCTGCATCTGGGATTTCTTGGTTTCTGCTCTGGGGCTTTTGAACCACCCCTGCTTGAGAATAGATAGAAATGCCATCAACCTTTGTGAGAAGCATAAAAAACAAAAACAAAAACAAAAAACCCTATAAGGTAACACATTTTTGGAGTAACCCTTGACCGGGGGCAGGAACCAGTGGAAAAAGCACTCTAATCTTTCATTCCTCTTCTAAGCACATGACTCATAATGTTCTAGAACTACACTAGAGGAATTTACCCCTAGATGCCTATAGTGATGATGAGAATACCAGTTCTGTGGGTTGGTTTGTTCTTCTTTCCTGTTGTACTACTCTCAGTCTCTGACAACTATTTCTTGGGATCAGATTACAAATAAACGACTTGGTGGTATATTCTAACTTGAACTTCCACTTTTTTGGGGGGTTAGAGGAGAGGTACCCAGGCTAACTTACCACTTGATTAAAATATTGCTGGTCATAAATTGGTTTAATATTAATTTGAAAAACAGTGATCTGGACCTTGGGAAACAGGAGAACCCAAGTGCAAAGAAGGACTCCTCGGTGATGGTGTAGGCAAAGAATTCTTAGATCGATTAGAGAAATCTTGTGAAATACCCAGTGATGAATGGTATTCAAAAGTCCAAGTGTAACATGTCTAATAGGAAAGTATTCTCTCTTTGGTGTATATCAACACCGTCCTCTGATGCCTCCTTTTGTTATTTCATAGAAACCTAAAATGTACGTTGTGTCTTTAAATTTAATTCATCAAATATTTCTTGAGTTGCTACAATGATAAAGGCTGGAATGTTTGTAGAAAAGGACCAGAATGTATCTTACGCCTTTCAGTGTTAATAAGGAATTGAAGTCATGTGGGCATAGCTGATGGCTTCAAACTTGTTTTACGGGAAATTAGGATTTTGGAAAGGAAATAGAGAAATTAGCACTGCATATTCGGGTTAGAGAAGAGATTTAAACAAAATTAGATGGCTAAAGTAAAAATTTACAGAAAAGTAAATATACAGAAAAAAGGGGAAAACCAGAAACAGACTAACCAGAAATAGCAGAGCAAGTGTCAGGAACACAAATTTTAGCGTGAGATTCTTAGACACAAATACCTAGGGAGTGAGAAATAAGTTTACCGTGAGATGTTATGATAACAGTGCATATCCACATAGTTGTTACCAGGCTTCCCTCATCACTCAGAAGGTGTGCTGGCTGTGCAGAATTCCCTTCTATGAACTGATAGCCTTACCCTTATTGCCATATAGTCAATCTGATGCTTCATTCTTTTCTATGGATCTGTAGAAATTATTTTTACATACTTTGAAGAGTAATCTGTCAGTTATGTGTGTTACAGATGAAGGAGCCTTACTTCATTAGTATTCCAAAAGAGTTCCAGTAGCATCTGACAAACTCTTCATTTGCCAGGCTGAATTTAAGTCAAAAATAGATAAGGACCCTTAAAGGGGGCACTATTTTAAGACATTTTATCTCCTGTTGGTCAAAGGGTACAAATTTCCCATTTTAAGATGAATAAGTTCTGGGAATCTAATGTACAGAATAGTGAGTATAATTATCAATATTATAATACTTCAAAGTAACTAAGAGAATAAATCTTAATTGTTCTCACCACAAAAAAAAAAGAAGTAGTAATTATGCATTGTGATGAAGTTCTTAGCCAACACTATGGCATGTAACTGTTTGGCAATATGTAAGTGTATCACATCAACATATTATACACCTGAAACTTAAATAATGTTATATATTCCACTATATTTCCATGAAGCAAAAAAAAAAAAAAAAAAAAAAAAAAGAAAGAGAAAGAAAGAAAGAAAGAAAAAAAAGTTGTATCTCTTGTCCAGAAACAAAACATCCAAGAGTTAGCTACACAATATGCTAGATACTAGGATACAAAAGCACACAAGACACCATAGCAGTTCTCAGAGGGTTTTCAATCAGGTAGAAGAAATCAATATTTATAAAATTAAAATTAATAAGGTGTGATAAATTAATACAATATACTAAGCGAGTACAGAGGATGTGGTGACTAATTTGTTTAAATGTGTTCAACTGGTTAATGAGTTACCTTGAGAAGTACTGAGATCCCAAGCAGAGAAGCAATTCAAGCCAAATATGATTTGGAATCCAATGCTTTTGGACGTGTACCATAAAAACAATTGTTTAAAAGCTCAGTGAATTTGAAACAGCAGAGTCTAAGATAGTTGGATTTCCAAGAACATGTTTGCTTAATGCATTTCATTCTTGAAGTCCAAAAAAACACCCCAAACCATGGACTCAATAGCAATTAAAGTAAACAATTATCTTGTTCATATTATGCCTTGTTTGTCAGTATGATTGATCTTCTAAACCAGGAGTTGGAAAACAATGGCTCATTGGTCAAATCCAGCTAGCTGCCTTTTTTTTTTTTTTTTTTTTTGTAAATAAAGTTGTATCATAACACAACCATGCTCCTTAATTTACATATGTTTTATGACTGTTTTCACAACACAAGGCCAGATTTGAAGAACTGATTAAGACTGGCCCACAGATCTAAAATATTTACTACTGTGTTTTTTACAGAAAAAGTTTGCTGAATGTTACATCTAAATGATCACCTGTTGCTCATGTGGAAGGGGCATTATTGGGTCAAATGTTGGAATACATTATTTTGGGTCAAATGTTGGAATAGATTATTGTGCACTTTATATCATACTTTAAAATTTTGTATTTTTTTTTCATTTTGAGCAAATTGTTTTATAATGTAGATAAGCATATTCTTACCTATTAACAAATAACTGATAAAATTCTCAGTGTAATCCAATTCAATTGGATCGTGTATGTTTTTTCTTCCAACCTAAAAATTATGTTATAAATCTACATATTACTTGGCTTTCACCACTTGTTCCACTCAAAAATACATTTAAATGGATTAGGAACAAGAAGTGACATTGCTATAGCAACAGAACCTATATGATGAGGTAATGCTTGCTAGATATTTAATGTTACATTAATGAGAATTCTGCAACATTATTACTCTTGGAGGGTCAGTAATAAATTTTTTATTATCATATGAGTAGAGAGATACTATCTTCTCTTTTGCTCTTATACTGATTGATCTGGCCAAGCTTTGTGAACAATTAAATTCTGGGGTGTATTTTGAAGGTGGAGAAGAAAGTATGAATTGGAAACTCTTTTTTAGCAAAATAGCTAAGCTAAAATAACTCTTTCTAATATTAGAAAAGTCCATTTATCTAAGCCTCAGCATTCACACAAATTCTCTCAAAACAAAATGTTTTTCCTAGAAATGAGAGACCTGGATCTCTGGTGGGCAGCTGCAATAGTCAGCCTTCCAAATGGGTTCTGATTATTCTTATCTGATGGCATTCACACCCTTGTGTTGTGCCCTCTGCACTAAATAGGGCAGACTCAGGTTAGTAATAAAAGACATTGAAACTTCTACCTTACTCTCGGGGACTGCTCACTTTACCGGGTAAGGCAAGTTGGAAGAGCAACCTTAGAGGAAGATCCTTGAGCTCCAATGAAGTGTTCAGATAATTACAGATATTTTGACTAGAATCTCATGAAAGGCTTTAGGCCAGAACCACTCAATTATGCTGTTCCCAAATACATAAAAAACAGCAACTAGAAGAGGATGTTGATATTATTGATGATATACCATATTAGCCACTATGTTCAGGGATACATTGTGAGACACAATAGATAATTAATGCAGCAGCAATACCCCATCTTGAACAGTTGTCGAGCCCTACCTCACTGAGAGAATCTGCCCATCAGCCTTTGGCAACCCTTGGAACAGAAAGTCCCAAACCAAAGATTTTACAGTAACATCATTCTACCTAGATAGAAGCCCCCTTCAGCACAGATTTAACCCAACCAGAGTGCCTAGCTCAATGCCTGAACTGATGCAGTGGGAAATGTTTTCATGTGGGAGACTGACAAAGAATGTTTACTCATTTGAAACCATGTGACATTGGGCATGACACATAACTTCCAAACATGATTTCTACAAAATTGAAATGAATATTTGCCTTTTTCAAAGTGTTATGAGGGGCAAGTAAGGGAAGGAAACACATGTGATAATGTTTGAAAACAGTGAAAATAGCCCACATCAGTAATTGCTAGTCCTTGACATCTCATTTATAAGGTAATAGTTCCTACTTGTTTATTTGTAAATATCAATAAGATGGCCCTTTTTCAATGGTTTGAATTACTGGAAATATGTGTAGCTCAGAAAATACTCTTCCATTCTTGATGCTTCTTACTCTGTGAGTACTTGATTTTATTCAGTCTCAGCTTTAACTCTGAAGACACAGAAAGGATGCTTTCCTTTCCTATACCAATTGTCCTCATGTTTCTCCTCCTAACCACTTTTATGCTGGCCTGCCATATTTATCCAGTGTGAGAAGATCCTGTACTTCCTGTTCTTATTCATCTGTGCTATGAACCACCCACGTTAAACACCCCTAAAGGATAAAAGGAACACTCTTTTTTAGTATATATTACTCATACCATCACGAATATAAAAGAAATTTAACTCTTAGTAGCATTAATTCAACTACTTTATTATTTTATGTAATATAATAATATAAATACCAATAACATTTATACTTGGTACCAGACCAGATTCCAAGTGTTGGGAGCATAGCTGTGAGTAAAGCAAAATCCCTACTTTTATAGGGTTTTAGTTTGTAGTGACAGGTTGTAAATGAACTGTATAAAGTATACAGTATAATATATGATGCTATTGATAAAAAGAAAAAAAGGGAAGATTTATAGGGGTACCTAGAAGGTGCAGTTTTAGATAGAGTTACCAAAAGTCTTCATAGAAGGGTGACATTTGAGCAAAGATTTGGCGGAAGTAAGAAGTGACCTGTGGTTCTCAAAGTAAGGGTGTTGCCATCACAGAAACTACCAGCATATAGACCATCATGTGGAAACGTGTGTGATTTGTTTGGAAAGAGAAAGAAGGTCAATGTGACTGAAACAAAATAAGAAAGGGGGGATTGTAACAGGTGACACCAGAGCTTTTAACCGGAGTCAACATTTTCCAGTAATTTGGCTTGTGCATGGAATGGTGTGGAAAGTCACAGAGGGACGGAGCAGATAGTAGTTCTAACCTGATTCGTGTTTTATAAGATGGACTCTAGTAGTTTTAATAAAAATAGAGTGGTGGGGCCCATGACAGATGCGGAGTGATAGGTGAGTAGACTTGGGCATTAATATGGGTAAGTAATGATGACCACTGGGACTAGGGTGGTACAAAAATTTTTAAAGGGGCAGTGAAAAAAATGGTCAGATACCAGATGTATTTTGAATGTAGAGCTGAAAAGACTTACTGATTGATTGAATTAGTGTAGGAGAGAAAGAGGATGCTTAAAGATTTTTGGCATGAGAAACTGAAGGAATGGGATTGCCTTTAAGTGATAAGTAGGATGTCAGGAAAATCTACTTTGGGAAGACTGAAAATAAGAAGTTCATTTTGTAATAGGTCACTTTTAAAGTGCCCATTAGACTATTAGATAACCATGTAAAAATGTCAGGTAGACAGTCGTCCATGTTGGGAATTAATGGATTAGGTACGGATTAAAGATATTTCTTTATAATTTACCAAGATTTAAATAATCTTTAAAGTTGACATTTCATTGTTAAAAGGTGTGGAATAAAAAGATAAAAGGTCTAAAATTGAGTTCAAAACACTCGTATTTCAGAAATAGGCAAGTGGAGAAGATACTGGCAAAAAAGCTTGAGAATGAGCAACTTGTTACTCAGAAGAAAAATCAAGACAGAAAGGCATCTTGGAAGCCAAGTGAAGACAGTGTTCTAAAGGTGAGAGACCCATGAGTTGTCAAATGCTTTCAATAGGTCAGTAGATGGAGGCATAAGAAAAGGAAGGCAAGGGTAATTGGTGACATTTACAACAGTAATTTCAGTGGAATTCAAAGCACAAAAACCTCAATGTGGTGTTTTGAAGGTTGAATAAAGGAAAATAATTTAGGTGCTGGTGAGGACAACTGTTGTGAGAAGGTTTGCTTTAAGTAAAGGCAAAAATCCGATGCAGTGACTGGGGAGAGGATAGAGATCCAAGGAGAATTGTTGTAGCATAGGAGATACTTGAGAATTTTTTATGTTTATGAGACAATCTCAGAGAAAAAGACCATGACAGACCAGAGAGAGATTTGTGGAAACAATGTGCTTGAGTGGTTTAGAAACAGGCACACAAATGGAAGAGTTGGTCACTGGTCAGAGTACCGATAGTTGATAGCAACAGACATAGTTCAAGCCTAGGTGTAGAGAGGTGGGTGGATATATTTGTTGGAACATTTTGAGGTTCTCTTCTTAATACTTTGGCTTTCTCAGAAAAATAGTATATTAAGTCATGGATGGAGAATGAGCTTGAGAGTGTAGGTGTTTAAGATTTGAGGAGAGAGAAGATGATTTGAAATAGCATCACGGAAAAGGAGAGAGAAGGTGCATTGTGCATCATTAAAAGCTCACTTGATCTTTGTGATCATATTTCAAGTGATAGGTTGTATTTTTCTCCAGCATGTTCAACTGCACATCTGGGCAGGAGTGGAAAGGGAGACAAGTTGGAAGCAAACAAGCTGCACTCTGGCACTGCCAAAAGAATAGAGCAGAGTGAGTGAAAGGCAGAGGTAGGGGTCAGGAGTGGTTATAATGACTGAACATGGAATTCAAGAAGGATAAGGAGGGAAATAGAAATTTGAGCATGGATGAGGGTTAATATGAGGTGGTACATACAGTCAATGGATTGTAGAACCCATGAGTTAGAGATTCTTGCAGTTGGGATTTTAGACCAAGTGAACTGGAAAGATGGGATATAGTTGTTGAGAGAAAGGATGCTTGTAAATGAAATTTGGAGTGATTGTAGTTACTGGTAATGACATTGTAGGATATGACCTTGGGAGTAAGTAGGTGGTGACACAAGCATTAAAGGGGAAAAGATCAAAGAAATGTAGGTAAAAATATTGAAAGAATCATCTAAGCAAATATTAATTTTTTTTAGGAATTCTGGCAGGAGTAGTGGTGGGCAGTGACCTTGAACCAGGAGGTAAGCTTCTCTAGGAATGAAAGATTATACCAGGAAAGCCAGGTAGCAACTACAGGAAGCCAGGGTACTAGAGAGGATAGTCTCATGACTAGGGATCAGAAGATATTTTTTAAAGAGTAAAGAACAGGAATTTTCTTTAAACCATAATGGACAAGAAGAAGGCCTAATACAACTCTGAGAGAAATATGCAGTGTGTTGAGAAGAAAATCTGTGCCATGTATGTGGCACTATGATCAGGGAAGAGGCACAATTCAGTATAGAGCAAGGAAATGAAGGATGTGATTTTTTGCTAATGATTGTGAATGGAACAATCAATTAAATATTTTCATATTTTGTGCCTTAGTAATTGCATTACATTTCCAAGAAAATTGATAGAGAAGAGAAATAACCTGTACACATGTAGGTATTGCTGAACCAGACCATAATTCAATTGTATTAATGATTCACCTCAAGCTATGCACTAGTGATCCAGGTGATGGATTCAAGGTCAGATGGTCAGAACAGCCTCTGGGCTTTATGAACCACTTGTATTTCTGTAGCTCCAGGATGTCTTTATGATAAAGTAAAGCCTGTGTTCCATTAGCCTAGTCAGATGGGAAATAAAACAATGGTATTAGATTTTGAGAACAAGACAGTTGCTCTGGTATCAAGTGTATATTTGGCAAGTTGTTAAAAATATATCCAAAGCAAGCAGTAGGAAGATTAAATAGAAAGAACACTCCTCTAGACTTGGGTTATAGGGTTACTCCGGCACTATTGATTCAAACTTGTTGGGCTTTGATTTTTCCTATATATAAACTGAGAGGGTCAGACCAGTAAATCTTATGGTCCTGGCTCTAAAATTCTAATATCTTAATCTAATGACAAGCCAAATAATAAAACTTCTTATGTAATAACTTGCCTTTATACTTTGCATTAAAGTATTTGAAAATAATTATTTATGTAGTTGGAAATTGGAAAGCCCAGTAAATAATAGTAAGTAAACATTGTTTTTGCTGTAGAAAGCAAATGAAAGATGGAAATAAAAGGCTGTACCAAACAAAAAGAATAAAATTTATTATCTTTTCCCAAACCCAGGTGAAGTATGGCCTTTTTCCAGATATTTATCTTTCCCAACCATTTTCAAGATAATCAGTAATCAGCCTTATAACAGATTGCCTAATACTGAACTGATACAAATCCTAGGAAAGAATGATAGAAGAAATAATAGACAATATAAATGAAACAAAAATGTTAAGTTTTTATTTTATTTTTTTTTAAATTTTTTTTAATGTTTATTTTTGACAGAGAGCGAGAGAGAGAGAGAGAGAGAGAGAGAGAGAGAGAGAGACAGGGCATGAGCAGGGGAGGGGCAGAGAGAGAGGGAGACAAAGAATCCAAAGCAGGCTCCAGGCTATGAGCTGTCAGCACAGAGCCTGAAGCGGGGCTCGAACTCACAGGACCGCGAGATCATGACCTGAGCCGAAGTCGGACACTCAACCGACTGAGCCACCCAGGTGCCCCGAAAAAATGTTAAGTTTTTAAACACAATAAAAAAGCCACAACCATTTCTGGAAAAAAAAAATGTGGTTACAAGATCTTACTCCATCCACTGTATGTAGCAGGTATGAAATAAACACTATTCTTGAGAATTCTTACTCCATCACATTTGAAAGCTTTCTTTAATATTAGTATTTGTTTCCATTACGTTTTTTCAATGTAGAGAAATATAAAAAGACCCAAGTTTGTAGTAGAATATTAAAAAATGGCATTTATGTCCATTGAAGAGTAGATGCTAAAGAATGAAAATTAATAATATCATGACTATATATTATCTATTGCTGTTACTGGGAATTCCAATACTAGGTTGAATAAATGTGTTGAGAGTAGACATCCTTGTCTTGTTTCTGATCTTAGAGGAAAAGCTTTCAGCTTTTCACCATTGAGTACGAGGTTAGCTATAAGCTTGTCATCATGGCCTTTATTTTTTTGAACTATATTTCCTCTATACCAAGTTTGCTAAGAATTCTTATTTTAAAAGATGTTAAATTTTGTTAAATGTTTTTTCTGCATCTATTGAGATCACGTACTATCTTTGCTTTTGTTAATATAGTATATCACATTCATTTTTCAGATTTTGAACCATCCTTGCATCCCTGAAATAAATCCCACTTGATCATAGTGTATGTTCCTTTTGATGTACTATTGAATTCAGTTTGCTAGTATTTTATTGAAGAGTTTTCATCTATGTTCATCAGGGATATTGATGTGTAGTTTTCTTTGCTTGGAATGGCCTTGGCGGGTTCTTCCAAATGTTAATGACTAAAGAGTAATAGCCATTTTTTATCTCACAGTGTGTATGAACCACGAATTTAAGAGCAGTTTGGGTAGGCAATTTTGGCTTGAAGTTTCTCATGATGTTATAAGGTGATGTTGGTCAAGCCTCAAATCATCTGGACTCTTAACTGAGGCAGAAGTGATGCTGACTCTTGTGGAGAGGCCTCCGAATTCCATACACACCTTTCTCGGGGCTGCTTGAGTGTTCTTAGAATATGGTAATTGGCTCACCTAGGAGTGACAAAAGAGATAGAACCAGACAAAAGCTATCCTTGTGTCTAAACCTTGATTTTTGCCACATTCTATTTATTAAAAATGGGTCACAAGTCCAGCCTTTAGTCAAGGGAAGGGACATTTGGCTCCTCCTTTTAAAGAAAGAAATGTCAGTGAATTTTCAAAAATATTTTTAAATCACCAAAGACTATGTGGAAGATAAAGATTTGCCCATTTCTTAATAAAGACTTATTATTTTAGTTTAATACCTACTAAATTCACTAATACATAATTGACTTTTCGAGTAAATTGATTTTATTCCATCTTTCTCCTTTTTTTTTTCTTCTTTATTTTTCTTCTAACATTCGGTGTTTTGCTCAACTGACCACCTCAGTTGTCTACTTGGGAATCTAGTAACTAGCTTAAGTGTTTGTTTCAAGGTCGACCAACAAAACGTGGAACTCAGTCTAAGTTTTCCAAGTGACAGATTTACTCATAGTATTTTCAGTTATTTTGAAATAACCCATTAATGACAGCAGCTTTACTTTATTCCAAGGCTTTGTGATTGTGAATCTAAGATTGAGGGAAATGTGTTTCTGGCAAATAGGAGACTGGTAACTGGGGAGGGGGGATTTATGAAAACTTAAAGTGACAAGGTCATAGAGAGAATTTTGTCACCCACATAGTATAAGTCGAGGTGCCTGATGTGGTAAAAGGAATTGATGACAAGATAATGTACTACAGACCTTTCAAACAGCGGGAGCAAAACTCATTTTTTTCTTTTATTTTTTATTTATTTTAATTAATAATGTATGATGATGATCTCAGCAGTTCAGCACAGCAAGTTCCAATTCTCTCATTTTCTATCTGCAGAACAGAGATGTGACTCTGCTGTCAATATAGGTTGTGACATTTGTTATATAATAAAAACCAAAATCTGATTTAGTGTGGTACCTTCTTGAATCTCTATGCAACAGAAGAATACAATGTTGTCTTATGCAAAGAGATGAAGTCATGTCATGTCTTGTTTGAGTTAAGAGGGTAAAGTTAGGTAGTGGGCAGAGACAGGAGTTAAGAAGTTATTCTCTGTATATAGTGAAACAGAGCAAAAAAAATAATAGCACTTAGGAGTTTCATACACTGTCATAGCTGAGCTATATTAAAGAAGTATAAAATACAGTCAACCTTCTATACTACATGTACTACTAACAAAGTTCATTTTCAATTTTTGGTAAATTAGATTTTGACAGCTAAAATGTTTAGCCAAGAATAGCAAAACTTTTCACAATTAAAATATCATTGCTACTCTCAGGCTAGGTTTATGCTTTACTTTCCATCTGAATTTCACTGCTTATGGATCAAAGACTGGCATCAAGAGAACTTTCTCTGACATTGAAGGTCAGAAACTTCAAAAACAGTGCTAATAGAATAAGAAATAACAGAAAGGTGCTATCCAAGAATGTCCGTGTTTACTGTACATGCAGACAGCTAAATAATTTTCTCAAAGTTTAGTTATACACTAGACGATCTCATCTCTTTCAACTGGAAGAATTTTTAAGTGGTTTCTTAAGAAAAATAACTTCAGTCTCAACTGCTGGAAAGCCACATTATTGTCACTGTTCTATGCAATTACAAAAATAGGAATGGCGTGTGAGCCTGAAAGCTGTGCTAACCTGGGTGATAGGGTAGTACATTCTAATGGAAGATAGTTTCAGGTAACGGTTTTGTGACTCACAGGAAAGAAATTATCAATTGATAATTGACTTTCAGATTGAGCGTTCCTTTTAGGACTCTACCTTCTTAAGGACCACAGAGAAATTGAAAAGTTTCTTTTAAACATTTCTAAAGAATAAAAGAATAGTAGCCCCTTTGAGTAGATAGCTAGAGCAAACTATTGATAGGAGTGTGCCATTGAGTTTATACTTAAGCATTTGCCAGAAGACAGATTTTAGTGCAAAACTGTATGGAAGAAAATATTATCTGAAGTAAATGATAATTTACTCACCCAGAACACTATTCTAGTGTAAAAACCAAAAATTGCGTAGTTTGAGATAATTCCTAAAAATCCCCAGGAGATAAATTCCATTGCTTCCTTCTCCTATTTTTCCCCTAACATGGAAGAATGAAAAACCTAAGAATAGGTGACATAAGACAGACAATAGAAGCCCTACCTGAGTTTTTTCAGACTAACTAAGGGCTCAGTCCATGGCTAACAGGAGACATTGCCATCAGCTTTTTATATACATACAAAGAAAACAGAATCAGCTAATGAAATGAAGCTTTCCTTGATGAGTCTAAGTTTCTAATTAAAATCTTTTCATGATTTGGCTGCATTTGGAAGCATGCTAGAATCTATCGATGTAGCCCACAGGCAAGTGGGCAGGAAACAGGCTGTCAAGTTTTGTGCCATTTCAGATGCGGTGGAGAATGGAGATGCTGTTTGATATTGCAGTTCAAGAAGTATCAAAGGAGGCTTGGGGTCAAAGTCAACCTGAAAGCTTCTTTCTTTCGTTTAAAAAGAGAGGTCAAACCATACTACTCCTCCCATTATTTTTTTTTTCCTGAGAAGAAGAAAACCATAGAAGAGAGCAAAGAAAACATTCAAAGTGAAGACATAGGCAGACAAAGAGAAAGAACCTTATGCTTTCCAAGGGCAAAAGACAGGAGCATTTCAAGCAAAGTGCACAATGAAGGAGCAGATGGGGTCACTAATTCCAATAGTGTCCAGAACAGCTAGAACTGTAGAAATATAGGTGATAACATCTGAGCAATTGCAGAAATAAAATGTCCTGGAACATGGGCACCGAGAGCCACATAAATGGATTGGCCAGTAGTGCAGCATTAGGAGACAAAATGAAAGATTCAGAGAGACTATCAGTCACTTGTGTTTATGTACAAGTTTTTCCTTAAGATGTTGATTTTACTGAAGTTAAGAGACTGAAAGAAGGAAAAGTGTGGTATTTTAGTTGCTGGATTTTTTTTTTACCTTCTTTTCTTAGGAGTTAATATTTTGTCTTTCGGGAATCCAGACAGTAGATCTTTTACCTGTGAGGCAATTCTCCATCATCTGAATTTCCATATTGTGTGGGTGGTGGGGGGAGGGGACTGAATTGTGCAGAGGCTATATAGAGCATAGTTGGTAGACCTGAAAGGCAGCACCTTAAATCTTCACTGAGACTAGGAAAGCAAGAGGGTTTTGTGGTGTTGGCACAGTTTCTTCAGCCGCTGTTGATTCTCAGCATGCCAGAAGGGAGGTGGAGACTTCACAGGACACTTAGAAAGTCTGGCTGTTAAACAAACACAAGCCCTTGACAGTCACAAGTGTCTTTTTTGTGGCTAACTCTGCTATGAGTGAGATTCATATTTGAGCCTCTGCAAAGCATCATTCATTGACGGAAATGGCAAGGGAAGGCAGCCATTGGCTGTGCACTGGAAGGAGACAGACCAACGATGGGATTTCCCATGGAAGAAGAAGCAAGGTCTCCTGTGTTCCAAGCACGGTCTAAACCTCAAGGATTCTTCTGTAGAATGACAGAGAGATCCAAACTTCTTAAAATTGGGAATCTGAGTAAACTTTAATTTTCTTGTAAATAAAAATGATGTGATACATCTTGCTCTTTGGTGTTGAGGAGAAAATACCTAAAACCATTAGAAGGCACTGTAAAAAGTTTGCTGAGTATGGCATGGGTTTATCTGTACATGAAAACAGCCTTAAAAGTTTGGAGACTCTAAGTCAACAATTGTACTGAAGTTTCTCTTCTGAGGGGGGAAAAGTATAAAATGACAATATACGAAGAAAAGTATACCAGAAATAAACAAGATTTCTGAGAACTGCCATAGAATAAAAAAAAAAAAAAAAAACAGTGATAGTTAATGATTCTGTCCCTCAGGTCTCCAAAAAGAAGATGGAGATGATAAAATAAATAGCAGATCAAATTATACCCAAGGGAGCTGGACAACCTGCAAAAATATTTCAATTATACACATTCGTGTCTCTTTCTGCTGCTTTTTACCTTTTTTTATTCTCTGTTCACTCTTAACTCCATTTCCTTAAAATGTTAAACTTAATTTTTTGGCTATCAGATTTATCTTAACATTTGCTCATTTAAAAAAAATATCATTTATCTTACCTTTAATGTTTTATTCTAATGTATTAAGTGCTTAGTCTTAATTTTCCAAATTTTAGTATCAGGTTACAATTTTTTGGCCATGTCTTTCTCATTTGAATCAATTTTACTTGGTATAAAACTTCAGTTTTGGTTTAAGGTTTCCCTTTTTTATACGGATATTTCTCTTTTTAAATTTATGGGATCTTTGTATTGATGACTTACCTTCATCATAGCTGGACAATGAAGAGACTGGTCACCATGTGTAAGAGGATGACATCTTTCTTTGATCTTCCTATTCTGATGTAGGCCACCTGTATTTCCCAAGCCTTTTTATATATATATATATATATATATATATATATATATATATATATATATTTAAAGCAACTGCTCTTTGTGGAGTGCTGTAGGAGTCTAATTTTTACATACACATAATGAATTGTCCTGGTGACATTTATTCAGTAGTTTTGTCCTAATGATCTCTAATACTACCTCTGTTAGGTATCGTATTTCTGTATAGATGTCAGTCAGCTTCAGAACTCACTATTGTATTTTTGATCAATTTTTCTAAAAAAATAAATATATATACTGTATAATATATAAATACCTAGAATTTTATAAATATTTAATTACAAATATATAAATATGTATGTAAAATTATACAATTATACTCAAATACCTACATATATGCAATAACCATACGGAAAGTCAAGAGAAGTCATGCCTACCAAGAGGTGGGAAGGAAACGCATCTGAGAGGGGGCACACACAGGATTTCAAAGCTACTAATACAGACCTATTTCTTAGGCTCAGTAGTGCATTTATGTATTTTCATTAATATCTATTGTACATATTTTATCTATTATACATACACTTTCTTAATGAAACGTAAATAGATAAACACAAATCATTTAAATTTACCAAAATGTAAAATCCATATAGGAACAAGATAGAGATTTGAGAAGGGAAAAGTAAAATTCTTTTTGTTTACTTAAGTTGCAGATAGCCGTAAAGGATTCAGCTGCAAATATACATTCATTTCTGGAGCTCAAAGTAGAAGTTCATCCTGTAGGTTTAATATTAGAAATCTTCAGTAGGTAATTGGTATTAAGGCCAGAGAATGGAGGAAAAAAAAGATCCCTCAAGACTACACGCTGCGGAGAAATTTTCTTCAGAAATAAAGAAGAATCTACTCAAGAGACAACAAAATAGCTTCCAATGAATTAGGAAAAGGTTGTTTCAGGGAAGCCCAGGGGAGATAATCTTTCAAGAAAAGCCAGTGGAAAATCTTAGTCAATTATGTTGAGAGACCAATAAAGATATGTTTAAAGAAGTGTTTGTCTTTTTCCACAAGGAGTTCACTGTAGCCTTGACAGGAGTGGAGAAGTTATGGGAGAAGCTGGAAGAATTGAGGAGTAAATGGAGAATTCTACTCTAAGAAATTACTCAGAAAACTTACCTCTTTCTCCTCAAATAAAGTAAAACCCACATCAGAATTTATAAACAGTCTCCAAACAAGCAATAATAACCTTAATCAGTAAACTGTGAAAAGGAAAAACTGTAGGACATTACACCTAAAAAGAGAAGGAACATGGTATGCCTCCTAACCCTCCCTGTGATAGTTAGTTTTACCTGTCACTTTGGGCCAAGCGATGCCCAGGGACTAGGCTAAACATTATTTCAGGGTCTGTGAGGATGTTCTTGGAAGAGATTAGCATTTGAATCAGTAGACACAATAAAGATATATGCTCACCAATGTAGGCAGGCATCAACCAATCTACTGAGGACTGGAACAGAATAAAAAGGTAGAGAAGGGTGAATTCCTGTTGTTTCTTGAGCTGGGACATCCATCTTCTGTTCTCAGACATTGGACATCCTAGTTCTCAGGCCTTCAGACTCTAGCACTTAAACCAGAAAACTCCCCAGTTCTCAGGCCTTTGTACTAAATTGAATTATTCCAGTGTTTTTCATCATCCTCCAGCTTACATATGACAGATCTTAGGACTTTTCATCTTTCATAATGCCGTGACCCAATTCCTATATATATAGGAATGTATATACTCATACATACTCTCTCTCATATATATATATACACACACACACACACACACACACACACACTTTCACATCTTTTGTCATATATCCACATATATCTTCTCATATACATATATGAACAATGTGTATACATCTACATATATATGTACATATACAGTGTGTATATATAATTCCTATGTATTGTATGTATGTATTATATGTACATATGTATGCATATGTATTATATGCAATACATATACAATGTGTGTATATATAATATATATATAACATATATATATATATATACTTCTGTTTCTCTAGAGAACTCTGGCCAATTTATGCTGGTATTTTGCACAAACAGTCCTGAGCAGTATCACAAAACATGGATTAAACAACCCAAAGCAGCATATTCTTTTTCTTGTTGTGACCATGAAGCAAAGGAAGTAACATCGAGAAAGAAGGCTGTAAAGTGGGGAATGAAAAGAAAGAAGGCAACTTTGATAGAAAGGAAGACATGAGGACTATAAATTGCCTAAGAAAAATAATCTTGACTCACATGAGTACAAAATGCACCTCATTAAGGCAGATTTAGTGGAGGCTAATAAAGCTTAAGTCTCAGGTTTCCCTTACTTACATGAATCCCTTCTAAGGCACTAAACCTAATGTAATAGTCAAAATTTTGTATTCTTTAACAAAGCCCTACAGTTTGTGTACTCTCACTAAACCTCAATTTACCTTTGCCTAAAACTAGAAAGAGTAAACCTTAGTAGTTTACATAAAAAATTCATAAAGGAAAAAGTGGAGACTCTGCTACGAATGATACCACACCTCCACTCTCCGGGCTGCTTCCTAGCCCACAAAAAAAAAAAAAAATGCATCCAGGCCATTTATCCAGGCTTCGCACCATATCTCTGGGAAAAAATAAAGCAAAGCTGGCTTCGAAACTGTAGGAAGATAGTAAATGGAATGTCTAGACAGGGACAACCAGAAATGGGGAAGGAGAAAAAAAAAAACAACACAACAATGTAGCAAACATACTGTGGTAAAATAACTTAAGATATCAAAGCATGGGAAAAAAAGAAAAAGAGCTCATCCAATAGAAAATTATCACTGGAACAAAAGGCAATTATTCACAATCGCTTCACATTGTAGAGCAAATTAAGAAATATTATTTCTGTAAAATAAGAGCTCTAAGTTCAAATGTAAGATAAAAAGTACTTTGAAAGTAATTGTGACTCTAAGGGGAAATGAGGATTAAATCGTTGTAATAGAATTAATACATTAATTAGAAGCGAAGAACAAAAATGACACAACTAAAAATAAAATTGCTGACATAGAGGAAGTGTTTGAAAAAAATCACAGTAGATATAAAAGAGCTTAAAGAAACAGAATGAAACAATTGGACATGGATGATAGAGCAAGATAAGCTAACATAAATACAATATTGTCCTTAAGGTAGAAAACCCTAACAATGGAATGGAAGGTTATTTTAAAACTTAATATAAGAGAAGTTCCCTAAAATAAAGAAAGAAATCTACAAATGGAAAGAAAACCTTACTTCTTAGATATAGAAACCTCAAAAACAAATTATATGCTGAGTCAGATATTTAAGTGTTATTTTAAAGAAGTCTTTTTTGGGGCCTCTAGAATTCAAATCACCTACAACAGGGAAATAGCAGGTTCACATCAAAGTTCTCAACTTTAAAAGCCAGAGTACAATGAAGCTGTTTCCACAATGTTCTTAGCAAAGTGTGACCCAGTAATATTATGCCCAGCCAATTCAGTGAAGTATAAAGGCAATGGGGATATGTGAAAAGTATCAGAAACAACACAATCTACACATACTTCTTGGGAGGAAAAATGTTTGACAAATTCAGAAATGATGAAGAAGATAAAAATGAAGAATACAAAAGAAGCACAAAATGATCAGTGGTAAACATTAACTAAATGAAACAAAACTGTTGGCAACAACACTGGGAATTAATCTTTTTACAGAAGTAAGTCATAATTTGCCCAAGTTTATAGAGGGTAAACTAATAGTACAATTCAAATAAAATATTTAAAATAGTATATGCAGTATTCCACTTTTATAAAAATATTTCTATCAATTGTGCATCTGTTTGCATGTATAGAATGATATTTGCATTTGCTTTGTGTTAATGAAGACAATTTCAGGGAATTGGTATTTGGATATTTAAAAAAAATTATATCTTTATGTCTGCAAAATTTTCAAAATATTTAAAGCTGGTTTTTTTAATGCTAATTTTTGAGAGACAGAGCATGAGCAGGGGAGGGGCAGAGAGAGAGGGAGAATCTGAAGCAGGCTTTAGGCTCTGAGCTGTCAGGACAGAGCCCAACATGGGGCTCAAAATCAAGAACCACAAAATCATGACCTGAACCAAAGTCAGATGCTTAACTAACTGAGCCACCCAGGTGCCTTGAAAATATTTATTATTTATATTTATCACTTTGCAGAAACAAAGTGATTTAAAAATATATATAATAAAACTGAAAAGCAGTAATTTTTTAACCAGCATTAATTAAGGATAGTAGACATGTGAATGATTATTCTTCTTTGTGTTTTTTCAGATATGTTATGATTCCCTCACCCCACTCTATTGCCAAAAAATTACAAAATATACATGGAAGTAAAGTTGTAGAGAGTAAATAAAGAAAACCATTCGAAAATATTTGGTTCGATGAGGCCTAGAAAAGACTATAATGGGAAGGAAATGTGGATTAACAGCAGGGTTTTTATTAAAATAGAAGAAACGAGAACATCTTTGTATGTTGTTATGAAAGATCTTATGTAGCTAGGAAATCAATGCTGCAGGTAATAGCAGAGAGAACTAAGTGAAGGATCATAGTTCTTTGAAGAGGTTATAAATGGTGGAACCCAAAGGACTGGCTGAGTGATTGTCCTTGGACAAAAAAGGGCTAGTCATTCGTTGTAACAGAAGAAGGAAAAATACGGATACAAACGTAAGCAGGTTGTATGTTTAGGGACAGAAAATGGAGGGGATATGATTCTAGTGGTTTCCACTTTCCTAATGAATTATGTCACAAGAGCATTACCTGAGAATAAAGTTGAAGGAGAGACTATTGCATTAATTAAAAAATACCAGTTAGTGTAACAAAACAAAGCCCAAATTCTCAGCAGCTGAGAGCAATAAATATATTTTTATTACGTATATAAAACCAATATGAGTATTCCTGATAGACAACCTGTCTTCAATAGTCACTCATGACCCATTTTCTTTCCACTTGTGACTTCGGCATCTGCCAGATCCCTCTAGTGCTTTTCCATTCAACCAGGTGACGAGGTAAGAGAAAATGATTTGGAGGAAGCTAACCAATTTCTGCCTCAAGACAGTGGTATGAAATAATTTCAGATAGAGGGGAAATCAGTGTATTTGAAATGTAGTATGATTATTGGGCCACAAAAAATCTTAATGTTGAATTTTTAATAAATAATACATAGCATAAACTACTGGGATCAGTTGGGTACTTCTATATATGTTATATATATTATTAACCAGTCCAGTTATTAACCAGTTATTAACCAATCCAATTTAGATACAGAAAAGGGGGATGGTACATCTCATGCAGACCTATTTTCCCCAAGTGAGTAAATTAGGGGGAGTTAAATAACCAATTGAGAATATTTACAAAAGAGAAATGTTATCTATGGACCATGGTAACATGGCTGATCTCAGAAGCAGATGGATATGGAGAAAATAATGGAATTAACACACTGGGAATATCAAATAAATCAAAGATTTGTAGCAAGACACATATTTGATAAAAATGTTATAAAAATGAAGTATGTCAGTAGATTGCTTTAAATATCTATTTTTAAAGTTTCTGGTAATAACAGGGTTTCTGCATATTTTCATAAGAAGGAATGGCGGAAACAGAATGGATGAAAGGTCATTGGAAAAAACAACAGCAGAAAACTGAAAGGCCAGTGGATAGGATTTGTACATATTGAAGTTCTAAAAAGGAATGAGATTAGGGAGGAAAATAATTAGCTGTAGGTTCTAGCCTTTAATGAATAAGTTGGGTGAGGAGAAAATTGTTAGATGACAGCATGAATGTGAAGGAAAATGTATTTTATCCAAAGGAATGACTCTCAAAATACAAAGTTGAGTAATTGGTTGTAAGTAATAATGGAAAGTAAAGAATTGTAGGTAGTCCACCTAGACCTTGTGATAAGTGAAAAATGAAGTAACTTCAAGAAAGGAAGAAATTGTGCCAGTAGATATCTGGGATTTACCTAAGGCCAGGAGAAGAGAAGAATACTCCAAGAGGAGGTTAAAGAAACTCAGGAACTTTCTGATCATAGAGTGGGTGATCTAGTTGTTGGGAAAGATTTTGTGAGGATGGGTGTGTGGGTGCTTAGATCAGATGAGTGGCTGTCAAGGGTAGTATGGAGAGAACAGTAGAGTAGCAACGTATAACCTTGAGGCTTATACATTGAGTAGCAATGTATAACCTTGAGGTAAACCAGGAGGCTTACCTCGTGCTGATTGGAGTGAGCAGAAATAGCAACTTGGATACGCTTGTAGGCTTGCAAGAAAGGAGTACTCTTAGTAATACTCTGAATTCTTCTGTAAGGAAACAGCCCCTAGAGTAAAGGGAGAACACAGAGGAAATAAAAGAAATGGGACAGATGTGAGACTATTTGGAGAATAGAATATAAAATTATTGTGGATTGATTAGAAAAGAAGGGTGTCTGGGTGGCTTAGTCAATTGAGTGTCCAACTCCTGATCTTGGCTCAAGTCACGATCTCACAATTCGTGGGTTTGAGCCCTGCATTGGACTCTGCTCTGATGGTGTGGACCCTGCTTGGGATTCTTTTTCTCCCTCTCTCTGCCCCTCCCCCACTCATGCTGTCTGTTTCAAAATAAATAAATAAACTTAAAAAATAATTTCTGTCTGATATAGCAAATTAAATACTATTATCAGATAATTTTAAGAAGTAACATATCAGCCTCTGCTAATGCCATTTTCAGCATAGATACTAGTTCTATTTTTTAGAATATACTCTAGTCATCAGTAGTGGAAAAATAATTTGAAAAGTGGAATAATCCATCACAGATGATCATTGTGCAGCACAGCATCTGGATGAAATACATTATCTGTGGGAAATTTAGTATATAAGTTTTTGGGTTAGTAATATAAATTTCCATTTTCTAATAAAAATTAATTTTACAAATAATAAATACACCTTAAGTGACTGTATCTACTCAAAAGCTAGAAAAACGTATGAAGTGATAAAAATGCAACTCATTCACTAAAAATGATTTAACTTAAAAATACCGTTGATCCTGTTATGTCCTCAGATACTAGTTTACAATAATCAGAGTTTACCAAAGAGAAGCTAAAGTTGAAGCAACAGGAAATCCTTTGACAATTTAGAAAATGTCTGTCTGAAGTTTGAGAGCTTTACTAAGATGACTTTTTTGTTCCAATGGAAATTAAAGCACAAATGCATATTCATTATTTGCTCCATACAGTAATGACTTGTGAACTCAGCAAATTCAAATTTTGTTTTAAAATGAAGGCCTTGAGGCCAGGTATATATCTACTTTTAGCCTTTTCCCCCCACATTTTTTCCATTTCTTACCAGCTTTAGATTCATAATATATTTATCCCACTGCTGAAATGTAATAGAACAATCTGATTGTGTGGATTCCAGGGAGTACCGGATACTAGCTTTTTAAGACTATTTGTCCACAAACGTATGGCCAACTCATCTTTGACAAAGCAGGAAAGAACATCCAATGGAAAAAAGACAGTCTCTTTAACAAATGGTGCTGGGAGAACTGGACAGCAACATGCAGAAGGTTGAAACTAGACCACTTTCTCACACCATTCACAAAAATAAACTCAAAATGGATAAAGGACCTGAATGTGAGACAGGAAACCATCAAAACCTTAGAGGAGAAAGCAGGAAAAGACCTCTCTGACCTCAGCCGTAGCAATCTCTTACTCGGCACATCCCCAAAGGCAAGGGAATTAAAAGCAAAAGTGAATTACTGGGACCTTATGAAGATAAAAAGCTTCTGCACAGCAAAGGAAACAACCAACAAAACTAAAAGGCAACCAACGGAATGGGAAAAGATATTTGCAAATGACACATCGGACAAAGGGCTAGTATCCAAAATCTATAAAGAGCTCATCAAACTCCACACCCGAAAAACAAATAACCCAGTGAAGAAATGGGCAGAAAACATGAATAGACACTTCTCTAAAGAAGACATCCGGATGGCCAACAGGCACATGAAAAGATGTTCAACGTCGCTCCTTATCAGGGAAATACAAATCAAAACCACACTCAGATACCACCTCACGCCAGTCAGAGTGGCCAAAATGAAGAAATCAGGAGACTATAGATGCTGGAGAGGATGTGGAGAAACAGGAACCCTCTTGCACTGTTGGTGGGAATGCAAATTGGTGCAGCCGCTCTGGAAAGCAGTGTGGAGGTTCCTCAGAAAATTAAAAATAGACCTACCCTATGACCCAGCAATAGCACTGCTAGGAATTTATCCAAGGGATACAGGAGTACTGATGCATAGGGGCACCTGTACCCCAATGTTTATAGCGGCACTCTCAACAATAGCCAAATTATGGAAAGAGCCTAAATGTCCATCAACTGATGAATGGATAAAGAAATTGTGGTTTATATACACAATGGAATACTACGTGGCAATGAGAAAAAATGAAATATGGCCTTTTGTAGCAACATGGATGGAACTGGAGAGTGTGATGCTAAGTGAAATAAGCCATACAGAGAAAGACAGATACCATATGGTTTCACTCTTATGTGGATCCTGAGAAACATAACAGAAACCACCCATGGGGGAGGGGAAGGAAAAAAAAAAAAAAAAAAAAAAAAAGAGGTTAGAGTGGGAGAGAGCCAAAGCATTAGAGACTGTTAAAAACTGAGAACAAACTGAGGGTTGATGGGGGGGGGGGGAAGGAGGGCAGGGTGGGAGGGAGGGCAGGGTGGGTGATGGGTATTGAGGAGGGCACCTTTTGGGATGAGCACTGGGTGTTGTATGGAAACCAATTTGACAGTAAATTTCATATATTAAAAAAAAAAAAAAAAAAGACTATTTGTCCAGATTGGTTTTTGTTTTTCAACCACAGAAATCTACATTATCATAATTTTACTGTTCTTATTTTAGCAAGGATCATTAGGCAGTCAATAAAGAATTGGAAGATCAATGAGGCAATGTGTTGAAAAACAAAAATCATAAGTGGCCAGCCATATAGAAATTTGTAAAGTTTCTTCAAGTTTGTGCATTGGTTCAACAAACTTAGCTACAATAGAACTACGTGACAGAACTGTAGTACACGCTCTGAGATTTACAGGCCCAAGTCAATGCCAAGAGATTTTTTGCAAAATCAGTCTTTTTCTAAATGGGACAACCCTTTACATATATCCTATAGAGCTAATTATTTATTTTTAAATAACCAAAACAACACCAAAAGGAATGTTTTTAACTGCTATAGTTGACTAAGGACTCCTTGACTTCTTTCCAATCTGAATTAACTGAATTAGCTTTGTTAATTTGAAAAACAGGGTCTTACATGGTTGAAAATGGAATATAGTTCCAGGGAATCAGCATAATGGCCAAGACGTGAACATTACAATAGGACTGAATGACTTTGAATTCTGGCTTTGCCAGTGTCTCTGTGACTTAGATGAAATTACTTAGACTTTCTGTGCCTCATTTGTAAAAAGGAGATAATAATGACATCTTGCATATGTGGTTAAATAAGGACTAAATTAGTTAATATATGAAAAGAATTAAGCACTCTCTCCTTGTGTGTTTCCTTCTGTGCTCCTCTATTTCTCACCCTGCTCCATGACCACAGCTCTCTCCCTTCTGTGGCACCCACAATCTGCTTCTCACCTAAAGCACATCTCCACACTTTCTACTTTCTTCAGTGTGGCCTTTTCTCTCCCTTTGCTTGTGGTGTTTGTTGTGTCAGTCTTCAGATTTATTTATGGGGTATTTAGGATGATAGTATTTAGTTGTGTTTGTAGGACAAGACAAGCCTCGGGTACTCTTCTCTGCCACCATCTCCCTTTTCTCTCTTGAAAACTTTCAATTGCCAAATTGTGGACACAGTCCAAGTGCCAATGACTGATAAATGGATAAAGAAGATGTGGTATATATATATATACATATATATATATACAGACACACATACACACACACACTGGAATATTACTCAGCTATAAAAAAGAATTAAATCTTGCCATTTGCAATGACACGAATGAAGGTAGAGAGTATTATGCTAAGTGAAATCAGTCAGAGAAAGCCAAATACCATATGATTTCACTCATGTGGAATTTGAGAAAACAAACGTGAAATGGAAGAGAGGCAAACTAAGAAACAGACTCTTAACTAGAGAGAATAAACTGATGGTTATCAGAAAGAAGTAGATGGGTGAGTGGGGGGAGCGGTGTGATGCGTTAAACAGGTTATGTGGATTAAAAAGTACACTTGCTGTGATAAACACCAGGTGATCTATGGAATTGTTGAATCACTATATTGAATACCTGAAACTAAGATTACTCTGTATGGAATTTAAATAAACACTTGAAAAAAAAATAATTTAAGATAGAGCTTGGCATGAATTAAACTCTATTTTATTTTATTTTTTTTAATTTTTTTAACGTTTATTTATTTTTGAGACAGAGAGAGACAGAGCATGAATAGGGGAGGGTCAGAGAGAGAGGGAGACACAGAATCTGAAGCAGGCTCCAGGCTCTGAGCCGTCAGCCCAGAGCCCGACGCGGGGCTCGAACTCACGGACCGTGAGATCATGACCTGAGCCGAAGTCGGACGCCTGACCGACCGAGCCACCCAGGCGCCCCTTAAACTCTATTTTAATATTAACTGAATAGAGGCGCCTGGGTGGCTCAGTTGGTTAAGCATCCGACTTCGGTTCAGGTCATGATCTCATGGTTAGAGAGTTAAAGCCCCGGGTCAAGCTTTCTGATGACAGCTCACAACCTCGAACCTGCTTCAGATTCTGTGTCTCCCTCTCTCTCTACCTCTTGCCCTCTCACACTCTCTCTATTGATCAAAAATAAATAGACTTTAAATATATATACATACATACATACGTGCATACACTCTAACTGAATAAATATTACCTAAAATAAATGTTTTCTATTTTGGAAAGGTAACCCCACTTCCTCATGAATTTAAACAATTTGTTGGGCAAAGCTTTACCATTATAAATTGCAGAACTTCTGGCCAATGAATTTCAGAGTATAAAACTATACTCTGGGGAACATGAGTGATAGGTCTATTCAACAAGTATTTATTGGGGTGCCTGGGTGGCTCAGTTGGTTAAGCATCTGACTCTTGATTTTGGCTCAGGTCGTGATCTCGAGGTTATGAGACTGAGTCCCGCATCAGGCTCCATCTGGGTATGGAGCCTACTTAAGATTATCTCTCTCCCTCTCCCTCTGCCCCTCCCTGGCTCATGTGTGTGCATGCACACAATTGCATGCTCTCTCTCAAAATAAACAAACATAAAAAAAAAAGAACTTACTAAGTGCAGAATCACTGTATGCCAGGTGTGTCCTCATTTCTAAGGTAGAAAAAAATGAGCGAGTCTTGTCTTAATGATTGTTCTATCATATTTACAAACAGATGATAGATAGACAAGAGCATTACAAAGTGATGGGTGCTAAGATGCAGGTATGCTACATGGGCTACCAAGCAGAGAGCAGAGCCTTTGAAGTTGCTCTCTGAAGGCAGGTTAGATTCACAGAACAGGTCAAGTCTGAATAGACCCTGAAGCCTGACCAAAAACCCCAGCCTATTTCAGTGATTAAACATCTTAGCTATTAAGGAGCCTTATACGTCTTTGCATTTTAAAAATAAATTTATAATAGGGCACCTGGGTGGCTCAGTCAGTTAAGCTTCCAACTTTGGCTCAAGTCATGATCTCATAGCTCATGAGTTCAAGCCCCACATTGGACTGTGTGCTGACAGCTCAGAGCCTGGAGCCTGCTTTGGATTCTGTGTCTCCCTCTCTCTCTGTCTCTCTCTCTCTCAAAAATGAACATCAAAAATTTTAATAAATTTATCATGGATCTTGATGTCTCCCTTGCTATTTTAGGTAGACACATGACATTCACACCACCTCTAGAGGACTTTCTCCTTTTTAATTCTATTGAACAAAAGTCACCGATAAATATAGAGCCTAAGGGATTTGTGTCATGAAACCCATTATCTCCTCCTTCTTACCTTTATTCACAGATAAAATGCCACAAATATTACTCTCAAGGATAAAAGAATGAGGGGAGGAAAGCTACAGAAATACCTGCATACCAAAATGCATTTAAGTGATATAATCCCATCAATGAATACTTAGTTGAAGGGTAAATGGAACCAGTGACAGTTGTAATCACATAACTTTTTCTGTATTTTAGGCTAATGCCAAAATCCATAGTTCTATCATGTTTGGCTTGGCAGTCCATCCCACCCCTTCTGAGGGCACGTGGCAGAGACAAGAACAACCAGGACGCTTATGGAATAGATGGGTCCCAATCTCATAATCATCTCACGGCAGAAAGGCTATTTTTTCACTTGCACCGCTGCCAACATGTTAAGTAATGAGCAGCTAAGTGCCTTCTAGTCATCTGCAGACACTTGGGGACATTGATTTTTTATTTTTATTTTTGTTTTTATTTTGTGGACAGAGAAACTCAGAAAGCATGGCAGCTCAGAGTTAGTAGTGACTCATCTGGATTTACTACTCTACTCCCAACCCTCCATGGGCTTAGAAAGGATCCAAACCCTGGAAAGATCAAATGTCTTGAACGAAATCAAACATCTTCCTGGTATGAAAATCAAGGCTAGAATCCAGATGTTTTTGGATTTCAATCACATTTTATTTCTATTACATCATGAGTTCTTCTTGATAATTATAACTGAACCACAGTAGAGCCTCCATATTCTGGTAAAGTGCTTTCTGAGACCTTCTCAGATTCAAGAGTATGGTCTAAGTATATATTTTGTTCTTTCAAATACAATAGAGTATAACTGGGAAACACCAATTCTAATGCATCTGTAACATGGGACTATAATTTGTTTATATAGCTATAAAAATAAATGTCTCCAAAAGCATATTTCCTTCCAACATTACATGTTTCATACTATGAGTTAATTGCTTTTTCAGATTCTACTAAAGTTTTTTTTTTTTTTTCTTTCAGAGTAAGAACAAATTTTGGACTATTTAGAACATTGCTGAATCAGATTCACAAATCACTTTTTCTTGTCTTCACATAGAACTCAGGGTGGGCTTGAAAACTTCAAATTTTCAAGCTGCCGTATCATTTAAAAATACATTTTAAATTTATCTAAAATGTCAATTTCTGGATAAGAACATTAATAAATATCGACCAGGAGCCGTTGGATTCCTTTCCAAAGTCATTTTTCATAAAGAAACACAGTTTTGTCACACTTGTGTAGAATTTTATATACTATAAATGTGAGGCGAGAATGCAAAGCCACGGTGAAATGTGAGGGCGTGGCAGCTTCCCAACTTGCTAGCAAATGCTCATTCCTCCCCCCCCCCCCCCCGCCCTGGTGCTGTGTGCCACTCGTGTTCACAATTAACACAACTATATATTACTATATAATACAGACCCACAACTTATCTCCAAAATCATCTAAAGCAGTATGTTAAATCTGTGGGTTAAAGTATGTTGTGAGTATCTTATATCTTTATCATATTCATCTTGTAGCCAGCCCCTCAGAAAGTGCAGAGTTTTCCCCCAGTTCACAGGTAAAAACTACGTTAGTGTTGGCTCTAAATACATACCGTGTCCTCCACACTTTTCTTAATCTGTTTATATATGGAGTGGACATTTGAAGACCTGTAAAAGTTTCCAAATCAAGCATAGCATATTATGTAACAGAACTCTTTCTTCTCCCTTTTCCAACTAAAGAACTTTTAGATGTTAGATTAACTCTCTAAAGAAACCCTTTAATGATGTATTCAAAGTATTTTTTGAATGATGCAACACAATTTCAGCAAGTTCATTCCAGGAGGAGAGGACTTATTTCTGTGATCACCTCCAAAAATTTTCCTTTTACACTTATTCCCTCTGTTGTTAGGGCTTTGATCGTTTTCTGAAATAGGCTTTTTTATCTCTGGGTTACCAGTCTTCAATGCAATTGTCTCAGGTTCATGCTGATCTTCACGGTTCTTTATTCTACTTCTCACTAGTTGGTAGTGATCTCTTTGTACTGAAAATATTCCTCTTTCCAATAGTGCAGTCCTCCTATCCTATATCAATACAATTTAATCTATGACTCTATTGGTGTTTTGAACTTTGGAAAATTTATAGATTTGGTAGTACATGGAGTACATTGTGCAGAATAGCATTTCTTGGATTTCATAAGTTATATGCAATATTTTTAAATTTACAGGACTCAAAGTAAACCCCATAATAAAAATAAGCTTATGAACCAACTGTAGTGAAAAATAATTGGCCCTTAAAGTTTACATTCTATATTTGCTCCAATATTTCATATATGTTCGCAAATCAAGTTTAAAGGATGTTAAGAAACATTAACATTTTGCATTTTCATGGGATCTCACCCTTTTGTTTGTGTTCCACCCAGACAGCTGTCTAATGTCTTGATATTTCTTCTGAAAGAATATAAGCTTCCTTATGATTTCATAATATATCAAAAGACAGAATTTTAAAGCCTTTAGTTACATGTGAAAGAGTGACAGTAATTTGAAAAAAAATTGCTTTCAAATCTCATTGCAAAAAATAAATGATTGACTTCATATAACCCAAAACTTGGAGAGAAAAAAAAATCTTATAAGCTATCTTAAAGTTTGAAATAAGACTGGGAAGTCTATTTTTAAAAAGAATATTATTTTTGATTTAAGATTGAAATGTGTTGTAATTAACATATATTTTCTTGGTAATCCTTCAAAAATTGACTTATGGCATGTGATCTACATGAAGCTAAAAAGATTATTTTCTGGGGCATTTGCTGAAATTTTCAAAACCAAAGCTAGTGTTTTGGGGTCACAGATGGTATTATTTTACCCTGGAATTGTTGTGACTCTCTCTACTAGAAAATCATTGTCTGTAAATAAGAATCTATGAGGAAACATAGATTAGAAATGGAAGACAGAGATCTTATTTCAACATGCCTGATCATTCCTAGATGTTTCCTTTATGAAAGTCTATATATTCCATTTATTGTTTAGGCAAAAATAAACAGATTAAGGTTTATCTGTCATGGAAAATCAGCAGGAAAGGAGACAAAAAATGAATAAATAGAACAGTTAATCCTGTAAAAAGATATTATATAAGAAATAAAAGAGAAGTTAAGAATTATATTTTCAAAATGGTTTGATAAGTTACTACAATTATAAAAATAAAAAAAGAAAATGGGATCATAGGAAAGAATCAATATACAAATAAGAAACAGTTAAAATAGCATTGCCAAAACAAAAATGTAATGAATGAAATCATAAAAGAAATGAAAATAAATCACACTATGGAAGGTTAATCAAATTTCTAGAACATAAAACAGAAAAATACAAAAAAAAATTATAGGTGTCAACATAAAAGACATAAAACATGTTTTCAGAGACTCCAGCATCTCACCGGCAGAGGACTAGAAGGAAAAAAGTGAAAAGGGAAAAATTCTAAGAGGAAAAAAAGAGGGAGAGAGAAAGGCTGAAGAACATTTCCCCAAATTAAAGACTCAAGTCTTAAAATGGAAAGAAAATTTCCAAGGACAAATCCGAATATAGGAAAGACTTATATATAGTTACCTTAGTATTGAGGTACAGGGTAAAAAGCATAAGGGTAAAAGGGAGTTTTAAAATCTTAAACATGAATAGCACATGATATTTTCAAAAAGTAAATAAAACCAATTAAGACTTTTCACCACAACCAAGGAAATCAGATGAAAGTTGAAAAAAACATGTCTTCATATTTTGGAGTAGAAAATACTTTCAATTTATAAGTCTCTAAATGAAAATGATTGAATGGTTTGGATAGGTAAAGTAAATGTTTTTTTATAGATACATAAAATCTGTATCATCACCACCTCTTTTTCATATATTTTTGGTGGTCCTAGTCAATACGTATGGTAAGAAAAGGGAAAATGTAGTGTTTTACCCTCTGTTCCCTAAGAAACTAGGCAAAAGTTCTTGTGTTACTAATTTTTTTTAGAAGTACAACCTCAGGAAAGCAGGAGTGAGACAGAGAAGAAAAAAATAACAAAAGGTTGCATTACTGAGCTGGTACCAAGCACAATTGGTTGCAGTTTCATAGAGCTATTTTCAACAAGTTTGGTCTGGAAGGAAAATGGAATAGGATTTAACCAATGAATCCTATGTTTCATTGGTCTCCCATAGGGAGTTAACACACCCAATCTTTTTGTTTTCACATTCTTGGGAATCAACAGTGTTTCATGTTCTCAAGAAGGAAAACCTAAAGTGTGAGGTATGGGGTGAGCGACGGGAGCATTCAACAAAACTGGATGTGGGTGAACAAAACAGGATCTAAATTACCATACAGTTTGCCTAATGCAGGTGTTATAAATATTAGGAAGAGATAAAATTAGTGTTGTTTGCAGAATGTATGATTGCCTACTTAGAAATATAAAGTACAATGGACTCTGATATGCGGTTACCTCTGAAAAGAAAATGACAATTGGTGGATACCAAAGTAGGATTTTTATATTTTATTACAAGTATGTGGGTTTATTTTCTACAAGGAATGATTTCACTATATAATCATCATTGAATTTGAAAAATTTTTATTCTACCTTTTTAAAAGAGCACAGTCTTAGGGGCATTGGCCACATTTTTCCAGAGTTGTACCTCTAGGAGCTCCACCAGGTTCTCATGGTAAAGATCAGAGGAAAGTCCCGTTGTGTTCCATGAATAGGGAAGGAGGAAAACAACCATTTCAAATACAGCTAGGGTAAAGGTAACCATTTCAAAATAGGCCCAGAGCACTCAGGTCTCAATATCAATGGCCCATCTTTAAAGAAAACTACTTTCTTAGAACCTGTTCTAACCCAGAGGAAGTGCCGTTAGTGTACTTGGACCACACCAGCCTTCCTGTCTCACATAAAGAGAGAAAAACAAAACAAAAGGCCAACAAACTCTGCTGAAAGCCACATCCCAGGAATAAAGGCCCCCTAAAAACATGAGATTTAAAGAAAATATCATAAGAATGCTCTGCTTCCCAATGCCTACCACACCATCGACAGAGCCCAATATAATAACTGAAAGGTGAGTGACTGAGACTCGGAAGGCATTTCTATGGAAATCCAAAGACAAAAACAAGAACACTAGAAAAAGCTTATGGCAGTTATAGCAAACATTAAACACAGCCCAACTCCTAGCCAGATAAACACAAAACCATATAGTAAAGATCTGTGCATTTCACTTTCTATTACCTGATACATCTTGTCTGGCTTTAAACAAAAATAAATTTGAACAGTTTGGAGAGACAGAGCAAGCATCAGAACCAGATGCAGATATGACAGAGGTTTTGAAATTATCAGACTAGGAATTTAAAACAATTATGACTCATGTGCTAAAGGCTGTAGTGGGAAGAAGTGCCAATGCACAAGAACAGATGGGTAATGTAAGCAGAGAGATAGAAATACTAGCAAAGAATCAAGATGGAATGATAGAAATAAAAATTACTGTAAGAGAAATGATGAATATCTTTGACGGCCTGATTAGTAGAATGAACACAGCAGAGGAATGAATCAGTGAGCTTGAAGATATGTGAATAGAAAGTTTTCAAACTGAGAAGTAAAGAGAAAAAAAGAAGAACAAAGTAATAGAAGATCCAAAACTATGGGACAATTACAAAAGGTACAACATACACACAGTGGAAATACCAGAAGGAGAAGAAAGCAGAAAAGATACTTGAAATAATAATGGCTGAACATTTTCCAACCTTAATCACAGCCACCAAACCACAGATCCCGGAAGCCTAAAAAATATCAAGCAAGTTACATGCCAGAAAACTTACACCTAGGCATACCACATTGAAACCACAGACACCAAGACAAACAAAAATTCTTGAAAGAAGCTAGAGGGAGAAAATACTACTTTACCTACACAGGTATAGGCTAAGAATTACATCAAAGTCCTCAGAAATGCAAGCAAGAAGAGAGTGGAGTAAATTTTTGAAAGTGTTGAAAGAAAAAAAGAAAAGGTATGTCTGGTTGAATTTGAGTTGTAGTCAGATTTTCATCTTGATTCCGATCAAGAACCAGGGAGATCTCTGCTTCCTTGGCCCTGAAACATGAGGGGTTAATTTCCATCATTTTTAGTTGTTCAGCTTATCTATTTAACCTTCTACTCCTTGGAGGTTCAAAATCGGACATATATCTTGAAACCGAGATTACTGTGAGATTGAAGCAATCCCTCTAGGAGAAATTTGTCTCTTTCTGTGCTTTGTTTTTAAAGTTTATTTATCTTGAGAGAGGGAGCGCGTGAGCACATGAACTCTGTCAGCACAGAGCCCATTGCAGGGCTTGAACTCATGAACTGTGAGATCATGACCAGAGGCGAAGTTAAGAGTCAGAAGCTTAACTGACTGATCCACCCAGGTGCTTCTAGAACTTTGTCTCTGAAGTCCCATAGAACTACCTAATCTGCTTTACTTTTAAAGTATTTCCAACCCAGTCTACACCTTCCCAAATCATCCCAAGACATCAGCAAATACCCCAGAATAAAAGCTGGCCATGCATTTGAGATTCCTGAGATATCAATTCATAATTTAAGACTGCACATTTATTAACAGCTCTCCTGATTTTCTTTTCCCCCAGCAGTGAACCTCTGTCTAAACCAAGCTCATATCCATATGTGGTAAATGCTCCCAGAAAGAAAACGAGAGCTCCAGAGGTCTGTAGCTCTCCTGAGGGCCCTTTCATTTCTAGAATATTATTTCACCTCATATTCACTATTCCAGAGTAGACTGATGTTCTAAAAATGACAGTTGTATTCATATTAGCTTTTCTTATTTTTAGTTATTCTGGCAGGACTACTGGCCTACTACAGTGTATTATATCCAACACAGCAGGCATCCTTTTAAAATATTTTTAAATATATTTTACAATGTAGTTTAAAAGTTAAAATAGCAGTACAAGTATATTCTTTATTACCAAAATTAATACACACAATTAATATACTGAGTGTACTTACCCAAAAATGTTTCACAGATACTTGTAAGTGATCATCAATGTTTGAAGATCACAGTTTACAAAAATTACCTTTTTACACTGCTCCAGAAGCCACCCATATTTGATTTCTTAGCATGTTCACAAATCGGCTACAGGTGAAATCATACTTTTCAAAGGCCCATGCTGAGAAATATTTATGCGTATGTAGAATGCAATTACTATAGGATTTCCCTATCCACAAAAATTTGCAACGGTCCTTAAATAAAGGTATAGGAACAATATGTGTTGGAGGAGTTATTTTTGTAAGAATGATGAACTATAGGGGCACTTAAAACAAAAAATCATCTTCGTTTTGCCAAGAATCATTGTACTTACTTAAAGAAGAACCAATACACTAAGTTAATTTTCTTCTGGTTGAATTCCTAACATTCACAACTAATGACCTAGTAAATGAAGGATATTATATTTCACTATTCAAGTCAAATAAATTATCGTGGGCTTTATCTTCCCTAAAATGAGCCTAAACTGGTTGTTCTATTTTCTAGTGTGTCTTCTACGTATCTTCCAGATGTTCCCATTACCAAGACTTTTTTGAATATTCACTCCTTTATGGTGGTATCATATTTCTCAAACTTCAGTAGTTTTTTGATCTCTTGTCTTATTTTACTTTCTTGGAGCTATTCTGTCAAGCTTTTTGTGCTGTCTGAAAAGCACTCAGCTATCTGAACATCTGGAAATAAAACTTTGCAATTAACAGTCACATTTTCATCACTGGAAGTCTGTTAGTTTGTGAACATCTTCTTCTTGCCTTTCTACTGGGTATGTTGAGAAACTGCACCATCTGGGCCTAATGAAACAGAAACAAAAACTGAGTGTCAAAATACTCATGGCATGGTTGCCCTGAGCATCCCTCTACCTTATTTCACCTATGTGTTTTACCTTTCTTGGACAGAGTGCATTTATACTCCCTATTGCTGAATTGCCATTGACACCAAGTGACAATCAATGTCCTTTCAGCAATTATGTAAAATGTAAATGCTTTGATGGGGCTGAGGTTCTTTTACATGAGTCTGAATTTTAATAACACATTTCTTTTGTGTATCTAGTCTTGTTTTGACTTGAGTGAAACACAGTGATTTAGGAATCTCATACTTTCTCTTGGCTGTCATACAAAAAAGGTTCTACTTTAATTTATGAGGCTTTAGGTTGACTCCCTTGCTACAAAAATATAAAACAACTTATTGCTGTATTTTTATGTTACTTTGTTTTGGAACCTTGCAGGGACAAAACATAAATGATATTTAATTCCTTTAAATGATTAGAAATTTGCTCATTTTAGACTGGTTTTTGATGAATCATTTAAATGTAAACTAGGTTTTGTACTTGGAGCTTTAGGTCAATAAATGCAATTGGATATAATTGAATCCACACATTTTCAAACTGAGCTAAGTGGATTCTTGGTAATTTCAGAGTCCCTTTGGCTGGGTTTTTGATGTAGACAAGGGTGTGGGATTGTGGAAAATATAGTATCTTAGGTTCCTATGGGCCTTCCCACCATGATCAGAGAAGCTTAATTTTCATCTGTTTTACATGTTAATCTTCTTTGTAGGATTTGATTTGAATAAACTTTCCTGTGACCTTAAAAAAAAAAAAATGAAGTCGTTGACATTGTCAGTGCCTCACTCTAGAGATTCAAGAGACCTTGAGATGATGCGTCTTTTTCAGAGGCTAATTCACATCTAATTCATGGGAGAATTAAGATAGTTTCTCCTAACTTTAAGTTTTACTGTCTTTTAAATGGAAGAACTAGAGAACTGAAGAAATTACGTAAATACCTAAAGAAATACAGGAAAGCACTAAATTTATAACATCATTTAAAGTAATAAGGAGTTTTCAGAGACATTTATAAAATTCACCATTTTTGAAGAAAAGATGGGTTGATGACTACAGACAACTATAGCTTCAGTTCTATGTGTGTGTGTGTGTGTGTGTGTGTGTGCGTGTGTGTGTGTCTGTCTTCTTTAGAACTGGCTAGATAATTAGATATGTAGTGACATAGGATAGCTGGTAGACATATTTACAGCACTTATTCCTTTTTGTCAGAATCATTCTGAGAATCTCTAATATGCTAAATGAGCATTTTATGAATTAAATAAACATGTTAGTCAATATTAAAGATTCAATATGGTACTAGCTATTATAACTTGGGATAAATATTTCAAAACTGTAAAGGCAACGGAACAGTGGGACTATAGAAAAGGCAACAATAACTGAATACTGGAATTCTACCTTTGATGTTGTAAAAATTACATAGTAGATGTAAAGGATTATCAGATGTAAAAAAAAATTAAGTTTATTTTTGAGAAAGAGAGATAGGAAAGACCAGGGGAAGGGCAGAGACAGGGAGACACAGAATCGAAAGCAGATTTCAGGGTCTGAGCTGTCAGTGCAGAGCCTAACGTGAGGCATGAAATCATAGACCACGAGATCATGACCTGAGCCGAAATTGGCCACTTAACCATTTGAGACACCCAGGTACCCCAAGAGTTACCAGATTTTTAAAATCACTTTGATGCCTGTTTTGATCGAGTATGAATAAAACAATAGACCTTTTCCCCCATACACCTTAAAATCTAACAAGTTTTTAGCAAATCAGCTAATATCCACTGTTATTAAAAGGAAGAATAGAACTACAACTTAGAAATCTATTTGGTATAGGGATATGGGCCACAAATGACAGTTACTTTTTGTGTACATGTCATTTCACAAAACATATGAGTACACGGAAACAAAGTATGCAATTTTGATTCAAATGTGCATTTATTATAGTGAAATAACAGATCTAGAAGTGATAGTGATTCCATCAAATACACAAGATGCCCTATGGAGTATATATTGCACTTTTGTAGTAGCACCGTGGAGTTTGTATGGATTTAAACAGCTGGATTATCCAATAACATCTGCAAAAACTTTCTTGTATTTTTGTACTAACGTCACAATTCTTTTGCATATCTGATCTTCAGCTGTCTCTACTTTATAGTATACATAGCCTGAGTGATTAAGAACTAGAGTACATCTAACAAGTATATCATTAATCAACTCTGAATCTTGTTCAGACCAATTTTTCCCTGTAAGTGAAATGACCTAGGGAGGTTTTAATTTACCAATGCAGGGGCTCCTGAGTGGCTCAGTTTGTGGAACTTCCAACTTGGGCTCAGGTCATGATCTTGCAGTTCATGAATTCGAGCCTCGCGTCAGGCTCTGTGCTTACAGCTCAGAGTCTGGAGTCTGCTTTGGATTCTGTGTCTCCCTCTCTATGCCCCTCCCACCCTCATGCTCATGCTCGCGCGCACTCTCTCTCTCTCTCTCCCTCTCTCTCTCTCAAAAATAAACATTTTTAAAAATTGTACTAATTTACCAAAGCATTTGACATCAATATCAATATGTTATATTTTCTCATTTGTGGTAAAAACACATAAAATTCACCCTCTTAATCACTGTTAAATGTACAGTTTAGTAGTATTAACTTTAGTAGTGTTAACTATATTCAGTTGTACAACAGATTTCTAGAACTTTTTCATCTTTTAAAACTGAAACTCTATATCCATTGAACAACAAGTCCCATTTCCCCTCCCTATCCAACCCCTTTTGTAAGGATTGGTGTATTTTATTTCATATAGTGGCTGCAAGATTCATAAAAATTACAGCATGTGACAGGATTTCCTTGGGTTTTAAGGCTGAATTATATTCCATTGTGTGTGTATACTACATTTTCTTTACTCTTCTGTTGATGGATATTTGGGCTTCTTCCATTTCTTGGCTATCATGAATAATGCTGCAATAAACATGAAAGTAAGATACCTCTTTAATATCCCATTTGGATATACATATATATAGCCAGAAGTGGGATTGCAGGATAATGCGGTATTTCTATTTATTTATTTTTTTTTTTTGAGGACCTACCGTACTGTTTACCATAGTACTTGTACCATTTTCAATTCCCACCAACAGCGAACCGCCATTCCAATTTCTTTCTGTGCTCATCAACATTTTTTTTATAGTGGTCATAATTGGTGGAAATGATATCTCACTGTGGTTTTGATTTGCATTTCTGTAATGTTTAGAGAAGATAAGCTTCTTCTCGTAGAGTTGATGGTCATTTGTATCTTTTTTTTTTTAACGTTTATTTATTTTTGAGACAGAGAGAGACAGAGTATGAACAGGGGAGGGTCAGAGAGAGGGAGACAGAGAATCTGAAACAGGCTCCAGGCTCTGAGCTGTCAACACAGAGCCTGACGTGGGGCTCGAACTCTCGGACCGCGAGATCATGACCTGAGCCGAAGTCGGCCGCTTAACCGACTGAGCCACCCAGGCGCCCCTGTATCTGTTTTGGAGAGTGTCTATTCTGGTCTTTTGCCCATTTTATAATCATATTATTTTTATTGTTAAGTTGCATCAATATCAGTTTTACCATAAGTCGTATTAGCTTTTATGATATTAATATTTACCCACAAAAACAGGACAAATAGCTATATATTATATGATATTATGTTATGTTATATTATTATATTATATTATATTATATTATATTATATTATATTATATTATATTATATATTATATATTTATTATAACAGATGAGACATGCAGCAGATAATCTTATATGATCAAATCCCAGCACCTTGTTTATACTTTTACCATCACCGGGACACCGGTGTGGCTCAGTCAGTTGAGCACCTAACTTAGGCTCAGGTCATGAGCTCTTCACTCATGAGTTCAAGCCCCATATCAGGCTCACTGTTGTCAGTACAGAGCCCACTTCAGATTCTCTGTCACCCTCTCTCTCTGCCCCTACCACACTCACAATTTTTCTCTCAAAACTAAATACAACATTAAAATAAATAAATTAATAAATAAACTTTACCATAACAATTAATGACTACACAATGTTCGTTCAGATTATTATGAATTTCTGTTCTCCAGATTCCACTTGGTATATATTCCCTGTAAATTGCTTTCTTTCATGATTCCTTGGTAACAGACACATCTCAGAAAATGAGAGTCAAGTACATAACCATATTAATATTGTTTCATGTGGTCACAGTCAGAGGTCCCAACATAGTATCTATTTTGAGGACATAGCTCCTGAATGTGTGTTTTTTGGAATGGCTGTCATCCAGCTCATTTCTTGGTTCTTTTAAAAAGAAGGTTTCAGGGGTGCCTGTGTGGCTCAGTCAGTTGGGAGACTGACTCTGGATTTGGGCTCAGGCCATAATTCCAAGGTTGTGGGAATGAGCCCCATGTCGGGCTTTGCACTGAGTGTGGAGCCTGCTGGAGATTCTCTATCTCTCTCCCTCTGCTCCTCACCCTAGCTTGCACTTCCTCCCCCTCTCTCAAATGAATACGTAGATAGACAAACAGAAATTTTTAGCAGAAAGTTTCACTCCAAGTGCCTTTGAGTGAAAGGTAAGGGAGCTTTGATTGTTTTTTTTCAAGGCTTTCTCAGGCACCCAAATTATATTATAATTTCCCTTTTTTTGTAACATATAACATTCTTTGACCTCTTCTGCCTATGTACCAATCTCACTGTTCCTTCATTTACCATTATTTTTTATGTAAACCTATCCCTCTGAGATAGGTTCAGGAATTGATCAAGTACATATTGCTGGTAGGAAGGTGAAACATACCAGAACTTCCCCTTTTCTTTCATTTCTTGTTACAGGGCATTAGATTGGGCAATTGTACAGAAATGGGACTATCACATTTATGAGGTGACAAAATACTTGCTGCTGTCAACTCCAACTTGGCAAAGTACGGGGAAGAAATAATCCATCCCATCAATTCCTTTGTAATTCTTTCAGTTAGGCTCTAATTAATAGACATACTTTATTTTTTCAGAATATTAGCAGGCTATGGAATAGTGGCTGTAGTCTAGGGACCTCTGGGTCTGGTATTGAAGGAAAAAAATTGTGGTTACATGCAAAGAAGACTTGTAGGTAAGCTTCTGTATCATACCTCATACTGTAATTCCCAATTTTAATGCAAAAACATAGCAATTTATCTAACAGAGACACATCATTAGTTCTCTTGATATTCGCTTGCAAAACATAAGGCAGGAAATTTGTAGACTCGCCCTTCAATCCCTTGTCACTCTCCATCATTTTAAACAGGTATTTTAATTGACCATGTCAGTTACTAACCCCCTACCTTAAGGATGACAAGGAATATGTAAAGTCAGTTGTGAGTGCTGTTCCTGTTTCGGCGCCCATTGTTGCTCTAGGAGAGTGGAGAAGTGAAGGCTTTGATGTGATGGCCTGTAACTAGGAGGGCCAAACTGGTACAGTATTTCTTGTTTGTCCTAGTTCTTTTATGGTATTAGCAGAACTGACTTACTTTTATTCAGTATTTTGATAGTATTAGCATTACTGGCTTCAGTAACTGGGTATGCCAGCCCAGACCTAGAATATGGATGAAGTGCTGTCACTGTTCATTTAAGTACCTTCCCTCTCCTTCCAGCAATAGGTAAAGAGTCAAAGTAATGTATTTGGCAACTACTTGCTGGCAAGGGTGAAGTGTACACTTTGCTTTTTCTGTATTATTAAGTTTGACTTTGGTAGGGGCCACTAGTACATGGCACGATTTGGTAGATCATTGAATGGCTTGAATTCCCCTATGTCCATTCATGTCATGGACATAAGTTGCCACTTCAAGAGATCAAATCTGAGCATTAGCATCTTGATTGCAATTGCCTTCAGCTCCTGGCATAGGATTGTTTTGATAAGCATCAATATGCCTTACTTTGATCTTACCTTAGAATTTCCATAGCGATTTTTTAAGAGCAGTATCATATATAAGGATCTTTTCATGATCCATTTTGCAGGACAGATTATATGCCCAAGAGTCATTATACCCAAGTAGTAGGGCTTTGGTTTTTAGTTTTTGTATTGCAGAAAACAGCCTGTAATTTAGCTATTCCATGAGAATTTTACTACTTGCTAGATTGAGAGTAACTGAATTTTACCCTGAATCATGGACATTGCTTCTGGAATTGCCCTCTGTGAAGCAGACAAAATGCCTGACCTCTTCAGGCACTTGTCCGAAGCAGGCCCTTTCAGCAATAGCAGCAGGCAAGTCCTTGAGCAGTTCTACAATTGATCGTAGGAGGAAAGGGACTAGTTGTTTAGGAATTCAATGACTCGTTCTTGTAAATCCCTGGCAGGATGTTCTTGAATATAACATTTCTATTTAATCTTATGAGAGAACTACTTGGGCACCACCCTTTTTTGTTGGAATGGTTTTCTGGAACCACTAATAGTGATAGGTATTTCAAGTCTTGCTGTAGTCCTCAGTCTTTACATACTTCAGCTGTCTGCATAGGTAAACAATGAGAAGCCAGTAACTGTCTTTCCAAAGTGGTATACCAGAGAGCCACATCTGATAATTTTCTCATCCAAAAGACAAAAGTCACTATTAAGTAGTAGTAGGTATGAGATTTTGTAAAAGACTCCAGTTGCTGTGTGTGTAGGTGGCCGACACTTCTAATACCATTTCAACATTAGGACTATGTGGTCATAAAAGAATAGCTTGGCTTTAGCCTTCTATAGTTCTAAGAAGACTTATTTTTGTTCAGGCCCCCAATTAAATATTATCTCTTTTCAATTACTTTAAGGATTCTAGTCATCCCCAAAGTCAGGGATATGATTTCCCCAAAAGTCAAGAAATTTCAGTGGGTATTGTTCACACCGAGAGACAGGCGATGAAAATAATTTACTTTTAGTGGTCTTTGGTAAGTCCCAGGTTGCTTCAGTCTTTGTAATTCTTAAAACCTTAACCGTCTTCATGGGATTCTGGATTTTTATAGGGTTAATTGGTAATCCCTGATTACCATCATAAAATTGCTTTAAGTTTAATCCTCGGTTTCAGAAATAATTATTTCATCAGTATATTGTGTTATAATACTGCAAGTTGTATTAGATCTAAGTCCCACCTTATTAGATTGTGACACTATAAGGGAGGGTTCAAATATCCTTGTAATAATACAGTAAATATATACTAGGGACAGTTTCACATAAATTTAAATCATTGTCAATTCTTCATAGCAACTGATATTGAGAAAAACACATTAACCAGATTAATTACAGAATACCAGTCACCATTATATTTTGTTGTATCAGTTGAATAATATATCATATCACAAACTGAGGCTATTGGGAATACTGTTTTACTGAGTCTCATAATTTTCTGTCTGCCTCTGAATTCCATCAGCCTTCTTCACTGTCTATACCAGGCTTTTGAACAATGAGTTTCTGAATGCTAATATATTTGAATCTAACATTTCCTTAATTAAGGCATAATTTCTGATTGTCTTCTAGGTATATGATACTGTTTTTGACCATTTGAGATCTCTTAGGTAACTCTAAAGGCTTCAGTTACCATTTGACAAAAGTTATATCTTTTTTCATTAGTACCTGGTTAAGAGGAAGAATTTCCATTAAAATATTATATCCATACTAATTACATGTTCAAGTAATGTAGATGCCACCAGGACATATTTTTTTTCATGAATTCCAAAATTTAAACAGACATTTTTATCCTACTGCAGTAGTATATCCATATCCCTGCAAATTAATTCTGTCATCCCCAAGAGGCTTATTAGCAGGTCTAAACAGTACTGTATGCTGTGCCCTTTTATCCAATAAGTGTAAAAGAGTTTCTCTTTAATACCCAAGCCGTATCATCTAATATTAGGGTACCTTATTGGATACCGAGTGAAGACACCCTGAATTTCATGTCAGGTTTATTCTATGGCAAACATAATGTTAAAGAGAGTATTTTGGCATCCACTACTGGAGACTCATCAGAACTTTTGTTAGTAATTAGTCTGACGTCAGATAAACTGAATATATACAGTTTTTTTGATATCCTAGAAATTTTGAGGAAAGGTAGTTGTAAGTTTTTGAATTTCCTGTATAGTCCAACCAAGGTTTTGATAAGCTCACTGTTAATTTTCTCCTTTTGTATACATTTATAATTAACCATCTTAAGACTGGTTAGTCTTCACCTAATGTGATTAGGTTCTGAATAGTTGTCCTCTTTCATTATCTGGAAGTCCCATATGAGCAAGCTGGGATAAAAGATCTATGACTTGGGGTGCCTGGATGGCTCAGTCATTTGAGCTTCTGACTTCAGCTCAGGTCATGATCTCACAGTTTGTGAGTTCAAGCCCTGTGTGGGGCTTTTTGATGGCAGCTCAGAACCTGGAGCCTGCTTAGGATTTTGTGTCTCCCTCTCTCTCTCTGCCCCTCCCTCAATCACACCCTGTCTGTCTCTCTCAAAAATAAACATTAAATTTTTTAAAAAAAATTTGTTAAGTTCCTTTTATATCTTCGCTTGATCTCAACAGCCAAGTCACTTTCTGTGCCTTGCTAATGGGACTTTTTTTATTACAGTATAATCATAAGCTGGGTGAGGGACAGGCATCTCATTAGGGAGTTTATTTCCATAGGAGAGTCACTAGCAGGGATCTTTGAGCCTACCCCAATGAGTAACATCAGGCAGGTTGGCCTAGTTAAATCCCAATTTTTCCATTGCCTTAGGCAGTACCAACAAGGAGCAGTGAGAGCCTCAGTAGCACACATAAACCAAGCAGACAAAAATAAAACCACACAGCTCAAAAAACAGAAAATGAAGCTATCATTGGAAGGATAGGTTAAGACAAAATGAGGTTAGTACCTGTGTGCTAAAGCTAAACACAGTCACTGACTGATGAAATAAAAATATAAATTGGAACCAGAGTTTCTTAATATATTAAACTTCCACGATACAACAGTCATTCATCATACTAAAATCTAGGAAAATCAAAACTTGAATGAAAAACAAATCAACTGATGGAAATATGGAGGTAAATTAGATATTAGAATTTTTGAAGATCCAATTTTAAAGCAGTTGTCATAAAAACACTTCAACATCAATTATACATTCTTTTATATAAAAAAAGAAAACTCAGGAAACAGAAGTTATAAAAAATAACCATTGGAAGCAAATATAAATATTGAAAGTAGAAAAATTTAATATCAGAAATAAAAAATTGCTGGATTACTTTAATAATAGTCTGGAGATGATAGAAAATAGAATCGATGTACTTAAGAATAATCAACAGAGTATACCTTATCTAAATAACAGGTCCCAGGTACCTGTGTAATAATAACAAATATCCAACATTAATATCATTGAAGTGCTAGAAAGAGAGGAGAAAGTAAAACTGAAAGAGTAGTCAAAGAAATAATTATTGAAAAATTTCCAAACTTGGCAAAAGACACAAACCTTCAGATCTAAGAGATCAAACAAATCTCAAGCTGGTGAAAAGTAGAGAAATCTCCACCAAGGCACATCATAATTAACTTTTTTTAAAACAACCAGAGAGAAGCAACATAATACCTTCAGGTAACCATCAATTCAAGTAATTGGTCATCTGTAATCACAAAGTCCAGGAGTCGGTGGCACAAAATTTTGCAAGTGTTAAGAAAGGAGCTGCGAACTCAGGATTCCAAATCCAAAAAATTATCCTTCAGGAATTAAAGGTAAATGAAAACATTCTTGGAGGAAAGAAAAGTAAAGAAATTTTTCACTAGCAGATCTATCCTTAAAAATGATCTATAGAAAGCCCTTCAAACGAATGAAATGATAGAAGAGAAAATCTTGAGGCATTAGGACTGAAGAAAGAAAAACAGAAAAAGCAAAAATATGAACACATATAATAGACTTTGTCTTATGAATCTTATAAATGACATCGGATTATTGAAACAAGAATTTTAAAACCATCTGATATTCTAGATAGTGATATTTAAAGTAAGGAAAGTGGGGCACCTAGGTGGCTCAGTCAGTTAGGTGTCTGACTTTGGTTCAGGTCGTGATCTCACAGTTCGTGAATTCGAGCCCTGGCTTGGGCTCTGTGCTGACAGCTCAGAGCCTGGAGCGTGCTTGCGATTCTGTGTCTCCTTCCCTCTGCCCCTCCCCCTCTCACGCTCTGTCTCTGTCTCTCAAAACTGAATAAAAGTTAAAAAAAATTAAAAAATAATAAAGTATGGAAAATAAAGGAACCTACAAGAAAGTGAAGATTCCACACTTGACGGTAAGTGGTATATGTTTATATTAGTAGACATGATGAATAACATTTGTATATTATAATACCTGAAATAACCACCATGAAAGCTATTCAAAGAAAACAAAAACAAACAAACAAAAACAACTACAAATAAATCAAGACGAAATACTAAAAATTGTTCAGGCAATCCATAGGAAGAAAGGAAAAGAGAAACAGAGGAATGAGAATCAGTTAACAAATAATAAATGATAGCCTTAACATATGAATAATTACCTGAAATGTGAATAATTACCAGAAATGTCAACCAAAAGAGAGTTTGATGGGAAGTATTTAAGACATGGCCTGAATACCTGTTGTTTACAAGAAACTGATTTCAAATTCAAAGGTGCAGTTAGGTTAAAACTAAAAGGATGGAAGACAACACCCTGTGCAAACATTTATCCAAAACAAGGAGGAAGGAATATATAAATATCCAGTAATATAGAGGTCAGAACAAAGAAAATTACTAAAGACAAATAGGGACAAGATACATTAGGTAAAAAAATCACTTTACGAGGAAGACCTATGATCCTAAATACATAGGCACCAAACAACCATGCCTTCCAAATACATGAAGTACAAACTAATGAAGTTGAGAGGAGAAGTAGCCAAATCCAAAATCATAGCTGAGGACTTGAATCTCCTCCCAGCAACTGATAGAACTACTAGACAGAAAATCAGCAAGGACATAGAACTGAACAACACAATTAATCAAGAAGTTTAAATTTATGTAGATAGTTTAACACCGAACCCAACAACAGCATACTACATATTTTTTCAAGCACCAAGGAAAAATTCATCATGATAGGCCATATCCTAGGACATAAAACAAACCTTAAGAAATTTAATAGAGTTGAAATCATACAGAGTGTGTTCTCTGACTATACTGATGTTTAGCTAGAAAGAATTACCAGAAAGATAATAGGAAAATCTGTAAACATGGAAATTAAACAAATTCCTATATAAAAATTCGATGAATGAAAGAGGAATACTCAAAGTAAATTTTAAAACAATGTATAGAACTGAATGAAAATAAAAATATAAATAGGAAAATATGTGAGATACATCTACAACTGTGTGAGAAAAATATGTATAGACTAAATCTTAGATTAGAAATGAGGACAGGTCTCAAATCCATTTAAGTTCCCATGTGAAAAATGTGAAAAAAGACTAGAGCAAAATGAACCCAAAGAAAGTACAAAGAAGAAAAAATAATGAGCAGAGATCAGTGAAATAAAAAATAGAACAATAGAGAAAATCAAATAAAATCTGGTTATTCAAAAGAAATTAATAAAACTGGCAATCTCTCTAGCAAGACTGACAACAATAAAAACAATGAGACACCAACCACAATATCAGGGATAAAATAGGGTATATCACCTAGAAAAAATAGGGTATATCACTAGAAAAAACAGTTTCTCCAAAACTAAAAACTTACACCTAAACTGAACCAAGGTAAAATATAGATCATCTGAGTAAGTCCTATAACTATTAAATCAAATTCATATTTTTAAAGCTCCCCAAATGGAAATCTCTAGCTCCAGCTGGTTTCACTGGAGAATTGTACCAAACATTTAAAGAAAAATTTAACACCAATTTTTACAAATTTTACACTATCTATTTCAGAAATAGAAGAGGAAGGGACATTTCCCAACTCCTTGTATGATGCCAGAATTACTCTGATACTCAAATCAGACAGTAAAAAAAAAAAAAAAATACAGACCAATTTTTCTCAAGAATTTACACATAAAAATTCTGAAGAAAAGTATTAGTGAGCCCAATTCAGTAATATATTAAAAGAACTATCTACTATGAACAAGTGGTATTTATTCCAGGTATTCAAGACTAGTTAAATATTTAATATCAGTCATTGTATTCCATTATATTAGTAGATTGAAAAAGAAATAATATGATCCTATCAATAGGCCTGGAAGAAAAATTTACAAAATCCAACACCATTTCAGGATAAAAGTTTTCAGCAAATTACAAATAGAGGATAATCACCTCAGTTAGCTAAAAAGCCTCTCCAAAATTGACTACAGCCAACATCACACTTAATGGTGAAAGACTGAATCCTTTCCTCTTAAAATCAGGAAACACAAGAATATCTACTCTCATCACTCAGATTCAACATTACTGGAAGTTTTAGTTACTAACAATAGGGACAAAAATGAAACGGAAGGCATACAGTTTGGAAATAAAAAAATAAAATTGGCCTACTTGCATCAAAATGGATATAGCAATTCCAGACTTTGATGTCTGTGCACCACCCTGTCCAGAGCAAGAGAGATCTTTCCTTACCTTTCATATATTCGACTCTGAGTCGTGTGGTTGAGGTCAGGAGGATGTCTTGAACTGATGGCTTAGGCCTAGGTTATTGCCCCCTTTTCTGGCCAATGCACTTTGGAAGGATGAAGAAATGATTCTGATATATTTGTGCCAACTGGGGCCCACACTGGAGCTGAGCAGTATCAATGCCAAACAACCACATTACTAATATCAGTGGACAGCTGGGGGAGAAGAGGCGCCTATGCAACTCTCCTATTCACAAGTAAATCCACCTATGGGAAAGATACCTTCAGATAATAGTAAATGCTATAAAGCAAATTCAACAGGTCATGTGACACTGTAGGTAGAACAGGTGCTGTTTTAGATAAAACAGAGAAGGTAATATGGGAAGTGAGGCCTGCATAACGAGAAGAAACTGGTCTTGTGAAGAGCTTGGAAAGGAACAATCTGGGCAGACCTGTTATGATCTGGTTGCTTATTTCATTGTCCATCTCCTTCACAAATGTGTAATGTCAATGTGATAGGCAGCCATGCTGGCTAACTCCCTGCTGTAAACTTGGCAGGGCCTAGTAAAGATTAGATAGCCAAATAAATTTCTAGGGAAAAGAAATAGTCAAATAGATTTCTGATTGAAGGGTGAAGGGGAAGGAAATCCCAAGCCCAAATCCTCCTCATTAAAATGCTTTGGAACCATCTTTGAAGGAATGGAAAGAGAGAAGCTGTCTTAGGCCAGTAGGACAGATGAACAAAGGCATGGCACATGGAGGAAAGTATGAGCAATCTCATGTGAGACAAGTGGGAAATAATGGGGGGTAAAAAGGAAGGGAGCCCACATAATTAAATTGGTGTTAGTTACAATTTCAGAATACGGGTAGACTTGCATCTGATGGCCTAGGCTGTAGGGAAGCATTATTAGTTTTTGAACCATGAAGTAAAATGATGAAAAAGAATTTAAATAAAGTATTCCGGAATGAGTGACTTGACTGATTAAATTGACTATTACCATCTTTTTAATTATCACTGTGTCAAGTATATACAAAAACTAATGCTGTTTTGAAAGGACATCAAATAAACCAGATTGTAGTCTAATAATATTTGAATGGTTATTATGAGTTAAACACCATTCTATGTATTTTGTATGTACTTAGGTTATGATTCCATAACCTTATGAGATAGATACTATTTCCCCATTTGATAGGCAGTAACTGAGGTACAGAGAGCTAAGAAATTATCCATTCATTCAGGTAATAGGATGTGGAGCTGAGTGCAACTTTACTCTTAACCAATACTTGATGCTACTCTTCGATGGTACTGAGGAAATAAAAGGGTTCTAGAGTTTTCAAAAGGGCAGGAATGGATAACATTTGGACTCATATACAGAATACTTCAAATTCTGGTTCAACATTTCTAGAGAATATTTGAATTTTTTTTCCCCCAAATGTCATGTACTAGCTCTTGAACGATTCTCCAGGAATCAATTCCTGGAACAATTCTCCAGGAATTCAATTATAAAAAAGCAAGGCTTAGGAACTACAATTTTCTGTGTATATTTTCATGGTGTTCTTTCCACAAATTCCTTTTTACCTAGAGCCTGAGTTAGATACTAGTATTTCCTCCTAATATTTTTTTTTCGTTTTGTTTTCAGGTATTTTTCACTAGTAATTTATAATGCTTACCCTTTGGGGAATTTTCTCCCAATATTTTCTGTGTATTGCACTTTTATTGAACTCTTAAAATTCCTGAACATACCTGATTTATATAGACTATAAATATATAATTCTACTTACAAATAATATGTTGAAGTTTGGAAAACCCACGAAATATTGTTTAAAAACACGTTCTTTAAGAATACTCACTTCAGGGGCGCCTGGGTGGCGCAGTCGGTTAAGTGTCCGACTTCAGCCAGGTCACGATCTTGCGGTCCGTGAGTTCGAGCCCCGCGTCAGGCTCTGGGCTGATGGCTCAGAGCCTGGAGCCTGTTTCCGATTCTGTGTCTCCCTCTCTCTCTGCCCCTCCCCCGTTCATGCTCTGTCTCTCTCTGTCCCAAAAATAAAATAAAAAACGTTGAAAAAAAAATTTAAAAAAAAAGAATACTCACTTCAGTAATTTGTTCATATATTCATAAAGTACATAGTTGAATAATATTTATATCCTGAATTCAGGAGAAATCATTTCTGTGGTGGTCTAAATTGGTTCTCCACTTCTCCTCACCAAAAGCACTCATGCTTTTATTCTTTTCACCTCAAAATAGTAGAAGTGTTGATCTCAGTTGAATGCTATTTCAAGAATATATCTTAAAGCATTTTAAAAGCTTTTCTTTACATTTTATATTTTTATTTATAATCTAGTCTCATACTTTTCAACTATAAAAAAGTAAATTATTCAGAAAAACATTTTTTAGTGTCTTCTTTCAATGTCACTCTCTAATGTGGCATGACCTAGCCATAATTTTCTTTGAGGAGGTTAATATTTAGGTACTAATTTTTGATGTTCTGCAAATACCATATTGATTGCACACTAGAATGTTTAATCAGCTTTCCTAAGCAGAAATGCTCTTTATCTTTTCATATTCTGTAAGATGTTTTATGTGTAATTAAAGAGTCAGCTATACTGAACATCATTGTACTCTGCTCTTTCCAGTATTATTGCATAATTATTGATTGTTGGACTGCTTTTAATTCTCTCTTATTAGCATAGACTACATCATTTAAAAATACTTATTATATTAAAAATCTCAAAAAAGGTTGCATTATAACCATTAAATCATTTTCAATTCCATTCAATATTTTTATATTGATGCTTATCAAAAAAAATTATGTAGCAAATTTGTAGCCTGTTAATGATGTAAGTAATGACTAAGCGTATTTAAATGTAGAAAGAGTCGAGACATTTGAGAGCTTCATTCCTGCTCTCCATTTTTTTAAGTGTTTTGTGCCAGAGTGGACTAACAGCTGTTAAAGTAATGTTGGAAAAATTTATTAGGCACACACCTTAATGAAATCAATTATTAAATAACCAGTGAAGTTATTTTGTGACCTTTTTCTTAAATGAAGGAATTGACTTGCAGCCCCAGAGCATATGGGTATATCAGAAAAATTACACGCTTTCTCAAAGGATAAATTAACCTGCATGACTAATGATCCATTTGGGGAAGCTCAAGCAACTCCTGCTTGGATATTTATTCTTTTTACATATCTTTGTTCTAAGCCATTGATTCATGAGCCTGAGAAGAGTTAAAATAGAAATGGGGACACATTAGGCTTCTCTGAGTCAGTTATTCCATAAACCCTAAACCTTAATTATATTGGTTTGCTCTTCTCCAGTGGCTGGTAAATATTATAGTATGCAAAACTATTCCTGGTACTATTGACAAATTATGTCAAGCCTTGTGTTCATCAAAACTGACCTGAGTGTTCTGCACCTCGGTATGTACAGTCAGATCTAGGCCTTGATGTCAGTTTCATGAAATTCTGTGGGAGTCAAATGACAAGGACAGAAGCATCTGAATCTCCAAGAGAAAAATCAATGGTGTGTCCTGGCTATTTGAATCCATCTTTTGTGATCACAAGAAACAAAAATCCATCCAAGTTAGTTCAAAAGAAATGGAATTTATTATAAAGGAAGTGTATCCGTCTGAGTACAGTAAGTAGAAAAAAAGTCATAGCAACCTGAACAGGAAAATTTTAGGATAAAGCATTAGAAAGTTATGAGAGGGGAGTAATTCTAAGGATGGAAAGAGAACTCTACAGATTCCCCTGGGGCTGAAGGAAAGTATTCATTAAAGGACAGGGTTGGAATAGAGGATGCTCAGGTGACCTTAGATTTTGTTGGAGAAGGTGTTGCTGCCAATCCCTGAAAAGTTTGCTAGTTCATGTGTCTGGGCAAGCAGGAACTAATGTGTTAGTTGGCCAATGTAGGTAAACAGGTATGTATAGAGGAAGTGGGGTAGTATTCTGTGGTATCCACTAAGAGAGGGAGCTGCAATACTGCCCTTGCCTGTGCACGGATGAGTTGAGCCTGGGGCAGGTGCAAAGAGCCTGGGGCATGGTGTTCCAAGAGGAAGGGCCATGCAAAGTAGTCACCAGTGGGCTAGAGCTTCAAGATGGCTGAGGAACTGTGTGTTCTGGGAGCACAACAGGAACAAAGTGCCAGTGGATGTCCCTATACACCAACTGTTCACAAAATGTGCAGCAAGAGCAAAAAATTAAATACAAAATAAAATGCAGCACCCCAAAATCAGAAGTCTTCTTCCTCCCTCAATGTTTCTCCCATGTTCTCTATTGAAACAACTTAAGATGTGTTCACTTTGACGGAAAAATGTTTGAAGTCCAATCCATTATTCCAAAGCAGGTACTGAGGGGTGAGTCTGGAGCTGAGTGGTAGTAAAGTGACAGTTGGCACAAATGAGAATGGAATTAACTTGGAACTAACACAAGATAATCAAAAGGAATCAAATCTGCCCTAAGAGACCAGTCCTTCTTCTTCTGTCTTTGTCCTATGTCTTTTTTCAACTTATCTCTCAGTAAGCCTCCCCTTCTCTCCTCATCTTAAATTCCTTCCTTATCATTTTAACTTGTATATGGCCATCACAGTCTGTCTAACTGTGCTCTGTGTAAGACATTTTAGCTTCAACTTCCACTTCTAACAGGTGCATTCTTTCAGGACATAATGTATTAAGTCCGGGAAACAGGGAGTCTATTTGGCAAAGTTCATTGTTTTGCACAGACCTTGTTAAATGTGTAGTGGTCCTTGGGACCACTCCTAGTCTGGTTAGTTTTGTACCTGGAGATAGAGTCACATGGTATAAAACATGGCTCTCAGGGAAGACTCTTCACCAGGAGTCAAAAACAGTTCCCCACTATGTGTGATGGGACCACAGACTCTGACACACAATTAACGGTGTCTGTATTGGATTTGGGTGATATGTATATGTATGTGTATATACATATATATATATATATATATATATATATATATATATATGTATATATATGGCAAAATTTTTCATAGGAAGCAGTCAATTATATCTAAGCAGTTTTATATTTTATACCTTCTAGATATTTTATATACTTATTTTGAAGTTCCTTTTGTCTGAACAGAAAACGGTTTCTTTTTTCACTGGATCATCTTCAATTATTTTCATAAATTCTTTTTTTGGAACTTAGAAGCAAATGGAAATCAAATAATTCAAAATAGATCTTAGAAACATAATCCATAGGGGCAGTTGTGTGGCTCAGTAGGTTAAGCAGCAAACTTTGGATTTTGGCTCAGGTCGTGATCTCACAGTTCTTGGAATTGAATCCCACATTGGGCTCCATGCTGACAGCGTAGAGCCTGCTTGGGATTCTCTCTCTCCCTCTCCCTCTGCCCTCTCTCACTCATGTGTGCATGCTAGCTTGTGCGTGCTCTCTCTCTCTCTCAATATGAATAAATAAACTTAAATATTATTTATAATGGAAGAATTATATCCTGATTCTTTTTGTTAGACCTTTCTGCATTGCTCAAGATTATTATAGTTTATTACAGAGCAAAGTCCAACTCAAATCACTTTACATAAAAAAAAGAAATTCTGCTAGGTTCTCACACTCAGATAGTGATACCCATTTCTCAACTCCTTCCTCTGTAATGGCCTCATTCTCTGTAGTTTCTCTCTCTGTGATGGCCTTCACTACAAATTTACATTATTTTTAACAGATGTCCAGTCAGTTTAGGCAATGGGCACTGCCCATAAGATGGTGATCAGCAGTGGAAACCTAGGAGGACAAATGTCAAGTTGCCTGTATGAAAGCATCAGACATGTAAAATATTTTTTGCTCACTTACTTTTATGTAGATTTCTTTTGGTTGTATGTAGATATGCGACCATCTTTTTAACACTTCAAATGATCTGAATTGAGTTGAAAATCATCTCGTTTACTTGCTGCCACTTTATCATCTATTGCAAATACCTTGGACCAGTGGCCTTCAACCAAAGGTAATTTTGCCCCTCAAGGAGCATTTAGCAATGTCTGGAGACATTTTTAGTTGTCACGATTGGGTGGGTAGTGCTGCTAGTATCCAGTAATAGAGACTAAAATCCTATTCAACATCCTGCTATGAAAACAGCAGCCCACGAAAAAGGATTTCTGGCTCAAAATGTCATCTGTGCTGAGGTTGAGAAGACTTTTTCTATGTAATGATGCCCTCTGTGCTCTCCCTTCTCCCATGCCTCCCTCTCTACTATGTATACCTTACACTGCCTGTCAACCCAATAGCCCAGGTAGCCAACACCAGTGGGACTACTGTTGGCATATTCTCAATGAAACCTCTTTGCTGTCTAGAACTTGTTGGGGAGAAAGTAATTTTATTAGGCTGGACTGTTTTTCATTGCAAGTGACAGAGGTCCGATTTCATCACTCATGATCAACAACAAAGATGATTAATATAAGATACTGTGTCTCATGGAACTCAAGAATAGAAGTGTGCTTGGGTTCGAGAAACCACTAGGAAAGAGAGGTAAATGCCCACAGGACATCTTCTGCATCTCTTGGTTTTGCTCTTCTCTCCATGTCGGCTTTCTTCCTTGCCTTTCAGTCAGATCAGCCAAAACCACCTCCCAGTTTGTATCTTCTATTTGTCATTCAAAATAAACAAACTTAGTGTTCTGGGTGGCAATTGTAAAAGTCCTGAACCTGGATTCTGACTAGCCAGACTTAATGTCCACCGTTGGATTAATAAATGGTAAGAGCAGTGGAGAGATGCTATCCAGAGCGGCTCAGCTCTTCCCCTACAACCGTATGTATGAGGGTATTCTTCTTTTCCAAAGAAGAGAGTATTGGACATCAGTCTCAAAGATGTCCATTGTAGTCTTGTGGAGAGAAATCAAACATTTGGATAAATTATACATATGCTTTCTCATCCCCATGTGCTATCACTTGACTAAAAAACTACCTGATATCTTGGGTGCAAATCCTTCTTACAAAGCTTGGGTAATTACTCTCCTCAGCATGTTACCTCTTTTCTACCATCTCCTCCCATATGCAAAAGAGTTGAGAAATAAAAAATATTCTGTGAATTCAAATTAATTGGAGAAGGCCTATTTGAACTACTATAAAACCTGAATACTCGCCTGTTTTGAAAAGATCAATGTAATCATTTTTAACACAAAAACATTCTCAACCAAATAACTTACATATTTTGTTCTAGTGGGTGGAAAGTAATTTGAAATAACTATGGCAAAAACACTAACCTAAACGGAACAGTACTTTTCTAGGTCTAACATTATTTGGGGGTATAATGAAGGTTATAATTCAGATTACTGGAAAATTTATCAGGAATTTAAAGCAGCTAATTCTTTTAAGTACTTTCCTCTGTAACATAATGCATAATGCTCACTTGTTTAGCAAGTCCCCCCCCTTTTCTTTCCTTTGGAGAATAAAAATAAAGTTCTATCTAGCTATATTTGTCCGACTTATCACAAATTCTGAAAGAGAACTTCATTAGCAACTATAGAAGAATTTTCTTCCCAATATAGAATTTTGTAAGTTGATATAAGCTTGGCTGATATATGAAAAAATGAAAAATGATATGGCAAAAATTTCCCCAGCTATATCAATTTCACATATAAAGAAGGAATATCTCAGACAAGTATTGTGTTCTACATACATTAATTGACACAGGCATCTATTAAGCCTGGTGGAACTACTGAAGGTAAAATATTTCAATCATTATCTTGATGATAATTATCTTAATGATAATCATTATCATATAATTTTATTAGAAAGGAAAAAGGTCTCCAATCTAAATCTTATGACTATTTAATAAAGTGGCAAAGTCAATTCAGGGGAGGATACTTGGTAAGAGGTAGACTTGAGTGAATGAATGAGTAAGTTGGGATTGGGGGAATGTGGGCACTCATCTATGTAAGCCCTGGGCAATTTGTCAAAAATTGACTTAGAAACTAGAAATAAGACATGTATTACATGAAGGATCCTTATTCCTGGTCTGGAGCTCAAATCCTTCCACACTGGTCAAGCTGTGTCCAACCAGATTTCTTGACATGATAATGCTGCCAGGGAGGGCCTTATTTACATTTGAAGACCTGTTTGTTATACTTGCTTTTAAGTATGTTCAAATAAATAGCAACTGAGTCATAGTTTAAAATAGGAAATAAGTGATAAACTGTCACAGGAAAATACATGTGTAACTAATAAATCTTTGGGGAATAGGTACATAAATAAAGTGCCCAATTTGGAAAAGGTATAACAATTAATATATTATTTTGAACACGCATAACCCCTCAAAGACTAATAATACCTTTTATTTTTCTGAGAAAGATTTGTTTCTTTTATTATACAAAATAAAGTAACTTTTTACAAACTGAATTAATACAGGTACACAAACGCTTAAATATACATATCTTCCTAGCATCATTTTAAGGAATCAACCCTTTCTCATGTTACAAGAATCCTCTTCAGTCCAAACGGGTGGAGTGAGACATACATAGTGATGTTCAGTCCATGTGGCTGGGGAGGGATGCACACCACTCTGTCTAGTCTGTATGATTGCGGCAAGGACAGTGCTGTTCCGTCTGTGTAATTGCGATGAGCTGGAATATCTGCTCTCTGGACTCCCTGGAGAGACACAGGAGTTCGGCCTAGTCATTCACAGCTTTCTGGTCAGCCATTCATAGTGAATGATTAAAAGCTGGGTATGTGACTCAAGCCATATTACGTCAAGTCTTCCTTAGACTTCTTTGAATGTTATTAGGGAGAGAGTTAATTTTTTTATGTAGTAGTCACAATAGTAGGATCTGAGTAGGATCAGCCATGCTGATAACCATGGCTTTTTCTATATGGAGAAAGGCTAAATAAGAAAGAAGCCCATACAAAGGAAAAAAGAACTAAAAGATGAAGGAAGAGTCATTGTGACCTCATATGAGCCATTAGAACTAACCATACCTGAAACGTCTGCTGGTCTTTTATTCAAATGGTAATAAATTCCCCTCTGTTACTTAAGCCAGTTCCACCTGAACTTCCATTGTGCGTAAATCTTCTAAAAACAAAAATCACTATTTCAGGTGATCAAAACTTAGGCTTCGACAATATCTGCTCAATGTGATGTGTTCAATTATTTAATACATGGCTAAAAGCAACTTAAGGGGAATAAAAACTTTTACCCATTGTGTCTACTTCATGTTATGTTTATTCTCTCAGCAAATATTTATTGTTTGCCTACTATGTTTCTAACACTACAGTGTGGGTATAGCAGTGAACATCATCTTCTAACCTTGGTTTGTAAGCCATTATAGTCATTAAATGTTTGTGGGGGTTTTGTGTGCTGCCGCAGATACCCCTCAGGGTGATCGTACCACTCTCAACTTGCAGGAATTTTAGTTACTAAAGGCTCAGACCTGAGTCTCTCTCTAAAAACTGCCTTTAGTTTAAGGGGGTTGCCTTTTTAAAGGTCTAGCCCCACTCGCAGCTTTGCAAATGTCTAGTTGATGGGGCAGAACAAAGGCCTTGGCATTGCCTCAAAGGGGACTATTCTAATGGCCTCATGGCTTCCAGATTTCCTTCTTGGAGTAGCTGAGTCCTCTGTCATCATTTTGTCACAGCTCAACCTTGCTCTTTGCCCATTCTAGTTAGTCCCATCCCTCATAGGTGTTGTCCCCAAAAATCTCAGAGTCTCAGTCTGCTTCCCAGGGAATCTGACCCACAGTAATCACTAAATTCATAATAATTAGAAGTTTTATGTAAAATACTTTAAAATTTTTAGATTTATTCTGGAATTATCCAGGAAAAGTTGGATTACATAAAAATATAAATGTGAAAGGTAAAATTGTACAATTTTTGTAAGGAAGTATAAGATAATTATTATAAACCTGAGATAAGAGGGATTTCTTCACAAGACTCCAAACTCACTAATACTAAAATAATTGATTTTGATTACATTACAGTAAGAACGTCTCTTCATCTAGAGATACTACAAAGAAAGTGAAAATAGGGGCGCCTGGGTGGCTTGGTCAGTTAAGCGTCGGACTTCGGCTCAGGTCATGATCTCACGGTCTGTGAGTTCGAGCCCCGCGTTGGGCTCTGTGCTGACAGCTCAGAGCCTTGAGCCTGTTTCAGATTCTGTGTCTCCCTGTCTCTCTGCCCCTCCCCTGTTCATGCTCTGTCTCTCTCTGTCTCAAAGATAAATAAACGTTAAAAAAAAATTAAAAAAAAAAAAAGAAAGTGAAAATAGAAACTACAACCTGGAAATATTTCAAATCATGTTAATAGTAAAGGATTACTATCCATAATACAAATGTCTTTAATAATTTTAAAAATATCAATCCATAAGAAGACACAAAAATAGAGGGGCTCCTAGGTGGTTCAGCTGTTTCAGTGCCAGCTCTTGATCTCAGCTCAGGTCTTGATCTCAGGGTCACGAAATCAAGCCCAGCATTGGGCTTTGTGCTGGATATGAAGCCTGCTTAAAAAAAGAAATTACAAAAATAGAAAATCAGCCACTTCATGGAAGAGTTTGATGGTAAACAGTCACATAAAAAATTGTTCAACCTTACTAGTAGTCAGAAAAATACATATTAAACCAAGACTTGGGGCACCTGGGTGGCTCACTCGGTGAAGCATCAGAATTCAGCTCAGGTCATGATCTCACTCTTCCTGGGTTGGAGCCCTACATTGGACTCTGTGCTGATAGCTCAGAGCCTGGAGCCTGCTTTGGATTCTGTGTCTCCCTCTCTCTCTTCCACTCTCCCACTGGCACTCTGTCTCTCTGTCTCTCTGTCAAAATTAATACACCTTAAAAATTTATTTTAAACCAAGACTTGATAAGAAATCTAAAAAAATTATTAATTTGGTAAAGGTGTGCTACAATGAGGATTCTAATACAGTGCTAGTGGGAATGTTAATTGGTATGATTACTTTGGAACATAATTTGGCATGATTCTGCAAAGTTGAACATGACAGTAACCTAAGGCCTAGCAATTCCATTGCTTCGCATTGTAGATCTTTTGTACATGTTTAATAGGAGCTATAGTGTTCACAGAAAATGTTCATACTAGAAAAAAACTAGACACAGACAAAATATCTATGAACAGGAAAAGAGGAAGTAAACAATGATCGTCACTCTATGAAAGATTATACTGCAGAGAAAAAAAATGAACTTCAGTTACACAGAACAACATAGACGAACCTTAGAAACATGATTAGTAGGAGGGAAAAAGCAAATGACAGTATATGATGTTTTTCTAAAGACTAAGAACAAGTAAAACTAAACCACGTATTAAGAACACATATATATGTGGCAAAACTTTTTTTTTTAAGGAAAAAACAAGGAAGTAATGAATAGAAGGCCCAGAATAGTACTAAGTTGATAAAATGGTACAGGGTGTGAATAGTGGAGAGGTGACAGGTAGATTCATCACTATTGATACATTATAGTTCTAGACCTGGGACTTGGGATTCTTAAGACTTGTTTTATTAATTGCTTTACGTTTTACATATGTGATATACATATACTCTTTTGTGAATGTTAGTATTACATACTGTTTTTAAAAGATAGTTAAACTCAAATAAACCAGTAACAAAATGTTATGAGAACATTAAGGGAATTTGAACTCTGACTAAAGAGTGAATGGGCTTATTGTTAATTTTTAGGTGTGAATTGTATTATGGATGTTTTTTAGAGTTCTCTTTTAGAGATATATACTAAAATATTTACATATTAGAAGATGATATAAATTATTAAATGATAGAATGGGATTTGCACGAAGACATGTCTTAATCACTGTTGAAGTGGGTATTAGAAACAAAAAGTTTTATCATATTATACTAATTTGAAATATGTTTGGAGTTTTCATAAGAGAAAAATAGCAAGAAATAAAAGAAACATCTTTCCAAGTAAAATTTTTATTAAATGTCAATTAATTATTGAACTGATTTTTTTTAATACAGAATTATGTTGTGCGAAGATATAATTCAAAGGCAGTGCAAAAAGAAAAGAAAAAGAAAAAGGAAAAGCTACCTTTACAGAAAAGGCAGAATCAGTTCCCTCTCTTAACCTCCCTTTTCATCAGTATAATCAGCTCAACATAAAACCCCAAAAAGGGCCTATTGTATGTCAATATTTAATGTCATTGCAGCCTACTAAATGTCTTCCATTGAAATCTTTTTGCTTGTATAGATACTATTTTAAAACAAAGTCTTTTTGATTAACTCATCTAATTTTTTCAATGGCCTTATCATTTTAGAATTTTCACCAACTCCAAAATCTCTAATAGCTCTCATGTTATTTTTTTATACTCTCTTTCCCACCCCTCCCACTCCACAAAGACCCACATGCATTAACACTTCTGTTACCATGCTCAAACTCTTCTTGCTGTGTTCAATAACCATCTAAAAAGTCATTCCTTCTTAATCGGAAGTAAATTCACCTTTCAGGTCCCTTCATCTGCAGTTAAACCTTCCCTGGCTGTTCTAGCCTACAATGACCTCCTTTGTTGAAACAGTTTCTTCCCTTGTCATTCGTAATGCCATACCTACTTAAATTTACTTCTCATTCATTGATCTCTCTTGCCTGGTATTCTTTGCTGACTCCTTTTTTTAGATTATATATTTTTTTTAACTCCAATGTAGATAACATATAGTGTTATATTACATTCAGGTGTACAGTATAGTGATTCGACACTTTCACACATGACAGTGCTCATCAAGATAAGTCTACTCTTAATTCCCTTCATCAATTTCACCCATCCTTCCACCCACCTCCCCCTTTGGGAACCATCATCTGTCTCTATGGTTAAGAGTCTCTTTTTTAATTTATCTCTTCTCCCCCACCCCTTCATTTACTTGTTTCTTTCTTAAATTCCACATATGAGTGAAATCACATGGTATTTGTCTTTCTCTGACTGGCTTATTTTGCTAAACATTATACTCTCTAGATCCATCCATATTGTTGTAAATGGCCAGATTTCATTCTGGTTTATGTCTAAATAATATTACAGCGTGTGTGTGTGTGTGTGTGTGTGTGTGTGTATACATGCACCACATCTTCTTTATTCATCTATTGATGTATACTTGTACTGCTTCCATAATTTGGCTATTTTAGATAATGCTGGAATAAACACAAGGGTACATAGATCACCTAGTATTTTGATATTCTTTGAGTAAATACCCAGTAGTGCGATTACTGGATCATAGGGTAGTTCTATTTTTAATTTTGGGTGGGTTATTTCCATACTATCTTCAACAGTGGCTGCACCAGTTTGCATTCCCACCAGCAGTGCACAAGGGTTCCTTTTTCTCCCGATCTTCACTGATACTTGTTTCTTGTGTTTTTATTTTAACCATTTGACAAATGTGAGGTGTTATCTCACTGTGGTTTTGATTTGCATTTCCCTGATAATGAATGTTGTTGAGCATTTTCTCATATGTCAGTTGTCCATCTAGATGTTTTCTTTAAAGAAATGTCTACTCATATCTTTTTCCCATTTTTAATTGTATTATTTGGTTTTGGGGTGTTGAATTGTATAAGTTCTTTATATATTTTGGATACTAACCCTTTATTGGATATGTCATTTCCAAATATCCTCTCCCATTCACTAGGTTGTCTTTTAGTTGTATTGGTTGTTTCCTTTGCCATGCAGAAGCTTTTTATTTTGATGTAGTCCCAATAACTTATTTTAGCTTTTATTTCCCATGCCTCAGAGACTTATATAGAAGGATACAAGCAATGTCAGAGAATGCTATGACCAATGTCAGAGAAGTTACTGCCTGTGCTCTCTTCTAGGATTTTTATGGTTTCAGGTCTTACATTTAGGTCCTTAATCCATTTTCAGTTTATTTTTGTGTATGGTATAAGGAAGTGGTCCAGTTTCATTCTTTTGTTCTGACTTCTTTTTTATTTAACTTCAAAAGGTTTGAACCCACAGGATTCTCTCCTGCCCCATTTATTTTATCTGCAAAGAAACTTCATCCTGTCCCATGTTTATTATCTAAACACCAATGATTCCAAAATCTATATCTCCAGCTCTGACCTCTCTCTTTTGAATCCAGAAAGCAGAATAATAATTATTCTCCCTTTATTAGTCATAGTTTGTTCAGGAAAATATTAACTAGTCTAAGCATTTCATACAGGAAATAACTTAGGGAACCAGAGAATTGTACAATTATTAGCAAGTCTGGGGAAGCCCCAACTAGGTACAAACCAAGATAGGCAGGAAACTCAGAAACTATACTTTCTAGTCTTAGTTACGTGTAACATTGAAGTGGGTGACTCTTGGGAGGACAATTGGAGGCCACTGGGGAAAATCCTTTATTTGTCATCTCTAATGCCCATGCAGCCCCCACAGAAGAAATGCCTTCTCCTTGTTTCCTCCACATCTCTAACAAGAGTGCCTCGTAGGAAAAAACAAAACCAGTAACTGTTGACAAATGAGTTTGATAAATGTAGATTGCATGTTTTAACCACCGTAATACACAGGACAATTTAAAAGAGTGGAGGTGGTTTTGAGAAGATAAACAATATTAAGATAAAACCCAGCTTATTACACTCCAGTCTTGGTAATTTGGCAAATAATAATACAATACATCCAGTTGTTCAAGCCAAATTCTAGGGTTTACAACTGATTTTCTTTATTTCCTATATAATTTTCACCCAATCCATCAGCAAGTTCTATCGATCTGTGAAACTATCCTGTGTCTCCCCTTTTGGCCGTCTGCACTGACATCTTCCTTGTCTAGGCCACCATCACCTCTCACCTGGATAATTGCTGATTGCAGTAGTCTACTAATTTATAGCCCATCTTCCATTTTTGTCTACCTACAACAGATGTAACCAAAATGAACTTTAAGAATCTAAATAAGATCGTGCTATTGCCCTCAAGAACTTTTTCTCTTGTTTTCTATCCCTCCTCACCTGAAAAGTCCTTCTCTGGAACATTTATGCTCCAATCATTACACTCATCTCAATCATTATGCTCCACACTATCATTGATTTTCTTCAAATTTACTCAGTTTATTACACTGACCCACAATGTTATTGCCCCAATATTCATATGGTGTATCATTTTGTCATTCATATCTCAGCTTAATACCTATCTGAGAGAGACTTCATTTCTCTATCTAATAGCAACTGGAACCTTATTTTAATTCTCTACAAAGCGCTTACTGAAATCAAACCTTGTTTTTTTTTTAATTATGTATTGTTCATCTCATCCTCCAGCATTAAGTACCATACAAGCAAGGACCTTGTGTATTTCCTTCACTGTATATGGCATAATGCCTAGAACAATGTGTGGAGATAAAAATTACTTAATACTATAAACAACTATATGCCAACAACCTGGACAACTTAGAAAAAAAAAATAGGAAAATTCTTAGAAATATACAACTTACCAAAACTGAATCAGGAAGAAATAGGAAATTTAAGTAGACCAATTTCTAGTAAGGAAATTGAATCGCTAATCAAAAATCTTCCAGGGAAGAAAAGCCCAGCACCAGATGGTTTCCCTGGTAAATTTTAACAAACATTTAAATAAGAATTAACACCAATCCTTCTCACACTCTTAAACACACACACACACACACACACACACACACACACACACACACACAAATTAAAAAGGAAAAAACACTCCCAAAACTCATTTTAAGGGATAAGAATTATCATGATACCAGAGACAGGAAATAAGTATTAGAAAAGAAAACTGCAGGCCAATATCCTGATGAATATAAATGCAAAAATGATCAATAACATTTTAGCAAACCAAATTCATTACATTGAAAGGATCATTCACCATGACCAAGTGGGATTTATACCTGGGATACAAAGAATGCTCTACAAATGCAAATCATTCATGTGATACATAAGCTCAATAGAATTAAAGAAAAGAATCATATCATCTCAATGGATTCCAAAAAAGGATTTGACAAAATTCAACATCCGTTCGTAAAAACAAATGCTGGTGTGGATGTGGAAAAAGGGAACACTTTGCAAAGCTGGTCGAATTGTAAATGGATAAAACTATAACAAACAATATGGAGGATCATCAGAAACCAAAAACTTCGGCACCTGGATGCCTCAATTGATTTAGCTTATGGTTCCTGTCTGCAGCTCAGGTCATGTTCTCACAGTTTGTGGGATGGAGCCCCATGTTGAACTCTGTGCTGACAGCACGGAGCTGCTTGGGATTCTCTCTCTCCCTCTTTCTCTGCCTCTCCCCTGCTCACACACTCTCTTTCTCAAAATAAATAAACATTAGAAAAAAAGACCTGGAATTATCATGGGATGTAGCAAATCCACTTCTGAGAATATATCCAAAAGGTATGAAATACTATTTTAAAGAGATATTTATATGCTTAGGGTTCCTACCAGCATTATTTATAGCAGCCAAGACGTGGAAACCTAAGTGCCTATTGATGAATGAGTGGATAAAGATGTTGTGATATATAGACCTATATCTGTCCATATCTATCTGTCTATCTAATAGAATATTATTTGGCCATAAAAAAGAAGTCCTATCATTTGCAACCACATGAATGGGCTTTAAAGGAATTATGCTAAGTGAAATAAGTCAGACAGAAAAAGAAAAATAGTGCATAATATCACATGTAGAATCTAAAAAATGAAGAAAAAAAGAAACTCAGAAAAAGAGATAAGATTTATGGTTACCAAGATTCTGGGAGAAGATGCCAGTTTAGGAGGACGCTGGAGTCACCACGTCCTGCTGATAGCTTAGATTCCACCCACATCTGCCTAATTTACCCTGATAACAACCAGAAGACTAGCAGAGCGGACTCTCTGGAGCCAAGTGTAGACAAGAGGCCCAAAGAAGGGGGAAGGAAGGGTGGAGAGGCGGTGGTCGCTAAATGGACTGGTGGGAGGGAGCCAGGGTGGTGAAGGGGCAGCCCGCCCGGCAAGGCAGAGCCCCCAAGTCTGGCTTGCAAAAGCAGAGGGGCCGGATGGAGTGTGTTTTGACAGCCAGTGGGACTTAACATCTGGAATGTTATAAGTCAACAGCTCTGCTCAGAGAGCAGGAGGGAGAGTTGTTTAGCCCCCAAGGACAGAGCTCAGCTTGGTGGGGAACAAAGATGCTGGGAAGCACCATCCGCCTCACCCATCCCCCAGCTAAATTCCTAAAGGGAACCAGTTCGCTTCAGGGAACTTGCTTGCACCTCGCAAACACCCAATGCTGTGCTTCTGCAGATCCACACTTCCGATGGGTCTGCCTGCCTCCCTCCCAGGGCCGCAGAGCCCCTCCCGAAGTGGACCACTGCAGACAGAGCAAGCTGAGCCTGCCCCTCCCGCCCCTGTGCACCTTGCAGATCCACCCCGGTAATACGCCAGATCCCATCAAAGTAGTACCACAAGACTGGCTGTGTGCAAGTAGTCCAGACAGAGGCCACACCCCTCCACAGTGAGTCCTGCCCCTGGGAGAGGGGAAGATAAGGTACAAACCAGTCTGACTGTGGCCCCAGCAGTGGACTGGGGGCAGACATCAGGTCTGACTGTGGCCCTGCTCATCAACGCAAGTTACTCCAGACAGCACAAGGGAAGAGCCCTGCAGTTCTGTGCCACTCCAGGGACTATCAAAAACAACAAAATGGAGGAATTCTCCTCAAAAGAAACTCCAGGAAGTAGCGACAGCTAATGAACTGATCAATAATGATTTAAGCAATATAGCAGAAAGTGAATTTAAAATAAGAGTCATAAAATTAATCGCTGGGCTCGAAAAATGTACAGAGGACAGCAGAGAATCTATTACTACAGAGATCAGGGACTAAGAAACAGTCAGGAGGAGCTAAAAAATGCTATAAATGAGGTGCAAAATAAAATGGAGGTGACCACAGCTCGATTGAAGAGGCAGAGGAGAGAATAGGTGAATTAGAAGATAAAATTATGGAAAAACGAGGAGCTGAGAAAAAGAGAGATAAAAAAAAACCAGGAGTTCAAGGGGAGACTTAGAGAACTAAGTGACATAATTAAATGAAATAATGTATGCATAATTGGGATTCCAGAGGAAGAAGAGAGAGGGAAAGGTGCTGAAGGTGTACTTGAAGAAATAATAGCTGAGAACTTCCCTGATCTGGGGAAGGAAAAAGGCATTGAAATCCAAGAGGCACAGAGAACTACCTTCAGACGTAACTTGAATCGATCTTCTGAACGACGTAGCATAGTGCAACTGGCAAAATACAAGGATAAAGAGAAGATTCTGAAAGCAGCTAGGGCTAAACATTCTCTAACATATAAAGGGAGACCAATAAGACTTGTGACGGATCTGTCTACTGAAACTTGGCAGACCAGGAAGGAATGGCAGGAAATCTTCAATGTGATGAACAGAAAAAATATGCAGCCGAGAATCCTTTATCCAGCAAGTCTGTGATATAGAATAGAAGGAGAGATAAGAGTCCTCCCAAACAAACAAAAACTGAAGGAATTCATCACCACTAAATCAGCCTTACAAGAGATCCTAAGGGGGATCCTGTGAGACAAAGTACCAGAGACATGACTACAAACATGAAACCTACGGACATAACAATGACTCTAAACCCATATCTTTCAATAATAACACTGAATGTAAATGGACTCAATGCACCATAGTCCTATGGACTAAATGTACCAAAAGACATAGGGTATCAGAATGGATAAAAAAAACAAGACCCATCTATTTGCTGTCTACAAGAGACTCATTTTAGACCTGAGGACACCTTCAGATTGAAAGTGAGGGGATGGAGAACTATCTATCATGCTACTGGAAATCAAAAGAAAGCTGGAGTAGCCATACTTATATCAGACAAACTAGACTTCAAATTAAAGGCTGTAACAAGAGATAAAGAAGGGCATTATATAATAATTACAGGGTCTATCCATCAGGAAGAGGTAACAATTATAAATGTCTATGTACCAAATACAAAAGCCCTCAAATATATAAAATGATTAATCACAAACATAAGCAACCTTATTGATAAGAATGTGGTAATTGCAGGGACTTTAATACTCCACTTACAACATTGGATAGATCATCTAGACACAGGATCAATAAAGAAACAAGGGCCCTGAATGATACACTGGATCAGATGGTCTTGATAAATATATTTAGAACTCTGCATCCCAAACCAACAGAATATACTTTCTTCTTGAATGCACATGGAACCTTCTCCAAGATAGATCACATACTGGTTCACAAAACAGCCCTTCATAAGTATACAAGAAATGAGATCATACCATGCATAGTTTCAGACCACAATGCAATGAAGCTTGAAATCCACTACAAGAAAAAGTCTGGAAAACCTCCAAAAGCATGGAGGTTAAAGAACACCCTACTAAAGAATGAATGGGTCAACCAGGCAATTGGAGAAGAAATTAAAAAATATATGGAAACAAATGAAAATGAAAATACAACAATCCAAATGCTTTGGGATGCAACAAAGGCAGTCCTGAGAGGAAAATACACTGCAATCCAGGCCTATCTCAAGAAAGAAGAAAAATCCCACATACAAAATCTAACAGCACACCTAAAGGAACTAGAAGCAGAACAGCAAAGGCACCCCAAATCCAGCAGAAGAAGAGAAATAATAACGACCAGAGCAGAAATAAACAATATAGAATCTAAAAAACCTGTAGAGCAGATCAATGAAACCAAGAGTTGTTTTTTTGAAAAAATAAACAAAATTGATAAACCTCTAGCCAGGCTTCTCAGAAAGAAAGGGAGATGACCCAAATAGATAAAATCATGAATGAAAAGGGAATTATTACAACCAATCCCTCAGAAATACAAGCAATTATCAGGGAATACTATGAATAATTATATGCCAACAAACTGGACAACCTGGAAGAAACGGAAAATTCCTAAGCACCCACACACTTCCAAAACTCAAACAGGAAGAAATAGAAAGCTTGACCAGACCCATAACCAGAGAAGAAATTGAATCAGTCATCAAAAATCTCCCAATAAATAAGAGTCCAGGACCAGATGGCTCCCAGGGGAATTCTACCAGACATTTAAAGCAGAGATAATACCTATCCTTCTCAAGCTATTCCAAAAAAATAGAAAGGGAAGGAAAACTTCCAGTATTACTTTGATTCTATGAAGTCAGTATTACTTTGATTCCTAAACCAGACAGAGACCCAGTAAAAAAAGAGAACTACAGGCCAATATCCCTGAGGAATATGGATGCAAAAATCCTCAATAAGATACTAGCAAATTGAATTCAACAGCATATAAAAAGAATTATTCACCATGATCAAGTGGGATTCATTCCTGGCCTGCGGGGCTGGTTCAACATTCGCAAATCAATCAACGTGATACATCACATTAATAAAAAAAAGATAAGAACCATATGATCCTGTCAGTCAATTGATGCAGAAAAAGCATTTGACAAAATTCAGCATCCTTTCTTAATAAAAACCCTCGAGAAAGTCAGGATAGAAGGAATATACTTAAACATCATAAAAGCCATTTATGAAAAGCCCACAGCTAATATCATCCTCAATGGGGAAAAACTGAGAGCTTTCTCCTTGAGATCAGAAACACAACAGGGATGTCCACTCTCACCACTGTTGTTTAACATAGTATTGGAAGTGCTAGCATCAGCAATCAGACAACAAAAGGAAATCAAAGGCATCAAAATTGGCAAAGATGAAGTTAAGCTTTCACTTTTTTGCAGATGACATGATATTATACATGGAAAACCCGATAGACTCCACCAAAAGTCTGCTAGAACAGATACATGAATTCAGCAAAGTCACAGGATATAAAAATCAATGTACAGAAATCAGTTGCATTCTTATACACTAATAATGAAGCAACAGAAAGACAAATAAAGAAACTGATCCCATTCACAATTGCACCAAGAAGAATAAAATACCTAGGAATAAACCTGACCAAAGATGTAAAAGATCTGTATGCTGAAAACTATAGAAAGCTTATGAAGGAAATTGAAGAACATATAAATGGAAAAACATTACGTGCTCATGGGTTGGAAGAATAAATATTGTTAAAATGTCAATACTACCCAAAACTATCTACACATTCAATGCAATCCCAATCAAAATTGCACCAGCATTCTTCTCGAAGCTAGAACAAGCAATCCTAAAATTTGTATGGAACCACAAAAGGCCCCAAATAGCCAAAATAATTTTGAAGAAGAAGACCAAAGCAGGAGGCATCACAATCTCAGACTTTAGCCTCTACTACAAAGCTGTCATCATCAAGACAGCATGGTATTGGCACAAAAACAGACACATAGACCAATGGAATAAAATAGAAACCCCAGAACTAGACCCACAAAAGTGTGGCCAACTAATCTCTGACAAAGCAGGAAAGAATATCCAAGGGAAAAAGACAGTCTCTTTAACAAATGGTGCTGGGAGAACTGGACAGCAACATGCAGAAGGATGAAACTAGACCACTTTCTTACACCATTCACAAAAATAAACTCAAAATGGATAAGGGACCTGAATGTGAGACAGGAAACCATCAAAACCCTAGAGGAGAAAGCAGAAAAAAACCTCTCTGACCTCAGCCGTAGCAATTTCTTACTTGACACATCCCCAAAGGCAAGGGAATTAAAAGCAAAAATGAACTATTGGGACCTCATGAAGATAAAAAGCTTCTGCACTGCAAAGAAAACAATCAACAAAACTAAAAGGCAACCGACGGAATGGGAAAAGATATTTGCAAATGACATACCGGACATAGGGCTATATCCAAAATCTGTAAAGAGCTCACCAAACTCCACACGCGAAAAAGAAGTAATCCAGTGAAGAAATGGGCAGAAAACATGAATAGACACTTCTGTAAAGATGACCTCCAGATGGCCTACAGGCACATGAAAAGATGCTCAATGTCACTACTCATCAGGGAAATACAAATCAAAACCACACTCTGATACCACCTCAAGCCAGTCAGAGTGGCCAAAATGAACAAAACAGGAGGCTATAGATGCTGGAGAGGATGTGGAGAAATGGAAACCCTCTTGCACTGTTGGTGGGAATGCAAACTGGTGCACCCGTTCTGGAAAACTGTGGAGGTTCCTCAAAAAATTAAAAATAGACCTACCCTATGACCCAGCAGTAGCACTGCTAGGAATTTACCCAAGGGATACAGGAGTACTGATGCATAGGGGCACTTGTACCCCAATGTTTATAGCAGCACTCTCAACAATAGCTAATTATGGAAAGAGCCTAAATGTCCATCAACTGACAAATGGATAAAGAAATTGTGGTTTATATACACAACGGAATACTACGTGACAATGAGAAAGAATGAAATATGGCCTTTTGTAGCAACATGGATGGAACTGGAGAGTGTTATGCTAAGTGAAATAAGTCATACAGAGAAGGACAGATTCCATATGTTTTCACTTCTATGTGGATCGTGAGAAACTTAACAGAAGACCATGGGGGAGGGAAGAAAAAAAATGGGTAGAGAGGGAGGGAGCCAAAACATAAGAGACTTCTAAAAACTGAGAACAGGGGAGCCTGGGTGGCTCAGTCGGTTAAGCGTCCGACTTTGGCTCAGGTCATGATCTTGCGGTTCATGAGTTCAAGCCCCGCGTCGGGCTCTGTGCTGATAGCTCAGAGCCTGGAGACTGTTTCAGATTCTGTGTCTCCCTCTCTCTCTCTGACCCTCCCCCGTTCATGCTCTGTCTCTCTCTGTCTCAAAAATAAATAAACGTTAAAAAAATTAAAAAAAAAAAAACTGAGAACAAACTGAGGATTTATGGGGGGTGGAAGGGAGGAGTGGGTGGGTGATGGGTATTGAGGAGGGCACCTGTTGGGATGAGCACTGGGTGTTGTATGGAAACCAATTTGACAGTAAATTTCATAATATAAATAAATAAATAAAATTGTGATCATATCTGAAAAAAAAAAGACTTATGGTTACCAGAGATGGAGGATAGGAAGAGGAAATTGGACAAAGGTGGCCAAAAGGGACACACTTCCATTTGAAAGATAAATTAATCATACTATACAGTACACCTTAACCTTACAAAGTGATACATGTCAATCATTTCTCAATAAAACTGGAAAAAGTGCCTAATAAATATGTGTTAAATGACTAACCCCTCAGGCATGCATTGTGATATTATATTTTTAAGGTAACTGTGATGTTTCTTATCTTATTGCAATCTACTGAATACAGTTGTCTTAATGCGATGGTTGGCCAGTAACTCTTTTAAGTAACCGTGCCTTGTTGAATGCCTCTGCTAAAGAGTTAATCCTTAGAATGTTGTCTCATTCCTCAGTATATCCCGTTTCTTTTCATAAGTACTGGTAAATATTTTCAATGAAATGAATTAACCAAATATTATTATAAGGTGTACAGAAGCTTTTCTGCCATTATTTTATAAAAGTAACGTATCATAAGGAAAATATTAAATCCAAATTGCTACTAGTAGTCAGTAATCCTGAGGTAGAAATTTGTTGAGAGAGTCAATGGAATATTATTTTTGTCTTAATTAAAATTTTACACGTTAAACATTCAAATAAAAAAGTCCTTAAATCATTTTGTTCTATAGGACACCTAGTGCCATCGTGCTGCGTGATATCATGGTAGTATTACTGAAGCAAGACAGACAATTCTTAGACTGGCCAGTTACTTAAGTTGTAAAAATATTTGCTTTTAAGAAGATTTTTTTCTCTTACAATTTCCATATAAGAGATAGAAAACAGTGAAAAGTTAGCAGTGGGAACTGAAGCTGAAAGTTCATGATAGAAAAAGCTGGTATTGGGGAGGGAGATTGGGGAGTGGTCATGGGCTATGTTCAAGTCAAGGCCTAAGATAATAAAAACTATGCAATACAGAAAAGATATATTGTTGGAAAATCAGTTTGGCGGGGGGTGGGGGGCGGGGTGCGGAAAAAGTGAGACCTGCCCAGAGTTGCTGAATCAGTTTAACAGTTCAGCTCTAGAATGAAGATCTACAAACTCTTACTGCCCCAGTGCCCTGAATTGATTTAGAATGAACTCATAATAAACCTGAAAATCCTTACCTTCCTGGGCGTGTATACTCAAAATCACTTCCTCATTATTTGGAGAAACTTGACTGAGTTTTCTTTCTTTAAACCATTGTAAGCCTAAGTAGATCATTCATTGCTCCAATTTCTATATTTTTTTTCTGTCATTTCATCTTTTGTTCAACAAATATTTATTTAGCAACATGCATTGGACACTGTTCTAGGTTTTAGGATAGGATATTGAACAAAAAGAGAAAAAGGTCCTTTATCCAAAATTTACATTTGAAAAAAGGAGAAACCATAAAGAGGATAAATAAGTTAAATATGCCTTATATGACAGAGATAATCCTAAGAAAAAAAAGTCAGAAAGGGAATAAGAAAGATGAAGGATTGAATTTCAGATAAGGTAGGCTTACCTAAAGGATAAGGTAGGCTTACCTAAAGGATAAGGTAATGGGGCACCTGGGTGGCTCAGTTGGTTAAGCGGCCGACTTCAGCTCAGGTCATGATCTCACGGTCCGTGAGTTCGAGCCCCGCATTGGGCTCTGTGCTGACAGCTCAGAGCCTGGAGCCTGTTTCAGATTCTGTGTCTCCCTCTCTCTGACCCTGCCCCATTCATGCTCTGTCTCTCTCTGTCTCAAAAATAAATAAATGTTAAAAAAAATTTTTTTTTAAAAATTAAAGGATAAGGGAAGGCTACAGGGAGACAGGTTTGAGTAAAACAAGACATTTAAGAAAAAAAAGAACATTACTATGAGCATACTTGGAAAATCGTAGGCCGAGGGAAGAATAAACACAGACGCCCGGTGTTAAGAAAGTGCCAGAGGTATTCAGAGAATAGCAGAATAAGCAAAGGGAGCAATACAAGGATATGAGATCAGAGAGCCATGGGAAGGTAGAAGATGAGACGAGACGGTACAGATCAGGATGAGCCTTCCTATCATAACACAGATTTTGGCTTTTATTCTAAGTGAGATGAGTTTGCCATTGGACAGGTATATCAGGTTTTGAGCAGAAAAGTGGCCTGTTTTGACAAGTTTTAACCGAATCATTTAGGTTACTGTGTTGGTAACTACAGGTGCCTCATAGAAGAAGAAGTTAGATGAGTTAAAAGGCTATTGCTGTAACCAATGTAGGAACTGAACAGTCACTTCAGACCAAGGTAATGGCCATGGTGTGTTGATGGGCTAACAAATTATGCAAATGTTTTGAAAATAGCCCTGAAAGAATTTGCTTTCAGATGGATTTGGGGTGTGAGTAAAGGAAAGTAGTCAAGATTTGGGGCCCGCCATGAGAAGACTATAGGAGAATCTGATGGAGGGTTAGGTAGGAAACAGGTATATCAGGAGCTCCGTGTTAAGCTTAAGACATGTTAAGTTTGAGATGCTTATTGGACTTCTAAGTGGAAATGTCAAACAGGCCAGTGACAGAGATCTGAAGTTCTGGAGAGCTTTCTGGAATGAAGATACGTATATCTAATACACAGACAGTCAAAAAAGCAGATAGATAGACAGATGGACAGGTTACAAATCTATTAAACATGATAAGATCCCCTATTTGCAGTCCAGTGTTGAGAGGCCAGTGAGATGAGAAGGAAGCAAATGAGACATTTCTGTAAGAAAGGCGAAAAGAAAAACTAGTACGTGGTGATAGCATGGAATCCCAGAGAAGAAAGAGTTTGTTTGAAACACAAGTAATCCTCACCAGCAAATGATGCCAATAAATCACCTAAGACGGGGGGCAAATACAAGCAGGTAGATCAAACATGGTTGAAGAAACGTGAAATTCTCCCCTGAGAGTTTCTATTTGTTTTGTGCAGTGGAAAGCAAAGTCAGCAGTGAGAAAACAGACGGTGTTAGGCTTTCATGGTAAATCTCCAATTATAATGCCTTTCACTTAGCAAGCACTCAGTATTTGTTCACTTCGGAACTGACTCCCCCCCCCCAAAAAAAAAGAGAGAGGGAGAGAGACAGCGTAGATACTCACTGAAGACCCTACTCTCTAGTGCCTACAATGTCAAGTGACTTCGACTGTTCTTAGGATTCAGTTAGTGAAGTTAGCAATTAGTAGTGGATTCTCATTAGTAAAATTAAGCTAGTAATAGTTAGTGGAGGCAAACGAGCTCGTATTAATAGGATCTGTGGTAAAGAAATTTGGAAATGTATCTTAGGTATTTAGTGCCTTTTTTCCAAATACAGTTTATGTATCCATAAGTTTACATAATTTAAAATTTCACTTTGTTAAACTTACAAATTTAACAGCTCTCAGGAGCTGAAGCAGTTAGCTCTAGGGCATCATTGTATCTACTCCTAAATTTTAGAAAGGATTAAGTAAAATAATGTATGAGGGAGAGTTTAAATTTGTTAAAAAGCTATATAAAGGTCAAGCCTTATTATTTCGAAGTGTTTAGAGGAAGAAAAGCAAAAGATACAGTTCCTGCCTCATTTGTGTTGGAATTGACCATGTAGCCTCAAATAGAGAATGATTAACAAGTTAATGCACAGCTTAAATTTCCACTTCGGTGAGGCAGACAAAATGCCTTCTGACCATAAAAATGAACATTTTAACATTTTTTTCATTAAAGATCTAAAAAAGTTGGTCAGTTTAATCTCTTTCTGTTTGTAACTTTGCTGCTTAAATATACTTCTCTTTGTAGGTAGGACAAACTATAACACCTCTAAAAGATTCCTTTTAAGTTATGAGTCAGTTATTTTTAGAATATTGGAAGCAGTCAGTATTAAGACTCTTTTGCAATATGTTTAAAATGTTATTTATTTGTTTGTTGATTTGTTGAGAGAGCACGAGCAGGTGAGAGACAGAGAGGGAGACACAGAATCCGAAGCAAGCTCCAGGCTCCAAGCTGTCAGCACAGAGTCCAACGCAGGCTCAAACTCCTGAGCCACGAGATCATGACCTGAGCAGAAGTAAGATGATCACCCAACTAAGCCACCCAGGTATCCCCAGAGTCTTTTTAATTTAGTGATAAGGAATATGGTGAAAAAGAACGAATTACTAATACTTCAAAGTGACATCTTTTCACTTTGCACACATTTTGGTGAACTCCTGGTATTTTACTGTCAGCTTGTGGTTCATTTGTTAGTGGTTATTTAGTACATGTGGCTTTAGTTTCATAATTTCTAAATGTATTTACACTATTTTTAATGGGAGTATTTATTTCTAGTTTCACCTCTCTTAAGTTGCATCTTTAAAAAATTCCTATGGGGGCACCTGGGTGGCTCAGTTGGTTAAGCGGCCGACTTCGGCTCAGGTCATGATCTTACGGTCCGTGAGTTCGAGCCCGCGTCGGGCTCTGTGCTGACAGCTCAGAGCCTGGAGCCTGTTTCAGATTCTGTGTCTCCCTCTCTCTGACCCTCCCCCATTCATGCTCTGTCTCCCTCTGTCTCAAAAATAAATAAACGTTAAAAAAAATTAAAAAAAAATTCCTATGAAGAGTATCTGATTTTGATATATAGATTATTGCCAGAAGACATGGTGTCTGCTGTATCATAAACTTTTCAAGCAGGACTAAAGAGAATTTTAAGAATATCTCATTATTTTCCCTTTTTCATCTTTTTACTCCTTTAAAAGAGATAAATGTAGAGAAAAAGAAATTTAGAGGAACTCAGGGTCAAATTCGTGCACAAATCATGACCAATATGCAAGTGACTTAGTGACAAAATACGTTTTTTAAATTTTTTAGTTGATTTATTTTTTAGAGACAGAGACAGAGGGAGAGGGCGTATGTGTGTGCATGAGTAGAAAAGATACAGAAAGACAGGGAGAATCTTAGGCAGGCTCCACACTCAGCGCTAAGTCGGTGTGAAGCCCAATACAGGACTCAATCGCACCACCCAGGGATCATGACCTGAGCCTAAATCAATTGGGACGCTCAACCAGCTGAACCACCAAGGTACCCAGAATATGGCTTTTCTAAAACGAATTATGTTCATTTACTCTATTTTTAAGCCCAGTATATTTTTTTGAATTGTTACTCATTCCTCTGTCACCCACTTTTGTGACTGATGTTGGGGTTTATTTTTGTCTGCCAACATGCTTCCCTGTCAAGTTCAGAACCAGTGTGGTGATTTCTCAGTGTCTGCAGAGCTTTTCTACACGTAATGGTAACATAAAATGCATTGTACCTCTATCCACTTGAAAAAAACTGAACTCACGGAAAGAAACAAGAACCCAGTCATTTCTCAGAAATTAAAAAAAGAAAACGAAAAATTGTCAGCCCTTTCAGAAGTCAAGATGCCCTTCAAAGTAGAGATTGATAGCAATCATTTTATAAAAACCAAATTTTTAAAGTTTAATTTATATTCTTTTCAATAGGGTTTTTTTGTACTGACCTCAATATACCATTTTTATGACGTGGGGCATCATTTTCATTTTTATTCTACCACCTAAATTGGTTTAAAAGACAAACCTTAGCAGATATTACTAATTTAAACAAAATAACAACCTATCAGAGATTCTTAATCTTTTTTTGTGTGTGTGTGTGCTATGAAGATTTTTGGTAGTCACTTAAAGACTAAGTTCTCAGAATGATGTTTTGAAATGCATGAAACAAAACATTTAGGATTATAAACAGAACCAATTATATTGAAATACTGTTACTTACATATTTTCTTAAAATTACATGACTTAACAACACATTAGGGGCCAGGGTGGCTCAGTCGGTTGAGCGTCCGACTTCGGCTCAGGTCATGATGTCACAGTGTGTGGGTTCGAGCCCCGCATCAGGCTCTGTGCTGACTGCTTGCTCAGAGACTGGAGCCTGCTTCAGATCCTGTGTCTCCTTCTCTCTGCGCCTCCCCCGCTCACGCTTTGTCTCACTCTGTTTCTCAAAAAAGAAATAAATGTAAAAAAAAAAAAACAACTAAAAAAACTCCAACACATTAAATAATAAGATCCAGCAATATGTAAAATAACTATCAAAGCAGTGATGAGGATAAACAGTAATTTGTGATATCACCAACTGTAATGTGATTTTAAAATATTTCTGATTCCTATTAATGATTAAATTTTAGGTAGTACTGTTTCTGTTGCCTATCTTCATAATTGGAGGAAATGTTAAATTTCAGTAGAAGGCAAGCAGAAATAAAGATGCAATCGTTCCCCATACAAGTTGATACAGCCCTTAAAATCTATTTCTGGACCCTGAGGTTGGTAGATGTGAGCTTATGAACCACTGATGTAGAATTTTATAAAACGTGCCTTTCCTTATAGTTGTTGCAATTTAGAGTATCTTACACTAAATCATTTAGTCATTTAGTGTACTTTTATAGTGGATGAAGCTTTGATTCCTTCCTTATTTTTGTCCTCTTCCCATCCCTTTAGCTAGTAATATGTTTGACTCAACTGGAAAATTGTCTGAATGCTTGTCACGTGGCCAGTTGGAAAGGGAGGAAAAATGTCTGGTTTTTTTTTCCACTTTATAAAGCCTGAAGAGCACATAATAGGTGAGGAAGCCATAGCTCAGGTTCCCTACTGTGTACCAGTTACATGTCTGCTTAACTTTACATTTTAGAAAGGTCTACAGTTTCTCCACACTAGATGTGCCATGAATTTTTGCTTTTTAAAAAAGGGCTCAGGACACCTGGGTGGCTCAGTCAGTTGAATGTCCAACTGGATATCTGCTCAGGTCATGATCTCTTAGTCTGAGGGATTGAGCCCCACGGTGAGCTTGTTTGGGATTCTTTCTCTCCCTCTCCTTTTGACCCTCCCCTACTCGTGAATGCATATTCTCTCTTTCTCTCTCTCTCTCTCTCTCTCTCTCTCTTTCAAAAATAAATAAATCAACATTGTTTTTGAAAAGGGCTTAATCCTTCCATGCAAATATGAATAAACACCTTGTTAAAATAAGAGAAAAATAAGACTCCCCATTTCATTTAGTTTGATGAGCTATTTTGAAGATAGTGTATAAGGAAGAAAACTAAGATGCTTAGAATTTAAACCATTTGGTTCTAAATCACAATTGTTATGCAGTTAAACGTCAATCTGATTTTCTGAAATTCAGTCTGGGGGATTTTATGCTCATATTATGTAAAAGATTTTCTAAAATATTTCCCCTAATTATAAACATTTCAGTGAAATTGTGTATTTTCCTCCTTCTCCAAAAAGTGATCGCTACATGCCATCTATATGGTATCAAAAGCCTAGGTTATCATGATTTCCATTTGTCTCTAATGAACAAAATTATAATGATTAGCCAAAATGAATCCACAAGAGAATCTATTCTATTTCTTCATTATATATAACTTATCTACTCTGTTTCTAGGAGAATTATGGAGATGTACTTTTTGTCTGTACCAGAGTAGTCCCAGGTAAGAAAACCTCTTTTCTACAGACCTGAAATGTGTTCTCTCATGTGGATATCATACAATTAATAGTACAGCATGTTGGAACTGAAAACATAATATGAAAAATAACATAGAAAAGTAAAATAAAATGTGATAGCAAAAAAGGTAAAGACTAAATTCAGAAGTTCAAGAGATTGACTCTAATACCTAACAGTACAGTGATCCAAGGTTTGAAACAGGACATGATGCTTATGCATGGAATTGAGACCTCCATATGAAAATAGATTCAACGAGTAGTTTTTGGAAACCTATACTTAACACAGAGTATCAGATCATTGGTGATATAAAAAATGAATGTGAAATGATGCCTGCCTTGGAAAGCTTGAGAACATTTATTGACTCATTTACTCAGCAATAATTGTGGCAGACCTACTGTGTGACTCTTCTTAATGCTGACAGTACAGAGACTGAGTAAAATAAGCAATATCCCTTCTTTCTCAGAGCCTACATTCTAGTAACACAGACAAACAATAAACAGGCAATAAACATAATATTAGCTCATGGTAAGAGCTATGAACAGCAAAATAAGTAAAGCAGGATATGGGATAAAAAGTAAAGCACAATGCTATTTTCAATAACGTTGCCAATAAAGGCCTCTGAGAGAATGGTTATTGTGTAGAGACTTGAATGAGAAAAGTCATGGGAATATCTGGGAGAAACAAGTTCACAGATGCCTTAAAATCTATCCATAGATTTAAGGCCAAAGGAATAGCAGGTCAAAAGCCCTGAAATATCAATGTGCTTAGTATGTCACCAAATAGCCAGAAGGCCATTTTGGCTTGATTTGAGTGAGACAGCAGAAATAGGTGAAATGAGGCAAGGACTTGAGGAGTTTGCTGAAGACTTTGGGTTTTATTCTAGGTGTGATGGACACAATTAGAGGTTTCTTCTGAGCAGGGAGTCCTTTTGGTCATTCTTTCATAAATATATGCGTGAGGCACCATATTTGGTAAAACAAATAAGACATAAATCCTTCCCATGAATTAAGGGGACATGAGAAGGTAGACAAACACACCGAGCAAGTGAATGCTATGGAGTATTCTGGTGCCATACTGGAAATATACACCAGCTACAGGCTCCAAACCAGGCACAAGAGAAAAATTTGAACAAGGAGGAAGGTCAGGATGACAACTGAGGGTGATCATCCAATAGGACATGTTGGAAGGAGAAAATGCTCACACTAATTAATAGGTGGGAGGAAGACAAGAATCCAGAAGAAAGATGAAGAGTGTGGGCACAGAGAAAGGAGAAGAGGCCAGGGCACCATGCCATGGGAAAGGTACTTTTAGGAAGAATTGTCCAATTGCTTGAATCAGAGCCCAAACAAAATGACAGTTGAAATAAATGAGAGGCACTTCGCACTTAGGGTCATTTATTCATCCATTCTTTCAATCTTTTAAGTATTACTTACATACCAGACACTGAACTAGTCACCAGGGACACTGTGAGTAAAAAATTTGAAGTTGTAATTCCCTCATGACATTTACAGAATAGTGAAGAAAACAATGTTAATAAAGACCAAAAAATTACACAGGCTTTTTAAAAATTAATATCTATAGAAGAACAGGGCATGGTACTATGACATAATGTGGACATTGATCTCACGTGGGAGGTCAAGGAAGCATTTTCTGAGAAAACAAAGATTTAGTTCATTTAGGTCATCGTTGGGACTGAAGAAAAGTAAAGATTTCCCAGTGGTTTTTAAGGGAGCCTTTACTTTGTGCTGGAAATTATAAGCGTAGTGAATATTGGCTGGTCTAAAGGTAGTGAGTTATCTTGATTGATTGTTCACAGGCAGTCACAGATCTAATTCCTTGTTCTACTCTTTCCCCTACCTTCTCACCACTGCACTTGAATAGTTTTTAAAAAAAGCATTAGTTAATGTATATATCATTAGTTAATGTATATATCATTCAGTTCATGAAAATTTGTGGGTTTTTTTTTTTAGAATTTTCAATCTGTATGATATTTAAAAAATAATTTAATTTCACCTAAACTTAAATCACAATGAGAGGCAGGAGCTTAGGTTAATTGAGATAGAGAAAGCAGTCTTGGTAATCTGATTACTAAAATCATATTATAGGATAACACAGCCCACACAAAGAAATATAAACGTATTTCAGTTACTGAGAGAATAGATGAAATTCTAGAATGTATAACAATTGCAAAATTGGAAAAGCTTCACAAAGGAACAGTCACATTACCATCAGGGTTCTCACTTTGGAGACACAGAAATGTGCTCAATTCCCCTCCCCCATTACCCATGGACTCTTTGGGAATCTACTCATCACTTTCAGTAGCAGCTTCCTCTTCTGTAAATAAGTTAACAACTATGTGCACAGGTCTTATGAAAATGAAATGGGATGATGAATGTGCCTTGCTTGGATCAGGACAGTGTAATAGTTGATCAGTAAATGGTAGCTATATTAACAGTGTTGACTGATGGTGATGGCGATCATTATGACAGTAACAACAGCAGGATGTGGATACATTTATTCACTCTGCTGGGTTATGGGGAGCTAAAAGACATATGTCCCGACGTCGAAGGGTTTATCAACTACATGATCTAGGATATATGTTAAAATAGTAACACAAATTGCATTATGCTTTAAAAAAAAATGAGGACTGAAAATCAGGATCAGGGAAGAGGGAAGGAGGGCCTTATTGCTCAAAACCTGGGAATTCAAGGAAAGATTGAGAGTGTCATAGATTTTAACCTCTTTCTCATAGGCTGTATTCGTTTCCTAGGGTTTCTATAACAAATTATTACAGATGGAGTGACTTAAAACAGTGGGAATGTGTTGTTTCATAGTTCTCGGTGCTAGAAGTCTAAAATCAAGGGTGTGGGCACCGAAATGGGAGAATCAAGGCCCTATTTCCTCTAAAACACATAGAGGAATCTTTCCTTGCTTCTTCCCAACTTCTGATAGTTTGCCAGCTATCTTGGGACTTCCTCTGTTGTCAGTGCATCACTCCAGTCTCACCTTCCATCTTTGCCTGGCCCTCTCCACATGTGTGTGTGTCTCTGTGTCTTCCTATGGCTATCTTCTTTTAAGACCACAAATCGAACTGGATTAGGCACTTACCCTACTATAGTATAACCTGATCTTAACTCATTAGAATTTGCAATCCCCATTTGCAATAAGGTCACATTCTGAGGTACTGAAGATTAGTACTTCAAAATATATGGTGGGGGGACACACAGTTTGGCCCATAAGATATCAACTCTTTTGATCTAAAGATTATTTTTTCCTCATGGAACCACATGTTCAATTTTATAACAAAAATCAAAGGAATGGCCAGGACTTTTTTTTTCTTTCTTTTTTTTTTTTTTCGCTAAAGATAACTGCAACCCAACTTAAAAAGAAAAATTTTTGCAGGGAACCTCACAAAATTAAAAAGAGTTGCTGAACCAAAGGGCAGCTCTGAGACTCTCTGTCTCTGCCTCTCACCTTTGCTTCTCTCTGGGTTCCTGCTATGTCCTCTCAGGCTATCCTTCCCTCAGCAGCTATGGTTACCAGAAGCTCTAGAATCAAAGTCTTAAGTGAAGAATTAGAGAACCATCCACCCTTCTTCAGCAAAAGAAAAAAAAAAGGCCTACAGAAGGACTTTAAGTGATGCTGTTTGGGGCCTGGGCAAGTGATTATGGCTGTTAAAAGGTGCTATGATCATGGCCCAGCCTTATGATAAGGTCAGCCCTTTTGTCCAATGCAGTCGGATTTGTTTCCAGAACAAGAGAAGTTTGTTTTTTTTTTTTTTTTTTTTTTTCCTGGGGAGACATACTAGTTTTCTAGCACTACCATAACAAAATACCATAGACTTAAACAACGCACGTTTATTTTTTTGTGGGCCTGCAAGCCAGAAATCCAAGGTCAAGGTGCCATCAGGATTGGTTTCTTGTGAGGTCTCGTTACTTGTCTTGTGGGTAGCTGACTGTTCATTCTTTTTCTCCACTCACTGGCATCTCTGTCCACATCTCACAATTCTTGTGAAGACATCAGTCATACTAGAGTAGGGGCCACCCATATGTCCTCAATTTACTTTAGTCACCTCTTTAAATAAAGGCCCTGTCTCCAAATACGTTTATATTCTGAGGTCCTGGGGATTAGAACTTCAACAGAGGACTTGGGGGGAACATTCAGCACATAAGAGTAGACTAAGTTTGATAAGGGCCAACAAGCATTTGCCTGCTAACTACCATCCCCTGTGTGTTGGTGCTCTGCTAAGCCAACTATATCCTAGAATCTTCCCAAGAATCCTAAAAGGTTGACACAATCATTATTTGAAATTTTACAAGTGAAATTAAAGCTTCAGGAAAGCTAATATTTTGTCTGAAGTAATACAAGAAAGCTGAGATTCAAATCTAAGTTTACCTGGTTCCAAATTCCATATGCTCAACAAGGACATTAGAGTTGCAGAATTTGTTTTGAGTTTTTAACTTTGAGGTTTTGTATTTGTTTTATTTTTTATAAAAACTGGGGAGTGATGGTGAAACAGAACAAATTTTTAAAAGAACACATTTAAGTCCTGAGTATTTTGCATTTCAGACTTTTGGGGGCCTTAAAGAAACGTAAGAATCTTCAAATTGTCTCTTTACTATATTGGTTCATAGCTGCAAATGAGACAGATTAATTTAGGGGAAAGCTGATAAAATTATTTCTTAAGAAAACATCAAAAGTTTAAAGAACACATTCAACTGATGCTGTGGAGAAGACTGATTTTAACTGTTAGCTTCTCTTAGCCTACACGTTGTTACTTAGAGAACTGTGAAAGTGGCAAGATGTACTCCTTATCTTAAGGCCAGTGAATAACTAAAGATCATTTTAGTTCAGTGACATCAGTAAAATGGCCTTACACTTCAAAGGCCAAAACACAGTACATTATATTTCAGTCAAACCATTTCTTATTGTTGATACTTGTAATTCCCAAGCAGAACTACAGGAAACCTTTTTGAAAAAGTAATTTTAGAATCCCATCACAAAAATAAACTATACATTAATAATATACAATAGTAAAAAACACATAAATTATTGCTTCTTTGTAGTGCACCTGCACTAATCTTTCAGGAGGCAGAGAGAAGTTTGTGGCTGGCTATTATACCAAGCTGCTTCTTTATAGAGAATAAAGGGGAGAAAGAGGGCCACATTCACTTATTTTCTTGTTGATGATGTATGCTCCAGATCAATAACTGAAACCTCACATAACGCAAAAATACAAAGCAATTTTATTTCATAATAGGTTGTGGAAAGTGACCACACTTTGCATTTCCTGACTTTGTGGTAGTTTGGGGCTTTCAGTGGCTCTATCAATATAAAGAAAATGGGAGTCTAGTGATCTTCACCTTCATAGTACTGCAAAAATACATGAAAAAACTACAATCATGAAGTAGCAGACAAATCTATACGGTAGTTCAAGTTCTAGTCCAAACTCCATCTCCACATATGCTTTCACCTTATTTCAAAGTATTTAAAACTTTTAAATGTTATATAGGCCAAACAAACTGTTAGTGCCTGAAACCTGTTCTCTAAGAACTAATGATGCCACACTGTTTTGAGCAGAGGGAATGTTCTTTTGAATTCTGTTTGTTAAACTACCTTGTCTGTCATTTCACTGAAGGTCATCATTTAACATTATTAAACAAGCTTTACTTATTGAGGACAGTGAAATTCAGAGCTAATAACTGGATCACATTTTCAGCTCAACCTTTTGAAAGAATGGGATTGACCTAGTCAAAGTATGTCTCATCCTTTTTTTTTTCAGCCTTAAAATTGACAAATAAAATGGTTGTTTTATTTAAAGTGTCTAGCGTGATGATTTGACATACATACACATTGTGAAAGGATTCCCACCATTGAGTTAGTTAACACATCCATCACCTCATATACTTACCTATATTTTCCATTGAGAGAAATTTAAGGTTCTACTTTATTAGCCAATTTCACTTACACAGTACAGTGTTGGTAACTATAGTCACCATGTTATACATTAGATGCTTAGATCGTATTCATCTTACAGTGGAAAGTTGGCATCCTTTTATGAGTCTCTCCCTATTTCTCCCAGTCTCCAACCCCTGGTAACTACCATTCTACTCTGTGTTTCCATGAGTTTGACGACAACGACGATGACGACGACTACTTCTTTGTCGTCTTCTTCTTCTTCTTCTTTTCTTTTTAGATCCCACAAAGAAGTGATACCATGCACTACTTATTTTTCTCTGTCTGGCCACTTAGCATAACGCCATCCAAATGGATCCATGTTGTCCACAATGGCAGGATTTCTGTCTTTTTTAAAGTCTTAATAATATTCTTGTGTGTGTGTGTGTGTGTGTGTGTGTGTGTGTGTGTGTGTGTGTGTAGAGATTCTTCAAGATGATGATTTCATTTCTTTTGGATATATAGCCAGAAGTGGAATTGCTGGATTACATGGTAGTTCTATTTTTAGTTCTTGAGGAAATTCCCTACTGTTTTTCATAATGGCTGCAGCAGTTTACATTTGCAATAGTGTAACTAGCATTCCGTTTTTTCCACATCCTCACTAGCATTTGTTTTCTCTTGGTGTTTTTTAACAACATCCTAACAGGTGTGAGGTAATATCTCATTGTGGTTTTGATTTACATTTCCCTGGTGATTAGTGAGGTTGAGCACACGTTCAGGTAACTGTTGGCTATTTGGATGTCTTTTGGGAAAAATACATGTTCAGATCCTTTGCCCATTTTTAATTGGATTGTTTGGATTTTCTTTTGGTTTGTTTTGTTGCCATTGGGTTGTAGGAGTTCAATATATTTTAGGTATTAACTCCTTATCAGATTTGTGGTTTGCAGATATTTCCTTCCATTCTGTAGTGTTCCTTGTCATTGTCTTCGTGGTTTGTTTCCTTTGCTGTGCATAAAGTTTTCAATTTGATGAAGTCCCACCTTTTGGTCACCTATGCTCTTTGTGTCAAAAACAAAAAAATCATTGTGAAGACCAATGTCAAGGAGCTTACCCACTGTTTTCTTCTAAGAATTTTATGGTTTTAGGTCTTATGTTCTAGCCTTTAATCAAACACCATGAGTTGGTTTTTGTGTATACTGTAAAGTTGGGGGTCCACTTTTACTCTTTTGCAAGTGGCTGTCCAGTTTTTTTTGGCATCATTTACTGAAAAGCCAATCCTTTTCCCATTGTATACTCTTGGCTTCTTTGTTGATAACTAAAATTAAAGGCATGGATGTATTCTGGATTCTGTATTATGTTCCATTGATCTTTGTGTCTGTTTTTGTAAAACTATCCAATTTTGATCACTGTATGTTCAAATATACTTTGAAATCAGGAAATGTGATGGCTCTAACTTTGTTCTTCTCAATATTGCTTGGGTATCCCAGATCTTTGGTGGTTCCATACAAAGTCTGATCATTCTTAATATTCTAACAGTCCAAGATTCTAATTAAGCCAAAAGAAGTGGCAGCCAGAATGTCATTCATTCATATATATATATATATATATATATATATATATATATATATATACGTGTGTGTGTGTGTGTGTGTGTGTGTGTGTGTATGGTGTTGGAAAATTAGAAAGTTGCTAGTAAAATAGTAAGACCCTTAAAACTTAAGATTAAAGTGTTAACATGTAGATATATATTACACACCAAAATAAGGTAACTAGTATTTGATTTTTATTTTACTGATATAATATCTAAGATGGCAGAAGAAATTCTGGACTCTGCCTACAATATAAAAATAACAGAAGGGAATGAAATGCCAGCACACTGCATAGAACTACACAAAGCATAACATTTTAAGGGCCTTGAAGTGATTATACTTGATAATCCTTATGTCTGGCTGCTTACTAGTAACATAACCTTGTAGGCAAAAAAAAAAAGGAAGAAAATTCTCCTTTGGGGTTCTTTTATTTGGTCTCTGGCTAAAACAGTTTCTAGCTCTATGTGGCCACAAAAGTTCTAGTTACATTCTTATCCTGACTTGAAAGCAGCATTTAGCATTGCTACTAATATGAAAAAATGGAAAACATTTGGATCATCAATGATCAAACTTGGCTAGTGGCAAAAACTTTGAGGTCTACGTAATGAAGGTGATACATACTTATTTTATTTTCTGGTGCTACATGGTAGTATAGTAACACATGCATTTAAAGTATACCTCAAGTAAATCTTAGAATCTACTGAAATTTAATATGGCCCTAGGTGAACTTTATATACGACCTTTGGTCTATACCATGCCCATGCATAAGCAATAAAAGGGCTTATTTCAGTCTGTTTTAATACTGTTTCATGATTTCATCTCAGAAAGGTTTAAACCATATTTAAATGCCTGATGTTCATAACCCTATATTATTTTGATTAATATGTTGGCAGTTTTACAAAATGTTTGTTTTTAATTACCAAAGGAACAAATCCATATTAAAAATTAAATGGTTGCATTTTTTTTTTTTAAACTCTGGCTCCTTATTAAGCTAGAGTTAGCCATAAAAAATGTTTTTGGCTCTCCTACAACAGAAAAGAGATTTATCTAAGCTACACTATTAAAAAATCCATTTAGGCTGTCAACAAGTATGTCAGATATCAACCAAAGATGATTTAGAGATTCAGAGCCATAAAAGGAAAATATTCCTTGGACTCTTGCAGAATCCACATGATTTCAAAGAATCAGAGGAGAGTGACAGGCTGGCACAGGGTCCAGAGAAAGATGGACAGTTGCCTCGGGTGGTGAAGTCTGAGGGCTGGTTGAGTCTTGCTGCATGTGCCTGTTTCCCTGCCCAGCCTGGCTATGACCTCCATTTTCCTCAGTTCCGTTTGCTATGTGTGCACATTCCTGTTCAGATTCTATGCCAGTTCACCTTTGCAATTATGGTTTTATTAGTCTCATTTTAAGTATATTTTGTATTGTAATTCCATTTCTCTTTCCCCCCAGGGCCATTTTCCTTCTATCGAATACATAGGCATTAATCATTTGCCACAATTTCTAGGGATAATAAGTGATAAGAATTTGATTCTTGTCCTTAGGGAGCTCACAACCCAGCAATCATACAGCAAAACTGTTAAGGAAAAGTTAGAGCACAAATAAACTTTTGCAATGTCATATTTCAACTTTTTTATTCCTAAATTCCTCTAAATGAATTCCTTAATACTCACAGTTCCCTCCCCGCCCCCACCCACCCACAAGACAAAATCATTAGTCACCATTCATCATTAGCCTGCCTTTATTTTTAATCTATTGCCATATCCGTTAAATAAAGGACTATATGATAACACACACACACACACACACACACACACGGGTGCCTTGTCTTAGAAATTATTTTCTTTGACATCCTAGTGAGGTCAATACTGCTTACTCCATTTTTGATAAGACTCCAATATCTTTTAAAGGAATCAAACATATGTTTTGGCAGTAATTCCACACCCAAACAAGAATGAGCTAACCTCAAAAGCCTTGAATTATATGTATGTGGGAAAAGCATTGCAAATATAGTGTTTACAATTGAATTGCCTTTGTGTAATTGAAATATTTACTTAATAATGGTGTCCCAGTACTTTCTTACCTGATAGAACACGAAAACTACAATATGCCTAGTATACAGAATTATACAGCAGAGTACATTTTCTACTGCATGACTAAATATCTCTTGCTATAGCAGCCAGGGTCATGACAATAGTATCTTCTTGTCAAAAGAAGCACTTCCATTCACAGTGAAGTGCTCCAGCAATGAGATGTACTCTATATATCTTGTCACCTTCAGCCTTTTGTACCAGAGGTGGTTGGAGAGTCAAGTCAAGCCAATTCACATACTTTATCCCGAGAATGTGCAATTTTGGACCCTGACATATGGAAAAGGGAAGTATAGAGATTTGCCTGTCAATGGCAATACTTTGCCAAGCAGCCCATAGCTGGCTGCTTGTAGAGGCCACTGGAAGAATCCTTGATTACAAAGCTTTTTAAATACCAATTGTTTACTTCTTCCAGGAAGTCAAAATAGATGACATTATCATGCTAATACATTGTTATCTCTGTTTGAGTTTGTGAGAAGTAATTGCTTTGAGACTATAATAAAATAGTAGACATTTAGAACTGAAATCAATCTTAGTTATTTAATTCAAATCGTTAAAGATGAGAAAACTGAAGCATAGAGAAAATACTTTGCCCAAATTTATGAAATTTATATTTTAAGTTAGCATTTTCTCAGTACAGTGTTATGACATGAAAGCTGATATATTTCATCTTTTAAAGAATATTATCCACAAACTGACTTAATTTGTTATTTGAATTGAAAAGTTGACCTCCAATGACATGATAAAATATTACTTCTTTGATTTTGGTTGCTAGAAATCGCATTTGAAAAATGACATTTGGTCAGATGTTTGAATTTTCAGTGATACAGACTTTGTTAAAAATTTGCCACATTGAAAAAAATTTGCTACATTGTTTTCGAGGTTCATTAGGCATAGCTCCTTATATCTGATACTGACCAAATGGCCAAGAGAGTCAGTGAAAAATGGCAAAGGATATGACTGTGTTATTATTTTTATGAGGATAAAGGCAAAATATGTTTCATTATTGAGTTGATTGTCTCTGACAAGAGGAAGTGTCCCCAGTAAGAAGTCCGAGGAGCAAGGGTGAGGTTTACAGCAAAGGAACTTACTTGGATTAATCTCTATTTCCTTATCTAAATTTTGTAATACATGCACCAAATACCAAATACATATTACTAAATCTTAAAGGAAATAAAGTTCATCAAGTGTGTGAAAAAGCTAAGGAAATTGTAGGAAAAATGACAATGATAATAAGAGGGGATATGTACTATTAAATGTTAAAATAATTGATAAACCTACTGTAATTAAAATAGCATATTCCAATATGACAAATAACAAGGTAGAATTCAGAAATAAATCCAGGCAGAGATGAACATTTAATATATTATTTTCAAATAAGCGAATTAAAACTGAAACCATTTACTAAACCTTGTTGGAACAATTAGCTATCAGATTGTAGGAAAATAACACATACCTTTAAATGAATTCCAGGTAGATTGAAAACATAAGAGGCACCAACAAAGAAGTGATATAAGTACTAGAAGAAAATATATACCACTTTATTAGCATAGGTGTGTGAAACACCTTCCTTTAATTGGCATAAAACTCTAACATTATAAAATGAAAGACTGACAGATTTAATGATAAAAATTTTGATAAAGTACACCATGATATATATATATATATATATATATTAGAGAAAGAGAGGGCATGAACAGGGGAGAGGAGCAGAGAGGGACAGAGCAAGAGAGAGAATCTTAAGAAAGCTCCATGTTCAGCCATGTTCAGTATGGAGCCCAACATGGGGCTCGATCCCAGGAGATGGGATCCTAACTTGAGGTGAAATTTAGACTCAGTGGCTCTAATGACTGAGCCACTGAGATATCCCACCAGGAATACGTTTAGTAAAAAGCAGTCAAAAACTAAAGCATGTAGATAAAATAATAAAGATGTAAGCAGCAGTTTCTGAAAGAAAAACATAGGTACAGTAGAGGCTGAACCAAGATCAACAAGTTTATCTTAAAAGAAACCTGAAGAAATATACATTCCTCCAATAAGATTGATGAAGGAAAAAAAAAAGACAATTTGGAAACAGTACATAGTCAGGGATAGAATAAAGGATAAAATTAGTAAACAAGCATAAGGAAATACTTTATTAATATTAAAAGTATATATTAAATAGAAAATTCCTAGAAAAAGAAATCTTAGCAAAATTGACTTCCAACACATGAAACAGAACCCTGAATACTTATATACCACTAATTAAAACTCAATCATTAATTAAAATTTTCTTACAAAGGAAACACTGGTCCCAACCAGATTTTAGGCAAATTCTACCAAATATTTCTGAAACACATAATTCATAACATTAGTAGACTCACCCAAATAAAGACTAATTATGCTAAGACTGGGTGTCAGAAGGTAATTATAAACAAACAAACAAAAACTATCACACATATACAATTCAATATCCCAAACAAAACATTTGGAAAGTAAATGCAAGAGTCTACAAATAAAATAATCGATAATTAGCAAGTTAGGTTACCCCAGGGATCGAAGAGCATCAGCCCTAAAATAATTTCAAATTTTGTTTACACATTAATAGATGAAAGAGAAATTAAAAGAAATCTTCTCACTAGATGCAAAAATAAAAGCTGCTGGAACATTCAAAAACCATGATGAGAACTCTTAGCGAACTTGGAATAGAAGAGAACTCACCTATGAAAGGTATGTTTGAAAAACACGGTAGTCATCTGATTCGATAATAAAAAGTTAGGAACTGGATTAGAGAAGCTACAATCCGACGGCCTGTTGGAGACTGTTCATACAGACTCAGCCCATTATGCATACCTTTTCCTGAATCCTAAATATTGTTGGTAGCTTGAAATTAGCCATGGTAGAACTGCTTGCATTATAGAAATTGGCAAATACTACACATCAAGGGTGGGGGTAGTGAAGGGAGGCAGAGCAGGAGGGAGATGTGTTGTTGGAACACCATTGAAGACAGGGCCGAGTTAGATCAATTAAAGAAGAAAGAGAAAGAAATGAGATAGCATTTGGGAGGTAAGAAATAATACAGTCATTACTTAAAATGTTATGATTGCCAACATAGAAAACACAACCAATACATGGACCATCTATTTTAATTAAAAATAGCACTTAGCTTTTTTTTAAACATGAGTAATCACTGAAAAGAAATGAACTACAGCTACAAATACCAACGTGCATTAAACTTTAAAAATACATCATTGACTGAAAACAAGATACAGAAGAATACAAACAATGTAATTCCACATTTATAGAGTTCAAAAACAAGCAAAATTCAGCACCTTATTGCCTAGGAATACATACATATGTGGTAAAACTATATTTTATAAAAAACAAGGAATGAAAAAAATCAAGATAATGATTATCTTTTGGGAGTGGAAGCAGGTAAGAGGTTGTGATTAGGAAATAGCACACAGAGCTCTTTCATAAGAAAAATAAATGGAAAAACTAGGCAGGTGGAAAAATTTGCAAGAAATATAACAGATCTACTGTTAAGACATAAATATAAATGTAGATATAAAATTTGCCAAATCAATAGATATAAAATCAATACAAAAAAATTAAAAAATGGGCAAAGGTTATGTAACAATGGTTACTCAAACTAAAAATTAAATACCAATTGAACTTTTTTTTGCCCCATCAGAGTTAGAAAATTGAAAAATATTTTGACATGGATTACTGGAGAAAAAATATTCTCAAGAACTCTTGGTCAAATTATAAACTGACAGTCTTTCTTGGCAGGTATATTTTTCTCTTATACAACAAGTCTACTTACAGAATTATGTTCTGTGGCCAAAATAGTGTAAGTTGGTGCTTGTGTGTGTGTGTGTGTGTGTGTGTGTATGTGCACGTGCGCACGTGTGCATGCATACCATTGATTGTAATGGAAACAAAACATAACAGAAAAAGCATCCTGAAAGCCTATTAATAAAGAAATTATTAAACAAAATAGAGGCACATTCTGCATACTATTAAAAATGAGATAGAACTACTTATGTTGGTCTGAAACAATGTCAGTGATACAGAGTATGAAAATCAAAATACAGGGTGTGATGCCATTTAATGGGTTGAATAAAAGACCAGAGTGTTGGGAGTTGGTTCTGGTAGATATGAAATAGTTACAGTGATTGTCGCAGAGGCTTGGGGGTAGAGGAAGAGTTAGGGAATTTTCACTTCTTACTTGATATATTGCCCCTGAATTGGTTATCATTATGGAAAGTTGTTCACTCGTAATAAAATATATGAACATGGACTAACAAAAATAACAACTAGTGTTTACTTCTCAGATAAGTGAGGGGGTGCTTGTTGATTCTGAGGACTATGAAGTATTTGCATCATGGCTTAAGTGTTGAAAAAGATACGTGCATTAGGGGCTAGAGTTACGTTATCATCTTAATTTCCAATACTTTTTCTGTTTTGTGAATATAAATAAAATGCTAAGCATTTTGGTTATTAGTAACTGAAGATAACAGCAACCAGGAAGGAAACTCCATTTAAAGAATCTTAAAAAAAAATAAAAAACTATTTTGATTTTCAAAACTTCTAAAGATGTAGAAAAAGAAATGAGAAATAATTACTTATATTTCTATACATATATTAGGAAATACAAGTGACTATATGTGTCTATATCACTTTATATATATATTTATAATGCATTATATAAATTAAATATATATACATAAAATTTATTTCATTATATATATTTCATTATATAAATATACATTTCATTGTATATATATGTGTGTGTGTGTGTGTGTATCCAAATCAGAGTTTCATTTACAAAGTTCATCAAAAAAAGAGCACTGCATAGGTTGGTGATTTTGTCACAAAAGATTGGCATAATAAGAATCTAGGAGAATTTGGAAAGAAGAATGTAAATTCTCTAGACAGATTGTCCAGTTTGGAGAATACAGGAAAATGTTATTAATAGTTGTATGACGACATACACCTGCATAACTAGAAATTCCTCAAGTAAATAAGTGCCAATTCTGACAGCCAGGGGATTTTCACATAGGAAAATCTAGGCAGACAGACATGCATGCATGCATGCCGTTGTCCTCTCCAGCAAAGCTGGAGAAATGCATGGGACTAAGCCAAGGATGCTTCCTGAGCCCCAGCAATTCCCTTCTCCTGGCTTAACCTGCCTCAGTAAAGTGGCATGCCCACAGCAAGTGATACCCGATGCAAAGTCTGACTGTGGAAGGAATGCCGTTCAGACTTTGCTATTCATAACGTTTCCTGTTTATGCTAAATTCAGCGCTTTGGATTGACCTCATTTACTTGTAACCTTCATGATTCCATTTGAAAATGCTTTCTTATAATTAATCTTTTATTGACAGTTTGATTTTATTCTTTCTGTGGTCTTCCATCTACTAAATTTATAATACAAAAGTCTTGTTACTATGTGAGTAGGGAGGGATTCATAAAAATGTGGATATCTCTCTATCAATAACATTCACCATTATCACACCGGAGCCAGTCCCAGGTAAAAGCTAAATACAGAAGTAGGAGACACAAGAGTCTCCAGGAAATTGTCTCCCTTGCTTATTGGGGCTAGAGTGTGTCTTTATCCTGCCACTAATGTACAATTGGATTAGGTAATGCAACCTTCTCCTGGTTGTTGAGTCATATTTCTCTCTGAAGAGCCCGAATATAAACTCAGTTAAAAATGCAGGAGGTTGGAAGGTAACCATAGATTTTAAACCCACAGCTGTAGTAATTTATCCTCCCAGGAAAGATATACTAGTTAGGATGCTATTATAAATGGACAACTCTGAGGGGAGGCAGCCATTTGAATCTGAATAACTCTGAAACCAAGTAATAACTTCACAAATAGGAATTTCAGATGGGAAAGATTTATGTATCAGGGAGGAATAAGGTGAAATAGATATTCTGAACAGAGCACAAAATCTTACATGCAGAGATAAATGCTGAGCTGACACATTACATTAAATCAGTGATTCTGTTGTTGTTTTCCCTTTCTTTGATAATCCTTTTTTGGCATCGTTTTTTTTCCCCTCCCCTTGGAGTTTCACTGGCACCCAAGGGTCTGTTCCTCTTCTCTTTAGGTCTTCTCCCTGTTCGTATATGTATGCTACTGAGGGGAGTCATTTGTTCACAGGCCACTTCCAACCATAGCTTCTAGTCCCAAGCTCTCCGTTACATTCTCTATGCTTCTCAAAGACAATAAGGATCCAGTATTGAAGACACACTGAAAGTCCTTCTCTACACAAACCGCTTCTACATCCTAAAAGAAACAGTGCTGAACATACATCTAAAGCCTTTCCGTGACGGAACATTTCACAACTTGTTAAGAGTTCTTCCTTGTATTGGGCAGAAGTTGGCTGGAACTTCTTCGTACATATTTTATTGGACCCGTGGGGTCCGTGAGAAAGAAAGGTCACATCCCCTCCACATTACAATACTTGAAATGTCCAAAAATAATTACTATAGCTCCTTTACTATACTGCAGGCTAATCTTGTGTAAATTTTTTAACCATCTTTCATGTGATATGGTTTGGGGTAAATACAGTAAATTACAAAAATGTGGTTACAGAGTGTTCCCATCGCCGTATGCAGATGCTTCTGCAGCTTGTCACAAGAGGGTGATGTAGTTTCTACACTACTTTAAATCTGGGTTTGTCTTTCAGCCTGCTCTGACCAAGAGCATATAAGAGAAGTTATAAGAGTTTTGAGTATAACCCTCAAGAGGCCCTGTTTCTTCCAGTCTCACTTTCTGGAATCTGACACACCCACGTGAAGTGGGCTGAAGAAGCCTGGGCTTGCTTCCCCGAGGATGAGAGTGGCTCAGTGGTCAACCACCACCCATTCTCAGACACACAAAGGAGGTGTCCCAATCTAACTACTGGCTGACAACAGTTGCGTGAATTACACCAGAGAAGAATTGCCCAGCTGAGCCCAGCTCAAGTTGCTGACCTCTAGACTCATGAGCAAATGAAATGATTGTTGTTTGAAACCACACAGTTTTGGTGTGGTTTGTTACCCAGCAGTAAATAATTGATCCAGTAAATTGTCCATTACCCATTTCATTACTCCATCCCTTAGAGTATCTATCCCTTCACAAGTATGACACCGAATACAGAATGCAGTATTTCCATCTCTAATTTGACTCAATTAGAATGGATCAAAGTTAGCCTTTCCTACATTATTCAGAGCTCATTTCTAAAATTATTTTTAATGTTTATTATTTATTTTTGAGAGAGACAGAGCATGAGCAGGGGAGGGGCAGAGAGAGGAAGACATAGAACCCGAAGCAGGCTCCAAGCTCTGAGCTGTCAGTACAGAGCCCAATACTGGGCTCGAATTCATGAACTGTGAGATCGTGACCTGAGCTGAAGTCGGACACTCAACCAATTGAGCCACCCAGGTGTCCTGTCATATATTTCATTTCTGTTGCCAAACTATCAAAATTGCTCTAAGTTCTATAGCATCACATTTCCGATCTCTATTACAACATTCTTTATGTATAAAAATAATACAGAAAATATTAAAATATACTTAAGATGCTTCATGGATTTCTTCACAAATGTTAATAATTTCTCAAAAAGTTTCTTTTCTGGGGCGCCTGGGTGGCTCAGTCGGTTAAGCGGCCGACTTTGGCTCAGGTCATGATCTCTCGGTCAGTGAGTTCGAGCCCCGCGTCGGGCTCTGTGCTGACAGCTCGGAGCCTGGAGCCTGTTTCAGATTCTGTGTCTCTGTCTGACTCTCCCCTGTTCATGCTCTGTCTCTCCCTGTCTCAAAAAAAAATAAAACGTTAAAAAAAAAAAAAAGTTTCTTTTCCTTGATTCTTTGCTAATTTACTCCCTTTTTTCTCACCTCTTTCTGAAAAATCCAACAGTTGGATGTGGATCATTTAGCATTAATCCTCTAAGTTATTTTTTCTTTATTTTTCACTTGTTTCTTTGTTCTAATTTATGTGATTTTCTCTTTTTAGCTTCCTATCCTTGATTTATATTCACTGTCATATCTTGTATTCAAATATAGTTGACAATATATTGAAATATTGTGTTAGTTTCAGGTGTATACCATAATGATTCCACAAGTCTATATGCTGTGCTTACCATGATAAGTGCAGTGTCCATCTGTCACCATACAACATCATTACAATATTATTGACTATATTCATTGCCCTATGCTTTTCATCTCTCTCACTTATTTTTTTAACTGGAAGTTGATACCTCTTAATCCCTGTCACCTATTTCACCTATACCCCCCACCCCCTCTCCTCTGACAACAACCAGTTCTCTGCATTTATGATTCTGTTTCTATTTGTTCATTTGTTTTAATTTTTTAGACTCCACATAAGTGAAATGTTACAGTATTGGTCTTTCTCAGTCTGGCTTATTCCACTCAGTAAATACCCTCTAGGTCCATCCATGTCGTCACAAACGTCACGATCTCATTCTTTTCTATGGCTGGGTAATACTCTGTTGTATTTATTTATTTGTTTGCTTGTTTGTTTGCTTGCCTGCTTGTTTGTTTATATGTCATATCTTCTTTGTCCCTTTATCTATCAATGTATTGATAGACAGTGAGGTTCTTCCCTATCTTGGTTATTGTAAATAATGCTGCAATTAACATACGGGGTGTTATGTACCCTCTAGGGTACATAGTAAATACCCTCTAGGTCCATCCGTGTCGTCACAAACATCACGATCTCATTCTTTTCTATGTCTGGGTAATATTCTGTTGTATTTATTTATTTGTTTGCTTGCTTGTTTGTTTGCTTGCCTGTTTGTTTATATGTCATATCTTCTTTGTCCTTTTATCTATCAATGTATTGATAGACAGTGAGGTTCTTCCCTATCTTGGTTATTGTAAATAATGCTGCAGTTAACATACGGGGTGTTATCTTTTTGAAGTACTCTTTCTGTATTCACTGACGTATTTTTAATTTTGAGAGATTTCTCTTTATTCTGTCATTATCCCTTTATATTAGCATTCAGCTCCCATTTTTGGGGTGTAATAAATACTCCTGTCTTTCTGATGATATTAAACGTAAGTTTAAACGTAAGTTTCCTCTTATTTCTTGTGTTGGGACTATTTCCTCTTGGTTTCTGTTTTGATTCTTTGTTTTTAATTTTTTAAATTTGGTGTATTTTTCTCTTATGTCAGAGACTTTCTTACAGTGTCATTAGCCGACACATCACATCTAATCATAAGATGCTGAAAAGCCAGTAGGGGCTTTGGTGGTGGGAGGACAGGTTTGAAAAGAGGCAGGAAGAACAAGGGAGGTTTGAGTACTTCGCTTGGGTAATGGGACAATCCTGTGTCAATACATTGCAGATTTTTTTTTTCTTTCTACTTTTTCTACAGGACTATTCGTTTCTCAAGAGCAATCTCCTCGGACTTCCTGTGTGGTATTATGGGAGTTAGGTAGGAAAAGAAGCATAAAGGCTCTCAAATCCACTGTTGTGATTGTAACTTGATCTCGTTGCTTTCTGTTCCATTCCCCTCTCCAGCTCCCACATGGGCTGGGTGTCCCTGAGCCCTGAGCTCCTCTGGTTCAGTTTCTTTAGAATAAGCTTCCACCCCCCCACTGATAGGGAGCCATTGACAGGACACAGGGTCATGAGAGAGTTGGGGATCCAGAAGTTAAGAAGAAGGCAACTGCCCATTATATGTGCAAACTTGAAACCAATATTCCTATCATTACTTCCATGCCTCACATCTTAACTACCTTGTTAACTGGCACCTTCAAGTGCTGAGTCTCCCTGCATTTTCGCAGTTTGAAGTATAGATTGACCCATTTCTCATCTAGCACCTTCTCTGCAAGCACTTTGCCCTTCACCTCCTCCACTAATCTAAGTGGGTCACCGCAACTCCTTCTGCTTCCCATCTTCCAAACGTGTGTTTAGGATTCTAGCCTGTCAGTCTCACTCCTCCATTTCTCTGCAGCCTTGTGAGTCTATACTTTTTAAATTTCTCTTATTGGCATTTCATAGGGATTCTCAAGAGGCAGAGATGAACGATGAGATACATGGGTGTGAGGATCGAAGTTGTGGAAATACTTTAGTTTAAATTAAGAAAGCATGTATTGTGATATTTTAAACCCTATAGATTGTTTCTTCAGTTTTCTGTCCTTAAAAAAAAAAAAATGATGGCATCGCTAACACTAAGATAACTCAAAAAGAAAAGAATTCTAAGAAAAGTGAAGATAAATTTTATTTTTAAAAAGATATGTCAACTCAGCAGATTTATGGATATCACTGGAAAAGGCTAGAATTCCCAGACTTGGGGGGGAGTGGTGATTTTGTTACAGAATTGAAATATTCCTGAATGGAAGTGCCAAAGAATGTCCTCGTCTTGGTCCTTCATTCTGCAGTCACCATACATTTTAGATCAAGGTTGACAAACTGTAAGCCCCTGGCCAGTCACCTGTCTTGTTTATTGTAACACAGCCACTTGCATTCACTCACATGTTACCTGGAGCTTTGGTGATACAAACACTGGTATTTACACTAGAACCAAGTTGTTACAAAAACATTTACTGTCTGGCTCTCTACTGAAAAAGTTCGCTGACACCTACTTTAGTTGGCTAAGCTGCAGGAACAAGAGTTAGTGGCCACTGTGTTAAAAAATAAAATAAATAAGCAAAGAATCAGACGTGCAGAATAGCAACATTTTATCTTTTTTATCCAGATTAACGAGATTATTAAAATGATGTCGCTTCTTCACTATAAAAGGCAAGTAAAAACAATGCCTGCTCTATAGATTCTATTTGAAACACATTAAAGTCAAAATCTATTGCCACAAAACTCTTCATATCATCCCCTGAATTACCTAAAGGATCAAAGCATCTGGGAACTTGATTAAATTCTTTCATTTTAATCATGGTGGACACAGCATTATACAGGGAACAAAAGACACCTGAGTTTGAGCCTCATCTGTGCTATTAACATATTCTATGGCCTTGGGCAAGTCACAATCCCTCTAGATTTAAGTTTCCTTGCCCATAAAGACAGGGGATTAAATTGCATGGTCTTGCATTGGCTGTGATTCTGTAAGGTTGTGACGAGGACAGCTAACAGCTCCATCCCCTGCACATGTTGTTATTAGGCTGCTCCACTGGTTTTAATATTTAAAAGAAAAAGCATCAAGCACTAAAATGAGGAATTTGAAGCTGAGGCTATATTATGATTCCCCTACTTTTATACTTTATTTGGATTGCCTTAGAAAAATCATTTATGCAATTCCATGCTCCAGTTTCCTTTTTACTAAAACAGCAATAATAGTGTTGGTATCTTTACTATATCAAGATATACTATTCTTTTTGAAAAACCTATTTGGGAAGATTTGGAAGAAAAAGAGGTACATAAATATTAAATTCTTGCTTCTAAATTAATTTTAGGTTATTATAATCTTCCAAAAAATACTTAACCTTGCCCTTTAAAATATTGCACGCAGAATGCAAATTAAATGCTAAATTTTACATAGTCCTTACTCATGTGTGAAAAAATTAGATATTCTGCATCGTAGACAACTCTTCTGAAATAATGGCACCATGTAATATCACTGTTAGCTTTCCCAGCTGAGAAATGCTGTTTTCATGAATAGTGATAAGAAAGGAATTTGAATGGAATTTTACATTCTCATGCCTTGTTACATAAAATTGTCACTCAGGACTATAAATTTTATCCCTTTTATACCAAATATAAACTATCAATTTCAAATGTGTAGCATAGATTTAGATGCATTTCTTCCTATTTAATTTTTAAATGTCAGGTAAACAGTGTTAGGTAAAGAGAACTCTGAATATGATTAGTTAGTATTAGATACATTTAATCAAAACCATGTCCCCTTCTGATTATATATAATATTAAAAACCTTACTGTTTATGCACTATGCAGCAACTGGAAATGTTTGCCTCAGTAATCTAACTTAGGGTCAACTTGTTACAGAATAAGAATTGTAAAGGGTCTGTACCTTTTAATAAAAGGGTAAAATTACTTCTTTTCAAATATTCTTTCTTTGTTTTTGATACTTACAGTAATAATTACAATACTCAAATTTTACCTTGATAATTAAGTAGAAAATATAACTTCATATTAAATTAGTTATAAATGTTTGGGGGGGAGATAGCAAATTAATAAAAAAGAAATACTCTGAAGCAATATACTATTCAGTCTTTTTTTTTTTTTTTTTTTTCAAGATCTGTCCGTGGACAGATACTGTGGACAGTATAGGGGTCAGGAAAATTTAATGCTGTTGTTGAAGACCTTGTCATTTTTTGCTGAACCGAAATTATTTAAATATTTATGAAGTATCTATAAAGTTCACTGGAAACCCACAAAGCCTAATATGTATCTGAAGGGGTGTATGCTAACACCCCAACCTTTATAAAGAGCGACTGGTGAGAGGTCTGGTGGAACAAAGGGAAATATTTTAGTAACATGCAATTCTTCCTATTATATTGTGTCCTTAAGACTGCTCTCTTCCTATCACTCACTGTTCCTCCAAAACAGATAAACGATATATATTGTTTTACGACCACCATTTAACTTCATATCTCTTGTCTTGTTTCTATAATAATGGTATATTTTACCCCTATCCTAGCATACGAACACTTCTCTTCCTTTATGAAGATTTTGCAGACTGCCTGTAGTCTTCAAGTTCCTGTGAAACTCACCTGGTTGACTTTTTCCTAATAGTTTTTTCCTCTATTGTTTTTTTTAAAACTTTTTTCTTTATATTTAGCCTTATGACTTTTTTTTTCCCACCTGAATTTGCAGTTTGACTTTTTATCTAGCATTTCTCCTTTGAGTATTCTGATCATTGCAACCACCATGACATTCTTACCTCACCTCACCTCACCTCACCTCACCTCACCTCACCTCATCTCATCTCACCTCATCTCATATCTACGTAACATATGTTATGTATAATTCAGCTGTGGACCATTTAGTCAGTTCTAATCCTCCTCCTTTAAAAAATACATTAAATTCTGGGGTGCCTGGGTGGCTCAGTCAGTTAAGCATCTGACTTTGGCTCAGGTCATGATCTCGCTGGGTTTGTGAGTTTGAGCACTGCTTCAGGCTCTGTGATAACAGTTCAGAGCCTGGAGCCTCCTTCAGATTCTGTGTCTCCTCCTCTCTCTGCCCCTCCCATGCTCATGCTCTGTCTCTCTCTGTCTCTCAATAATAAATAAACGTTAAAAAAATTTTTTTTAATAAAAAATACATTAAATTCCTATGCATAAATATTTTCACACTTGTCCTATTTTTATTCCTAACATAATCCTTAAAAATTGAATTCTTAGTCCATGTGCGTATTTTTTTAAAGCTTTTGGTACATGTTACCAAATGCCTTTTTCAAACTTCAACAAATTTATATTTCCCATCATTGTTTTTACTTTTTGTCAAGTCTGATTAATAGAAAAATAGTATCCAATTCATTTAATTTTTTTAATTTTATTTTTATTTTTTAAAATTTACATCCAAATTAGCATATAGTGAAACAATGATTTCAGCAATAGATTCCTTAATGCCCCTCACCCATTTAGCCCAACCCCCCTCCCACAACCCCTCCAGCAACCCTCAGTTTGTTCTCCAAATTTATGAGTCTCTTCTGTTTTGTCCCCCTCCCTGTTTTTATATTATTTTTGTTTCCTTTCCCTTATGTTCATCTGTTTTGTCTCTTAAAGTCCTCATATGAGTGAAGTCATATGGTTTTTGTCTTTCTCTGACTAATTTCATTTAGCATAATACCCTCCAGTTCCATCCACGTAGTTGCAAATGGCAAGATTTCATTCTTTTTGATTGCCAAGTAATACTCCATTGTATGTATATGTGTGTGTATAGATAGATAGATAGATAGATAGATAAAGATGTGTATATATATATATATGTATATATATTTATGTATATGTATATGTTATATATGTATACATGTATGTGTATGTATATACATATATATATGTGTGTGTATACATATATATATGTGTGTATATATATATATATATATATATATATATATATACACACACACACCACATCTTCTTTATCCATTAATCCATCGATGGACATTTGTGTTCTTTCCATACTTTGGCTATTGTTGATAGTGCTGCTATAAACATGGGGGTGCATGTGTCCCTTCAAAACAGCACACCTGTATCCCATGGATAAATGCCTAGTAGTGGAATTGCTGGGTCACAGGGTTATTCTAGTTTTAATTTTCTGAGGAACCTCCACACTGTTTTCCAGAGTGGCTGCACCAGCTTGCATTGCCACCAACAATGCAAAAGAGATCCTCTTTCTCTGTATCCTCGCCAACATCTGTTGTTGCCTGAGTTGTTAATGTTAGCCGTTCTGACAGGTGTAAAGTGGCATCTCATGGTGGTTTTGATTTGTATTTCCCTGATGATGAGTGATGTTGAGCATTTTTTCATGTGTCTGTTGGCCATCTGGATGTCTTCTTTGGAGAAGTGTCTATTCATGTCTTTTGCCCATTTCTTCACTGGATTATTTGTTTTTTGGGTATTGAGTTGGATAAGTTCCTCATAGATTTTGGATACTAACCCTTTATCTGATATGTCGTTTGCAAATATCTTCTCCCATTCTGTCAGTTGCCTTTTAGTTTTGCTGATTGTTTGTTCACTGTGCAGAAGTTTTTATTTTGATGAGGCCCCAATAGTTCATTTTTGGTTTGGTTTCCCTTGCTTCTGGAGACATGTTGAGTAAGAAGTTGCTGCAGTCAAGATCAAAGTGGTTTTTGCCTGCTTTCTTCTCGAGGATTTTGATGACTTCCAGTCTTACATTGAGGTCTTTCATCCATTTTGAATTTATTTTTGTGTATGGTGTAAGAAAGTGGTCCAGGTTCATTCTTCTGCATCTCGCTGTCTAGTTTTCCCAGCACCACTTGCTGAAGAGACTGTGTTTATTCCACTGAATATTCTTTCTTGCTTTGTTGAAGATTAGTTGGCCATACATTTGTGGGTCCCTTTTTGGGTTCTCTATTTTGTTCCATTGATCTGAGTGTCTGTTCTTGTGCCAGTATCACACTGTCTTGATGATTACAGCTTTGTAGTATAGCTTGAAGTCTGGGATTGTGATGCCTCCAGCTTTGGATTTCTTTCTCAAGATTGCTTTGGCTATTCGGGGTCTTTTCTGGTTCCATACAAATTTTAGGATTATTTGTTCTAGCTCTGTGAATAATGCTGGTGTTACTTTGATAGGGATTGCATTGAATATGTAGATTGCTTTGGGTAGTATCGACATTTGAACAATATTTGTTCTTCCTGTCTGGGTACATGGAATCTTTTACCATTTTTTTGCATCTTCTTCAATTTTTTCATAAGCTTTCTATAGTTCTCAGTGTATAGATTTTTCACCTCTTTGTTTAGATTTATTCCTAGGTATTTATGGTTTTTTGTGCAACTGTAAATGGGATCGATTCCTTGATTTCTCTTTCTGTTGCTTCGTTGTTGATATACTTTTAATTTATTATGATAAGGTAGGAGATTGGAAGCAAGTGATGTGTGTTTTTTTTCTAAATGATTATCTCAAAACCAAATATTTAATCATATAACCTCCTAATTTAAGTGCTACTTCATTACATTCTGATTTATGTACATTAGAGTGTAGTTCTGGATTTTTCCCTTACATTCCAATTATCTGTTAATTGTTATGCTCATACCACATTTCATTAATTAATAATATTAAATGCATTTAAAATTATATCTCAAATACTCTTCGTAAAATATTAGGACATATTTGTTTATTCTTTTTATTTATTTATTTTGAGAGAGAGAGAGAATATGAGAATGAGCATGGAAGAGGCAAAGAGAGGAGGAGAGACACATTCCAAATAGGCTCCATGGCTCAGCCCAGAGCCTGATATGGGGCTGGATCTCATAAACTGTCAGATCATGACTTGAAATGAAATGAAGAGTCAGATGCTTAACTGAGGCAGTCAGGCACCCATTTATTTGTTTATTCTTATAAGAAAAATCTGACAGTGATACTGCGTGAAATTGTGCTAAATTTATAGCCTTGCTTGGAGTGAAAAACATCTTTACAACATTCAGTATTCACACATCTGTCATATCTTAATTTATGCAAACTTGTTATATAAAAATATATTAATTTTCCATAGATCTTTCACATAGCCTCTGTCCCTTTATTAGGTATATTACTGGGTATTTTATTTGTTTTGTTTTATATGAAGTGGCTTTTTTATTTTTATTTTTTATTTAAATCCCAGTTAGTTAACATTCACTGTGATATTAATTTCAGGTGTACAGTGTAGTGATTCAACAATCCCACAAAATACCTGGTGCTCATCACAGCCAGTGTACTCCTTAATTCCCATCACCTGTTTCACCCATCTCCCCCAGCCACCTCCCCTTTGATAACTCTTAGTTTGTTTTCTATAGTTAAGAGTCTGTGGGTGCCTAGGTGGCTCAGTCCATTGAGCATCTGACTCTTGATTTCAGCTCAGCACAGTTCATGAGATCAAGCCTCGTGGTAGGCTCCTTGCCGACAGCACGACCCCTGCTTGGGCTTCTCTCTCTCCCTCTCTGTCTCTGTGTCTACCCTGTTCAAACTTTCTCTCTCTCTCAAAATATGTAAAATAAAACAAAATTTTTTTCTTGGGTTGCCTGGGTGGCTCATTCAGTTAAGTGTCTGGCTTCAGCTCATTTCATGATCTCACAGGTTCAAGCCCTGCGTTGGGCTCTATGCTGACAGTTCAGAGGCTGGAGCCTGCTTTGGATTCTGTGTGTCCCTCTCTCTCTGCCCCTCCCTGGCTCATATTCTGCCTCTCTCTCAAAAATAAATAAACGTTAAAAAATATTAAAGTGTGTTTCTGGGTTTGCCTCTCTCCCTTTATTTTGTTTCTTAAATTCTACTTGAGTGAAATCATGGTATTTGTCTTTCTATGACTTACTTTGCTTAGCATATATATTCTCTAGCTCCATTCTTGTCATTGCAAATGGTGAAATTTCATTCTTTTCTATGACTAAGTAAAATATATATAATATATATATATACATATATTATGCATATACATATATATTATATAGTGTATATATTATAGTGTATAATACTATAGTATAATACTATAATACTATATTATAGTATATAATGTATACACTATATTATATATATTATATATACATATATATTATATAGTATACATAATATTTATTCATCAGTTAGACACTTGGACTGTTTCCATAATTCAGCTATTATAGATAATACTGCTATAAACATTGGGATGAATGTATCCCTTTGAATCAGTATTTTTGTATTCTTGGGGTAAATACCTCTAACCGAAATTGCTGGATTGTAGAGTAGTTCCATTTTTAACTTCTTGAGGAAACTCCATACTGATTTTCAGAGTGGCTGCACCAGTTTGCAATCTCACCAACAGGGCAAAAGGGTTCCCCTTCCTCCACATCATCAGCAGCATCTGTTGTTTCTTGTGTTGTTGATTGTAGCCATTTTGACTGGTGTGAGGTAACATCTCACTGTAGTTTTGATTTATATTTCCCTGATAATCAGTGATGTTGAACATCTTTTCATGTCTGTTGGCCATCTGTATATCTTCTTTGGAACACTGTGTGTTCATGTCTTCTGACCATTTTTTAATTGGATTATTCATTTTTGGGGTGTTGAGTTGCATAAATTCTTTTTTTTTTAATGTTTTTATTTTTGAGATAGAGACAGAGCATGAGTGGGGATTGGAAGCAGAGAGAGGGAGACCCAGAATCTGAAGCAGGCTCCAGGCTCCCGGCTCCCAGCTGTCAGCACAGAGCCCGATGCGGGGCTCATACTCACTAACTGTGAGATCATGACCTGATCTGAAGTTGGACACACAACCCACTGAGCCACCCAGCACCCTGAATTGCATAAATTCTTTATATATTTTGGATACTAACCCTTTATGAGATATGTCATTTACAAATAACTTCTCCCATTTTGTAGGTTGCTTTTTTAGTTTTGTTGATTGTTTCCTTCACTGTACAGAAGCTTTTTATTTTGATGAAGTCCCAGTAGTTAATTTTTGGTTTTGTTTCCCTCGACTCAGTGACGTATCTAGAAAGAAGTTGATATGGATGATGTCAAAGAGGTTACTTCCTGTGTTCTCCTATAGGAGTTTTATAGTTTCAGGTGCCACATTTAAGTCTTTAATCCATTTTGAATTATTTTTGTGTATGTAGTAAGAAACTGGTCCAGTTTTATTCTTCTGCGTGTTGCTGTCCTGTTTTCCCAACACTATTTGTTCAAGAGATTGTCTTTTTCCTATGACATATTGTTTCCTGCTTTGTCAAAGATGAACTGACCATACAGTTTGTGGGTTCATTTCTGGGTTTCCTGTTCTGTTCCATTGATCTATGTGTCTATTTTTGTACCAGTACCATACTATTTTGATCAGTACAGTTTGCAATAGGACTTGCAATTGGGAATTGTGATGCTTCCAGCTTTGCTTTTTTTTTTTTTTTTGTCTTCAAGATTGCTTTGGCTATTCGGGGACTTTGTGATTCCATACAGATTATAGGATTGTTTGTTCTAACTCTGTGAAAAATGCTGTTAGTATTTTGATAAAGATTGCTGTAAGTGTATAGGTTGCTTTGGGTAATACATTTAACAATATTTATTCTTCCAATCCATGAACATGAACATATTTCCATTTCTTTGTTTCCCCTTCAATTTCTTTCAACATTGTTTTAGAGTTTTCAGAATACAGGTCTTTTGCCTCTTTCATTAGATTGATTCCTAGGTATCTTACTGTTATTAGTGCAGTTGTAGATGGGATTGATTCCTTAATTTCTCTTTCTGTTGCTCCATTTTTGATGTATAGAAATGCAACAGATTTCTACACAATGATTTTGTATCCTGTGACTGTACTGAATTTGGTGGAATATTTCAGGTTTCTATATAGAGTATCATGTCATCTGCAAATAGTGAAAGTTTGATTTCTTCCTTGCTGATTTGGATGAATTTTATTTCTTTTTGCTGTCTGATTGCTGAGGCTAGGGCTTGAAGTACTATGTTAAATAGTAGTGGTGAGAGTGGACATCAGAGTGGGATATTAATTTTTTCTCAAAGCATTTTTGATTGAATGTAAGAATATTATTCAGAGGCGCCTGGGTGGCCCAGTCAGTTGAGAGTCTGACTTCGGCTCAGGTCATGATCTCATGGCTCTCAAGTTCGCGTCCCGTATCAGGCTCTGTGCTGACAGCCTGGATCCTGCTTCAGATTGTGTGTCTGCTTCTCTCTCTGCCCCTCCCCTGGTTGCATCCTGTCTCTCTCTCACAAAAATAAATAAACATTAGAAAATTAAAAATAAAATAATAAATGTAAGAATGTTTTTCATGTAGATATATTTATTTTGTATCCACTTTTTGTATTTATACGTTGGTTTTAAACAATTTTAGTTGATCCTTTTTGGTTTCCCAATGAATCATCATATCCTAAATAAATAATTTTGGCACCTTGTTCTATGTCTTCCATTTCTATGAAAAGCTTCCAGGCTCTCTCCATGTTATTAAACAATGAAAAGTTTACACTGAAGCATAGACCAGAGTACATGTCTAGACTGCGACCTTGAAGGGTTATCCAATGTATCTCTCTCATGTCCAAATGTCCAGCATCAGTGATGAATTATTCTTTTAAAGGAATTAAAGACATTCCTTAGCTCTCATTCGATGTATTTTTTCAAGTATATATGTTTTATCTTTAAGAAACTTTCTGCTTACATTTCAGAGTAGGCTTTTTATTTTTCCTTTATTCTTCATGGTTTAATAGGTTCCTTAAGGATTTAAGAAGATACACAGCAAGCTGGACACAAATGTAAAGGAAAGCAGAGAAATCAGTACCCACCTGTGCCCTGCATAGAGTTTAGCATAGTGTCTGATATAGAGTTGGTTCTGCCTTAAACTTTAAGGAAAAGCCACTTCTAAAAGGCCTAGAAATAAAAAAATAAATAAATAATACAACTTATTGACTTGGATTACTAAGTCTAAAATGAAAAGGAACTTCTAACACTAACATCTTCACTTCTGGGTGCAAGAGAGAAATATCACTAAATGAAAGACTATCATCGATTAGAAAAGCAAATAAAAACTCTGTTATCAATTTAAAGTGACAGCATACTAAGGGAGCCTGGGTGGCTCAGTTGGTTAAATGTCCAACTTTGGCTCAGGTCATGAAGTCATCGTTCACAAGTTGGAGCCCCACGAAGGGCTCTGTGCTGACAGCTTAGAGCCTGGAGCCTGCTTCGGATTCTGTGTCTCCCTCTCTCTCTGTCCCTCTGCTGCTTGCACTCTGTCTCTTTCTCTCTGTCAAAAATAAATATTAAAAAACATTTTTTTTAAGTGACAGCATACTACTGCCACATTTTCTTCAGCCACATCTTCAAGAACAAATAAGAGCATTGAACAATTACTGGGTTTTAAAACTGGAAAATTACAACTGATGACAGATATCAATTTCTGCTCCAACTCTGGAAAATTTTTGTATTCATTTCTCCTTAAGTTTTATGAGGAAAACTCTATTATTGATGGCTCCCTCTTTAGGCATCTTTCTCAAAGTGGGGAAAATTAATGTAAGTACAGGGTTCCTTGGACTTTGACTATATCATGTAACATATTTAATTCATTTCCTTTTCTTGCCAAAACATAAGCTACCACTACTTCCATTACTATAGGAAATACAGAAAAATGACTGGAACTTCCATTTAAAAAAAAAAAGGAAAAGTGATGTGAGTCAAGAGATATTCAAGAAGAATAAAGTTAAATCTGACTTTGAGCATATCTTACAGTGGCCCATTCCTTTAGACAATTAATGCTTAGGCTTCATGATCATGATTTATTTTGAGATGTCAGTTTTAAGATCGTGAAGGAAAAATGTTCAAGGCAATGATAATGTCCCACTTTAAAGTTCTTGTGTTTCTGCTTAAATGGTTATAATAACACATGCTGTAGAAATTTTCTATATTTATTTTAGAATTACTGGTATGTGCATATGCATTATTCTTGGTAGGATGGGCATCTTCATATCTAGGGCATCCCACTATGATGACTGATTATGTTCCAGCTGGTCTTTCTCTACTTAGGAATGAAATTTTTTACTAGAGTAAATTTAATCAGACAATCTTGTTAAATGTGGCACTGGTCCCAATCAGTCGAAAGTTTTAAAAAGAAAAAATATATATATGAAAAAAGACAAAAGCTCTAGTCTTTAATGTCATGAACTTCTCCAATGTGAGTTCTGATTTTGGACAGACTTTGAATCATATCTTGAATTCATCACTTACTGGCTCAATTACTTTCAAAGAGCTGTGGAATCCCTCTAATTCTTGGTTTCTATAAGTTGGAGATTAGTATTAATAGCTACATTTCAGGCTTGTCATGAGGGTAAATTGAGATACTGTTTGCATGTATTGGCCAAGTGTCCCCAGATGGGAAGTAGGCAGTAAATGTTGCCTTTTGTTGTTACTATTATGTTTTCTAACCAGTGTCAAAGAATAATTTACAAACCAACCACCTGCATCATTATCTCTTGAGATACTTATTAAAATATAAATTCTAAGTCTCTCTCAGTACCAACTATTTCAAGATCTATAGGCTTGAGGTCTAGGAATCTGGATTTTTCTAAAGAATCCCAGGTGATTCTTCTGCGCATTAAAGTTTGAAAACCATTATTTAATCCTGGAATTTACTTTTATTTTTAATGCTGTTTTCTTATCATATAACAGGAGTTTAAAATCGCTCATTAGTAATTGTATTAATTTATATTCTTAATATGCTATCTTCCTGGAAGATAATAAATGAGCATTGCTAGGTTTGTATTTTAAAAGCCCAACCCTGGGGCGCCTGAGTGGCTCAGTTGGTTGGGCGACCTACTTCAGCTTAGGTCATGATCTCACAGCTTGTGTGTGCAAGCCCCGCATCGGGCTCTGTGCTGGCAGCTCAGAGCCTGGAGCCTCCTTCGGGTTCTGTGTCTCCCTCTCTCTGTCCCTCCCCTACTTACACACTGTCTCTGTCTGTCTCTCTCAAAAATAAACATTAAAAAATGATAATGATAAAATAAAAAAATAAGAAGCCCATCCCCCGGGGTGCCTGGGTGGCTCAGTTGAGCGTTAGACTTCAGTTCAAATCATGATCTCACAGTTTTTGGGTTCAAGCCCCATGTCAGGCTCTGCTCTGACAGCTCAGAGCCTGGAACCTGCTTCACATGCTGTCTCTGTCTCTGTCTCTCTTTCTTTCTCTGTGCACCTCCCCTGCTCATGCTCTCTCTCTCTGTTTCTCAAAAATAAATAAATGTTGAAAACAAAAATTTTTAAATGCCTATTCCCTTTCCTTCCTCCCAAGCTCAGGGCCATTGACAACTGCTTCCAACTTCCCTGGAGTCTTCCTGATCTCTTTTCTCCCTGCCCAGGACCACTTGGCTCTCTCTAATGCACTTCTTAGGCACTCTTCTTTTCTAAATATTTGAGCTTTTAATCATTCTCTAAATGGTAACTTCCAAGCCTCTGAATGTCCAAGTTAAAATCCTCAGAAATAAAGCCCCTACCTCTCCTTTTAGCCATATCTCCATTCTGTCTCTGACACAGTGTATTCCAATAAAAGAGAAAAATTCATCATTTCAAGTAACTTATTCTGCCTGTTTCAGTGCCCTTCCTTCAGTCATTGAATAACTTTAAATTTCTTCCCATTGACATCATGTCCACTAAGATCCAGCTTGAACGCCACTTCCTCCCAAGAGCTTTTCCAAATCTTTCCAGCTGGAAGAGATTACCTTCTCGAAACCCTTAGTTACTAACATTCTTCTAACACTTAGATTTTTCTTTTTTGTATTATGTCCACTATTGTTTTTTTTTTTTTCTTTTTAAAAATTTCTTACAGACAAAAACACATCATCTCTTTCTCTTCATCCCTCATGGTGCTTGGCATAATCCTGATCTTAAGATGATTATTCTAAAGTAACCACTGAATGAATGAGTAGAAGCAACATGTGGCTTGCCAAAATGGTTTTCTACAGACACTCAACTTATAAAATATTATCTTTTGGCACTTTTTTAAAAGCTGATTTATTTATTTTGAAAGAGAGTGCACATGCAAGGTGGGAAGGGGCAGAGAGAGGGGGAGAGAAAGAATCCCAAGCAGGCTCCATGCTGTTAGTGCAGAGCCCCATGAGAGACTCCATCCCACGAACCACGAGATCATGACCTGGGCTGAAATTAAGAGTCAGAGCTTAAGCAACTGGGCCACCCAGGTGCCCCCCTATCTTTTGAAACTTTTAATTACTGTGGGAATGCAAGCAATTCTTGCTTTGTTGAATGTGTATGGACCTTGGAAATCATCTATCCAACACTAGCCCTGCAGTTGAGATACTTCAAACCACGATGACTTGCCCAAATCATACTGTTAAGGATGACACTAGGTCCAGTAGTATATTGGACTAATTCTCTTTCCTGATGATTTATACATTTATTTTGTCATGTATTAATATGCTTACTTTTCACTTTGGTATAGTATATTGTATAAGCTTGTATTAGTTTATTTTATTGCTTATAATGCTGTATTATCAACAATCACAAATTTTTACTGTGATACAACAAGAAGCACTGATCCTCATGCTTAAGAGACAGTTTGTTGACTATGTTTCAGCTGAACTACATTGGGTTCTGCTTTAGGCTGTGTTTCAGCTGGGCTCAGCTGCAGACTGACTGCTGGATTCAGGTTTTCTACATGTGTCTTCTTTGGGGACCATGCTAATGGGGCAGCAGCCACCTGCGGCTTTTCTTTCGTGTATGTCACAGGGCCTCAAGAATTAGACTGAACTGTTCCCATTGGCCAATGCCCACGTTCCATTGGCCAAAGAAAGTAATTTGGTGAAGCCCAGTATAAATGCTTCTCGTGTTGGCGGGGGACTCCAAGTTGACAGGGCAAAGTGCATGGATGCATAGGAAAAATAAGAAGAACTGAGAATAATGATCTACCTACCCCATGTCTTTATAATTTGTTTTTACTATGTTTACATTTATATTTCATACCTGCAATAGGGATGTATGTCAAAATAGTTCATTTCTAAAGATACGATTATAGATATTCCTTATAACAAGTGCACCTTGAAAATAAAATAAGTAAAACTTTACCTACATGGAAATTTAGTTTCTATATCTCCGTTATTAAATTGGAAAAAAAATGTGTATTCAATTTTGTCTTCACACTTGACAAAGTTTTTATATGATTGGCCTACACTAACCATTCTCTATTACTCAGTCCTGCCCGTGTGAGAAATTACAGTGATTTCATTCATGCTAGCAATGTAAATAAGTAAAACTCTACTTAAAGATATTAAGGGATTTGGGTTTTGTTTCCTATTTGCACCAGCAAACAGAAGAATGTAAAGGTATGATTTGTAATCTGCAGTGATAAAATTCATGAGAAAATTTCTTAAAAGATATAAATTTTTAGGGGTACCTGGGTGGCTCAGTTGAGCATATGACCCTTGATTTCATCTCAGGTCATGATCTCCCAGTTTGTTGCATCGGGCTCCATGTCCGGCTCTGCACTGACAGCATGGACCCTGCATGGGATTCTTTCTCTCTCTCTCTTTCTATCCCTACCCTGTGCACACTCTTGTTCTCTCTCAAATAAGTAAACATTTTTTACAAAGATACAATTTTTTAATAATTACCCAGGTTGAATCTAATGCATGTGGACTAAAATCAGTTTCAGTTAAACCTTCCTTCAAGGAAACCTCATGGAGCATGTTTATATAAATACACTGCAGAGTATTTTACACATGTATGTTGACTGCATGTGAAAATGATATCATTAAACAAAATATTCAACTCTTTGCCTTCTTGAGTGATAACCAGTGATTGCCTATACTCTAGGCAAAATATTATGTAAGAATAATTTGTTAGGCTCTATTATGCAGTCTTATTTCAAAAAGCTTACTACTTAACTATGATACTTAATAAGATCTGTAACTTTGCATTTAGCTATACATTTTCTTACTAATTCTGGGATGGTGAGGGGTGCCTGGGTGGCTCAGTCATTTGAGCATCTGACTCTCTATATTGCCTCGGGTCATAATCCCAAGGTCATGGGATTGAGCCCTGCATTGGGCTTTACTCTGAGCTTGGAGCCAGCTTGAGATTCTCGCTTTCTCCCTCTGTCCCTCTCCAGCACTCCCACTCTCTATCTCTAAAATTGAAAAACAAATAATTCCGGTATAGGCAAACCTTTAATTCCTTTCTAGTTCCTTGTATAGAAGACAGAACAGTTTTGGAAAACTCAAAAAAATAAAAATTTAGGGCTTAATTCTCTTATTTTTTTCTTGGAAATTAATATGCAACTAGAAATTGTTAAAAAATGGGGTACTTAAGACCTCAGGTCTGAAAATTCAAGGTAAAGAGTTGTTTAAGAAGTATTATTGCCACAAATATAAAGATTCAATAATGTATTATCTTTAACTCTCAGTTATTTTTTTATCTGTTGGGTTGCCTACCAAAAATCTTTAGCCCAGCTTTCTTCTAAATTTGATGTTGTTATGGGCCTAGCAATTCAGATTTTGTTTTTCTTTTGCCACATACAGTTTAATAACTGCCAGTTCTCTGTTTTTTTTCCAGTTCTGAATAGTGTAACCCATCTGATGTGTTATTTGTCCCCAGCTGCCATGAATAAAGAATAGGTAAGAAAGATGCCACAGGGAAATGAGCCCCCCCAAACTATCATCATATCATTAAAGAGGGGGCACAAACAATTCATTTATTCCAGCCTAAATAGTTTTAGTATCTGCTGTCTCTGTAAGGTACATTGAAGAGGCAGGAAGTATGTTCTAATTTGAAGTAATTTGTAATGAAAATAAGTTGTTCATTTCTGTCTAATTACTCAGTATTGTATTGATTGATTTCAACTAGGGTTCAGGTCTACATCAGGCAAGAGCTATGTGCATGTTACTCTGAGACCATAGTCAACTTTGACAGTGTTGGTGCTTTAAAAGTTCCTTGGCTTTCATTAAAGTCATTTATTCGTATTCATAAGGAAAACTGTTCCAATTTTTCAGTACAAAGAATGCCAGACTCGTGAGTAATACTACCTTTACCGAAGTACATATGTAATGATAAAAAAGAGGATGTCTCAGTCTGGTTTTTAAATTTCATTTTTCATGAAATGAGGAATTAAGGGCACCTAGATGGCTCAGTTGGTTAAGTGTCTGACTTTGGCTCAGGTCACAATCTTGCGGTTTGTGAGTTCGAGCCCCGCGTTGGGCTCTGTGGTGACAGCTCAGAGCCTGGAGCCTGTTTCAGATTCTGTGTCTCCCTCTCTCTCTCTGCCCTTTCCCCCGCTTATGCTCTGTCTCTCTGTCTCTGAAAAATGAATAAACATTTAAAAAAATAAATTTAAAAAAATAAAATGAGGAATTAGAACTGTATCAGCTCCCAGGTCCCATCAGATAATAGGATGAAGTAGTAATGAAGAATTATTTAGTCATTATTTTTATATACCAGTATGCATAATGATCAAAATACAGAGCATATTCAGAATGGTCCTAAGTGTAGAACATGTGACAGGATTATTTGTTGAGATACTAATTTGTGTTTCATTTTCATTGCTATGGAAGGATCAGAAAAAAAATTAGCCATTTTTACTTAGTACCTCTATTCCACTCCTTTCCTCATTTCAGAAAGTAGCCTAGAATTTATATTACCTAAGGATAAACTTCCCTTCGAGCACTTGTTTCAAAAGCCTCAGTTTATTAAGGCGTCATGCTGCACTCTGGAAAGAAAGGCAGAAGGAACGAGCAAGATACAGAGGAGAAGCATCAAAGTAGAAAAAGAAGATTGTCTCAAATAGGAAGGTGATGAATGGCTCTTACACCCGTGATTAACAGGGGTCCACACATCATTCCTTATAGAAACCCTAGAAGTGCAGAAGAACCTGGGGAAGTTTAGTTGAGTACTTGGGTCTTCTAAGGAGGCTTCTCTTGAAGTAGTTGACAAAGCTTCCTTTGACTGGCATTACCTACCTACCTTCAAGAAGAAGTAGGCTTGCATATTGAATATGTCTTCAGGAGTCATGTTGACTGAAGTTGCCTTCCCCCATCTTCCAGTCGTCCCATGAAATTCCTTGATTCCAGCGTGGTTCTAAAGAGACAGATAGATGGGGCTAAAATGACTGAATGTGGATCTCTTACTAGCCAAGCAAGAAGAAGCTTGGAGTCAGATTCAATTTTATTTAATGATGAAAAAGTTAATGTAACATTTATTCCTTGTGAGTTTAGGAACTAAAAATTATAATGGCAAGAAATATTAAGCAGTAAAAAATTCTTTGAAAATAAGCTATAAACATAACTGAATAATTAAATTAGAATTATTTTCCTTCCCCCGAACATGAAAAGTTAAATTCAAACTATACATAGGGAAATAGAGTGAAAATAGTGTTATTGTTTGTAGAATGGATCACTGTAGATAAAAATTCTCTAGGATTTTTAAATACACGGAGAAATTTAAAGATCTCAAACTTATTTTTATAAACCTAAGGGGTAAAAATTCTTAAATTCAGCCTTTTTTAGCACTTATAGATGTACATCACTACACATTCAAGACATCTGCCTCTACAAAGCTTAGTTATTTTAGGATATAGCCCAGTGAACTTGTCAGCATGATGTAGTGGTGAGAAAAACATTCTACTGTGTGTCAAGTATCCTGACTCTAGTCCCAGTTTCTGACCTTAACCCTGTGAACGTGGTTACATCACTGAACTTCTCTGATTCTCAGTGATATCATTTATAAGTTTAAAGGATGGTGATGAGAGATTCCAAAGCTTCGGCCAACTTGAATTTTCTATTGTAATTTTTCCAAATACTTTATTTTCCTGGCGTTTAGTTGAATATCCTAAGAACCACCATCTTCACTGACATTCATGTACTAATATTGCCAGTTGAAGGAGTCACTATAATGATTCTTGCATCAGCTAACAATTTCAGAATTCTCTTTTCTTATTGTCTTCAGAGTCCATTTGAATTCCACAGCAAAGTATCAATACTATGACTTTAAACTCACATCAGTATTTGAACAAAGGCAACATTCCGCGCCTCTTTTTATTCACAAGATGCCCTCCAAATGGTTCGTTTCAAAGAAAATCCACAAAGACTCTCTTCGATTAAAATTATTTAACAAAATTATGTTGCCAGCATTGATGACATCTGCAAATGATGAAACCCGAAAGTATTTTAGGCATTGTCACTGTCTTTGAAATAAGCATCATCCTTTAGTTTAGATATTGAGTTTAATTCACTAAATGTAAGGAATGTATGTTTGCCTTAGTTTTTTTTTTTCTTTTTTTCTTTTTTTTTTTTATGAAACATCAGTAAGATTTCATTAATTGTAGGAAGTGGTAGGCCAAGGCAAGAAAGAGTATATATTTACATCATTTCCTGGTCTTCAGCATCAGAAGTAATGATACCATACTTACATCAATGTTTAAAAAGGAGGCTTCATTTTCTGCATATGCACATTTTAAACTGAACAGAAGTTTATACTTCAGAAATATAGGGAGACTGGCAGGGAATTTCTGAACGAATTTATTAGGAGGTGAAAAGTGGTAGTTCAAGCCTATTTTGTTTTCTCAACACATTGCATGTTTTTATTTATTTTTTCTTCTTTTTCTTTTATGCATTCTTATGTTTGCTTTGTCTTTATTAAATTTAACACTAGAAAAACTAAAAACAATATATATAGCTTGCAAGACTCCAAGTAAGAAACATAGATGGAATACCAAAGTATACAGGAAGACATATTAAGCAAAAAACAAGAAACAAAACAACAACAAAAAAAACCCAGTATTTATAGAAACGTCAATTTCAATTAGGATTTCTAGAAAATGTGTCGGTCTCAGAAGGGGTAACAACTTAAACTAATAAAACATGTCAGAGAAGCTGCAAAATCATATATTGTTTTGATTTTTGATTTGAATATAGTTGACACACATGTTACATAAGTTTCACGTGTACAACATAGTGATTCAACCTCTCTGTGTGCTATGCTATGCTCTCTACAAGCATAGCTGTCATCTTTCACAATACAATGTCATGGCAATATAACTGACTATATTCCTATGCTGTACTCTTATTCCCGTGGTTTATTCATCCTGTAACTGGAAGTCTGTATCTCCGCTTCTCCTTCACCAGTTTTGCCTATCCCACCATCTTCCTCCCCTCTGGGGAAGCTTTTTGTTCTCTGTATTTTTAGGTCTGATTCTGCTTGTTTGTTTGTTTCCTTGTTGTTTTGTTTTCTAGATTGTACATATGAGTGAAATCATTACGGCGTTTTTAATTATCAGTCTGACTTAATTCACTTAGCACAATACCTGCTAGGCCCATCCATGTTGTCACAAATGGTATGATCTTATCCTTTTTATGTCTGTGTAATATTCCTGTATGTGTGTGACCTCTTCCTTATCCATTCGTCTATCAATGACACCTAGCTTGCTTCTATATCTTGGCTATTATAAAAAATGCTTCAATAAACATAGGGTTATATATATCTTTTCAAATTTATGTTTTTGTTTTCTTTGAGTAAATACCCAATGGTGGAATTACTGTATCCTATGGTATTTCTATTTTTAGTTTTTTGAGGAAACTGTGTACTGTTTCCCACAGTGGCTGAACCAGTTAACCTACCCACCAACAGGGCGGGAGAGTTTCTTTTTCTCCATATCATTGCCAACATGTGTAATTTCTCATCTTTTTTGTTTTTGCCATTCTCATGGTTGCAAGGTAATGTCTCATTGTGGTTTTGATGTGCATTTTCCTGATTATCGATGTTGAACATCTTTTCATATGTCCGTTGGCCATCTGTGTTTTGTTTGGAAAATGTCTATTCAAGTCCTCTACCCATTTTTTAATGGGATTGTTGTTTTTGTTTTTGTTTTTTTGGTGTTGTGTAAGTTCTTTGTTTTGGATATTAATTGCATATAAGATATATCATTTACAAATATTTTCTCCCATTCTCCATTTTGTTTTGTTGATGGTTTTGTTCACTATGCATATCTTTTTATTTTGATATAGTCCCACTAGCTTACTTTTGCTTTTTTCCCCGTTCCTTAGGAAAATCTTAGGATTTTTATGGTATGGGGTCTCACATCTAAGTCTTTAATTCATTTTGAGTTTATTCTTATATATGGTATAACACAGTGGTCTGGTTCATTCTTTTGCAGGTAGCTGGCCAGTTTTCCCAGGACCATTTATTGAAGAGATTGTCTTTGCCCCATTTTATACTATTGTATCCTTTGTCATAGATTAATTGATCATATAAGCAAGGGTTTATTTCTGAACTCTCGATTGTATTGATCTATGTGTCGGTGCCAGTTCCATACTGTTTTTTTTTTTTAATTTTTTTTAACGTTTATTTATTTTTGAGACAGAGAGAGACAGAGCATGAACGGGGAGGGTCAGAGAGAGAGAGGAAGACACAGAATCGGAAGCAGGCTCCAGGCTCTGGGCCATCATCAGCCCAGAGCCTGACGTGGGGCTCGAACTCACGGACCGTGAGATCGTGACCTGAGCTGAAGTCGGACGCTTAACTGACTGAGCCACCCAGGCGCCCCAGTTCCATACTGTTTTAATGATGACAGCTTTGTAGTGTATCTTAAAATCTGGAATTATGATAGATCCAGCTTTGTTCTTTATTCTCATGATTGCTTTGCCTACTTCAGGGTCTTTTGTGGTTCCATACAAATTTTAGTACTTTTGTTCTAGTTCAGTGAAAAATGCTACTGGTATTTTGATAGCATTGCATTGAATCTGTAGATTGCTTTGGTTAGCATAAACATTTTAACAATATTATTCTTCCAGTCCATGAACATGGAATATCTTTCCATTTGTTTGTGTTGTCTTCAATTTCTTTTATCAGTGTTTTAGAGTTTTTAGAGTGCAGATCTTTCACTTCCTTAAGTTTATTCCTAGGTATTTTATTTATTTATTTTTGGTGCAGTTCTAAGTGGAATAGTTTCCTTAATTTCTCTTTCTGTTACTTTGTTATTAGTGCATAAAAACATTACTGCTTTCTGAGTATTAATTTTGTATCCTGAAACTTTACTGAATTCATTTCTTACTTCTAATAGATTTTCTACTGTAGTTGTACAACTTAGGAGTTTACTTTTCTTCCTTAACAATATGGATGCCTCATTTTCTTTCTTTCTTTCTCTCTTCCTTTCTCTCTTTCTTTCTTTCTTTCTTTCTTTCTTTCTTTCTTTCTTTGTCTGGTTGTGGTGCCTGGGGCTTTGGGTATTATGTTCACTAAAAGTGAGCCTTTTTGTTTCGTTCTTGATCTTAGAGGAAAAGCTCTCAGTTTTTCACCTTTGAGTATAAGGTTAGCTGCAAATTTTTCATATGTGGTTTTTATTATGTTGATGTATATTCTCCCTATACCCACTTTGTTTTTATCATGAACAAATGTCAGATTTTGCAAAATGCTTTTTCCGCATCTATTGAGATGATCACATGATTTTTATTTTTGTTTTTAAGTTTGAACATAATCTTAAATAACGTTTTTTTTTTTAAATTCCTCCACATTTTATGTATATGCTGTCATGTGTTACATATTTTTAAAAAGTTTATTTATTTTGACAGTAAGCATGCACATGTGTGTGAGTGGGGGCGGGGCAGAGAGAGAGGGAGAGAGAATCCTAAACAGGCACAGCCCTACCAGGACAGAGCCTGACATGGGGCTGGATTCCACAACTGTGAGATCATGACCTGAGGTAGACTCAGAGGCTTTGATGACTGAGCTACCCAAGTGCCCCATTTTATATATTTTTACTCATAATTTTCTTGTTCTTTATTTTCGAGTATATTCTCTGCCCCCCATTTTGCTTGACATTCTGTGTTGTTGCTGTTGATTAGGAAGAGTAGATATTTGTAAACTTGGAAGAATGACTGTGTCTCCATCTCTCTTGCTTTCTCTTTTCTCTCTTCTGTATCTTTTGCCACTCTCTGTCTTTTGTTGTGCATAGGCTGTTCAGTCAGCCCTCAGTTCTTCAAGAATTGCTCTCTAAATGGGTATAATATGATGCTGTGTTCTATGGAGGAGGTGAGTTCACAGTCTTTCTACATCACCATCTTGGACCAAAACACTTATTTATGATTTTCTTTTAAAAAAAATGCCTTTTTACAGAGGCATCTGTTAGACATGTGTCCACTGCTAACTGAAGACCCAGAATATCAAAGGGCCAGCATTCTTTCAAATATAAAGACTAGGGATGTTTCCTGGAAATCACTTCAGTAACTCTACAATTAAAATTTGCATACATATTTTTTGCACATTAGCCTTTATCAGTGGGAATAGTTTACAGCACTTTAATGAGACTAAAATAAAGGCATTCATTTAAATTCTGAATACTCAGATTTGTCCACAGGATTTGTGGACAGGAAAGAAAGCAGAAAGGGGAGTAATTCATTTTATAGTTAAGAAAACTAAAGCAGACACATCATTGAGTTTCACAAAGTTAGACAGTAGGCTATGTTAAGTCTAGAACATAAAGAACCTTAAGCCATTTATCTTTGGAAATAAAGTCATAAGGATTAATTCTCTCATTAATACTTTCTGGCCACAGTTTGTAGTTAGGGAAGTACAAGACTTTTTGGCCTATAAATTAAGTTTTCACCCATTCCCTAAAGAATAATGAAAATAGCTAAATACAAATATAAATAACCCGAAATAAATAATCTGTGGTGGGATGCAGCTTGTCTTATGAAGTGTCTGAATATTTTACATCACCAAAGAAGTCATCTTTAGTTTCCTTAACCCACAGAAAATAAACTAAGCAATCAAATTGTAGGAAAATCTCGTATGAATAGACAGATAGGTTGTAAATATTTTCCTCTGCCCCATATTTTAAAAAAGTGTTTATATATTTACATACACACATAAGCTAATCCTAAAGTATGCTTGTTTTCAATTCGATTTAAAATTCTCAACTCTTTCCTTTATGACCTAAAAATTAAGCCCATATACATGACTTGAGTTGGAAAGCAAATCTTTTGCAATAGTACATAAACCATCTCCTGACAATATTAGTAACCACTTCCTAAATTCCATGTTATATTTACTTTACCAAACAGGAAATGCAAATTCTCCTTGTTATTCTTCCATTAAAGATATACCACTTCATTGAATTAGGGACTTTTGTTGAATACAAGCCAACCATTAAAAGAGATTATGAGTACCAAATATACATATACATCTTACCCCTTTCATTCTTAAAAGTGTGGAAGAATAGAAGAGAATAGGAGAGAATTAGAAAACATCTAAGCAGTCCTGTTCTAAGACAAGAGGACACTCAGCACTTTTCCAGGGCCCCACACTTATATGGGCTTTCATTTGTATTTTACTCCCCAAACATTATTTTATCTTGAAAATATTAGGAATTGGCTTGCATATAAGTATTTCAGTTCTTGATACTGGTCATTTATCTGAGATTCTTCTTTAGAACCGATGATATATACGGCGAATTAATTGGAAGTTACATTTAACATTTCTTTCCTATCTCCTAATTTTTTCTCCCTACTTCCCTGCCCGGCCCCCCCCCTTCTTTTTAGTAATAGCTAAATTGATAATACAAATTTAGAAAGGATTTGTGTTTGCGGAGATTAGTGAAAATATAGCAAGAAAGATAATTTTTTAATGATAAAGAGTTTTTATTTATATTGTAGGATTTCCTGAGTGTATAAGTTTGATATTTGTTTACACACGCTGAGGATAGAGGGAGGAACAGGAGACCACTGTGGTTCCCCCATCAACAGTGTCACTCCATAGAGCTGGAGCTGTGAACTGGTTGCAAAAAAACAGGGGGCAGTAATAAGGGAGAACTAAAGTGGAAAAGTTATGAAGAAATACAGATAAGTGTTAATTTTATTATTGTTTATTATGCAGCCACTATTGTTAAGTATATCATTAAATGATCATTTAAGCCAACAATAATCTTGTAAATTGGATGCTATTTTTACCTACATTTCAAAAGTATGGAAACAGAGCTTACAAATATTAAATAACCTGCTCAGGATCACACAGCTATCAAATGGCAGCACCAAGTTGTGGAATCAGGCAATCTGGCCCCGGAAATATATCCCTTCTCAATGTCTTCCTCCCTCCCATCTTCTCTCAGTTGAATCCAACATATTTCTTTATCATTATTTGTCTTCCTAGGCGAGAAGAAGCTTGTTTCTATTCAGAAAAATTTCAGCTGCATTATCAATTTTTTTTTAAATAATGAGATAAATATGTATAAGCTGGGAGAAAGTAAATTTAACAAGCATTTATCTAAGTGCTTGACAAAAGGTAATTACTTTTATTCTTTTATCAACACTGTGATGTAGGAATTTTATTTTCCCCATTTTGCAGAACAAATTAAGCAGAAAAGTAAACTGCTAAGTAGAGATGCTAGGATTTGCACCAAGGCAGTCTGGCTCCAGAATCTGTCTTAACAGGGGTTGACCTGTCCGTGAGGCACATGGACACAATGCCAAGGGTCCACCATATTTTAGGAAGACAAAAAATGTTTTAATCTGAATTTTTTTCTAAAATCAGAAGCAAAAAAAGAACATCATAACATTGATTATATAATAAATACAATGAATACGATAATATTGAACACATAATAATGATTTCTTATGCCAACATGGACTCAAAATATAATAATATAATTTTATGTATGTATGTATTTATTTATTTTTCAGTGAAGGAAACAGCCCATGAAAGCAAATGCATTCACAGCCCACAGATGTCGAACTATAGCCATGTTCTTAGCTGCTGTGCTATGTTGACTCTCATTAATATATAAAGTTCATGGGTGCCTGGGTGGCTCAGTAGGTTAAGCATCTGACTTCAGCTCAGGTCATGATCTCATTGTTCCTGAGTTTGAGGCCTGCAGCAGGCTCTCTGCTGTCAGCACAGAGCCTGCTTCAGATCCTCTGTTCCCCGTCTCTCTCTGCCCCTTCCCCACTAAGCGTGCATGCACTCTCCCTCTCAAAAATAGACATTAAAAAAATAATAAAATAAAACAAATAAATAAATAAATAAATTTCACATTCAAACATTCTTCAATTTAGTTGTGGAAATAATTTTCTCCCACAATTACCTACTTATTATTTAGCACTCTTCCTATTTCCCAGTTAATGGCATTCCATCCACTCTTTCTAACCAAAAGGAATTAAGAAACATGAATCTTCCTTTTCATGCAGATATCATTCATTACTATTAAACCCCAGACTCAAAATCCTAAGACAAAGTGCTTTTGGACAATAAAATGTAGCTGAGGTCAATTTCACAAAGCATAAGACTGAAATCAAGTAAATTATTTCACTAGGCCTCATTAATTCTATGGAGTGCCACATTTGGTGGTGGGGGTAGGGGTTGATAACATAGACCTGAAAATACTCTGAAAATTAAAAGACAGTTTAAATGTCACATCCTGATCTGTACTGATGTCTGGCCTTGTTACAATCTACAATTATTTTACTTTTTGTGTGAACATCCATGCTTTACTAGACAAATAGTATTATGTTACATTCCAGAGTTCCATACCCTTTGAATGTTATTCAATACTCACTGTATTAAGGTATGTATTTATTTTCTTTGCTCTGCAAAAATAATAAGGGTTTCAAACAAGAGATTGAGGGCCCATACTTTGTTTTGAGGATTCAGGTTATAGTAGTAGTTCCCCACTTCCAGCTCTCAGTCAGGTGCCTGTATAGAAAAATCTTTTCGTGCATTGTTATGTATTGCATATTCATCCCCTCCCCCCAATTCATATGTTGAAATCCTACTCCCCCAATATGATGATATTAGGAGGTCAGGCCTTTGGGAGATAATTAGAATTAGATGAGGTAATGAGAGTAAAGCTCTCGTGAATAGGATTAATGTCCTTATAAAAGTTGCAAGAATGGTGGCTTCCTGTCTCTGCCCTCTGCTGTATAAGAATGCAAGAGAAGGCGGGAATTTGTGAACAGAAGAGGGCTCTCTGTGGCATATGACCATGTTGGTGTCTTGCTCTTGGATTTCTAGACTCCAGAACTGTGAGAAATAAATTCTTAATGTTTATGGGTTGCCCCACGTATGTTTATTACAGCAGCTTGAATAGACTAAGGCACATACATACACATACAAACATACTTATATAATACAAGCGTGTTATGAGATCACAATAGTTAATTTATAGAAGTTTTTCAAGTATATGCCCTTTGTACTTTAAAATTTTTTGCTTTATTTTTTAATGTTTATTTATTTTTGGGAGAAAGAGAGTATGAGCAGAAGAGGGGCAGAGAGAGGGAGACAGAATTGAAAGCAGGCTCCAGGCTCTGAGCTGTCCGTACAGAGCCTGATGTGGGGCTCCAATTCACCAGCAGTAAGATCATGACCTGAGCTGAGTCTGATGCTCAACTGACTAAGCCACCCAGGCGCCCCTTAATTGTTTTTTTAATGTATTTTTTTTATAAAATAATTTTACAGTCAAAGGTAAGTAGTTCCCCTCTCCTCTGACATCCACCCATCCCTACCCTTGCCTTTTTTGTTATTTTTGGGTTCTTATCCGGTAGAAGACTGTTAGCTTTCTGTTAAATCTTATATAGGTTTTTTGTTTTGTGCTCGTTTGTCTATTTATTTATTTATTTGTTTTGTAATTTTATCAATCCCCAGTCGAGAGAACTGATGAACTACTCAACTCTTTGTAAAGAACGCTCTGTTATTCTGAGTGACAATTTTATCTTTTCCTGAGTGAATTCGTTAAGGCTTTAGGTGCCACAGAGACTGAGACTTAGGACCCTACAGATGGAAAAAACAAAACTGGAGATAGAAGAAAGGACTCAGGGGAAGCAAGGTGGGTGGAGGGAATCATTTCATCAATATTAATTGGTACCAATTTTCTATTATTCTTATTATAGCCTTTTCTTAGAAAAGAACATCTTTTATGTCCACGTGGTGATATTTAATCAGTATAATTAGTAGCCCTAGTGGTAGACTCCTTCTACCTGCTGCTTTGCTGCTTTGTTTTTGCTCTAATAATTTACACAAGGATTTCACAAACCATAATCCATAGAGCTTTAGTCCTATAAAATATTCTGCCAAGGAAAAATATTAGATGTTCAAATACTTCTGGTAAGTTCATTGTACTGTCTCAACCCCGCCCCCCACCATTTCCATCTCTAGGCACTAAACCACCTCCACTGAGATTTATTTCACTGGGAACATTAGCATAAGGCACATTAGCATATTAAAGGCTCTGATAAGTGCCAAAGGGTTATTTGTTTTGCTTTATTTTAAAGTGATTTAATTGCATTCAACTCAGCTTTTCTTAAATTTTCCCCCTGGCAACTTTTTCCCCCCCAGATAACCCCTATTAGTATTCCAAGATAATATCCTTCCCTCAGGACAAACTTTGGGAAACTGTGTTCCATTTATTGTGCAACCACAGTTGTCAAGATTACACATTAGAAAGTGCTTGAAATCAGACTTGAGCAATTATTCAGCAACCATTTATCCATGGTCTTGAGGTGAATGGGAGTCAAATGAGCTGAGGTTGATGGCTCTTTTCCTCCATGTGCTGGCTCTACTGACTGTGGGTGAATCCTTTCACTTTGTGGGTATCAGTTTCCTTGACTATAAAGCGGGACACGAATATTGCTGTGGCTGGACTGTCCTCAGTATCCAATGGGAAAATCAAGCAGTCTGTCAAGTGCTTAGTGCGCAGAGCAGAACTCGGTGTTTTTCTTCCCAGCCATCTCTCACCCTGCTCCATTCACAAATGAACGGTTCAAAATTAGCAACAATAAAATTCCAATTAAAAACAAAATCTTTTTTTCCCCTTCAGGTTCTTATAAATTCTGAGAAAGACATCTACTTTACTTATCTTGGGTTAGTGGGTTAGTGATTTCCATGGCTACTGAAAAATAATTTTACAGGAGACTAATTGCAAAGCAGATCAATTTTTTGAATGAACGTCCTTGAAAATGTCTCTTTAATTTCCATTTAATTGGAACAGATTCATCTGCCATCCTTATTCATGCAAAACTCCCATTTGACACCACTTAGTTCCAAACTAAATGAGGTAATGTAAACGATAAAAGCAGCATCACTGCATAGAAACACAAATATTCGGCTCATACTCTGGTCCACAACTGAAAAAGTGAGGAAAAGGGGACTCAGTGGCAAAACAAAGCCTGTGATCCCAAGACTGAAAAGCGAAACCTTAACTGAAAGCATAAAAGAAAAAAAAGTAGAATTATAGGCCTTGTCATGACATTTGGAGACAGGATTTGTAGAAGAGAGTAAAAGATTCCATCTTGCTTTGAACGTACTTCTACGTTAACTCTATTCCTTCAATGTGTACATGGTACATGCTTAGTTCAAGCCAAGTCCAGTTCTAGGCAGGCTTGTAAATAAAATAATCGTCAAGTCCACTGGGATGCACTCTACCCTCCAGAGCTTACATCTTGTGTAGGTGGAGGAGAGGGCAAAGGTCAGGAAGCAAACAAAAACTAGGGGCACATAGGTACACAAGAGAGAAAATTGTAAACAAGCTAAATCCTCTAATGAAAATAAAACAGATTAATATGCTGGAGAGAGAGAGTTAGGAGAAACATGGGGAGATGTCATCAAAGTCCCCTCTAAAGAGGAGTTTTGCTATTAATGTACCTCTCCTTTAGTTTATGCCTTTCATTTGTTTGTGGGACGACCTATTATCTGCATATTTCTCATATAACACAGTGCCTGGTACACTGTGGCAGTGAATGGCAAACAGAGAATTTAATATGAGGACATAAATTTAAACTTCAGCCTAAGGGATTTAGTTTAGTTATTACTGGACATATCCCAATCCTGAAGTGTTAAATCCCTAAATGGCTTTGTTACTTTAAGGTCTGGATTTCCTTTCTGTCTTAGTCTGCTCAGGCTGCCATTACAAAATACCATAGAAAAGGGGAGCCTGGGTGGCTCAGTTGGTTAGATATCCACCTCTTGATCTCAGCTCAGGTCTTGATCTCAGGGTGAGTTTAAGCCCCGTTGGGCTCCACCCTGGACCAGAAGCCTACTTAAAATATAGCAACAAGCAAACAAACTACAGTACAGATGCCTTAAATGACTGAAACTTATTTTCTCACAATTCCTAATATTGGAAATCCACTATCACAGTGCCAGCTTGATCATGCTGTAGTGATCTCTCTTCCTGGCTTGGCTTTCCACTGTGTGCTCACAGGGCTTGCTATAGGGGAAGAGGGAGAGGGAAGACAGTAGAAAGGAGAGAGGCATGTGGGGAGGGAAGAAGGGGAAAAAAAAGGGATGGAGGGAGAGAGAGGGTGAGGGAGATTGGGAAAGAGATAACTTTCTCTTTCTCTTGAATCCCTTTTTCTTTCTCATAAAACCAACTAATATGTCTTGAAGGCCCCACTGTCATGACCTAATCTAACCCTAATTACCTCCCAAAGCTCTTGTCTTCCAATCCTATCACATTCACTTAGGGCTTCAACATATGCATTTTCAGGGGAATATCAATATTTAGCCCATAACATTGTTTTAGCAGCTTTAAAAATAGGATGTGTTTACTAAATTGTTCCAGTCATCACTCAATTACCTATAGAAATACAGCCGTGAATAAGATAAAGTCCCTTTTGCCCTAGAGCCTTAAGTCTAATTGTAGAAGCCATTTTGCATAAATTAGAATGGCAAATAAATCTGTTCAATATGTGATAGATTAGACATTTTCTTTAAATTTTGTAATGTTTATTTATTTTAAAGAGAGAGAGAGCACAAGCAGGGGAGGGACAGAGAGAAAAGGAGACACAGAATCTGAAGCAGGCTCCAGGCTCTGAGCTATCAGCACAGATACATGGGGCTCGAACTCATGAACCACAAAATCATGACCCGAGCTGAAATCAGACACTCAACCAACTGAGCCACCCAGTCACCCCAGATTAGACATTTTTAAGAGAAAAATTTCTTACAAGTAAGCTTCTAACTGGCCCCCAAATGATCATGGACACCTGATACTCACAGCTTTGTGCCATCATCCATCTCTCACATCTTACTGGTCTATGTGGCCAGTAGCATGAGGTAGAATTGATGGTTTGTCATTTCCAAGATTATATTGTACAAGACTGTGGCCTCCTTCTTGAGATTTCTCTCTTTTGGATTATTTGTACTTGAGAAGTCATGCCATGAGCAGCAGTAGGGAGAAAACCACATGGTTTAAAAAACTGAGCTATATAGCTAATAGTCATAAGGAACTGAGACTGCAAACCACCACATGAGTGAGCTTAGGGGACGATTCTTTTCTAGATGACTGCAGCTCTAGCCCACAGCTTGACGACAATCTCAAGAGAGACCCTGAACCTGGAAACATCCAACTAAGTTGCTTCTAGATTCTTAATTGATAGATACTATGAAGTAATAATTATAGATTGATTTAAGCTGCTAAATTGGGGGGGGGGGGTTTGTTACTCAGTATAGAGAACCAATGCAAGTCTTGGATTGCGGATAGTTTGAGAAACAATGGTGTGGAGCATTCTTGACTATTAGATATTGAAGGTTTAAGTAAGAAGTAGCTAGTTCTTATTAAGCATGGCTGGATGTGTTAGAAAATAAGACCAATTATGGCACTGTAACAAACTAGATGAGCTGTTGATACTTCTTCCAGCTGTAAGATCACATTATCCAGAATCCAAGCACTGTTATCTCCCATTACGTCAGGAATGAGTCAAATAACAAGAGCTATTTATAATGAATGTCATGGCCTTTTCCTGTATTTTAACCGATAACACTTATTATTTTAATAATTCTGAGTAGATTTCAGTAGGAGTGGGTGTGAGAATGTGTGTATGTACAGGAAAAAAATATCGGTTTTAACTCTAAATGCAAAAATTATTTTTAGATATCCTCCATACACATACCTGAGGCATGGGATTCTGCTTCCTGAATGCCTTTCTGATAATGCCTTCCTTTATTGATTCAAATGATCCTCCTCTTTCCTAACAAGGGTAAGACTTTCATTCATAAGTAACTTCTTTTCTGGGTGGAACAGGTTGCCTGGAAATACATTTGATAAACCAATAAGCACTGATAATATTTGACAGGATAGAAACAGAGAGTAACTTCAATTTCGAATACAAAAGTGAGCCAAGACTAAAAACCTGAGTTTTATTTAGAGTTGTCATGCAGATACAAAGAAGATTTGTAGCTTTCTTTGATGTGCTTACATGAAATGCCTATAGTCAAACGGCTATTTTTAAACTTGAGAGGAAATTCAGGACAAAAGGAACATTTTAAATATAAAAGGGAATTCGGAAAGATCACAAAGAAGTGAAATCACGATTACAAAGTTCAAAGACACATTGTTCTTCAAATGCCAAGAAGCTGACTTAAGTATCATTGGTGACCCTCATTCAAGGGAGACTTTCTAGGTTTTAAGGAAGCTATGGACAGGAGGCCATTCTTTTGCCACCTTTTCAGAAAATGCCGTGTTTTGGGAAATCATTCTTTTTTACTTTCTTGAGACGAATTCCTGTGTGTGCATTCTTGTCAAGCAACATTTTCTCTCTTTCAACTACTACGCTACACTTTTTGAACTTAATAAGGAGATCTTAATAGCAAGATCATTGGCCTCCTGTGTCAGGAATCAAGTCAGCCAAACCACCAGAGACCAGGGAGAGGATTTTGATGTGTCAGTCCCCTGCCTGCGCAGGGGAAATACTGGAGACCAGAATTGGCCCCCACATAGATAGGAAGGTAAAAAATTGTTCTAAACATGGGTAAGAAGTCAGGCTGAGTGTTCCCAGGTGTCAAGGACAGTTCTAAAAGTCATCCCTAAAGTCATAAGGATATAAACATGGCATATTTAGGCCAATGAGGACTAACAGAGTGAGATCTACTGTCTTATATCATAGTAAAGTTCCAACAGATAAGAAAGGCAACTTTTATGGAGTTCCAACTCTGCAGTTTAAGTACAATGGCTCATTTCTTCCTCACAGCGGTTTTGAAAAATAGGTTTTATATACATTATATAAATTTACAAGTTGAGTCTTAGAGAGATAAAATGATTTGACTCGTGTTAGAGTCAGTATTCAAATCCATGACTTTCTGATGCCAAGTTCTGTTACTACTAGGTGGTATTTTCCCCCATGTGGTTGAGGTCAACACAGCCATTGATTAAAAATAAGAAAATTGGGGGATTGCTTTTGTAAGGGATCTCAGGGCATCTACTACAAACCCTTGATTTAATAAATTTTTAAAAAATAGGTCACATTGATACAAGCTATGATTCTGAATTCTATATTTCAGATACATTAATGTTGGTCATATAAATATCAAAGCCTTAGAAATCACAAAGAATGTTTTCTTAAAAAATGAATTAAATGTACAAATATGAAAAATATATGTAGTTGAATGCCACTTTCAATTTTCCTTTTGACGATAATTTTAAGAGCAAAGTTTTATCTAAAAACCATTTGTACATGGGTAATCAATCAGCCCTTTTCAATTGTCCAGTAAACTTTTGTTTTCAGAAAGTAATTGCTCATAACATTGCTTAAATATTTGAAATTTGTTTATATTTGTACGGTAAGGCAGTTCAGCAGGATGTTGTCCATTTACTGATTCATCCTGCAGCAAGCATTAAACACCTTCTATATGCCTTCTATGACTAAGAACACACTCGTAATCAAGATCCTAATGAGTTTATCAAATGAAGTACAGTCTGAAACATTTACACATAATTTAGGACTATGGAAAAATACCGGCTTTGAGAGCCCATAAGGAGTTCTCCTAATTCTACTTTGGGGATCATAACAAGATAAAACAAACTCTTTCCAGGAAGACTTTCTAGAAAAGGTACTTTGTGAATATTCCTACCAATGTCTAATACACATAAAAGGTTAACTTGTTAATGATTTAAATTTTTCTAAATCAAACTGTATCCCAGAAGAATAAAACTCCATTTCTAAAATGGACTTTTAGAAACCTTTTTTCCTTTGTTAACTAACCTTTTACATTTGAGGAAAGCAGAGAAACTACACCTGTATCTCTTGCGGTGGTTCAGAAAACAACTCTAAGAGTAGAGCTTGGTGACCTTTGTTGTTTTATTGTTTATTTTTTTATTTTATTTTATTTTAGCTATTTAAAGTTGCTAATACCATGCTTTCAATTCTAAAAGATATGCAAGGTGTCCTTTTTTAAAGGAAGGCAAATGATTTGTATTTTGTTCTTTGCTTATCAGTTATTCCAAACCATGTATCACCTAGAAGACCCCTGACCAACTACATACATTGCTGTTCTACAAATGAGAACACCTATGGTTCTCACAAAACAAATTATAACTTAAACTACTAATTCATTCATTCTTTTAATAGATTAAAGAAATAGGACTATAATACAAGCATATTGTAACAAGCCATTGTAAGTACTAGAAGAAAAATTTAGTTACTTTTTACATCACACCTCCAATCTTATCTACTGGAGGTACAATAAAAGATGGATATGTGTCTTTCTTTTTGATGATAAAAAGAATCAATATGTTAGGGGCACCAGAGTGGCTCATTCGGTTAAGCATCTAACTTCAGCTCGGGTCATGATCTCGCAGTCTGTGGGTTCAAGCCCCATGTCGGGCTCTGTGCTGACAGCTTGGAGCCTGGAGCCTGCTCTGGATTCTGTGTCTCCCTTTCTCCCTCTGTCCCTCCCCAACTCACGCTGTGTCACTCTCCGACTTTCAAAAATGAATAAATGTTAAAAAAATTTTAAAGAATTAATATGTATAGATAAATAAAGTATCCATAAAAAGAAAAAAAAAGTATTATAAATATATATTATACATTCTCAGTTGGCAGTGATATTGCCCCCAAGTGTTGAAAATTGATTCTTGGAGGAATGGATGTTAGGTATTACAATTGTTTTTGACTCTCCAAAGAATTACAGGACATGAACAGATATACACTGTATCTGTGGTATTAAAATTTAATGGGAGGAGGGCAATTAGGGATAAAAAAAAGTCTGAAAGGGCTCCTTGGGGAGGCAATAATGAAAAATGTTGAGAAACATTGGTATATATGTGTATGTATATATATATATGTGTGTGTGTGTGTATGTGTGTGTATCCGTATTTGTGTATATAAGTACACTTTTATGTACATTATTTTTTTTATTTTGAACAAAAATAGGATATATTATTCTCTCTATTCTGTCTCTTTGTTCACTTGACATGATCTGTCACATGTAAATCAGGGCTGACATATGCAAATACTTAAAGAGTTCAGGTGAGTAACATAACAAGAAAATCAGGGGTTGGGGAAGAGTATAGACCATAGCAAAATTGAGAGCCCATGCTCCTTTACCCTTTACCTCTTAAGGAGTAGCAGTGTCCAGCTCCAGCTAATAGTTGCCATGAAAGAATATTCTCTGATTTGACAAACAATACTAGAAGTCTCAATTTAAAAAAAAAAAAAAATTTAAGTGTTAATTCATTTTTGAGAGGCAGAAAGAAACACAGTGTCAGTGGGGGAGGGGCACAGAGAGAGGGAGACACAGAAGAGACATTTCTCCAAAGAAGACATCCAGATGGCCAACAGACACATGAAAGGATGCTTAACATCGCTCATCGTCATGTAAATGCAAATTAAAACCACGGTGAGGTCTCATGTCACTCCTGTCAGAATGGCTAAAATTCAAAACACAAGAAACAACAAGTGTTGGGGAAAATTTGTAGGAAAAGAAGTTCGCATGCACTGTTGGTGGGAATGCAAACTGGTACAGCCATTGTGGAAAACAGGATGGAGTTTCCTCCAAAAGTTAAAAATCAAACTACCCCTGTTCAGGACTACTGAATTAGAAACTCTATGGATCTACCCAGTAAGCAGAATGTTTAATAAGGAATTTCTTATGCAATTTCAAGTTTGAGGACCAAGGACATTGCATACTTTTTAATGGATACATAACAGAATTGAACTCCAAAATGTGAAAGCATCACACTTTGTTAAAACCATTCCCTTATTATGCCACATCTTCTTTATCCATTCCTCAATCAGTTGATGGACATTTGGGCTGCTTTCCTATTTTGGCTACTGTAAATAATGCTGCTGTAAACATAGTTGCTGCATGTATCCGTTTGAATTAGTGTTCTTGTATTATTTGGGTAAATAGCCAGTAGTGCCATTGCTGGATCATAAGGTAGTTTGATTTTTTAACTTTTGAGGAAACGCCATCCTGTTTTCCACAGTGGCTGTACCAGTTTGCATTCCCACCAACAGTGCGTGAGAGCTTCTTTTCCTACAAATTTTCCCCAACGCTTGTTGTTTCTTGTGTTTTGGATTTTAGCCATTCTGAAATGTCTGTTCGTATCTTCTCCCCATTTTTAATTCGATTATTTGTTTTTTGGGTGTTGAGTTTTATAAGTTCTATACATATTTTGCATACTAACCCTTTATTGGATATGTCACTTGCAAAATCTTCTCCCATTTCATAGGTTGTCTTTTTAGTTTTGTTTATTCTTTCCTTCACTGTGTCTAATTTTAGGATCTAATAGATATTGTCCATTTTAGGATCTAGGAGGTATTGTAAACTTATTTTAAAAATGTTGCAGAGAGGCGCTTGGGTGGTCAGTCGGTTAAGTATCCAACTTCAGATCAAGTCGTGATCTCATGGTTCCTGAGTGCCAGCCTCGCATCAGGGTTTCTGCTGTCCACACAAAGCTCACTTCGGATCCAGATCCTCTGTCTCCCTCTCTCTCTGCCCCCCCCCCCCCCCCCGCTCTCCCTTTCTCTGTCTCTCAAAAATAAATCAGCATTTAAAAAAAATGTTGCAGAAAGTCAAACTCTGACCAGCAATATATGCGAGCATGCTTATCCCAACATTGACATCCCTGGGTATTAGAACATTTTTTAATGCTCTTCATTTTTTTAATGTGCATAATGTTCTGACTTAGAAGGCAGCTAAGAATTTTTTTCTAAATTTTCTTTTTTCTTTTTCTTTCTTTTTCCTTCCTTTTCTTTCTCTCTCTCTTTCTTTCCCTCTCTCCTTTCTTTCCCTCTCTCTCCTTTTTTTCCTCTTTCTTTCTTTCTTTCTTTCTTTCTTTCTCCCTCTTTCTCTCCCTCTCTCCCTCTCTCTCTCTTTCTCCCTCTCTCTTTCTCTTTTTCTTTCAGAAAGAGAGTAAGGGACAGAGAGAATCTTAAGCAGGCTCCATGCCCAGCCTACTTGGGGCTGGATATTATGACTAACCGCGAAATCATGACCTAAGCTGAAATCGAGAGTTGAAGGCTTAAAAAACTGAGCCACCTAGGTGCCCTGAGAAGTTTTTAGTCATGTGTTTGCATTTCCTCCTTTCAGAGGGTTTGCAGATATCCCCAAGCTGACAGTGGCAGGGTTGAGAGGTGAGCCAGCACATTGTACACAGTGTCAATTTTTTTCATATCCTTACCTTCTTCCTAGGGTCCACCCTCCCATCAAATCCCTGTTTTCTTCTCACAGGGAGCCCACTAAGCCATTCATTATTTTGTACCATTTTGGCAGGTCTCTAAGTTTTCCTTTGGAATTATATTCATTTGTTTATTTCCTTTGCCCATTTACCTACTTAATAGTCTATTTTTTCCTTATCAATTTGATGTAGCTCTGTGAAAACTAGGCCATTAACAATTTGCTTTATATAATATTGTTAAGAAATGAATTATGAAAGCTACTATTTTACTTAATTAACCTAATTTGAGCAAATTTAATTCTAATCATATTAATCATTTAAAACAACTAGTATCATTTTTCTTTTTTGCTGCTTTTAGAAACTCTATTTAACATCATGCATTTTCAGTATAATGCTATAATAAGTTAACTGCAGAAAAGCCACTAATGAATATTATTTCGTTATTAACTCACAGCAAAGGAACTATAAAGCTTTAAGTAGCTTATATGAAAGTTAAAAACTTTCCAAACTTAGAAATGAATTTTTTTTTTTTTGAGGGGCGAGGGGTCTTTCTCTCAAGAGCTCCTATTTCAAGACCCATATGGGATTTCAAAATACAAGTAAATAAATGTCAAAGCCTCTTGGCCTCTGCTCTGCCATTCTTTGCCTGAAATCCTGCCAAAATGAAATTTTCCATTCAAGGACTGGCATTTACTAAGCTGATTTTTTTAAAGACTCACTTTCAGAAGTAGTGGAAATTCTGTGCAACTTTTGACGTTCCTCTCTGTGGATAGAACAGCTGCCTCTGTAGACATTTTCCACAATGGTAACTTTTTTTGAAAAACAGATTTTTAGTCCTTCCAATTCTTCAGCAACTGGGTCTATTGGCTTTTCCTAGTGCCAAGCATAAAAGATAAACAGCAGTCAAACTAAAAGCTGGTGTTTCACTAGGTATAGCAGCACAAACAGGAAAGAAAGAGAAAGGACAGAAGGGAAAGTGGGAGAGAGGAGAATGGTCTAATAGTTCACTTGCTGGAGGGGCAAGTGAGATAAATCTCAGAAAAATTGTCTCAACAAAACTGAGCTGTAGTGAGACTGGCTGTCTGCTTATTCACATAACACCATTTTCAGTTACTGTTAAGATCAAATAGTTAAGAGCTGAGTGCGTTTAAAGAATCCAAGGGGGAAATATGGAGCCCCCTCCGAACAAAGTAAAGTGTTAGGATTAGGGTGCCACCACTTCTGTTTGCCCAGTGTTGGTGGGAAGAAGGGGGAGTGCTTTTGGGAGCCTGTGAAAGAGTGGGGACTGGGAAATGGAAACTAAAATTGTCAGCCAGCAAAATCCTGCAGTTATCCCTGAGTGAAACTTTAAAAAGTTAACAAGAAACTGCGATAAATTCAAGGTAAAAATGAAAATTACAGGAAGTTAGGTGAGAAAACTGAAATCCATCTGAAATCGAACTGTTTGCACTTCTAAAAGCAATGGCTTGAAGCAGCAAGTTACTAGTCTGTCTTGAGGCTTTCTTCCTAACCTACTTAATTCTCGAAAAGCCTTTCACTGCTTTTCTCATAGAGAGTGCACCCTGAGATGATCTCCCTGCGAGCCTTCCTTTAATTTCCGACTTCTTTTCCTCTTGTCAGACCTAAGGCTCCTTTTCCTCATAGAGTATTTGCTCAGCGACGAATCACAGAGGAGGTAGCGAGGTAGAAAAAAGTTTTGTGGTTTGGGAAACTTAGGCCTTTGTTGTGTCATTTCCCTTGCCCCTCCACGCCCCCAACCACGTGACCAGGAAAGGCCGGAATTTTGTGAATGGAGCCGAAAGGTTGCTGCTGGGGCGGGAGAAGCTCCGCCCCTTCCCTGGAGCGGCCAATCTCCTAGCGGAGCGCTGCGAGGTCAGCAATAAACAACAATGGGCTGGGAAAACACGAGACGTTATTGGCTGCGGCAAGAACCTCGCGGGGGCCTACCCTGAAGCTCCACCCTTTCCCGGTTACCCTGGATACCCGTCCGGCTCTGGCTGCTGAGGTCTTCGGAAACTGTTGCTCACGTTACAGAGGCTGGGTTATCCCGGGAATGCTGGGCGGCGGGACACCCTTGCTATTGGCTCCCCGCCTGATTGCACCCTCAGAATGCACCCCAGAGCGTCTCTAGCCTGCGTTGCGAACCCCACTGTGCACAGAACCCCTCTCTGACCCGGGTTAAAATGGAGTTCCCGCTCAAAATGCTTGTAGGTGCGCGCGTTTGCACCGGCTACTCTGATTTACTAGTTTCAGGGAATGCGCTGTGGGTGTCCTTGTTGTCCACAGTTATTGGGTGTTTCCCCAGTAACACTTTTTCTGTTGTTTATTACAATTTTTTTTTTTTTTTTGGCGTAGGTATTTACCCTTCTGTTTCCCTCCATGGGTCCAGAATTGAGTCTTGTGTGCTCACACTCTCATTTTAATGCGTCTCCATAGCGTTCCATTTAAGGAACGAAACTTTATAGAAATTGAGAACTACAGCACGTTTCCCTACGGGCGGAACAGCTGCCGGAAACGTCCTTTGGTCTGGTCGCCATCAGTATCACAAGTGAATTTCAACACAGTGCACCAAGTCCCTGGTCAGATCCCCACGGCCTCCCATCCACTGTTGGGCCGAGGCTGCTTTCTAACGACTTTTTACAGCCCCAAGCCTCCTAGGCGCGTCAGGGATAGTGGTTTCAGAGTCGCAACCCTCACTTTTTAATGTCCCGAGCATTGTCCTTGAAACCCGAGCCCCAACCGCGCTCGCCCCCACTCCCGGCTGGGGCTGTTTAAAAGCTGGAGAGGAAGTGAAAGCGTCAAGTACAGTAAGTGACACCCTCCGCCTCCTTGTATACATAACAAAAGCTCAGGAAGCGTTCGAGTCCTTAGGATATCCGAGCCACCCCATTCCCTCCCCGCTCCTCCCCTCCTCCATAGTGGACTGGAAGCACCTTGTCCTAGTACACACGTGGGACACATTTGTTTTTTATACTTTTCTTCACCTAGGTTGCTCTGTGGTCCTAATTCTTCCTCCCAATGCACCCCCTCCTGACAAGCAATTCCTCAGCTCCCAGGTGATTTTACTCATGGATTCTTTATTTTACTGTCCCATGAACGATAATATCTTGTTTTACTTGAGGGATGGCTGATAAAATGAAATATTTTTGATAAACCATTATGGTGGTGCTGGATGTTGAAAAACAGGGGAAGAATTTGGGCCAAAAGCTTAGTGGGAACGAGGCTATACAGCGAGGTGGGTTCGTTATCAGGTTAAAAGTACAGGGGGCTGGAGATCTCGAGGGAGGCGATTCGGAGGAGTAAGGAGGCACAGGCTTGGTGGATCGCACTTCAGGGTATGTATCCGAACCGAACAAAAGTGCTTTAGGAAATCAGACCAGTAGTGGACCTAACACACCAGTAAGGAGAACTAGCGACACATGGCTTCAGTGTCCCGGACGCCTTAACAATAAGCAGCGGCTTAGGAAGGCAGCTGATTTCCTCTTAGGCGTTTGCAGACTGTGGACCCAGCGCCAGCCCGCGGAACATCCCTGTAGGAAGAGGGGCGCGAGAGATCCACGAGAAGGGGCAGCAAGCCGCCTGATTGACAGCTCGAAATCTGATCTTGTGAAAGAGACGCGGAGCCAATGGGAGGCAGCGATCCATCAGTTTGGATTGGAGGCCCCTGGAGGAGAAGTAGAGGAAAAACCACCGAATTGAGCTCTGTCAGAGGCGCTTTCGGCTTCCAAGGGGGAAGTGCTGGGCGATAATTAATGTTTTTATTAAATTTGGAGGGAATTTTTTGCAGCCGTTCGCCTAGCGTGGCCTTCAGGTGGGTCTTTCCAACAACTTTTTATGTCTCTCCAGATAATTGCATGGTTGTGGGTTGCAAAAACTATCCTTATGAAAGAGGTGTCTCCGTCTCTCTAGTCCCGTTAGGTGCAAAGCAAGTCTCGTTGATCGCCATTGCTAGTTTTGCACACGTTTGCGAATCAGAGCTGCCCGGGGTACACCGACCGCGCAGGGAAACATCGAGAGTGTAAATAAATACATCGCCTCTTGTTCGGATTTTTGCTACTGCCGAAAATATGTAAATTGTGAACTCTCTTGGCTCTCTTTGGATCCAGGTGAAGGAGGCTGTGTAGGGAGGGTTATTTTTTGTGAATGGGACTGTCTGAGGGTAATTAGCTATGCAAATTCAAGAGCTTCATTCATGATTTTTTTTTTTTTTTAGCCTAAAAGCCATCTTGTTCCCCTCTAGGTTGATAGAAGTCCACATCCCGAGGAAATCTCCAGCTAAATGCTCAAAATATAAAACACTGAGCTGAGCTTTGCGAAGAGCAGCAGAATGGATGGATTTTATGACCAGCAAGTGCCTTACATGGTCACCAATGTGAGTGATCAGTTCGAAAGTTGCTGTTTATAAACTTGACTCCAACGGAGGGGGGGGGGGAGGAGAGAGAGAATGAGAAGGGAGGGGGTAAGGGGGTTGGGATTGCAGATACTTTATCTGCTTTGTTGCCACTGTAGGGCGACTCTGCTTCTAGAAGCCCAGTCTTCAAAATGAGCTTACCTTTCAGTGACTTGGATAAGGCATAGTTTTGTTTTTAAGAACCCCCCCCTTTTTTTTTTTCTGATTAAAGTGCCCAAGATGAGTGGAAGAGGAGATGGAGGGCAGCAGCAGCTGCACTCAAAGTTTTTGGCTGGGTTTGTCTGCCACATTGAAAAGAATGAAGTTGAGACTAATGCTGACACTTTTTGTTTACATGGGGTGTTTTTCTTTCTTTTTTTCCTGTCTCATTTTTTCCTCATATTTTTCATTTCACCACTCTATTTATGCTTTTTGTTTTGGGGGGTATCAGAGAGAATAAAACTCACTGTATTATAGTCTAGCTTTAATCTATCTGAAAACGACTTTAAGTGTGATTGCTTAATGTTTTGATGCCAAGATGCCATGAATACAGGACTGATAAGTAGTAGTGTGTTCCGCTTGGCTGGGAACAACTCTCCCTGGTTGTTGAATTCTCAGCTTTCACTGTCAAATGAGTGCAGAAAATGAAGATTAGATTGGATACTGTGGACTTTTATTTTTCTATGCAGAGAGAAGATCCAGTAGACTTATATATGCATGTGTTTTTGTGTATATGACATCTGAGGTTTACATTTTTTTTAAAGGATTTTTTCTTTCCCTTTGTAGAATCAGCGTGGGAGAAATTGTAACGAGAAACCAACAAATGTCAGGAAAAGAAAATTCATTAACAGAGATCTGGCTCATGATTCTGAAGGTGAGGTTTGATTTTGGGCTGAATCCCTGCTCTTTACCTATACTCCCCACCCTCATAAAGAAGAGGAACCCTTAAATCTTAGCTTACAAATAATATTCTTTCAAATTCCTGCATTTAATTGAGACTTTTACTTGTAGCAATTACCATAATGTGACAGTTTGCATTGGAGGATATTTTATGGCCCTGTCACAGACTAATGAAAGAAGGAAATAAAAAGTTAACAGTGACATCCTTCTTTTAATCACTTTTGTGTTTAAATATTCTGGCCCATATGGCATATAACTAATCCCATACACTAAGGTAACAGTTTTAAAATATCCAACACAGTGGGACATAAGCAGCTACGTATACTACTTAATTTCTCCTTTTTACTTTATCAGAAGTAAAACAATATAAATGATTGCTTGATTTCCCATTCCCCTTACACTGAAACCATATACTATTATAAAACTTTTCGTGGATGATTTCATTGACTACATGGTGAGGTCCTAATGTCTTGTTTATAGGCCGTCAAGTGTTCACTGAATCGTAATTAAGGCCTAATTAATAATTATAATAACTATTTGAAAAATTACAATTTTTTTAAAATGCACTGTTGGCTAGGAGTTCAATATATTATAAATTATTCCAGACATACGGTAGCACTCATAATGAACTTAATCTACTTAGATTTAATTATCAAAGTTCATTTTGCCATTTTGATTAGGTGTATTGAATTCTGAAACTTAACTCAAATCTTCATCCATATTGGACACCCCTCTCCCTCCTACTATGACAGAATACACAGTTTTGGACTTGGTAATAAACAGGTGCCAGGGAATTACCTCACTTTGACTTTGTAACACCTATTAATGTAGAAATTTTCCTTTACAACATTGTATTCAAAAGTTGTCTCTTTCAGTTTTGAGGCATTGAACCTCAAAACATACAGTGCTTTAGAAATTATACCATGTTCTGTTAAATCTTTTATATAAGGTCCAGAAGATAAAAAGAAAATGATTTGCAGTCTTTCTAATCTTTCCCCTGTGAGAGTTGACTCTGTTTAAGAAAGGTTTACGTGGATAGACACACCTTCACCTCAGCCTTTTTGTGACTCCTAGTATATGTGTGTTTGGTCTCCCGGATCTTATTATATTAAATTATTGGTTAAAAGGGGGAAACTCCTGCCTTTATTATGTATTTCACTAAAAGAGTTTTTTAAAGAAGTGTTGCTTACTAGCAATTACAATGGCAGGATTATTGAGCTATTTAAGTCATGAATCCTATTTTCTTTTTATATTGACTCCCCTCCCTAAATTAAATTGAGATTTAATACCAACTTCATGACAAAAAGTTCCATTTAATGGAACCTAAAGGTTTTCAAATCTTTTGTTTATGTCTCTGACTTGTTTTTTAGAACTCTTTCAAGATCTAAGTCAATTACAGGAAACATGGCTTGCAGAAGGTAAGGCAAAAAATTGCTTTAAAACGAGGGGAAAAGCAACTCTAGAAGGGGTAAAAAAAAAAAAAAAAAAGTCCTGAACTTGCTGTCTTAATGTTCAACCCAATTAATTGAGCTCTAAAAGAGCCACCTCATGTGTCATGCATACATTAGAGTCTCTGATGAGTTTGTCTTTGGGGAATCTGGGGCTGCACTACCCAGTGTCATCACAAATTACCAGGAGAAATTGCTTCCAGCTCCCAATCACATCTGCTTTTGGCAAGAACTAAAGCACCAAGACTTCAAGTTCTAAGCCTCTGTTCAGATTTTAATTGCAATTGATCAGGTTTATATTATTGTACCTCGAGAGACCTCCTAGAGCCAGAACCCGGCTTGCTGTTTCTTTTAGAGCAGCGCATATCATTATTTGGTGTTCTGGTGGAGGACTTTTCTGATGGCAGAAATTAGTTTCTCTGGGTTCATCAGGACGGGATGCTTCAAGATTTAAGTGCAAGTGTCTTCTTTCCACCTTGTTCACAGCACAGAACGTTAGGTGTGTATGCAATACTTAGGAAATCTATGGCTTTAAAAGAAATCTTTGGGGGATTTAAGGATTCAAAATAATGTTTTCTATTTGTTACTATTAGGTGATAGTTGCTGAGATGGGTTTTGCTTTTATGTCACTTTCGTTAGGATTTATTTAATATGGCAAGGTGACATCTAAAGGCAGTACTTTTGTTTTTAATTACTTTTTAGTAAAATATTGTGCTGCAATCTGTTTTATTTTTTATTGGGTACAACTTTATTTTACAGGAACAATGAGATACTGCTTCAGTACAGTTTAATACAACTTGGGAAATGCCTAATGTTGAGGGATTTTTGTTAGTGTCCATAATTTGAAATTTTTCTTTTGGATTTGTCATGATAAATGTGGAATATTAATTTTATCCTATGATGTGTTTTATGGGAAACACAAAGAGAAAATTATACATTTTTAAGCCCTGAGTCTAATTTGTATTTCTGTCTGTCTGTTATATGGATATGCAGTTTCCGGAACAGATTTCTAAGATTGTTAAAAGACGAGAGAGAGAGGGTCTCTTTAAATGGAACCCAAGTGTTGCTCTTGCTACTTTGAGGCTGACTGCAGGGTTTTATCGGGGGTCTTGCTTGCAGTTCATCAAGTTGCTGTTAGCATGTAAAATAAGTTTCTTTGTTTTGCTGATATTCTTGTTCTCTAAAAAGCTTTTGCAATCTTTATAAATCTTTTAAGTTAAATAGCTTTCCTAGTAGCCCTTTGAAAGGGTGATTTAATTTGCATGTTCATAAAAGGTGAGTATTGATGAAAGCTTTAGTTACATTTAAAGGTCATTTTGCTCGTCTCTGTAAATGAAACTTATTGCAATAGATTACTTAGTATTGCGACATATACTATACCTTAAAACTTAACTTTTTTTCAGAAAAATTTGCACAGAGGTCCTTGTGTTAACTTTGATATGTTAGTTTTGCAAAGTTGAAGGTTGTGAAGACATTATGTTTAGGAGGGCATTTGTTTGCTTATCTAAAATAACTGGAAATATCTATTTTAATTGTTCTTGAAGATTTTTGGTTCTTAGATGTTTAAGTCTCATTGATTCCAAGGCAGTGCTCTTGCTGGCAGATTTTGAATGTGCATAGCAACTCTGTTTCTGGAATTTTAAAATGTGGATTCTGTGACAGACTCTTGCCATTTTATAATCAGTTTTACTCCAGTCTCTTACTTTTGTTTTGTTTATTTGTCGCTCGGGTAAGTGATTTCAATAACTTATCCAAGTTAATCTGTTTTAAAACTCTGCACTACATATATTCTTACCCATGATTATTAACGTACCTATAAATCAGATCTGAAAGATTTAGCTTTATGTAAAACAAACCTGGAAAATGACTGATGTATTTGGAGGAACATGGACTTTTACAGAGAAGGTAATTCATAAGCTTAAATAAGTTCAGGAATTAATCCTCAGGGTGTTTTATCGAATACCCAGGTGGGTGACTGTTTATAAACTATGGATAAGGCTGCAGTTTAGAATAATGTAAACAGTTTTCAAAATAGTTTACGTTAATTTATTCTATCATGATATAAACGTAATGCTGTTAATATGATTTTTTAAATCTTAATAATGGAGAGTTCTTTTTTTACTATTTGTTAATAGACTGCACATTTATTTGTATTTTTAGCAACTCTATATAATAATATTATTTGCTTTAGCATTTTAACTTGACTTATCCCACGTGTTGAACTCAGAACAGATCTTAAAATTACAGTAGATTATTTGTAGCTAGGTTTGCCTATTTATGTCCTTCTGGACGTCCACAAATTAAAACATTACCAGATTGGCAGACTATGAACTGTTTCTATATTTCTTTTCATAATGCTTGGTAGCCAAGAAAGTGACCATGGAATTTTAAGGCTTCTTGACCCTTTTAAAAAAAAGATCATGGGCGATTAACCAAGTTTCTCTCAAGAGTTAGAGTCCCACTGGGAAGTTAAACAGGTCTAAAAATCATATTAGATATGAGTCAAGTTGTGTCCAATGAAAGTTATGTTTTTAAAAAGTTATCAAAGCCCCTAAATACTTGGGAAATGATATATCCTAGAGTGTTTAATTTGTTTTTTCCTGTAAGAATTTTTATAAATTAGATTCAAAGTGCAACATAGGGATTAGTCATAGGTAAAATATTATGAATTATGAAATGTGTTTTACATCTAAGGACAAATTGGGGTAGATAAGGCGGGACTATTTGAGGGTGAAGGTTGGAGCCAGTATTCTCAATTTGCTAATATCCTCTAATTTAGGGGGAAGAATGGAAGTGTATTTAAAATTTTTAAGCAGGATCAAAAATATGTTTGTGAAGAATGTAACTTTGTATCAGTATCGCTTTTTAAGCATTAACCCTGCAATTTAAATGCTGTTAACATATATACCACAATTTAATGTATTCACATCTCATTCTGAAGAAAATTGAAAAGATAACATTTTCAGTGACCACAGTAGCACTTAAAAAAAATAATATGTGTCTTTTTAAAACTTTGCCAAAACTGGTTTATAATTTTACTATGTACAATTTTTTATTGATTCTTTTTCTTTTGAATTAGATTGCTACTGACAGAAAGGCAATTTCAATTATTTGATCTCATGAAATAATGAGTTCATATATCAACCCTATCAACATCATGGTAACGTCTTATTCTTAACATCCTGTTTTAAGTGATGCTGTAGCGAATGGTGTCCTAGAAATTGGTAGTTAAAATGGACCCTTTTGTGTGTTAGGAAGATAACTAGAAGGATATAAAGTTGAGTTTAAAAAGGATTGCATTCTTCCAAAGTTGCTTATTAGAGCTTACCTACTAACATAACTTAAAGAGAAACCGTAAATTTCCTATGTATCTAATGTGAATACATAGCACATTTTGAACATTGTTTTTGGTGTGGATCTAGATGTTCTTGAGGTTCCATTTCATCAGTAATATTAAGGACAAATGTCAACGGTGATTTGCTGCCACAGGGTAGAATGTTTCTCAGTGGTGTTATAGTTAAGTTTCCTGCTGCCACCACACTTAAATCTAAGTTTTCTCTAAAAGAACAGCCTTTCTACACCAAAAGTTATTGCTTCCTGCAGATAGGGCTTCTTTTTTTTTTTTTTTTCCCTTTTGTGTTGTGTGACCTTCAAATAATAGGTTGAGCTAACAGTAGAGATGTCTGCCTTTACTTCAGTGGCTGATACTAAATTTACATTCAAAATAATTTCTAATGAAGTCCCTTTAAATAATAGGTGCTGTTGTTACTCGCCTTACATAATGCCACCCACAATGCTCCCTGGTCCTAATGTACTCATTTTAATTTTTCAAAAATTGTAACTGTTTCTTGTTAAAATGGAACATAAATTGGATATGTGTCCATTAATGTATTGTTTTTTCTTTTAAATGTGATCCGGTAAAAACTAAAGATTTTAAAAACTACATTGTGTTGTGTGGTTTACGTAAAACAGGAAATGAGAATAAAGCATCAAATTACCGAAGTCCATCCTATTTCTTAGTTTTGAGCAAGAATCATTTCATGTGTAGGGGGGAGGGGCGTGACCCCTCTTTTTGTTGTATCAGGAAATACTCTAAACTATGAGAGCAAGACTTCTCATTTGGACTTGATTAAAAGATAGCAGGTAAAGTAAATGTATTATATTTCTAAATATTTATTGGAATTCTATAAATGCCTTTTTATCTAGAGTCTACTTGCAAACCACCCCCCTCACCAAAACAAAAAGCCAAAAAAAAAAAAAAAAAAAAACAACAAAAAAAAAAACAAAACAACACAAAAACACCAAAACACCAAACTTTGTTTAAATAGATCTTGGATTTGGTATAGTTTAGATACAGTTTTTCCGGAAGGTCCTAAGGAGTGTTAATGAAATACTGCTTTTCTGGTTCAGTTACAAGAAATGTGTCATGTTTTGGATTTCATAATATAACTTTATTCCCTTTGACCTGTGTACAAGCTTGTAATTAAAATGATAATAATAATGTCAGACCTCCGTAGTATTAGAGAAAATAGGAACAACAGCTCTTAAGCCACACTTAAGTTTTCAAGTCACTGTAGGTTAGTTTAATGTTAGAAATTGAAGCTTATTTGAGGCTAAAGACAACTAAAACGTACTGTTTTCTTTTTTTTTAGAGCATCAAGTATTAAAGATGTCTCTGTCATGCAGAAAAGCTTTCTCTCTCTCTTTTTTGTCCTTTAAATATGTTTATACTGCTGTATTAATTAATGCTTATACATTGGTACAATCATTTTAATTTTAAAAGCGGATGTGGTATAAAACCAGGCTTAGTGGCTTCATGATTATTTTGTTCCGTGGCCCGAAGCTTCATTTTAGGATTACACAGAATGCCACTGTGCAAAGGTTGATTTTCTTGTTGTTTTACTTTTATTTAAAATAAAATTTAAGTTTATTCAGAGCAACTCGTTTCTAATTCTTTGGTTCAAAGTGAAAGGCTACAAAGTTCAGCAATAATCTAGTCTAATCTCAGGATAAAGAAAATCTGAATAATAGGCAAGAAAAGCAAGGTATTTCTCCAATGAATTTTTTCCATCCTTGCTTCCTCCATCCTTCTCTCCATTCTCTTAGTTCCTTCCTTCCTTCCTTTCTTTCTTCCTTTTCTTCTTCCTTCCTAGTTTTAGACATTTAGGTTTTTGTGACAAGTTACCCAATAAAGCAGGACACAATAAATCAGTCAGTCTATCCATCGATCATCTATCTGTCTATAGATATCTAGATAGATAGATTTCATTTTGTAAACTTGTCATGTATTTAAATGTATACCTTAATGAACGCGAGCTGTATTTGAGATAGAGCGATAAAATCGGTGTGTTTATTGCAAGTTCAAGTTGACTTGCTTTAGCTCTCTGGAAGGGTGTGACATGAAAAGATTGCGGTTGGGCCACATGGCTCATGCTGGACTGTGTTTTTGTGAATGGAGGCAGAACTCCAGTTCTGCCTGCTTGTCTGGAGGAATTGCTGAGGAGATCAGCTGTCTCATTCACAGGCAGAAAGAATGACTCATACATCTTCCGCCTTGTTTGGCTCCAGGTCATTGTTACAGTGGATAGAACTGGTTTTAATTAAATATTAACCCCTTTTATACTTGCCATTTGTTCCATTTTTAATTTTCCCACTTTTTTTTTTTTTTTTTCATAGCTTTACAAGAAAACTTCACGGACACCTAGTTTGTAAGAAACAGGTTGCCTGCAGCCAACCTTGGAAAATATTTAAACTCTCACCTTTTCTTAAGTAATTATTATTTCATCTGAAAGCTCAACATAAGCATAAAAATAAAGGAACTCTATTTACAAACTGCCACCATGCCCGGAAGTGTTAGTTAAGAAAGTATGTTGAAACTAGAAATGAGGGTTTGTGATGCTGTGACATCTGAATCATGATTAATATTTTTGAGTTTGTTTTTCATAGTCTGTATTGCTAGGCAGTAAAGAGAGAGAGAGAGAGAGAGAGAGAGAAACAACAACTTTGGATAATAATCTAGGTAAAGCAAATAGCTGAGAGTGCAGATACTACCCTTTTAAAGCTGAAGTCCTGAGACTTGATGGCAACTTGTCTATTAATGTGCAATGAACTGATAGAGCCACTCCAGCTATTACCAATAAAATCCACGTGCTTAATCTTCTTGAAAGCCTTTTATTGGTCTTTTGGTATATACTTTTCCCCCTTGTCCTTTCTTACTCTTCCCCTTCCTCTTTAATTACATAGTGTGGGGAAACATTTTCATTCCCCAAAGGTGATTATTCCAAGCATAGTTTATAATAGATAGCAGTGAAAATAGTATTTTTTAAAGGTTGGCCTCTATTGTTAATTTTCCACTTTGGAGTTGGTATGGCTTGCCACAAATTTTCAGGCAGCTGTAGTTTGCTACTTCACAGAATTCCCGTGAATTGAGGAAAAAAGGAAACGCATGATACGAGTGTGGCAATACTTTGTCATATTTTCCTTGCCCAGATCCAACGTGTGTTTTTCGTTAACTGCTTTCCTTTTACTCTAACTTGAAATTAGAAGTATACTTAAGCCTTTGTCTATTTAAGTAGCATTCTGCTTCATTTGGTCTATTCAGTTCCTTAAGATTAGCTTCTGTGAAAATGTGAGTCATATGTTTTTTGTTAAAATTCTGTAATATGTTCAGGCATAAGTGTGAAGTATTTATTCAGTATGTTAAAGAGTTAGAACAGAAATAGCAGCTCTTACAGCAATTCGTATTCTTATTCTTTTTACAAATTGTTACGCACCTATTTTCTATGTATCTGGAAGTATAACTTCCAGCTTGTTCTAAAATTTTGCTTTTTTTTCTCCCTAACATATTCCAGCACGTACCACGTATCCATCAGTGATTTTTATGTCTCTCTTGCAGTGATACGTATCACAGAGTTGCAATTTTGTCTTATGATAGTAAGGAAAAAATAATGTCTGGCCTTTAGGACACTCATACCAGCATATTCAGTTACAAATATATTTTTGTTACTCACCAGCTATTTTTAACTATTCCTGTAAAGGGATATTACATTTTTATTAGATTCTTGTAAATGTTGGCTTTTAAAAAGCATAGTAATTGCTGTGGCTGATAATTTTGCATCTCAATAGTTATGTCTGTTTAGCTGTTAATTTCGAAGGCAAACCAAAACATGTGGATTTGATGGAAAAATGTGTAGGATTTGGTTCTGTCTACGTGCTGTTATTTATTAAGCAGATATTGAAAACGTTTTTTTTTTTTTTTTTTGGTGTGAAAACTCTACTTGTACAACTCTGTGAGTAAAATGAAGCTTACTGTAATGTGAAAAAATGTTTGTAGTTAGAGAATACTAATGTACAAATTGTAGCAGTTTTTTAAATCCCTTTCCAATATAATTCCCGAGAGCTGAAGATGTGTAACGTGCATTGTAATGACGGGAGGAGTTGTGTGTGTGTGAATTGAAAGAAGTGGGTGAGAGGTGAAAGTTTGGAAAAAATAAGTCACATTTAGAATTCCATGTAGTTGTCACAGAAAACCTGTATTAACACTTCTACACCGAGGAATAAAATACAGTTCAAATAGGTTAAATAATGTATGTAGTTTACACTGATAGGAAGTCATAAAACTATGATTTGAAGTTCGCATGACCTTCGTTATCCATGGTAGCAGACATTAGGGGAATATGAAGGGGGCAAAAGAAATCTCTTCTTTTATTATAGGTTGATCAGCTAATAGCTTGGAAAAAAGTTCTTAACATTTTTGGTGACAGAGGATGGAATTTGTCTTTAATAAGCTGATATACTGGTTCACAGAGAACGTTAGGAAAGAATTTAATGTCACATTGTATATATTTTAATACTTGGCAAGATTTTCATTGGTTCTCCTTTTGAAAACATGATATAAATTTTATTCAGCCGGATATTTCCCATTTAAAAAATGTGATTAAATAAGCCAACACAAAAGAATGCTTAATCCTATTTATGTTGTATTTCTTTTTTATACAAAAATTTTAATACAGAATTCCTTTTTATAGGGAATTTTTCTTAAATCATTCAACTACCAATCCAAAACTTTTTCAGCAAAGAGTGATTCTGTTCATAAACTGTCCCCATTCAGAGTAGGCTGTTTTTAAAAAAATTAATTGACATTTATTTTAATATGACTTGACTGGATAAAACGTTTCAGTATTAGATAATACTAGTAAAGTAATACTAGTAATCACATCATAGCTAAAGTTAAATAGAACAACTCCTATTTTTACCAAATTAAAAGTAACTAACTCCTGTTTTATGCAGTTTGTGTGTATGTGAGTATGTATATCTGTGTGTGTACCCAAAAACTTGTTTTAGCAATATCTTGTTAATTTGGAATAGGTTATTTTGATGTCTGAATCAACCGTGATGAAAATATTTTAGAAGTGAAAAACTGTCCTTGTGTTTTGATGGCTGCTGAATGCATTAAGTCCTTGCTATTCAGTATTTTTTTCCTTTACTAAAAATAGGGAAGGTATTTGACGTGAGGGTTGGTGAACTAGTGATATTCTTTTCATTAGTGTTGTATGGTTGCCAGGAAAATACTTGGTATGAAAAGATTGACTTTATTTTTATTATTTATACTGTATTATGACACAATCACTAAAATACAATATTGTCTTATATACGACCAAAATCAAAGACAATGCTTTCATTAAAAAAAAAAAAAAAAAAAGTCTGTAGCCTATTTTGGCCAAATTTAGGTCAAACATTTTTAATTATGGCAGTCTAATTTGCAATAGGCCGAACATACCAGAAGCAGGCATTTCTGAAAAAGCAGAGGGATGTGTGTAGCTGCACGTCGTTTGAAAGAAATTGTGTAGTTAATTTAGATGGGCTGCTGAAGCACTGGCTGAGTGAATTGAAATACTTCTTACTTCATTCTTGCAAAGAAGCACTGCAGCTAATAGAAATCCTGTAGCTTCTTCTATTTTGTATGTCTCTCTTATTTCCATCTGGCAGGTGATAGTCAGAGGGACCACAACTGCCCCAATTACATTTCTGACATAAAATGTTTTCTAGTTGACATCAATGGTTGCTTCTATTTTCCCTCCCAAGTATGGCCGTCAATACCGGTTGAAATAGGAGCTCATTGGCAAATAATCACAGGTTTGATCGGAGCTGAAAAAGATCTTACTTGAAAGATCTTACTTGACATTCCTTATGCCTTGGCAGTTTCTCTCTTAATTTTTTTTTAATTTCTTTTTTTCTTCAGCTCAGGTACCTGACAATGATGAGCAGTTTGTGCCAGACTATCAGACTGAAAGTTGTAAGTATAGTATGACTCATCTCTTGAATTTTTCTGTCTTTCTTGTTTCCTTCTTTCATTCTTTCTCTCTGGTTGGTTTCTACTTCCAGTGTCTGTTCTTGCATTATGTTGGTACCTTTCTAGCTTACAGTCATGAGATGATTATATTTGTCAAGTTGTGACATCAGCAGGGTCCCTATATGATCTGAGTAGAGCTCCAAAGAGTAGCCAAGGAAAACTGTTTTGATTAAAAGATGGTCCTATTCTCTGTATTTGGTTAATATCCTCGGAGAAGAAATAGGGTGCGATCCATGAACGTGCAAGTGTTTACTTACAATTTTTTTTGTTATGTTCACGAGAAAAAGACTAAATGCTGATGGGAGAAAGTCAGTAGTTAACATCCATGTGAGATTATTTATTGAATAACTTATACAAATGCATTGGCTCGTATTATTTTACATTCATGAACTTGCACTTGTTTTGATTTAGTTTTTACCTTCGTTTTCTGCTTCCTAGTTACAGTAAGACGCATGGACGGAGCCCTTGGCTTCTCTTAAGATCCCTTCCAGTATTTCTTTCCCTGAGCCTTGCTCTAGGGCCTGTCAGAGAATGCGTGAGTTGTGATTCACAGGATGCTCGCCTCCCAGGAATCCCCGAGTGAGCATTATGCTTGTACAAACATGGCTGCCTCGGGGGTTCCTTCTCTATTTATGCTTTGCCATTCTACCAACTAACTACAGCTGTTGACCTGAGGTGTAAATAGTAAAGAAAGGGGTATAAATGCCATCTTGATTATGAAACTGACCTGATACGTTTTCACTCATTAGTACCACTTAAAGCTCTAACTTGTTTCATTTTTTCCAGACCACTGACAGTTTCACAGGGGGCAGTATCAATAGCTACCAGAAATGCTCTCCACCTTACAATTTAGCAAACCCATATTCTCACACCTAATATCACACATCTCCTACAGATACCTCTGTTACTTTGAGAAACAGATGTCTGTAAGCCATGTTTTCCCCTTTTATGTTTGGTGTTTTCAATTTCCCAGGTGTCAGGAGTTGTGAGAGGTTATATCCATATCCTCTCCTGTGTTTTAGTTGAGCTCTATTACAGTTTTCTTTGCTTAATTGTGGTAAAATATACATAACAGAAAATTTACCATTTTAGCCATTTTATAAGTGGGCAGTTCAGTGTCACTCACGTTGTTATGCAAACATCGACACTGGCCACCTCCAGAACTTTCTCATCATCTCATACTGAAACTCTGTGCTTACTAAAAACTAACTCCCCACTGCCCCCAGCCCTTGGTAACTGGTCTTCTATCAGCTTAAGTTTTGATCTGAGAAGATAATTTTGTGTGCTGTTTAATGTCTGCATATAGTTATTAGAATACGATTTCAAGAAGCCTATTCAACAATGATATGGAACTAATTAGAGATTCTTAGAAATTCCCAGAAAGATGACATCTAAGGATGCTGGCTAGGCAAGGCCTGCCTTTCTTCTTTACAGTGTGGGAAGGGAATGGTCACACTTCTAGCATTGCTCTTTCTGGACATTTGAGTGTTTTCTAAAAGTTAAACCTGTCATCTGAGTGGGAGAAGTATTCTCCTTGAGTCATTTTACATCTGAAGAAATTGGTAATGCTTCCAATACTATACCAAATGCAAGGGTAAAATCACTACCAAAAAATACAAATGCGTTCCTTTTCTTTTTTTGATGTCTTTTCAGTTTTTCAAATTCTTGACTCTTTTGTGTCCTTGAACTCTTTCTTCTCTTGGTCCACAGTGGGGTGATTTTTTTCCTTTCCCTTTTTACTGCTTTGATAACTCCTCTTCACTCCACTCATCTTCCTGCCCTTCTGTTTCCCTAGGGTTCTGTCTGCAAGCCTTTCCTCTTATTTAACATGTGTCATCCCTGCAAAGTCCCGTAGAACTATCTGTGATGATGGAAGTAATCTGTATCTGAAGCATTTGGCATTATAGCCACTAAACACATTGCTCACTGAGCACATGAAGTATGGTTAATGAGACTGAAGATGGGAATTTTTTTGTTTAATTTTTATGACCTTAGATATGAATAGACATGTGGCTCTTGGCTGCGGTAGTGGTCAGCCCAGTTTTGTGTAGTGATGTCTCCCACATCATTATCTCTAGCGTGTGTGTCCCCTCTGCCCCTGTCTACTGGGCATCTTCACTGCTCCACCAACTCATCCTTGATGCTTGTGCCAAGTCAGAAAAATGCAACACATCCGGACTCAACCCTCCGCTCTTAGCTTGGCATTGACGTAAAACACTGTTACCCGTGGTGTTCCACAGACAGTTCCTGCTCAGCCAGGCCAGTGTGGAAATTATTGTTATAATTTTTCCTGATCAGCCTCTGTCGTCTGCTTCCCTTGCCTTTCCCAGTTGATGACATCACCATCCAAGCGGGAAATCTTTATCTTCAGTCCCTCCCAGTTCTTTACTGTACACTTTCAGTTGCTTGCCTTACCAAGTTGTTGATTCTGCCTTTCAAAAATCTCTTCATTTTGTGGTCTCTGCTTATCTCTGTTTCATGCTCTGGGTTCACATCCACATTCTGTCTTGACTGGTCTAGTGCATAAGCCTTTTGATTGGTGTTCTTGCCTTCAGTTTTCCCTCCTCCCAATGCATTCTCTGCAGTGGCATTAATACATAGCTGTCTGACCTTGTTAATTTTCTCCTTAAACTCCCTTCGGAGCAAAGTCTTCCAGAACATTATTCTACAATCTGGACCTCGACTTGCTGTGTCAGTTTTAACTTTTGACAGCCTAGCACCTGGTTCCTCCATATCTGCTGAGCTTGAGCCCTTCTAATTTTTCAGGTCTCGGAACAGATGAAGCTGTTTTAGGTCTCTCTGCATTTGTACATGTGGCTCATTTGGCTTTTTTAAACTTGTGCTTTTGCTCTGTGGTGGTGGCAGACCTCCTACTCCAGACTCCCCTCAGGCTTCACCGTGTTGAAGTCTTTCCTGACTTTGTCTTGCCATCCATACCCTGCAGAGTGAGACTCCACAGCACCTTGTAACATTTTAGATACATGTCTTTCTTCAGTAAGACTAAACTGTTGCAGGATTAGGAGCATATCTGTTTAGCAAATACAGCAGCACAGAAGATAAAGTGGTTACCCTAAACGTGATCTGCTTCTTAGGACTTTTTTCCTCCTAAGTCTTTTCAAAGTCTTAATTCCCTTCTTAAGGTAGAAATACATGATCATGCCTTAAAACAATAGATGTAATCTCATTTTGGAAAAAACATGCTAAAACCATGATTGTTTAGCCAAACATTTTCACAATGGTAAAGTTTTATTTGTCCTCAGTAGTGAATATTTACAGTTTAACAAGTGAGGTTCTGGGACTTGTGAATAAAACACCTAATTATGAAGGAGACCTCTAAACAAAGGTGAAAATAAATCTGAAATAGTCTAATGAAAAGGAAATGGAGATGTGCTTTATTTCACATTTTCATTGACATAAAAAACTATTGTTCACAAGATGGTGAACAGCTAATTTCGATATTCATTCATTGAGAACAGAACAAAGGAAAATTATTTAAAAAGAGAAATAGGGTATATGAATTAAATTCTAAGGATTTCTGGAGGCAGGAGATTATCAAATATTGGAACTGAAAGGTTAGATTGTCTGCTAAATGCCCTATACAAATGTTTGATTCTTCTCTGGGAATGCCTAGTGGAGTAGAGGCATCCTATCTCTAGGAATAGAAAGAAACCCCACCCCCTCTGTGTGGCCCATCTACAAATTCTATGGGGCCCTTTTTTCAAATGTAAATAACCAGATTTCCTTACCTACCTCAACCACATAAAATGCTTCTCTTTTTATTGCTTTAGCCCTTTGATAAATGTAGGTTAGGAGAATGAACAGCTAAAGTCTGCTCAACACTGGATTACAGAGCATACATTTGTCTGTAATGTGTAAATCTATGTAGAAAAGTAGAGAACAGAGCATTCAAACATGGTGAAAAATGAGATTAAACCATAATACTTGGGTTTTCCCTAAAAATATTCCCATTCTTTATTTTTACTTCTAAAACATGTCAATTGGAAATCCAGAATAGAAAGATCTATAGCTTGCTGCTGATCGTTTTGAAGGGTGCTGACTTTTGGAACACCTATGTAGACATCAAAAGCAAATGAAAAAAACAAAAACAAAAACAAAACAACTCCCTACAAGTCCATCCTGGGAAGTGAATGGAGGCTAAAAGAAAAGCTTACTTGGCTATCACAAATTGTTTATGACTTAGAAACAAATCTTTTCAGAACTCAGACACTCTGCTGAATAAAGCAGAATTACTTTAAGATATGCTTTAGTCCAGAGGAAGTAGAATTCTGTCTTTTCAGAAAAGAGAAAGAATATTTAGAACGTAGATTAGCCTTATCCTTCCAAATTAGATGCACATCTATATATAAACTGAATTTTTGTAGATTATGTGCTTTAAATTTATACATTAATAATCTTATATTTTAAACTACATACTTTACATTTTAGTTGTACCACTCATCTTTTGAAATCTATTGCATATCATTTTTTTCACTGCAATAATATAAGTTTTCTAACTAGTTTGCTTCCATTTGGTTATATTAGTTCCTTTCATTGTTTTCTCTAAGTGATTCACATGATAGATGGTGTTCTCATTTACATTTTACCTCTTCCCAGAACATTCCCAGGGGTATAACCAGGGTTATGCAAAAATTCCCAGCGGGATAGATCTTTGTAACTGTACTCCTTTCTCTTACACTCAAGAAAGAATAGTGGAATGGAATTCAGTTAGAATAGTGTCATTAAAGGAATAATAATAACCTTGACTCTGCTATGTTTGTGCATCACAGAGCAAATATTAAAAGCTTGCAAGTTTGTATACTTCAATTGAAATTTGTAATATGGCACTGGTGGCCCAACTGAAAAGAATCAGGACAAACCAGTGTGTGGGGTCTCAGCTGTTTAAAGCCTCTATTACGTGGGTGATACCTTGTTCAAATAAATAAAAGTCATAGCTATACTTCATTTTCTTACGAATTAAAAAATTAAAAAAAACACATAGTACTTTGGTCCTTTTTGCAGTTACATGGGGCCGGGGGAGGGAGGACCTTAACAGATTACTATTGCAAATCTTCTTTTTAAGAAACTGAAGCCAGAGAAGTGTATGCAGACCCTGACTGAATAATTTCTTTTAAATTAACACGTCCTTATCCTGGATAGGGAAGTTCCATGCATGTGTCATTTTTGTTTATTTTTTCTGCTTTTCTACTAAGCTATCTTTTTGCACTGTGTTCCTTTCTACACATAGAGTGAGTACTTTATACAAGTTTGCTTTTTTTTTTTTTTAAGTTTGCTTTTTATTACTAATTTTGAAACCTTTCTTGCCTGTTTCACTTTTTGGATATGACTGGCCAGGAAGACACTGTCTTTCATTCCTACAGTTTCTTTACCAGAAGGTGAGCATATATTCGGAGAGGAATTCCATTTCTGGGATTTGGGAACATGAATTTGTTACTGTGTTTTGTTTTCTTTAAAAAAAATTGAGGCATTTTTAAACATGCCACTATAGTCAGACTCAAACCATCCATTTCAAGGATGAGTAGCCTCCTGCCTTCCTCATCTTAGGTAGTATTGCTTGAGCTCTAAGCTGTGGCTAGCACTTGAAGATTCTGTTTCCTTTGTGTATTGTTTTTGTTGTTTCAGGTGTATTGGGCTTTTTTCTTTTTCTTTTTGTCTTTTTGAATATTTTATCAAAGCAGTATGTTCATAGAGTAGGGAAAAAAACCACAAATAAGATCGTTCCCCATTTTCCTTAGGCAACCTTTTTCTTTTCTCTTTTTTCTTTCTTTCTTTCTTTCTTTCTTTCTTTCTTTCTTTCTTTCTTTCTTTCTTTCTTTCTTTCTTTCTAATGCCTTTTCATTTATGCCACATGTTAAATAATATCCTTACACTGCAACTTCTTAATTTATCAGGTTTAGATTTTATCTTGCACCCCATTTGAGAAGATAAGCATTTGAAATGTGTTTTACTTAATATATTGAAAGTACTCAGATATGTAATTCTACAGAAGTCCAGTAATCTTATTCACACTTGGAAATGAACAAGCATAGTTTGGAAAGCTTGTTCAAATGCAGCTTCATGTTCCCTATCTTATGAGAGCTTGACTTTCAGGTGTGGAATTGGGTCCCCTAATTTCTAACGAGCTGTTAGAGGATTCTGATGTAGGCTTTCCACACAACACAGGGTCAGACATTTCGCTTAGTTGTCATTTACTTACTTGTGCAACAATGGCAGCGGTATCAGTCTTTTGCAATTAAGTTTAGGATGGGCTCTACTATTCATAAACATATACAATTCATGATGTGATACATGTAGTTTCTGGAAATTTTTATGTAAGTAATACACTGTCATTTTCTTATTTAAATACATCAGGAAATTAAAAATGAAGTCTGTAGAAAAATGATATTGTTAAAATAGCTCCTTAGTTTTTTTGTCTTTGCTAGAATTATTTGTATTTTCCAGTTCCGAAGATGACTTTCTACTTCTTTTCTCTTACATTTACCTTGAGACAGTCATTGCTCACTGTAGATCCTGGTCATAGTAGAATCAGTCCTAGTTTGTAAGGGATCTTCCCCTCTAGTTTATAAGGGATCAACCCCTTATAAGGGTTGGTTCCCATCAGAGAACCAACAGGTGGTGGCCCCACCCGGTTCCAGGTGCATCCACTAGGGATTCTCCTCATCAGACCATCTACTCTTCCATTGGTTGTGCACATCTGCATTATGCTTATCACAGTTTAGCGTCTGGTGACGACCTTGTCAGCAAAACAAGCAGTTTGGTGCTAGATTATTTCACCAAGAACGTATTTTTCAAATGAAAACCCAAAGCCAGTAGAAAAAAAGCTACATCTTATAAGAAATTTTGCCTTAGATAACCTAGAATCTATCAAGTTCAATAGAAGAAACAAACTCTAAATCATACACCTTGGACATGTCAGGTAACCTTTGTTTACCCTATTTTACTTATCTGTAAAATGACAAGGAAATAAATAATCTCTCCAGCCTGGAACACATTATGATTACGGCACTTTTTCCACATTCAAGGAAAAAAGAAGTGTTAGTATCTAATATGGTGAATGCTTGCTGAATATAAAAAAAAATGCTTGCTGAATGTGGTTTTAGAAAAACCACAATTAATGGAGAAATATGTGTAAATAGAGATTACTGTGACTATATACTTATAGCTAGAAATCTGCATCAGTTTTAATCAAGTCTGTTCTGATAGATTCTTTTCAAAATTTTTGGTTTTATCATCTCATTCTTCCTAAGGTAGATGGTTCAGAGTGAAAACCAAAAGACAAAGTAACACTCAACTCCCCACAAAACTGGAGTTTGTTGCTTTGTTATGGCTGAAAACTGAAATTATACATTTCACTTCCAAATTTTTAGCTTTTTCTTTCCTATTTTATATGTCCTCTTAAATTTGGCCTTTAGTTTAAACATTATCCTAGAAATTGACTTCAGTAATATGATCAAAGAAAGTATGCCAATAAATCCTTTCCATTTACTCTGCCTATAATTAGTAACAAATTATTTTAGGGCAAGTGATCTGTGCCATCTTTGGTTAAATTTTACTTAATATTAAATTAATATATCATTATGCAGTTACTGGGCTTATTAAGCTAAAAGCTTAAACAGTATTTGTTGGAAAGCTTACATAAAATATTATATTCTTTGTTCCAGTATTTTTAATATACATACATATACTTATGTATAGTAATGAATAAAAAGGAGCAAAAAACAACATTTATTAGTATTTGCAAATAAGGTCAAAGCAGTCATGAAAGTAAGTACATTTTTGGGTCGCCATTTCATAAAAAATGTAAATTTTATGGAGTCAGATATAAAGAAGAGATGATTTGAACTAAAGTAGTACATGTGGACCTTTATGTCATAACTGTGTGTTTAGTGTTTTTATGGGTTTTTATTTTTACCATTTTTTTCTACTCTCCCTCTTTTATAACATAAACATCTACTTAAGATGCACAGTATGTATTTGATTCTGTTATTGAATTTTCTCTTAATGATGGTTTGTACTGTGTAGCAGTAAGTAAAAATGGTTGATTTGATGTGGTTGACTTCCTTCTTTTTTGGTGCCAAAACCTGGGAACAAACCAGTGGTGGTTGTTTTTTAAAAATGTAACGAATTACACCCCCAACAAGCATTTCTTGCTCTTGACAGTAGGTGAGGATGATGTTAACTCAAGAACTCAGTTATTGACAGTATATCAGAAATGGCCAGATTGAAATCCGGTTTATATGATGCCTAATTAAACTTTCAGTTAGAAAAAGTACCTTTGTATAACTTTTGTGTAATGGTTTTATATGCATTCTGACTATTATTTAAATCTAAAGTTTAGCAAAGAAGTTCATTTTGCTGTACAGGCCATATTGTTAAACCTGTCAGAAGTTTGTTTCATAGTTAGCTCCTAGTTTTTGGCTTTACAGTTGTGTTAGGGGTGATTTTAGATCCCATAGAAGAGGCTTGAATTGTGATTGCTTCTTTATTTATGTCTTACTATAGGGAAATCTTTTTTTTGTTTTTTCTGTTTGCAAAATTGGAATGATTGTATTCTTACAAATGTGAGCCATATCCATTACTTTGGTTTTTATGATTTGGAATATGAATAATAAATCTTAATAGCATAACAATTCTTATTTTACTTACGAGATTTTAGTTTAAATTATTTTCTGATGCAAATGTCCATAGTTGTGTATTTTTTTTTTTAATTTTTTTTTTTAACGTTTATTTATTTTTGAGGCAGAGAGAGACAGAGCATTAATGGGGGAGGGGCAGAGAGAGAGGGAGACACAGAATCAGAAGCAGGCTCCAGGCTCTGAGCCACCAGCCCAGAGCCCGACGCGGGGCTCGAACTCACAGGCCGTGAGATCATGACCTGAGCTGAAGTCGGACGCTTAACCGACTGAGCCACCCAGGCGCCCCAGTTGTGTATTTTTATTGAGGATGTTAAGTAGGTTTATAAGACTCTAAAAATTTATTCACTTAATGAACATCTTTTGAGTGTATTATGTGTCATGTTCTGTCTAGGCACTGATAGTACAGTGGTGGACAAACAAGAAAAATACCTCTGCTCTCATGGAACTTGCATTCTAAACTGCATGCAACTGATAAATAAGGTTGTATTCGTCCCATGTCAAGGGATTGAAATTGTATAGGGGACAGTGTGAGTGAATAGTCATTGTGTATTTAGATGCTGATCTACAAAAAGTACTCTGCTCAAAGTTATGGCCATTAGATTTTCCAGTGGATTATTGTCAGTGTCTGTGTTTGTACCTCTTTTAGCCTATGCCTAAATTCCTGTGATAGTGACTAAGAAGATTATCTTATGTCTTTAAATGAGTCATGTACTCCACTGGCAATTATATATGCAGAATATTGACCTACCCTAATTAAAAAAATTTTTTTTGATGTTTATTTTTGAAAGGGAGAGGGGGGGTGAGGGGCAGAGAGAAAGGGAGACACAGAATCTGAAGGAGGCTCCAGGTTCCGAGCAGTCAGCACAGAGCCCGACGTGGGGCTTGAACTCACGAACCGTGTGATCATGAACTGATACGAAGTCGGATGCTTAACCGACTGAGCCACCCAGGTGCCCCAACCTACCCTAATTTTTGAGATCATACTCCTTCGTGAGTCATTTCATTCATGAATGCCATTTGTTCTTTGCTTATCTTAGTCATAATTAATGAATTCTGTGTGCTCATAAATGCTTTACATACATCTCAATTTTAATAATACTTAAGTTGGTTTATTGAGGATGGATCATGTCCTACACATCTTGGTATAATTCACATGTGGGTATTCAGTGAATTGAATGAATAGCTTCTTGGATATTTAGAATCTTAAAAAAATGCTTTAAACATATTTATGCACAGGTGGCTTAAGTCTTTTGAAATCTAATGTTAACTTATCTGCTTCTATTTTTCCACGTTTCATTTTTCTTAGAGGGATAATGGAAAGCCATTTGCCCTTAAGTGACATTATCAGTGATCAGTCCTGTTGTCAGATGAAAGCTCTCTAATAAATATTATTTGATGTTCAAATCTCACAATACAGTTTTCAGTATTCTCTACTTAACACAAACAACCTAGGGCATAAAATTTTCAAATACCTAAGGCATGAGGTGATTGAAATTATATAGGTCAGATCTCCAGCTCGTACTTGCATTGTCTGGGGAGATCTTCACCCTTCCTGAGGGCCAGTACTTAGCCCACTTGTAAAAGTTTCACAACCGCTACTACTCTTTTTTTCTTTTCTTTTTTTTTTTTTTTTGGTATCTTTTTTTTTTTTTTTTTTTTTTTTTTTTTACCGTGAGCTGTACACCCAACATGGGGCTTGAAATCATGACCCTTAGATTAAGAGTTGCCTGTTCCACTGACTGAGCCAGCCAGGTACCCTTAGAGACAGAAATCGTTGACCTGTCCTTTGTACACCAGCTGTTACTACTCTTAAAAACAATCTTCCATCACTAACGAAGAGTGTTCTTCATACCGGACATTGATGTTACTGTTACTGATATTGATAAAATTCTTCTTATCAAGGTAGAGAGAGACCAAGAGAACCTTTCCATAGGGGTTTGTCCTAAGAAAGATGTTCTGTGAACTTAGTTGAGCTCATAGCTATGGGAAAGGAAGACGGGAGGGCTTACTACTTAGGAACTCTTCTGCTTCTCATCTAGGCTGTAGACTTTGCCTTTTCCTGCCTCGAGGATTTTCTCTTACTTATCCAGCCAGAGTATTAGCATTGGTACTAGTCAGAGTAGTAGGGCTCATGGAATCACCTAAGTAGTAGTAAATATTCATGACAATCTCAGAGCTGCTGCTCGGCGAGACATTATAGATTAATGATACCCATCCTCTTGTTGTAAAGATAAAAACCTGAAGTCCAGAAAGGTTATTTTGTTCTGTGATTTTAAACAAGAAAGATCATATACCTTTGCTTGTGTGTTGGGAAAATGGCAAATAAGAATTTTACCAACCTAGATTCTTCCACTTACTGGTGACCTTTTCTTTGTCAAAGACTCAACTTGTCACACTGGAGTAGGAACTATTTTTCTCAACCATTTTCTTGTTAAAGAAGGTAATTTAAGCTTTGCTACCCCATTAGTAGAAATTTAATTTTGTTGTAAGAAGGAATAAATTCAGTTTGATATATCTTTATGCCAAGTTTTTGTTTATCTACTCTATCAGTTTTAATGTGTTTGTACACAATCACGGTTTACTGTTCTTTGGGTTTTTCACATTAATTATGATCAAGACCTAGAAGCCAATACCCAGTTCTGGATAAATTCTGATCAGAAAGAAATCTATCCCCCTTTCTCCACCTTTCCCCCTGAACCTTTTAATACTGATATTTAAGGCCCAAACGTAAGGTTTTCTTAGGGTTTCTTTCAGCCACAGATTAGCCAGCAAAAGTTCTGTCACATACTGTTAAGGCCGCTGGACTCGGGTAAAAATGGCTCATTCCTATCAAGATATATGTGTAATACTGAAGTGTTCACTTCAGTAGTGTTAGCTTTTCCTTTGAAATGGCAGTCATGCTGTGAAGTGAACTTTTACTGCTGTTTGAGGTTGTTTTTCTCCATCCTCATGGACACAACAGCCTTATTATGTTGATTTGATTTCACTCTGGTTCTTGGCACTGGGGTAGAATGTCAGGTGACACAGTTGCCTCAACTCACGGGTCTGCTGGGAAAGCCAAGTAACTGGATGTCATCGCTCTGTTTTTCTGGGTCTTTTGCCATACTGAGCCTCTCGACATTGTTTTCCACTAGGAAAATCAAGCCCTGTATTCCTTTCTGAAAGCTCTCCTTACATTCACTGTTTTATTGCAGATTAAAGGCCGGTACATTAGAAGGTTATCAGCTAATCAATACACTTCAGTCACCTCATCTTGTGATAAAGCTGTCCCATTGATCACAAAGGGAAAATTTAGGTCCTTGGCCTTTAAATGGCAATTTCTGAAGGTTTGGATAATGTGCTTATGGAATGTACAGACCTATCCGTTTATATATATTTAGAGGTAGTTATCTGAAGTACACATAAGGAGACCCACATATCCAAATGGCTCCTTCTGTGTTTTGTTTAAAATACTCCATTCTTACTTTTCTTAAATTGTTTTTTGTCAAATTCTAATCATCAGCAAATCTCCCGCCCCTACCCTCTTTCTCTCTAAATATATAAAAGCTTTTTTTTTTTTTTTTTTTTTTTTTGGTTAGGACTGGTTTTAAAATGCTTCCTAAACCCTTAATGCAAAATTACAATAATTGGAAGCATAGTAAAATACAAATGCTGTGATTATGAAATGAGAAAAAAATACTCTCATTTTGATATTAATTATATAGTTAAGTGGATAACAGTTTTAGCATCTAAAGATCTGGCATCTTTATTTTGGTAAAATGCAGCATGTTGTTTTGGTTAAGAACCAGAAAGCTTTTTTTTCCTCATAATGAAAAATAAGTTTAGACAACAAACATTCCAAGTGCCAGGTATTATGCACTCGGATATGCACTGTGGAATGAAAGATAAAAACAATAGTAGCAATAGCACCAATCTTTTTTATTTGCTTAGCAGTTTAGAGTTCATAGATCATTTTCACATCCGTCAACTAATTTGCTCTTTACAGTACCCTGGGACGGGAGCAGGGCAGACAAGGCTCATACAGGTTTAGTGCAATAACCAGAGTCCTACAAATAGTGAATGGCAGAACCAGGACTCACGTGACATTTGCTTTTGTGCACACGATAGCACACAGCAAACTGTGGCAACCACTCATTTATTGAAATGCTGTGACTCCACAAGTGAAAAAAAATCATGTAAATATTTTTGCCAAGTGCATGTGCACATATGTACAAGTCTATATGTTTGTATGATATAAATTCAGGAAAAATAAAACTGTTATAAAAATGTTTCTTATTTATAAGTGTCTTCTAATTTATAACGTAATGTACAAAATAACACATATATGGAAATTAAGGGTGGAGTAGACAGCCCTGTAAATTCCCTGTTACTCTATGAAAATCTTCATCCTCATGCTTTGAATTGTAGAAATGTGGTTAAGTTCTGTGTATACATAAGCCTTCAGTTTCAGGAATCCTGAATGTTTGCTTAACAAAATAATGGTGCTCTCAAAAGAGAATTTTTAAATTGTGTTTGGGACACTGTTTACTATAAAGTATCATATAATTAGGTCAGAGACATTTGCTACTAATATGCTGAAGTCAGCTGAACATCACATTTGGCATTTTGTCTGATAGTGCATTACATTTTAAATATCTGTTCATGCTCTTATATAGTATTAATGCTCAAAACACTAAAGTCATATAATATGAAGTGATGGCATTCTCTAGGGGGACTGAGAACAGTATACTGCATACGAGCAAGGTAATAGATCTTGGACCCCGGAGTTCAGATCTCTGCCATTTAATAGTATGTGACCTTGAATAAGCAACTTCACATCATTGTGCCTCAGTTCCTTCCACATAAAACAGGGATGATAACATTATCTTCCCCTAGAAAAACTTGCATACCACTCACAGCACACACATGCACACAAACACACACACACACACACACACACACAGATATGTATAACATTATGTGTGTTTATATGGAATATATTACACATGTATGTTTGGACATAAAAGGCAATGCTATAAGCTTTTATTCTATATATCTACAAATACATATGAAATAAAAAAAGTGTACAATTCATGTAATATTTGTGATGAAATGCATTCATTTTGATCAATTTACTTTTTTGTGTTATGTTGTTTTTTTTGTTTTTGCCATACTCAGAAATGATATCTATACCTACCAACTTATAGCCTGTCTCTATACACACTCTAAAATAATTGTAAGAACAGCTTGACCTTTTACCATTGATCACACTGCAGTTCAGTACCTATCCACAGTGACACTGTCAGAAGACACTCAGAAGTGTTTGTTCAAACCTTACTGTTGCTTTGACCATAAGGGATTTATAAGCAGAAAGTTGAGCTGAAAACATTTGGTACTTGTGATACTGGCCAGGTTATAAGATCAGTTAGCATCTTATGTTTAAGATTACGGGTTATGAATTCTGGTTGATCAAGGACACTTTAATTTGTGGGTCTAGCAAAATTGCCTGCGTCTTCAATGTTTTTGTTGATTTTGAAGTTCACGTATTCATTGAAAATTAAAAAAGTGTTTATTTTTCAATTAAGATGCAACCTTTACAATGCAAAGCAATAATAATTATAGTGTTCACTCAGCTTGAAGAAAAAAATTTCACCAGTTAAATAGCAATAATCAAGATGAGAACTATATTAGAAGGGTGCTAATTTTATGATCATCTCTTATTTAAATGATAAAAATGAATCCATGGGACCCTTGCTGTAAAATACCACTTGTGAAGAAATGATATTTGACTTTAGAGATGGCCTTCTGGAAGCCCATATAAAAGTAATTGGCTGATTAAATTGTGAATGACCCAAGATCATCTTTATAAAATAGCTTCTACCCCAATGAATCAAGCATTAGGCTGTGGTTGTGCTTCTACCAGACTAGATGTGTTTGACCCAAAGCATTTCATGAGTATTAGTGTACTCATTCTTAATGGTAACAAATCCTTATATTTTTAGCTTCCATGGAAAAGCAAAAGCTACAGGAAGGCAAATTCAAATTTAAGAGTTTCACCAATTGGCCTCCGCATGCTAAATGTAAGAAAAATAGATTCTAGCTGTACCTGAAAGAAATACTGGAATTACTCACCTTAGAGGATTATTCAGCCCTGAAGTAGAGATCTTCAAGTTGCTCTAATCTCACAAGGTGACCTGTTGGCTCTGGAGGCCAGCTCATATAGGTTCAGTGCTTAGTTCTACATTTTAGCATTTTTGTGAACTTGGGCCAATCACCTAACTTTATTGAGCCTCTTATGTAAAAGTTAGGGAAAGTAAATGGGTTGATGTAATGATTAAATGAGATATTTTATGTCAGAATTTTGGCACACGGGTTAATACTTGATAACTCAGTGGCTTTATAGAAGAAAGACATTGTCACTGTGTATTTAACGTATATCCTGTTTTGAGGCCAGAGGATTTCATAAGCTACAGTTTTCAAAATAGTAACACCAACAATACAGTTAAAACAAATTCAAAATGATTACATTTGATTGATCTAGTAGTAAAAGTGTTTGGTTTGCGATGTCATTTCCTCTACCTACCAATGCTGCTAATATATCTTCTCTAGATAGCTATAATGAATAAATTGTTCTCCAAAAAGTAAACATTAGCTTTCTTTCCATTTTGCTCCATTACCAGCCCAAAAGGAGGAAATGCTACAGTTGTGGAAGCATATACATTAAAAATTTGTGAAAGATCTCATTCTTTCTCTAGTTTGTATGGTAGATTGTCTATGCATAGTGTTCTCTAGGAAACACGCATGACTATTCATAACTCACAATTAGAAAAAATAATGGTTTAGCAGATCAAACGATTTTTAAGCCATGTTTTTTAGTTATTTTCCATTTTAGAAATTGTATAAATTACTTGTGTAGTTAAAATGCCAAGATAATAGACAAATATTTAAGTAATTTAAGTATTTATTGATTTAGGATACAGTTCTTATGCATTAATAAAAAACAAAAATGCCTTCCTGAGCCAAATAATCCCTGACTTTGAAAAGTATACTGGGAAGTTGGAGAAGAGAGGAGAACATGCTAGGGATAGTAAAGATACAGTAGAGTTGGGAGTTAACAGAGTAGCTAAGAGTGTAGGTTCTGACATGGCCCCTATCTACTATTTTCTAGCTGGGTGACTTTGGTGGGTCACTTAATCTCTGAATATTTCTGTCTCCTCGTTTTAGAGAGAGGCTCACTGTAGTGAGGACACCATAGATGTGGAACAAGGATAACATAGGTCAGGACATTTACAATTACTAACATCTCTGAATATCTCTTAATCTCTGAATATTTCTGTCTCCTCGTTTTAGAGAGAGGCTCACCGTAGGTAAGGACACCATAGATGTGGAACAAGGATAACATAGGTCAGGACATTTACAATTACTAACATCACTGTTACTACGTTATTAAGAATAAAAAACCCCTTGACTAAAGTTAAATGAATGTTACAGTGAATTCTATAGTTTTGTTCTGTTTTGTTTTCGTTTTTTAAGAGGTGAACATAGGTTGGAATAGTTGAGAATGGCTTCATGAAGAAAATGAAACATGTCCGGAATTGGAAACTCAGACCCATGAAATGTTATAAATGTAATGAACCTAGAGATAATCCACCCCGTATCTCTGTATTTGATGGATAATAATCACTAATATTTGCATAGTGCTCACTGTTCGGTGGATACTCTTAAGCCCTTTATTCCTTAATGTATCTAGTCTTCACCACAACAGCCTAATTTAGTAAGAACTATTATATGCAGGTTAAAAAAAAAAAAAAAAAAAATTGAGGCCCAGAGTAGTTAAAGGGATTGTTTCTTGTCACACAGCAACCAAGTTGCAGATCTGCCTCTGGAGTTTACACTCTCAACCACAACCCTACATTGTTAGAGGTCAAGCTGCCTGCCAAACATGAGTTGCTTAGGGCTAGACGGTTTGTCCAAGGTCACAGGAAGTTAGTGCCTGAGTTAGAAGTCATAGAAGTGGAACTTAATCCTCCTAGGTGTCTCAATGTTCAGTGTAGCTGTGCTTACCACACCTCCAGTGGCTCTGCACTTTTTATGTGATTGACCCAGTAATGAAGGGAGGACCCATTAGATGGGTTGAAGGCCAGGTGTTAGTTGCTGTGAACCAGGCAAGTGCCCTTCTCTGTCCCTCTAGAGAATGGCAGCAGCGTTTGGAGATAAGAGATGTGTGTTGGATAGTGGGGAAGATGAAGTTTGATAGGTCAGAGAAAGTCGAATTTTCTGGGTCAGCAAAATTAATCACATATATCTGGGGTTTATCTCAAGAACAAATGGGCCAGCCTGGAAATTCCTAAGCCTGAAATTTCTGATGACCCATTACTGAGGAGGAGAAAGTGGAGAGGAAAACGACAAAGGGGAATGAATATACAATTTTTTGGTGGGGGGAGTGGGGAAATGTGTTTGAGCGTATAGGCACACTGTAGTTTACTGTATTTAAAACAAATAACATACTATATAATGCATATGTATTGGAAAATTTATAATTATGTTAGTGTCAGCTAATGTAAGTAGTTTAAACAAATGTTCACTGGCCAAGAATTTATGTATGCATTGTAAGGGAAGACTCCTTTTAAATCATGCTTTATCTGATTTAATTTTTATCCCTGTGCACACCCTCAATTTACAAAGCTTCTATTAACTTCAAAGGGCAAGGAAGAGAATGCAAACCAGGCCTATTATGTTTGTGATCACACAGTTGTTTTGCAGGTGGTATCCATGTGTGTCTCCAAAGTTCGTTTCTATTTGCACACATGGAAGGAGAGCAGAAGGACTCTTTCATCTTCATATTTTTCTCGTTTCTTGGAACTATCAATTACAAAGGAGGACTGTATAAATCTTCTTTGTGTGTTTAAGTGCTAATGTAAGCTGTTGCATATATCATCTGGCTGCAGTATTTGACACACCTACTGGTCACCTTATACATGGAGTTACAGCAGACCCGTTGGCAGAGCTCACTGTTCTAAAGAATCAGATTGTATTTTAGAATGTACTATTAAAAGGAAACGTAAAAAAGATACCCATTCTACACATGACTTTCCTACACTGCGTTGTGTTGGTAAACCACTAAAGGGCTTGAAAGAATGCTGTTGTCATTGTTTATCATCCTCTTTGATCACTAAATTCTAGAAAAATGATTATTCCTGTATAACCTGTGACCTATAGCGGGCCTTGTAATATCTGTTCATTCACATGGGCATGCTTTTAACATCTAAGAGTCTCAAAAGGTTAAATTTAAATGGTGCTTTAGGTTGACATAGCAGTAAATATAGTTTTGACCGTTTAGAAGAAAGCAGTTAAACATGAGAATACATTAAGTGTATGGATACACCACCTCATTGAAGAATAAGGGTCCATTTATATATACCTTGCAGCTAAATTTTAAAAACCTGCAAGGATTAGTGAGTGTAATATTTATTTAGGTGAAATTTATGTGAAAATAAAAGCAAATATAGAATTTATGTCCTACTTAGTGCATCTGTACATCATGAGTAACATAAAGACTTGCATTGTGCAAAGATTACTATGCACATTTTGATGTTACCACAAAATGCTCTGCCCAAGACAGAAGCAAAAAGATTTGTAATCTTCAAATATTATTGCCTTCATGCTGCTGTTTTCTATTTCCGATAACACCTGTACAACACTGCTACCTAGTTACGCTCTATATTTTATGTTTAATGTGGTAATCTAATTTCCCCTTATTTGCAGTTAGCAAGTCAAAGTAAAAAAAAAAAAAATACATTGGAATGCTGCCATGGCACTATTGTTATGGAGCCAGATTTAGTAACTGGTGAGTTGTCTTGATTCTCATCAGACAGGGCTTAGTTCCTGAAGGATCACAATGATCTTATTATAAGGAGTTTCTCCTGTTATGTAGCCTCCAGAATGCTATTGTGGGATGGTGACGCGGAGAGGCTCCAGAGTTGGGTAAAAAAAAAAAAAAAAAAAAAAAAAAAAAAAGTATCTTTTGAACTACTATCTAGAAAGTTATATCAAAAACTCTATAAAGTATAATAAAAATTTAAGGATCATTTTGCACACATTTACGAAGGCTTTCTGGGTTACTGTAAATAGAGTGAAAGTTAAGGAAATGTCTTTCATTACAAATGTATAGAATTAGTGAACAGTGGCACAAAACTTGATTTTATGTTTTGAGCTATTCTAATAATTATATATTCCTAGGACATATCACCCAAGTCAAATTTTGTAACTTTAAATAAATGTTTTAACGTAAATTGGACTGCAGAGTAGAGAGGTTATCACCCAAGTCAAATTTTGTAACTTTAAATAAATGTTTTAACGTAAATTGGACTGCAGAGTAGAGAGGTTAGACTGATAAGTTCTATATCCATGATTAAAGTACTTCTTGATAACTGCTCCTTTGTGAAGGTGGACAAGAAGAGCAATCTCTTGAACTTCTTATGAAATACTGTAATCAGATTTGGTCCATTTGTGATTTGTAACACCAAACTGTTACGCCAGTTAAAAATTAGAGATATGTTGGGGCACCTGGGTAGCTCAGTTGAGCCTCCGACTTCAGGCTCGGTCATGATCTCATTCTTGCTGAGTTTGAGCCTCGTGTCGGGCTCTGTGCTGACAGCTCAGAGCCTGGAGCATGTTTCAGATTCTCTCTCTCTCTCTCTCTCTCTCTCTCTGCCGCTCCCCACCTCATGCTCTGTCTCTCTCTGTCTCAAAAATAAATAAACGTGGGGCGCCTGGGTGGCACAGTCGGTTAAGCGTCCGACTTCAGCCAGGTCACGATCTCGCGGTCCGTGAGTTCGAGCCCCGCGTCAGGCTCTGGGCTGATGGCTCGGAGCCTGGAGCCTGTTTCCGATTCTGTGTCTCCCTCTCTCTCTGACCCTCCCCCGTTCATGCTCTGTCTCTCTCTGTCCCAAAAATAAATAAAAAACGTTGAAAAAAAAATTAAAAAAAAAAATAAATAAATAAACGTTAGAAAAAAAAAAATTAAAAAAAAAATAAATAAAACAGGGGCGCCTGAGTGGCTCAGTCGGTTGAGTGTCCGACTTCGGCTCAGGTCATGATCTCATGGTTCGTGGGTTCGAGCCCTGCGTCGGGGCTCTGTGCTGACAGCTCAGAACCTGGAGCCTGCTTTGGATTCTGTGTCTCCCACGCTCTCTGCCCCTCCCCCGCTCATGCTCCATCTCTCTCTCTCTCTCTCTCTCTCTCTGTCAAAAATAAACATTAAAAAAATTAATAAATAAAACATTAATATTTAAAAAAAAATCAGAGATAGGTTCCATTAGGAAAAAAACAATTTTTAATCTAACATATAACACGTTTTTAAAAAGAGGCTTATATTCAAAGGAAGCAATCTATTAAAAAATGAATACATCAAATCTGAAAAATTACTTATCAAATGCTAATATAATTCTAGAAGCCTTTGTTCCAATGACAGTTTTCTTGGGATTATATCCTTTAGCTATGGAAATGTGATCTGTGTATACACCCATGAATCATTCACATTTGCTTCATACAACACACAGTCAAATCAGTATATTGTATAATGGATCTTCTATGATATTTCATGGCCATGGTTAAGCCTATCCATAATTCTCTTGGTTGGTTTTCTTTATTACAGTTCAGTTGTTTGCTTCTTGCTTTATTGGTGAAGGCTGGCCCTGTGTCAGTAGACTTTTTATAGTTCATTATTCTGATATCACTCTTGACCTGTAGTGTTTTTAAATTAATATTTATTGGGGCGCCTGGGTGGCTCAGTCGGTTAAGTGGCCGACTTCGGCTCAGGTCATGATCTCACGGTCCGTGAGTTCAAGCCCCGCGTCGGGCTCTGTGCTGATAGCTCGGAGCCTGGAGCCTGTTTCAGATTCTGTGTCTCCCTCTCTCTGACCCTCCCCCGTTCATGCTCTGTCTCTCTCTGTCTCAAAAATAAATAAACGTTAAAAAAAAATTTAAAAAAATTAATATTTATTGTTAAGAAATGACAAAAAGGGCTTGATCGGCATCTAGAGGTGATGATGGCTTTGTCACAGTGTAGGAAGCAAACACTGGCTCTTAGCTGTGAGTCTTTACAAGAAAGTCTTGGGGCTCCTAGGTGGCTCAGTCAGTTGAGAGTCTAACTCTCTAACTTAATTTTAGTTCAGGTCATGATCTCACAGTTTGTGAGTTCAAGCCCTGTGTCAAGCTCTGCATTCACAGTGCTGAGCCTGCTTGGGATTATATCTCTTCCTCTCTCTCTTCCCTTCCACCTCTCTCTCCCACTCTTTCTCAAAGATAAATAAAGTTAAGAAAAAAGTCTCATGGGCTGTTATAAGAAAGTTTGGGCAACATCAATATTATCTGCTGTATGAAGGATAAAGTGCACTTTTCTAGATGTTTCTACATACTGTTAATGGATTTTTTTTTCCTTCACAGAGACTATTTTGGGGTTAAAAATGTGACTCCTTAGTCATGGTCTTATTCTTACATCTCATGTATCTCACATTTCTTTTGGGGGGAATTCTTAATCTGATACAGTTAGATGACATTTTTTTTTAAGATGGGCAAAATACTTTGTATAAAAGCTTTTCTATAGCAATGGTGATTCCTCGTGGAAACTGTTCTAATATACCTTGAATTTAATATTACAAGTCACTTTTAAAGGAATCCCAAAAATTTATTTTGGGAAAGAAATTATAAAAACTTTGTGCCAAATTAGTAGTTGGTTTAAATAAACTGTTTGTAGGATTTACCCTAGCTCGTATTAACAGCTGTAACAGTTGAGGCCAGGTGACAGATAATTTCTTTTTAAGAACATGTTTATTGTCAGGAAAATTGCAAAGTTTCCTTTGTAATTATTCTATCTTTGTTATTTTGGCAGCCTATGAAGTTTTATTGGCATTTACTGAAAAGGTACTTTTTTTTTTTTGGTGCTAGCCAGCTGGCTTTCTTTTTTTGGGCAAACTTTTCTAGCTCTGGTATTCAGAACATATTTTCAACTTTGATTGTCTACCAGTGGGATCTTTTTGAACAAGGAGCCAGGGGCTAATAATAACCAAATTGATCTCCATCATGTCTTCGGTAGGGTGACAACAAAGTGCCGCAGGTGTACTTCAGCCACCTGAGTGTTGCTTCCTACTTATCCAGTGTGTTATTTTGATACTGAAGTGTTCAATTTCAGACCATGCAAATTACAGGCTCTTTTCACGTATAGCCTGGAAGAAAAATTATGAATGGAAAGTGAGGATTGACTCACCTGAAAGCAAATAGAATTTTCCAAGCAGGGCAGGTTCACCAAATGAAAATGAAATGAGCCTTTCCAGGGGGTACGTACCAGAACAAGTAAAGCACAAACATTTGAAGACATGGAACAATAAGAGAGTTTTATTAGACTTGAGAGGGAGGTGTGCGGGTTTAGAATTTCAGTTGGCTTGGGGGTGGCGTTCATTCTGCAGGCGGAGCACCATTTTTCTTACCTCTGGGCTTATTTAAAGGCTTGTTCAGATCATGCTGATGCATGTGAGATGAATTCTAAATTTAGAATTATATTGCTTTCGTTCTGAATAACATGGTAATAAATTCATTCAAGCAAGTATCTGCATCACTAATTACTTATTTCATTGCTTTTTAAATGGGCAAACTATTTCTGAAGGAATGGTGATTTCTCATGGAAACTGGTTAAAATATTTATACTTTATTGCATAAAAAACTTACTTGTTTGAATACTTGTCCTTAGTGAGTGAAACTTACAGACCTTAGAAACTGCTGGTCTTTTTAGTAATTATTATTCCAAAGTGATGACAGGCATATTAGTAACTGGCAGTCTTCTTTGGCAGTGAGATATTATCTTCATTTGGTCTTTTTACGTTACTATGGTCCATGGAGTAATTAAACTTTTAGGTTAGAGCTTCTATGTTTGTGATTGAATAACAAGGGAAAGTTAAAAGATCACATTTATCACGTCTTGTTAGTAAAATATCTCTGCATGTTAGCCATCCACATTGATTCTTTTCTACTATTATCCGTCTCCTTTTTTGTATCACTTGATGGCAAGTAATAGATTTACCACTTTCCCCCTCCCCCAACCTATTTGTGAGAGATCTATAGACATAGTCTACTGAGGGTGGCACTCTGGGGTTTGTTCTGCAGAGTGTGGAGGATGCCGGATAGGGGATGCCCACCTTTCACCTTTTCTTCTGATGGGAAGGACCTGTTTTTGTGGTCACGCAGTGGTGAGGACAGAGCACGCTTGGTGTCTGGGTATTATGCAGGGCCCATCTGCCATAGCATTTCTCTAAACTTCTTCATGCTACACTGAGAAACACCAGGCAGTGATGGGATCTTCCAGCCTCTCCTCGGCTAGGAACAGTAATAAGTACTGCCCAGTATTTTCCAAATAATGTTCTCTGTTATTTGAAAGGAATTACAGAATTACTAGGCAGAGAAGCAATACTTATTTTTGTAACTTTGTAGGGCTTAAAGAATATCCATATTAAAGCAAAGTGAAACAGGTTCTCCACAGGAGGTGTTTTCTGTAGGCATATAGGTCATAATTAGGTAATTAATTAAGTAGAGCCGTTTTTGAGAGGTTAGGGATTCGGTTGGGCATCTTGATTCAGACCTTTACTTCCTTTTATTAGATCTGTTTCTCAAATAGCTGCAGCTTGTTCAGGTTTCATTCCTGCCAGCTGGATATGAAGCGCTGTATGTTTGGGCTCACTGTACAGAATTGGTTTCCAAAAAAATAGTGTCGTGCTGCTTTCCATCTACTGGACCAGTAGGGGTAGGAAGATCTGATTTGAAGCCAATGCAAAATGCAAACTGATTCGATTTGGATTGTTCATACATTAGGCCTTCCTTTCTCTGTTCTTGTCCTTTTCCAGATGGAAGGACCAGTTTCCTCCCAGGGCACTTTCTCCTGGCAAGTAGTCTGTGAAGATGAGGATCATTTAGTGCCACAACCGCTCAAGTACTGTTAGAGCAGCATTGGGCTTTAAAATTTAGAGGAATGAATCATTGCATTCTGTACTTGATCTCTTTATATTTCAATTAATGGTGCTTATGATGCTTTTACAATTAGGAATATAACTTTGTCTTTTGATTCTGCTTTGTGCTTTATTAATATAATAACATATTACTGCCATCAGCTGGAAAGTAGGTGGTCTATGAAACACCTTTTAAAACATCAGGCATTTTTAAATGCTAACATATTGCATGTACACTTTTCTGATGTGCATTATGTACCCTTCCTTCTTGACTATAGTAGATTACACCTGATTTTGCTTTTTCATGATGAGGAAGGCTCATGATCATAAGTTTCAGTGACCGCTACTGGCTAAAAGGCAATAATGCGCTCCATTGTTAATGAGGTGTGTAGAGTTCTGTGTGGACTCAGAATATTATGCCATATGAATTCCTGTATCAAATCCTTGCATTTTCCTCTCCTCTGTGACATTTAGTAAGCAGGTACTCCCACCCAGACTTGAAATTGTCAAGCTCCCAGGAAAGGTTGCCTAGTCTAATGCCTTCATTTTATAGATGGGAATGGAAGCCCAGAAAGGTAGCACAGCTTATCCATTATCACACAACTAGTTACGGGTGAAGTAGCAACTAGGTAGATATTATAGTTGACTTTGAGCAGTGCGGGGTTAGGCATGCTGAGCCCCTGCACAGTGGAAAATTCACGTATAACTTTTGATTTCTCTCAAACTGAACTAATAATAGCCTACTGTTGTTTGGAAACCTTAAGTTGTCAGTCGATTAACACATATTTTCAATGTTTTATGTATTGCATACTATCTTCTTACAATAAAGGTAGAGAGAAGAAAGCCTTATTAAGAAAATTGTAAGGAAGAGAAAATACTTTTACACCGCTGTCCTGTATTTGTCAAAAAATCCACATAGAGGTGCACCTGCATAGTTCAAACCTGTATTGTTTGAGGCTCAAGTGTATTTGTTTCCTCATCTGGTGCTCGTTTGACCCGCTGTACTGTGTGCTTTCAGCTTCTGTCAGAATACGTTTTCCTTATAGTCTTCTCCATATATAAATGTCTTGCTCTTAGTGTGTAGTTGATAGGCACAAAACAAAATTGGGAATAGGATGAGACAGAAAAAGTAGCGAAATAATAGTCTGATGGCTGGAAGTTGGGTGCTTGCAATGTCACTTTACTTCCTGGAGTCTTGGTTCGTCCTCTCTGAAAGGAAGTGGTTGAAATAATAATGGTTATAAGTAACATTTACTGAGTATGTACCATGTTCCAGGTACTATCCTAGGTTTTCAGGTGTTTCACTTTGTGTAATTCTTACATACACACCGTGAGGAAGGTCTCCTCTAACAGGGAGAAACTGAATCACATAAGCAGTTACTCAGTTTACCAGAAGTCTTTCAGCATGGAAGTAGCAAAGCCAAGATTTAGCTTCCATGCTCTTTACCACCATGCTCTTTAGTTTCTGAATCATCTGTGTGCTCTCTTCTAGATGTTGTGTCCTGTGATTCTGTATTTGAATAATGGCACCGATAGCTGTCATTGAGCACTTACTGTATACTTTACACAGTGTCTCATTTAATCATATCAGCAACTCCATCAGGCAGGTACTGTTATCACCTCATTTTGTTTTATATCAGTGAGGAAACCTAAGCACAGAAAGGTTAAGTGGCTTGCCCATTCTTAGAGCTGGAAAGTGGCAGTAGGAGATTTGAAACTAGGCAGATTTAAGTATCTGTTAGTTCTGCCACTGTGCCTTATTGCCTGAGAACTAGTACTTGAGAGTCTAAGACAGAAGTGATGTGAGTTTTATAATATTTTTGGTGTTTATTTTTACCATTTTGTTGATGTTTGAGGCGCCTGGGTGGCTCAGTCGGTTGAGCCTTCAGCTTCAGCTTGGGTCGTGATCTCACAGTTCATGAGTGCGAGCCCCACATCAGGCTCTGTGCTGACAGCTTGGAGCCTGGAGCCGGCTTGGGATTCTGTGTCTCCCTCTCTCTTCCCATTCCCCGCTCGTGCTCTGTCTCTCTCTGTCTCTCAAAGATGAATAAATGTTAAAAAAAAAATTTTTTTAATCTTTTTAATGTTTATCTTTGAGAGAGAGAGAGAGAGAGAGAGAGCGCGCACAAGCAGGGAAGGGGCAGAGAGAGAGAAGGAGGCAGAGAAGCCGACCTGGCTCCAGGGTCTGAGCTGTCAGCACAGGGCCCGATGCGAGGCTCACACTCACGAACTGTGAGATCATGACCTGAGCCGAAGTTGGACACTCAACCGACTGAGCCATGCAGGTGCCCCAATATTTTTGTTGTTTAGAGGTGATGTGTGAGTGTGTGTGTGCATGCATACATGTATGTATACATCCATATGTGGAAACACATGCACTAATGGTTTCTTACCTGTGTGTCATCTAAAAAATAGGTAACTGGTATGCCAAGCATCTAAGTGAGTCAAGTGAATTTAGCACAAGAGCTACTGAGGTGTGGAGTGGTGGGGATAGTGGGGACTGTAGCCAATAGGAAAACGCATATCCCGGCCGAAGGGGCAGCTGATAAGGGTTCAGCCAGGTGCTTTTCAGGCTGGAAAGTGGACTCGAGTGTTGCTGGATATTGTGTTTTTTTTCCTAGAGAAGTCAGAAATTTGGATTTTTAAACCAGAAAGAGATTTTGAAGCTGATTTTTAAAAGATCACAACAAGAAATGATTTGAAACCATTCCATGAGCCAAATGGAAACATTGGCAACTTCTGGTTTAGATCATCAGGAGTAGATGACTGACCTTCAGATGAGTAAAAGTTGGCTGCATCTCCCTATCAGTGCTATTTTTTGAAGAGAAGCTACACAGGCCCAAACCCAGAACATTTCTCCATTCTATTAAGATGGCATAGTGGCACTCGGCAATGTAGAGAGAGTTGAATTATTAAGTGTACTTTTGAGAAATAACTGTCTTGTGAGGCTGTAACATCATCAGAAGGCTTTACCCTGTAGAGAGCGAGGATTTCTGGCTTCTGACATCTGCACTGTTCTCAGCACTGGTTTCCGAGTCTGTGGACTCTGATTCTGGATGGGGCCGGGAGGTCCAGAATCACCTTCCAGACCTGTCAAAGTACCTCTCTTTTATTCAGAAGCATCCTTGGCAGGACCATTGAGGAATCTGCAATAGAGTGCACACACTGAGACTGATAAGAGTCAGGTATGTTGGAAAAAAATAGTTTGGTGCCCTTTTCTGAGAAATGCATGGTTGCTCCGAGCTCAGTTCTGGTGTTCAGATTGCCCAGGAAGTTCCTTGCAGGTGCGGAGTGTTAACTTCCGGGAGCGGTGGGAGCAGACTAATGACCATTTGTCTTCCGCTGATAAAACTAGCTCACCGCTTTTTAATCTTTTTACCCGGTTGACTTCCACTTGTGATTCCTTTAGCACAGCGGTTTCTGAGTACAAACACTAGCTCTGTCTTTGAAACTGGATCATACCTAATGTCCTCTATAATTGAAAAATTCTTAGGTTCATAACTAGGGGTGAGAGGTTCCCTTATTTTGCCTTTGAGATTACTACTAAGCAACATTTTACGTATCGCCAAAATAGCGCTAAACGGCAAATTAGGTTTGGGAACTAGCCCAACTGGTGATATTCCTTTAAAAACATTATATCATCTTTTTAAAAAAAATAACTACTCTACTTAAAGAGTATTATTGAAGAAAAATAAATATCACCTTGCCGTGCTATGGTCTGAATTCCTGTCTTGAAAATATTACAGCTGAACGTATTTCCAGAAGCTGCAAATAACGGAAAATCGCAAAAACTCGAATCAGGGCCCCTGTCCTTAAATGTGTTTCAGTTTGCATTTTGATAGCAGTTTTGAAATGTTATCGCTTGTTTTGTCACAGACATAATTCACATCTTTCTTCAGGCACTGTAAACAAGAGAAAGGGTTTAATGGCCCCATAAAGGCACTCTGCTGATATCTGAGATTAGGCCCTTTAGTAATGGATGTTGGTGTGTGTATGTGTGAGCGTGTGTGCACACTGCGGGGGTGGGGAGGGCTTAAAAGAGGTAAATGTACTGGAAGAGAATCTTTGAGAGGCTCAGATGCGGCAGAAGTGCCCTCTGTTTTTCTGTGTGTCTTGGAAGACGGATTTACGGAGCATGTGACAATATTGTCCTTCTTTGTACACAAGCCTTACCCTTTGCTTCTGGAATTTAACTGAGTACTAATTGAGGTCGTTGCCACCCATTTATCACCTGAAATTGAAATGATATTAACTTAAGTGAATGCTTTTCATCTAGTGAGTGTATTCCTAACTACATATATTTATATAAAAACCTGCATGCGTTTTTCATGCCATGCTTGTATCTGGTCTGAAATAATCTAATTTATGTATACCATTTACTTTTTTCCATCTTTACAGAGTGTTTGTTTGTTGTTGTTGTCATTTTTAATTTGCTGCTATGGCCAAGAGCCATAGCCATAATCTACATATTAACAACAATTTGTAGATTGTTGTTTTTGTTTTTTTTTTTTTGAGCATTTTAGTGTCCACACAATGATTTGTTTTGACTTTCTCATTTATATTTTGTAGACAAGTGTAAAAAATTATATGTTATACATATCCGTGGTCTATGTAAATGCCTTAAAATTCCTCAAAGAACATAAATTTGTAGTGTTTTAGAGGCTCAGTGTCATATAATTTTTCATCATCTTGTTTGTGTATGCCCCTGTAAATTGGCTGCATAAGGCTGCACGCTTGGTTTTGAGAGTCAGTGTAAACAAAGCGTTAATAAAGGAAAATCCAATGGCCTTTGTTAACTAATTTACCTAAACCCTATCAGTAGCAGGTGTTCCTGTTCTAGCCATTCATTTTTATGTTTTCTTTCTCCTTTCATTGTAGACCATAATCCAGAACAGGGGTCAGCAAACTTTTTTCTGTGAAGGATCAGACAGTAAATATTTTAGGCTTTGCAGGTCATAGGGTTTGTCACAAATTGTCCATTATAATTCAAAGTAGCCCTAGACTATACCTCAATGATTGGGTGGGACAGTGTTCTAATAAAACTTCGTTTACCAGAACTGGTGGGAAGCCAAGTGTCACCGATGCACTGTAATTTGCCCACCCCTGTTCTGGAACATCATACAGTAGACTATTCTAAAGCAGAAGTTTTGAGCGGATCAGAAATCTCAGCGTCAAAGTCAGGAGACTCTCATAAAGCTTTGTATTCCTAGGTAGTTTTTGTTTAAAAACTACATTTGTGAAAAATTTGTAAAAAAACACACAGATTTGATTTGAAGACATGCTTCTACTTAGTGAAGAAGTAATTAAAAATGTGGTAGGTTTCTGTTTCCAGAGTAATTGTTTTGTACTCACAGAAATTGCTACTCTATTTCACTCTTATGATAAGCGTTGGGAGGAAAGCAGAGTGAAAGGTCAGAGCCAAGGCAACTTATCACTGTAATTATATCCACTGTCCACATATAGAAGGGGACCCATCACTTGTGACATTTTGGTTATCAGACTCTAGGGGAAGCTTTAGATGCTGGATAGCAGCATTTTTCCTCAGTGGAGTATGAGGGGTGTGAATTTTTAAAAGCTTTTGGTCACAGTAATAAATTGAAACAAAGTAGAATGCCTAGAAGTAAGCATGAATAGTCTGAGAAGTGTTTTAGATAGAAGTGGTACAAATATATTATTAAGATCATGTATACATAAACATGTATTGCACACACGAGAATTAATCACACTTAAAGGAGACTGGCTAAAGTCTGTATTAGAGAAAACACTTCAAAAAACTAAAGCTCTAATTGGACTTCTATGACTTCTTGATGGGTAAGACTGTGTCTTATTGTTCGTCTTTGTTCTATAGGTTTATATTCAGTTTCCCTCTCAACACCTGGTGTAGTGTCTGGGCCATAGTAAATGAATGAATGAATGGATAAGGAAACACCTGATAGGCGGTTACCATGGTGCTTATGCATGAAAGAAGTCATACTTGTATTTATTCAAAATAAATTTGAATTATATGCTCAAGAGTTCAAAGTTATAGCCAACATTCTAGGGCTCTTAATTCTTATCCTGTTGTAAATCAGTCCTAGATCTTTGGATAGGTATTAAGGTTAGCTTTTTTATGCCTTTTGAAAAAATTTTGCACAAGTGGGAGGTATAATAAAGATATTCTTGTCTTGAATGATGAGAATCAAATAGAGTAGGTGACAATTCTTTGAAAACTTGGTAATACTGTGTAAATTTTGAGGGTTTTTAAAAAAGTGTTATAGCAAGTGGTTTTTATCACAGTTCTAAATTCAACCACAGTTCACTAAGTCACCATCTATAGTTAAACATATTATCTTTCTTAAATGTATCAGAAGACATCATCATCTCACTATAGAAATAGAAACTTAATTTGTAGATTAAACTGTTTATTCTCTGTACTAACATGAAGTAGTCTGTTATAACAAACATGTTCTGTTTTCAATTTAATGGTACAAAAATGTTCCAATGTCAAGATTGTTTAGGAAATTATTCTCCTATGAGTAAATTTTTAAATTCATTATCTTCATCTATAATTGAAGGTGTTGAAATGTAATTTGAATGTAATACATGGTTATGTATCAGCCTTGTTGCACTTGGAAAGGTGGAGGGCATTTCTGTGCTCCAGTAGAATGATGGCAAGATTTTGCTTTTGTTCTAGAGTGTAGACAGAAATAAACTGGAAGCAAGATGATACCTTGATGTTCATAGTTCTAAAATGAAAACAACTAACGGAGCGTGGGTGGCTCAGTTGGTTAGCGTCCAACTGCAGCTCATGTCATGATTTTGGAGTTTCTGAGTTCGAGCCCTGTGTCGGGCTCTGCTGAGAGTTCAGAGGCTGGAGCCTGGTTTAGATTCTGTCTCTCTCTCTCTCTCTCTGCTTCTCCCTGTCTCATGCGCTCTCTCTCTCTCTCTCTCTCTCAAAAGTAAATAAACATTAAAAAAATGAAAAAAAGAAAGCAATTATCAATTTATCCAAGACTTTATGATGAATACCATAACTCCGAGTAAACTTTTAAATTAGGAAGTGGTTAAGTTTATTTTGGAAGTGTACTTTTAAAAGTCTTGGTATTTTGGAGCTCTTAAATGTAACCATTAGAAGAACTCAGTCATCATTAGTCAGCCTTAAGATGTGGTTTTAAAGGTCAAGCCTCCATCCAAGAAAAAAATGCAAGATGCATCTCTTGAGTGTTCTTTCTGCTTCTCCTCCTAAAGATCTGGTTGTGCGGAGGAGTTGGGGGCCATAAAGGTTTGCATGGAAATGCGTCTGAGGAGTACCTGAGGAAGGAAGACTTCAGATGTCCTGGATAAATTTCTTAACTGTCCAAAGGCAGGGATAAAAATCTAACTGTCACTTCTTTGTTAATGACATGAAGGAGTTAACTCGCCCGGTTTGATACCCTGGAAGGAGGAAAGATTCACTTTAATTAAAACCGCAAACAATGCAGATGCATGTCGTTCACTGTTTCAGACCCAGTGAGGACAGTACAGTTAGCGAAACGAAATGTACCTAGCAGCCTCGGCAGCAGGCTGGAGCCCTGTTCAGTGAAAGTAATTTAATTAGTGTTGATCATGACTCCAGATGATGGTGATTTGATAAGGAATAATTTAGTACTTAACAGCCTTTTACATGCACCAACTCCATGTGGGAAGGTAAAGCAAATTGCACAAAATGAATGTGCTGCTTTCACTTGTGCCTGTGCCAGTGAGCTGGAAAACTGCCTGTTAGCAGGCGCTCAGACTCTCAGCCCTGTGATGAAATACCCAACACGCTCTCGGCTCAGCCCGCTCGGGTGGGAGTCTCTGTGCTCTCCTTATTTAAGAATAAATAAGAGAAGTCACTTTTGTGATATAGAATCTCTAGGAAGCAGGGAAGTAGAAATGAGGAAAATGAAGTCACATGCGGTTCTTGTGCAAAATGTTAGAGATCATCAGGTTGGCTTCTTTTTTTCCTCACAGCAATTATAAAATAATCCTAGCCAACTCAAATTCATTGGATTACTTATTTGGCTTATGAGTAGAAAAAAAATCACAGTTCCGAGGGCCCATAATGATTAAGAGGCCCACACACGTCGCACGTGTTAGAGACACGTTCATGTTATGGAGTTATGTTAGGAGTAGGGGAGCCCTAAACTTTTGGATGTAGAGAACCCGTGAAAATCCTCAAGTGTGGGCATCTACTGAATAGAAATACTTTGTTAGATCCTTTTCTTTTCTTTTCTTTTCTTTTCTTTTCTTTTCTTTTCTTTTCTTTTCTTTTCATTTTTTTTTTTTTTCTCAAGTCTTCTCTAGGATTGGCTTTATTTCAATGCAGCACACAGTGGATCTAGGTATGGCCAAGCATCACAGTGGATTTGAAATTAGCCCAGTTATGAGAATCACCTAGACATTTTTATAAGATACAGAATCCAGATATATATCCCAGCCTCAGTGACTCGTCATTTCTGGGAGTGATATATTAGCTTGCTTAGGGCTGCCATAACAAAGTACCATAAACTGAGTGGCTTAAAAAATAGACATTGATTATCTCACCATTCCGGAGGTTTGAGGTGAAAGATGAAGGTGTTAGTAGGGTTCGTTCTCAGTGCTGTGAGAGAGAAGCTGTTCTATGCCTGTCTCCTGGATTCTGGTGATTTGCTGGCAGTCTTGGCACTCCTTGGCCTGGAGAAGCATCACCTTATCTCTGCCTTCATCTTTATGTGGCCTTGTCCTGCGTGAGGGTCTCTATATCCTAACTCTTCCTTTTTTACAAGGACATGACATGAGTCATATTGGATTAGATTCCACCTAATGACCTCATCTTAGCTAATCTTCTAAGGAAGGTTACACCCTGAGGTGTACTGGGGTTAGGACTTGAACATGAACTTTGGAGGAGGCACAATTCAACCTATAACATATGAGGTGTGGGAAGTAATCCCTGGGTTTTTCAGAAGTACCTCCTAAGTTTAGGGATCAACTTATCTCTTCTCGCATTGTGGGGAGCCTTACATCCTTTCATCTAAAGTCAGTTTAGGAAGGGGTCACGTGGGTGGTCCAGGTGGTTAAGCATTTGACTTCGGCTCAGGTCATGATCTTACAGTTCATGAGTTCAAGCCCCACGTCGGGCTCTATGCTGACAACTCAGAGCCTGGAGCCTGTTTCAGATTCTGTGTCTCCTTCTCTCTCTGGCCCCCCTGACTCACACTCTGTCTCTCTCTCTCAAATAAATAAATAAATAAATAAATAAACATTAAAAAAAATAATAAAGTCAATTTAGGAAGCTCATGGAACCAGTCTGAAAGCAATAGGGCTCCAGATAGTATATCCATTAAGATGGATCCTACTTTTTTTTCTAAGTTGATATCAAGAGACTCTTTGATAGGACGCTACTGTTATGCTAGCAGCCATTCCTGATGGTAGCCCAGACTTGTCATTCCTCGCCTGACTCATTTGGAATGATTTATCCTATGGAGTTAAAAACGAAATCACACATCCAAGATCACATTCTCAGATATCTCTGCTGGAACAGGAGGCCAGACATATTCAAGTATTTTAAGTTGTGTAGCATTGCTTGACACCTCTCATATTTTTTAACCTTTTAATTGAGATATGCATTCATTATGATGTAAAATTTTAACTGCACAGTTTGGTGAATTTTACATATGTATCTATTCTTATAAGTACCAATCCGTGCAACATATAAAATATTCCCAGCACTGTGGCAGATTACTAGTGCCCTTTATTGGTAATTAACATTTCTATCCACCAATAGAAGGGAATTCTTTCACTATCAGTTAATTAGGTCTATTCTTGAAATTCCTTTGCTACATACTCTTTTGTGCTTGACTTCTTTTATACACCTTCACATCTAGGAGACCATCTATATTTCTGTATGTGTCAGTTATTTGTTCTTTGTTGTTCCTGCATGGTATTTCATTGTATGAATATCCCATGAATTATTTATCCATTTTCTTGCTACTGAACATTTGAATTTTCCAAAGTTTGCTATCTTGAATAAAGATGCCATGAACATTTTTACACATATCAGTTGGTGAACATATGCAGTGCCTTCTCTTGGGTATACACCTAAGAGTGAAATTACTGGGTCCCGGGTAAATTTATGTTGAAGCATTAGGGGATACTGCCAAAACATTTGCCAAAGCGTTTATATCAATTTGTACTGTCAGAAGCTTATATAAAAGTTTCTGTTGCTCTAGGTCTTCTTCAAAACTTGATAATGTCCGGGCACAGCGTCTGGCTCTTGCTTTTGGCTTAGGTCATGATCTGGTTGGGCTCTGCACTGAGAGCATGGAGCCTGCTTGGGATCCTCTGTCTCCCTGTCTCTCTGTCCCTTCCCTGCTCATGCTCTCTCTCTCTGTGTCTCTCTGTCTCTCTCAAAATAAATAAATAAACTTAAAAAAACTTGGTAATGTCAATCTTTTGCAGCTTAGCCATTCTAGTGTGTGTATGATAATTTCATATGGTTTCATTTGTTATTTTGCTCGTAAGTAAAGATGTTGAATGCCTTTTTTATATGCTTTTTGTTGTTCATTTGTTTGTTTTACCATTTGGATGTCTTCTTTTTTGGACTGCCTGTTCAATGCTTTTGCCCATTTTTAATTGGGTCATTTGTTTGGTCTTACTTGTAACGAATCTTATTACGAGCTTTTTGTCAGATCTTTCTATTGAAAACATCTTCTTGGAACCTGTAGCTTACTTTGTAATCTTTTAATAATGTTTTGATGAAGAGAAGTTCTTAATTTCAGTGAAGAAAACTTTGTAGGTTATTTTCTTTTATGGTTGATGCTTTTAGTGTCCTGTTCATTAACCTTATCCTCCCTCAAAGTCCCAAAGATTTTTAAAATATACTAGTATTGAATATAGTAGTCTCTGATATATCTGATATTTTGATAAATACATTGAACTGTGCATACTACATATTTATTCTCGAGGCCTCACGTATTTTTATTCATATGAATTATATCTGATTTCTCAGGTATGAATATTTGGTACTACTCTGAATGTGACAAATAGAGTTCCTGATGTGTTACTACTCCTTTTTTCTTAGGAGAATGTAAAACCCAATACACAATCCCAAGTACTAAACTTGGCGATACACATTTTACTGTATATGTTCAAAGTAGTAATAAATTGTTGAAACCTGTTTGTTAAGAATGCAACAAATGTATGGTTAATGGTTGCATCATACAATATTTGTCATTCTGAAAAGTAGCACATAGACACAAACACAGGCAAAGAATTTTCTTATACAGTGTTACTTTAAATTTTTAGATTTTTTTCGTGTTTAAAGAAGTTTTTGTGCAAATTTAGGACTTAGTTAAAAGTAAAGAGAATAATGTAATGAACTCCCACCTACCCATCATGCAGCTTTTAACATTTATCAACATTTTTCTAATTTGATTCATTCCTCATACATCATTTTTTCTAGACTATTTTAAAGAAAATCCCAGACATATTATTTTCTGTAAATACTTTATGAATCTCTCACATTAAATTTTTTGTGTTTATCTGCCATTGCATTAGCACATCCAATAAAATTAATGATAATTTCTTAAATATCTAATACCTAGTCCATTTTCAGATGACTTATTTGTCTCCAAGCTAGTTGCCTTTTTATAGATGTTCTTTTCAAATTAGAATCCTAACAAATCCTCATGTTCTTAAATGTCTTCTATCTGAATGGTTAATAAATTATAACCCTCTGACTTCATAAAGTTAATGAACATGAGTACTCTTGACATTTGAAAATGCACGTAATTTCTCCTTTGTTTCTATTCCTCTACTCTCTACATTGAATAGGCATATTAAACTCACAGCACATCAAGAAAAAACTTTGAAATAGACCTCCCAGTGAAATTATTTTATTACTATTTGTTAAGTTTTTCTTAGACAGCTAATTTAGGTGAAGTTATTTATTTCTTTGGCAAATGTATATTCCACAATGTTTCAGGTGGTTCTTGAGCCACCACTGAAGATTTCTGTCAAAATTATGTACATATCCAAACAAACAGCATGTATTTGCCCATAGCTTGATAGTTCTTGGTATCAAATTGTTAAATTATATGTGACATTCAAACAAGTGCACATTTATAATGTTGTAATGTTACAATCAAGATTGAATGGCGTCATAAACCATGAAGTTTCTCTTGTCATATCATGTCTTCATAGAAACAGACTTAATAATTTGTAATGTTTCTTTATTTATTTGGTGAGCTAGAGAGAGTATGCATGCACATGCATGAGCTGGGGGGGTGGGGGCGGCGTGGCGCAGAGAGAGAGGGAAACAGAAAATCCCAAGCAAGTTCCACGTGTAGCATGGAGCCTGACACAGGGTTTGAAATAGGGCTTGATTTCATGACTGTGAGATTAAGACCTGAGACAAATTCAAGAGTGGATGCTTCCCTGACTGAACCATCCCAGTATATTGTGTTTTAATTCAAATTCTCATATGAGTTACAATAAATCTCTAGAATGTGTGTTTTCTTGTGTTTATCCTTAATTAGTCATATTTGTGCATATTGTATATGAAAATAAAATCCTTTTATCTTTTTACTAATTTTTCATTTATTACTAACACTTTAATTATTCTAATAGGATCTCCAATTTTCAATTTCATATACAAGAATAAAAATATATATAGTGTTACTTGTTTATTGGCTTTAAAGCTATGATTCTTCCCACACAACATATTTCCTCTAGAGTTCATATTTTATAGGATCCTTGTAATACATTAAGCATCGATGAATATAAGTATAACCATTAAGTCATACAAAAAAGGAGACAATATCATTAGATATAGAAGAATTATTTTATGGTAGATTGCATGTGAAAAATAATTTTCAGATATTTTTCCCATTTTATCTTCCTACTCTGGTAAGCAGATAGGCAGGTACTTTTACCTTTATTTTATAAATGAACATTGGCCTCAAAGGTGGTGAAATTTTGCCCAAACTATCATCAGTTACCATGGGACCTGCACTTGGATTTTCTTTCTTCCACTCTAGTTATCATTCCATTAAACCAATATTATTGATGGGTTTGAGATATTTTCCTTTCAGTAATGCTTAAAATTATGTTCCTGTCTTCACTTAATTCTTGGATAACCAGTTGTGTTTTTTCTTCTTTAATCACTAGAAATTTCTTGGCAATGTTTTTAAAACTTTCTGAAAACTGAGCTTCTAGTGTTGTTAATATCAGTTAAGTAAATTATAATTGATTCACTTGAAGTAATGAAAGAGAGTTCAAGCATGCATTCTGTTATACAGTAAAAGCAGAAAAAGAGTATACAGAGATTCTCTATAATCTTTTCATCCATGAAATTCATTAAATGTGATTTTTCTTTGTTATGTAAGTTAATATGAAATGTTAAGGTCATTTCAACCAAGAGAAGTAGAACAGATTACTGTACTTAATTTCTAACTGGGCTTCATTTTTGTGGGTATTTTTGTTTTGTTTTCTAGTGGCTTTTCATGGCCTACCACTGAAAATCAAGAAAGAACCCCACAGTCCATGTTCAGAACTTGGTTCTGCCTGCAGTCAAGAACAGCCCTTTAAATTCAGCTATGGAGAAAAGTGCCTGTATAATGTCAGGTAAAGCAATCAGGTGTATTTATATATAGAGAGAGGGTGGTGGTTCTTACTAAAACAAAAAGTCCAGAAAAATATAAAGTCTCAGATTATATTTTATGAGTTCTATCTTCAGCATGTAACAAAGCTAATTAGGTAATGTGTTTAGCAGAACTCTGAAGAACTGTATACCATCTGATCACACACTTGGAGAATCATTTTAAAGCAATAATTTTCATCCACATCGTTAGTTGTTTTTCTGCTGTAGCGATGCATCCTGGGTTTGAAAAGAGGGTCTTACTTGGTGTGAACAGCTATTGAAAGTTCTCATTAGAATGAATGCATTATGCACTTTAGATAGAGTCTGTAGGAAAAAAAAAAAGGAAACATTTGGCAGGTGTGAGCAGTACATTAGTTACTGACAGGCTTTGCAGATGATCTATAAGATGTGTTCATGGAGAATTGCAATAAAGTTAGAATTTTATAAGGCTCAGCACAGGCTATTATCTATTAAAAAGCCAGTTGTTCTTTTTGATGATAGTAAAGGGTGGAGCAGTAAAATTACTTTGTTCATTTGTTGGAAGATTTCATAACATATATGTTCATTAAAAACCCTTCACAGTAAATTGCATTCTGTTACTTTTCATATTGGCCTCTAATTGCATAAGGAAAAGTTGGCACTGTCTATTGAGTATCATTATTCTCAATTACAGTAGATACTTACTTCTTAAAAGGAGTTCATTTGGAAAGTTACAAAAAAGGATTACAAATATTTGTAGTTATAGAAGTTACATAGATTCAGGTTCAAAATACATACGATCCAAAGGAGACTTCTCTATTCTCATATAGTCGCAACATGTAATGTTATATCCAAGATATATAAAATTCAAGAAACTCAGATTTGTGCAGTCTGATGGCAGCTGACCAATGTTGGGATATTCTCTTGCTGTTTGTTCTTGCAAACTTGTCTCTTATGTCTGTTTTTCTAGGAGGATCACCAGAGCCTGAAATTATGAGCCAGCTCACTTGAAACTGCAAAACTTTTATTAAAAAAAATCTCGTAGAAGGCATTAAAGCTTACCGAGTTCAGTTAAAATAATATTGATCAATCTGAATTTTATTTATAGTGTTTTTTAATTTTTGCATTTTCTCTTTAAGAGTGCTACATTTTCACAGAATAATTACTTAGTGTAATGAAGAATTTTAAGTTAATGGACCAGGTAGATATAGAATTGTTGTTCCATTTCAGCGTTGATCACAGGTGTGGCTATGAAATAATTACTGCTTTGTATGACATATCTGACTTTCATAAATTAATAGTAAATGAGTCACATGAATATTTTCGGGTTTCTCTTGGGGACCAATAATTTCCACAGTGATTTATAGATTAAATTCTAGTACCTCCATTTCCATATGAACAATGTAATTCAATACAGTATTTTGTGGGGGGAAAAAGAAGCGTCCTAGGGCAGAGGGTGTGTCAGTTTTTTCTTTACATGGGAATGGGACAGGCAAACTAGTTTGTAAAAGAAGTCGTTTCTCATTCAGAAATATTGGTAAAGGGTATAGGTAGAAACAAACATAATACGAGTCCTGTTGACTTTGCTTTAAAACCACCAGTGGGCTTATACAGCACACCATCCTACACTTTTATGAAGTGTTTTTGTGCTTGGCTATAATTCTGTGTACAGATGTATCGACTGAATAAACTATTACATAAGTTAATCCAAAAAGAATGTTTCTTTTTAAAAAAGGAAAAACTATGTCTTGATGATCACTATTTTGAAAGAAAAATATTATTTTAGCCTCAAACTGTCTTCCTTATTCAGAAATTTAAGTAAAGTTTATTTTTGTTTATTTTGAAAGAGAGAGAGAGAGAGAGAGAGCGAGAGCATGCGTGCGTGCAATTAGGGGAGGGGCAGAGAAAGGGAGACAGAATCCCAAGTAGGGATGTGGGCCTCAAACTCAGGAACCCTAAGATCATGACTTGAGCAGAAGTCAAGAGTTGGATGCTCAGCCAACTGAGCCACACAGGTGCCCCATATCAGAGACATTTTAATTTGCCTCATTACTCTTTATTATCCCATGTGAGGAAGTAAATGTCAGGTATCATTTATTTTATATATAAGAAAAATGAAAATAAGGCAAAGGCATTGTCTTCTTAAATTATACCCAAAATAAAGGCAAGCCAGGAATGGTCTCCATCTTACGAAATTGAAGTTAGTTTCTTGTTCTAAAATCTTACGTAAATATGGAAAAGTGACAATATCAGAAACATGCCACGATTTAGGAAAGATCTATCCAACTTGCTCAAGCATTAATTCCACTGCTCTCGTAGTGCTTTTCTATATACTAGGTTATTTGTGTAAGTATTAAAATACACATTTTATATTTATGCTGATACTAAGTTATGTATTATTATCCTATTTTCTCTTTAAGTGTGTGGTGATTCTGAAGATTATGTGTTTTAGGATGACAAAAATTAACACATGTTAAATTCTCACTTCCTTATGACTTGAGCCTAACATATATATATTGAGCCTAATACATATATTATATATATATATATATTTACATATATATATATATATATATATATATATATATAAAATATATATATTTCTTCTTTTCTTGGGTTGGAAGGAAAAGTGTTTAATCACTCCAAGGAAACCAATGTTCTCTTTTCTTTTGTTCCTTGGGTAGTGCCTATGATCAGAAGCCACAAGTGGGAATGAGGCCCTCCAACCCCCCAACTCCATCCAGCACCCCAGTGTCCCCACTACATCATGCGTCTCCAAACTCCACTCACACTCCAAAACCTGACCGCACCTTCCCAGCTCACCTCCCTCCATCGCAGACCATACAAGATAGCAGCTACCCCATGGACCACAGGTAAAACTGCAAATACTGTATATATATTGTTTAATGTTTTGAGCATCTTGGAGGCAATTTCTATCACCAATTCCTAAGACCTATGGTAGATTTAAGGTGAGCATATTAATTTTGCACATCTTTGCAAAATATTTTTAGAAAGAGCTTGCTCTGTCTATAGTTAGAAATAATTTGTGGAGAAGGTCATTTATAAACATTCCTTTTATAAACATTTAAATTGGTTGCTAAAGTGGAAAATTAATCTATATACTGACATTTGAACATTTCCCTTTCGCTTTGCCTGAATTAAATTGCCTCACTTAAACTTTAAATCAGATCATCCCATTTTTATGAGCATATGTGTGTACTTGTTCTATAAAGTTAGGAGACTAATTTTAGTAGGTGGCTTATGGAATTAGGTTCTTTACCTTAGATTGAATGGTTTAGCTGTACATAGTTTTGCAGAATAGAACTTATTTGATTAAAACTATTTTCCATCCTTTGCAAGTGATGAATATTTAATGCCAGTAGGTGCCTGACCCTGGACCCTGAGAATACAAAGTAAAGAGATAGAGACTAAATTATTATTTCTTAGAAAGAAGACAAGAACCAGAGTGTGGAGCTAGGGAGGATGCCATGGTGGACATTCTGAACTCCTAGAGATACATGCACATTCAAATAAAATACAGGAGTACCTTTGTACTTTTAATAATAGAGCTTAAAACACAGGTTGATACTATATAGCATCCATCGTTTCCTTTCTACCTTGTAATTATAGAGAGCCGATGGTGTGCAGGGAAATGTTTAACAACAGGCTTAATGGGAGAAAAACCAGAAGGCCCCATCTGTAGCATTTGATGAATCTGTGATATAAATGTTCCAACTGTAAGCCATCATTGTGACAGCCCTAAACACAGAGTCAGAATCGCGTAGAAGCAGACCTTTACATAGTATCTCTACCCTAAAGATAAAATAGACATAACCTCCAGGACATAATTAGTAGCAAGACAGAGTGAAACAATTAGCAAGAGATGCATTTTGAATACTTCTTGCCTTTGTTTTTAATCGGATTTTTTAAAAAGTTATAAATTTACATCATTTAATGCTTAAGTATCCTGTGTTTAACAATCGGCTCACAGTATTTCTGAAAATTTAACAATAAGCCAGTGCAAACTGGCTGTGACACACCGTTACAAAAATAACTCAGCTGAAGGAATCCTCTAGATCAGCAGAGGAAACCAGAAGATGTGTCACTGGCAACTTTCAGAGGATAAGGGAATACTCACTCAGATCAGCTTTTTATAGGTTATTTAATGTGACTCAATCTCAAATTCAGCTCAATCTTTTTTGGGATGATGGATAAGATGAAAGCATTCTTTATAGTGTGAAACGAAGCCACATCTTTTCTACCTTTGTTTCCATCACTAAGCCCTCTTGTGCTCTAGTTATGAAATGCTTCCTATGATCTTTCCCTTCTCACTCCGTAGACTCGAGACCTTGTCAGAGCGTAATGGTATGTGCATCTGTGTAAACAGTTTGGTAAATACAGATGAAAGAAATCTTATTGCAGGGTGGGCCATTGAACAGATGCACATTGTGCAGGACTGAAAGGGAGAAAGAGTACAAACAAGAAAAGCAAGTTTTATTTTGTCCACTTCTGTTGACTTCCCAGAGTTCTCGACACTCGAGGCTCTCACACTTTGAATGAGTGCCAGCATCAGAGATCGTGTCGTTGGCTGTTTGTGCGGAGTAGTTATTTCTTAGGGAAGGTGACTGCTAAACAAGCAGGATGCCTGTGTTTAGGTGACCTAACTCGGAATGGTTTAGCCAAATCCATTTTAGTTTCTCTACTTGAAGTCAAATATCTGAGACTGAGAACAGCCGGCCCGGAACTATAAGAGGGAAGCTCGGGGTCTTTTCCCACTGCCCCCCCACTGAGTTTTGAGGACAGCACCAGCTGGCCAATCCCAGGAAAATCTCTGGAGCCGTATGTTTCTGAGGAGGATTTCTTGGAGGGTTCTAGCCAACAAATGACAGTCCCTTGGTTATAAATGGCAGATTTGCTCTGGAAACAGATCCTTTCTCCAAATAGCCCCCTCCAGGCCGGGCACCCCACTTCACTCTGGGAACGCTCTCTGGCCAACTAGGCTGCACCCTGCTTCCTTTCCTCAGGCTCATTCTGTTCCGAGGGCCAGCCCTTTGGCACTTGTTCCTGAACCCACTGTGCCGGAGCCCTGTCTCTCTTTCTCTGTGTTTCCCGCCACTTATACGCCGTTTTGCTGTATCCAAGAACCGTCAGCATGCTCTCTTTACCCATTAACTCTCTTCCAGCAGCTACTTGAGTCACTGTACCTTTACCTTGTCCAGTGCCTCATAACAATGGTGCGAGACACTTGTGTGTTTGGTATTTATGTAGTCCTCGGCAAGTACACGCTCGAATCGGGTTGAATCGTAGAAACAAATGGCTTGATTCTTTACAAAGCTTTTAGTATAAGTGTTATTAACTTCCTTTTAAGGCTTCACAAGTGAACTGGTTTCTTATTTTAACGTCAAGTTACAATTTTCTGATTCACTCCTTGACAGTTCTTAATGATAATTTCTGTTGCTTTTTTTGGCTAATGAAATAAGCAAGAGAAGGGAAATGAATGCAGTGCCAGTCAGCCTGTTTTGCAATACCCGAGTTTCTAAGTTTATTTTCTGCAGGTGTAGGTGGAATTTCAGTGCCTTCTATGGCAGGCAGGAAACTTAGAGTTAAACCACAGGACCGTGAAGAAGGAGCATTTGTAGACATGCTAAAGGGAGCGCATTGCCATTCTTTCACTTTTACCTTATTTTCATTCCACCTGACCCAAATTAAATGTTAATTTTGCAAATTAAAGTCTCAGGAATGCTTTTAGTGTGTGTGTGTGTGGGGGGGGGCAGTTCATGGGTTTATATTTGCGCATTGAAGTGTATGGTAGGTTATTTGTAAGCACTCTTGGGGCATTTTAGAGCAGGTTTAAATCTTTAATTAATCCACATCTTTGTGGCGGGTCAGGGATCTTATGTTTGAGAGAGACGGAATTGAATGATGATGTGATTAGCCCATCATTACACAGCATAACCAAGAAGGAAGGAACCTAGGGGTTCACTGTCAGCTTGTTCTGAGTCCTCAGAAACTTCCTCATGACCCAACAGCACAACGTGTCCCAAATCTTTGCAGCAAATATGTCTTGTTTCCATCTTTGGAGGTCTACTGTATTATGTATGCTTACTTTTATCAATCGGATATTTTCTTTGAAGCCATTGGATGCTCATGTGTGCCGTGCTGCTGTTTGACAAGGGTGGTCTTTCAAACAACCAGCTTAGATTTTAGTCTCTGTATTATTTCCCCTTTTAACTTCCCACCAGAATACAGTGTTTCTTAGAACACTGGTGAAGATTTAAGAGTCCTGCCCGTTTGAAAACAGGGCTATTCCTCTCTTGCTTCCTCAGGAACTAATGGTAAGGGACGGAAAACCGAAAAGTAGGTTAGTAAAAACCTGGTTGATTTTTGGTATGTTTGTTGATTGGTTTGCTAACATAATTAAGAGATAGGGGATGCAGTTTGGAATCAGATTCTTTGTGTTTTTCCTGGTTTGTTTTTTCCTTATATATAATCATTTGAGACTCTCTTAATATGGAAATTTGGTAAATGATCCAACTTGTTAAGAATTGGGCATTTTAGTGGTTAGGGTGTGTGTTTCCTCAATAGTACACTGCTCAAAGCACATCTTTCACTTACTATAGTGTTCCAAAATGGTACTGCAGGGGACTAATTATCAAGGAACACAAGTCATATTATGATATAAAAAACACGGTGCTACTGAGCCAGGAAGGAGAAATCTAGTGAGTCCTTGCAAAAGATTTACACTTCGGGTCAGTTGGTATCATGCTCATTAACAAAAGTTAAAACTTGTACCAATATTGTAAGGAGTATTCCTTGTTACCCTTTTATTTAAAACGTGCTCTCTTATTTCCCAGATTTCGCCGCCAACTTTCTGAACCCTGTAATTCTTTTCCTCCTTTGCCAACAATGCCAAGGGAAGGACGTCCTATGTACCAACGGCAGATGTCTGAGCCAAACATCCCCTTCCCCCCTCAAGGCTTTAAGCAGGAATACCACGACCCAGTGTATGAACACAACACCATGGTTGGTGGTGCGGCCAGCCAAAGCTTCCCTCCTCCTCTGATGATTAAACAGGAACCCAGAGACTTTGCATATGATTCAGGTAGGCCCATGCTTTAAGTTACATTTAAGACATCATTTCACTTGCTTGTCACTTTGGTTAGTGTTGGCATCAACTTGGGTCGCTCATGACCATTTGGTGTGGAGTCTTTCTGATTTTATCCCCTCTTTGAATCTTTCTGTGTGAAGTTGAACCATCAAACCATTTTGGCTTAAGCTCATGGTTGAAATAGTGTCTAGAAATGAAAGCAGTCCAAAGAAAAGTATAATTTATAAAATCAGGCATACTCTCAGTCCAAAAGAATAACATTGTAATTCTTTGGATTTGGGGCTTTCTTTGTATTTTGCTGTGGTAGTGTTATCTAATCATGGTGGTTACAGAAAGTAATATTCTTTTGCTTTGGCACATTTATTGGTTATAACTGTTTTGTCCTTTATTGGTGGTGATACTCCAATAGTCCAGCAGTAAAGATTCTTACATATTAGAAGAGGAAGAGCAAAAATAAAATATCTGAGTTTCAAATTGGTTTATTCATAGAGGTTAGCTTTGGTCTCACTGTGGCAGAAAGGCCCCACAAAGTAACGTATCAAGATGGAGAAAGGGGGGCTCCTGAAAGTAAGAAAATATACACTGGTTACGAATATCATCCCAATATGTAACCTTGAGACTTTAGAAGAATTACTTAACTCCTCTCCTTTTCACCCATTATAATCACAAAATCTGGACGTCTGCTTTTCACACATCTCAGGAATTTTGGAAAAAAAAAGTATGAAATAAAAGCTGATGCTTATAAGAAGGGCACCATGTTCCTACAAAATATTATTAATGTTATTGTAACTGGTGAATAGATGACTGTGGACTTGGAAATACCTGAAAACAATGTAATTTCCTCTTGATGCAAAGTTATGGATATTCTTTATGAGGAAACTATTGCTTCTCTCGGAATAACTCTGCTAAGTTTTTCTATTCTACTTGAGGAAAGAAAATTGTCTCTAGTTTGAGTTTTTAGCTTGCATAAAATTACCTGCTTTATTAGGAACTGCTCTCGAAGCTCAGCAAGAGGGAGCCTTATGACTGAGAGTCTCCCTTTGGCCACCGTTCTTCTGTGGGCAAGAGGTCCAAAGGATGAAGAGGAATTGCCTAGTCAGAGGCTATGTCTCCACTTGTCGAAAGAGCACGAGCTACCAAGGACACATGAATTCCCATCCTGATTGGCCCTAACTCCATTTCCACAGTCTGAGCAGGTCTTTCCCAGGCTCAGCTTTTTGAAGGCAGAACGCGTTGCCCCTGTGTGCACTCCCAGGGTCCACGGAAAGGGCTTTGAGGTAGCTCTTTGGGGCAGAATGAGAATGGAGCTTGGATGTGCCCGTGTGCTTGCGTATGAGGCCCCCATGGTTTACATGGTATATGGAACAGTGTAGGGTGAAGAGATAGGAAAAGGGGAAGAAAGAGGCGTGAACCAGGGTCTAAAGACTAGAAGCTGGCTCCATACCATCCTTTGCCCATGCTAATCTTAGAGAGTTCTCCAAATTCTAGATTGGACTAGGCCTTCCGGTTGTTATGAATGATGTATTTCATTCATTTCAAGGAATGGGAGGAGAAAATGTACTCATTAGCTGTTTGTTAGTTGGTTTACAATTTAAAAAATGTAAACATGTGCCGTGAGGGCTTTTATTTGAATGCTTGCCTCTCAGGCCCTGTCATTTGCAGACTACATGTACTTGAAATGCATCATAGGGGTTTCAGTTTAGAATTTTTTTGTATTTGTCCATAGTTTGTCCATAGTTAAGAACCCTACAATGCATTTTATTATAGATAAGATTCATTTTTCTCTATAAACTTTAAGTCCTTTTAACTGATGCTATCTTTATTTCCCAAACTGTATTTCGATTTGCTGTACAGTTTTTTGAAGTCACCACGATTTTAAGAAACTTTATATGGAAATCATATAAAACAGTCCAAATAATTTGTTCAAAGGGACTTACAGAGCATAGCATTTAAAGAGCATCTCTGTGTGTTCTAGAAATGTTTTTATATGTATAATCATACCAAGATTGACATTGAAACCATTTTGGGGGGCACCTGGGTCCATTAAGCATCCACCTTTGGCTGAGGTCATGTGCCTCACGATTTCTGAGTTTGAGCCCCACATCAGGCTCTGTGCTGACAGCTCAGCCTGGAGCCTGCTTCGGATTCTGTGTCTCCCTGTCACTCTGCCCCTCTCCCACTCACGCTCTCTTTCTCTTTCTCTCTCTCAAAAATAAATAAACATTAAAAAAATTATGAAGCCTTTTTTTTTTTGATTCTGTAGTTCACTCCATATATGTATCTTTTCCTCATATTTATGTGATAGGTAAAATTATGTATAACATGGTATTTAACGTGTGTAACTTTGAGGAGATGTGAACCAAGCAAGAAAGAGATTTAAATAATTCAGTGAGGTAAAAAATAAACAAAAAAAGTAACCTGGTTTTGTAGGATTTGATTGCATTATTTGTGGGCCATACATACTAGGAACTTCAGAGTCAATCACTGTCCGACCCTCAAAGCACAGATATAGACTAAAAAGCATAGTCCATGTCTTAGCTCAGGCTTCTCTAATAAACTACCATTGACTGGGAAGCTTAAACAACACGTTTCTCACAGTCCTGCAGGCTGGGAAGGCCCAAGATCAAGGTGCCAGCAGATTTAGTTCCTGGGAAGGGCCCTCTTCCTGGCTTGAAGATGGCCACTTTCTCACTATGTCCTTACGTGGCAGAGAGAGAAAGAGAGTGAATGAGCTCTGATCTCTCTTCCTCTTCTTATGAGGGGACTGATTCCATCATGGGGGTCCCACCCTCATAACTGAATCCAACCCTAATTCTCTCTCAAAGACCCCATCTCCAAATATGCTCACAGTGGGCATTAGGGCATCTACAGGGAATTGTGGAGGACATGATAATTCTGTCAGTCATAGTCCAGTATCCAATTTAAATTTTTTTTTTATTTTTTATTAAAAAATTTTTTTAATGTATGTTTATTTTTGAGAGAGAGAGAGACAGAAAAGGACAGAGAGAATGTGAGTGGGGGAGGGGCAGAAAGAGAGGGAGACACAGAATCTGAAGCAGGCTCTGAGGTGTCAGCCCAGAGCCCGACCTGGGGCTCAAACCCATGAATTGTGAGATCATGACCTGAGCTAAAGTCTGGCACTTAACTGTCTGAGCCACCCAGGTGCCCCTCCAATTTAAATTAAAAAAAAAAAAAATGTTTATTTATTTTTGAGAGGGAGAGAGAGAATACGAATGGAGGAGGGACAGAGAGAGAGAGGGAGACACAGAATCTGAAGCAGGCTCCAGGCTCTGAGCTGTCTGCACAGAGCCCGACGTGGGGCTCGAAATCAAGGATGGTGAGATCCTCATCTGAGCTGAAATCCGATGTTGAACCAGCTGAGCCATTCAGTCACTCTATCCAATTTTAAAGGTATATGGGGCATGTCTTTTGTGAAGTGTACATTATACCTTGCAAATGACTTGTAGAACACTTGTTTAATATTTGAGAAGCTGTTAGTTTATATTCCTTCCTACCCTCCAAATTCTCTTGCAGATTGCTAAAATTGTACAGCACCTCTGAATGCTAATTTAAGTATTGCCAATAGGTTACAGTTCTGTTGTGCTTGAGTAATTAAGTTGTAAAGTTGGAGCTTCTGGTTGCAGTCTAAAAGAACGGTGGTAACAGTGTATAACCAAGGCCTGTGAAAATTAATATGCAGGTATCAAAATGTATTTCCCTGGCCACCAAACAGCTGGGATCAAGTTGATACATCTGTATATGTCCTACATTGCAGTCAACAAATATGATCTCCAGATATTTTGTTTCGTTGTCATTACTTCTTTCATCCCTTTTGAGAGCACATTAAATAATCTTTTTATGAAATCTAATGTATTTATCACTGGATCATTGATTTCTTGGTTCACTTACTGATGTTGAACAAATAGGACATTAGGAAATAGTTGATGTGATTTAAAAACAATGCAAAAACGTTTCATAGTTTACTTAGCATCTATGTTCCAAAGGTTTTCCTTTCAGAAGGCCTCCAGAACTCTTTATTGCTTAATTCAATATAACATAAATGTTGTGAAAATAAAAGAAGCTTTGTAAGTGAAAAGGCAGCATGATGATGCTCTAATAAAGCCTGACATTAATTATGACATGGGAAATGGAAGGTCTATTAGTTATAATTATAATTACAGGAATGCAATTTCAACTGCCGAGTATTCAAGCTAAAAAAAATGCAAAATATTATGTTAGTTGAGTAGAAATTTTTATTCAGGAGAAGAGAAGAAAACCTGAATCAGAAGACACTGAGAAGATTAAAAAAGATTGGTATTTAGGTCCAATTTGGTGAACCAGTGCAGTGTGTGTGATCATTATTATATTATGATATTAAGTTCTCGACAATTACATCTGTTATTGTTTTCTTTCTCTTCTTCTCGAGCCTAATAGTGCTGCACAAAGCAGTACACGGGTTTTTTTGTTAGTTGTTTGACTTCTCCTGAATCCAGAGTGGTTTTCCCTTTCTTGCCCTAATGGCTAAGTGACTACATGAAATGGGTTGAATATGCGTTGAGTGCTTCAGTGGAAGTGCCTTATGCCACGCCACATTTTCATAGAATCATAGTCACTTTCCCATTTTCATGTTTGCATGTGAGGTTTCACTGACTCACAATGCTGAACAAGGCAAATATGCATAAGAACATATTTCGTTGGAGTTGTTTGTGTTGTTGATTGGTTGGTCTTTTGTTTCATTTTTCTTTCTTTCCTTTTTTTTTTTTAAATTTTTTTTAACGTTTATTTATTTTTGAGACAGAGAGAGACAGAGCATGAACGGGGGAGGGTCACAGAGAGCGGGAGACACAGAATCTGAAACAGGCTCCAGGCTCTGAGCTCTCAGCACAGAGCCCGACGCGGGGCTTGAGCCCACAGACCGTGAGATCATGACCTGAGCCGAAGCCGGACGCTTAACCGACCGAGCCACCCAGGCGCCCCTCTTTCTTTCCTTTTGATAGATTTTAGGGGTAGTATTTTTAGTGGCGTGGTACTTACATGAAACTGAACTTTGGCTCAAGAAAACATCAGCGCACAGTGTTCATATACTGTGATTAGATAATTTCACTCTGGAAATTATGTTAAGGGGTGAAAGACACAGTGAATGAATGAGAGGGAGAAATGTTAAAAGCATATAGTAGTTGAATAGTAGAGTAAGTTATAGCTATCCGTAACAGAAATATCATGCAGCCATTTGAAGTCAGTTTTTAAAAAAAAAAGTTTAATGAAACGAGATGAGTAAAAAAAAAATAGACACACCGAATGACTCATGCAAATAAGACCCAATACAGACATACTGTGGCTTAAATTTTTTTAAATTAATTTATCTATTTTGAGAGAGAGAGAGACTGTGTGAGTGGGGGAAGGGCAGAGAAAGGGGGAGATAGAGAATCCCAAGCAGGCTGTGTGCTGCCAGCACAGTGCCGGATGTGAGGTTTGAATTCCTGAAACTTCAAGATGATGACCTGAGCCAAAACCAAGAGTTGGATGCTTAACCAACTGAGCCACCCAGATGCCCCATTTATTATGACTTCATATGCGTGATGATATCCTAAGCAATTTCTGTTTTGCCTGTGAGGTGCTTTGCATTTTAACAATGCCTAGGTACTACTTTGCTAATCAGACAGGAAATATGTGTTCTGTTTTAAAATATCAACCCATTTGGAGTTGAAGAAGTATCCAAATTAATCACGTCAGTCCTTTAAGTGGAAAGAATACTAAGTAAAGTATTACATTATAGTACCACATGCTGCAAACCTACCTGGCTTGCTATTAGTTTGTGTCCAGGACTGCCTTAGAGGTGGGAGCAGAATTAATATGCTAGTTAGTCGATTTCTGGTTCATCCCTGCTCAGTGTTTGCAATCCACAATTAGTACTTTGTTCCTTTGCGCTATGGGGTATATTAAAATTTTTAACCTAGGAGTTGACTGAAGGGTAACACATGAATAAGATGTTTTTAGCCCTCAGGGCCTATTGTATTATTCTAATTAGTTTAAAAGATGCCCCCCAGCCCTGTGGTAGAGCAGTTTCATCAAACATTTGGGGAGGGAGATGGGGCAGAGGAGAACTTTCAGGGACCTGCTCCAATCAGAGATTGGGGGGCACTCCATACCTTGAGCTTCCGGAGAGGAGGAAGTAGAAGTAGGGGGTAGTGGAGAAAGCTGACATCATGTGCCCCCTGAGGAAAGTGGTTTATATTTTTTAATGGTGTTGTCAACACTACTGGAAATTTGGAAATTGACACGAATAGTTGTTGTGTAGAATTATAAATTTTTAAAATCATGAAAGTTCTTGGAAATCACCTAGTTCACCTTTTTTCTCCACGCCCTAGTTGTACAGATAACACGCCTGAGGCTCTTCCATGTCAACTTCTCTCCAGGTACACAGATATTTTGTGAAACAGTTGGAAAGCTTACATTTGGAAGAATAAAGTGGGACTTTTCCATCCTCCCTTTTTAAATCCATTCTTCACCCAAGCAATCTTTCCAAGTTCCCCTATATCCTTCTTTATCACCCTAGGATTTTGATAAAGGCCCATAGACAAACCTTTCCATTTAGAGAATGATTTTCTGTGTTTAGCATGTAGAAAAATGATACATAGGCAGAGAAATGATGAAATAAATACTGAAAATATATACACCTCATATTAAATATGTTAAAACTAAGATTATGTTCAGTTTTCATCTGTCAGAAATGACACATATATCTGGTAGTCGTGTATGCCCAAGCTGGCACTTTAGTCAAGAGAGTTAAACATAAATACTCTTGGATTTCTAAAATGGCAAGAGGGGAAGATTTTTCCACTGTCATTGTTATTCTGTGTTTTTGCTGTGTTGGTAGCTACTCATCTTGGTCAAAGAGTAGGAAAAGGAGTCAAGTAATTCCTACTGCTGCTTCTAGTAAGCCTCGTTTGGGATTCCCCTTGCAGAGTTTATAATAATGTTTTAAGGTGGAAGTTAGAGGTTGAAATCAGAGGATAACAGAGTAAGACAACATAATTATTTTCTGCGGACACATAGAAATATGAGTAGGCAGTGCTTTATGTGTTTGGAGATGATTCTTCATGGCCTCAATCAGTTGGTCAAATTACATAAAACTTCTAAAAAGCAAAAACATAAGAGCAAAATTTAGAAGGCTACAATTACCCAGTAGTATCTCTATACTCTTAGTAGACTAATTTTGCCACTATAAGAGTATTATCTCAGGAATGTTGTCATCAGGGTTTATTTATTTTGAGAGAGAGAGAGAGAGAGCGAGAGAGCAAGGTCAGAGAGAGAAGGAGAGAGAGAATCCCAACCAGGCTCCACACAGCCAGCACAGAGCCCTTTTTGGGCTCAAACCCATGAACCATGAAATCATGCCCTGAGCTGAAATCTAGATTCAGACGCTTAACCAGTTGAGCCACCCAGGTGCTCCAGGGTTTATCATCTTTTTAAATGATATCTTATTATTTATTTACAAGAGGAGATAATATATTTGAGAAATTGACTTCATGTGTATTTACTAATACATTTTCTTCTGTCTTTTGTGAACAATTGAGTTACACATAAGTAAACAACCTAACGTATTGCTCAGGAAACACAAGGAATGCAGCAATTACAAAAGGAAACTGTTAAAAAATGATAATTAAAGTCAGATGTAACAGAGGGAGTAAGGGCTCCTGATAGTTATTTTGAACATCCAGGCTTTCCATTAACTAGTAGGCTTCATCATCTCTAAAATGGAAGGTCCTATGACCAATAATTATAATTTTATATTTTACATATATGAAATATTACATTTGAAAATATTCAACTTAATTTCATCATTTTATTTGCATATCTTGGAACCACTTTAAATAGAAGAATATTGTGGTTTTTTTAATTCAAAGAGTGTTATTTAGGAATTAATAATTCAGTGTATGTTCACTCTTCAGTGATCTTGCCTCTGCTCCATATTTTCTCTGGGTGGGAGATTATAGAATTCCTTATTATCTCCCCACCTGGCTATGTCAGGCATTTCAGTTTTGAATTCTAAAACGTGTTGGTAACTTTATTTATTCTCTGCTATTTTATTTACCAGATATTAGAAATCGGGAGATAAATAGTAAATGGTCATTACAACATAGTAGACAATCTTTCACAGATTTAAAGATGAATACTAGGCATTTTTTTTTTATGTTTCTCCTCATTCTTTCTTTAACGGACATGGTAAAGATTTCATGAGAAATTGTTTAGAGATATACACAGAGATGGTTGACTGCAACTGTTTTCCCATATGGCTTCAGATCACTGGAAGAGAGAAGTGTGTTTTTTTTTCCCTCTAGAGGCAAGGACCAAGTTACAGATGGCTGATAAAACCTATTATATGTTTAACAGTATTTGGTATAGGACTAACTCTTCACAAATCGTTCCCATAATTACTCATAAATAGCTTTTTTCTTCTAAAACTTTAGATGTTTTTAAGCATTACCGTCTTTAGTAATTTCTACTGTCTTTAGTAATTTCCAGTGCAGCGATGTTTATGGTTCCATGAACTTTGGCTTTTTGTAACTGATATTTAACACTCCCAAAGGCCAAGACTTGGCCCTATTCCATTAGTAAGCATCATTTGCTTATGGTTACATTTTCTCCTGAAACATGGCAGCTCATTTTTCCCCCCCATCCTAACTTTAAAACTATTGCTTCGAGAAATTCAACTGGAGAATCACTTGGGAATTTAAAGGAATGAGCTATTGATCCTTCAGAAAACGTTAGCATTCTATCTGTTTCTCTAACATCCAAAGATAATTTTCTTTTCCTCAGCCACTGATTTGTGGACGAGTAGATCATTTAATCTCTGATTTTTCGGTGCTTCAGTTGTGAAGAGTGACGGTGATGACTTCCTAATTAATTCTGTTATTACAATAGAGGTCAGGGATTGGCCTCACAACTTGACTTTGCTTTTTATTGCCTAGCATGCATGCCTCAAATGGATTTTCCTCATTCTTCTGAGTTAAAATAGCAAATCACCCAAAACAGTACTCTGGTCCACGGTATTGCTTTTTCTAAGAAATACTTAAATATGCTCTAAATCTACAGTTACAGTAAGTGGCATTGGCTAGTGATTTGATTTGAGAATTGAGACCATGGTCTGGATTTACTCTTTATGCATTAACACAGGTCAGATGGACAGGGACTGCATTTTAAGTCAGTAATGGAAGGCTGAAGGCTGTCTTAAACCAATCATATCAGTTTTACCCATGACTGATTGATCCCCAGGGGCAGAGCCCTGTAAGCATTTGTCTTACATGAATGGACTCTATAGAGCCTGGAGTTTCATTCATAAAATGGAGACTGAAAGGAAACACACACACACACACACACACACACACACACACACACTCTTACTCTCTGGAATGTCCATTTATACAAAGCTGAAGGGTGTAGTGTTCCATCAGCTGCTGCTTTTGCCAGTTGACTAGAAGTAATGATTAATGCTCATTGGTCCTGCCTGCATGTAACCCAACACTATTTATGGCCTTGCAGTGTTTCTAATGTATAGTGAATGAGAAGACAACATTCTCAAATCTGAAACATAAACAGGAACTGGTGGGTCTGAATTCCATTCAAATATGTCATTTCAGCCACACAGTGTTTGTCTAACTTGGATTTTACAGGCAGGAAAGGGGGAAGGGAGGGATAATCTGCTTGTGAGTTGTACTAGCATCAAAAAAGGGAATTAGAAGAGGGAGGAGAGAGTACTTTCATAGTGTGGGATTTTTAGTGGTCTTTCTAAAGAAAACCACCAGGATGCTTAGGCCCAGAACTGCAAGTGGACAAAGTGAACTACAACTGTTTTTGTATGTGCAACTAAGATTTGAAATTAAATGGTTTAAGGATGCATATTTGGGTGTGTGTGTTTGTGTTTGTGTGGTTCATGAATGTGAACAAGAGGTAAGATAATATTATTTATTTTTTGAAAGTAGCTATTTGAATATCTACTTTTAAGGTTAGAATGTTGTTACAGGGTATTTTCTTTTGCACTTAAAGGATTTCTATTTCTTCAGTGAGTTGAGTATTTCATAGTTTAGAGGAAAAGGGAGGCTTTTTGTTTCTATGAAATACTTCTGCCTAACACACGAGGAATGTAATTGAAACCTTTTCAAGGAAGTTTTGTCACCTTAAATAGATGGTTGTTTTTATCATGTGTGTGAGAGAGATTTTTAAGTTAATTGTTTCTAAAACTCTGCAAAATTTTACTAGGAGAGATATTCAAAGATAACTGTGCTCATAAAATTAAACACAACCAAGTGAATACACTATCGTGTAGCATCATAGAAATTAAATTAAATAATAGCACAGTATTAAAAAGCAACCAAGACAAAACTGAGAGAATGACACGCGTGTGTCACTGTGATTTCTTTACCATTTTCTGAAATTTAGTATGTTTGAATACTCTATTCTGGTGACCTTTTTTTTCAGTGTGTGGGCCTCCACAGTGCACTGCTTCATCCGCATGTTTTTGTTATTCTTAGCATTCAAAAACAAAACCTCCCACTTTGTATGACACTGGAAATATTATACTGAATTCTGTGCCTGATGACTATTTACTCTCTTTGTCGTATCAAGTATGTTTTGTTGCCTCTTTTGTCCTCAGTTTCCTTATTTATAGAACGGGGCAAATAATTCCTCTACCTTCCTGTTTTTCTAAGGATTAGATATGATGATGTTTGTAAAGCTACTAATATATATAGTATTAGGGGTCCAGGCAATAATAGGGGATATCTTTATGATATGATTTTATCTGGACCTCTAGAGATTTCCTAAAAGGCTGCTAGTCCTGAAGTAAGATGCCATTATTATTATTTCTAATATTTACAAATACACTTTTGGGGACCAAAGGATAAGACAAAGTGAGAAAGATATTCTTATGTGAAGACGATCCAATTGTGCAAGACCAACAAGGTACTGAACTATTATGCTGTCTGCGACATAGTGAGCAATCATACAGAACTTGATACCAGTATTATTCACGTTCGAAGCAAGTAGAGTAAATATGTGAATATTACAGTGATCCAAGGAGAGATGAGAGGGAGAGGACAAAGCCATCCGTGATGTGTTTGCTTCAAATCACGTAGACTCAAGCAGAGGAACAATTCGGTATCAGAACTCAGCATTAACACTTTCACCTCTTCAGATTTTTTTTTTTTTTTTTTGGTGGCCTCAGTTTAGCGTAGCGCATCTTTTCTTGCATTTTCTTTAAAATTTCTGTTAATTGGCAGAGTACAATAATATCTAATAAACAGAGTTACAATATTTCCTATCACTTCAATTTTATTTTTAACTCTAAATAAAACCTTCACAGGCTTGGAAGACTTGGAAAATTGTCAGTCTGCTAGATCATATAAGCTAATCCTGTTTGAATCTGGTCATAATTTGTGTAGGATATTGTCCCCCCAAAACTTAAATGCTTAGAAGAGAAGTTTGCAGTTTCATAGATAGGTTGTTCTATATTGTTCTTTCATGTTATGTAGCCTTTATGTTTTAAAAGTATCTGAATGCAGATAAAAGCATTACTTTAAAAAAAATACTTTACATATACTGCGCAAAGCATGTAAAGAACAATAGTTCTCCTTCTGTCCTCAATTCTATCAACAGTAGTCTCTGTATTTCCAGGCTGTGGTGGAAGAGAATATCTCTACAGATTTTATGTTATTAACAGTTTACTCAAAATCCCAATGAAAAAGATCCCATCTAAGTGTGAATGAGGTCATACTAAATTCATCACTGTCTTCCCCAGATTTGAGCCAACTCCAACTTTTTTGCCTTTTTTATATGAGGTTCAGCAACCTAAGATGTTACATCCACGTAGAGCTTTTGTGACTGACGACAAATAGGTCTTATAAAACTTCATTTTTTTTTTTTTTTGCCATCCCACTTGCCTTCTCTCTCAAGTAAAATCAGATGTACTCGTCCTGAGTCTTATTTTAGAGTTAATTCTTTTAGATTTGTTCTATCATAGAGAGATCATATGAGTGTAAAAACTTCATTCCCCTTAGCATCCTTTGCAAAAAACTTTATAAAACATAATTTTCTCAATTAGCTACATGAAATCTATTCATAGGGCAAGTAGAAATGCATAGTAAAAGGATGCTAGACTAGGGTATATGTGAATGCATTTGCATTTAAATACATCTTCATAAAGCTCCTGTTATTCCTGCACTCTAGAAAATCTTTGGATTTTAAACACTGTGCCAGGAAATGGGGAGAAACAAACAAAACAGTAAAACATGAAGTTCAAGACAGATAAAACTTTGGCAAGATACCTCATAGTGCTCATCTTTCTTGAAGGAGATTAATGTCTTTAGTTCTTGCAACACCTCGCTATTTCTTTAGGTAATAGTTACATGTGTTTTTGAAAAGCTTGTTTAAACTCCTGTGTATGCCTAGAATGACCCACACATGCACACATAGTTTTCATTCACTAAGTACCTGCTGATTTCAGATGTATGTCTGCACACATATTTCATCCCTGGACTTTAATGCACCAGGTTTTCCGCCATCATCAGTGTTTAACAGACACGTTTAGGTAGACTTGATTTTGTCAAATCCCTTCCCCAAGGAGTTAGCCAAGTGTATAAAAAATCCATCTTTTTCCATTGCACACTCATGTGAAAGCAACATCACATTAAAATACATCAAACTTATTCCTATTTCACAGGGATTTCTTATTTACTCTCAGAGACCTGAGTGCTTAAGTTATCACACTGATGATTGCCACACGAATTTAAGTAAAAACCTCCAGGGAAAGAGAGGCGTTTCTTACTCCTTGCTCAAAGTTTATAGTATCAAGAATTTTCAGGTTTGCGCACTATTTGATAACAAACAATTTCAGCAAAGTGTATGGATATCTCAGATGGTCTTGGCAAATATTTGTCTCTGATCTGGCCTCATACAGCTCCTAGAAGGTTTAGGCAAACCGTGCCCTGAGGGGATTCTTCCTTTTGTACCCCTGGACAGCAGTATGCAAATACACAAATCGGAACAGCGCATAGCTGTGCCGTGTGCACAAATTCAAAACTCCACTTTGTGGTCCGGCTTTTGGTAAAGCTCCCCAAATCAGTGCTGTGTTTCCCACTGTGGCTTGGAAATGCAAGAGAGAGAAAAGCCAACTTGTTCATTTGTTCTTAAGAAACCTGCATATCTTAAAGGCAATTTTAACAGTGTTACTAGAGGTGAACACTAAGAAAATCGGATAGTTTGGGATCTGTGTTTACTGTTTTTCCTAACTGCCCCTACGTTAACTAGTGCATTAAAAGGACAACTGTGCTTTGCTGCTTTGAATTTTTGTAGCATACTGATCACCCTCCCCCGAGCTCATCTGAGACAAATTACAGCCAGTATAGTTTCTGCAAGCTGGCGGGGCCCGTACTATGGTCATGTTCTAGTGCTCTTTGATCCATAGGTTTCAAAATAATACAAAATCCTTTGTGTTAAATGAAGTTTACATAATTCAATTTACAGATTAAATTTAAGACTTTTTAAACCAGTCACACAGCAGCAAATATTAGGGCATAATACTGTAGAAAGTAGCTCAAAAGAGATACCTCCGAATATTTTGAAAATGTAATGGAGCTTCTCACTTCAACCTGAGAAGTCATGAGTTTGTAATGAACTTTAAATCAGTGTATTTTAAATACCATGGGTTTATAGATTTGTGAAGAATATCACTGAATAAGTATACAAATAAGCAACAAATCAATCTTCTCAGGTAACTGTGTTAAGAATAGCCATTTAAGATACAAAAATAATTTCACTATGTAATCATTTTTAATTTTAAGTGCTGTGGTTCACTCACTTTAAACACTTGTGAGGGTCACTTAAAAATAGTTTCTGTTTTCAATGATAAGCACCATATCCTGAATCCTTGCTGTTGGCACTAAGTGAAATATTGCACATATTGTCCTCCCAAGAACCCTTTGAAGGGTGTCGCTTATAATTCCCATTTTACAGATGTGGAAGTTGAGTGTTTGAGATGTGAGATAACTAACAAAATGTCGTACTCCCACAAAATCTCAGAACCGAAGTTCAAAACCAGGTCTATTAGAAGACAAGATGCACATTTGTAATCAGTGCTGGTCTTCTGAGCGTAAAATTATAACCTATGGACACATAATAGAACAGCACAAATACGCTATCATAGTAACGTTTGTGCATGGGTTAAACCACATTTTATGATCGCTGCTGAATTTTGTAAGCTTTATCCTATGAAAAAACATGAGTGTATACGTATGCAATGCCTCCATTCCCTGCCACAAAACATTTGCCTTTGAAGTCACCGCTTAGCTACTTTGGATCTTGGTTGAGCATTTAGCAGAAGTTAAAATGTAATGCCAAACTTCATTGGTTGGATTTTTTATTAGATAAGGTAGAAATGAAAGCAGCAGGCAATTTAATTAGCAGTAATTTTTCTGGGCAAGTCATTACTTTGATGAACTTCAGAGCAATGTTTATGGCTCCTAATTAACCATGTTAGTCATTTGATTGAATAATCACTTTGGAAATGTTTCTACAATTTGATTAGAGTCTGACCCACTCTGATAGTCATAAATTAACTGATACCACTTTAGGATAACATGACTTTAGTTACTTTAGGGGAATAAACTCCTCTTAGCTATATTTTTTCAGGCTTCTCTGGACTGTATAAAGGATACTGATTTTAAGGATAGACTGGATTTAAACACTGTTAGCTGGCATCTCAATTTCAAGAGCTAGATGTTAATTTTATTTACTCTGGAGTATAATAAATAGTATTAAGAGTGGGAAAAACACACGTATATTCTTACATATGTATGTTTTTTTCTAAGCTGCCGTTCCTTGTTTTTCTTAGAACCTCGAATCATAAGTTTTGCCCCTGGAACTGTAATGGAGGTCCTGGCTTTAGCCTTATTAGAAATTATTAATTTATTATGGGTTTTAAATTGGTATACTTTGAATGTCACAGATTAATAAACAGAATTTATGAAAAATATTACAGAATTAGTACAAGAAATAACAAATCAGCAAGGTCAATAGATACATGAAAGTTAGTGAAATGATCAAATTCTTTGATGTCAAATGTCCAAGATTATGCTTGTTTTGTATTATGTTATTTTGTTTTATAAGATGTTCAACTTTGAATAGTGGGTTTCTTATAAGTACTTGCATTTCCTCTCCTCCTCTCCTTCTTCCCCTCTTGGGAGGAAAGACTACATTTAGTCACACTTATATATAATAGAGTTTAATCTATATGTTTTCCTCTAGCTTCAGAGCCAGCCAGCTGTTTTTACAGCCATACTCCAGCTGGCCAGCAGTCAGGAAAAGTATTTTGTGGCAGGGTGTCAACATTGGTACAACAAAATTCTTACCTCTAAACAGCTGCTGAGCTGATGGCAGAGTCATTAACACTGTCCCTTCTAGGCCCAGCTGCTTCAAGGGTCCTATGCCTGGCAATAAATCAAAATAACGTTAAAAATTAATCTGAAATACCACTGGTTAAAAAGTATGGATAAAATGGATTGCTAACTATTTGGTAACCCAGACGTTCAATCACTCTGCAACCCCATGATAAATCTCCTGATATCAAGAAACAAGATTAACTCTGTCTTTTGTACGGTCAGAATTCTATACTAGATAATGTGTCATGTAAAGAAGGCATGGTATACTAACATGTTTGATAATGAGTTTTATACTGTTTTCAACTCAAAAGCTGTTGATTTCTACATACTTTTAAATGTTATTGCTCTAATGAATTGCTATTGAGATATATTTGACTAGGGGCACCTGTGTGGCTCAGTCACTTAAGCATCTGACTCTTGGTTTCAGCCCAGGTCATGATCTCGGGCTTTGTGAGTTTGAGCCCTGAGTCAGGCTCCATTCTGACAGTGCAGAGCCTGCTTGGGATTCTCTCTCTCTCTCTCTCTCTCTCTCTCTCTCTCAATCTGTCTCTCCACCCCTCCCTTGCTCATATGCTTTCTCTCTCTCTCTCTCTCTATGAGTAAATAAAACTTAAAAAAACATTTTTGACTAAAACCACATCAAGTTTTTTCAGATATTTCAGAAATTTCAGATATTTCAGAAAAAATATCTGATATTTTGGTTGAAATTAATCACCAGGCAATTTTTGTTTTTTTTTTTTGTTTTTGTTTCTTTTTTTAATTGTATACACTTTAAAAATGGAACATTCCAGACTGAGAAAGAATGACCTCTAGGCCAAGTAAATGGTGCTGATTATCTATTATAAATTAAATTCTATGGATGGGTAGTTAAGAAGAGATGAGGGTCTTTAAATCCCACTTCTTTTAAGTGATCTTTATTACACATTCAGAAATCATGTACTTACTATGAGTGGTGGAATGGGGGGACACACTCTTAAATAACACATTTGTCATGTGTTTTATAAGTTTATATGTGCTCAGAGTTTCAAAGACTTGAGTATACATACAGAAGATAGAATTAGTTTAGTCACATATATTTATACACTCCTATAGAATCTGTATATGTTATATACAGGCTTTGGTCCAGGTTTGTGGGACCTAAAACATAAACTTTGTGGAATCTTCTGAAAGAAAAAGAAAATGAAATGGCATATACAAAGTTAGGGGCAGGACCTCAGGAGGGACTCCTGTAAGTGGAGGATCCTTCCTGAAGCTGTAACTTCATTGGCTTCACCAGACATCAACCTCTGATCAAGTGAGTGAACTTCTTTTTTCAGAATCAAAGAACTTGAGCCTGTAGTAGATTGTAGATAACATCTGACCCGACCTTTATTTTATATAAACTTGGACACAGAATGGTTTTTCTAAAGTCATGTAGCTTTGCTAGTGGTAAATAAAGCACTTGAATTTCAATCTTTTGTCTCCTAATCCATATTTTTTTTTTCCTTTTCCCTCTCCCTAACCTAATAAACAGCCATCACTAGGACTCAAGTTTAACCATTAACCAAGTTTATTTTTTTGTATTTTTTCAGTGATGAGTTAACTTGGTCAGATAGGCAAGGCCTCACTCCTAGGGTGATAGTGGTATTTGCTACGAAATTGTGGGATTTCTGTTCTCTAGTCTCATTGGTTTGGAGTATGACCTGTGTGCTTAACAAAATAACAAGTTAGTGATACTTTTATTTGGGGCTGAAAATAGCAATCACCTTGAAAGGCTAGACTAATTTTAAGAGATGTAGCAATTTTGGTGTTTTATTAATAATTTCTACCAGTGTTCATGAAATAAACTATGAATGAGTCTTTTGTTGATCTTTCCTCTAAATACCACGGGATATACAGATATATCTCATAAATGCCCCCAAACGTATCTTAACTCATTACACCATTTGTTTCAAGGCTACTGTCCTATTCATGTGGGATTGCAGGAGAACCACTCTTCAGCAAATGTGGGTAAAGCTGTGAATTCACATGCCTGTCAAAGAGAGTCCGTGTTCACCATTTCTTGTGTGGGCCCTGCCTGAAATGTTAACTACGTGTTGACAAGCTCTTCTCGTGGAGACTCATGTCAGTTTCGGTTATTTTCCTCTCTGCACTCTGTTCACTGGTAACCACACATTTTCAGCTCCAGAATTCTCTTTGACCGGTGTTGTTTTTTCTTTCAGAAGTGCCTAGCTGCCACTCCATTTATATGAGGCAAGAAGGCTTCCTGGCTCATCCCAGCAGAACAGAAGTTAAGTTTTCTATTATTGAAGTTCCTTGTAAATCCTGTCAAAATCAGATGTGCCAAAGATGCAATCATTTGATTATTCATTCTATTTTATGGGGAAAATCACTTATGTTCCCTAAAGCACTATTTTAAAACTTTACCTTTTTAAAGTAAAAGGAAGATGTTTCAGGTCATGTTATCTTGAATTTGGTTGTTAACATGAGTCATGTGCATATAAACAGCTGAAAAGTGGAGTTCTGTGTTCTCCCCCCCCCCCCCAACAACCACATTCTTTTAAAATAGAACATGTGCTTTATAGATTAGCCTATCTTCCTACTCTCTGTTGAAATGTATCTTCGAGGAATGTCAGTTTTTCTTTACAAATTTAAGTCTCTGTTTTGAAATAAAAGACAGGAGATATAAATATATTTGCCTTTAAATAAACTGGATTTTTATTTTCAGACAAATACTAGTTAAGAATGGAATTTCACATAAGAGGCCTACAGAAGGAACTTTTATTATGGGTGTGTTCATGGTAAACATGGTGGGAAAGCTTTGATCTAACAGACTTTGATACCTGCAAATTAGTGAATAAAAAAGATCTCTGGATGCATTCCCTACTAAAGTATTTCTGGAAATATGTGTGTGGTTCTTATCATAATGCTCTTTGTCCTCAGATGATATAGATACATGCGTTTACATTAGGTCTAATATTGGTTGTTTTGTGTAAGTGAGATTGATAGAAGTAAATCCTTGTATTTAAAGAAGAGTATAATGAGCTGGCAAATCAAAAATATTTAAGAAATGCGATGTAATTAGTGTCACTACTATTGTTAATGTTATGTACTCACGGTAGAGACCAATACATTTGAGAAAAAAAACTGTGATTAAATTGTATGAGATTTCTTACTGGCGATCAAAGACAACAAGAATTCACTGAAGGTCACAGTCAATGACATGGGGAGAAAATGACCGTTAAAGCTGTTGATCTATTTTGTTGTTTTTTTTTTTTTTCCTGTGGACTTAGTTTTGTTACAGGAAAAAGGAATATTAAACATAGAATTAAACTGTCTTGGCTGTTGGAGATGAAAACATGAGAAGGTTAGCCTAGCTAAATATTTCTCCCAGGAAGTAAGGGGTAGACTGAATGTGTTTCAGTTTATCAGGATAACCCCGTGAGGTAAATATAAGTAATTCATCTTGATTTCCTTCTTGTCTCATGAATAACAAAACTTGGAAGAGAATGAAAAAGGAGATTGTAGTTTCTAAGTTTGCCAGTGTTTACCTGCTCTGTGCTTGGGTTAGTAATGATATAAATGTCTGTCATATATCACTGTGCTAGGTACTATTCCAAACTTGTGTATATTAAATTATTATCCTCACAATACCCCTTTAAGATAGGTGATTTAATATCACGCCCATTTTATAGGTGAGGAGACAGAGACACAGTGGCTACATAGTGTGTCTAAGGTCACAGAGCTGAAAAATGGCAGAGCCCTTTTCTACCCCAGTTTTTGTGTTAATGGCTCTATTTTAAATTGCTGGTGAATTTCATTTCTATCATGAATAAATGTATCCTCTTTCTCCCCACAGGCTGTATGTTTGAAAAGGGCCCCAGGCAATTTTATGATGACACCTGTGTTGTCCCAGAGAAATTTGATGGTAGGTTTTTCATTGTGCTTCAAGTTTGAATTTTTCTAAGAGAGAGTGGAGAGTTCACCCTCAATTCTCCTGAAAGAAGTTGACATCTCTTCTTAAAGATTTCTATGCACATCATTTGTGATGTATTCAACTCTTGCTAAACTTTACCTTTTATAAATTCTCTCTTCCTTTCCTTATTCGGAAGCTTTTTGCTTTTGTCCTAGGAGAGATCTCATTTTGAGAGTTATAACCAGAGTATCATTCTTGCTGAGCTTTGTGTCCAGTAAGAGGGGTCTTTCCATTGCCCTGCTGAGCACATGCAGCTTGTTGTTCGAGATTTATTGAAAGCTGATCCCATAATTAACAAAGCAGAACAGAAAGCATGCTACTGTGGATACGCAGATGACTAATGCAGTCTTCTTCCTTTTATTGTTCATGAAAAGATGCATTATGGAACACAGGAACAACATAGCTGCCCATTTAGTTAGTGATTGTTAGTCCTTTTTGTTCTCCCCCCCACCCCCCCTCGGGAAGATGTTCATTCCTAATGTGCCATTATTTTGTAATTGCTTAAAATGGAGTCAGGAAAGCATTACCTTTTTAATATCACTCTCGATTGCAGTGAAAAGGTTCCAGGTTTTAGAAAAGAGTGTCAAGTTAAATAGAATTTCTTCTTTCTCAACAAAGGTGGCAGAAGTCAGCATCTATGCGGACGCTTGGGTAAAAAGTGAACAGTTCATTGGTTTGGTGGTTCTTCGGAGTGGTCTCCATATTTCCTGCTTTGATTGTTTAACAGGAAATGAGCAGGGACCCTCTGATTAGCTGATTGCACAAACTTTGGGGATCATGGCTGTAATGACTTGGTAGTGCTCATAAGTTTTTAATCGTTGTTATTTAAACAGCAAAGTGCATGCTCAGATTGCTTCTACATCTCTAATTAGTTGCTTGAAGACTACTCTGTTCCTGAGGTTTTTGCTACTCTGGTCCTTCACAGAAGGAATGATAATTTTGGGAAGATCTGTTTCCTTAATCTTGCTTTAAATTGCTAAATTCATTGAAGGTCACAGGGTTAAGCTCCAGTAGGGGTCACTTTTTTGGCCTTATTCTAAATAGATACTGGTTTTAAACTTCGAAGTTCAGCAGTGTGATAGGTGTGGAGTGTCATAATTCTTAAAATACAACCTTTTTTCTTCAGACAGAGCATAAAGCCTTTGCTTTTTGGAATGATCTTCATCAGGTTTTTTCCTTTTCTTTCTTTCTTTCTTTCTTTCTTTCTTTCTTTCTTTCTTTCTTTCTTTCTTTCTTTTGCTTCATTCTTAGTGAGCTTAACATTTTAAGACATCTTGATTATCAGCATGGGCATATAAGGAAGAAAAAATAGCTCAAAACTACCAATAGGATTACGACACAATCTAAGAAGCCTAAATCACATGAATGTCTATCTTGATTATTCATTCCCTTTGACTTTTAAATATTCTCAATTTTGTACTAAGAAAGGCTTTTTTGGAAAATAATACTTATTACTCTTTTTTTTTTTTTTTTGTAAGGAATAGAGAGCAAAAGAATAGAAAAACAAAGGGTTATTTTTTTTTTCATCGACAAGGCCAGTATGGTCAGTCACATTTATAGGCAGAAACAACCTACAGATTATAAAATTTGACAGGGTTTCACTCTGTATAATTGCTCAGTTACCCCCATGAAAAAATTTGTGAGTCTCAGAAGGAAAAACTGAGATAAATAAAACTGTCATTGAAATCAATATGAAGAGACACTTCTGTATTATCTAGCTTAGACCAAAATGACATAATGATTTTTAGCAGCTATTGACTGAATAATTTTATTTTGGTTATGGTTTGTGAAGTGTTGCTCTTTTCGTGATTATTTTAAAAGGTGTGTTGCTGTCTACTAACCAAAGGAAAGTTTTAAGAAGCTTCTGACTTCACCTGCTTTATAATTCACACTAACTGTGAATAGATTAGCTTCAGTATATTCTGTCTGAATTGCTTCTATCGTGGAGAAGAGAAAGTTGTGCATTAACAATGATATGTCCGTAGGGCCCTAGACATTCGTTCCCAGTGTGACCAGTTCCACATATTTTATGGGTAGGTGCCTGGAGGTAGATGTAAATAATCAGGAGTTATGACTGAATTTTTTGTTTGTTTGGTTGGTTGGTTGGTAAAAGCAAGATAACTGACCAGATTTATGCCAGAAGAATTGTGGTACTAACACCCATATTGCTGTAATGTACTTAATAGGTTTTTACACTATGTATAAATAACAAATAAATGTAACACAAACCAACCTTTCTTGATTAAAAATATAGATTTACAGAAAGCTCCAGTACGTATGTTTTCAGATTGCACTTTTAGAAAAAGACTAGTAAGCTAAACTCACATGAGTGAAATGCAAGCAAGAGATGAAGAAAAACAAAGAAATTTTTATTTGCTGCCAGCTAAGAAAGTGGTAGTGCCCGTATGAAGGTGTGGAAAAAGATGGTATGATGATAATCCAATATGCTCTGATTTCCCTATGAGATTTTCCTAATTTATATAATGTACAGATTACTTAACCCAGCGTTTAAGATGCTATTAAATTTGCTTTGAAATATTTGCATTAAAATTTGCAATAGTTTGTAATGTGCAGGTCAATGAGATATTACACATTATAGTTTGCAGAATTTAATTTGTACAAATAAAGTGCCCAGAGCTTAAAATTGATTACTCCCTCTTCAGTGTTGCTTAGAGCAGTGAATAATGTCATTAGCAATAAAAGCAAAAAGAAGTGTGATTAGACGGTATGGTTTTTAAATAAATGAATGAAAACAAAAGGATGGTTATACAAAAATGTTATAAGTAAATGACATCCGTGGATTTATTCTGCACCTGTATGCATTTATTTTGACCCTTATATGTTATATATAGTTGTTTGTGAGTTTGTACAGATTCTCGCTTTACTTCAAATCCTTTGATTGTTTTAAAGCCTTGTTTAGCAATAACATTACATTTCACAGACACCCATAAAGTGGTTGTGTTTTAATCATTTTAGCGATTGACTTAATGTAAATTTTATATAAATGTCATAATATTGCTAATAATCGAAACTTAAAACCTTTTTAATTTAGGAGACATCAAACAGGAGCCAGGCATGTATCGGGAAGGCCCCACGTACCAGCGGCGGGGGTCACTTCAGCTCTGGCAGTTTTTGGTAGCTCTTCTGGATGACCCTTCAAATTCTCATTTCATTGCGTGGACTGGGCGAGGCATGGAATTTAAACTGATTGAGCCCGAAGAGGTGGGTTTAACAGATTTTTGTTTGGAAAACCAGATATGTTATAATATTGAAGAAACATATATTCGATCAGTGTGCCAAAAACGTTTTTGTTTGTTTGTTTGTTTGTTTGTTTGTTTGTTTGTTTTTACTTTTAAAACTTTAGGGAAACCTTCTAAATTAGAAGGTGGGCAAAGGAAAAAAATGTATCCATTTAAACTAAGAAATGAATATGTTGCACACTTTTTCCAGTTGAATACCATCCTGTGGAATTGATGAAGAAAACTAGCCAGAGCATCGTTGGCATAAGACTTGATTCAAGAATGCAGTGCTTGGGAAGGTCTCTAAGAGAGCATCTACATTGGGGATGTTTGATGATTTTTGAGGAGGAGAGGGTGTATCTGAAGTTCAACTACTTTTGCACATGAAGGGATTGTTCTTGAGTATTAGCATTTGTTATCTGGATAATCTTAATTTTGTCAAGGGGTCAGAGGGGGACATTGAGAAACCAAAGTCATGTGCCAGAGGGAGCGGGGGAGAAATTGCCGTGGGGGGATAAAGGCCCACAAGAGCTGCAGTAGGAAGAGCTCACTCCTTCAGAGATGCGGGCCTAGTAGGGACATTGCTTCTCTTTGACTTTTGGTGATACCTTTCCTAGGCAGCCGGACTGTGTACACCCCGTGAGAAAGTAGGGATTAAGTACAAAGTGTCACCGTAATACCTAAGAAATTGCCAAAGTGAGAGAATTCTAGAGAGATAATATGGATAAATGGAACACACTTTCAACTACCTGTTCACCTTTCTTACTGTCGCCCCCGTGCACAGACAGATGGAATGTTTTCTGGAAAAACGTCTCAGTTCAAGTTTTATTCTCCCCAGGTCTAGTTTCAGACTTAAAGCTACTATAATTATTATGGCATAACCCACCAATTGCATTTTGGACCTCTATAGAAAGGTGACTTTTGTATGAAATGCTTGTGTCTTATTAAAGGTGCTTTCTCTGCTACTTTTGAAGTTGACTTTGGTTTACATTAGCCAAGAAAGCAATGGAAGACTTTCAGTTAACATGCCTATGACTGATCATTTTAGCTGTAGGGTTTAAACACCTCAGAAAGATTGAAAAATTTCGTAAGATATCCAGCTATTTTTTTTTAAATTTTTTTTAACGTTTGTTTATTTTTGGGACAGAGAGAGACAGAGCATGAACGGGGGAGGGGCAGAGAGAGAGGGAGACACAGAATCGAAGCAGGCTCCAGGCTCTGAGCCATCAGCCCAGAGCCTGACGCGGGGCTCGAACTCACGGACCGCGAGATCCTGACCTGAGCCGAAGTCAGACGTTTAACCGACTGAGCTACCCAGGCGCCCCAATATCCAGCTATTTTTGAACCCAAGTGATTAGTTTCTCATAGACCAAATATCTACAACCTAGGATAATGGGCCTATACATCTTAAATTTTCTGCCCTTTGAAACCAGGTATTCATTTATAATCAGATAACATGTCGTAGTTTGATATCCAGAAGATAAGTTACCTTTCTTATTTAAGAGATTATCTGATTCAAATATGTATTAAAAGAAGTTTGAAATAACAGGAGCTGGTTAGCATAATTATAAATCTACTTCAGATTATAACTAGTGCTTGCCGGGTTAGCTTTGCATCTCCATTGCCCTACACCAAACACACAGATTTCAGAATTTGAAAATATCCATTGTCTAGTATGGCCTAAATGTTTGGGTGTTTGAATTTCCGTAGTGTGTATCAAGCTTACTTTGGCTTTCAAACTAAATTCATTTTTATGTAGATGTACTTAAATGATGTAAGCTAAAGAACCATAAAAATGTGAAGCACTAACAAACTGAGACTAGAAACACTTAATGTAAAGTAACTTGAAAGCCCTTTAACGTGATGGAAGTGTGTGCTGTTCACCTCATCGAACGTGTTAATAATCACTGCAAGAGTTGGTTCATCGGAGAACTGAGTACGTGCGATAGGAATTTACATCGAACAGTTATTTCCTTCTACCTGTGCCTAAAATATAGTACTGTTAACTGTGGGCACACCGTGGTAGAGTAGATCTCTAGAACTTGTTCATCTTGCATAACTCATCTGCATCTCATAGGCATATTGGTATGTGGCACTTCTCTTGATGAATGTGACACTGAGTCAGTTAAAACATCTCTAAGAATCGGGGCACCTGGGTGGCTCAGTCAGTTAAGCATCTGACTTTGGCTCAGGTCACGATCTCATGGTTTGTGGGTCTGCGTGGAGACTGCTTCAGATTCTGTGTCTCCTTCTCTCTCTGCCTTTCTTCTGCTCACGCCCTGTCTCTCTCTGTCTCTCAAAAATGAATAAACATCACAAAATTTTAAGAAAACATCTCTAAGAATAAATTTTACTGTTTTAAAATACCTACTAATACCCACTTGTGCTGAGAATTACCAGGCATCCTCAAAATCAGGCTCTGCTTATGGTATCAAAAAAATCATCTTTCTCCCCCTAAAGACTTCCACTGTGTTGTCTTAAAGTTGGTTGCAAGTTTTTTTTACTTTCTAGGGACATCCTGGTGAGTTTCTTCATGAGAAGCATTTGTAAATGAAAAACTATTCAGAGGTTGTTGTTTAATTTAAGGAAATATTAATACTTTATTTTCACATAGTTAACAAACAGGGAGAGAGTCAAACAAGAAGACACTCTTAAATACAGAGAACAAACTGAGGGCTGATGGGAGGGTACGGGAGAGGGGAAAGTGGGGGATGGGCACTGAGGAGGGCACTTGTTGGGATGAGCACTGGGTGTTGTATGTAAGTGATGAATCATGGGAATCTACCCCCAAAACCAAGAGCACACTGTATACACTGCATGTTAGCCAACTTGACAATAAATTATATTTAAAAAAGAAAAAAAATATATATATATATATGTATATATATATATTTAAAAAAAAAGAAAAAAGTAGTTTTCATGTCCTTTTCAGGTTTGCATGCTGTTCACTTGCCAAATCTCTTAAAGATTTGCTGATGTTCATTATTCGGTTTTTAAAAGGCATTTTATTTAGAAAGCGTTGATTTCATTTCTTACTGCCACCCTCCCATTTCACTACTGCTTAGAACACTTGCATTAAAATAAAGTTGATCTTTGGAAAATTAAGGTGTACCTGCTGTGATGACCACTTGGATATGTCATCATGTCCCAGTTACATCACATTTCTCTGCTCTTAAAAAAGTAGAGGGATGCATGTGGCTAAATTACATCGTATGTTTATTCAGGGAATACAAATTAAGGAGGTAGAAGATAGCAAGGATCAGTATTTTTAAAAGGAAGGAAAAAAAAAAAAAACAAACCCTGAGGAAAGCCTATTGCTAATAAAATGGAGAAAGACATTATGATCTCCCTGAAAAGCATTCTATTTTCGTGTATGGGACCCAGCAACAACTTGGAATTTCATAGAAATGAAGGAAAACACTAACTCTATTAGCTAATGCTCTCTTGGGGTCGCCTAGGTATGCATGACAGCTGCAGTATCTGCTCAGACTAATAAAATATGGAAATTAACGAGAACATGGTTGTAGCTGGGGTAGAAAAAGCAGGCTACGCTCTTCAGTATAATGCGTCAGCCAGCCCAAGGCGGTGGTGACGCGGGGGAGGCATATACATTGAAGAAGGGGCTTTTCTTGAAAACCTCTCCTCTGCCACATAAGTTGCTCCTCCAAAGCCACATTATAAAAAGTTCTGAGATTTTTCACTAAACAACAAAGTGGACATTCTGCTTTAGAGATTTTTGTTTGTGGACTTGTGTACATGGTGACCTTTTCCACTTCCTTCTTATTTTTAGTATGCAATTACTGTTGTCTAAGTGAATGCCTAATTTGCCAGTTTAGTATTGGTTACAGTTTTATTCTGATGCTGCTTCAGGCAATAAAAATTATTTGCAGTTCAGATTATGAATTTGTATAGTGTTTCCTCTGCTCCACACAAAATGCCACTTGTTCACTCGTTTATTTGGTATCAAACAGGGTATTTTTTCCTTTAGTTTATCACAACCTCGAAAAACACCTTTACAAAGAGATCACTAAGCTGTTCTTGATCTATGGGTTTTATCTGAAAAACTAAGAGGGAAAAAACAGGCCATATATCTCAGGATGGGAAACTTGCCTCATCTTGGTGAATTGCAGCCTGTTCGTTCCCATTGTAAACACATCCCCTTATTTCCATTTAATTTTGTATCCAAAACAATAGTGACAAAGAATTCTATTGTGAAGTTTCAGAATGATCACTGCGCTGCATGCCTGGTTTAAAAGCAAACCAGGACACAGGAAAATTCAGATCATGATTTTGCCTCTTTACTTAGGTCTTTAATTTGGATGTGTTTTGGAAGGTTTGGAAGTAATTGATTAATTCACTAATGTTTTATGAAATATCTTGATAAGGTAGTTCTTAACACTACAATGTCATTCTGTTTTGGTGGCAGGTGGCCCGGCGTTGGGGCATTCAGAAAAACAGGCCAGCTATGAACTATGATAAACTAAGCCGTTCGCTTCGCTATTATTATGAGAAAGGAATCATGCAAAAGGTGAGCAGCTAAAACAGCATTAAAATTCATTGAAATGTTGCACATTAATCTGCATGTCGTACTTTAAAAGCCACATATCATTGCATTGCTGAAGCAAGGTTTTCACTCATTTTAACATATGCTTAGCTCTTGGTTTTGGTATTACAAGCCTTTCTATTTATAAATTCCTGGGCATTAGAGACCGGTGTAATAATATCATATAGAAACTAGTAGACTTTCTGGCATTCCCAACTTTACCGTATTTGGTAAAAAATGTTGTTGCAGTACTAATATTCATGTATATCTTCCCAGAAGTTTTCGGTAGTCCACTACATTCCCCACAATTATATAATTTGGAAATGCTGTTGTTTATAGTTTCCAATACAAACTGAATGCTTACTTTTTCCCTCCTTGTTCTTATCCTTAAGAAACATTCAGAGAATTTCTTGTCCTGAAAAATCTTCTCTTCTTGTCTGAGATCTTGCCTGGTTTCAGCATGTGACAGCTTAGAATCCTAAACCATTTATTAAAAATAAATATTGATACTATTTCATTGGTGAATGAAGTTATATATATTTTATTTCATTTCAAGTGAGCTTCTCTTAGTATTTGAAAGTGGCTTTAAAAAAAAGAGTAAGATAAAACAAGCCAAGTGCATGAAGAAGAGATTGTAAAATTTTTGAAGAAGGGAATGAACCGATGAATAAAGATAAAACATTGAATACTTGTGATTATTACATCTTTCAGCCTTGCATGTGTATTCATTCCAGTTGTGTAGACTGTGAACCAAGTTTATGATTTATCCTTTGTGAACATTACTGTCTTATTATGCGTCCTTTGTTCATTTGGGTGACACAAACATAGCTATATATTCTGCACTGTGGCATATTTTTTATACCACTATATTTACGCCAAGAAAACTCAACCACTTGCTACATGTAACATACTGGAACAGAGGGAACAGCATCACTGAGTTTTTAGACCAAAGGGAATTGGTGCTCTGGAGTTCACCAGCTCAGAAGTTAGAGTGCCCAAGATCCTTGAAAGATAAGGCTGAATCCATTTCTCATGTCCTATTTCCCTGAATCTTGCCTTCAAGATATATAACCTATTACTACCTGCTCCCCTGTGTTCTCCATCTCAACCGTAGGGTCTTTTTTTATTCCTCCCTTCCTCTCACCTGCCCTTCCCACCTGCAGCGAGACCCTTTCATTTTCCTCACCAAGTCCCTAGTCCCAGCATATCACGTGGGCTGGTGCAGCAGGTGCTCCCCAGTCCTGGGCAGTGGTGCACAGCGAAAGAGAGAATGCAGTCGGGTTTACATGCTGACTTCTCAGCGGGTCACCTTTTTGAACAGGTTCTTCTGCTAAATGGTGGTGTTTTTACTTCCTGAAGTTGTTCTCATGATTAAATGAAATAAGGTACCCGAGATCGTTGCGTGGTACCTGGCACAGGAGAAGTCTTCAGCGAAAGGTGGCTCTGAATACCACTCACACCCTGAAACCAGTGGGAGCTGAGACACATTTGGCTTCTGTGTCTTGACCATTAAGTCTCTTATTAAAGAGAGCATTCACAGAGAGTTAAAAGGAGAAGGTGTCTAGTTACACCTCAGCTTTTAGACGTAGTGTTTGACAGGGTATCTCCAGGATGTCACGCCAGGTCTTAATTATTCTCAAGGGTGTTCAAACGTGATTCTTATTACTAATATCACCATTCCATGTGCCTGTTTATTTATCCGATGATCACATACACCGTGTGTTTACCTCTTATTTTAATAGATTGATAAGACAAGATGCTATCAAATAATCAAATTATGGCATAGGTACTAAAATACAGATTAAAATAGTGTTGCTCCTCACATTTTTCCCTGTTGGGATGTAATTGCCAGAAGAAATTGTTTGCAACTGTTTATCAGCTAGTAGAGGGTAGCAAAATTCTGTGGTTTCTATGACATACCTTTTGGGGTGTTGCCGTGCAATGTGAGAAAGCATAGGGTGTTTAATGGTGAAATATGCAAAATTGAGGTCTCCTTGTAGCCAGCACATAAATGAAGGCTGTTTACAGTTTTTACAGACATGTTTAATCTTTTTCCTCATATGTGTTGAGTGATTCTCTTTGCTGCTATTTGATACGCCTGTGACCCCCCTCATTACTTCACCGATATGGTCCCCTCTTTATAGAGTGCCTTGCCTTCTGATTTTTACCTAACGTCTGTATCAGTCTAATGGTTAAGTAAATTTTAACAGAGTCACTCAGAAAAATTATGCTGTCCTTAAAAAAAAAAAAGTGTGTTATAGAATTTTATATTTCAGGGTGTAGTGGAAAAATGTTTATATGACCACACTTGTTTAGAAACTTAAAATTCTGATACTCTGGTTTCTTTTCAGATCATATAAACTTAAAATTATGTATGTATGTGGTGTATGTCAAGGAAAATAAAATGGAAAGTTTAGAAAATAAAAATAATCAAATGGATCTAAACATATAAAAAAATCCTGATTATTTCAGTAGTTGTGAAAGAAGAAAGGGTGGGGTATGGCTTTTAGACTGTACATACATGTGTTCACTTCTATTTCAAAACAGAAATGCCTAGACAAATATGTGGAAAAATTTGAACAGTGGTTATTTCTTGATGTTATAATGATAAATCATTATTTCTTTTGGTTTAATGTGTAGTTTTTAGTTTTCCTCTAGTTTCTCTGTGTTACTTCTACGATTTTAAAAATTAACACATAATTTAAATGTGTAGTCTTTCAAAGCACAGTTCAAAAGATACTTCCTTACTTAACTCTAATTCATCTCCTATAAAATTCATGTTCTGTATATCTCAGCTTTGCAGTTTGGGTATACTTAATGTGCAGCATTTTCTACATTGTAATTGTATTACTACTAATAAAAGACATTATTTCCCTTGGTAGTTATCAGCCTTTGTTCTAAATTCTGTGGCATCTAACATAGTCCGATAAATATAGTGGTAGCTCCAAAAATGTTTTCCATAAGAAAAATAGCAGGAAGCAATGAGTCAAGGCAGTCTCCTTAAGAGGTTTTATAATCTTGATTGCATGTTGTACATTTTAATTCCCCATGGTGATTTATCAAATCATTTCTAATTATAACCAATAGCAACAGGTTGGATAAAAAAGCTACCAGTAGCCTAAAGCAAATACCTCTTTTTCTGAAGCTCCAAACAAAACAAAGAAGGTTATTGAATGCTTTGAGGTATGCAGGCCATTTATTTATTTATTTTCCTCAAGATGCTTTGAATAAAGAAAAAAAAAAAAACAAGGATTTCATATCTTAGCTTTGTTTCTGATATTGCCTGTTTATATATTTATGGCAATTCCACCTTTATGAACTTAGTTTCTTTCTTATAAGGGCCTAAAATAATTTATTTCAGCTCCTCTGTTTGCTATGCAATGTACTAGAAACTTCCATCTTGATTTTATAAGAGGCTTTCCATAGGAGCCGTTCCCACCTTTATTTCACAAAAGAAAGGGGAAACTGAGAGCAGATTAAGAAACATGTCCAAATTTATAAAAACGAAGTGTTCACTCTTTTCATACCTAAGAATATTCAGATTATTTGGATTCTCTAAATTGGTTCCTTTTACAAGCTAAAAAAATCCAGGACAAAAAAATGTTCTAAATCTTGAGTCCAGAACACTAGCGCTCTTTGGTAGTTGATTCGCTTTTTCCAGACATACAGATAGTTTCTAAACCATGAACTTACTCTTCTCCTGCATCACAAAGCAAATAGCAGTGCCTTTTTGATACATAGGAACCCAGAGGTACTAATTCTCACCTTTCTAAAACTACTAATCTCTGCACACATACGAAAAGGTACTGTCAATGTCAATGCAAAGAACTGTATTCATGCACACACCCCCTCCACCCTCTATCCCACAACCCACTCCTGGTTTTTTTAGAACCTCAGTTTTGTCTGTTAATGGAGGTGGGGGTACATATGTGTTTCACTTCATTATTGTTTATAATTTCCTAGAGAAACATTATTCTTCAAAATTTAAGTTTGGTACATGTCATTCCCTACAAATTATGCTACTTCTCCTTTATTTCAGGCAGCTGTCACATTTCTTTTTCTCATTTCCTCCCTATGCATTGTATATTTTAAATTCCTTTCACTTTTTTACACCTCTTACTTCAATTTGACACTTTACACACATCCTTAACTTCTGTCTAATGCAACTTGCCTTCATTTTTAAAAGTGATGTACCCAGGATAATGCTGTCCTCTTGATCCATCTTTCATTTAAATAAGGCTATGCATCTTTTTCTTTTACATCAGAATACACAAGTGCCAAAAAAAGAAAAAAAAGAAGAAGAAAAGAAAAAGAAAAAAGAACCAGTTCACTGTGAATCAGCAAGTCACTAGTCTAGTCTTATTAGGAACACAACACATTTTTCTTTTAAGGTTTAGAAGTTTAGTTTTTCTACGATTTCAGAAAATGTAATATTAAGAGGGAGACACTACACCTTAAAGATCCAGTCATTTTATAAAGATATTACCATTTAAAACAAAGGAAAAAAATTTCAATGGGAGATGCCTGCATGAAATCATTGATTTCCACCCCTCCCCCAAATAACAATGTAAGCTTCCTTTTATTTAAAACAAGCAAAGTGCTAAGCTTTCTAGCTGTGCCTGGAATGAATGTAATTATTACTCAGAGTCAATCATTACTCAAGGTCGCATTTCCCTCTTTTGGACTGTAATTTATTCTACAAAGTAAGGACCTTCTTTTTTTTTTTTTTTTTTTTTTTTTTTTTTTTTTTTTGGTTATGCACCCTTTCTGGTATATTAAACCAAGTTTTTATTCTTTTGTTTCCCTGCTCTTTCCTATTTGGGGATGGTAGAGATCGCAGTTCTTTTGAGGTCCATTGACATATAGTGTTACATCAGTTTCAGGGGTAAAACAGAATGATTCACTACTTGTATATATCATGAAATGATCGCCACACTAAGTTCAGTTAACATCCTGCACCATACATAAGGCTGGGTTTTTCTCTTCCGTGTTTTCATCAGGTGGCTGGAGAGAGATATGTCTACAAATTTGTGTGTGATCCAGAAGCCCTGTTCTCCATGGCCTTTCCAGATAATCAGCGCCCACTGCTGAAGACAGACATGGAACGTCACATCAATGAAGAGGACACGGTGCCTCTGTCTCACTTTGACGAGGGCATGGCCTACATCCCGGAAGGGGGCTGCTGCAACCCCCATCCCTACAATGAAGGCTACGTGTATTAACACAAGTGACACTGAAGCAGGGCCTGCTCAAGCGTTTCCTCTTTTGCAGGATGCAGAGAATCTCTGAGTGCTCTTCGATTTTTGATTTTTGTTGTTTGTATTTTATTTTTAAATAATAATACACAAAAAGGGGCTTTCCTGTTGCATTATTCTATGGTCTGCCATGGACTGTGCACTTTATTTGAGGGTGGGTGGGAGTAATCTAAACATTTATTCTGTGTAACAGGAAGATAATGGGTGAATGGGTGGGGGAATACGGGGATTACTTTTTACTTAGGCTTGGGATGGGGTCCTACAGGTTTTAAGTATGATGAAGCTATATCATGTTTATTTGATTTCATAACAACATAAGAAAATGTTCATTTTCTCTGGGTATCTATGGTACAGTTAATTCACATTGTGTAAATATCCACTTGGAGACCATTTGCCTTGGGCATTTTCCCCTCTCATTTCTGAGTCTCTGCAAGATGTACAAAAACAAAAACAAACAAACAAAAAAAACAAAAAAAACAAAAAACAAAAAACAAAAAAAACCCTACTGTAAATGGCAGTTTAATTGTTAGAGATGACTGGTTTTGCACCTGTTGTAAAAAGGTATTTAGAGATTGCATTTGCTGTTTTTGTTTTGTTTTGCTCTATATATGACTCACAGAGGATAACCATAAAATGGGTAATTCTCTCTGAAGTTGAGTGATCACCATGACGGTAAATGAGGGGCACAATTTTGGACTCTGGCTCCAAACTGAGTCATAGGCCAGTAGCATTACATGTATCTGGTGCCACCTTGCTGTTTAGATACAAATCATAATGTCGTTTAAATATTTTGAAGCCCGTTTCAGTTAAATAATGATATGTCATGGTCCTTTGAGATCTTCATTTAAATGTTAAATCCAGGATCACAATGAAGCAAAAAATATCTATCTCACTTCCTTCAGTACATAAAAAGACATTATTTAATCGATAAGAATTAACTGTACTAAATCACATATTATGCTGTTCTAGATACAGCAAGCACTCCTTAAGAAAAATATCCAATACACTAAATAGGTACTATAGTAATTTTTAGACATGGTACCCGTTGATATGCATTTAAACCTTTTACTGCTGTGTTATGTTGATAACATATATAAATATTAGATAATGCTAATGCTTCTGCTGCTGTCTTTTCTGTAATATTCTCTTTCATGCTGAATTTACTATGACCATTTATAAGCAATGCAGTTAACTACAGATAGCATTTCAGGACAAAATAGATGACTCAAACCATTTATTGCTTAAAAAATAGCTTATGCCATGCTATGCTATAAGCAGCTTTTATGCACATTGACAAATGAAGAGTAAGCTTCAGCTTGCTAAGGGAAACTGTGGAACTTTTGTAACTTTTGGTGAAATAGAAAATTATTTACAAACTGTCAAAGATCTGAGGAAGTTGCTGTATGACATAGTGCTGGCACTGATATTCATCATCTTGTTTTGGACACTTGTGTAAATGTGTTTGGATTGTTTTGAAAGAAGATTTAAAGATTTAAAGTTTCAAAGGTTTTTGTTTTGTTTTTGTTTGGCATTTGGAGAAAATATTGAAAGCAGAATATGTTGTTTCATTCGCCTTGGAAAAAAACAAAGTAAATGGTGTTATAATATCCTTGAAAATCTTGCTGAACCATTCAGACAAGAAGCATGAATTTTGTTCAATCCATCAATATCCCAGAGGAACAGCATTTTTTAAGAGTCTATAATGAAATGTTAAAAAAAAAATCCAAAACACAAAGCCAAAATGAACCTATAAAAGCATTTCTTGGTGAACACAGGAAAGATTGTTGAAAGATGATTTCTCGGCTACCCATTTTCCAAAATGGCACAGATCACAGCTCATATATCTAAATTGAACAGCTATTGGGAAACCCATATACAGTGATCAATACTAGTCACACTTAATCCTACAAAAAGATCTATTTTAATTTCATTGTATGTATGTAACCTGTGATTTCAATGATTGTTCTGCCTATACATTATATATCATTAGGCCCATTATGGGTTAATAAGTATGCCTTAAAAATGAGAACTTTTTTCCCCCTACTATGCTCATGTGGCCATTTACAGCACTTAGAATAAAAACAAATTTTAAAATATTCAGCTAAAGATTTATTGGAAAGAGTATTAACGTATTTGGAGAAATTGAAGGAGAAATTAAAAGTGGGTCTTTAAAATAGCATCTAAATGAAATTGTATTGAGGATTCTTTTTCTTTCTTTCTCCTTTTCTTTTTTTCCTTGATCTTTTCTCTTTTTAATATCTAGTTCTAATTTCCCATTGGGGAAGGATTGGGCTATGAGTTATCTTAATGGATCAAAGGAAGAACTGGTATTAATTATATAATATTTAAGGCCAAACTATTTTTCTGCTTAAGGTAGTGACTCACAAAACAAAATGAGTAATTGGCCTGTTAACATTAAGAATATTTCCAGTACAGAAGGGTTCAAACGTTGCATTATAAACTCTTTTGGGAAATGTATCTCAAGTTCTTTTTTTTTTTTAAGTTCTGTTTTTATTCTTTTTGTTTGCTTGTGTTTTTATTTTCAGATAGATTAATAAATCTGGCAGCTGATTTCTGCGAGATTCTTGTGTTTTGAATTTCTAATTGAATTGGCTATTAGAAATCCTTTAAAAATATAACATTTTCCTTCAACTTGGTAAAATAAACTAAAAGAAATCTCTCCCCTAATTTTGCTGCCTCTCAGTGATGATATGCTATTACCCAACAGACATTACAACCAAGAACGGTACATCCTAAATAATGAAAAATGACTTTTCTTAAGTTATGCCTCTGAAAAATACTGAAAAATAAAAGTCCACAAAGCTAGCAGTGCGCAACAGTTTTCTGAAATCATGCGTGGGTCTTGGAGGTAATTTATTTGAATCTTCTTTCTATAGATAGTTTTAATTTCTTGTGGCTGCCCTAACAAAGGTAATGTTTCAAAGCTACACAAATATATCCTTTTATAGTCCTGAAGATCAAAAGTCCAAAATGAGCCTAAAGGTGCTAAAATCAAGGTGTGCATGTAGGGATTCTTTCGAAGGTTCCAGGAGAGAATCCCATTCTAGCTTCTACTTTTAGAGGCTACTGACATTTCTGAGTCCCGGCTCCTGGCTTCAGCACTCCAGTCTTTGTTTCTGTCGTCATGTCCCTCTTTGTACTGAAGTCAAATATTCCTCAACCTGCCTCTTCTAAGGACACTGAGGATTGTATTTAAAGTCCTCGCAGATAACCCAGGATGATTTCTCCATCTCAAGATCTTTCCTTTGTCACATCTTTGAAGGCCCTTTTGCCTGTTTCATTCACAGCTTCCCAGATCAGGACATGGAGGTGGAGGGTTGTGGGGAGGGTGCTGTTATTTAGCCCATCACCTAGATGAAGACGCTCTGGTCAAAATACTGATTGATTTACCTCTAGACAAAAGTTGTGTTGATGGAGATAGGGTGAGAAGTTACTGAAAAGCATTTTTGTTTACCATTGAAATAGTTTTACTATACTCTGCATAAATGGTACTGAAAACATTCTATTAAAGTTCACCTATTCCAATAAAGGATCTAGTAATCGCATCAAACGATGACATGACTTTATAACCCCTTGTGTAAATATTATGTGATGAGCGATAAGGTGTGTTAAGTACAGCGTAGTAGCACAGTTAATTCTGTCGTCCAAGCCAGATTATATATTTTTTAAATAAATTTCTTTTTGTGCTGGTATGAGTGGTTACTATACGCTCTTAACATCTGCCAGGGATTACTATTTATTAAGAATTTTAGAATATGTCTGTTACTCAGAAGAACAGTTCTAAAATGTGAGTCACCTTGTCTTCATATGACAAGGAAAGAAATCTACCCACTTTTATAGCATTTAAGCAGATCATGGGAATTTCTAAAATGAGCTCCTTTGTCAATCAGGCAATGTTTTAAGAGCTTATAATGACAAAACATTGCAGAGGAGAAGGCCATTTGAATGTTTATACTTGATATCTTAGAAGAAGTAAAATTTAAAAATAAGTGCATGAGCTATTTTCCAGTGCTGTTTGAGAGGAAGAAGGGGAAAATACTGTTGTAAAAAAAATAGAGATCCAGGTAAAAATAATAGAAGGAGATTAAAGGAGGCAAATGAACAATTAAGCAATTGTGAGAATTCCGTAACAGCCAACATTCCATAAAATATCAGTGTTGGACATCATGCTGAAGAATTTGACCCAGTTTACTCAGAACACAACTAATACTTGTAGGGCTTAATTTTTTTTAAACATGAGATACATTTAGAAGGATTTATTAAAAAAACAATTTATGGGAAAATACAGTTTAAGAAGAGAGTGGACTAGTGGGTACCTTTATAGAAGTAATGATGACTTTAGAATGTTCAATTACATACACAATAGCTATGGCTTATGAATTCATATGTAAGGTAGCATCTTGTGGGTTTTTTTTGTTTTTGTTTTGTTTTTATTTTGCAAGTAGACCCTAATATTCTTATGTACTTCCATTCTAACATTATGTTTCTATGAGGAAGACATTTTTAATTAACGTGGATGTATTGAAATTATACTTACAGTTTGAGAAAACATGCTATGAAATTTGTGATGATAGAAAATTAAATATGCTTAAAATTTAAATCTAAAATAAAAGCCCAGAAATTGAAAGCATGATCGTGATCACTCTGGAAGGTGGCACATCTAAAACTGGAGGGCGGAACATCTAAATTTTTGACACATCCAAATTTTGGCACATCTGAATCATTTTAATCATTTCATGTATGACCAAGCACTTGAGTAACCTCTTTGCTGTCCTTCCACTACTTCCCATGTATTATTCTCTTTATGGTAACTTAGTTCCCAGGACACCTGATCAATGGTTTTCTAATTTTGTGTTCTAATCTCTTTTAATACATTATTTCACTTAATCCTCTCAGCAACTGTATCAGAAAGAAATTTGGGGATGGGAACTCTCTGAATTATTTTAGTGATTCCCATGTGCCAACCAATGGGTATGCATGACATACAGCACTGCCTGTGTCACTCATGGGTCTTATTGAGGGGAAGCTGAGGCTCCCGGCAAAACAAAAATGTCATGTCAAGATGTCATGTGATCACAGTCAAATTCATCAACTCTTTTCTGTAACTTGGGCCTGGCTACTTTCTTGATTTAAATTTCTAATGACTTAAAAATGTACGTAACGATGATTCCCATTTTGCTGAAATATGGTCTTACTTAAAACATTTCTTTAACCATTTTTGAATAGTCTCTATAGAAAAATCTGGAAAAGAAATCAAGTGCTATTTAAACAGCAGCAACATCAAATGGTGATTCCCCCCCGCCCCGAGTCTTTAAGCATTTCAGAATCAAAATGAAGTACCACTTTGTTTTTGTTTTCGTTTTTCTACCAGAGAAGGGTACAGTTTAATGTTCCCAAAGGAGACAGATGTACTGATCAAATTCATCAGAAAGTTGTAAACACTGCCCCCATGATTTATGCTATTAGACATGACTTGTGAAAGTAATAGATTTTCCAGAAAACTTTCAAGGCACAGTAAATCTGAATTTACATGATTCAGCAGGAGCAACAGATTTTTAAATTAGAAAGTAGAACTGAAAGCATAGAAAGTATTTTATAAAGAAATCTTAATTTGTAATAATGTCACCTTACTGCAAAGTGAACTATGACATTTTCTATACATTTTAATTTCCTGAATAGCTAGTAAAAGTATTTGTCCTATAGTTTTAACGTCAGTTTAACTGTCAGAAGAAAAATGTAGTGAGAAAAAAAATAGGGAAGAAAAAAAGACAATGCGTGTAGCACTAGTTTTCAAACTGCGTCTAAAATGCTATCCTACTTTTGATACTACAGAAATATTTTACTTTATACTTAAAAGCAATCACAAATATTGGGACACCTGGCTGACTCGGTTAAGCATCCAACTTTGGCTCAGGTCATGATCTCTTGGTTTATGAGTTTAAGCCCGGAGTGGGACTCTGCTGGTAGTGTGGAGCCTGTGAGGATTCTCTCTCTCCCTCGCTCTCTGCCCCTCTCCCACTTGTGCTTTCTCTCTCAAAATAAACTTTAAAGAAGTAATCATAAACATTAAATACTTTAATTTTTCTATTTTAAAAATGTAGTAATATGTATATAACATAAAACTTGCCATTTTAACTATTTAAAAAATTTTTAATGTTTATTTTTGAGAGAGAGAAAGACAGAGTGTGTGTGGGGGAGGGAGGGCAGAGACACACACACACACACACACACACACACACAGAATCCAAAGCAGGCTCCAGGCTTTGAGCTGTCAGCACAGAGCCCAAAGTAGGGCTCGAACTCACAGACCGCAATATCATGACCTGAGCCGAAGTCGGGCGCCCACCGATTGAGCCACCCAGGTGCCCCGACACTAATAACGTTCTAAATTAAAAGAAATAGAGTATTTCTCTCTGACTTTCCAAATTTCTTGTAATAGATTCCTTACAAAAATCTATTCCTTGCAATTTGGTACTCTGTCATTTACAGATTAAGGTGATTTGTTTAGAATCATTCACTTGCGGAGTAAACTTCTGCTTCGTTACTGAGAGGATCACATGTGAAGAGATGAGATTATATTATTTTTTTCTCAGCTACATAATACTAGGCCCAAATGTGATAATTCTAATTTTCTTTGTTGATTGTTACTTGTTTCATGAAGATCTTAATAGTAAATGTTACAAACAGCACATAAAATTGCCATTCTGATTATTTTGCATACTTACCACTGAAATTCAGTATCAAGAAAATTATGAAATAGAGTCAACTGAAAAATGACTTCTTCCCCACAATTTACTGTTTACTTAGTTTCACAAAAAATTGTCATTATGCAGAAACCCTCAGGCAGTATTTCTAAAATCAAAACAAGGAGAAAAATGAAAATAAATGTTTGGATAATTTAGATCCCCAAAGAGAAGTACATCGCACACTGATTTATTCACTGGCTGAATATTAATTCATTCATATTAGAACAGACTTGAGATGATTCATTTCAATTTGTTCTATGTTTGGAAATCCATTGATTTAATCTCTCAAAATCCCCAAATACGAATCTTCCACAAATTGGTAGTAAACACTGCTATAAATCAATTGATTGTGTATTTTCTGCATTCAAACTAAATGTGCCATTCCATAGGTAAACTATATGGAATATATAATAAATCTAAAATGCAATCCCTGTCCTCAAACTAAATAAGACTAACCCATGTAAATCTAACATACACTTAGAGAATTATGTGCTATATCAGTGAGGCTAAAATAATCTATTATTTAGTGCCCAGACTCTGCAAAAGAAGTATGGTAAAGAAGTAGCCTTAAGAATGCTAGGTAGAGTGGAAAGCAGGGATAATTTTATTCAAATATAATAAGGATACAAGTTCAATCATGCCTATTACCATAAAAAGAAGCATTTAATTAATCACCAAATGTAAGTTTATGTGGCCCATTATGCAGGAGAATGTTGAAAATTTATAAATCAAGGCAGAGCAGAATATTGACTCATTAGCTTCTGGACTGCTTTGATCCTGAACATCTTGATTAAAAGCATTTATCAAATGTACACTTGCTGCATACATGTACATACTGGGATTCCTCACCATGTTATGAAGGGCTTATTGTGTTACTTTTGGTTGGTGGTTTAATCATTCCAACAATAACCACTGATTAGGCATTTTTCAAAGCCAAGAGGCCCCATCTTGTAGACACTGTAACTCTCTTGGTACCCACCCTGATAACTGGCCCCTTGACCCCATCCTACCACTGATGCTTAAAAAGGTCAATAGACAGGAGTAAAGAATCCTTCTAACACTGAGTTATTTCCAGTCTTTGATGCATTCCATCTCATAATTGCAGTGGCAATGACTATTTTATAGCAGAGAGCTCATAGGTTGATACCTGCCTAAGTACCGTTGGGGTACTAGGATAGTCCTTGTTGGATGGGCACAACTCACCTATTGCCCTTGCATATTAACAATGCCCACTTTTTCACTCTCAAACCTTGGAAAATAAATTCATTCTTTATAACTCCACTCTATATCAGAAAGCCTGATTGTAATGCTCTCTTTGGGTTGCTTCCCATGATGACATTTGGTGACTGAATCATCAAACCATCCCTCCAGGACACATCTACTTAACAGGGAATCTTTCTTGGACCCGATGAAGTTCACCTCCTCCTTCCTCAGACCTGTGGTGACTCATAATATGTATCAAAACATTTATTTTTTATATTCCTGTATCTTCTATTTTATCATCCAGGGAATGGTGGAAGTTTATAAGCATCAGGGACCTAGGGATCTATCTGGGTGTCTGTGTGGCTGAACTGGAGAGATTTTATTCTTTATGAATTTTAGATATGTCATGAAAATGAATGCACTGTGACTCTACGTGTTGTAAGTGGAAAAGGAACTTAGTAGAAGCATAGTAAGATGGCAAAACTGATGGATATGATAACTGAGATTTAAAAAAGTTATAGTGGCAAGAAATAATGATAAATCTGTTGAGGTCGCCCTTACTGAAATCAATTATTATCAACTATCCTCCCATTCTTGCATCACTTTAAGATTCAGGAGCCCAGGAGAGAAAACCCAAGAGTTGGCCCTTCGTTTGGGTCCTTACTCCTTGCCTGTAAAAGGGCACGGCGTCTTTCTTACAGCCCCATCAGCCCCTGTACAATGGATGAGAAATAATTCCCAAGTCACCAGCAACTTAAAAAGAATCAGAATTGCCTGCTGGGTGTCTGGTCTTTTTCACAGTCCCTAAAAATAATGTTATCGTTCATCTTCAGAATGGGAAACTGCTGAATATAGAATGTCCTTTTTGTTCTTCCCTTTCCTTCAAAAATGCTTTGATTCCTACAGGACCTTAAAGCTTGCTCACGTGGTACATTGGCATAAAAGCTGTGATTACCAAGAAATGGAAATACTCAACCCTTGAAGAGTATAATCTAAGAGGACTAATGATGAAAACTAAACAATATGCTTATAGGACAAGTACTCGGTTAGTTTGCTAGGACTGCTGTACCAAAGAGCACAAACAGGAGGGTTTAAGCAGCAGAAATGTTGTCTCAGATCTGAAGACTACAAGTTTAAAATCGAGGTGCTGGCAGGGTTGGTACCTTCAGAGGGCTGGATCTGTCCCAGGACTCTCTCCTTGGCTTATGGTTGGCCTTTCCCCCCTGTGTCTCTTCACATTGTCTTCCCTGTGATTCTACCCCTTTGTCCAATTTCTGCTTTTCAGAAGGATGTCAGTCATATTCAATTAGGGCTCACCATAATGACCTCAGTTTCATTCACCCCTGTACAAATCCTATCTCCAAATAAGATCACATTCCAAAGCCCTGCAGTTAGCACTCCATGTGCCTCTTTTTAGGAGGGAGGCCACAATTCAACCCGTAACAGTGATTTAAATTATGGTCAAGTGAAAACTAAAGAATCCATCAAAATTAAATAATTATCATCCATTAAGTGTGAGATTCAGACTTAAGAGATAAATTGCAACTCTATCTTTCTTATATTACATGACTAATCTGGATAAAGACTGCATAAATAGAACCAAGGCATTGCTCTTTATTCTCAAAGATGTTTGAAATAAATTTTACTCTCAGTGTTCTTGTCCCTCCACCAATTACCAAGTACTAAAAAGATGTTCTAGGAAAATGGGAATAAAGGGATTACTCACATAATAAATTTAATGAAAATCTGATATGAAAATGTAGGGATAACAAATGGAAAAACATAGGAAGGCAAAACAAGATAAATGGTACCACCATAAACCTAGTTTGTTCTCTCTGTTCCCTGGTGTTTAAGACCCAGGAACTAGCAATGTGCCAGGAGAAAATCCATGAACAAAAACACTATAGACTTTTCTGAGCTAAAATGAGAAGTTAGATGAGGAAATTTGCGTTGAGCACTACTTATCATTTAAGCACTATTGAGCAATAAGCAGCATGGGTTTACACAGAACAAATCATGCCAAACAAATCTGATTGCTTTTTTTATTGAATTACAAGATTAGTGGATGACTGCAATGTGGGAGATGGAATACATTTGGATTTTAGCAAAACATTTGATACAGCATCTCATGAACTCAAAAGTGAATTCAAATAGTCAGAATATTAACACCGGTGTAAGGAGTGGAAATTAAATGAAGGATTGCAAAGAAAAAGAAGCAATAATCAACCGTGATATGGCAGTTTGGGAACACATCATTATAAGGTGCTACAGTGATCACAGGATTTATTCAGTTCATATTAACATTCGCACAGCTTTCTCGGGCTTGATGAAAAGAAATGAAATAAAAGATTCAGAGTATACCCCATGATTTCAGACAATATATACAATCAATCGAGATTTAGGGGAGGAGAGAATAGATGTGGCCTCAAACATTGTCGACCCTTTTGAAAATAGTTACAACCTGGATTGTTTAATTCACTTAAGGCTCTAAGTTTCATCATGATGCTGTTCTTTGATCTTTTTCTGTGTGTGAGGACAAGCCAGTTCATTTGTCATCCAATCCACTTGGACTTCAATGAAAGATCCACCAAGTGGACAGCACAAGCTCTCTTCGTTCCCTGACTCTTCAGTGTTCAGGAGACTCGAATTCTACCATGGCGTGTTGCCATCATGATAGATACTGCCGCTGTAGTGCAAGTTGAATACGATACCTAATGAAATAGAAAGGAGAAGCATTCCAATGAAACTCACAGTTGTTGATACTAAATTGGGAAATACTGCTAAAAGCAATGAGGCCAGTAAAATGACGGTGGTGTCCTGGCACAACTGAGAAATGCTTATGTCCAATGCAAAGCACCAAGGTGACTAAGAGAGGAGAAACATTCAGCAGTAATGCCAGTGGATGCAACAAGATGACAAGAAACAGCAGTTCGCATATGAGTTTACAACGTCAGCTCTCACCCAAGAGATGTACCATGATGTCTGGTTTAGTAGATGAGATTGGAAAGGATTTATCAGTTTCTGAATACAATGCCAAAGTCCCTTCTGGAAGACTGAATGTCTTCTCTTGGGAAACACCCTTGTCTACAATAGCAAGAAGGTACAGAGGGAAATCATAGCATAGCATCAAAGAATGCCTGCAAAGTGGTAGCATGGGCTCATGGTGAAGGCTCAAGATGTATATGGTATTGTCCAAAGGCAAAGGAACTATAGCATTTGTCTGGGGATGTATAACATCTGTTAAGGAAAGTAGCAAAAGAGAACAAATACTTGGGTGAAGGGCAGGAAAAACACCCACCTGGAAAACAAAAACTGATAATAAATAGATTTATATCCACATTAGTAAAAATTAAAATCCTGAGAGGGGGAGACACTATATGTCTGAGAAACAGTCTTCAAATTTCCCTTTGATTTAAGAACTGATTCAAGATATGCTATAAAATTAGAAATGCAATGGTTTCCAGAACAAGGATTTGTTAGGAACATGAGAATGTTCTTGACAAACAGATTCAGAAACCTATTAGAATAAAAATTCAAATTCTGACATACTCACTTTTCATTTATTCATTGTAAACATAACTATTGAATTTGCATGTTTCCTTCCTTCCCTTCCTTCCCTTCCTTCCCTCCCTTCCTTTCCTTGCTTTCCTTGCTTTCCTCCCTTCCCTTCCTTCTTTCTTTCCTTCTTTCAATTTAATTAACTTGCATATTTAAAGTAGTTTGTGTGGTCTAGTGTTCTCCACCAGAGCAGTGAACATTTAGGCTAGACAATTCTTGAGGAAGATTCTCTCATACATCATAGGATGTATAGCATCTGGCATCCCCAAGGCACTACATGCTAGTAAGACCTCCAGTAACTCTAACAGTCAAACCATACACACACACACACACACACACACACACTTACTTCTAAGTGTCCCTAATATCACCCCAATTCGTAAAAAGCTCAAAAAAATATTTAAGATTATTTATTTTGAGAGAGAGAGAGAGAGAGAGCGTAAGAAGGGGAGAAGGGCACTGGGAGAGAGATAGAATCCCGAGCAGGCTCCATGCTGTCAAAAATGGGGCTGGACTATGAGATCATGACCTGAGCTGAAATCAAGAGTTGGACGCTTAACCAATTGGGCCATACAGGTGCCCCAAAAGGTCAAAACATTTACTTTAACTTTAGTATAAAGACTTACTATGGCAAACCCACTAGTTAAGGTTTCCACGTTCAGGTTTATTCCATACCTGCTCGGGAACTCAAAGATGCTTGTGGTTGTTTCAGGGACCAATGTCACAAGAGACTTGTATCAGTTTATTCCAGATTGTGTTAAGTGGCTTTCACAAACAACATTTCTTTCTTTCTCTCTCTACATACCCACCACGGGCCAGGTGCAGTCCTGTCTCAGACTTCCTAGTGATGGTGCAGTTGCAAGCCAGAACACTGCTGGTTGTTACAAGTGGGGAAAAACACATGGTAACCATCTGCTTACTCTTGGAGCTTCTGCTCTGAACTTAGACTAGCGCTTCAGCCAATAGTCACTGGCCAAAGAATGTCACTTAGCCATGCTTGAGTTCCAGAAAGTGGGACTCTATAACCTTTCTTCAGGGAAGGATGTTTAATATGAGTGAACAAACTACCATTGGCCTTTCCTATTCTTTATGAATTTCAAGGAAAATAATATTGAAATTTATCATAGAGTTTCCCAAAGCAGAAATGACACATTTAAAGGAGATGAAAGTTACTACACTGATATTCATAGTAAGAAATTTCAGAAAACATGAAACAAAACTGCTTTGTTTTCTGGAGATGGGAGAATTAAAATTGCCGTTTTAGAAGCTGTCTCACTGACTTTCCTATTACTTTCCTATTACTGAGATATTTGTTATTCTGTGTTCCTGAAACGTAATTTGTAATGACTTCAGAGCATATTCAACAGGCTCTGGAGATGACAAAAATAAAGAAGACACAGTTCCTTCTCTTGAGGAGCTCACATTCTAGTAGGTGAGAAAGAAACAGATCACTGACTGTAATTCAGTATGTGAAATTTTGTATTATAAATATCTAATAAGTATTTGAATACAATAATGAGAGCAGTTAATCTTTCCTAAATGTGGATATGGAGACATCTTTATGGATGAAATGATATATGACCCAAGAATATAAAAATTTGGTGGACAATTTCAGGTAGATAATAGGGACTGGCAACTGAGAGGAAGAGAGAGAGAGAAAGAGGGAAAATCTGGGACTGTCAGAATCTTCTGAGAAGCATTCTTAAGATATGCACTTCAATCCCAACTCCTGGTGACACACAAAAAAAGCTGGGCACACTCATTCTTTTTTTTAAAGTTTATTTATTTTTGAGAGAGAGTGAGGGAGGGGCAGAGAGAGAGAGGAAAGAGAGAGAATTCTAAGCAGGCTCCATGTCAGCATGAAGCCCAACATGGGCTCGACCTCACAAACCATGAGATCAATCGTGACCTGAGTCGAGCTGTCAGATCCTGACCCGAACTGAAATCAAGAGTTGGATGCTTAACTGAATGAACCACCCAGGCACCCCAGGGCACACATCATTCTAACAAAGCTTTTAAGATGATTGCACCCTCAGCCTAGATGAACACCACAACCATTCCACATTTTGATCTACTAAAACAAGGTTCTTCAACAGTAGGATCACTTGGGGTTTTGTTTTAAGATAAAGATGCCTGAGTTTCAGATTCAGTAGGTCTAGGATAGGATTCAGAAATCCTAATCCCATACAATTCAGGCTAAAGGTGATGTGCTAACCTTACATGGGATGGAAGATATGAGGAAGTATGCTTGGGATTGAGGTTATTAAGAGAGGCTGAAACCAGAGTTTGAAATTCTTCTCTGGCAAGGTAAAGGGTTCAGGGTGCCTACAAATTTGTGGCCACTATTCTGCCTACAACATGTGTTAAGATTTTGGGGCACCTGGGTGGCTCAGTCGGTTAAGCATCTGACTTCACTCAGGTCATGATCTCGTGGTCCATGAGTTCGAGCCCCACATCAGGCTCTGTGCTGACAGCTCAGAGCCTGGAGCCTGTTTCAGATTCTGTGTCTCCCTCTCTCTCTGACCCTCCCACGTTCATGCTCTGTCTCTCTCTGTCTCAAAAATAAATAAATGTTAAAAAAAATATATATATAAAGATATATAGACTGTAAACTGAAAAGAAAAAGTTAATTTGTCCGTCTGCTAATTTAATTCATAAAATAAAATAAGACCCCAGTGATTCTTAATATAAAGCACATTTTAGAAACTCAGCTTTTGGCTAAGGTGAGTCATCAAAGAGTATGAAGGAGAAGGGTGAAGACTGATATTTTTGTCTTAAAAATGTTCTTTTGTAGATATGTGTAGGGTATATTGGGGCCTATCAAGAGTGGAGGCAAGCTGATCAATTAGGATGCAATTATTTGACGCAAGAGATGGATGAGGACTGTAATTAGACCCTGGAGGCTCATTTTCTAGCAAATGTGAGTTCCTCTGGGAAAAGCCTAAGAGAAGGGCCCTAGGTTTATGTCCCTCCTTATCCCTCACCCAATATTATTGTCTGCTTCCTATGTTAAAAGCACAAGATTGTAGACAATATCATCTTCATATCTGTTCTCAAGGATATTTCAATATGACATCCCTAAATGACAAAAAGAAATAAACCAAGAAAGAGAATGTGGGAAGGTTCTGAGTGCATGTTTGGTCCCGAATGACAGTGGTGCCCTGGTGTAGAGAGACAGCTTTTAAATGCATCACCAATGATCCTGGGGGAGAGCAGCATATCCAGATTGAAACAAGATGATGGAAGATCTTGTGAATTCTGTCCCCCCAGATCAGCTCAATAGTAGCATCAGGGCTCATTTGTAAATGACAGAAGAGATTAGATGGACAGGTCTATTTAAGCAGTTACTCAGTGTTGCAACTTATTGTGGAATACTGCTCAGACTTGAAGACTGGGAATTGGAGGTGTGCCTTAATTCTTTACTCATCATGATCCATCAAATTGCTCTAATAGAAGATTCCAGAGTTGAGGCTTGGGGGTTTCAGCTTAAGGAAAATGGCTTTCTATGCATTACTGAATAGAGCGTCTTTGAATATATTTGGAGATGACCCTTTACACATTATTTGAGTTGAATGTCTTTGTATATATTTGAAGATATCTAGCTAGCTAGCTAGTTAATCAACCTGACTTCTGTGTCCAGTGCCCCAGTTACAGGTCATAAAAGAGATTAGAAACAGAATTATGGTAAAAGAGCAAAATTAGCCCTATAATGGCATATTATAATAACTGGGGCATACTAAGATAACTAGCATTGAGAAAAAAAGAGGATATCTGAAAAATTTTGATGCCAACAGAAACCAGATAAGTAGTTTGGTGGCACTGCAGCATGAACAGGAGTGGATGGGGGCTGGACAAAGAATGGAGCAGCCAAAACAAAATGGGTAACCGTCATCAAGGTGAGTAGGAGCCAGGGAAACAGGAAGGATCATAACAAGACCTAAAGCTTGATGTAGCCAGAGTCAATGTATGCATGTATGTAGGTTACACATAGGAAAACTGGAAAGGAACCCTCTTGTCATGCCCCAGATACTTCAGAACAGAAAGGGCAATTTCTGCTCTGCATGGAGACAGTATGTTATGATAAAAATATTGGTAGCCTTTACAGAAATTTGAGTTCTAGGATGACATGTGTGGGACTTAGAGACAAATCACATCTTTGTCACACTTGGCTACATTCTCTGTCTTTAAGAAGCTTCAGGGTATTGCTCTGTCCTGCCTTTTTGGCTATACCTGTCAGCTCCCTGTTCTTGATCTGGTGGACATCCTTGGCCTTTTTCTAGTCTCACATTATGTTTTCTCTCTGGATTATCTCTTTGAAACCTATGGTTTCAACCTCCATTTATTCTGACATCTTCTAAACACCACAATATTAACCTCAGCTCCAAATCCTAATGTCAAACTTACTACTGGACATCTCAAACTGGATCTTCTACAAATCTCTCAAATTTAATGTGTTGTAAACAAAACTCAACAATTATGCTCTAACATACCCTTCATTCCCTTTGTATGCACATTTGCTCCCCAAAATCTTCTAAAACTTGCCTTCAGATGTATCTCCCTGCTTGTTCTAACTATACCCTGTATTAGTATCTCATAATGAATTGAAATAAGTTCTTGAAATTTGACCTTCTATAAGATGTATTTATAAAACATTAAGCAAACATTGAATAATCGTGTTCTATTGCTAGTTTGATAAGCATGGCAAGAGGACACGGGAGCAATGGAATTCCAAATGTCTTATGTATATAAACACAAAGAAGATCAGGGATATGAATGAGCTAAACACTCTAGAACCATTCACTACCTCTATTTGTGGCCCAAGTAAGGCATTAACCAATCGATTACTATCCCCTCCAACTATTACCTTGAAGTAGAAGATAAAAACCATAAAAATCATGTGCAAAATCATCCTGGTCTATGTTGGCCGGGTATTTTAGACCTGGCTTCCTCTTCTTTACCTTGCCAGCATAATCAGCTGCAGATCCCATACTATGTCCAATGTTTCTTGCTTTGAGACAATTCATTTTGTTTCTGACATAAAATATACCCAACTTTGCCTATGGGCTGGAGGAAGCATAAAAGAGAGTTTTGTTACATTTCTTGTTTCACCACTATGTTTAGGACAGAGAGCAAAAGTGAATGAGTTGACCAATAGTGATGGGTTAGAGAAGAGGAATATAAATTTCATATATTGCTGAGAGAATCTGGCCATCTCAGTGAGCTTGATAAGGTTCTGGGTTGAATCCTTGGTGTGACAGGCATATAGGCTAAATATAAAGAAGTTCTGAATTTGACAGTCAAGCAGTCATGAGGGAGCTATACTTATCAATGTATAGCATCATTGAATATTATTAATATCGAAGACACTGCCTCAAGACAGATTTTGGCCCAGAAAACAGAAAAGTCTTTTGGGTTTCATATATTTTGTTTATAATTTCCCTCAAGAACATTTCTAGTTTTTGCTTTAGACTCTGTTTTCTTTTTTGTCTCCAGAGTAAGAAATCTATCAAATACCAATTTTTGCTACCTAACATAGGAATAATTCTAGAATAATCACTTTATAACCTGATTTATTGACCTGAACAATTTTCTCTGGTCTTAAGTACTATTGTACATCGCGATTTTAAAAAGTTATACTTAATTGTGTAAATGTTCTATGGTTTATTTAACTTTTCCAGTTTGGACATCTAGTTGCATCTATATTTTTGGCATTATTGTAAATTTCAGATAGATTATCTTTGTGTTTTTATCTTATCATTTTTTTGAGGGGGAGCTTTAAATTCTTAGGAGTGAAAGTTCTGGGTCACAAGATATGCTATTGTGCCATTATTTAAACTTTTGCTGAAGTTTAATCAACTAGAAAAAAAATTATGTCAAGGTGATTTTAGAGAAAATAACAAAGCCATATTCTTGAATAAAAGGTAACCATGCAAAAACAAATCAATGAATTTTTTTTCAGTTAAGATAAGTGACTGGAAGTTCAGGATGGTTGATTGAATATTCGAGTAATTGACTTATTTCTAGCTACAGGGAGATGTAAATATACTCTGGGCTTAGGAAGAACATTGATGAAGACCTGGAAACATTGTTTCTTTTCTACATCTGAAGGATTTTTGTTTGTTTAGAGTGAATAATAGCTTATATCCATAGAATCATAGAATCCTAAAGTCAATGCAGACCTAGGTATAGCTGTTGGCATCAGAAGGAAATAAACACAGTGTATACATAGCAGGGGAAAGGAGGAGATACCAGCTGTATATTTTGATCCCATGGAGGCAACACAGAGAAATGAGAAAAGGAAATAGCAGAAGGCAGTAAGACAAAGGAAACACAGAAAATAAATAGTCTACTATGGTAAACAGAGGTCCAGAAGTTATAGGATCAAAATTAGTATGTAATGAAAAGAAGATCCTGAATATCCAACATGGGAAAATTGGTTAAATACAATGAGAATGTTAATCCAAATTCAATATGGACTGTACCTTATACAACAGTATTGTGCCAGTGTTAAATTTCCTGATTTTGATAATTGTACTCTAATATGCAAAAGAATTTCCTTGTACTTAAGAAATGAATGCTGAGAAGGGTAAAGACATGGTTTTTGCTTTGAGACACTATTTTGAGATGGTTTAAACATAAGCATATGCACGTACACACACACAGGTACACATTATGATAAGTAAATGTGACCAGAGGTGCGTGGGTGGCTCAGTCAGTTGAGCATCCAACTTCTCCTCAGGTCATGATCTTGCACCCCGTGAGTTCAAGCTCTGTGTTGGGATCTGTGTTGCCAGCTCAGAGCCTGGAGCCTGCTTCAGAGTCTGTGTCTCCCTCGCTCTCTGCCCCTTCTCCACTGGTGCTCTGTCTTTCTCTGTCTCAACAATAAATAAACATTAAAAAAACAATAAATGTGACTAAATGTTAACCGTTAGTGAATTTGGGTGAAGAAAATAAGGGAGTTCTTTATAGTATGGTTTCAATCTTTATGAAATTTGAAATTATTTCCAACTGAAAATTTGAAAGAAAAAATAGCAATATTATATTCCCTTGGATAAAATTATTCAAGGATGAATGTGACCCAAAATGGGCCAATTATAATTCTTGTAACTTTTCTATTCTTATCTAGCATCAAAGACTATCTTCTTGGGGGGGGGGGTGGTCTCATGGTACTGGAAGATATAAGTTTAGAGCTTCCTCAAGGTCATAAAACATTTTTATTTGGCAAACTTCTCTCCTGCTCCATGGGATTTTATAAGGCTGCTGCAGAATTAGATCCTTGACCCATCTTCCTGTCCTCAATGTTTAATTCAGGGATTAGCATGAGACCACAGCCACGTCAATCAGAGTATTCTCCAAATCTTTTTAGCAAGTGCTACAATGGATGACTGTTTCTTGCCTTTGGAATTTCAATGCTAGAATAATATAAATTTAGAATTGCTTAGGTCCATATTCCTAGGCCTCAAAAAGACACTTTATTTGCAGCAGGAGATAAAGAGATCAAACATGTAAAATAAAGCAGATATGAACTAGGAAAAAAACATCTATAAGGTATTTTTAACTCCGTCGGTCCAATGCCTGAAACCCAAAGATTCAAGTACATACTTCCCTATTATAATAAATTATAATAAGCCAATAAATTCTCTGTACTTTTAGCTTAAATTAGTTTATATTTTGAAGTTGTTGGGTCGAATATTTCCTATTTGTCAATTATGTCAAGTTGGTTAATTATGTTGTTCAACTTTTCTATATCCTTACTGATTTATGTGTTTGTCCTATCAGTTGCTGAAAGAGTTGTTTTAAAGTCTTTGAATATAATCGTGAAACTATTTTTCTTACACTTCTATAACATTTTTTGTTATTTCCTTTGAGGCTCTAAGGTGTGTACAAACTTAGAACCGTTATATTTTCCTAGAGGTTTTACCCTTTTATCACTATGAAATGTCTCTTTGATCTTTAATAATGTGTCTTACATCACAGGCTTCTTTGATATTAGCGCAGTTTTAAAATCTAAAAATATAAAGGATGTTGTTCAATAATTCTCTTATTCTTTTATTTTTAATTTTTCTGAATTTTAATATTGAAAGTACATCTATTATAAGTACCTTTATTTGAGTTTAGTTTCTTTAAAGTATTTTAATATTCATCATTTAATTGTAATTTCAGTTCACTTTCACATTTAATGAATTTCCTTATATATTTGTGTTTAAAGCTACCATCTTATAATTTGTTTCCTATTTCTTCTGTCTGTTCTGTGTACCTTGTTTTCTCCCTCTAAGCCTTCTTTTGTTTTATTTTTTCTTTTGTTTGTTTTTAAATACTCAATCTGACACCCATTAGCTTGTGAGTTTCACATTCTTATGCTATTTTTACTATTATAGCATTCCTTGACATATTAACAGCTCTCTTAGAGATTACAACACTCCTTTTCAGCTGATTAAGGTCAAATATAAATTAATTTTCCAGACAATACAATGACCTTCATATGCCATATATATATATTTTAATTTTTTTCATGTTTATTTTTATTTTGAGGGAGAGAGTGCATGCAAGGGAGGGGCAGAGAGAGATAGAGAGAGAGAGAGAGAACATATCCAAAGCAAGCTCAGCACAGAGCTGGATGTGAGGCTCAAACTCATGAACCATGAGATTATGACCTGAGCTGAAATCAAGAATCAGACGCTTAACTGACTGAGCCACCCAGGAGTCCCTGCTATGTATGTTTTTTAAACATAAAACATTTTATTTCTTTTTTACTGTCAATATCCATGTAGGTTTGCTTATTACTTTCCAAATATATTGCTCTTACAAATATTTTTCCTTCATCTTTATGTTTCCTTCTTGTATCAATTTCATCTTTCTGAAGAACTCCCTTTCAAATATATTGAATGAAACATATGGGCACTAAGGGTGTCTGATCCGAGATAAATACAGCCCCCTTTCGTAGATGCAGATCAGGGATAATTTATAGCTATGGCTAACTCATCCCAGTTGGGAACTTGCAGCAGTATCTAGTTTTGTTAAGGTAAACACTCATAGACCTCTCCTGGTTGTTGACTCTGCAGTATTCTCCTTTCTTTGAGTTTTAGCCTCACTTCCTAACTACCTCTTGAACTTCCTGGTCTTTATTTTGGATGCATAGACTGAGAACCACATTGCTTTCTTTCTGGCTATCTGCTTGACCTCTCCATGGCCAAAAGAGCCTCACAGGGATGAGATTAACCATACATCTAGTTAAACTCAAATTCACAAGTCTGGAAATTTTAGTAAGTGATGCTTTTTAGTTGATCTGTGTTGAAAAAAAAATTCATCCCCTTAATAATGTGTATTTCTCAAAATCATGTAAACTACAAAACATTTTATTTCTGTTTTATGCTCAACAATACATATAATTAATTTTCCATGAAAATACTAAACTGTGTTGCTCGTTTTATAAAATCAAGACCATTTCACATGTTTTTTACATTTAACTTCAAATCTATTAATGTACATACATTGTAGGTAAGTATGAAAAATTACTGACAATTGTTCAATGGGTTTTAACTGCACTATTCACCTATAACATTCCTTTGAGTAAAAAAGCACTTCATGTTCTCAGCATAAAGGCCTTTGTTACTGAGAATGTGCTTTTTCTGCATCTGAACAGCCTGAATTGAGTTTTATTTTGAGTTTTGTACCTGCTTCAAAGATTGTTGGCACACAGATAAAGCTTTATGAAAATACATGGAGGTTGTAAATGCCACGAAAATGCTATTTTTCTACTCTTGAAATATGTGTCTGTAAATGACAGATGATTATTGATTTATTGGTAGAAAAATGCACAAAAAGTACCAAGACCTAACTGACATCTCAACTCATACATGTCTCGCATTTAGCAAAGAAATCACAAATATTATATACTTTTCAACTAGGGCTCTTAACAATGGAATTGATGGTGTCACCAATGCTATGTTTCTCTTCATTCTGAGTCTGAGACTAGTCTCATAAATATGTCCCTTACCAACTCTGACCCTCTCCCACACACTTTAACTGAAAACAGGTAAAATGATACTTTGTAAAGGATTACAGTCAATGGAAAAAAAAACTCTCCTCTTAACAAGTTGATCTACTGGAGGAAAACCAAATGCAACTTGCAGCAAAATAGACCTTTATCTCACTTAGTCCATCAGAGATGAAAAACAGCCACCTTTTACCTAATCAAAAGCTTAAATCTGCTCACAGGCTTTACAGCCCAGCATTGTACTATTGTATATTGATTGTGCTGGAGGGCACCTCCTTGTGGAGAACAATTGATTTTTCTTTGTTAGCAAAGCGATTTTAATAGTCTTTCTACAGGCTGTCATGTTTCAAGGCCCCAGAAACAAGATGCACCTGTTACTAGAACTTAGTGATCAATCGCTCAACCCACAGAAAATGTGCCTGTCTGCTGTGCTAAAACACCTCCACAGCAATTACTCAGAAGGTGACTTTAACTCGTTTTGATAAATATGCTTCCTGGGAGTCTCAGGTGGCTTATCTTAAGCATTTTTACCTCTGAGCCTGAAGTTAGGTGTTTTGTTAAATTGCCGTTAAGAGAGTGTAGTTACAGGAACAGATTTTTGCTGTTTAATGTTACTTTAGTAGCTTCGTGCCAAACTTCCTTGCCAAAGAAACTAGCCCAAAGTAAAGGTCACTACTTTGAAGAGTGAGTGATGATAATAACTGTATTTGTATTGCCCTTGATATTTGAAAATGGCTCTTCTGGCTAATTGTGTGGCGTGACTAAAAAGTCAAAGGTAGGATCTGTAGCTTAATTCGGCACAATTGCTGCCTGTTTGCCTTGACCACTGGTGACCACTGTTTCCTTAATGTTATACAAAGTGTCCCTTATTTTTTTTCCTCTTCCTTGAATCTGGCTCACAAGGTTTCTTTATGTGGGTATGGAGGCCTTTCTGCTACAGTCATGCTAAATTCTTTACATCTTCTTGCAAGTTTTAAAAAACGTGTCTGCACTTTGGGCTTCTAGCTGCCCGACACAACAGTAGGACCAGCTGCCATTGCTTAGGAGGTGGTATGTACTAATCAATCTTCAGTCACATTCTTTAAGGCATGGGTGACAGGGCATGCTTTATAAATGAGGAAATGGGAGAGAAATTTAGAAGATGTTAAGTAACATCATCAGGCGATACACAGACATCAGTGACAAAATCAGTATTTCAACATAGTCCTTGTGTACTAGAAGATGCAGAGCCTTTGCCGGATGTCCCAGCCACATGAAAATCCTTTCCACCTCTAGGGAAAGGAAACCTTGTCTTCAACTCAGCAAACATTTTTGGAAAGTCTACTGCATGTCAAACAGCATGATCGACTTTGGGGATCAAGTAGCCAATGGAGAAAAATACAATCTCTCTTTCAAGAAATCTGTCGTCAAGTGAGGGGAGGAAATTATCATGAAGGGGCTCAGCAGGGGAAAACGCTCTCTCAGCCAGGCTAAGGAAACGTTTAATGGGAGACATTGCTTTTGCATGAGGCCTGGAAATACAAATGGGGTTTTTATGGGTTTATGTGTCTCCCCTGCCCCCCAAATTCATATATTAAAGTCCTAACCCCCAGTACCTTACAGTGTGGCCTTATTTGAAAATAGGGTTTTTGCCCATGTATCCAAGATTAGATGAGCTCATTAGGGTGGGCTCTAATCTAATATAGTTGGTGTCCTTATATAAGGGGGAAATTTGGACAGAGACACAGGGAGAATGCCATATAAAGATTGGATCTATGCTGCCACAGCTAAGGAATATTGGCAGCAGCAGCCAGGAACTAGGAAAGAGGCTCAAACAGATTCTCCCTCACAACCCTCAGAAAACAAAAAACAAAAACAAAAAATTCTTTCAAATACACTTCTGAAAATTTGGTAACCTTGATTTTGGATTTCTAGCCTCCAAAACTGCGAGACAATACTTTTCTGTAATTTAAGCCACCCAATCTATGGTATTTCATTAGTGCAGCCGTGGTAAACTAGCACAAGGGTGTTGACAAGATAATAGTAAGGGCGATAAAGAAATGCTTTGAGTTGTAGGAGGGAAAAAAAAGCAAAATATGAAGATTAGGAAATACCTGTATGAGGAAGCAGTGAGGATTCTCTAAATGTATTTTCACTGAGTAGCAAAGTGGCATTTTCGGAATTGTACTTTGGGAAAATTCAACTTATAGGTAGAAAGACAACAGATTTAGCTCGCCCTGACATTTTTTGTAGGTGAAAGTCAGCAAGACAGAAGGATGCTTGATTTGAGAAGAGTAGTTAAAACTGGACTTTCTTTAACGATGTAACCAACTCTAATCCTTTTATTTGCAGATACGGGAAGAAGCCCCAGTCATTTTGCTGGAGTTTTTGGAACTAGGAATAATGATGCAATATGTTAGCTCAAGAGAAGAAACGTTTTAGAAATGCTCTTTCTCTTCCCACCTGTTGGTAGGTAGAAAAAACCCTACTTGGTGAAATCAGCAGATTTCAGTTTAAGGGTCAGCTCTTTGATAAACTAACTACAGAACCGGTTCGGGAAATTTCTCCAGGTGTCTGTCATTTTCTCCCTTCCCTGCCCCACCCACTCCCTCCCTTATTTTCTTTCCTCCGTTTCCTTTGAAAGAAAGTGGTGCATGCAGTGGTAGTTATGTCCCTTTGGCTAGCATACAAGTCTCTTGGAGGAATGTGGTGAGTTTACTTTTACTTTAGATTTGTTTGTTTGTTTCATCTTGGATCTCTTTCTCCGTGTCTTTATCCTGTATTAACACAATTAAATTTCTGAACAACTTTGAACTTTTAAGAGTTTACCCACCCAATGCTAACTCTCTAATCACTGGAAGTGCTTGAAGAATTTATGTGGTGTTCACAGAAACATAGAGGTTATAGGTATAAATAAATGTGTTGCGTTCACAACTGTATATGGGAAATAGGAACAGCAAATGGAGAAGAAAGTCACAGATTTAGAGAAAAAAATTAAAAGGTAGCTTACAAGTACAAGGGAAAGAGAAGCTGGCCAGTACAGGTGTCAGAAAAGATGAGGGTAAATGTAAGGAAGCAGCATACAAGCAATGAACAGGTACAGCAAGAGGTGCAAAAATTAATGATTTATTATGGAAAACTCACATCAAGGATCTGTTTCTATTTCCTACCAAAGGAGCCTAGTCTCACTAGGTGAAACAAATCAGTGCCGATTACTAACATAGAGCATTTTACAGGGGTTAAAGGTCAAAGTTGCAAAAGAGGTGATTTGGGCTTAAATGCTGTTGTTATATGCCATGTTTTCCCGGCTGAACCAACAATTTGCCACCTCAGTTAAAAGAAGGCAGGAGTTGGCAAACCCGTGGCCTGTGGGCCAAATCTGGTAGACTCAGTTTTTGGAATAAGCTTTTATTGGAACTCAGCCATGCCCATTTGTACATATTGTCCACGGCGGCTTTTACATTACAATGACAAAGTTAAATAGTTGCAACAGAGACCATAAAGCTCTCCAAAGGGAAAATATTTACCATCTGAACTTTGACAGAAAAAAAAAAAATCCCTGACCTCTATACTATACTTAGTTGTTAACATGCATTTTAGAGAAGTCTCCCCTCTGGAAATCCCACTGCTTTTGTTAAAACGCTTTCTCTTCTGTGTGCTAACTTGGCGATCTCGAATTACACGTTGCCAGTGTTCAAACTTCAGTTTTTCTCATGTATCAAATAGGCATAATAATAATCCTTCTCTACCAGCACTGTGGCTGGCTGTCCCTGGTATTTTCCAGGGACTGTTGCATTTTTGTTACCTGTGCTGAGGCTCGATACATTCGTGGCCACCAGGTGTTAAAGTGGCCCCAAAGTTCCAAAGCTTCACAGATGACTTGGTCAATTTTGAATAGAATGCCTTGTACCACCATTTTGTTTAAAAATTTGTTGGAGGCATACCAAAATAATATAAGTTGTGTTCCAGGGTTTAAAAGTTTTCAGTGAAATTGTCCTTTTGGTTTAAAAAAAATTATTATTTTTTTGTTGTTTTTATTTTGAGTATAGTTGGAAGACTGTTCTATTCATTGTGGGTGTATAACATAAAGATTCAAAAAAGAATGGAATTGAACCGCTTTCTAACACCATACCCAAAAGTTTACTCAAAATGTCCTTTTGGTTTTAACTCCGCGTCCTCTCTCTCCATTAGGACCCAGATAGCAATCCATGGCACTTAGCCGTTGACAGTCTGACATGAGACTATGCTCAGAATAACCTTTCCCTTCTGATAAGTGTGCAGTATGGAAGCAAGTTGGTCACTGACCGCTCTCTCTCCCCTTGGGATGAGTTCTTGCCTTGGAGGCTTCTGAGCACTCCATGCAGGTAGTTTTTAGTTCTTTTCATCCTTTTTACAGGTATTACCAGAATATCTGAACTCCAACAGATGATACAGCAAAGGCTAAAGTTGGTGACTCTTCTGTCTTCTCCTTACTATTTTATTATTTTAATTTGAAGTGTTTTTTCCCCATTTTTATTGAGAAAGAATTGCCGTATTTAACACTGTTAGTTTAAGGTGCACAGCATGATGGTTTGGTTTACTTTGTGAAATGATTAGCATGAGAGGTTTAGCATCCATCCCTTCATGTAGATACCATAAAAAGAGAGAAGAAAAAATAATTTTTTCTCCTTGTGATGAGAACTCTTAGGATTCATTTTTAACAGCTCTACTGCATCCTATACGGCAGTGTCAACCACAGCTATCATGTTGGATGTTGGATGCCTAGTACTTCCTTATCTTACAACTGGAGGTTTGTACCTTTTGACTGCCTTCCTCCAATTCCCTCTCCCCCTTCTCTGTCTCTGCTAACCACACATGTGCTGTCTTTTTCTATGAATGTGATTTTTGTCTTTCTGTGTTTGTTGGGTTTATATTCTGCACATTTGTGAGGTCATACACTGTTTGTCTTCCTTTGTCTGACTAATTTCACATAGTATAATGCTTTCAAGGGCCATCTGTGTTACTGCAAATGGTAGGATTTCCTCATTTTTTATGGCTGAATAATATTCCATTGAGTACATATACCATGAGTTCTTCGTCCATTTTTCCATTGATGGATATTTAGGTTGTTTCCATGTCTTGGCTATTGTAAATAATGTTGCACAGAACACGGGGATGCTCTTGTTGACAAAATATTTAATTTCTTTTGGCTATATTCCTAGAAATGGAATTGCTGGATCATATGGTTGTTCTCTTTGGGATTTTTTGAGGATCCTATGTACTGTTATTCATAGTCTGTACCAATTTACAATTCTACCAATAGTGCACAAGGGTTCCTTTTTCTCCATATTCATGTCAGTATTTATCTTTTTTTTTTTTTTTTTTTGATGATGGCCATTCTAACATGCATGTTCTCTCACTGTGTGATTTTTAAAGAATAAAGTACAATATTATTTTAGTTTCATGTGTATACCAGTATCTCGTGGTTTAACTTGCATTTCCCTAATTACTAGTGATGTTGGACATCTTTTCTTACGTCTATTGGTCTTTTGTATATCTTCTTTGGAAAAATGTCTTTCCGGGTCCTTTAGCTGTTTTTTAATTGGTTTATTTTATTGTCGATACTGTTATTTTTGAGCTGTAAAAGTTCTTTTTATATTTTTGATATTAACACATTAACAGATATTTGGTTTACAAATATATTTTGCACTCCCTAGTTTGTTTTCTCACTTTGTTGTTGGTTTCTGTTGTTGTGCAGAAGCTTTTTTGTCTGTTATTTTCCCACTCGTCTATTTTTGTTTTTGTTGCTTGTGCTTTAGGTGTCCTGTCAAAACAACCATTGCCAAGATCCATGTTAAGGGGCTTTATTCCTATGTTTTCTTCTAGAATTTTTATGGTTTAAGGTCTGACATTTAAATTTTTAATTCATTTGAATTCATTTGAATTCATTTTTTGGAGGTCCAGCTTTGTTCTTTTAAGGTCCATTTATTCCAACACCATTATTGAAGAGACTCTGTTTTCTCCATTGAGTATCTTGTCAAATATTAATCAATTATTTATGCTTAGGTTTATATCTCGGCTTTCAGGTCTGTCCGATTAATCTCTTTGTAAGTTTTTGTGACAGTACCATAGTGTTTGGAAGACTATAACTTTATAATATGGCTTGAAATCAGGGAATGTGATGTTTTCTGATTTGTTCTTCTTTCTCAGGATTTCTTTGTCTATTTGGGATCTCTCATGAATCCATATAAATTTTAGAAGCATTTTTTTTTTTTTGACGGGGGTGGGGGGGGGGGGGGAAAGAACCTGACTTTAGATTCCTGAGAGGGATTGTATTCGATCTATAAATGGCTTTGTGCAATATTGGCATTTTAACAATATTCTAATCCATGAACACAGGATACCTTTCCATTTATTTGTATCTTCTTTGATTTCTTCTATCTGTGTCTTGTAGTTTTCAGAGTAGAGATCTTTCACTTCTTTGGTAAATTTATTCCTAAGCAATTCATTGTATTTTTTGATGCTATTATAAATGGGATTGAGTTCTTTGTTTCTTGTTTGGAAAATTTGTTGTTAGAATATCAAAACACTAGTGATGTTATTATATAGAAACACTATTGTGTATTAATTTTGTATCCTGCAACTTTACTGAATTCATTGATTAGATCTAACAGATTTTTGGTTGAGCTTTTAGGATTTTCTATATATAAAATAATGTCATCTGTGAAAAGAGACCATTTTACTTCTTACTTTTCAATTTGAATAGCTTTTATTACTTTCTTGCCTGACTGCTCTGGCTAGCACTTCCAGTAATATGTTGAATAGGAGTTGTGAGAGTGGGCACCTTTGTCTTGTTCTTGATATTAGAGAAAAAGCTTTGAAACTTTTGCCATTGAGTATGATGTTCACTTGTCACATACAGCTTTTATTGTGTTGAAATAAACTGCTATTATGCCTAATTTAAGAGCTGTGTTTTTTTTAATCAAAAAAGGATGTTTAATTTTGTCCCTCCTAACTATTTAATTCTTAAAAACTTTTGAGGTAAATAGTCACCAATTTATACATGTAAAAACTAAATCTTAATAGGAAGGTTAAATAGACTGAGGTTCTAGTTAGTGATAGAAGATAGGTTTGATATCACAACTGTTTCATTCTAAAGCCCATGGTCTTGAGCCTCGGTAATTGTTAGGGGTTTGAATTGTGTCTCACACAAAAATGAGTACTGTCATAACCTCCAGTAACACCAAATCTTACTTTATTTGAAATTATGATCATTGTAGATATAATTTAAGATGAGGTCCTACTGGAAGAGGGTGGACCCCTAATCCGATATACCTGGTGTCCTTATTAGAAGATGGCCATGGAAAGAGAGAAATACAGAGAGAATCCTATGTGACAAAGAAGGCAGAGCTTAGATTTAAGCAGTTTCAAGCCAAAAGACTCCAAAGTTTGCTAGCAAACCACTAGAAATTAGAAGGAACCAAGGAGAGATTCCCCTATGGTTTTCAGAAGAAACACAGTCTTTCTGATACCCTGATTTTGGACTTCTGCCCTTCAGAATCAGGACACAATAGATTTCTACTGTTTGAAGCCTCTTAGTTTGTGGTACCTTTTCTTTTTCTTTTTATTTTTTTGGCAGTTCTCAGAAACTATTATAGTAATACAGAGTACTCTGTATTACATTATTATATATTTATAGAAACTCTAAGGAAAAAATGTGTTATGAGGTTATGAATAGAGAATGTAGAATGTAATACAGTCCAAGAGGGACAAACTAAGACAACTTTCAAAGTATACAGAAAAAAGAGGGGGGAAAAGAGAAACAATAACAAAAAGCAATTTGGTTATAAAGTCAGATCTCTGATGACATCTGATTTTAAAAGGACATTCATGAAAAATGAAAAGACGGAAGTAAAACCAAGGTAAATGAGTACAGTTAGCTCATTATTAACAAGGATGACCTTTTGTGGTTTAGTTGTGGTGACCTTAGAGAAGGTAGCTATAGAACTAAAGACCAAAACTAAATAAATACATATTAGATTTAATGTAAACTTCTCGAAGTTAAAATGACATCAAGTGTGGCATTCTAGAAATGGCATCCAAAGAAGGTAATAAAACTAGAATAATGGTTTAGATTTAACAACCATAAACTGCCTAATGAAAACCAGCTAAAATTGCTTTCTGTTGAAAGAGTCTGTTTTTAAAAAAGGAAAAAAAAGAGAAATCCTGTATTATTGTTGCCTATCCCATCTCAGCTGAGCTGAGCTCTCTGTTTTCCCAAAATAGGAAGATAACATTAAGGTGTCCTTACTCTGCAATAGACTCAAGCCAAGTCCTATTTGAGGCCATGTGGTTCCAAACAATAGACACATCTAATATGTAGACATTTTGAATGATTCATAAAAGTGTTAATCCACTCAGAAACATCGATTTCTTTTACCCTGATTAATCTGAAAATGTCATTCTCCCTTTGGAAATTAGAGTTGTGTATGTAAGAAGTACCTGAAATGTCAAGTGTGCAAACGCTTTACATCTAAAACCATGGTCCTCTTTTGGTCTTTGCTTTGTAGCTGCTTGGATTTCCCTTCATTCAACCTTGCCTACCTGACCAGTCCTGTCCTTCTTTTAAGGTAAGTTTAAGAATCACTTCTGTTAAACCTCCCAAGCTGCCCATCACTTAGCCCATTTTGCTAACTTATGCTTTGTACCAACAGTCCACCTTTTAAATATTATTTATTACATTATCTGGCATATAGAATGTGAGCCTCTTGTGAGCAGGGCCATGCCTTATTAATATTTACATAAGTAATGTCTAGTATAATGTCTGGCATATAATAGTTACTCTCTAAAGAATGAAGGATCAAATGTAATTTGAGAAGAAAATTAGAGAAAATGCAAAGTGATTCATTAGTAATATTCAGATCTAGAGATGATCAAGCACAGGCTTAAGACTCGGGTGGAGGCGGTATCAGTGACAAGGCAGAAATGCTACCTGCCTATTCTGCTTCCATCTTCTGTTCAAAGGAGAATCCTCTCAAAAATTGAGCCAAGATTGGGGCGCCTGGGTGGCTCAGTTGGGGAAGCGTCCAACAGCAGCTCAGGTCCTGATCTCACGGTTCGTGGGGGCTCGTGGGTTTGAGCCTCACATTGGGACCTGTGCTGAGAGCTCAGAGCCTGGAGCCTGCTTGGGAATCTGTGTCTTCCTCTCTCTCTACCCCTCCCCTGATCATGCTCTGTCTCTCAAAAAAATTGTTAAAAAAAAGGTTTTTTTTGTTTTTTTTTTTTAATGTAGCCAAGATTATGGTTAGGAGAATTTGAAATTGAAGATCAACAGTGACTAGGAATGGCACTAGACTGCTCTCAGTGCATTCAAGTCTCTGAGAATAGATGAAGAACATGCTAAAATTTTGTGTTTTGTTTTTAAATCTTTCCATGTCACTAAGCTGTTCTGATTCTCTCTGCACAATGTCAACCAGGAATCCCTTTTGTTTCTTTATTGCTAACATTCCTGTCAGACGTTGATTATCATGTACTTTAAATAACACAGTAGCCTAATTTTTACCTTATTTTCTACCTCAGTTCTGTTTCCTCTTCCTTTGGCACCATTCCTCCATTTGTCATCTTAAGTTGTTCTCTGCACACTCACAGTCTGAAACTTACTTTCCTCAACCTGGTCATCATTGGCTTCTCTAAACTCCTTTAAACCATTGTTCCAACATCATTTTCCACCAACCCCTGGAAAATATTTATTTCATTTCATTTCATCATCTGGAATAGATTTAATTTTCTAAATGTATCATTGAATATAACTCAAATACTTTATTTTTGAATGAATATTTTGAGGATACTTGATGCTACCTGCCAGTGAAGTACCCAAGCCTCCTGCAGAATTCCATCCCCTGTTTTGTGCCCTTATATCTCTGGGTACCCTATAAAAGATTCTTGCATCCTCATAGTTCCAGCAGTGTCTCTAATTTTGCCCAAGAAGCTGTCCTTCTGATGAAAACGGCCTACTGAGTGGGGTCCGTCCCAGTTGGAACCAGGTACGCTGCTCTAGGACATTACCACTTAATCCAGCTGTTGGGTGGGTCAAAGGTACATTTATCTCCTATATCACTATCAACTTCATATCACTAGTTCATAACATCCATATGGCACTTACATGATTTGGTTGTTCGATTAATAATCCAGTTTGATTGGATTATCTGTTAGAACCACAGCAGCATAACCACTCCCTTTATCACTGAGAAGAGGCTAGAACTAGATCTCCCAGAATGGCCTTCATTGCATGGCCCTGGGTTAAAGTTTCTCCAGGTGAAACGCTTGTATGCTATTTGGAATGTGAACAGAACTGGCTGTTAATTCTTCATAGGCAGAAACAGCCAGAGCTATAAGGAAAGACACAATTCACTGTGCAGCTCTAGGTTGATGTCTTAGCTTGGATGTCAAGAACAAAATACTGTAGACTGGGTGGCTTAAACAACAGCATTTATTTCCCACAGTTCCAGACTGGAAAGTTCAAGATCAGTGTACAAACATATTTGGGTCCTGGTAAGAAATCTCTTCCTGCCTTGTAGACACCAGCCTTTTGGCTGTGTCCTCACATTGTTGTACGTGCGGGATGGGGGCATGCAGTGAGAATGAGCTCTGATCTCTCATCTTATCAGGACACTCATCCCATCTAAGGGCCTTACCCTCTTGACCTCATCTAAATATTATCTCCCACAAGTCTCATCTTCAAATGTCATCACATTGGGAGTTAAGGCTTCAACATAAGAACTTTGAGGGGACACAAATCATCCATAGCAGTTGAGATACCGGGGGAAAGCATCCCAGAGATTATTGAGAATTACATCACCTTCTTGCAGGGTTTTTGAGAACCATCTACTTTGGTGCTTGGGGTTGAGATTGAGGCTAGCAGTTTGCCTGAACTCTGGTGGATATGCTAACTTGTAATAATTTAGAATTAGGATTCTCTGTTGGTAGTAACTGGTTCTGGTGACTCCAGAGCTTGCTCTATCCCAGCCTCCAGTCAACCCCTGCCTCCACCTTTAATACTCCATTATACTTTTCTGACTAAGCAGGTTGTTACTTGTATATGTTGCTGCGTAAGACAAAATAGATTCAGCCCTGAAAACATTTGAGTCTTTGGCTGGGATCTCTCAACACAGTGGTTAACACATGCTAGCTTTGGGAACACAGAAATGAGATTCTGCTACTACACTTTATGCTATGGATATACTGTGCCTTGTATATTTTCTACCTTAGATTCAGAACCCACATTTTGCAACCAGAACTCTCAGATAGGTGGTGACAAACTGGATTCTTCCCTTGTCTTGGAGACTGTAAGAACATGTATTATATTTTTTTAAGCTTTCATTTAAATTCCAGTTAGTTAATCTATAGTATATTACTAGTTTCAGGTGTAGAATTGGTGATTCATCACATACAACACCCAGTGCTCATCATAACAGGTGCACTCCTTAATATCCATCACCCATTTTACCCATATCCCTGCCCTCCTCCCCCCCCCCCCAGTAATAATCAATATGTTCTCTATATTTAAGAGTCCGTTTCTTGGTTTGCCTCTCTTCTCTGCCCCCCATGTTACTTGTTTTGTTCCTTAAATTCCACATGTGAGTGAAATCATATGGTGTTTGTTTTTCTCTGACTTATTTCAGTTAGCATTATATGTATATATATGCACATATAGAATATATATATACATATATAATGCTATATACATATATAATACGTATATGCATATATAATGCTAAGTAAAATAAACATAAACATAAACATAAACATATACACACCATACCTTCTCTATCCATTCATCAGTCCATGCACACTTGGGTATAAGGACATGCATTAAAGTGAGATGTTTAGAACGTTGAAGAGACACAGATTGGACTTCCTGTTACAACCACCATATGACATTTTTAGTATTGCACTCTAGATCCTCTCTAGTGTTGTGAGAGAGTCCTTCATGGGTCTCTTGCATTCCTGCATATCTTGCTGGTATACCAAGATGGAAGGCTGTGACTGGTCCTTACGGCAGCTGTTTCTCAGGGTTGTGTTACAGAGAGCAGCTTTAGGAGATGAGGTGATATCTCCCTCCATGATAAACAACAGACTTGTTTACTAGGCTTACTTGTTTACTTTACCAGGCTTACTTGAAGTATACTTACTATGTAAGTGGTAGATTGCCTAAGCTCAATGTTCGTCTGCTGTAACATACCTACTAAATGTGCACACCTACTAAATCTATCTGGGCTCCCTACATCGCCCCCTTGGACTTGGGTGGAGGGCAATGGGAATTGACACAAGTGTGATGCTCATGCTGCTTGATATGCAATGCATGATTAAAAAATCCTTTGTCTCTAAACCAGGGGTCTCCTGTCTTCTGCTAGCATCAATGAAACAGAAACAGGCTAAGTTGCTCATTTGAGTAGAATAAAATAAAATCCAACCAGACAAATGGGATGCACAATTGGCATCCCAAATACTAAAGAGGGATATGCAGTTGCATGCCTTCCCTCTTCTGCTAGGTTGTGAGCTTCTTGAAGACAAACATTTCAATATCACTTCCTTCACTTTAGGAGCCCCCTAGCTCTACATATTTGCAACTACGTTAGCAGTCATTAAATGGTTACTGAATGAATTAATAAACTATATGAACACATACTGCTTTCAGCTCTTCCAAATACTTATTAGAATACCTCAGAACATTTGCAGAAACACAAATTAACAAGCTCCATTTCTATAATTCTGATCAGTACAATTTTGATTTTAGATTGTGAGGACTAAATAAATCAGAGTTTGTAAAGTGACCTAGAGGTTATAGGTTCTCAAAATTCATTACCCACTTGTCTAGTCCATTGTTTTTAAATAATTCATTTTCTCCCAGTTTCACTGAGCTATAAGTTTAAGGTATGCAGTATAACAATTCGCATAATATATATTGTGAAATGGATACCAAAAAAAAAAAAAATGGTCATCATGTCATATACATGTAGAAAAAAGAAGAAAATGCTTTTTTCCCATTGTTATTAGAATACTTTAGAACTTACTCTCTGAACATCTTTCCTGTACATCAGACAGCAGCCCTCATGTTTGTTTGTTCCTTAAATTCCACATGTGAGTGAAATCATATGGTGTTTGTCTTTCTGACTTATTTCACTTAGCATTATTTATATGTATATATATACATATGTGTATACCTATGTATGTGTGTGTATGTGTGTGTATATATATATATATGTATATATGTATATATGTATATATATGTGTATACATAATGGTAAGTAAAAAAAAAATGCACACACCCCATACCTTCTTTATCCATTCATCAGTCAATGGACATTTGGATGTAAGCACATGCATTAAAGTGGGATGGTTGGAATGTTGAAAGGACAAAGATTGGACTTGCTGTTTCAACCAACATCTGACGTTTCCAGTATTGCACTCCAGATCCTGTCTAGATCCTGTCAAGATCCTGTTGGACATTGCACCCTTAGCACTTAATCTTTTTATAACTGGAAGTTGGTATTTTTGGACCACCTTCCTCTAAATTTTCCTCCCTTAGCCCTTCATATCTGATCCAGTAACCACAAATCTTCTCTCTGTTTCAATGAGCTTGGGTTTTTTTGTTATTGTCAGTGTTGGAATCCACTTATATGTGAGATCGCATCAGTCTTTGTTTTTCTCTTTCTGACTTATATGACTTAGCATTATGCCTTCAAGGTCTATCCATATGGTAGCAAATGGCAGAGTTTTCTTTTTTATGACTGAATAATATTCTGCTGTATACATACACATAGATGCATGTATACACTTAGAGGTATGTATATAACCTCCATGTTGTAGCTCTTATAAATAATGTTGCTGTGAACATGCACCACAGATACCTCTCTGACATAGTGTTTTTTCCCTTGAATACATTCCCAGAAGTGAAATTGCTGTATCTTAAAGTTGTTCAATTTATAATTTTTCAAGGAACTTCCATACTGTTTTGCATAGTGGCTGTACCAAATGTATAATCCCACTAAAAGTTTACCAGGACTTCCTTTTCTGTATGTACTCACCAGCATTTGTTCTGTCTTGTCTTTTTGATGATAACCATCGTAACAGGTGTGAAGACCACATTATGGTCTTGATTTGCATTTCCCTAATGATTAGGGATGTTGAGCACAGTTTCATGTCTGTTGGCCCTTCATATGTCATCTTTGGTAAAATGTCTATTCAGGTCCTTTGCCCATTTTTAAACTGGGTTATCATTATTATTTTCAATTTAGTTGTATGAGTTCTTTATACATTTTGGATATTAATTCCTTATCAAATATATGATTTGCAAATATTTTCTCCCATTCTGTATATTGCCTTTTCATTTTGTTGCTGATTTTGATTGTTGTGCAGAAGCTTTTTAGTTGGATGTAGCTCTACTTATTTTGCTCTTTTGCTTGTGACTTAGATATATTATTAAAAAAGTCATTACCAAGACCCACGTTAAGGAGCTTTATTCCTATGTTTTCTTCTAGGAGTTTTATGGTTTCCAGTCTTAGTAAATCTTTAATCTGTTTTGAGTTGATTTTTCTGAATGAAATGAGTTAGGGATCTAGATTCATTCATGGACATTTGGATATCTATTTTTCCCGGTAAGTTTTCTTGAAGAGACAGTATTTCCTCCATGGAGTTTTCTTGGCTTCCTTGTCAAATAGTAGCTGACCTAACATTTATTTCTGGGCTCTTGGAAGTCATTTATTTTTTTAAGTTTATTTATTTTGAGAGAGAGAGATAGAGGGTGAGAATGAGAGTGGAGGAAGGCAGAGAGAGAGAGAGAGAGAGAGAGAGAGAGAGAGAGAGAGAGAGAATATCAAGCGGGTTCCATGCTCAGCATAGAGCCGGACTCAAGGCTTTATCTCACTACGCTGGGATCATGACCTGAGCATAAAATCAAGAGTCAGATGCTCAACTGACTGAACCACCCAGGTGCCCCAGTCATTCATTTTTAAATGAATCATGTGCAACCTATGTTTTCTTGCATTATTTTTCTCATATAAATAATTTCAACTTAACAATGCTCAAAAATTGTAATGCTTTTCTTAGAAATTACTGCCTATCCTGGTAAAATCTGTGTGGAATAAAATGAGGCAATTATAAGATGAATTGAAGGACCTGTTATTTGTCTTGCCTTCTGAAAGTAGACCTATCCCTGCTATCAACAACTATTTGCTGAGACCTCATATGTTGAATGACATAAATAGCACTCCTGCTCTACCTTTTTTTTTTTTTTTGCATTATCTATTGGATTATGACTACATTTACCTTTATAATTAATGGTTCTTACACCAAGTGTGAAGGTTGCGAGTTTCCAGGTTAATTTTTTTTTTTTCCTGACACAGAACAAAGACTTCAACAATTAAAGGTCACTGGAAGCCTCTGGTGCCCTTTCAAGCCTAACTGCAATTTAGTCTTTGGTTCCATAGCTGAAAGTCATGGTTCCATAGCACTGACTTAGCGAGGCTGGCAATAGGCCATAAAAGTAAGCCAGTGGGTAAGAATCAAGTGAAATGGGCCAAGGTGGTGGGGTTTACCAGCCTCTAAAGCTCTTTGGTTTTGGAATGGCAGAATACATTTTGGTTTTAATTTTCTAATTTGTGGTTCTAAATGCCTCAAGATTTAGTCAAGGATTAAGCTTGTGGTTCAACTTCCTTTTTCCTGGGGGTATGAACTGTTTGAGTTGAGCCACCAACCCATATCCCTGCAAATGAAACATATTTGCATTTCTCATGTGTGTAAGCCTAGTAAATGTTGATTGCTTCCAGCTCACTGACAGGGCACCAGCGTGTTTTCCATTTTGTTACTAAATAATAAAACCTCAAACAGAGGCACAGTCTCTGGGCTTAACAGGAAGCATGACTCACACCTCTAAACACCAGAGAAGAGAAATAGCAGTGATGCACTTAACTGGTTTAAAATGCTTATTACCATCAACTTTGTAACATACATTAGAAACAGTGGTCTATGTAACACAATCTTTCCCCTTGGACATGGTGAAGGGCTCAAGGGCAATATTATTTCAATAGAGGAAGGTGTGAAATGATACATACCATGTTCTCCGGGCCCTAGCAGAAGGATTTACTAATTATGCATTTACCTTTCTGCTTCTCTGCTTACGTATCAGAGTTTTTTGCTGTTGTTGAAATGCAAATAAAAAAAAAAATCAACACACATTGGTTTCAACAGTAAAGGAAATACTTTGGTTTATATCCAGGTTAGTGGACTTTAGGCATTGTATATAATCAGGATTGAACTTTGTATGTCTTTAATTTCCTTACTTTGTTTTTTGTTTGTTTGTTTAGTCATGGTAGGAAAATGGCTGCAGTAGTGTTGGGATGCATACCTTTAACCACAGGATCTGGAATTAATAGATTTTACCTTTACAGAACCATTGAATGAAAGTACCAGGCTTTACTGATGGGACCAAAGTAGGTCACACCCATATCTCTGACCCAAAATCACTGTGCTCAATGCTAGGGCTTAGGTCTGGACCCGTGACTGTTCTGAACGTGTTCAAGAGTGAAGGCACTTCACTGGCTGGACCAGGCCATTTAGCCCTTTCCCCTCATTCCCTGGAACTAACAGGGAGTGTCACTGCCAATGGCAGCCAAAGCAGAGGGCTGCAGTATGGCCCTGGGATGGTGCTCACAGGGCAAGATCCACAGTGTCCACTACAGTGTGGAACCAAGTCCTGGAGTGGGATTGAGGAGATTTATGTTGGAGATTTAGCTTTAGCTAAATTATCTTTGTGATTTTTATCTTTGTGATTTTGCCAAGTCTCCTGACCTGATCCTTCAGTTGTATTTGAATTTCTTTTACAGAGGATGTTTTCTACAAATCTACTCCTGGGCTTCTTGTTTTGGTTTTTAGAAACTTCGTATCTAGCTCATGCAACCTGATTCCAACACCAAAAAATAACTCGGTCACTTTAAATGCCATATGGAATAAATAAATGGTTCAAAACAAATCAAATTTAATTCCCTGTAAAAATCATCAGCATTGGTTATTCTGATTAAACATGTAAGGCCAGCAGAGGCCAAGGCTTTTGGCAGGCCTATAAAGAAGAAATGAGAGGAATTAGAAGGCAGGAGACTAAAGTCACTTTGTGAATTAGAAAGTGATGGCAGAATTGTTATTTTTATAACTTCCCAGAATAAAAAATAATGTGGGTTTACAGCTGAAAATTGGCTGGTGATCACAGCCTGGCAGACTTAGCAAGGGCACATGTACTGTGTATATGAGGGAGTTGATCATCCAGACTCTAAGTTATTTTCTAACATTGAAAATAACCAAAACTGGAGGGAAATCTTACCACCTAGTTCAATTCAATTCAAGGAACAAATAATGATTCAGTAAGCACTGTGTCCTAGGCTTAGCATTGAAGAGATAACAAAAAGGAGGAAGAGAATGAAGCTGTCATCAAGGAGCTTACTGTACTAAAGAAATGAGGTAATCATCCGAAGTTTAAAAATAATTTAAGGGCGCCTGGGTGGCTCAGTCGGTTGAGCTTCTGATTGTTGGTTTTGGTTCAGGTCATGATCTCATGGTTCGTGAGTTCTGGCCCTGCACCGGGCTCCTGTGCTGATAGTGCAGAATCTGCTTGAGATTCGTTCTCTATCTCCCTCCCTCCCTTTCTCTCTCTCTCTCTCTCTCTCTCTCTCTCTCTCTCTCTCTCTCTCTCTCTTTCTCTCTGCCCCTTCTGCTTGATCTCTCTCTCAAAATAAAGAAACATAAAAAAAAATATTTAAGAACACAATTAGGAGACAGTGATTGTATTTTGTGGATGTCATTGGTGATAACTACTACATATAAATAAATGATGTCAGACAGTGTATAAAAAAAACAAAAGCAAAATAATGCAAGCTAGGAGTTAAACTATATAATTTTGAATTTGCTGATACAATAATGGAAAGACAGATTTACATATGTTGCTCAAAGTTATCCTGTTCTCAATTGGCACAACCAACATAAAAACAGGTTTTCTGTGACTCTAAAGTATATACTTTGCCCCACACCAAGTGGCCAAATTGGCAAGGGTTGTTGTTAAATATCATTAAGATTCACTCCTTCCTATCTTTGCTTTTTCACAAAACAGTTTTTGTCTGTAGTCCTCTGATTAAACAAGTAATCTTTAGGGACTTTATTGTCTCTTTACTAAATTTCACCTTTATGCTGGTGGGACAACTCTGTTATTTTTCTGATACTTTTCAAAATAAATTTTATTTTCAAATTATAAATTCATACATTTCCAATGTATGCAGTTGGAGAGGAAAAAATAAGATGAGGCAGTCATGCATGCATATTCCACCAACTAAAGAAAACACTGTTAACATTTGGGTGTACATTTTCTACCAGTTGCAGGATATCCAGCATGGGGTCTAGACATGTTTAGTCCTTCCGCTAAGGCCTCCCTCCATCTCCCCACCCCTTCTACATCAGCACTTTTTTATTCTTTATACACGGCAATTTAGTTTACTTTTAGCCAGCTTTTGATAGGGTAATTAAGCCAGATTTCATTTAAGACTACTTACTGATCTCTAGATAAGAGGAAATTTCCAGCCCTTTGCAAGAAAAATTCTCATAATTTCCTTTGAAAGCCAACATATTTATGAGAGTGCTTTGCAATAAATCCCTTTCTTTTATATCTTCTAAATTAAACCTACATTGTGTTTTGAAGTCTTTAAAAGTTATGAAAACAATTATTATTTCACTCATTTCACTTTACAAAGATAACTTCCTACAAAAAAGAGAAACGAGCTTATGCAGACATTTAAATGGAGTAAAATGGACTGATACTCTTATAAAATTATGTCAAGTCCTAGTTCTGGAATTAATACTGGCGACAGAGAGACCACCAAGAGAGTATTTATAGGTCAAGGAGATGAGAAATATGTCTCCTGATATGTTTGTAAACGTCAAGACACAAGTACTTTGGCAGTGGGGCTCCTGGGCTATGGTTATCTGGAAAAAGAGAGACCAGAGGGAGGCAGAGAAAGAGACTAGAGATGAGAATCCAATTACGGGGAGTCCTAAACACCACTTAAAGAATATAAGATTTTAAATGTAGTCACCAGCAGACAAAGCTGGAATTAAATTTTAATTTGTCAATTTACTCAGTTGTAATTTATCTGGAATAATAATAATAGGTAACATTTATAGCTTATAGTTACACAGCTAGTAATATGACAGTCAGATTTAAAATCAGCATTCTAATCTCCAAGGCCATAGACTTGGCAATTCCACCATAATAATTCCCCAAGTGGGGGAGGATAGAGTGTAAAATCGGAAGCATGATCTCTGGAGGTCGAATGCTTAGATGAGCTATTATCAAAGCATTGTTGGTGAAATCCTCATGGTGATGAGGGTGGTCCCAGCAATCCTGTCAGGGAATTTGCAAAGTCAAAAATCTTTTAATGATAGTAGTAGGAAGTTATTCACATATTTTCGCTGTGTTGACAATTGCATTCTTGTTATGAAACCAATGGCAGATAACATTTCTACTGTTTTAGCAGGACTAAAGATCTTGGCAACAAACAGTACTAAGTCACTGCATTCACAGAAGGGAGAAAAAACCATACAAAAATTAATCTTCTTAAATCTCAGTCTTTGAGTTCATGCCTCTTTAATATTCTGTGTGAAGGAGTGAGAAGTACTCATTAAGAACATCTGCCAAATAGTAAGTTCTGATATTTATTTCAAAAGCACTTGTGTGATTGTTTCAGTTGGAAGCTGAAGTAGCTATTTTTTCTAGGAGCACCAGTTTTACTTGAAAGAATGGTGGACAGACAATAACATGGGTCATTCAGACTTGGTAGTAGAAAATTTTCTAGAAGATAAAGAAAACAAGCTTAGCACTTCAAGGAAAATAACTGATGGTGTTTGTTGTCAGTGATAAAATTTAAGTGTTCAAGAGATAATTAGAATTTTGAAAAACTTCCACTCATCAGTTTCTAATATTTAAAGATTTTTTATAAGATTAGTGATGATATTAATGAAGATGAGTTTTAAAATATTATATAATAAACAGGGTCAGTATTTGGAAGATCTGAATAATGCAATAAATTATTATTTTCCAAATGGTCACTGCATGATGTTATATGATAACAAAGTCAATCCTAACATATGATAAACCAATGGATTTTAATGTTACACATTCAGAAAGTTTTTTGTTTGATTTCAGATACCGTATTGGAACTAATTTTTAAAAAATTTCTACTTGCTGGATTTCGCTATGATATCAAAGAATACTCATAATAACATACAAAGGTTTTTTAAATACTCCTCCATTATTCAATTACTTAATAGTATGAAGCAGACATTTTTCATTTACTTCAACCAATACAACATATTACATCAGACTGAGTGTAGAAGCAGATAGGAGAATTCAGTTCTTTATTGAGTCATACATCAATAAGATTCACAAATATTTAAAACAACAGCACTGTTCTCACTGAATCTTTCTTTTTGGGAAATAGTTAGATTTCGTATAAATATGTTAGTTCAAAAGAATTAAAAATATTAAAAATGAAATAGGAAAATCTGCAGATTTAGGAACAATAATAGAGATCCAGAGAGGAATCCTCATAAGAGGAGACAAAATCTAGAGGCAATCCTGAGTATAAAAGTACGGGAAGAGAGTAGAGTGGGTATGACTACCAGTCTTATAAATGTGATGACTCTAAAAATTATGTTACTTTTTTTTTAATGTTTATTTTTGACAGAGAGCATGAGCAGGGGAGGGGCAGAGAGAGAGACAGGCACAGAATTGGAAGCAGGCTCCAGGCTCTGAGCTGTCAGCACAGAGCCAAACGCGGGGCTCGAACGCACAGAGTGCGAGATCATGACCTGAGCTGAAGTCGGATGCTCAACCGCCTGAGCCACCCAGGCGCCCCTATGTTACATTTCATTAGGATAAAGAATATAGAAAAAAACAGATTTTGGAACTTTGGGAGGGGAAATGTTGATTTTAGTTTTGGACATTTTAATTTGACACTTCACAGAGAAGATTTCTTTAGTCATCTTGATTTGGAAGTTAGAAGTATGTGTCTCTACCCAAGGGAGTTGACTGGGCAAAGCAAAAGAGGTTTAGTAGATATTAGCAATTCCATGTATAAATTAATGCGATTGGAAAAATTAACTAGGGAAAATACATATAAAGATAAAATAAGAAAACTGAAGACCAATCTATCATTCTCAGGGCAGGTGGGAAAAATCAAGGGCAAAAAACAATAATACAAAACAAAAACACTAAGGATAAATTATCAGAGAGGCAGAGAAAGAAGAAAATGTTTTGGAGGGTGTGTGATGAGACTTTCAAAGTATCCATTTTGAATGTTGCAGAAACAAAGTTAGATAAAAATTGAAGAGAGTCCATTAGTTTAGGCCACTGGTTCTTATGATGGTCTAAGCCAGTGGTTCTCAAACTTTAGCACGCATCAGAATGACCTAATGGGCTTCTTAAAACAAGGATGATTAGGCCTCAGCCCCCAGTTTTCAGTAAATCTATGAAAGGACCCCAAAATGTGTATTTCTGATATGTTCACAGATGATATTTATTTGTTGCTCTAGCTACCACATATTTTTATATGGAATTTTAAAATTTTATTTATTAAAAAACGTTTATTGAAAAAAATTTTAAGTACAGTTGAATCACAATGCTACATTAGTTTTAGGTGTACAACATAGTGATTTGACAACTCTTTGTTATGCTATGCTCGCCACAAACGTAGCCGGCTACCATTTGCCACCATACAATGCTATAACAATACCATTGGCTATATTCTATATGCTGTGCCTTTCATCCCTGTGACTTAGTCATTGCATAATGTGTAGAAGCCTGTATCTACCACTCCACTTCACCTATTTTGTCCATTCTCCCCACCCCTCCTTCCCTCTGACAACCATTGGTTTGTTCTCTGTATTTATGAGTTGTTTCTGCTTCTTGTTTGTTTATGTAGATTGGACATATAAGTATCATATGGTATTTATCTTTGTCTGCCTTATTTTACTTACCACAATACCCTCTAAGTCCATCCAGGTTGTCACAAATGGTAAAACTTCATTGTTTTTTAGAGCTTCATATCTTAGGTTGCTTCCATATCTTGGCTATTGTAAATAATGCTGCAATAAACATGGGTGCATATACTGGGTACCGTATTTTTGAAGACCATTGGTTTAGGCAGTTTGAAGATCCCTGTTAATCATTATCACAGAAGCATAGTGAAGATGGGGGGCTAGAGTACAATGAGGTCAGACAGAAAGTGGATCCAGAAGTTCCCATTATCATTTAAGAAATTTGACTTTAAAGATAGATTTGTCATTTGCTGCTAAAAACAAGGGAAATGGGAAGAACTATTTTAAAAATGAATGAATGAGTGAGCGAATGAATGGTAGTGATGTGAAATTGTCTCTTATAGGTGTTGACACAAGCAGAAGAGTAATTGATGATGCAAGAAATTGTAGAAGTGGACCCAGAGCAGAGGTTTAGAAATTAACATTAAACAATAGTGTTGTTAAGAAAGATAGCCCAGTAAGGGCTACTCTATGTCATAGTTGTTCTAGCAGTTGCCAGATATTCATTAACATAGTTAATAATTTGAATAACCTTATAAAATAAGTAGGAGAATAGATCTTTTTCTAACATCTATAGGAGGGAGAAAAGAATAGGTTATCTCTAGATAAGTTAATTGGTATAGGTTTAACTTAAATGATCAAAATTCAGAGAAAAGAGATACTTTGGAATGAACCATTGGAGAAGGAGCTGACTGACTATGGATTAAGGAGCTATATATAGTAGGTGCCTCTAAGATGGCTACCTTGATTCCCATCTCCTGATACTTACTCTCTTGTTTAATACCCTTCCTTTGAGTGTGGGCAGAACTTAGTGATTTTCTTCTAATGAATATTACAGAAATGGTAAGTTGTTACTTCCAAGATGAGGTTGTAAAAAGAGAGTGGCTTCCATTTTGGGTCCTCTCTTGCTCTCTGTCAGATTTCTTGCCCAACAGGAGGAAGAAACCACACATTTACTGTCAGCCTGTGGCCAGCCCTTGATGTCAAGGAGTTAAACCTCCAGTAGAGTATAATGCTGTTTTTCTCAATAATTAAAAAAAAAAAAAAATGACTTCCCAGAATGTGAAATTCCATTTTGAATAGACAAATCTCATTATTCAGATATACGCTTTTAAATGTTTGTTTGTATATTTTTGAGAGAGAGAGAGAGAGAGAGAGAGAGAGAGAGAGTGGGGGGTGGGCAGAGAGAGGGAGAGAGAGAATTCAAGGCAGGCTCTGCGCTAGCATCTGCCTCAGGCTCAATCCCAGGGACTGGGAAACTGTGACCTGGGTGGAGATCAAGAGTCTAAGGTTTAACCAACTGATCCACCCAGGTGCCTGTGAGATGTATGCTTTTATATTCACTGTCTTAAGCAAGTAGATTTGCTCTTGTGCTATTTACATTTGGGATTATGAGAAACTTTTGTGAAATCTACCTGCTTAAACTTTTTTATATCCTACTTTTAAACACAATTCTGAATGCAGTTATGGTGAGAATATATTTAGCATATTTCTCACTCCACAAATTCAAGTTTTTCCATCAGCTAAACTGATGGATTAAAACTATGTATTTTTCCCCTTCTTAGCTACAAACCTAGATGAGAAAAGATGTTCTTCTAAATTCAGACAGGACTGCTTTTTAGTAGTACATAAGTAGATTTTTTTGACTCTAACTTTTAAATGAGCTTTAGATACAACACAGTTTAATGTATATTTCTATCTGACCACCTGTCCATTTATTCAATACATATTAATTATTAAATGTCTATTAAATTCAAATGCACTTAAAAATGGACAGATCTTCGTTTACAGTCGTGACTAGTGTCATCCTACGAGAATAAAATAGATATATTTTTATGGTAAAGCATGTATCTTTTAACACTATGTATCGAATATTTAAATTTTGGGGTTATTGGAAATTTTCTATTGGAGATAAACATCAATGAACTTTGTCTCATTCTCCTCTTCCTTTTCTCCCTCTCTCCAGATCCTCTTTTATCCTTTCTTTCTCCGTTATTTTGAAAACTACATGTATCCTTGAGAAACAGACAAACAGCAGTGGGTTTAATTTGTGTGTGTGCTTATATTCATATATGTATGTACCTGTACTCCCCCCTCCACCTTTTTAGACCTGCTAAATACAGGTAAACACTAAAAGTCACATAATAAATATGTTTCTGAATCAAGTATTCTTAAGAAAGTAAGAAATATATTTTTCCAGGAAGTAAGGAAAAAAATGCTATTCTCATGTTGATAGAATTGAAAATAACACTCACGTAAATTGTCTGAACTGACTCAAAACAACCAAAGGAACTGATTTGTTAAGCTGGTTTTAACTTCTTTCATTAGTTCTTACTTGAGGAATTAAAACATAGCAGGAAATCAAGCTTCTTGGTAATTGTAATGATTTATTTTAATGGAGGAAAAAGTAGACATTTCCCATGTTTGAGACCTCTGAAACAACAGTATGGTTACCTATGTGAGTGGTTTCTCAGTAAATGGATTTATAAGGAGCTTCAACTAGAATGGGTAATACTGGCAGTTTTTGAGATGTATGTGAAATTTAGGGTAAATGATAAATAAAAAAATGCTATAATAGTACCTTGTCTGTGCTCCTATAATAACATGATCAAAGTAGTTCTTCCTTACCATCAAAACAGATGGCTCTAATGATTTGTCAAGCCATCGTTAATTCATTTGCAAACAACAGAGATCATTTGGCAAATGTGTACTGAGAATGAGATGTTACTGTTCATAAATGCCTCTAAAGTTTGTTTTGTCTTATCATTACTGGAAAATGGTGTTTACCTAAGTGAAATTATTTGTGTGAACCATCCCTGCGACAGTGCTGCAGTTGTAATAAATTACCTGTAAAGTGAAATGAACATCACCTGGTTAACATGGTTGTGTTAGCGCAACTGACCTCATGGAATAAAAGAGCACATTATGTTCTTTAAATTCAAATTTTATGGAAGAAATACTATGTCTTTTCCTAGTTCAAGAATATATTTACTTAGATATAATTAATGCACCCACCCTGAGACATAGAAAATACTATGTAAAATGTCAATAAATTCTGAATTATACAGTGTATAATACCATTAAGAGTTATTTGAATAGTTTAAATATCAAATAAGAGATTATTGAAAACTTTCAGCACATGTTATTCAGGACAAAGCCAAGTAAGCTAGTTTATCAAGGCTTCTGTAACACACCCAAACATCTGCCTATGTTCATTGGGCAGTTTTTTGAAGTTGTTTGTGAGCTCTGGTTTTCACCAGAGGATAAGTCATAAATGAAATGCATATCTTTACTTGTTTAGCAATACAAGCCATCTTCTGAACCTGAAATTGAGTTTTTCAAACTTTTATCTTCCCATAACTTTGCATCGTTTTTATCAATAACTTCATGGCCTCAAGTTAGAAGGTGATAGGGGATTTTAATCTTGTCCATAGTATACATTAAAGACGGATCTGAGGGAAAAAATATTCTTTCCCAGAACAAGCATTTATCACTTATTGATGTGAGTAATGTTTCCAATTAGACCACCCAAGCCTTGTTTTCTTTCTTAACTGGTCTTACTTGAGTTAAAATATGTTTCATGACTTGTGATTGATGGTTTGCCAGATAAACCATTTAAAAGGTAGCAAGGATAGACAAAGGTGTTGGGATGCCTCTGACTATAATAAATAACATGAGATGCGTGTTAAGAAAACTGTGAAATTAGATATTGAAGAGCATTGATGCTTGGGGTAGTAGATGCTTTGATTCAAGCTGGAATTCTAAGTAAAATAAACTTGTATTGTGAATTGCTTAGACCAAGGAAAGTTCTAGGTGGTATTGGTCATGGCTTGTCATCTAGTTTTTTCATGTTGCTCTAATGACCGTTCAACTAACTTTCACCACCCTCAGGAAGATTTACTGCATTTTAATAATCACTAGGAATTGAAACATGTTTATGGTCCAAATTTCTAAGTAATCTAAATAAGTAATAGCTAATAATGTTAGCCTTGATTTAAATTTTCTGCATTTATTTAAGGGTATACTTAAAATATATAAAGTAGTGGCGCCTGGGTGGCTCAGTCGGTTGAGCGCCGACTTCGCTCAGGTCACGATCTCGCGGTCCGTGAGTTCGAGCCCCGCATCGGGCCCCTGTGCTGACAGCTCAGAGCCCGGAGCCTGTTTCAATTCTGTGTCTCCCTCTCTCTGACCCTCCCCCATTCATGCTCTGTCTCTCTCTGTCTCAAAAATAAATAAACGTTAAAAAATAAAATAAAATAAAATAAAATATATAAAGTAAAATGTACTCTCCTAGCATGTATGCCCCCAGATAAGTAAACCAGAAGACCTTCCCTGCACCAATGACCCTCATGACAATGTAACTTCTGTATCTACTTCCAGAAGTATGTTTTACTTTCCTAACTGATGCCTGCTCTCTTAAGAAGAGACTCTTTAATGGGGCACCTGGGTGGCTTGGTCGGTTAAGCGTCCGACTTCGGCTCAGGTCACGATCTCACGGTCCGTGAGTTCGAGCCCCGCGTCGGGCTCTGTGCTGACAGCTCAGAGCCTGGAGCCTGTTTCGGATTCTGTGTCTCCCTCTCTCTCTGCTCCTCCCCTGTTCATGCTCTGTCTCTCTCTGTCTCAAAAATAAATAAACGTTAAAAAAAATAAAACAAAAAAAAGAGACTCTTTAAGATGTAAGATACTATTTTACTGGTTGAGTTCACAAAAAAACACTTCCTAAGAATGAGGACTGCATATCAAAAATACTGACTTTATTTATTAATTTTTTTAATGTTTGTTATTATTTTTGAGAGAGAGAATGCGAGCAGGGGAGGGGCAGAGAGAGAGGGAGACACAGAATCCAAAACAGGTTCCAGGCTCTGAGCTGTCAGCATAGAGCCCGATGCAGGGTTCCGACCCACGAACCTTGAGATCATGACCTGAGCTTCAGTCAGATGCTCAAATGACTAAGCCATCCAGGCACCTCCTGACTTTATTTTAAGATCAATTATAGAAAAAAAGTGTTTCTACCTGTGAATTTTGAAGAATAGGGTTCGTCATTAAATTCGGAAGTAATTGTTCCAATGGAGGAATCGGTTGCCACTTTACTGTTTTGCTGTCATCTCTGTTTTCACTTTGAAGACACTCTGCAAGAAATCTCCCTACATTCTCAGTAGATTTATAGGACAGTATGTTTTCTCTGAGCTGGTTTTCCAGTTCTTGTGGTTAATTATTTCATTCAAAAAAATATCAAATCCTTTATGTGTGCCAGGCATTGTTGTAAGTGCTGGGATTAAAATGCCGAACAAGACAGTGTCCTGAAGAAATGTACCTTGATCCTTTTTAGTCCACAAAACTTTTGCACCATCACTTAACTTGTAAAGGTATGCAGGTTTTTGCAGCTTATCAACCCCCTTTAAGTAGCGACGTAGCATAGCAGGTGAGGCATGCTATGCCATATTGAAATGCTGCATGTAGTCAACACTGATGATTTTAATGCCACAATTGTCAGACAGAGTATGATGTATGGAAATTCTATGCTTTCAAAATGTGCTATCATACTTCACCTAAAAAGAAAACATAACCCTACAGAGAGAGAAAACTACGAAGATGTTTAAGAGTGAAATGAATTCAATATCAATTTAATATCATGTTGTGATACTGAACCAATGTGTTTAAATCTTGACTTTGACACCTATAGTGAAAATTGTAGTTAGTACCTAGGAGGTAACAGCTAGGTAAACTGGGCTCTTGGAATTAAAGTTTCCCTCTGAGAATGAAATTAGACACAATCATCATGAAACCACTGAAATCAGTCAGCTATAGAAATAACTGAAATGAAGTAATAACCTATGACTGAGGAGTCTAGAAACATCTAAAACAAATTTCTATGACGAGGTTAGTAACTGCCTTAGCATGATTACAGCTATCACATATTCATTTTGTTTGATTCTGTCTGTCTGTAGAAAGAAAGAAAGAAAGAAAGAAAGAAAGAAAGAATGTTATTATAAGAGAATTAAAAAAAACCCATAATGACAGCAAAAATCTCTGGTAGTTTTGAATGTCCTGCTTTGGTCCTAACTATACCACCCTGTTTTTCCTCTTTTGCTTACCAAGGAGTTTCCTGATTATTAACTTAACTTTTATTCCTACTTTAAGACAGGGTATGACCATATCTTGATCACCACTCTAGTAGGTATATTCTAATATATGTGCAAACTGTATTAATAGTAATTTGTGTATTGGGCCTGGTGTGAACCAGGGAATTATGACCTGTGGGTTGAACTGGAGAGGATGACCTATCTAGACAGGCGTCAAATGGGGCATATCTATGATATACACTCAGGTGATAATCTCTGATAGATGCTCTTACACTGCAACCAGAATTTACTGAGAGTCACAGTGGTTGAAGGAAATTTAATAGTTCCCTCCAATTTCTTTAAGAAAGAAGACAAAATGTATCTGATACTTAAAGTGTACATATATGCATGTATACATACATATACACACATATTTATGTATACACACATATGTACATACATACATATACATACTTATCTAAATATACATGCATACATATATGTGCGTATGAATATACATTTATATATTATGTGGCAAATATATATATGTGTGTATATGTGTGTGTATATATGTGTGTGTGTATATATATGTGTGTGTGTGTATATATATATATACAAACATATATATATATAAATATATATATATATGTTTGTGTATATATATATATATATATATATATATATATATATATATATATTTCCTTAAATAAAAACTTTTTTAAACAACCAGGATCATAGTTTATTCTGTTAGCCTAGAGATCATACTGCCTTTTATTTTATGCCTGAATATTTATCAAATCAGTTGTTCAAGGTAGTTCGCCAAATCAGGAATTTTGTGCTCAATTTATTCAGGTTATTTTGTACTTTAAAGGCAATAAAATATTTAGAGTAGGTTATGATTCCATTTTAAAAGTGCCCTGAAGGTAGAAGAGAAACTTAGTCCCTCTTTTCTAAGGCAGCTCATTAATAAAGGTGGGGTATGTGTACCCACTAAAAGGAGCCCAGCCCTAGGGAGCAAGATAAGCCTCTAGCAATTGCTAAGAATATGGATCTTGTGACTGTTTCATATTCTCTTCCCATCATTGCCTCTTGTGTAAAAGCAGAGTTGGGGTGGGGTGCTCTCACTCTGATCCTACCCTCTCTACAAATGTGCCTTGTTTGACCCCAGTCTCCCTCCTCCTGCAAAAAATAATTGTTTCAGGGAGTTCAGCCTTAAGCCTAGCTTCCCATAATATTCTGTGTCAATTAAATTGGTTTAGGACTGGGTGACCTGGGCCAAAGAAATGTGGGTGGACGTTGATGAGTGATTGAGGAAAGAAAGTTCCTCACTTTTCTTAGAGAGCTGATGGCAGCCAGAAGTTTCTGGATGTTATGGAATGTGGATATGAATCTTGGAACTGTGGCAGTGATTTAGCAAGTCTTAGAATAAAGCTGATGCTAAGGAAGTCACTGCAGAAATGAGGAAAGGAAAGTGTCTTAATGATATCCTTGAGCTGCTATGTCAACCCTAAATCTGAAGCCCTATAAACCTCTGCATCATCCACATATATAAACTAATAAATAGATTCTCTTTTTGTGTAAATCAGTTTGATTTTCTTTTTCCGAAAATACAGAGTAAGAGAGGTGAGGATTGGTCTTCAGACCTTCTCCCTTTTTTTATACTCGACGAACAGAGATTGCTTTCCAGTCATTGAATCTATGCCCACATACTCTTTTCTGTGGTTCATTGTTGGCCAAGGATGGTAATCCTTGCTTTCTGCCACTGTCTTAACTTTGTTGAGTAGTGAAGAGGATTAAGTTTAAGTTGAATAAAGAAGTGAGCATTGTAATTGTTTGTCAAATATATGTCAATAAGGCTGAAAGAAATTTAAAATATTTAATTATTTTGAGAGAGAGAGGGAGAGCACAACTGTGTGAGTGGGGGAAGGGCAGAGAGAGAGGGGAGAGAGCGAGAATCCCAAGCAGGCTCTGTGATGTCAGTGCAGAGCCCTATGAGGGGTTTGATCTCACGAACCATGACATCATGACCTGAGCCAAAATGAAGGGTTGGTGCTTAACCAGCTGAGCCACCCATGCACCCCAAAGCTGAAGTTTTTTTTTAAAAAGAAGTGGACATTATTAAATATGTCCATTTGTGGGGAAAGGGTTATGAAATAAATTTCAAACAAGTAACCTCATTATACCAATAATTTACAGTGAAGTCCGGTTGAACATCATTTACAGAGCTATGCTTTTCTAAAGAGACAGATTGTCTACAACACTTTTGTCTCACTTTGAAGATAAACTTAATTCCCATTTCTTTGTGATTCTTTAAACTATATCATTCTCATTATGGAGAATGTCATGAAGAAAAGGCAGCAAGCCTCTGCATGAAGAGCTGTGAAATTCATTCGTGAGTAACAGCAATCAACTCGTCTATCTAACACAGTGCCCACAAGAATGATGCAAAAGTACAAAATTCAGGGGAAACTAGAAACAAATCTGAAAGAACCCTGGAGGAGATGTGCCTTCCGACTTAGTCTGGTGGAAGACAGGTCAGAGTGCTGCCTCTGGCACAGTGACACAAGCAATGGTTTTAGTGGGGATAATTTAGCCTGAATCTTCATGTCTGCTGCCAGAAAAGCAGCTGGCATCATGAAGCAAATCCACTCTAATGAAGTACGATAGGAGATACCGCGCCATTCAGCACAGAAAGGTCTTGGTTTGCAGTTTCACTACGGAATGAATGCTGTCTGGCACCCGAACGTAGGCTGCCTATTTAAAACTGCTCCTTGTGTCCCTGCAAACAGGGAATTGCAGTGAGCAAAGCCAGAACAACTAGAGCAGTAGAGAAGCTGGAGAGAGGTAATATAATCACACAGCCGGTATTTCATTGACTACTATGTGACGGGCCTTAGATGAGAGAAACAGATTAAGTTGAAAACATACTACAAATAACACTCTGATGTTGGGAAGACCACAGTGGTGTCTCTTATCTGCCTATACACCATGGTGGTTCTTTGGGAACCATGGTCCCTTGTCAGGTGACTGCACTGTTGGATTCCCTCACTCCTTTCCCACAATGGCTACACCTTCAGCTATGGAAAAGAACTCTGTATTTATATGCCTACCTCCTAAAATGGAGTTTTAAAAGCTCATTGTACAGTCTTTACAAGTCTAGCATATATGCTGAAACGATGAAGCCAAACAAAGGCCGGGAAAGAAAATAATTGGGTTTAGAAATAAAGGTAGACTACATTCATGACGTGACTACCTTTAACCAGAAAAGATGTGTCAGTTATCTTTTTAAGGATCAGGCATTTTTGCATACTGCCTTTTTACCTCTTGTCATTTTTAGTTTAAAAAATCTATTCTCTCTTGGTGGATTCTTATCTTTAGACATTTTGTGTCCTTTTCTCACCATTGTTTTCAACAGATTATTCTGGAAGTTGATTTTGATGATGAGTGTCATCCTTCAGGGATCTTGGAGCTACCCTCCAATTATTGGGAATATAGCAATGAAAATTTCGTGGTTTATTTATTTAAAAATAATCACTGGGACACCTGGGTGTAGCAGTCGATTAAGCATCCAACTCTTGATCTCCCCTCAGGTCATGATCTTGCAGTTCCTGAGTTCAAGCCCCACATTGGGCTCTGCCATGGTGGTGCCCAGTCTGCTTGGGATTCTGTCTCTCATTCTTTCTGACCCTCTCTTCTTGTAATCTCTCTCTCTCTCTCTCTCTCGCTCTCAAAATAAATAAACTTACATAGATAGATAGATAAAATCATTAAATTTTAACAACTCAAAAAGGACACTTTTTTTCTAAAACAAGCAGAACAGAATGTTTTATCACTGACAATGTTTGGCCCTGAAAGAGCTAAACTGGAGAGGAATACATATGAAAATAAAAACAGTTAAATTTATAGAAACAATCAGCTTATAGTGCAAAATATTCATTTTATAACTGAAAGTTCATACTTTCCATTTCCTAGATTTCGTATTTAGAAAAAAAAACATTTGGAGCTCTAATTTTGCTTCATAGTACACTTTTGAATTAGGTAATATAGATGTTGTTATTTCAACTTCACAGATGGAAAAACTGAGACAGTATTTAAATAAGATTAAATATTTGTAGCCAGAATAAAGAAAACTGCTACTTAAGTGCTCTTATTATGTAGACTTACCATGTTGTGATTTGATCTTGTGGCAGACAACTTTTGAAACACAGTGGCTTAATCTGATAGGAGAGGTTTCTTGTTTGCACTGCATATCTAACATGGGCAAGTGGGGGTGTTTTGCACCTATTCAGGGACCCATAGCAATGAAAGAGTGTTGACAATCACCAAACTAAGGACAGAATAGGATGGTATGATTTGATACGTGGATATATTGCAAAATATTTATATTACAATAGAATTAACCCTTTTACCTCACATAATTTCCATTTTTTTTGTTTTGTTACAGTGATAACATTTAAGATCTCTCATAGCAACTTTGAAATATACAATACAGTAATGTTGACATAGTCCCCAGGCTGTACATTAGATCCCTGGAAATTACTCATCTTATAAGTGAAAGTGCATATCCATTGACCAACATCTCCACGTATCCCCCACCCCTCAGGCCTGGCCTTTACTCCATCTATTTCTATGAGTTCAACTTGTTTAGACTCTACATATAAATGAAATCATATAATACTTACCTTTCTCTGTCTAGCTGATTTCATTTAGCAAAATGCCCTTAAGGCTCATCCACATTGTTGAAAAGAAAGGAATTCCTTCCTTTTCATGGCTAAATAATATTTTGTTGTGTGTGCACCCGTGTGTGTGTGTGTGTGTGTGTGTGTGTGTGTGTGTGTGTATCACATCTTGATCCATTTATCTCTCAGTGGACACTTAGGTTGTTTCCATGTCTTGGCTATTGTGAATAAAGGTGCATTGAATATGGTAGTTTTATTTTAATGTCTTGAGGAAACTTCATACTGTTTTCCATAGTGGCTGAACCAGTTTACATTCCCAGCAAAAGTGTGCCAGATTTCCCTTTTCTCTATATCCTCACCAGCATTTGTTACCTACTGTCTTTCTGATATACTTTTTATTTGTTTTTATTTTATTTTTAAAGATTATTTTTGTGTTTTTAAATTATTTTGACAGAGGGAGAGGGAGAGGGAGAGAGAGAGGGAGGGTGAGAGGGAGGGAGGGCGAGAAAGAACATGATTTGGGAGGGGCAGAGAGAAGGAGGGAGAGAATCCCAAGCAGACTCTGCCCTGTCAACACAGAGTCCGACATGGAGCTTGATCTCACAAACCATGAGATAATGACGTGAGCTAAAATCAAGAGTCTGATGCTTAACCAACTAAGCAACTTAGTTGCTGTCTTTGTGATATTAATCATCCTTTGAGGTGTGAGGTAAAATCCCATTGTGATTTTGATTTGTATTTCTCTGAACAATAATGATATTGAGTACCTTTTCATGTACCATTGGCCATTTGTGTGTCTTCTTTGGAAAATGTCTATTCAGGTCCTTTGCCTATTTTTTGTTGGATTTTTTTTTTTTGCTTTTATTAAAAAAATTTTTTTTTAACGTTTATTTATTTTTGAGACAGGGAGAGACAGAGCATGAACAGGGGAGGGTCAGAGAGAGAGGGAGACACAGAATCTGAAACAGGCTCCAGGCTCTGAGCTGTCAGCACAGAGCCCGACGCGGGGCTTGAACTCACGGACCGTGAGATCATGACCTGAGCTGAAGCCAGATGCCTAACCGACTGAGCCACCCAGGCACCCCTTTTTTGCTTTTAAATTGTATGAATTCCTTATGTAATTTGAATACTAACCCATTTTCAGATGTATGGGTTTCAAATATTTTTTCCTACTCTCTGGGTTGCCATTTTATTTTGTTGAGTGTTTCTTTTGCTGTGCTTGTATTGTGTCTTTCTCTCTTAGAGATTGCTTGTGCTTTTGGTGTCATAAACAAAAAAAAAAATTGCCACAATTGCCGTCAAGGAAATGTTTATATAAGTTTTGTTCTAGGAAGTTTATGGTTTAAAATCTTATATTTAAGTTTTTGATCCATTTCCAGTTAATTTCTGTGAGTGGTGTAACATAAGCATCCAATTTCATTCTTTCAATGTGAATATCCAGGTTTCCTAGTGCTTTTTTATTGAAAAGAACATCTTTTCCTCATTGAGTAATTTTGGTTCCTTTGTAAAATATTAGTTGATTCTATATGCATGGATTTATTTCTGGGCTCTCATCTGTTCTATTTGTGTATGGATCTGTTTCTATTTTAGTTCCATACTGTTTTGATTAAAATAGCTTTGTAATATAGTTTGAATCAAAAAGTTCAATGTCTTCAGCATTGTTCTGTGCCATGCTGTTTCAGGTCTTTTGGGTTGCATCTGAATTTTAGGTTTGTTTTTTCTATTTCTGTGAAAAATGCTATTGGAATTTTGATGGATTGCATTAAATCTATGGAAGTCTTCAGATAGTACGAATATTTTAACATAGTAACTCTTCTGATCCATGGACAGGGGATATCTTACTATTTATTTGTACCTTCATCAATTTTTTTCATCAGTGACTTAAAATTTTTGATGTAGAGATTTTTCACTTCTTTAAGTTTTTTCCTATTTTATTGATTTATTGCTATTGTAATGAGTTTGTTTCCTTTATTTCTTTTTCAGATAGTTCATTGTTAATGTATAAAAACTGACTTTTGAATGTTTGATTTTGTATCTTGCATCCTTACTGAATTTGTTTATTAGGTTTGTGTGTGTGTGTGTGTGTGTGTGTGTGTGTGTGTGTGTGGTTGTGGAATGCATGCATTTCTGTGTATATTTACAGTAAAAATGTATTTAAAAACTCTTTAATAAAATAAACTTTAAAAAGCAAGTAGGGTGTTGAGTCCCCCCACCCTCTCCAACATTCTTTCAGGCATCAACTGTGTAATGGTGTAATGGGTCGGAAGGAAATTCTTCAAAGGTTGGATTTATTCACACAAAATACTCATCCACCATCTCTCATCAAGACATTTGCATGAAGTGAGGGATTAAGGAAAGGAGGCTCACAAGAATCAGTCTCCAATTTAAGGTTACAGTAGTTCAGAGAACATTATATCTTTCTGCTTAATGCATAGTCCTTGTAGTGTACAATATTTCTAAAGCAAAGTCGGTGTGTGGAGCTTCATCACTTCTGGATGAAGTTCCAGTGGCAGATGAGACTGCCACACCAAATCTTCATGGATTGAACCAAGCCCAGGTGGGTAGCACATAGATTTCAAAATGTCACATATCACTCTGGGAACAAAAAAGATACATTAAGTTCACAGTGTACTCCAAAAATCCACCTGTATTTTATTTATTTGAATCTCTGGACCACAAGTGAGTTACAAGTTTTAATAGTGGAGTCTTGAGGATTTTCCATATACGAGATCGTGTCATCAGCAGAGACAATTTTACTTCTTCTTTGCTGATTTGGGTACTATTTCTTTTTTGCTTGATTGCTCCAGCTAGGACTTTTAGTACTAAGTTGAATAAGAATTATGAGAGTGGGTGCTCTTGTTCCAGATCTTAAAGTCTTTTTTTTTTTTTTTAAGTTTATTTATTTATTTATTTAGAGAGAGACCTGGAGGGGGCTGCAGAGAGAGAGAGAGAGGGAGAGAATTCCAAGCAGGCTCTACATTGTCAGTGCTAAACCCGATGCAGGGCTCGAACTCACAGACTTTGAGATCATGACCTCGGCCCAAATCAGGAGTTGGATGCTTAACCTGAGCCACCCAGGCACCCCATTGTTCCTGATCTTAGAAAACCAGTTTTCAACATTTCACCATTGACAATGATATTAGCTCTGGGCTTGTTATATATGGCGTTTATTATGTTGCGATACATTCCTTTCGCACCCAATTTGTTGATATTTTTGTTATTATCACTATAAAAGGATATTGACTTTTGTCAACTGATTTTTTTGCATGTACTAGATTATCATATGATTTTTAGCTTTCCTTCTATTAACCTGATGTATCGTATTGATTGATTTGCATATGTTGAAACATCCTTGCATCTCAGAGATAGATCCTACTTGATCATGGTGTATGATCCTTCCGATGTGGTTAAATTTGGTTTGCTAATATTTTGTTGAGAATTTTTACAACTATATTCATCAGGGATATAATCTGTACTTTTCTTTTCTTGTAGTTTTCTTATATGGCTTTGGTATTAGGGAAATCCTGGCCTCGTAAAATGAATTTGGGAGTGTTCCCTCCTCTTCAAATTTCTGGAATATTTTGAGAAGTATTGGTATTAATGCTTCTTTAAATGTTTGGCAGAATTCACTTGTAAAACCTCTGATACTGACTTTTTGTTGTTGTTATTGGGAGGTTTTTGATTACTGATTCAGTCTCCTCATTGGTAATTGGTTTGCTCAGATTTTCTGTTTCTTCATAATTTAGTGTTGATAGTTGGTATGTTTTTAGGAATTTATCCATTCCTTATAGATTAATGGATTTCTTGGCACATAATTGTTCATAGTAGTGTCTTATGATTCTTTGTATTCCTGTGGTAGCAGTTGTAATGTTTCCTCTTTGATTTAAGAATGTATTTATTTGAATCTACTCTACTTTTTTCATGGGTAGTCTAGCTAAAGGTTTGTCAATTTTGTTTATCTTTTCAGAAAAACAACTTTTAGTGTCTTTGACTTTTTTCTATTGTTTTTCTTTGCTGTATTTCATTTATGTCTGCGCAGATGTTTGTTATCTCCTCCCTTGTGCTAATTCTGGCCTTTTTGCTGTTGAAACTCTCTTCATTTCTTCAGTTCGGTCATTGTGTTCTTCAGACCAATCTATCAGCTCATATTTTTAAATGTTTTCTCTTTAAGCTTCTCATTTTGTTCTTATATTATTCTTAATTTTGTAAATCATTTATCTATGTTCTATTGTAGCTCTTTGAGTATCTTTAGAAAAATTCTTTTGATTATTTGTCAGGAAATTCATGTTTGCATTTCCTTAGGGTCATTTGCTGAATGTTTTTTGTGTTTCTTTGGTGGTATCATGTTTCTCTGATTGCCATGGCTTTTCATAGATACGTGCACATTGAAGAAGCACTTCATCTCTTCCAGACTTTACGGACTAACTTTGGTAAAGATAGACCTTCACCTGTGCGTGGCGGCATACTGGACCATGATGTTCACCAGATTATAGTGGTGAGGCACCAAGTAAAGGGGTATGTAGTGACTCCAGGTTAGATGAGGCCTGATGTCTTGGTATCTCAGGCCACCAGGATCCACAACATTGACAATGGTTTGTAGATAGTGGTCTGATTGTTGATCTTTTTGGGAGGATGGAGACTGGGGTCTCCTAATCGGCTACCTTGCTACTGTCACCCTCCACTGGCTATTCAATCATCCATTTTGTAGTGACACATTTCATTACCTAAAACAAATTACATGGCCACACCTAACTCTAAAGGAGGCAAGGAATAACAATCTCACTGTGTGTTTAAAAGGAGGCAAGTCAGAATATATTTGGAAAGGTCCTAGTGATCACCATAATGTTTATTATCCTGAAAATACTGATAGAGAGATTAGATAACTCATCAAAAACTACTTACATATTCCCTGACTATTCTCAGCTAATCATATCACTACATGGTCTCTCATCCCCTAATCACATATTGGAAGTATGGCTTGATTCATTTTGGGGTTTAAAAAACAATACAACTAATTACCACATAGTGTTTTTTGTTTGTTTGTTTAATAAGTGACATGTAATCTAAAGCTTGAAATAAACAAAGAAAAACCCAGGAAAAACACACAGGAAGTTTTATCATATTATCCCTTTTGATCTTTAACCTGAATGTGCTCTATTTTCCCTAAACTCTCACATGCAGAGATTTTAGCAATTTTAACTCTTAACTTTTTTTACATCTCCATCACCCTTAGTTGCAAAGAATAATATAAGCAAATTAAAAGTTCATTGATAAGCTTAAATAAATAACTTCTATAAGAAATTTATAAAGCCAGTTAGAGTTAAGAAGTTGAATAAATTATGTTGTGACAAAAATCCCAAAACTGGCAAGAAAAACATGTTGTTGCTCTGCATTTAAAGCAAAATTCATGACCTTCTTAACAGGATCTGGACCACTGAAGGGTTCCAACCTCCAGAAAAAAACGTCTTCCTTTTACAACTCAGACAACCTATATTTTGTCAAGACAAACAAAGGTCAAGGAAAAGTTTACCAGATAACAGAATTTTGAGAAACCCAATTAATTGACTGAGTCACTCATTGCCAGGACAGAGAGTCATTGCTCTCCCATCCCTACTCTATAGTGTGTGCTTTCCCTATGTCCCTTTCCCAGCTGAGTGTTATCAAAGATATTATTCTCATCATCTGTTTATTAGATACTGGGATGTGATACCTGGACAATTTTGAGTTGTCTCCTGTTGGGATGGAGTGAGATTTTTCTGGTTATATATGTTGACATTTGTATCTGCCAGACAGTTTTGAATGTTTATTTTGGAAGAATAACATGCATAGGTGATGATGACTATGGAGCAGAACATAATAAAATATATTTTTATTTTGGTCTGCTTCCCAGAATCTCTGCGGGGAAAACCCCTTCCCTCTTCTTAGTCCACATGCTTTACGTAGACTGGCAATCCCAACTCCTACCTTCCAGTTCCAAGTGTGAACAAAAGACCTTGGCTTGTCCAGGGAAAGTGTGCCATGCTCTGACAGAGCCGTTGGTTCAAGGATAGATATTAATACCGAACACAATGGCAAGAGTTGTCTCTGGATAATCAAAGGGCATTTTTGGGAAAACACCCTCATTTCTATGAGATTGCCAGCAGTAAGGACAATAGAAAGCTAGGACTTCTGGTGATCTTTACACTTTTATCGTAAATATTAACCTTTCTGGAAAAAAAAAAAAGAGTAAAAGTTCTTACTCTATGAATGTTGTGAAGATTAAATGGACTGGCTTGGTCTAATTTAGAATTGATTAATAGATCTATAATAGATAATTATTATAGATAATAGATATAGATTAATTTCGAATAGATTAATAGATAATTAATAATTAATAGATTTAACATTAAATGTTAAAGCTAAAGTATAAAGGTGGAAGGGATGTAGGGATTTCAGATAGAGGAAGAATTCTATTTCTACAAAAATATCAACTATATTGTAGTATTAGATTGATCTATTATTTCCAAGTATAGCTGTTACAGTGTCTCAGCATTGACCAAAGCAAAGAATCACAGGAAAAATATCCTCTTTCTGACAAATAATGTTCATGACAAATACCCTAAACTTTGTATGTCAGTAGTGTTGTATTATACACACTCATGATGACTCTGTGATCTGAAAGTTTTAGGAATTGTTTAACATAGCTCTACATAGTGCTAAATACATTTTATTTCACCCAGATAATTTGATGTCAGTTCATCATTAATGGAATACATACCCTTGTAAATTTGGTATTTGCATAATGAAAAAACCCTCTCCCCTTGTATAGTGTCACTATTTTTATACATATTAAAATTCCATTAATGAGATTCATCGGAAGACCATCAACATGCTCTGTCCAGGGGCCCATTTTAAAAGAATAACTCATCACTATGCTGTCTGTCTTAGTCAGCTTGGGCTGCTATAACAAAATATCACAGACTGGGTGACTTAAAGAACAGATTTTTTTCCCACAGTTCTAGAGGCTGGGAAGTTCAACATTAGGATATCAACATGGTTATGTTGTGGTGAGAGCTCTCTTGCTGGCTTCTGTTGGATGCCTTCTTGTGTTCTCAACATAGCTGAGAGAAAGGGTTCTGGTTTCCTCTTGTTCTCATAAGGGCTCTACCATCAGGACTTCATCTAAACGTAATTACTTCCCAATGATTCCACCTCCAAATACCATCACACTAGGGATTAGCGCTTCAATATATAAATGTGGTGGGGGGGGCCCTAAACCTCCAATCCACCACACTACCTTAACTCCATTCCCAGCAGTCTCTTCAAGTGTTATTACCCTTTTCCCCATTATTTAAAGAAGTTGGGCAGCAGATTAGATGCTGGTAATAATTATCAAATGCAAAACACCTGCTCTTAAACCAAACTGCTGTCTCAATTACATGGGTGATATTTCTGATACTTGGCTGCTTTTCTTTGTTATTCTCCAAGATGGCAACAGAGTAAGTCTCCACTCAAGGAGTGACAATTTTACATGAGAGTCATAATTTAAACTGTGATCTGAAGGTACAAAAAGGCTTTCAGCACTAAGGGCACAATATTAGATATCATTTATTTTGTTCTCAGGAAGAATAGGTGAGTGGTGTTGGAAAACAAAATTTGTCAAGTTTATATTTATTAATTTTTTTTCTGTAATTTATACACCATGAATCCAAAGAGTAAGCATGCTGCTTATGAGAGTTTCTTTTTTTTTCTTTTATGAACCCCATAAATTCCATACAGACATTCAAATCAAGAAAATTTCATGTCTATACATAGACTATCCTTTTTCTAGTTCAGCCCCATTGTGACTAAGGACTAGGACTCAGTTTCCTTTGCTTTCTGTATTTGCAAAGTTAGAAAAGAAAGCAAAAAAGAGCAAATGGGTATCCTAAATACCAGGCACCCATTTCTCAAATATCTTAAACAGAAAACTTACATATCTTCCAAATGTGAAAGAACTAAGTGTTTGAAAAAAAAATTGGATGATGTTAATGTTTTCATTAGGCTTGGTTTTGTATTAGGCTGTGTAAAACTGGATCACACAGCCCAGAAGGAGGGCACAAGTTGAGGAGAGAGGGAAGAAGAAGATGAAAGACAGATATTTTTAATGGATGGTCCTTTTAAGATAATTATTTTCTTTCCTTTTAGTTTTGTCCTTTATGGACCCAAATAATGACATTAGAATTCCCTTGAGAACAGTCCACTTTGAATCATAAGAGCCACTGGATTCATGAAGTTTTACTAGAAAGGACTGAGTTTTGCCAAAGTAAGCATTTCCCAAACCCTTTTTACTTGAAAAATTCCACAGTGGGATGTGTAATTCCACAAAGTCTGGAGGGCTCTAATTTGTAAGATGATTTTTGAATGATTTGTTTTGTTTTGTTTTATTGTTTTTAATTTTAATTCAAGTGTAGTTAATAGAGTGTTATATTAGTTTCAGGTGTACAGTATAGCAATTCAATAATTCTATGTACATAATTGCTCAGTCCTCATCATGACAAATGTACTCTTAATCCCCTTTACCTGTTTCACCCATTCCCCTACCCACTTCCCCCTGATAGGCTTTATTTGAAACAAGTACCCTCAGTTAAAGTTCCTTATTTTTTTCAGCAATAACATTTTTTACTTCAGGCATACTTTAGAATACATGGCTCTAAAAGATAAATATAAAACACTCCATCCAAGAAAAATAGAATACCCATTTTCCTTAAGTACACATAGAAGAATCCTCTGGTTAAATCACATAAGAAGAGATAGAACAAATATTACAAATTTAAGAAGACTGAAATTGTGCCAAGTATATTATCCAACCACAATGGTACAAAACCCAAGATCAGCGATAGAATAAAGGTGGAAAATATAAAATGTAAATATTGGGGCACCTGGGTGGCTCAGTCGGTTAAGCGGCCGACTTTGGCTCAGGTCATGATCTCGCGGTCCGTGAGTTCGAGCCCCACATCGAGCTCTGTGCTGGCAGCTCAGAGCCTGGAGCCTGTTTCAGATTCTGTGTCTCCCTCTTTCTGACCCTCCCCCGTTCATGCTCTGTCTCAAAAATAAATAAACGTTAAAAAAAATTAAAAAAATAAAATGTAAATATTAAATATTTAATGTGTAAATATTAAACAACATATTACTGAATAAGCAATGGGCCAAATAAGAAATCAAACAGCAAATCAAAATATGTTTGTTTTTTAAGACAGAAGTAACAGAAAACACAATATTCTAAAATCTATGGGATGCAACAAAAGCAGATGCAAAAGTAAAATTTATGTTGTGAATGTTTGTATTAAGAAAAAAAGTGGAAATAAACAACTTAACATCACACTACAAGGAACCAGGAAAAGAAGAAATTTAATTGAAATTTGGTAGAGGAAGGAAATTACAAAGGAAAATCAGAAATACATAAAACAGAGACCAGAAAAAACAGTATAGTGAAACTAATGATCAGTTAGGAAAAAAAAGAAAAAAGAAAAGAAAAAACGAACAACCACAAAAAAAACTGGCAGTGATTTAACAACATTAAGAAAAAACCAAAAGGGAGAGATCTCAAAAACCAAAATGAGAAATGGCAGAGACAACAATACAAATAAGATAAACACAGATATACCTAGTGTGATAACATTATTATAAACCATTATATACTAACAAATCATATAGGTGAGAAAAAAACCCAGATAACTCCTGAAAATGCACAAGTTACCAAGATTGAATCATGAACTGAATCCAAGAAATAAGAAATCTTCTTAGATCAATAACAAGAAGGAAAGTTGAAATAGGAATCAAAAACCTCCCAGCACAAAAAAGCCCAAGAACACATGGCCTCATTGGGGAATTCCCCTAAACATTCAAAAAAAAGAAAAAAATGAAAATCTTTATCAAAATCTTAGAAACAATGGAATAGAGGGAATATATTCAAAATCATTTCAGGGGCACCTAGGTGGCTCAGTCGGCTTGGCGTCTGACTTCGGCTCAGGTCATGATCTTGTGGTCCGTGAGTTCAAGCCCCGCGTCGGGTTCTGTGCTGACAGCTCAGAGCCTGGAGCCTGCTTCAGATTCTGTGTCTCCCTCTCTCTCTGACCCTCCCCTGTTCATGCTCTGTCTCTCTCTGTCTCAAAAATAAATAAATGTTAAAAAAAATGTTAAAAAAAAATCATTTCATGAGGGCAGCACTACCCTGATACCAAAGCAGGCCAAAAACAGTATAGGAACAAAAAGTTTAGTCTGTCCAATGCACATATTGCTACTCTGACTTTCTTTTGCCATCGATTTGCATGGTATATGTTTCTCCATCCCCTCACTTTCAATCTGCAGGTGTCTTTAGATCTGTAATGAGTCTCTCATAGGCTTAATTTCATTTTCAAGGCAACATTTTGTTGAAAAATAAATTTAACAGTTTAATAGTGCATCATATTTGGGTTTATGAATAAATATCAAAAAATATATTTTAAATGCAAGTTATAATATAAGAAAAAAGTGTCATTGTGCCCAAATGTATAGAATATTTGTCCTTAACTTTAAAAATAACTTAGCTGAGTTTTTAAAATAATTTTTTCATTTTGTTTCTAACTGAATAGATAAGGGAGGAGAGATTCAAGATGTTATTTGAAAAGTCTGCAAATAACATTGTATGCAATTTAATTTTAAAAATTTCCCATAATTCTAAGCCCTATTTAATAATCATTACATTCATTTATGCTTTTCAAATTGATTTTTGAAGTACTAAACATACACACGAATTTTGATTTGATGAAGGGAAAATTGAACAAAATTTGCAGAATTATATCATTATGCTCCGAGTTTCCTTATTGCATTTCAACATCAGTGTTCCTTGTGCTTCCTGCCTTTAACAAATGGTCAATGATGGATATAAATTAAGCAATATTTGACTGAGAATTTAAAAAAAAGCAGTGTGCTGTTTAGAACTGATGTACTAGCTAGGATTATCAACTGAGTCAGAAATTGAGTGACTGAGTCACGAGCCAGCTCATCTGACATCCTCCAAGCACCAAATGTACTCACTTGAGGGTACATGGAGGGTGTTAACCTGTTCACTTTTAAAAGAAACGGTCCTTAAATAATTATTTTATTTTTGATCCAAATAACAGAAATTACAATAGAGATAAATATTATCTTTAATTATGGGAATTGTTAGACCTGTGAACGAATGGTTGGGGGAAAAAAATAAGCCAAACTCTAGTGTCCTCATAGAAAATCGAGTCCCAAAGAGTTGATGCTTTTGCCAAATGTTTAAAGGTATTCGGATGTTTAGCACAACAAGCAACTCAGATATTTGTGGTATATCATTGCTATTATTGGCATTGATAGTTTTTTTTTAACGTTTATTTTTGAGAGAGTGTGAGTAGGAGAGGGGCAGAGAGAGAGAGGGACAGAGGATCCAAAGTGGGCTCACTGTTGTCAGCAGAGCACTGTGGTGCTCAAACTCACCAACCATGAGATCATGACCTGAGCTGAAGTCGGAGGCTTAACCAACTGAGTCACCCAGGTGCCCCTGGCATTTATAGTTTTTAATCATTATTTATCATTATTGATATTAATATTACATTTGTGTTTTATATTATCTCCATTATTGTTATTAAATTGGGATAATAAAGAAAATTCAGTTCCTCTCCTTACGGTAATTAGTTGTCATTAATATCAAAGTTATAGCAAATTATGAAATTAAAAGAGGAATTACCAGCACTTTCTACGTATGAAGATTTTTTTTTTCTGCTGTGGCACCATACTAGGTTTTGTGCATAACCTTCAACTTTTAATTATTTGTCTAACCTATACCATCTTATCCAGAAAATTTTTTTTAAGGTTTCTTTATTTTAGAGGGGGGGGGTCATAACGTGAACGGGGGAGGAGCAGAGAGACAGGGAAACACAGAATCTGAAGCAGGCTCCAGGCTCTGAGCTGTCAGCAGAGAGCCCAACATGGAGCTCAAACTCAAAAATGGTGAGATCATGACCTAAGCCAAAGATGAATGCTTAACCAACTATGCCACCCCGGTGCCCCACCTCATTTTTAAAAATCTCAGAATTTCTGGCATTGGTTTTCAGAAGTTATTTCTGTGATTTGGAGTCAAGTGCTGATCTTAAAGTATAATAGAAAGAGATAAATGAGATCTTAGTATCCTTTCTGACTACTCAATTCCTTGCTCATTGAAAGTCCCGGATTTGGAAAGAAATGTTCACGTTTTTCCATTCCTTATTTGGTTTGTGTTGTGTAATGTATATCCGTCAAACTCCGGCAGTAAAGTAGAGATCACAAAGTCTTTAAAACGGAGGGAATTAAATGCATGGAATGGGTTTCACAGTTGCTGGAAGAGCCAAGAAGCTGAACACAAGGTGGTAAGGCAACCCAGAGATTAGGACCAGCAGGAAGTTACTGCCATCCATGGTATGGATGTCAGAGGACATGGAATTGGGGAAACATGGAAGGACTGTATGGAGCTATGGAGGAGACCTAGCCACTAATGAGGATGCTATCTAAGACATTGCAGGAAGGGCTTCTATCTTCCTTCTGCCTTGCGATCTCCCGCAAGTACTTCTCCTTGTCCCCAGCTCAGACAGAAGCACCATCTATTTCCTCTGCCTGTTCCTCCTCCTTCTTCTCTCGAAAATGTTGCTAGAGATACAGTACAGAAATGAGAAAAGTTCATGAGACAATGAGTTACCTGTCCTTTCTAACGAACAATGGAGACAGTTCTTGTTTTGAAATTGCGGTATACTTTCTGCAAAACTTTTCGACAAACGTTTTGTCGCAGTTGCTTACTTGAAAATGTACTTCCTTCAGTAGATTGTGATCTTCCTGAGGAGAGGAGTCACCTTTTCATTTCTGATTCCTATAATATCACCTCATATATACTATGCATCATGTAAACACACAGATGAGTGGAAAATTAATGTGCCTGTTCCCATACTCAAGTGATATCTGAATGACAAAACCTAGAAGGAGAAGAGTAAATGACCATGGTAGCAATGCCTGTGTCTCATAGCTATATTCCTTCAGATTCCCCATCTCCTTGGAGAGTTTTTGCTAATGTCGCTGCTGCTTTCATTTGTAAGGAAGACCACTGTATTCCTTAATAATCTCAAGCCTCTCCATCTGAAGATTGGCACTATACGGAAAAATCTTAGAGCATGAGTAGGGAACATAGTAAAACTATTTCTTTACACACCCACAGAAACGCACACATACACACATGCACAGGCACACACAAATGAAAACTTCTCTCTCTATTGCTAATTTTGGTAGATTTGGTTTGATTTTATTATCTGAGCCAAGAGTCAGTAACTGCCTGCTCAATCAGTATGGCTAAAGAAAGAAAGAACAAATATTGTGCTATATCTCCATTTGATTTGTTAGAAACATGGCCTTCACTAGGCATCACTAGATTATAAGCCAAAGTATATTGAGCTTTCTTCCCTGCCTCAGTCTTAGGAAATATTTGTAAAGCATTAAAAACAAAGGGAGCTCCAAAGCTTCTCTGTCCTTGCTAGCTTGCCTGGATTTAACTGGTAGAATGCTGACATTGAGGCCATTATTTAAGTATGTGTTCTGTTGACTCTGGCTCCTGATTTGGAAGGGCTACAATCACGTTCAAGTCCTATTTTCAACAAAAGTTTCCCAAGTAAGCTCTGTAAATGTACACTGGACCATATAGTTTTCCTCCTATGTGTTTATTTCACAAATCTTTATTCATTGCCTGACCTTGCCCTACATTATGTGCTGAGAATATGAAAAAAGAAAAAAATGCCTTGTATCTGGTCCTCAGGAAGCAGAGGGAGTTCCGAGTCTGGTGGAAAGTCAGCCCCAAGCATGTATGAAGACAATATACAAGCTTTTCTAACATACATGGCCTTGAAAGGTACTCTAGAGGGCGGGTGTACAGAAGGTTGTATTTGAGTCAGTAAGATGAGAAATGTATTCTCGGCAAAGAGAAGATTTATTAGGGCGTGGATTTACAAAGCATGAGACAATAGGCAGTTTTCAAGGCACTACAGTGATTACTTTTATTGGATAAAGAGTATTAGAGGAAGTTGAGGAGATGAGACTTAACGGGGAAGCCGAAGCAAGAATGAAGTTCCTTGGATGCCAGCTAAGGAGTTGAGAGTTTTATCTTGGAAGACATGAGAAGCCACTGAACATTTTTGAGCATAGTAAAGATATTTCAGAGATCGTTATGTTAGCAATGCAGGATGTGGAGATAAGTTTAAAACTCGGAAATCTAGAAATAAATTTTAATCAATGGGGACTCTTGCACTTGAAATTCATTAAATAGATATGACATTAAAAGCAAGCCAGAATGAGGCTAGTCACTGGGCATCATTGGAAGATGAAAAAAGGTCATAGGCCCTACCTTTGTGGAACCATAGTTGATGAAATATACTGGAAGGGCTGTAGTGGAGCTGGAGTGAAAGGGGTAAATAGAAGAGAAAACTGAATGTGAATGAAACTGGACTTTGAGATAACAGCGTGTTGAAAGACAGACATGTTAAGTTGTTGTTATGAGTTGACTTGTGCCCTCCACCCCGCCCCCTCTCCCCATTAATATGTGGAAATTCTAACTCACAGTACCTGAGAATGTGATCTTGTTTGTAAATAGAATCATTAGATGTAATTAGACTCAGGTCATCCTGGAGACAGTAGACATCTATGCTAACATAATTGGTGTCCTTATAAAAAGAGATATTTAGACTCATGTACACAGGAACAATGATGCCATGTGTGCACGAAGGAGAGATCGAGGTGATGTTTCTGTAAGGCAATGGACACCAAAAATCAGCAGCAAAATACTGCAAGCTAGCAGGGAGGCAAGGAATTGATTCTCTCCAACAGCCCTCAGTAGGACCCAATCTTGCCAGCACTTTGGTCTTGGACTTCTAGCCTCCAGAACTGAGAGAATAAGTTTCTACGGAGCTTAAACAACCTAGTGTGTGGTACTTTGTGACAGTGGTCCGAGGAAACTCCTGCAGTTGTTTATCCTGTTCCCAGCTTGAGCAGTTTCATGTCACTGTAAGAAACATGACCTTAATTTCTTCCCACTTCTGTGTCCTGTTCTTTCTTGCCTTTATCTTCAGTTTTCAGACTGTCGATTTTATTAGTGCATTTTTACTCTTCTTATCACTTGTATTTGAGGTTGAGAAAGGGTAAAATCATGATTTCTGGTGCCAGTATTGATTCCTGTTTCAGACACTATTGCTTTACTATAGTCCAGCACTAAATCGCTTCCAGAACTCTGGTACAAATTTGGAAAAAAAAAATTTAATATAACATTGTATGTCAAGTATACTTCAATAAAATATACATAAAAAAAACAAAGTGGTAAAAATTTTTGAAAAAAATTCAAGAAAATCCCTTATGATTGTTCTTTTGGCCAGGCCACATGGTTCTGGAATTAATACAAATGAAGTGTATTCCATGCTAATAAAGTTATATGCATATAAATTGTCAAAAAATTTGATGTTTTATTGCTTTATAGTACTTTAAACTCTGCCTTTAAAAAAAAAAAAAACAAAAACAAAAAACAGAACTACCAGAGCCTGTTAGCACTTTTGCTTGATCTTTGCAGAATGGTATGAAAATAATAATAAACCTCTAGGTAGAATAAATAATCTGCCTGTGACAATTGCCCAAGTGCCTTGTGGCAAGTCTAGTCGTTTCTACTCTCTTTAAAGTTGCAAAGTGCAAATTGCTTTGCAGCGGTTATATATTCTGGTTAAAGTGAGGGGAAAGTCTGAGTTTCACTTAAAGTTGGGGCTGGTGATCGAATCGTCTGAATTTCATCAGTGGCTTTGTGAAGTTGGCTGCTTTCTAAGGAAGCAGTTTTGTCTATGAATCAGATTTTAAATGATCACTGTCTTCTGTTAGTCTTCAAAAAAAAAAGATGGGGAGAAAACATGGTGACTCATGATTTGTGGTCACATTTTATTTTATTTTTTTTATTTTTTAATTTTTTTAATTTTTTTAAATTTTTTTTTCATGTTTATTTATTTTTGAGACAGAGAGAGACAGAGCATGAACGGGGGAGGGTCAGAGAGAGAGGGAGACACAGAATCTGAAGCAGGCTCCAGGCTCTGAGCTGTCAGCACAGAGCCTGACGCGGGGCTCGAACTCATGGACCGTGAGATCATGACCTGAGCCGAAGTCGGACGCTTAACCGACTGAGCCACCCAGGCGCCCCTGTGGTCACATTTTAGAGGACACAATTGCTCAGAATATAAGGTAGCTTGATAACTTTTCCTTGAGAATGGCATATGTCCCCAAAGTAAGCAGTATGCTGTCCTTCATTTAGTATATAAACATGAAGCATGTCCTACTAAAGTGAAAGGTAGACAGAAATTGGCCCTTTGTGAGAATGTCCTCATGAGGAAGTGCTTTCAAAGGACTCAACATTTGCAGTGTTCCACCATGTTTGTTTTTCCTTTCCCTCCTATTATCCTTAGGTGCCGTTTATATTACATAGCAATGTCATTTGCCTCATAATGTGGTATCTCCCAAAACTCATTTTCTTGCAATCAAACGTGCATTAAGGACACAATTAGAGATTTGGAAAAATAAGAACATACTACACAGTCTCTGATAAACTAACTAGAAATGGTATTGGGTTTTCTTCTCTTTTTTCTTTTTTTCTTTCTTTTTAACTGATATTTGAGTATCACCCAATCACACTGCCTGACCATAAATAATAGGCCCCATTCACCTTCTGTGTAGTCCTTGAGCCACTAAAATATAGCTCACAATTGTTCCTAACTGCTGAGACCCTTCCTATTATTTATTTTTTGGTCCTGTCTGTGGTGTTTACCATTGTGGATCCTTCTGTTGTCTATTCTTTTAGCTTTTGTGATCAGGTATTCACCTGAGTCTTCTATCTTTTTGACTGCTTCTGCACTGCCTTCTTCATTTCTTCTTCCTCTCCCCTTCTATTTCAGTTTCCTATGCTCACTGAAATATCTCATATAGTTTCATCTTCCAAACTGAAATCTATAATTCAAATATCTCCCTAGACCTATATATTTGAGGGAGTACTGAGCACCACCAAATGATTGTCCCATGGGAAACTTACCTATAAAATATCAAAAAGTGAATCTGTCTTTCCTACCAAATTCCTCTTGTTATCTTACCTACGTCTCTTGATGGAGTCATGGCCAGAAACTTGGATAGAAATTTAGAAGTAATTTGCTTGTCCCTCTTACCCACTATCTCTATATAATTAATTGTAGAATACTGCTGAGTTTTAAATCCCAATCTATCCTTTCTAATCCATCCCTATGGTCATCACCTTGGTCAACGACCTCATTATTTTTCATCCGGCTGCTTTCTCTTTTATTAGTTTCTTAATTGATCTCCTTTTTTCATTCTTGTACCACTCAAATCTGTGTTCAACCCAGCTGTTAGAATGATCCTTCAGAAATGCATATAAACATATAGCACTCTCTGTGTAAGGTCTTCTACTTCCTTCTTATAACTTAGGAAGCTTCTTTTTACAATTTTTTTGAATGTTTATTTATTTATTTTTGAGTGAGATAGAGTGCAAGCCAGGGAGGGGCAATGAGAGAGAGGGAGAGAGAAATCCCAAGCAGGCTCTGCACTGAGAGCCCAATGGGGGGGCTTGAACTCACAAACTGTGAGATCAAGACCTGAGCTGAAACGAGAGTCAGATGCTTACCCGACTGAGCTACACAGGTGCCCCACCTCTCAGGCTTCTTAATTCAGTACAAAAGCTCTGTCATGTAGTCCTTGCCTACATTTCCATTCACACCTCCAGCTACCCACTGTCATGAACTTACTGCTTCAGCAAAGCCGAACTGCTTGAATTTTTGTCAGACACTATTTAGTTCTGCTCTATGCCTTTGCTCTCATTATTAAGAAGACTTTCTCCTTCTCCACCCTTGACCTAGCTAATTCTTAAGAACTCACTTAGGTGTCACTTTCTCCCAGAAGCCTTTCATTGCAAACTGTCTCCTGTTCCCCACAGGGTATAATAAGTATTCAGTAAATGTTTGTTGAATGAATTACTCCACTTCGTTTTGTTGATCTAAGTATTGGACAATCTGAAAACATATCAACATAATATTAGAACTACTAATACTAATTTTTGGGTCAATGTAAAATTCTTGTTCCTGCACTGATTTATTCCATGGGGGAGATCTAAAAGTGAGAGTGAGATCTTTTCTCCCTTTGTAATAATTGTTTTCTCAACATTTATATAATTTGTCCCTCCTTATAGTCTTATAGTGTCAGAAGTTAGCTTCATGTGCCATTATTAGAGTAAATGGAAAATCTTTATATAAAATAAAATTCCTATAAAAGGTACACATTATATATATATCTAATTTTATATATATATATATATATATATATTTAAATTTGGGGAATCAAGGATTAAATTCCTGCTGAAAGCTATGATCCAAACTGTTTTTTAGTCTTGCTAGGCAAGTTAATAGCGGTTTTACTAGGCTCCATCCTGAAATGAAATTAAAATGTGTTATTGTGATAGTGCAATAAAGTCACAGAGACACCGATAACTCTTTTCGTTTATTCCCAATTACATTGATTGGTTCAGCAGTTTATTTTCTTACTATATAAGGCAATATTGATGGGGCATTTGAGTTATGATTTACCTCATTTCAAAGTTTGCCCTTTAGATTTTACCCTTGAAAGTGTTGAGTCTTATGAACTGAAAAGTTTATGGGCTATGATTCTTCTGAGAAGAAAACCTTTTCTGTTTAAAGATACTATATCGACTCTAGTAGGATAGTTATGTTGAAGACATTCTCTCAGATTTGTTTCTGTCATTTTCATTAGGTCAGTGAATTTAAAGAGTCACAGCATTGCCTTTCAAAGTATTTTTTTTTACATTTGCCTTTTCCTTACTCTTATTGTAAAATATTTGATTCACTAAAGAATGCACGTTATATATATGTAAGTCATGGAGCATATTATTATGTGGTTCTCATTGGCAACCATTCCTAATTCCATGGAGGCAGTGCAGTCAGTCACTTAGATTTTTATTGGACCTGCTGAAAAAGCTCAAATTGAGTAACAAGGAGGTTCACCATTTCTTCATTGATCTTTGATGTTCTTGTTACCTAACATGAGATGATGGTGAACTGGTAGAGAGAAATACATATGCTACACATGATTCAATTATTTTTTAAAATTTTTTCTTCATCCTACTGTATAAAAGGCTTTCTATAGTATGAAGTTGTCCTTGATATTTTCAACTAGTCACCCATCTGTCTATCAAGCTCATTTTCTCTGGGAGGAAGATGTCTTTGGCGTTGAGGGGGAGATTGGTTATTGGCACAGAAGATAGTTTTCTCATTATCAGTGCAATAGCGGAAAAGGACAGTAAGGAAAGGTATACCTGTGTCTCGTGGTCATCCTTTTAGCTGATACTGATTTAAAACACAAAATAAGCAAAGTGCTGACCTGCTTCAAAATGATGCATGAAGTGGCAGATGGTGGGATTGTATTGGAACCAGATTGTTCATGCCCAATCTCATGCCCTTGTGCATTTCAGCTGCTATTTTTCATTTGTTATAAAAATGCCATTATCTTGACCAGTAATGCAGTTTCTCAGATATTTTGAAATCCTTAAAGGCTTATTTTTCAGAAAGCCTGTGCTGGAACACCACCGACTGTGCTCCGTGTGCATCATATTAGGCTAATGTAGGGTGGAAATAGCAAATTGACTTTGATAACGGATTTTCAAGTGTGCTCTTTGTGGATGAAATGCTGTTTCACTTATTATGATTTTTTCAGGCAGTAATTTATTTGTAAATGTCTTGACTGCACTTTAATGCCACTCTGTCTCTGGGGGTGAGTCTGTGTTACAACCAGTTACAGAGATAACAAGGTTAGGAATACATCCTCACGTGGTATTTGTCTAGGGCCTGAAACTTTTTTTTTGTTGTGACAGCCTGGCAGGAACAAATGATTCAACAAGATTTAGCAGCATAAGGGTAGAGAGCCTACGAATTAGCATACAGTTGCCCAAAAGCATTGGATATATACATTCCTTTTACAAGGAAGTCAAAAGCTGACATTCAGGCATGAAGAGGCTATCTTAAATCTTTTCTGCTAATGCTGATTAGAACTCCCAAGGGTGGTGGGTGGTGCTGGGTGGGGGAGCCAGAGATACAATATCCCTTCCCAGTGACAGGGGATTTGTATGTATGAGAACTAGTTTCTTTCTAAGAGGTAAAGAAAGTGAGTCACATATGTAGGATACACTTTTATAGAGGTTTTCATGGGCTTCTTGGCTTGGGTGAAAGTTCATGTTCATATGTAGATCGTAAGAGGGAATTAGGTTCTAGAGTAAGGTTTAGCAAATTTCCTTTGTACAGGATCAGATAATAAATACTTCAGGTTTTATGGCTCATGTTTTCTGCAATAACTACTTATTTCTGCTGATGCTGTGTAAAAGCAGCCATAGACAATGAGCAAATGAGTAAGCATAGCTGTGTTCCAATAAAACTTTATTAAAAAAACAGGCACTGGGCCGGATCTGGTGAACAGACAGTAATTTGCAAATCCTTTTCTTGGTTAAGTGAAGAAGGGCTTGCAGATGCTTGTGCCATTGCACTTGCTATCCTTTTAAAGTAGCAGGGAGGATATGGTATCCTGTATAATTCAAGTTATTCTGTCCTAACCCCCTTCTCCATTTTTTGAGAAAGTTACAAACTTAATGTACTTGTCACTATCCTCCTCTACTCTTGTCCCTTAAAGGTGATTTGAATTGAAGGCATTTCCTGAAGGACATCAGACTAATCTTTTAGTGTTGACAGAAGTCAGATTACTAACATTCTTTGGAGAGAAAGTTATTACTGTCTTGGGCTAAAGGTTTGGGTTGGAGGTTGTTAGTATTTTCACGTGTTAGCCTTCAAGGGTTGATGGTTTTATTTTCCAAGTAGGATGACTTACTTAGCTTTTTTTCTCTCTTTGTCTTTTCCTCCCTCCCCCCCCCCCAGTTTAATTTCTTACTTTCTTCTTATCTCTCTTCACCACTTGACTGCATCATACTGGGTTACTGGTTGCTGAGGTGCTGCGTCACCTTCTGTAATGTTGCTTGATCTTTGATTTCCTGTGAAGCACAATGAATCTTACATTAGACTATTCTGAGTCAGGTGGTGTGCCATCTGTTCTAGGCCTGCAACACAGGAGAAACAGAAAGCAACAGCTACCCTAGTTTTCAGCAGAATATTCATATTTACACAGTGAGAGAGAGGCAGACAATTCTGATTTTAGACAAGGTAAAATTTTATTTTCCTCACAATCACCTAATCAGCTTGATATAAAACCTTTATTAAAATCATTTGACATGTTAGTGTACTCACGGAATGGGATAGATTTGAACCTATTTGCCTTTGTTGTTCTGGGATAATGTTAGATTTAAGTGGTTGGGAATGGTTGTATAATTGTACATAATAGCTGCGTTGCGTGATGCTCCACAGAATACGTGAGAGCAGCTGGCAAACCTGGATATTGAAGCTGATAGCAGGTAGCATATAACAAATTGAAAGAATAGAGGCCAACCAGAGATCTCCAGGCTGCCAACTTTTGATAGCATTTAAAAGCCTGATCTAACCTTCTGTTAAGAAAATGAGAAACCCATTTACCACACAGCTTTAAATCCCTCAGCTAAATAATTAACTATAGATAAAACTCTTATAACTGTACATTGCTTGGGTAGTAATGTATTCAAATTAAAAGCAAATTGCCTTTATAGTACACCCATCAATTTAAAGGCACAGTGTATAGGAAAGTTGCTAAGACCTGTGTCTGTAATGCGTTAAAGGGCCACCCCTAGTAAGGTACAGTTGCCTTCAAAGTGCTATAACAACTTCCCTAAATATCATGTAGATTACAAAGGAAAAAACAAAAACAGGACAGTTTTAGAAACTCTTATAAAAAGTTCATTGATCTTCCTGCACTTTTTTTGTTTTTACCAGGTATTTCTGAGAACTGGCATTCTCTAGAAATCTAAAACACTGCCAAAAAAAGCCTGCTAAAAGTGAGGAATCTATAAAAATAAGTGAGACAGAAAGCCGCTCAGGCTAACTCTATAAAGTGCTAGCCATCTCCCTCAGATTTTTGGAGAACAGAACAGAAAGTTCTGGTGTATTCAAGTTGCTGGAGGTTCTTCCTTTAAGTATTGACCCTGGCACATCTGGTGTCATAGTTTAATACCAGACTCAACATTTTCAGCTCCTATTGGAAAGAGGACTGGGTAATGATGGCTTATCCAACTGTGGGAAACTATGATCTGTTTTAAACATAGATAAATATGCATCTAGTCATCAGAAACAGTTTTGCAGAAATTTTCTTGGCTGCCTGTAAGAAGAGATATGTTGAGGCAAAAACGGGACAGTTTGAGGCAGTTTGGGGAGAAGATGTAATGTCATATTAGGGAAAAGGGGCATGGAGTAGTTAATGCAGCATTGTTACCTTAAAAATAAATTTTAGTAGCACAGATCAGAACCTTACCATATTTTTCTATCTTTTCACAACCGGAATTAAAGCAGAAGCGGTTCCACCCCAGGAAGAAAAAAAAAAAAGTCTGATAATGAGATCAGCCCTGCTTCTGGAACCCCAAATGTAATCTTGACATATTTATAATCCCCTTAGAAAATACAGAACAACAGTTCACTGTTGCTATACACAGCACGTTGTTTATTTTCAGAAGTAAAAGTTTAGCATGGAAACTTTTAAAATAATTCTGTTCGCATTAAAGGTATTTTTAGATTTCCAAAATTCATGTTACAATTTTATGTGATTTTTTTTTTTTTTAAATCCGAGTACTTTCATTTCCACCTATTCACTAGTATGTGATCCTTCTGAACTGAAGGTCTTTCACTTCTCTCCATGCAGCCTTTATGTCAAAATCTATGTGGTTCTTGGACCAGGAAATTTTTCACAACATTAAAATAAAAATAGGCATTCCAACCTTTGATCTACACTCTGGTCTACACAGCTGCGTTTTACATGGATCCAAGATCCACATGGCCAATTGGGGCAGCCTGTCAGGCAATTCCAAACCCTTCCAGAGAACACACCGCAGATTTCTCTTCCTGATTTCATTCCTGTTTCCATTTACTTGGCAGTAGTGGAATTCAAGGACTCTAAAATGTATATTAAACTCATAAAGGTTGTGTGTGCACATTCAAAAATGAAGAGCGAAAGCAATTATACAAGCAGATCTGTGAGATACTGTGTTCTCAAAATTTGTCCCCTGGTGCATCCCACAATTACTTGCACTTTCCTTCTTGTATGTCTCTACTGGTTTTCCAAATTTCTCTTAATCTGCTTTAGTGTTGAGATGAAGACTCCACTATTTAGGCCTAATACTGTGAGCATATTGAGTAACTAGAACCCAACAGGCTGCTTCGAAGTCCATTTTCTCAGTGATGAATGTAAGTGCCATGGCCTTACATTGTGGAATCATTTGTACACTTTGTATATGTCAACATTGGGTAACCAGAACTTTTGCTACTGTGTGCAATTATTTTTAATGTCCTTTATACATTTCCCTAGGGATTTATTGCTACTACGTGTAATTTATTTAACTTGGGTAATTTCCCAATAAGAATAATTGGACTAACTCAAATAGTAGGTAGTAAATCTCTAATACTACCTAGTTGGTGGCTCCAGACTATTGATGCTTCTGTCTCTCCTACTTGTAACCCTATCCTTTCTTCATTACCTCTCGGTCCAGTTTGGATTCTGTGGTCCAGTATTTCAAGAACTCTGTCATCAGTGACCTGAACTCTGTTGCATCTTTGATTTTTCATTACATCCAGCCAAATCAACTCTGGTTGAGCTCAACTGACCTCTATAGCTGTGCCAGTACTTGGGTAGCACAGCACAGGTAAATAAAATATTGCAATATGGCAGACTGTATGGTATAATTAAGCCTTATTATATTCTTTATGGCATCCATCCATTGACATGTCCTGCGAGTTTAACCTGGCAATTATCTCTTAAATCTATTTATATTTACTCATGTAGACTCTCACTATTCTGGTTCAAACTACGTTAATTTCTTCCTAGATTCCTACACTTATCACTTGAATGGTACTTCAATATCTACTCTTAACCATTTCTGAATCTTTTTTCTCCAATGACCTTTTAAAAATGCATGTCTAATTAAGTGCCTCCCCTGCCTATAACCTTTGAAAGCTGCCCATTGCTTCTAGGACAAAACCCAACATTTTTTACATGTGCTGTATGATTCCGTGTAGTCGGTTGCCTCTCTGCCTCTTGGCACCACACTGCCACCATCTTCTTGTGATACCCGCTAAACACTAACTTCTTTCACTACCTTGAATATTCTTGGTCCTTTTATTTTCCAAGGTAAATAGCGTACAACTTTCAGATCTCAACATGGATTATTATTCCGAAAGAAGTGTGACCCTCCCATCACCCCCACTGTACCTGGCAGCCCTTCCCCAATGACTGACCAGAGTTATAAAGAGCATGCCTGCTTGCCTTATTGTGAGACCACCTCAGTGGTGCAAGTCCTGCTCCAGAGATCCCTGTGGGGTCAAGTTCAATCTCATCTCCAGCTTAGTCCACATTCTTGCTTAACTGTCTTCACGGCTTATCTTGCTCCCCTTATTCCAGTTTTCCTGAGAGCACTCCCTCAGTAAGTCACTTGAACAAGAATCCTGATCAGGGGCTCTGTCTCTAGGGAGCTCAGCATATGACCACACTGTGTTTTTCCTTTATTACACTTTTCGAGCCTTTGTGAATTCTGGTCTTTGATTATTGTTTGTCTTTGCTACTCGCTCATAACCTCTTGAAGGCAAGGATCATATGTGTTTTTACCCTCCATACACAGTATCCTGTAGTACTAGGCACATTATTGATATTTGTAAACAATTGGTGAGTTAATGTTAATCTAAGTATCATTATTCTGCCTCAGTGACTTACAAGCTTCTGACCCATTCCTGGCCCTGATCAGTACTTTTAGGCACAGAGATGTCCACTCCGAGAGGGAAATAGGATCAGAGGTCACATGTTGACTCTTTGATCTTTTGACCACTGAAACCTATCTACCTGCATGGACGTACTGAATCATATGATTTTCTATTTTGGCTAATTCATGTCTAACTGTATTATTCTATATGCCCAATTCTTCTGTCTTAGTTAAAATCAAGACACTTCCCCATTCTCATTGTCAGTTCATAACCCAAACGTGTTTTGAAATCTGGTGGTGAATGCAGTGTTATATCCCTCTAATTTGAAATATGAAAGTAATATAGATTCCTGGAAACATGTTTATTTCTACAAAACATTTATCTTGCCTAGGTAATTTTTCCTCCAATTTTTCCAATTCTTTTAATGTATGCTTTCAAATTAAAAAAGAAAATGCAAGCATATTTTTAAATTAAAAAGGAAAATGCAACCATATTTTTCTATTAAAATTTTCATAAAAATACTAAATATAGCCCAAGATTACTCTCTCTGTAATACTGATGAATTTCTCAAATTTGACAATCAGCATTTGAAAATAAAGTTTTGTTTTTCTTAAATTGTGTTCCTTGAATATAATCATATTTAATTTTCTGTGTATTACTGCATATGTAAAGGTGAGATCACTAAAGTTAGCTCATTGTTAATATAAATATCTTTCTCTCAGTAAGGACTTTTTTTCCCCTAAAGTAATGAATAAAGAACTATGAGAGGAGTGTTATGTATTTTTTTCTTTTAGGTAAATTAGAGTTCCTGTGCCACCATTTATAGTTCTGTTGGTAAAGTTCCTTTTAACAGTGTAATTTCTCAGTAGATTGAGTTATTGGGCTTTGATTGAGGGATTGTCAGAGGTCACGATCTGGTACATATGAGAAAAATTTCCGTGAGGAAATGTTTATAACAATTATATGAAAAATATCTTCTCTTAAATATGTCTCCAAGCTTTGTCATGGGCTTGATTATACTATTGAAAAGAAAACTAAAGTTTCAAGAGGACCAGGGAATTTGGCAAATAAAATCAAGTACGTTTTAGTTTCTGAAGCGTATGCATTAAATTCAGCCAATGCCTCACCTCACTTACGTCACTTTTAAAGGCTAATTATACATGGTTTTGGAAGGAAGATTTCATATTCAGTCATTGAAAAGAAAGGAGAGACGCACTCTGACTGAATCTGTTTTTTAGAGGCTCCTAATTACAGTTATCCTTATGCTATGGGTACCTCTGTGTGATAATTGATCTTTACTCAAGCCCTTGCTCATGTTGCGATCAATTAGCAGCCAAAGGTGGAAGCTGCTGCTTAATTTCAGAAAAAAAGAAAAAAGATCTCATGAATTTCTGGATTTTAATTATTAGAAGGTGGTTAGGACCGGTATAAATTTCCATCATTGTGGTATCATTTAGAACTGCTTTTGCAAGATTAAAAGGGAAATACAAATAGAATAGAGGTATGAAGGAAAACTAGTGATATTTATTTAAAAATCTAAAAGTTCCATTTGATTCAGCTTCAACTTTGAACAATTTTCGACTAAAATGGGATTGAGTAGTCATTAAGGGTACACAGTCTTAAAAGTATTCTCGGTAAATGGTTTTGATGGCTGCAATAGCTATTTGTCTCCTGCAAAGTGAAGAATAACAACAAAACTGATTTCAGTTATTGGGAGGAAAATACAGTTATAACGTTTTACATCTAAAAGTGAGTCACAAAAATTTCAAACATAAGTTTTAATTAGCATGATCCTAGGAAAGGAAGAGGAGCTCTATTATGGACAAAGGACAAGACTTGTTTAACACAGATCATATCTCATGAATTGTTACATCTAGGACTTTATTTGGAAAATCCTTAAATTAAAAAAATGCTCACTTGTGTTGGTGAATATACAACTCATGTCTTTACCAGGAGCTGTTAAGAACCGTGGACTTATCTTACCCATATTTTGAAATTTAATGTATTTTTCCCCCCAGTGGTTGGTAAAATTTCATTTGCATTCCTTTTCTACATTCCTTTCTAATTTTTTGTATTATTGTCTGATATAAAATATTTCAATTTAACTGCTTAAAAAAATTTTTTAATGTTTATTTTGAGAGAGAGAGAGAGAGAGAGAGAGAGAGAGAGAGCAGGAAAGGCACAGAGAAAGGGATGCACAGAGTCTGAAGCAGGCTCCAGGCTCTGAGCTGTCATGATGTGGGGCTTGAACTCACAGACTGCAAGATCATGACCTGAGCCAAAGTCGGACACTTAACCCACTGAGCCACCCAGGTGCCCCAATTTCATTCTTTTTAGAAATTATTAGATGTAACATTTACAGTTTTTGAAATATTCAATTGAAGTTTTGAGGCACACTCATGAACCATAATTCTAAGGATAAGCATGGCTAAATTAGAAGAGTTACAGGAAATTGCTGAAAAAATGGAAAACAACTCCATAAGTAAGAGCCTGAATTAATTTTAAATTAGTGCTGTTTTTACAAATAATTTTTACTAATTGACTTTTTTCTTTTTTCGTTAAGATTTCAAAACAAGTTTGTTCCTAAACAAAATGTATTACTTGTCTTTCTTATACTGACTATCCCATTTTATATTCCAGAAGGATACTATTACCATAAAAAATAAAGATTATTTTTACTTTAAATAATAACACATTTTAAAAAGTAAACTAACATTATGGAAATCTATAAACTGATCCCAAATTTCAAAGTCAGTTTTTCAGTACTAAAAAGAAAAAAATAAGGTGAATAAGAAATATTTCGTCTCAAATACATGAGTAGATCTGGAAAGATTTTCAAAACTGTTATGTAACATGTATGTCAATGTGCTATGATAGGAATTCCCAGGATATCATATTCCTGAACATCACTGATGGCTAACTTCTCTCTGCTAGCACCCTAGAAATATGTAAAGAGTTAGAAACATTTGCAGTAGAGTATCTTAATAGAAAATTGTCCTTATTCTCTTCCAGGGTATCTCTTAGTCTCCTGCATTTCCTTATGGTTGTTATTTTTCTGATTGAAACACAATTACTAACTGTTGGCTGTCTTCAGGTATTAAGGAAAAGTCAGCTTCTTAAAAAAAAAACTTGGATTTTAGACAGTTTCAATTAATATCTCTGAGGCTAAAAATATTCCAATATATAATATTGTTCTTTGCTATAATACTATTAAGAAAATTGGATAAATGATGACCAGTTTATGGGTTTTTGATTTATAGATTGTTTGCTGAGGGCTTTTGGGGATACCACAATGATTATTTAAAATACAAAAATATTATTTAACAATAATATTTCTTTTTGGTTATAAATTGCTTTTACATTGATCTAACAAATTGTTATGGCTTAAATAGATACTTAATTGATCACTTGTGTATGTACCATGTTATTAAAGAGACACAAAAGAAAGAAAATATTGGGTGTCTGATGACTAGTAACTTGTGATCTCCATCAGAAGACAAAACTAACATAGATCGGACTGTAACAGAAGGATAATTTGCAAAGGGGAGAAACAATATTCAGATAGTCAGAAAAGGCTTTGAACAGAGTGAAATTTAAATGAGACTTTGTGAATAAATTGCATTTCCATAGGTGGACAAGAAATAGGAAACTCTTTGTTGGGGAGAGTATGTGCTTAACAGCAGATTAAGCAGTAGGACAAATAGATCACCCTAAGTACCTCTCTATAAGTGGAACTGAAACAACACTGAAGAGGAAAAACATCACTGATATATAATGTGTTGGAGAAAATTATGTTTCCTAGAATGTCTTTTGGACAGGATGCATACTGTATGTTCTGGGAAGAATACGTTGGTAAGATCTTGTCAACATGGTATAGTCATTACATTTGGTTCTGTATAGGATAGATTTTCTAAGTATCAGGTCTTGTTTGGCCAGGTGGTATTGTAAACTTGAGACAGAGCTAAGTTGTGAGAAGCTAGAGAAGAATCTTTTTCCTACCTTCTCTCAAATTGTGCTCACCGTCTGTTCTAAACGTCAAAGTTGATTATTTTAATTTATTATTTTTTTATTTTTTTAATGTTTATTTATTTTTGACAGAGAGAGACAGTGCATGAGCAGGGGAGGGGCAGAGAGAGAGGGAGACACAGAATCCAAAGCAGGCTCTAGGCTCTGAGTGGTCAGCACAAAGCCTGATGCTGGGCTCTAACTCACAAATGGTGAGATCATGAGCTGAGCCAAAATCCCTCACTTAACCGACTGAGCCACCCAGGCCCCCCAAAATTGATTATTTGAAAAGGTTACTAAATTGTTAAATGATTGGTGCAACCACAATATCCCTGTTCATGTTTTGCTCTTGATGCTCTTCTAGTTGGAAGAGGAAGGCTATTATTGTAAAAGACCAAGCCTGGTAAGGGAGAATGAGTATCGACCACAGAGGAACTTAATAGCCAGGCAGAATGAGTTGTTGGGGTCTGTTGCGTTAGGCAGTAGGCACTTGAGGACAGTAGAGCAGTGTTTTGAAAAGGAACTTGGACAGAAAGAGTGTCAAGAGAGAATAGCCACCATGATGTTGGATGTAAATTATGTAAATAATTTAGGTGTCAAGTGGTGAATACTTGAATAATGATAATGACTATCAGAACGAAGTAGAAGAGATATACAATATTTTTTCATTTTTTTAAAGATTTTACTTTTATTCCAATTATCATACAGCATATTGTTAGTTTCATATGTACAGTATATTGATTCAGTACTTTCATATGTCAGCTGGTGCTCATCAGGACATTTGCACTCCTTAATCCCCATCACCTATTTGACCCATCCCCCCCGACCTGACTCCCCTCTGGTACACATCTGTTTGTTGCCTTTGTTTCAAGCTTTTATTTAAATTTTAGTTAGTTAACATATAGTGTAATGTTGGTATCAGGAATAGAATTCAGTGATTCATGACTTACATATGACACTCAGTGCTCATCAGAGAAAGTACCCTCCTTAATACCCATGACCCGTTACATCCAATAATTTTTTTTAAATGAAAAAGTAATGGGACTTAGAAACAACTTGGATATAAAGAGTGAAAAATCAAAGATGGTTTTCCCGGTTTGGGGTTAAAAAGATTCACAGGAATGAAATGGTTGAAAAAAAGAGACCCTTTGGTGAGAAGTTTAGACTTTGAATATACAAAATGTAAGATTGAAAGGGGGGTGCGGTGCCTGAGTGGCCTAGTTGGTTGAGCACCCGACTCTTCATTTTGGCTCAGGTCTTGATCCCAGAGTCCTGGGATCGAGCCCTCATGGGGCTATGAGATGAGCATGGAGCCTGCCTAAGATTCGTTCTGTCCCCTCTACCCCTTCCCTGTATGCTGGCATGTGCACCCATGTGCGTTCTCTCTGTCTAATATGAAAAGAAAAAAATAAAAAGTAAAAAAAGTAAAAAAAAATTTTTAAAGATTGAAAAGGAATACCTGTGTGCTATTTTTTTATCTAACACCAGCTAATGTGTTATAATATTTCCACAGTTGAGAAATTATGAAATTTAAGGCAAGAATTTCATTTGACAAAGTGAGAAAAATGGTTGTAGATAATTCCCAGATAAAATGAATATTAAGTAAGAGCTTTGTACATATGTATTGTCCTTATAATTTGTATCTTGATAACTATGAAATTTTACATCGTTACAGAAAGAATTAAAATCATGCCATGTATGGACTTGATTTGCTAATCACTATCTACTACATTTCTGGCAAGGTTTTTTCTTTGGTACACTTGGATTTCAGGCCACTCATTTTCTTAGATGATGTCCTTGAGACAGACATGAGTCAGCATGGTCCTCTTTCAGAAAAATGGCTAGATTTGTCTAACTTACCTCTTAAATCAAAAGTCATACCATATGATTATTTTAAAGAGAACAACTCATTTGTATAATTTTAATCTATAGTGAAGAATAAGACTTTAATATTTAATGGGGAAACAAAGCATAACATTTATAGCAAATTCATTTGCCAGTGAATCACCATAAAAAATAACTATATGGGAATGCAAGCTAGTGCAGCCACTCTGGAAAAGATTATGGAGTTTCCTCAAAAAAACTAAATATAGAACTACCCTACAGGTGTGCTGTTTCGAAGGGTCACATGCACACCCATGTTTATAGCAGCACTATCAACAATAGCCAAAGTATGGAAAGAGCCCAAATGTCCATCGATGGATGAATGGATAAAGAAGCGTGGTATATATATATATATATATATATATATATATACAATGGAGTATTACTCGGCAATTAAAAAGAGTGAAATCTTGCCATTTGCAACTACATGGATGGAGTTGGGAGGTATTATGCTAAGTGAAATTAGAGAAAGACAAAAATCATATGACTTAACTCATATGAGGACTTTAAGAGACAAAACAGATGACCATAAGGGAAGGGAAACAAAAATAATATAAAAACAGGGAGGGGGACAAAACAGAAGAGACCCATAAATATGGTGAACAAACTGAGGGTTACAGGAGGGGTTGTGGGAGGGGGATGGGCTAAATGGGTAAGGGGCACTAAGGAATCTACTCCTGAAATCATTGTGGCACTATATGCTAACTAACTTGGATGTAAATTAAAAAAAATAAAAAAATAAAAAAATAAAATAAAATAAGTAACAACTATAAAACTTTAAAAACTATTTGAGGTAATTTAATCTATTTTTTATTTTATATTTTCAGTCTTTCTTTCCAATGATGAAAAGCACTATCTTTAACATTAGTCAAGTGATGAGGTTCAGGATATACTACCCCAAAATATGGTACCTTGCCATATTGAATGTGAAATTTTGAGAAAATGGCAGGAACAGGAATATCACTCTACTCTGAACTTCCCCTTGTTCTTCTGCCCTACATAGGTCATAAATCCCTCCTGTGCCCTTCGTATACCCAGAGGACAGAGGCATCCTTATTTCCAAAGGCAAGGAATTGCCAAGAAGAATCTTAACAAAGAGTCCTTACTGTTTCCCCCAATATAAATTGGGGTAAGAGTATAAACTCTTCCCTCATACTTCTTAACCTATCATTTTTCTACATAGCTGCCCCCTCGTCATCAAACCTACCATAAATGGACTCAGGGGGTCTCTTTGGGTCCTCATTTCCTTATGAAGGCTCCTGTCTCACACAAAATTAATATTAAATAAATTTGCATGCTTTCTTCTGTTCATCTCTCTTTGCCAGTTTAATTTTCAGACCCAGCCAAGGAAGTTAAGAGGGTCACAAGAAAGTTTTTCTTCTTGTCCACAAACAAATGATATATTGGAATGAAAGACCAAAACACTCCCCTTACCTCAGTTCTGTTTGCCACACCCTGCCACAACTCAGGAGTTAGGGATACTGTTGTTAAGAGTTAGTCTTCCCACATTTTGATCGAAGCTTATATGAACTTTTATAAACAAATATTTAAATATATTTTTCCTTCTTGTATTTTTAATGAACTTATACTGCAACTTTCCCCCCTTAAACCCAAATATATTTACTTATCATTTATGTAAATCAGAGTAATTCTTTTACATAACAAAGGAAACCAAAATCTGCCATCTCCAAATAAGCCACTTTGACAAACTTACCATTTTGAATTAAAGGCATTTGAGAAACAGCAGGTACATGAAGGATACTTGGATTCTCTTTTCTTCCTAAAAGCAGAAGGTAAAGATTCCATGTGAAAAGTGACCTGCCTGTAGCAGGAGGACGAGGTTCTTTTCACTAGAGATGGGGATTGTGGGCTAGGAAATGTGTACAAACTTTGTTAAACTAACCCTTAGCTTCCTAGTTATTTCTTCATCATTTACTCTCCCTAGCCCAAAACCCCTTTGTCTTGATTCTTCACAAACGTATTGCTTCTTTGTCTAAAATGTATAAAAGCTTTCTACTCTGGTCTCTTCTTTGGATCTTAATTCTCTGTGAAAGCTCCCATGTGCACGCAAAAAAATTAATAAATAAAATTTGTGTGATTTTCTTTTGTTAATATGCCTTATGTCAGTTTAATTCTTTGGCCCAGCCAGAGACCCAAAGACAGTAAAGGAGACTCTTTCTTCTCCTACAATAGCTTTCTTATATTCCTTAGAATAAATGTACCAGAATGTGGCAACTGTTCATTGTTAGATGACTGTCCTGTCTGTGTCTCTATTATTTTAAAATAGTAAGGAAAATGTAATAAATGATATACCACAATTCAAAAAACAAAAGTAAAAATCACTTATAAACTGACACATGAATGTCTATGTGATAAATCCCTGAAAGATATATTTGTTAAAAGTGTGTATCTTTATAACTTAGCACACTTTCAAAAAGTGGAGATTTATGATCTTACCCACAGGCTCTGAGTGCCTGTTTTTACAGGTAGCCTATACAAGTGTTTTCTTTCTGTCACTGTGTGCAAAGTGGTATGTCATTTCCCTAAAAACAAGCTACAGTAAGAATCCTTTCATGTTTATTGGTCATTTGCCATTCTTCTTTTGTAAAATGACTGCTCATATCCTGTGTTTATTTTTCTGTTGGGTAATTTGTCTTTTCCTCATCTTATTAGGAATATTATTTTTTTTTTTTTGTTATTGTATGTATTGCAGAACAATTTTCTTCCAGTCTCTCTTTTGTCTTTTGACTTTAATAATTGCCTCTTAAGGGTGCCTGAGTAGCTCAGCTCAATCTGACTCTTGAATTTGGTCCACGTCGTGGTCCCAGGGTCATGGGATCGAGTCCCACTTCAGGGTCCACCCTGCTTGGGATTTTCTCTCTCTTCCTCTGTGCCCCATCTTCCCCCCTTGTCCTTGTTCTCTTTCCCTCTCTTTCTCTCAAACAAACAAACAAAAATAAAAAATAAATTCCTTTTTTGTCATAGACTATCAGTCTGGAGTTCTCTCTTGTCCAGTAAGAGACACAGAATTGAATATGAGAAAGGCTAATGTCTATGAGGAGACAAGAGCCCCCAACAGGGCTTTTGTCTCCATGTTTATTGAGCTCACAAGATATTACCCACGTGGTGAATATGAAAAAACAAGATCCTACACATGTGAATGTGGAGAAAACAATCAGATGGTAATCATTAACTTGAGTAAGAAGCAAAGGGTCTAGGGGGGGCGAGTGGTGTTTGTGATCAAGGTACATTGGCAACAGATGGAAAGTAATTTCCTGCAGGTGATACAAAAAGTTACTCGCGATTCCATTATATGTCACTAACTCACCTCTAGTGCTTTCACACCATGGTGGCAGTTTTCTGCCTTAAGCATTTTCCTAAGCCATTTATGTAAGTAGAACTTATTTCTCCAAACTTTTTAATATAATTTGTTAAAAGAGTTGTCAAATAAGTAATGTTTTCTCTTGGTTTTGAGCTTGAGGCCTGGTAAACATTTACCATTACCTCTAGTTTACAGGAGTATTTCCCCAAATTTTATTTTTTTAATTAACTTTTTTTCAGCAATTGGAATTTTATTTCATCTAGACGACATTAGTATATATTGTGAAAAAGTGATTTGTGTGGTTTACTTTGGGGTGGATGACTACAGCGTGTGAACCAATTAGCAAGTTAAAGATCTTTTCCCTTTTCAATTGAAGTACCACATTTATAATATATTAATATCTCAAGCATACTGAAATCTATTTCTAGACCCTTGAGTTTGTTTACTATTTTAGCTATTTAGCCTTGGGTCAGTTTCATACAACTTTGAATAAAGGGTTATAATAAACTTTATTATACTGTAGAGTTAGTAATTCTTCATTGTTTTTTTTTTTTCAAAACTTTTAATGCAGTTTTTACAAAGACACTTGTTTGTAAGAAAAGTACAATCAATTTTAAAATTTCTCCTTCCTCACCAAATCGTACAAATTTTTATTGTAAATGCATTAATTTCATGTAATAATTAAAAAAGAACACATTTTAGTTACTTTAGTCCCACCAAAGTCTCTTTTATATTTTACAAGTTTCTGTATGTATCATACCTAGCTTATTAAATTTAGTCTTAAAAATTTTACAGTTATGGTCTTCAGATTCAAAACCATCAATAGCCACAGATTAACAGGACTAGGAATAACACTCTGTATCAACATGACTTTACTATTTCATTATCTGCATTACCAGAACATTGATATTCCAGAAAATTTTTGTCCCAGATAATAACATTGGACATAACTGCAGTTTTTGTTTCAGGAATTTTCAAAAAAATTCCTTTATTCAAATAAAAGACTATGTATCTTTCTCTCATCGGGATGCACAGCCCCTTCTCGGAAAAATTAGTTTGGTTATTTGAGCTTTCCTCTTTGAGACTTGCTTCAAAATCTTCATTTGGCTATTTTCATCAATTCTAAACTGTTGTATTATAAATGTGTTCCATCTTACTCAGGACTTCTAGCCTGCATGGGAAGATTCACTTAAATCAAGATCCTCAAACTTTATAACACCCCTCCTTTGACTTTCTCCTGCCAAGATTCTACTAAAAGTCTACGGAGGTGATAATCTCCCTTTATGCCAAATAATTAATTAGGCTTTGGTTCATAAAAAGATTATTTTGATGGTCCTTTTAGTGAGTTGGTAGTCAGCAGTTATTGTGACTTTACTCCTTTTTTCCTCTTTTTAACTGCCCAGGGAAATTATAAAGAAAAACTATTGAGTTTTGCCAGTTTATTCAGCTACAATGTAACTTTTTAAAAATTAAGTATGAAACTTAAGAATCTTTTGGATTTTCTTTTCCAAAATCAATCATATAATCAAGAAATAAAAATATTGGTTTCTCTTGGGGCGCCTGGGTGGCGCAGTCGGTTAAGCGGCCGACTTCGGCTCAGGTCATGATTTCGAGGTCCGTGAGTTCGAGCCCCGCCTCGGGCTCTGTGCTGACAGCTCGGAGCCTGGAGACTGTTTCAGATTCTGTGTCTCCCTCTCTCTGACCCTCCCCCATTCATGCTCTGTCTCTCTCTGTCTCAAAAATAAAAATAAAAATAAACGTTAAAAAAAATATTGGTTTTTCTCCATTTCATATAATCAAGAAATAAAAATACTGGTTTCTCTCAATTTCGTATATAAAATATATGAAAAAAATATGAAAAAAAACCTGTTTCCCCAAATTTTATTAGAGGAAGTTGAATACATGTTGTAAGAGTGGCCATCCTCATGTATTTCTAATTTTTTTGAACTGTGTTTGTCATTTCATAGTTTAATAAATATTTGATATTTTTATAAGTTATGTTTTGTATCTTAGTGGGTTTTTTCCTAGTTCTTTTTATCTTAGAAGTTTTGTTAGAAGGGCAGCCAGGTGGCTCAGTTGGTTAAGCATACAGCTCTTGATTGTGGCTCAGGTTGTGATCTCACAGTTGTGACATAGAGCTCCAAGGCAGGCAGGCTCTGCACTGAGAGAGGAGCTTGCCTGAGATTGTCTTTCTCCCGCTCCCTCAACCTCACCTCGGCTCATGCGTGCTCGCTCGCTCTCTCTCTCAAAAAGAAGTTTTGTTAGAAATTGTTGATGAATTTTAGCAAATGTGTTTTGGTATTATTAATATAATCTTATGAGTTTTCTTCTTTTTTTCTAACAATATTAAATATTTGCCAAAGTTGAATAACATTTGCTTTACTAGAGGTATAATGCAGTGATGTGTGTGTGATTTATTTTTTAAAGATTTTTAATAGTTATCTGTTGACATTTTTGAACTGCCAATATTTAACTACTTTTGACCTAAAAAATGACAATTTTACCTGGTTGAATCCAAACAGCAAGTGTGCAGTAACCATTAGGTATCATTAGTCGCTTTTCCTGCCTTTGACCTTGAATTGCCCTCTGACATTAATATAGCCACTCTACTTTCATTTTGTTTGTAATTCTATGATTTGCTCATTCCTTTGTAACTTGTCTTTTTGTTTTATATGCATCATTTGTAAATGCGATGTCTCTGGATTTCCTTATTTTGTTTGATATGATAGCATTTGCCTTTGAATAAATAAATTCAATCCTTCATATTTATTGTGATTAATGACATTTTAAAATACTTTACCCACATTTTATGTTAATTATTGAATACATTTTGTTTCCTTTTTGTCCATTTCTAATTTGTTTTTCCTATTCTGACTTGATTAAGTTTCTTTCTGTTTCTCTTTTGCTCTCTAATTTAAATGGGAAATACTATTGTATTTCTTATTCTATTATTGCTTACATTCCCTTTGTAACCATCTTTGTAAGCCTGTATCTGCCATCTGAACAGTGTTAAATAGTGAGTAAACCTGCATAAAACATTTTAAGTGACTAATTTCCCAAAATCTCTACTGAGGAATATGTTTGGAATGTGTTCACTTCCCTAACTCTGGGTTTAAGTAGTTTGGAATTTTTATTTTTGAACTATAGTAGTATCTGTGTTTTCAGAATCATTACTTATTTTATTATAATTCCTAGTCACGTAAGTTCAAGTATGTACATACATACATACATACATATATTAAAAAAATCATTGTTCACCACTCTTGCTGAATCTTGTTTTGCCTTATTTTGTTAATTGTGTTCTCATTAAATTGTCCTTTGGTAGAAACATGCTTAGTAATTTCCTCAAAGAGGATATAGATGATTTTAGAAGATACATGCATGATCTCCTGCATGTCATAAGATGTCTTTTTTTCGGTTTCATGATGTACTGGATAAAAGGAACTGCTGCAAATAGGCTTGTACTGTTGGGGTGGTGAGGTGTAGGGGGAGGGATGTGTCCTATAGTTTTATGATAAGATGCCACTCTTTTTCTGAGCCAGTATTCCTTAGCTGTGAACTTGAGTGTTTCTCAGTTTGCTTATTTGATTTTCCCTCTCCTTAGCTGGGATAGAATGGCAAGAGTGGGTTGGAGTTGGGTATTTCCCGTATCCTCTCTGGAAGGCTGAAGAGGCCTGGTGTTGGATATTCCCTTCTGGGTCAGTTTGGGTAACCTCAGCAGGTTAGGCTCTGCCTGGTTAAGAACAGAGTATTCTGGCTTATTTAAAATTGGTTTCTTGCCCCCTCTCTCTGCAGGAAGTTGGAGGGAAGTTTTCTCTGCTATTTAGTGTGGAGACATGTTTGAGTTTCTGGAGATAAATCTCACAATATTGGGGGTCCCCCCTCCCCAGTGACTGGCTCCTTCTGGAGTTTTTAACTCTCAGATTTGTCCACACTGAGCTCTACCAACACATCCATTACAGTTCAGATTTTCCTTCCCTGGCACTGGTTCCCAAGGGGTCGTTTCTAGTCATTAGTTTCAGACCCTTAAGCAAGAAACTCCCTGTGCTTCCCTGTCTTTCCAAACTTGGGGGCAGTGCTTTGTCCTGAGATCTCCCCTCTTTTACAAATCCAAGAAAGGCTCTTGGTTTGTCTAGCTGTCCAGCTTTTCTTCTTAGGACAGAATAGCATCTTCCAAGCTCCTCATTTGTGGAACAGAAAATCTGAAGTTCTTTTGCTTTCATGGAAAATTCTATCTTTGCTAAGAGTAGGATTTTGAAATCATAGTTCTTTCCTCACAATAGATGATAAGGTTGAAGATTAGAAATCTTTCTAGTGTGAGTTTATTTTGTTTGTTTTACTCGATTTCTTTTTTCTGAAAGCTTGTAAAATTTTGTTTTTACCTTTAGAATTCAGTTGTTTCATCATTTATATGTAGGTGATTTTCTTTATTATAAGCGGGATCTGTTGATTTTCTTCCAAACTGCCATTTGAATTGTTACTCAGCTAACCTGAGGTATTTTATATCCTCCTTGCATTACATAACATTTTAAGCATGTAGAAATGTAGAAAAAATTAGTCAAATAAACATGTGTGAATTCACTATTGAATTCGTAATTTTGAGTTATTTTCTTTTCCTTTTTTTTTTTTTTTTTGCTTTGTTTTATAAATAAAACTTTAGATTCAGTAGTGAATCACTGAATCCACTATGTTTCCTGCTCAGGTTTTCTTCTTTCTCAGAAGTAATCAACCCTCAATCTCTTGTTATTCCTATGCAGATTTAAAAATCTCTGTATTTTCATAAATACAGTGTGTGGTTTATAAAATGTATGTACATGTATAATCCATACTTGTACTTTTTCTCCTGTAATATTAGGTTTTTGAATTGAGCTGTACTGATTGATGTATTTTTCTTTAAATCCTTGTAATTCAGTATTTACGTGAAAAAACAATTTCAGAAAAAGGTTCTCATTTTTTCTTTAATTCTGAAACGTATATTTTTGTATATGTCTCTATACATGTTTAAGACTTCTCCCTGGGTGCTTCTGTATTGTTTTTTTATACTTTTTTACACTGTTTTCTGTTGTGTAATTTAAATTTTTTCTTTCTGATTTGCAAGTGTTATTTATATATTTTATTTTCATTTATTAAAAAACATTTTGATTTTATTTATTTTGAGAGAGGGGGAGGAGAGAGAGAGAGAGAGAGAGAGAGAGAGAGAAAGAGAAAGAGAGAGAGAGTGACAGTGAGCACAATTGGGGGAGGGGCAGAAAGAAGCTGAGACAGAATCCCAAGCAGGTTCCACACTATCAATGCCAGGTCTAATGCTGGGCTTGATCTCACAAACTGTGAGATGATGACCTGACCTGAGATCAAGAGTTGGACCCTTAACCAACACTGCCACCCAGGTTCCCCTCTCTATATATTTGAGATACTAGATTTTTATATTCACATGGGATGTAAACACAGTCTTTGAGTGAATCTCTCTACAGTGTCTGTATTTTTCTTTGTTGGCTCATAGGTCTAAATAACTTGAGTACAGCATGGACAGATCTTGGAACATCTCCTTCTATCACAGTCCTGGAGAACCATCTGTAGGTGGGTCAGGCAGGAAAAACTGTGAGTAACCTATTGGGAAATAGGGGGAAAGTTCTATCAATTTAGGCCTCCTTTGGACCAAGCAGAAGAAAAATGATCCCTTTTGACCAATGGACCATAAATTATTCAATTTGAGAGTGTGTCTTCTTCTAGATTACTTTCAATAGCTAAACAGGCCAGCCCCAGAAGAAAGCTAAGAGCACAAAACCCCTTCCTAACTCCCAAAAGAGAGTCTACCAGTATCTGCCACCAAACTTCCTTATAGCCTTAACCCTAAGCTCTGTTGGTTCATTGATTTCTCTCCTGGGTACCACCAACAATGAAATACTTAACTTGCTTTCCTCAGGAGTTTTTACTGTGAAGGTTAATTATTGAGGCCTCATTAACAAGAACCTGAGAGGAGGACAAGGGACCAGGAATATAAGCTCAGGTAGCCATTTTCCCAGAAACTTCTTTCCATTACAGATACTGATTTTAACTTCTTCAGAAATAAATATGTGTTAAAGATGCTTAGATATATATTATCTCATTATCTTCAAGCTCATTATCTGCCTTCCTCTGATTTCTTAGCTTCTTAGCAATAATGAGATGGAAATTAATCCCAAACTAGCCATCTTTGTTTTTTCTTCTCCTCCATCCCCCACCATTAAAAGGTTAGAATTTTAATAAGATTGCCACACTTGACACAATAGTGCTTATGATTCACCTGTGGATTCCTGTTACCTATAGTAACACTTAATCCCTTTGCCGTGCAGATTAAAAATGATGAACTATAAAGAGATGTTCTTAAAGAATGAGAGCCAGAGAAATTACACTATTTGAGAGCCTCTCCAGGTTTGGTGTGCACGAGAATCTCTAGAATTCTTTAAAATAGGCAAAGTTTCAGATATACTACCAGAGATTGTGTTCCTTCGTAAGGGTAAGAAATTAAAAAAAAATTTAAACAATCATCCCGAGGTTTAATACGGGTATCCTGTGCACTAAAGTTTGAGAAACGCTGTTTTAGGGTGTAACATTTGAGCTTTATTTGAAGAGTTCAGAAAGATTCTCTAAAAGCAAAATAACCATCCAGGTGATGAAAAACTCAGGCCATGTATTCGGCATTCACTTTGTACATAGACACTCTTAAATTTGGGAATGAATGTACATGTATAGAATGTGTGTTGGAAAACAAAAGTAAAAAACTTGCTTTAGTATCAAAAATAGATTTCTGTTTCTCCTGTAAGATCTTGATGTCACCTTGGTTCCCTTGTGCATATAGTCTGCATTGTTTGCTTTTGCACTTACTTACTGTTGTCTCAGAATTGCCTTTGAATTGCTCAGGGATTGTGGCAGAATGGGAGATCACGCATTGCTAAAAACCTATTTGTTGGGTCTTTTATTCCCCACCCAGACCTAAAACATTGATTCTCTCTGCAAAACCCTACTTACTTAAGATGTTGAAGGGGAAAAGGGGAATCCCTGGTCATAGAAGTTTGGCCGACAACATAAATGTTCTATTGTCCTGCAAATTCACAATGCCAATTGACATAATCAAGGCTTTGATGTCTTGGAGTAGATTATATGATGCTTGGTGTTGATGGAGAGAATGAATATCTTACTTTGTTTCTAAAATATTGATTTAATTTAAAAATTTTTAGGAAACCTTTTTATTTCCTAATTCTTACAGTTTATCAAAACGAGTTTTGGTGATAGTAAGAAGAGTGTAAGCTCTCTAAGATTTTGCCTCATTTTTCTTTCTTTCTTCAGTGTATAGCTCAGTATTTAGTGCATAGTAATCAAATAAAAACTTTTTTTTCCTATTGTGAATGAATGCATTTGTATGGTGGATGTACCATTACGTTGTGAAGATGGTACAATGGATTGGTGACAGAAACACAGCAGCACTTAACTCTGACATGGAATTGTCTAGCATTTGCTTGAACGCTTTTGTGGACAGGAATTCTGTTAATTTGTAAATGGCTTTTTGACAACCTAGTATCCAAGTCTGAAATCTTGCAAATATCAAACAGCAGGATAATTCTGAACTATAGAATTGATGTATGAGCATGACATCACCCCCTAGTCAAGTTCTCAATTAGATTAATAAACAGTCACTTTGTGAATCCTTACAAAAGAATGTAGTGATCATAGTATAATTTTTTTAGGAGCTGATGCCAGATCAGAGTCCTTTCCTTTTTAGGTAATGTTTGTTGGATTAGAAATTCTGGGGAATGCTCTGATGCAGACATATTGTAGCTTGATTTTTGGCATGAAAAGGCACTTGACGGTTTCTTTGTGTTTCAAGACAAGACAAAGTAGGATTATGGGAAGGCCGTGACTTGTTAGCACTTTGGTGGAGACCTATGAAACACGAGAGCATGGGAATACTAAATTTCTAAACTCTTTTCCATTTCTAATGACCTCATTGTTCTTGACCATTTCTACAGTTAAACCTTAAACAAGCTCCTCCATCTCCACCTCTCCCTTCACTCCATTGTTCCCCTTCAAATTCTTCTCCTCACTCCCATGTAATCCTGCTTGGAATTACTTCTCTTCAGATTTTCTCCATTGACTCACATTGGTTTAATACAGAATAGGAAGGATAAGATTCCCTCTTTGATACATTGGAAATTAGAGCCTTTCAAAGACGTTCTAAGGTAAGTTCTGTAGTTTTGAAAAAAGTTTAATTAACAGCTGTATTCATTTGCTGTTAAATTAGCCAAAAAAAGTGAAACATTCTTAGGGGTTCTTCATGATAGTTAACCATTAAATTATTTGAGCTAAAGTACATAGATAAAAATATATCAGCATATCAATTTTCACTAGTATGTTTGCACACAGAATTCTATTCCCTTGCCCTCTATAAGTAGAGTTAATTACACATACGTGATTTCTAGGTCAAGAAAGCCTAATTTACCAAAAGTTGGAGATTGCTGCTGTGGGAATTCTATTCTTATACTCCTAATGCGTCTGAATTTCTATTTTTAATCTTTGTCTTTTGGGTGTAAACTTTCAAAAATACTTTGTGTTATTGAAAGAAATATGTTGTATCATTTTTTATTCAAGTATAATTAACATACATTACAAATGTAAATTTGTGTTACATTAATGTCAGGGATACAATATAATGGTTTAACCTTTTATACAGTTATCAGTGCTCATCAAGATAAGTGTACTCTTAATCCCCTTTATTTTGCCCATCCCCCAATCCTCCTCCCTTCTGACAACCACCAGCTCTCTTAATTTAAGAGTCTCTTTGTCTCTTCTTTTTTTATTAATTTGTTTTGTTTCTTAAATTGCACATAGGAGTGAAATCTCATAGTATTTGTCTATTTGTCTATGTCTGACTGACGTATTTTGCTTAGCATTATACTCTGTAGATCCATCCATGTTGTTGCAAAAGGTGAGATTTCATTCTTTTTTTATGGCCGAGTACTATTCCACTGTGTATGTGTAAGTGGGTGTGTGCGTATTTGTGTACACACCACATATATTTTTAATTTTTTTAATGTTTGTTTATTTTTGAGAGAGAGACAGAGCACGAGCAGGGGAAGGACAGAGAGAGGGAGACACAGAATCTGAAGCAGGCTCCAGGCTCTGAGCTGTCAGCACAGAGCCCGAAGCGGGCTCGAACTCACTGACCTTGAGATCATGACCTGAGTTGAAGTTGGATGCTTAACTGACTGAGCTACCCAGGTGTCCCAACATACCACATCTTTTTGATTCATTAATCTATCAGTGAATACTTGGGGAGCTTCCATATCTTGGCTATTGTAAATGATGCTGCAATAGATATAAATGTGCATATATCTTTTTGGATTAGTGTTTTTGTTTTCTTTGCGTAAATCCCTTCAAGTGGAATCACTGGATTGTATGGTAATTGATTTTTTTTTCTTCATTTTTTTTGAGGAACCTCACACTTTTCTCCACAGGGGCTGTACCAGTTTACATTTCCACCAACAGTGCAAGGAGTTCCTTTTTCTCCATATCCCCATGTACAGTTGATGTTTATTGTGTTTTTGATTTTAGCCATTCTGACAGGTGTAAAATGTTATCTCATTGTGGTTTTAATTTGAGTTTCCCTGATGGTTAGTGATGTTGACCAACTTTTCATGTGTCTGTTTGCCATCTGTATGTCTTCTGTGGAAAAAAAAAAATGGCTGTTTAGGTCCTGCCCACTTTTTAATTGGATTGTTTATGCATTCTTTTGTTGGGTTTGGTTTTGAAATATAAAAGCCCTTAACTAATATTGGATATTAACCCTTTATTGGATATAACCTTTGCAAATGTCTTCTCCCATTCAGTAGGTTGCCTTCTTGTTTAGTTGATAGTTGCCTTTGCTGTGCAAAAGCTTTTTATTTTGGTGTAGTCTTTCCTTTAAGAAAGATACTTTATATCGTTTTGAAAAGATAGCTAACAATCACTATACATAAAATCAAAATGGATGTTGAATTCCTTTTTCCCTTATTTTGTCCCTTCTCAGCGATCATTTGACCTTAACCCCTGATATCCTGGAAAGAGTGACCTAGCTTCCCTTGTAGTCATATAGATGTATTTGTTCCCACCACACTCCTGCTATTTTTTCCTTTGGTCCCCAGTAGTTTTTACATATCTTGAGACAACATAACACACTGGTTAGCACTCGCTCAAGAGTCCAAGAGATCTGGAGTCATGCCTCATATGTTACTTGCTATTTATTTGATTTGAGGCACGTGATTCTTTAGCTTTTTTCATCCGTAAACACCCAGCACACCACCCAGAGTCTGACTAGCACTCTCCCATTGCTTGAGGACTAAATTTCTCATTCCCCAGCTGCTAGGGCTGTCGGGGCTGATGACTCAGAGCTGAATGCACTTCTGGATCTTGCCCTCTGCCCTTACCCAAGGCCTCAACACTTCCGGAGACAGCTCACATCTGGTGTCTGATGGGTACAAACACCTAACCCCTTTGCCCCAATTCATGAACCTCTATAGGGCATTCTCTGCCCCAGAGCTCCCTGGGAAGAATAGTGAGATGTATGTTGTGGCTGTTCCACAGCTCAGCTCCTCATGTGCCTAATCTCGCTTCCTTCCCTTCGCTTCAGCTGTCAGTCCTGAGGTGAGTTACCCAGTAAGCATCCTGCACTTGAATCTCTATCTCAGTCTCCTTCCCGGGGAAACTGAATTGGTGATAGTACCTCCCTCAGAGGCATGGTTGTGAGGTTTACATGAGGTAATTTCCTAATAAATGTTAGCTATAACTATCCCTTTGAATAAGGATGTACCGAACCATACTTGACAGCCGAATGCTTTCATAGTTATAGTCCGATATCAATTCCTGGCATGACACTGGCAGGATTTGAAGTTTGCCTCTACCATTTATTGGCCATGTGACACATTGTTTAAGTCCTCTGTGTCTTAGTTTCCTCATCTGGAAATGGTCCCACATCATAAGGTTATTTTGTGGATGAAAATGAGATAAGTATATGTAAAGGACTGATAACAATGTGTGGATCATAATAAACTCACTACATGTTTTTTTTTTTTTAACTATCTTTTTTGGTAAACATTTATTCCTTTTTGAGAGGCAGAGGCAGACAAAGCTCTAGCGGAGGAGGGGCAGAAAGAGGAGACATGGAATCTGAAGCAGGGTCCAGGCTTTGAGCTGTCAGCACAGAGCTTGATGCAGGGCTCGAACCCATGAACTGTGAGATCATGACCTGACCTGAACTTGGATCCTTAACTGACTGAGCCACCCAAATGCCCATGTTAATGATTCTTCTAATTATAACTCATATAATCATTCTCTACTTAACCTCAGTGACATCATGTTTTTATAGCACTTGCTTCAGGATACCTACAGTTTGAGACCAACATGGACATGAGAAATTTGTCTAGATAGATTATTCCTGATCGAAAATAAAATTCTATAAGGATAGATGTAACTAAGCAGGAAAAGTGAGAATTCAATAAAAAAAGTGTTGTAGAGAGATACTCCTCAGTCCATAATTTTCTAAGATTTTTTTGGTTGTTAAGTTGCTACTTTTAAGTAAGTAGTGTGACCTTATTCTTTGCTCCAGATAAATTAGACTTTAACTGAATTAATGGTATGGATAGGACAGGTAAATTCAGTCTGACTGGATTATGAGACAGAGGACAAAACAGTATACTTTTGGGGGTGGGGTGTAACTAAGGAAATAGAACTGGAAGATGTGGGTTCTAGAGTTGACTCTGTCAGTCACCCATGTGTCTTTGGTGTGCGTGTGTATACACACATCCAAACATCTACACATCCGTGCATATATATATACACATATATAAATGTATGCTATATGAGAGTTCACTATTTGCTGCATAGCGGAGGAAAAAGAAAAATAGAGTGCACCCATTAGTTGGGAAATTTAAGCAAATGAGATTGATTTGCTCTTAGTTTGCAAGATGAGTGGAGTTTACTTATAATAAATTGTACTTCAGTATGTAGGCAGCTAATATAATGATGCCTTATATTAGGACCAAATATTAAATACTCAATATTAGAAACTATGTATATGAGGGCACCTGGGTGACTTAGTCAGTTGAGCGTCTGACTTTCGCTCAGGTTATGATCTCACGGCTTGGGAGTTTGAGCCCCACATCAGGCTCTGTACTGACAGCTAAGATCCTGGAGCCTGCTTCAGATTCCTGTCTCTGCCCCTCCCCTACTCACGTTCTCTCTCTCTTTCAGAAATAAGTAAAATATTTAAGTCAAAAAAAAAAAAAAAAAAACTGTTTATGGAGTATAAGACTTAAAGGACTAATTTTTTTCATTAAGGGAAAGGGGAGTGGAGTTTCGCTTATGTTAATTAACACCGTAGCTGGTGAAACTTAGTGCTTTGATAAATGCTACCTCAGTCCTGCTATTTTATAACTTTAGGTTGGTTCCTCTTTCAGAGGGAAATGTGCCTAAGGTAGGACCTATATGTAGGTCAGAGTGACTGTTGTTTAGTAAATAATTATTGATTGAATAAAAAAAGCAAAGCACAGATGTTAACTACTTCTTAGCCTACAGGGCTAAGAGGCCATTGTTTTCCAAATTAAAATTCTGAGGATGTCTTAGGAAGGAAAAGGAGTTTGGACTCTTCTCTCATTCTCACCTACATGAACTTGAACAAACGACCTTCTCTGGGTCTTGGCTTAATAATTATAATGCATTTGGAGAAGATTGATGATTTTTTGATTTTTGTAAAAAAATATTTTCAGGTGGGCCTTTTTTATAAAATAAAAACTTACCTGAAATGAAAGGTCAATATTTAACACCTATGTGGTCCGCTAGAAGCAGAGCAAAATGTTGGCCTTTCTTTCAAGACAGACTTTGAAGCTTTTCCCGTAAACCAGAACACCCAGCAAACAGTTTTGAACCACTGAAATTAAAAACTACTAACAGCACATTACAGTTACAGAATTTGGTGGTCTGTCATCTAAGCCAGTAAGTAATTCTTAGCCATGGTTGTGCTGCGTTAGTTGGGTTACTGGTCAGATTTGTCAGCAAAAGAAAATTTAGCTGTTGAATCGGATTCATAATCTCAGTTGGATTAATGCTTTGCATCTTTTCTCACTTAGTGCTTATCCAGCTATCATGAAACCTCAGTGGCTTACATACACTCATGTTATTTCTCATACTTCTGTGGGTCACATAGGCAGTTAGTCTGCTCTGGAGCAACAGGGCTGATAACTGCAGTGAGTTAGGTTACAAACGTCAAAAACAGGGTAATCTAGAAAGAGGACAAGACTAGAGTACAACCATTAACAGCAGCATTACCTGCACATGATTTGTAGACAACTGTTAGCCCTCTGTCATAATGTAGGTGCTCAGAGCTTCCCTAGCAGTCTATTTTTTTTCACCTTCTGCTTTTCATATCCTCTCTTCTCCTTTAATTATCTTTTGAGGAGATTGGCCAGAGAAATGACCTAACACTACGAGGAAGATATCAACTACATTGCTTAATCATTAGACTTTATTTTAAGAGGTATGGAATTAATTTAAGAAAAAGAGACACAATTTTTAAGTAGGTCAAACAAAGTACAAATCAGATTTGATCTCCTTGACTCTGACATCTAAATCTGGAGGTAGATAAGATGATCATTTTCCAATAAATTCTAGAGGAAATCTTACAATCTAACTTTTGAGATATAATTGACATAGAACATCATGTCACTTTAAGGCATACAATATATTGGTTTGATGTTATTTCAGTGATTGTCACTGTAACATTAATACCTTGATCATGTCACATATTGTCATTTGTTTTTTTGGAGTGACTAGAATAGTTGAGATCTAGTCTCTTAGAACCTTTGAAGTTTATAATAGTATTGTTGACTATAATCACCTGTGCTATGCATTACATCTGAATTTATTAATTGCAAATTTGTACCCTTAAACAATATCTTTAAATTCCTACATCCCCCAGCTTCTGGTAACCACTAGTGTACTTGGTTTATATGATTCCATGTGATAATTTTGCAGTATTGGTATTTCTCTATTTAAAAAAAAATTTAAAAAAATGTTTATTTTTTGAGAGAGAGAGAGCGAGAGAGAGAGAGAGAGCGAGAGAGAGTGCAAGCAGGGGAGGACAGAGAGAGAGGGAGGCACAGAATGTGAAGCAGGCTCCAGGCTCTGAGCTGTCAGCACCCATGAACTGTGAGATCATGACCTGAACCAAAGACAGATGCGTAACCACCGAGCCACCCAGGTGCCCAGGTCTTTCTCTAACTACTCTTACTTAGTATACTGCCCTTAAGGTCCACCCCTGTTGTTGCAAATGGTGTTGGTATGTCTTCTTTGGAAAAAAATGTAAATTCCAATTTGCTCACTTTTTAATTAGATTGTTACGGCTTTTTTTGTTTTTTGTTTGAATTGTAGGAATTTCTTTATTGCAAATATTAGTTAATATTTGGTATACAGTTTGCAAATACTTTATCCTGACCTACAGCTTACACTTTCATTTTGTTGATTGTTCTTTTATTGTGCTGAAGCTTTTCAATTTCATGTATTCTCACTTACTGATTTTGCTTTTATTGCTTGAACTTGTGGTATCCTATATAAAAAATCATTGCCAAAATGATTGTCAAGGAGAATTTACCCTATATTTTCTTTTAGGAGTTTTAGGGTGTAGGTCTTATGTTTACGTACTTAATCCATTTCAAGTTAATATTCGTGTGTCATATAAGTTAGGTGTTTAGTTTTAATTTTCTGTGGTCTGTTTTTAATAGCCTGTGGTTATCCAGTTTTTCCATCATTTATTGAAGAGACTCTTGTTTCCCTATTGTATTGTCTTGGCCCCCTTGTCCAGTATTAGTTGACCCTATTTGCAGTGGTTTATTTCTGGACTCCGTATTCTGTTCCATTAGTCTATGTGTCTATTTTAATGCTAAAACCATACTGTGTTAATTACTCAAACCTTGTAGTATAGTCTGGAATCAGGAAATGTGATGCCGCTGGCTTTGTCCTTCTTTCTCAGAATTGTTTGAGTTCTTTGGGGGTGTGTTTTGGTTCCATACAAACTTCAGGAAGTTTTTTTTTTCTGTGAAAAATGACATGAGTCTTGATAGGAATTACATTGAATCTATAAACAGCTTTTGGGTTGTATGTGATTTTAATAATAGTAATTATTCTAATCCATGAACATGGGACATCTTCCCATTTATGTCTTCTTAAATTCTTAGTTGTAGTTTATATTATACGGGTCTTTCATATCCTTGCTTAATTTTATTCCTAAGTATCTTACTTGATCTAGATTGTGAATGGAATAGTTTTTTTTTTTCTTTTTCAGAAAGTTTATTGCTCGTGTGTAGACACAGTACTCATTTCTATATGTAAAATTGATACCCTGCAGCTTTAATGAGTTTGTTGATTAGTCCCAACAGGTTTTTGATTGGCCTTAGGGTTTTCTTTATATAAGATTATATCTCTACAAAGAATTACAGTTTTACTTATTTTACAGTCTAGATGGCTTTCATTTCTTTTGCTTGCCTAATGGCTCCAGCTAGGACTTGCAGATCTATGTTGAAAAAGAGTGGTAAGAGTAGGGAGCCTTGTCTTGGTCCTGAATTTAGAAGAAAAGATTTCAACCTTTCACTATTGAATATGTAATTACCTGTGGATCTAGTGTTTACAGCCTTTATCGTGTTGACACATGTTCTGTGTTTACCCGATTTCTTGAGGGTTGTTACTATAAAAGGGTACTGTATTTTGTCAAATGCTTTTGCTGCATCTATTGAGAGGTACATATGAGTTTTATTTTTCATTTGTTCAATATGGTGTATCACATGTATTAATTTGCATATGTGGAACCATCCCTTATCACAGAAATAAATCTGAGTTCATCAAGGTGTTTAATCCATTTGATCTGGTGTTTCATTGAGAATTTTCATTTTTTACTTTATCTTAGTTTGGCTAAAATTTTATCAATTTGGTTTATCTTTTAAAAAACTAATTACAAATTTTGATCTTTCTATTGCTTTTATGGTCTCTATTTCACTTATATCTATTTCATTTATTTGTTAATACCTTCTTTCTACTCACTTTGGGCTGTTTCTTCTTTTCTACTTCTTGGAGATGTAATGTTAGGTTGCTTTTTATTTATTAATGTAGATGTTTATAGCTATGAACTTTGCTCTTGGAACTGCTTTTGCAGGATTCCATAGGTTTTTTGTGTTTGTACCCAGTTTTGCTTTGAGACATTTTTTGATTTTCCTTTTAATTTCTTCTTAGAGATCAAAAGAAAAACATGTTTAGGAATGTGTTTAATTTCTACATGCTTGCAAATTTCCAGCTTTGCTCTTGTCAAATTCTAGTATCCTAGTATTGTGGTTGAAAAAGATACTTGATATGATTTCACTTCTCTCAAATTTGCTAAGACTTGTTTTGTGGACAGTCATATTATCTTTCCTGGGCTGTGTTTCATGTTCATGTGAGAAGAATGTGTGCTTTGCTGTTGGATAAATGTTCAGTAAATGTCCATTAAGTGCATATGGTTTAATGTGTATTTTAAATCCATGTTTTCTTAGAGATTTTGGTTTGGATCTCAGCATTGCTATAACTGGGGTATTGAAGTCTCTAGTATTCTTGTATTATTGTCTATTTCTTTCAGATCTATTGATATTTGCTTAATATATTCAGATGGTCCAATGTTGGGTGCATATATATTTATGACTGTTAGATCTTCCTGATGAATTGACTCCTTTATCATTATAAAATGATTTTCTCTGTGTTTTCTTTTTTCCATTTTGTCTTAAAGTTTATTTTCCTGATACTAGAATAGCTAACCCTGCTTTTTGGATTTGACCTTGCATGGAGTATCTTTTTCCTTCGCTTCCCTTTTAAGCTATGAGTGTTCCTAAAGCTGAAGTAAGTCTCTAGTAGGCAGCATAGTTGAGTCTTAGTTTTTCATACATCCAGTCACTCTGTGTTTTTGATGGATGAATTCAATCCATTTACATTTAGAGTAATTACTGATACAGAAGGACTTACTAATGCCATGTTATAATTGTTTTCTGTTTTGTGTTTTCGATGTTTGTTTTTCCTCTCTTTCTTCCTACTCTTGTGAATTGATGTGACTTCTTTAAACAAACTTTGTGCTCTCTTCTCCTTCTTTTCTCTTTCTGGAACTCCAGTTAAACATCTATCTGATGGTATCCCTTAGCTAACATAGGCTGTCTCTTCCTTTTCATTCTTTTTTTTTTCTTTTTTCTTTTTATCTCTTCTGACTACATTATTTCAGAGTTCCTGACCTGATCACTGATTCTGTCTTCTGTTTGATCTCTTGTGCTATAAATGCTCTCTACTGCATTTTTCATTTTGTTGATTGAATTCTTCAGACACTGAATTACTGTTGGTTCTTTTTTATGATTTCTATCTCTGTTAAACTTTTCATTTTGTTCGTAAAGTATTTTCCTGATTTGATTGAATTGTCTTTCTACATTTTCTTGTAGCTAGTTGAGTTTCCTCAAAACAGATATTTTGGATTCTTTATCAGCAAAATCATAAAATTGCATGCTTTTAAATTTAATTATTGGAGGATTATTGTTACGTTTTGGTATTGATACGTGTCCTTGATTCTTCATATTCCCTGGAACTTTGCATTGTTGTTTTCACACATGAAACAGCAGATACCACCTCAAATCTTTACTTGTTGTCTGCTGGAGAACCATATTCTTCTTTTGTCCTACTTCTATGTGGTACTTTACCCAAACTTGTATGGGTACATGTCCACACTTGTTGCTCCTTTTTGTCATATTTTTTTTTACCCTTGTAGGTTTTTCCTGGTTCTTACAACTTAACCAGTTTGGCTTTTGGAAGCTATTTTTGTTTTCCAGAAGGTGGTGCTATAGATTAAGGTTGTTGTTTCTGCTCTGCCCATGGTCTCCAGACTTTTTTTTTTTTTTTTTTTTTTTTTTGAGGGAACTCCCTGTTAACTATAGCTTGACCTTGCAGCTCACTAGGGATTGCACACAATGAGCCAGTTGCTAAGTGGTGAGAAGTGTGAGTTTAATATTTAGTGTACTGGGTGTGCGCAAGGAGCAGATGGGATCCTTGGTGAGGTTCTCCCAGTGGCTCAGGATGAAATTCCTGTTGGAGTCCTCAAAGCTACCAATAGGAACATATCTTTTTAATGCTCCTTAATATTCTTATCTGCCTCCTTCCCATCTCTTCCCCCTGGCCACTCCTGTAGGTCCTGCCTCAATACTCTGTGTGCTGCAGTTAGAAATGGGGTTGTTCAGAGGTGCCTGGGTGGCTCAGTTGGTTAAGTGTTGGACCATGGCTCAGGTCATGATCTCATGGTTCATGGGTTCAAGCCTTGCATCTGGCTTTGTGCTGACAGCTCAGAGCCTGGAGCCTGCTTCGGATTCTGTGTCTCCCTTTCTCTCTGCCCCTCCCCCACTTGTGCTCTGTCTCTCTCTGTGTCTCAAAAATAAATAAAAGTTAAGAAAGAAAGAAAGAAAGAAAGAAGAAATGGATTTGTTCAGCAGCATCTTGCACGGGTTAGCTGGCAGGGCACTCACTCAGACTTCTCTTTCCAGTGTGGGAATGGTCTCCACCAGCTTGTTCAACCCTGTACTTGACATTTCTGGGGTTGGCTGGTCCTGGCAAAGTTCCTCTTAATGTCTCCAATGCTTCTAGACTTTTTTTTTTCTTCTTTATTAAATGCTTAAACAGAATGCTCGAATCTTTCTTTGGGAAAGAGGGACTTCTACATAGTGTCTCTTGTCCATGGGTGTCTGTCATCCTTCTTACTCTTCAGGTTTTTCCTGTGATAGGACTGTGATAGGTTTGTAAGCTGCTGCTGCTTCCACAGCCCATACTCTGGTTTGTCTGCCGATTACTCAGTGCGTGGTTGGACTCCTCCTAATACCCTTGGTATATTGTGCTGGATCTCACAACTCCCACAGAGGTATTTCTGTTCATGAATAGATGTCAAATTAATGGTAATAAGTGAGGACAAGGATGAGGGCATCTTACGCCACCATGATGTGACTTCATTCCCCAAATCTCTTAACTAGGTACGATGCGTGCACACGTATGCGTGCACCTCTGTATATTAAGTAAAAGTAGTGTTAACTTTTATTTTACAAAGTAATATTAGAAAGATTCCTAGGTCCTTCTGGTGAAACCTTAGACACACATACATACATACACTGAATGTATAGTGAACATTACATGAAAGTCTGTGTATTTTTCATATATGTGTTAAATAATACATACTAAACTGAATATATATGCATTTATATATCTTCCTACACACACAGTCCTAGTAATTTCATTGAAAATATTAAGACATTCATTCATTATCCTGTGGAATACAAGTTGGCTCCACTTTGCATATGGAGAAACGTGAGCCATTATGTTCATCTTCTTTCTAAAAAAAAAAAAAAAAAGTAACTTTGTAAGTGAAATTTTCTGTGTTAAGTTTTTTAAGTTTATTTATTCATTTTGAGAGAGAGCAAAAGAGATAGTGAAAGAGATCAAGAGAGAACAAGTGCACAAGCAGGGAAGGGGCAGCGAGAGAGAGAGAGAGAGAGAGAGAGAGAGAGAGAATCCCAAGCAAGCTTCACATTGTCAGTGCAGAGCCAGACATGGATTTGAACTCCAACTGTGAGGTCATGACCTTAGCTGAAACCAAGTTAGATGCTTAACTGACTGAGCCATCCAGGCACCCATGTAAGTTATACATTTAGCTAGCTAAATTCCTTCCCAGTATAGACCATAATGAACACTGTATTCTTAAGGCTCTTTTTTATTTATGTTTTTAAATAGTTATTTGAAAAAGAGAGAGAGAGAGAGAGACAGAGAAAGAGCACAAAAGGAGGAGGGGCAGAGAGAGAGGGCGACACAGAATCTGAAACAGGCCTGGGCTCTGAGCTGTTAGCTCAGAGCCCAACACGGGGCTCGAACTTACAAGCCGTGAAATCATAACCTACGCTGAAGTTGGACATTTAACCAACTGAGCCACCCAAGCGCCCCAGGGCTCTTTTTTTCCATAATATGTCCTGCATTTCACATGAAATCAAACTTTTGGAATATCACTATCATTGCTTCAGTGTTAAAAGAGGAACTATATACCTGACTATAACTCTTTCTGAGTTCTGAAATAGGGAAAATAAAAGTATATTGTTGGTATTTTGTTACATGTTAGAACTGGGCACAGCAAAAAAATCACATTTATAACTTCTCAAGGATAAATCCTAGTTTCAGAAAGCGAAAAGAAGAACTACTCTGAAAAGGTTCTTTCCCCATTTACCGAAAGAAAATTCAAAAGCTGAGGTTGAAAATCCTAGTGATGGACAAAAATGCACAAGCTCATTTGATAGCCTTAATTAGTGCTCTTGTAATTGGGTATCATGTCAGTTGTCAGTAGCTGGCTGTGTGCACTGAGAACACATCTAAACCTCTATTCTTTGACTCCCTCTCAAACATTGTCATTCATTTGGGTGACAACTCATGCATAATATAATAGCCCTGGGGTGCAATTAATTTCAGCAGTTGCACAACTTAGTAAGAAAAAAAAGCATCGCTGATACCGTGTGTGCCATGAAGGTCAGCTGATACCACAATTTGCACCTTTGTTGCGAGACATGAAAATTAGTAATTAACATAAATATATTGATTAACATATGGATAGTTTAGCCTGATGTACTAATGAAGCTAATCATATTTTACCAGCTGTTAGCATTCTGTCTTCTACAATGAGATGCAGTATAATTATTTAAAAATAAAAGAGTTGAGATACATTTTGGCTTAAAGATAATTGTTCAAGCATATACTAGAGAAATATAAGAAGGGCCCCTGTTCGAGAAAGTCTAACTCTTGTCAGGTTTTGTTTGTTTCTTTTTTCTTTCTTTTTTTTTTTTTTTTTTTTTTGGTACTATTCATGCTATGTCAGTGATAAGCTTGTATAGTTTCTCTTTCTTACATCTCCTGTCTCTCCCATGCTTCACATAACAACTGTCACTGTCTGCGTTTATGTTCTTAAATGTTTTCTTTTGACCATTGACATAATTTCCTATCGGGACCAATTTCAGTTTTTCCTTCAAATATTCAAATATTGCCAGAGGGATCTATCTGAGTCACACACTGGATTTCAGAAACTCTGTTGGAACTTGATACAGGCATAAAATTTAGTACTTGGTTAAGGTTGTCTTAATTATTAAGTTGTTGATCTATGCCAGTGGTTTAATAAATAACTCTTATTGTTATTGGCTAGGGATATCTCTGAGGTGAGTAGAGTACCTGAAGTTTTTAAAGTGGTATCATTAAGATTATTATGTTTTTTACATTTTATTTATTTATTTATTATTAATTTTATTTTTATTTTTTTAATTTTCATCCAAATTAGTTAGCATATAGTGCAACAATGATTTCAGGATTGGATTCCTTAATGCCTCTTACCCATTTAGGCCATCCCCCTCCCACAACCCCTCCAGTAACCCTCTGTTTGTTCTCCATATTTATGAGTCTCTTAGGTTTTGTCCCCCTCCCTGTTTTTATATTATTTTTGTTTCCCTTCCCTTATGTTCATCTGTTTTGTCTCTTAAAGTTCACATATGAGTCAAGTCATATGATATTTCTCTTTCTCTGACTAATTTCACTTAGCATAATACCCTCCAGTTTCATCCATGTAGTTGCAAATGGCAAGATTTCATTCTTTTTGATTGCTGAGTAATATTCCATTGTATACCCCATCTTCTTTATCCATTCATCCATCGATGGACATTTGGGCTCTTTCCATACTTTGGCTATTGTTGATAGTGCCGCCATAAACATTGAGGTGCATGTGCCCTTTCAAAACAGCACACTTGTATCCCTTGGATAAATACCTAGTAGTGTGATTGCTGGGTTGTAGGGTAGTTCTATTTTTAGTTACTTGAGGAACCTCCATACTGTTTCCCAGAGTGGCTGCACCAGCTTGCATTGCCACCAACAATGCAAAAGAGATCCTCTTTCGCCACATCCTCACCAACATGTATTGTTGCCTGGGTTGTTAATTTTAGCCATTCTTACAGGTGTGAGGTGCTATCATGGTGGTTTTGATTTGTATTTCCCTGATGATGAGTGATGTTGAGCATTTTTTCATGTGTTGGTCGGCCATCGGATGTCTTCTTTGGAGAAATGTCTATTCATGTCTTTTGCCCATTTCTTCTCATTAATATTATTAACAACCAACACCTATTGAGCACTTATAGTATCACAATCATTGTTGGAAGAGCATTATATGTATTATTTCATCCTCAGTGGTTCCCTCGGGAGATTACCATAGTGGGCATTTCCATTTTGCAGATAAAGATTCTGAGCTATAGAGACAGTTTTGCCAAAGACTAAGAAATTATTAAGTAATGGAGCTAATTTGTACTTATACATACCAAATTAAATATTTATTACTTTTCCCACTAAGTGTGAGAAAGAAAAGTAATAGAAAAATCTAGAAGCTTGGATTTTGTGCCTTGTTTTCTGTAAACATATGTAATGCTGAGCATTTGTGGGCTAACCCTTGCTTTGATGTTAGGCTAATTTGGCAAATTTGGATTTTCCTTATTGAATCAGAGTGTGTTTATTTTTCAGTGTTAGTTGAAAACTGAAGGGCGTATCTAAACCAAGATAAATAAGTACAGGTTACTTTGCAGTCAAAGTGAATGACAAAGGTAATTTATGGGCTAACATCAGTCACTGTGGTGTACTGTGTAACAGAAATGTTTATATGCACCATTTAACTTCTCTAAGTAAACAGATAGTGTAGCCTTTTTTTCTTTTTCAAGGTTATCTGTAAGAATATTGTCTTTGACAGTGAAATCTGAAGGTAAAGTGAATAGACAAGGAAACATTCCTTTTAAAAACAGGATTGTCGGGGCCCCTGGGTGGCTCAGTTGGTTTAGCATCTGACTCTTGATTTTTTCGATCACAATTTGTGAGTTGGAGCCCCAGCAGGCTCTGTGCTGCCAATGCAGAGCCTGCTTGGGATTTTCTTTCTCTTCTCTCTCTGCCCCTTCCCCTCCACACTCTCTCTCCGTCTTTCTCTCAAAACAAATAAAAACATTAAAAAAAATAAAAAAAACAGTATTGTTAAGTAGTATTCAGTAGTCACCTGTTTCTTTATAAGTTAGTGTTAGTTTCCCATTGCTAACCTTGCTGATGGAAAGTTGTGTGATGTTCCCTATGCCATGAGTTTGAGTTACATACATTGTTTCTAGTTGATGTGTCCACTGGTGATGTCAAATAAAACATCTGGCTATTTGGATAACTAATTGGAAGAGACTAAAATTGCACAACTTGTGTTGATCAGACACAACTGCCAGGGTTGGACCGTCACAGGGGGAATAAGGCAAGGTCCTGTGTGTGCACCTGCATATTTTTGTTCCTCTTCTGAAAGTGGACGGGGAACACAACAGTTGGGCAGAAGAGTGGGAAGAGAGGATAATCAAGGTGGAATAGACCTGTTGAGCTCCTCATTAGAAGAATGTGAAGTCACGGGGTTGGTATTTGTCCATCCTACTGAGCACTGTTCTAAGTGCTATTCATCCTCAGGTCACTCAGCTTAAGAAGAATGGAGTAAGAATTTGGGCTCAAACAGTGAAAACCAAGACTTGAAGTTTTCACTATAATCCCTCCTTTCTAATTTCCAAGAGAGCTGCTAGTGTTTAACATGTATGATGTCATTGAATTCTTGTAAATGCATTTCCATTTTATTACCATTATATAGATTATCAATGAGAAGACTAAAAATGATAAAAAGACCTGAGGATTTAACAAATTTGGTACCTTTCCCAATTTGTTACAACTGTGTATTTTCAAAACCAAAAATACTATTTCAAAGGTTTATCAAAGATATGTCCTTACACTACCACCAGCCAGAGTGTTCTATAGACTTCGATTTTAGATCATGTATTTGGTGCATGTCCTGATTCCAAAGTCCTGGTATAAGAATCAACCCAACTCTTGTGTTTTAATTAGTTCAGCTCCGGAAACTATTTTTGCAGTTAAATCTTTAACCATTGCCTACTGCCTGTGTCTAGATTACTAGGAAATGAAGAAACAAAACAAAACAAAGGCCAAGAGTACATATCTTTAGGTAAACCTGAATTGTCTAGAAATTTTAGTTTAGTCATTGAGTAGCCAACACAAATACTGGAGAGTTAACAACAATTTTTCTTTGTGCTTTATTTCAATAATGGTGGGTTATTTTATTACCTGATTGCAAACATTTGGAACATTATTGTCTTTCCTTTTATATTTGTAATTCCTTGGTTGATTCTCTTAGAAAATACGATAGATTATATATTCTGTCAGTCCTTTAGCCATGTTGTAAATAGTAAAGCTGATTTTGCTTTATTTTTGCCTTATAATATCTGTCAACAATAAAAAGACCACATATAGGACTGCAGTTACCTGAACAGAATGAATGTCAATAAATCCTGGGTGTGTTTCACATCAGCATATATGGCTTGAGATACTTTTGGAGCAATTTACACATTGGAAGCTACTTTAATTTACATGCAATATATATTTTTTTCTAACTAGCTCCAGAAGTGCTCAGGCAATAAATGTGCCCCTATCAAGAACACTAAAGGTGAAATATTAACAGGGAAGATGGTAATTATAGAATGAAACACTTAAGTAAACACTGAAAACATTATGTACCCATTCAAGCATTTGGATAACACCTTTCACAGTTTATCTGTGGTAGCTGCTTTATGGGGATGCTAGATTAGCACAAATAGTTGGGTAGTTGGGAAAATATAACTTTGGCTTTGAATCAAAACTAGTTTCAACATTCCCAGTTAATTTTTAAAGTTTTTGCTATTTTTTACTCTCTAAATATTTGCATAATAATTTTGTTATGTTTTGTATATTACATCAATGATGAATACGTGAGTCAAGGAAATTCTTTGTATTATACATTGAGTAAATATGTCAATGATGTGTTTAACTACATGAGTTCTGGAGTCAAAATGTCTATAATGAATCCTGGGACCACAAAGTAAGCAATGTGTAATCTTGGACGATTGACTTTACCTCATTGCTTCTGTAGAATGGGATAATAATACTAGTTACTTAAAGGATTGTTGTGAAGATTATATTAGTATCTACTTAATATATATAAACTTTAATAATAATGATGAAAATGAGCTATTTCTATTTTTAAAGGATTTTTTTTGAAGTTGATTTATTTTCAGAGAGACATCTCATGTCAGTGGGGAGGGTGCAGAGACAGGGAGAATCTCAAGAAGGCTCTGTGCTGTCAGCACCGGGCTTGAGGCGGGACTCAAACGCATGAATAGTGAGATCATGACCTGAGCCAAAGTCAAGAGCCAGATGCTTTACTGACTGAGTCAGCCAGGCTCTCTGAGTTCTACTCTTCAGAACAGTGAGGAACAAAGAGAGTAAGTAGGGCAAATTTGAACATTAAGGATTATAAAAATATCTTCTGCTTTTTAATCACACCTCTAATAAATATATCAAACATGATATAAAACCATATGAAATCCATGTAATAATGAGGGGAAGGGGAAGGGGAAATAGGAAGGACAGGAACAGAGTGCCTCAATAGTTGGGTGTTGTAGTAAAGTTTGTCTCATTTTTTTGGATCAGGAGAAAATACTGTCAATCTGTGAAGTGCCCTGTGTTGGGGAAAGCTATGCTCATTCTGGGGGAGTGATAGGAGCATGCTGGTAACTACCCGACCTGTGGATCAAGAGCAGTGTCTAGCACTGTTATTAGGCACTGAAAGATTAAATGGGAATCTTTTAAAACCTACCCCAAAGTTGGGAATGACTGATCAAATTATGACTAAACGGGCCAAGTTTAAAACATGGGTATCTTGAGGACTTTCAAAATGGCTTAGAAGACACATTAAAAACAAAAGGAAAGATTTGTAGAACACTTGAAGTAAAAACTTTCACCGTCAATGAAATTAATGTCTATAGTTGTTTGGGCACCAACGAAAATAAGTTTTATCTTTTATTAACAAAAACAGGGAAATCAATGGAAGATTTATATGAAACGGAGAATCCATGTAACTTTAAACCTAATGCTGTGTGTTGCAAAAGTAGTCTGTTTTCCTATTAGTTTTGGTGTTATTATAAAAAGGGAATACAAGTTGGTGTACTATTGACTCTCAAATCTAAATTTTACTACTCATTGCTAAGCTTACTAGTAAAGCATCTACTTCATTTCAGCTAATTAACTTCTTAATCTTCAGTATCTCTATCTTCCCCCCCACCCCACACCCCAGAACTGCTCCCCACCACCCAGTTTATCCTTCTCAGTAGGTAGTGGGCAGGCAACCAGTGTTTGAATATAGACTCCTCTACTTCCTACTTTAATAATTTTGGATATGTTAGGTGACTTTTGGTGACTGTTTCTTCAACTTTAAATGGAATTCATACGAGATCTTCATAAGGTCATTCGGATTAAGTGATTAAATTCACGTACAGTGTATCAAAGTATACCTACAACAGCGTAAAGTTTTCAGTAGATGTTATGTCTGTCTGTAGGTCAAATTAATGTTTTCATTCTGATTCAGAGGCTAATATTGAACCTACAGTTCATTGAATTGGGGAGTCTGAATTGGCTATTTTGGGGGATATCTGTGCTTCTGCTTGTTTGGTGATTGATTGACCTGCCCAGCAGTCCCTGGCACACAGTAAGGCCTCAGTAGCACTGGCAATCACTATTAACTATATATATTCCTAAGTAGACACAGCGATAAAAATTCTGGTAAAAACCTTTCTTTTCTGCAATTTATTTTGCCTACATCTTTGTTAGTCTTTTTTTTTTTTAATTTTTTTTAACGTTTATTTATTTTTGAGACAAAGAGAGACAGAGCATGAACGGGGAAGGGTCAGAGAGAGAGAGGGAGACACAGAATCCGAAACAGGCTCCAGGCTCTGAGCTGTCAGCACAGAGCCTGACGTGGGGCTGGAACTCATGGGCCGCGAGATCGTGACCTGAGCCGAAGTCGGCCGCTCAACCGACTGAGCCACCCAGGTGCCCCAACATCTTTTGTTAGTCTTAATTTTTTTCTTTTCAGTAGCTTCTGATTATGTGTCAGGAAAATTTCTGTGATCATTTCTGTGATCTCCATTGCCCCAGTGCTTACATAGTCACTTTGTGAATTGACTATTTTCCTGACTTTTGGATTTATAAGCCTCTGAAAGGGGAGAGTCAACTATTTTAGGTACATTGTATTGTCCTTTTGCAGCACTTGACAGAGAGAACAAATAAGTGTAGTTCAATAAAGATGGACTGTCTGTACAAAGATTGAGCAAAATACACACACTGTGTTAAAATAGATTCTCCCCAGTAACATTTTAGATAATTAAATTTATACAGGAACATACCTGTTTATATTTCTAATGTTTAATTAGTACATTAGTTTACTTTCACTATTTTAGAGGAGAAATAGTGGGCCTTAAAAATTAAAGGTGGCAAGAGATTTCATGGTACATAACACAAAACTAATACAATAACCCAATGAGCCATTTTTTTGTCTTTCAGTATCCTTATATAAACGTAGCCTACTTTTTTCTTTTTTTAAAAAAAAAATTCATAAGGTTTATTTATTTTTGAGCAAGTGAGAGAGAGAGACAGAGTGTGAGCAGGGGAGGGGCAGAGAGAGAAGGAGACACAGGATCCGAAGCAGGCTCCAAGCTCTGAATTCTGAGCACAGAGCTTGAACCCATGAACTGTGAGGTCATGACCTGAACCAAAGTTGGATGCTTAACCAATTGAGCCACCCAGGTGCCCCAGTAGCCTAGGTTTTCCTAAATATCAATGTGTAGTATCATTAAAAAATTAATGGGGGAAACTGGAAAAATTCATGATACAGTCTAGAGTTAATAGTAATGTCCCAATGTTGGTTTCCTAATTTTGATGAATGAACCATGGCAATGTAATACATTAGAAGAAACTAAAGGCTGTGATGAGGGGTATATGGGAACTTTCTGTACTGCTTTGTAACTTTTCTATAAATCTAAAATTATTCCCAAAGTGTATTTAAAAATCTGTGAGGAAAAACTTATTTAAAAATGTGTTGTTACTGAAAGTGAACAACTAGAAACAAGCTAATTGTTTAAAAATAGGAAAAAATGATCATTTAATTTCTAGTGGTATGTTCATTTAATGGCATACAATGAAGAAATTAAAAACTTTATTTGTAAAAAGAGCTAAATGCAAAATATTTTTGATACTGCATTAAGTAGAAAAAAAGATGTTAACAATAGGATGTGTGCAGTGTGATTACAACCATAAAAAATGTGTTAATGACAGCAAGTACATAGAAGTAGCCATGCTGGGACAATGGGATTTGGACTCATTCTTTTTGTCGTAGTTTCAAAGATCTCTATAGCTTTTTTTTTACTCTGAATAACCCTGGAAGGTGAAAGATAAACTTGGAATAATTTTTACTCACCAGGGATGTGAATTAAGCCATGTTAAGGGAAACAATATATTTGATTTTAATGAAATCCTCATTTTAATGAAACCAGTTTTTACCAAGCGGTTTTTGATAAATTTGTTAATTTTTAAAGGTGGGTAAAATGTGTGAAGGTGGTCCAAAGATACAAACCTCCAGCTATAAAATAAGACTTGGGATGTAATGTACAGCATGGTGATAATAGGTGATAAAATTGTATTCTATATCTGAAAGTTGCTAAAAGAGTAGATCTTAAAGGGTCTCATTACAAGAAAAAAATCTTTAATTGTGTGGTAATGGGTGTTGACCAGACTTAGGGTAGTGATAGTTTCACAGCATATACAAATACCAAATTGCTATTTTGTACACCTGAAGTGAACATAATTTTGATATTCGTTTATATCTCAAATAACTTTAACAGGTGTTTTAGCTTAAGAATATACTGTATTCCCCAAATACCTTATTCTTTAGTCTTGGATACTGGGTTTGTTTGATTTTTTTTTTGCCATTGCAAATATAAGTTAGCTTCCAAAGTCTCCTTATATAAAACTGCCTAATTTTAACTAAGCTGAATACTCTGAAAACCTGTTGAAAACTTATTACCTGAACACATTCACAAAGCAAGAGGTAGGGCTAGAAGTAAATTGTGCAAATTCGAAGTACCCCATTATGGTTGAAGAAACTAAAGGCCAGATTGCTGCCAACAAATGTCCATCAAATCAGAGGGACAGAGTAGTTCTGGAAATGACCTTGAGAGAACATCAATGGCTTTACTTTGTTCTTGAGCTTATGTATTTTGGCCTCATTTTAACAGTGCTTTTGGGTCCATTGAAGGCTGAATTCTTTCTCTACACTATGAGAACACATGCAGATCTCCTTTCTTCTTGAAATATTATCCCAAGTTTAACTTCTTTCCTCAGGGTTACATTATTTGATTAATTTAATTTAGAATAGGAAGAAATAAGTGATAACATAAAAAAATAAAGTATAAAGATAATATATTATTGATATTGTTCTATATATGAATAGACACTACATAATTTTCTTTGTTGTTTATTTAAAAATGCTTTAGCCTACCTGAAACTTAAATCTACCTCAAAGTAAAAACAATGTGATTGGGAATTACTTTTCAGTGGCAAACTTCTTCACAATTTTAAGAATCTTAGTTGAAATTGTTTCCATAGTAAAAAGAGGATACATTTGTAATGTATGTGTAAGTAAGCATGAGGAGATTCTTGACTCAAAGAGACCTTGGAATATTTTCATTCCTTAGGGTTGAAGGGAGATACATATTTAGAAGGAAATACAGAATCCACTGGACAATTTCTATCCCCAAACCATAGGCAAGACATGTCCTTGGAAATCATGGTGATGATTCTTCTTTGGAAGTATTTCATCCCTAAAAGTGGAATGAGGTATATTGAACCTCTTGCAATGCTTGGATAGAAGTTGGATGAGATTCAGAAAATGGAAATCATTCCAGAAGCTCCTCTCAACCCTTTCAGTGGAAACAATCTTTGATCGAAACTCACCACTTAAAAAGGGTGTGTGTGAAGGGATCCTTGGAAGATTTTCAACTTTTGATGAGATAGCTCCTTGGATGGTTTTCAAGACCTGGAGGGGTCCATAATGAAGAATCATGCTGCTTCCATTAGTGTATTTTTCCTCTGCATGTTTGCAGACATAGCTGAGAATCTGTCCAATTTCTTCTTTGGCTAAGGTAGTCTTTATTTTAATAGAAAGGCTAGTCGACTTGGCACATTTGCAAATGAGAAGAGCAAATGAAAGCAAGTAACATTTAGATAATTCTCATAGCCAATGGGAGGTAACTTTGTGTTTGCAACAGCTGCACTTTTTTTTTCACAGTAATTTACCAAAAGGAGTAATATATTTGGAAAAAGATGAAAAAATTATGTCTTGTTTTGTAGCTATTAACTACCACGCATTTTTGTGATTCATGTTGTGAGAGAAATTTAGTTGGGGTATTTGTGTTCATAAAAGAAGAAGTATGCCTTTGTATGGTTCATACAACTTAACTAATATGTTACTTTTCTAAATTCTGCAGTGTATTTAAATACTGATTGGTCGATGGGAAAGGTATTAGTTTTTGGAGTTTTACCAATAATCATTGATTGGCTCTGAATTTAAAAACCAGAGATCTCCATGTATCTTAATATTGAATTTCATTTTCTCTTGAATTTAGAAAGGTAGTATTAAAATATATACCAGGTATATCTGGTTATAACTGTTTCTGTAGCTGGAATGTTATTTTACTTACTGTAACATGATACATTTATTCTACCTGAACTTTCTCTGTTATAATAAGGATCATTTATTCCTCAGTAACCACAGTAACAATAAAAAGAAAAAAGTGAAAGTTTAAAAACAAATGCACAAATGATGAAGGTCACATTTAATGCTATATGATCTGCAATGATATAAAATAACAGTGCTCCTTTATATTCTAAAAGGCTTTAATTTACTTTCTACTATAAATGGTGAAATAAAAAAAATTGTAAAAGTATTTCATGAACACTGATTAGGGAGTATATGTTAATGACCTCTTAAAATAATTTGGTAAAAATAATTATTTTTCATACCTTATGAAATTTGATATACTTTTAACTGGCATAATTTAACTCGTATTGAAAGCAAATACAAATATGAGTTGTGTGAATTTTAAGATGAAATTGTTTTCAGGTCTAATTTAAACAGTCATCTCTACAGTTGGTATTACCCTCCAAGCTTCCATTATCACCAAAGATCAAAACATTGGGTTGGTCAGAATTAAAACCCATAACACATGAATGATTTACTGTGATATCAGTGGAAGATTGCTTTGGTAGATGTTATGAAATCATAAATTCAAGGGAGACAGGAACCTAAAATACAAAGTCTCCTAATTGGAATTTTTTTAGGGAATATCTGTCTTCTAGTCAAAGCCAGAGAATATGTGAATTTCCTCTTTAATACTACAGTTGGTGAACATTCTTGAACCAGTGGCTAAGTTCTGTATAGCATGTTCACTTCTGGCTGTTGATAAAATTCTGTGTAGTAGGGAGGACAGTTGTAGTGATACTCTTTATTGTCCATGTAAGATGAGCTTCTACAGATTCTAAGAAGGAGGGAAAAACAGAAAACTTTCAAAATAATTAAGTAGAACTCAAGAGATCCTTTCTGCCTTAACAAAAATTATATGCTGGCTTCCATAATTTTTTTTTCCTATTTACGCAAGCCATTCAGTTGAAAAATGAAATTGACCATAATAGAATTTTTGGTGCTTAAAATTTCATTGTAATGGCTCTTGTCCTAGTTTTCCAGAAGAATGTGAATTCTTAAACCCAAAAGCCAAGAGCCAAAAACAAAACAAAACAAAACAAAACAAAACAAAACAAAAAGGAAATCAAAAAACACAAAAAAACAAAAACAAAAAACCCCACCAAAATAAAGCAACTCCCCCCAAATCCAACAATAAAATTGTTTTGTGGCTTTAGAACTTAGTGTTTTAAGTGACCTGGCTCTTAGGTGGAGTTGAAACAGGATATTCCTTTAGCCAGTGGCACAGACGGACATTTCTGGATGAGATTCTGCCCCCTTGTAGTGGAACGTGATGTACATTTTGATTCCCTGGCATGCCTACACTAACACCCATCTGTTAACATGGCATCATTCCTATTAAAAAAAAAGTGTTTTGCCAGGTTCCAGAAGTCCTAGGTGTCTGGCATATGTATACATTTCTAAAGGTATTTTCCAGAATTAAAAAAAAAATTGAGTTTAGCTTAGAGTGTGTTCCCCTTAGAGAATAGTCTCATTGGTGGGCCATTACAGGCAATTCTACTACTAATAGGTAATTTTAGATAAATATATCCTTATGTTTGACATTGACAAATTTGCATGTAGAAAAAAATTCATTGAAAATCAACAAACATTAAATTTTTTGCATATAAACAATCTTCATTCATCGCAGTAGCTCCCTTTCACAGATACCTATATTTGCTATTCATGTTATTTTTATCACTTCCTCCAAGTATTCTTCCATAAGATGGTATGTTAGACAGTGGAATATCCAAGGGGACTGTTGTGACCATTTTTGAGATAGATATCCCTACCCCATGAACTTGACAGAATAGCGTTGATTGCCTGAAGTGAAAAAGACCAGAAATGGCTCAAGTTAAAGTCAAATGATAGAAATCATATAGAGCCCTGGAGCCCACAGGGGATGTCTGGATAATTTGGTTACTGAAGAGAGACATCCCGTTGTTGCTTAGCGACAGGATTCTGGGTGGCAGCTCTTTTCCCTCACATTTCCTGGTGTTTTGTTTTTGTAAATGTAGTTTCTTGCAAATCAGAGTGTCTGCATGCAGATGTCCACATTGCAATTGTTTTGATTTGTGAAATGAAGCAGTATTAGATGAAGAAAAAAGCTGGGAGATTGAAAATTTGGAGAGGAAGTTCCTTCTTGTGCTTCATTGCTTAAGGAGATAAAATCAAGTAATATAAACATAGTAGACACCTTGGGTTTTGGTATACCTTTTGCAAGATGCAGCATTTTGATTCATAGTGCTAGAATCATTCATTTAATCTCTTTAAGATGGATGGCTGTATATTGAAAACACAAACACCTGTTGCATTTACATATATTGAAAATCATTGGTATCCAATCTGCTTGATGGAGGATATTAAAAAAAACTTCAAATATTCTATATTTTCATTTTTATATATGCATATTTCATCTTTGATACATTTAGGTTGAATTTGTCTCCACTTTTTAACTTGGAGTGCTAGTTCCTATAATAAGTAAGTTAGAACTGAGATATAATAGAGGTTCCAAATAATATCCTGTAATTATCATACCGTGCTGTACAAAAATCATCATAATTACATTAAATCATATTTACTTTATAGTGCAAAAAGGTTGTTGAGTTATTTGGGTTAAAATAACAAGGAGCTTTTTAATACAGTTCCTTAGAAAAGATTGGTAGTTATGCTTAGAAATTCATTGCTAAGAAAGTTGTGAAGTTAATTGAAAAATTTGTAAAAAACTTTATATTCTGTAAGTTTAGTAAGTGTCAAAAGAATAATTGGGCTGCTGTACCATTTAAATTTTCCTTTTTTTGGGACAAACTAAAAACCTAATGTCTTTGGAAATGTTCTTTTACTACTGTTAATTACATATGGCACCGGATAAAGAGCATTCAAACAAGAGTGAAAGAAACTACTGTGAGTCTAGAAAGCCATGCAGGCTTTGCATGATAGATCTAAATGCTGAAATAAACATGTAGTTACTTCCCTGTAAAACCACGTAAGGTAACGTTAACAATTAATTTGGCTGTGGAAAAAGAAAAGGAGAAAAGGAAAAAAAAGAACTTCACAAACTTAAATTACAAGCAGTAATTAGACAGTTCTTCTCCGGGCAAATAGACCTTAGTTTTGTGATCAGAAAGGATGAAATGAATTGGGGACCAAGAGGAGAAATTTGAAACTGGCACACTGAAATCGCCAGTGTACCTACTTGATAGAAAATGTTAGGTGGTCAGAAAGGTATATTGAAAGAAAGTTGTTGTTTTTGTTTTGTTTTATTTTGTTTTGTTTTGAGGGTGTAAGACTTGCCAGCACAAGATATTAGGCTTAGAATGCTAAGATTTGTGAAGGTGGATCCTTCAGTAAGAACAATATTAGAAATAACAAGAATTATTGAATAAGTGCTCTGTGATTTAAATTATCTTTTGAATCATTAAAATATGCATCAGTTTCATTAAGGGATAAAGTTATTGAACATCGTAGATATAAGTTACTAATCAAGAAACTAATTTAACAGGTTTTTTTTTTTTTAATTAGTGAGTAAGGCAGATATTATGAAAGTAAGTAATTGTAATTGATGTTTTATCAGGACCATAGGATTTTTTTTTCTAATTTCTCTAAAATAAAGGTTAAAAAATATACACTGAAATCTTAGTAACTGTTATTTATTGATGGAGAGTCTATGGGACATTTTATCCTCTATAGGACATTCTTGGATTCTTCTGGTTGTTTATATTTTCTAAATGACCAAGAATATGCGAGCATTACTTGTATATGAGGAAAAAATACCTTAAAAATTTTAAAGGTGGGAACCTTACATTTGGAGTTTTCCCCAATAGTGCAATATTCTTACCCTATATTATTGCCTTTGAAGTAAAAGAAATCTCTTCAGTTAGAAAAAGAGAAATAAGGAGGGTCATTTTTTTTCACCTTTTATTTATTTTTGAGAGACAGAGAGAGACAGAGCACAAGTGGGGGAGGGGCAGAGAGAGAGGGAGACACAGAATCAGAGGCAGGCTCCAGGCTCCAAGATGTCAGCACAGAGCCTGACGCGGGGCTTGAACCCACGAACCGTGAGATCATGACCTGAGCCGAAGTCAGACACTTACCAACTGAGCCACCCAGGCGCCCCGGAAAAGTCATTTTTATCATGATGAAATTTATAATAGGAGTTATGAATAAACCAAAGCACAGTAATGGCGGGCATGTGTTTGTGTGTCATGCTTATCTTGGTAGAAACTAAAGAGTCAGTGTTAACAGAAGTTCAGAGACAATAAAAAAACTAATTTGCCAGGTTTTTTAAATTGAAATTAATTATGGAAGCAAAGGACAATGGCGAGGAGAATTATTTGACATTGCTTGGCTATAGCAATATGTACGGTATGGTCCAAGCTCTTTTTAAATGAAAAAGTAAATATTTTGATACAAAAGTTACAAGTATATATTTATATAGTATGTAGGTGTGTGTGTATATGTAAATATGGGCGTGTGTATAGCAGGGATTTGCAAAGAATAATAAAACGTACAAAAAGTTTCCATAGATTTTCTAGCCATAAAAAAAACTGCTTTTTAAGATTTTAGTCTATTTCTTATAGTCCTCACTTTCTTTTTAGTGTAAATTCTTTTAAAAAACAAGTATGAATTACTATGTTTTTACTTCCTATATTTTACCTGTTTTCCTTGTCATCAGTCCAATGGCATTAGTAGTCTAAATATCCTCAGTATCTTGTACCTTTTTTTACTTTTTGCCTTTAATATTGTTAGGTTTGTCTAGATTCTCTGAAGGCAATGTCACCAACATCTATATTTTGTACAAAATAGCTGTGTTGCAATTTGTTACTTGTGATTAAGAAGTATAGGAGTCTAAACAGGACTGTATCAAAGCTATGGGTCATATTATAAACATTCTTACTTGGTGCAAGCTTTTTTTTTTTTTTTTTAATTTAGTTTGGTAATTTGCATAACTAATGAAAGACATACCACTTACAACACAACTCCCTATACTCTAGGTATTTCTACAGATATCTTTGGGGCTGTTTATGTTGAATATAAATTACGAATGCTTTTTTCTCTCTTTCTTCCCCTCTCTAGCCAACACTTACACTGCAGGCACTGTTCAAATAGCCTGCATACCCAGTAAATGGCGTTGTGCAACAACTTACTAGAAAAGAACCAAGCCTGGTGGGGAGATGACAGATGTGTTATTCTAGTTGCTTCCTTCAAACAGGAATATTAGATACAAGGTTCCTTCCAGGGTGTCTCTCTGGACAATCAGGGTTTTTATTTTATCTTTTGAGTTACTTCGATACCACCAAAAACTACTGCAGAAACAAAAATTCACAGGAAATTTACACTGTAAATTTGGTATAATTTTCATCAGTAGACTAAAAAATCCTTCTACTTTTTAAGTTTTGAAATTTATAAAGCAAGTACTTGGACTTGCATGTATTATGAAAAGTAATTATGTAAGAGTTCAGTGTTGAGAGATCATTGCTTTCAATTTATAATCACAGAAGACTATTTAGGAATCATTCATTACATGTAACATTATATAAAAAAGGAAAGGCCTCAAGTTTATGGTATTACACGCAGAGGTGAGAATCTCTTAAGTTAATTTTTCTATTTGTGGGGTATAGTTAATACGAACAAAACACAGTAAAAATATGTAAAAAAAGGCATTAAGATTGAAGGGATGAAGGCAAAGTAGCCTTTGTATTGAAAATTTAAATAAACATTAGATTTATTGATTCCCAAATAAAAATCCTTTAAGACATGGAGGGATAATGAATAAACAGTATCTCTCTCCCTCTTTTTTTCATGGCATTTTTTGTTGTTTTTAGAAGGTATACATATTATAGTCCCTGGAACTTGTCCATCTGTGAAAAATAACAAATAGATGTTTTCATTAACATACTGGCTCTTTTTAAAGTAAAAATGATCATCATTACCAAAAGCTGTTTTCTAAAAAATCTTTATTCCAAGAAGTAAGATACATTGAGGTAGCTATGGCTATTCAGGTTGGACCAGACAGTTGAAGCAGATAAGAGCACTTTGGTCCCGACATATTTATACCCTGTTCTTTGACAGGAACACAAACAAATTAAGGGGTTTTGATCAACATGGGAAAGTTTTTTTTTTTTTCCAAATCTAAACAGCTGGTCTGAATAATTTATTTGCTTTTTATTTAAACAATCTGGTTTCATTTTTTTCTTGTGCATTGTTTCCATTCTAAAAAGTACAAAGACCCATCTCCACGTTGGGAAGATGAACCTTAATTCCCTAGAGGATGCAAGTGTGACATGAAATGAATATGCATTTGTATGGAACAAATAAGAGGACATTAAAGGTTGTTAAGTTTAAGATTAAAATTTAATGTCCGTGGAAAGTGTCAACACTACCATGCTACTCAGGCCACACACACACACACACACACACACACACAGTAAAGGGACTGACTGCTTGTTTTGTTTGTATTTCAGCTCATGGCTGTCTATTTTTTCTTACTGAGGTATTTTATTAAGTAAGGTGATGAACAGAGTGGAAGACCCAGTGATAGGAAGATAGATGTTTCGTTGTAAGTTTGTCCAGAAAAAACAATTAAAGCTATTTCCATGACAGGAAGGACCTCAGATATCATGTTGAAAATACAACTGTTGTGGGGCGCCTGGGTGGCGCAGTCGGTTAAGCGTCCGACTTCAGCCAGGTCACGATCTCGCGGTCCGTGAGTTCGAGCCCCGCGTCAGGCTCTGGGCTGATGGCTCGGAGCCTGGAGCCTGTTTCCGATTCTGTGTCTCCCTCTCTCTCTGACCCTCCCCCGTTCATGCTCTGTCTCTCTCTGTCCCAAAAATAAATAAAAAATGTTGAAAAAAAAAATTAAAAAAAAAAAAGAAAATACAACTGTTGATTTTAAGTACCTGTTAGAATGGAGTAATAGTCTAGTGTTATAACAGACTATCTGTTCAAATGAATCATTCTGCCTCCCTCACTATTATTTCAAGTGGATAATTCATTCTTCACTTTCCATCTGAAAACATTGATGAAGAGTTGGACAGGCAAAGAATAGCAATGAGGCTACTTTTTAATGAATTCAGGGCTCTTTCAATAAGCACAATGTGGGACAAAATGCAGTAAGATTTTTTTCCTTTAAGACTGGCTTGGTGTCACTTGCCTTTCCAGAGGACTTGTAAAAATAAGTATTGAGACTTTCATGATGGTGATTCTGTAGGCTGTCATTAATGTGGATGCAGATCTTCTGGCATTCACATGTTCCCTACTCTCCTTCCACCCCTCTCCAAGTTTATCATGTCATAGTTGAATGTATCAGGGTCCACCACCTAACCAAAGAGTAATGTAGGATGGTAATGGGAACGAGCACAGAGTCTAACTCGGGCCATTTTGTTTTGAATCTGGGGTCCAAAACTTACTAGATGTGGGGGATCTTGGGCAAGTTAGTTACCTTCTCTAAGCCTCAATTTCCTTTTAAACAAAACAGGCTAATAACAGTGCCCAGAACAGAATCCAATGAAGTAAGTATGTATGGCTTGATCTTGTACCTGCTATAGAATAAGCACTTAATCTTATTTGACCAAGGTATTTTCTGAACAAATCAACTTCATGTCCTATAAGGACTCTCATATAGAATTCCATGAGTAGTTTTCCCCCCGTTTAAGATGCGAACTTAGCCTATTCTAGACCACACACACACATACACACACACACACACCCACCCACCTTGTGTCTGTCTCTTGCTGTGTGTTTGTATAAATACGTACATCATACATACACATACATGAATGTAGTCTGTCTGTATTTGTGTGCCCACTAGTATTTTTTTCACTGCTAGAGGAAAGCACATGACTTCCTAAAACTTGGATTTATGAAATTGTTACAGGAACCACAGGAATGATATTGAGGTAAGGAGGGAGGGGGAAAAAGGAGATTGGTGGAAAGGCGACATACCACATAATCACAGCAGTGGGTGTGCAGTGATGAAATTTGTATATGCAAGTCGTTGTTCTGTCTGCCACCTGGAAAGTTTTACTTTTTCTGCAAGAACTTAATAAAATCACCTAGGAAAATCTTCTCAGTCTCCCTTGTTAACATACTCCCTAGTTGCACGTATAGAGGTACAACAGTTTAATAAAACAAAGAGTGACTTGATGTTGCCAGCACTCATTTGTTTGTGTTCACCTGTGACATTTACAAGTGAAGACATACAGAACCTCCTTTGTTTCCTGGATAATCGCTCAGGTGTTAAAGAAGAAGTTGATTCAGTTTTAAATGGCATGAGTTTCTCAAGCCTTGGGAAAGTAAGTGATGGATTTTTTTTTCCTTCTTTTTCCATAGTTCAAATATACACAGTGCAAAGCCATGTCTAACTGTTTAATTTTACAAGACTGAAAATATTGGATTTAAGGCTTAGGTTTTAGTTGAGGTTTATTCTTGGTGTCCAACCCTGTCTAAACTTTCACAGGCAAATCGGAAATGAAACACAATTGAAACTAAACCGAGGTTTATCTGCCTGCAAAGGGGCCTTAACATTTCACTTTGTGTTTTCAGACTGAATCTAATGAAAACGTGATTTTATACAGATTCCTTGTGTCAGTTATTCCCTGCATCCCTTCTACACTGATCTGTGCTTTCAACGTGAAGCTTCATTAAGGATCAAGCCAAGTAGTCTTTAAAAAGTACAGGGTTTTGGTGATAGACAGATGGTGGCTTTCATGATGTCAGGAAGTGTCAGATATTATGGTTGGCTGTGGAATGGTGGCTACTATCCAAACAGATTGGGAAACAGACAGAAAGAGCAAGAACACCATTTGTTTTATTTAGATACATTGTGAACAGAAGGAAGCAAGACAGAGCATACTTTTACACATCTTTTTTCCACTCCTTGCGAAAACAGTTTAGGATTTGTTATGTTATATTAGCCCTTTCATTATGCAAAAACATGGGAAAACCAGAGATGCTGGTGAAAGAATTGGTCTCATTGTGATTTTCTATGAAGTGTGTTTATTTTTATTCTTATGGAAGGTGGGTTTTAAAAACATGTCTTCTCCTTGGAAGTATCAAATGCTTAAAATCGACAGGAGCGGGATGCGGCCCTTTAGCAGTGCTGTACTGTTAGGAGCGTAGGAAGACGGTACTGACTTCACGACCCAGATGAGTGACTCGGCGAATGGTATTAAAAACTTCATTTCCTAAGCTGAAGGTGCTTCTTCCCTAAGAGCTGTAGATCTTTTTTCTGTAAGGATTTTATCCAAATTGGCAGCCAGAGGGCAGTGTCAGCTCCAGACAGATCTGTAGGGTCCAGTTACAGGATTCAAGTTTTCATCCAGCCCTTGACCTAGGGATCCGGACAACATAATATACTGGTGGGGGTCTTCTTAATCTTAATAAAAAAGAAAACCTAAATTTGCCAGCCTATTTCTTAACAGAAAAAAATTCCTTTGAATCTTTTTTTCTATTTACTTATATTCATCTAATCTTTATCTTCATCTTTTATTCCATCTCTTGAGAGGTAACTAGAATATTGGCATTTCTGGTGGATTAGAGATCCAGGACCACAATCTGCCCTACAGTTGTGTCCCCAAATCATGGTGAATGTATTGGAAATATAGTTCCTAATGTAACCCCTGATGTATTAATACTAAATAATCCTAAATAACTAAGGAAGGATATAACATTACCCACAGAAACTGCTAGTCTTGGGTGATGCCAAATCTAAGGGTTTGGGACCCAGAAGGACACTGACAGACCATTCTAGACCAGTGGTTTTTCACACTGTGCTTCCTAAAGGCTAGAATTTCTAAGAGGTGCTTTAGCAGCTACAGTGAAGGGTAAGTGATAGGTCAGGACTCCAGCCTGCTATCTCTGCGTAATATAAACAGCTAAAGAGACTTTCCTGACTATGGACAAACAGAGGTCGGAATTTTGGCTTGAGAGATGAATGTTTCTTTAATGGAAACGTCTCAAATGCATTTGGCTAGGGCGGAGAGTTGGGCATCACTGCTTTTTAATTGTTACCTAAATTCAAACAGGAGTCAGATTCCAGAGGAGGGTGTGAGATAACTGTGATAAAGTAAAAGGACCTCACTTTCTCCCCACTTCCCTTCCTCTGCCCTCCCCCATCACGATTTGAGGACTGATGTGACCAAAACACCCAGAGCCTTCAAAAAGGTAGGAGATCCTGAAATTAGGGTATCTCTGCTATGTTCCCAGAATCCCTCTTTCTACTCCCCCTCCCCAGCCAAAGAAACCCCCCCAAACCAAAAAACAGTTGAGCCAACAAAATAATACCTAAGCAGTAGAGGGGCCTCTTTTGGAAATAATCTAATCTATAGCAGCAAGAGACATACTGTGAATTCCTTATTGGAGAGTTTTGAAATCACAATATACATGCTGAAAATAGTCCCTCATTGTTAGTCACCTGTTAATTAAAAAACAAAACAAAGCTCTCAAATACTTTATTTTGTTTGCTGAGACAAGCACATACATTAATGAGAGAAAATACTGAGATACCTACCTTGTGGAAAGTCCACCTCTGGATTGTTAGTAGGGACCAGAGAAGACAATAAAGGAAGGTAATACAGACTTTCTATGTTAAGGATTTATGCTAAGGGATGACTCAAGAGTTAAAGAGTAAATCTCTTATAATTTCTACAAATTTTTGGTATATGCAGTAAATTTTATTGCCTTAAATAAAATTAATTCTTATTCTATCTTGGAAAGGATCTGAACCACTTGACAGGTTAAAATTATGTTTCTCTAGAGCATGATTTTAATATCAGCTCTGGTTAGGACTCATCAACTGTTGAAAGAATTGTTGTAAGGAGAAATGTAACATTAGAATATTTGCTGGAGCCATTAATTTATATCATGGAATTAAAATATCTGGGAGTCATCTTAAATCTCACTTGAACTTTCAAAGGTATGGTACACATTGAATCTATTTTAAGATGTGGGCTATCAGGAGAGAAAGCATTTGATATATTATTTATTGCTCAAATGTTATTTCATTAACTTCCACACAACTACATGGAGAGTTATATGTAAAATAAGATGCCACTGCTTAGCAGTTCAACTTGCTTGGAAAAGAACACGAGGCTTTATTTCAATGTAATTTTCGATGAAAAATTTTAATAAAATGTGATGTATTAAAAAAAATCCATTTCATCAGAAATATTGAATGCTTGAAACAGTGAACTCATTCTTCAAAAAAAAAAAAAAATCAGTTTTTCCCCTCTGATTTTGACAACAAGAAAAACCAAAAAACAAAACTTCCTTACTTTACAATAGTGGACAAAATTTCTTGCCCAAGTTAGTTGGTGTTAGACTGATGGGTTAAACCCAAAGCTATAAACTCCTGCTAAGATTTGTTAAGATTAGGTGACTAAGTCTGTATATTACCATCTAACTTCGATAAAGTTATACACAGTAACTGGTTTAAATCAACATTTTAAAATACACAATCTAGAATCAAACTTAACTCTTGTTGGATATTTCCAAATCCCCTATGCCTACCTGCTAGTGGTGTGAAGCTGATGAGTTGTATTTTTTACACATATACAGGTTACTTGTTTTATTTTTATGACACCAATCTCTTCTTGAAGTCCTTAAGATTTCAACCACAGAATTTTTGCCTCTTTGGGGAGAAAGGGAGAATGACAGATGCTGATTATTTCATTTCTGGATCCCTGTAATCTCTGTGAGTGAATGCTTAGCCATGGTAAATTGGAAAGAAAAAAAAAAATCTCAAAATCTGAAATTCCTTGATATTTAGGTAATATGCAGAGATGAGAGGTTAACTCTCACAGGGAAATGAAAAAAATTCATCTACAGTCTTGCCATTCAAAATAGCCTAAATGGACATTTCACACATTTCCTTAAGGTCTATTTCTGTTTTAGGCAGAAGAATTTTAATTTAGTTATATACATTTTACATCAGGATTTTAACAGTTAATATCCTTGAATAGTGGGGTTGGTGCTAAATTTAATGTTCTGCATTGTAATTCCTCCAATATTGAATTTCCCCATGATTTTATATTTCTTCTACAGTCAGAAGACTTAAAATGAAAATAAGCCAACCTGTAGCAGTTTTCTAGGGAGACTTAAGTGTCTGAAAGTGAGGAAGCATGGGACTATTTCAGACAGAGACTCTTGGTAGGAAGATGGGGAGGGAATGAGCTGCAAAACTGTAATCGGCTTCTGTGTGAGAGCTCAAGGGTGAGCTTCTGTGTGAGACTTCTTCTGTGGGAGTGCTGAAGGATCCCTATTTCCTGCCTACCTTTGGGTCAGTTCCCTTCTCAGAGGCTATGGAGGAAGATAATATGGTTTAACCTTACAGAATCATCAGACCTATTCAACAGAAGAATCTGTTTCCTAAGTAACTCCAGATCCTATGGCTAAATTGTACTCATACTGACTGAATTGATTTGAGGTGTGTGCCCACCCTTGAATCAATCGTTTTAGGCAGAAAGAGAATAGTCTGACAGGGTTTTGCTTATTTCATGCTTATTTCAACTTCTGGGTCCTAGGGATGAAGTCTGAAGAACACACCTGATAGTGGAATGAAGAGTTTACCCAAGTCACAGTTAAGGCAGCTTTACCGGAAGAGGAGGGCATGGATGCTAGGAATCAGACAAACTCCACTGGAGTTTATATGACAACACATGCTCTTTCATGTTTTCCTACCTCATCTACTTGCCTCTTTGTATGTTTCTTTATGTATTTTCTATAGCTTCCCATCACCTAAATGGTTTTGAATATTAAGCTGACTCCTCAGTTCATCTCTCTGGTCTATCCTCACTATACCCCTTAGGCAGTTTGATCCACTTGGAATGTTTTAATCAGCATAACTATATACTGATACTCTTTATTTCTGTCCTAGCCTTTTCTCCACAGGACAAGGCCTTCCTGTCTACATATCTAACAGACATCTCTACTTGGATGTCCTAGCCTCAAACTGCAAGTTTCATAGTGAAAGTCATTTGTATCCTTGTGAATCTGTTTTCTCTTTTCACCTTAGAGAATGCCATCTCTTCTCCTATTCATTAATACTCAGTAAATTTTAACTCCTATTTCCTCATTATTCTTTGATAAATTCATTGTGCCCCTATTTTTCCTGCCACTATCATCCCTTGCCTGCATTACAGGAATGGTTTTTCCATTTAACTCTGTTGAAGCTAAGTTCAACCCTGCTCCTCCCTTTTACTCTGTTAAAGTTAACTTTCTAAAATAGGATCATTTCAGTTCTTCACTCAAAACTCTCAAATGATTTTTCCACTGAATTTAGGATTAGATCTATTAATGTTGTTTACTAGGGACCTTTATGTCCGAGTCTCCCTTTAGTGGTCTAGCCTTACCTCTCATCACCCAGGCCATGATTTGTTGGGTCATACAGGACAACTTGCACTGGCTTGAATGGGTTGTTTTTTCCTAAATTATTTCTAGGCATTTATTTGGAAGCACTATCACCCCTATATGGGAGATCAGCATTTTAGCTAATTATTTTCTACTTCAAGGTCCTTTCCAGTGGACAAATTTTTCTAATCACCTTTCATGCCCATTCTAAAAACTGAGATAGGAGCACCTGGGTGGCTCAGTTGGTTAAGCGGCCGACTTCGGCTCAGGTCATGATCTCACAGTTGGTGAGTTCAAGCCCCGCATGGGGCTCTGTGCTGACAGCTCAGAGCCTGGAGCTAGCTTCAGATTCTGTGTCTCCCTCTTTCTCTGTTCCTCCCCTGTTCATGCTCTGTCCTCTCTCTCTCTCTCAAAAATAAACAAACATTAAAAAAAAAAAAAAACAAAAAAACTAAAAAAACCCTGACATATACGCTTCTCCTGTGCATCGTACAGTTCTGTACTCTAGTTTGAAATTCCTTTATTACTGGACTGTCTTGCTCAGTGGACTAAAAATTCTTTGAGGTTAGGGACTATGTCTTTGTCACAGTTTTATTTCTTGCCCCTGAGACATTGCCTGGTGCTTAATTGTTTCCCAAAATAATGTTTATTGAGTAGGCGAAAGAAAGCAATTGTTACATCATGTTACAAAGAAGCCTCACAGTCACTGAGAAATTGTGGCTTCTTAAGGTTATGCAATCACTGACTTAATGTGAATGTGGCTGTAGGCGAATATTTTAGTTTAATAGTCAGCCTGTTAAATTTCTTTGCAGATTTTTGGACAAAGTCAATCAAAGTGGTCTTCCTGAAGATGATCATGTTCCTTTATCTTCAGGAGTTTATTGGCATCAAATGAGATAGTTCTTTCTTTTTTTTTTTTTTTTTTTTGAAGTACCTATACCACATCTCAATAATGACAGATTGATTAGGTTTCATCCCTGAAGGGAGTTGATGGCCTAACATGAGGGCAGGAATCATTACCTTCAGTTGGTCATTAATCCCCATGAAATATCCTTCCCCCTCAACAGTAATTGCTCTTATAAATTGAAAAGTGGAAATATATTTATGCAAGCCTGAAAATTTCTGTTTTCTGCCATTTCACTTCTATGTACAAGGTATTTCTAGAGACTTAATGTTCTGTACTTAAGCTTCTCTGATTGCTTAATACAGGTTTCCACACTCAGCTTATATAGTGGATAAGATTTCCTCCATCACTTCTAACCCAATGATCAAAGCAACAATCAAAACCCATTTCATGTGAAAGCTATTTTGAAGAACATTTGTACATTTTCCAACAGCAAATCTGCCTCATTACAACATAACTCAGTTTATATTTTCAGTTGCCTGTTATACATCATCAGGTTTTCTTATAAGAGGATTCCTTATTCTTACGGAGGCAATGTTATACAGCGAGAGGAAAAAAAAATCACTTGAAACTAAGCATCGACTTAATAGTTGGAAGGGTGTTTGTGTTTTAAAACTATTGTTTTTGTTATGAAGGCTAATGGTGATTTATTTACATGAGCATGTATAATAAAACTGACAGATAGATGTTTAAGGTAATTGGTAAATTATTAGGGTTTCTATAGATGTGTTACCAGGTTTTCTTTTGTGTAATGGCAAATACCTAAAGGCTGTATACTTTAACTTATGTTTGTGGCCAATTATACTCTCGTATCTGATCTCGCTTGTGGTCGGTAGCAAACATTTGGGACACAGCTGGCCACATTTTGTGCTGTGTAAGAGAAAACAGTCTCTCGCTGAGTGATTGTATAACTAGTCACATTTGCAGTAAGTTCTGAGCAACTGAACCAGCATTCTTAGATTATATAATTTCAGTAGTGTTATATCAGTGAGATGATGATCTGTGGACAAGACCTAGTCTTTCTTTGGAAGTGGCCTCCATTTCACAGGGAAGTGCATTCCTTTACAGATTTCTTTTTCTTGCTTCATACTTGAGTAGAGTGAATAGATTTGATGACTCAAGGACAAAGACAAATATTGTCATCTAGGAAAGGAAGATAAATGGAGTTAGTCCGTTTCTGTTTCACATCTGATACGGTATTATACTTAGAAAGAATACACAGATTGCTAGATTTTTCTGCTTTGAAAATTATTAATGTAAGTTTAAACTTAAATTGTACCGAATAATTTTGCCCATTTCCATGGCCATCAAGACAACTCATTTGACTTGGGAACAAGTTGAACTGCTGCTCCCTTCCTGTGAAGCCAGCCATGATGACTGATGACAAGCCAGTCATGACTCAGTCACTCATCATTTCTTATTTTGCACTAAACACCACTCTATGCGCTAACCTTTTTCTTTATGTTTTGCTTTCATAGGGTTTCTGATTGGTTTCATGAATGTACAGAATGTGTTTTAGATTACAACCTTTGAGGGCAATTATTTTAGATTTTGATAATCTTAAAAGAGCTGTTGGAGAAATCATACACATTTTGAGAAAAGGTTAGTGATGATGATAAAAAGAGCACTTAAAATGGTACTAGGTGTGGAGTCCATCAGGCTGGGTTTTAATTTTGGCTCTCTTGTACTTGAGCCACTTATTTTAATACAGATCACTTGATTTCTCGAGGACTCGGGTCTTGAGAAATAATAGGAATAGCCTCAGAAGTCTACAATAAGTAATAAGTCTGTTTGAAAGTCCTTATCATTCTGTCTGGCTCGTGGTAGATAGGCAAGAAATCAATGTTTTAAAATTAATAATACCTAAATAATAACACTAAATTAGGTGTTATTTTAACAGACCCAAAACAAAAAGAAACCTGTATTGAGGACTGAACTACAGTTGAAGTTAGTGTAAATTAATCTGAAATAGTGAAGTTCTAGAGAGTCTAATTTCAAAATAAGAGCAAGCTATACTGAATTCAAGAGATTTTATCCCACTCCTCCCCCTGGGTTAATGTTGGCCTTTATAAGTTGTATCACATTAAAGGAATGATCAGAATTTTAAATACCCTTGACAAGTTGGGAGAATAAACTGCCAGAAATGGTAAGATGAATTTTTTCAACAGCAAACTTCTTGGTACAGCATGTTTGCTGTAGAGAGATCTAAGTTATAATAATAAGATAAAAAAGGCTAGAGATTATAGTATTCTTTCTATGAATTAACAATGTAATTATAATGGCTTCAAAATGTTATGGGTGTGTTGCGGAAAAAAGTAAAGTATAAAGATATGAAGTAAAAGATAAATTTATGAGAATTTATAATTAGAAATCACCAGTTCAAGCATCATGCTTAGGCATTAATTCATTTAATGACACTGACAACCCATAATGTATCAGGTACTCAGCAGGGTTCTATGAATACAAAAGTCTAGAAGCCAGCTCCTTGCCCTTACAAGGCTATGATCCACTGAAAGATAAGGCTATTAAACATTTTTTAAATGTGTAGAAAATTGTATGAAAGGCAAATAGAAAGAATTAACAGTATGAGGCCAAGGGCTCAGGAGAAGTTTCCTTGTAGTTTGGTCCCTAATGAAAGAGTAGGGGTTGACAATATTAGGTATACATGTGTATATGCACTTATGTGTACACATGTATCTGTATATGCATATGAGGCCAGAGAGATAAAGAAGGTTCATGAAGAGAGTATACGTGCACTTAGAGAACTGGAAATGGCATCGAAGGTCTGTGGTCGATAGTGAAGAGGGAGAGAATGAGGGCTGGAGAAGAGATCAGGCTAAAAGAATAGTCTAGAGGCAGATCTTACAGTGTCTTTTAAAACTTCAAAAGCATTGTTTTGTTAAGGAGAAGGCACTAAAGCATTTTAAGCGGGAAATTATGTCAGATTTTGTTGCTGTTAAACTCAGTTTTGATACCTTTCTGGTTTGTTAAAATAATACTTTGTGACCACACAAATAATAAATGGAATGCAGCATAAGAGAAGATAGAGTATTGCCAAATATTTAACAAGTTAAAATAGTGTTTTCCTTCTTTCTTTTTTCTTTTAAAGAAACTATGTAGTGGCAGACAGTGCCTGTCAAACTATATATGGTGGAAGACTAGTTTCTTTTTCTTTTTGTTACCTGTTACAGACTGACACTTTTATGAAATGTGATAGGATGAATTATTTAGAAAATAAACTTTAAAAAGCATACATACACAATATAAGCCTCCACTTTTATAATTACATTCAAGAGGCGTAAAATTTCATATCCATAAATATAATCAGAATAAGCATAGGGAGAGAGGAAAGGGACACTGAAAGTGTACACATTGTTCATCAAAAGTGTGTGGGCAATTAACATTTCTGTACTTAACCTCATCGCAGGCCACTAGAAAAATAGGACACAGCCTTATTTTGAGAAAGTTTTACATTAGCAATTAGTTCATATACTGATGATAAAAATTTGTTCTCTGGAGTTTTTAAGGGTAACAAAAATGAAACAAAATTGAATTCAGCAAGAGGCATTTGGATACCATGGTAGGAATGAAACTTGAAAAAAAAAAACAACTTTTTTCTATATAGCTTCATTATTATCAGGGAATATTACCATCTTTTTACTCTGGATAAAAATATGCTTTCAGGTGTCATTTTGCTTGTAACACCATCCACCCAACCCCAAAAGCATTACATTGACCTATTCTGGCATGTCTGAGTTTGAACTAAATTATTTTCTACAACATTGTTATAGTGGCCATGTTGAAAGTCTAATATCACTCCATTTATAGCCACTTTCTAAGAAACACAGCAAGAACAAAGGGTGATTCTACTATGTTACATAGTAGAAAGCAGGAGGGAAGTCTACAGATGAACTGCTACATGGATATGTGGATGCCAATGGAAGTTGAGAAAATTGACTTCCATTGGCATTCATGTGTCTGCTTAAAACAGTAATATAGACAAATAAAATTAATTTGAAAATTTTTTCTTTGGGCGTTTATTGATTCAACTGTTAATTTAAGCCATCTTTAGGGAGCATCTGTTACAATCCTATAACTGTGTTGGGAGCTAGGATTATAGATAATACGACTCCCTCTGTGAAAATTGTTCATAATCTAGCGAAAGGTGGACAAAAGCATAAGTAACTACAGTATGATGGTTTAGTCATTGAAAAAGGAGTATCTATAACAGAAGTTTAGTTTTAGGAAAGACTCAAACTCTTCCACTCCCAGGGGTAGACAGATACCATTGTGGTTAAGTCTGAGGATCTGCAATACAAATTGGTCAGCATACGTATTTTAGGGCTTAATGCAATTCCCCAAGCTCATATCATTTTCCCGGGCCAAAGTCCTTAAGCTGCCCTTCCCAATTTTTTTACTCTTTTTTTTTTTTTTCTTATTGGGACTATTTCCTATCATCAGAATCTAATAATAATCAGCTGTTTATAATCAACTAGAAATAAATATAAAGAAATTAATAAATACAAAATAATTCATTTATGGATTGCTATTATGGGCAAGTCACTTTACAATTTTTATTTAATCCTTTCAGCAACTGAGAGATATGCCCATTTAATGATAAAATTAAGGTAATTTGCCTAAGATTATAAAGCAGTTATACGGCTACATGAGAATTCAGGCTTAGACATACTGCTGTGGTGTTTTCCAGCATTAGTCCATCACTGTGATATTTTAGACTTCCTCCCTGATGCCTAAATCCTTTAGGTTGCTCCCTACCTACATTCCAACTCTTTACCTCTGAAGGACAATCTCAATCTGTGACTTCTCCTTCAAGTCTTCATTTCTCTGTGTTGTCTGTTTCTCAGAAAGAAATTGTCTATTGACTTAGGTTATAGAGCTGGTGTACTAAACTTCTCTCAATGTGAAAGTGTATTTTTAAAGTTTGTAACCCATTTCAAATCTATTTTTGAAAGAAGTTGAGTTCTCAATCTTGAGTACATCGGTTTTACTTAACCACTGAAAGAGCATAACAAATAAAATTGATCTGGTTCCACGGCAGAGTATTAGAGAAAAAGACTTAAAAACCGTTAGTGAAGCCCCATTTTGCTTACTATTATAAATTAACATGAAGACTTACATTCTCTACCTTGTGTTTGGCAAACGTTGGGCATTTTAAATTAATGAATTTCTCAACCACTTAGGGAGGAGATTTAAAACAAAGTTTACTCTCAAGATGTAACTTGAGACTGAGTTATACCACTGTTTTATTATTCCTAATGGCACCGAGTCAATCCACAGATATTTCATCCTGCAATTTTCTGCTGTTATGAAAATGCATAATGTTAATCATTGTAATACTTTATAATCTGACCATAAACCAATGTTTATAGTCAGTTAATCATTGTATTACTTTGCTTTAGGTAATTTAGTACATTACCATAATGTAGCAATCTACTTAATATAAATTTTAAAGTGAACACAATAAAAGTTGTATAGCATTAATATATTATGTATGCTAACCTGAAATTTTAAAATACAACTGAAGTTTGGACAGGGTTCAGATGTTCTATGACTTTGGTTTCCTTGGTCTTTGCTGGGAAAACAGGGAAGACTTAATGAAAGGCAGAGAAGTACCCTGTGACTCTACTTGCAATTATTTATGCATCTGTCACAACCTGCTTCAGGTAAGAATAGCTTTGGATAGCCTCAGGCCACCAGTTAGCAAACTACAACTGCTCCTTTTTGAAAGACTGAACTTTGATTAAGGGCAACAAACTCCAAATGTAAAAAATTAAAATCAGCAAGTTTGGGAATAGTTGGCAGTGATTTCAGTAAAGTGAAATAGTGCTTCTTTTACAACAAACTTCAAGGAATTGTTTAATAAACCGCTTTTAAAACTAACACTATGATTTCAAGACAATGGGATTGGATATTTGTTTTGAAAACATATTTACTGAGTGGCTGCTATATCCTAGGCACGCCGTTAAGTGCTTTCTTTTTGCATTATCACCTTGGGTTCTTATCATAAGCCTGAAGTAGGGATTACAATCTTGGGACCTAAAACTTGAAAATATAGTCACGTCAAGCTGTGGTGTTAATTGGGATTTTTAGAAAACAGCAAAGAAATCTGTGCCAATGGGGGCCTCCCCTTCATTCTTTATGTGACAATGAAGAAGATGGGTGCTATGGTCACATGAAAGGTTCCCGGCCACTAAAGTCTCGACATAAGCATCTGGTGTGCACACACATTTAGGACTAGGTGGTGGATTCAAGGAAGAGACAGAATATTGTTATGAATCAGAAAAAGGCTATAAAAGGCTGTATATATGTAGCTCCAAAGTGAATGAAAATCAGTCAAGCGGTTTCTGGCTATCAGTCTCAATTCTAACAAAACTTCAGTAACATTTGCCAAGAAAATTTTGGTGTATATAAAAAACTCATCTGGGAATTCCTTTAGGATAGCTACAGTTAGGTGGTTCACTTGCATTTTAAAAATACTTGCACTGGGGCACCTGGGTGGCTTAGTCATTTAATTGTCAACTCTTGATTTTGGTTCAAGTCATGATCTCAGGGGTCATGAGATGGAGCCCCACGTAGTGGTGGGGGGAAAACCCTGCTTGGGATTCTCATTCTCTCTCTTTCTCTCTCAATCTGCCCCCCCCCCATAAGTAAACTTTAAAACTTAAAAAATATTTATTTGTACTGTCTTGAAGTGATTAAGTCATTTTGGGACTATCATGTGAACTATATTTAAAAAAAAATTAAGACCTAATCTATGTCTTGTAATTTTTTTTTCCTCTTCTTTAGTCCCTACCAGAGTGTGGTGAATGAGGAAACAAGTTAATTTGATTAAATGGTTGAAAAGATATTTTTCATTTTGTTTTCAATGTCTTTTACAAAATAAAATTTTCTCTACTGGATACTTTGGACTTAGAGAAAAAGAAATGGAACAGCTAGAAACTGCTGAAGCAGTGCTAAGAGGCACAGTAGGAAAGCTACTCCACTGGTACTGACAACAGGTGGTCTTTAAAAAATTTCAAGGCCAAGGCTACACCTCAGACAATTCAATGATAATGTAGCAGGTGTATGGGTAGAGAGCCACACATACCTGTGCTTTTTCAAGTTTTCTTCTGATTGTAATAATCCCAAAATTTGGGGAACTGCCGACCTATTTTCTCTTATATAATGGGAATCACTTTTAAACTTGGCTTTATTCTGTTTAAATAATTGCATCTCAGATTAAATATGTTCATTTAGTAGTTTTGTCCAAATATATACCAGAGGTTGAGTAGACATTAGGTAATATACTGTGCATTCTATGAATGAATGTCATGGGGTAGACTATGAGACTGTAAAATTCTTCTCATATATATATATATGTATATATTTTATATTTATATATATTTTGTATATATTTTTATATATTTATATTTATATATAAATTATTATATATTTATATATAAATATAAATTATACATATTTATTTATTTTTTTAAGAGCAAGTGAGCGGGGAGAGGGGCAGGAGGTGAGGGAGAGAGAAAATCTTAAGCAGTCCGGATGCCCAGTGTGGAGCCAAAAACAGGACTGCGTCTCACAACCTTGAAATCATGACCTGAGCTAGACACTTAACAAACTAAGCCATTCACGCACCCCCTCACCATATTTTAAAAAACAAGACAAATGGAATATTTGGAGAAATACCTTATTTAAACAAGATTGACTGGAAGATAACAAAGTCACAATAGAATATTAAATATATTTGGAAGAAGGATAATATTGTTAACTTCAGCACTGCATTTTCTAACTATTAAGATTGTTAGTGCCTATAGAAGAAGAATATTATGAATACTCAGAAAAAGCAAAATTAGTAATAAGAAACTTTTTTTCTCTTTGCCATGTGTTTCCATTGCTTTAGTTAATAAAAGTATATGCAGACTTAATACTGATATTAAAAAAGTCTATAACGGCACCAACACCTGACATTTACCGACCATCTCTTTTAGACTCTTTTCATAGATTATCTCCATTCTTGAAATCGACTTTGGTCTTCCTCTCTTGTATTGAAAAGGAAGTGGTCATTCAGAGAGATTAACCAACTCTCATAATCGATGAAGTGACAAAGCTGAGTTACTAATAAGCTACAGTGGTCCAACTTGGAAGTTTTGTGGATTATTTCATCTTATGTCTCTAGTGACAAGAGTTAAATTCCTTGAAATTTACACTATTGAAATTTACACTATTTCATTGAAATTTACACTATTCCTTCCAGTCTGTCTGCCACTTTATGAAGATAAAGTTCAAAGAATTCCTTCCTGGCCTGAACATAGTCAAAATCAGGAAGGGGTGTGTGTATATTTCCTTAAGTGTGTAAATTTTGAATCTGGTTTTACACATATAAGGGTGAGATAAAAACAAAAATTACATGCTGGTGGGGATTAAAACTGTTGAGCTTTTGGAAATTGGCTCATTCCTGTGTTTGCCGCAACCAGTCTGGTGCTTTGTGTCACACTTCCCTGCCATATGCAGGCACATTGGCTCTTTTCCTAGGGAAATTGTTTATTTTAAAACGCACTCAGAAGACACTATTGGCTAAACAGTGGTTATCCCTGTTTCCTGCCATACGGAACCTAATATTTTGTAATTGCAACTCTAATATCTTCTTGTGTTCAAGTGACAAAAATCCAACTCACACTAGCTCAAGCCAAAAAATGACAACAACAAAAACAAAAACCAACAATGACCACAGGTTTAGTGGAAGGATTCTGGGGGGAGCTCAACCTCTGAAGGAAGTTATGTAAGGATGACACTGCTTTGGGACTTTTAGGCACAGGTAGGCAGGCTATATCTTGGCTATGTTTCCTACTTTATTTTTTGTAGTTCCCTGTGTGTTTGCCTCATTCTCTTCGACCATGAACTGAAGAGTGTGTAGAGGAGGGGCACTAGGATGGCTTCGTTGGTTGAGCATTGGACTTAAGCTCAGCTCATGATCTACTAGTTCGTGAGCTCAAGCTCTGCATTGGGCTCTCTGCTCTCAGCACAGAGCCTGCTTTGGATCCTCTGTCCCCTCACTTTTTGCCCCTCCCCCACTCATGCTATCTCTCTCAAAAATAAAAATAAATCCTAAAAAAAGGAGTGTGTAGGGGAGAGGGCAAGGGGTCCAGGGCTGAGTGCAGCTTCATGCTTACATCACCTAAATTGAGGGATCTGACAGGAAAGGGCTCTCATCATCCTTGTTCTCAGACCAAAGGCAAAACAAAATAAAACAAAAACAGGGAATGCTTCTGCCTGTCCTCGTTTGGGTCCCCTGCTCTCCCTTTGGCATGTCACTGTGTCCAGACCTGGGTCACATGGCCAATCTTCAAAGTACCAGGGTTAGCATCCGCCCCTTCCCCCAAATTCCAGAGATGGAGCAGGGAGAGAACAGAGCCTGAAGGGAAGGGAAGGAGTTTGTTCCAGAAGAGGATGAAGAAAGAGTGTACGATGGGCTAAAATGGTAGGTGATAATCATCCAGACGTTGTTTTGATTTCTTCATAGTAATTTGTTTCCCACATCACTTAGTGAGTAGGTAACAGATTTGGCTTACAAGGTTGGTGCTTTACCTGTTACCAAAGCTAACTGAAGACACAGTTACATTTTTGAAAACAGTGAAACTACAAGAAATTAGGGTATCTAGCTGTCATTTTGGTTTTGAATAATAGATAATAAGTGTAGAATTGAGGTTAAACCAAGGCCATTAGACTTTTACTGCAATTTCATTCTTTGAAATGCCTCCTTGGTTTAGTGGGAAGATAATAGTGCCTGTGAGGTAGTGTCTACATGGACTTAAGGAGGCGATTTTAATAAGTTTTACTGGGGGCGCCTGAGTGGCTCAGTCACTTAAGCATCTGACTCTTGACTTTGGCTCAGGTCATGACCTCACAGTTGGGGAAAGTGAGCCCTGCATCAGGCTCCATGCTCAGAGGGAGCCTGCTTAAGATTCTCCTTCTCTTTTGTCACACGCATGTGCTCTCTCTCTCTCTCTCTCTCTCAAAACAAAAAACAACTTTTTGTCAAGAACTTGCCATATAGTAAATGCTCAATTCATGTTAACTAATAGTAAAAATAGTTAACCAAGTCGGCCTCATTTTATAGTATACGGATATATGTATATAATAAATATATGTGTTTATGCACTCAATATATTACTTTATAAGGTGAGAGACTTATTGAAAATATATATGATCCAGGCATGTAGAAATTTCAACGACTTCCACTCATGTCAGCTTTGTTCTGATGTTTTCCTTATCACTGGCCAAAATTTGAACCTTTGTAATTTTTAGATTCGAATCTTTCCTTTTTCAGTTACATTTCACGTGTGTATCTTCATGGAGTCCTAAACCTAGTTTCCAAAGCTTCATCTTTATGAAGACTATTCTATAAAAATCGTTTGTTTTGATTTAAAAAGTATTAAAACCTACATGTTATAAAGCTTCTAACAACATATGTGTATGTTTCACAACTCCTCGCAAAATTGTAGGCACTTCTCTGAAAATATGTGAAATAGATCAAAGAGTCCATTTGATACTTAGAGCAAATGGATGGCCTGTCCACTGAAAACAGAGTATTTGAAAAGACTATTTCATATTCAGAATCCACTTAACTAGGTACCTGAGAATGGAGAATTAGTACCTTTGTTAAAATGCTTCTACTGAAAAATTACCAAATTTAAAAATAGGACACTTTATTTTGCAAGACACACAGAATTGTTAAGAAAAATATAATTGTTGACCACCAGATGGCTCTCATATTTTTAAAAATTCAGCAGAAAGAGTGGAAATTGAATTCAAAATAAACACGGATTTAAAAAAGATGAAGTTAAATAAAGTGACATAACCTTAAGCAGATGAAAATAATTGAAGTCCTATAATTTTAGAAAATTTCTCTTTTTAAAAAATTTATGAAGCATATATGAATAGCATGATGCGATGTACCTTTTAAGTTTTTACTCCAGTCTTTCAAAATACCATGCTATTTGTATTTCAAGATGGAAGATTAAATATTTGCAGGAAAAAAAAAAACCCACTCAAAATGTTATAGGATAGAATGGTCTTAGTAATTTTTTATGTCTTAAAAAACAAATGCCATGACTCATAATTAACATAAGGACAAATCCATATGCTTCTTTTCTTATAGATTTTGCCCTGGTACTATAGTACCAATATTATTGATTGGACATCTTCTTTAATGGCATGGCCTCTTTATATAAGTATCATTCCACAGGGCTTTGAACAATGTCACCTTAGAAATCAAGGTTCTCCACAGAAGCAAAATGATTTTGATCTGCGTCAATGGTGGAGCCAATGCGTAACATGGGATGCATTACGCATTGCAGCTCAACTACGGACGTTGCTGGTATCACGATGTTTTGAAAGATGTTTCATACTAGTTTTAATATGTAAGCTATTAAGATAAAAGACCCTGCACTTGTTGCTTTGACAGCTTTTCTAAAGGCTAAGCTGCCCAATTTGTCTTTCATCAAAGGCTCTAGTGCAGTTTTATGATTTGTAGCTACTGAGCCGTTGTGCTTTCAGAGTGTACACTTCTATTTTGAGAATTTTGCCTTGTCAATAAAAAAAAGCATATGCCTCAATGAGTCATCTTCACAGAGCACACTCCCAGGAAGGAGTTGACCTGCACTTCCGCCCCGCTGCTGAATTTTCCCTACCTTGTCTTGTCAGCACAGAGCTTGCCCCCGTGCCTCCTACCACAGAGAAACCAGAAATGTGGAGACGAGGTCTCTTTAGCCCATATGGTTTTATTTGTGTTCCGCTGGCACAGTTATAGTCATACAGTAACCAACATAAATTTTTAGTTTTATTATCACCTCTAAAAAGAGACAGAAATGTGAAAATTGAAGCCAGAAGGTTTGTATCACAGGATTAATTAGGCAGGGCCAACTGGAGTCTCACTCCTCCTGGCAGCCAGTGCCTCAAGAAGGTGCCTGCCTTCAATTATGGAGCGCACAAAGCAATTAAAAACCCTGTTTCTTTTTCCTGAGGTGTTACTTGTTACTTGATAAATCTCTTTTTTAAAATTCTCTGGGGATCTGAACTGGCTTGAGGTGCAATCTACTGGGGTAGATATTCATGAAAAATTGATTTAGCTCTAGCCTAAGTGCAATAGGTTTAAAATAAACCTGAAAGGAATGAACAGTGTGTTTCTTGGCTGACATTTTATTGGCCATTTTTTTAATGCACAAAAGACTAGATAATTAAGAATTGAGACATTATGGATCTCCACCAGGAGATATGAATCGAATTGGTCAGCCATCCAAGGCATTTTATCCTAAGTCATGCTACACATTTGATTAACCTTTTTCGCAGGGTGATTTGTAAAGTTCTATGGACAACAATGTGGTGTGCATAAGTCAGAATTAAGTGCATGCCTCCCAGAACCCACATCCCCTTACTAATAGAGAATTGGCTGTATATGAAATTATATCTTTGTACCTGATTTATGTACTCATCCACCACGATTTGAAACTTAGATCTTTTGTTCTGTCTTTCCAAAAGGAAGTTTTGTTGCTTTTCACTGGTGTTTTGAGAGTCACATTATAATCCTGCTTCTGATACTATCTAAATACTGAGAAGTAAGCATCAGTTGTGCTCTTTACAGTTAGTTTTGCGGACTGGGATTTTACCACTACTATGTAAATCACCTAGCTAACCCTTTCCTCTGAAATATAAATAATTTAAAATATGCAATAAGTACTGAGTATAACTGGTACAAAGAGTAGTGCTCTATCAAGACATATGGGCTTAAGCTTTATCAGTGATCTCATACTTCCTGTTGAAAAGAGAAGCAAAATATCTTTTAAATCAATACGCTAAAAACCATCATTGTAAATACAAGAATGAGACTCTACTTTCACTTAAAAAGCATATTATGTACAATTTAATGAAACAACAAAGGCAGTAATGGACTTCCGTCCACGTTGTTTCCTACGGTTGTGTTTCTGAATTAAAAACTTACTTAAAGTTAATTATGATAAAATATTATTTTACCTCATCCCTACTTTTTCTATTGTTTTATTTCTTCCTCTTAAGTTTGAATATAATGTAAAGGTTAGGTATATAATTTTAAAACAATTATTTAATAAATGCCGAGATATTAAAAAGTACTCTAAACAGTGATTATGGTCAGAAAAACTTGGTAACCTTTTAGTGAAGATAAATTTTGACGAAATAGGACTCTTGAAATCTAGACTCTAGTCATTAGAAATTAATTCTGACATTCTATTTAGCTTTGTGCTTATTATGGATTATTTATCTATGTACATTTCCAATTCTTACAAAAGCTGATAACTTGCTTTGTTATTGGCCAGGCTTGACACAATATGTTTTTCCTCTTTTGTGTTATGATTTAATGGGTCTAAATGTTTATGGGAAGAAAATGCCAGAATGACACTATGTTAGGAAATATGAAAAGGTGACAGAAAATATTTTCTAATATTTTCTATTTCTTTGTATGTTCTCCTTAGTTCTGGCTTAAATGTTAATATTTCAGCAATAAGTACCTAAACAGAAATAGTCTATTTTGCTTCTGGTCTTAGTAAAAGTAACTAGTTAGTAGTTTTTTATTTTTTATTTATTTAGTTTTTATTTTATTATTATTATTTTTTTTAGAGAGAGCAAGTGTGAGCAGGGAAGAAGGGAGGAGGGAGAGAGAGTGAGAGAATCTTAAGCAGGCTCTGTGGTGAGCATGGGGCCCAATATGGGGCTCAATCCCACGACGCTGGGATCGTGACCTGAGCCAAAATCAAGAGTCAGATGCTCAACCAAGTCATCCCCATCCCCTCTACTTTGCCTTTTAACTGAAGCAGGCTGAAGAATGCAGTTTATGACATAATTATTTTGATAGGGACATTGCCAATGGGTAGGCCCTCAGGAAAAGGCTAATGTTGGTCTAAGCTCTTCTTAGGATCTTTTGTCTTCTCCTTTGAACTCTCTACTATGTTTACTGCTGTCCTCAAAGTTCCTTAATGGGTAGACTAGGTCCCCAGATGGTCCCATGTTTCCTGCCTCCTGGTATCCAAGTCTTTGTATATTATTCCCTTGTCCTGGAGTGTGGGTGGGGCATATTGATAGAAGGGCTGCCACTCCAGGGATTAGGTTATGTGTTAGGGCAAAGATGAGGGGATTTTGCAGGTGGGATTAAGGTTTTTAATAAGTTGACTTCAGTTAATCAAAAGGAAGATAACTCTGGATGGGAATGATCTAATCTGTAAAGGACGAGAGGTCAGAGACTTGAAGCAGCATATCTCTCTCCTACTAGCCTTAGAGAAGCAGGCCACTGACAAGGAAGTGAATTATGTCAACAATCACTTAAGTTTGAAAGAGGATCCTGAGCTGCAGATATGATCCCAACCTGAGTCAACACTCTATTCCTGCCTTAGAGACCCTGAACAGTAAACCCAGCTGTTTCTTTAGCCATGACCCATGGAAACTAGGATATGATAAAAATCTGTTATGTAGCAGTGGATAAGACATCCAACACTGCTACATGTTCTAGACCTCTATTTCTAAATTTCATTCAGGTCGTAAAAGCCAAAGTATATTAATTGGTGTTACAGACCACACCGGGTAGCTGAACAAAAATGTGTAACCTGTTAGAGACAGGTTTCTTCTTCTTTTTTAAAATGTTTATTTATTTTTGAGAGACAGAGAGAGACAGAGCATGAGTGGGGGAGGAGCAGAGAGAGAGGGAGACACGGAATCCGAAGCAGGCCCCAGGCTCTGAGCTGTCAGTACAGAGCCTGACGTGGAGCTCAAACCCACAAACCGTGATATCATGACCTGAACCAGTGTCAGATGCTTAACCAACTGAGCCACCCAGGCACCCCAGAGACAGGTTTATTCTTCTAATATGCGACGTAAACCTCTAGGAAGAATTACCGTAAGCAGCATATCCCAAATTTCTTAGGAACCGTTTTCTTTTTTCCAGGTGGCCACTTAGAAAGTAGTGTTCTCAACAGTCCCCTTAAGGAAAAGAACTTTTGGATCAATTCATCATCCTAGTTTTAAAATCATGACCCCTCTCTCTCTAAATTAGCAATCTGCTGCTAGATCAGATAAATTAACTCATGCTACTATTTCAGTAGTTAGGAAAACAATGTGTTAAAAACTGTGGAGTATTTGTAATTTAATGTCACATTGGATATAATGGAGCTTAGACAAAAATATATATTTCAACGAACAGAGATTTTAGGGAATTTCAAACAATGACTCCATCCAACAGCTGTAGAGCTGTTAAAATTTAAAATTATAAATACGATTGACATTTTATAATTTCATCACATTCTTGAAAATGCCCACTATAGATTAACCTATCATTTGGATTTGTAAGGTAGGTGTCTTTATGTGATAAAACACACAGGTCATAGATTGTGTTCCCAAGATTTTAAACATGGCATTTCCTTTAAATGAAATTGTTGGAAACTGAAAAATGCTGTCAATGCAAGATTTCCTTCTTTTTGGTGACAGAGCCATTTTTCAAGTCTCTACCTCTTAACTATCAAGTTCCCCAGAGAGTCAATTTATGTTCTTTACCTCCTTCAATTTGCTTGTTCCCACTGGGCCCTTTAAGATCATTGCCACAGAATCAACATGAAGAATTTCTACAACCTTTTCTCTATTTTAGCTATCTCTGAAATTCGTATATAAGTCTAAATGGTTCGAAGAAAGAATTAAATATAACTGGGTACCAATTATAACATTTCACAAAATGAATTTAAAAAGTACATCTTTTACTTTAATCTTGCTTATTTTCCTGAGAGTTTTAAGCAACCACTGTAATGTTAGACTCATTCATAGAAATCTGGAGTCACTTTGCCTCTAAGTACCTTAGTGTCTTGTTTGGCAATTCCATGAGAAAAGTAAAGGAAAACTTTAGAATATTATAGAAAGTTTCTTATGAACTCAGAATAGTAGAGAGTTTATCCACATTTATTTATTTATCTTAAATGTTTGAGAGAGAGCATGTGCATGAGGGGAGGGGCAGAGAAAGAGAGAATCTCAGCCAAGCTCCGTGATGTCATAGCAGAGCCTGAGGCATGGCTTGATCATGACCTGAGCTGAAATCAAGAGTAGGGTGCTTAACTGACTGAGCCACCCAGGTGCCCCTATCCATATTTAAAAGCATTCCTGAACTTCAAATATACCTAAAAGTCTAAGTTGCACAAAGATTCCAGTGTAATGGACACTCTTTTTTTAATTTCTTAATGACTTGGTATTGTTTTCAGATGTAGCAATAGTAATTCTCTTCATTTCCTGAAAACCTAATGGATTGGAAGATCTGTTTCTTCCAACATGCCTATGATAGGATTTTATTGTTACAAAATAGAGGGTATTCATAAATAAAGGAAAATTAGACTTCATCACAACTCTAACACAGGATTTCTCAAATATAGCACCTTTGATGTTTAGGGCCAATAATTTTTTTCTTGAAGGGGTGATCTGTGTATTAGAAGATGCTTGGTCTCTACCAAGGATCAAAAACAAACAAAAATGTCTTCAGACCTTGCCCAGTGGAGGCCACTGTGGGGCCAGTGGAGAACCACTAATTAGGTACCTTTTATTATTTGGAAATTGGTTGGTTTCATTTTAATTTTGGGGTATTGATTAATACTTTGAAATTTTCTCTCATTGGTGATTTCATGCTAAGTAAGTTGGACAACATTTTGGTATTGCAACTGTGTTTTTATTGTGTTTGAGTCACATTACCAATTTGGACTATATATATATGTATATGTGTGTGTATATATATATATATATATATATATATATATATATATACACACACACACACACATATACATATATATGTAAATATAAATAATTATATATATTTAATGTTTATTCATTTATGAGAGACAGGGAGAGACAGAGTATGAGTCAGGGAGGGGCAGAGAGAGGGAGACATAGAATCCAAAGCAGGATCTAGGCTCTGAGCCATCAGCACAGACCAACTGAGCCACCCAGACGCCCGTATCTGATACATATTTTTTGATGCACATACTTTAACTTTGAAAGCACAGTTATTTTCAAAACATTGAGGGTGCTTAGGGAGGATGGTAATTGGCAGGAGTTGAGCCAACACAAAGGCATATTTTGAAGATTCACGAACTTCTGGAAAACTTGCTGATTTGCTGTCCTTGGGCTAGAAATCAAGGAATGAACATTTTCCATGTTCCCTTGGTTTACTTTCTTCAAGTGGAATAGGTGGAATTGAGCATAAGTATTGCTTATGCAGTACCAAAAATTCTGCTGTGGTTTGTGCTTTTGCCTCATAAAATTATCTGGAAACCAATTATCTTCTATGTTCTTGTTAACTAGTCTTTAAACTTACCTCATTCTTCTTGGTTTGCTTAATATTGAAAGTTGCAAGTTCTGGAAGAAGGATGAGAATAGGATGAAAATCCTGTGTTTTGCTACTTTCCTGTAAGACTAACTCAAATAAAGGAGAAAATGGATTAGCAAAGAAAATTCTGCCCAAGGATGGGAAAAAAGGTTGAGCCAGTGGCCTAACTCCCCTGAGTTCAAACATAGTGATTTTCTCAGACTGAAAGGAATCTCAAGGAGCAGGGCAGGATGAATCCTCTCTTTTCTATGAGAATTTCTCTAGGAAAACTACCTTCATCCTGAAGAATGATTTACTAACCCTTAGTGTAATGTATTTTTCCCTTGCAGCCCTTTTCCCAAGGTGTCTCCCTACAATCCTGCATATCTGGATCAAGAGGGTTTCTTGCATCAGGAGGTGCATTCAGGAAGTTCTAACTACCCTACCTGGTGTTGATCCCGTCACTACTCTAGATTTTTGCCTTTCTTGTATAATCTAGAGTCTTACCTTCTTTCACTACCATTTTTTTTTTGTCTACTTCTTGATTATATCTGAGTGCAGCAACTCATTCTTTCAGTTCGAAACACCCAGAGAAATTGGTACAATCCATTCTTCTACCAGAGGGCTCTCCTGCATGGCTGTCCATTCATGGATGAATAGACACACACCGGGAAAGGCAACATCTAACTTTACCCACAATCTTACATTTCCATGATGTTCCCCAGAAGCTCGTCCAGCAAAAATTTTGTGTACTCTTTCACAATAAGTAGTTATTTTTTACACTTCTGAATATACTCTAGCAAGTCTTCCCAAAATATGTGCAGTCTACTCAAAAGATACTTTTCACTGTTCACCTTAAAAGGAAGAATTCATCTAAAGTAGGAAAAAATAGTCTTTTGAGCTATAAAGTCTTAAGATTAAATTTCCACTGTAGATTCCATTACATGCATTTTAGCAAGGTCATTTTGATATATCAGTAAAATAATTTCCTTTGTATCCATGATTCAGCTAAGTTATTACAAAGTCTGCTGTGTAGCAAATGTTCTCTTGAGGTTATTGTGTGTTTGGACAGTGGACATAGATAGTGCTTAAATGGATGTTCTGTGGTTTGAGGATCTCTTCTAGAAAGAGTAAAATATTACTCACATATTTTTCTCTTACCCTCAGTTTTATACTTTTTTTTTTCTTTCTCCCCAGTATTTAAAGGTAATTTAAATGTATCCAGATTTCTCTCTCTCCTCCCTCCCTGTGTCTCTCTCCATGTCTCTCTCTCTCATACACACAGAACTTCTTCTTGTCATCCTTCCTGATCTTTCAACAGAGTCTTTACTCTCTGTTTCTCTCTACTCATTTGCCTCTCATTCTTCTACTACGTCAACCTTTAACAATCTGACTTCTTCGCTGTCATGTTGCAAATCTAGTTTTTAAGGCTACTTTCACCCCCATGTCATTAAATGTAGTAGGCAACTATCAGCTCTATCTTACTTGATCTCTCATTAGTATTCACCTCTGTGGCCCCTCCATCTTCCATTGGCTTACAGGTCATTGACAATCTCCTAGATTTCCTGCTACCTATATCAACACATTTCACAGACTTGGTTTTTGGCATTTGTTCCTCTGTCAAGCATTTTTGGAGTATTCAGGATTATGTTCTAAGCCTTTTTTCTTTCATGTAACATATGTGCCTATCAGTTTTCATCCATCCTCATGGTTTCATTACCTCCCATACATGTGACACTTCTATTTCAGTACCTATTGTTGCTCCAAAATGTAGTGGCTTAAAACAGCAAGTATTTTGTTAATTCTCACTAGTCTTATTGACTGAGCTAAGCAGTCAAAGTGTTGCTTTCTTACTTCATGTGATACTGTATTTGGCTATATCTTCCGTGGCCTCAGTTGTCCTGGACTGCTACTATGGCCTGTTCACATGACTGGGTTTGATGCAGGCTGGTGTCTGGGAGTATTAAGACTATCAAATGGAACATCAGTATGTGTCCCATACATGTGGCTTGGGCTTTCTACGGTATGGTGGCTGAGTTCCAAGAAATGTCCCAAGAGGGAAAAACCCTAGAATAAGGAAATAGATGCTCTAAGGGCTCTTAAAATGTATCTCTGTGAGGAGCATCTGAGGGACTCAGTCCATTGAGCTTTCGACTCTTGATTTTGGCTTAATGATCCCAGGGTTGTGGCATAGAGCCTCATGTCAGGCTCTGTGCTGAGTGTAGAACCTTCTTAAGATTCTCTCTGTCTCTCTCTCTCTCCTTTCCTAGTTCAGACTCTCCCTAAAAATAAATCTTAAAAAAATTATCTCTGTGATTTGCACATGGTAACTTCTATGACATTCTAATTTTTAAACTATCACAGGATAGTTAAACCCATATTTAAGGTGAGGGAGAGGGGATGGGGAAGACTAAACTCCATAGGTTGATGGGAAGAGTAACAACGTGGCCATTTACAATACATAAAGTTATCCTACATGCAAAATACCCTCACTTTCCCCAGGACTACCAAGATTTCATTCCATTATTGCATCAGGCTCAAAGTCTAGCATCTCATTATCTAGATCAGATCCAGGTACTGGATAGGCTCCTCTTGATAGGAAGAGCTATGAAATAGAAGACAACTCATGTGACTCCTACAAACTCAATATGCAATACTAAGATGAAGATAATATAACATCATTGACCTCTCCATTCAAAAATCAGGGAAGCAGATAGCAGTCACTCATTCACAGAAATCTTGAAATTTAGCTGAGCACATGTCAGTTCCTTGATGAGGGCTCCCGGCTCTCCTTAATAGATCATCTTTATCCCTGTGAAATATCCCACATGGCAGTTGAGTCGCTTTCTCAGGCTGTGTTTTGCTTTTTAGAAGTTGAGGGTCTCAAAGGGTTGGATTATCACTGTTCCTTTTAGTACAAATTGATAAAATCCCTTAGAAACTTTGTGATTATCAGAATACAGTACACTTTATTAGACAAAAGAGGCACAGACTTTTTTTTTGCAAAGGGCCCCTCTGTACCTCAAGCTGAAAGTTAGAAGCCTTGTTGTTGAGAAGTAAGTTTATAAGAGGCATATTCTTAAATCTTTCTTAATTCATAACAAAGTTTTTATAACCACACGCTTGAGGTCTTGATTCTGAGACTCTTTTTCTTTTTCTTTTTTTACTGACAGTGCCTTGGAGTGTCTTGTGGAATCTACCAATTTAGAAGATCATTTTAGTAAACACTGCTGCCCATTTACTTTTTTATAATGGGGGCGGGGAGCATGAAAAGCTTTGACATAGGTAGCCAAATTTAATCTGCAGGAGCCTTCGGACAAGAGATAGTTTGCTTAGGAAAAAAACAACAAAAAGAAGTACAAAATTAGAATCACGTATTTTTATGGGTAGATTTTTCAGAAAATACAGTATAGTATTCTGTTTAGGGTTTTACACAAAAGATACTCTCCCCCAGTATCCCAGTGTCTAGTAACAAATCAATGGCTGAAGTTTAAAGTATCTTATAATGTCCTGAAGTATGAAGCAGCTTTTTGAAATTTCTTCACATCAGCTCTTCTGAAAGTATATAATTAAATAAAATGATTTGCTGTTTCTCCAGTTGCTAGATAAGTTATTAAACTAGAACTCTATTTTTATGACACTTACCATACACTTAAATTTGTAAACAATATTTCATCAAAATCCAATGTGGAAAGTGTTGACACAATAACCTTAAGAAATGTGACATTACTAATCATATTTCATAGCATTGAGATTCTAAATGTTTTTAATGAAGTAAGTAATAACGTCACTGAAGAATTAAGTTAAATGGAAATTAGAATATTTAATGTAAAAAACTTTTGAAGTTATAAATAAGGTGAGCCTACAATAAAGGAAAGGGGGGAATAAGTATATTGAAAACTATTGTGATACTTGGTTTTAGAGACTATAACTTGCCTTCTAGAGTACTATATTTTCACTAGGTTAAGACATTCTGTGAAAAGTATGAAATAATTTACCTGAGGTCTAAAATTCTTCCTATATGTAACAGTTGGTTTCAACCTTTTCTTCTTGGCTTTTAAGTTCTTAACGTTTGGTTTTATGATAGGCCACTAGTTTGGGGCATAGCAGTTAGGTGCTAGACCTGTCTTCTTGGATCGATCACCAGCATCCCTTTGCAGCATTTAGTACAATGAGAGTACTTACACCACGGAAATAGGCAAGCACTACAAATAAGGGTTCCTGGTCTCCCCAGTGAGCTGATTATAATAATTTTACCAGTATTTTAATTGGTTAGTAGTGTTGGTGAATACATAATCTATCATTGAAAGTTAGCATAGTAACTTTGTTATACTTAAAATCTTCCAGTGAAAGTAAACTCAACTGGAATCAAATTTATTTAGTAGTAGGAGTATGGGAAAGGTGAACGTAGTAGATTAAAGCTCTTATAAAAGCTTTAAATGAAACTATGGGCTTGCACCATGATTTAAAATTATCATTAGATCTTTCTTGCACAGTGATTCATTCCTGTATTTATACAGTAGCTCTGTGAAATGTTGCTATGAACTGATATTGTAATCAATAAAGTATTTTAACCAGAAAAAAATTATAACAAGAAGTTGGTACAAGGTCTTCGTTCAGTGATGGCTAGAACAAATCAAACCAAACCATAAAACAAAGTCATTATCCAAATGATGGATAGACTCATTATCTAAACTTTAAAAATACATTCTCAAAATATTTACTTTGGCAGCTTTCTAGTTCTTCACCCGAAAATGCAAATAATTCTGCATTTCAAAGTTTATATATGAGAAATTAGATGTTCATTAACTGTTCACACTGTAAAATTGAGATAAAGCTAACTTAAAATCTTATACAGCTTAGTATGCAACTAGTTTCCAATAAAAACTTTGCATATGTAATGGAAAGTAACTATCAAGTATTGAAACTATGCTTTGTTCAGGAAAATACTTGAAATTTTTCTTAAATATGTTTTTTACATTAATAGCAATTATATTTACTTAGTTCTATGACTAGATGTACACTTCAGTATTTGTATGTTGTGTTCAGATGATTCTATGAACTCACTTCTTTATGTGTGACTGTGTTTGCATGTGCATCTGATTCAGTTCCAAGGTTTTTCTCGGAGTGCCTGAGTGACTCAGTCGGTTAAGTCAGACTCAGTCTGACTTTGGCTCAGGTCATGATCTTATGGTTTGTGTGTTTGAGCTCTGCTTTGGGTTCTGTGCTGACAGCTCAGAGCCTGGAGCCTGTTTAGGATTCTGTGTCTCCTTCTTCTCTCTGCCCCTCCCCTGCTCATGCTCTGTCTCTGTCTGTCTCTCTCAAAAACAAATAAAAATTTTTAAAAAAATTAAAAAAAAAAGGTTTTCCTCTATGGGTAGCTTTCTATACTGCATCGATTCTACAAGCAAATATTCTGTATTTTATCTGCATACTTAGCTGGAAATCATATTAATGCATTCATCCAAATGACTAGAGGTAAATTTCTCACAGAAAGTGGCATAGTCATGTATGCTAATTAATTTTCTTTGATTTATGATTATAGAACTATGACTTTTAAAAGTATACTATAAAGTTTTAAAAGTAGTTTTGTCTGTTAAAACTATTACAAATTTTAAAATACTACTTTTAATTTTTTATGAGATAGAGTTGACATTATGTAAGTTTAAGGTGTACAACATGTCTATCTTGTAATATGATTACCACCATAATATTAGCTAACATATCATATAATTATCATATCATATAATTATGATTTCTTTTTTGTAGTGGGAACATTTAAGATCCACTCTCAGTAACTTGAGGTTTATAGTACATGACTGTTGTTTACAATCATTATGTTGTGCATTAGATCTCCAAAACTTGTTTGTCTACTGGCTTAAATTTATACCCTTAAACATCTCCCCAATTTCCCCACTCCACAACCTCTGGTAACCACCATTCTACTCTCTAAGGTATTGTAGATTTTCTAGATTCCACATACACAGATGTACACTATTTGTCGCCCTCTTTCTCTTACCTCACTTTGCACAATGCATTTAAGGTCCATCCATAGTGTTGCAAACACTAGATTTACTTCTTATAGCCAAATAATACTCCATTGTACATGTATGCATGCCATCTTTTCTTTTTTGAAAAATTTTACTTGAAGTATGATTGACATACAATATTATGTTAGTTTCAGGTATATAACATAGTGATTCAACAATTATATGCTTTATGATATGTTCACCATAAGTATAGTTACCATGTATCATCATACAAAGTCACTACAGTATTACTGAGTATATTTCCTATGCTGTACTTTTCATCACCATGACATTCATTTTATAACTGGATGTTTGTATCTCTTAATCCTCTTTACCTATTTTTCCCATCCCTTTATCTCCCTCCCCTCTGGCAACTAATACTTTGTTGTCTATATTTGTGATTTTGTATTTGTTTGTATTTTAGATTCCATATATAAGTGAAATCATATGAGATTTATTTCTGTTGGTCTCATTTGTTTCACTTAGCATCATACTCTCTAGGTCCATCTATGTTGTCTTGAATGGAAGGATTTCATTTACTTTATGACTGAATAATATCCCATTGTGTATATATACACATTTATCCATTCATTTATTTGATGGATACCTACTTTGTTTCCAAATATTAGTTATTGTAAGTAATGTTGCTATAAACATAGGGCTGTATATCTTTTTTCAAATTAGTGTGTCTTTTTCTTTGGGTAAATACCCAATACTGGGATTACTGGATAATATGTTATTTCTATTTTTAATTTTCAAGGAAACTCCACATCATTTTTCAGAGTGGCTACACCAATTTACATTCCCTTCAGTAGTGCACTGGAGTTCCTTTTTATCTACATCCTCAGAAACACTTATTTCTTTAAGGGTAATTTTTTTAATGTTTGTTTATTTTTGAGAGAGAGACTATATGTGTGTGAGCAGGTAACGGGCAGAGAGAGAAGGGGACAGAGGATACAAAAAGGGCTCTGGGCTAACAGCAGAGAGCCCAATGCAAGGGCTTGAACTCAAAAACCATGAGATCATGACCTGAGATGAAAGGTGGACCCTTAATCAACTGAGCCACTGAGGCACCCCAACGCTTATTATTTTTTGTCTTCTCTTTTTGCTTTTTTTTAAGATTTTATTTTTATTATTTTTTATATGAAATTTATTGTCAAATTGGTTTCCATACAACACCCTTTGCTCATTCCAACAGGTGCCCTCCTCAATGCCCATCACCCACCCTCCCACCCCCCATCATTTGATACCAAGCACACAGTGTAAAGTGATACCTTCTTGTGGTTTTGTGTTTTTCTAATGATGAGTGATGTTGAGTATCTTTTTATGTGTCTCTTCTCCCACCTGTATGTCTTGTTTGGAAAAATGTACAGGCAGGTCCTCTGCCCAGTTTAAATTTTTTTTTTTTTTTTTTATTCTAGAGACAGAGCAAATAAGTCAGGGAGAAGGGGATAGGGAGAGAGAGAGAGGGAGGGAGGGAGAGAATCTTAAATCTTAAGCAGGCTCCACATTCAGTGAGGAGCCCAAAGACATGGGGTTTGATCCTATGATCCTGGGATCATGACCTGAGCCAAAATCAAGAGTCAGATGTTCAACCTACCGGGCTATTCAGGCACCCCTCCTCTGCCCGTTTTTAAATTGGATTATTAGGTTTTTTGACATCGAATTGTATGAGTACTTTGTATATTTTGATATTAACCCCTTATCAGATATATCTTTTGCAAATATCTTCTCCCATTCAATACGTTATCTTTTCATTTTGTTGATAGTTTCCTTTGCTGTGTGGAAGCTTTTTATTTTCATGTACAGTCCCTTTCCTGAGGAGACATATCTAGAAAAATGTTGCTAAGGCCAATTTCCACAAAACAAAACAAAATACTGCCTATGTTTTCTTCTAGGATTTTAATGGTTTTATGTTTCACATTTATGGCTCTAATCTCTGTTCAAATTATTTTTGTGTGTGGTGTAAGAGGTCCATTTTTGTTCTTTTGCATATAGCTGTTCAATGTTCCCAACATGATTTATTGAAGAAACCATCTTTTTCCCACAGTATATTCCTGCTTCTCTTGTTGTAGATTAATTGACCATATAAGCCTGGGTTTATTTCTTGGCTCTCTATTCTGTTCTCCTGATCTATGTGCTTATTTCTGTCCTCATATCATGCTGTTTTGATTACTATAGCTTTGTAATATAGTTTAAAATAAGGAAATTGGTTACTTCCAGCTGTGTTAATATTTATCAATATTGCTTTGACTATTTGGGGTCTTTAGTGGCTCAATACAAATTTTAGGATTTTTTTTCCAATTCTTTGAAAAATACTGTTGGTATTTTGACAGGGATTGCTCTGGGTAGTATGGACATTTAATAATACTGATTCTTCTAATCTATGAGCATGGTATATCTTCAGATTTATTTGTGTTGTCTTCAGTTGTTTCACAAATGTTTTATAAATTGCAGAGTAGAGGCTTTTCAGTGCCTTAGTTAAATTTATTCCTTGTACTTTATCCTTTTTGATGCAGTGGCAAATGGAATTGTTTTCCTAATTTCTCTTTATGGTGGTTCATTGTTATTACATAGAAGCATATAATATGCTTATGGTGCTATTATACATATATGATACATATATGATATATATGATTATATGATATTATAACATGACTATTATGATTATGTAAATTAATTTTGTATCCTGTATCTTTAATGAATTTATTTATTCTAACAGTTTTTGGGTGGACTTCTTAGGGTTTTCTATAGATAGTGTCATAGCATCTGCAAATAGTGAGTTCTACTTCTTCCTTACAGATTTTGATCTCTTTTAATTCTTTTTAGTTTTGATTGATATGGCTAGGACTTCCAATACTATGTTGAATATAAGTGGTAAGAGTGGACATCCTTGTCTGGCTCCTGATCTTAGATTAAAGTTTTCAGTTTCACCACTGAGTATGTTAGCTGTGGATTTTTCACCCGTGGCCTTTATCATGTTGAGATCTGTTTCCTCTAAACACACTTTGTTGATATTGTTATCATGAATGAATGCTAAATTTGTCAAATGCCTTTTGGTATGTATTGATATAATCATATCATTTTTTTTCTGCATTTTGTTAACATGGTATATCGCATTGACTGATTTATGGGTATTGAACCATTCTTGCATCCCTGGAATAAGTCCCACTTGATTGTGGTGAATGATCCTTTTAAGTATTGTTGAATTTTGTTTGCTAATATATTGTTGAGGATGTTTTAATTTATGTTCATCCGGGTTATTGCCCTGTCACATTGTGTGTGTGTGTGTGTGTGTGTGTGTGTGTGTGTGTGTGTATAGTGTTTTTGGTTTTGGTATTAGAGTAATATTGGTCTGCTAGGATGAATTTGGAAGCTTCTTTCATCTTCTGTTTTTTTTTTTTTTTTGGAATAGATTGTGAAAAAGGTAATAATTCTCTTTTTTAATGTTTGCTGGAATCAAATTATGAAGCCTAGACTTTTATTTTTTGACACTTTTTGAGTATTGATTCAAGTTCATTACCAGTAATCAGTCTGTTTAGATTTTTAAGTCAGTCTTAAGAGTATATGTCTTCAGAGTATATGTTTATAGGAATTTATCCATTTTTCCTAGTCTACTTTGTTGGCATATATTTTAATCTTTTGCATATCTGTGGTGTCAGTTATAACTTCTTTCTCATTTCTGAATTTATTTGTGTGTCTTCTTTCTTCTTTAATGAGTCTGGCTAAGGGTTTATCAATTTCGTTCATCATTTCAAAGAACCAGAACTTGGTTTCATTACTCTTTTCTATTTTTTGTCTCTATTTCTGCTCTCGCACTATTTTCTTCATTCTACTAACTTAGGTTTTATTGTTCTTTCTTATGGTTCCTTTAGGTGTATAGTTAGATTGTTTCTTGAAGTAGAGCTGTATTGCAATCCAGGTGCAGTTTGAGAACATTTCCCCCTTAGAACTGCCTTTGCTGCATCTCAAGGATGTTTAATCATTGTGTTTCTATTTTAATTTGTCTTCAGTTACTTTTTTGGTTTTCTCTTTGAGTTCCTCATTGACCCATTAATTACTTAATAGCATGTTGTTTAGTCTCCATGTGTTTTTTTCTTCCAGATTTTTTCTTGTAATTTCTTAATTTTATCATATTGTATCAGAAAAGATGCTTGATATGATTTCAGTCTTTTTAATTTTACTAAGACTTGTTTTGTGGCCTGACATGTAATCTATTTTGGACAGTGTTCCATATGAAGTTTAAAGAATGTATTTTGCTATATTTTAATGGAATGTTCTGTATTTATGTTAAGTCCATGATCTAATGTGTTGTTGTTCAAAGCCATTCCTTCCTTGTTGATTTTCTGTCTGCTGGATTTATCCATTAATATAAGTGGTATGTTAAAGTCCCCTACCATTATTGCATTAATGTTTCTTCATTTGTGCCTGTGATCTATACTTTATATATTTATGTGCTCCTATATTGGGTGCGTAGATATTTATAATTATTACATCCTCCTGTTGGAATGATTCTTTTATCATTGTGTAATGCAATCCTTTGTCTCTGGTTATAGTCTTTGTTTGAAAGTTTATTTGGTTTCATATAATTTTTGCTTTTTTGTTTTTTTGCTTCCATTTGCATGGGATATCATTTTCCATCCTTTCACTTTCAATCTGTATGTGTCCTAATGTCTGAAGTGAGTCTCTTGTAGGAAAAATATAGATGTGTCCTTTTTTGTTTTTAATTTATTCAGTCACCCTATGTCTTCTTATTGGAGCATTTAGAGCATTTACATTTGAAGTAATTATTGATAGGTATGTACTTAGCCATTATGTTAAGGGTTTTATGGTGGTTTTGTGGTTCTTCATTGTTCCTCTCTTCTCTTGCTATCTTTTGTGATTTCATTTTTTTTTTTTTAGTGTTATGCTTGGATTCCTTCTGTTTATTATTTGTTTCTCTATTAAAGGTTTTAGTTTGGGGTCACCATGAGGAACATATATAACATCCTGTATATACAGTAGTCTATATGAAGTTGATGGACACTTAAGTTCAAACACATTCTAAAAGCATTATTTTTACTCCTCCACTGCATGTATTATGTATATGGTGTCATATTTTCCAAACTTTTTGTGTGTCCTTTAACTTTTGCAGATACAATTTATTGTTCTACTTTATTTTAACCTTCAAACTAGCTTTACAGGTGCTTGTCCTACTATCTTTACTGTATGTTTACTTTTACCAGTGAAATCTTTTACTTTCATCATTTCCTTTCTTCTCTTATGGCTTTTCTGCTTAAAAAACTTCACTTGACATTTCTTTTAAGGCTATGTTAGTGGTGATAGACTCCCTAAGTTTTGTTTGGGGAACTTCATCTCTTCTTCAATTCCAAATGATTAACTTGCTGGGTTGGGTAGAGTATTCTTACTTGGGAGTACATTCCTTTCAGCACATTGAATATATCATGCCACTCAGTCTGGCCTTCAAAATTTCTCCTGAAAAATTAGCTCATAGCCTTATGGGGCTTCCCCTGTACATAACTATTTGCTTTTCTCTAGCTACTAAGATTGTCTAATTTTTGACATTTTAATCATTGTATAACTTGATGTGCACCTCTCTGAGTTCCTATTTTTGGGGGATGTCTGTGCTTACAAAACCTGGATGTCTGTTTCCTCTCGAAGATTAGGGAATTTTTCAGCTATTATTTTGTCAAATAGTCTTTGACTTGATGTCCCATCGGTCCCTTGATGGGACTTGATGTCCCTTAACCTATTCTCATTTTTAAAAATTCTTTTTTTCTGGGGCACCTGGAAGTCGATTAAGCATCCAACTCTTGATTTCAGCTCAGGTTATGATCTCACAGTCAGTGAGATTGAGCCCTGCACTGGGCATTGGGCTGACGGTGCAGAGCCTGGTTAAGATTCTCTCTCTTTCTCTTTGTCTCTCCCCTGTTGTGCTCTCTCATGCTCTTTCTCTTTCTCTCTCTCTCTCAAAATAAATAAGCTTAAAAAATTAAAGAAAAATTCTTTTTGATGTTGAGCTTGGGTGCTTTACATTACCTACCCATCTTCTATATTACTTATCCATTTTTCATCTTCTAATCTGTTAATACTCTCTACTATATTTTTCATTCCAGTTACTGTATTCTTCATCGGATTTGTTCTTTTTAAATATTTGTATATCTTTGTTAAATTCTGATTTCATCCTATCTTTTCTCAAGTCCAGTGCTCATCTTTATGACCATTACTTTGAAATCTTTATTGAGTAGATAGTTGTCTCCATTTTGTTTACCTCTTTTTCTGAAATTTTAATTTATTATTTCACTGAATATATTCCTCTGTTTCTGCATTTTGTCTGATTCTCAGTTTGTTTCTATGTATTAGATAGGTCAAATGTGTCTTGAAAGTAGAGGCCATTTATAGAAAGCATCCTATAGGGCCCAGTAGTGCAATGCCTGGTCACCACATGTTTTCATTGTGTGGGTTATATACATTTTCCTTTTGTGACTGGCTGGTAGGTAGTTACCACTTTGGGGGGATACCAGTTCCAACCAAGGCTGCCTGCTGGGTGTGATGGGGTTGGAGCCATTTAGGAAGGGTGTCTTTTGGGGGCAGGAAGGTTGGTTTTGGTGGGTCTGCAGATAGAAGACGGGAGAGGGAAGTGGTAGTAGCAAGGTAGATGGAGAGTGTTAGAACTGGCTTCTGTAAGTGTCAGGCCAGCTAGGCTGAAGGGGGATAGAAAATATAATGGTGTCTGCCAGTACTTCTGTTCCTGGAGAAACCTCCTACATGTTTCTATGCATCTGGCACTTGCCCTTAAATTAATCAAATCTTCTTCACATATAACCCGCGTGTTTATCAAATGGCTCTCTGTGTGGTTTGGTTTTCTACAGCTCTCTAGCTCTCCTGGAGTTAAGCTCAACTGATTTTCAAACCATGACATGGGTGGCTTGTCTTCATTGTGCAGGTCCCCAGAGCCAGGGGTGCCTGATACAGGGCTTGATCTCTTCAGTCCTTGGGGAAGACCTTTATGCCTATGATATCCCTCCTGTGTGGGGGACATTGTGCCAAGAATTTGGTTCCAGACCACATCTCTGCCCATCCTACCATTTTTTATGTGGCTTCACCTTTATGTCTTTAATGGTGGAAGATCCATTCTGCACATATTCAGGTCATTTTCAGAATGAGTTGTGATATATATATATATATATATATATATATATATATATATATATATATATGTATGTATATGTGTATATGTGTATATATGTGTATATATATGTATATGTGTATATATGTGTATATATGTGTATACGTATATATGTGTATATATATGTATATGTATATATGTGTATATATATGTATATATATATGTATATGTATATATGTGTATATATGCGTATATATATTTATATATGTGTGTGTGTATATATGTGTGTGTGTGTGTATACATATATATACATATATATATGTAGTTGTTGCCTGCTCATGCCACTCGGGGTCCTCCTCTGCCTTCTTCCTAGAACTCTTATGACGTCTTCTTTATCCATTCATGTGTTGATGAACACATGTTGTATTCATGTCTTGGATTTTGTGCATAAGGCTGTAAAGAATATGTGAGTACATCTCTCTCTTAGATACCCTGTTTTCATATCTTTGGGATATTTACACAAGTGTGGAATTGCTGGAACATACGGTAGTTCTATTTTTAATTTCTGAGAAATGTCTGTATATTTGCCACAATGGCTGAACCAATTTACAATCCTACCAACAGAGCACAGGGTTTCCTTTTCTCCACATCCTCACCTACATTTATGTCCTACTTAATTGATGATAGCCATTTTAGCAGTCATGAGGTGATGTCCCATGGTTTTGATTTGAATTTCCCTGATGATTAGTGATGTTGAGCACCTTTTTTGTACCTCTTGGCATTTTGGATGACTTGTTTGGAAAATAACTATTTAATTCCTCTGTCCATACTTTTAGTGGATTTGTTATTAAGTTGTATGAATTCATTACATATATTAGATATTAAATGCTTATCTGATGAAAATATTTTGAAAACATTGAATATTGAAAATACATTCTTCCATCCTATAGGTTGCCCTTTTTCTTGATAATTTCTTTTGCTCTGCATAAATTTTTCAGTTTGATATAGTCCCGCTCGTTTATCACTTTATAATACTTAGAGCTTATAAATATTTTCTCCAATTCTGTAGGTTGCATTTTCATTTTGTTGATTGATTCTTTTGCTGTTCATAAGCTTTTTTATTTTGCTGCCATTTCATGTATGTATGTATGTATGTATGTATGTATGTATGTATGTATGTATTTATTTATTTATTTAATTGCTTGTGCTTTTTGTGATCCAAAAAATCATTGCCAGGACTCATGTCAAATAATTTTTCCTAGGCTTTCTTTGAATTTTTTTATACTTTTAGACCTTAGATTTAAGTTTTTAATTCATCTTGTGCACATATGATAGAGGTCTAGTTTTACTCTTTAACATACGAATATCTAGTTTTCACAGCACCATTTATTGATGAGACCACCTTTCCTCTGTATTCCTGAATTGTTTATCATATACTAGTTAACTGTATATGCTTAGGTTTATTTCTGGGCTCTTGATTGTGTTCTCTTGGCTTATATGCCTATTTTTATGCTAGTTACACATTATTTTGATTACTATATCTTGGTAATGGAGCTTGAAATCAAGAAGTATGAGGATTCTCACTTTGTTCTTTTTCGAGATTACTTTGGCTCTTTGGGAGTTTTGTGTTTCCATATACATTTTACAGCTGTTTTTTTTCTACTTCTATAAAAAATGATTTGTGAATCTGGATAGGATTAAACTGACTGAATAGATGTTTTGGGGTGGTATAAGCACTTTAGCAACATTAATTCTTAGCATCCATTAACATGGGACATCTTTACATATTTGTGTCTCCACATTTTCTTTCATAAATGTCTTACACTTTTCAAAGGAAAGATGTCCCCTTCTTGGTAATATTATTCCTGACAATTTTATTATTTTGCATACTACCATAACTGGTGTAATTTTCTTCATTTTAGTAACAATTCATTGTTAGTGAAGTTGCAGGTTAATACAAAATTAACATATAAAAATAGTCTTACTACACACTAAGCTTTTTAGTAAAGTGATTAGAATTTTCTACATATAAAACCATTTTAGCTACAAATGGAGATTATTATCCTTCCTGTTTCCTAGTTACAGTGTCTTTTATTTCTTTTTCTTGCTTGATGTCTGTGGATAGGGCTATTTTATTGTATTTATTTTTAAATTTTTATTTATTATTATTATTATTTAATATTTATTTTTGAGAGAGAGAGACTGAGCATGAGTAGGGGAGGGGCAGAGAGAGAGGGAGACACAGAATCCAAAGCAGATTCCAGGCTCTGAGCTGTAAGCACAGAGCCCAATGCGAGTCTCAAACTCATGAACCATGAGATCATGACCTTAGCTGAAGTTGGACCAACTGAGGCACCTGGGCACCCTCTACCAACTCTATTTGAAATAGAAGTGGTGAGAAAATGCTCCCTCCTATTGTTTCTGATCTTAGAAGAAAAGGTTTTAACCTTTCACCACTGGATATAATGTCAGCTATGAGCTTGCCATGGGTGGCCTTTATTTTGCTGAGATACAGTCCTAGTTATTTATTTATTTTACTTTTAAAAAATTTATTATTTTTTTAAATTTACATCCAAGTTAGCATATAGTGCAACAATGATTTCAGGAGTAGATTCCTTAATGCCCCTTTTCCATGTAGCCCATCCCCCCTCCCACAACCCCTCCAGGAACCCTCTGTTCTCCATATTTAAGAGTCTCTTATGTTTTGTCTCCCTCCCTGTTTTTATATTATTTTTGCTTTCCTTGCCTTGTTATCATCTGTTTTGTATCTTAAAGTCTTCATATGAGTGAATTCATATGATATTTGTCTTTCTCTGACTAATTTTGTTTAGCATAATACCCTCTGGTTCCATCCACGTATATTTCAGACATAATCAGATGTGCAACATAGTGATTCAAAAATCCTAAACACTATATGTTCACCACAAGTGTAGTGACAGCCCATCACCATACAATACTATTACTATACCATTGACAGTATTACTTATGCTGTACCTTTCATCTCTATGACTTACTCCTTCCATAACTGGAACCCTTTATCTCCCACTCACCTTCATAAATTTTGGCCTTTCCCTCCCCACTCCTTCCCCTTTGGCAACCATTAGCTTATTTCCTTATTTATGGGTCTCTTTATGCTTCTTTCTTGGTTTATTAGTTTGCTTTTGAATGATTTAAAAAAAAAATTTAGAGAAAGAGTGCAAGTGGTGGTGGGGGCAGAGGGAGAGAGGGAGATAATCATGCTCCACTCTCAGCTTGGACGCCGACATGGGGATCTATTCCATGACCCTGGGATCATGACCTGAGCTGAAATCAAAAGTTGTACACTCAACCAAGACACCCAGGTGCCCTGCTTTGTTTTTTAGAGTCCACATATAAGTGATATCATAAGGTATTTTTCTTTTTCTGACATTTCACTTAGAATACTACCCTCTACGTCTATTCATGTTGTTATAAATAGATCTCATTCTTTTTTTATGGCTGTGTAAAACTCCATTATATGTATCTTCACATCTTTCTTCACTCACTTATGGGTGGATGTTTGGGTGGCTTCCATATCTTGGCTATTGTAAATTATGCTGTAGTTAATAAAGAGGTATATCTATATATATCTATATAGATATATATATGTATATATATATCTGTATCTATATCTTTCTATATCTCTATCTACCTATCTATCTATCTATCTTTTTGAATTTGTGTTTTCCTTTTTGGGGGGTAAATACCCAGTACTGGAATTACTGAATCATACGTTATTCTATTGTTAACTTTTTGAGGAACAATGCTACTGTTTTCCATAGTTGATCTACCAATTTACAATACCATCAACAATGAACAACCATTCCATTTTGTCTACATCCTTGCCAGCACTTGTTCTTTTTGATACTAGCCATTGTGACTAATGGTAAGTGATACTTCATTGTGGTTGTGATTTGCATTTCCCTGATGATTAGTGATGTTCAGTATCTTTACATGTGTCTGTAGTCCATGTGTATGTTTTCTTAGGAAAAAAAATATCTATTCAGGTCCTATCACCATTTTTAAATTGGATTTTATTTTTTTTGGTGTTGAGTTCTATAAGTTCTTTGTATATTTTGCATTATTAACTCCTCATCAAATATATCATTTCAATATATATTTCTCCATTCACTAGGTTCTTTCATTTTCTTGATGGAATTTCTGTGCAAAATCTTTTGTTCTTGTGTAGCCCTAATAGTTTATTTTTGCTATCGTTGTCCTTTGCTCAGAAGACATATGTAGGAAAATTTTTGATAAGGTCAATGTCACAATAATAACTTCCCATGTTTTCTTATAGGAGATTTATGTTGAGGCCTTTATTCCATTTTGAGGTTTTTTGGGTGTGTGTAGTATGTAAAAAATGTGGTCCAGTTTTATACTTGTACATGTAGTCTTCCTGTGTTCCCAACATGATTTATTGAGGAGTCTGTTCCCCCATTGTATATTCTTTTCACCTTTGTCAACGATTAATTTAGCATATAAGTGTGAGTTTATTTCTGGACCCTCTATTCTGTTCCTTTGATCCTATGTGACTATTTTTGTATCACTACCATACTGTTTTGATTACTACAGCTTTGTACTATCATTTGAAATCTGGGATTGTCATACCTCCAGCTTTGTTGTTCGTTTTGAAGATTGCTTTGGTTAGTCTAGGTCTGTTGTGGTTTCCTACAAATTTTAGGGTTTTTTTTGTTGTAGTTGCAAGAAAAATGCTATTGGTATTTTGTTAAGGATTGGATTGACTAGTTGAAACTTGAACAATATTAATTCTTCCAATCCATGAGCACGGAGTATCTTTCCATTTGTTTGTGTTATATTTAATTGCCTTTATTGGTGTTTCACAGTTTTCAGAGGACAGGCCTTTAACCTCCTTGGCCAAGTTTATTTCTAGGGTTTTTTTTTTCTTTTTGGTGCCATTGTAAATGGAATTATTTTCTTAATTTCTCTGTCTGATATTTTGCTATTAGTGAAACACAACTGGTTTCTGTGTATTACTTGGTTATCCTGCAGTTTTACTGAATTCATTTATTCTAATAGCTTTTTGGGTAGAATCTTGAGGGTTTTCTATGTATAGTATCATTTCATCTTCAAATAATGACAGTTTTAGTTCCTTGTTAACAATTCAGATGGTTTTTATTTCTTGTTTGATTGAGGGACAGGGCCTTGAGTATTGTATTAAATATTAGTGAAGAGAGTAGACCTTGTTGCCTTATTCCTAATTTTAGAGGAAAATGTTCTTGTTTTTTCACCATTGTGTGTGATGTTAGCTGTAGATTTTTCTTATATGGCCTTTTTTATGTTGAGGTAGGTTTCCTTTGAACCCGCTTCATTGAAAGTATTTATCATGAAAAGATGTTGAATTTTGTTAAATGATTTTCCTGTATCTTTTGAAGTAATCATATGAATTGTATTCACATTTTGTTGATGACGTATACCACATTGATGTGTGAATACTAAACCATTCTTGCATTCCTGGAGTAAATCTACTTGATCATGGTGTATGATCCTTTCAGTATATTGTTGAAAGTGGTTTGCTAATATCTTGTTGAGAATTTCTGTATCTATCCTCATCAAGAATGTTGGCCTGTAGGTTTCCTTCTTTGTAATATCTTTGTCTCATTTTTTAAATTATTTATTTTTTTAATTAACATCCAAGTTAGCATAGAGTACGACAATGATTTGAAGAGTAGATTTCAGTGATTTATCACCTGTATATAATACCCAGGGCTCATCCCAACAAGTGTCTTCCTTAATGCCCCTCTCCCATTTAGCCCATACACCTATCACAATCCCTCCAGCAACCTTCTGTTTGTTCTCTATATTTAAGAGTCTCTTATGCTTTGTCCCTCTCCATGTTTATATATTATTTTTGCTTCCCTTCCCTTATGTTCATCTGCTTGGTATCTTAATTCCTCATATGAGTGAAGTCGTATAATACTTGTCTTCCTCTGACTAATTTTGGTTAGCATAATACCTTCTAGTTCCATCCATTTGGAGGCAAATGGCAAGATTTCATTGTTTTTGATTGCTCAGTAATACTCCATTGTTTATATATACCACATCTTCTTTATCCATTCCTCTGTTGGTGGATATTTGGGCTATTTCCATACTTTGGCTATTGTTGATAGTGCTGCTATAAACATTGGGTGCATGTGCCCTTTCAAAACAACACACCTGTATCCCTTGGATAAATGCCTAGTAGTGCATTTGCTGGGTATTAGGGTAGTTGTATTTTTAATTTCTTGAAGAACCTCCATACTGTTTTCCAGAGTGGCTGTACCAGTTTGCATCCCCACCAACAATGCTAAAGAGATCCTCTTTCTCTATATCCTCCCAAACATTTGTTGTTGCCTGAGTCATTAATTTTAGCCATTCTGATGGTGTGAGGTGGTATTTCATTGTGGTTTTGATTTCGCTGATGTTGAGCATTTTTTATGTGTCTGTTTGCCATGTGGATGTCTTCTTTGGAAAAGTGTCTATTTATGTCTTGTGCCCATTTATTCACTGGACTATTTCTTTTTTGGGTGTTAAGTTTGATAAGTTCTTTATACATTTTGGATACTAACCCTTTATCTGATATGTCATTTGTAAATATCTTCTCACATTCCATTGGTTGCCTTTGACTGTTAGTTTTGCTGATTGTTTCCTTGACTGTGCAGAAGCTTTTCTTTTTCTGTTTTTTTTTTTTTGTTTTTTTTTTTTTTAATGAGTTCCCAATAGTTCATTTTTGCTTTTGTTTCCCTTGCCTCTGGAAACGTGTTGAGTAAGAAGTTGCTGTGGCCGAGATCAAATAGGTTTTTGCCTGCTTTCTCCTCTAGGATTTTGATGGCTTTCTGTCTTAGGTTTATATCTTTCATCCATTTTGATTTTAATTTTGTGTATGGTGTAAGAAAGTGGTCCAGAGTCATTCTTCTGCCTGTCACTGTTCGGTTTACCCAGCACCACTTGCTGAAGAGACCATCTTTATTCCATTGGATAGTCTTTCCTGCTTTGTAAAAGATTAGTTGGCGATACATTTTTGGGCCCATTTCTGGATTCACTGTTCCATCGATCTGAGTGTCTGTTCTTATGCCAGTATCATACCGTCTTGATAATTACAGCTTGGTAATACATCTTAAAGTCTGGGATTGTGATGCCTCCAGCTTTGGTTTTCTTTTTCAGGATTGCTTTGGCTATTTGAGGTCTTTTCTGGTTCCATACAAATTTTAGGATTGTTTCCTCTAGCTCTGTGAAAAATGCTCACGTTATTTTGATAGAGATTGCATTGAATATGTAGATCGTTTTGGGTAGTATCAACATTTTGACGATATTTATTCTTCCAATCCAGCAGCATGGAATATTTTTCCTTGTGTGTGTGTCTTCAATTTTTTTCATAAGCTTTCTATAGTTTTCAGTGTACAGATTTTTCACCTCTTTGATTAGGTTTATTCCTAGGTATTTTATGGTTTTTGGTAGGATTAGGATCGATTCCTTGATTTCTCTTTCTGTTGCTTCATTATTGGTGTATAGGAATGCAACCAACTTCTGTGTGTTGATTTTACATCCTGCAAGTTTGCTGAATTCATGGATCACTTCTAGCAGTTTTTTTCTTTTTTGGTAGAATCTCTTGGGTTTTCCATATAGAGTATCATACCATCTGCGAAGAGTGGAAGTTCGACTTCCTCCTTGCCAATTTGGATGCTTTCTATTCCTTCGTATTGTCTGAGTGCTGAGGCTAAGACTTTCAATACTATGTTGAATAACAGTGGTGAGAGGGAACATCCTGTCTTGTTCCTGACCTTAGGTGGAAAGCTTTCAGCTTTCTCCCATTGAGTATGATATTATCAGTGGGTCTTTCATATATGGCTTTTATGATATTGAGGTATGATACTTGCATTCCCACTTTATTGAGGGGTTTTATCAACAAATGATGCTGTATTTGCCAGATGCTTTCTGTGAATCTTTTGAGATGGCCATGTGGTTCTTGTCCTTTCTGTCTTTTATTAATGTGATGAAACACACTGATTGTTTTGTGGATATTGAACTAGCCCTGCATCCCAGGTATAAATCCCACTTGGTTGTGGTGAATGACTCTGTTTTTTAAAAAAAAAATTTTTTTAATGTTATTTTTGACAGAGAGAGAGGCAGACACAGAATCCAAAGCAGGCTCCAGGCTCCAACGCAGGGCTCAAACTCACAGATCACTAGATCATGAGCTGAGCCGAAGTCAGATGCTCAACCGACTGAGTCACCCAGGCACCCCACTGACTCTTTAATTTATTGTTGGATCCAGTTGTCTAGCATCTTGTTGAGAAATTTTACATCCATGGTCATCAGGGAAATTGGTCTGTAGTTCTCCTTTTTAGCGGGGTCTTTGGTTTTGGAATCAAGGAAATGCTGGCCTTATAGAATGAGTTTGGAAGTTTTCCTTCCACTTCTATTTTTTTTGAAATAGCTTCAAAAGAAGAGGTGTTAACGCTTCCTTAAATGTTTGGTAGAATTACCCTGGAAAGCCATCCAGCCCTGGACTCTTGTTTTTTGGGAGATTTTTGATTATTAATTTGATTTCTTTACTGGTTATGGGTCTGTTTAAATTTTCTTTTTCTTCTTTTTTCAGTTTTGGTAGTTTATATGTTTCCAGGAATTTGTCAGTTTCTTCAAGATTTCCCACTTTATTGGTGTATAATTGCTCATAATATTCTTTTATTATCTCTCTTCTTTCGTTATTTTGTTTGGTTCCTTTTTGATAAAACTGGCTAGGGGTTTTGTTAATACTTTCAAAGAATCAGCTCCTGGTTTCATTGATCTGTTCTACTGTTTGGTTTTTTTGTTGTTGTTTATTTTTTTAATTTTTAATTTTTTTAATTTTTTTTTTTTTTTTGGTTTTCATAGCACTGATTTTTGCTTTAATGTTTGTTATTTCCTGTCTTCTGCTGGTTTGGGTTTATTTCCTATTCTTTTTCCAGCTCTTTTAGGTGTAAGCTTAGGTTGTGTATCTGAGACCTTTCTACCTTCTTTAGGAAGGCCTGGATTGCTATATACTTTCCTCTTATGACCGCCTTTGCTGCGTCCCAGAGGTTTTGGGCTATAGTGTTATAATTTTCATTGACTTCCATGTACTTTTTAATTTCCTCTTCAACTTCATGGTTAGCCCATTTTTCTTTAGTAGGATGTTCTTTAGTCTCCAAGTATTTATCTTTCTAAATTTTTTCTTGTGGTTGATTCTGAGTTTCATAGTGCTGTGGCCTGAAATTATACAAGGTAGGATCTCAATCTTTTTGTACTTGTTGAGGACTGATTTGTGTCCCAGTATGTCATCTATTCTGGAGATGGTTCCATGTGCACTGGAGAGGAATGTGTATTCCGCTGCTTTAGGATGAAACGTCCTTAATATATCTATTAAGTCCATCTGGTCCAGTGTGTCATTCAAAGCTATTGTTTCCTTGTTGACTTTCTGTTTAGATGATCTGTCCATTGTTGTAAGTGGGGTGTTGAAGTCCTCTGTTATTATAGAGTTATTATCAATGTTATTATTTATGTTTGTGAGTAACTGATTTATATATTTGGGTGCTCTCAATTGTGTAGCATAAATGTTTACAATTGTTAGATCTTCTTGGTGGATAGACCCCTTAATTATGATAGAATGCCCTTCATCTCTTGATATAGTCTTTATTTTAAAGTCTAGATTGTCTGATAGAAGTATGGCTACTTGGGCTTTCTTTTGGTGACCATTAGCATGATAGATGGTTTTCCATCCCTTACTTTGAATCTGAAATGGGTCTCTTGTAAACAGCATATAAATGGATCTTGGTTTCTTATCCATTCTGTTACCCTATGTCTTTTGATTGGAGCATTTAGTCCATTGACATTTAGAGTAGTGTGAAAGATACGAATTTATTGCCATTATGTTGCCTATACAGTTGGAGTTTCTGGTGGTGGCCTCTGGTCTTTCTTGTCATTGTTACTTTTGGTCTTTTTGTCTTTTTTTCCCCCCTCATCTTTTCCCCCTGAGTTCCACTTAAAATTTCTTGCAGCGCTCGTTTAGTCATGAGGAACTCCTTTTAGTTTTTGTTTGTCTGGGAAACTTTTTATCTCTCCTTCTATTGTGAATGACAGCCTTGCTGGATAAAGAATTCTTGGCTGCATATGTTTCTGATTCAGTACATTGAATATATCCTATCACTCCTTTCTGGCCTGCCACATTTGTGGCATGTTTTTTTTTTTTTCCCCAAGAAGATGGCATTATAATTCAGATCTGTGGTTTCTCAGTTGCCCACAGACCCTGGCCTCTTTTCTGAGTTTCCTGTCTACCAGAGCTTGCTGTCACAGCAGCGCCTGCAAATGCAGACAAGGAGCTTGTGGCAGAGTAAGGACGATTGTTGGTGTGTTCATGGATCCAGTAGGGAGATTCCTGGGTGTGATACTGCTAGATACTAATGTATGGACTTCCTGTTTAGTGAAGACAGCAAGAACTCTGTCCCTTTACTGCCCTTTGATCCTTGTACCATTCCCTTTCCAGGTCTCCTTCCTCCTCTCAGTCATTGAAATCCTGTGTGAGCACTGTGAATGCTCCCAGAAAAAAAAATAGATTTCTCCATTTTGCGTGGGAGTAGCTGGGTGCTTAATCACTGCTCTTATTTTTGTCTTTGGGAGAGATTGCTGTTACTGATAGTTCAACACCCTGCAACATTACTTTGCAGGATGGCGCTGGCAAAGTTCTTTTACCACAGTACGTCTCTACTGTGTCCAGATTTGTATGTGCATGTGTTTCTCTCTGGTGGTTTATTTGAATTCATCCCTGGAAAAGCTGGCCTTCCATTTCTTTCCTGTCTGTGGTTTTCTTTCCAGGTCAGCACTCTCCAGATTTTTTTCTCAACTATAGCATGAGGGATTGGGGCAGTTTTTTCTGCCTATTACCAGATGCATAAGAAGGCAAGATTCTTTCGGGTTTCTTGGTGTATAGTGCTAAATTCCACACCTTTCACATAGATTTTTTTTTTTTTTTTTGTGGATGGATGTCTAATTCTTGGTTAAAAAGGCAGAATAAAATAGGCGGTATTTTTATTTTAAGGCACATGATGCTAACCTTGTGTGTAAAATACTTCTGACCTTAACACAGAGGCATAGATTTTCAGGCTAGGATTATGCATCATTCAGAATTTTAAATATAAAACTTTTGATGGAGGTACAAAGTGTTGGACAATTATATATAAATAATTAGAATGAATTTCTACAGTATCCATTTATTTTGAGTTAATTATTCAAATAATAATTTGTACACAAAGTATTTCCAAACTTCTTTTAATTGCCCCTTAATGGCTTTATAGGCAAGCTACATCTTCAATAGTCAAAATTAACCAAGTTAATAGTATTGTGTGGGGGAAAATTGTAGAGTCATTTTTTTTAAGTAAAGGAAATAAGGAAAGAGCTTTAGAATTTGGAGACAGACTTAGGTTGAATTCCACTACTATGGCCTGATGCTTTGATGTTCATCATGTCAACTGAATACTCTAAGCATTAGATCCCTCAACTATCAAAGAGATTATTCGTATGAATAAATGATAAAACATATATCAAGCTTTTAACATGTTTCCTCTCACATAATCATTCTGTCAACAAGTATTGTAGTACATAATATTAACATATAATTAAAATTAATTTAATATGGATATATAAATAAAAACAGGGTGTAAAATTACTATAGTAGGAATAAAATTCTCTATATATTTTAATGTGTGCATATAATTTGTTTCTGAATATATGTTTAAAATGTTTTTATAGGATAAAAACATTTGCAAGAATATTTAATATTAAATTTAATAGGGTGATTACAATTTTTCTTTAGAAAAAATTTTATATAATGGGAAAAGAAAATTTTATGATATATGTATTTTAACTTTTTCTTGGTAGATTTCTGGAGGAGGATGTGATTTGGATACATAAGTAAAAACCTTAGTGATTAATAAGAACTTGAAAATATACAAAACATTTATTGTCAAATAAATTCTTAAGATGTGAATTTTAAGGGCCACTAAATCATAGAAACTTCATGAAAAAAGCTCTTTGATATGTTATGTTTAAACAGTTTTTGGCTTGGCTAAAATTATAAATATTGCTTGTCACATATTTTACACAGAGTTTTCCTTTTTATAAAGATTTATCATTTTTTTTACAAGTTCTTGTTACATTCACCCTTTCAAATCTAAATTGCAATGTTGGTGAAAGGAATTGCATGAGATAAGAGAGAAAGCCCAATTGTGTGTCCACTAATGGCTTACAAGTCTAAGCAATTTGTTTACTGCAGTCTAATTTGCCTTCAACAAGTGAAGACTGAACATTAGATAAAAATTATTTCATAAATCTTTAAGGACAATAATTTCCTTCTTACTCAAATTAACATATAACCTGGAAAAAACCATCTACTCTGTACATTTTAAGTTTGAAAAATTAGAAAAGACTTTCTGAGGAGGGGTTTTCAGAATAGTGTACATGTTTTTCTTTTAATGGTAGAGGAACATTTTTCTTAGTGACAACTCTGTTATAATCCTCTGAGTCATTGAATTTTATAACTGGGAACATTTTTAGCAATTAAACCCAAATGTTTCACTTTACAAGATGAGCAAATAGGACCCACAGTGATGAAGTAACTTGCCCAAGGATATACAGCTTATGGCGGACTCCTGGCCAGGATCTGGGGCTACTCAGAGCTTAGGCTTCTTTTGTCCCCTCACCCCAGTATGTCACACAATGCCATAAATAAATGTTCAAACTTAAGGTCTAGAGGTCTACTAACAAATTGCAGGGATATCAAAGACATTGAAAACTTTGACTTAGAAGATTTGGCACATGCAAACTTAAAATAAATAGCAGTGAAAAAGTTTGAACTCTTTTTTTTAAGGGTTTTTTTTTTAATTTTTTTAAATGTTTATTTATTTTTGAGACAGAGAGAGACAGAGCATGAATGGGGGAGGGTCAGAGAGAGAGGGAGACACAGAATCCGAAACAGGCTCTGAGCTGTCAGCACAGACCCCGACGTGGGGCTCGAACTCACGGACAGTGAGATAATGACCTGAGCCGAAGTCAGACACTTAACTGACTGAACCACCCAGGCGCCCCAAAAGTTTGCACTCTTGTGAGTGGATTTTGCACATGTAGACCTTTGGTTCCATTTCAACCACCAGACTCTTCAAATGTTACCTAGTGGAGCTTTTTAGTGAAGATAATATTTAAAATGTGTTAGTGTTTATAACTGTCCAATAGCTTTGGATACTGGCTACCACCAGATGACCTATGATATAACAAGGATCAACTGATTTTTAACACAAACTGTATATTAATAATTACATATTCTTTGGACATTTCATGTATGTATATATGTTATACTATAATTTGTCTACTATATGTGTATATATTTTCCCCACTTAAAAATATGTTTCAAAAGTTTTGCTGTTGCTTTAAAGTTTTCCACTTCTTTTTCTTAATAGTCCAATCATTTCTACACTTGAAGTTTTAGACCTTTTGTTATGTAATTTTTACAGGTTTGAAATTTCTATGCTTCCTTAAAAAGGCTTTCACTTTCTTTATTTAATGTTTATTTACTTATTTTGAGAGACCGAGAAAGGGTGCGTGAGCACGGGAGGGGCAGAGGGAGACAGAGAATCCGAAGCAGGCTCAGCACTCTCAGCTCTCCACATGGGGCTTGATCCCATAAACAGTGAGATCATGACCTGAGCTGAAAGCAAGAGTGGGACGCTCAACCAAATGAACCACCCAGACAGTCCAAATTTCTGTACTTTCTTTTTTCCTGAGATAATTATTATTATAATTATTTAAAATTAAAGTATAATCATCATATATGTGTTAAATATTCCAACGCCAGTTTTTGAAACTGGTAAGAATGGAGAATTCATGAACATACCATCTGTAAAATGAGACTGATTCAGTACCTGTATTAACCACTTACTGACTGATGTTACAGATCAGGGTAATGTATGTTGCTTAAATAAACTCTCTATAGGTGTAGGCTAAGTAAATAAATAAAATTGAAGTATCATTAACTTACAGTGTTAGGTTCACATCTACAACATTAAGTGATTCTAAACATTACTCAGTGTTCACCACCATGAATGCAGAAACCATCTCTCACCTTATAATATTAGTACAGTATTATTGACTATACTCCCTATGTTCTATGTTTCATTTTCTTGACTTCTATATTATTGAAATTTTATATTTCTTAATAACCTTTATTTTGCCTATCCCCCTGCCCAACTCTCCTCTGGCAATCACCAGTTTGTTCTCTGTATTTGGGTCTTTTTTTTTTTTTTTGAAGTTCAACATATAAGTGAAATTATATGGCATTTGTCTTTTTCTGATTTATTTCACTTAGCATAATGCCTTCTAGGTCCATCCATGATGTCACAAATGGCATGATATCATTTTTTTGTGTAGCCAAGTAATATTCCATTGTGTGTACATATACACCACATCTTCTTTATTCATGTATCAATAGACATTTGGGTTCCTTCCGTATTTTGGCTACTTAAAAAAATGATGCAGTAAACATAGGGATGCATTATTTCTGAATTAGTGTTTCTAGGGGCGCCTGGGTGGCTCAGTTGGTCGAGCGTCCGACTTCAGCTCAGGTCCTGTTCTCACGGTTCCTGGTTTGAGCCCCTGTGTCAGGATCTATGCTGACAGCTCAGAGCCTGCTTCCGATTCTGTGTCTCCCTATCTCTGCCCAACCCCCTCACGCTCTGTCTCAAAAATAAATAAACATTAAAAATACTTTTTTTGAATTAGTGTTTCTATTTTCTTTGGGTAAATATCCATTAGTGGACTTAGGGGATCACATGCTATTTCTAGCTTTAAATTTTGAGAATCTCCATACCTTTTTTCATAGTGGTTGCTCTAGTTTACATTCCCACCGACATTGCATGAGGATTTCCTTTTGTCCACATCCTTGCCATCACTTGTCATTTATTGTCTTTTTGATACTAGCGATTCTTGCTGGTATAAAGTTGCATATCACTGTGGTTTTGGTTTGCATTTTTCTGATGATCCATGATGTTGGTCATCTATTCACATACTCTGAGGCAATCTGTATGTCTTCTTTGGAAAAAGGTTTGTTCAGGTCCTCGGCCTATTTTTTAATAATATATTTTTGGTGTTGAGCTACACAAATTCTTAATATTTTTTGGATATTAATTTGCAAATATCTTCTCCCACTTGCCAGGGTGCCTTTTGTTTTGTTTGCTGTGGAAATACTTTATTTTTGCTTTTCTTTCTCTTCCTGAGGAGAACTTAAATAGGATTCTAAGGGTGATATCCAAGAGTTTACTACCTATGCTTTCTTTTACCAGTTTTATGGTTTCAGGTCTCACATTTAGGTTTTTATTCCATTTGTTTTTGTGTATGGGTTACAGAGTGATCTAGTTTCATTCTTTTGCATGTAGCTGTCCAGTTTTCACAGCACTGGCTTTTACCTCACTGTGTACTATTACTCCCTTTGTCATAGATTAATTGATTATACAGGGGTGGTCTATTTCTGGGCTTTCTTCCCAGTTCTATTCATCTGTATGTCTATTTTTGTGCCAGTACCGTACTGTTTGGATTACTACAGCTTTGTGTAGTGTAGCTTGAAATATGGGATTGTTGTATCTCCAGCTTTGTTCTTTCTCAAGATTGCTTTGGTCTTCATATAAGTTTTGTTCTAATTCTGTGAAAAATGCTACTTTTGATAAGAATTGGACTGAATCTGTAGATTATTTTGTAGTATGGACAAAAAAGAATATTCTTTAAGGGAAGTATCTGTCATATCTATTAGAGCCCAGTTTTGTATATAAAATTGTGAAATAACTTTTGGGGTAGTAGGAAGAATGCATATGCTATGAAAAATGAAAAACTTATAACTTAGATGGCTTATCTAATATTAAAAATCATTCACGACTATAAAAGCACATAAAATCCCCAATACTTTGGTGTTCAGTTGACAAAGATATGTACTTCAAATAGTCTAAAATGCTAGTTAATATAATAAGAAAATTATAAGCCATGTTAAAAATTAATTAAAAGAACAGAAAGTCTTCAAATACTTATTTTTTTTTTCAGATATTCCCATTCAGTTGAAAAGGTTTGTTAGAAATGTTGGGGCACACATTAACTCCTATAAACAGTTTGCATTCTAATCCCCCAAAAATGATCTATTGTTTTTCACATATTTATAGTCCTTCTCTAATGCCATGATGCATCATTATTATCTTAACAAGAAATTCTACCTCTGTAAATAAATTAGGACATATTTATGCAATATGTTGCTTTTCCTCTGATATTGTACTTCCCTGTTTTCTTATTTCTTTAATTATTCACTTATCAAAATTTCATCAATAAAATTTTATCAGGAAATTGCTATATGTAAGAAGGAATAAGAAACAAGAATAGATATTCAAGATCCTTTGCACAAATAAGCATGCATTTCAGAAGTGAAGATACAAAGAGTAGCCAACACACACATTTTATTAATAAATGCAGTAAATGTGAGGAGAAAGAACACATCTAGAATATTAATCTGGTTACTATTATTTGGAATTTGAGTTGAAAACAAATACTGGTACGGGGCACCTGGGTGGCTCAATCAGTTAAGCATCTGACTTCGGCTCAGGTCATGATCTCATGGTTTGTGGGTTCGAGCCCGACGTTGGGCTCTGTGCTGACAGCTCAGAGCCTGCTTTGGATTCTGTGTCTCCTTCTCTCTGACCCTCCCCCGTTCATGCCCTGTCCCTCTCTGTCTCAAAAATAAATAAACGTTGAAAAAATTTAATAAAAAAAGAAAACAAATACTGCTAAAGATGATGCATAGATATGACAAAAATTTTATCCTAAGATTTCTAAACACCACCCCCCCAACTCATATCATGCATTCTTAAGAATCTTTCAAGAAGCTAATTCGTAAACTATGCTTTGTTCTTTCTAAATATGAGCATGGGTTTTTTCAACGGCCTTACCGTTGTGCAGAACTTACCGAAAACTGGGGGTGCCTGGGTGTCTCAGTCAGTTGAGCCTCTGACTCTTGATTTTGGTTCAGATAATTATCCCAAGGCCATGGACTGGATCAAGTCCTGACTCAGGCTCCATTCTGAGCATGGAGCCTGCTTAAGATTCTCTCTTTCCCTCTGTGCCTTTCCCGGGCTTGTATGCTTTCTCTGAAAAATAAATAAATAAAAAGAACTTGTTAAAAACTCATCACACCTACAGAAGTAGGAATTCCAGGAATAGAAAGGGCCATATTCACCATCATAACTCCCATCAGTGGTGGTTTTAGATTGATGATAAAAACAACACAGTGTTACTGGAACACAACCATGTCTATTTGTTGGCATAATGTCTATGTCTGCATTGCACTAGAATATACAAAGCATTGAGTATTTGCAATGAGGAGTGCATGTCCTGAAAAACCTAAATTATTGTTTACCTGGATCTTTACAGAAAAGGTTTGTTGATTTTAGCTTAAAGGTTACATATTTATGGTTGTATATTAATTTTGGTTAATAGAATGTGTACTTATATATACTTATCTATAATATTAATCTGGTTTCTATTTGGGATTTGAGTTGAAAACAAATCCTGGTATAGATGATGCATAGATATGACAATTATGAATAAAATTCAGTAATCTGAAGAATAAACATTGTTCAGTGCAAATTTTATTTCATATTAGGTTAAAAGCTTGGTGGCAGACAACATTAAAACTGTAGAATAATGATTTGAAAACAGATTTGTCTGTGGCCACAGGAAATCTGGTGCTTAAACTGTCCATTTGAGATATAAACATGAGTGAATAAACCCCAAAATACCCACATATAAATATTGAAGGACACACATAGTCATAGAATGAATCAATGTACTTGCCACTCATATAGGAAAATTCTGTATAAGAAAATGTTTCTCCTTGATACAATTTTACCATTGATATTTTAATAAATTACCCATGCTTTACTCTCAACCCTGTTCGTTATGCAGTGGAACATTATTTAAAGATGCTGCTTCATGAAGAAGAGGTTTCAAAGTAAAATGTTTTACATCAATAAAATGTCAAAATAAACAGTATCTAAGTCTATACTTAACTATTTCAGACTCTGAGTCAGGCTTAATCTAACTTTTAACCCATGAAAACATTAAAAAACACACAGAAATGCATCAGAAGAAGTATGGGAATATTTTGAGTTCAATACACTTGGCTTCCAAACACTGTCATTATCCTTGGAGTAACTAGGAGTGAGGAAACAGACTATTATCTTATTAATTCAGTTTTCCCAGTACAGTGCCTAGCGTGTGGTAGCACTTGGAACATTTGTTGAATGGATGCATTAGGAAGTATACATTTTCTTGCCTTCATTTCCTTTTTTATGGTGGTTATTTTAATACAGAATAATACCAGCTTTTTTTTCTAGACCTCAAAGTTTATTATGAGCAAATTAGTTAATGGTTTTTCAAAGATTCTTTGGAAATATAGGGTGATAGTTCATGGAATATTAAGGTTTAAGCTCTTTGGAAATATGAATTATAGACATGAGTAGTTTAAAAAAAAAGTCAAAAGTGTTTGACCTGAAAAACTATATAATTTGAGGTTTGGCTGATACAGTAACATCATTCTATTCCTTCCCAACTGGTTCAGCCCTCTCTGTTCTTCCAGGTTGCTGGAGCGAATGCATCCTTGACCCAAAATGAATTGTTTCATCTACTAGTTTAAAGGCTGTTTAAAAAATAACGACTTTGCTTTTAGCAGTCCGTGCTCTCCTCTGAAATACTCTGCTGATTCACAAAGCTGTCTGAGAAATTCATGATGTCGCTGCAATATCAGCCTGAATGAGGATAAAGTACCCATTTGGAGATCAGAAAATTTACTTTATTGGCTAAAGGGCTACTCCCCTTTGATATAAAGAAAGGCATTAGAAAATCTATTAAGACTGAGTTATATTCTGCAGCCACCATCTTTTCTTGTTACAATTAGTATTTCATTTTAATTGTGCTGCTATATAATTTCTGGTGAAAAGATACTCAGTGTGAACTCTGAACAAGATTATTTTTTACTACAATAGACCATTTGTTCATTGGATATTTCCTTAATATTTTCTAGAGTATAAAAGGAGGTACAGAAATTTTACATGGTCAAGAATGTTAGGGCATATTGTAAGTGTGTTCCTCTTAAATCTACCTCTTTTGTTATGCTTGTTGCTATAAAGGGAAAATGGATATATTCATCTTTTCAGTCAAACTGTATTTTGTTATGCCTAGGTAATTAGAGTCTGGTTGTCTCTCGTTTATGGGGCCATTCTGTATAAGAGGTTATAGTAAAAATGGTCCTAGTTTCTTTTTATAAAGTGAAGGCAGTTTCTCCTCTTGGAGGAAACCACTCATGTAGTTATGTATGATTTTCTTAAACTTTCTTTACCTATTAGACATTTCTAGTTCCACATACCCAATTTCTTCATGATTTCTTGTGTGTGTATTTAGCACCTACTATATAATAGGTGTGTATATTTTTTAAGCTGTGCTCATTAAAATATGAATAAAACATTCTCTGTCCTAACAATCTCAGAATATTTGGGGAAAGACAGACATGTAAGTAATTTATGCTCAAAGAATTTTGGGACTGATCTCTTCTCACTGAGATTAAAACAGGCTTTTCTGAAGTTTTAAGATTTAGAAGTGAGTCTTGAGGGTGAGGGCATTCCAGGCTGAGGAAACAGTGTTAGTAGAGGAACAAAGTCATAAAATAAGCACAAAAAGTCAGGCAGCAATGAGTCCTCTGTGTCTGAAAGATAGAGTGATTGATGGGACTGAGAATACATGTAGGAGCCAGGCTATTGAGAGCTGCATGAAGAGTTGAAATGTTAGATTTTATTCATTATGCAGTGGGGAGTCATTGAAGATTTTGGAAGAGTAATAAAGGTCTGACTTCAAATTTGGGAAGGTAACTTTTATCTATATTGAGGACAGGTTGGAAAACCAAAGACAGGTAATCTAGGAGAAATGCTAATTCGATATTTCAGTATTAAGAAAAGACTTACTTCAAATTGCTTCCTTCAGAGAAATATTTTTATTAATTCAAAATTATCTTAGAACTGATGTCCTGGATGTTAAATAAGAGCAACTTTCATCATTCACTAATCATCACATGTCCTTGGTAATCTCTGGTCTTGGTATGGACTGAATCATGTCTCCCCAAAATTGATACGTTGAAGCCCTAACTCCCAAAGGTACTATTTTTGGAAGTAGCTTTTTTAGGGATGTAATTAAGACTAAATGAGGTCATAAAGGTGGGGCCCTAATCCAATAGGAATTTCGTCCATATAAGAAGAGTTAAACACACCAGAGATCTTTATCTGAGTTGATGAAAACACAGCAAAAGGCAGTTGACTACAAGCAAGGAAGAGAGGTCTAAACCAACCCTCATGCTAATTTGATCTGGGACATGTATCCTCCACAAGTGGGAGGAAATAAATTTCTGCTATTTAAGATAGTCTGTGGTATTTCTTTTTTTTTTTATATTCAATTTTTTTTTTTAATATATGAAATTTACTGTCAAATTGGTTTCCATACAACACCCAGTGCTCATCCCAAAAGGTGCCCTCCTCAATACCCATCACCCACCCTGCCCTCCCTCCCACCCCCCATCAACCCTCAGTTTGTTCTCAGTTTTTAACAGTCTCTTAGTCTGTGGTATTTCTAATGGCAGCTAGAGAAGACCAATACAGTGCTGGGGTAAAATCTTCAAGTTCCATCTTGCTTCTTTCTCTGTCTCTAAGGAGATGGTTCTCTAGGCTGAGGTATGGGAAATAAGATGCATTTATTACAACATCACTTACCTCAAGGCCTCAGGACAATTGAGGGGGAGAGAGGTAGTAGATTAAAGAGATATTTGTTCAGATAGGAACAGATTTAGATAGAAAGGAGAGAGGCTTAGTTAATCTTTCTGGATGATGATTCTGCCAAAAACAAACTCCTGCATATAAAGAAACACCTACAAGATCTGTTAGTGACGTATGTAGTTTTTCCATCATGGACCTGACCTCAGTTAGGTTTGGTGTCTCTGGCTTCCATGACTGCCCTGTCCACTTTCTCCTGTATATTGTAGATGCTGTCTCACTTTTTAACCAGTTACTCCTCTCTTCCTTCCTTCCTTCTTTCTTCTTGTAACTGTTCACATTATTCTAATATGCTGTCTTGGGTTTTGTTCTCTTTTCCTCCCACTTTTGTGCTAAGAAAAGTCCATTGCTAGTAAGATTTCCAGTAATATTCTTTTGCTTTATAACTCAAATTTAGAAACCTCCAGTCTTGTACCCTCAAGCTCCATATACATGCATACCCTCTGGATATTCCCAGTTAAATATATTAATAGCGTTTTTTGTGTAGTTGACAAAGCACCTTTATATATACCACATATATACCTGTTTTTCCTCTTATTAAAAAAAATGGAATTAGTACCACATGCCTTATAGTATTTTATATCAGATGCTGGCTCTCAACGAGTTTTGTTTTCCAAATCATGAAATAAGTCAGGTAAGCAAAGCATATTCAGATGTCAAGTACAGAGGTGTTTAAGCAAGTACAAAACTGGTACACTTCTAAAATGGAACTTGTTACCATTACTTCCAAATGTGTCTTCCTTTCTCAAATGTGTTAGTTAATAGCACTGTCGTTTCTTTAATCACCTTGTCCTTAAGTCTAATACCTGGCACTCAATTAGTATTTGTAGAAAGTGCAGTGAAATGGCTAAACAAATGGTTATTATTATTATTTTCTTAAGAGAGACAGCAAGCACAAGCATGGGAGGGGCAGTGAGAAAGCAAATCTCAAACAGGCTTTATGATCAAAGTGGAGCCCAATGCAGGGCTTGATCCCATGACCCTGGGATCATGACCTGAGGTGGAATCAAATCAGATGCTCAACTGGCTGAGCCACCCACACACCCTAAATAAATGCTTCTTAAAGTTTATTGTCACTTTAATGCCTATATGAAATCACTTAAAGTTGTTAACCATTTCCAATTCAGGAAGTTGGAAAGAACCAACAAGAGAATGAACATGAGGAAACATGGATTTTTGTAACCATATTTAAAAAGAAATAACTTATTTTTCTTAAAGCCTGTGGGAAATTGTCACAAGTTTGTAAAGGTAAGTTTATTTTCATAGTGATGTTTTAAAAATAATTCCTTAATTTTTACTTTTATACTCTTTCCTATTACAAACTGTAATTACTACCCAGAATAGGAATAATTCTGATAATGTGGTCTCTCATTATTATTGGGCTTTCTACCAATTAAACTTTGATTAAAAAATAAACAATGGCATAAAATATTATAATACATTGCCTCATGGAGTCTTAAAAATTTAGGAAGCAATATTGGTGACTAGTGACAATAACAGAAGGAAGACTAAACATTTCTTAATCAAAATAAATGTTTACTCTGGTCTGGAGACTATTTCTTATTTGATCATCCTTGGAGAATATAAAATGTCAGAGCCATTATTTTTTATTAACTGGATCTGGCATAGGCATAAATAGTAAATTGAACTATCCTTTTTTTTTTTTTTTTGGTGATGGTGGGCATTAAGGAAAATTGGACTGAAAAAAATATTCAGACTTAAAATACAACTCAGGTACTTAAAGCTGGGTGAAGTTAATTTTTAGGGTAACTTTTGTAAAAAAATATCTCAGATAATTTTGGTAAAATATAAATAACCTGGCTTGTCATACAAGCAATAGTTTGTATGTCTGGCTCATCACAATTTTAATTGTAAATCTCAGGAAATGCAGAATATGACAATTAAGTTAGGAAGTGCTCAATGGATTGCAGAGTAGTAAATTTTATTAAATTTCTTCATAAAATAACATTGACAAATAATCTAATACAGAGCTGCTTGTGTATTACTAGGTATTGCTGAAGGAACAAATAGGCAGCTCTAAATTCACTCAGAGGATGAGTTCTATGAGTTTGTTCTCACTAATTTACATGTTGTTTTGTGATAAAATTTTAGGTTATTTGGTTCTCTCTACCAGGAAGCAAGACTTTAAAAGAAGCAACATGTTCAATAATAGAACACTATTATTTCAGCACATCAAATAAGAAAATCAAATATAAATCCATGCATAAAGGCTAATATCTTAAATTTGAATAGAGGAATATTGAGAGGAAACATATGGGAATAAGTTGATATAAGATGGAAGATTTGGGGAAAATATATGTAAATTGTTTTAGATTTCTTTCCTTTCTCGTTAGGTGTCTTGATATTGATGGTGCAAAGGCGCAAGTATCAACTGTTCTGTAGGATATACTGGAAGATAATTATGGCACATCTACTTGTCTACTCATAGGAGTCAGCAATGTCCGACCCCACCTTCACTAATAATAGGTATAATGTGTTATGTCAGATTTAATAATTCAGGTCAGATAATAGATGTTATTATGTTATGGCATTTCTAAAAGTTGAACCAAAAATGGCTATGGGCTGTCTTTACAATCACCTCATTATATGTCCATGAAATAGGAAAAATCACTTTGACATGTTTACTGTAGTACTAAACAGCAATAATGCATTGAGTTTTTTCTGAGACTCACCTGTATAATACTCTGAGGTTGTTTATCACAGTTTTTAGAATGCTATGGCACTTACTTGCTATATGAGCCTAGAGACTGGAAAGAATAAATATAAATCTAAAATAGACTGGCTTATTTGCCATTCACATCAGACTCATTGTTTTCTTAGTATTCAGATGAACATACATATGCTTATGTATATTTTATCAGGGAAAACATATAAGCTATGATTCTGAAATTTGGACCACTACACCAATTACCTAAAACTAAAAACATATTCAAATCTTTAAGTGTCATGAGAATGGCTCTTGAGGATTTCTAGAATAGTAGTTGATAGGTAATCTTTATATTCCAATTTGCCTGAAAATATATTTTTGAAAAATTCACACTTGTTTTGTGCTTTGAGCAAGATTTGGTTCTCTTGCTCCTATAAAAGGTAAGAGTTTTAACATTAAAAAAATCACTTCTTTTTATTCTCTTTTTTCAATTATGATAAACTTAAAAAAATAATTGTATTTACCTTTTTTTATGGGGGTGGAGGGATGGTCATCTAGATTTCAGTATAATCTTCAGGACTGAAGTTTTATTAATTTAGTTCCAAAGAGGAAAAAAAAGTCTTAAACTCAAACCCTGGAACTTATCAGACCGTTTTCTTGATGGCCAACTCTTAGCCGTGCCCAACTCAGTTTTTCTAAATCTAAAAAGGTATTTACCATCCTTCTAGGCAGGATATAAAGATTAATTTGTTAAGACTGCAAAGTGCTTTAAGCCTGAAATGCTGTATGAGATAATAGGATAAATATTAATAATATCCTGTTAGAAGTACACAGCCATAGTAAGGTAACTAAGAAAAATAAATTGCAGTGCTTGGTATGAAATTGAAAATCACTAATGGAATGAAAGTTTGTTCATACTGGGAGCAGTGTTGGATCATGTATAATGTAATAGCAGGTCATTTTCAATTGTTTTAATTGCCATGAGCAACAACTGATCTTTACAGCTGTTCCTGACAAGCTTTTGGATGGCCCTAATGATCGTAAAATGGTGCCAAAGACCAGCATTATCCCCTATTGAACATTAAATGGTATCGACCCCTTTACTAAGTCCATCACTCAACAGACTCCTTAAAGTAATTCATGACACAATTAACATTAATTAACTTTACAAAAACCCCTTCAAACTCTGCTGTATTAAGACTTCAGACTTTGAAGAAAGGAAAGAGCAACTAACAAAAAAGTTATGAATCCTCCTCTGAAAGCCATCAATTAGGGTAAGTAAAGATTCCTAAATTTTTATAACCTTCATTTATCACTTGCCACTCTTGATAATTTTATCCTGTGTAAAGATATCTAAAGCCATTCAGTACCAAAAGTACCATTCATCTCTGTACTTCACATCCACTCTACAACTGAGAGTGGCAGCTTCCAAATTCATGTCAGAGTAAACCTGAGTCACAAGTCATTACTGGGTCCTACAGAAATATGAGCAAAATACCTCTCAGTTATGCAGGAAAATAACCTGGCCTTGTCCTTTTCATCTCCATTTTCAGGGAACTCTTCTACATTGAATTTCTGCTTTAAGTTCCAAGTGATTAACACAAACCTACTCTAGAATATCAACAATAATAATCTATTCATAATGTGCATGAATTTGCACATACATTAAACCATCATAGTAAGTCTATGAAATAAACATCCCAATAATTTCAAACTTGCTAACAATATGTTTGCTTCTATCTCAAGCAATTGCTCAATAGTGATATAACTGGTGCTCAAATCCAGTTCAAATCCTTCTAAACCTGGACATAGACAGTTCTCATTAGACGGGTTGCAAAGTTGAATATCCATGGTATGCAAAGCATTGTAATAACATCTGATTGCGGTTGGCTGAAGTATATCACAGAGCACTAATTATTAAAGAGAAAACCGGGGCGCCTGGGTGGCTCAGTCGGTTAAGCGGCCGACTTCGGTTCAGGTCATGATCTCGCGGTCTGTGAGTTCAAAACCCGCGTCGGGCTCTGTGCTGACAGCTCAGAGCCTGGAGCCTGTTTCAGATTCTGTGTCTACCTCTCTCTGACCCTCCCCCGTTCATGCTCTGTCTCTGTCTCAAAAATAAATAAACGTTAAAAAAAAATTAAAAAAAAATAAAGAGAAAAATTTTTTGCTATGATAGTTGCTTGGCAAGAGCCTGAGGGGATAGCAGACAGAAAGAACAGACATATTTATCTAATGACTACAGGTTTACTGCCAGGCAGCGGGTAACTCAGAAGTGTCCCTCTAAGAAAGAGGAACAGAGAAAGGATCAGAGAAAATCTTTAGAAACAACCACAGAGTAATAAAATGGCAAGAAATACATACCTATCAATAATTACTTTCAATTCAAATGAACTAAATGCTCTAATAAAAAGACATGGGGTGACAGAATGGATAAAAAAAGAGACCCATCTACATGCTGCCTATAAGAGACCCATTTTAGACTTAAAGACACCTGCAGATTAAAATGAAAGGAGGAAGAAACATGTATCATGAAAATGGATGTCACAAGAAAGCTGGAGTAGCATTACTTATATTGGACAAAATAAACTTTGAAACAAAGACTGTAATAAGACAAAGAGGGCACTATGTAATAATAAAGGAGACAATCCAACCAGAAGATATAACAATTGTACTATTTGTATACCCCATATAGGAGCACCCACATCCATAGAACAGTTAATAAGAAACATTTACACCTCAAACCAATGGACAGATCATCTAAAGGACATCACAAGGAAACAATAACTGAATGACACACTGGAGCAGATGGATTTGACAGATATATACAGAACATTTCATCCTAAAACAGAATACTATTTTTTTCGAGTGCAGAGAGAACATTTTCCATAATAGATCACATATTAGCCAACAAATCTAAAAAAAGATTGAAATCATACAATGCATATTTTCTGACCACAACACCAGATATCAAATACGAGAAAAAATCTGGAAAGCCCACAAATACAGGGAGGTTAAATAACATGCTACTAAATGAAATTTAAAAGTATGAAATGAAAGCACAATGGTCTAAGATCTATGGGATGCAGCCAAAGTGGTTGTAAGAGGGGCGTTTACAGCAATACAGACCTACCTCAAAAAATAAGAAAAATCTCAAATAACCAAACCTTCCCACTAAAGAAGCTAGAAAAAGGAACAAACAAAACCTAAAACCAACAGAAGGAAGGAAATAATAAAGAATAGAGCAGAAATAAATGATATAGAAACTAAAAACAGGCAAACAATAGAACAAATCAATGAAACCAGGAGCTGGCTTTATTGATAAACCTGTAGCCAGACTTAAGAGAAAAGACTGAAATAATATCAAAATGAAAGAGAACAAATAAAACCATGGAAATAAAAACAATTACTATAACCTAACAAAATGTACATCCTAGAAGAAACTGATAAATTCCTGGAAACATGGATACTACACAACTGAAACAGGAAGAAATAGAAAATATTTGACCAGACCAGTAACTAGCAAAGGTATTGATTCAGTAAAAGACAAAAACAAAGCCTCCCCAAAACAAAAGTCCAGGACCGGATGGGTTCACAGGGGTTTTCCACCAAACATTTAAAGAAGAGCTAATACCTATTCTCAAACTGCTCTAGAAAATAGAAAGGGAAGAAAAACTTCCAAAGTCTTTCTATGAGGCATTACCCTGATAACAAAACTAGATGTATACCACTAAAAAAGAGAATTACAGGCCAATATCTCTAATAAAAATTGATGCAAAACTTCTTAATAAAATACTAGCAAACAGCATTCAATAATATATTAAAAGAATCACTCACCACAATCAAGTGGGATTTATTACTGGGTTGCAAGCATGGTTCACCATGAACAAATCAATGTGATACATCACATCAGTAAGAGAAGGGATAAGAAACATGATTATTTCAACAGAGAAAAAGTATTTGACAAAATTCAACATCCATTCATGATATGGGGAGAGTATACCTCAACCTAATAAAAGTTCTCTTTCAAAAACTCACAGTATCATCCATGATGAGGAACAACTGAGAGCTTTTCCCCTAAGGTCAGGAAATCTAAGAAAAGATTGTCCACTTTCACCACTTTTATTTAACATAGTAATGAAAGTCCTAGCCACAAAAACCAGGCAAGAAAAAAAAAGAAAGTAAATCCAAATTCGGTAAGGAAGAAGTAAAATTTTCACTATTTGCAGATGACATGATACATAAAGAGAAAACCATCAAGACACCGCTAGGAAACTGTTAGAACAAATAAATTCAATAATGAAGCAGCAGAAAGAAAAAAAAAGAAAACAATCCCATTTTAATTGTAACCAACGTAAGATACCTTGAAGACAACACAAAGAAATGGAAAGATTTGCATGCTCATGCGTTTGAAGAATATTGCTAAAATATCTATAGTACCCAAAGCAAACTACAGATTTAATGCAATCACTATCAAAATACCAACAGCATTTATCATAGAACTAGCACAAAGAATCCTAAAATATGTATGGAACCACAAAAGACCCTGAATAGCCAAAGCAACCGTGAAAAAAAAAAAAGCTGCAGGCATCACAATTCTGGACTTCAAGTTATGTTATAAAGTTGTACTAATCAAAACAGTACGATAGTGGCCCAAAAATAGACACACATCAATAGAACAGAATAGAAAATCCAGAAATAAATCCATACCTATATGGTCAATTAATCTTCAACAAAGCAGGAAAGAATATCCAATGCGGAAAAAGTCTCTTCAAATGGTGGTGTGAAAACTGGATAGCATCATGCAAAAAAAAAAAAAAAAAAAAAAAAAAAAAATGAGACTGGACTACTTTTTTACATCAGGCACAAAATAAACTCAAAATGCATCAAAGAATTAAATGTGGGACCCGAAACCATAAAAAGCCTGGAAGGAAACACAGGCAGCAACCTTTGACATATGCCATAGCAACATTTTTCTAGATAGGTTTCCTGAGGCAAAGGAAAGAAAATCAAAAATCAACTACTGGTTCTAAAAATAAAAAGCTTCTGCATAGCAAAGGAAACAATCAACAAAACTAAAAAGGCAACATATGGAATGGAAGAAGATATTTGCAAATGACCTTATAAAGGATTAGCATCCAAAATATATAAAGAACTTATTTAACTCAACACTCAATCCAATTAAAAAATGGGCAGAAGACATGAACAGACATTTCTCCAAAGAAGATATCCAAATGGCCAAGAGACGTACAATGAGTGATGTTGAGCATCTTATCACAGAATGCAAATCAAAACCACCATGAGATATCTATCCACACATGTCAGAATAGCTGAAATCAACAAAAGAAACAACAGATATTGGTGGGGATGCAGAGAAAGGAGAAGCCTCTTACCCTGTTGGTGAGAATGCAAACTGGGGCAGACAAAGTGACAGACAGTATGGAGGTTCCTCAAAAAGTTAAAAGTAGAACTACCTTATGGTACAGCAATCACACTACTGTGTACTTACCCCCTAGAAATATAAGAATACTCATTCAAAGGGAAACATGCACCCTGATGTTTATAGCAACTTTATATAACCAAGATATGAAACTAGCTCATGTGTCCACACACACACATGGATGTTATTCAGCCATAAAAAGAATGAAATCTTACCATTTTTATTATGGATGGAGCTAAAGAGTATAATGCTGAATGAAGTAAGAGAAAGACAAATGCGATATGATTTCATTCATATGTGGAATTTAAGAAACAAATGAGAAAAAAGAAAAAGCAATAAGAGAAAACAAGAAATACTCTTAATTATAGAAAACAGAGGGTTACCAGAGGGGAGGTACTAGATGGGGATTAAGCAGTGCTCTTGTCATGATAAGTAGAGTGATATATGCAATTCTTGAATCACTATGTTGTACACCGGAAATTAATATAATACTGTATGTTAACTATACTGGAATTAATATGAAAACTTAAAAAAATCTCTTAGTGTCCCTAGGTATTCCTCTTAGATTGGACATGAGATAGCAGCTTATCATATTGTATATTCTAGTCATGAGCTACCAAGAACTTTAGAACAAACTTTGTTTTTGTAGTGCTCAACAGTATTTCTGTGGTGCTTTGCTCACAACTTTGGATTCTAGATCCTTACTTATTTAGTATCTTTCAATAGGATTATTTAAGAACAAACTTCCTTCTTTCATTTTTTGAGACTGGTATTAAGTCCATGGTCATTTTATTCTTTGAAGGCTACTCAAGATTTAAAATGTATTTCTAAGTGTCATTCATAGAAATTGCTTATCTTAAGATTGTTGTTCTCTAAGTAATTTTAGATTCTCTGTTGTAGCAAAATTTCTCTATAAACTCTAAATGTAGTATATGAACAGCTCCAAAAGATTATTCTAATTGTCACAGAAAAGAGTAAAATAAAATCCTTAGAAATAAAAATAGAAACTAAAATATGCATCAGATATTCCAATAAAGATGTAGCAAGCTTTAAAAAATATTTCTGGATTGGAGTCTTTGTGTCAACTTTTGAAGAGAGTGTGGCTTATACAGTGTTTTTTCCCTCCATGCATTGTTATTTTGAATATTTTTTGTGCTAAAACTAGAATATCTTAACTTTAAGCACTCTAGCCAATGCATACAGGCAAGAAGTATTAGACTCATGTAGGGTGAAGGTATAAATTTTCACTGTAACCTTTAGGAATTCTCATTTTTTAATGTTTAAGTAGGTAGGTAGATTTTATAATCCTTGGTCTATGATCTTAAATTTTACAGTATTAACTGATGTTTTAATCTAATGCATATTAATGAGTTCTAATATTTTGCCTGGAACTGTTTTAGGAAGTAGGAGTAAGTGATAACTAAGCATCAGATTCTTAGGAGAAATTGACAACTATGAAGTACAGTAATTTCAGTGTGAATGGAATATCATGATTATACAGTGACATGTGATCACTTAACTTAGCCCAGGGTGTGCAAATATAGCTCTCCCTTAGGGTTGTGCCACAATTTGGAAGGCAAATGGTTAAGGACAAACAGCCTTTTATAATCTCTCCTGCTCCAAGAATAAGAGGACTTTGAGCATACTTAAGAACTCCTATTCTTCCAAATAATTTCTTGTTCAATCTTGGCTAGCTTTGATAATTCATTAGAAAGGCTTCTTCCAAAGAATATCTGCTTCCCTCTAAAGCACAAAATGTCTTGATATTTAGGAAGTCATAGTCTGATGTTAACCATTATCCTTTTGTCATAACTTGTATGTTTATGACTTGACAAGTAATCTGTGTTACATAAGGTCTCTCCTAGGCAGGGAATGGACCTCGGGTAACCCCTGTTATCTTACTTCATAGAGTTGTAATGGAGTGAGAAGCCAGGTCACACTTTCATCTTATAGTTCAAAGTGCAAATCATCAGAGTAACCATTATCCATTCATTAAGTATTCTTGAGTGATGATAGAAAAGATAATGAGTCACACCTCAAGACAATTAGAACTTAATGGAACAGATACATAAAGAGATAATAATGCATTACAAAATATTTCTTGGTACAGATATGTACAGAGGACTTTGGAGGTAGACTTTTTAAGGGATTATACAGAACTGTTCTGAAGAGAGAATATTCCAACTGGTCATTTAAAAGTGAAGGATGGGAAGATAATTTTAGTTATATAAAACAGTGGAAAAGCCAGAACCTGGTTATAATGTATATGGAAGGTACGTTTGTGGTGGGAGATGAGGCTGTGTAAAATTCAAATTAAGCATTAGGACTTACAGTTCCACATGTAAGGAGGCTGGAAGTTGACACTCCATCTTAACTAAAAAGTACAGAAGGAAAATCAACAACTCTTCTTGGATCCATAAAAGAGGGGAGGAAGTAGGGCAAATCACTGCTACCTATTCTTTTGAAGCTATTCCTAAAAATAGAAATGGAAGGAAATTTTCCAAACACATTCCACGAGGTCAGCATTACTTTGATTCCAAAACCAAAGACCCCACTAAAAAGAACTACAGACCAATTTCCCTGATGAACATAGTAACTTGTTGAGGATTTTTACATCTAACAAGCCAGATACAACAATACATTAAAAGAATTATTCACCACAATCAAGTGGGAATTATTTCTGGGATGCAGGGCTCTTTCTATATCCACAAATCAATGTGATATATCACATTAATAAAAGGAAGGATAAGAATCACATGATCCTCTCAAAAAATGCAAAGAAAGCATGTGACAAAACACAGCATCCTTTCTTTATAAAAAACTCTAAATAAAGTAGGGATAAAAGGAATATACCTCATGATCATAAAGGCCATACATGAAAGACCCACAGCCAATATCATCCTCAATGGGAAAAAACTGAGAGCTTTCTCCCTAAGGTCAGGAACACGACACAGATGGCCAGTCTCACCACTGTTATTCTACACAGTGTTGGAAATCCTAGCATCAGCAATCAGAAACACAAAAATAAAAGGCATCCAAATGGGAAAGGAGGAAGTCAAACTTTCACTCTTCACATGACATGATACTTTACATGGAAAACCCAAAAAACTCCACACAAAAAACTGCTAGAACTGATATATGAATTCAGCAAAGTCACAGAATATAAAATCAACATACAGAAATCATTTGCATTTCAATACACCAATAATGAAGCAGCAGAAAAAGAAATCAAGAAATTGATCCCAATTGTAATTGCATCAAAACCCATAAAATACATAGGAATAAACCTAACCAAAGGTGAAAGATCTATACAATGAAAACTATAGAAAGCTCATGAAAGAAATTGAGGACACACAAAAAAATGGAAAAACATTCCATGCTCATGCATTATAAGAATAAATATTGTTAAAATGTTGATATTACCCAAAGCAATCTACATATTCAATGCAATCCCTATCAAAAGATCACCAGTATCCTTCACAGATCTGGAATAATTCTAAAATTGGTATGGAACCACAAAAGACCCCAAATAGCCAAAGTAATGTTGAAAAAGAAAACCAAAACTGTAGGCATCACAATCCCAAACCTCAAGGTATATTACAAAGCTGTAATCATCAAGACAATGTGGTACTGGCACAAAAACAGACACATTGGTTAATGGAACAGAAGAGAGAACCCAGAAATGGACCTCCATGGGGCGCCTGGGTGCCTCAGTCGGTTAAGTGTCTGACTTCGCCTCAAGTCACGATGTCACAGCTTGTGGGTTCAAGCCCTGTGTTGGGGTCTGTGCTGATAGCTAAGAGCCTGGAGACTTCTTCAGATTCTCTCTGCTCCTCCCCCACTCACACACTCTAATATAAATAAACATTAAAAATAAAAGGAAATGGACCCACAAATGTATGGCCAACTCATCTTTGACAAAGCAGGAAAGAATATCCAGTGGAAAAAAGACAGTCTCTTCAGCAAATGGTGTTGGGAAAAGTGGACAGCAACATGCAGAAGAATGAATCTAGACCACTTTCTTACACCATACACAAAAATAAACTCAAAATGGATGAAAGACCTAAACCAAAGACAGGAAGCCATCAGAATCCTTGAGAAGAAAACAGGCAACAACCTCTTTGACCTCTACTGCAATAACTTCTTATTTGACATGTCTCCAGAGGCAAGGGAAACAAAAGTAAAAACGAGCTATTGGGACCTCATCAAAATAAAAAGCTTCTGCACAGCGAAGGAAACAATCAGCAAAACTAAAAGGTAACTGATGGAATGAGTGAAGATATTTGCAAGTGGCATAATGGATAAAGGGTTAGTATCTAAAATCTATGATGAACTTATCAAACTCAACACCCCAAAAACAAATAATCCAGTGAAGAAATGGGCAAAAGACATGAATAGACACTTCTCCAAACAAGACATCCAGATGGCTAAAGGACACATGAAAAGATACCTAACATCACGCATCATCAGGGAAATGCAAATCAAAACCACCATGAGATAGCACCTCACACCTGTCAGAATGGCTAAAATTAACAACCCAGGCAACAATAGATGTCGGTGAGGATGTTGGGAAAGAGGAACCTTTTTGCACTGCTGGTGGGAATGCAAACTGGTGCAGTCACTCTGGAAAACCGTATGGAGTTTCCTCATAAAATTAAAAGTAGAGCTACCAGACAACGCAGCAATTGCATAACTAGGTACTATTCTAAAGGATGCAAAAATGATGATTTGAATGAGCACATGCAACCCAATGTTTATAGCAGCACTATCAACAATGGGCAAATTGTGGCAAGAACACAAATGTCCACTGACTGATGAATGGATAAAGAAGATATGGTGTGTATATAAAATGGAATATTACTTGGAGATCAAAAAGAATGAAATCTTTCCATTTGCAACAATGTGGATGGAACTAGAGTGTATTATAGGAAGTGAAATAAGAGAAAGACAAATGTCCTATGATTTCACACATATGTGGAATTTTAGAAAAGAACAGATGAACATAAGGGAAGGGAAGCAAAAATAAGATAAAAACAGAAAGGGAGACAAACTGTAAGACACTCTTAAATACAAAGAACAAAGTAAGGGTTGCTGGCAGGGTGTTAGGTGGGCGGATGGGATAAATGGGTGAGGGGCATTAAGTTGAGCACTTGTTTGGATGAGCACTTGGTGTTACATGTAAGTAATGAACCAGTGAATTCTATTCCTAAAATCATTATTACGCTATATGTTAACTAACATTTATTTAAATAAAAGAGAATGAAGGAAGAGGAATGTAACCAAAAATTAGTGATCTTACAACATGTGGCCCACTGATGTATAACTGAGATATATAGGACATGACATTCCTAAAGGGTTTAATGACTGATATTTTACTAGATAATAAGGGATAACCTTATCTTGACAATAGCTAGCTCTCCAAGGTCTTGAAGACCTTACTTTTAACCTGCACAAATCCTTGGAGACTTAGACTATCCCTAACTGCCACTAACTAAAAAGTATATAATTAGTTTCTCTTTAAAACCCCAGTGCAGCTCTTTCTTCCCACAGGTCCTATCCCCATGCCCTAAGAAAAGCACTGAAAACAAGAGAGAAAAGAAAAGAAAAGAAAAGAAAAGAAAAGAAAAGAAAAGAAAAGAAAAGAAAAGAAAAGAAAAGAAAAGAAAAGAAAAGAAAAGAAAAGAAAAGAATTCACTCAAGGATGTGGTTTCAGTAAAAGTCTAGCCACAGTCTCACAGCCTGATTGCTCTGGAGCATAAGCAATATTGGAAGGGTTGTTCCACCATCCCATAGGAAGAGTGTAATGTCCCAGAAATTCCCTGGGGTGGCTCCTGTTAGCTGAAAGCCATTCTCAGTGGAAAGGTGCAGCTGGGAGCTATTAGCAGCCACCACTCACAGAAGCCGGGAGGTGGTATGCCACCTTGTTGATGGAGATTTGAGTGAAGCAACAGCAGTGTCTACTACAACAGGAGATAAAGGGAATGTTCCCCAAAGCAGAGAGCACTGGGCCAGGATCCTGAGAGATAAGGTTGAGTTTTCCAAGAGTGTGGACTTAAAAATATTAATTCAATACCTACTGTGAGATAAGCACTCTCTCCACATGTGAACTCATTTTGTCCTCTGGACACACTTGTCATACTATATGTTAATGGTCAGACTCTCAATGCCTTGACTGTGGCCTCTTGAAGTCAAGTTTGTGTCCATTTTACTTTAAGTCAGTTCTCTTTTCTTCAACTCTTGTATGCCAAGCTCTCAGGTTCCAGAATCTCTCAGACAAGGTCCTTAACCCTAGGTGCTGAGGGACCAGGGAGGGACAAAGCTAGGTAAATGGGTCACCACAAGGCAAGACAGGAAGAGAAATGCCCCAAGAGTATGGTCTGCATTTGCCCTGTGATCATGCAGAATAAATGCTAGGTGTTTGCTAAATGAAGGAGAAGAGGTCCCCAAGGTCTAGCTCTGTCCTTGGCATAGAGTAAGCTGCTCAAGAGAAATTTATGGAATGGATGGATATCCCTGAGGCTGGATTTGGGCTCAGAAATTAGTGTGCTTTCTGGTCACTTATCCATCCTGGCTAAACCAGATGCGGAACTGGAGGATGTGTCTATACAGACCCCAAAGCTACCATTCTCTCTGTGCCCCCTACCCTAGTGGACAGGCCTAATGCCAGACCCCAGCTTCTTTCCATGGCCCTCCTACCATCTTCCTCCTGTCTTTGAGGGAACACCATATTAAAAGCCTTGAGTCCTGGAATACAAAAATGTTACTTTCATTGAAAGAAAGTAAAGAAAAAAAAGGAAGGAAGGAAGGAAGGAAGGTAGGAAGGAAGGAAGGAAAGTCCAAAGGACCATATCACTGAGAGACAAGGCAAACGAGCAGAAATGAAAACAAGCAATTCACAAAAATGTGCATCAGCACTTTTTCATATTTGGATTAATATTAACTGTGTAAAAACTGTATCTTGTGTTAATTTTTCTGAGCAATGGTGTCTTACATAGATGTTAGTTTTATTAATATCACTAACCCATATGAATTTTGTTCACACCAATTCTTGTACTCTCATCCTGGGATCTAATCCAATTTCCATATGAAGTTAAAATATCACTAGGATCTCAAATCTCCTCTCTGGTGTTCATTCACAGAGCATAACAAAATGTAAATGGGTTTAGATCTCTATTAGCCTAGATTCTTCCTGAATTTTAAATTCTGCTTATTCAAAAGCCAATACAAGTTCTGAAGTCATAGCTTTCTCCTGCTGTGTCCTTCCTTTTCCTATTTGATTTTACCTGTCTTTTCCAAAAATGTCTTAGCTTCATGAAAACAAGAATTTTGCCACTCATAGCCATAATCATGTATCCTGTGCCACCTAAAAAGAAGTCATTTAGTAAATATTTTCTGCATCTAAAAAAAAATAAGTAATATAGCATCCTGACACTAATCCAAAGAAATCAGAAATATCTCTATTAACTGCAGACATAGCTGACTTCAGCAAGGAAAGTTATTAGGGATAAATAGTGCATTACATAATGATAAAATGTCCATTCTCCAAGAAGACATAGTAATTCTTAACATGTATGCACCTAACAAAAGAGCATCAAAGTATCAGGCAGAACCTGATAGAACTGCAAGAAAAAAAATAGGTATTCCCCCTGTCATAGTTGGGGACTTCAATACCCCCTTGTCCTAAATGGACAATTCCAGCAGGCAGAAAATCAGTGAAGACAAAGTTAGATTCAACACCATCATTGATTTTCTGAATAAAATTGGTATCTATACACTACTATATCTGACAACAGCGGAGTAAACCTTCTTCTTAAGCTCACATAGAATATTCTCCAAGACAGACAACATTCTGGTTCCTAAACACACCTTAACAATTAAAAACAATAGAAATCATACAATATTTGTTCTCAGACCAGAGTGGAATTAAACTAAAAGTCAATGATGGAACTATTGCTGGGAAATCCTAAAATATATGGAGATTAACCAACACACTTCTAAATAGCTAATGGGTCAAAAATCTCAAGAAAAAACTTAAAATTATTTTAAACTAAATGAGAATGTAACATTGAAATTTGTGGGATAATGTGAAAGCAGTGCTTAGAGGGGAATTTATAGCATTGAATGCACATATTAAAAATGAGGAAACTTAAAATCAATCTAAATTTCCAACCTTGACAACCAGAAAAAAAAATCTAAAATAAGAAGAAGGAAATGATAATTAAATGTAGAGCATAAATCAATGAAATTAAAATCAGAAAATCAATGGAAAATGTTAATAAAATCAAAAGCTCGTTCTTTGAAAAGGTCAATAAAATTTATGAACCTCTAGTCAAGCTAAATATGAAAAAAAAGGAAACTCAAATTAGTAATATCAAAAATGAAAGAGAAGAAAGCAACATGCATCTCAAAGACACTAAAAAGATAATAAAGGCATACTATATTATGAACGCTTTGCCCACAAATTTGATAGAAATGGACCAGTTCTTTGAATGACACAATTTGCTAAAATACCCAAGGATAGACAATCTGAATAGCCTTTATTTATTAAAGATACTGAATCAATAATAAGTTTCCAAAATAGCAAGCACCAGGCCCAGATAGGGGAAATGATGGAAAAATTCTCAACTAAGTAGGAGCTAATCAAACTCAACAATGTACAAAAAGAATTATATACCATGACAAAGTAGAATTTATCTCAGGCATGCAAGGCTGGTTCAACATTCAAAAACCAACTAATGTAATCCACCCCATTGACAGAAAGGAAAAATCGCATGGCCATGTCTACAGAGGCGTAATGGATATTGACAAAATTCAATATCCTTTATGATAAAATAAAAGCTCTTAGTAAGGTAGGAATAGAGGGGAATTCTTCAACTTGAAAACCTATCTATAAAAAACTTACAGCTAACATAATATATAATGGTGAGAAAGCTGTCTTTTTTTTTTTTGCCAATGATATATTTATATAGAACACCAGAAAGAATCAACCAGAGGGGAGAAAAAGTCCTGGTACTAATAATTAATTATAGCAAGATTGTATGAGAGAAGGTTAATGTACAAAAGTCAATCACTTTCATTTATACAAGTAATGGACAAGTAGAATTTCAAATTAAAAACACAGTTTCCTTTTAATTCGAACCTCCATAATGAAATACTTGGGTATAAATATAACAAAACATGTACAAAATTTATATGAAGAAAACTACAAGATTCTGATCAAAGAAATCAAAGCAAAACTATGTAAATAGATATTCCATATTGATGAGTAGGAAGCCTCAATATGATCAAGATTTCAGTACCTCTCAACGTGATCTATAAAATTAATGCAATCCAAATCAAAATGCTAGTGGATATTGATCCTCTGATTCTAAAGTTTAGAGGGAAATGCAAGGGACTCAGAATTGACATCCCAAATAGAAAGAGAAAAACAAAGTTGGATGACTGACACTATTCAACTTTGTCTTCCTATAAAGCAACAGTAATCAAGATATTATGGTATTGGTGAAAGATTGGACAAACAGAGCAAATGAACAATAGCCCAAATGTAGACCTGTATAAATATAGTCATCAGATGTTTGATAATAGAACAAAAATAATAAAATGGCGCAAAAACAGCCTTTCCCACAAATGGTGCTTGAACAACTAGACATCCACATTCAAAAGAAATGATCTATGAACTTCACACTCTTCCCAAAAGTAACTCAAAATGAATCATACAACTATATGTAAGATATGAGAATATGAAACCCCTGGAAGTTAACACAGAAGAAAGTCTAGACAACTTTGGGGTTTTTTTGGTGTTTTTCTTTTTAAGATATAATATCAAGGGCATGATCCATGAAATAAAAAACTGAAAAGCTCAAATTACTTAAAATTAATTTTTTTTCTCTGTAAAGGACATTGTCAGACAAAAGAGAATACAATTGACAGACTGGGAGAAGATATTTGCAGGAGACACATCTGATAAAGGAATGTTGTCCAAAATACCTAAATGACCCTTCAAATTCAATGATAAGAAAACAACCCAAGTTAAATATAAGCAAAGGTCTTAACAGACACCTCACCAAAGATAGACAGATGACAAGCATTTGAAAAGATACTCCATACCCTTTATCATTAAGGAAATGCAAATTCTAACCACAAAGAGTATGTCCAAACAACTATTACAATGGCCAAATTCCAGATTGCTGACAACACTAAATGGTGACAGGAATGTGGAGCAACAGGAAATATCATTCATTGCTAGTGGGAATACAAAAGTATATAGGTAATTTGAAAGACAGTTTTGTAGTTTCTTACACAACTAAACATACTATGGCAATATCATCTAGCAATTACACTTCTTGGTATAGACAGTAAAGAATTAAAAACATGCCCATACCAACAGTGCACATGGATGTTTATAGCTTTTTTTAAATTACCAAAACCTGGAAGCAACCAAGATGTCCTTTGGTAAGTGAATGGAAATATAAACTGTCGTACATTCAGACAATTTCATATTACTCATTGCCAAAGAGGGCTCACCCAAAAAGCATGAAGATACATGATCTTTAAGTGAATATTACTAAGTGACAAAATGCAATCTGAAAAGACTACACACTGTATGATTCCAAAGATAGGACATTCTGGGGAAAGCTAAACTTTGGAGAGAAGAAAAAGATGAGTAGTTGCCTGGGACTGAATAGGTAGAGCACAGAGGAATTTTAAGGCACTGAAAATCTTCTGTATGATAATAAAATGGTATAAAGATGTCATTATTCATTTGTCCAAAACCACAGAATGCATTACACCAAGGGCAAACCCTTAGACTTCTGTGCTTATGATATATAACAACCAAGTGGGAAATTTACTCTCCTTAAGTAGAAACTAATTAAAAATATCATTAAAATTGCACAGGAAAGGAAAGCATCAACAAAATGAAAAGGCCTCCTAGTGAATGGGAGAAGGTATTTGCAAATGATATATTCAATAAGAGGTTAATGTCCAAAGTATATAAAGAACATGTACAAGTTAACACCAAAAAACCCACAAATAATCTGATTAAAAATGGTCAGACGATCTTAATACACATGGTTCCAAAGTAGACATACAGACAGCCAAAAGACACATGAAAACATGCTCAACATCACTAGCTGTCAGGGAAATGCAAATCAAAACCACAAATAGATATAATCTTACACCAGTCAAAATAGCTAGCATCAACAAGACAAGAAATAACAAATACTGGTGATGATATGGAGAAAAATGAACTCTCTTGCACTGTTGGTGGCAATATAAATTGTTATAGTCACTGTAGAAAATAATAAGGAAGTTCCTCAAAAAATTAAAATAGGATACCACATGACCCAATAATTCTACTATATCAGTTTGATACATTAATGAGAGAAGATAAAATTCAAAAAATCATTTTAATAGATGCAGAAAAACATCTGACAAAATAAAACATCCACTCATGATAAAACCCCTGAACCAAGTAGGTTTAGAGGGAACATACATCAACACAATAAAGACCTTATATGAAAAACCCACAGCTAACATCATACCGACTGGGGAAAAATACCTAAGGTCAGAAACAAGACAAGGATGTCGATTTTCACCACTTTTATTGAACATAGTATTACAAGTCCTAGCCACAGCAATCAGAAAACAAAAAGAAATAAAATGGATCCAAATTGGTAAGGAAGAAGTAAAACTTGCAGTATTTGCAGATAACATAAAACTACACATAAAAAATCCTAAACATTCTTCCAGAAAGTCACTAGAATTGATAAATTAATTTAGTAAGGTCAGAGGATATAAAATCAACATACATAAACCAATTGCCTTTCTATACACTAATAATGAAGTAGGAGAAAGACAAATAAAGAAAATTGCACCAAAAATAATAAAAGATGTATTTATCTTTTATTGAAATCCACCATTTCAAATTGCACCAAAAATGATAAAAAACCTAGGAATAAACTTGGCGAAAGACCTGTACTTTGAAACTATAAAACACTGATAAAACAGATTGAACATGACACAAAGGGACAGCTGTTCTATACTCTTGTATTAGAAGAACAAATATTATTAAAATGTCCATACCACCCAAAGCAATCCACAGATTTTGCAATCCCTATCAAAATATCAACAATATTTTTCATGGAAGTAGAACAAACAATCCTAAAATTTCTATGGGACCACAACATATGTTGAATAACCGAAGCAATCTTGAAAAAGAACAACAAAACTGAAGGTTTCACAATCCTAGATAATAAAATATATTAACAAGCTGTAGTTATCAAAATAGTATGATACTGAAACAAAAATGGAGACCTAGATCAATGAAATATAATAGCACAGAAATAAAACCATAATTGTATGGCCAATTAATCTTTTACAAAGAGGCAAGACTATGCAATGGGAAAAAGATGGTCTCTTCTGCAAGTGATGTTGGGAAAACTGGACAGCTAGATGCAAAGGAATGAAACTAGACCACTTTCTATCACCATACACAAAAATAAATTCAAAATTGATTAAATACCTAAATGTGAGATCTGAAACCATAAAAATCCTAGGAGAGAGGACAGGTAGTCATTTCTGAGACCAAGAGATAGCAGCCTTTGTCTAGATAATGTATCCCTTAGGCAGAGAAACCAGAGCAAAAGTACTGGGACTGTGTCAGTATAAACAGCCTTATCACAATCCCAGACTTCAAGCTATACTACAAAGCTGTAATCATCAAGATGGTATGGTACTGCAGAAAAACAGACACTCAGATCAATGGAACAGAATAGAGAACCCAGAAATGGACCCACAAACTTATGGCCAACTAATCTTTGACAAAGCAGGAAAGAATATCCAATGGAATGGTCTCTTCACCAAGTAGTGCTGGGAAAACTGGACAGCGACATGCAACAACAGATGTTGGCGAGGATGCTGAGAAAGATGATCTCTTTTGCATTGTTGGTGGCAATGCAAGCTGGTACAGCCACTCTGGAAAAGAATATGGAGGTTCTTCAAAAAACTAAAAATAGAACTACCCTATGACCTAGCAATTGTGCTACTAGGTATTTATCCAAGGGATACAGGGGTGCATGCACCCCCATGTTTATAGCAGCACTATCGACAATAGCCAAAGTATGGAAAGAGCCCAAGTATCCATCCATGGATGAATGGATAAAGAAAATGTGGTGTATATATACAATGGAGTATTACTGGGCAAGCAAAAAGAATGAAATCTTGCCATTTGCAACTATGTGGATGGAACTGGAGGGTATTATGCTAAGTGAAATTAGAGAAAGACAAATATCATATGATTTCACTCATATGAGTACTTTAAGAGACAAAACAGATGGCCATAAGGGAAGGGAAACAAAAATAATATAAAAGCAGGGAGGGGGACAAAACAGAAGACACTCTTCAATATGGAGAACATACAGAGGGTTACTGGATGGGTTGTGGAGGGGGTGGGCTAAATGGGTAAGGGGCATTAAGCAATCTACTCCTGAAATCATTGTTTCACTATATGCTAACTAATTTGGATGTAAATTTTAAACAATAAAAAATTAAATTAAAAAAATAAACAGCCTCTGCACAACAAAAGAAACAATAAACACAACAAAAAGACAATGTATTGAATGGGAGAAGATACTTGGAAATGAAATATCCAATAAAGAGAATATTCAAAATATATGAAGAACTTCTACAACACCCAAAAATCAAACAATCCAATTAAAAAATGGGCAGAGTACATGAACAGACATTCTCCAGAGAAGACATCCAGATGGCCAACAGACACATGACAAGATATTCAACATCAGTCATCATCAGGGAAATATAAATCAAAATCACAATGAGGTATCATTTCACACTTGGTCAGAACGGCTAAAATCCTAACTACAAGAAGAAGTAGAGTAAAAGGAATCTTTGTGCACTGTTGGAGAATGAAAACTGGTGCAGCCACTGTGGGAAACAGTATGGGGATTCCTCAAAAAATTAAAAATAGAATTGCCATACTCTTCAGTAATTACAGTACAGGTATTTACCCCTCAAATTGGAAAACTAATTTAAAACTATACACACATCTCTATGTTTATTGCAGCATTATTTACAATTGGCAAAATATAGAACCACCCCACCATCTGTCTGTCAATCTGTCCACCATCTGGGTGGCTCAATTGGTCAAACATCTGACTTTAGCTCAGGTCATGATCTTGTGGTTAGTGAGTTCAAGCCCCATGTGGGGCTTTCTCCTATCAGCATGGAGCCCACTTTGTATCCCCTCTCTCTCCCTCTCTTCTCCCTCCCCCATTCATGCTCTCTCTCAAAAATAAATACACATTAAAAAATACATGTACACATACATACATACATACACACACACAATGGAGTATTACTCAGTCTCAAAAAGGAATAAAATCTTGCCATTTCAAACAACATGGATAGACCTAGAGGGTATATGCTAAGTGAAATAAGGAAGTAAGTCAGAGAAAGACAAATACCATATGATCTTACAAATATGTGGAATTTAAGAAATAAAATGGGACACCTGGGTGGCCCAGTCAGTTAAGTGTCCAACTTTGGCTCAGGTCATCATCTCTCGCTTCATGAGTCTGATCCTCACATCAGGCTCTGTGCTGACAGCTCAGAGCCTGGAGCTTGCTTCAGATTCTGTGTTTCCCTCTCTCTCTGCCCCTCCCTGATTCACACTCTCTTGAAAATAAACATTTTTAAAAAGAACCAAATGAACAACAACAAAAAGAAAACACACACACACAAAAACCCCTCTTAAATAAACAGAACAAACTGATGGTTACCAGAGGGCTGATGGGGGAAGGGGGGTGGTTAAAATATGTAGAGTGGATTAAAAAATATACTTCTTATGATTAGCACCATGATGAACAGTGAATACTGTATAGAATTGTTGAATCAGTATATTGTACACTTGAAAGTAATATGACAGTATATGTTAAGTATACTGGAAAATAAGTAAATAAAAACTGGACAAAAGGAAAAAATCCTATAATTTATATGAACCTACAAAAGACCCTGAATAATCAAAGCAATCCTGAGAAAAAAGAGCAGGGCTGGAGGAATCACACGTCCTGATTTGAAGCTATATTATAAAGCTATAGTAATTAAATAGTATGGAACAGACATAAAAAGCAAAACATAGTCCAATGAAATAGAATTGAGAGCCCAGAAATAAACCTGTGAATATATATCAAGTAATATTTGAAAGAAAGTCACAAAAACTCAATGGAGGAAAGTGTGTCATTTCAATAAATGGTGCTATGAAAATTGAATATTCATATATGAAAGAATGAAACCAGTTTATCTTACATCACTCACAAAATCTAATTCAAAATGGATTGAAGACTTAAATGTAATACTGGAAACTACACAACTCTTAGAAGAAAACAGAAAAAAAATCTTTGTGACATAGATCTTGGCAATTTTATTTTTGGATATAATACCTGCAGAAGCAACAGAATGAAAAATAAGTAAGTGGGACTCTATTCATTGGAAAATCTTCTGCACAGCAAAAGAAACCAACAAAATCAAGGGACAATCTACAGAAGAAGAAAAATATTTTCAAATCATGTGTCAGTTAACGGGTTAATATCTAAAATATGTAGAGAATCGCTGCAACTCAATGGCAAAAAATAAATAACAAAAAGAAAAAAAGAAAGAAAAAAGAAACCAAACCACCAAACAAAAACAATCGAATTGAAAAATTGGCCAAAAACCTCAGTAGACATTTTTCTCTAAAGAAGATATCCAAATGGCCAACAGGTACTTGAAAATGTGCTCAACCTCGCTAATTATTAGGGGAATGCACATCAAAACAATGAGATATCACCCTTTGCCTCCCAGAATGGCTATCATCAGAAAAGCAAGAGATAACAAGTGCTAAAGAGGATGGTAAGAAAAGGGAATCCTCTTGCACTGCTGGAATTGTAAATTAGCCCAACTGCTATAAAAAACAAACAAACAAGCAAAAAATGTATGGTGTTTCCTCAAAACACCAAAAATAAAATTGCCGTATGATCCAGTGATTTCACTTTTGGGTATTATATTCAACGAAAAAACCCACTACATCAAAAAAAAAAAAAAAAATACCTGCACCTCCATGCTCACTGCTCCATTCTTTACAAAGCCACGACATGGAGAAATTTTAAGAGTCCTTCAACAGACACATGGTTAAAAAAGTTATAGAACATATATACAACGAAATACCATTCAGCCATAAAGGAAACCTATTATTTGCAACAAAATGGACCTTGAGGGCATTATGCTAAACAAAGTAAGTTCGACAGAGAAAGACAACTCTATGTATGGTCTCACTTTTATGTGGACTCTAAGAAATTCCAAAAATAAAATAAGCCAAACTCATGGAAAGAATCACATTTGTGGCTACCAGAGGCAGGAGTGGGGGAGTTGGAAGAGGTGTCCAAAATGTATAAACTTTCATTAATTATTTATTTAGAATTAGAGACGTAAGGTACATGACAAATGTAACACAAAATTGTATGCTATATTTGAAGGTTGCTAAGACAGAAGATCTTCAAGGTTCTCTACAAGAAAAAAAAACATTTTTCTTCTTTTTTTTTAAGAGCATAAGCTGATGGCTGTTAACTTTTTGTGGTAATCATTTCAAAATATATTTAAGTCATTATGCTGTTTATCTTGTATTTATATAGTGACATATGTCAATTATATATCAGTAAAACAGAGAAACAGTAATTAGAGACAAGGACAACTCCAACTTTATAACTACCTTTTGAGAACATGTAAAAATTTCATGCAAATTATTAGAGAAATACGACCAGTAAACCATAAAGAAAATGGGCAAAATCTAGTTGCTGGTTACTTTCTGTTTGCACCAGATCCATTCCTTGCCTTTCTTCTGCAAGTTATGCTTCCCATGCTCCCTTATGTCAGGCTATGGGTACACTGGCTAAACAAGAAACTGAGGATGCACAGAAAGAAGAATCCAAGGTATCTTTCCTTTTTTATCTGTTTCTTGCAGTGGTTTCCATGAGTGCATGTGTCTCCATTCCTCCATCCAGGTTGTTTCTACCATGACTCAAGCTCCTGTGGTATAGCCATGGAATCTGTGTATTGCTAATACACATCCTCATGGCCCACCAACACAGGTAGATCTATTCAACCTCAGTAACAATCAGGGAAATGTAAATACACGTTCAAATCAGTAATTCCACATTTATGTTATTAAATGTTATTTAACATGAAATCGAATATGGTTTGCTTCATTTTCTGTGTAGGGCACTGTGTTCATCTAGAATCTCTAAAAACAGATGTCATGATGAAATTAATCACATAAGGATGTTATTAGGGGAAATACCTATGTGAGAGGTAATGGAGCAGGGGATGAGTAAGGCTGAGAATGTTGTCAAACCACTATATAGATTTGAGTCTGAATCACGGAGAAAAGAAAGGAAGGTTAGGTGCTATATTAGTTTCCTAGAGCTACCATAATAAATTATCACAAACTGGGTGTGAGAACACACTTAAACTGAAATGTATTCCCTCACAGTTCTAGAGGCTTAAAGTCTGAAATGAAGGCTTTGGCAGGGACATGGTTTCTCTGAAGGCTCTAGGGAGAATAGTTCCTTGCCTCTTCCTAGCTTCTGGTGGTTGATGGCAATCCTTAGCATTCTTTGGTTGGTAGCTGTACCACTTTATTTTGTATCTCTGTCTTCACATGTTCATCTTTCCTTTGTGTCTGAAAATGCCTCTCTTCTTAAAGGACACCAGTCATTACATTAGGGCTCACTTTAATCCAGTGTGACCGCATTTTAAATTGAGTACAACTGCAAAGACCTATTTCTAAGAAAATCATATTCACAGACATTAGGGGTTAGGATTTCAACATGTTTTTCGGGGGGGTGGGACATATTTCTACCCACACATGTAGTAAGGCCTTTGCATATATAGTCCATGAGCCAAACCCAGCAGTGGAAATGTTGACTCTCCCAAGCCCAGATCTGCCTTAGTATCCCAACTACATTCAGTCACTGGAAACAAGCAGTCTATGTAAAGTGTTCTCTCTGTGCCAACCTGTTGATTCATTTCAAACTATGGCGACTGGGCCCTTTGTCAGTTATACTCCCGGTAGTTGGTAACATTCTCATGGGCACATGTATCTCTGTGTAGAAATATGTACTTTCAAACATCTACAACATATTATTTTCAAGAAGTTTCTTTTAAGGTACCTGCAAACTTAATTGTTGCATCAATTGGCAGGTGCAAGTTAATTATATGGGTACTTAATTGCTAATTTCCTATGCAAATCAATATCTGAACTTTTAATTCTCAATTGAGCATAAATCAAAATGGGATTTTAACTGCTCAAAGAAACTGCAAAAAATTTAAGTGTATTTTTGTGCCTCTATATAAGGTTGTTCTGATACTGTCAACATGGTCTCTGGTTTGAAAGTATAATATTGGTAACATCATTTGATAGGTACATCTGTTAAAAAGAGATTCTTATATCTGGAAACATAAACCTCTAGAAAGACTTCCAAAGTATGTTCACTTTGTAATAATTTTAATAATGTTCATTATATAAAAATTCATAAACTCATAATTAGAAGGTGAACATTAAAATCACACCTAAAATTATTTTACATGTATAAACCGTTAATAGTGTTGAATCTCTCTTTACAGAAAGTATGTATATATGTGAAAATTTTTAAGTATTCCTTCACTTATACATAAATGGGGGTAAAAATACATTCTATTTTCGATTTGTGATAGACTGATTTCTAAGACAGCCTTCAAGATTTCTGTCTCCGGTACCCATACCTCTCAGTTTTTCAATCAAATGCTAATCTACCTAGTACTGTGAAGGAATTTTGCAGAAGTATTAGGGTCTCAAATCAGCTGATCTTTGAGCCCTTTATCTAGAAGTCAGAAATGGGAGAAATCAAAAATTAAAAGCATAGGAAGGATTCGATATATCATTACTGGCTAGAAGATGGAGGGGATGCTAAGAGCTGAGAGCATTTCCCACTCTTTAGCTGACAGACAATAGGCAACAGCGGACTCAGTTTCAGAGAAATGAATTCTGCTATCAACAAAAATGAGCGTGGAAGTGGACCCCTAGAGCCTCCAGGAAATAGTTTGATAACCAACTTGTGATGACCTTGAGCAGAGAATCAGGTCATGCCATGCCAGACTCCTGATATACAGAAATGTGAGCTAATAAATCGATATTTTTTAAGGTGTTAAATTTGAGGTATTTCTTACACAGCAATAGAAAACTAAAATAGTACCTTATTTTAATGCAGTAATATAGCTTTTTTTTATTTTTTGAAAAAGTTTATTATTTTGAGAGAGAGAGAGAGAGAGAGAGAGAGAGAGAGAGAGAGAGACAGAGAGAGAGAATGTATCCCAGTGAGGCTCTATGCTGTCAGCACAGGGCCCTCCATGAGGCTAGAACTCACTAAGCATTAGATCATGACCTGGGTCAAAATCCAGAGTCAAATGCTTAACTGAGTCACTCAGGTGTCCCTGTATTTTTTCACTTTACTATGATTTTTTTAAATATTTGTCATGACTACTTATTTTTTTAAGTATAGTTGATACACAATGTTACATTAATTTCAGGTGTACAATATTGTGATCCCACAACTCTAGTCTTTATGTTACCCTCACCATAAGTATAGTATCATCTGTTACCACACAATGCTATTATGATAGTGTTGACTGTATTCCCTGGGCTCTACCTGTTATGCCCATTACTTAGTCATTCCATAACTGGGAGCTATATCTCTCAAAGCTCTTACCCATATTGCCCATTCCCCCACTCCCATCCATTCTGGCAACCATCAATTTGTTCTCTACATTTACATGTCTGATTCTGTTTTTTGTTTGTTTAGTCATTTAGTTCAGTCCCATATATAAATGAAATTATAGGTTTCTGCTGTGTTATTGTTAATGGTTTCATACCATCCTTTCTAAGTTTCAATCAGGATTTTTTTTTTTGTCTTAATCATTTTCTTTAAGTGAAATTAGTGGGTAGAAGTAAATGCATAAAAGTTTTAAGGCTTTTCATTCAAATGTCCACAACTGGCCAGATCATGTTCTTTAAGTTTATATCTCTATCAGAAGAATTTCAAGAATTTGAACATGTTCATTTCTGTTACCTACTGATCAATAGTGAGATACATTATTTTTTTAGTCTGATAGCTGAAAATGGTGTTTCTTTTCGTTGGCATATATTTCTTTGATTGCTAAAAACATATTTCTTACATTTATTAGCTATTTAATTTCTTATTTTGTGTCTTAATGATTTATTTCAGTTTTTCATTTTTCTACTCATATGATTAATTTATAAAATATATTTGTAAAGCTGTTAATCCCTTAGGAGTAATATTTACCTTTGCTCTGTCACAAATGCTAAATAATTCCAGTATGTAATTTGCCTTTGAAATTTATTCTGGTTTGTTGTGTTTTTAAATCACAAGAATGTTTTAAACAATTTCTAGTAAAAAAGTGTGCACAACTTTTCCTTTAAGGTTTTTTTTTTTTGTTTGTTTTTGGAGCTCTTCCTGTTTATAATTTAGCTTTAAAAAATTTATATGCCTAATTTCTTGCAAAAAAATTACAAAAATCTTATATAGTGCTTCAATATTTTCATATACTTAGCTTTACCAACTAGAGGTGAAAGCAAATGTGTATCCAAGAATTAAAATAACAATTATAACCTTTTTAAGATATATATCTTTAACTGATAGGAGTTTTCCTTTTATCATCTTGTCATGCTTCCAAGAGTAACTTTGGGGTTATGTCCTTTGTGTTCTTTTAAGACAGCATTTTATCATAGAAGCTGAGCAGTTGATGGATCAGGCTTCTTCCAGGATCAAGGTAAGTTTTTAAAATATATATGTACTGTTGAAGTAGTTTGCTGTAAAAAATGCAGTGCTTGCCAATTTCTCTCTTGATACCCTCCTCTGAAATAACTGTTTGAATCCGGGAATACATGAAAAGGCTAATACATGACAAAAAATTAGATCTATTTCAGGAATATAAGGTTGGTTTAACATCTGAAAATAATGCAGTTCAATACACTTACAGAACAAAGGAGAAAAATCATATGGTCAATATGAAGAGAAAATCATTTGACAATTTCAACTCCAGTTTATGGAAAAAATTCTTAACAAGCTAGGGTAAACAGGGAATACTTTTAATCTGAAAAAAAAATCTGCAAAAATTCTATAGGAAACACTGCACATAGATGCACCTGGGTGATTCAGCCAGTTAAGCATCTGACTCTTGATTTCTGCTCAGATCATGCTTTCATGATTTGTGAGATTGAGCCCTGCCATCAGGCTCTGTGTTTACAGTGCAGAGCCTGCTTGGGATTCTCTCTCTCCCTCTCCCTCACTCTCATGCTCTTTCTAGAAGACAAGACAAGACATAATAGTGGACTTTGAAAAATATTATCCCCCAGGATGGAGAACAACACAAGAATGCCTTCACCTGCTAGTACTATTCAGCAATGTACTGGTGGCCATGGTTAGTACTGAGCAAGCAAAACAAAGTAGGATGGAGGGGAAAGAAAAAAGACAAAGTATAATGGAGGGGAAAGAAAAAAATACAGCCATCATTATTCACCAGTGAATGTGACTATATAAGTTGAAATTCAACAAAGAGATAGAAAATGTAAAAAAAGAACCAATCAGAGTTGAGGAATACAATAACTAAAATGAAAAATACACTAGAGGGAATCAACAGTAGATTAGCAGATGTAGAGCAACAAATCTGTGATCTGTAAGCCAGGGTGATGGAAAGCGTGCAATGATGCTTCAATGTTCATTTTGAACAATGAAAACAAAAACAAAAATAAAGTAAAAAATGAGGATAGGTCAAAGGATCTCTTCAACAACCTCAAGTAAACAAACATTTTAATTTTGGAGTCCCAGAAAGAGAGAGAGGACAGAAAACTTCCCTAATTGGGGAAGAAAACAGACATCTAAGTTCAAGAAGCACAGAAAGTTCCAAACAAGATTAACCCAAAAAAAGTCCATACCACAAAATGTAAGGTTTAAAATGTCAAAAGACAAAGTCAGAAAATCTTAAAAGCAGCAAGAGAAAAGCAAAAAGACACATACAAAGGAAACTCCCTAAGGCTATCAACTGATTTTTCAGCAGGAACATTGGGAGGCCAGAATGGAATGGCATGATAGGTTCAAAGAACTGAAATGAAAACAATTTACAGCTAAGAATATTCTACTTGAAAATTGATAATGCAGAACTGAGGAAGAGATAGAGTTTCCCAAACAAACTAAAGGTGTTAATCACTACTAACCTGCTTTATAAGAAATGTTAATATTTCTTTAAGTGGAAAAGAAAAGATAAAAGAAAACTGTGAATAAAAAGATGTAAAGTATTAGAGCATACACATAAAACATGCAGCAGGGGAGAGTAAAAAGTTCTTTTAAAATGTGTTCAAATTTAAATGACCATCAATTTAATATAGAATCCTATATACTTAGAATACTATATATGAACCTCATGGTAACCACCAACTAAAACCTGTAACAGATACACAAAAAATAAAGTGGGGGAAAATTAAGCATACCACTACAGAAAGACATCAATCACAAGGGAAGACAGCAAGAAAAAGGAACCAGAAAAGAACCACAACAGCAACCAAAAGATAATTGACAAAGTGGGAGTAGTACATACCTATCAATAATTACTTTAAATATAATTGGCCTAAAAATAATAAACCATGCAAATGGATGCAAAAAAAAAGTTGAGGTAGCAATACATTTATCACACTTTAAAATAAATACTCTAGCAAGCAATTAAAAGAGTGAAGGACATGATGATAAAGGGAAAAATCCAATAAGAGGATATAACCATTATTAACAGACATAAAGGGAGAAATTGACAGAATACATTAATAGTAAGAGACTTTAATACCTCATTTATATTAATGGACAGATCAAGTGGACAGGAAATGAACAAAGAAACAATGACCTTAATGACACATTAGACTACCTGTACCTAACAAATGTACACCAAACATTTCATTTAAATACATGAGTATACACATTCTTTTCAAGTGCACATGGAAGATTCTCCAGGATAGATTATAGGTTAGGTCACAAAACAGGTTTCAGTAAATTAAAAAATTTTGAAATCACGTCAGTCATCTTTTCCAATCACAAGAGTATAACATTAGAAATCAATTACAAAAAAATCTGTAAAGAACATAAATTTATGAAGGTTAAACAGCTTGCTAGTAAATAGAGCATGGGTCAATGAAGAAATCAAAGAGAAAAATTAAAAATATATGTATGTAGTCCAATGGAAATGAAAACAAAGTGGTCTCAAATCTTGGATACAGCAAAAGCAGTTATAAGAGTCAAGTATATAGCAATATGGGCCTACAAAAAAACAAAACAAAACAAACACTCAAACAACCTCAACTTACACCTGAAAGAGCTACAAAAAGTAGCACAAAGCCCAAAAGTAGTAAAAGGGAAGAAATAATAAAGATTAGAGTTATGTATTAGGAAATACATAAAAGAGAGACAAAAAATAGACAAGATTAATGGTATCAGGAGTTGGTTTTTTGAAAAGATGAACAAAACTGGTAAGTATTTAGGCAGATTCATTGAGAAAACAAAGAGGACTCAAATATATAAAATTAGGTATAACAGAATTACCATCATCACATAAATACAGGGGATTATAAGAGAATATTATAAAAAATTATTTGCCAACAAATTGGAAAACTAGAAGAGATGGATAAATTCCCAGAAACATAATTTTTCAAAACTGAAGGAAGAAATGGAAAATTTGAACTAATTATTAATCATGAAACTGAAACAGGAATAAAAAAAAAAATCCTCACAAACAAAAGTCTAGGACCACATGTGTTCCCAGATGAATTCTTCTTAACATTTAAAGAAGAGTTGACACCTATTCTTCTCAAACTATTCCAAAAAAATAGAGGAGGAAATAAAGCTTACAAATTTATTCAATGAGGCTAGCATTACCCTTATACCAAAATCAGAGACACTCCAAAAAAAAAAAAAAAAAAAAGATAGAGCTACAGGCCAGTAACTCTAATGAATATAAATGTAAAAGTCCTCAACAAAATATTAGCAAACCAAATGATAAAAACTCTTAACAAATTAGGTTTAGACAGAACATATCTCCTCGTAATGAAGGCAATATAAGAAAAGCTCACAGAAAACATCATACTCAATGGTAACAACCTGAGAACTATTCCTCTCAGATCAGGAACAAGACGAGGATGTTCACTCTTCCCACTGTTATTCAACAAAGTACTGGATATTCTAACCATAGAAATCAGACAAGAAAAAAAAGCATCAAAATTGTTAAGTAAAAAATAAATAAGTAAATCTCATTATTTGCAGATGACATCATACTAAAAAAGAAACAAGACTCCATCAAAAATATTATTAGGACTGACAAATTCAGTAAAATGTAGAATACAATTAATATACAGAAATCTGTTGCAATTCTATACACCACTAACAAAGTAGCAAAAAGAAAATATAAGAAAATAATTGCATTTATAATTGTACCAAAATGAGTAAATACCTAGGGATAAGCTAAACTAAGGTCAAAGACCTGTACTCTAAACACTATAAAACATGGATGAAAGAAACTGAAGGTGACAAATAGAAAGATATTCCATGCTCATGGATTAGAATATTATTATATATCCATACTACCCAAAGCAATCTACACATTCAATATAATACATACCAACAGCATTGCTGACTTAAGTAGAGCATAACAATTAGCCCTGTAGAGATACAACATACAAGATGCTCTTTGAAAAATGAGGAAAAGAGGATGGAGATTTATTTTCTAAACTCAGAGAAATGCAGGCAAGGCATGGATTGTTGGAAGACTTCTCTGGGATTGGAGGAGTTTATAACACTATTTCTGTACCCACCTGCCCCGCTCCCCCCCAGCCCCACCCCATCCTCCAGCCTAGACCTAGGGCCACCTGTGCCACCAACATGACACCAACACTGGATACCTAACTTGCTAAGAGCACATCCAGCCCCCATTTTCTCCTGAGGACACACTCACTTCAGCCAGGCCTGGGCTGATGGTCCAGCTCCACATCCCCTTCCACAACAGCTCTGAGAAAACCTTGTTAGTACCAGCACTCACCTCCGCATGCTTCTACAGATCTGCCCCCTCGAAACTCGTCTGCCTCAGTTCCTTTTTTTCTTTTTAAGTTTGTTTATTTATTTATACTGAGGAATAGACAGAGGGAGAAAGATTCCCAATCAGGCTCTTCACCATCAGCACAGAGACTGACATGGGGCTCGAACGCATAAACCGTGATATCATGATCTGAACTGAAACCAAGAATCAGACACTTAACAGTCTGAGCCACCCAGGCTTTCCATGGCCTGCCTCAGTCCTTGGTTGCTGCAGGTCCCTCCAGGGAAGGGCAGTACCAACCTTATTGGCTCCATATGCCCATCCCCTACACTGTCATGCAGACTTGCCCTCTCCAATATGCCCTTCACTATAGCCCATCCAAAGCTGTGCCACAAGCTTGGCAGTGTGCAAGCAGTCATGACATGGGCCAACACCACTCTAAAGTGACTCCTGACCCTGGGAGAGGGAATATAATCACATACACCAGTCTACATACAGCCCCAACCGTGGGCTAGGGGCAGACATCTGGTCTGATTACAGACCCTGCCCACCAATAACAGCTTCTCAAGGAACAACACAGGGGAAGTGCTTTGCAAGTCAATGCTCCTAGATCTCTGGAAAATTCCTGGTCTGACTCAACTCAAACCCAGACTGGTCCCAGACTGACTCACTAACAACATAGGGACCAAACCCTGCCAATAAGCAAAGAGACCCATTGCAAACAATTGGACTGAGGTAAAAATGTCTCAGTTAGAATAGCAAGATTTATGCAAAACACATAGGAGATACTCTTAAAGTGTGAGGCTCTGGTGAAAAGAGAACACTGTACCACATGGCAGTATGGGACCTCTTCTTCTTAAGACCACTAACATATAGAAACAGACACAGAGTGTTAGAAGAAATGAGCAGGCAGAGGAACATACCCGAAATGAAAGAACAGAACAAAATCACAGCAGCAGAACTATATGAAATGGAGATAAGTAATATGCCTAATAGAGAACCCAAAGTAATGGGCATAAAGATGCATATGGGAGTTGAGAAAAGAATGGAGTATGACAGACGCTCCACAAAGAGGGAGAAATATAAAAAAAAGGACCAATCAGTAGTGAAGAACTGAATAACTAAGATTAAAAATACACTAGAGGGAATAAATATTAGATAGAAGAAGAACAGGTCAGTGACCTGGAGGACATAGTAATGGAAATAAATCAAGCTGAATAAGGAAGAGAGAGAGAAAAAAAAGAAAGAAAATAGACTCAAGGAACTCAACAAGCATAATAACATCTGCATTGTAAGGATCCCAGGAGAAGCGAGAGAGGAGGCAGAAAATGTATTGAAGAAGTAAAAAGAAAAGCTGAAAAATTTCTCAGTCTGTGGGAGAAACAAACATCTAGATTCAGGAGGCATAGAGAGCCCCCAACAAATTCAACCCAAAAATGTTCATACTAAGGCACACAGATATTAAGATGGCAAAATAGTGATATAGAGAGAATTTTAAAAGTAGAAAAAGAAAAGTAAATAGTTACATACAAGGGACCCATAAGGTAAAGAGATGATTTTTTAGCAGAACCTTTGAAGGCTGGAAAGGAGTGGCGTAATATATTAAAAGTGCTTAAAGAAAAGAACTTCCAGCCAAGAATACCTCTATCACTCATAATAGAAAAAATAGAGTTTTTGAGACATACAAAAGTTAAAGGAATTCATAACTACTAAACCAGCCCTACAAGAAATGTTAAAGGAGATTGCTTGAATGAAAAGTAGGAAGCACAAAAGCAGTAAAATAAGTGTATCTGTAAAAATCATTCAAGAGTTTCACAAAATAAAAGAACATAAAGCATGCCACCATATACCTAAATTGTGAGGGTGCAGAGAAGAATCAAGAATGGGTTCAAATTTAAGCAACTTAATATACACTGCTGTATGCATAAGATGTTATAGACAAATCTAATGGTTACCACAAATCAAAAACCAGTAATAGATTTACAAAAAAAGATAAGGGAATCAAAGTTTATTACTAACGAAAGCCAACAAATCATGAGAGAAGAAAAAAAGAGAGAACTACAAAAAAGCACAATAAAACAAGTAACAAAGGTCAATAAGTACATATCTATCAATAATTACTTGGAATGTAAATTGACTAAATGCTTTAATCAAAAGACATAGAGTGATGGAATGGATCAAAAAGCAAGACCTATCGATAATTTCCTACAAAAGACTCATTTCAGACCTAAATACACATGCACATTGAAAGAAGGGATGGAAAAGCATTTATCATGCAAATGTAAGTGAAAAGAAAGCTGAGGTAGTAATACTTATATTTGAAAATATAGACTTTAAAGCAAAGACTCTAACAAGAGACAAAGAAGGTCATTACATGCTTATAAAGGGAAAAATCCAACAAAAAATATAAAAATGTAAATATATACGCATCTAATGTGGGAGCACCCAAATATATAAAAAGTTAATAACGAACATAAAAGAATTTATTAATAGTAATATAACAATAGTATAGGAATTTAACACCCCATTTACATCAGTGGCTTGATCATCCAAAGAGAAAACCAACAAAGAAAGAGTGGCTTTGAATGACACATTGGACCCGGTGAATCTAGCAGATATATTAAGAATATTCCATTCTAGAACAGCAAAATACAATTCTTTTCAGAGCACATGGAACATTCTCCAGAAGAGATCATGTATTAGGCCACAAAACAAGTATCAACAAATTCAAAAGATCAAAGTCATACCATACATCTTTTCTAGTCAGAATGTTATGAAATCAAGCAGAAGAAAAAATCTGGAAAGAACACAAATACGTGGAAGTTAAATAACATGCTAAAAACAATGAATAGGTGAATCAACAAATCAAAGAGGAAATCGAACAATATATCTCCAAGTAAATGAAAACAGAATGTTCCAAAATCTTTAACAGGCAATAAGGGCTGTTCTAACAGCAAAGTTTACAGAAATACAGGCCTATACAAAAGGAAACAAGAAAAATCTCAAGCAACCTAATTTTACACCTATAGGAGCTAAAAAAAGAAGAATAAAGCCCCAAATCAGTAGAAGGAAGAAAATAATAAAGATTAGAGCAGAAAGAAACATACAGAAAATTCTAATTATAAAAACAATAGAACATATCAATTGAACCGGGAGGTGGTTCCTTGAAAAGATCAACAAAATTGTTAAGTTTTTAACCAGACTCAAAAAAAATAGGACTCAAATAAAAAAATGAGAAATTAAAGAGGAGAAATAACAATCAACACCACAGAAATACAAACAATTTTAAGAGAATGTTGGACAACAAACTGGTAAACCTAGAAGAAGTAGATGAATTCCTAGAAACATAGATCCTTCCAAACTGAATCTGAAAGAAATAGAAAATTTGAGAAGATTTTTCATTAAATACCAGCAATGAATTTTAATTAATAATAAAAAAACTCCCAACAAACAAAAGTCCAGGGCCAGATGGCTTCACAGGTGAATTCTCAACATTTAGAGAGAAAACCTATTTTCCTCACAGTATTCCAAAAAAATTAAGAGAAGAGAAAGCTTCAAAATTAATTCTATGAGGCCAGCATTACCCACATATCGAAACCAGATAAAGACATTAGAAAAAAGAGAACTACAAGCCCGTAATTCTAATGAACATAAATGCAAAGATCCTCAGCAAAATATTAGCAAACTGAATGCAACAATACATTTAAAAAATCATTCACCACAATCAAATGGGATTTATTCCTGGGATGCAAAGGTGGTTCGATGTTCACAAATCCATCAATGTGATACACCACATCAACAAGAGAAAGGATAAAAACCATATGATCATTTCAATAATTGAAGAAAAAGCATTTGAAAAAGTACAACATCCATTCACGATAAAAAAAAAAAAAAACAAAACTCCACGAAGTAGATTTAGAGGGAACATATCTCAATACAATAAAGTCTGTATATGAAAACCAACATCAACCATCAAACTCAATGGTGAAAAATTGACAGCATTTTTCCTAAGTTCAGGAAACGAGAAGGATGCCCACTCTCACCGCTTTTATTCAACATAGTACTGGAAGTCCTAGTCACAGCATTTGGACAAGAAAAAGAAATAAAAGGGATTCAGATCAGTAAGGAAGAAGGAAAACTTGTACTATTTGCTAATGACATGGGATTATAATCCAAAAACCCGTGAAGACTCCACCCAAAAACTGTTAGAACTTGCAAATGAATTCAGTAAGGTCACAGGAAAAGGAAACAATCCCATTTAAAATTGCAACAAAAATAATACCTAGGAATACACTTAACCAAGGAACTACATGATATATACTCTGAAAACTATAAAACACTGATAAAAGAAATGAAAGATGACACAAATGGAAAGATATTCTATGTTCCTGGACTAGAAGAGCAAATGTCCATACCACCCAAAGAAACTACAGATTTAATTCAATCCCTGTCAAAATACCAAGAGCATTTTTCACAGCAGTGAACAAATAATACTAATATTTGTATGAAACTATAAAAGATCCCGAATAGTCAAATAAATCTCAAAAAAGAACAAAACTGGAGGTATCACAATCCTAGATAACAACATATACTACAAAGCTGTGGTAATCAAAATGGTACAGTACTGACACAAAAATAGACACATGGATCAATGGAACAGAACAGAGAGCTGAGAAATATCCCCACGATTATGTGGTCAATTAATCTTTGACAAAGGAAACAAGAATTTGCAGTATGAAAAAGACAGTCTCCTGTCTAGACCACTTTCTTGCACCATAAACACACACAAAAAAAATAACTCAGAATAGATTAAGGACCTAAACATGAGACCTGAAGCCATTAAAATCCTCCAAGAGAGCACAGACAGTAGTTTCTTTGACATTGGCCATCACAACTTGGTTTAGATCTATCTCCTGAGGCCAGGGAAACAAAATCAAAACAAACTATTGAGACTACATCAAAATCAAAATCTTCTGCACAGCAAAGGAAATAATCAACAAACCTAAAAGGTAACATGAGAATGGGAAAAAATATTTGCAAATGAAATAGTATCCAAATAAAGAATTGATACAATTCAATATTAAAGATACAAATAATACATTTAAAAAATGAGCTAGAGACAGGAACAACTATTTCAAAAAAGAAGACATACAGATGGGCAACAGACACATGAAACGATGCTCAACATCACTCATCATCAGGGAACAGTTAATCAAAACTACAATGAGTTATCACCTCACACATCATAATGGCTAAAATCCAAAACACAAGAAGCAGCAAGGGTTGGTAAGAATGCATAGAAAAAGAAGTCCTGGTGCACTGTCGGTGGGAATGCAAACTGGTGCAACAACTGTGGAAAACAGAGTTTCCTCCAAATTTAGAAATAGAACTATTATATGATCCAGTAATTCCAATACTGGGTATTTACCCAAAGAATATGAAAACACTAATTTGAAAAAAAAAATAAACGCACCCCCATGTTTATTGCAGCATTATTTACAATAGCAAAACATGGAAGCAGCCCAAATGTCCATCAATAGATAAAGAAGATGTGGTGGGTAGATGGATGGATAGACAGACACATACACACAGACACATACACACACACAATGGAATATTACTCAGCCATAATAAAGAATAAAATCTTGTCATTTATAACAACATGGATGGATCTAGCGAGTATACTGTTAAGTGAAGTAAATAAGAGATAGACAAATACCATACAATTTAACTAATATGTGAATTTTAACAAACCAAACAAAAATGAAAAGACACAAACCAAAAAACATTCTCTTAACTATAGAGAGCAAACCACTGGTTATCAGTGGGAAGGTGGGTAAGGGGATGTTTTGAATAGATGAAGGGGATTAAGAATACACTTATCATGATAAGCACTGAGAAGTGAATAGAACTGTTGAATCATTATATCGTACACCTGAAACTAATATAACTCTGTATGCTACCTATCCTGGAATTAAAAAGAGAAATACAAAGCTATATCTTGTCACTCTTGTTAGTGCGTGAGAATGTAAATTGGTGCAGACGGTGTGGAAAACAGTATTAAATTCCCTCAGGAAACTAAAAATAGAAATACCATATAATCCAGTAATTTCAGTACTGGGTATTTTCATAAAGAAAACAAAAATACCCATTCAAAAACATAGATGCACCTGGATGTTTATTTGCAACATTACTTACCATAGCCAAGATACGGAAGCAACCCAAGTGTCCATCCACAGAATAAGAGATGAAGAAGATGTGGTAGATGTGAACAGTGGAGTATTACTCAGCTATCAAAAACCGTGAGATCTTGCCAATTGTGACAACATGGATGGACCTAGAGGGTATGATGCTAAGTGAAATAAGTCAGACAGAGAAAGACCAAAGCCACCTTTTTTTTCCCCACATATGAAATCTAAAAACAAAACAAAACAAACCAATAAACAAACAAAAAAGTAGACACAGTCATAAATACAGAGAACAAAGTTATGGTTGCCAGAGGGGAGGGGGGTGGAAAGATGGGCCAAAAGGGGAAAGGAGAGTGAAAGATAAAGTCATGGAATGAATAAGTCATGGGGATGAAAGTTGCAGCATAGGGAATACTGCCCATGATATTATAATAGCATTATATGGTGACAAATGGTAGTTACACGTGTGATAAGCATAGAAGACAAAATAGAATTATTGAATTACTACACTCTACACCTGATGCTGATGTAACATTGTGTATTTGCTATATTTCAATTAAAAGAAATGTTTTTCATGGGAAAAAAAAAAGAAAACAAAGGTGGAGGGTATGTATGTACTGTTAGCGATAAAAGCTTATCATGAAGGTACAATGTTAAGGAAAATGCACTGTGGCATAAGGTTAGACTGATAAATCAATGAAACATAAATGGACCCATGCTTAAATTACTCTTGTTTGGGAACAAAGTGAGAGAAAAGCTGGTCTGTTCAATGAATGCTGCTATATCTATTGGAAAGGCATTTTACAAAAAAGAAATCCTAATTTGCACCTCACACTATAAACCCAAACTCATTTTAAATGGAAATGTAAAGGTGAAAGGTAAAACAATAAAAATTTTAGATGACAACATTAGATATCTGACCTTTGAATATAGATATTTGTTTTGAAATCAGAAACAAACAGCATGTACCACACAGAAAAAAAAACAATAAATTGAACTATATTAAAATTGAACTTTTGTTTATAAAGACACTACTAAACAACATGTTGCTGAGTGGGGGAAAATATTTCCAATACACGTTGTTGACAACTCATACAAAGGAAATAGAAACAACTCCTATAAATCACTAAAGTAAGGTAGAAAATCTACTAGATTTGCCTGCTCAAATTCAAAAGACTTGTGCTGGCATTCCATAAAAAAAACAATATGTAGATGACCAATGCACATGAAAAGATGCTCAATTTTATTTGTTATTAGGACGATGCACATTAAAATCACAACTGGAATACATTTAATCGAAAAATGAAAAGAAATGTTGGGTTTTGTTTTTAAATTTCTCTATTGCCACAGAACTGCTACCTGTAGAATTAACTGCAATACTTTCTAAGGAAATTTTATAAATCTTCAAGGTTGATTTACATATCATATTTATGCAAATTTATGGTGCTAACTGTGTTTTAAGGTTTGTAAGAAAATCTCTTTGGCAGTGTGGGTGATAAATGTCAGGAATAATTTGGTTTCTCACCTATAGTCCCTGTTTGAATGATAAGTTATGTAGTCATCACATTTAGAACACTTTTTTTCCATATTATAGTCTAATTTCAGAATCTTGGTTTTCATAGGACATGCAAATGTTTGTTTTGATGTACTGTATTCTTTTGTTTTGAATGAATTAATGTTGTGCTCCAATAAAAACAAAAGCCTTCATAATTACTTATAGCCATAAATGTATCCAATGGAAAAAATTTAAAATCCAGGAAAATACCAAAAATTCATGAGAATGTGGAATGGTCAAGACACTCATATTGTTAAATAAAGTTTAAATTGGTGCATACACTTGGAGATTTAATAATGTTTATAAAACCTAGCATACATAAACCCTGTAACCCAGTAATTCTGATCCTAGTTATATAATCAACAGAACAGCATCATTTACTGTAGTAAAAAGCTGGAAAAAATTCACGTGTTTATCAACAGTAGAATTAATACATTGTGGTATATGCACATGATGGAATCTATACAGCAAATCAATGTCAGAAAGGTAATGTTTAGTGAAAAAAGCAACCAACAAAAGAGTGCCCTAGGATATAAATCTATTTGTGTGAAGTAAAAAAAAAAAAAAAAAGGCACATTGATTAATGGTGTTATAGGTCAAGATACTGATGACCACCTCTGGGGATGGTAACAACTGGGAGGGGGCAGGAGGAATCTTCTTGGATGCTGATACTATTTTTTTTTCTTTGGTAGGTTTGGATTTTTGGATGTGTTCACTTCGTTAAAATTCACTGAGGCAAACACTTCTAATGTATATATCTTTCTACGTGTCATTTTTCAATAAGAAAGTATTTACAAAAATTCAGTTCTCAAGTAAATGTTTACAAGAAATAAACTGTCATCATAATATGTTACATGTTTCAGCTGCGAATAATATTGACATAGGCATAATAAAAGGAATTTTCAGTACTTATTCAAGGAAAAATTCTAAGTCCACTGACAGTATGGTAAGGTGGGGAAGAACGTACTGTTTCTGTGTGTATGTGTGTGTGTTACAGTTCTCGTAATATAACTCAGTGGTCTTCCCACTGGGATACTCATACCTTGTGGGTACATGAGCACTCAGTGACCTTTATGTGACACCCCAGGAACTCCTTGAAATAACTGAATGAGATTTTAAAGTAAGTGAAATTCTGAGGTGATGTACTTGGCAGAATGGTCTATTTAAGATACCTGGTCTAGAAAAGCCTAGAAATACTCTGAACTATATTTGATTAAATATCAATCAAGCAGATACTTTTGTTTTTAAATCACTAACCAAATTAAAAAAACTTGAACATACTCTATAGGTTTTAAACTTAAAGTGATGGAATGTAAGAAGAGAAGGAAATATTTATTGGAAATAGCATTGGATTATGAGATTTTTCTTCTAGCTAAAGTTAGAGGTGAGAAGAGCTTATGTACATGTCAGATGAGTAATTTCTAATTAGATGATCTGTGGGTCCATTCCAAGGCTAATGTTCTTTGGCTGAGATATACAAGGGATCATTCTTTAACAAGAATGATATGTTTTAATAGAGGCTTAACTTTAAGTATTTACTGCAGGAGATAATGCCAAAATAATTAATACTCATTTAACTGATTATAATGTGATAATTATATAGGGAAAACCTCTTTAGCTGACATATGATATTACTTTAAATAAATTGACTCATAATTCTAATGTGATTGATAGTTTTAAAGCTAAACTAAAGATAATATAATAGAGCTCTTCTCTATATTTAGATATAATCTGTTCCTGGTTGTATTGCCTTAAAATTCCAAATGTGTATACTTATAAATGTTGAGAAGAGGCAAAACCTTAAAAGGAATGGGGAATCATATCAGAAATTAAATTATTATCCATACTAGTTGTTTGTTCCAAAAATGGCTTAATGTCTTTATTTGGAAAAGGTAGATCATTAAATGGACTAAATGTGAACAGCAGAAAGTTCATTTCATGTATCGTTTATATTTATTTGTACTGATTTTAACATCCATTTTTAAATTAGGAGTTCTTTTTATAAACACTAGATTAACAAATTATCAGAAGGCTTTAGAACTTGATGGCAATAAATATAAGCTAGCATATTTGGGACTATATACTTATACTTTGAAATACAAACAAGAGTCTACTAAACTTTTTCTTATTTTTATAGTCAGGCACAACATTGGGCTAAATACAACTTAATTTTTGTATTATTTTTTCTTTACAATTGATAGTTTTATTTTCTTCTACAATCTCTTTGGCATTTTGATAATACATGCTTAATGCTTTTATAGACACATGTCACATAACACTATGGATTAAATGTGAGATTTTCAGGGTAGGAGAGATTGGGGCTGAATGAGGCCTCCCTATTTGCACACACTTCTCCATAGTATTTCCATTCAGTTTCTGAAATAGTTTGCAGTTTAGGAAAATCCTTATGTTTTCAGTCATGATTTCTTTAAAACATTTTCATATATAAACCATGCATTTCTGATGAAGCTGCCCTCTCCCTGGCTTGTGGGGCATGTGTGGCCCAAGACTCTGCCAGACAACACATTGCACTGTTCCGGTCCTAAGAAACTGAATGAAGCCCAAATCATACGTAACCCTGGGGCTTTTGACCATCACTAAAGAAATACTTTCTTTTTCACAGTGGAATTGTATCTGGGAAGTTGTGAGCGGCTATTGTAGTTCCTACCAGGAGAAATAGAGGAAAGGAAGAATCAAGGCATTGAACCAGAGACTGGTGATAGATTTTCAAGTCCTCCCCATGCTAAACACAAAGCTAGGCCTATTTTGGGTTTTTTAGACATATGAGCAAATGAATCCCCATTCTCAAACATTCTAGATAGGATTTTCTTCTATTTTAATCAGAAAATGTCTGATTTTAATGTACCATTTTGTTTCCTTCTCCACATTAATTAACTCACTGATAAATTTTTATTGAACTTTGCTAGGTAAAGGGACTTTGTAGTTTCTAGGATTATTCAATCAATAAAACAGATGAAATTCCACGACCTTGTAGCCTTTATAGTATAGTCAGGTAGGTAGGCAATAAACCAAACATGTTACTAAGCAAATTTTATAAGACAATAGAAAGTACTGTGTGCCATGGCAAAAAGAGAAGCTGGGAAGAGGAATAGGAATGCTGGATGACATAGGAGGGTAGTAAGTCAACAAGTTGTAATTTTGTATGATGGTCAACAGAATTATTTTTTTCAATAGTTTATCAATATATATTTCCTTGCATTTTATTCCTTCCCTCAATATACTCTAAATTTACCATTGCCATGTTTTCATGATAATCTCTGTCTGGCCATGTAGCAAGATCACCTGGGATAAGTTATCTCCTTGCAGTCCATAGATAGGAGGTATTGATCTTTGTTAGAGACATTCATTGGGAGGCATCAATGTCTTCATGAAAGAGATCATACACTGTAATATGGTGACTGGTGCTGCAGCTGCTGCAGGCACCTAGGTTATGACCTCATAGGGCCTTACCTCTAGCCTTAATGCTTTCCTATTATATCAAACTAGAGGCCTCTGGTCAGTTAATCTTATTGCCACCCTGCAGCTTTATGATACACAGCACAGAAGATGGCACTGCTGTTCTCAGGAGATATTGTGACTATATCCCAGAGGGACCAAGTAACAAACAGCGAAGTGTGAGGGAGTTAATAGCCCTGTGATGACTTTGAGCAACAAAAACCATTTATGGGAATGTGGCTGGAATAAATACTCCCACCTTCTTCCTATGACAGAATGTTCGGAGCTACAACCTTTTCACATCACCTCACCACAGACATCAGTAAGATGGTGTAACTAACTATGCTGTCTGTAGAAACTGTGCTAAGCTTCATAAAGGTTCCCTCAGTTCTTGCTTTAGCTCATTGCCCTTCTCCTCCATCCTTGTGTTCCTGAGATTACACCTTCCCAATAAAATGCTAGCATGTGAATTTTGCCTCAAGCTCAGTTTTTGGAGAGCGTAGGCTAAGATACTCTTACATATATTTTGGAGACAGAAAGCGTACATGGGTCATTCTCCAGAACAGATCACATACTACTTCACAATTCAGGCCTCAACCAGCACAAAAAGATTGAGATCATATTTTCTGATTACATGCTATGAAACTTGAAGTTAACCTAAAGAAAAAAAATTGAAAAGGCCACAAATACATGGAGGTTAAAAAAAAATGGTACTAAAGAGTGAATAGGTCCACCAGGGAAACAAAGAAGAAATTAAAAATGTCATGGAAACAAATGAAAACAAAATAGTCTAAAAATTTTGGGATGCAACAGAAGTAGTCCTAAGGGAAGTATATAGCAATATAGGCCTACCTCAACAAGCAGGAAAAATCTCAAATAAATAATGTAACCTTACATGTAAGGGAGCTAGAACAAAGAACAAAGCCTACAGTCAGCAGAAGATGGGAAATCATAAAGACGAGAGCAGAAATAAATGATAAGGAAACTAAAAAAAAACAACAACCACAAAACAGATCAATAAACCCAGGAGCTGGTTCTATAAGAAAATTAGTAAAATTGATAAACCCCTAGCCAGACTTATCAAAAAGAAAAGAGAAAGGATCCAAATAAAATCACACATTAGGGGAAATACTGAAGAACACCAGAGAAACACAAAATAAAAAATCACAAAAGGATATTATAAAAAACTGTATGTCAACAGATTGGATAACCTAGAATAAATGAATAAATTCTGACAAACATATAAACTACCAAAACTGAAATAGGAAGAAATAGAAAATTTGAACAGATCTGAATGAGTAACAAAAAATCTCCCAATAAACCCAAGTCCGAGGCCAAATGTCTTCACAGGGGAATTCTACCCAACATTTAAAGAATACTTAATACCTATTCTTCACACACTATTCAAAAAAAAAAAAAAAAAAAAAATATATATATATATATATATATATATATATATATATATGGAAATTTCCAAATTAATTCTATGAGGCTAGCATTATTCAGAAACCAAAACTAGACAAAGACTCCACTAAGAAACAGAAGTACAGGCCAATATCCCTGATGAACATGGATGCAAAAATTCATAACAAAAAACTAGCAAACTGAATATAACAGTACATTAAAACAATCATTCACCATGACCAATTTGGATTTATCCCTGGGCTGCAAGAGTAGTTCAATATTTGCAAATCAATGAACATGATACACCACATTAATAAAAGAAAGGTTAGGAACCATATGATACTTTCAATAGATGCAGTAAAAACATATGACAAAGTAAAGCTCTATTATTTTAAGTGTTTATTTATTTTTGAGAGAGAGAGAGAGAAGGTGAGTGGGGGAGGAGCAAACAGAGAGGCAACAATCACAAGCGGTCTTTGCACTGCCAGCACAGAGCCTGATGCAGGGCTTAATCTCATGATCTGTGAGATCATGACCTGAACTGAAATCAAGAGTCGAATGCCCTGCTGAGCCACCCAAGTGCTCCAAAGCTCTATTCTTGATAAAAAGCCTTCAACAAAGTAAGGTTAGAGGAAACATACTTCAACATCATAAACACCATATACAAAAAAACCCACAGCAAATATCATCCTCAATGGGAAAAAACTGAGAGCTTTTGTTCTATGCTCAGGAATAAAACAGGGATGTCCACTCTCACCACTATTGTTTAACATAGTACTAGAAATGCTAGCTTCAGCAATCAGATAACAAAAGGAAATAAAATTCATCCAAATTGGCAAGAAAGAAGTCAAACTTTCAGTATTTGTAGATGGCATCATACTCTATATGGAAAACCCAAAACACTGCACCAGAAAAGTGCTAGAACTTATATAATAATTCAATAAGATCGTAGGGTACAAAACCAAAATACAGAAATCTGCTGCATTTCTATACACCAATTATGAAGGAGCAGAAAGAGAAATCAAGGAATTGATCCTATTTACAATTGAAGTAGAAACCACAAGATACCTAGAAATAAAACTAACCAAAGAGGTAAATGATCTGTACTCTGAAAACCATAAAATGCTGATGAGAGAAAGTGAAGATGACACAAAGAAATGGAAAAACATGCTATACTAATGGATTAGGAGAACAAATATCGTTAAGATGTGCAATCACCCAACACAATCTATACATTTAATGCAATCCCTATCAAAATATCACCAGAATTTTTCACAGAGCTAGAAAAAGTAATCCTAAAATTTGTGTGGAACCACAAAAGACCCCAAATGGCCCAAGCACCTTGAAAAAGAAAAGCAAAGCTAGAGGCACCACAATTCCAGTCTTCAAGTTGTATTACAAAACTGTACTGATCAAGGCAGTATGGTAGTGGCACAAAAGCAGACCAATAGACCGATAAAACAGAATGGAAAACGCAGAAATAAACCCACAACTATATGGTCAAGTAATCTTTCAACAAATATTGGAAAGAATATCCAATAGGAAAAAGAGTCTCTTCAACAAATGGTGCTGGGAATATCGGACAGCAACCTGCAAAATAACGAAACCACACTACTATCTCACACCACACAAGAAAGTAAATGCACAATAGAACAAAAACCTAAATGTGAGACAGGAAACCATTAAAATCCTAGAGGAGAACACAGGCAGTGACCTCTTTGACATCAGCTGTAGCAACTTACCAGACATGTATCCTGAGCCAAGGGAAACAAAAGCAAAAATAAACTACTGGGACTTCATCAAGATAAAAAGCTTCTGCACAGTGAAGGAAACAATCAAGAATACCAAAAGGCAACCTTTGCAATTGGAGGAGATGTTTGTACATGGCATATGATAAAGGATTAGTACTCAAAATATATACAGAACTTACAAAACCCAACACACAAAAACAAGGTAAAAATGGGCAAAAGACATGAATAGACACTCCTCCAAAGAAGACATCCAGATGGCTAACAGACACATGAAAAGATGCTAAACATTGCTCATCATCAGGGAAATACAAATCAAAACTGCAACGAGGTATCACTTCACAGCTGTCACAATGTCTAAAATTAACAACACAGGAAACATTAGGTGTTGAAGAGGATGTGAACAAAGGGGAACCCTCTTACTGTGGTGGGAATGAAAACTTGTGCAGTCACTTTGGAAAATAGTATAGAGGTTTCTCAAAACATTAAAAATTCAACTACCCTATGGCCCAGCAATTACACAACTAGGTATTTACCCAAAAGATACAAAAACAATAATTCAAAGGTATACATGCATTCTGTTATTAATAGTAGCATTATCAACAATAACCAAATTATGAAAAGAGCCCAAATGTCCATCAACATGAATGCTTAAAGAAGTGCTGTATATGTATGTGCATACATATATTCATATATATATATAATGAATATTACTCAGTCGTACAAAAGAATGAAATCTTGCTGTTTGCAATGATGTAGATGGAACTAATGAGTATTATCCTAAGCAAAATAAGTCAGTAAGAGAAAGACAAATGCCCTATGATTTCACTCGTATGTGGAATTGCGAAAACAAAATAAATGTACATAGGGAGAAAGAAAGAGAAAGCCAAGAAACAGACTCTTAACAATAGAGAACAAACTGATGGCTACCAGAAAGGAGGTGGAGGGGGGTGGGATATATAGGTCCTGGGGATTAAGGAGGGCACTTATGATGAATTCCAGGTGTTGTAAGTGATGAATCACTAAGTTCTACACCTGAAACTAATATTACACCGTATGTTAACTGGGATTTCAAAACAAATTGGAGACAAGAAGTATTTTTTTTTGAAGTGTCACTCTTCACAAAGAATGTAAGGAAACTTAAATCTAATTTTAATAGCATTATTCTGTTCCCAAAACTTTGGCATTCACTTCAGTATTCCAGAAGTAGAAGTCAAAAGCAGCTATTGGAATTAGGTTAGACCTGGAGATACTAACATGGAAAAGTCATGCAATTTTAGAAACCATATTCCTTATTGCACATACAATGGGTTGTTCAAGGGTCTTTGGAAGTGGTGGTCCCATGGAGTGCAGAAATTCAGAGGAACCAAGCAATACTGAGATGAGCATTCTAAGTAGCTGAAGTTAGTACTTCTAATTGTAGAAGAAGAGTTGTAAAAACAAGGCCCCAACAGAAAGGAAAAACAAAATTCAAAAACTACTTCAATGTCATGGGATTTAAGATGCTTAAAGCTCTATATGGAATTATCATTTGAGCAAGAAAGCAGGAGTATGGTATGAACTAATATAGAAAACTGGGTTTGCTGTTTTTATGAGCTAGATTTACATCTTCAGAAATGACAATTTTATCTATAACCAAGAGACATCCTTTGTTACTATTTATGGGTAAATTACTATCAATTCTCATGTTTTCTCATGTGTAATATATCTACAACTTGCAGTTCTGGATTATTTTTATGCCTACTCTTGTTCAGGTTATTTTTTTAAAACTCAAACTTATTTTTAACTCTTTCCTTTCTCTCCCTTTTCTGTACTGTGTCTTCACTTCCTGTGCTTTGAAAAATTATCATTCTTCTATAGTTTTACTTCATAAAATGTAGGAGGATGTTGGTGATGTGGTTTCTAGGATTCGATCTAATGTTATGAATGAATGACTTCATAATTTTTGGCTGCATTTTTGGGGGTTTCCTTTGCCATTTTGTTGTAAGGGGCCACAGATATGAGCTGCTAAAGGTTCCATGGGACCTTAAAAGAAGTATTTTTGGCCTACGCAGAGGTCTATTCAAGCTGACACAATCAGATTATTATCCCAGGATTAAAAGTCCTTCTGTAGTAACCACAAAACACTTTTTTCTTGTCATGCAAATGTTAGCTGTTAGCATGACCACATGCAATTAGAGATGTTCCAAAGATGCAGACTGTTGGAATGGAAGCTCAAATTAGTTTTATTAAATGTAAGAGCATTACTGAGCGTTTTGAGTTTAATATTTCAAGTTGAACTTGAGTCTTTTGTTCCTCTGGGCTCAGAACAACGACTCTCTTTTTCAAGAACAATATTTTAATAGCTTATTAAAAAACAATTTCCAAAGTCTATTTCAGAAGCTTTTTGAGTTGAGCTTTAAGTAGTTCTTTTAAAACATAATTTGATGAAAAACAAAAACATAATTTGATGAATAAAGTATGATCAAAAATTAGTTAACATGTGTACTAAATTTTCCTCAAAATACATAAAGGATTAAAGTTTCAAAGTTAAAAAAAAGCCTACAATGTCAAGTCCATTCTCTTTTCAGGTCAAGATTCAGACTATATCCAAAGCATACTAGGTTTATGTCTTTAAAATTTGTACAGTGAAGAAATTGCTATGTGGGTCATTGAAATGAGAAATCTGCAAGCAATTGACACTTGGTTAGTAGGGTTTTTACCAAGTGCTCAACAATACTCAATGATTGTTTTTCAAATACAAATCAGCTATTCAACTGAGATTAATTTTCTAAGAAAAAGTGTTTTGGACTTAAAAACAGATATCCTCAAACCCAAGGGAGACTTCCACATTTAGAAGACATGTAGATAAGTGGGAAGGTATGATGATATGGAAGTTCTAATAATTAGAAAGTAAATAAAATTAATTCAGTTTCTTTCTTTACATTTCTTCTCCCTGTATCCTTTATACTACATTGCTATTTTGGGTGACATTAGAATCAAGGATGCAATATTTATAGAAAAATGTTACTCTAGTAATAACATATCACAAAAAGCCTTGGCAACAATCTAAGACACAGCAGGGGAGCTGTAAGAGAGCTATTTTTGTAATGTTTAATATACTAAATTAAAAAAAAAACTCTTTGGGCTTAAAGCTTTAAATAGCATGGAGTGGTATAACTGACCAGAGCATTAAATTCTGATAATTTATCACATAAGATAGAGCACATGTTGACAAATAATATCTATACATGAAAAAAAATTGGTCTTTTTGATGTAATTCACATCTTAAGTCATTTTTCTCAATGGATTCTCATCTAAAAACAGAAGACTATTGGGGTGTCTGGGTGACCCAGTCAGTTGAGTGCCAACTCTTGATTTCAGTTTAGGTCATGATCCCAAGGTTGTGGGATCAAGCCCCATTTCAGGCTACATGCTCAGTCTAAGGATCTCTCTCTCTCTCTCTCTGTCTCTCTGTCTCTCTCTCTGTCTCTCTCTCTCTCTCCCTCTGCCTTCTATCTCCTGACCCTCTCCACTGCTTGCTCTCTCTCTCATAAAGAGGACTATAGAATGGAAACTATATATTAATATAATAATTCAATATATTAAACTTCTGGAAAACATCAACAGCTAAAGTAAATACAGACACACACACACACACACAATCTCTAATACTATATTTAATGTCCACTCATATTCCTATAAATAAGACTTGGATTGTCCTGTTAGGTAAATTTCTCTCTTTCTGTTTTTATTTTGTAGCAGCTTTAATGTGATAGAATTCACAAAATATGCAATTCACCTTTTTAACAGATTATCTTTATTACAATCACAGATATGTGCAATTGTACTAAAGCCAATTTTAGAATATTTTTATTACCTTAAAAAGAAACCTCATTTCCTTTAGTTCTTATCCCTTATCCTCTACCACAATACACCAGCACTAAGTAACTGTTAATCTACTTTGTTTCTATAGATATCCCTAATTGTGACCTTTCAAAAGAATGGAACACGTAGTCTTGTGTGGCTGGCTTATTTTACATAGCATAATGTTTTGAAGGTTCATCCATGTTGTAGCATGTATCAGTACTTCATTTCTTTTTATGGCCAAATAACGCTCCATTTTTAGATATACCACATTGTGGTTTATCCATTCATCAGCTGGATAGAGATTTGTTCTTTTTTCACCTAGCTTTTAACTATAATGAAGTATACTGCTCTGAGCCTTAGTGTACAACTTTTATGTATGAACAAATGTTTTCATTTCCTTGAGGTCTCATTCTCTTTTTAGAGTCATGTTTTGTGAGATCAGGTAATCTCACGTTCTGAAACCTTTGTGACTGAAAACCAAGAATGTGTCTGATTCCATAAATATCCCACTAGAAGACGATTATCTATAGGCAGAGATTGAAACCTTATCTGGTACAGTTTCAAGATATTTGTTGTTACCATCGTCCCTGTCACCCACAATAGTTTGTTAGGATTTCCAACAAAGAGAGAGAGTGAGTAGGGGAGAGGGACAGAGGGAAAAAGAGAATCCAGAGCAGTCTCCATGAACACTAGGGAGCCCGAGGTGGGGCTTAAACCCGTAACCCTGGGATCATGATAGGAGCTGAAATTAAGAGTCGGACATTCAACCTACTTAGCCACCTAGCACCCTTAACTCTTATTCTTTCTTAAGGAATCTCAAGACAGGAGGAGTGGTAAAAACATTCCAGAGACAGATGTTTTTACACTTATGATATTTAGGTTTCTGAAGGATCCGGAAAACCCATTAGTTTTCCGATTTTAATATTTAAAGTTCAATGTAAGATAGAAGGACCGTCATGGAAGACTTTTGGTGACACCTAATGTCCAGTTCAAATCATACTTAACTAAGTAGTTTATTTCCCTGGTCAGCTCTATCATTATGTGTATAAACCTCAACATTAGAGACTTTTTGCAATAAAGGTATTAGATGCTCAGGTTTAAGTGAAGCAAATATAAATTCTGTTTAAATTCAAGGTCAGAATTTGGCCCTTAATGTGTAATTGGTATTTACTTTACATACTCAAAGTTACAATTAGAGTCCTTACTATTGTGAGATAATCTTAAATTTAACTAGTGATTTTGACCACAGGCAGAAGAAATTTACAACAGAGCAAAGAAAACTTAAAGCTTTAAATAGGCAGTAAAATCAAACTCAAATGGGATCTGGTGGGAGAAAAGGTTGGTATATTTGATTCTCCACGTGTTTGTATTTCACATTTTTCAGGACTTAAATTTTGTGTTATTTAATGGAAACAAGCGCTGAATGTTATTTTTTCTATGTTCTTACACCAATGAAGTGGTAAAATACAAAAAAGCAACCATGTGTCAAAGTAGTGAGAATTACTAACCTGTGAAAATAAGCAAATAGATGTAATTTAAAGAGACTTTTGTACCTTTAGGGTCCACAATAATTTTTTTTTACCATCATTTGCTTAGTTTTTAACATAACAATATATAAATGTATATAACATTAATATACTTATATATAATGACTGCATGTATCATGAATATTTATGTTAAACTTACCATATAAATTTTTTTCTATGCCCAATTCTCAGAATTATTTATATTTTTGACTGCAAATGCTAAGTATAGAGCAGGAAACAGGATGAAGTAACAAACATTTTCAGGATCTTCTGCAATGGAAACAACACAAACTCTGGTTTCTCTTGTATGAACTATATTGATTCACTTTGGAAAGAAATGTTGGTTGTTCCAAATACATACATAAAATTTGGAATACATTGTAGTGAAAACTGTGTTTATGAGTTCATGGAATAGAAAAAGATAAATTCTTAAATTACTGAAGAAATTATAATTGTTTCACAGATTCAATTCAGGAACTGTGGTGAACACTCTTCATGGATTGTTTTATTAGTTATAATAATCTGTAAGGTATGTACCATTCATATTTACAGATTAGAAAACCAATGGGTATCAAGTGTATGCTAATTGCCCAATTCACACAGATACTCTGTGATTAAGCCAAGAATGTAGATCCTTTCTAAATGTATGGCTAGCAGTGCATAGAAATTAGTCAAGTTAAATTATAACATTTCTGTTCAAGTCAAGCAAAATAATTTGCTGCTTATTTTTGATAACATTTTAAAGTAGCTGATTATAGAGACCTATAGCTCCATCACCAGAGCAATGGTTGCTGTGAAAGGCTAGTAAAAGTATCTTAACTTGTATTACACAGCTTATAATAATGGTGGAAATACCTACTTGAGGCGAATGGAAAAAAATGTTCTGATATTTTTGTTTAATTATATGCTTAGTATTTAGTTGATCTAATAAAAATTTAGTTAGCAGTGTTTACAGCAAGCATTAATTGATGTTATCATCTAATGTGTAATTACTCTAAACATTTTTTTTGAAAAGAGACTTTGTTACTCCTTTCTTCATGAAAAGAAGAAAAAACACCAAACCATACTTCCAAGAGGAAAGCTTTGGTCTTTTTCCTCCAATTGAGCTGGGGCACATCAGCGCTCTGATTTTCCTTTATTGCTTTAAATTATATTATCTCTTTAGTTTTCATATTACAGGATGAAATCACAACTTCTTAGGTTGGTGTGTTGGACTTTAGAAAAAATATAAATCTGGGTTGGAATTGCTAATATTACCCCTTGAGAAACATGGTCCCCACCTGTAAAGTAAGACTGCAAAAAACTGTCAGATTTGTTGCAAGGCTAAGAATACAAGAAGAATTACCAAAAAACAGTGCTAGGACCATCAAAGATGCCCAAATGTACTTATTAGTGCTAATAGTAGATTGGAATATATTTGCACTCCCCTTTTAGGAATGTGTGTGTTTGTGTGTGTTTAAGTGACATCATTTGTCTTTGAAACTTCAGGTAATCTTTGAAGGATGGGATTTTAGTTTCTAATGTATTTCTGCAATTGTGTTAATAGTGTTTTGGTATTGATTTTTTTTTTAACGATGATGCATCTCTAAGGAAAGACTAATATAAAATTTTGTTTTCACATTTGAAATTCTTTACACATTTTGGAAGCATATGCTTGGAAATAAAAATAGATCCATTACATAAATGAGTGAACAATCTTTAAGGATAAGCAGAAAGAATCAAGAAAGATATTCTTTCCAAGAGAGGGAAAGAATCAACGGATGCTAATCCATTGGAAATTAGGCAGAAAACATGTGCTTACTGTCTTTTTCCTCAGTGTAGGGTGGATTCATCTGCCAGGTTCCATTTGATCACTTATTAAATAATATACGCTGTCTGTGAAAAGGTTATAAACAGAAAGGGAGAACAAGATGAAAGTCACTGGCATTCTTCTGGACTTGTCTGATGTAATGTAACCTGAAGTTACATGAAATGGTGAAGTGATGCAAGAAGAAAATTCCAAAACAATGTCAACCTTCAGAAGGTCATATAGTCTATTTCCACTTATTAAGAAAGAAAATGGTAGAAAAAACATGATGCTGGGATGAAGCTGGTTTCTGCTCTTGAAAAGGTAAGACCTTTGGCAAGTTATTTAACCTCTGTAAGCCTCACTCAATGTCTTCATCTTTCCAACAGGGAAACCTCTCTTTTGTAGGGTGGTTATAGGGTCTCATTTACTCATTCATTTACCAGATATTTATTGGTCATCTCTTAAGTACTAGGCTTAGTGTTGAATTCTGAGAATAACTTAGTGAATAGGAAAGAAACAAGGTCTGTGCTTTTATTATGTATGTAAGCACACCATATTTAAGTGAATAAATCAACCTGGAAGATAATAATGAATGTGGTAAATTCCAGGAAGAAAATATGAGAAGGAAAGATAAACTGTAGGTAATATTCTCAGCATCAACCACTAAGCAAAGTTCATCCAAGAGTGGGAGGATAGGAGCCATTTATATAGAGACCTTGAGACAGAGTTCTGCAGGCATAGGGACTTACAAGTGGAGTTTCCTAGTGGCTGGAAAAGGCTTCCTAGGTCAGAGGAAAGAAAATATGGACTTTGGAATATGGAAACCATGTGCCTCTTTGGGTATCAGAATTGCTATGGATCTTTGGTCACCATGTGCTCTTTATTTTTTCCTCTTTTGAATGAATTGTGTGTTACCGAGGTTATCTTCTCTTTTTCTCTTGTTGCATCTTGGGTATGTGAGGGGCAGAAAACTGGTTTTCAACTTTAGAGGAACTGTGCCTAAGAATTCCCACCTATATTTTGGCCTGGATCAAAAAAGGAGACTAAATGGTGAGGCTAATGTCATAATTGGATAAAAAGTGATCACTCTGGAAGGAGACAGGGTATTTTGCAAGAGGGAAGGGTGTAAGTTCTTGTGCCCAAAAGGCAGACTGTGGTAGATTTTCAGAAATGGCTATAATTCCTACCATGCTGCTTTGCAAAATGACTTTACCATTCTTACCAAGAGTTAGAGCTTATTGTCTCTCCTTTTTTTTTAATTAGGGCTGGCCTTGGGACTTACTTTAATGAAAAGAAAATTGCAGAAGTGAATGAGACTGCTTTGTGATGTCCATCTATTTGAAGATGAGACATTACATGGCAAAGAAGACTTAGAGGATGAAAGTAAAGTAAAAGAGATAATGAGGATACAGAAAACCTGTCCACATCCTGACATTTCAGAAATTATCCTTGCAGCATCAGATGTATGAGTGAGGTCCTCTGGGATCCACTTATCACAGTTGAGCTGTCACCTGACCATGGTTTCATGATGATTCCAGAAGAGTCTAGAAGAAATAACTGCCCAGATGGTCAGCCTATCAAAACAGATAACTAATAAATTTTTGTTTTAAGCCCTTAAGTTTTGAGGTTTGTTACTTAGCAATAGATAAATGAAATAGTAAGCAAGGAATTGCACAAATTGTGAGGAATATGGATATTCACATTCAGATAATGGCTGGATTTTGTAAAAATCTGAGAAGTTATACTTCTGTAGGTTTTAGAGCCATCATTAAAATTTCAAAAGTATTTTTTTTCAAAATACAGAGATGCCTAGAAACATAAAATGTTGATTATGTACACTCCAAATCCTAAGACTAAAGCTGATTTAATTTAGGATATATGACCAATGAGTTTTACAGTTATTTTATAGAAATTACAGTGAGAAGAAATATTAATAATTTAGCAAAGACATAACATCTTAATTATTTTATTAAGCATTTAGTTATGTAGCATTACTGTATCACTAGTACTGCTTTAAGTGCTTTATGTGAGTTTATTCAATCTGATAAAACTCTGTAAAGTACATAACATAATCCCAGTAAAGAAACTTAGTAACTGAGAGGCTAAGAAACATATCTAAGTTTACACAGCTAGTAAGTGAAGGAGCCATGCTTCTAATCCAGAGAGTTTAAGACAAAGTATGGTTCTTACTCCCTTTGTTATGCTAATGTTACTAGATTTTATCACCTGTACTACCAGGGGCAGTAAAAGATGAGGGTAAAAATGATATAAGTTGGTATTACTACTTTCACTAAATTCCATGAATCTGAACTTTGTCTTTAAAAAGAGCAAAGTATCTAGTATGACATATACTCTCATCATACATTATTTGAGGGCTCTTGACAGTGACTGTAAAAATAGCTTTGACAGGATGACAGCCAAGTTTCACTTTGCTGATAGTCTACTTTAATATTTAAACTATAGGATTATCATGGCCTGAATTAGAATATGAACAAAAAATTTTGAAGAAGGGACTTCTGGTGTTTATAAAAGAGAAATAGATAATGTGGCAACAGATGCAGTTACAGGAAATGACCGTGTCCTTTGCTCTCCTGTGTTACCTTGACCAAACTCTTTACCATACTTCATGACTCAAATCACATTAGATTGTCACTAGATTGTTACTAGAATCTCAGGTCCTTAAAAGTGAATTTGCCTATTTTTTTTCAACTCTGCTAATCTTAGGTGATTCTTACCTCTTTGGGGAACAGAAAGATTTCTATCATTCAGGCAAGTAGTTAATTTCTTGATACTTCAGTAAAGTGACACCACCATGTCCTCAAATGAAAGTAGGGTATGTATTTTGGTATGCTTTACAAAACACTGGCTTATTACAATGAACCTCACAATTAATTTTATATTTAAATGGCTCAAGAAATCAATCCATTGGTTGATCTAACAGCAATTCATTGATACTGGAGACAAAGTTGCAACTAAATGGAATGTAAATCAATTTGAAATTGAGAAAATCAAAGTTAGCAAACTAGAGATGATTCTTATTTATTATGCCAGAACTTTGATTCTGAAAAATACAGTTTCAGTTTTAGGAGAGAAAATCTTAGCAAATACAAACAAGGTAACATGGTACCATAGGTAACCAATGAAATGACCCAATCAATTCTAAAGGACCTCACCAATTTTGCATTAATAAACAATTAATTAAGCATTAAAAAATACCACCTCAGGACATTTTTATAAAGATATACATATCTTTATGTTATTTTATAGTCTAATTCACCAGCCATGTACATTGCTTCTCAATGCATTTAATAACATCTTTAAACAACCCTAATCGATGCCTTCTTAGTTTTTTATTTTTTTTACAATTTTTTATTTTGCCATTACTAATTCTGATGTATAGAGCTATCATTTTACTAAGGAAAGGCAATAAACAAATATAGAGGTATATATATTTTGTCTAATATCTGCTATCATCTCCCTTGATGTTTTTATCTTAATGAAGGAAATAAACAAATATGGAGCCATTAGATAAATTCAGATGGTATTTCAAAAATCTCCAATAGAAATTATTGATGTTCAGGGCACCTGGGTAGCTCAGTCAGTTAAACGTCTGAATCTTGATTTTGGCTCAGGTCAGGGTCTCACGGGTTTGAGAGGGAGCCCCGTGTGAGACCCTGCACTGGTGGCACAGAGCCTGCTTGGGATTCTCTCTCTCCCCCTCTCTCTCTGCCCCTCCTCCAGAGAGTATGCTTGCTCTCTCTCTCTCTCAAATAAATTAATTAAAAAATAAATTATTGATGCTCATTGAGTGTATAACTACTTTATTAAAACCTAAGCAATCATTTATTGAATCCATACTGAATAGCTATTTTGCCAGACATTGGGGTTAACAAGAAAAAATAAATCACTGTCAAGATATTCCAAGTCCTTTCTATTGTGCCTATTCATCTCTTCCTTCTGACCCTGGGAAATCATTGATCTTTTTAGGTCTTCATGGTTTTGCCTTTTCCAGAATGTTGTATAGTTGCAATCATATAGTTTAGCGTCTTCAGATTGGCTTGTTTCACTTACTGATATGCTTTTAATTTTCCTCCATGTCTTTTCATGGTTTGATAGTTCATTTTTTTGTTAGCACTTAATACTGTTCCATTTTCTGGATATATTCCAATTTATTTATCCATTCACATACTGAAGAGTATCTTAGTTGTTTCTAAGTTTTGGCAATTATGAATGAAACTGATAGAAACATCAATCTTCAGGTTTTTGTGTGGACCTAAGTTTCCAACTCGTTTAGGTGGAGTTTTCTTTTAAAACAAGTAATTCTCGAAATAAAGTTAACACATTTTAATTTTTACATCAATTTCTACTCTTGATTTTAAGAATTAAAGCTTAAATTACTATTCAGAGAATATTATTGGCTCTCTAATATCTCTGTCAGAAACAGAACAGAGATATGGGAGACACTGTGAAATTAGCCATATGGAATTTTATAAAATGTATATTTGCCACAACAAATTACTTTAAGCATTTGAACCTGGTGATCTTCAAGGTATTTTAAATCCTCTTTTGAACTTGGTATCTAGAACTCTGATACTCTGAGAGCAAGTTCTAACTTAAAAAATTGATTTCCATTTGGTTTACTGAGAGACCAGATAGAGATTAGTGAGGGATTGTCAACATCATTTGACTTTCAATAGATGGAACTTTTCAAAGTATTGTTTTTATTTACTAAACTGTTCTAGGCATTTAGGAACAGGATGCTCTGATGATACTTGTCTGGAGTGATTTCCTGTTTATTCTGGCACAGTGATATCTCAGGAAGTCAGACTGCAGTGGGGAAACATCACAGGCTGTGTGCTCTCACAGCTTCTTCCACGTTCCCATTCTGTTGCCAATAGTGAAATTGATGCCATGTTTACCACTTAGCACTTGAGCTGTGACACAACGTACAAACTGTGGCATCATATTGGCCATCTGAGTATCTTCATGTGAATCTTAATGATCTTTTTTTATTGCTATGTAATTATATTGAGTATGCTAGGGCCTCTGGTTCCTATCCACCAGAGTGAGTTGTTTTTCTTTTCCCAGCACTTTTTATTGTTCCTTGCAAACATATTGTTATGGTAGACAATTGGTTATGTATGATGAAATGACTAACTTTACCAAGGGACAATTTCAACTATTCATAACAAATTACCACATTGCCTAAGAAAGTATGACCCTAGGGGCTTAAGAAAAAAATTATTTTATAAATTTTTGAGCTTATGAATTTTTCTTGAATGTAAGATAATCAAACTGTCAGTATATGTATGTTGTTAAAAGCTATCTGAGTGTGCATTTTAAATTACTGTATAGAGTTTTGCAAAAGGAAGAATAGATGAGTATTAATTAGCTGTGGTTTTAGACAAGCTCCTAGTCTTATCAAAGTTTAAAAAGCTTTTATTCCCAACAGTAAAAAAACCAACAAAACAAACAAACAACCTAAATCCTATGATCAAAGTTTTAGAACACTGGGTACTATCTGGTCCCTGTGCTAAAATGCAATTGCCGCAAAGAGACATAAGACCCTAAGTCTTATTGGTAATTGAGTATCCAGAGTAAGTCAGATTAATATATATTTTATGAGGTCAGGTTTTGACAGAAAGGGAAAATAGAGAGACCATGGGGACCCTGAGTGCCTATCTAGAAGGGAAAGGTTGCCTAAAGGAATGAGAGGTGGACATGGGGAGAAATGGTGGAAAGGAAGGAGAGAAATGGAGCAAAGAGAATTTTTAAAGAAAAACGAGTACTTATGGTTTGCCTCCCTCTCTGTAACTTTTTTTTCCCTTCCCTTACCCTATGGTCTTCTGTTAAGTTTCTCAAATTCCACATATGAGTGAAAACATACGATATCTTTTTCTGACTGGCTTATTTCACTTAGCATAATACTCAAGTTCCATCCGCATTGTTGCTAATGTCAAGATTTCATTCTTTTTCATCACCAAGTATGTGTGTATGTGTATCCACTTCTTTATCCACTGGGTTTTGTATGTAAGTGATGAATCATGGGAATATACTCCTGAATCCCAGACTACACAGTATATACTATATGTTAGCTAATATGAGAAATTATTTAAAAAGAAGAAAAGGGAAAAAAAAGTCGTTTTTTTAAATTTGAGATTTCCTCAGAAACACAGTCTGAGACAAAGATTCATGAGCAAATAGATGATTCAGTAGGCAATAACTGGGGAGCCACTGGAAGGTGAGTGAAAATTGATAAAGAAGAGAAGGTATCTTAGACACAGAGTCTGAGATTAAGAATTTCTTGAAGTTACTTTGAAAAGTAATCGTAAGGACAATGGGGTAAAACATAAAGGAGGAAAAATCAGGAGAATTAAGATAGACAAATGAATGGGATTCAGTATTTTAGGACATTTTGCAAAAACTTCTCAAAAGCTTTTTCAAAATTTTGCCCCTGTCTATATAAGAAAACAAAGGGGGAAACTCTGACCCATTTACCTAACATACAACATAGTATGGTGGCAAAATTAATCTAAGTTTTGGAGTCAATGGTCCTAAGTTTACATCATGGTAGTGCCTACTTACTAGCTATGTGGAATAGTTGTAGAAACTTCTTAAGAGATTTATTTCAATTATGTAAAATAGGGCATAATACTATCTATTCATCTATTTTTTGTCAGTGACAGTCCAGATAATACTTCAGAATTTTCCAATAATAAGAGATTCTTCCAAATGTCTATCTCAAATTACTTTTGTCTAAAAATAACAAAGATGTATGTTTTTTTACTTTAAAGTTGAAATTTTTCTCTTGTGACCCAAAACAAATTATTGAATACAGCCACTCTTCATTACTGGTTTAATCTTGTATCTTTTTGATGGAAGCAGAAATGTAAAAGATATCACTGAAAAAGATAGCCTTAAATAATTACACTTTATTAACTCCAATAGTGGGAACCGGATTTATGAATGTTTTAACATTTTCTCCAAGCACATGGATTGGCAAAAATAAACTTAAATAGTATTTTATTAATTCTTTCAATACATTTGAATGACTTAATTTTAGAAAGAACCAAAAACAATACAAAGTATAGATAATATATTTATAAATTCTATAAAGAAAATATAGCTAAGAGACCAAAGCACTTTGAAATTGGCTCTGCAATATGCTCTTCATAAATTTCTGATGTCTGCATTCACGATAAATAAAACCATTTTAACTTTTCAGCAGGCTCAACAGACCCTGTGAATCATGCACGATGAGTCACTTTCTATGAGGTTGCAAAATACTTTCTCTCATTTATGCCACTTCTCTTGAATAAAAGAACCTAAATCTGGCCCAAACTATAACATCTATAGCCTCAATATAAGCTTAGGAAGTCAGAAATCAACTTTGGTATTTAAACAGCATAGATATTTAATCACTAAATTATAATGAAAGAAACTTGCAGCAACAGAGTTTTTATTTTTATTTATATATTTTTAGAAACAGAGTTTTTAAAATTTCTTAGTCTCTCTCTTGTAAATATGAAAGATTTTAGTTATATGTAAAGATATTAATCCATTTTATGAAACTTGGTGGCAAAGGTGAGAAAAAGAACAAGAACAAAGTTTTGTGAATATTAAGTCCTAGTTGGTAATTATTACCGTTCTTCATGCCATACTAGGGAGGAAAAGTCCACTCCCAAAGGGCACATCACCTTCACTCCACTGTCTCACTCACTGGGGGGACTGTGTAGTATCACAAAGACCCTTGCTTCAGGGTAAAGCAGCTGTTCTGGGTGCTTGCCAACTGAAGTGATGGTCTAAAAAAATCTGTCAACAGAGAAAACACACCACATCCTCATATTCATGTTGTGGTTGCTTTCTCTTTTCCCTTTCAGCATACCCCCTTGGGATATGGTCTTATACAGAAGGCCAAGAAGGGTGACATATGTGTGAACATATGGCCCTGTCCTCCTGGGGTAATGTACATGAAAGCATATGGAGCTGCCCTCTTACTCATCAGGCAAACACAGGAAAGACTTTGCTATACCTTGTTACCTTGGTGATTTTCCATATGGTTCTGAATTGTTTCTGAAAGTAAATAATTTGTATTTAGTTTCCTCCAAAATTCTTTCTAGATGTAAAGAAATGTCTTAGCTATATAAAACTCAGTAGACAGTCATCTAAAGATATGCATTTCTAAAGAAGCAGATGACTACTATGATCACATATATGTATTTTTTGTATATATATATATATGAATATATATGTGTATATATGTATATGTGTACATATACATACATCTCTAGGTGAAAATTACTACCTAATTTTTTTGGTAAGTACTTTTTAAGAGTGTTTTATTCTGATATTCATCCTAAAGATTTTTTAGTTTGTCAGGGTTTCTTTATATTTTTACATTTAGGTATTTTCATTATCTCTGGCTAATTGATTCTTACCATATACTTTGATTTTAGTTTAGAACCAATTCTACCAAGAAACCTCATATCCAAACTTAGAATAGATGACTCTTTTGGGGACTTCCTTAAAAATATGATCTTCCTCACAATTATACTTATTGTTGACTAACCACCTGACACTATTAACCCTAACACACAAACATAATGAGGAATAGACATGTCAACTTTTTTTTATTGAGGCAGAACTCTTATGTCTAGCATGGGACCAAGTAAGAGGTAGGTGGTTAATAAATACTGGATGAGTAAATGAAGAAATGCATTCATATAGGTAAAAGATTGTAAAGTCCTGGGCAAAGACAAGATTAATAAAGGTAGAGAGGAAATTTTGCAGTAGAAAATTCAGTATCTAATAACTGACTGGATATTGAGATTAAAGAACAAAGCAGAAACAAGAAGGAATCTGTTTCCTAGCTTTTTGCTGCCTAGAATGGCCAAACCTGGTCGCTTCCTTTTTTTTTTTCTACCATAATTTGGGGTAAGTGATATCACGTTACTATAGAAAAAACAAGTATTTTGTGTTCCATCTTTTCATTCCCCACAGATCTAATGATCTATGGTCCCTTGTAGACCTGTTCTAATCTCAAGGATATACCAGTTCATTATCTGATATTGACAAATCACATTTGTCATCAATAACCCAAAGACTACATATTTGAGACTCTCCATGGAGGCATATAAATTTTTATGTTTCTAATACATGGTGTAGTTCTCTCAACTTCATGGTGATGCTCTAGAAAGTTACTTAGTATGACATCAGTTTGATCAACAAGGAGCTCCCACCTTTGGTCCCTGCTTTGACCCTGCTTTTCATGGATCATTTAATTTTTGTTGATTCCTCAACAGAAACTCTTCAGACCAGAAGACAATGGGATGATATATTCACAATTTTGACAGAAAAAAATGGTCAACCAAGAATACTATACCTGGCAAAAATGTCCTTCAGAAATGAAGGAGAGATAATGACTTCCTCAAATAAACAAAAGCTTAGGAAGTTCATAATCATTAGGTCTGCTTTACAAGAAATGCTAAACGGGGTTCCTTAAATGGAAATAAAAGAGTGCTAAATAACATTGTAAAAACAGATGAATGTAGGGATAAAACTCCCTGGCAATGGTAACCAGGTAATTAAAGTTAAATTTACTAATGTTGTAATGGTGGTCCATAATTTACCTACAATTCTAGTTTCAAAGTTAAAAATCAATGATTTAAAAATAACAATAATTTATTAGGTACACAATATAAAATATATAAAGTATAACATCCATTACCTAAAATATAAAGGAGGAGAAGCGTAAAGTTAAGGAATGCTATAGCGGTTAATGTTATTTAAGTAAAATAGGGTGTTATAAATATAACACATTGTTTGTAAGCCTTCAGTAACATGAAAAAAAACCGTGTAGTAGCTAAAAGTTATGATTCAGAAGTCAGAGCAAACCATTATAAAAGTCATCAAATTACAAAAGAAGACAATAAGAAGGAAACATGGATCTACAAAACAGAAAACAATTACCAAAATGGCAATAGTAAGTCCTTACCTATCAGTAATTACTTTAAATGTAAATGGAATACATTCTCCAAGAGCACATAAAGGTTGAGTAGATAAAATAACAAGTTCCAGTGATAAACTGTCTGTAAGGGACTCACTTTAGCTTTAAAGACACACATAGACTGAAAGGTTAGAAAGAAACATTCCAAGGAAATGGTCACCAAATGAAAGCAGGGATAGCTATTTCTATGTCAGACAAAATAGAATTTAAACTAAGAATGGTGAAAAAAGACAATGGGGTCATTATATAATGAGAGGCAGATCAATTTATCAAAAAAATATAACACTTATAAACATTCATGCACCCAACATTAAAGCACACAAATAAAGTAAACACAAGCATAACTAAAGGAGGAAATATATAGCAATACTATAATAGGTGGGGATGTTAATACCACAACTCAACAATGAGTAGATTATCCAGTAAGGAAATAGCAGATTTGAATATCACTATAGAACAAATGGAAATAGACATACACAGAACATCCCCTCCAACAACAGCAGAATACACATATTCCCTAAGCACACATGGAACATTTTCTAGGGTAGATAATATATTAGGCATCAAACCCAGTCTTAACAAATTAAAAAAAAAAAAAAAAAAACTCAAATTATACCAAGGATCTTCTCTGACTACAATGGTCTAAAACTACAAATCAGTAAGGAGGAAAACAGGAATATTCATGAGTATGTGGAAATTAAACAACAGCCTCTTAATCAATGTATCAAAGAAATCAAAAAGGAAATAAAAGTATCTTGATATAAACAAAAATGTAAATAAAACATAACAGTTTTATGGAATTTAGTAAAAGCATTTCTTAGGAGTTTATAGCTATGAATACATACATTGAAAAAATAGAAAACTCTCAAATTAACTTTACCTCTAAAGGAACTAGAAAAATAAAAAAATAAACCTAAAGAGCACAAGGAAGGAAAAAATTAAGACTTGAGCAAAAATAAATGAAATGAAATACAGGAAAGCAATGGAAAAAATGAACAAAGCTGGGTACTGTTTCCTTGAAAATATAAATAAAATTGGCAAGTCTTTAGCTAGACTAACCAAGAAAAACAGAAGGAAGATCCAAATCAAAAAAACAAAATTAAATGAAAGATAAGACAGTACAATTGATACCATGGAAATACAAAGGACCATAAGAGACCACTATGAACAACTATATGCCAACAAACTGAATAAGAAAAAAAATGGATAATTTCCTAGAACAGAGTAATAATGAATAACGAAATCAACTCAATAATCAATATTCTCCCAACAAGGAAAAGACCAGGATCAGATGGTTTTATTAAATTCTACCAATCATGTAAAAAAAATTAATGCCAAAATCTTCTCAAACTCTTCCAAAAACTCAAAGAGGAGGAAACACTTCTGAACCTATTTTATGAGGCCAGCATTACAAATACCAAATTCAGATAAGGACACAAGAAAACTACAGGCCAATATTCCTGATGAACATAGATGTGAAAATACTAACAAAATACTAGCTACCTAAATTCTTTTTTTTAATATTTATTTTTTATATGAAATTTATTGTCAAGTTGGTTTCCATACAACGCCCAGGGCTCATCCCAACAGGTGCCCTCCTCAATGCCCATCACCCACTTTCCCCTCCCTTCCACCCCCCATAAACCCTCAGTTTATTCTCAGTTTTTAAGAGTCTCTTATGGTTTGCCTCCTTCCCTCTCTGTAACTTTTTTTTCTTCCTTACCCTTTGCCATGGTCTTCTGTTAAGTTTCTCAGGATCCACATAAGAGTGAAAACATATGGTATCTGTCTTTCTGTGTGACTTATTTCACTTAGCATAACTAGATCCAATAGCACAGCACATTGAAAGTATCACACAACATGAGCATTGGGATTCATCCCTGGGATGCAAGGATGGTTGAACATCAACAAATTAATTAATGTACACATCACAGTAATAGAAAGATTAAAATCATATTATCATATCAACAGATGACAAAATTTAACATCATTCATGTTAAAGACTCTCAACAAATTGGGTTGAGAATAAATGTACCTCAAATTAATAAAGTCCATCTATGACAAGCCTCCAGCAGGTATCATACTTAAAGGTGAAATGTTGAAAGCATTCCTCAAATATCAGGAACCAGACAAGAGTGCCTACATTTGCCACTCGTATTCCATATAGTGCTGGAAATCCTAGCCAGAGCAAATATTGTTAGAGTTTATCAACAAATTTGGTAAGTTGTAGGATAAAATATCAACATTTAAACACAATTACCATTTCTAATATACTAATAATGGATTATCTGAAAAATAAGATAATTCAATTTGTAACAGCATCAAAAACAATAAAATACTTAGACATTAACTTCACAAAGGAGATGAAATATTTCTACATGGAAAATACTGACAGTGCTGACAGAAACTGAAGATACCAATAAATGGAAACATACCCTATGTTTATTGCTTAGAAGAATTAAATTGTTAAAATGTTTTTACTACTGAAAAGCATATATAGATTCAATGCAATCCCTATGGAAACTCCAATGGCATTTTCCACAGAAATAGAGAAAATAATCCTAAAATTTGTATGGAATCACTGGACCATAAATAACCAAAGCACTTCTGAGGAACAGAAACAAAGTTAGAGGCACCATGCTTCCTGGTTTTAAATGGTATTACATGAAGGGAGAATTAGAGAACTAAGTGAAATCCAAGAGGCACAGAGAACTCCCTTCAGGCAAAACTTGAATTGATCTTCTGCATGACATATCATAGTGAAACTGGCAAAATACAAGGATAAACAGAAAATTCTGAAAGCAGCTAGAGATAAACAGGCTCTAGCTTACAAAGGTAGACAAATAAGATTACTAGCAGACCTATCTAATGAAACTTGGTAGGCCAAAAAGGAATGGCAGGAAATCTTCAATGTGATGAACAGAAAAAACATGCAGCCAAGAATCCTTTATCCAGCAAGTCTGTCATTCAGAATAGAAGGAGAGATAAAGGTCTTCCCAAACAAACAAAAACTAAAGGAATTCATCGCCACTAAGCCAGCCCTACAGGAAATCATAAGGGGGATTCTGTGAGTGAAATGTGGCAAGGACCACAAAGTACCAGAGACATCACTACAAGCGTGAAACCTACAGACATTACAATGACTCTAATCCATAACTTTCAATAATAACACTCAAAGTAAATGGACTAATTGCTCTAACCAAAAGACATAGGGTATCACAATGGATAAAAGACCAAGACCCATTTATTTGCTGTCTACAAGACACTCATTTTAGACCTGAGGACACCTTCAGATTGAAAGTGAGGGGATGGAGAACTATCTATCATGCTACTGGAAGTCAAAAGAAAGCTGGAGTAACCATACTTATAGCAGACAAACTAGACTTTAAATTAAAGGCTGTAACAAGAGATGAAGAAGGGCATTCTATAATAATTACAGGTTCTATCCATCAGGAAGAGCTAACAATTATAAATGTCTATGCGCCGAATACTGGAGCCCCCAAATATGTAAAACAATTACTCACAAACATAAGCAACCTTATTGATAAGAATGTGGTAACTGCAGGGGACTTTAATACTCCACTTACAACATTGGATAGATCATCTAGACACAGGATCAATAAAGAAACAAGGGCCCTGAATGATACATTGGACAAGATGGACTTGACAGATATATTTAGAACTCTGCATCCCAAAGTGACAGAATATACTCTCTTCTCAAGTGCACATGGAACATTCTCCAAGGTAGATCACATACTGGGTCACAAAACAGCCCTTCATAAGTATACAAGAATTGAGATCATACCATGCACACTTTTAGACCACAATGCTATGAAACTTGAAATCAACCACAGGAAAACGTCTGGAAAACCTCCAAAAGCATGGAGGTTAAAGAACACCCTACTAAAGAATGAGTGGGTCAACCAGGCAATTAGAGAAGAAATTAAAAAATATATGGAAACAAATGAAAATGAAAATACAACAATCCAAATGCTTTGGGATGCAGCAAAGGCAGTCCTGAGAGGAAAATACATTGTAATCCAGGCCTATCTCAAGAAACAAGAAAAATCCCAAATACAAAATCTGACAGCACACCTAAAGGAAATAGAAGCAGAATAGCAAAGACACCCCAAACCCAGTAGAAGAAGAGAAATAATAAAGATCAGAGCAGAAATAAACAATATAGAATCTAAAAAAAACTGTAGAGCAGATCAATGAAACCAAGACTTGTTTTTTTGAAAAAATAAAATTGATAAACTTGTAGCCAGGCTTCTCAAAAAGAAAAGGGAGAGCACCCAAATAGATAAAATCATGAATGAAAATGGAATTACTACAACCAATCCCTCAGAGATACAAACAATTATCAGGGAATACTATGAAAAATTATATGCCAACAAACTGGACAACCTGGCAGAAATGGACAAATTCCTAAGCACCCACACACTTCCAAAACTCAAACAGGAAGATATAGAAAACTTGAACAGCAACATAACCAGTGAAGAAATTGAATCAGTTATCAAAAATCTCCCAACAAGTAAGAGTCTAAGACCAGATGGCTTCCCTGGGGAATTCTACCAGACATTTAAAACAGAGATAATACCTATCCTTCTCAAGCTATTCCAAAAAATAGAAAGGGAAGGAAGACTTCTAGACTCATTCTATGAAGCCAGTATTACTTTGATTCCTAAACCAGACAGAAACCCAGCAAAAAAAGAGAACTACAGGCCAATATCCCTGATGAATATGCATGCAAAAATTCTCAACAAGATAGTAGCAAATAGAATTCAACATTATATAAAAAGAATTATTCACCATGATCAAGTGGAATTCATTCCTGGGCTGCAGGGCTGGTTCAACATTCACAAATCAATCAATGTGATACATGACGTTATTAAAAGAAAACATAAGAACCATATGATCCTGTCAGTCAATTGCTGCAGAAAAAGCATCTGACAAAATTCAGCATCCTTTCTTTTTTTTTTTTTTTTTTTTTTTTTTATTTATTTATTTTGGGACAGAGAGAGACAGAGCATGAACGGGGGAGGGGCAGAGAGAGAGGGAGACACAGAATCGGAAACAGGCTCCAGGCTCCGAGCTGTCAGCACAGAGCCTGACGCGGGGCTTGAACTCACGGACCGCGAGATCGTGACCTGGCTGAAGTCGGACGCTTAACCGACTGCGCCACCCAGGCGCCCCAATCAGCATCCTTTCTTAATAAAAACCCTCGAGAAAGTCAAGATAGAAGGAACATACTTAAACATCATAAAAGCCATTTATGAAAAGCCCACAACTAATATCATCCTCAATGGGGAAAAACTGAGAGCTTTCCCTCTGAGATCAGGAACACGACAGGGATGTCCACACTCACCACTGTTGTTTAACATAGTGTTGGAAGTGCTAGCATCGGCAATCAGACAACAAAAGGAAATCAAATGCATCAAAATTGGCAAAGATGAAGTCAAGCTTTCACTTTTTGCAGATGACATGATATCATATATGGAAAACCGGATAGACTCCACCAAAAGTCTACTAGAACGGATACATGAATTCAGCAAAGTCGTAGGATACAAAATCAATGTACAGAAATCAGTTGCATTCTTATACACTAATAATGAAGCAACAGAAAGGCAAATAAAGAAACTGATCCCATTCACAATTGCACCAAGAATCATAAAATACCAAGGAATAAACCTAACCAAAGATGTAAAATATCTGTATGCTGAAAACTATAGAATGCTTATGAAGGAAATTGAAGATATAAAAAAATGGAAAAACATTCCGTGCTCATGGATTGGAAGAATAAGTACTGTTAAAATGTCAATACAACCCAAAGCAATCTACACATTCAATGCAATTTCAATCAAAATTGCACCAGCATTCTTCTCGAAGTTAGAACAAGCAATCCTAAAATTTGTATGGAACCACAAAAGACCCCGAAGAGCTAAAGTAATTTTGAAGAAGACCAAAGCAGGAGGCATCACAATCCCAGACTTTAGGCTCTACTACAAAGCTGTAATCAAGACAGCATGGTATTGGCACAAAAACAGACACATAGACCAATGGAATAGAATAGAGACTCCAGAATTGGACCCACAAACATATGCCCAACTAATCTCTGACAAAGCAGGAAAGAATATCCAATGGAAAAAAGACAGTCTCTTTAACAAATGGTGCTGGGAGAACTGGACAGCAACATGCAGAAAAATGAAACTAGACCATTTTCTTACACCATTCACAAAAATAAACTCAAAATGGATAAAGGACCTTAATGTGAGACAGAAAATCATCAAAACCCTAGAGGAGAAAGCAGGGAGAAACCTCTCTGACCTCAGCCGCAGCAATTTCTTACTTGACACACCCCCAAAGGCAAGGGAATTAAAAGCAAAAATGAACTATTGGGACCTCATGAAGATAAAAAGCTTCTGCACTGCAAAGAAAACAATCAACTAAAAGGCAACCGACGGAATGGGAAAAGATATTTGCAAATGACATATCAGACAAATAACTAGTATCCAAAATCTATAAAGAACCCACCAAACTCCACACCCAAAAAACAAATAATCCAGTGAAGAGATGGACAGATGACATGAATAGACACTTCTCTAAAGATGACATCCAGATGGCCAACAGGCACATGAATGGATGCTGAACGTCACTCCACATCAGGGAAATATAAATCAAAACCACACTCAGCTATCACCTCATGCCAGTCAGAGTGGCTAAAATGAACAAATCAGGAGACCATAGATGCTGGAGAGGATGTGGAGAAACAGGAACCCTCTTGCACTGTTGGTGGGAATGCAAACTAGTGTAGCCGCTCTGGAAAACAGTGTGGAGGATCCTCAAAAAATTAAAAATAGATCCACCCTATGACTCAGCAATAGCATTGCTAGGAATTTACCCAAGGGATAAAGGAGTGCTGATGCATAGGGGCACTTGTACCCCAATGTTTATAGCAGCACTTTCAACAATAGCCAAATTATGGAAAGAACCTAAATGTCCATCAACTGATGAATAGATAAAAAAGTTGTGGTTTATATATACAATGGAATACTACGTGGCAATGAGAAAGAATGAAATATGGCCTTTTGTAGCAATGTGGATGGAACTGGAGAGTGTTATGCTAAGTGAAATAAGTCATACAGAGAAAGTCAGATACCATATGTTTTCACTCTTACATAGACCCCAAGAAACTTAACAGAAGACCATGGGGGAAAGCAAGGGGAAAAAAAAGTTAGAGAGGGAGAGAGGCAAACCATAAGAGACTCTTAAAAAGTGAGAATAAACTGAGGGTTGATAGGGGGTCAGAGGAAGGGGAAAGTGGGTGATGGGCATTGAGGAGGGCACCTGTTAGGATGAGCACTGGGTGTTGTATGGAAACCAATTTGACAATAAGTTTTATATAAAAATATGTATTAAAAAATAAATGGTATTACAAAGCCATGATAGCCAAAGCAGTATGATGCTGGCATTAAAAAAAAGACACAAACAGCAACAAAACAGAATGAAAGAGCAGAAATAAAGCCAAACGTATATGGGCAACTAACATTTCATAAGGGAGTCAAGAATTCTCAATGGAGAAAAGACAGTCTCTTCAATAAACAGTCCTGGGATATCTTGAATATTCACATGAAAAAGGAGGAAACTAGACCCTTATCTTACACTACCCATAAAAACTAACTTCAAACGGATTAAAGACTTACATGTAAGACCACAGACAGTAAAACTCCTAGAAGAAAACTTAAGGAAGCATCTTTTTGATGTGTCTTGACAATGATTTTTGGGTATGACATGAAAACACACACTACAAAATCCAAGATAAAAATGTGGACTACATCAAACTACAAAGCACCTTTATAGGAAAATAAGCAATCAACAAAATTAAAGGCAACCTGTGAAATAGAATAAATTATTTACAAACCATACATCTAATAAGGGGTTAATACTCAAAGTACCTAAGGACCTCCTACAAATCAATAGCAAAAATAGAAACAAAAACAAACAATTCAAATTTTTAAAAAATGGGTAGAGAAACTGAATAGACATCCTTCCAAAGAAATACCCAAATTGGCCAACAGGTACACACATACAAAAATGTTCAACATCTCCAATCGTTAGGGAGATGCAAATCAAAATCACAATGAAGTAACACCTCACACCTTGTAGAATGGCTTTCATCAAGAAGAGAAGAAATAACAAATGTTGGTGATGATGAAGACAAGAGGAAACCCTTGTGCACTGCTGTTGAGAATGTGAATCGCTACATCCTCTGAAAAAGAGTAGAAAAGTTTCTCAAAACATTAAAAATAGTACTACCATTTGATTCAATAATTCCGTTTGTAGCTATCTATCTGAAGAAAATGCAATCAGTACCCTGAAAGGGTATCTTTACCTACCATTTTTACTGCACCACTATTTGCAAAAGTCAAAGCATGAAAACAACCTGAGCATCCATCATTAGATGAATGGATAAAGAAAATTTAATACACACACACATACACACACAAATACTATTTAGCCATTAAAAATAGGGATATCCAGCCATTTGCAACAGCATGGATGGATATTGATGGAGTTATGCTAGAGTAAGTCAGAGAAAGGCAAATATTGTATGATCTCATTTTTGGAATCTAAAAACCCACCTCATAGAAACAGTGATCGGATTTGTGGCTGCCAAAGTAATGGTGAGGACTGGGGAGAATTGTGTGGAGGAGGTCAAAATGCACAAACTGTCTGAAATAAGATAAATAAGGTCTAATTTGTAATAGATAACAATCCTTTTGTGTGTATTTGAATGTTATGATTTACATCATAAGGAAAAAGTATTTTGTAACTATGAGAGGTGATAGTTGTTAACTTACTGTGCTAATCAATTCCCAGTATATACGTATATCAAATTATGTTTTATAATTTAAACTTAAAAACTGTTATACATCAATTATATTTCAAGACAACTAGTAAAAATTTTTTTTTAAATCTTTATTTTTATTGGATTGTTTAGATCCTTTGAACTTAATGTAGTAATTGATCTGGCTGGGCTAATCTACTATTTTGCGATTTTGTTTTTTTACCTTATGATCTTTTTTAGTTTTCATTTCTTTGTGTTTATTTTTGATTAATTTGGTTTTAATGATATACAACTTCACTTTAATGAGAATATTAACACAGCATACTTCCTTTTTTCTCCTAATACATTGTGCTATTTCTGTCATATATTTTTATTTCTACTTTTTTTATAAACCCAAGAATACATTGTTAAAAATTTAATAAATATTTAATTTTAGAGCAGTTTCAGATTTATAGAAATATTTTTATGGTAGAACTAGTGCTTGTATAACTTGAATTCAGTCCCCCATTAACATCTTATATTATTAGTATATTTATCACAATGTGCCTTAACTGGTATGTTGCTAGTGTTGTTTTTTTTTTTTTTTTTTTTTTTTTTTTTTTTTATCATAGAGTGAAGTAAAGTGTTACGGAAGTGAAGTCCCCATAAAGTGCAATTCTCGTCACATAATATCAAGAATATGTAATATCAATATAATCTCTGTTGACATTAACTTTGATCACCACACTTAAGATATGTTTGTCAGATTTCTCCAAAAGTGGGGTTATGTTTTACCTCCTCGAAGGTACTTATATGAAATTATTCTGCATGGGAGATTTGTCTAATCTCTCCCCCATATTTATTTAACATTCATTATTTATTCAATAATTTATTTTTATCAGTATGGACTCATGAACACTTATTTCATAATTTAGCTTATAATTTTCTTGATAAACTATTCTACTTCTGATGACTGGTAGTTCTTTCAGTTTGTTCCTACATCCCTTTGACATATCCTCACAATTTTGACTTTAGTTTTTTTGTGGAAGTGTTTTGATTTTTTCAACATTTTCTTACTTTCTTCCATTTTAGGCTCTCATTTTGTATATTTCCAACTCCAGCCCTAGAATCAGTTATTTCTCTAATAAGTCCTTTTTCGTTTTACTGGAGAACACTTGTATAAATTAGAATTTGGGCACTGAATGTGTTTGTTGCTTGCAGGGTGTCACTGAGCTGACAGATGGAGATAGGTATATGTATGTATACTAATTTACATATATGCACATACTGACTGTCCCTTAAATTCAACTACGTCTGTTGATTCTGGATGATTAAAACTTAAATGGTACATCAGCAAGCTCTGGGAATTGGTTGCTTTAAACCTTCTCAGTATTTGTTCTTTGCATAGAACTTGATTGTTTGCTTAGCATCATAGAATTTTACCCTATGCATGCTCATGTGGCTCTCTGACTAAAAAATATGAGGAGACTATGAGGATGTTTATAGTTGTGCTTTTTGTGGTATTCTGCCCTTAAAATCCTAGTCCATTCTGCCCAAATTTCTCCTTAACTACTCATGTCTTCTGTGCTCTGTTTGGCTCTTGTATTTATGCAGGAGTTTAAAATTGGCACGAGGTACAAAGCCGAAATTTCTTCCTCAAAAGAGTTTATAAACTGTCATTTTATGTCCTTCTCTAACCTAGTATTTTTTACATATTGTAATAATTCTAGGAATTTCTATAGATGTTTCACATTGGGGTCATGACCAAATACATTCGGGAAGCCTTGGATGAAACCAAATTCTTTTTAATGTAAATCTCCACAGTGAGATCACAGGAGGCATTATTTTCACACCTATTGAACCAATGAACATTATCTATATAAATGGAAGTTTTCATGTCATTATTATTTACTAGATAGAATATGGGTAATATTTGTCACTGTGCCTCATTGTGTGGTCAGGCACAGAGAGTTCCTCAGATTTCAAATATGTGATTTTAGGAATTGGAAATTAATTTTAGATTTTGTTCACTGAGGCTTCTTTAAAAATTTTATTGCTTTTCTTGCAAGAAACTTTTCATTAATCAATTGTGCGCTTCTTTCCTTTTTTCCATTGTATATGTCACTTTTTCATGTATGAAAGTCATAGATTTCTGTATTCTTTTTTCTCCCTCTTCCACCTCTTTCTGCCTATTTTTCTAACTTGAATGGGCAAACCCATTCATTTTTCTGAAGTCTGTCTTTATTTCTCTGCAAGGTTGAAGACTCTATTTTGATTAAACCTGCTGTTTCGATTGTTATCTATCCATTTTCTTTTGTGTTGAACAATTAGACTCCATATGCTTTTCTTTGACCCTAAGAAGCTGTCTTTCACTTGATGTGTTCAAGTATCAGGTAACTTAAATACGACTTTGATAGACATTTATGACAGGTATTTGACAGCTACTATCTCCTCAGGGGCCTTTCCATGTTTTCAGGTACAAGATCCTGTGAAACTACTTTATCTTCCAGAATATTGTCTTACATCTGTATTCATTTATTCTTGTCCCTACAGCTAACTTAGTTGACTTAAAATGTCTTGGTGTCTCTTTAACACAACTATATCCTTTTTAGTAGTTTTTTCATTTCTGAATAATACTTGAGTGGTCTGTATCCTTAGCTTGCTGGCTGGTGTAACTGCAAAAGCCAGACAGAGAATATCACAGTTTTCTCTGGCAAGTTCTTTTGAAATAAATCACAAGTGGTTGTATATCTAAAACTCCCATGGTGTTCTTTTGTTGTTGATGTCTGAATAACCATCCAAGGTATCTATTCCCAAGGTCTTTATAATTATGGTTCCAAAAACTAGTTCTACCGACTTTTGCCTTTGAATTTGATTGCCATAATGGAATTGTTCTTTACTGGATTGTCCCTCATCTCAATTGCAAACCATACCGAGCTTACCTCAGACACACCTAGCTTCCCCTATTCTCATCTGAGTTCTGCTATTGTGGAGTACAGCCGGCACTCTCTCTATTCACTCCTTGCTTTTCATTACCCACCATAATGTTCTTTGTGGAAAGTAGCCCTCCTGCCATTCATTAAAAAAGGATATTTAAGTCAATGTGTTATATGTACCTTGCATTTAAAGGTACATATGTTTCTCGTCATAGGTATGTTTCTCGTCATAAAATGAATGGTTTTGCACCTTACCATGAGAATTGTAAATGGGGCGCCTGGGTGGCTCAGTCAGTTACACGTCCAACTGCGGCTCAGGTCATGATCTCGCGGTCCGTGAGTTTGAGCCCCGCATCCGGCTCTATGCTGACAGCTCAGAGCCTGGAGCCTGTTTCAGATTCTGTGTCTCCCTTTCTCTCTGACCCTCCCCTGTTCATGGTCTGTCTCAAAAATAAATAAACGTTAAAAAAAAAAAAGAGTTGTGAAATTCAAGTGAAATCACTGGTAGAAAAGGTGGAATGAAGGTGGGGCATCCGAATACCTTGATAAACACATAATTCCTTGAGCAGCATTTTGGCCTAATTCCAACTATTGTGGTGTTCTGTTTGCCTCAACCCCCTGAAAAAATATTGTCTTTCCATTCCAGAGCTCTCCGGTCTACTGTGATGATGCCCAAATTTTAGCGCGAACACATTTTTAGGAAGGAAACAAGCTATTGTTAAGAATACAAATTCTGCAATGAGCAGACCTGAATTTCAGACTTTTCTCTTTACCAGATGGATATATTTTGTCAAGTTATTTAACTCCTCTAAGCTGCAGTTTTCCTATCCAAAAATGAACAAATTATTTGAGATGCCCCATAGAGTTCTTTCAGAAGTGAATGAAATAACTTACATGAGGCAGTTGGCACAAACCTCACAATAAATGCTTACCAATTCATAGTTATTTTTCCTCATGCATGTATTAATGGTAAAGATTTCTTCTATTTTATTTTTTATGAAAAATAAAGTCCAAGTCTTCAACTAACGACTTTGATAGGCTTTGATTAATTCTCATCACTGGGAGAAATGAGAAATAAAATTTTACCTTTTATATTTTTTCATCCCATTCTGTTATTGGTTCTGTTGACTGGTAACACCTAAATTTGTACTCTATTGTGAAATGGACTAAGCACAATATGGATGTGATTTCAAAGTCACTGGGGAATCTCATACCAACATTACTGTTATCTCCCACCCAGGAAACTGATGCCTAAAAGACCACGCTAGTTGATGCACAAGATTTATAAAAGTTTCAGGTTTTTAAGAAATGTCCAAATCCTTCTTGAGAGATGTCAACCTTAGAAGTGACTGTTAAGTGATATAACTAGCTACTGTCTGATGTATGACCAGAAAACAGTAGTCATGAATCCAGTTCAATATTATCTCCGGCATGATACTCTTTTTCTTAGGCCAAGTATTTTTTTTTTTTTTTTTTGGAAAAAGAGCATATTCTTTGTTACTATTTTTTTTTATCTTGTTAGAGCCAAGTTATGAGGAACTAGCCAAAGATGCCAGAATCTAAGACTTAACTTAGAAAACTAATAACAAAGGTGGTTTGTTTTGCAATTTTCCTAAACCTTCTATTTATTCTCTTTTTTTCTCACTGCTTTTATTTCTTTCTATTCTTTTGCTCCCTCAGTGGTCTGTACCTTGACCCCCCAATACATACCCTTTATCATGACATATAGCAAGATAATTTATTGCTCTATGACTTTCTGCTTTGGTCTACTTGTCCTTAATCACCTTCCCATTGTCAGTACCCTTCATGACAATATCTATGCATTTTGTTTACTTGACTGAAGTTGTTAGGATGGGATGGGGCTTGTGTATATATTTGTTTGTACCTGTGTATGTGAGTAGAGGCATAGGGATGGAAGAAGAGGGTTTTTATGAGACTTACAGGAAAATTTGCCTGCAGGTAGCTGCTGTTCAGATTTCTCTTCAAAGACTAAATTCAATAATGAAACTATTCTATGGAGAAGTTTCTGAATAGAAAAAGTCTTGACCATTCAAATTAGGTAATTTCTATTGTCCATTCTCCAAGTTCACCAATTCTTTCCTCTATTCTCTCCATTCTGCTATTTGGTTCATTCCCCCTCCCCCTTTATTTTTTGGTCTTTAGATTTTTTTCAGTTCTAAAATTTTCTATTTAGTTCTTCTTTAGATCTCTAGTTTATTATTCTTTTTTCTAAAACTTTTAATTTTCTTTTCAAAAAGGTTTAATTTCTCATTAAAGCATTTTTTATGATGGCTGTTTTAAAATCTTTGTCAGGTAATTCTAGGGGCACCTGTGCGGTTCAGCCGGTTAAGTATCTGACTCTTGATATCAGCTCAGGTCATGATCTCTCAAGTTTGTGGGTTTGAGTCCTGCATTGGGCTTGCACTGACAGAGTGGGATTCTCTGCTTGGGATTCTCTCTCTATTGCTCTCTCTCTCTGCCCTTACTACACTCATGTTCTCTCTCTCTCTCAAATACATAAACTCAAAAATAAATAATAAAATCTTTATCAGATAATTCCAAAACATATGTCACCTTGGTGTTGATATAGATTATTATCTTTTCTCATTCAAGTTGTCATTTTCCTGGTATTTGGTATAAGGACTAATTTTTTATTTTATCATGGGGACATTTTGGTTATTTTGTTATGAGATTCTGGATCTTCTTTTTCAGCACGATGATTCTGACACGATACCAGTGGGAGAAGGAAAGCACTACCTCATTACTGCTAGATTAGAATGAAAATTCAGGTTCCCCACTTGTCCTCCATTGATATACTGTATGGAAGGAGGCATCTCATTACCACTTCTTATATGGTCCTCAATGACAAGAGGCCATGGGTCTTACAACTTCCAGGCAGGGATTCAATTCTGCTGCTCCACTTGACCTTCTCTGACACCAATGGACAGACAGGGTCTCTTACTACATTTGAGGAATGGAGGTCAAGGCTTTCCATTTATCTTCTGGGGCAGAAATGAGGTTGGGGGACTGGAGTTTTCCCCATGGTGTTGCTTGAGTACGACAGTACCTTTAATAAGAAAAAAAAAGTACCTTGCTAGCTGCCTCCTCCTTCCTGGTTCTTTGGTTAGGAAGATTAGGCTTTTCTGGGGCTCTTTCCCCACCCCATCCCGCACCAGTGTTTCTGAAGTGCCAGCCTCTTAAACACCCAGTTCAAAATATATATGGAAAAAGAACACTCCGGGAACCACCATGCAATTCCTTGGGTCCCAAGTTCCCTAACTAGCCTTCAGCCCTCTAACTTTCAGTCTTCTTAGGCTTTTTGTTCTCCTTAACTAAAGGAGAAATAGTACATGTTTATCTTGTTTTGAACTGGAAGTTCCGGCTCCCTCTTGTTTACAACCTATAAATTAAGGATATTTTTAAATTTACATTTTAATTAGTTGACATACTGTGCAATATTGGTTTCAGGACAATTCGGTGATTATTCACTTACATTCAATACCCAGTGCTCATCACAACAAATGCCCTCCTTAATATCCATCATCTATCTATCCCATGCCCCACCTTCCCTCCATCAACCCTCAGTTTGTTCTCTATCGTTACAAGTCTTTGTGGTTTGTTTCCCCTCTCTTCTCTCCCTTGCTTCCCATATGTTCATCAGTTTTCATATTTTTAAATATTTAAAAAAATTAAAAGATTATTTCATGATATAAAAAAGTATATGAAATTCAAATTTCAATAATTTAATCCATAATTAAATATGTAGTACAACACAGCCCTGCTCATTCATTGCGTATTGTCTGTATTTCTTTCACACTGCAATAGCAGAGTTGAGTATTTGTGATGTCACAGAGACCGGATGGCCTACAAAGCCTAAAGTACTTAGTATTTTGATATATACAGTAAAAGCTTATTGGTTTTCATCTTCATGTTCCCCCCTTGCCTCACCAAAAAATGTACTTCAACATCTTATTTCTTTCCTCTCCCTCATCCCAATATTATTATTATATATGTGAGAAAATAACTACACAAGACTTCCTTCTAGTCAATCTCTGTTTTAGTGTCCCTAGCCATTATTTGCATCTAGAGTTTCTGACCAGACACTCCACTTCAGTACTCAGGGAGGACCCAATCACCTCTTTCTCTCAAAACAAACAAACAAACAAAACAACAAAAACAAAAAACAAACCAAAAAACCCCTGAAAAACTGAAAAGCAAAACAACACCCCCCCAAAAAAAACCCAAAAACTAAAAACTAAACTAACTATATGAAACAGTGGTTCTCAAAGTCATTAGACTTAATGCAATAAAGAACACGGATTCCTGCAAGATGTAAACAAGTGTGGTGTTCCCTGCCCAGATTACTGTTTTCTGGTCACAGAACCAGCAGGAAAACCAAGAAGGAGATCAAGGAGTCTTGCTGAATTGTAAAGACAGAGCACAGAATCAGATGAGCCAGTATGACTGGAGTTTATAGAATAGAATACCAAAGATGAGAGAGTTGCACAGAGATAAAGCTTAGGAGATCTCTATAGAGGGCCCTCTCAAGTATTCAGCTGAAAACTGATCAGTGCATGCCTTAGAGGCAAGTACCCCAGGATAGAAGACGGACCAACCAAAATGAATTAGAGGAGAGAATACCCATTGCTCACATGGGATGAGGAATAGTACCCTTTTATAGCAGCCTAACAAGCCTTTTCTTTCTTTTTTTTTTTTAATTGAGGGTAGGTGAGTTAGTACTCAATAAAATTTTATATCAGCAATAAGGGAAAATTAACCTTAGGCTAAATGTTGTTTTTGTCCCTCGACAGCAAACAAACAAACAAAAAGACAAAATATAGCTAAGAACCCATCACACACAAAAAGCTCAAGGTATTTAGAATACAATATTATACACAATATAAGCACCCAACAAAATTCCAAATATCTGTTACCATTTTTTTAAAGGAAGGAAAATATAGCCCACCATGAGGAAAAATTATCAAAAAAAAATCACTCAGTAAAAATAAATCAACTAGTGATACATGAAATAAAAATTATGAAAGGAACCAGATGAAAAGGTTATGTACTGTTTGATCCCATTAATATACAATTGTAGAAAATATGAATTAATCAATAGTAATGCAAAGCAGATCACTCATACCCTGTGTACCAGAAGGGTAGATAGGTCAGTGGGGACAGTAGGGAGACATTACTGATGGGAAATGAGCAAATTTCGTCTGAGAGTGGTGTTCACTGACTTGATTGCGTTGATGTATACATGTATGTACATGTATGTGTGTATATGTATATACACACACACACACGTCAAAACATATCTAACTGTATGATTTAAATATGCCAAGTTCAGTGTTTTCAATACCTCAGTAAAGCTTTTTTAAAAGAGCACGAAAGGCAACAATTGGAAATGACAACCAATTTAGAATATAACATAGTACAAAAACAACAATGCATTTTTCCTCAAAATTGCAGGGATTCCATCTATACACACAAAAGTACTACTACTTAACACTGCTGGACTAAACTACAGGAACATTTTTGTTACCAAATCTGGCAATCCTAGTTGTGTGACCACTTCACTGAGGTAGAAATAGACTTCCCCAGTAGAGCACTAATGCCCACTATGAATATATAACTTATTAATAAGTCCTACTAATAACTTACTTTAGCATGATAGTAGATAGCCCTTCTGAGTATGTGGACAGTAAAGGGCTATGGAATTATTTCTCATTAAGCTGTAAGAACTAAATAAAGCCCTGGTTAAAAAAAGAAGTTGCAAGAAATTAGGAAACCACTACTAAACCTCACACTATCCTTATAGAATCTCCTCTGCAGCGCAGTGGTTAAGAACACACATCTGGAGTAAAAGCATTTCAACCACAGTTCCTATACTTACTAGGTATGTGATGTGGGAGAAAGTTATGTAACCTCTGGGTCTCAATGTCCCCATATGTAGACTTAGCAGCATAATATTTTGCTTTCGTTGGGGTTAACACTGATGAAATGGAAGTGCTTAGCCAGCATGTGACACACAGTGAATACTGAAGTCATACCAGTAATTATATTATCCCAACATAAATATTATGCCAAAGTGATATTTATAATGCTTCAGTAATAAGCTTTGACAAGCATTGTTCTCATTTACCATTTCTTGTTTTTTTTTTAATGTTTATTTAATTTTGAGAGAGAGAGAGAGAGAGAGAGAGAGAGAGAGAGAGAGAGAGAGAGAAAGAGCCAGCCAGCAGCGGAGGGGCAGAAAGAAAGGGAGACACATAATCTGAGACAGGCTCCAGGTTCTGAGCTGTCAGCACAGAGCTTGACGTGAGGCTTAACTTTTGAATGGTGACATCACGACCTGAGCCGAAGACCGACGCTTAACCGACAGAGCCACCCAGGCACCCTTCATTTACTATTTCTTTACTTGTCAATCTTCATTGCAAATTAATAGTATTATTTATTGTATAGCAATATAACCAAGTTGTCTTGAACACAAAATATTATTCACTACAAACACATAGAAATCTGCTCCATATGATAACAATTAGATACTTGTTAATCTCATGTTTTTGCTATTTAATTTGCCGGTAAATCTATTTAGTAAAGCTTTCCTCTATAATCTATATTTGGTATTATGTTTTTGTTTCTTTGGTTCACTTTCTACCCTCCCATTTCTTATTTAACACAAGAAACAAGCAAAACTGTCCAACTGATTGTATCCTTTATTAAGTGAACTAAGTGAACAAATGTTAGGTCTGCAAAATAGATCTATTTAATGCTTCAAATATTTTGAGATTTCAGGAACGTTTTTGAATTTCCACTAGAGTGCAACAAATGTCATCATGCAATAACTTCCACAACTAGGATTACCATCTCAAAGATTAGGTTTAGACATAACAAAGTGAGCAAACACAAAATAGGCTTAAATTTCATGATGACATGATCATCCTCACTTCATTGTGTGGCTGGGCCAGGTTTTCATTTTTATTTGCTACAACAATGTTAAGTATGCATAGAGCTATTTATAATTTGAAAAGGCATGATCAGCATGAACTCAATGGCCTTTAATTGTGATTAAGAATTTGACATATGCTCTGACCGCCAATTAACAATGATAATTGTCACTAAACTCAAATGTTATTGGGCTGCAAATATGACCATTTTTTATGCAATCCTCAAATGTTGTATGATCTGGGCAAACATTATTCAGTCCCAAACATGAAATGTAATAATACCGCATTAGATGATAAACAACCACAGTAAAATACTGTTGTCATAGATTATAGATCATTCTGTCACATAAAGTATTTTTGTCTCTGGCTGAGGAAAAGAAGAGGTGGCATTGATATTTTCCCCCCAAATCAAGGAATGTGCAATTTTAATATCTTCACATTTGATAAAGGGTAAATGTGTGGACATCGTGCATCTGAGTATTTTGAAAATCCAGTGATAATTCCTAACAATTCTAAAACATTTAAAATTATAGTTTCTAAAATACATTTCTAAAATGTATAACATATTTGTATGTATGAATAAGCAAATTAACCTCAAAACACCTAAGTCTTTTCTATTTACTCAGCTTGCTGCATTTCAATGTTTCATATCATAGTGGAATATAATATAGAGGGGCACTGCATATATAGCTTAATGCTTCTGTGTATCTTTCACACCTAAATTTCACTAAGAAATGGACAGCCTTTTATTTGAAATGGGTCTCATTTTAAGTGTGTTTTTAATTATTCTTATTAAGAGTTTGAATATACATATATACACATCAAGTGTATATAATTATATAATATCTGAATAAGACAATTATAGTCATGACATAATCTATTAATTTATAATACATGTTAAAATGTATTTAAAATTATGTAAGACTACCAAATACATATAATTTGATGTTGTTTCAGAGCCAAAAATAGATATTGAAATAGCAACATATGTAATTGAAGATATCTGTGAAGCAGACTAAGGATACCAATGTTAGTAATGACAGTATCATCAACTAAATTCTGATTGAAGAAACCTTTGAAACTTAAATAAATTTAGCTGTACCTAATACATTTATGTTTTCTATCGTCTTGACAACACTGAAGGTAAATTATCTATTGTAACCCTTAAGGGAGGAAGCAGATTGCATTAAGAATAAAGAATCATGGGGGACCTGGTTGAGTGTCCGACTTCGGCTCAGGTCATGATCTCATGGTTTGTGAGTTCGAGCCCCATGTCAGGCTCTGTGCTGACAGCTCGGGGCCTGGAGCCCGCTTCGGATTCTGTGTCTCCCCCTCTCTCTGCTCTTCCCTTGCTCACACTCTCTCTCTCAAAAATAAATAAAGATTAAAAAAATAAATTAAAAAAAAAGAATAAAGAATCAGGTGCATTAAAAAAAAAGTTTGGACTTCTACTGGATAGAAGTCAATACAATGAAATGAGTAAGAATTCACACTCATAATAAAATCTTTCTAAGTCCTATAACTACCATGTTTTGTTAAATTTTCTGTTGAGCAAAAATGGAAATGAGCTGAAGGAATATATGAAAAATGCAGTTGACTTGTAGTCTGGTACGAAAGCGTTTCCTAATGTACAATGATTACAAATGGATGAGGTCCCAGTGGCATTAGCACATGCAATGTCAGATAGCATATTACCTGACAAAATGATGTCTTACTTAGGAATACTATGATGGAGTAATAATATTTAATGCTTAGTTATCATTATAGACTAATTGCATTTTTAGCAGGAGATTTTTAAGCATGAAAAAATCACTATGAGTATATGGAAGCAAGCATCTTTTATTTTCAGGTAGATAGCATTTTATAACAGGAAACAATGATAGGATATTGTAAACATCTTTTGCCTACCTTTATATTTCAGTAGTTCAATATAACCACATTTCTCTAAAGACTCATTCTGTTATTGAAAGGTAATGGTGGGAACCAACTTAAGAACATGTAAAATGCAAGATTTTTTAATCAATGAGAAGCTATTAATTTAACCAACCCTTCCTGTAATAATATTGAGACAGACTGTCTGCCTGTTTTTACATTATAGCTAGCTTTGCAATCTGTGTAGAATTTAATGAGGTGTGTAATTTTTGTGAACTTATTGATTCAGAGAGATTCAAAGATTTTAATGCTACTGAACTTTACTATTTTTACCTTTCATTTATCTTGTATAAGGACAACAATATTTTACCTCCAGCTGTTGATCTCTCTGTACTGCCTCTTAGCATTAACTACTTTTCTCCAAATGTACATGGTAAATATACACTTTATTCTGCTCCTCTCACTATTGAAATTTTTTCATACTCTATATTCAGGTATTCTGTAGTTTTAATTTTTTTTTTGAGTTGCATCATCTAGAATTCCTATATTTGTATACAGACCCATTATGTCTTAGTTTACCTATATAATAACCACATACTTGGTCTCTTGACAGTATTTTCATGCCCTGGAAAGTTAGGGCAGCTTTGGAGTCATTTAAGAAAGCAGGTAATTCATTAAAGCGAATTTATACTCTCTATCAATTCTGATGGTCTAAGAGGTCTAATATGGTTAACTATTTCAGTAAGTGATATGAAAACAAGTGACATAAAATATGAAAACCGGTTTCTTAGCACTAAATTTTGTAATTAACTACACAGCACAGTATTAATGGTTATTTATCCAACACAAACCAGAAGATGTTGGGAGTGTTTATTTTGTTAACTGATTATTTGAATTATAAAAGGATGTTATCTATGATATTTGCACATGTATAATATCTAAGTTTTAATATATTTATAACATTATTCCAAGAAAGGCTGCTGCTGAGGGTCACAGGGGCCCTCTTAAGCCCCATGACAGGTCTGACTCTTCATACAGTGGTTGCAGCTGCACCTGCTCATCTAGTCCAAGACCTGAAACACTGCGGGGGGCGGGGGGTGTTATGGAGTGATGTGGAAGGAGAGTGACAAATGCCACTACCCAGTGACACTCATCTGCTGTCCACACCGCTTTGGCTAGGCTCTTTCTCCCCCTTGTCAGTTGCTGTTCACAATCTACCTACTTGGCCATCATGAAATAGGAGAAGACCAGTCTGATTTGGGAATTCTGGCACTGATTTTCACCTTGAGGGGGTCTGAGGACATAGTGTCTATCCTGAGATAAATCAGGCCAGAGGAGCCCCCACTCAGTCTGCCCCAACTTGAATGCACAACCAGGAAGGTCCTCTGCTGTGGGCCTCTCCCACCATACTGCAAACACGTGCCCAGAGAGCCATTGTGCCTTACTTTGCCAGCTTCAGTTTTCACTGAATCTCAAAATAGGGTGTAATACAGATTTAAAAAATGCAAAGAAAAAAATATGAAAAGAAAAGCTGCTTAAAAGCTAGCTCACAGGATGCCCAGAATTAAACTTAGTGCATGCATGGCACATGTTTTTCATCATGCTAATCCTGAAAATCACTCATGAGAAGAGATTTTGTTGATAATTAAAGGCAGAGACCAGCACCATTCTACACGTACTTAGTTCTTATATAGAACAAGTCTGGGTGGATTTTTATTTTAAGAAAAATTAAGGTAGAGGAAAGTTTGTTCCCTGCTTAAAAGGTTTAAAAACCTTTGGTTTAGTAAATACTGATACCTATTTTAATTCCCTGGGGATCCATCAATTAAAACTAGAGTAAGTAGTCCAGAATTGATACTTCAATATAGAGGACCAGAAAACTAGAAAACCCACATGTACCTAATGGAGAGTTGATGGTTTTAATGTTTGTTTCCTACCTATAACCAAACATCCCCCTCTATCCCTTATTGACTCAATTTGATCAATAGCCTTTAGTGTAGAACCTTGTCTAAGGCATTTTAAAAGTCTGAGTAAATTGAAACTACTCGTCACTCTTTATGAGTCTGGTTGTACAATTTTCCAATATTACTTAGGCATATTTTTCCTTACAGAAACTATATTTCTGCTTTCTACAAAAGCCTTCTGTGATTTTACTCATTGGTGTGTACTCTGCCAGATGACCATTGAAGAGGATGCCTCCTTGTCCCTGTTCCTTTTGGGAACCGAGGGCTTAGGAATCACAATGTCTATTCCAACATCATATGGCTATTTTATCAAATTGTTACAGAACGTTGTATTTGTTTTAAAAATGTAAAGAAAAATCTATACATAAAAGGCTCTGGGAATTCAGAGGCAGGAAGCATTATTTCCATTCTGAGAAATCAAATTACTCTTTACCCCAAATGAAACAGATCATGCTTATTTGTAGCAATGGTTCTCAATTTTTAGCATGCATCAGAAACTCTAGAAAGCTTGTGAAAAAATATATTTCTGGGTTACACCCTCAGAATTTGTTATTCAGGACATTTGGGGTGGGCTCTGGGAATCTGCTTTTCTACCAGATTCCTGGGTGATGCTGATGTTGCGCACCTGGCCACCACACTCTGAGAAGCACGTATAAAACTAGACAATGAAGTCAATCAAATTACCTTTAACTCTTGTGGAAAAAGTTAGGCTTAATTTCCAAATCCTCTAATTCATTTCCATCTTTCTCCTTAACCATATTAAAACTACTGAGTATTTACTTTGAATTCCCTTAAAATGTGACTTTAATTCTCTTTTGGCTCAACATTTTCTCTTGCTTTTCTATGTACTCTAATAGTTTGATTATTTTTTTTCTAAGTGGAGTTTCCATGGTATGTTTCTTTGCAATCTATTGATCAGTTTCTGTGTTTAGCTATAGGATCCCAGATGCTAGGTTAAGAAGAAAACTAAAATTATTTTCATTTCAAGGTACTAAATCACATGGGATACCTACACTTAAAATGCACGTTTCTGATTCCAACAATAATAGATATTTGTCTTAGCCTGCTTTCCCCAGAAAGTAGAGCCTGAAGCAAAGGATTAGATACTATTTGTGCACTATAAAAGGCAGTCCCAGAAGCAGAAATACGGGGAAAAGAGTGCAGCAGAGGAGGGAGAGAGCCAATCAGAGAATGTGTTTTTACCCTGTCCAACACTTGAATATCAATTGCAAATTGCTCATTCTCCTGGAACTGTTTCATGAGAGACTTTTAAGCGGCTGCTTTTTAGGAGAGTTCATTCAACTCTCCTCAAGAAGAACATAATACATTCTCTCACTAGTCAAAGGTGAGCCCCACAGGGCATCAAATCCCCTTGTATTTCCTAATTGTCCACATGTGAACCACAGAGGGTTTGCTGTACCATGCCTCATTGTCAATAAGGAAGCCCAAGGTCTGTGCCCATGAAAAGATTCTCAGAGGTCTAAGAGAAACAGTTTACTCCTAGCAGCCAGAACAAGCACAAATGGCCAAGGGCCCAAGAAACAGGTGAGAACAAAAGAACCTAAAGTGGTCACAACAGAGGGTATCATACTCATTGTAGAACATGACCTTCCTTGGTTCTTCTGCCATCTTATGACAGTGTTGAGCATTTTCTGTTTTTCAAATTCATTGTTTCCCTGACTTCTAGGAAAGCAATCTCTCCCGACTTGGCTCTTATTTCTTGGTAGCTCCTTATCAAACTTTTATGTGGTTATCTTTTATGTGGGTACCTTTTCCTTTATATAACACTTAAGTATTGTCTGGAGTTCAGTTGTTGGCCATCTTCTCACTTCTACTTTCCCTTGACAACTTAATCTACTCATGCCTTTAATTGACACCTATAAGCTCAAAGCCTCAAAATGTGTCTCCTGCCTCAATCTCTTTGCTGAGCTGAAGACCCAGGTAACTAGTGACATACTCACCACCCCTAACTGGATGTTTCATAGGCATTTCAATATTGCCAAGGTTCAAGAGATTACCTCCCTTCCCAGAATTTCTATCTGTTTCTCCTCTAGTTCTTTTTTAAAATCTTTTTAATGTTTCATTATTTTTGAGAGAGAGACAGAGTGCAAGCAGGGGAGGGGCAGAGAGAGAGAGAGAGAGAGACAGACAGACAGACAGACAGACAGACGGAATCCAAAGCAGACCCCAGGCTCTGAGCTGTCAGCACAAAGCCCAATGCAAGGCTCGAACCCATGAACTGTGAGATCATGACCTGAGCTGAAGTCAGACGCTTAACTGACTGAGCCACCCAAGTGCCCCTCCTTTGGTTCTTAAAATTTTTTTTAATGTTTTATTTATTTTTGAGACAGAGAGAGACAGAGCATGAGCAGGGGAAGGGAAGAGAGAGAGGGAGACACAGAATCCAAAGCAGGCTCCAGGCTCTGAGCTGTCAGCACAGAGCCCAACTCAGGGCTCAAACTCACAAACCATGAGATCATGACCTGAGCTGAAGTCAAGTGCCCAAACAACTGAGCCACCCAGGCACCCCAACCCCTCCTCTAGTTCTTAACCTATGAGCAGCCTTCACTTTCCCCATCCTATCTTCAGGTAGTGGGATAATTTTTTTAAAAATATCTCAGATTTATCTAGCCCTCTCCATCTTCACTACTGTCATCATCATCTCTAGCTGGGATTGCTGCCCCAGGATTTTCATTGGATAACTCCCTTCAGGGTTCCTTCTCCCTCTACTGCTTAGCTTTCTTCAGTTGTTCTGCCTGGTTTCCAGAATGAAGAACAGACATCTTGGCATGTCTTTACATGATTGCTTTTGGCTTACCTTCTTCAGCTTAAGCACGTACTGCTACCAGAGGTGCCCTAAGCTCCCATCAAACTGAGTTGTGTTCAGTTCCCTGAATTTACCACACTGACTTACCTTCTGATGAACCAGCATTAAGTTCACTCTTCATCTGACTCATGTTTATAAATTAAAATTCAGCTTTTCTAGGAGGTCCTCCCTTAGCAGTCCTATCCCAACCCAGACCTGTCATGCTTCTTGTATTTTTGTTTTGTTTGCTCAGGTTGCACTGTGCCTTTTCTTATCAAACAATACAGACAGGCAATCTGTATTCCAATATACTATTTATTTAAGCATTCCTCTCATTTAATTTGTGAAATTCCTAAGGGCTGGAATTGCCTTGAATATATCCTGGCCCATATTCAATGGCCAATATATGCTTGAATCCATAAATAATATTCACCCATGAAGTAATTTCATCAGTGTAACATATGTTATATGAGTTCTCTCACATTCTCTTTTTTGGCTGAAGAAACTGAGGTTTATAGAGTATAAATAAATTGTCCAAAGTCAAACAGCTAGTAAGTGGCAAAGCCAGAATCGACTTCAGGCATATTTGATTCCAGAACATTTGTCTTTACTACAGAGGTAGTGTGAAAGCACAAGGATTCAAATTTTCTCTGCCCCTTGTCTGATAAAGGCTTTTCCTGACACCTTTAAAAGCTGCACCCCAATCTGCCCAAAATGGATAGTAACACTTGTGATGGGTTTTCTAGATGAGATTAACAAATATACTACACCAGAATGGAATTTATAAGAAACATTTGTTATTACTTTTATTATTTAAAAAAAATTTAATGTTTATTTACTTTTGAGAGAGACAGAGACAGAATGTGAGTGGGTTAGGGGCAGGGAGAGAGGGAGACACAGAATCTGAAGTAGACTCCAGGCTCCGAGCTGTCAGCACAGAGCCTGATGCGGGGCTTGAACTCACAAGCTGTGAGATCATGACGTGAGCCGAAGTTAGATGCTCAACCGACTGAGCCAACCCAGGCGCCCTTACTTTTATTATTTTACTTATTTACTTAAATTTTAGGGGACTAAGCATGGTGAGTATGAAAACAGATCACTTTGTAGGTCATGAATGGACTTAAAAAATCATAGTTCATCAAAATTCAGTAGAATAACCCTTCCTTTCCTAATGATATGGGAAATGCAAAACAATCATATCATGAAATACTATATACACGAGAGACCTTTTATTTGAAGTGTATGGGAAATTACTGTGGAGAAATACTACTAAGGAGAATCCTCAAAGGCAATAAATCCTTTTATTGTAACTTTACACCTATAGATGAACTGACAAAAACAAAACTGTATTACATTTACCTGGGTTGAACACCAAGGGGGGCCAGTAGAATATTATCTAACATTGATGACATGAGGAAAACCACCTAAGGTGGACCTGTACTTCTTGGCTTGCCTGTTAGTCTTTATTCTTGATACAGTTTTCTTAAACTGGGTTGAAGAGTAATACATTTTACTGCTAGTAATTTTTAACAATAGCTTCTTTTGAAAGAAGAATATACATATACATATATGTATATATGTGTATATATATGTGTGTGTGTGCACGCATGCGTATATATCTATCTATCCTTAACTATATATGCACCGACCAACAATCTATGATAAGTTAAACATATTTAACAAGCCTAATTTTCCTGCTGATTTAATAGGGCTCAATAAATGGAAACCGTGCAGTCAGAATAATGAAAAGAGGACATAATTTATCTCATTCTGTTTGTGTCCTTTCTATGTTCTTTTGTCCTTTGATTGCACTGGTGGATAATATTATTTTGTTCCCAAGGAAATATGTCCCTTTGATTAGGTTGTAGATATTCTCTCATTTGTCACTGCTCTATCAAGCTATGCCATGTAACAGCAGGAACTCTTGATTATTTAATTGCTTGTAAGAACTCATTAAATCTGACTATCAATCATGGGACATATGGTAAACATCACCCAATGGCGTGAGAGGTTGTCGCAATGATCTGTCACTAGGGCAAACCCTTTTTTTCAGCAACACAGACTTTGGTTTAGTTGTCTGATCATGATTATTTTTAATTGATATTGATTTACAAGTCAGGGTCATCTAGTAGCTTTAATCTACACTTTGAAGTTAATAATGTAAGCATTTATAATTTTATTAGAAACATACTCGAATGAATCTTTTCTGCTTTGTACCTGATTTTCTTCTGTAATAATTGAGTTTATTCTTTTACAAACAGTACATAATATATTTTGAAATCTATTATTTTTCTCTGGATAAAATTCATGTGGTACTCCTTAATAAATAGAGTTTACAAAGTCAATATCAATACTTTGTTATAATCATTTTTGGGGAAACAGCATCTTAGAGATTATTTCTGAAATGGTGCCTTTCAAATTAGAGAAAATCAAAACAACTATTTTGCTAGGAGTAAAATCATAAAGTTCTATTTTCAGTTAAGTGACCATCATTTTTAAAATATCCATTTACGTGAAAGCTTTAGAAGTATCTAATCCTCTATTATATTCAAGATTGGGGTGTAGGCTGCTTTTAGGAATTCAGTACAAAGCTAAATTTAAAATAAGGCTCTATCTCATTAAGTCAGTTTCTTAGAAAAACCATACATCTCGTGTTTATCTAAATCAGGTGCATTTAGAAATAAAAAAAATAAAGCCCTAATCTCCCTCTTCAGATGGATTAATAAGCATTGAAGCTACCTGAACATCATAATTGTAGCAGCCTTCAGGATTATATACCAGGAGCATGTATATGAGGAGGAACAAGTTTGGATTCTACTTGTGAACCTCCTCAACATGTCTTTGAACAAATTTCTGTGATTGCTGCTTACACTGTAGACACCGTTCAGTCTGGTTTCCCAGTTTCCTGGAGAACTGGGAGATAAGAAGTTTTATTTTTCCTCCTGGCAAAAATAAGTTGATTACCAGGGGTTGAATTTCATAAGGTTTGAGACACTTCTTTCTGTTTCAAAAATATCTTTGGTAAAGCAGGTTTGATAGGTATCCAACACAGACAGTATGAAGGTAATATATACAATAGCAACTTACTTTTTTCTGCATGGGGATAGTACTAATTGTATGTAGGTTGGCTGCAATTATCGGACTATTGTGTAAGAATAGAAGCACCATAAAGGCAAACATTTGGTGACATTGTCTCACCCATTAGAATGACAATATAGTAGGTGCTCTGTCCCTGCTGTTGCTGCAAATGATGAGGCTTAATTAACTTTTATGGCTGAATAATATTCTGTGTGTGTGTGTGTGTGTGTGTGTGTGTGTGTGTGTCACGTTTTCTTTATCTATTTATCTTTCAGTGGACACTTGGGTTGTTTCCCTGTCTTGGTTATTGGAAATAATGCTGCATGGAACACAGGATTGAAACTATGTTTTTAGATTAGTGTTTTGTTTACTTCAAATATCTGGAGGCAGAAGCTCTGGAGCATAGGGTAGTTCTATTTTGACTTTTTGAGACATCCCTATACTGTTTTCCATCATAGCTGTCCCGATTTACATTTCCACCAACAGTACATAAGTGTCCCCTTTTCTCCACACCTTTGCCAGCATTTGCTATTTCTTGTCTTTTTGGTTATAGTCATTCAGCCAGAAACAAGAATGAAGTCTTTCCACTGTGACAACATGGATGAATTTGAGGATAGTATGCTAAGTGAAATAAGTCAGGTAGAGAAAGACAAATACCAAATGATTTCACATATATGTGGAATCTAAAACACAACAAAACAAAACAAAAACAAAAACAACAAGAGAACTAAAGAGAACAGATTGATGCTTGCCAGAGGTGTTGCATGAGGGTGGGCTAAATGTCAGAGAGTCAAAGTTATAAAATCTGTAAGTCATGGGCATGTAATGTATAGCATAACAACTACAGTTAAGAATAATACTGTATTGGATATTTTAAAGTTGCTAAGAAAGTAGATCTTAAAAATTCTCATCACAAGAAAAAGATTATGAAACGATTTATGGTGACAGATGTTAATTAGACTTATCATGTGCTCATTTCCTATATATACCAATACTGAATCATTATGCTGTACTCCTGAAACTAATATAGAGTTGTATGTCAATTATACCTCAATAAAAAATAAAAAAGTACTTGTTTGATAAATATTTGTAGCATAAACCAATTAATAAATGCATGTGGGAGTTACTATGATGCCAACACATTCATACCTCAAAGCATTTATGTGAAATAAGAACATTTAGTTTGTTTTTTAAAATTTATGCAGTTAATTCTAAGGCTATTATTCATTGTGGTCTACAATATGCCAACACTTTATAAATCACATAGCAAGTTACAGACTGGTTATATGAGCTAAGCACTGTGGTCAACACTTTACCTGTGTTATCACATATAATTTTTACTATAAGCAATTCACAGGAAAGGACACAGTGGTTTAGTGCGGTTAAGTAACTTGTGTCAAGAGATACAACTAGTAAGTGACAGAGTTCAGATTGAAATCCAAGTCTGTTGACTTAAATCTTCACTCACAACCCTAGAGCCAGTGAATATGGGGTCCTTGTACTCCTCCTATATTCTTTCACTCTGAGCTAATTGGTGATGGCATATGTCCTTGGAACCCTTCTCAACATAGGGCTCCACGTTGGCACTGTCCCTTGGTGTGGGAGTAAAGTCATTGTGCCATACACATGTTATTTTAAGCTGCTTTTAATCACTAATACAGGCACAACTACATAAATCACACACGTGTAGAAACAAACCAATTATAAATGGAGTATGAGAAGCAAACATGGTAAATTAAGAAGCTGTGTGCAAAAAATAAGAATGATTGCACTCCTACCCTAAAATGTTACAGATCCTGAACACACACAAGAGATGTGATCACATCTCAGCTCACATCAGGTAGAGTTAGACCTAGAGGAGACTTTTCAAACCTGAAGGACACTCAGTCTTTAGTTTTCTTTCTGAGAGGACCAAACACATCTGAAGAGCTTATTTCCTTCCCTTTCTCTGATTGCTCATGCTCAGACGGCAATTCCTCTTCCTGGGGGATAATTATTGAATACGGGTTTTTCCCTTTATATAAATCCACATATAACCTTACTAATTATACTGTAAGATTTAATGTCACTTGTTTGTGAAGCTTGGCTGGGCACAGACACGGGTTCCTCATTTTGTGCTCCTAGAGCACTTTCATTCCATCACAACAGTTAACCACTGACATGTGTATTACAATTTGTACCTTTGGATTTCTGTCACACCTAGTAGACCTTGAACTCTTGGGGGATCAACTTTTTTTTTTTAGGCCATGTGTTATCCACATCTGTAAAAGTTATGCTAAGTTTCATCTTATAAATTCTGATATTCCTTAACTGAATGACTGAATTAGCGACACAAGCTGATTTATACCCAATTTTCTAGGACATTCCACATTCACACTCTTTATTTTGTTCTCTGTCAGCTTATATGCTTGATCTTCCTTCTTTATCTTTAGATTGCCCACAGCATATATATTAAAGAGGTAACAGAAAATGTTTGTTAAATTGAATGAAACCTATTTTCTTGTCATTGATTCAAATATTGAACCCATTAAACTTTTAGATATGTTACCAAAGTCAATTATGCCTACTGCCCACAATTCCCAGATATGCAAATTCTTGTGGACTGTTTAAAAGTACCCACATAGATAAAGTTAACATCACTTGAACTGTTGGGGTAAAGGAAAGGATCACCATAACTAAATAGTATACTCTAATAAATCTATATTGGTGTCTCTATTGGAAATAAATTTACCATGTGCCATATCAAGAAACCAATGCTGCCATATGGAACCAGAGAAAATGACAGAAAGAATACAACATGGTGAGGTATTCATAGCACAGGCACTCCGTGATGTACTTGTCTTTTTATGATTAATTTAGACATTTTCACTAATAGATTCAAAGATAATTGCCAGATAAACAGCTGTGCTATCCCTACAACAGGAGAGGAAATGAGTAAGGGATATTAAATAAGGAAAAATGTTGCTCAGGTGCATTAATCTGGAAAATGGAGCTCATTGTAAGATCTTCTGTCTTCCTTGGTATTTGGATTTGAAAATTGAAGTATTAAGGCATAAGGACATGATAGGGCACCATGAGAAGGAATAATATCCTTATAAAATCAAGTTATTATAATTATATGATTATTTATGAGAGTCTTGCCATTTCATTTTTTCAGCCTTTTACTAAAACTTATGGTATACTTAAGAGGAAATGTTTAAAATGATTTTTCAAATGTGTATAAACCCTGAATCAAAATATGTTTCAGAGAATATTCAGGATATAAAAAAAAAACACCTCACGGTATGTATTCTCTTGTTTTAAGTCATTATTTTGCAGATGCAAGTATTTATGATTGTTCCAGTGCAAAGTACTCAAACCATCAATGACTTCCAAATAGTTTACTTTACAAAGTAATTGTTCATGTTTTTAAATCAGACTCCTAGAAAATACACATCCTATTTATAAATATGAAAGAAGCAATTGGGCAGTATCATCAAATTTACTCAATTTGATTTCATGCGAAATGTAAATAGACAATTGAATTCAGAAGTTGCCTTAATACGTTAAGTAATATCTCAGATGCTTTGGTAACATTCGTCTAAAACTGTTTTTCCTGTTCTATTTGCTTGCTTCACTTTTAATGAGTATAGTGAGCCACTGTATTTTTAAAAATCTTTGCACATGTAAACTATCAACTCAGGGCTTTATAGACTTAGTATATTGATGAGAACTGCATTATACTAATTTTATGACTTTCAGATAGGTTAGTGCCAGTGAGGTCAGCTCTAGAGTAATGAATGCCATTTTAAAATACCAAGAAGCATGATTATTTTCATACTGATATTGCTGTGGAAAAGTACCAAAGAGGCTGTGAGATTATGCCACAAAGTATAGAAACTGTTCCAGGAAGTAAGTGCATAAACTCAGCTGTGCAAGTGTACAGAAAAACCCATTAAAACCCATTAAAAGGACCCAAACTGTAGACAGAAAATAAAAAAGGATTGATCAGCTGCATCCATGAAGGCAATAGATTGTCCATTTATTAATTAAAAGTACATTTTATATATTGTGATGTGATAAATAGTTGGGCTGTATAGGTTAATTCCCTCAGATCTGCACCGAGGGCTATTAGCATTGATAAATTATGCACTATGACATTTAACATTTCTGATAGACGGTCTAAGGAGTGCTGTACCTGCAGCTTTGCTTCTGGTATTTCCACAGCAATTTAGTCTGGCTATAGTTAACTGTGAAGTATGCCTCATGCAAATGGGGCCATACCTCAAATAAGCATGTTCTTTTGTGGTTGTGTGATTATACTTCCAGAACCAGAATTAAGTTTTTTGGAGCGTAACTGTCTTAATCGGACTACTTCTGATACATATAAACACTATTGGGTATCATTGGCACAATGAACTCAAATACCCTGACATATGGGATGTATCCGATACATAATAAGGAAATATTTCTATAATTTTGTAGTAATAGTATGTAATGCCATCAACTTATTTTTATAAAATAAAGACATTATCAAAAGAAAAACATTTTTGTGTGTTTTTCCCTACCCTCTGCTCTTCGTTTTTCTTTTTTTAAAAATCAGCCTCTTTTTTACTTTTAAAAAATATGTTTGAAAATTTTCTGAATTATGTTAAGTTTTAAAAATCCTTCCAAATATTTATTTTTAAGGGCCATACTTTGAAGACTTTGTAGGCACAAGTGGTTCCTTTGAGGAAAGTGGAATACCTAGTTAAGTAGAAGTTGACAAACCCATACTAGGCAAAATTGAGAATTAATATCACATATAAGTGAGACAGTTTTCATTTTGTCAAAGGATTTAATCTTTGGTATATTAATCTTGCCAATGATCACTAAAGAAAAGAAGGAAAATGTTTCTATCGTCAGTGAATTTGTAAGAACTAGACTTCAGGAGTTTAAATGGTTTGCCGATACTAATACATGGGAAATCAATAACCAAAATCCAGGTTATTCAAGTCTTGTTTATGGCTCTTTCTGTTATAGTGCAATGTCTCTTATTATTCATAGGTATCCTAAAAATGATGGCCTGTAAATAGTAGCTATTAAGTGTTAAGTATATGTCAGGAATAACTCTATGCTCTCTTTTATTTTATTTGATAAAAACCCAGGTAAATTTCATATAATGGTATGAATTATCTCACCCTAATGCAAACATCTAAGACAGTAGTCCTCAACCATAACTACACAATAAGCTGTCCATAGAATATTTCAACTGTAAAGATGTGGAAATATTTACTTCAGGAAAGACAGAATAACAAGGGCTAGATTCAGCTTCCTACTTGATACAACTATAACACAGAACAAAATATGTTCAAGACACTAAACATCAGTCAATGTTGCAAAATTATCCATGAAATAAAGGAAACAAATAAGCTGAGTCCTACAAGTGTCCCAACTTAATGTGTTCACAGAGTTTCCTGGGAAGGGGAGGGAATCTAGGCAGAGTCTGATGGACTTCTTCAGGGGATGATGCCAGGAGTCTAACAAAGGCAGCTCAAGTTCACAGCGCAAAGTACCAGAAAGGAGAGAGCTGTACAAGAAGAGAAGCCCAGAGGCTTACGGAAGGTCTTCTTGACTATGCAGCGATTACTGATATGAGAAAAATAGCTAAGCGTGGGGAAGGAATTACCCAAAGAATTGGAGGGAACAATACCAAGACTATACATGGAGGTAAGAATAGTGTCTGTTCTTACCAGCCCAACCAAAGGCATCCTAAATCAAGCAGTATTGGGTAAATTACCAGAAGTTACCCTCAGTATTGGGGAGTAGGTAGTCATTAATTAATAGTCTGGTCCTACATTAAAAAAAATTAGCCAAGGCATTAAAGAGATCAAACTATTTCCAAATAACTCAACTATAGCCAAGAAACTGGCTTAAGAGTATTTATAAAAAGTTTAAGATCATTCAGATATCTGCAAGGTAAAATTCACATGGCTAGTACCCAATTAAAAAAAAATCAAGAATCTTTTAAAGCAAAAAATATGACCCCTAATGAGAAGAAATTATGATAGAAACTATTTAAAATGAAACGGGGGGGGGGGGGGGCACCTGGGTGGCTCAGTCGGTTAAGTGTCCGACTTCGGCTCAGGTCATGATCTCACAGTTTGTGAGTTTGAGCCCCGCGTCAGGCTCTGTGCCGACAGCTTGGACCTGGAGCCTGCATCACATTCTGTGTCTCCCTGTCTCTCAGCTCCTCCCCTGCTCATGCTCTGTCTCTCTCTGTCTCTCAATAATAAATAAATGTTTAAAAAAATTAAAAAAAAAAAAAAAAGAAACAGAGGAAACACATTAAGCTCATCAGGGAACTGTGGGCAAGTGTTGAGTAGCTTAATACCCATGTAATTTGAATCCTTGAAAGACAGAAGAGAGCTGACAGACATATTTTAAGTGATAACGGCCAAAATTTTCTAATTTCGATAAAATCTGTAAACACAGATCCAAAAATCTTAATGAATCCCAACCATAAGAAACATGAAATATACAAAAACAAATTATAATCAAACTTCATAAAACTAAAAATCAAAAAGAGAAAAATCATAAAAGCAGCCAGAGAAACAAGAAACATTACTAAGAAAAAAGTCTCAATGAAACAATGCAAGTAGACAGTGGAGTAATATTTCTAAAGCACAAAAAAGAAAAAAAAAACCTAAAACCTGTGAACCTACCATTTGTTTTCCAGCAATGATATCTTTAAAAAAAAAAAAAGTAAAATTTTTTTTTGCAGGCATACAGAAGCTGAAAAAATTCATACTCTTCAGAAATGCATTAGGAAAAATATTAAAAGAAGCCATTCAATTGGAAAGAAAATGGACATATAGATTAATAAAAAGAATGAGATCATAAAATAGTAATTACATTGGAAAATACATAATATTTTTAAATATTTTTCACCAGATAATTAACTGCTTAAACAAAAACAATGACTGTGATACAGAATTTATAACTTACGTAGGTGTATGAAAAATTAGTACAAAGGCTAGGAGTGGAAGAAATAAAGGCTATAATTCTAAAGTATTGTAGCACACGTAAAATGGTATAACTTCACCTGAAAGCAGACTGGGAAGTTAAAGATATGTACTATAATTCTAAAATAATCACTAAAATAACAAAAAGCTATAGCAGATGTAGGAGAAAAACAAGTAATTATAAAATTACAATAAATCTCAAACCAGAAAAATAAATACCAAACTAACACTAACATAAAGAAAAGTAGAACAACTATAATAATATCAGACAAATTCTACTTCAGAGTAACGATTGTTACCAGGAGCAAAGGGTCGTTTCAAAACAATAAAGGGGTCAATTAACCAAAGAGGCCAAGAAAAAAAAAAATCCTAAACATATATGCATCTAAAAAAGTGCTTCAAAGTACACCAAAAACTGACAGAACTGCAAAGGGACTAGACAAATTCACAATTTTAATTGGAGAATCAGTATCACCCTCACATATGACAGAAGCAACAGATATTGTCCCCTCAACCCCAACCCCCCCCCCCACCAAAAAATAAAACAATCTGTAGGGATATAAAAGACTTGAACAACACTGTCAACTAATTTGGTCTCATGGATATTTATAGACCAGTCGACCCAACAGTGGTAGAACACTTATTTCTGTTAAGAGCACATGGACCATTTACCAAGTAAATGGTATTCTGAACAGTAACACAAGTCTCATATTTCAAAACATCAAGCCATATCAATTATGTTCTCTAGTCACAGTGGAATTAACTTATAAGTCAAAACCAAAATGTTATCTGGGTAGTCCCAAATACTGAAAACTGACCATTCCTTTATGTTAAAGAGGAAAATATAAAGTGGTATTAGATAGCATTTGGAAACAAAAGTAAGCGAAATCACAATATAGCAAAACTTGTGAAATGTAGCTCAAATAGTACTTGCAGGAGAATTTAAAGCACTTAATGCCAATATTAGAAAAGGAGAAAGTTCATAAATCAATAACCTCAGCTATTACCTTGAATAACTAGAAAAAGAACAAATCAAACCCAATATAAAAAGACCAAAGGGAATTAATAGAAAAGCATTAATGAAGAAGAAAGCAGAAAAGCAATAGAAACAAACATCAGTTAAACCAAATATTGGTCATTTGAAGCAATAAATAAAATTTATAGACCTCTAGTCAAACTGCTAAGAAAAAAAATGGAAAGAAGACGCAACGTAACCAATATCACGCATGAGATGGGTTACAGTAACACTGTATTTTCTACAAATAGTAAAAGGATAGAGAACTATTATAAACAACTTTATATTAATAAATTCTAGAATTTAGGTAAAATGGACAAATTCGTTGAAAGACACAAATAACTATAGCTTACTCAAGATAAAACAGATAACCTGAGTAGCTTTACAACTATTAAAGTTGTAAAGAGACATTAAAGTTATGGTTAAAAACCTTTGTACAAAGACATCTTGAGACCCAAATGGCTTGTATGACCAATTCTAACTAATGTATAAAGAATAGTAAGTCTGTGAAAAATTGGAGTGAATCATCGTCCTGATATCCAAACTAGACAAATGACACTACAAGAAAACCACAGACCAATAACCCTCTGAACACAGATGTGGTAATTCTACACCAAATTTTAACAAATTAAATGCAACATTCTATGAAATAGGTAATACTTTATGACCAAGTCAGTTTTATGCCAGGAATGTAAATCCGCTTAACATTAAATGTCATTATGATTCCTGACATTAATAAATGGCAACAAAAAATCATCTCAATAAATGTAAATGTCCATCAATAGATGAATGGATAAACACATAATTTATATCCATATAATGGAATACTATTCAGAAGTAAAAAGAAATGAACTCTTGAATCACACTTAAATACTAAAATAAACATGGAGAGTAAAAAAAAAAAAAAAAAAAAAACACTGTCCAAAGAGTATGTAATTGTTGAATCACTGTTGTATACCTGAAACTAACATGTCAACTATACCTCAATAAAAATTTAAAAAAATGTGTATTGTGTGATTTATATACATTTCTGGAAAATGTGAACTTCTGTAGTGATAGAATGCACATTAGTGAATCTCTGAAGAGTTGTGTGTGTGTGGGAGAGCTCAATGAGGCACAGGGACATTTTCAGGAGTGATGACTTTGTTATCTTGATTGTGGTCATAGCTTCATGGGTGTATACACGTCAAATCTCATCGAATTGTAACCTCAACTACGTGCATTTTTCTTGGTTACATCTCAATAAAGTGGCATTTACAATGCACTAAAATTTCAGAGTGTATCTGGTATGTATTATGTGAATCTCCAGAATCAGGGCCTGTGCCTCAGTGTTAGCTCCAACTGGCTGGTTGGAGAGATGGGCTTTAGCACTTGCCCCTGTCACCTCTTCTCTCCCACATTCCCAACTGGTTTACTTGATTTTGATAGATGGACATTTTTTTTTCTTTTCTTTTTAAACTTTACTTAAAGTGCTCTGTGATCTGTGAGTCAAACTTCAGGAAAATTCTTTATGCCACCTGAGACTTGTCATGTGTAAGAATCACTTATTAGAAAAATGTAGGAATAACCAAATGACTAGAAAATATGTACTTAAATACCATAGAAAATTGTTTTGTTGAAAGGATTGGTTCAGTGTCAAAACAATCTCACTCAACATAAATGTTTTGGCTTGGCTCTGAAAAAATGTGTGTGAGAATATTCATAGGAACACTATCATAGTAGTGCCAAACTATAAATAATAAGTGTCTAATTTATAGACTAGGTAAAAAAAAATGGTGATATATTCATATAAGAGAATATTATATAGCAAAGAAATACCATATAGCTATAGTCAACAAAGTGGATAAATTATACAATGTTGAGGGAAATGAGCTAGATACAAATATACATTATTCTGTTTTATATAAAGTTTAAAAAATAGTAAAATTATGCAACAAAAATTGAGATAAAAATTTAGATAGTGTTGGAGTGCCTGGGTGGCTCAGTTGGTTAGGTGTCCCACTCTTGATTTTGGCTCAGGTCATGATCTTATAGTTTGTGAGATAGTGTTCCACACTGGGCTATGCACTAACAGCATGGAGCCTGCTTGGGATTCCTTCTCTCCCTTTCTCTCTGTCCCGCCCCAGCTCATGCTTGCTTTCTCTCTCTCCCTTTCTCTGAAAATAAATATGTATATTTTTAATTGATAGAGTGTTCATTTTGGGTAGGGAACAGGGAGAGTGATTGGGATACGGCCCTAAGGTAGCCTTCTGGTGTGGTCACTAATGTGCTGTATTTTTATTGGTTAGTGGTTACATGGATGTGCTCACTTTAACCTGAAATTAACAATGTTAGTTCACTAAATATAAACAAAAAGTTTTGGAAAAGTCATGTTAAAGTAGTCAAGTAATTAGGAGTTACTTAGCAAGGAATCTATCAATCTGTTCTTCAATGTTTAAGATCCAGTTCTAATTCAGGTTGAAATATGGCAATTAAAATCAGTTCAGCTGTTATGTTATAATGAAGATCATTTCTAGATGTCACCTAGAGTTACAGAGTTCTATTTGTGATAGAAATTTCAGCTTGATAGAGAAACACCAGTTGCTATGATGTAGTTAGCCCTGCCTAGGAGTTGACTGCTGTGTACCTGGGAATAACTTGTTTGACTCACAGGACAAGCATCTTGTAAAATGCAAACCTATCAGAGAGTACAAATTATGGGCCACTGTGTTTTTACAATCACTAAAATATCTAAATAATAGTTTTATAATTGACAGGAATGATTTTTATATAAACAAGTATGTACCACCTTTTTTTGACTTGACATTTTAGTTTCAGTCCTACTAACCTCTATGAAGTCTAAAAGATTAAAAAACTGTATTTGAAAAACTTGACAAAACACATTTTATTTTGCAATTCCTTTGATGGTGTGTTTATTTGGGTTAGCTAAGTAATGAATGTTCATTACAAGGCTGGGGGGAAATGCTTCTTACCTCTATCCCTGCTCTTTTCATTGCTGGTTCATGATGTTTCAGATACTTCTCTGAAATCTTAGGACAATATGCTGAGTGAATTTCCCCACCTGTCTCTCACCTCAACCATGGGCACATTCAACACCAGTACATGCACTGCATTGGGGTTGTGTGTACAAGAAATATGTTCCTTGACTTTAAGTCTATGACAACCTGTGATAGTGACGTATGATTTTCGAATGTTTTAATTTCTTTTGTACATCTCCATTTTATTGATTCTTCCATGTGGTCAAATGAAGAAACATCTCCTTTCTAGAAACTCACCCTCTTAGAGCTTCAAATTTCTCAACTTTGTTTTTATTCACGTTTCTGAACTTTAAAATGAAGATTCTAACATCATCAATTTCATAAGATGCTTTTAAGCACTATATGTAGCAACATTCACAAGTTACCTAATCAAGTAATTGCCAAGTAATAGGCACATAATAAATGTTTAGAACTTCTGAAGGAGGGGGAAGGCATAGGAAAAAAAAAAAAGAGCAAGAAGAAGAAGGAAATGTGGGAATAGTAACAGAAAGATTATAAAATTTATATTTTAAATTAATATAAAACAATGATTAATATAAAATATAAAAGTTAAAAATATACGTTAGTGTTCCAAGAGTTCAATAGTTTGTCTTTTAACCAGGTTGATTATGAAGGGGGATTTTTTTGTGCTTACCATGTTACAATATCCAGAACATAATATTTAAAATAGATATGCACTGCTTCTTGTCACATGTCATAAAATCAGTTCCTCAGATGGTTTAAAAATGTTTCTCAAATATTTTTAGGATCTCGGGCTATCTTTTAACATGTCTAATAGGAAAAGGATACCATGAAATTGTTATGTTGGTAGAAGCAAAGTAGGTAAGTGATAAAGTAAAAGTTAAAGTAGTTACTATTTATTTATTCTCTGTATTATGGTAAAAGTGAATTATCTTTTCTTCAGAAAGCCATAGACTTTAGAGAAAGGCAAGGGATGTGGAGGAGGACAGGGATGGGGGAAGGAGAATTAACAAAGTAGCAGGGTCAAAGTGGCATCTTATAAAATGTAACAGGGAAGTTCTGAAAATCTTGACTTTTTGCTCACTTTTTCACCCCCATATACTCTCTCTTTTCTGTTGATAAGCAGGTGCATTAATTCTATTTGATTTTAATTTTTAAAAGATCTATGAAAAAGCCTCTTTATTGATAGCTGGGAAGATCTGTTGGACTATTTCCTGGTTTTCTTAAGACATTTCCCATGTATTATTACTTGTTATGTCTGAATGACTGTGAAATTGTCTCTTTTGGTTTTATTTATAATACAGTTACCATGAAAATACATCATATCTTTTGTCCTCTCCAGTTTGAGTCGTTATTACAAACATGAAAAATCCACTGGGTTTTATGGATTCTATTTTATTTTTAGATCTAACATTTGGTGAGAAACCATGAACTGCACAGTCCCATAAGCATTAAATAGACTGGACTCTCAGTACCTTTTTGACTTTGCTACATTAGTTTAGGAAAGGTAAAATAAAGTTGCTTTAGAAATATTTGGTCTCAAATAGAGCAATCATAAGAAGGGCTCATTTGGTCTGATCAAAGTAAATCTTCCAAGTCTTTCCACTTTTGAAACAGGAAGACTATTTTTTTTTTAATGAAGAACAAAAAAAGAACAGAGCTGTTTAGCTACTAAAATGAGCTTGGAATTACACTGGCTATGTATTCTTCCAGAAAGGCAACATAAAGCTACACATACAGATCAGATCCTTAAATAACAAGATGCTAAAGAAAATAAAGGATTTTCCTTACTGTATTATAAAAAATACATAAAGTTTAAAACATAAATCTAGAATTTCAGTCAAGAAGGTACAAATAAAATAGTAACCTTAAGGTGAAGCAAAAATGATTATGTGTTACTATCCATAATATAAAAAGGCAAGTAAAAACGTATAATGTAGAAACTTTGGGTGATAAATTTCTCTTAGGTTGCACCTTGCCTTAAATGTTGTCCCCCAGTGTAGAATGAATAACCTTGTCTAAGAAGTATCTTAAAATTGGCATGTTTAAAATATGTTACTGGCCTACTAAAACCTGTTTTATACGTACCATTATTATCCTGGATCTCTTATTGAATTATAATGAACTTTCAGAAAATTGGGCTGTGAGATTATTCAACACTGTACTCTTTCACCAAATACTGACCAGTATCCAACATAGGGTTTTGCAAAAATTAAGTATGATTTTCTTATAGTTTATGAGATGAAATAATCACCATCAGGATCAGGAATTTACTAACCCTTTTTAAAATCCTGTTTAATTATAAAGAAAAAGAGGTATGGAGAAAGCATAGGGCATTGGTTAAGTCTCACTTTATCAGTTTTGAACTGTGTGAAGTTGAGTCTAAGATCTCAAGTGGGATTGATAATATCAACTTTGCAGGAATGTCCTGCAGAGTAAATGGGACAGCGTGAAAATGCCTAAGTAGATAGTCAAATAATGGAAAGACAGATCTCTGAATTACTTCCCTTTGTGCATAATTTCCTCAAAATTATTCTATGGCATATGTTGTAGTTTATTCTTAAAATCCTGCTACAAAAATTCCCATCATCGTTGATCTCAACTTGTGTATGGATTGTAAGGGCACTTGATATCAGCAGGCTATCTGCCATTAAGACCCATGGGAGTGACTCAAATAGAACTTGGCAGAGTTAAAAAAAAAAAAAAAAAAAAAAAAAAAAAAAAGAGAGTGAATTAGCCTTTGAGTGAATATTAGGACAAAGACCTTGATAAAAAGGACACTAAGAGCTAGCATTTTTCATATGCATTATGAGCTGAACTGAAATAAATATTAGAGTTTCGTTTGGCACATTTTTGGCATCATTTCTCTATATGCTATCTCTAATGGGTACAGGGCACGGCCCTGTTAGAATACCACAAGATGTTTTCATAGCACTGGGATGAAACTCAAGTAGGTTTTGAGTGTGGGTGAGAAGGATACTGTCAGCCAAGAAACAAAAGGAAGAATTTACTTTCTGTTAACTCATCAAGGAGTTAAAAATAGATTGACATTTATCTGTAATTCACACTTGATTATTTTTGTTCATTTCATGTTTCTTATTTTGTATAATGTCACTCAAATAGACATTATTACTTTTTATAATAGAAGATACTAAGCAAACTAGATAAAATTCTAATATTATTTAACTAATGTTTTAAATTGTATTATTGTAATATAATTAGTTACATTTACATCTGGTAATATGAGATAAATGAAGGTTTTTCACAGTATCATTAACTAACATTACTTAACAACAATTTTTTTAGTCTATATTGAGCAGCATTTAGGACTTAATATATGCACAATTTTTATCACTTATTAAGTATCAATTTTGTACTGTTTTATCAAGATCTTGACATTTAATACTCTATTAAAGAAACACGAGGTTATTTTAATGTCTTTAGTGACATTCTGAGAATTGTAGTACCAAGTAAAGATTTAAGAAAAAATTATTTATTTACCCTAGGGTATGTAGTGATTAAGAATAATAAACCTCAAACCTTAAATCTGTTACATAATAATTTGTTGAGAAAGAGAACGTGAAGGAAAGAAAGAGGAAAAGGAAATGGTGTGCCACATTTGGTGGACCACATTGGTCTGTAGTCAATGAAGCCTGGGGATGGCATGGAATCAAGGTCATTTTTCTGGCACTGATTTAATCTAATCCTTCTTCCTCTTGAAGTTGAGTGTATATATTTTAGTCAAAGAAATTTGGCCCAGAACTTGCTATTACTGGAAAATATTTACAGAAACTGAATATTCGTTTTTGCAAATATGGCTCTGGAGATTTTAGATAAAAACTCTTTGTTTTCTATCTCCCCATGTATTGAGAGAGTAAGTACTTACATATTTGACTGTCAGAGAATTCCAATTACAACTTAAAATTGTGAAATCTAGTTAAATATTCTTGGCATTGGTGTTGGAAGATTTCAGATTTTAAATTTTGTAAAATACATCACGGCAACCCAAGGCAGGAAAGAAAAGAAAAATCCAATGAAAATCCAACGGAATACACTACACAAATGGTCAGTGAATGCTTCAAAGTGAAAAATGTACTGGTACCGTATTAGAATTAGAAATTTCTAGCAATGGTATTTGGTACTCATGAAATTATTTTATACTATTTCTATTGTTTTCATCAATGAAGAATTCCCACTTATTGCCAAATTATAAAGATGACTTTTCACATATATGTGTTTCTATCAGGTTCAACATATAGGATATCCATCAAGGTTTGATTTTAATCCTACTTACGGGCAGATGATACGAGACCTCTAAGAGACAAAACATTTTATACTCATGGCACAGAAGTCAGCATAAACATCAGCATATTTATTTCCTTTATCCTCAAGTCTCACATGTGTGACATAATATGGCCCAGATGAATGCTGTAAGCACAGTGCATTTCTGTCACAGCTCTGGGACAATGAGCTTGGAGAAAATATCCTTTTTTTTATTATGAAGTAAGCTTGTTCCTTGTTGGGGGACAGGGGCGAAGGGAGATGTTGATCATAGGGTGATCAGTGAGATCACCTCAGGAGCTAGAAATCAACCATGTTAAGAGGATTTATACCAGGGAAAGAAGCAAACATTACATATCAGGATTTTTATTTGTTTTCCTTTCCAGAGAAATTTGTCAAACATTCACTAGCATACTACTGTATGATGTCTCTTGATTTTGAGGGACAGTACTTTAAGGTAACATAGACCATACACAGCAGGAACTAGTCTAACAAATTTTCAAAAGGTGTGTATGTGTGTGTTAGAGAAAGAGAGAGGGAGGAAGGGAGGGAGAGAGAGAAGCATAACACGAACAAAAAAGGGAAGTTGCAGTTGAAGAATAGCTAAAGAGCTGACACAGAAACGTGAATATTAGAACTCCAGGAATGTTCTGTCGGCATGTTAATTTAAAAAGGAACAAACTGTTATGGAAGTTGAGAAAAAAATTGTTTTTTTTTTCTTTTTTTAAGTTTATTTATTTTCAGAGAAAGAGAGAGAGAGGAGAGAGAGAACATAGGCATGCACCCAAGTTGGGGAGGGGCAGAGAGAGAGAGGAGAGAGAGAATCCCAAGCAGACTCCATGCTGTCATTGCAGAGCCTGGTGTGGGGATCCATCTCACCAGCTGTGAGATCATGACCTGAGCTGAAATCAAGAGCCGGACACCCACCCAAGTGAGCCACCCAGGTGCCCCCCAAAATTGTTTTTAAAGCATGTATTATAGAAGAGAAACTCTGAATGAAAAGGGGGAGGAAACTTCTACCTCTGTATGTTTCATGGTTTAAAAAAGTCCTACAATTTAGAGATGGACTCAGCATTAACCCTTGGGGACCCATTTTGAAGAGTCCCCAGCCATGGAAACTGGCTTTTAGAAATCGTATTACTGTTTATGGCAAAGGATATAGTTCCATTAACAACGTTAAACAAAAAAGTCAACATTATCTCCCAAAGTATGTTAATGGGTAAGTAATGAACAAAATATTCTAAAGAGCTAAAAAGATAATTTAGATCCTTTCTTTCCATTAGTCTCAACAATCTATCACTTGGTTAACCAGATCTCATCTCCCTACCAAACCTTTAGCATTTCCACTTTATTGACTATACCCCATCATCACCATTTCTATTTCTCCAATGGATCTCCACTACATTATCCTAAGAAAACCATTCGGCTTTCTTCAGACCATGTATCAGAAGCACCGAATTGAAATCCATTTTGTTTTTTTCTCAGTTGATCAAATGGCTAGCAGTTTTGGAGTTCAAGATTTAAAAGGTTTGCTCAAAACCCTCTAACTTTACAAAGAAAAAAGTGGTTTATCGGCGCATGCGATTAGAAAAAGAACTGCACGAAGAACTCAGCTCTCAGCACAAAAGCCAGTCTTGTTTCTTTACAATACACTTCTTTGAAGACCAGCTTGAATTTCGGAGGTCCTGGGGCTGTGAGCATGTGGACAGCAGCTTGCTGGTTTCTATTTTTAAAATCAATATTTTCTCAATTTATGAATAGTTTAAAAAAATAAATTTCCAAGTGTGACCTGAATTACTTCCTTGAAAGAATATGCATTCTTGTCAACTCTACAATGAGTCACTAAGGGTAAGAAAACTGACATCTATTGGTCTTAATTTTGAAACAAGGGAGGACTCCTAAGCAAACCTCTGGTCTTGAGATTGCATGAATAAATGGTAACAGAAGGTTTCAGCACAGAAAGCATAAAACTGCCTGATGTATGCACGGCATATCTTTAATGATGTTTAAAAAGGAGCTAAACATCTCCCTGGGAATTCTTAAAACATTTATCTTTTAGGCAGTTATTTAGCTTCACAAGTCTTTGTTGTTTCACAAGCTGGAGAAAATAGGTCAGCTAATGTTATATTAATCAGTAAATTAATATTTTAATTTGATTTTCTTTCTAGTTAAAATGCTTGTAGCTCCTCATCCGCGTCCTTTTCCCCCCTCCTTTGGCACTGATGTTAAGTGGTCTCATTATCATATTGTACCTTGGGGTTGTGAGATAACAGGGTCCAGTGATAGCTCTATTCTTAGAAAAGTGGGAGGTTTATCATGCCACTTACACATTTAAAATGGCACTCTGTGGCTCCTGTGCAGCAAAGTGTCTTAGAGCTGAGTCATAGGATTCTCCAAATTGTGCTTTTCAATTCATATTCTAAAATAGTACCTTTCAAATCTGAGTAGAAAAAAAGTTTTTCCTTAGTATAAACCCTGTCTTTATTCTAGGGGTGGGGGGGAAGCTTATTCAAATTACCTGAACCATATAAATGTGGGTTTCAGATTCTATTTTCTATTTTCTTGTATTAACTGACAAGTCAACAAACAGATTCAAAGAATTTGATGGTGTATTTTTGTTAAAGTGAATAAAGATCTACCAAGTTTCACAGTATAATTTTAACATAGGCTAGATATTCCTATTTTTAATTTCTCAGATAAAAAGCTTGGTTTTTGTTTGGTGCCTATTAGTTAAAACATGCTAGGAGGTGGGAAATTTTGTATGGCATTGTTTATCTAGTGATATTATTTTCTTTTAACAGCAGTTACTGTGAAATTGTATGTATTCCCAAGAACCTAAATTTGGCATTATTAATAGAGAGATTGGCCATGTTGCCTCAGGGAGGTTAGAAGAGAGTAAAGAGAGTAGAATGTGCCCGAGTTGTATACTTTTAGTTTACTGTACTCTTGAATTCTTCTTAATGGAAGGTATAATATCCAATATATCCATTTCTCTGCCTTGCTAAAACTCAGCTACAGGTTGGCAGAAAAGGACACTAAGCTAATACACAAAGTTGGAAAATACATATGTACTGACAAACAAAAGCAGTAAAATAAAATTTCAAATTACTGATGGGAGGTGTAGTAAAATATGTCAACTGAAAACTTCTGCAGAATGGATCTATTTCCTTTGTATAGTACATTTTCATTGACCTATAAAATGTTGAGTCCTGAATGTAGAGATCTACAAAGTTGTTTACATAAGCTATAGGATAACCTAATTGTAGGTAACACTACTCCAGTTAGAAAAATATATCCTTAATTAGCTCAAGTTAGTATCAAATGTTAGTTCTACTCTGTCCATTTCTGTTCCATGGTTCTCTGTATCAGAAATAAAAGTTCCAACTACTTCGTCAATGTGGACAAAGTCCCATATAACTCTCGGAGAAATGTTGAAGTTTATAATCTAAAATGAAACATACTCATTTTTCCTACATAAACATGTTACTCAGAGTTCTATCTTTAATATTTTTTTATGTTATTATAGCAAATGTTAGAAATTACACGGACACAATATTGACTACACAGAACTCACGTGAAATTGGTATGTTCAGATTGTTGGTTTAGTGGTTTAGTCTAGTTAAGTTTTCCACTGCATCTTGCTTATAAGTTTTGAATGCAAAGAGAAAGGTAGATATATGAAACCAAACACTGTTACTTTAAAAAAGCAGAGAAGTATAGATTGATACACATTCACCAAATTTAAATGGTATGTGGCTCACAGAGAGAATAAATTAATTTAAATTCATGAACCATCAACTATGGGCCATGTTCTCTGCTAGACATTTGAAATATATAATAACAATAAAATACAGTGATTGAACATGAAGAGAGTGTCCTTAAAGAGAGCGAGAATGTTCCCATGTTGACACTATCCTTTGGGTTTCTGACAGAGGTAAATGCAAATTCTCTCTGCAGTAAAGGATCACCAACTTAGGTCTTTTGAAGTAAGAGCTCAACTTGGAACCTTCACAAGCATGCCAGTGCTCACGCACACACACACACACACAAACAGAAGTTAAAGGTAAAGAGGAATGGATAGGAAGAACACAGGATTTTTAGAGGTGCAAAACTACTCTGTAGGATGCTATAGTGGTCACGCATGTCATTACACGTGTCCTAACCCAGAGAATGTATAACACAAAGAGTGAACCCTGATGTAAACTATGGAATCGGAATAATAGGTGTCAATTTAGGTTTGTCAATTGTAACAAACCTACCATTCTTGTGGGGGATTTATAATGGGGAAAGCTGTGCCAGTAAAGTCCTAGGAGTATATGGAATATCTCAATACCTTCTTCTCAGTTTGCTCTGAGTCTAAAACTGCTCTAAAAAACAACCTGTTTTGTTTTGTTTTTTTAATCAGTGGATACAAAAGAAGGAATAGTGATACTCCCAAAGATTTCATAGGTTGAGATTAGTAAATACAGAAAATAGAATGGTACCTACAGAATATGTCTAAAGATACAGATGAAAGAATCACAAACATGAACCAGCAAAGTGGTACTGTGTCAACTGGCCAGGTAGACTTGAAAATGAGTTAATTCAAATTTGTAGGGAAGAAAATGTAATTTTTTTGTAATTAATAACTGAAGGTTGAGTTAAAATGCAGATATCTTGGCTCTGTGAATGTTTCTATATCTTGGCTCTTGTGAATGATCCTGGAATGAACAAGGAAGTAAAGGTATCTCTTGGAGATAATGGTTTAATTCCCTTTGGATATAAACCCAGCAGTAGGATTGCTGCCTTTTATAGTAGCTCTATTGGTAATTTTTTGAGGAAACTTCATACTTTGTTCCATAGTGACTGAACCAATGTATCTTCCAACCAAGGGTTCCCTTTTATCCCCACCATTATCAGCATTTGTTAGCTTTTTAATTTATTTTTATTTTTTTTTTAATTTTTTTTTTAACGTTTATTTATTTTTGAGACAGAGAGAGACAGCATGAACAGGGGAGGGGCAGAGAGAGAGGGAGACACAGAATCTGAAACAGGCTCCAGGCTCTGAGCTGTCAGCACAGAGCCCGACGTGGGGCTCAAACTCACGGACTGTGAGATCATGACCTGAGCCGAAGTCAGACGCTTAACTGACCAAGCCACCCAGGCGCCCCTTTATTTTTTAAATAGTGACCATTCTAACAGGTGTGAGGTTACCTTTCACTGCAGTTTTGATTTGCATTTTCCTGATGATTAATGATACTGACCACCTTTTCATGTACCTGTTAGCCACCTGTATGTCTTTTGAACAATCTCTGTTCAGGTACTTTGCCTATTTTTTAAAATTTATTTTAAATGTTTTATTTATTTTTGAGAGAGAGAGTGAGCGAGCAAGCAGGCGTGAGCAGGGGAGGGGCAGAGAGAGAGGGAGACACAGAAACTGAAGCAGGCTCCCCGCTCTGAGCTATCAGCACAGAGCCTGACGTGGGGCTTGACCCCATGAACCCTGAGATCATGACTTGAGCTGAAGTCAGATGCTTAACGAACTGAACCACCCAGGCACACCCTTTGCCTATTTTTTGATCGAGTAATTTGTTTTTAGTGTCTATTGGGTTGTGGAATCTCCTTATATATTTTGCAAATGAGCCTTTTATCAGACGTGGTTTCCAAGTATTTTCTCCCATTCCACAGGTTGCCTTTTCGTATTGCTGATGGTTCCCTTTGTTGAGCAGCAGCTTTTGATTTTGATGTAGTTGTACTTGTTTAGTTTTGCTTCTGTTACTTTCAGAATGTCTTTGTGTCGGCTTAGAATTTTAGCGTTAAGGTCAAGTATTCAGGAAAGCACTTTCTGATACCCAAGAGAAGGTTAAGTTCCCTGGTTATTCCTTCTGTAACTCCGGGAAACGGTTTAGGGCCTAGCATAAGGTAGATGTTCTCTAACTATTTGTTGAATTGACTCCCATATTCTCCCTCTTTTGTCATCCTATTTTTTAATTTCTCAATTCCATTCAGTCTTGTCTGTCCTTATATTGCTCTCTAATTGAGTATCCCATCTTTTCTACCAGTGGGACCGATTTCTTGATTATCAGTGGTAATCTTTTTCATACATATTAATTAAAACACTACTTTGCCTTCTAGACACTCTACCACTGCCACTTGTGTAGATGTTGATGTCCCCCAAGCTTCCCAAACATATGTTCATGAATTCTCTTTTAGGCTTTGGTAATTTGGTTCTGCTCATCCACCAAATGGTCATTATTTTAAAGTTGTGCCTTAAAACAACAGCCTATCCATTTGGCAGCCTGTTTTTTACCGCTCCAAAGATAAAATAGGAATTAGAAATGAGATTCATGGCCCAGGAAGGTAGTTTTAGAGGGTGGCCGTGGGGAGTTGAGAACACAAGAGGAAGTCAATGTGAGAACCAGCTAGAAGCAGTGAAGCACAACTTTGCACTCAGAAGACAAATAGGATTGAACCAGAGAAAGAAACATTTCTGTAAGTTTTCTGTCCTTATTCTGAGCTTGGAAACATACTTTAAAAAGCATTCTTAATATAACACCTACTATGCAGTTGATAATCGTAAATTTTGTCTAATTAACATTTTAGTCATGTGGTAAAGAATAGAGAGTTGAACATTGAAGAAAATGTATCCCAATCAGGCAGCAAGATAAAGGCATGAAGAAACAGAGAAAAATGACAAAGTGTTTAACCCAGAGAGAATGCTCCAATCAACATAGCTGAAAATTATCACACTCCTGGAATGAAATTCACTGCACTGGGTACTGACCAAATTCTCTTACGATTGGTAATGTGAGGTTATTTGACATCGTAGGTAATCTGACTAAACCATAAACGAGAACTGATTTCCCAGGTCAACTACAGGTCAAGAGTTTAATTTTATCTCTTGGGTTGCCAAACTTGTTTTTAAGCCAAAGAGACATTTATTTTTAAATTCTATATTGACTCTTTGATCTGATGCAGGCTACTTTCAGCAGGTCCTTGCACCCCCCATGATGAGCAAATGTATCCTTTACTATGTTTTAATTCAAGGCAAAGTAAAATGTGAGTGGTGCAAAATAAAAGGTCCTTCCAGCTGTACAGTGATGTGAGATGCCCCTATTCCAAAAACTGTATACCACAGCTTAGTCAATATACAAGAAATATGGATGGAGTTCTTTAAAATTTCTGTTGCCCAAAGGTATTCCCAAGGCAAAACATCTATTAAAGATTATAAACTCTGAGAAATCTAAAAATCTATTTCAAAACTACATTTTGATATGATAATTTTGGTTTTTCAAACAAAAGAGGTACTGTTGTGACTGCCATTGTAAAAAAAAATAATATTTATTAAAGTTGATACTAAAACCCCCTATTTCCTGACTTCTGGATCACTCCTTGAATAATGTAAAAAATAATATCCTTGTAGTTTCATTTGTGGTCTAAAAAAGTGTTTGACTCATTAAGGTTGAATGTCAGGAAATTTCATTTAATGTTCTGTTTTAAAAGAGAAAAGGAGGAGAAAGATTTAGATGAAAAGTAGAGTGTATGACCTTAGAAATGTATTTATAAGGTCTGGCTGCAGCAGCCAAAAATAATAACCATTGAACCTAGTGAATAATTTAAGGCCAATGAGCTAACAGTGATCTTTGCAATGGGATATTAATACGTAAATATTTTAGTCAGCTTTTTCACACCCAGCATAAAAATGCCTTGTATTTCATCTACACTCTCACTCTTGGTGAAATTTCTGAGTGATTATGTGTTCTCACTGAAGTTTTCATATATACATTCACACATTATAATTAAATGATTTTACTACCCAAATACATTCAAGAAAAAAGATTGTATTTTCTAAAATATGCAGTGATGATTCCTAAGGCCATGTTTCATTTTACATGTTGGGACAGTGCTGTAAAAGAATTTGGTTCTTTTATCTGGATCTATGTGCAATGACAGCATAATTTATGAAAGATTAGAAAAATTTTTTACCCAATACTCAGCCTTGAAGAAATATTACTAAAGTTGATCAACAGAGATAAATATTTGTGAGTTTGCAAACATGTATTATCTATTCACATATCTCTAATATAAAAATCCATATAATTACGTCCATATGTAAACTAATATAGATTATTAATCCCTTTGTTTTTGAGGACAATATACCAAAGCAATGACTCTGGTTTTCAGGCAAATGATTTTTGCCAATGTTTTTACTTGCTTATTGTTTTACAGTGTGGATATTTGTTGCTAGAAATTTAAGGTGAGTTTTTGACAGAACATGACACCATGAGAGAAAATTGGAAAGGGCATACTGGGTCTTAATCTAAAAGTTTAAGTTCTAGTCCTGCTCAGCCACAAAATGAGCAGGCCACTTCCTCGGTCTTATTTTATTTTCCTTACCTTAGATGTGAACGTGTGCGTAGCTAACTGATAAAGACCCTCAAATTGCAACCACGAATCAATAAACTGTGGTAATAACTGAGTCCCCCCAAATACTGTAGATAAAAGGAATCTTGAAAAATGCAATCATATTTTAATGGCTTTTTAAAAACAACATGGTTGGGGTACCTGGGTGGCTCAGTCAGTTAAGCACCTGACTCTTGATTTCAGGTTATGATCGCACCGTTCATGGGGTTGAGCCCCACGGTTGAACTCTGCAGTGATAGAATGGAGCCTGTCTGGGATTCTCTCTCTCCCTTTCTCTCTGCCACTCCCCTACTTATGCCTGCACTCCCTTTCTCTCAAAGTAAAACTTTAAAAACAACATGATAAATCTAAGAATAACACTCAATAAGTTTCTCTTCTGCAATGTTTTTTTACACCCATTAGTTAAATGTGGATTTTCATAGGCCACAAACTTGGGTGTAGAAAAAATGAAACTGTCATTTCATCCATAATAACTAAATTTAGGGCCATTCAGAGCCTATGGAGAGGAAAAAAAAATGTGATTTAGATTTTTCACGATCAAATAAGTTTCTCTCTACCCATCTAAATTCTTCGTGGCTAAAACAGAGTCCAGGCACTAGCACAGGGAGACATCTGCTATTTAAAAATTTTTTTAACGTTTATTTATTTTTGAGAGAGACAGAGACAGAATGCGAGTGGGTTGGGGCAGAGAGAGAGGGAGACACAAAACCGAAGCAAGCTCCGGGCTCCAAGCTGTCAGCTCAGAGCCGGACGCAGAGCTCAAACCCACGAGCTGTGAAATCATGACCTGAGCCGAAGTTGGACGCTTAACCGACTGAGCCACCCAGGCTCACTGACATCTGTTATTTTTATATCCAGGATATAACCCAAGTAGAATTACTCAAGCTATTTGCACTAGCTGGTGTCCAGTCATTAGGTTCTCTGAGGCTACTGCCTCTTTTTCAGTCTGTCACACTTTCTCACCTCCACCAGTTCTTGCTCTGTGCCCTTTTGATTCCTCCCCCAGTGTCACAGAAAATATTATAGAGATTCTGTTAAGCAGTTTGATAGCTGCAGGAAAGCAAGAGGGCTATTGCAAGCCACCTCTGATGAGCTACATTGTCACCATGTCAGTCCTATAACTGTGATATTGCACCTGTGTGTTCTGGGAACCCTGCAAGGTTTGCCTTATTTCTAGACTTACTCTGGAAATCAAGGGACAAGTTTCATGCATTTTAGGACTTGCAAATATCTGAAGATTCCATTTTCCATCCTGTCTGAAAACTAGACCCTGGAGAAGAGAGCAAGTTAGAGGTCCCTTATCAAGGCCCTAATAGTGTCTAAATTTTATTCTTCCCTTCAAACAATCCTTTCTCTTTCAGCATGGGAACATTTACCTCTTTTTTGGGTTAGTTCAGCTTTCCATCTACTCTATTTTCAATCTCTTTTTCTATCTTTCAGGTCTTAGCCTTTTGAAGCTCAAAAAAACCTAGATTCCTATAATCAAAGCTTTTCCTCTCAAAGCTGGCTTTCCTGAATTTCAAAGATTATTTCTGAATCCAAAATCAAATAATTTGACTTCTTACTTTTCTCTGGCTTTCTGTGTGGCTGCTTTCTTTCCCTTTGGCAATGCACACTGCTGAGTCACGGGAGTAGTCTGTGATAATCATGATCACTGTGTCATACTTGCATGATTCAGAAAAAAAGGCACAATTTCTAGGTGGAAGCAATAGAAACCACACATTATCCGGGTGAATTTGCCCTCTGGATACAATGCTTGGCCACGGCACAGTGCCATTCAGCCAAGGAAAAGGTTCCCTTTCGCCCAGTCAATGCAGCCCCATGACAGGGTGCATGGCTTGGTAAGTAGAGGATGGATCAGATTTTGGCTCACCCAGAGCCCTGCACTGGAGGTCCCTGTAGAAGGCTCTCCAGAGAGACGAAGTGCACTCTGAATAACAAAGTACAAGGAGGAAACCGGCTCCAGAAACGTTTCAGACAACTTTCCTACCGTCTGTATTTTCCAGACCAAATCAACTCGTTGTTAACTGCACTACCAGCAGAATGCTGTGATTTAGAACATGTAAGGGAAGTAAATCATGTCATACAAAAAAAAAAAAAAAAAGTGGCTATAATTTATTTTCTTGAATGGTTTAGAAAGAGGATTTAGATAAATCCTATACTGTCAATTACTTGAATCCATTAAACAAGTGCACTCCCATTTTGAAAGGATAGAAGGAATACTACTTTCCTAACCCCCTCTTGTCATCTCCCATTGTTTAAGCATTCTTCTGGCTTGATTTGATCACACTTGCCAAAACCCATTCACCAATGCTCCCTAGATAAGAAAAACACTTTTTCATTATCTGTTATTATGTGTGATGTTAATACCTGGGATATGTACATCATTAAGAATGCATCTAATATGATTAAGGAATTCTGAAGTCAGGCGCAAGCTGTATTTACAACTCAGTGTAAAGTTACGCACCCCATAAATACATCACAAACTCTATCTTATGTTCCTAATGCACAGTTTAAAAACATGAAGCATGGGCTTCAGATATGTTCTCTGATAATGTGCTGTTAGGACAAATACTTAAACCAATATATAGATCAAAATAATTCATATAGTATTTTCCTTTATTGATTATCAATCCACTTTATTTGAACATTCCTGACTAAGATCAAAATCACTTTGTAAAAATGACTGTAAACCTGATAAAGAGCACTGGCCTACTTTCAACGTGTATTTGAAAAGTCAAAGCAAATAAATAATAATTATACAAATCAAAATACATTATCTTGTTTCATTAACTCTGTAATTATAAAAAGTTTAGTGCAGGTCGGAAGTGTATTTTTCAAGAACACAAAAGTCTATTAGCTAGATTTGTTCAAAGTATGTTTGTTATTTCAGAAGCCTAGTTCAATTTTTGGTAAGGTGAAGTTTGCAGCAATAAAGAAGACACAAAAATTAGACTAAGTAAGTTTGAAAAATTAGCCATGATTTTCCTAACTTTTTCAATATTAGACAGGTAATGAAATATGTATTTAAAGAAGACAATTCTAAGATATAAATAAAGGTCCATCAGCATGTGAATCTATTGAAGACATATTAAATAACTCAAGATAGTGGATTAGTATCGTTCAACCTTCTTGAAAATTTCTAAACCATCTATTTCTACATCCTTACTAGCATTGATTGCAATCAGTTGAATCAGTAGTTTATGTTCATTTCCTTTCATTTGCTATTATTTTACACAGGGGAATATTTGCATTTGCATTGTATTCCTGACATAAGTAAAACCCATTTCAAAGTTCATACCTGCTATAATGTACTAGTAAAACTCAGCCCTTCCGTCAGTAACTCATCTTTTTCCTAGGAATATTGACCATAAGAATTTTGCTTGAACAGTAATCCAAGGATAATTATTTTAAAAGATTAATAGTTTACTAAGGGAATTAAAAATAAAACCTGGCAGTGAAAAGAATTATACTGTTTCTTACTTAAATATTAATATCTAAGTGGGGAAAAAAGAGAAGTAGAGAAACTATAGATTAAGAAGTACATTAAGGTATTCATTAAAAAGCATTTAGTGAAACAACCAGAATTCCAAACACAAAACCACTCAATAATTCTAGTCTTACTGCATGGTCTAATGTAATGCTGTGGATGAGACTGAGGTGGTAAGAAGGAAGCGTCTATACCACATGCTGAGCAAAAGGAAAACATCTAGCCTTTACTTGCATTCATTTAGTGTCATCCAGAATGTAGATGTTTACTGTTCTAATCAAAAGCTCTATTATTTTCTTCTTACTTTCTACTATTGTATCTGGTGGAGGCTTTCTGCCCCATGAAATGTAAGAATTAAATTCTTTGTGGCTAATTAAAGCACACTGTTTTAGGTTTCTGGGGCCAGATTTTTTAATGCCCAAGTGCCTATCAAAAAGAGATCTAAAAGCTATTACATTTTTTAAAAAGTTATTATGTTCTACTGAGAGTAAGTTTTAATTCTTTTAAACTTTTTCAGATGTCCTAACTTTTTGTGTTTAAAAACTTTTTCTTTCTCCATAAATCTTTTTTTTTTTCTTTTTCTGATCAGGCTGAATATTCTTTCAAACTTTCTTCCTATGAAATAATTTTGTTAACGTCCTTTAGGGGCGCCTGGGTGGCTCATTTGGTTGAGCTTCCAACTTTGGCTCAGGTCATGATCTCACAGTTTGTGAGTTCATGCCCTGTGTCAGGTTCTGTGCTGACAGCTCAGAGCTTGGAGCCTGCTTCAGATTCTGTTCTGTCTCCTCTCTCTGCCCCTCCCATGCTCATGCTCTGTCTCTCCCCGTCTGTTAATAATAAACATTAAAAAAACTATTTTTAAATGTCCTGTATCATCCACATATCTGCCACACATTTACACTTGTACTACTTGCTCTGTGTTAGATTCTAAATGTTCCACCAAAAAATATATACATGATATATGTATATATTTTAATTTTCCTTTTAATAAATTTTAATTTTCCTTTTCATAAATTTCCCAAACTGTCTTAAATAGTATAAACGACTCAGCTGTTTGTATATGTACCCACACAAGTAGAATTAAGCTTTTTGATACTGTGCCCATAGTACTTTAATAATCACTTGTAATGAAATCTAAGATAACAATTATGCATAAAACACAGCAATTACACAAATCAAAGATACATTTCAGAAAAAGCAAACTTTTTCTCTAAAAAGCCAGAATGTAATTATTTCAGCTATGTGAGCCATATAATTTCTGTTGCAACTATGCCTTTGTAGCAACAAAGCACTCATGCGTAATATCTAAGTGAATGGGTGTGGCTGTGTTCCAATAAAGCTTTATTTACAAAAACAGATACGGGTTGGATAGGTTCTCTGGGGCATAGTTTGCCAATCCTAATGTACCTGAATTTGTTATCAGAAAAATGTTTCAATACTTTCAGTATAGCTTCCTAAGTATGGGATTTCATTGTACCTGAATATAGTGTGGATTCCATAAAAGGCAAGAAAAGCATCTGGCTCATTAATTATGAACCATACCTTTATTTTCTAGAATGCAATGGAGACTTTGTTGAATGATCTTTCGAAACTATGCCTTATCCTTTTTTGTAAAGGAAACTCTTTTTTTAGTTCATATTTATTCTTTTATGCTCTCCATGGAATTGTTTTCTTTTATGTAATAGGCCTGTATAAATAATCATACATAAATTATTCTTAAACAGATTTCTAAGAACATAACTGATTAAATCGTTTTATTTTTAGGGGAGGCGAGATGGTAGTAGCTAGGAGTATTTTGACATCAGATTATAGGAATAGTAGTCCTAAATTTGAGTTCCATATTTCATTTCCAGATGTAACATATCAAGAGTATGTTGTTTGTTTTCCCTTTCTCACACATGAGTACTATACTATTAAAATAATCAGAATAGTAAGTATCTATACTAAGAAAGGAAAACATGGCACAGGCAACTCTTTCTCACCACTAGACTGTTTCAAATATTGTAAAATGTACTTTTATTGCAAAACCAAAACAAACTGAAATGTCTGAAAAAAAAAATGCCTACAGGATGTCACCAGTGGTGAGCCTCAATTTAACATGGGGATTATCCTTGGAAGAGCACTGGAAGCCATTTTCGTATTGAGTTATGCTCAAGGAGATAGAATTCTCCTTGTTTTCATTATCGTATCTGTCTTTAAGTTGGTTAATTACCCATCTTTTGCATTTCTTCTGATCTGTTAAGCCAATAAATTTACCATAATTATTTTTTTTATATCTTGAGGGATAATATTCAAAGTGCTGCAGATCTCTAGAATTCCTCAATCATTTGGAAAATTTACATTAAGAAAAATTTTACAAGTATGCAATCCAGGTTGATCCAAGGTACTATTATAGTTCTTGAGCATTCAACATTGAAGAATTGAGACCATTCCCTCAATGGTATTCTCCTTCACATCAGTCAGGAAAGGCTACTGATTTTGAAAACTTTTCTTTTTTTATCCAAATGAAAATATATGTTCTGACTTTGAATACAAAGGTGGTACAAGGCCAAAGTGGTACTTTGTACCTTTGAATACAAAGGTGGTATAAGGCCAGAAGACACTGTTTTAGGATAATGAAAACATCTCTAATCTTTTTTATTATGTTTGCAAATAAGTGTATTATACAAGTGTTATTGTGACACATAATTGGTTGGTTCTGACAAAATTATTTTGTATCATACTATATATTTGTAAAAAGATGAATGGCTCAATTAAAAGTTATGGCTGTTCCCTTTTAAAAATTTCTTCACTTGTAGTACTGTAACGAGGACCATTTTTAAACCGGGCTCAGACTCCGATGACATATGATCGCCGCCAGCTGCATCAAGAGGCAGAGTCTGGGTAAAAATAAGTTATTTGACCAGAACAGCAGAACAAAGCTGAAAATCTTCTGACACCTGATCCCTTCAGCAGCTGTGGAAATCTATTGAAAGGGTTCTCCTTCTAATGCATTTGTCAGAATGCTAATTGGAAAAATGACTTCATGTCATGAGTCATACGGTCACCTCTGCGGACCTCATTAGACTTAAATGAGCACACTCAAGTCTAGTGCAATCATTCAGATACAGCCATATGTTGGTAAAGAAGATCTCTCAGTAGTCCGGCTTCTGGCCAGTCGTGAACACTGTCAAGTGAAGAAATGGGGGGAAAAATCGAATAGAGATGTTTAAAAGCAGATGAAGATGTAAGGGATTATAGCTTACTGGGTAATCAGAAACATGTAGAGGTTTAGGACTAGAATAAGTTCAATCAAGTTAAGCCAGTTAGTGTGGCCACATTTTATGAAGCACCTTAGAAGCACTCTACTGCAGTAGGAAATATGAAGGTAATATGAGGCCTTAGAACTTCACAGTTTAGAAAGGCAAAGCACCATTTATATAAGTAACTTTAATAAAAAAGGAAAGCTATGAAAACCAGCAAAAATTTTCCATTTTTGGGAAGTGTGGACATAAGGTATGAGTTATGATTATATTAGATTGGAGAGGATGGAGGAGTTAGGGCACTTCTGGGGGTAGGCAAAACCTGACCTAAGACTGTCAGGATGGTGAGAGATTCTGGAGGCTTAAGCGGACATAGTGGCAAAGAGAAATGACTGGGAAGGCCTCCAAAGCATCAGATGCTATTGGTGGCAGGCAGCACTCAGCCTTGCTGGGGAACAGAACAAGACAACTGTGACTACCATAATAAGTGTGAGTTTGAAGGAGAAATTTGGTGACCAGAATGAGAATAAAATCTTTGAATGTCAGCCAGAAGACCACCAGGATAAAGCCACGTAATTGCAGAAACACTTAACCAAAGTTTTTGAATGTAAAGGAATGGTCTCTGAGTGTAGAAAATAATGTTCTTGTTTTTTTCAAAATGAATTTAAAAAGTATTTTGTAAAACAATCTCTTCACAGGTATATTTACATATATACCTAGGTGCACTTACAATACAAATAATATTGCATTACCAAATCAATTCAATATTTTCTTAGACTATTTGCCAGCTAGAATACCAAATTGAGTCTTCATCTAAATTCCCTTTACTTCACCTGGTTAACTTCCTATGAAATACACCACCAAGGATCCAAACCGTCTAGTAAGAATATTTTTGTTAAATATCTGACTCAAAAGAGAAAACATTTGTTAAAAGATTAGTACAGTCAAGGGGCGCCTGGGTGGCTCAGTCGGTTGAGCGTCCGACTTAGGCTCAGATCATGATCTCTTGGTTCCTGAGTTCGATCCCCACGTCAGGCTCTGTGCTGATGCCTTGGAGCCTGGAGCTTGCTTCGGATTCTGTGTCTCCCTCTCTCTGCCCCTTCCCTGCTCATGCTGTCTCTCTTGGTCTCAAATACATACATACATACATACATACATACATACATACATACATACATACATGTTAAAAAAAAAGATTAGTCCAGTCAAGAACTTAGGTATGATAGAAGTAATGGGGTGATGGGATATCACTGGCCTATCCTATGGTCTAAGTCCAACCTGGTCACTGCTTTTCAGACAGGTCCTATCTAGTATTTTGGAAAATGGAGCTACCGTCGAGTTTGTAAACTCATGCCTACCGCCTTTACTTTCCAAGTCTTGATGTCCCAGATTATGCCTACTCTTTATCTTGATACCCTGTCTTTCCTGGAGTACTGATTATTTCAGCACTTAAGTATTTCCTACCGTTGTTCAACAACTTACCAACGGCCTGGATATTCCAGGTGAAGGGCTAAAGTGAGGAGAGCTTTGGTACACTGTTTTATTTCCTCTTGTATTAAGGTGTATAAATCTACTGTAGTTCTATAGGTGCCACTCTTGTCTCCCCAACTTGACTTTTTTAAAAAATGACTCAAAGCTGCAAAGAGCTCAGCCAGTCCTCCAGAGGTTCTCTCTCCATGCTGCCACTCAGACCATCCTTTCCACTACCAGTTCCTCAGCCTCACCAACAAAGGCATCCTTATCTTGACTTCCATTACTTCTGTCAAGGTTTCAGTGTTTTTGAAATTCCCATAAATGGAATCATATAGTATGAACTCTGGTATGAGGCAGGTGTTGCTTACCCTTTGGTCAAATTCGTCCAGGTTGTATGTATCACTGTAGGTTGTTCAGTTTCATTGTATCATGTCTATCATGTGATTGTACAAACATGCATAGATTTTGTATTATTTAAACTTTTTGGATATTATGGGCAGTGCCTAGTAACTACAATGCTGAACACCCTTCCATGTTTTTGCTGGCGATGCATTTGCCATTAAAAAAATATTGTGTGATTTCCTTTTCATTATTATTATTTTTTTAAGTTTATTCATTTTTGAGAGACAGTGGGAACAGGGGAGGGGCAGATAGCAAGGGAGACACAGACCCCGAAGCAGCCTCCAGGCTCTGAGGTGTCAGCACAGCCTGACTCGAGGCTCAAACTCACGAAGTGCAAAATCATGACCTGAGCAGAAGTCAGACATTTAACCAACTGAGCCACCTAGGTAAACTGCGTTTTAATTACTGAGTTGAATACTTCCTTTTTTGTCCTTTTTACTGGTTCTTAGTCATATTCAGGTTATTATGTGAAATATACTACAAGTGCTGATAGACATAACAGGTATAATGATATTATCTTGTTATAATTTCTATTTGCCTTTTCCTAGTGCCTTGTGGATATATCAATATGAAATTAACTTAATTCAGTTTTACAGATGGAGATGGATTCATTTACCCATAGTAAATAATCTTTCTGCTGTTTCCACTTGTGTACCTTAGGCATTAACTTAAAGTGAAGGTATTAGACCGGTAGAGTCTTACTACTATTTTTTTTGGACCCTGAGATTTGTCTTCTCTACTCTTTCTTCTTTTTTGTCTCTGGGTTTTATTCTGGTTATTAAGTCTCTCATCTCCAAACTTTCCCCTCTATACTATTTTATGATAATTAAAGTGGAAGTCTGTGAAAATTACTGCTGTTCTGCCAGTCAGTTGAATGATCGGTTCCTCCACAAAGGTGCTCTAGAGAAAGACGAGCAGCCAGGAAAAGGAATTCCCTTGTTCTGGTGTCTTTTTGTTGCAGCGTGTGGGTTTGCTATATGCTTGTGTCCCTTGTGTCGTCCAAAGAGGTCTTCACTCTGGCACAAGGAATCACCTCTATACCAACAGTTCTATCTGGTTTTCAGTTTTTCCATCCCTTGCATAATCAAGTTCATTGTGTCTCACTCCCACAGATTCAAGCACTGATAAAGTTGGCACCCTATCTTTAGAGGTCAGGATTCCAGGTTTATGAAATCCTCAAGCTTGGAAATACCAATGCTAGCTGAGCACAACCTCTTCCTCAGAGGTCTGATTATCAACTTCTTAGGGACCTTTCCTAATAATTTCAGTAGGTTTCTTATTTTATTTTAACTTGGGGCAGTGATTGCTGCTCCTTGTAGTTGCTACATGTATATTTAAGGTATTCCTTTTTTAAAATTTAATTGACTAATTAATAATTACTTCCATTACATTTTCTCTATTCAGGCAACCAGAATGATTTCAGTCTCCTAACTAAATCTGTATGATTCGGAAACTGGTATTGAATGGCCATCAGAAACAAACACTCAAAAATGGGATTTGGAGATAGGTTTCATCATGTGCTTAGGCTTGAAAGTGGGTTGAGCTCCTTATCAATGGCATACAGGTTTCAAAGTAATCCATGACACAACTAATCAAACCACTATTTGTGACTGATTTTGTTGAAATGCCAACTGATGCAGGAGCTTTGAAAGGACTGGATGGTTCCAATGCTTGAATGTTTGACCTGATAAATCTAAGCATTTTGGTTTGCAGTCATCTCCTCTCAATGCTTTGAGCATCTACAAAAATAAAAAGCTTCAGTCTTTAATGTGTATGCTTGTATACATGAACTATATTATTTTCCCTCTTATTTTGTGCAAGTTAAGTTGAAAATTAACATTATATTTAGTCTTAATGTAACCGAGTATTCAGACGAGGCTATGACTGAATTTAAGCAGCAATTAACCCAATTAATTATCTTATATTTTTCTAGCTCATGTACTCTAACATCCCTGTATCTGTTGTTTATTGCTATGTGATACAACATTCAAAGATAGAATAGTTTCAAGTCACTTAATAGGTCAAGATTCTCTGTGGCAGCAATTGTCTGGAGGTTAATGCTGGCTGTCAGCTGGTTCCCTCTCTGTTTCATCATCTCTCATCCTCTAGATGACCACCACTGACTTTTCCACATGGGGCAGCAGTGTTTTAAGAGGAAAAATGCAGAAGGTGCCAGGTAACTTAAGGCCTAGATTCGTAAGTCACACAGTGTCACTTCTACTGCACTGTGTTCATCAAGACCGATCACAACGACAATCCAGATTCAAGAGGTGATAAAACCGGTTCTACTTTTTAAGGATTATAATGCAAAGACATGTTACAAATGCTAGGGCATACCTGGTTGGGAATGATTTTTGTACCTAAACTTACAGACTAGCTATGCTAATTCCTTTCTAAGAACTGACTGACAACACAGGAGACTTGAAAATTTACTCACAATTTTTCCCACTAGTTATTATTTCTTCATTTCCTTTACTTCTCAGGTTTAGATTTTATAGTCTATCACTAAGTAAAATCATGAACTTTGATTCATATTCAAAAGCTTTCCCAATCTCCAACTCAGCCTACCTTTCTAGCAAAATCCAAACCCAAGTATAACTAACTTTTTAACTACAGCTTGCTTATATCCAGAAATATTAGTCAAAATATTTAACAAATCATTTAGCATACCATGAATAGAAAGGATTCCTCTTTGTACTGCTTAATTATCATCCTTGACTTCATTTGAACACTTAAACTGGCAAAAAACACACAAATATACATGCATACACAGACAGTCCCTAAGTGGGCATAACAAGTCTGTTATTTACTCTTAAATCCTTGGGTTGACTATCTTACACTTTGTGCTTCCAGTATTCCACATCAATTCTTCCCATTGTCAACTGATAGCTACACTTTTTTTTCTCTCCAGGATAAAATAATACCAAGCAGAAGAGATGTAGCTCATCTTCCTATCTCAATTGCCAGTTTCCATTCTTGTTTCCAGGAATGAATACTTTCTGCTTCTACACTTGGCCGCTTGCACACAAACTTAAATTTCCCCTTGCCTACTTACAGATTTCCCTTATGCACTTTCTTTACTTCTCCCTGTCCTAGTAAGATCATTTCCGTTAAAATATAAATATGCTTCTCAATGTATCTCATAAATGAAACAACACAAAAATATCTTACTTACATCTTCTCCAGGTCTAGCCCACCTATCTAAACCTCTGGACAGCAAAATTCATTCAAGGAGTTTTACATACTGCTTCTATCCACTCATTTTCTTTCACTTTCTCTATAGTTCAATCTCAATTAGGTTTTCTTCACTACTCTAATGAAACTGCTCCAATGAAATTGTACAGTCCATCTGTGTTTCTTCTCTTAGTTGACTTAACAGATGCAGTTAATTATTCACTCCTTAAAACTTTTCTTCATGCTTGGTTTCAGAAAATCTTTCTAGTAGTTTGGGCTCACTAAAGGGGAGAGACGTTCTCTGCTTAGTTCTTGGGATTCATATCTAATTCCATTCATTCACTAGTGATCTCATGTAGCCTCAAGGATAGAACTACTCTCTGAGTCTGTAGAATATATATTTAGCCCCAAGAAACCTCCCTCAGTTTTAGATTCACATAATGAATACCTACCTGACGTGATCCACCTCATCTGGTCTTCCCAGTTCAGCAAATATCACTATTATACCTCTAGCTGCTCAGGCCAAACTTCCAACTTTTTCATGGCTTCTCCTTCCTCCATGTCTCTTAACAACCCATCACTAAGACCTGGCAATTCTACTTTTGACAAGGTTTCATACAACAGCTTTATCCTTTTTCATCTGCAAGAGTTTTCCAATATACCAGGTTTGAAATATTTCCCTACTATCTGTTCTCCACATCATGGTCTGAGAATTTAAGTGTTCTAGTTCAGATTTTATCATTATTATCTTTTCAAGTTTCTAAAGTTTGCCCATGATATTTACAATAAATCGAAGCTGTTTCACATGGCACCCAGGAGCCCAAATGACATCACATAGTCTATGGTTTCAATTCCCATCACCCTTCCTACCACCTTACTTATTCCAGGCACAACAGAGTTCTTCCTGTTCCCTGAACTATCTCAATTGTCTCCAACCTAAAGACCTTAATACCTGCTGCTTCCCTTGCCTTCCCACCCCTTCATGTTTCACACTGCTTTCCTGAAATGTCACTCTTTAGAAGACCTTCTCTGATTATCCAGTTTAAAATATATGGAATTGTTGTTATATTCTCTTTTTCTTAGGGCTTATGTCACTGTTGTTTGTTCTCTTGACATTTTCTTCCATTAAAATATATTTACTCTAGGGGCGCCTGGGTGTCTCAGTTAAGTGCCCAACTTCTGGCTCAGGTCGTGATCTCACAGTTTAGGAGTTTGTAGCTTCTCCTAGGGCTCTGTGTATTGTGTATTTTCAGCTTTTGTTTCTTGAAATAAACTTTCTGCCCCCCTTTTGCTCTCCTCCACCTCCTTCTCCTACTCCTTCTTCTGGGATTCCTCTTATATTAATGTTATTACATTTGATGGAGTCACTGAGTTCTCTAAGTCCATTCTCATTTCTATAATTCTTTTGTTCAGCTTCATTATTTTACATTATTTTATCTTCTAGGTCACCAATTTATTCCTCTGCTGCTTCCAGCCTGTTAAATGAATTAGGCATGTTTCCAGTCCTATTTATTGTAGTCTTCATCTGATTCTTTAACTCTTCACTGTGGTTAGGGTCTCTCTAGTGTCTTTTTTTCCCAAGCCCAGTGTGTATTTTATCATTGTTGCTTTCAATTCGCCATCCATCATTTTACTTATGTCTATTACATTTAAATCTCTGGCTGTGGCCTTTTCTTGTTGTTTCATTTGGGATGAATTCCTTCATGTTAGTATTTTTCTTTCTAAGTCTGTGCCTTATTTTCTGTGTTAGAAAAGGCAGTTAGGTCCCCTGCTTCTGAAAGTAACAGTTTTATGAAGGGGTCATATAGTGCCTATGGCCTGATGCTTCAGGGAGTATCTCTGGTACATGCTCCATGTGTTCTGTTGTTGTGTTGTGGCTTCTCTATCTTTAGGATCAGTTGTCTGTAGAGGCCCTCCTTGCCTCAAGTGTGAAATGTTTGCTCCCAGACTTGCATGGGCTAGTTTTAACTACTTGTTCTTGGTCTGCTTGTGAAGTAAGACTGGACACCAACTCCACCAGAACTGAAGCTCTGGAGAACTCTGATTGGGAGATGTCGTTTGGGCAGAGATTTGTATTGGTCTGTTGTGGAAGGGACCCACCATCCTGGGACTGAGGCAAACTTGACTGAGAAGTTTAGTACTGCCAGAGCACAGAGAGGTGGGCCTTAGAGTAAGCAAGTCAGGCAGCCAGTGTCTGTGCTGAGCTACTTCCCTCAGGTGGTTCTTGTTCATGCTTATTAGTAAAATTATATAAGCACCCACATTTTTTATCACCCAGATTTTTTAAAATCAAATTCCTACTGGCTTATAAACTGAAACTTATTAATTTAAGACCAAATATGTAACAACTTTGAAGTGTTGACATTGATTTAACAATGTTAACGGAAGGCCTACTATGTGCTAGATATTTTTGTAGTTACTGGGTACATCATGTCTACCTGACAGATAAGGTCCTTTTCCTGGTATTTCTCAGATTACTGTGGCTGGCAATCATTAATAAATCAAATTATTAATTTCAGATATTAAAAACCGGTATGAAAATAACAGGGCATGATATGCTAATTTTGATAATATTGGAAATTCTTGAACTTGTATTATAAATGTTTAGACTCCAACATTCCGTTTTTCTTTTTATGTGTTGACATTTCCATGATGTGGAAAGGACAATCACTTTTATCCAGTGGTGTTCGGGGACCAGCCAGTACTAGCTTCCAAGAGAAAATTGTTTATAGCTCTTCCCAATTAAGGACAATAGTAGCAGAAACCTGAGATCATCAGTGGTACAAGTATTTATACCATGTAATCTGTAAAAATAAAAAATTAGGGCTTGGGGCACCTGGGTGGCTCAGTCAGTTGAATGTCCAACTTTTGATTTAGGCTTAAGTCATGATTCCAGGGGGTTGGGATTGAGGCCTCCATAGGCCTCCATGTTGAACATAGCGCCTACTTGAGATTCTGTCCCTCTGCCTCTACCCCCTCCCCCGCCCCTGCATACACACATGCTCTCTTTCATAGGCTCTCTCTCAAAATAAAAATAAAAATAAAAACAAAAAGCAAAAAACACACATCATTGCTTTTCTTACAGTGTTGGCATGTGCACGCACACACACACACACACACCCCACTGATTATATCTGTCTTCTTCTAGAAGTATATTCTCTAACCTTGAAAAGTAACAATTTTTAAAAATTTCTTAGAAGTGTATTTATATGGAGAGAGAACAAGCACACACATGAGCAGGGGAAAAGACAGAGGAAGAAGGAGAGAGCGAATCCCAAGCAGGCTCGTGTTCACAGCTGTGGAGCCCAACTTTGTGTTCCATCTCATCAACTGTGAGATCATGACGTAAGCTGAAACCGAGCCTGTCATGAAAAGCAACAATTTAAAATAAGGGAAAGTAAATATGTTTTCAGAAAATAAAATTAACCTTAAGTACTTTCCTGTTGAAGGATATTATTGGAATTAATAGTTTAACAAGATTTACAAATGCATTATGTAGATAATACATTTCAAGTTGCCAGTCTGTAATATCCAAATGCTTAACTTGACATGATTAAGAATATTCCCATCATCTAAATAAACTATATAAAGGTAAATAATTGTTTTTAGATACATTTTTACCTGAAAACTACCCTATCATCTGAAGAAATCCTACCACATGGCTAAATGATTATTATTTAACTCTCAAGAACTTATAGTTTTCTTAATCTGTTTCTTCTGCTTGATTATTAAATAATAGAAGCTGTTGGCCTCAATAGATATAGGCACAATGTAAATTATTTTTGCATTTAAATTTCTCATTGTTTTCTGTGCGTTTTTTTCACCCTCTAAAATTTTTAAGGAGATTTAAGCTTTTAGAAGCTGCATTATTATCTTAAAGACAATAGTGCAATAGTATCCACTAAATGAATTGTTTTGCGGCCTTACCTTTTCTAATTTTTTGAGAAATTCCTAATTATTAAGTAAATGGTACAAAAATCTTGAAGAAACTAAACTTTCAAGGATAGCACAACCACAAGGAAAAATTTACACACTTTCAAAGAAAGATAAAATACAGTATAAGTTGCCTACAATTCAGAAGGAAGTTGAGTTGATTAACAACAAAAGATAGGCTAGTAGCTAAGTAAGAGACACTGCTCCTGAATGGAAAAAAAAATATGACATGGTCATCAGCTTCATTTATTTGGTAATATCACTTTATATGGAATTGTAGTGAAGATATTCAACAATTAGCCCCCTGATATTTTTATCTCATAAAATTGTTCTTTTTTTTAAATTTCAATCCAAGTTAGTTAATAGTTAGTGTAATAAAAATTTTAGGAATAGCATTCAGTGAATCATCACTTACACATAACACCAGTGCTCATCCCAACAAGGGCCCTCCTTAATGCCCATTGCTCATTTAGCCCATCCCCCCATTCAACACAACACAAGTAATCCTCAGTTCGGTCTCTGTATTTAAGGGTCTCTTATGGCTGGTCTGCCTATCTGTTTTTATATCATTTTTGCTTCCCTTCCCTTATGTTCATTTGTTTCTTAAATTCCTCATATGAGTTAAGTCATATGATATTTCTATTTCTCTAATTTTGCTTGGCATAACACCCTTTAGTTCCATCCACATTGTTGCAAATGGCAAGATTTCATTCTTTTTGATTGCTGAGCAATACCTCATTGTATGTGTGTGTGTGGGCATGTACACACACACACACACACACACACACACACACACACACACACCCCATCTTCTTTATCCATTCATCTGTCGATATACATTGGGTTCTTTCCTGAGTTTGACTACTGTTGATAGCACTGCTATAAATATTGGGGTGCATGTGCCCCTTCGAAACAGCATACCTGTATCCCTTGGGTAAATACCTAGTAGTGCAATTTCTGGGTTGTAGGGTACTTCTATTTTTAATTTTTTGAGGAACCTCCATCCTGTTTTCCAGAGTGGCTGCACCAGTTTGCACTCCCACCAACAGTGCAAAAGAGATCCTGTTTCTCTGCATCCTTGCCAACATGTGTCATTGCCTGAGTTGCTAATGTTAGCCATTCTGACTGGTGTGAGGTGGTATCTCATTGTGGTTTTGATTTGTATTTCCCTGATGATTGATATTGAGCATTTTTTCATGTGTCTGTTAGCCATCTGGATGTGTCTGTAAAAGTGTCCATTCACTTCTTTTGCCCATTTCTTCACTGGATTGCTTTTTGGGTATGGAGTTTGAGAAGTTCTTCATAAGTTTTGGATACTATCCCTTTATCTGAAATGTCATTTGCAAATAAGTATCTTCTCCCATTCTGTCAGTTGTCTTTTAATTTGCTGATTGTTTCCTTTGCTGTGCCAAAGGTTTTTATTTTGATGAGGTCCCAAAAGTTCATTTTTATTTTTGTTTCCCTTGACTCGGGAGACAGGTCAATAAGAAGTTGTTGCAGCTGAGGTCAAAGAGCTTGCTGCCTATTTTCTCCACGAGGATTTTGATGGCTTCCTGTCTTATATTTAGGTCGTTCATCCATTTTGAGTGTATTTTTGTGTATGGTATAAGAAGGTGGTCCAGGTTCATTCTTCTGCATGTTTCTGTCCAATTTTCCCAGCACCACTTGCTAAAGAGACCATCTTTCTCCCGTTGGATATTAAAAAAAATTTTTTTAATGTTTATTCATTTATGATAGAGAGTGAGCGAGCATGAGTGGGGGAGGGGCAGAGAGAGAGGGAGACACAGAATCTGAAGCAGGCTTCAAGCTATCAGCACAGAGCTTGACGCGGGGCTTGAACTCATGGACCGCAAGATCATGACCTGAGCGGAAGTCAGACGCTCAACTGACTGAGCCACCCAGGCTCCTCTGCATTGGATATTCTTTTCTGCTTTGTCAAAAATAATTTAGCACACTGATTTATTATAGTTCCCTCCACTAAGAGAAGCAGGTGCTAAATGTTTCAGGCCTTAGGAAGAAGTAAGGTATTGAATCTTTGGAAATTAGAAAAAGTTGGTAGCCCAATGGAGACATTGACAGTTATAGAACAAACCCAAACATCAGAACTATATATATATATAAAATGGAATAAAATGAGTTCACACAGAAGGAGATACTCCACTGTGGGTTAGAAGATAGATGGAAACATGTGCAATTAATGTTAAATATTAGGTTAATCACAGAGTTCTTTCAAATACCTAATGTACATAACAATCCCAGATAGGATACCTATGTGCTTTACATCTCATACAGTATAAACCATAGTTGTAGAATCCCTCACACCAAGGAGTGTTTCTCCACCTTTCTTAAGGGTGCAGGAACCCATAATAACAAACAAGGGATTCTAGAAGATGATTTTGTACATATGTGTCTGTGTATATATGTATACACAAATATATACATATATGTCCACATATGTGTGTCTGTGTATATTTATGAATATAATGTGTATCATTTATCTATAGATTAGTATTTCTGAAATCCAGGTCCATCAATATAAACATAAACATAAACATTTATGTTTATTTATTACACTTTCTCCCCAAGGCTATCAATTAAATTGTTACATCTTCTAATCAATCATGTTTTAAATAAAAAGGAAATGTGTTCAATCTTCTCTTTAATAGGAGTCAACCATTCAACCCTTATTGCAGTGACATAGCACAATTGTGATTTCTTCCTTTGTATTTCACTTTCAAGCACATTAAGACTGCTTTATAATCTAATATACCCAGGTATTAAAGATTATTAAAAAAAAAAAGATGTTTCCTTCACTTGGCTAATGAAAACATATCTAGAAAAGTAAGTTTTTTTTTTTAAGTTTGAAACTTAGACTTGAAGTAAGTAAGGTTAGACCTTTAAGAAATCATTTAAACACTTGTTAAACATATTCTTGTTTTCAGGCATTCCTTTTTGCAGAGTGATTTCTATAATTATGTTGCAAATTTTTGCCTGGAACCATCATATGTAAAATGAGACAAAAGCTGGGCTTTTGTATGACACACCTTCCCTTCTATGACCCTGATGCTAATAATGAAAAGAACAGTCACATAAATGACAACCACTCAAAACATAACCAGATGAGTACAAATAAATAAATTTCTACACTTTTACCCTATTTTGGGGACCAAGAGGAAAGCTGTTCATCCTGTAACATAACCCCTCAAAAATCCTTTTAGATCATAAGATGCCATACTTTAAGCACTGAAAAACTTTACAACTAAGTTTAGAACTACTTTTCAAATAATTGATCAAATTAGAGCATCCTTTACAGAAATTACTTTCAACACACAGCCTGAAAAAGTACTTCTATAAAACTAGGGCATACACTTTTTAAAAATTTTTTATGTCTTTATTTTGAGAGAGACACAGACTGCAAGCTGGGGGAAGGGGCAGAGAGAAAAGGAGACACAGAAACTGAAGCAGGCTCCACGCTCTGAGCTGTCAGCACAGAGCCTGACATGGAGCTCAAACTCACAGACTGTGAGATCATGACCTGAGCTAAAGTTCGATGCTTAACCCACTGAGTCACCCAAGCACCCCAGACCATCAGTTTTTCTAATAATCTTTTGTGAAATGACAAGATAGAAGATGCTCAAGGTTTTTAAAACATAGATGGCAGTTTGTATAGTCCATAGGATTAAGTCCCAAAAAAGAAGCAGGTTGTAAGATAGTCTGTTTTAAAGACTGAATTACCTGGACTGTATTTACACAGTTTTATGGGCATATGCAGTTCAAGGAACAGAGCTAGATGAAGTGAACTTTGTTTTCCAAAATACTTAGTTAACCATGTTGCACTTTGTGTCTACTCAAATGCCTGTTGGCTCTTCACAGCATTGCTTTTGACACTTGATCTTTCTCACATATTCCAAAGACCAAAAATATGTCTTTACTACTGAAAGAGCTAAATACTTTCTTTTGATTCATTTCTGGTTTTATCTATCAATATCTATCAAGTAGAATAAAGCTGACCTAGTAAGTGGCCTTCCATTAACACATCTCTATTAGAAAACTCACACCCTGTAATGACTGCACCTTTATTTTGTGTATCCAGAACTTTAAGAAATTGCCACTACCCTTTTTGAGGAAACTCCACACTGTTTTCAAGAGTGGCTGCACTAGTTTGCATTCCCAGCAGCAGTGCAAAATGACTCCTCTTTCCATGCATCCCACTAAATGGGGGAAATCCTCTTGTTTACATAGCCATTAAACAAAAATTTCACCTCTATGCACTGAATTAATTGATAGGAGTGATAAATGTATTACCACAGAAGAGCTCTTAGTAGATTACATGGCTATGGCCTTTTCAATGAGAAGTCACATCACTGATTTTATTGAATACTGAGGATACCTACAATATTTGCAGGGAGGAAAAGAAAGATAAAGGTAAAAATGGGTGGTATATGTGATCTCTTGATAGATGAAAATTTCAAAGTACAAGACACAACAATGATTTTGGATTTTTGCAATTGTACAAACTCAAGCTTAAATGTGGTAATCATGTAAGACACATAGTGCAGTGTGTGGAAGACAGTAGGCGTCAGTCTCAGTGCATCTGAATGTTTGGGGTCGAACCTCGAGGAAACCATGTATCAAGTGGATTTGAAGTGATAGAAGAACGCTAGCTTCCCTTCATGAACCCAATTTACCTACTACAATTACAATCATTATAGTCATTCATTGTCTTCAAGAGGAATAAAGTCAAATTCAAATGTGCCAACTGTGAGAAACAACAAGGTCAAGATTACTCATGCTGGCACACTTCACCAGTTAGAACAACTGCTGAGTTGAAGCCTGAGGAAATGACAGGGAAGGGCTGATCGGAGATTTACTACCAGACAAGTCTGTGAAGTACTCTCCTGCATAAAGGCTTTCTGTGAACCCAATGCCTTTATAAAATCCAATGGCCCTGGGTATGCCAACACCCTCCAGCTTTTTTCATTTACTTTTCCTCAAACCATACTTCTCCTCTGCTACAAAAGTCATTCTCAGATGGTAGGGAGACATGAGCTTGTATGGGAATGATGGGAAATACAAGTGGCTGACAAGTCAGTAATTGAGAAAGTCTATATACAGGACCAAAGTTGGTTCATAGGACCACATATTGGGTATGGGAATATACATACTAAATATGAAAGTTGAGGTGTTTGCCGTTTTTTCTCTTCTCCCTCCCCCTCCTTCTCCCCTGTCCTTGTTTGTTCTGGAAGATTCCTTCATGTTACACAGTATTATTCTATGACCTCCTATTCAATAGACTTCCACACAGGCTAGTATTTTTCATCACAAAATATGCAGTTTGATTTGTGGTTCTTTTTAAATGGGTGTCTGTGGAGACAAACCTTACAACAAAGACAGCAGTTTGATTTGAGGTGCTTATGAAACAACTAGACCAAATGAGTTCAAGTTACAGAATTGCAGTATCAAGAGGTAGGCTGTTCCTCTAATATTGTACTGAATGAGAGGAGGTTTCTTTCTTGAGGAAACCACATTCAGAAAGAAAGAGTAAAGGAATTAACAGGATATTGTTTTTATAAAAGCGCCTGAGTCTTAAGAAATTGCCAAGAGTGTTAGGAGGCAAATGAATCTCTACACTTGCAGCAACAACAAAATTTTGTTAGAAAGTAATGGATGTTCAGTGGCAAATGTGAAAACTTTCTTCCCTGAAACCTACACCTTCACAGTTCGCTGTTGTATGTATAATCACCTTCAAATAAATGGTAACACTACTCATCACAGTTAACCAAGTTTTCCAGCATTGTTTCCTTTTTTTGTTCACTTTGTTGGGATTCCTAGGTTTTGTACTATTATTGTAACGGTGTGTGCTTTATGGAACCAAAATTATAGTCATCTAGTAACCACACAGAAATTTCGATAAAATGCATTGAAAAATGATCTTTCAATGCTTTCTATTTCCCCCCTATAAAACCACTAGTGTGCTTCAGTGCTTTATTTCTAATTTCCTAAGAATGACAAATTACAATTAACAACAGTTTTAATGTTTATCCTCTTATGTGTGTTTTGGTATAATTTGTGCATTTGTGTTTAATATTTGTATTTACTTCTATTGGTCATGCACCTTGAAGCTTCCCTCTTCACTTTAATGTAAGATTATGTTGAGTATTTCTTTAAATCCTCAGTCTTTCACACACATATGGACCTCTATCAAAAGGAAATTTTTTATCCAAATAACAGGTAATTTTTAACAGTACAAATTCTGCTTTTAATGTTAAATCCACAGTGAAGTTCAGAAACTACTTCAAGTCATTTGTTCCAAAATTTAACTATCAGGTAAAACTTGTTTTGAACACCAACATTACTTTTTAATATATTGCTAACAATACTTATAACGCTTTGTACAGCACATTATAGATGTGTCTCTCATAGTGCATCATCTACCGCACAAAATTGATCGATGAGAGTGGTTTTACTGCTTTAAATATCAATAAAAGTTGACTTTGGTTTAGACATTGTAGAACTGTGAACTTTGATGCAATTTTATTTTTTTTGGTTCAATTAAACCATTTGCTTATATTCCCTCATGTGATATTAACCACTATTGTGCATCATTCCAAGTGCATTTTCTTATGGCTATCACTCTAGTTAATTTATCTCATCCCCTAGACAAGAATTAAATATTTATCCACTTAATATTTCTGTTAACTTGCATTCTCAGAAAGGATATGTAAGGTTATAGCAACGCCTACCTGTTTCTCAGAAATCTCTCAAACTCTTCCCAGTATTATGCAACAAGTCATAATACAGGAGCATGTTCCTTCGCCCATCTAATCCGGGTAATATTCTGTCATTGACCAATTTCTCATAAGGTTTCTGAATAATGATGTCATTTATGATAATGATTAATGGTATATTCATTTATTTGGTATAGGATTTATTTGGTATATTGATTTATTTTATTACTGTTGGAACTATAGTATATTTGTTTGAATGCATTGTCATTGGGTTATTCATGTTACCTAAATATTAAAAGATTTTATGTAATTAAATATACCTTATAAGATAGAATTAATCATGTGTGCATTGAAATACTATTACTGTTAATCTCTGCCAATCTTAAGAAATGGTAACCATCACTGGTGTTATTAAAAACTTAAGTTTAATCCAACAGATTGTTATGATTTTCACTGCCTTATGATCAGATACCCGGCTTAAGTTCATCAACTGTAATGACTGATCAAGTTCACGGAGTACTACATTCAGAGTCAAGGTCATAGCCTTAAGATATGACCTTGGTATTTTGGGAATCCCTCCTGAGAGTGTAATTCAACTTTACTTTGAAATTCAAACAAATTTGTTTATTGAGGGTCTGTATTAAATCCAGTTTGAAAGTCTTTCCTTGAAGAATTAGCTTTTCAATGTTGGGAATTGCTATTTCCAAGTATCAACATTCATCATTGGTGGGGAGGACCAATTCTCAATATTACAAAACATTTACTATTCAGTTTTTTCCCCACACTTAATCTTCTACTGATTTCTAATACAGTAGTCTCTAATGAACAATGAGAAAAAAATTAATATGCTCTTCCATTAAAATTTAAGTAAGGGTAAATTTCTCCAACTGGCCCTAAGTGCTCATATGATTTTGTGTTGTAATGAACAAGTATAGAAAACACATAATACAAGTTTCTGGAGTAAAGCGTTTTTACCTGAAGTAATTTAAAACATTAGCTTCCAATCAAAACACTGGTCCATTATGGAATAGAATAGACATATGCAAAGATTTTGAAGGTAGAAGAGAAGTGTAAAGAAATCTTAACACGTTACTTGCCTCTGCTTGTAGGGATATGTTTATGGAAAAAACTGAGGAACAGTCAAAATTAAGAATATCAAACTGAACTACGCTGCCCAAATGAAGCAAAGGATCTATTGCTTACTGTGGTCTGATGTAAATTCATTAGGAGAGTCAAGAGCTGGACACGAGGAAAAAGTGGACAACATTCCTTATGGTTCCAAGGATCTCAATCTGTGGCCTTTCCAGCTATGTGGTGAACATACAGGTTTCTTTATGTTCAAGATCAGAGTACAGGAAAAGCCGAGTGACATAATGTGGGGTCCTGGAGGTCTAGTTTATGAACCTACACGAAAAATACCTCGAAATCCGTGGCTGGAAATTGAGGCATTGGAGTTTAAGAGCTAAGTAATTATAACCACCAATTGCATCATAGCCCTTTTTATCCTGTGAAATTTAGGTGGCCCAGAGCACTGTTGGTCTCACTGATAACTGTAGTGAGTGCTTCAAATCTACAGATGCAGTTCCAAGCTCTGAGCTAATACGGTTATGAACGAATTATAACAAGATGTACAGATTGTATCTTTTATTCCATCATCACAAAGTATGTGCAAATTTTATATGAAAAGCATTACTTTTCATTACCGAGTTAATTCTGCAAAAATGAGTATCCATTACTGAGCTCCCCATTCAATCATTGTATTTATTTGACTCCACTGTTGGGCGCCTATCACGTGCCTGATGCTGTAGAAGGTTCTGAGGGCAGTGGCAAAATGCAGACACAGGTCAGCACACACAGACGTGCGCACACAGACCAGAAAGACTAGCCATTAAATTCAACGAGTTTCTACCAGAGATGCAGAAAAGCCAGCCAGAGAAAAGTAATACAATTGTTTCAGAAGTGTACGTGAATAGCTAAGTCTAGAAGCATACTTACATTTCACATCCTCCCTGCTGGCTGCAATGATCAAAATATCTCCTAGAGGGGCCCAACCAGAGCTCTTAAAGGACATAACCAACCATACATAGAGGAGGAGGGTGTGCAGTTGAAGGGGAAACACACTCGGTGTCCCAGGAGCAGGACTTGCTCGCAAGGCTCTGCCACTGCCCAAGCTATTAAGCTGCCCCAACATCTCATGAGGTATTTGGCACCGATTCTACCACTGACACCAAAAATTCAAGGCCATTGCCTACACACCAACCTGGTGAAAATGTAATGTAGACATTGAAAGATTTGGATTTTATTTTCAGTTTGACGTCCCATTGCTTTGGGATATGTGCCAAGTTTTTTTTAAACTTCTTGGTTCCCAGTTTTTTCATGATTAAGCAATTTTTAGCCAACAGTAAAGCTGACATTCCATAGCTCATTTGACAAAGTTTCTCTAAGAATTATATGCCTAGTTTTTAAGAAGGTCCAGTCAATAGTAATGAAGAAGCAATCTGCCTGGTAAGAGCATCTTAACTATACTCACACTAAATGTCTTTTAGTGTAGAATAAGCCTAGAGAGAAGAAGGGTTCATATTGTCCGAATTACAATCATCATGAAATTAACTTGTATTCATTAAGAGAAGTGGTTCTCAAACTTTAACATCCATCAGATCACCTTCAAGTTTAAGCATAGATTGCTGAAGTTTGACCTTGAAATTTGTGTTTTACTAGTTTGGGGGTGGGGACAGACTGGGAACTAACAAGTTCTCAGAGGATACAAATCATAATGATGCAGGCACCACACTTCGAGAACTACTGGCTAACAATATGACTGCTAGATATTCAACTTATTCTACACAATTAGAAAAAAAAAATCCTTGGGTATTTTTTCAGACATATACGTAATACCTAAACATGGATATACTATGTACATTTACATGTCTAATATGATTTGTGTTTTTAAAGTCATATTTTAGTTTTGATTTTAACCACACTGGGTCCAATTTTTAAATGGCAAACCCTCGATATTTGTTGTCAATTACAATAGTTTATAAATCTAAGTGTAATAAGGCGAAGTTGCCTTATGACTCTTGCTAGAATACTGTCAGGATACACTACTCTGTGCAACAATCAATTCTTTGTCATGCTCACATTACACTCTAAATATAAGTGACCACCTGAGAGTATGAGAGAGAGAGAGAGAGAGAGAGAGAGAGAGAGAGAGAGAGAGAGAGACTGAGCACGAGCATGGGAGGGGCACAGAGATAGAGGGATACAGAATCCAAAGTGGACTCCAGGCTTTGAGCTGTCAGCACAGATCCCTATGTAGGGCTCAAATCCACGAACATGGAGATCATGACCTGAGCTGAAGTCCGACATTTAACTGACAGTCACTGAGGTGCCCCAAAAGTGGGTTCATTTAATGACTTACTCAGTTTCTTCTATTTTTTTTATACAGAATTTTTATTGGAGGCACTCATATTGGATTATTGGAATGTCTACAAGTTTAATAAACTTACGCATTTCTAGTGTTATATGCCCAATGTTTTTTTCTAATTTTTCCTGAGAACTGGTTACAAAAAAAATCCTACACTGTAGATCTGTGTTTGTCTGTGTAGCTCATATGAAGTAGATATCCTTATGCATTTACATAATTACACAAATAAATGAAAATAGGGAAACATTTTTGAAAATCTTTCCAAGAAGTCTATTTATAGCATACTATCAAACAATACACCAGAAGTACCTCCTACCTTCATAATTTCTTATGTTTTCATGTTTGTCTTATCTTTCTGATCAGCAGCTCTGATTTATCCATTTAAAATTTTTATGTTATTTCTTTTTTTGTTGTTGTTGCTTGTTTATTATCAGCATGTATTTTCGGAAATTTTCTTTGGATTTTTTTTTAATTGATGAGATTTCATCCCAGTTTGTTAAAGAGAACCAGCTGTTTTCTTGCAAGATAATTTTCTGAAGCTGTTGTGTGCCATAATTACACTGCAATTACACAGCAATATCCATAAAAGCAGATGAGGATTCTATGTGTCCTTTTACCTCATTAGAAGTTGCGAAAATGATAGATTCAGTCTATCTTAGTTTGACTATTGCCCTCTATTGGCAAATTCAAGTTCTGGTATCATTGAAAAGACGGCAGCAATAAAAACAGGCGAAGATTTTGTTTTTGTTTTTAAAAACTGTAGCAACATGTTAGGTCACAAGTTAACACCATCCAAAGCTTAAAAAACTCTTTTTATACTTAGAATTTAAAGCCATACCGTTAAAACCTAGCCATTGAAAAAAAAAAAGTCACTTAAGCTAGTGATGTGTGAACTAGGGCTTTTTTCCAACATGTAATTGCAGAGCATTTAGATTTTCTCCCTCACTCAAAATCTACTTGAATCCTAGCCCTCTTTGCAGAGAAAACCAGGGAGATCTTTTCCTTGTCCCAAGAATGTATCCTCTTCTTTGAGGCAATCTTCTTTCAGGAAAAGGAGTTTTTTATGTCTCTTACGATTTCCAAAATCAGCTATTCACTTTACCTTCAATTTCACTGTGATTTAAAACAAACCAAACACTTGAATCTTTAGTCACAGGCAGAAGAAAAATTCATTTCTAATAAATTGCGGAGAAAGATTTTTCATCAGAGCCCTCATATTTTATGTATTAGGAGAAAGAAGGAAGATGTGCAAAAATCAGCTTTAAAAAACTTAGCTGAAACTTCAAGTGCTGTGACATTTAACTGGAGTCTGCGGTGGGAAAGGTGCTCATGGACAAACAAACACTATCTTGCATGTATCCTTGGTTCTGAGTGGCTGGGGAATACAGTATTTTAATAGTTTTTATTTTGGCAGAACCAACAGGAAACAATCTGGTTTTGTAGCCAGCTAGGCAACTGGAGAAAACAAATCTAGGAGTACTTTAGGACTTTCTAGAACTCAGAACTTGTAATAGATTTTAACATTTTTAGAAACTCAAGCTAAACTTTCTCTCCTAAACTTCACTTGTACCATTTACACCAGGTAGCCTGCTATCTTCTCCTGTAACATTCTTAATGTCATTGTTGGCTGTGCAGCAAACTTAGACAAGTTTAGCTGCAAAGTTTCTGGAGTGATGTCAGATTTAGGAGTTGAGAATTAAAATTAGTTCCTTTCTTTGCCAACACTAACACAAATCTTGGAGAACACTTCCTTAGATGCACTAAAATGGTGACAGCTTAGATAACCACTGGGGAAGCTTTCCATATGAGAACTCTGATTAATTTAACAACTTTGGCTTAGCATGATCCCACCTCGGTTGCCTCTTCCTTTGTTTAATTAATAACACCATTGCCTTTTTGAGAAGATTTATCTCACAAAACAAATTTCAAGCAGAACCCACAGTTGTACAGAAAAGGAGGAAGTATTTGCTTCTAATGGCTCATTTTGTTTCTTTTTCAACTCTTTCACCAAATGTCTGCTTGCACCTATATAGCATTTTGAAGCGAAAAATAACTGCATAATTGACAAACTCTTTTCCTTTCTAGCAATTTGAGTCACTGCCTGCGAACCAGTGTCGGTTAATCTTTAGCAGTTGACAAAACTATGCAGGTTGCACATTCAGAGAAAAACCTTCCCAATTTTCATGACAAGCACCTGGTCATGGAGAGAATTGGACTCTAACTTACTTAAGCTGTTAGTAGAAAAAAGAAGGGTGGGGCGGGGGACACCTGGGTGGCTCAGTGGGTTAAGGATCCAACTTCACCTCAGATCGTCATCTCAGTGATCAGGAGTTTAAACCCCGCGTCAGGCTCTGTGCTGACAGCTGAGAGCCTGGAGCCTAAGATTCTATGCCTCCCTCTCTCTCTGCCCCTCCACCACTCACTCTCCATGTCTTTCTTTCAAAAATTAATAAAAAATTTAAAAAAAAAAAATCCTGTTTTTCTGGCTTTTCTTGGTTGGCTCATTTTCTGAATGTTAATATATCTAAGCCATATTTCAAACATTGTGCTTATCATAGACTATTTTTCTTCATATATTGACACTCTGGTTAACCAAAAAACATACTTGAATAATGTATAATAATTATTTATTCATTAATTTATAAAATAAATTTAGTATTTACTGTGGGTTAGTCAACATTATGCATGCTATAGATATAGCCATGAGTAAAACAAACACAACTCCCTACCCCCATGGAACTTATATTCCACTTGATGGAGACAGAAAATAAACCATTAATTATGGACCATTTCAAGTGGTGCTAGCTCTTACAAGGAAAAAGAAAGCAGAGTATAATTTTCAAGGTTCAAGCAGGGACACGACTGTTATGAATGGACAATCAAGGGACTTACAGGAACATGTAATAACTGATCTTATCCCACTGTGATAGTTGCTAAGGAATCTATGCAAGACCCTTGCCTTTACATCTGGTAGTGAGCCTGAATCCCCATTTTTCTTCAGGGCAGGAGTTGGGCAGATAATCTGCCTGTGAAGCAGAGGAGAGCAAGGGCACACTGGCATCTATTGAGATACATTTGATGTCCTGAGAACATAATGGGATCCAAGTTTGCTTCTCAGTACATTAAACCTTGATCACATGCAGGAGGGGACATTCTTCCCACTCAACGGCAGACCTGCCTGGCTCAGGACTAAGAGAAGCTAAAGATAGAGATGACAGGGCAGCAATGAGGGAGCTCAATACTGTAGACTGCCTTCGGCATCTAAGATCAGACAGGGCTAAGGGGACCACATTCAGTGGCATTGTCACCAGACACAGGCTGTCCAAGAATAAAGGATACTAATGAATTCCAACTTTCAAATATTACAACAGTTTCTCTCAGAGCCAATCCTAACCTGGAATCATACAGGTAAAGGAATTCTGAGAGGCATAGGATCAGTTTAGCTCAATGGCACCACATAAAACCACATACAAGTAGCCATTTCAAGTGGGCAGTTGGATTCCTCAGGATGGAGTTTAGCAGAATTTTCTGTTTAGACATGTACATATGACAGTCCTTGGTATAGAGGTGATATTTAAAACTTTAAAACTGAATGAGGTCATCTCAAATAAAACAGAGAAAAAGAAAAGAATCCTCAGTGACATTTCAATGTTTACAGGTCACGGAGCTATACGCAACTGGTAAGAAAACCCAAAATGGTAACTAATGGTTAAGAGAAGAACTAAACCATTTCCAGAAATTAAAGAGGAATATGTTTCAAGGAGGACAAAGACCACCTCTTTCAAATGCTGATTATAGATAGGCTCAGTAAAATTAAGTTGCTAACTAAAGCCAACTTGGAAGATGTGGAGGTCATTGGTGACCTTGAAAGAACTCTTTCCTCAAGGGGATGGTGAATCTGACTGAATTGCATTTAAAACCCAATAGAAGGAATCGTAATGGAAACAATGTGCACAGTCAACTATTTTGAGGAATTTTCTTCTAAAACAGAGAATTCCAAGAGTAGAGAGAAGTAGGACCACATTTTTGTCTGTAGGTCTATTTTTAGACTGGTTAAGTCACATTGTATTATAGCCTGTTTCAATGCAGAGGAGATATACCAGTAGAGACAAAGACATTGATAAGTGGGAGAAACAAAGACAATCTTAATGGTAGAATTGTGTATTTTCAAAGGACTTTCTTCCCTGACACATCTAGAATATTAAAAATAAAAACCTTTATGTGAAACAAAATGAATTTAGTCTATGTCAGTATTATGGGCAGTTTTGGGCCCGCCGGAGAGATTGAGACAGACTGCGAGAGAGCATGGGAGAGAGAGACATATAGACAGACAAAAAGTATCAATGGTGAGGGCTGGCAAATTCCATCACAGAAGCATTTAGGGGAACAAGGCTGTCTTAGTGAGGGAAACATCAACTGGGAAAAGAGAAGCTTGATAGAAAGCTTGAATACACAAGAGCTGTTACATGGCAAGAGGTCTGTGCACACGTATACACAAAGCACGAGGCCAAGAGGAGAAACCTGGAAGATGGCTGTGTAAGAAACAACTGGTGATCAGTTTTGGCATTCCTATAAGGTACCTCCTCTTAGTGAGCTGTCAGGAACATGTGTATCCAGGGAGAAGCTGAGTGACCGACTGCATCCCAGCCTGCAAGTTCTTTTGCTTAGATTCTCTGTTTTTCAGACAAAGCTCAGGCTTTGCTTTCCCTTTCCCCTGGACTATTATTGTGCAAACACCCGAAACCCCTTTTCCCTGTGTCCCTGCACTAATTAATTCCCCAACTTGGCTTTTTGAAGCACAGTTCTTATTTTCCCATCATTCTGCTAAAAAACAAAAACAAATAAAAAAAACAACAACACAAAAAAAATTTTCACAAATTCTTAACTACAACCAGGTTAACAAACTTCTTAAGAATCCAAAGTTGTAGGTTTGTGAGCCATACAGTCTGTCACTGATATTCAACTTTCATGTCATTCCACAATAGCAGCTGAAACAATACTTCAATGAATGGCGTGTCTGTGTTTCAATAAAAAAGTAATTACAAAAACAGAAGGCCAACCGACAAACCATAGCTTGCCAACACTAAGCTACAAAATAAAAATTCACATGACATGGTTTCTTATGAAGGCATTATCCTTGGTAACCAATTTGTCTTTTTAACCTTACCTTTTTTACCTTGATGCAATCTATTGCAAACTCCTAACCACGTCAGAAAAGGAGTTTACTGCTGCATAAAAAATACTAGCATCCACTTTTCGTCCACAATTACAGCAATATATTATGATAAAATGGTATCAATAGTCAGTATGAAAAATCATATTCTAAGTATGAAGAACTTTAAACAAGGTATTTCAATATGCAAACATAGTACTACTGAGGAGAAACAGACTTCCAGTTTGACACATACATGCATGATACACTGAATTCACAGTCAAGAGTAATCCTGTACCTTTCAGTTGTATTTGTGTGTATACATATTTGCAGCTAGGAAACAGCATACCTTATTAGAGAAAATGAGGATTTTGTACCTACAGAGACTCAGTATCAAAGGTCTGTCATTCCCAGCATTTAGGATATTGGCTAAGTTATCAATCTTCATTTTACTTTAGTATTTTTTCTCTGTGAAATGGTGGTATCCTATGTATTTTCACATATATTTTGTTAGTTACAGGCCATTAATGGTTATTCTCGAAAAAATCCTAACTTTTAAAAATTCACCTCAATGTCCTTAATGATGCTATGATTATTCTAAGTAAGATGAACAATGTTGCCATCTTTCAACTATTTATTTGGATATTCAATGACTAATCTCTTCTCTCTGAAACTTTCACATCAGCTGATCCCTTTGCTATTTGTTAATAAATGTAATTAACACAAACTGCCAAACCCTACCAACACCACGTCAAGCACATTAAACAGCAGTGGGATTCTTGCAAAGCTTTTCAGCTTTCTTCCCAACAGTATCCAGGAATCCAGGATGCCCATTGGCAACCTTGCCATTTCAAGATCCCTCACTTTCAGGACCACATGAGAAGAGCGCACTGGTACTGTTTGGACTTGATAGACTCATCATTTCCCCTCACTTTCCTGAGGCCCCATCACACAATACCAACATTATTGCTAGACAGGCTGGGAAATAGAGTCTTCCTGTGTGCCCATGAAGAGGCAAGAAAGGCACAAACGTTTACAATTTTCCTTTCAAATTTTGCCTAAGTTGAGAACAAGATTTATGAAAGCAAGGAAAAAGCCATTACAATAGTTAGAAATGTAAAAATATAGTAACTATGTGAAATTTGGGAATGTTTTATCATCTTGAAATGATTTAATTTCCATGGATAAAAGGTTTATCAAGTACTTCAATCAGAAAAAGCAATCAGGTCAAGACTTCTTACTTAAAATCTCCAACATGGAACTAGCACAAATACCTAGAAGTAATTCTCGTTTGTTAGGTCCATTGGGAAGGATTCCTATGAATGACCTGATAGGTCACTTACAGGTGTTTCTGTATATCGTCCTTACATTTAAATAGGCTTTAAACATTATTTGTCTCAACCATCCTGAATGTATTTCATACGTACATCTTGGATATATTTCTCCTACATATGAACTGCCAATGTCTAATACCATAGAAGAGGGGTCAATAGCCTTCGTCCATGAGAGAGTCCATGTTGGAAGCTGGTTGTGCTATCTTCATTCGACCCTCAAAACAGGACTTGGTTTAACCTGCCTTGTAACAATGACTCAAACAATCTCTAGTAGTATACAGAATCCAGGTTAAATGCTACATACCAACACAAAGTTTGTTCCTCACTGTAAAGGTCAGGTTTATTTAATAGTCTCCACCTGATGCATATAGTTTCCCCACAAAATGGAACTAATCCTGTACCCTTGAGGGGGACATGATTAGCAAGGCATAAAAGCTGAAAAGGATTCTGAGCCATGTGTCCCTGAGTCCATAGGAATTGAAAATCATCTCTCCTGATCCTTCCCATCCTGAGTAGGGCACGACAGGATATTTGAAAACTGAGCCTGAGAATCAAGAGACCTGATCTATGTGATTACTGTAATTTACCTCTCCTACGTTTTTTTTTTTTTTTTTTCACAAATTTAAATAAGCTTGGTGCTGTGTCTACTGTCACTGTGACTTTGAACGGTCTACTGGGTGACACAACATTACTACACCTGGTGAGCAAATAATAAACATGACAGTGGGCACAGACACAATAAACAAATGGTGTGTTAGAAAGTTCTATGTGCTAAAAAGAACACACAAACGTGGGAAAGGGGATATGGAGAGTCACAGCGGAGCACTGAAGACAGGACAAATGAGAAAACCTCACTAACAACTTGTTTCCAACGAGGACTGGAGCCACATGAAAGGAGGGAAACTGTCCTCTGGAAAAACACAAGCAAGGTTCAAGGCCCTCAGGAGAGAGTGTGCTTCTGCAGCTCTGCTTTTGCTCTTGCTGCTGCGTCTCCTGGTTCCAGTTTAGTCAGCAGATAATTCCTCAAATTACTTAAAGGTTTTCTTTCCTTTTCTAGTTTAGGAAACTTCAGGAGAGTTCAGGAAAGAGAGTTCTATCACTTTAACTCTTTGGAGCTTTCTAATTCCACCCCCCCCAGTCTTTGATAACTCATTTCTGAAAACGTAAGACAGGGTTATGCTTAAATACTAAAAGCTTTTACATTGCTTCCCAATCTTGTTAATAAGGTTCACAAGTCATTCCTCTATAAAACAATTCTTTCCTCTTCAGAAGTAGCATCATACTAATCCATATTAACCAGTAACATTTTTAAGCCTCTGAACTGACCTGTTCATCAATAAAAAATGTGACCGTATGAGAAAAGTATGGCCTCTAAAAACCTCGTATCCAGGAAATCAAGGACAATTGAGTTAATTTCTCTGTGATTTGTATGACCCAGATATTTGAATCATATAAGCAAGTCCTTAGAGTACCCTTTCCCCTTTGCTCCCCCTTCTCCTCAGTGGTTTATCTAATCAAAGTAAGAAAAAAGGGAAAAGCAGTTCATTAAATAATAGCACATTTCATTGAAGATAACTGAATTTCATTCATCCTCGGCCGGCTTACTTTAGATCTTTTAGAATGTTTTTCTATCAGACATTGTAGTAGCTTCCTATTGCTCTGTAGCAAATTGGCACAAAGGTAGCATTTTAGAATAACACAAAAACGTCAGCTTACTGTGAAGATCAGACGTCTAAAATGGGTTTCGCTGAGCTAACATCCGCGTGTTTCCAGGGCTGCATTGCATTCTGGAGGCTCTCAGAGAAACTCTGTTTTCTTGCCTTTGCCCCCTCTTTTTTAGAGGCTCCCTGTAATCCTTTACTCATTACCCTATTCCCCTATCCTCAAAGCTAGGAATATCCAGCCAAGCCCGTTTCGAGCTGCCACTTCCGTGATTCTGTCCTTCCTACCTTCCCCCCTTGCCTGTTATAAAGAACATTGTGATTGCATTGAACTCACCTGTGTAACACACAGGACTCTCCATCTTGAGGTTAGTTAATTCACAACCTAATTCCAGCTGTAATCTTCGTTCCCCTTTGCCTTGTAAACTACATGATTTCAGGTTCCAAGACTTACAATGTGGACATCTCTTGGGGGTCATTTTCCTGCCTACCCTAGATACCTTCATTCAAGCAGTACTTAATAAAATAAAACAAAAAGGTTGGGTCTTTAATCTGATAGGTATGTCACACTTTGCCGTGAAAGACTGAGGTTTCTTTTAAGATTTTTCTAGTCAACTCACTTTGTGTTGCTTAATGTTTTCCTTCCCCCTAAGGCAGTGTTATGACCTTCGTGTAGGCACTCTGCAAAAGCATATTTATTTCAGTACACTTCTTTCCTTCAAATAGACTGCATACTTTTCAAAAACAAAAGAGCTGCTGGGTTGTTCGCTCTAATTGAATTGCTTGCTCATGACACCTGGGTGGGGAGCCCATGGCTTTGGCTCCCACATAATCAACACATCAACTCTTAACAGGTATAATGTGACATGGTCACACTAAAATTTTTGTAAAGAAACTTTATGGACTAATTTCTCTTACTCCCCACATCCTGTATTATTTTTCTTGGAATGCTTGGAAATTATGACTATTTTCATTGGTCCTTGGAATACTCCCACCAAAAATGACACTTAAAAGAACAAACAAAAATTTTAGTTACCTAAGAAAGCATAAAATATTAAATTTATAGGCTTCTTAGAAATATAAACACAACTAAGCTGTACATGAATCTAGTTTGCAGTTTCATTATTTGTGCAGCAAAAGATACATTACAGAAAACTGTGGGTACGTGGGAGATGCTCTTTGCTTTTCTTAAACATAGTCGTTTTATTTGTCCCATCCTTGTGCTGACCTAATGCCTATCACACTTGACTGAAAATAGAGTAGCATTTATAGGGCAAAGCCAGAAGATAGAAATCAATATCTGTCTTAAATGTAAATCATCAAAGAGATTCCATACAAATGATAAGAAAGGAGAAGGTGAAGGACTTAGTTATTTTTAATCAAGCCTGTTTTAAATAAACAGTGATTTGTGTTACAACACGAATCTGATTTTCAGTATTTTGAGAAGAGGTCAGATGACGGCATGACATCTGGGCAAATGCTACCGATTTTTCAACTGACTAATTTTAAACAGAATAAAATTATTTTGGTTAACATAATTATTCTTATAAAGTATTTTTCAAGTTTACTTCAAATCACTCAACAGATATTACCTTGCATGAATTTCTCAAAAAATTCCGTCAATGGCTTTTGGGAAGATATATAATGTAACACAATATAATATTTTATAATGTTTTTGTTTGTCAAACATAGTATTTATATTAATACTTTCTTATTAATTTCACTTCAGAGGCCTCATGAAAGTGATTAAATATTTATAGATGAGAAATTTGAACCACCTGAAAAGGGACCTAAAGGTACAGAAGGAGGCAAGTCAGTTGAAAGCAAGGATATTTTCTCTGGATTCTAAAAAAGTATCTAAAATTCTGCTCCCAGAGGTGAGATCTCATTTTGAACTGCCATGCCATCAGTGATGTCACTCTCTATGGAGGTACTAAGAAAAATAAGAGTTCCCACTTTTTTTTAATGTTTATTTTTGAGAGAGGGGGAGAGAGAAACAGAGCATGAGTGGAGGAGGGGCAGAGAGAGAGGGATACAAAGAATCCGAAGCAGGCTCCAGGCTCTGAGCTGTGGCACAAAGCCGGATGCGGGGCTTGAAACCATGAGCTGGGAGATCATGACCTGAGCTGAAGTCCTAACTGACTGAGCCACCCAGGCGCCCCAAGAGAGTTTCCACTTTTAAAGGTTCAGAGTTCAATGGAGAAAGACAGAAATGTAAATAATTAGGTACGGGTCTTACAAACAATATAATGAAAGGTAAAGCAAGCACCTGTTTGAGACAACTCAGAGGAGCCGATAGTAACATTTTAGGTCTGCATACCTCAAGCTAAAATGCACAAGTTACTGTGGGAATTTTCTCACCCTATGCTCAAAAAGGTAGCTATATCTTATGATTCTGGCAGAAAACACTTGTTTGCATCCATGATTTAAACCACACCAGCAACACGTGGTGTAAAAGTACTGACTGTGAACTCTTTTTTTTTTTTTTTTAAACAGAGCACAAGCAGTGGGAGAGGGGAAGAGGGAGAGAGAGGCAGAGGGGAAGAGAGAGAGACAGGGATGGAGAGAGACAGAGACAGAGAAGGAGAGAGAATCTTAAGCAGGCTCCATGTTCACCTCAGAACCCAACATGGGACTCGATCTCACAACCCTGGGATCATGACATGAGCTGAAAGCAAGTCAGACACTCAACCAACTGAGCCCCCCAAGCGCCCCATGAACACTTTCTAAATCTGTGTTAATTTGATCACATAAATTTCAGCCCATTACATTTAATTATATACTTGCATGAAGTACAAAATAATTCTATATTAATTCTTATAGAATAATATAAATGGTCAAAACTCTCAACAAACAAATTGATTATATTTTTAAAAGTGTAATAAAGTATAACTTTGCATAGGTAAATTGCCCATGGGAAATGAATTAGCATGAGCCTTGGGCTCAAAACAAAAACAGGTCATCAAGGAAAGCAATTAATAACATTAGTCTCTTGTTACCAGATTCTAGGGAATCGGCATGTGTTAACAAAAAAATCGCACAGCACAACCAACAAATAAAAGCCTTGTATTATTAGTGGAATAGTAATATGGCGCTCAAAGGAGAAAAGGACTAGTTATTAAGAATAACTATAAAAGCTGAAATGACAATTTTGATAAAGTAGTTTTTGTGCTTTGACTCCTACATCTGATGAGACTATAGGCTTAAGCCTGGCCTTTGGCTGAACATTATGCACTTTTTAAAATTCTTTTAATTTTGCTCCAGAGCCGTTGTGTACAGATGTACAAGTTGTGCACTGCACAACCCTAGGGGCCTCATTCACATTGTGTGAATCACATCACAAAGTAATGTTCCAGAAGATAACAGTACACTTTCACATTCCAATATTACTGTATTTCAACAGATGGAAAGAGTGTCTTGAGGAAGAGACGCCTCTTTCTGTTTTGTACGTGAGCCCTCCGGTTACTCTTCAAAGGAATCTCATGGTATTCAATTAAATGCTAGAGGAATTTTTTTCCTTTTATTATTTTTGCTTTGATGTCAAGCAAATGAAAACTTGAAAAGTAAATTGGAAAACAAAGAGGACAGTCCAGCCTTGACAAGTACACACATATCAGAAGAGAGTTTTTCTTTTTTTTTTTTTTTTTTTTTTTTTATTTTTTATTTATTTTTGGGACAGAGAGAGACAGAGCATGAACGGGGGAGGGGCAGAGAGAGAGGGAGACACAGAATCGGAAACAGGCTCCAGGCTCAGAGCCATCAGCCCAGAGCCTGACGCGGGGCTCGAACTCACGGACCGTGAGATCGTGACCTGGCTGAAGTCGGACGCTTAACCGACTGCACCACCCAGGCGCCCCGAAGAGAGTTTTTCTTATCACAAGGGAAACGTAGTGAAATTCCTCCAAACTTTAATGTGACATTCACATAAAAATAATCTGGGGATTTTTTTTAATGAAAGAAATAAAGAGTTATATGTAGGGGTGTCTGTGTGGCTCAGTCGGTTAACCGTCTGACACTTGGTTTCGGCTCAGGTCACGATCTCACGGTTCATGAATTCGAGCCCAAGGCCAGGCTCTGCGCTGATAGCTGCAGAGCCTGCTTGAGAGTCTCTGCCTCCCTTTCTCTGTGCCCCTAAACCATTTGCTCTCTCTCTCTCTTTCTCAAAATAAATAAACACTTAAAAAAAAGAGTTATATGCAATGGATAAAGGTGTTACATAACTCTTCTACACCTATAAGAGTCCAATTCAGGGTTTACTTAAGTCCCATAAAATTCTATTGCTGAAAATGCTCAAAATTAAAAAATATAAATATATACCGAGATTATATTTAAATACTATGGCTTATGCATATATATAATAGAAATTTTAGGCTTGGTAAAGTTCTGCAACAAAGACATCTCTAATAAATCCACTATTTATAATATTATCTTGCTTTACAGCATGTTGTTCCTTCTAAGAGCCATTTTTCCCATCCTGTATAGAAGATGTATGTGGAATTTGTGTTGAAAAGCACTGTTTTCATGATATTCTACATATAAGTAGATTAAGAGGTATCACCTTTTTTTCCCATTATATTGGGCACATTTTTTTTAAAGGTCAAGACTAAAAAAAATGTAAACGATATAATTAGGGAGAAGAAATTTGACTTAAGAGATGACGTGAAGTCTGCATTTTATTTTAACATTCTGGACCCTTAGCCATCTTTGCCTTTAGAGGCTGCGTTAAAGAACTTCCACTTAATTAACTGACACTGCTGATCTGAATTAATGACAAGATCCCTAGCACTTGTTTCCAGCTTTCTCCAGGGAGCCAGCTGAATGGAAAAGGCAGATTGAGAGAGTCTCCTTGGGACAACTGAATCCAGGAGATAGCATAGAGGCTAATTTCTATTGTGAGACCTTCATTAGTCATCTGTTGAACATAGTTACTGAGTTGGGAATATTGCTTTACCAAGACGTGAAAATACCCTCTTTTGAATAAATCTACTCAAATGTGCAAGATTTGAGATCCCCTTTGACAAGAACTTTTAACATTTCAGATACTTCAGACATGTCAGGTAGCAAAGTAATAAATGTGAAGGCCAGAGGATTTCACGCTCAAAAATTCCATTGTGCAAAAATTAACTAAGAGGAAATCAGGATTGCTTAACACTTATTTCCAGACTATTACTATGACACAGCCCAAACTCTGACATTGCTTTTCTTTTTTTATCCATTATAATTAATTCCATGGATTATAGGGACACACGCCTCCATTCACAGGTGTTCAATTTTTTCATAGCAAAAGATACTTTACTCACTCGGCAGAACTGAAAATAACTAAAGATCAAAACTAAAATGTGAATTGCTTTCTGTAATTAAAAAAAAAGTCTTGACCACATCTCAATTTCAAAGGAGAAATAATGAGAAAGACAGAAAGTGCTTATGTCTTTAGGAACTTCCACAGTAAGTGTTCATTGCATTTATTTCCATACACATGGCAACTTTTTTTTTTCTTTTTCCTGAGAAGTAGTGCTTATTGGCATGCTTAGAGCCGCTAGTGAAAAAGAAGTAATTAGGAGTGAACTTTTTAGGAGCCAGTATAGGTTTTTCTGTTTAAAGACCATTTGCCATTACTATGCATGGTTTTCAAAATCTTCACGACTGTTAAATTGTCCATGGATAATGCTTCCCATTTATAATCCCATAGAAGAGAAAACAAAGTGTTAAAAAGTTAGAAATATACTAAGAAACATATAAACTTTGAAAGGATAAGCAATTTCACATATTAGGGGAAATAAGTGATTTATACTAGAGTCCTAATTTCAAGATTGCAACATGCAAATAACTTTTGACCAAAATGTTTAATTTACTTTTGGCCACTGGCAGTATGGTAGATGAGATACTATAGCACACTGTTCCACACCAAAATAACCAGGATCTGCATGTAATTTAGTTTGCATTGTGTTGCTGGGTTGCTTATAAATGCCAAGAGTAATTTAAAAGAGCCTTTCTCTCTCCCCAAGAGACAGTCAGGAGCTGTAGATAGAACAATGAAAGCAGGGGCTTCTGTGATGTCAGTTTCTCCTGAGGGCCTGTACAGTGCCAATTTGCAGACTGATTATTTAGGCGAAACTAGAAATTCCAAGGTTAGCTTGTGGACCTGAGAGGGACCAAGGAAATCTCACTTTAGTTGTACTCCATGGTCCCTGGCAGAAGGAAATGTAAATGTGCTCTGTGAGACAGGATCTCCAAGGTTTGCTCTCAGGACTCCCACTGATGAAAAATAATCAAAGAAAAAACAAACGTAGTGAGAATAAGCAAAACTAAACAGTATTAAACCCTCACTCTGTCAAAATGAAAATTGGAAATCTCAGGTATAGATTATAAAATAATTATAGATGAAATGCTTAAAGAAGACAAATAAAAGTGGGAGTAAGTGGTATGATCAAAAGTATAAGACAAATTAAAAAAAACAAATGAAAATACTGGAAATAAAATAAATTATTTCAGGATAAAGTTGTCAACAAATGGATAAAACAGTAGATTAGACACAGCTGAAGAGAAAATGAATTATCAGGAAGGTAGAGCAGAAGTGTCCCAGCAGGCAGTAAGGAGAAACACAGAGGCTCAAGCCAGAAAACTTTAAAGAGATAGAATGCTCCAGTGTAGATCTAATCAGGGTACCTAAAACAGCATAGAGAAAATAAAGGTGAGGGAACTTCGCAGGCAAAAAGGCAGCCGATATCTGAGAACTTGTGAAAGATAAGAAGACATTGAAGAATCCATACATACTGAAGGTAGCATAAAAACACAAAATCCACACTAGACAAAATTCATTAAAGGTACAAAATGTCAAGGTAAAGAGAACATGACAGAAAGTGTAGAGATAAAAGCCACATCTCTTTCTTTTTTTAATTTTTTTATTTTATTTTTTTTAACGTTTATTTATTTTTGAGACAGAGAGAGACAAAGCATGAACGGGGAAGGGTCAGAGAGAGAGGGAGACACAGAATCTGAAACAGGCTCCAGGCTCTGAGCAGTCAGCCCAGAGCCCCACGCGGGGCTCGAACTCACGGACCGTGAGATCGTGACCTGAGCCGAAGTCGGACGCTTAACCGACTGAGCCACCCAGGCGCCCCAAGCCACATCTCTTTCAATGGAACCATGCACAAAGCAGCAGACTTTTAAGGGTGTCTGGCAGCTGGCAGAATAATGGAATTAAGCGTTTGATTTTGAGAAAATCACTGTGTATCCAACAAAACTCATTTTCAAAAAAGAGGATAAAGTAAATAAATGTTTAGGTAAAGGCAACACTAAGAGCTTGACAATAACAATGGGTTTAAGCAATTTCTAAAGGATGTCCTTTAGGCAGATATGAAAAGAGTTTTTAAAAAAGATGTGAGGGGCACCTGGGAAGCTCTGTCGGTTGAGTGTGCCACTCCTGTTTTCAGCTCAGGTCATGATGTCACAATGTGAGACAGAGCCCTGAGTTGGGAGCCACACCAACAGCATGAAGCCTGCCTTGGAATTCTCTCCCTCCCTCTCTGCCCCCCGCCCCCGCTCCCCCTCATATGCGTGTGCACGCACTCATTTCTTTCTCTCCCAAAATAAATAAATAAACTTTACAAAAAGAATGTGAGATGCAAGATGAAATGGTGAGTAGAGAAATGAGTAAGTCTGTAAATGTAAACATACAGTAACTGCATAAAATAATAATAATGGTTCATGAGTGCTGTTTTATAACAACAGAAAACACATAAAAAATGTTAGACAAGCATAGCACCGAAAGTGAGAGATAAGGTGATGCCATGAAAGTGGCCTAAGGCACCTGAATTGTTCTGGAGGGGGCTTATGCCGATAACTTTGGACTTTTTTGAGTTTAGTGCAGTTGATAACATTTCAGGCTAACCAAATATTCAAATAATAGGAAAAGGATATGTAAATCCAAGAAACACTATATGTGTATGGAACAGATAAAATGAAAAACAGCTCAAAAGAGGCAATAAGTAGAGAAAAGAAATAAAATAGAGAAGAGTCACAGAAAAATAGCAAAATAGAAATAAAAATATGATGATGAAGATAAGTATAAATATCCTATGAATTACAATTAGTGTAATTTTGCTAAAGAATTATAATACAGGGAAATTAAATAACCACAGCTAGAGAGGAAATTCTAACTTACAGAAGAATGTCAAGCTAATAAATACGGTAAAAGTAATACAAGTATGAAAGGCAATAGGACCTTCCTATAGTGCCAAAGTGACACCAGAAGACCGCACAGATTGTTTCCTGTGTAAGGAAAAAAACAAAACAAAACAAAGCCTTGCACAGAGATTAGTCTTTCACTGCCCTAACCGGTGGGTACCTAATGTGGGGACACAAACATTATATGTCTCCTGATATGATGTAATTCAAAGTTTAAAACATTAGCTATGATAAATTTATTCCAAAACTGTTTAACTTAAATCCAGACATAAATTCTAACCTCTAGATCAGAGGGAAGCATGCTGGAAACTCAGCAAGAATTAATATTATGGTCTTGAGTCTGAAATCTGCAGGGCATTCCGGCAGACTGGAATTCAGGTAGGATTTCTAAGTCAAAGACCTGAGGCAGAATTTCTTCTTACTCAGGAAACCTAAGCATTTGTTCTTGAGTCAATCAACTGACAGAGTGAGGCCCATACACCTTATTGCAGGATAATCTGCTTTACTTAAAGTCAACTGTAGATCACATCCAAAAAATTCCTTCACTTCTAGGCTTGTGTTTTACAAAACAACTGGGTACCATAGCCTATCCAAGTTATAAAATTTACCATCACATGTGTGATAATGTTTTTGGGTTTTTTTTTTCTGTGTAAGAAAATACTGTTTAGGAACCAAAATTAAATAATTTAGTCATAGGGGCACCTGGATGGCTCAGTCGGCTGAGCGTCCAAATCTAGATTTCAGCTCAGGTCATGATCTCCTGGTGGTGAAATGGAGCACCGCCTCCCCACTCCCCACCACCCTGCATGGGCTCTGAGCCGAATGTGCATCCTGCTTAAGATTCTTTCTCTGCATCTGCTCCTCTCGTCTGCATGCTCTCTCTCTCAAACAAAACAAAATAATAATTTAGTGATAGAATATGCTGTTTCCAGTTTTCTTTGAGGCACTTCAGAAATACTGAGTGATTTTAAGTAGACTAGATTTTCATATTGGATTCATATCAATCTAGCTATATGTTATTTATAAAAGATATGCCTAAAATACAGAATATGTAAAGGTTTAAAGTAAAGGATTCCCAACATGTACAGGTAAATATTAATATAAAGCAAGCTGTGTTAACAATATTAATGTGAGACAACATAGACTAACCTGGAAAGCACTATTGCATACAGAAAGGGTCACCACATGTAAAGGGAGCGGTGTACTAAGGTGATAACAATAAGTCTAAACTTGAAACGCCCCCCTCCCCCCCCCCAAAAAAAGCTTCAAAATATATAAAACAAAAGAAAGAATTGCAAAATGCAATTGACAAACTTACTACCGAGGAAGAAGATTTCAACATATTTCTTATAATTCAGAGATGAACCAGAGCAAAAATTGATAAGGATAGGATGAGATAAGCAGCCAAATAATGGGTTGATTTATTCAATATGAAATTCTCACTGTAAGAAATATCATTCTCACTATTCTGCTCAACTTGGAGTTTCTATTAGAAGATGACTCATACATGTGCTATTTGAGGGTACTTTTGAATCTGACACCTGGTTTGGATATAATATGATTACAAACGTAGCTACGCTCTTAAAGTTCCAATAATTGTTTCATGATAAAATTGCTATTGCTGGTTATCTCCTAAGAGGTAAGTTCAAAATGGAGTTCAGTATGTGAAATGGTGTTATGTAATCTACTAGAACTTTAGTCACAGGTTATATTAAACTTGACAACTTTACCTAAAATATTTTTCTCTCATACTACATTTTAAAAAGTTTTTTTTTTAATTTCAAAACTGCCATTCCTTTTATCTTCTGTAGAAAAAGAAGTTAGACTATTATATTATCCCAAGATAAGTGAACATTTGAACTTCAGTTTGAATCTCTAAATATCTTATTTGAGGCACAAAACACTAACGAGGTAAGAGTCTTTACAGAACATATTTGAGTGCTTAGCATCTTTGTGAGGATCTGAAGAAATCAACAAGACACAGGACTCTATTAATCCTAAGGAGCTTTAAAAAATTACTAGATGCTTTGGGTGTTATATGACTTCTGCATATTTAGTTTATATCTCATTTTTGGTAATGTTTTACTAATTTATCTAGTAAGGACCGAATTGGGTCCTAGAGTGGGAATTCTAATTATTTCTAACTCCTTTACAGGCTTTAATTTATTGTTCTGCCATGAAATAAAATGTTTTAATGTACCTGGTATATTTTTCTACAGGACAAATGTTACTAGTGGACTGCCCTCTTATTTAACCTGATTCTGGGAGTCAATCTATCCTTTAGAACTGTACTGGAATAACAAACAAACAAACAAAAACAAACACTGAAGTTGCATGAAGGTGCTATGTATGTATGTGGGTATATGTGAGTATATGTGTGTGTTTAACATTTTGCCTATGAATAAAAAGGCACTGCATGTTTTCTTTGGTTTGTTAAAAAATGTACACTTTTTGCATTACGAATCTAACAAGGGAGATAATGTATTCCCTCTAAAGCAAAGTAGATTCTTGGGAGAGTACATGGATTGTCAAAATATGTTGATTATTTTCAATACACCATTTTTGTCAAAAGCTTTGTGTTTTCTCTCGCTTCTAAATACATATAAGTCCAAGGAGGTAAAAATCAAAATAGTACTCACTGACTTCTACTTCAACTCTGGGTATTACACAAGAACTTAGAAAAAGGATTGATCAGCTTTTGCACTCTCTCAAAGAATATGAAGTTACCTTATGCAACCACATTAGATTGTATTTTATTTTATTTTAATTTTTTTAATGTTTATTTATTTTTGAGAGGGAGACACAGAGCTTGACCAGGGGAGGGGCAGAGAGAGAGGAAGACACAGAACCCAAAACAGGCTCCAGGCTCTGAGCTGTCAGCACAAGGCCCGACACGGGGCTCGAACCACGAACTGCAAGATCGTGACCTGAGCCGAAGTTGGACACTTAACTGACTGAGCCACCCAGGTGGCCCAGATTGTATTTTAATTCATTTAAGATCTCTCATTTTTTTTCATACAATTGGAAGATGCTACAACAGAGGGAAAGTTCAGCAAAGCACAGTCACTGGTTTTCAAGGACATCTAGAGGAGACAGACATACATAAATCCATGAAGAGTTTAATAGCAGAATAATAAATAAGTTACTCAGTGAGTACATAAAAGCTAAAAATTAATTTGATATAGAGAATCAGAAAATATTATGGAGAAAGAGTTTTCCATTAACATTTTGGATATAGAGCATCACTACCTTCCATTTTACATATACACATGAGAAATAGAATAGATGAATAATTTGGGATTTTTCTAGTGATGAGAACTACACATTTTTAAAGTTGAGTGTGCTTATTTCTGCCCTTTAAACATCTGACTTTTCTCAGCCTCACTCATGAATCATTCCAAAGTAAATGCTTTATGTAGTCAAATCTCAAACAGAGTAGTTTCTCCTAACATTCTGCTCTTTCCCTTAGACTCAGCTAATGATAAGATGCTACAGCCAGAGATATATCCTAAAATTTGTTAGCATAGTTGTAAATGGTAAGCTGTCAATATTCCACAGCTGTAAGCTCATTAGATTTTAACAGCCTGAAAACAGGATATAGACATTTTCTCTTTCTAAATAAGAGAGCTATAGCCTAGTTTATTATAGTTCACATGGCTGTTCTATGTTCCAAATCTCGTGGAAATAGAATATAACTTTTTTTTTCTATTTGAAATAGCTATCTATTTGTCTTTTTAAAAATTGAATATTGTAGTAGAATATAAGCGGGGCCAAATGAATCTTAGCAATAGAAACCACACATCTCTGTTTTCCAAATTAAGTGGAGGAGAGGTTTGCAGTGATTTTTAATTCAAGGCAAGCTACTTTATAATTAGCACATAAAAATTAAAAAAAACACAGTAAAATTAGATTATTCAGAAAGTAGTTAAAAATCTTTAAACTCATGAGTTTATTTCACAATAGTCCAAGTTTATTATTGCACATCTCTGGGGATGTTACCGGATGGTCTCTTAAAAAAATAAACCTTAAATTTTTGGCAATGGAGAGGACTGAGCTAAGTCACATGGGCATCTTTCCACCTCCCCTTCACAGAACACCATAGAATATATAGTAATTTTGAAAGGCTATGTGAGTTTACAAGGAAAAAAAAAAAACTCTGCAATTAAAGAATTGAAGAGAATAATGAAAGCAAAAATGGCAAGGTTGAGTTGATACTTTGGAAGACTCTTGGAATTTTAGACCTAGGTATATGTAGTCTTGCTATGGGCTGGAAACTGAAAATATGCAACAGATGTGATCTTGTGGGAATATAATGGACCAGGAGACTCTATAGCTCGCCCTTCAGGAGACTCAAGGAGCTGCCCTTTCTATGAAAGAATTAAAACCACTCTTCTTACGTTCTTACTTAGTGAAGAAAAAAGCATCTGTCTAGGGCATGGAAGAAAGAAAATGTGTGGTGAAAGAGATGATATTCACCTCACACTAGTTCAAGATTCCTGAAACTCAAATGTTTCCTTCAACACCCATACAAATTCTCTTTTTTTAAATTATTTTTTAATCTTTATTTCCTTTTGAGAGAGAGAGACACACAGAATGCGAGTAGGGGATGAACAGAGAGAGAGGGAGACACAGAATCCGAAGCAGGCTCCAGGCTCTGAGCTGTCAGCAAAGAGCCCAACACGGGTTTCGAACTCACGAAATTTGAGATCATGACCTGACCTGAGGTAAGACGCTTAACCAACTGAGCCACCCAGAAACCCCCAAATTCTCTTTATAGAGACATATTCATGTGTCTCTTGCTGGAATTCAGAAATCAAAAATCTCTGCTGAAGAAGAGTTCACAGTAATACATGACTGTGTCATAAATTCTATCACCATGAGGAAAATTCAGAAAATCCAACAAAAGGTAATATTCTTAAAAGTATTAAAGGTATATTGAAGAGAATAGAAATAATAGTAAATAAGAAGTATGGAGAAAGAACAGGTAAAATTGAAAAAGAGCGAAGTAGAATACTAAAAATTAAAAATCTGGTCACAGTTATTTTAAAAAATTGATTAGATAAGTAAACTCTTATATAGAGTTGAAGAAAAGAAAATGCAAACTGGAATATAAATATGAGCAAATACATAAAATCCAGAACAGAAAGGAGATGAAAGTTCATGAGATGAAATATATGAAAACCTGTTTCAGACATGGGAGATAAAATAAGTTTTGATGCATTTTAAGAGGAGTGTCAGAAGGCAAAAGGACAGATATGCAATTTTGCATTAGAAAAGTGGTTGACAGTCTTCAGGAACTAACAAAAGACATAATTGTTCTGACTAAAATATCACATATTGTACTTCTAAAAAGAATAAATTCTGACCTAAACAGTGTGAAAAAATTCCAGAAAAAATATTTCATGTGTGTTTTATTTATTTACTTTGATTAAAAAAAAAAAAGTTCACTAAGAATAAGGAAAGACAAGAAGGTTTAATGCATCTGATAACATTTTGAAATAGACAAATCAAAATCTGATATGTTAATGAAGAAAAATGATAAAACTCAATGAGTATGTCATACTTCTTTCAGCAACGGACAGATAAAAATTGCCAATAAAAGGGGCGCCTGGGTGGTTCAGTCAGTTAAGTGTCTGACTCTTGTTTTTCGGTCAGGTCATGATTTCACAGTTGGTGAGATCGAGCCCTGCATCAGACTCTGTGCTGACATCACAGAGCCTGCTTTGGATTGTTTCTCTCTCCCTCTCTCCCTGCTCCTTCCCTGCTCATGCTTTAGCTCTCTCTCAACATAAATAAACATTTTTTAAAAATTGCCAAAAAAAATATTGAAACTCTGAATATTACATTTGGTAAACTTTTGTACCAAAGAATAAGGTAGGAAATAAATAATCTAGGCATACAATAGAAGATGAAAAATAATAAAATAAATCCATGGAAAGTTAAAAAATGAAATAGAAGTTAAAGCACACATTTATAAGATTACTAAAGTAGTATATCTCTTAAAGTTTAAACAAGAAATACAGAGCAGAGATAAATAGGTACAAAGATATGATTATAGGTAAAGATTTTAAGTTATTGTCAGAAAGTTCTATATGTAATTTTGCATATAATATATTTAAGAATCTAAATAGTATAATTATGTTGCAAATGCTAATTACCAAAATTGCCTTAGACAAAGAAAAAATATCACAATATATAATAAATATGTCAATGGATTAGTTGAACAAGTAAAAAACAAAATAAAATAAAATAAAAACAACCTCACAGATTATTTCTAGAAATGTCTTAAGGAATTAATAAAATTTTTATGTATAAATACCTAGAAGATAGAAAAAGATGACGTTTATCCTCTTAAAAAGGCACTTATTTAAAAAAAATGCATAGGGGTGCCAGGCTCTGTTGCTTAAGAATCTGACTTCAGCTCAGGTCATGATCTCTCATTTTGAGTTTGAACCCTGCATCAGGCTCTGTGCTAACAGCTTGGAGGCAGGAGCTTGCTTTGGATTTTGTGTCTCCCTCTCTCTCTCTGTCTCTCCCCAGCTCATGGTCTGCCTCTGTCTCTCTCTCTCAAAAATAAATGAACATTACAAAAGATTTAAAAATATACATACATATTAGTTCTATCTAATTTTCTACCTAAAGATAAAGGCAAAATTCTAAATAAAAATATTACCAAATGGAAATCAGTGGCATACAAAAATAGTAATATGGCTTGCATTATTAGAATAACACCAATGTCATTGATGTAATTTAATAACTCAAAATCAGGATACATAATGGCACAATTAAGTTTTTAAAATTTAAGGAGAAATATAATATGATGATTTTAATTAATAAAAATGATTAATTCAGCATTATTGATAAAATGAAATGTAAGACCTTAGAAAGCTAGAAATAGGAAATTCCTGCCTAAATAAAGATATCTATCAGTACATAGATTAGATATCACACTTACTGATAAAACATGAAAATCATTCCTATTTCATATAAAAACACTTAACACTTAGTTACTGTTTTACATACAAGAGGTCTTTACCACGGTTAATAACACATAAAAAAATACTGGAAAGGGCACAAATATTATCACTTTACAGGCATTCTAATTCTCTCTGCGGGCAATCCACTCTAAACATTTTTAAACCATAAGATGTTTCGATAGCTTGGCTACATACAAAATAAAATCTTAAAACCAAGAGCTTTTTTAATATACCAGTGATAACCAGTCAGAAAGTATCATGGGAAAACTATGGTATTTGTAATAGCAATAAAAAACATGCAATATCTAGAGATAAACCTATAAACACAAAGTGATTAAAACAAGTAGGAAAGATTTTATTAGAAATTTAAAAGCTAATTCTAAATTTGATAGATGGAGAAAGCATATAGTAATGTAACAGTATAGATGTGTAAATGAAAAAAATATACCCTACCAGATATCAAACATATTACATAAAAAAAAGCAATTAAAATGTGTTCTTTAGATACAGGTAATAATGTTGGGTCAAGGATCAGTAAAGTATATAGGAACCAAATTCTTTGTGTACAGGGTAATTTTGTTTTTGATAACTTTGCAATTCAGAGTGGACAAATGGATTACCTAATAAATGGCTTAGGGCAATTTGATAGTTATGTGAACAGACAACCTCAAGTCATACACAAAGTTCTATTACACATATCTGAAATAGGTTTAAACCATTTAAAAATAACCTTTCAAATATTAGCAGAAAATGTAGAAATTTTCTCTTTCTTTTGCAGTGAGAAAAATGTTTCGAAAGTTAAAAAAACTACCCTTAAAATATGTAAGTTAATTGAAGTTTTGGGATAAAAGAACAAAGCATTAATAAACAAAATACTTAAAGGGCTCTTAAAAACATTTTTTAAAAGACAACCATATAGGAAAAATAGACACATGATATAAAGACAGATGAAGAAAAAAAATCCAGAAAGTGTGTAAAATTATGGCCAACACATAAAGGTATGCTCAAACTTAGTAGTGATAAATAAATGCAAAATGAAAGCAATCAAATATTTTTCACATAGGAGATTGTCTAAACCTTTAAGAAAATTGTACTATCAGTGCTAGCAAGAATTTAGGGAAATGAGAATGCTTTATATACCAGGGAACTAAAAAGAGGTAAAATGCTTTTGGGAAAGTTTTTGTAGAATTTTCTAACGTTTAAGTATTAATTCCTTTGATCAATAAATTGTACTTTTAGAGTTGTCTCCTAAAGTAACAGTCAAAAAACAAGTATATTAATACACTTATCATGAAGAGCACCAATGTATAAAGTTGTTGAATCATTTATATGGTACACCTGAAACTAATGTAACACTTCAACCTATATTATACTTCAACTTAAAAAAAATAGATTAGAATAGAAATAAGTGAAATAGAGAAAAGGAAAATATCAGAAAAGATTAACACCAAACTAAAAATCTTCTGAACAGCAAAAGAAACAATCAACTACAGAATCAGTACAAAATTAAAGAAAATATTTGCAAGCCATATGGTAAATACGGGTTTGATAGCTAAATGTACATGAAAGTCATTAAACTCAAAACAAAACAAAAACACAACCAACTCCCCCACCATATAGTTATATTAAAAATAGGCATAGGACCTGAACTGACCTTGTTTCCAAGGAGACACAGTGATAGCAAACAGGGTCATGAAAAGATACTCAACATCAGTAATCATCAGGGAAATTCAAATAAAACTACAATGAGGTGTCAACTCACACATGTCAGAAATGCCACCATCAAAAAGATAAGAGGTTAAAAACGCTGAGGAGACTGGAGTAAAAGAAACTCTTGTGCACTGTTGATGTGAATGTATATTGCTACAGTCACTAAAGAAAACAATATGGCGTTTTCTCAAAAAATAAAAATAGGGGCGCCTGGGTGGCGCAGTCGGTTAAGCGTCCGACTTCAGCCAGGTCACGATCTCGCGGTCCGTGAGTTCGAGCCCCGCGTCGGGCTCTGGGCTGATGGCTCAGAGCCTGGAGCCTGTTTCCGATTCTGTGTCTCCCTCTCTCTCTGCCCCTCCCCCGTTCATGCTCTGTCTCTCTCTGTCCCAAAAATAAATTAAAAAAAAAAAAATAATAATAATAATAATAAAAAAAAAAAATAAAAATAGAACTATCATATGATCCAGCAACCTCAATTCTGTGTATATATCCCAAAGTAATCAAATCAGGGCAAGGAAGATATATGTGCACCTCCATGTTAATTGTAACATTTAAAATAACAAAAGACACAGAAACAACCTGAGTGTTTAATGTTTATTGACAGTTGAATGGATAAAGAAAATGCAATGTTCCTATATGTATTACTATTCATAACATATATAATAATATAGTCATATGATGTGAGCACATATTTGTAATACATAAGCATATATATTATATAGGAAAAGAGAAAGATACACTGCCATTAGTGACAACACGGATGAATATTGAGGGCATTATAGTACATGGAATAAGTCAGACAGAAAAATTAATACTCTATGATTTCACTTGTAGGTAGAGTTTAAGAAACCCACAACTGACATCTTACAAACAGATAGCATTCAGTGGTCGCCAGAGATGGAGGAAGGGGTTAGATAAATGGATAAATGTGGTCAAAGGGTATAAATTTGCAGTTACAAGATGAATAAGTTCTGCATATCTCATATACAGAATGGTGAATGCACTTAGCAATACTGTATTGTATACATGAGAGGCGCTATATGAGCATATCTTAAAAGCTTTTAACCCCTCAAGAAAAGTAATTACATGAGGTAATGGATTTCTTAACTTAACCTTCCTATAGTAATCTTTGTCTAATAGATGCATATATCAAATCATCATGTCATACACTTTAAACTACACAATTTATTTTAAATTACACCTCAATAAAACTGGAAAAAAAACAATTAGTCCATTGGTGCAAAATTATTTAAATTAGAAAAATTGAAATCAATATAAATGACCATCAACATGAGAGTAATATAATACATTATTATATGCATGAATCATGGAAATTTATGCAGCAGTAAAAATGATAAAATGATCTTTGTATATAATGTTATGAATTATTTCCTATACATAATGTTAAATGAAAAGAAAAAGATCATAAAACATCATCCTATCTTTTGAAAAAAAATATCTGTGGTCTAAAAAGGATGACTGAAAAAATGTACTTCAAGTACTGAGTGTGGTTGTCCCTTGAGTGAGGACAAGAGGATTCAAAGGAAAAATAATTGTATGCTATATATATTTTTATTCTTTACATCTTAAGAAAAACAAAGTACTCATTGACATGTGTTGTAAAAAAGAAACAAAAAAGGTACGTAAGTCTGACATCCACTTAAATCATTGTTTGTAAGCACAACATAAACTAATCCTTTTCTTTTTTTGGCTGATTTCCCATTATTCTACAAATTTGAAAATACCTTTAAAAAGTAAAAAGTAAAAAAAAAGATTTCTCCAGATACCAAAGAAACGAAGAATCAAAATTAACAACAGAAAATTGAACAGTATTTGATCAATAAATTCAGTCTCTCTAGTAATCAGGGTGGACAAATCTGTAGGTCCTTTAGAAATAGAATAAAAGGCTTTGAGTTGGAGGAAAAAAAACCAACTAGTAAGTAATATTTTATGTAAAATCACCAATTTTACATGTTATTACTTTGAAAATAACATTATGTATAAATAGTTAAAAGAACATGAATATTATCTTTATGAAATGTATCTCACTGACTAGAAACAAATCTGAATGTATTAATTTAGTGGTTGGAATCTTGGGCGGCCCTTCATTTGAATAGATTCTTTAGAAACTCTATGTAAGCTTTTTCTGTCAATATGGAAATTCATCTCTGTCTGATGTGACAGTCAAGTGAAATGCCAAACTACTACTAAGTGGTCTTAAGAAGACTAGAATGGGACAAGTGAAGAAATAAAGTCAAATATACACAAGTCTATTTTTTAAAACAGAGGAAAAATTCAATTAAAAACTCTCAGCCAGTTATTTTAAAAAGGGGGTCCAGGGATAAAAGTGAACACAGTAACCTAAAATAATCATAAACATTGACAGTAGGAAATTCTACACAACTAGACCTCTTAAAATATGTGCCATTGTATGTGTGTGCAAATATTCATTCTCTCAGCTGTCTATCAAATTGAACTTCATCAGGTAATCAAGCCATTGAATTTGAACATTGTCAGATAGCGATCACTGAACATTCACTGAACATTCACTGTGCCCCTTTAGGTGAATAAGGTGTCTTCCCCATGTGTGGTAGATCAAATAAGTCAATATGGTAGCACATTAAAAACAATGACTTCTTTGCTAGAACATCTTATTTAAAATGTTTTAACGACGAAGCATGGCATTAAAATGATCTTATTATAAAAAAGTGATAGCGAAGGTCAAAATCTGAGAACTGCATAAAGAACTAATCGCCATCCATGAGTCTAAACAAAAAAAATGACACATAATCATACTTACGGGTAAAGAGAAGAGTGAAGCTAGTTTTTATATTGAGTTTATTCTCCCCAGGAAAGGAATCAAAGAACTTGTAAGTATGCTTATATTTGAGTAATATGTCATAGTAATAAAGTGCTTCCATGTATTTAATCTTGTTTGATCTGAACAATGTTTTGAGGAAGGCAGGGCTTATTGGCTCAGAGTAGCAAAAATAAAACCAGATCAGAAATGTCAACCATCTGTTAACAGTGACAGTACCAGGAAGAGGTAAAATCACAGCAGCACTCAAACCTCCTGACACTTAATCTGGTGTTTCCCAGCTTCCCAGCTACTTGTGTTGTGAGGCTTGATGAAGAAAGTCCAATGGGCACTGAGAAGGGTCTGCCATGAGGGCTAAGTGTGGAATAGTCGCAGTGAGAGGAAACCCACATTTACCTCTCTTCTGTCCATATATTAAAGTTGGGGGTCTACTAGGTATAATAGGATATTAAAGTACTACTCTTTAGGAACACCATAAAAACTTTATATGCCAACAAACTGGACAACCTAGAAGAAATGGATAAATTCCTAGAAACATATAAGTTACCAAAACTGAAGCAGAAAGAAATAGAAAATATGAACAGACTGATTAGCAGCAATGAAATTGAAGCAGTAATCAAAAAACTCCCAACAAAGTCCAGGATCAGATGGCTTCATAAGTGAATTCTACAAAACATTTAAATAGAGTTAATACCTATTCTTCTCAAAATATTCAAAAAAATAGAAAAGGGGGGGAGAACTTCCCGATTCATTCTATGAGGCCACCAGTACCCCGATACCAAAACCAGATAAACACATCACAAGAAAGGAGAACTATAGGCCAATATCTCTGATGAACATCGATGCAAAAATCCTCAACAAAATGTTGGCAAACCGAATCCAACAAAGTTCACTGTTTTAATGACTAAGGATGGCATTAAAATAATCTTATTATTAAAAAAGTGATAGTGAAGTTCAGAATCTGAAAACTGCATAAAGAATTAATTGCCAACCATGAGTCTAGGCAAAAAATGACACATAATCATACTTATGGGTAAAGAGTAAATCTCTTCACATTAAAAAAAAAATCATTCAACGCAACCAAGTGATATTTATTTATTCCCTGGATACATGGGTGGTTCAAAATTTGTAAATCAATCAATGCGCTACATCACATTAATAAGAGAAAAGGTGAAAAGCATATAATCATTTTAATAGATGTGGAAAAGGAATTTGACTAAGTACAATATCCATTCATGATAAAAAGCATCAACAAAGTAGGTTTAGAAGGAACATAATATAATAAGGGCTTTATATATCAGAATGGCTAAAATAAAAAACACAAGAAACAATAAGTGTTGGGAAGGATGTGGACAAAAAGAAAGCCTCATGCATTGTTGGTAGGAATGCAAACTGGTGCAGCCACTGTGCAAGACAGTATGGAGGTTTTCAGAACATTAAAAAGAGAACTACCCTATGATTCAGTAATTGCCCTACTGGGTATTTATGTAAAGAATCAAAAACACTAATTTTAAGGGATATATGCACCCAAATGTTTATTGCAGCATTATTTACAAAAGTTAAACTATGGAAGCAGCCCAACTTTCCATTGATAGATCAATGGATAAAGAAGTGATACACATACATATATACATACACATACATATATGTATATATAAAGGAATTTTATTCAGCCATAAAAAAGAATGAAATCTTGCGATTTGCAATGATAGGGATGGAGATAGAGAGTATAATACTAAGCAAAATAAGCCAGGTAGAGGAAAACAAATACCATATGATTTCACTCATATGTGGAGTTTAAGAAACAAATCAGTGAAGAAAAGAAAAAAAAAAGAGAGGCAAACCGAAAAACAGACTCTTAACTATAGAGAACAGGTGGTTACTAAAGGGGAGGTGGGTAGGGGGATGCAGAAATAGATGAAGGAGGTTAAGAGTACACTTATCCTGATGAGCATTGAGTAATATATGGAATTATTGAATCATGATATTGTACACCTAAAACTAATATAACGCAGTATGTCAACTACACTGGAATTAAAATGAACAGAATAGAATAGAAATGAATAGAGCAGAATAGAATAGAATAGAAATGAAACTCAGTGTTGATTTTGTTGATCCCAAGAAAATAGGTACCAACTACTTGTTCACTACAAAGCAAGGCGCTAAATAACCATGTGGTAATGACCAAACAAGTATTCAAAAACCAGTTTTATGTTTCCTAATAACTCAGTCTCATAAAGGATTTAACAGGTGAAGTGAAAGAGGACAGGAGGTTTACTGGCTGGTGGTTGCCCTTCTAGAAGATCATATGTAATGGAATTCATGGGTGCTCTAACAGCTTCTCTCTGGTCTTGAACATGTCAGAAGCCACAACCAGTCTGGGTGGAGAGGAATGCATAACGGAAAGAAAGAAGGCAATCACATGTTCATTCTCCCATTCATAGGCTGACTTTTGGGATCAAGAAATTAAAAGCTTGAAGGAAGTTTAGGGTTTTGGTTGTTATCCTGTAATGCGGGGTGTGTGTGTGTGTGTGTGTGTGTGTGTGTGTGTGTAATAATTGGAGGATTTGTTTGTAAACTGAGAATGAGCAAAATTTTAAAATCCTCTCACTTTTTACTAACTGGTGAGTAAAAGGAAACCGCTGAAGTGTTTGAACAGACAGTTGTTTGCTGAAAGTGGTTGGGGGAAAATGAAGCTTCTCTTTGATGACATCTTATGAACCTTTATGTTATGCAGTGGTTATGAGTGTTGACCATGTCCAAAGCAGAGTGATCCAACCTGCCTTCCTCATCCACAAAGATTTTCCTCCTTTAGCCTCTCTCATTATTACGGATCCAATTTCTCAGATCCCAAACTTAAGTGTACACCTTTACTCCTTATTTTCAATACTCCCTACACCCAACCCATCAGAAAGTCATGTGGTCTCAATCTTCAACATATATCATTGGAATCATTACCTCTGTTATTCTATTTATCATCACTATCCAACTAATGGAAAAGCCTCCTCACTGGGATCCCTTTCAACCCTTGTCCTGTTAAAGCCCATTTTATGTAGATCAGCCAGTTAACTATTAAGGTACAAAACACATCACAACACTCCTTCACTTAATTTTCTCCACCAGGTTTTTATGTTTCTTAAGTAAATTACAATTATTTTCCATTGCTTACAACCTCCTACATGATTTCAGTCCCTCCCTCTGATCTCATTTCTTGTCTGCCCCTTCACACCCGCCCCGTAGTCAAACTGGCTTCTTTGCTCTTCTAACAGATCAAACCCATTCTTTCCTAAGGACATGTCCATGGGCTATTTTTCTCCGGATTTGTTTTTGCAGATATTCTAATTGTTAGCTACTATTCATTATTTGTTCAAGTCTCTGCTCAAATGTCCTCTGCTCAATCTTTAATTTTGAAGGGAGCTGTTTTGACCACCCTCTACCTTAATCACTCTTTATGCCCATAAACAAACTGTTCTCTTCATAACACTTGTCACTCTTCCAAGCATGTTTTTTTTTTAATATAATTTACTGTCAAGTTAGCTAACATACATTATATACAGTGTGTTCTTGGCTTCAGGGGTATATTCCCATGATTCACTGCTTACATACAAGACCCACTGTTCATCCCAAGTGCCCTCCTCAATGCCTCAATGTCCATCACCCATGTTCCTCCTCCTCCACCCCCCATAAACCCTTAGTTTGTTATCTATATTTAAGAGTCTATTAAGAGTTTGCCTCCCTCTCTGTTTGAAACAATTTTTTGCCCTTCCCTTCCCCCATAGTAAGCATGTTTTTGTTTTGTTTTGTTTTGTTTTATTTTAAAGTATACACTTGAATGTAATCTTTTTTACACGCTAGAATGCACGTTCTGTGAAGGCAGGAATTTATTCACAGATGTGCCCTCAGTGTCTAGACCAACTTGTGGCTTAGAGCAAATAGTCAAAAAAGTTTTTTTAAAGGGATGTCTAGTGATAACTAGTGATTTCTGAAGTTATATATTAGATCAAATTAGAGTTTTAACATACCTTTGGAAATCTTAACATGATAACGAACTATAACTGCAGAAAGTAACAAATTAAGTTTCATACAGTGTGTGCTTCCTACAAAAAGTTTACAGCTAAGTTATTTTGGTTAATCAACAACAGAGGAAGGGATAGTTAGCCTTCCGCTTGGGTATAAAATGTCACAAAGTTCTCAATAAATTTATTCTCTGCCTAAGGGAAGAGAGAGACTCATTGATAATCATAAGCTTGCATCTCTAAAATGTCATTTCGATTTGCCAAATATTTGAAATTAAAGCTTCACATGCCTGTGCTAAACAAAGATATTGAGACAGAGGCCCACTGTTTCTCCTAAACTTGTGTCCTTGGAAATCAGAAAAACAGTTGGCAAACCTGTCATAAAGGTGCCCTCAAACACGTTGACAATCAAGCCACTCAGTGCTGGGAATACAGTGAAAGCTGCCTGATTCAGGCTGACGCTACTCTTCCTGGAGAGAACATGTGTGACCACAGTAAGAATTACTGCAAATTTGCTGACGAGGATATATTTTTGGTCTTGAAAGTCTCCATCACCTATGAGCTCAGAGAAGGGAGACAGAGATAAGAAATCAAATATCTAGATAAGGGATAAAGGTTTAGTTACATTTGGAAAGCCTGTAGTGGTGTTGGTGAGTCCCTATTATTAGATTATAGACAGTAAACACGTTATCTGATCAAGGGAATTATTTCAAGTTCTGGCACACCAAACACACTTTGTGAAGGATAAATTCTCCATGTTATAATCCCAGAAATATACAGTATATTTACTGGAGACACTAGCCCCATTATCATGTGGCCAAAACTTAGTGAGGCTAGCTTTAGTTACATATGCTAATTTCAGTTCAGCACGTATGTATTGGCTATTCTAGGCCTTCAAGATACAAGGATAAACAATGCCATGTCTTTGCCCTGGAAGGGTGTTTCAAATGAATTATTAAACTACAGTGTGTTAAGTATTGAAATGAAGTCTTTGAGTTCTCCTAGGGACAACTTAACTGCAATGGAAGCTTCATGAAAGACATCCTGGAATAGTGGACACAAAAGAAAATGTACAAGGCCTGAGTTATGTTTAATATCCCTGAACTAAACATTAGTCTTGAGGCATATACCAACAAAGAGGAAAGAGATATTACAGAAAGTGAAGATGGCATAATTAGATGCCCTGATGTGTCAAATGTGTGATGCCAGGGAATTAAAAGTCTCCATGTTGCTGGAGTGTAAAGTTCTAAACAGAGTTTAGTTAAAGATAAGACTTAGACTGTTAACATCAGGTCAAAAAGCCATTACACATTAATTGTGATTAATGAGAGAACCAGAGTTATTGAAAAGTTTCCATTTTGGAACACTGGTTTCCATATATTTATACCACTGTATCCTAACTAGCTGTTGCCATAGACATAGAAGTTTTCAATCTTGGAGCAAAGGGTATAGAAAGAATACCCAGTTGTGGTTGGTAAGCAGGAGACAGATGGGAGGGACCAAGATTCCAAAGTATTAACTGCCTACCACTATTCTGTTGGTTACTAGCAAGTTGAATTCCCCACCAACGAAGTCCACAGTCAGCTCAGGTTTTCTGAGACAGCATTTCTGGAAAACTCAATATTGACAAATAGGGACACTGACCAGATGATAGAACTCAAGGGAAGGTGGAAGCTGTAGATATTTTGACCACTGTCACATGACCAAAAATTGTAACAATACCTAGCATATTATAGGTGCTCAGAAATTAGTTGTTGAATGAATGAGCAAATTAAAGATTTTTAAATTAAATTGTTTTGAAGTTGAAGGATAAATAGGAGATAATGGACTGTATGGCAAGAAATCATCCATGGATAAATTCCTGGATGTGAGAGAGACAAAGACTTACTGAAGAAATTGTGAGATCTGTATAGTTCTAGTGGCCTTGAACATTTTAGGACAAGGAAATGTGGTTAAGATAGACCCTATGGAAGAAAGGAGGGGGGTGTAGTAGGGAACTGAGAAGGGTTGGGGCTGCCTGTGCTAGTGTGGAGAGCTCTGAAGAGAATGAATATGGGGATGGACTAACCTCCATAGATTACAGACGTACCCACTTACTCCCATGGATGTATGGCCTTTTCTCTACCACACTAAGAAGCCTAGAGATGAAAGTGAGACTTATTATGACAGATAGTTTAAGCCTGATCTAATAATGTTTACATTTTTAAATTCTAAAAAAGTGATTATCAGAAGCATTTACATATGAAAATATAATTTTAATAGTGTGTGTCTTAGATTGATTAAATTATAAAATAACTATGGGCAAAGTAAAATACTTCTTTATATATGATTTATTTAAAATAAATTTTTTGGGGTGGGAAGTTTTTACTAAAGAACTTAGCGATTTTCTTTCACTTTCATTTTATTTATTTCTTTTTAATCTGTGGCTTTCTTCCTTAGGATAAAAAAATATGTATTTCCTTGAAAAAATTGGAAGCATTGTTGTAGATGGGGGATATACTAAATACTTTCTTGGGTATAATTATTCAGGTGTAACATTTTATATTTTAAAGGTATGTTTATTTTATATGCTGTGAAAATAGACATAACAATAGGAAAGATGTGTATGATGCTGTTAAATCTTTTTTTTTTTTATGCAACTGTACTTTGATAGTTATAAAAAAGTTGCCCTGCGGCTCACTCATATCATAAGATTTAATAGTGTATTAATCATTTGTACACCAGGGTAAGATGGCTGGATCAATATTAGAAATAAACTCTCTACCAGGGCGATGTTTTGATAAGTACACTTTGAATAAACCTCTTTTATGAACTGAGTCATATTTCTTAAAACATTAAACCAATAAACATTAGATTTGGTTTGGAATAAGAGTGATCTCAGAAACACATCTGACCAGCCTAACCCAAAGTGTGCCCATCTATACATCCATATCTATGCAATAACCCCATCTAATACATTATTAACACAGGCTGAAGATAATAATGGACAAAGAATTAATTTTTTATGTGCAATATGAATCCTTGATCTTGTATCTCCCAAGAAGCAAATGAATTTATCTAGCCAGCTGAGTTTGGAGGCAAAACTAAAGATTAAAGAAAATCTAATTTCAAATAATTTGTTGGTAAAGTCAAATTACTGAGATGGCTCAGAACAGTGACTTTTAAAAAATATATAACAATGGGACAATAAGCACAAAAGAATCATCCCATGAACACTGGTTTGCTTCTTGAATAGTTTTACTACACTGTGCTTTATTGAATCACATCTTTCCAGTATAATGTCTGTTTCCCAAAGTTCTTAGAGGAGATAAAGATGTTGTAAGGAAGCTCAGATATTTATAACTAGGTAATTGTTTGCTATTTAAAAATGACATTCTGACTAAAAAGATTTGTTACTGCATTACAGTATTTTGCAAACTCTTGTCTCTTTTCTTCAGCCATAAGGAGCATGTGTGGCATATCCCAAGTCACCACTGTGGGAGGGTTCTTAAAACAGTTCCTGCTTTGTATATGGAACTGAGAACTATCGCCATTGTACAAACAAGAAAAATACACATATATATGCATACACATGGAAAATAAAATACCTATATATATATATATATATATATATGGCATATATATATATATATATATATATAGCATATATATATGCTACCTGTGAAACCTGAGGCAAGCAAACATTTAACCTTTTAGGGCCTCAGTTTACTCATTTGAAAAAGGTAGAGACTAATTATTAGTATCTCATATTTTCCAATTATTGTGAGGATGAGGTAATACATGCCATGGATTTTGCACCATTTTCCATAAAAGTCAGCTATTCTTTTTCAGTTTTACTACAAATTTTCCTTTATTTTTTTTCCTGTGATGGTATTTTTTTTTTCTGATTATTCAAGAGATGAATTTTCATGAAACCAGACAATGAGGGTTATATTAAAACATGATACCTATTCTTTATTCTAATAGGATTTCTATGATTATTAGTGAAAATATTTTACATACTTATTTTATGCATTTATATGTGTATACATTTTCAAATTATTCTTTCCTTTCTATTAGCTTATTTTTTCAAATAATACATGTATATGATTTATAATATACATTAATGATATTGAAAAGTTGTCAGCTACATGTTTTTAAGCGTAGTTTCCCATTCTCTGTGCATTATAAAAAATGTTAAGTATAAAATCGTGAGTATATATTTTTTAACTTATTTTACATTTATTTGGTTTTGAGAGACAGAGAGAGACAGAGCACAAGTGGAGGCGAGGCAGAGAGAGAATGAGACAGAATCTGAAGCAGGCTCCAGGCTCTGAGTGGTCAGCACAGAACCCAACACGGGGCTTGAACTCAAAATCCATGAGATCATGACCTGAGCTGAAGTCGGACACTTATCCCACTGAGCCATCCAAGATCCCTGTGAATGTATGTTTTATCACCAAATCTGATTCTGTTTTCTTACAGTATGACTACCTGTATTGTCATACTTGGAAAGGCACTATTTAATTCAAACTGATATATTTAGGTCCTCAATATTTTTTTTCTAGGGATTTTATTTATTTTTTAAATATTTAAGTTATTATACTCCGAAAACTTTTTAGCATACAAATATGAAAAAATAAACCGTATTTTTGGTACATATACGGTTCTTTGTTATTTAAATTGTCAATCATTGTTCTGAAACCATATTAAAAATCCTATTTCCCATGAACTTGAAAGACCACATTTTCTTTTAATGAAATCTATAAATTGACCTTCATCTGACTTTGCATTTCTAAAATTTATTTTCTGCTCTATTTATTCCTATGCCAGGTATATACTATTTTCATTCTTGTAGCTGTTAGAATATGTCTCTTCTGAATTTTCTTTTTCAAGATTTATTTAATGTTCTTTGCACATTTGAAATAAATTGTAAAGTTATTCTAGATTTTGGTAAAACACTGATTATTTTAATTAATGCTATAACATAATCAGAGATTGGGGCGCCTGGGTGGCTCAGTTGGTTAAGCATCCGACTTCGGCTCAGGTCGTGATCTCACGGTTCATGAGTTCAAGCCCCACATAGGGCTCTGTGCTGACAGCTCAGAGCCTGGAGTCTGCTTTGGATTCTGTGTCTCTCTCTCTCTCTGCTCTCTCCCCGCTTGTACTCTCTCTCTCTCTCAAAAATAAATAAACATTAAAGAAATTTTTTAGTATAATCATAGATTAACTTAAGATAAATTGATATTTTTATTATGTTGTGTCTTCTTAGGGGAGAGAATTGATTATGCTTCTCTGTAGACATATTTTATAAACAGGATATTGATTCTTGATTATTAACACACTTTGTAATACTTTCCTTTAAAGAAAGATATATTATTATTGGCCCATGTATACTATTGAATATATTTAGTGTAATAGTAATAGAATTTAGTAAATTTTAATGCAACACAGAAATCTGTTACAAAGTGAAAAGTTTTAGGGGTGCCTGGGTGGTTCAGTCAGTTGAGTGACCAACTCTTGGTTTTGGCTCAGGTCATGAATTCAGGGTTTCTGAGATCAAGCCCTGTGTCAGGCTCTGGGCTGACAGCGGGGAGCCTGCTTGGGATTCTTTCTCTCTGTCTCTCTCTGTCTCTCTCTCCCCACTCCTGTACACATGTGCTCTCTCTCTCTAAAGAAACATGAAAAAAAATGAAGTAAAAGGTTTTCCTATTTTTTGAAGAATGTAACTATTTTTACATCTTTAATAAAACTAAAGTTAAATTAATAAAATAAATTTTAAAAATTTAAAAAGTTTTACTCTTTTTTTCAACGTTTTTTTTTTTTTTTTTATTTTTGGGACAGAGAGAGACAGAGCATGAATGGGGGAGGGGCAGAGAGAGAGGGAGACACAGAATCGGAAACAGCCTCCAGGCTCCGAGCCATCAGCCCGGAGCCTGACGCGGGGCTCGAACTCACGGACCGCGAGATCGTGACCTGGCTGAAGTCGGACGCTTAACCGACTGCGCCACCCAGGCGCCCCTAAAAAGTTTTACTCTTAAGAAAAGAGTGAATCAACTCACACATTGTTTAATATGTCTCTCATGAGGTTTTTTTCCCAATATTTAATATCAAATATTTAAAAAAATTTGAATTCTTAGTCTAGGAAAACATGTGCCAAGAGATATAAATATGTGCTCTTTGAGATGTTTGCTCCAGACTACTTTCTGACTATTGATTTAAGAATGATTTTAGGTCTAGTTGTGCTAGTCTTTCTAGTCAATAATACTTGTATTAATATAAACTTCTCATTATTTGATAATCATGAGACTGTCTAAACAGACAAAGGATGAGCATGCATTCAAGGGAAAGTCAAAATACAAATAATTCACCAATGACTTTACCATCGAACATTTAAACACATTCTTTTATCCATGGATCCCCATCTTTACAATACAGAAACATAAAAATGGGTGTGGTCTGTCCTGTATGTAGAGATTGCAACTTCTGAACTATGCACATTTTTCTGATTATGGTAATAAATGATGAATTGGTATTTCCAAAAGAAATAAATTGTTACACCCATGAAAACTATCTGTTCTTCATAAATTGTTTTACAACGTTTGGTCACTGCATTTCCCAGACACAGTTTTGCTTTCTCTTTTATTCTCACTGAAGGTAATTCTTAAAAGAATTGATATTAAATAAAAATAAAGTTTGGGGATCTGTATATCATTCCGTTACAAAACGCTTTTTAAAAACCTGCCCTTGGAGATGATTTCACCAGTAGCTACCAACGACTGCATCAGAAGTGTTTTCACCAACTCCCAAGTTTCATGCTTTATAGCTGTTTTAAAAGGTTATATAAAGCCGTTTCTTCGCTGGAGACTTTGAATTCACAAACCACTAAGTTCCACTGTAGTGAACACATATTATCACTTCATAAAACTCATTCAGCTTCATCATTCCAGTAAAGATATGACAAGGCTGTTTATCAGTAGGTAATAAGACAGATAATTTAACTGTACAAGCTCTAATTGGTCTAATTCACTAACTGACCTCTCACCACTTGATTCACTAGTACAATTGAGCTCTGATAAAGCCTTTAATTGTAAATTGCACACAGCTGTGAGCCGCTTCTCACGCTGGCACAAAAACACTATCATCGACTGTTTCATCTCTGCGACCTGCTAATTTGGAGCATATGTAACTGTTTTTAATGCTGAAGGCTTGACATACCACAAACAGCAGATGTTGCAGCTGCCCCTGAGACGCTTTATTTAATTCAATTACGTCTTTTGGAGATATGTAAAAAAGCTAGGCAAGATGAGAGAGGGCAGGAGAATGTTAAAAATGGAGCCCCTGGTTGAGGCCCAGGTGGCTCGATAGGCAAATGATTGGGTGAATGTCTAAATGATCTTTTTAATTGAGTAGACTGACGGCTAATCAGGGTCATGAAGTGTTATCACACTGATGAGCTGAGTGGAGCCCTGGGCTGCTCTGCAATTAATGCCGCTTTTGTGAAAGGGGAAAAAAGAAAGATAATGTATACCATCTGGCAATTGTTTATGATAAAAGCAGCAGTTTGCTGCAAATTCAAGTTAAATGCTATTCATAACATTATTTTTGCTGCTGCTGAGGGCAAGGACACGAAGCCCAGGCCTTTGTCTGACTTCTCATTCTCCTTCTCAACCAAAACATTCATTTTCTTCCACGTGTGTTATTATTAATTACTTGGCTGCTTGCTAATGTATGGCCTGAATGATTCCCTGTTTGATATGCCAACCAAAAGCCCAGCATATACTTCTTGGAATCTACTTCAACTTTCATGCCAATGTATCCGATTAAAATAAAACAAAGCAATGGTGAAAGTCACATCCAAAAACCAGAGAAAACAAGTCAGTCTTTCTTTTGTCCTAAAAAGCTTGTCTCTGGGATCTCTGAGATTAAAAAGAAGGGGGGGGGGGAGTTCTCAACAACAGCAACAAAATGTCTGTGTGAAGTGAGTGACTCTTTTTTTTCTGCCTCAAGCAGATCGGCATTTACAAACTTGAAAGTAGGAAGAGATTAAAAAATGCCCAATATTTTCACTCTTTGTTTATTACTTAAAATACATGAGAATATCATCAACATTGGTATAAAGGTAAACGTAAAACGTCGATTCGATTGTTAACCGGAGGGATGTCATAGTTTTGTCCAACACAACGACACAAAAGATAGGTGTGCTTTTCATCTTGAGTCATTGACAAGGCCAGAAAATAAATAAGCAAAAAGGGAGAATTCTAGTGAAAGCTTTAAAAAGGCTCAACTGTGATTTAGGAAAGGAAGAAAAGTACCATTGCTCTCAAGCACAGAGAGACAAGAGTTTTGTGTCACTCACTCCAAGTGATCAAAGAATTCAGGGATATACATATTCAGGAGTACAAAGTGACAAAAAAAAAAATAAAATAAAATAAAACACAGCCTTGAATCAAGGAATTAACTTCAGGGTGGTGAAGTGGACTTAGAATTCAAAGACATAACTGTAGTTTATGCAGCCGGATTTCATCATTTAGAACTTAGCTTTAGAAGCAGTTGAGGTGAATGTTGGTCTCAGCTGTTTACCTCCTAGTATAAAGTTGCTGGCCCAGAATCTACTTTCAGAAAGACAAAGGCGTCACCTAGTGTAACTTATTAGGAATTTTTGGAACCTAATTCACACCCTGCTAGGCACTGGGAATACAGTAATCATAAGGACACAGAAACTCCCCTTATCTTGAAAGTCTGATGAAGGAGACAGATACATAAGGAGAATTTACCCTGAAGTGTCAGGAGGCAGGTACAGTGCTGACACTTACATGTGAAAATCCAAGCCACACCTTGAAAAAGGTGCTGGTGGCTGATAAAGAAACCTTTTTAGAGAATGTAATATCAAGTTGAATAACATGTTAGATTCTGTAGGAAGATTTCCTTTTCCTCAGAAGAAGTTGGAAAAAGTTGTCATTAAAAACGTTATCATAAAATAAACATAATGTGTTAAAAAAAAAAAAAAGGCTTCCAATGGTGTCACTTGTGCCCACAGTAAACCAAGATTTAATAACTAACTGTAGTTCATCTCCCCAGAAATGTGACCTTTGACGAGTCAACACGGAATTTCCTGGTCAGCATTTGGATGTTGGCTGATAAACCCTTTCCATTCCCCTTAGGAGTACGAACTTGGCTAAAACAATGAATTCTTGGAACTAATTTTCTTTTTTCAGCTTCCTCTCTGCTTTTAAAAACGTTTCTTTTCCTGTAGCCCTTTGGAGCTCTCCCTTACTTGCTAGACAGGATGCTGCCCAATTTATGAATCAATGAATAAAGCCAACTAGATCTTTAAAATTTACTCGGTTGGATTATTGTTATTGAACACACATGATGTGGCACGAAGGTCCTCCTGAGACAAGCCCTAGAAAGGCTTGATAAATATTTGCCAAATAAACACATGAATACATTTAGATACATGTAACAGGTACATGACTAATCAGAGAAGTATTTCTACCCACGGTCCAAATTGGGCCTATGGAGACACGCTATTAGTGAACATAATTACTCTACAACACAGAATTATGAGACATGGAGTGAGTTTATTGTCCGTGTCAATGTTGTCACTTCAAGTAGATTGTGACCTCTTTGAAAGAAAGAATATTTCCATTTCTTCCATTTTTTTCAATTGCTTCTAAGACGACTTCCATAATATTATGTTTGTAGACATGTGGTGAGTACCTGCATCATGTTCACAGAGAACTTAGTTGATGGGAGAAGACCACCCTGTGGCTTCTTTTTGCTTCAGAAGTGTCTGTTTGTTTCAAAGGACAGGTACCAATTTTATAACACTCATGGAGAGACAAAGAAAAGGATACAAAGAAAGAAATCACATAATGGCCGCAAAGTTAATTAAGACCATATCAGGTTTATCACTGTAATAGAACATTTTTAGAAGGACAACATCTCTCCAGCTGAAATCAAAGAACGACAACAAAACACACATTCACACACATACATATGGACACTCAATAAACAAACAAGCAATTTTTGGTTCGAAGGAAACATTCAAGCTACCATCTTATAGAGACAAATGAAAGCTAAATATGGATTCCTTCCTGAAAAAGCATGCTGAACAGGCCCTGACTATCAATAATGAAGTCTGCTCTTAGACCTCAAACTCTTTTCAGGAATAGACCTAGAAAGAAAAAGAACTAAAATAAAGGGTGTGAGGATCAGAAGTCAACCTCCAGTGTCTGACCTGACAAAAGGTTAGTTTATTTTACATTTTCTCAGAAGACATAATATGAATTCTAATAACAACTGTCAATTAATAGGTGTTTATTAGTTCCTAATAAGGGATTGTGCTGCAGGCTTTATGTACATTATCTGATGTGGTCTTTCGAGCAGCCTGCCAGATGGATGTTATTATTCTTATACTTCTTAAGCAGAAACAAGGACTCAGGAAAGTCCTAAACTCAGGCAAATTTATGGTTAATAATGAAAGGAAGCAAGATTGAAACCTATTTCTGACCCCAAAAACCCATGTTCTTCAGGGATATTCTTTACCTCTTGCCTTGGAGAGAGGTGAGGGACATGAGAATTATTCTTGAGTAAAAACCTGTTTTTGCCCTTTATATTATACTAAATGAGTATTTTGTAATTATTTTAACAGTACATTTTGTAATGGTTTTTTAATGACAACTTTTGGTAATACTTCTAGGCTAACTGTAAAATATTTATTTATTTAAGGTAGAAAATGGGTTTTCTCTGCCTCCAAATACTCCAACACATGGAAATTCAAAGAATCCAACCCCACCAAGAGTTTAGAAAAGGCAAGGGGATTTTTGTTTTTTGCTTTGTGTTTCTTTTAAAATATTCTATCTAGCTAATGGAGTAAATTGTTCTTATACTGAAAAATGAAATAATATTTACTCTACATTTTCATAGAATTTATTAAATATCTATTATGTAGTAAGTAGAGAATCCAGAGAAATAAATAAAGTGGTTTTTTTTAATTATAATTTTCATGGAACTTGTGGTATAGTTTAGGAAACATATACCTGAAATAATAACAATAATTACAAAATTAACCAATGTCTCCTACCTAAGGTCATTCGAAAATCTAAGGGACATATGATTTTAACATGAGCCAATCTTGCCCCTCCAGCAAAGTTTCTGAGCCCTGCTTGAGCAAATGTCAGATCTGTGCTCAAAGTGAGTACCTAGCAAGGAAAGGCACATGCAGAAAGAGGGGGAAGCTGAGGAAGAGTCCCAGAACAGCATACAAAAATAATTAAAAGGCCAGCCGAAGGAAGCCTATATGAAAAAAGTACGTGACAATAGATTTCATAAACCTCAAGGTCAGTCAACCAGGTGATAAGAAAAAAAAAAGAACAAGGAAAGACATAATTCACACGACATTTTAATGTTCTAGTTCACTGCAGAGCATTGACAGGAGAGTACAATACTGGATGTTACAATAGTGTGTCGTAAAAACAATGGAAACCCTATGAGAAAATCATCTAAATTGGGACCTACTGACAGGAAGACTCTTGCTATCCTTATGTTACCTCTTTAGCATTACTAATCTTGACCAACAATACTGAAATGCTGAGAGCCAACAGGTACATTATGCTCAAACATTTCCGAGTTTCTCTCCCTCTGTCTCTCTCTTTTTGATAACCTTGACACAAATTTGAGGTGATTCCTAAAGATATATTTTTGCTCACAATAAATACCATGGGAATACAGAGTCCTTGACACTGAGAAAGAAGACAAAAAGTAAAGTTCAAAGGTAAGGTGGGCTTTGGATTCATCTTTGGAGACTGGGGGCACAGTGGGGAAAATAAAGGATTGCAAAATACTCTTCCTTAAGAACTTAATGTCTACTACATACATGCTGGGTAACCTTGGACTAGTCATCAAACCTCTCTGTCTCAATTTCCTGGTCAATAAAGCAGAAAAACAGAATACTCCATAAAGTTGTTTCAAGGAATAAAGATGTTGAAGCCTTAAGGCTCTTAGCATAGTACTGGCGAATGGTAAACACTCATCAAGACTAGCAACTGATTTTATCCTTATAAGGATCAACGTGAGAAAAAGGTTAGGAGAGGTAGCACAAACTATGTGAGTAAAATTGCAAGTGCAGAATGAGAATATGGTCTATGAAGTACAGAAAGGAAACTACATAGACTAGTAGAGGAACTATATTGAGCTTCATAAGAAAAGTAAGCACACTGGGACTGTATCCTACAGTAATTTTAAAGTCATAAAGGTGTCAGTAAATACTAGGGAGTCATTATCAGCTCATGAGGGTGATAGCAACACGGAGAGGAATAGAGCTCATTCATTCTTGCAACATGTATTGAGTACCTATAGTGTATTGAGAATTGGGAGCCCAGTAGAAGCTAGTTGGACAGGTAGGAAAATTAGGAGGTTGGAGCCCAGAACAGTTGACTAAGTGAGAACTGATCTTAAACCTTTAAACCTCTTAAATATCTCCTGTGTTTATTCTTAAGTGTGTTTCTCCTAAGTGTGTTTGTTCCAAAGAAGCAGCTATTCAAGAAATTGCCCTATGGGTCCACAAATCCACAGTGTGACATGCTCCCTCCAATGAGATTACAAGAGCAGTGATGATGTGTTATATGATGTCAATAATTACAATAGGCCAGAATACATGTTAGGGAAATAAGAATAAAGATAAAGGAGAAAAGAATAAGGATTAACCTAGGGTACACTTAACTGGGAGATGCAGACAGCAGGAGAAATCAAACAAGTATTGGTCAGAAAGGAAGAAAAAAAAAGAGTGCATACTTTCAAGGAAAAAAAAACAGAGTAAGACACTTTTTAAGATGGAAAAAAAGATTAGCAATCAAATGCAACAAACAATAAGACGATAGGAATTGAAAGATCATGGCGTTTGAAAAAATGGAGGGAACTTAAGTTTTCAGGGAACAGTTTCAGTAAGCAGAGGAAGCCATTGAAAACTGCTAACGAAAAGTAATCATACTAATTTGTAACACTGTTTGAAGGAACTATATTGAGCTTCTTAAGAAAAGTAAGCACACTGGGACTGTATCCTACAGTAATTTTAAAGTCATAAAGGTGTCAGTAACTCTTTCAATAACTCCCTTTTCCTGTCACTGTTCATAGCAAGACCTGGGTGTCTACCTTTCCTATTTTTGTCCCAACTATCCATTTATTCTCCCAGTCACGGCCAAGAAGCTAAAAGGTAAGATTCTGAGACCAGAGGCTGTTTTTATTCACTACAATTTGTACGTATACTAGACATGTAACCTGTTTAATACACTGACCAAAAGGAAATCTTAACTTGAAAAAATACTTTCATGATCTTTGATATTCCATTTATCATTGTGCAGATAACTATTCATTTTAATATGGAAAACATATCAAACTACAACATGAATCTCTATCTGCCATGTATAGTCCATACACCTACTATAATTGTATGCAAAATAAATTTGGGTAATAGGATTTCCAGGTGTTGGAAAACTAAAGGCAGAGTTCTTGTCCAAGGACACTTGAGTCTACTCTTCTTCCTACTCCTTTATCATGACTCCCTATGGATACAGTTGCCCTAATGGAATTTTTTTTCATGAAACTGGGAGAGCCCTACATTTTTCGTATCTTCCTTAAATGGAAGCACATACATTACATACCATAAACTTTTTGGAAAGGGTAACATAACCCTAAAAATAAAAAGGCAGTGGTTTAGCAAAAATTTAGTCTCCCAGATACAAGGAGATGCTATTTTAAAATGGCAGCTATGCTTCATGGTAGAAGATCTGAGGCCAAGAGAAACTGTAGTCAAATAGGTTGCATTTTCTCCTTCCATCTGTAGTCACTCTTCCTGACATCCATGTCCTTGGGGATATTGTCGTTGGCCAGTCATGTGACCTGTCCGGCCAATGAGGTATCTGCTACTCTGATGTAAGCAGAAGACTGGTCTATCAAGACACCGTCAGCTACGATATGAGGAAATCTGGCCAGCCCCCCTGAAGACGAATGCTTTTTTTATATTCATATGTAATGTGTATCATGAGGTCATGCACTGGAGCCCAGCTGACTCACAAAATTTTGAGGAATAATACTTTTTGTTATTTAAAATTACTAAATTTGGGTAAGGTTTGCTAGCCAGTAATGGACAACTAACAGAAAAGTGGATACTTTATTCTTGATAGCTTTGCATCTCTAGCTATTTCAACTGAGAATTTTCAGAGGGCAAATGAGTCTCATTTTTGCCATAAACTCAAAAACCTCCATAAATTCTCCAGCAGCTATTTAATTTGGTTTTTCCTTTAAGAAGGGCTGTGAGGAAATTCCACAAGATTTCAAGTATGCCTCAAGCCTCCATTCATTTCAGATATTTTTAGCAATCATCTGTTTCATGCTACATATTCTTCTAGACATTGTGAACACAAAAATAAATGAGACTTCACATTTTAGTGGAACAGGAAAGACATTTTTAACAGTGAACAAGTATGTGAATGAGGAAATTTCAAATAGTGGTCCTTTCCATGAAGGAAATAAAAGTGATTAAAATAGGTGACTGGCCAAAAAGGGAGAGCTAGATAAGGTAGCATGGTCAGGGGAGATGTTTTTGAAGAGTTTCTCTTTGAATTTAGATCTGAATAATGAGAATGGGGCCACTCATGGGGTTACCTGGTGGGTGAACATTTCAAGAAGATGGAACAATAAGAGAAAAGGCCTGGAGGGGAGAATGAACTTGATGGATAAGGAAATAGGGAATAGGTGTGGTGACTGGAGAAAATGAGTGACTGGGAATACTGAATGAAATGAGGTCAAAAATAAGGAGGATGGGATCAATTTATATGAGATTATATAATAATAATAACACATTATATCTAATACCTGTATTCATATAACTGTATTATATCAATTATATAGGCATATAGGTTATATACGTGTAGATTTTACATATGTAGAGAGAGAGAGAGAGAGAGGAAGAGACAGATGGACACACACACACATGCATACATACAACAGAGAGAATCTTAAGCATTTAAAATACTAGCATGAAAAAGAATATATATCAAATCCATTTACTGAGCTGTCACCATCTGACAGTCAATCTACAAATGCCTCACATATATTATTTCATGTATATATCATAAGGACACCATGAGAGAGTAATATTATTCTCTTCTCACAGATGAGAAAATTCAGTGTAAGCAAGTTTTCTAAAATCATGTGTTCAGCTCCAAATCCATTTCTCCAAATCAGGCTTATCTGACTGAACCCATATGCAAATAGTAGCACATCCTTTCCCATTAGTTGCAAACATTTTAATTTGTTTCCTTCTGGAAGAGTTCCCAAGAAGCATACATCACCAAATGTTGATGTAGTTGTGCTATGACTTTAGGGAACAAAGTGGTATCACAGACATGTTTTATGTCAATTACAACAGAGGCGCAAACAACAACATATCAATCTCAGAACTGTAGTCACTGAACACGTGGGCCTACTGATAGGCTGAACCTTGCCAGTTACCTAACGGATTTAGCTGACCTGATGGAGTCATGACCCCCAAATATCTCTGACTTCTTTCATCCATGAGAAAACAAAAAAGGCTTAAATTAAACTAATCTAGGTTAACTTATTTTTGGCCAAAAGACAGAAATTTTGTAATAACTATATTTTGAGTTCCCTGAAAACAAACAGAAATAGATTTAAAAAGTCCTTGAGAAACTAACTAGAATACTAGGTCTCTCATTTTAGACTTGTAAACACAGTGTAAATATCATGAACCACTTAGGAAAGGAAATATTGTGTGCTGGAGATTAGGTATAGATTTTATAAAGATTATTCAGTTTGAGTTTCCCCACAAACTGTGAAGAAATTTTTACACATTACATAAATACTTTATGGTCCAATGAGGTTACTTGATTAAAAATCAAGCATTCTGTAGACGGTAGCCAAGAAGGAACCTTACTTTCTTGAATCTGAACCACATAAACTTTCCTTGTTTTCATTTTATTGAGTGAACTGAATTGAGTGATTGTAATTTAAAATGACATCAAGAAGACTGTATTATCAATTGATCAATTCATTGCTTCTCGGGTCCAAATTTACCCTGTTTATCAGCTCTGTGAAAATGGATTTGGGCCCTTTAAATATTTTTTACATTGCCAGCTTGCACAACATTAAGCTCTGTCCATAGAGGGCACTGGAGAGACACTGCAGGAATGTGGGGTTTTCTTTTGGTTGCCAGTGTGAGGGGGTTCCTCAGCCGCAGGCTCTGGCAGCTTTCCCAGTGCCAGCTCCAGCAGGGCAAAGCAGCCAGCAACACCCAGATCTGAGAAGTTTCCATGTCACCTCCTTTAGGAGATTTTATTGTGGAGTGCCTCTTGTGAGACGTCTCTCTATGAATGCTTTGCCCGGTACCCTAGAGGGCACATTTCCTACCTGTTCCAGAGGGCACATTTCCAGAACATCCTATTGGAATGGCACCACAGAAAATTCCCTGTCACTAGTGAGCCACAATCGTGCCCACTATTGCAAGATCTCGATCTCAGCCGTGGGACTGGGTGGAGAGGAACCTCCTTATAGGGATACTGCCTGCTCCTTACAATCCACTCTTCCTATATTCTTTATGTTTTTCCTTCCTTCTTTTTAAAAATATTTATTTTTTATCACTTATTTTAGAGGGAGCGAGAAACCATGCAAGCAGGGGAGAGGGGAAGAGGGATACAGAGAATTTCAAGCAGGTTTGATGCTCAGTGCAGAGCCTGATGTGGGGTTCAAACTCACGACCACAAGATCATGACCTGAGCCAAAAATCAGGAGTTGCCGCCCAATTGAATGAGCCATCCAGGTGCCCTTCCCTACTTCTTAATCTCCTCTGACTTCAATATTCTCTTATAGCCAATAATTCTTTATAGTAAACTTTCCCTTTTCAAATTATTCCTCATATATTTATTGTGCACATTCTACATGCTACAGGTAAAAGTTAAGTTATACTCCGAAACTCAAAGGAAATAGGTTCATCCCCAAAGAACAATTATGTAATATTAGAAATACAATAGAGAAGGCATGCAAATTGTTATGAAACTCAGTGGTATAAGTTGTATAACTGGCTTACTTAAGCAATCACCTGTGGGATGTAGGAAGTGATATGGAATAGCAGAAAAGCCCTGTAGTTGTAACATATTATCTGCATCCTCTAGCTCCTTACTGTACGGACTTAGATAACTCTCATTATTGTCTCGGCTACCTATTAGTTAAGTGGGGGATAATACGCTGAGAAAATTAAACTTAATGTGATATCATACTACACAGAAACGACCTGCCACAACGTCTGGCTGCATTTTCAGTACACGTTAGAAAACTGACAGTCCCCTGTTAGCCTTACAAATCTGTGATGATCAAATTAAAAACAATGATAATAATATATCAGAAAGCACTTGTGCAGTATAAGGTACTGTATGAAGGAAAAGCACAGGTTCTCCATACTTCATATGAAATAAAATGAAGTTGGCCCATGGATATGGCCAGGACAAGTGCATGGGGCAGAGGTCAGCAAGATAGCCTGCTAAGTGGTGCATGACGACTCGAAGTGTCATGACAGAAAAGAGGTTAGAGAAAGAATGTGTTCGAAGATCTTCTGAAGTTCGACTTCAAAGACAGGGCAGAGACGGGAATGGCTAGGAGAACTAGCAGCAGCAAACTCAACCTGGCATTTGACAGTTAGTGAGGGGTGAATGTTTGAGAACAAGGGCTCTGAAGAGAACAGGAGGCAGAGGCATAAATAGTGCCAGGCTCGGCACATAACAGCTGCAGCTGCGAGCTCGTGAGCGCTGGGTGGAAAAGACTGTACGTCACACGCCAATCTCGGAAATACACGTGCCCTGGCTAGACCGGTCGCTGGTTTTATCCTTAACAGACACCGAGGGAACACTGGCTGCTGCTTCTTATGAGCAATGACCTTGTTTTCAATATTTAAAAAAATGGTTTAATGTGATACTGAACATTTTGAGTAAAACTGGGATAACGACGAAACTTCTGTTAACATTTTTTGGGACTCGAGAAACGTATTGCTTGTTTAAATGAATCTCTGGTTTAACTCTGTTTCACTACTTTTGAAGAGGTCATAAACATTGATTTGCAGATAAGCTAGATATTGGCATATGTACATTTTGTTTATGTATTTACACTATATATGCTTGTTGAGTGTAATCAACAAATGCTCTTCATTCATGTGTTTGGGAGTGTGTTTATATAAAATAAAAAGATACCTTGAAGATAAAACATACATACCAAGATAACAAATGATTTTGCAACTTGGCAAGTCCCATTTCCATAAATAGAAATAGAAACAATTTTATATATATATATATATATATATATATATATATGTATATATATATGAAGATGTATGTATATATATACACACATTTCTACTATTTAGGAAAAAAATAGAATGAGGATTGTTTTTCTGAATACTATAAGGGAGGATATTTTTTAAAAGACACAAGCAATAATATATTCTTTATTAATGAATCAGTTCTTCCTTTCATATCTAGCACACTAATACAGTATTCTGAAATGTCGCTGAAGAATTCCTAATTGTCATATAAATGTCCTGTTGTCACTGATGTCTCTAGGACTCACTGCTGTATTTAACATTCTTGATGTCCACCATCCACTCTCTACCCTTCCTCCAACTCTTTTTGACTTACAATATTTGATGGTAAGTTTTCCTGGTTTCCTGGAACAAAGCTGCCATCCTAATTATTGGTGGGTACAATTCCAGAGCAGAAGAGGTGACGGTGGGGGGTGGGGGGTGGGGGATTACATAAGGTAGAGAAAGAATTTAATAAGGAAAGCAAAACCGGAAAGTGTCTTACCAAGCTGACCACAGCTTCACACGTTGACACAGATGGTTACTTAGCCGTATTTGATATGTCTGTTCAGAACTCACAGGACCTCTTCATTTTGCAGCAATATATCTGCAAAGAGAAGCAGACATATAGGTCATCTATCCTGCTTTCTACCTCTTGGTAAAAATTTGTCCCATGTGGATATTACATTGCCCACATTTCTGGCTTATGTTACTGTGCTCTCCATAGAAGATTCTGGGAAAGCCAGATCCCCCGACACCTGTGATTCACTGGAGTCCAGAAGTGGTAGAGGAAACTTCAGCAAGTCCAGTTAAGTTGAGCTTGTGGACTGGACCTTTTTCCAGTTCTTCCCACGATGATTGAGATGAGTCTGTATCACAGGCCAGCATTCACCTTGCAGAAGGCCACAATAGCAAATTATATAGAGAAATGAAGCAATGATGGGGTGGCCAAGACCTCTCCATTGAGCCAGTGGCCAAGGGCCCAGAGTTACATGGATCTGTAAATTGCGACAAGGGAGGGGAAAGTTAGATATATTTGGTTCAATTCAGATGTTTACTCCACATATACTTTTTCTCTAAAAGGATCCCGTTAACTTCGAGGTTTTAAACTGTCATGTCTATACAAAAAACAAACTAGCATCAAATCTATGTCTCTAATCTTAAATTTCTAACTACTTGAAATCTCTACAAGAGTATTTCACTAGTCTCTTAACTTCCATGAGCGACTCAATATACCGGTCTATGGAATGGGTACAATAACACCCTCCGAAATGCTTTCAGGGGCGCCTGGGTGGCTCTGCCGGTTGAACAGCCGACTTCGGCTCAGGTCATGATCTCGCAGTCTATGAGTTGGAGCCCCGCATCAGGCTCTGTGCTGACAGCTTAGAGCCTGGAGCCTGCTTTGGATTCTGTGTCTCCCTCTCTCTCTGCCCCTCCCCTGCTCATGCTCTGTCTCTCGCTCTGTCAAAAATAAACATTAAAAAAATTAAAAAAAAAGAAATGCTTTCAGTATTAAATGATTGTTTATATTTAATAAAGTTGTAAATATTAAATGAGATCCTATGGACAGAGTAACAGCACAGTGTGAGGACACAGTATGTATTTAGTAAATGGTAATTTCCTGATTTTCATTTTCTCTCCTTTGGAATATGTTTTTAAATACATGGATGTTGTCAGGTGCCTGGATGGCTTAGTTACATGCCCGACTTTAGTGCAGGTCATAATCTCACAGTTTGTGGGTTCAAGCCCCACACCCAGCTCTGTGCTGACAGTTCAGAGCCTGAGCCTGCTTCAGATTCTGTGTCTTCCTCTCTCTGCACCACCCCCACTTATGCTCTGTCTCTCTCTCTCAAAAATAAATATAAAATGTTAAAAAAAATATTAAAAATATGGACATTTTCCAGGGTGCTTGGGTGGCTGAGTTGGTTAAGCGTCCAACTTTGATTTCATGATCTCAGGGTCGTGGGATTGAGCCCCACGTTAGGTTCTGTGCTGATAGGGTGGTGCCTGCTTGGGATCCTCTCTTTCCTTCTCTCTCTGCCCCTTCCCTGCTTGTGCTCTCTCTCTCTCAAAAAAAATAAACTTAAAAAAAATGGACGTTTCCCTAGCTCATATAGAGACATTTTTTTAATTTTCTATTTTAATCATATTCCTAACTGAATTATCAATATTAAAAATAATCTCTGGCATTCTTGACTTGGAATCTTAAACCATCTAACAAATGGCTGTTTTCTAATAGAACCATAGGTAGGAGAAACAGTACATTTTGGCTTTCAAAGTAACCCATTTTTTTTCTTTTAATATTTACTTATTTTTGAAGGAGAGAGAGACAGAGCATAAGCGGGGAGGAACAGAGAGAGAGGGAAACACAGAATCCAAAGCAGGTTCCAGGCTCCAAGCTGTCAGCACAGATCCTGACACGGGGCTTGAACTCACAAGCCGTGAGATCATGACCTGAGCCGAAGTTGGATGCCCAACAGACTGAGCCACCCAGGCACCCCACAGAGTAACCCAATTTTTAGAAAATGTTTTTATCTGTAGATTTATAAGCAATCTCTATATAGTTATTTAAATAGTCATTATGTAAGAACCAAGAAAGATACTGAAAAGAGGAAATAAAAAAGCTCCTGTGATATGTGCTCTGTTTTCTATACAACCCTCAGAAGTAGAGCTTGTGAAAATACTCTCTTTTCAAAAATGCTGGGAGTGGCTGATTTGAACCAGATGTTGTTAACAAGTGTTATTTTCATTATGAAGAGTTAAATATGATTAAAAATTGAGAAATAGATCTCTAAAACATTTAATTCAACTTCAATTTAACTAATTAATTCCAGTTTTAAAGGATTTTATTTGTTATTTCCTTGATTATTTTGTTTTATTGGCTGTCTCTATAGCCTAGAAAAAATATTGTTTGCATAAATGAATTAATTGTCTCATTGTGAAATACATTTCAAACAAAGAACACTGAAACTATTAATTTGATATCAAATTGGCCAGGGAGATTTGAAAAATAACCAGTTAAGCCTGCAAATAATGAGAAATACAACAAATTAAATTAAAAACAGGAGGATAGCCATGCAGCATGTCATGCATTGTTAAAAATTTCATTAGTAATCTGAAAGACAGATGCAAAAGAAATACTCAGAATGTAGCAAGAGAGGTAAAGAAACAGTGAATATGAGACAAAAGCTTATTTAAATAGAGGGTGGATTTAAAAGGTCTAAAATATGTCTAATAATAATTCTGAAGGAGATTAAAAGAAATGGAGGCAAGCAATATCTAAATGATTATGGCTGCAAATTTTTCAGAATTGGCAAATGATACCAAATGATGAACTGAGAAAAACCTATAAAACCCCAGTATGGTTTAAAAACGAAGCTCATACTTAGACAAAGGATAATGAAACTCCCAGAATCCAAAGACAAAGAGAAGATCTCGAAAGCAATCTGAGAACAAAGGTAGATTCCCAGCAGAGGAATGGAAAATAAATGGAGTTAACAACTGTGTATGGTACAAGATTGGAGACTAAGAGAAAACTGTCAGTGAAAAATTATAGAGCCTGTGAAGCCATCATCATTTTAAATGAATGATGTCGAAAAATCAAGATTTTTCAAAACAACGAAATTGAAAAAAAATGTATTACCAACAGATCAACTAAACAGACTTCTGAGCACTGGGTGTTGTATGGAAACCAATTTGACAATAAATTTCATATATTGAAAAAAATAATAAAAAAATAAACTTCTAAAAAAAGTTAAAAAAATAAAAAAATAAAAATAAAGAGTCTTCTAAAGTTATATTTCTGGAAGATGAAACATGAACCCAAAGATTGTTCTGAGATGTAAAAAGGGATATTAACAAAAATATTCATAAACTTGAGAGTAAATCTAAATAAACACTGACTGTTTAAAACCAAAATGGAAATATTTAGTACATTTCTTTTTTATGGTGAAAAAAATTAATATCAAACTAAAATCCTATACACAAAGCATTAAATTTTTGAATGAGATAAACAGAATTGAAGTGTTCTAAGGTCTTTGGATTGTATCACCAAGGGTAGGATATTGATTAATACTAAATTTAGATTAAATATTCATGTTAACATTTTCAGCAAAGCTGCTGATAGAAAAAAATACAGGATTAGAAAAAAAATAATGAGGGCAAGAATTAGGAAAATACTAAAAAGAGTTCACAAAAAAGGCAAAATACTTTAGAAATATATTAGGACAAAAAGCAGATAGTAGAACGGCCGAAATTACTTCAAATATACAAGCATCATAATCAATGTAAAGTAACTAACTTATACTTAACATACATACAATACCAGTCAATATAAGGACATAGAAAGGTTGTGTGTATATTTCTCCCCCATCTGACAGCATGCTAACTAACTAACCCTGCCTGGCCCACCTGAGTGTGATGGGAGTTGACAATATATGGTATCTAAGCCAAAGTTTTAAGAGTAATCATGTTATATTACCATAGCATATCCTGTCTACCATAAGAATTACTATATTAGGTTGAACCTTAATATGAAAACGACATACAGAGCAGTGCCTTATAGCAGGACCTACAGTTGTGTGATAATCAACATGAATGAGAAGTATTTCTTGTGTTAAGTTACTGAGATTTGGGGGTTGTTATTAAAATATTAACTGTAGATACCATGTAAGAATTGATATTTAGAAGTGGGACGTTGTTATAGACTAAATGGTCTACAACAAAATTCACATGTTGAAGCCCTATCCCTCAATGTGATGTTATTTGGAGGTGAAGCCTTTGGGAGGTAATTAGAGTTAAATGAGGTTAAAAGCACAAGATCCTAATCCAAGTCAGCCCTACTTTTTACACAAGGAATAGGAGACACTAGAGAGCACTGTCTCTTTCTTTGTGGGCACAGAGGAAAGGCCACGTAAAGACACAGTGAGGAGGCAGCCATATACAAACCAGCAAGAGAGGCATTGCCCGAAATTATTATTTTTTTAATCAGAAACTAAATTTTTCAGGACCTAAATCATGGACTTCTAGACTCTAGTACTGTGAAAAAATTAATTTCTGTTGTTTAAGCTACTCAGTCTGTGACACTCCATTATGGCAGCCAAAGCTAATACAGAGGCTATTATAATAAAAGTTAATTTATCATCCATTGATTTCAGGGTAGGTGGTAAGAAGTGAAGAAACAATTATTGGGACTGTGGAAAAACATTTGCTAAAAGTGTATCTTGCAATAATAGAGACAGAAAATGGATCATTTTAACTTTGCCTTTAGGGGAAGAATTGAGAAACAGAATACTATCAGCACACTTCAGTTGCTAGTGTCTGCATCTCTGATCAGACACCAAGAGAGAGAGATTAACACAGAAAATATGGGCTGATTTAAAAATATACATGAAAAAAAAGAGAGAATCCAGAAGTTCTATTGGTGGGGGTGGGGGAAGGGGGATGTATCTATTTCTCATTCCTAACCTGAAAAATGCTTTAAGCATAAAAGCTGATTACGACTCAGCTTGGTGAAGGGCTCAGGAGCCAGAGATCAAAAGCAAAACTCTCATGTGGATGCATGTATGTTTAATGCACCTTTAATCAAGTCTAAAAAAAATATATATATATCTTGAAAAGAGCAGTGGATGAAGCACTGGCACATGGAATTGACTGTAATCAATCTGATAAAGGATTAAATAACTTTTGGAGGGAGTTGTACTGACAGGTGTCACTAAACTGGATCAGAAGAGACTGAACGTTTGAACCTTAAAACAATCTTCAGGTACCTATTGTCTCGTCCAATGTGTTGGGGATCTTGACAACATTCTGTCCATAACTGATTGTTCATACAATCATAATTTCATTAAGAATACAAAACATTATAAAACCACAATGAGAACACTTGATCTCATAATTATTTTTTTGAAAACTGTATCTCAAAATCAAGACAGATTGTTTTTGAGCCCACATGGGTCATTTGTTAAAAACTGATCATGGGGGTGCCTGGGTGGCTCAGTCCATTGACCACTGCACTCTTTATTTCTGCTCAGGTCAGTGATCTCACGGTTTGTGAGATCAAGCCCCGTATCCTGTGTCAAGCTCTGCATTGACAGTGTGGAGCCTGATTGGGTTTCTCTCTCTCTGTCTCTCTGTCTCTCTGTCTCTCTGTCTCTCTCTCTTTGTCCCTCCCCCCCTCATTCTCTCTCTTTCTCTCTCTCACACACAGAATAAATAAATATGTAATAACAACAACAATGACAAAAACAAAATAAAATAAAAACTTATCATGTTCTAAGCCTAAGAAGTCTCAAAATATTTTAGTCTTATATAGCCCACTATCTCTAACTTTATGCAACATATAAAAAATCATGAAATAATAAATAGCAAAAAATCTCTAATTTCAAAATTTGAAAACACATTTCTAAGTTAACTTAATTAAGAATTCATAATGGACATTGGAACGCACTTAAAATCAAATCAAAATAAGGATATTACATGTAACTTGTGGGGTGGAGGAAAATTTATCTTTAAATATGCACACTAGAATAAAAAGGAAAGCTGAAAAAATAATGAGTTAAGCATACTCAGTATAAACTTAAAACAGAGATTTGGGGCGAATATGTTACATATTATAGTAGTAGATGAAATTGAATATAAAGAGTATATTATTATTTAAAAGAAACAAAGACTAAGCTTAAGAGAAAAATGGCAGAACACTATAAATAATCAAAACTGTCTCATAAAGAAATATATTTGAAATTTCCTATGATCAGTAGAAAAATTGAATGAGAAATTTAAAATCTACCCACAAGGTACATATTAAGTCCTATAAATTTAGGGACAAATTTCAAGGCACCAATAGTTAAATTTTACACAAAGTACTAAAAAACCAGCAGGAAAATATACCCTGATTTATTTTATGAACGGAATGTAACTTTGATATTAAAATCATGAGGACAGTATGAGAAAAAAAAATAATGTGACTTATAAATTAAGATGCAAAAAATCCTAAATAAAATATTAGCAATCTGCAACATGAGTCTTTCAGTGAGTCAAAAATAAAGTTAAATTTATTGGGTTGAATTTAATACAGACATCAAAATTTAACATCATCAGGGAATCTAATAATGTAATTCTAACTAAAGGAGGAAGGCTATATGATTTTGTCAATAAATGCAGAAAGTTATTTAGTATGAATGAACGTTTATTAACCAAAATATTCTTAAAATATGAATAAAAAAGACTTTTAGTTTAAAGCAGGTAATTAATTTAAAACATCATATGTTCAGTGGTGAAATGTTCAGAGCATTCCTTTTAAAAGAATACATTTTTTAAGAATGCTTATTAATAAATAGTTCTTCTATTCAGCATTACAAAGACTATCCCAGCCAGTCAAATAACATAAAGAAGTAAAATACAAATTTTAAGTATTGGAAAGGAGAATACAAACCTATCATTATTTGTAGGAGAAACAGTTGTCTAAATAGATAACCCAAAAGAATCTACAGAAAATTAATTAATAGGAGAGTCTCTCTGAAAGTTTCAGATATAAAGGTCCAGATATAAAAGCAGTATAGAAATTGTCTATTAACAATAAAAATAAACTTTATAAATATAAGAGCAAAAGTATGCAATATATAAATACTAAGCATAAATATACATAAATGTAAAGCCAGTGAAAAAGTGAGAGGTCCTTACGAACAATTCTTTAACTGTTTCCAAAGACATTTCATAAGACCTAGTAAATGCAGAGATAAGTCATTTAGAGGGGGTAGCTTATAAACAACAGAAATCTATTCCTCACAGATCTGGTGGCTGGTGGTCCAAGATCAGAGGGTCAGCAGGTCGAATTCTGGGGAGGGCCAGAATTCTTCTCTTCTGAGTTGCAGACTGCATATTTCTTGCTTTGTTTTCACAAGGCAGTAAGAAATAATAATAATAATAAATTTAAAATACATAAAAATACCAAGGGATGGGAAAGATAAGAGGTCTTCAAGTGGCAGTATTAACTGAAAAATTACTATGGAAAATTTTATGAATTACCCAGAAATTTGGATATATGTGTATGCCTTGGTCAGCACCAGGAATCATACACAAGAGTATCCATAGTAGTTTTAGCAGAGATTTTTTTTAGCTGTTCCCAATATCCATTTTCACACTTTTTTAGTACTAAAGTCCCTCGATATTAGCTGTGTCCACAGTCAATCAGAAGAAAATAGCTAGGAGTGCAGAGATTTGGTTTCATCCAATGGAATCTGAGCAGACGTGGTGAGTGTACCTTCTGGCCAGTGTTCTTTAAAAATATAGTGTGTGCTGTCTCTTTCCTTTTCTTTCTTCCCTTTGTCTAGACTGCTACCAAGATGATTGAAACTGGACCAAGATATGTGAATAAGGAGGTGAAATTGGGACTCGAGGCCAAAAACTATGAACGATGAAGACAAAGGGAATCTAGTTTCTTGAAAACATGGAGCACAATATAGACCCTGAACTACCTACTGGAGCTTTCATGGGGAAGCAACGTAAATTTCTGTTTTGCTTAGAGATACATTTTCTTCACATATTCTGTCACTTTCAGCAGAACTTGATTCTAATTGTGATAGCGATCTTATTCAAATAAGAAAAATTAAAATAATCCTATTTGTAAATAGCAGAATAGAAATATGACTTACATGTTTATCAATGGAATGGTTTACAATAGTAAAATATAAAAGCTACCGATACCAGCATTGACATGCATGAGGTTTACAGATATAATATTAGATAACAAACCTGGGTTGTAGAAGAATATATATAGCATGATTTTATTTGTATAAAATAAAAACAAGAATAACCAAACAACTTACTGCATGTGTACGGGCATATGCACTAAAATTAAAATCATCGGAATGTTCACAAATATATTTGGAAAACAGAAGAGGATGGTTTTATATATAGGGGGTTTCAAAGATTCTCATAATTTCTACTTCTTAAGCTAAGCAATGGATATGTTGATGTTCAGTTTATTTTCTCCTATAAACCGTGTATTTACGTACTCTCTTTTGTATATATGCCTTATAATATATTTTAAAATAAATTAAACATAGAAACAGAGACCTAAAAATGAACATTAAGATCACATTCATGAAATTTAACTTTAAGGATGAACAGAGAAATTTGGGTTCTAACTACAGGGAATTAGGGGGTCAGAGGATGATCATTTTAACAGGATGAAATACGTCCCTAGTAGACAGGGGAAAATGGATAAGTCTGGGTTGCAAAGTGATGCAAATAGTATTTGCGAGTTAGTTATCTATGGTGTGTGAGGCCCAGGGAATCTAGGTGGAAGGAAGTTAGTGTTCCTCGATCCTAAAGAAGGAGCAAGGGGGTGCACATGTATTCTCTGAGACTAGAAGTGCTGGAAATTGGAAAACAATAAACTTCATGAATATAGATTCAGTCAGAGACTGAATGTGACCTGGCTGTCTGCAGACCAATATCAGCCTGCTAATCCATTTTGTTTGGGCTGGCTAAAATTTACCAGTATAGAAAAAAGAAAAATTTACCTATTTATTTCTAAACAGTAAACTCCATGAAATCCAATAATTTCAACGGTTTGTATGTAACTTTGCTATTCCCTTTGATTTTTTTTTAAATGTAAGATTATCATTCCTCTGATTTTTCATCTTTCTCCCAATACCTCTCAGATGCTCAGTCATGAAGAAGGCTGGGGAGGTTGGCAGGGATGGAGTTAGAGTTAATGTGATCTTCTCACACAGTGAGGAGAGGTTCTTGGACCGGCACAGTGCAGTGTGGCTCCTCTCACTTTCACAACTACACACAATGCCAGCCCAGTTGATCTCTGCTCTGTTGGCATTTGAAGATGAAGTCAGCCAAAACCAATCAACAGTGAACCTGCCTGGGGTCTGGCTGTGACTTTCATTTGCCTGGCCTAGTATATCTATTCCTGCAGCTGCCGCTGCCCAAGAACAGTCCTCTGCAATACAGTGTTTTTGTTTTTGTTTGTAATGTTGTCTTGACCAACTTTGAGGTCCTGGTGAGAGGCTGATCAGCTTCCTTTCTTGAGAAGCTAGATCTGTATCTCAACCACTTCCTTATCAGACACACACTCCTGGCTACTAGTTGCTGCACTAAATGCCCCAGGGCCAGGAACTAGACAACTAGGGACAATCCCTATGCTCTAGAGTTTGAGAAATTACTCAAGTTAGCCAATCACAGGGAGCCATGATGCTAACCTCACTTTACTTGCCATACATGAGTTTCCCCTTTCAGCTCCAGCTTGCTGCTACCCTGCCTCTGGCACAACCTCCTGTGTCGCCCTGAGAGGCAGCCTCGTCTGGTTTGGAGCTACAGCAAAGAGCACTGCCTCTCATCTATCTCAATGTCATATCGTGTCTCACAAAATATTCTCTAAATCATATAAAACAGTTGACGCTGTGAGCAGGATGGCATGGCCATAATCACAGGCCCCTTGGTAGCTTCATGGGGGCGTGCTCTTGGCTCACTAATTGGTTTCAAACCACCAAAAGAGTGGCTTGGGACAAAACTGCCATCTACTGCTTGGGTTACCCTTGAGCTGGTATCTGCCAATGGTTGCCACAGCCTTCCTTACCCTTACCCAAACTTCTTCCCTGTGGGGACGTTCAAAGTGAATAGTGCTGAGTGGCTAAACTCCGGAAATGAGATGCTAGGACAGGTGGGAGCCTCCTTTATGGTACTAGGAGTGATAGGCCACTTGAGTGCTTAGGGCAGTCCTGTGGAGGAAGATATTTGGGATGCCCACAGTTAGAGAAATGGTACCTTGGTCTTTGCTTACATGGGGGTAGCAACCTACCTGTCTTCACTGCTGCTACATACCTTGCTTCAGTCATCAATAAACTTCACACTTCCCAGACCCTCAGGGTACCTTGCATCACAATGTTGGAGACCAGTAGCCTGTTATTTAATCCAAAGGGGCCCTGTGAGGCAAAAGACTGAGTATTTCATCCCTACATTCTCCCTTACCCTCAAACAGACTGAAGTTACCCAATTGCATAAATAATGCAAGATGCTCAGCCAGGATGTTCAGGACTTATTAATTGCTGCCACATACCAACATATGAATACACTGTCCCTTTGCACTAGGAACTAACTGGGTCCCAAGGATTGGCTGCTATAGCTCCCTGAGGGCCAGCTCCAAACACTTAGAGGTACAATGGGGAGACTTGGAATGAGAGATGGCTGCCTGGGGCAGGCTGCTGGGGCTCCTCCCCTCTTTCTACATGATACTTCAAAGGTTCATAGTATGAGTCAGAAACTGAAAACCAAGCTTTAGGAATCTGGAAACCCAAAACAGGAAATGGGGATGTGGGGAGGGAAGAGTAGAGACAGAGACATAGCAGACAGTAGTTCTAATTCCACAACCTCTGGGCAATGGGTCCAACAGTTTTCCCCTGTGCTGCCCTGCTACTTATGGCCCCATTGCAACAAAAGCCTAATCTGCGGGGTTATAAGGGAAATATCTGCAGTACCCTTGTGACATAGCCAAAGGCTAATTCAAGTCTAACTTCCTTGAGGTCCTTAGACCATATGATTGTTGCCACCGGGAAAGACCTTAACCCTGACAATAACAACTTAAAGATCTCTAGAGGAAGAAACTTATAAGATCAAGGTGCAGGGAAATTCCCCTGAGGTATATATAGTGGAAGGGAGTGGGAAGAGGAAAAATACAAATAAATCTGGGTACAGAGGGAGGAAATTTAATAATAATAATAATAATACTCAACTCTCACATACAAGTTAAACTGTGTTGAAACAAAGCTCCATAATTTACTAAAAGAATTTATATAACAAAAAGATACAAAGGGCAATGATTGCCTTTTGTGCCTTTACAATGCAAGTTCTAAATTAACATTAATGTTTGCTAAAATGCACTAATTGGCAAAACATCCTGAATGTAATAAATATTTGGCCTCAAATTACACTCATACCTAAGGTTCCCACTAAATTTAAACAAGATGCCACCTACAATCTCAGAAAAACAGCTAAATATAAAATAGAGGGAAAATAGGTATGTCTTGCTTTCTAGCCTTGCCTAAATTTCCCATTGCCATAGTACGTGTTGCCCTAAAATATGCCAGAGTGGGATAGATGTTTTGACACAATGAATAATGAAGTTAATTTAAAGGTTTGGCATTTACAAATTGGCTCAATAAAATGTGAACCTACAGACCCCCAATTAAAATAGTTGGTATGGTCCCATGCAGGTTAAACAGGATCTTTAAGGATTGCAAGTTTTTATATAAGACCTAATTAATGACTGGGTGATTATCCCTACTGCTTCTCGAATTGATAGCCCAATTTTGCTTGTTTTCACACCTGCAAAGAAAAAAAATGGTGCCTCAGGACCAATTACTGCAATCTTAACAATGGGGCCCATCCATTACGGCCTCTGTATCTAATACTCAATGTTATTAAAATTACCAGCGCCATTCACTCAGCAACTAGAAAATGTTTTGCTATTATGTATTTGCTATGTGTTTTGCTATTCAATATTTGACTCATGTGAGTTATTCAACACCTTCCCAGCTTCATTTGCCTTCAAGTCCAAAGTGACACAATCCACTGTTACCAGGCTGCCCATGGGAATACCTCAACATCTTTGCCATTGCCTAGTCCTTGCATCCAATGTGGTAACTGTACTGTGTCCATCTTTGTCCAGGAGCACAGGCATGACATTACATTGATGACCTTCTTCTCTGGGGAGATTAATTTGATACACCCAGTAAGGACATACAAACTTGACATCTTCTAGTACTTTTTTAGATTCTGAAAACAATAATTCTTTATTTACAAATTTTACCTGATCTCACTGATGCTGCTACTTAGAAATAGCTCAACTTATGGGGTGCCTGGGTGGCTCAGTCGGTTGGGCATCCAACTTTGGCTCAGGTCATGATGTCGTTATTCCTGAATTCGAGCCCCATGCCAGGACCTGTGATGACAGCACAGAACCTGGAGCCTGTTTCAGATTCTCTGTCTCCCTCTCTCTCTGCCCCTCCCCGTCTAGCACTCTGTCTCTCTCTCTCTCAAAAATAAATAAACATTTAAAAAGTGAAAAAAAAAGAAATAGTTCACCTCAAATGGAGCCCAAAGCAACAAAAGGCCCCTAAATTTGTACAAATTAAAATCAAGAGACCCATGTCAGCACCCTCAGAGACTTCTTCATAAAATAAGTTTTATCAACTACCTCTTATGCCTCTTAGAGTCTCTGGACCACCTAAGATGGTCATAAATTGCCCATGGGTTTTGATACAAGAAACTGTCCTACTCAGCCCTGTATTGTATGCTATTAGAAAAGCAATTACTGGCCACATGCTGGGGTCTCTTGGAAACAGAGGCTGTCACAGACCATGAACAGTCCATATCCACTAGTCTGTTATGACTTGAGTCATAAAAGCAACACTCCCACAAGCTCAGCACAGCTATGGAAGATGCCTTGATGGAGGATGGAACGAAACATGGGCCATCTGGCATATTCTACCTAGAGGGGAGGGAATGTCTTCCCGTCTTCAATCTCTTGTCACATTCCAGGGTGCTGGAGGAGGCCAGTCTTCTCCCAGACACCTTAGCTACCTGGGGAGCCCTTTTCGATCAATTGAGTGAATAGCATTAGAGTTCACAGACTGTGTGGATATATGGGTAGTGTTGCTACCTCCAAAGTGATGGAGCTCACTGGAATGTTACTGCTTTCCATTCTTTTTTTTAAATTTTTTTAATGTTTATTTATTTTTGAGACAGAGAGAGACAGAGCATGAACAGGGGAGGGTCAGGGGAAGAGGGAGACACAGAATCCGAAGCAGGCTCCAGGCTCTGAGCTGTCAACACAGAGTCCTACGCGGGGCTGGAACTCACGGACTGTGAGATCATGACCTGAACTAAAGTCAGATGCTTAACCAACTGAGCCACCCAGGCACCCCTACTGCTTTCCATTCTTAAGGCAGATGTCCCTGATTAAAAAAAAAAAAAGTGGGACACAAAGGCCAACTGGTGAAATTTTTGACAATCATCTTAGCATCAGATGCCCTTGTCAACAAGTGGTTGCATATATACCTTTATGAAAACTCTTCAGCCAATGCCAAAGAGTGGTCCTCTTTGGAGTAAATAATTCTGGGAATCTCTTGATCTATGTATACCCAAAATACAAATCAAGGTCACACATGATATACAAAGGAAAGAATATAAGGCCCTATCAGGACACTCCTTATTTCTTTTAGAGTTTGAGACACTGCTGACATTAATCAAGGCACACATTTTACTTCTCAGAATGCATAATGCTGGGCTCTGGAAAAGTCATTCAATGGAAATTTCAGCTCTCTCAAAGATCCCAGGTAGCCAGTTTGCGAGCCTAATGTGTTCCTCAACAAACTCCTATTTAAGTTACAAAACAATAAATGGACTCCAAACTGGGTGTTTATCTTCTCTGAGGCCTCAATCTCTCCTAATTTAAGGCTCCTTAGCTGATTCACACCATATACCAATTAAAAAAAAACCTTTCTATATTTAAAGGAGGATATGTCTCACCTCCCTGTGTATGAAACTTGCATTATACGAGGTCCATTAACAATGTCTTCCTCTGGCTTTATAGATCCTTGATCCTTCCCCCATTCATAAGATCTGGAAGCCAGTCAAGCACACATACTCTCTTGGGACCCATTAACTATACATTTTCCATGGGCAGGCACCTACCCATCTATTACAGGACTTCCACCAGCCCAAAGACCTTCCTCAATATTCAGGTTATGAGGAATGGGTAATTAATCCTGGTTCTTTTCTGATCTCCTCTAGGAAACTGAAATCAGTTGTCCAGAGCCATTCTCACAAACAGTATGGACTACAAAGAAGGGAGATAAAAAAAATTTCACATAGTAAATAAAAATCACAGAGACAATAATGAAATCAACACCGTAGCCCATAATAATAAAACCAGACAAATCCTCACTGGTAACAATATAAGCTGGAAGAAAATCAACATAACACAACAAAGGTCAGTCAAGTGCAGGCACACACCTTCCTATTGACTGTTGGTCTCAATCCTCATCTGGGTGCTTTTACTGGTTTGCAATCCAGAAACCAAAACCCTTGAAGTAAGCCACTGTTTCAAGCAAACATGGCAAATGCTGAGGTCCATGTGCCACTGAGTTTGACTAATATAAGTTCAGGAGCCCAAAGACCTCACTGGCTTGCCTGCCATCAACTAAACCAATAACTGAGACGAAGGGCCCATAATAATTGGCTAAATTGGAGGGCCTGCCTACACACTAATGCTGGATCTCTAAGCTCAGTCATGGACATTTCCATTGCCAAACAATCAGGTATCCTAGTAACAACATGTATCTAACTCAGGCCACATGACTTAAATCTATTTACAGCAGAACCCTTCTATCACCCATCTAGGCAAAACCTTGAACTATTGAAAAGTTTAGATTTGGCTACTTTTTATTTAAAGTTTATTTATTCTGAGAGAGGGAGAGAGAAGGAAAGAGGGAGAGAGAGCAAGCATGGAGGGCCAGAGAGAGAGAGAGAGAAAGAAAATCCCAAGCAGGGTCAACACTGTCAGCACAGAGCCCTGTGCTGGGCTCAAGCTCACGAACGGTGAGATAATGACCTGAGCCAAAATCAAGAGTCAGACACATAACCTATTGAGCCACACTGGCAACACTAGGTTCAGCCACCTTTAATTATTGTACCAGCTGTGTTCTGGTGATTTGACCCAATTATGGGAGTATCACTGATGTAGTCATTGCTTTTGTAATCTTTGGATATACACAACACCTACACTTAAAAGATAATTTTAAATCAAGCTCCCAGGAAAAAGTTACCTTCAAATTCCACAAAGACTTTGCCTTATTATAGTACCATAGAGCCACTACAACATGACCCACACCAACTCAAGTGGGTATCTAGTTGGGAAGAATACCTTAGTCCCACATACCGGGCAACATCATGCCGGCCCAAGACCTTGCTATGGAGATGAGTTCACCCTGACAATGAGACCAACATGCCAACAATGTCCACAGGCTCTCTTGTAAGGTACTGAGATATAGGATATAGGGCATTTATTATTTTTCTTCCTTTGATACTAGGGATTCTATCATACTTCCTGGACTTGCCACTTCCTGAATCTATGCTCCTGGTATGCTCCTTGCTCTCTGTCAAAACATACACCTCTACACATCCATTCCTAAAGGGAAATCTTGTAGAAGGTACTAGTATCTCTGTCATACTACAAATTAATGGAAATTATTGTTTTCTGCAGGAGGTAAACCCTAGAAATAGTACCTCCCACTTCTTAGTGCTTTTGCTACTTTCCTCATCCAACTTGCTACCAGACCACCTGCCTTATATCTCTGACCATGACCATTCAGTCCTCTAATTTATAAGCAAAACCCACTAATCTTTACATACACTTTACTGAACTTTTAGTTCATCCCCTCTAACAATGTAACTGCTGGATCTGCCTCCGTGACTCAAGGAATACACCAAGATAGAGCCATTAAAAGATAACTCATACTTTCAACATGCTCTACAACTCCTCCAGATATTGTTAGAGACCCTGAGCATTTTCACATTTGTTTTGTTGGCTAATGTCATATAAACTGGAAACTGGTTATGGGGCCAGTCTACAAGGACTCCCTATACTTTTTTTTCCTCCTTTTTACTCTCATAATAAAATGTTTCCCTCTGTCATTCAGCACAATTTATGCTTTACTCTCTAAAAATCTCCTCTACTATTTGAGCCATGTAAATACTCCAAATAATGAAACTCCAAACTAATGCCAAGACATCCAGGGGTCAATTATAATACGATTTGTTTGTTGTTTGTTTTGAATGCTATCATAACCCAGTTTGGGGGGCCTGGATAGATATCAGTCAGTTCCCCTTCTTGAGCAGCTGGTTAAGTCCATATCCAACCACTTCCTTTATCTGACTCTCATACTCTGGGCACTATGTACCTTCCCAAATTACCTCAGGGCAAGACATCAGACAATTAGAAATAGTCCCTAAACTGCCAAGCCCCAAAACTTATTTAAATTAGCCAGTCTACAGGGATGTCATGAAACCTAGCTAACCTTACCCCTTTTGTGTAAGTTTTTCTGTATGACTCTGGCTTGCTGTTATCCTGTCACCAGGTACAATTTGCTAGGTGGCCCTATCTTCTCTCAGTTGGGACTATAAGTAACAAAGAATTCTGCCTTTCATCTATCTGAGTGTCAGGGTGTTGTGTCCTGCCATCAAAAAAATCCTTAAATATTAGAAAATATTTCCTGGGCCATCTGCAAGCCCAACTCAGCTTTATCTAAGTCCATTCCATACCCACAACTAAGGGTATCTCAGTAAAACCACACAAAAAGTCCTCCCTCTGACACCCAGGCTACTTGCCAGGTTTTCTCAAAGGATGCTTTGGGCCTAAAAGATAATCTCCTTCTAAAGCCCCAAATGTAGGACAGCAAATTATCTAGCTTGGATATATCTTGATAGTTCTACATCTTTCCTATTATGTGACACAATCTTGGCTCCTGATCCGTGAAGTAGAAAAGCAAACAAATGCCTGGCAACTGCCTTTCTCCTTCTATGATGTCTCTGTTTCTCTGTTTCTTTCTTTCTCTCATCTGCTTTGCTATTCCTACCATTGCTGCCCTCCTTAAGTGGGAGACTTTTCTCTTTTCACTTAATTTTGGTATTGATCACAAAAACGTATATTTAGAAGTCACACAGATATGGTATTGTAGGTACTTGAAAGAGAACTAACTGTTTGAAGCTTGAACTGGTCACAGAGAACCCACTTGAAATAGGTAATGTCAAAGTTAATGGCAAACTGCCAGTGTGTCCTCTTTTGAGCAGTCCCCATGATCTTATAAGGACATCTCTTGCACTGAAGAATCATCCTTAAGGTATTGGAAGAGTAGCCCACATTCTTATTGATATTTTTTCTCTGGTAAAGAAAAGAAGCTAACTAATTCTAAAGCTTTGATTTAAAAACTATCTTTTTTTTCTATCCTAAAGGGCATTTTCCTCAGCTGAGAAGGTAGATTTTGAAGGAATTCACAAAGAATATTGAGGAAGGCAGCCAAATCAGCCAAAATAACAGGAATACTTCAGGCAGATAATTTTCATATGAAATTTGAATGACTTAAAGTTCCTTCTTTTCTCTGGAGGACATGTTAATAAGCAGTGAAAAAAATTCAAACTATCTAGTAAATCCTCCACACAGATGAAATAAAATTTTTAAGAGTTGGAAGTTGATTACTTTTTCTATTAAGAAATTAATAAATGGGTTTTTTAAAATATTAGTAAATCCTAACAAGTGTTAGAACCGAGTTCTCAAAGATCTCCATTCAAGAATCTGGAGTTTGAGGCTATAATTAATCTCTCATTGCCTTCATTCCAAATACTAAACACATTGTGAACTTAGTTTAAAACTTTAAAACATATCACAGGATAATTCTTAATAGATTCCTGGAAACAAGTTGGATATGACCACTTATGTATATAAAATATGTCATAGTGAAAATAACCACCTAAGAAATCATGTTTATCTCTGAAATCTGTGGTTGCATCACAGGTTTATGTGACCATCTAAATCTCTTGTAACTTATGGAAGATTATGTTGAAATGCATTTCCAAAGAATATGTTAACATAACCACATGTTCCCTATAAATTGGCATAGAAAAAAAATTCATATGACTTCCAATAAAGATTTATTTTGAAAGTTTAACTTTGAAATATTTCTGAACTCTAAATGAGAATGAAAAAGAGTAGAGAATAGATCAAATTTATCTGCATCATCTTAGTGAAAGAGTCCTTGCTTATAACTTGAATTCATTGGTCTTTAGTAAATTGGATAGTGATTATAAGCTTCTCCATTAACACAGAATTATTTCTAATCAAAGAATCTGCAAATATTTATAACCAGTATCTCTGATTGGAAAATAATGTTTGGGTTTTAGAGTGCAATCTGTAAAATTCTGAATAAATTGAGGGAAAAATCTCATAATGCATATTAGTCTTGTTTGTGGAACCTCTAGTTACTTGTTTTGGCTTGGATTCTTTTTAGCCTAACTGAAAGTGGCTATAATTTCAAGAATGGATGACTTAAATCCAATATTATATAATGTTTACTGTGCGTACTATTCTTTAGAGAAATCTGTAAAAAGGGAAGAACCTTCCCTTACTAACAAACTATTTCTTGTAAGATTTATTTTTGCCCTTGAATATAGAATGATTTATTTAAAAATGCCAGTGGTACTTCACATCTGAGCTATATTGCTTTCCCAGTATTAAAAAACATTTATGCGAATTTACTGCCTTTGATTTATAAAACACATTAACAAATGTTGCCTCAATTATTTTCAAGGCAGACAATGAGATAAGTCTAAGCAGTCCTGATTATTGTCATTTTTATAGAAGAGTAAACTGAGGTTAACATGAAATTAAGATGTGCCAAAATCACAGATTTGGTCTGTGATGGAGCCAAAAATATAATTTAGGTTTTATAGACTCCAATTTCATCCCTCTTGTCTACTCTGCCATCTTGTCTTAAGACCCCTCTGTAGCATCATGAATATATCTGTATATATCTATTTATGTCTCCCTGTATGTATGTGTATGTGTGTGTATGTATATATACATACACACATAGAGATTTTATATATATATATATATATATCATATATATCTTATATATATGATATATATAAAATGTTAGTAAATATTGCTCCAGATATACATACACATATGTATTTTTATATATGTGAGACAAAGGTGAGAAAAATAGTTAATTCCTCATTTGTAGTTCTCTAGGGCTGAATTACAAAAAAGGTAATCCTTTGCAGAGGCAGTAATTTGGGGTTCCACAGCTGTAGCAACATCACCACTGGAAGCATGATTCCTTCATCCCCATTTTGTGCTGTTATATTATTCTTGCTTTCAAACGTCACGAGAAACTGCTGTGCTGTTAGATTCATCCTTTTTCTCTAAATCTCTTATCGTTTATGACCTTTCAAACTGTTGACCAGAATTTGTGTATTTTTTGTATATAATCATGTTGGAAAAGACAGACCACATGAAACATCTCCATTTCGCTGAACAATATGGTGGCCCAGCATGTAAGTGTCAGCTGCAGAATGAACCGCAGTCCTCTTGCAAAAGAATTCAAGGCTATTCAGTTATTCTAGCACTGATCTTTGAAGTAAATTCTGTTAGTATATTATGGTTATAATTATGCTGTGTATATAATGATCAATTCCCAAATCTATAGGGCTTATTAATTGTCATTAATATTTGTGTCAGCTGGGGCTAACTGATGTGGGCTGATCTCAACTGGGCAGCTGTTCTTTTCACTGCTGATTAATGGGCATGGGCAAGTGGCTCTGTTCCAGGTGCTTCTCATTGCCTTTGTGCCAGCTGTCTAACTGAGGGGTATTCCTCTTAGGACAGTGGCAGAGGTGAAATATGCACAAATATATTTCAAGCCTCCACTAGTTCCACCTCTCTTAAATCCATTGGACAAAGAAGTCACAAGGCTGGGCCCAAAGTCAAGGGACTGTGATGGATATTCTGCCAACAATGGTAGGTTCTTTCCCAGTTAAACAGCAAAATGAATGGATATACAATCTTATAACTAGGAGGGAATGGAGAGTTGGACAACAAATCCATTCTACCATATACATGAAGGAGATCTAAATTCAGGTATGAATCACTGAGTGTTGATCACTGAAATTTTCTCCCATCTTCTGACAACTATTTTTCTCCTGAGCAAAAGAAAAATCAAGGTTTTGATGATATCTTTTAACTCTTACACAAAATGAGCTCAGCTTAACAACTCTTAAATTTTGTATGTCAACAGTGTTCCTGAACTTGTGTAGTCTTGTCAGAGTGTACTGGTCTTATACTGGAAAGGTGATAATCTCACAATATCTTCTTTCTGGCAAAATTTGATTTTAGCCATATCAATTTTGTAGGCGGTGTCTGAAAACCTGAAGGAAATTTATGTATAAATGTCCACTACAATGCTCCATTTTAGTCTCTTTACTGGGCAGAATACTCCCTGTGGCACTTGTAAAAGAAAAATTGCACAGGACCAGTTAAACAGGCAAGATTCAAGATTGTTGCAATAGGGGAGAGAAACTGAATTCTACACCTCAATAATTACATTTCAAAAGAATGGCTTCCAGGTCTTTGAGAAAGACATTTCTGGGTTGTAAAACAGGTAAGAGCCTGTGGGAAGATTTACATCTCCAAGAAGGAGAGGAAGAATGTACAAGTTTTTTGAAGTAAATGTTCTAAGATAAAGGAATTAGGGGCCTAGAGTTAGGAAGAAGCCTGTCTAAAGTTTAGTCACACTGATGGGTCCTTAAGGTTGTCCTGCTCACAGCAGGGTTTGATGAAAAAGAGAAAGCAGACTAAAGAACTGAAGCAAAACATGACAAGTCAGAGGCTGAAGATCCCAGTATTTTCACTGATTGAACCTGTTACACTTGTAGGGAATATACACTGATTCTGTACTTTAGAGTGACTATCTAAATAAATATAAATACAATTTTGAGTTAAATCAGTCTTCTTATTCAATGATTTTTGTAATTCATTTCCTAGTACAAATACACTGCCTAAAAAAATAAATAAAAGCATACATTTCAATTTGGTGGATTTGGAAACTGAAAAATTGTCACCCTTCATCTTCACATCTGAATGCTAAACTACATGAGGTGGGGGGGGTTGCGGGGGGGGGGGGTAGGGGGTGGGGAACAAGACAAATTATGTAAGGCAGATAAAAGGAAGTAGTAAGACCCTGGGAAGGTTGTGTTATACCCACCAGCAACTGAGCTCTCTAATGCTAAACCCCAGAGCTACAAAGACTTATGTACCGAGTTCTGTGGGGACTCTTCACTGCAGGAACAAAGATGGCCCTTATGACCTTTGGCATGGAAGAGTAGAGTAGAATGTACATCCACCTTGAAAAAAAGCAGAGAAGGGGCTGGGTTAGTCATGCTTGTCTTTTCTTCCAAATTAGCCAATCATATGAAGCCTCATCCTCCTCTGCAGAGATAGAAGTGTGGAGATTGGGCAGGACCTGGAAAATTGGGCAAGGAGAATTTGCTCCGCATGGAGGGAGCTATCAATGGGGGAAATGAAGTGCTCACTGCCCACACTTGACTCACAACCAAACACTAATGGGTCTTTATTTGTGGACTCTATATAATTGAAATGGGTATGATTTATACGCTTACTTGCTCATAGCCCTGCCTGGGTGTACACACGCACATCTTTTGGGAAAAATAAGGTCTTTGAAACGTATGTGGAATATATTTCATTAGTTGTCCTTTATTCTGTCATTTTCCTTTCCAAGGGAGAAATCAGGCTTAATTTTAACCTAAGCAATTCTTAATTTGGAAGACAAATCTGCTGAAAAAATACACTAAGTTAAATACGTAATTTCATCCATTTATTCTTTTTGATTTGCTGTACCATAACTATCTTGCTCTTATTCCATTGAAATATTTAGAATAGATGATGCTGTTGGTAAAATATTTGATTATTAAATGAGAATATCATGAATATGTTCTTAGTTACATCAAATTTAAGTAATCTCGAATTTTCTCAGACCATCACAGAAATACTGAGACATGATGAAAAATAATTCGAAGAATCTTAGGGTTATAATTTAGGTGTTGTAACACTTCAGTGAAATAGAAATAAAAAGGTGATTTTCTCTGAGATAAGATATTTCTTAGGTAGTGAGTAAGACAGCCAGGCAGCAATTTTTAGGACCTAAGTCTGGGCATTTAGAAAATCTACACCATCCATAAAAGTTTTCAAGGAGAAGAAAATAAAGGTTGAGTGGGCTTTCAGACAGAGTCAAGAAGCAGACACTGTTCTTGGTGGTAAACCATCATTAGTTTAACAATACTAGAGAAAACGAATACTCAAAATGTATCATAAAGTGTCTTCTCTATAAGGGAATAGATGAGTGCAATTGAAGTAAGAACAGAGGGCTGAGGGTAAGTAAGGAGACCCTACTGGAAAATCACATGTTGTAGAGTGTTGGAAGAGATGGAGTATGGAGTTTAATACTATTTCTAAAGTTGTGTATTGTTGCAGTAATGGATATCTAGGTGTATAATTGTGTCCATAGTGATTTCTGTAGCTATATTTATGTCTACACACAGTTATTTATCTATGTATCAAAACTTTGCCCTTACACAGGCATACATCCTAACCTGAACATTATTTTTTTGTAATTTCATCTTGAATAGCATTATAAACATTGTTTTTTCTCATCAGACATCAACTTTTTCTAAGTTTACATAATATCCTGCATCTGAGTGAAGAAAAGTGTCACCTCTGATGGCATTTTTTTTTTTGCTTTCTCCAAGAGAAAATATGGATGTATGCCAGCTCTCTATTTGTTTCTACTGTTTAGATTATTAATTTTACCTTGAAAATGTGCTTAGTAAATGGTGCTTAGTAAAACTTACATGTATCACAATCACCTGGTTCATTTCATCATATCTATATTCACTGTTTTAATTTTAGTGTGATATGAAAAAGTAGAAAGCCCACGACATATGCAGGCTTTAAGTAGTGCTATTTTAACTGCATGCATACTGTATGATTAGTCAGCACGGTGAGTCTTGCATCCTGAGGTGAGATATGTTCTCCATGGACCTTCCTGGACTTTGGCATTCTGACCATTTTGTTGCTTGCTGTAACAAGAAGGGCTACAGGGGAGTTGTATATCTTCCATTGACCAGTGTGAGCCAATTGAACAAACTAAGTTCAAGTTTTCCATTCCTCAGCTTTTTATAACAATTAGGAGAAAATGTCATTTTCTCATAGAAACTATAGTTTTGTGGCTATGTAAAATGAAGTTAAAAAAAGAACAAAATAAAAAGTCACTGGCATATGGTTCATTAGTGATGTAAAATCAGATGTTTCTAAAGTTCAATTTCGTATTGTGCAAAGGATGGTATCTTAATAAAGAAAAGAACAATGTTAACTGACCCAGCTGGAAAGTACTTTCTCGAGGACATCTTGATATTTGGAAAACTATTATGATTTTTCAGTTATTTTTTTTTTATTTTTTTTTTTAATGTTTATTTATTTTTGAGACAGAGAGAGACAGAGCATGAACGGGGGAGGGGCAGAGAGAGAGGGAGACACAGAATCGGAAGCAGGCTCCAGGCTCCGAGCCCTCAGCCCAGAGCCCGACGCGGGGCTGGAACCCACGGACCGCGAGATCGTGACCTGAGCTGAAGTCGGCTGCTTAACCGACTGAGCCACCCAGGCGCCCCCAGTTATTATTAACTCCTCTGTTAGCTGGAGCCTTGAACCGCACTTTCCCACCAAGATGTTTAAAAGGCATTTTTGATAACTAAAGAAAAAATCTGTATCTGATGGATCTAGAGTAGGGAATTTTCACTATTATACTATATTATGGTGGTTGACCAGATATAATAATAATCCCTTACAATGACATGTCTCTTGGCAGTTTTAAAGTAGTTTACATATATGCATGCATGTGTGTATATAATTTTAATTAATAACATATCTACTTAGGTAATTTAACTTAAATATTATACTGCATAAGCATGAAACCAATCCAGTAAGCTAGGCATTGTTTGCAATATTCGTGATACTCGACCAAAGGACTCAGTAAGTGAAGTAATTTATACAAGTATACAAAATTAATAATAGAACTAACAGCATTATCTCAATCTTATATCTTCCAGCCTTTTTTAAAATGAATATGTGCTTACCTTATTAACTATTTAACTGTCTTTCATTTACCAGAAATTTATTGAGTATTCACAGTGTATAATCCATCACTTGTGGAGAAACAAAGACAAAACATGAATCTATCCTCAAAGAAATTAATTTATTTGGGCGCATGGATACTAAAAGAATATTAACATCTGCAATGATGGGTGTGAAAATAGAGAAACATACCACTAAAAGTGATGGTTTAAGGGAGAAAGTAATAAACTTTGCAAGGCTGGAATAAGATTTTTCGGAGGGAGGGCAATTGAATGAGGTGTAGAGGGATGAGAAGATGCTTCCTTTACAAAAGAAAGCAGAAGGGTTTTCCATTTACACAAGAATCAGCATGGGTTTATGAAGCAGCCTGGAGTCTACAGAACTGTCAGTAATTCTCTGGCTGGCTGGACAAATAGAAAGAAGCTGGTAATGAAGACCCTTCTCTTTTAGAAATTATTTAGAAAGCAATATGCTTGGAGTGTTTCAGAACTAGAGGAGATCATGGAGATCACAGAGTCCAATTTCTTTATTTTACCCATGAGGGAATCTAAGCTCCTGGAAAGAAAAAAAAGTAACCTGCCAAAGATTAAGCTAGGTGGAAGTGTGGCAAAACTGACCCACTGAGCAGGGATTGGTTTACTCCAGTCTGAAAATCAGGCCTTTTCGGATCATATGTGCCCGCATGTTTCTAAGGAGATGAGGAAAAATTGGCTGAAGAGAACGTGTGTGAAGCACAAAATTATTAAAATTCTACTGATTTTGAATTCTTGAGTCTTAGGGAAATAACCAGCTATTCTGCCTCTGGCTAAGTGGATTCTACTACACAGAGGACATTTTTGGTATTTACATTAAAGAGATTGGGTAGCAACTATTTAAAAGAGTACACTTCACCCCCACATTGGAAGAAAAAATCAAAAATTAACTCATGACTTAAAACTATTCAATTTCTAATCATCTTCTAATACCTTCAAGGACAACTCAGTTGCTGGGAATTCTCAAGATGCCATTATTATCATTATGCTGAATTATTTACAAACTTGTATCAAAGCATCAGATTAAATTGCTTTGGTCTTATGTAAAATTCCTCTGATCTTTGGCAATCATTATTTATTTACAGCTTCCATAATTTCCCCCCCTTTGCAAAAAAAAAAAAAAGTTTCTGAACTATAGCTAAAAGGCACTCTTTTACTTTTATAGTGAAAATTGTCTCTAAAATGAAAGAAGTTAAAACGAAAAACTATAGCCTCTAAGATTTCGAAGCAAGATTTTCTGTGAAACGCAGATTATCTAAACAGTTTCTTTCCCTGAGAGAGATATTCATAATATTTATTGTAAAATATAAATATTAGGTTTCTTGCTTCGTGTGAACTATTTGTAGGTATAGTAAATATAATTCTTTTAAAATAAAACTAGGATAATAGCAACAGTTAATGTTTACATTTACCAAAACCCATGTGCAGACTACTTTGAGAAAATGTTAGAAAATTAAATAAAAATTCCCCATATGACTGGAAAAACTATTCATTGTGATTTTGGACTGAAATTGGCTCTGGTTTCATACTGTGGCTTTTACCAGAACACGTCTATGTTTAACGTGATGTTTTCTTAAAACCTGGGGTTGAGTAAGTTTGTACAAGAGAAATTGATGCTTAATGATTTGGTTTACATATTGATCTGTAACAACTAATTTGTCTTTAACTGAGAATTATCTACTAATACTCTAGCAGCCTTAGGCAACACCTCAGATAAATTACAATGAATTGTTTGCTTGCTTGTCTGTATGTATAACTCACTCTTGCTGCTAAAGACTTATATAACGAAAGTCTTTATAAGATAAAAAATTTTTAAAAGAATTAAATGGAAATATAAATGACAACTACAGTTTGGAATCTTTTACCTAAAGGGAAAACCAGAGTTCTCATTTTTTGATAAAGATAATTAACAAAAGTAAGCACTAAACTATGAATGAAAGGTCTAAAAATGTGGAGAATAGTGTAAAATGGGAGTTATGCTGTATTATTTTCTATTCCATCTCTTTTCTTTTCCTCAGAAGGAGGCATGTAGCACGGCAGAAACTGCACTCAGGGGCTCCTGGGTGGCTCGGTCAGTTAAATGCCCGATTCTGACTCAGGTCATGATCTTGCAGTTTGTGAGTTCCAGCCCAGCATCGGGCTCTGTGCTGACAGCTCAGAGCCTGAAGCCTGTTTAGGATCTATGTCTCCCTCTCTCTCTGCCCCTTCCCGGCTCACACTCTATCTCTCTCTCAAACATAAATAAACATAAACAGAAGGAAAAAAACAAAAACACCACTCAGGTAGAGTCACTGAATTTAAATCCAGCTTTGTATCTAATTAGCAACTGGATTTTAGGTAATTGGATTGAATTCTCTGAGTACATCTATTCATCTGGAACTTGAAGAATAATACTACTAATAATAGCTAATACCCTGTGAGGTAGATACCTTTATTAGCTCCATTATAAAGATGAGTAAACTGAGGCACAGAATAAATGTTGACATTGGGTTACATAGTAAGGCTGAGGATGTACTCTTAGACACTGAGAAGTACTGACATCCTGGAAGAACTATTAACTTTCACTGGCTTGTTGATTATCAATTTTAAGAACTTGGTGAATTGAAAAGCACATTCCAAATGTATCATGGAATATTTTTTCATTTTTAGAAATGATAAGATCATTTTGTTCATAAAAATCTCCATTGGGGTCGTGATTTTTTTTTTAATTTTTTTTTTTAACGTTTTATTTATTTTTGAGACAGCGAGAGACAGAGCATGAACGGGGGAGGGGCAGAGAGAGAGGGAGACACAGAATCGGAAGCAGGCTCCAGGCTCTGAGCCATCAGCCCAGAGCCCGAAGCGGGGCTCGAACTCACGGACTGCGAGATCTTGACCTGAGCCGAAGTCGGACGTTTAACCGACTGAGCCACCCAGGCGCCCCTGGGGTCGTGATTTTTGAATAAATTCTCTAGTCTAAGTAACTGTAATGTGTCAATATCATTTCCTCATTTTGATATGTAAGGTGTTACCCTCAGAAGAAGCTGAATGAATTTCTGTACTATTTTTCTTTGCAAATTCTTGTGAATTTATAATTATTTCAAACTAAAAAGTTCAAAAAAGAGTCTGTTTTCCACAATGTCTTTGTAGAGAAATGCACAAAATATTGTACTGACCTAACTATTAGAAACTCTATTTCTATCTTTTTGTTCTTTACCTGTTCAAAATTTCTATGTTTGTGCTTATTTAATAATGTACCTAGTGCACTGTAGAAAATATATACAGGGGCACCGGGCAGCTCATTCAGTTAAACTTCCAACTCTTGATTTCAGCTCAAGTCATGATCTCATGGTTCAGTTTGTAAATTCAAGCCTGGCATCAGGCTCTGTGCTGACAAGAGTGAAGCCTGCTTAGGATTCTGTCTCCCTCTCTCTGCTCCTGACCTCTCACTCTCTCTCTCTCTCTCTCAAAAATAAATAAACATTTTTTTTTAAAACAGAAAATATATACCAATGCAGAAGTGCATATGTATCAGATATCCTTAATTAATTTTTTTAAATAGTGTGGATGTGCTATGAAAAACTTTATAGACTTATGGTTTAAGGTTTAGAAGAAAGAAGCGATACTTTGGAGCCAAATTGCAATTATAATTCAAGCTCTTTCACTTATTAACTGAGTGCCTCAATTTCCTCAATTATTTAAAAATATAATAACAGTACTACTTTTTGTGAGGTTTATATGAGAAAATTTGTTTCGTGCCCAGCATATAAGACTTAAGTAAATGCTAGCTAGCTTCTCCCTTCCTTTGAGAAACTAAGTTTCTGAATGTTTGCTTGCATTATCTCTCCTTATAAGAAGTTGGAGAACCTGGAGGTAATCAAAGAGGACTATGTCTCTACAATATCCTTAAAATTAACTAAAAATTTCAAATATCGTGGAATTCCCACTTTGGGGAAATCACTATTCCGGGCCTGAGTTATAATGCCATTGCAGAGTCCTCAGCTGATATTTTCCTGCCAAATAAAAGACAATTATTTTAAAGGGAAAAAAAAAAGAAAAAAAATTCCCAAATCTTTTCTTTTAGCTTTCCAAAGTTACTATCTAATTTCAGAATGGTTCAAACTGATGGGATATCATGTCAAATTTTAAAAGAGCTAAGTTTTATAATGTAATTGTATTTGTATTATCACTTACAGGCTGACTTTAAGCATGGACAAGTTATTCTTCCAGAGTGATGAAAATAAAACTACTGATTGCAATAATTTCCAAATTTGAGTTAGTTTTTTTCTCTCTTCCTTATTTGCCCTAATAATTTATAATACTTTAGTTGCATTTGTTGAGTTAGGAACAAAATCATTTTTTGGTGAAAAATTTTCAATCAATGATGCAGCTTTGGTGGAAAAAGGGATAGACTTTCTTAATGTGGGTAGCCTCACAAAAAATTACATATGCTCCTTTGCATTTCCCAGCAATGTTAGAGTTAGTTTGGAGCCATGTAAGTACTTCTGACCAATGAAGAGTGAGCAGAAGGGGTCTGTATCACTTCTGGGCTGAGTCAATAACAAGCCGGTGTACTTGACTCAAAGGCCCCTCCATAGGTGTGGAGGCCATGGGTTTCAGTTGGCATGGCTACAAGCAGGAGGAGGTCCAGTTGTCCATATCAGACATCATTTTGGGCAGAAGGTGAGCCACTAAGATTTTAGACTTTGATTTATGTGGCAGGTACCTGATTTAAACAGTGGCTTGACTGTTGTAAAATTTATATTTTTGAGAAGCAAATTTTAGGAACATTTGAAGACTGATTTTAGTTCCTTTCAGAAGTTGCAGTTAATTGTATGTTAAGTCACACTGGCATTAAAAGTTTGGAGTTAGGAAGGTAATGAAAACTTGAATATTTTTAAAATTTATCTTTTTTAGAAGGAAAAATAAGATAAAAAAAGAGAAGGAGGCAGACCATAAGAGACTCTTAAATACAGAGTACAAACTGGGGGTTAATGGGGGGGGTGGTGGAGGTGGGAAGGGTGAGTTAAATGGGTGACAAGCATTAAGGAGAGTACTTTTCTGAATGAGCACTGGGTGACATACATAAGAGATGAATCACTGGGTTCTACTCCTGAAGCCAAGACTAAACTGTATGTTAACATGAGAATAAAATAATAAAAAATAAATAAAAATAAATTTAAAAATAAAATTTATTCTTAATCATCAGTAAGGATGGTGTCACTCAAAACTCAACTCTACCTACAGCCCTTTTTTCTCAGAGACCTGCTAAAATTCTCTAGATTGCCCAAACTGAAAGATGATCAAAACAAAGAGGGATTTTTTATATATTACTTATTTTCCACTTAAGGGGAATTATTTTCTGCAAATAAACAAAAATCTAACTGTTCTAAGAAGCTTTTGTTTTTTCTAAATAATGAGTAGATAAAAAAAAAGTCATCTTCCCTTGCATATATGATGTTGTTAGCAGTTTTCTGAAGTGACCACAAAGCTGTGTAATAATTCTATTAAAAACTGTTCTTCTATATATATAGTGGTATATTGTACTTGACGATAAAAAGTATAATCTTTTTACCTATTATGAAAAGATACTGTTTCTTGGTGAAAACAACAAAATCCATACCCATCCTCTAAAATCCACCCCAGGAAGTAAAAATTTTAAGCTCAATGACGTGGGTAGAAATTGCTTCCCTTGGAAACTAAACAAAAAAATATTTTTTTTCTCTCTAGATATAGAAATATCTTTGGAGTTTATAAATATGAGACCCATCAGGAACCAGGATGGAACTTCACAAAAAAATTAGTATTTAAAGTCAATTGTTATGAATGAGAGCTAATAAAATACCAGTTAAATCTTTTATAGTTCAATTTGGCTTTAAAAAAAACAGGTGAAAAAAAAAATCCTTGCCCAAAGGGAAAGTTCAGGAAAACCTCTAGAAAATAATTTAAATTGAGATACATTCTCTTTACCAAATCTTCCCAGCTCTCCATGGTAAACATCCTGAGACTTTTGTAAATAGCCAAGGAACCTCTGATGTTCCAAGGCAATCAGAACCTCAATCATGCAGCTGATTACAAATAAAGCTGATCTTCCTCGAGAACAGCAAAATAACAGTAAATTTCAGGATACAAGTTTTGAAAGCAGTGCTTTCTTAGAACTGAATGGTAGTGGCTGGCCTTTTTTTCCCATTATTTATTACCTATTCAGTTTCAAAAATGGTAAATATAAACACACTACATTTAGAGCGAAGAAAGTAAGGGATATCTCCTTTACTACCTTCAAGCAAATTTTAGCAGAAAGCAATATTGCGGAATGTGATTTTAAGAGCACCTTTTCTAAAAATTCATTTTAACACTAGATTATCCATAATTTTAATTTATAATGGAGCATTAAATACCTTAGATGTTTAGCCACAAAATATTTCACCCATGAGTCTCAATTTCAAGTACCAGAAAGTGACTTACTTAAGCAAAAGGAAGCTCTAAAGAGGATATTGGTAGCTCACAAACCAATTAAATTTCAAGCTAAAAAAAAAAAAAAAAGATGAAAACACAAGGGACATCTGGAAGTTTAGTCAGCAGGAGCTACAACAAATGAGCTACAACAAATAACTTGGTGAGAACCCCTCACCCTTGTGTGAAGACTGACCTCAGCCTGAAAGGTAACTGTTTATTTTGCCTTTGCATCACTGCTTTAACTATGGTAAAAGCTGTCTAGGTGGCCTGACTCATATAGCATGCCTTGCTTGCTGACTGACCTAATAATCTGTTGGTTTGGAGTGTATGTGTGTATGTTGGAGGAGAGAAAGAGAGAGAGAGAGACAGAGACTGATCCAAAACATTGTACTCTGTATTACCCAACATTCTTTTTTTTTCTTTATATTGTAGTTAGTTATCACACAGTATAATATTGGTTTCAGGAGTAGAATTCAGTGATCCATCCCTTACATACAACACTCAGTGCTCATCACACCTGCCCTCCTTAATACCCATCACCCATCTAGCCCATCTGCCACCCACCTCCTTCCATCCACCCTCCCCAGTTTATTCTCTAGAGTTAAGAGTCTTTTGTGGTTTATTTCTATTTTTTCTCTTCCCCCTCCCTTACCATACGTTCGTCTTTTTTGTTTCTTAAATTCCACATATGAGTGAAATCGTATGGTATTTGTCTTTCTCTGATTGACTTATTGTGCTTAGCATAATACATTCTAGCTCCATCCAAGTCATTGCAAATTACAAGATTTCATTCTTTTTGATGGCCAAGTAATATTCCACCATATATATATATATATATGGGGGGATATATATGGAATATGGAATATATATATATTTCTTCTTTGTTCATTAGTCAGTAGAAATTTGGGCTCTCTCCATAGTTTGGCTGTTGTTGATAATGCTGTTATAAACATGGGGTGCATGTACCCCTTCAAATCTGTATTTTTGTATCTTTTTGATTAACGAACATTCTTACAAACTCTTCTACCCATTTGCATTTCTAAAAGCAACCTGGTTCAATATAATGCAATAAACTACTTTAACAGCTGAAATCACACTTCCCTTGTCTGTTTATTGTGCAGTAAATGGTGTATATATCTTCCTACCTTAGCCAGCAAGAAAATACACATCCAATTTTAGATGCATGGATTAAGCTTATAGATACAAAAAAGAGTCTTGAGAAATAGATGAATATAATTCATAGTTATTACAGAGGTAAATTTCCTCTTAATATTGTACAAAATGAATATTTCTTATTGAGAGACATTCCCAAAGTTTTTAATATCATCTTGAATAAAACTCACCCATTCATTTATAGGATTGTTCACCTAAATTTTGTACTACAGTAATATTTTCGGTGTTTTCCTCAGTGAAGCACTTGTCCATTAACACATTTCCCTTGACCATATGTTCTTAAGTTAACTAGAATATTCAATTATCGATCAAGTAACTTTCCTAGTGCCTAGAAGGACTGAAACTCTTTTCTTAAAATGATGATGGGTTAATCAATAAGTAATGTTCAAGTTGACATGCAATAGCTTGTCTTAACAAGGATTTATCAGTGGGCCATCCCAGACACTATTCTAATCTCACTGTATGTGCACTGGGCAAAATACTAAAAAACAAACAAAAAACAACAGAATAAAAAAGAAACTGAGCTCAGTCACCACTTTCATGCTGATGTCTTCTAATTCAATAACCACCAAAATTATATCTTCTTTACTAGACTTGAAATTTATACTCACAACAATGTCCTGTCCATTCCAAGCTGTTTCAAAGCCAATCAATCAAAAAGAGAATTATTCACTCCTTTCTAAATTTCAGTTTTCTATAAGGTATTTTCATGTTGGTTAGTGGAATCATTATTGAGCAAGACACCTTCATAGAGATTTGGAAGTTACCTAAGATACTTCATCTTTATTCTTCTTCAATTTCTATCCAATTTATCAAATTATCTGAATTTTTAAATATATTTCACAAATACTTCCTCCCCTTTTCAAACATATTATCATTAACTTAATTCAATACTAAATGTTTTCACCTTGACTGTTCTAATAGTTGATTTTCAGATTACATTTTTCATATTTTAAATCCATTCTCCATTTTTTTTTGGTAGAGGAAATTTCTTTTAATGTTTATTTTTGAGAGAGAGCGAGAGTAGGAGAGGGGTAGAGAGAGGGAGACAGAGGATCAGAAGACCTGCACTGACAGCAGAGAGCCCAATGTGGGGCTCGAACTCACAAACTGTTAGATCATGACCTGAACGGAAGTCGGAAGCTTAACCGACTGAGTTACCCAGGTGCCTCTAGAGTGAATTTTTAATAACTTATTGAAGAGGTTATGTTTCCTTGCTTAAAAATTTTCAGTGGTACTCCCTTGCGTTAAAAGACAAATTTACCCGAAAAACAAATAACCCAGTGAAGAAATGGCAGAAAACATGAATAGACACTTCTCTAAAGAAGACATCCGGATGGCCAACAGGCACATGAAAAGATGCTCAACGTCGCTCCTCATCAGGGAAATACAAATCAAAACCACACTCAGATATCACCTCACACCAGTCAGAGTGGCCAAAATGAACAAATCAGGAGACTATAGATGCTGGCGAGGATGTGGAGAAACAGGAACCCTCTTGCACTGTTGGTGGGAATGCAAATTGGTGCAGCCACTCTGGAAAACAGCGTGGAGGGTCCTCAAAAAATTAAAAATAGACCTACCCTATAACCCAGCAGTAGCACTGCTAGGAATTTACCCAAGGGATACAGGATTACTGATGCATAGGGGCCCTTGTACCCCAATGTTTATAGCAGCACTCTCAACAATAGCCAAATTATGGAAAAAAGCCTAAATGTCCATCAACTGATGGATGGATAAAGAAGATATGGTTTATATACACAATGGAGTACTACGTGGCAATGAGAAAGAATGAAATATGGCCCTTTGTAGCAACGTGGATGGAACTGGAGAGTGTGATGCTAAGTGAAATAAGCCATACAGAGAAAGACAGATACCATATGTTTTCACTCTTATGCGGATCCTGAGAAACTTAACAGGAACCCATGGGGGAGGGGAAGGGAAAAAAAAAGAGGTTAGAGTGCGAGAGAGCCAAAGCATAAGAGACTCTTAAAAACTGAGAACAAGGGGCGCCTGGGTGGCTCAGTCGGTTAAGCGTCCGACTTCGGCTCAGGTCACGATCTCACGGTCCGTGAGTTCGAGCCCCGCGTCGGGCTCTGGGCTGATGGCTCAGAGCCTGGAGCCTGCTTCTGATTCTGTGTCTCCCTCTCTCTCTGCCCCTCCCCTGTTCATGCTCTGTCTCTCTCTGTCTCAAAAATAAATAAACATTAAAAAAAAAAATTTAAAAAAAAAAAAAAAAAAAACTGAGAACAAACTGAGGGTTGATGGGGGGTGGGAGGGAGGGGAGGGTGGGTGATGGGTATTGAGAAGGGCACCTTTTGGGATGAACACTGGGTGTTGTATGGAAACCAATTTGACAATAAATTTCATATATTGGAAAAAAAAGACAAATTTAGAACTTTTTTGGAATGACACATATAAACCTTTATGAAATAGCCTATGCCTAACATTTTAGTTGCCCTTTCCATCATCACAACATACTTCCTTCTCCTTTAATTATAACAACCAATTTAGATCTTACAATATGCCCTATTCTCTTATTTTTGATGCCTTTGTTCATTATCTGTCCTCTCTCTAAAATCACATAGGTAACTTCTTTTCCTTCAAACTATGTGCATCCTTTGAAGATGACAGAGTGAAACTGGCATTCTCCCTGAATCTTTTTCTTCTAGATGACACTGGTTGTTGAGTACCATGAATCTTTATGCATTTGAATATCATTAAAATCAGTCACAACAGATGAATGAACTATCACAACAGAATAACACCCACCTCAAATAGTAATATTTTGCTACAGTTTATTTTGAGAGAGACAGAGAGGGGGAGTAAGTGAGAGAGAAAGAGAATGAGTGGGAGAGGTTCAGAGAAGAGAGAGAGAGAGAATAAATCCAAGAATCCCAAGCAGGCTACACACTGTCAGAACAGAGCCCAATATAGGGCTCCATCCCACGAACAGTGAGATCATGACCTGAGCTGAAATCAAGAGTTGTATGTTTAACCGACCGAGTGACCCAGGTGGCCCTCAAAACAGTAACACATTTATTGAATTCCTACTAAGTAAACATTAGGCTTAATGGTTTGTATATATCATGTCATTTATCTCCATGAGAATATGTATAAACTGACCATTGTTACTACTGATGACCTGTTTGCCTTTATTCGAATTATCCAGCAGCATTTAGCACAATTGATCACATTCCTTTCTCAAAACACTTTTTTCATATCGGTTTCTAGACATGATTTTCTCTTGATGCCATTGCTTCTTTGCTTCTTGACTGGAATGTATATTCTCTCTCACTCTCTCTCTCTCTGCTAATTTCTTTTTACTATTATACTACAGAATATATGAGGACTTGCTTATCACATATTTTCCCTATTTTGCGATCACTTCCTAGGTGATTTTATTCAGTCTCATGGCTTTAAGACTATTTGAAATATTGGTGACTCCCATATATTTATCCCAGCATAGAACTTTCATGTTAACTTCAGACTTGAAATTGTAAATCCAGCAATTTACACTATTTTTTATATTATTATGAACAAACATGAGGTTGTGTAAACTTTTAAAAAAAATTATGTATATAAATTCAAGTTAGTTAACATATGGTGCAGTATTGGTTTCAGGAGTAGAACCAAGTGATTCATCCCTTTCATATAACACCCAGCGCTCAACCCAACAAATGCCCTCCACCATTTACACTAATTCTTTACTGACATAGTTAAAATGCATTTGATACAGTGCATGTCCAATAATAAACTCTTCATTTCCAACTCCCGTAATCTAATATCGTAGACTTCCACATCTCAATAAAAGACAAATTAATTTTTCCAGTTTTTCTTATCACAAAACTTAAAATTACTTTTCATTAACTCTTTACCTGACTATCCCAATACATCTGGAAATTTTGTGGTCGATAGCTTCTAAAAATTCAGAATTAACTTACTGCCCACCATTCGCTTCCACCTTACATTTTAGAATAATTATCATTTCTGATAACAATTACATTCTGATAGAATTCTGATAATAATTATCATGCTGAATTATTACAACAGCTTTTTATTCCAGTTCCTACTCACACTGCCAAAATCTGTACTCCACACAGCAAGGGTGATCCTTTTAAGTTTTAAATCAAATAATGTTATTTTTATGCCCAAATTCCCCATTGTACCTGAAGCAAGAGCAATATGCTTGCCAAGATCTAGAAGTCTGGACAAGATCTCAGCTCTCCTTGCTACTCGGATCTCTATTTTTTATTCTGTTTCTTACTCATTTCTAGCCATATTGGTATCGTAGTTGTTTCTTGAAATGCTAAAATACACCTTTACTGCCTCAAATTCTTTATATTTGCTGTTTCCTTTTCCAGATAGTTTGTTGCCTCTAGGTCCCTACTCAAATACCACCTTATCAATACAGTCTTCCACACTTTCCAATGACATTAAAAATAAATTGTAAGCAACTACTGCTGTCTTTTTTCCTTCCATTTGCTATCCCACTTAGCCTACTTTCTTTTCTCCTATAACATTTAGCATTCTGTGCTGTATTTTATATTGTCTATCTGTTTATATCTATAAAGCCCTACCCCATCATCGTTATTATAATTAAAGATCAATGAGGTCTAATGATTTAGACTTTTCTGGATGCTGTTCTATTAGCTAAGTTAATGACAGCTTCTGACACCCTGAAGGTGATTGTGATGGGCACTTGCACTGCCTATGAGAGCCGATCTATTCTTTTGTCACAAGGGGGAAGGGTTCATTCCCAACATTCTGAAGTTAGGGGGTGGACGTAACATATGCTTTGTCGAGGAAATGCAAGTGAAAATGTAAATATTTCCTGGTGGCTATTTAATTGTTGATTCTTGTTCTTGACTCTTCAGCCTCCTTTTTCTTCCTTGTGTAAAGATCTTGGAAGCTCATGTTCTTACGGGTTGCCAAAAGAGTGCAACAGCTTGGAATGCTGAGTGTACACATGGAGGATCCAGAGTGAATTTGCAGGACAGAGAAGTATACTTGTGGTGTGCAGCCATTGAGAGTTACAGAGTATATTACCACAGCATAACCCATCCTATCTTGACAGGTGTCATAATCAATAAACGTGTGCTGAATGAATGAATAAATGATCCCTATTTTATAGAGGTGGAAGCAAAGTCACAGCGAAGGTATGTTATCAGCTCAGGGTTGTCAATGGCAACCTGGAGTCAAAGTCAGGCCACATGTAATATTTAAAACATGCAGCCATCATTTTAACCAAGAGAGGTAAACTGTTTATTTTATAGTTACTTGTAGTATAAATCAGTGACAAACAGATCATAATCCAATAACTGACTTAAAACAGTGTTGGCAAAGACAACCACAGGAAAAATGTCTTGTCTTCCCAAGCTTTCTTCTTCCTATTCTGAAATCATTTGAGACTACATGTCTAGGACTCTGTTATCTCAACCCCTAGAGAATAGCTCGGGGCCACAAGGTTTAGTTCATGACTAATCATTCTGTCTTTAGAGGTCATTACAACATTTATAAGGCAGTACTTTCTTTTCTGTATCTTTTTTTTTTTTTTTTTATGGAATGGGTTGTTCATGATTGTTTCTCATACAATAATTTAATAATAATTAACTATATTAGTTTTCAGCTCTTGAAGCCAAATATAGTATGTAATTATGAAAAGGAAGGCTTTTGGTGATATATTTACATCTTCCTTTATTTTAGATTCCAGGAGTCTCTTCCTCTCTTTCTCTTTCCCTCCTTCTCTTAAAGATCTCTAATTGACTTTCTTTGGCATCCTATGTTGTAATCCCTTAAAGCCTATTTCAAAGTTAGTGGAATGTTCATCCCAAAAGAACTGAAAGTTCAAAACAAATAAATGGAAAAATATCATTAACATAAATGTTTATTACTGAATTCTGAATAAGTTCAAGTAATCAACATGGGAATTATTATTTTTTCTTTATAAATTAAAACATGCTCATTCTGAAAACTTAGGTGAGGGAATACAAGGAGAAAAAAATAAATTGTGATCTTGTAACCCCTAAATAAAAACTGTTATGGTTTGGTTTGTTCATTATACCTGCTGTACATACCGTCTTTATGTTTTATATATATTTTTATTTATTTCTAATTATATGTCAGTAAAGAATTATTGGAAAATGCGAAAAAGGAGAAAAAAGGAGCAATTCTTAAATATTATAGGCTGTTTCATATTGTTACTATATGGTACTTATAAGACTTTTAAATTATCTCTTCCTACTCTCTCATTTTAACAGTTTTCTCATTTGAAAATGTATGGGAAAGAAGATTTCATTGTAGGCCTTTAAGACTTAATTGCACTTGTTCTTTCATGATGTTGATTTTTAACAAATTATGAATCTTTAATTACCTATTTGAATTAAAACCTAACAATATAATATTTCTTTAGCTAATATTTTCATAAATTTCTCACCAGTTTATAATTATAAAATATTCTGCCTAAATATATAATTTTATAATACTAATCCAGTAATATAATAAACATCCTAAGTCATATGAACATGTTTGATTTATTCATGTATATCTAGACAAACTTTATTTTCATACATGCAGAAGATATACAGACAATATTTTAGAGGTTTTGCTCAGCAATTTCACATGAGGGAGTCAACAATAGCAAAAAGCTTTTCATTTTTATCCCCTCTTTTTTTTTTTTTACTAATACATATGGTTTTAAATTCATCCAATAATCATTAAGTCATCCTTTGCTAAAATTTTCCAGTCATCTCCTTATTAAATGAACCTTTTTATAGATTATTCAAAAATACTCATGTGTACAATTTTTTTTTGAGATTGGGGTGTTGGGTGGCTCAGTTGGTTAAGCATCTCGGCTCAGGTCATTATCTCTCAGTTTGTCAGCTCCAGCCATGCATCGGGATCTCTGCTGTCAGTGCAGAGCCCACTTTGGATCCTGTATCCCTCTTCTTCTGCCCCTCCTCCAATGTCTCGTGCTCTCTCTCTCAAAAACAAATAAACATTAAAAAAAAATATTCCTTGAGATTTATATTTTCATCAGTTGTGTGTATATTTGATCATTCAATGACAGTTTGTCTGGGTATAAAATTTTGAGATTACAGTTGATTATCTTATAAATAATGCTTCATTCCTCTTTCAAATTCAATGTTGTACAAATGTTTGATGTCAACTTGATTTTCTATCATTTTTTTGTGACTTTTAAGTGACTTTGAGTGACTTAGTCTTTGTGCTTAGAGGCACTGGGTTTCTTTCTTTTCTTTGTAACCCAATTTTTCTGGGTATTTCTCAAGTGGGATAGATTAATTTTTTTAAGTATAAAATATACACTTCCTATATGTAGATTTTCTTATTCAGGAACATAAATAATCTTATTCTGGAAAAATAAATTTTACGTTTTTGAATTATTTTACCTGTTTTTTCTTTTTACTTCCTAATTTAGATTTGGGTTTCCGGATTCTTTTCAATTTAATCCTCTATATCTCTTGCTATCACTTATTCTATTTTTGTTATATTTTGTATTCTATAATTTATTTAGTCTTCAGTTTCTTTCCACAGTTTTATAGTGTCACATTTTCTGATTACTTAGATTTCTTTTCTGTGCTTTTTATTTATATTGTTATTTATTATTATAATTATATAGTTATAGTATTTATGTTATAATTATATATTCCACTTGTATATCAGTTTAACAATAGTATAATTACAACAAAATATAACATATAATTATAATAATATAACAAATTGTTTATTTCATAGATTTCTTTCACACATATAATCACTAGTGAATTCATTTTAATTCATGTTGAAATAAGAAAAGATAAATAACTTGTTTAAGATATATCAAATAAGCACCAGAGCTAAAACTCCAGCTTAGGCAATGTTGTTTCAGAACCTGCCATCTCAATTAAGCAATTTACCAGCATGTCTCTCTCTCTCTCCCCCCCCCCCCTCTGTCTCCCCTATTTTCACTTCCCTCATATATTTTCACAATCATGTAAAGAAGCTTGCTATAATCTGGAAGATTAGAAATCATATGGGGGAGTATCAAGGTGACAAATAAAAATCCCCATGTTCAACCAGGCAGGTACATGGGACTCTTCAGGACAATCCAAGTGAAAATGACTTTAGAAGTGACCAAAGTTGCACGGCCAAAGCCAGCCAGAATCATATTATGCACAGAAGAGATATCCCAGACTGGTTCCCATCCAAATTGCTTATCCACAGAATAATGAACATATAAATGGCTATTGATTTAAGCCTCTAAATACTAATGCTGTTTGTTATGAAGCAAAAGATAACTGATACAATATGCATTTATATTTTCCTAGAGAAAGATAAGGAAATATGCACATCAAATTTTATAATGCTTAGTTAAATGTAGAACATTTTCCATCTATATATGGAAGAGGAAATTATTAATATGTTCTAAAAAGTAGTATGTCCGGAGAGAATGCTTATTGGCTATTTTCACTCTTCCATTTATGTAAGTGCTCAAATAGTGAGACCTTGCTTTCAGCACATATTTACTCATTATGCCAGGGGAGGTATCTGGGATTCAGCTGAAGAATAAATAGATACTATTAGTAGATAATATCCATTTTTCATCTCTGAAGTTAGCTGACTTGCAGCAGCAGTTCCTATGCCAACCTGCATAGTAGGGGCAGAGTCTACTTCTGTGAATAACAGAGTAGCAAGTGGGGAGACTTGATCTGGCTTGGATCCCAGGACTGTGTAGGTGAGTTTGCCTAGTAGAGGAATTCACTATAGAAAAGCCACATTCTCCAATAATAAAAAGTGATAATTATTTGGTGTCTGTTGCAATATTTCTTTGTTTCTCAATTAGTTCTGAAATATATATTATTTTGGAGGAGTCTGAGGGCAGATGTAGAGTAGGAGGACCCCACCTTTCCCTGTCCCTTGTTTACAACTATGCATCATCCATATCCAAGTCAATGAACAAGAGATCAATCTGAAGGTCGGCAGAACAAACTCCAAAACTAAATATAGAGAAGAAGCTAAATCAGAAACACAGAGGGAGTTGCCTAAAGGAGGGAGGAAGCTGTTTATGCACAGAGGCAGAGGGCATGCACAAATGGACCCCTATACCAGGAATCATACACAGGAACTAATTCCCAGAGTGCAGCTTTAAAAACTAGAGAGGTTAAGTTCCATGAGTTTATAAAACTAGTGGGACTTGGAGCCTGGAGCTTTAAAAATCAGCTGACCTGGCACTGAGGCAGCCAGAAGGGCAAGTGATAGAAAGGCCACTGCCCTTAAAGAGACAGCATCCTGTGCAGAGGGGGAACATAAAAATGACACTTTACACAAAACCCGGGGCAAGCAGGAGTCAGTACCGTTCATACTGGTTTCAGAGCATGTTGGGGGACTTCTGCAACAATGAGGGAGCCGGTAGGCATCATTTTCCTCCTCACCAGCACAAACACCTGGGGAAGGCAGTGTCGCATAGACACTTGCCACCTAACCTACTAGCAGTGCACTACATCCACGAGTTCTCTGGAGGATTCACCCACTCCAAGCCTGCCAGCCTCAGCCCTGGACTGAGACAAATTTTGTTGCACTTGCACATAACCCAGCTGCCAGGTGCATGACTGCCACCACGTACTGTGCCCAGTCACCATGATGCACCCAGATGCATGCTGGGCCAGGCAAATCCAACCTCACACCTCCAGCCACCTTGGCACACTGCCCCTACCCATTGCAGCACCTTGGGGGATCTAGCACAGGATTAGTGGCTTGCTGCAAATTTTGTTGACACTGCTGCCCTGCTCCAAATTTCCCCAGCAGGCCTACCCCCTCATATCTGGCCTGCCTGGATCCCACTAACACCACAGAGAGCAAGCACAGCCCACGACAGGCAAAGAGTGAGTGAGATAACTGCACTGAAAGGAAAACTGACTCACATGCAACATCATGGCATAAGCAACACACATAGAATACTCTCCTGAAGTGCCAGGTTCTGGTGCGCAGAGAATACCGCACTGCAGGGCACTCCAGGTCCTCTTCTTCATAAAGTCACTGCTTTCAAGAGCAGAAGACATAGATGACTTTCTTAACACACAGAAACAGACACAGAGAGGCAGACAAAATGAAGAGATAGAGAAACTTATCCCAAATGAAAGAACAGGACAAGGCTGTGGCCAGAGACCTAGGTGAAACAGATACAAATAACATACCTGATAGAGAATTTAAAGCAATGATAATATGGATACTCACTGGATTTGAGAGAAGAATGCACGACGTGTGAGACCCTTAACACAGAGATAAGGAATAACATAGCAGAGATAAAGGGCTCAATATAGAAAATGAGAAACATGATTGATGGAATGAACAGCAGGATAGAAGAAACAGAGGAAAAAATTAGTGACCTAGAACACAGAGTAATAGAAAGTAATTAAGATGGAAAAAAAAGAAAGGATTATTCAACATGAAAGTATACTTAGGGAACTGAATAACTCCATCAAACATAGTAACATTCATATTATAGGAGTCCCAAAAGAAGAAAAGAGAGAAAAGGGGGTAGAAAATTTATTTGAAGATATAATAGATGAAAACTTCCCTAATCTAGGGAAGGAAGCAAATATCCAAATCCAGGAGGCACAGAAAATTCCCATCAAAATCAACAAAAGCAGACCCACACAAATACATATTGTATTTAAACTGGAAAATTAGAGCAGTAAAATAAATTTTAAAATCAGCAAGACAAAAGAAGTCAGTAATGTAGAATGGAAAAACCATAAGGCTAGCAGGAGATTTTTCAACAGAAACTTTAAAAGCCAGAAGGGCTTCCATTCTTCAACTGGGAAGAATCTGCAACCCAGAATATTCTATCAAGGAAGGTTATCATTCAGAACATAAGGAGAGATAGAGTTTCGCAGACAAACAAAAACTAAAGGAGTTAATGAGCACTAAACCAGTACTGCAAGAAATATTAAAGGGGTCTCTTTGACTGGAAAGGAGAGACCAAAAGTGACAGTATAAAGGTAGGGAAAACAAAAGCAGTAAAAATGAATATATTTGTTAAAAATCACTCAAGGAATTCACATACAAAAAGGATATAAAATATAATTACATATACCTAAAACATGATGAGGAGAAGGCAAAAGAAAAGGTTCAAATGTAAGTGACCATCAACTTAATATAGACTGCCATACACACAAAAGGTTATACACAAACCTAATGGCAATCATATATCAAAAACCACTAATAAATATGAAAAAATAAAAAGAAAGAAATACAAATATATTACTAAAGAAAATTATCAAAACATGAAAGAGAAAGATAGGAATTATTAGAGAAAATCTCCAGAAACAATCATAAAACAAATAATAAAATAGTCATAAATATATATCTATCAATAATTAACTTTGAATGTAAATGGGGTAAAGCCTCCCATCAAAAGACATAGGGTAACAGAATAGTTAAAAGAAAAAGGCCCATCTGTACACTGCCTACAAAAGACTAACTGTAGACTTAAAGACACCTATAGATTGAAAGTGAGGGGACAGAGAAACATCTATCATGCAAATGGATATCAAAGAAACCTGGAGTAGCAAAACTTATATTCAACAAAATAGACTTTAAAAAAAGACCATAACAGGATATAAAGAAGAACACTATATAATAATAAAGGGACAATCTAACAAGAAGATATAACAATAGTAAATATTTATGTACCCAAATGGGAGCACTCAAATATATAAAACAATAACAAACATAAAAGAACCAAAAGATAATAATATGATAATATTAAGGGACTTTAATATCCCACTAACATCAATGGATGGATCAGTTAGACAGAAAATCAACAAGAAAACAATGGCTTTGAATACCATACTGGAACAGATGGACTTCACAGATATATTTAGAATATTACATCCTAAAACATCAGAATACACATTCTTTTCAAGAGCCCACAGAACACTCTCCAGATTGTATCACCCATTAGCCCATAAAACAAGCCTCAACAAATTCAAGAATATTGAAGATACCATGCATCTTTTCTGACCACCACACTATGAAACTAAAAGTCAACCATAATAGAAAATCTAAAAAGACCACAAACCCATGGAGGCTAAAGAACTTGCCACTAAACAATGAATGTGTCAACCAGGAAATAAAGGAAGAAATTAAACAGTACATGGAAATAAATGAAAATGAAAACATAGGGTCCAAAAGATTTGGTATTCTGCAAAAGCAGTACTAAGAGAGAAGTTTATAGCAATACAGGTGTACCTCAAGAAGCAAGGAAAATCTCATATAAACAACTTACGTTCACACTGAAAGGAGCTAGGAAAAAAACAACCAACAAAATCTAACACCAGGAGAAGGAAGGAAATAATAACGATGAGAGCAAAGGGAGGAGCCAAGATGGCAGAAGAGCATGGAAGTTTCTTTTGGCATCTCACATCCATGAAATACAGCCATATCAACACTAAACCACCCTGCACACCTAGAAAACTGGTCTGAGGATTAACACAACAATCTATACAACCTGAACCAGAGAACTCAGCAGAAAGAGAAAAAAAATCTATTTTTATTTTCAATTTTTATTAAAAATATCTTTAATTTTTTTCAACTATATATTTTTTATTTTTTGGTAAATTTTTCAAATTCTATTTTACTTTCATCATTTAATTTTATTCTATTTCAGTGTATTTTTTTTTTTTTTATTTTCAAACGTTCCCCCCCCCCCACTCTTTTTCTCTAATCTATCAAGCCCCTTTCAATGCCCAGGGCAAAAGACACCTAGGATCTAGCATCATTTATTTGATTTCTGTGTGTGTGTGTTCTTTTTAATTTTTAATTTTAATTTTTTTATATTTAATTATTTTATTTTTAATTTTTTTCTCATTAATTCATTGTCTTCCTTCAAAATGACAAAATGAAGGATTTCACCCCAAAGGAAAGAGCAGGAAGACACGACAGCCAGGGACTTAACCAACACAGATACCAGAAAAATGTCTGAACCATCACTCTAAATGTCAATAGACTAAATGCTCCAATCAACAGACAGTAAAAGAATGGATAAGAAAATAAGATCCATCTATACGCTGTTTACAAGAGACCCACTTTAGACCTAAAGACCCTTCAAATTGAAAGTAAGGGAATGGAGAACCATCTATCATGCTAATTGTCGATAAAAGAAAGCCAGAGTAACCATACTTATATCAGACAATCTAGATTTTAAAATAAAGACTGTTACAAGAGACGAAGAATGTCATTATATCATAATTAAGGGGTCTATCCACCAAGAAGACCTAAAAATTGTACACATATATACTCTAAATTTGAAAGCACCCAAATATATAAATCAATTAATAACAAACATAAAGAAACTCATTGACAATAAGACCATAATTGTAGAGGACTTCAACACCCCATTTATAGCAATGGACATATCATGTAATCAGAAAATCAACAAGGAAACAATGGCTTTAATTGACACACTGGACCAGATGGACTTAACAGATATGTTCAGAACATTTCATCCTAAAGCAGCAGAATATACATCCTTCTCCAGTGCACATGGAACATTCTCCAGAATAGACCACATACTGGGACAAAAATCAGCCCTCAACAAGTACAAAGAGATGGAGATCATACCGTGCATATTTTCAGACCACAACAATATGAAACTCAAAATCAACCACAAGAAAAAATTTGGAAAGGTAACAACTACTTGGAGACTAAAGAACATCCTACTAAAGAATGAATGGGCTAACCAAGAAGTTAAAGAGGAAATTAAAAAGTACCTGGAAGCCAATGAAAATGATAACACCATAGCCATCCTCTGGGATGCAGCAAAGGTGGTCATAAGAGGAGAGTATATAGCAATCCAGGCCTTCCTAAAGAAGGAATGTCTCAAATACACAACCTAACCTTACACCTTAAAGAGCTGGAATAACAAGTAAAACCCAAAACCAGCAGAAGACAGGAAATAATAAAGATTAGAGCAGAAATCAATGCTATTGAAACAAAAAAAAAAAAAAAAAAGAAAGACAGAAAAGAAAAAAACACAGTAGAACAGATTGATAAAACCAGAAGCTGGCTCTTTGAACGAATTAACAAAATTGATAAGCCAGTAGCCAGTTTGATCAAAAAGAAAAAGGAAAGGACCCAAGGGGAAAAAACAAAAAGGAAGAGGAGAGATCACAACCAATAAAGCAGAAATACAAACAATAATAAGAGAATATTATGAGCAATTATATGCCAATAAAATGGGCAATCTAGAAGAAATGGACAAATTCCTAGAAACATGTACACTACCAAAACTGAAACAGGAAGAAATAGAAAATTTGATCAGACCCATAACCAGTAAAGAAATTAAATTAGTGATCATAAATCTCCCCAAAAACAAGATTCCAGGGCCAGATGGCTTTCCGGGGGAATTCTACCAAACATTTAAGGAAGAATTAACACCTATTCTCTTGAAGGTGTTCCAAAAAATAGAAATGGAAGGAAAACTTCCAAGCTCTTTCTATGAAGCCAGCATTTCCTTTATTCCAAGACCAGACAAAGACCCACAAAAAATGAGAACTAGAGACCTATTTCCTTGATGAACATGGATGCAAAAATCCTCAACAAGACATTAGCCAACCGGATCCAACAATACATTAAAAAAATTATTCACCATGACCAAGTGGGATTTATATCTGGGATGCAGGGCTGGCTCAATATCTGCAAAACAATCATTGTGATTCATCACATCAATAAAAGAAAAGGACAAGAACCACATGATCCTTTCAACAGATGCAGAGAAAGCATTTGACAAAATACAGCATCCTTTCTTGATAAAAACCCTCAAGAAAGTAGGGATAGAAGGATCATACCTAGAGATCATAAAAGCCATATATGAAAGACCCAACACTAATATCAACTTAATGGGGAAAACCTGAGAGCTTTCCCCCGAAGGTCAGGAACAAGACAGTGATGTCCACTCTCACCACTGTTATTCAACATAAAATTAGAAGTCTTAGCCTCAGGAATCAGACAACACAAAGAAATAAAAGACATCCAAATCAGCCAGGAGGAGGTCAAACTTCCAATCTTCGCAGATGACATGATATTCTATACAGAAAACCCAAAAGATTCCACCAAAAATCTGCTAGAACTGATTTATAAATTCAGCAAAGTTGCAGGATAAAATCAATGAAAAAAAAAATTTGGTGGCATTCCTACACACGAAGAATGAAGCAACAGAAAGAGAAATCAAGGTATCTATCCCATTTGCAATTGCACCAAAAACCATAAAATACCTAGGAATAAATCTGAACAAAGAGGTGAAAAATCCATACGCCGAAAACTGTAGAAATAAATTGAAGAAGACACACACAAAAAAGGAAAAAATATTCCATGCTCCTGAATAGGAAGAACAAATATTGTTAAAATGTCAATACTACCCAAAGCAATCTACATATTTAAAGCAGTCCCTATCAAAATAACACCAGCATTCTTCACAGAGCTAGAACAAACAATCCTAAAATTTGTATGGAACCAGAAAAGACCCTGAATAGCCAAAGCACTCTTGAAAAAGAAAACCAAAGCTGGAGGCATCACAATACCAGGCTTCAAGCTGTATTACAAAGCTATAATCATCAAGACAGTATGGTACTGGCACAAAAACAGACACTCAGATCAATGGAACAGAATAGAGAACCCAGAAATGGACCCATAAATGTATGGCCAACTAATCTTTGACAAAGCAGGAAAGAATATCCAATGGAGTAAAGACAGTCTCTTCAGCAAGTGGTGCTGGGAAAACTGGACAGCGACATGCAGAAAAATGAACCTGGACACTGTGTTACACCACACCCAAAAATAAACTCAAAATGGATGAAAGACCTCAATGTAAGACAGGAAGTCCCAAAATCCTTGAGGAGAAAGTAGGCAAAACCTCTTTGACCTTGGCCGCAACAACTTCTTACTCAACACGTCTCTGGAGGCAAGGGAAACAAAAGCAAATATGGACCTATTGGGACCTCATCAAAAGAAAACTTCTGCACAGTGAAGAAAACAATCAGCAATACTAAAAGGCAACCAATGGAATGGGAGAAGATATTTGCAAACGACATATCAGGTAAAGAGTTAGTATCCACAATGTATAAAGAACTTATCAAACTTAACACCCGAAAAACAAATAATCCAGTGAAGAAATGGGCAAAAGACATGAATAGACACTTCTCCAAAGACGACATCCAGATGGCCAAGTGACACATGAAAAAATTCTCAACATCACTCATCATCAGGGAAATACGAATCAAAACCACAAGGAGATACCACTTCATACCTGTCAGAATGGCTAACATTAACAACTCAGGCAACAACAGAAGTTGGCGAGGATGCAGAGAAAGAGGATCTCTTTTGCACTGCTGGTGGGAATGCAAACTGGTGCAGCCACTCTGGAAAACAGTATGGAGGTTCCTCAAACAATTAAAAATAGAACTACCCTACGACCCAGCAATTTCACTACTAGGTATTTATTCAAAGGATACAGGTATGCTGTTTTGAAGGGACACATGCACCTCAATGTTTATAGCAGCACTATCAACAATAGCCAAAGTATGGAAAGAGACCAAATGTCCACTGATGGATGAGTGGATAAAGATGTGGTATATACATACAATGAAGTATTACTCAGCAATCAAAAAAAAAAAAAATGAAATCTTGCTATTTTTAACTACATGTATGAAACTAGAGGGTATTATGCTAAGTGAAATTAGTCAGAGAAAGACAAATAACATATGACTTCACTCGTATGAGGATTTATAACACATAATAGAATAACACAGGGAAGGGAAGCAAAAATAATATAAAAACAGGGAGGGGGAAAAACATAAGAGACTCTTAAATATGGGGAACAAACAGACGGTTACTGGAGGGGTTGTGGCAGGGATGATGGGATAAATGGGTAAGGGGCATTAAGGAATCTGTCCCTGAAATCATTGTTGCACTATATTGCTAACTAACTTGGATGTAAATTTAAAAAATTAAAATAAAATAAAATAAAATAAAGTACAAATGAGAGCAGAAATAAATGATATAGAAAGAAAGAAACAAACAAACAAAAACAATAGAACAGATCAATGAAACCAGGAGCTTTTTCTTTGAAAAGAATCACTAAAACTGATAAACTTTTAGCCAGACTTATCAAGAAAAAAAAGAGGACCCAAATAAATGAAATCACAAGTGTGAGAGGAGCAGTAATAATAAACACCACAGAAAAACAAATAATTTTAAGAGAATATTATAAAAATATTATAGGCCAACAAATTACACAACCTAGAAGAAATGGATAAATTCACAGAAACATGGACACTACCAAAACTGAAACAGGAAGAAAAAGAAAATTTGAACAGACCAATAACCAACAAAGACATTAAATCAGTAATCAAATATCTCTCAAAAAGAAATGTCCAGGAACAGATGGCTTCACAAGGAAATTCTATCAACATTTAAAGAAGAGTTAATACCTATTCTTCTCAAACTATTCCACAAAAATAGAAATGGAAGGAAAACTCCACATTCATTCTATGAGGCCTGCATTATCTTGATACTAAAACAAAGACACCATTAAAAAAGAGAAGTACAGGCCAATATCTCTGATGAATACAAATGCAAAAATCCTCAACATAATACTAGCAAATGGACTTCAACACTACATTAAAAGACCTATTCACCACAGCCAAGTCATATTTATTCCCAGGATGTAAGAGTGGTTCAATATTCACAAATCAATCAACATGATACTTCACATCAATAAACAGAAATGATAAGAATCTTATGATCATTTCAATAGATGCAGAAAAAGCATTTGGCAAAATGCAACATCCTTTCATGATAAAAACCCTCAACAAAGTAGGTTTTGAGGGAACATACTTCAACATTATAAAGGCCATACATGAAAAACCCACTGCTAACCTCATCCTCAATGGGCAAAACTGAAAGATTTTCCCCTTAAATTAGAAACAAGACAAGGTATCCACTCTCACTACATTTATTCAATATAGTACTGGAAGTCCCAGCCACAGTAATCAGACAACAAAAAGAAATAAAAGGAATCCAAATCAGTAAGGAAGAAGTAAAATTTTCACTATTTTCAGATGACATGATACTTTATATAGAAAATGTAGAAGACTCCACCAAAAACCTGCTAGAAATGATAAGCGAAATCGGTAAAGTTGCAGGATACAAAATCAACTCACAGAAATTTGTTGCATTTCTGTATACCAATAATGAAACAGCAGAAGGAGAAATTAAGAAAACAATCCCACTTAAATTTGCATCAAAAACAATAAGATACCTAGGAATAAACCTAACCAAAGAGGTGAAATACCTGAATTCTGAAAACTGTAAAACACTGATGAAAGAAATTCAAGACAACATAAAAAAATGGAAAGACATTCTATGCTCATGGATTGGAAGAACAAATATTGTTAAAATGTGTATACTACTCAAAGCAATCTACACATTTAATACAATCCCTATCAAATTACCAACAGCATTTGTGATAATTAGCACAAACAATTCTAAAATTTATATACAACCACAAATAACCCCAAAGAGTCAAAGCAATCTTGAAAAAGAAAAGCAAAGCTGGAGGCACCACAATTCCAGACTTCAAGTTATTTTACAAAGGTGTAGTCATCATAGCAGTATGGTATTAGCACAAAAACAGATACAGATAGATCAATGGAACAGAATAGAAAACTGAAAAATGGACCCACAACTCTAAGGTCAACTAATCTTTGGCAAAGCAGAAAAGAATATCTAATAGGAAAAGGACACTCTCTTCATCAAATGGTTTTGGGAAAACTGGACAGCAACATGTAAAAGAAAGAAACTGGATCACTTTCTTATACCATATACAAAAATGGATTAAAGACATAAATGTGAGACCTGAAACCATAAAAATGGTAGAAGAAAACACAGGCAGTAACCTCTTTGACATCAGCTATAGCATTTTTTTTTTTCTAGATACGTGTCCTGAAGCAAGGGAAACAAAAGCAAAAGTAAACTATTGGGACTTCATCAAAATAAAAAAGACAGTGAAGGAAACAATCAACCAAACTAAAAGGCAAACTATGGAATGGAGAACTTATTTGCAAACGACATATCTGATAAATGGCGAGTACCCCAAATCTATAAAGAACTTGGAGCATCTGGGTGGTTCAGTAGGTTGTACATCTGACTCTTGATTTTGGCTCAGGTCATGATCTCAGGGTCTTGGGATCAAACCCCATATCAGGCTCTGTGCTGAGGGTGCAGCCCGCTTAAGATTCTCTCTTTCCCTTAGCTTTTTCTCTCTCAAATAAATAAATAAATAAATTTTAATATATATAACAAACTTACACAACTCAACACCCAAAAAGTGAATAATTCAATTTAGAAATGGACAGGAGATATGAACAGACATTTCTCTAGAGAAGACATCCAGAGGGCCAAAACACACATGATGAGTGATGTTGAGCATCTTTTCATCAGGGAAATGCAAATCAAAACTACAATGAGATATCAACCTCATACCTGTTGGAATGGTTCAAAACAACAATGCAAAAAACAACAAATGTTGGTGAGGATGCAGAAAAAGGGGAACTATCTTGCACTGTTGGTGGGAATGCAAACTGGTGGAGTGACAGTGGAAGACAGTATGGAGGTTCCTTAAAAAGTTAAAAATAGGGGCCCCTGGGTGGCTCATTCGGTTGAGCGTCTGGCTTCTGCTCAGGTCATGATCTCACGGTTGGTGAGTTTGAGCCCCACATCGGGCTCTGTGCTGACAGCTCAGAGCCTGGAGCCTGCTTCAGGTTCTGTGTCCCCCTGTCTCATCACCCCACCCCTATTTGTGCTCTGTTTCTCTCTGTATTTCAAAAATTAATAACTCTATTTAAAAAAATTTTTAAAGTTAAAAATAGAACTACGCTATGATCCAGCAATCGGACTACTGTCTATTTAACCAAAGAATACAAAAACACTATTCAAAGGGATATATGCATCTTCTATTTATAGCAACGTTATTTACTAAAACCAAATTATAGAAGCAGTTCAAATGTCAATCAACTGATGAATGGATAACGAAGTGGTTGTAAATCCTGCCATTTGCAACAGCATGGATGGAGCTGGAGTATATTATGCTAAGGGAAGTAAGTCAGTCAAAGACAACTATCGTATGATTTCATTCATATGTGCAATTTAAGGAACAAAACAAAGGAGCAAAGGGAAAAAAGAGAGACAAACCAAAAAACAGACTCTTAATTTTAGAGAACTGATGGTTAACCGAGGGGAGATGGGTGGGGGGATGCGTGGAATAGGTTATGGGGATTAAGGAGCACCGTGTTGGATGTATGGAAGTGTCAAATCACTATATTGTACACCTGAAACTAGTATAACACTATATGCTAACTGGAATTAAAATAAAGACTTAAAAAAAAAAAAAAGACCTTCACAGATTTGCATAAGCGGTTAAAGGGTTGAATTTCCCAATGAATTGAAAAAAAAAAAGAAGTCAAACTCATAGAGACAGAGTGTAGAATGGTGGCTGCCGGGGCTTAAGGGGTGGGGAAAATAGGGTAAGGTTGGTAAAAGAGAATACAAGTTTTGAGTTATAAGATGAATAAGGTCTGAAGATATAATGTATAACAGGTGACTATTGTTGATAATACTGTACTGTATAACCGAAGTGGGCTAAGAGAGTAGAACTTAGCTGCTCTCGTTAACACAAAAAAAAGGTAAACATGTAAGGTGATGAATGTGGGAATTAATTTGCTGGTAGGAATTTTCACAATGCATAGGTATCTCAAATTATAAGGTTATATACTTTAAAAATGAAGAAATACAAATAAATATTAAAATATACATTATTTCATTATAACACACTGTAGAATAAGATAATAAAGTCAAAATCAAATAGTCTGCAAATACGGTCTCTGATAAGATAATGCCCTTATTATCAAAATTAGTAGTGTCCTGCTAGGCAAAATGGCATGTTTTGTTAAATTGATTTTTCAAATACCTCTAGGTAGGTCTTTATTAATTCTCTTTCTGAAATTTCTAGTGGCCAGGACAAATACCTAAGAAGGTGATCCATTTGCTCACATTATTTATACATCTGAAGAATTTAATATTTAGAAAGAAACGGAAGATGAAATAAGTGTTTATTCAATTCAATTGTATTTTGGACTCCCCTGGAAACCACACGAAATAGCAATCCAGAGCAACTCAAGTGTAATTGATCTTTCAGATTAGTCACATAACCCTTTGACTTTGGTTACTATATAAAGCTTCAGACTTTCCCAAAATATTTTTGTATCATCATGTTTCATTTATTTTAGAAAAGGATGCTATTTCAAGCCAAACTAAATGGAAACACTTGAGTTTACAGAAGCATTCTATACTGTGACCTTTAAATCACCTGGATGAGGGCTCAAAGCACCTTTTACTGCTTGATCAAATTATAAAACTTGGAATTACACTTCTTTCACAGAAGGAAAATATACAGCAACACTATTATGAAATAGCTAATTTCTGCATAGACTGAGATGTAACATAGAACAAATACCGTCCCCAGATATAGATATATATAAAACATCGTATATAATTCTTTTATGTATTCTAGAAAAGCTCTGTTGACACTGAATGACTCAGTGCAACCACAATAGCAGGGGCTGAATTTGGAAAAACTTTATGTCTTTGAATAGAAATACCCGATTTAGAAAATAATGGAATCATCTATTGTAATCAAGCCAGGTAGCTATTTAGCCCATCTTTAAATAAGCACTTCTAGAAAAATAAATGTTGCAGCATGAGGTCAGTGTTAGCGAACACAAATTATTTGACCCTGCAATGACCAGCTCCAAAGTACCAGACTTAAAGAGACCGAGTAACTTAAAATAGAACAAGGGAGCAGCCATCTGGAAACAAGAGCAGCACAGGGTATAGATTGAATCTACCCAGGCAGCAGGAGACACACCTGCGGGCTGAAAGATAGCTCGAGTAGTGTATTGCAACACCTTGCAACGTCTAGCGCAAGCCCCTCTTGCACTACACATGTTCAAGATGAAATTTGGTTTTAGGAAAGTAATAAGGCACGCATATTTGTTGGTATGTCATTCCCTTGGTGCCAAATATTCACTTCATGCAATTAGCTTGAATAGTGAGATTTTAATCATTTCGTGCTCAACATAAATATTTAGCTAATCGATAGGAAAGGTATTTATTTTCTCTATAGTTGGCTTTGCTTCCCAGCATTAGTACTGTGTGACAGATGGCTGATGTCATCTCTGCTTGGAAGAACTCAGTTGGCAATATTAGCATGGCATATTTCTGGGGACTTGTGATATGCTATGAGATGATGAAAAATAAAAGGGTCCAAAAGGGAATTCCCCAAAGCAAATGTATTTACATGATTTAATACCATACCTTACTGATTCATCATAAAGAGATACATATCCCATTTAATTAATGTTTTAGTTAAACATATTCTGGCAAACATTAAGAGTGCAACTGGACATATTCTTTGGACACAGGAAGTTAACAATAGCATAAGCCCATCGGTTGCTTATATTTCCTTCCTCTTCACCTTTGTTCAGCAAATGCAGATGGAACAACCCTAGCAACGTGTGCTCTCACATAGGGCACCGCCTATTATGGCAACAAAAGAGAACTCAAAGCTTGACTTGTGTAAAGTTCTCATCTGATTAGTCAACACTGATTTTACCTGGTCCTATGTTCTCGAATTTGTTCTATGTTCTGAATCCAGTATTATACTTTTTAGTCTGCATCCCCTCTCCCTCATGCTGCCTGCAGCCACTAAGTGGCTTCTGTCACACCCTTGGCTTTAAAAAGAAGAAAGACATTGGGACAAGGCAGGGTGCATAGAGAGGAGGCTAGAGGGAGGAAGGATATAGAGACGTTTTGTTGTTACTAATGGGAGAATGAGCTGTAAAATAATATGAAAGTAATTTCTATGTTCTGGGTATTCTTATGGATACTCTATGTAAATTAATTCATTTAATGCTCTGAATAAAGCAGTGACCTAGGAACTAATTATGTTTCTGTGAGGAAACTGAGCTACAGAACCCTTAAATAGCTTGATCAAAGTCTCAGACCTGGTTTGTGGTGGAGGTGAGTTTCAAGTTGAGGTAGTTTGGCTTCAGCGTCTGTACTTTAACCGTGACGCTAGACGCTAAAGTTATGATCTGAATTCTATCGACAGACTTGCATATTTGGGTTAGTGTTTATAGAACAGTATCATCTTGAAGAAACGGATTGTATTTTATCGTCTTTATATGTCTTTTCTCCGCAGTATATTATGCTACCTTAAACAATGAATACAGTGACCATAATGGTTATAGGGAAAGAGATTCTCCAGATCTGAAGGAAAATTTTATTGTTTTAAATTTTTTTCAATGTTTATTTATTTTTGAGGAGAGACAGAGAGACAGAGACAGAGTGTGAGGAGGGGAGAGGCAGAGAGACAGAGAGAGAGAGGGAGGGAGAGAGGCAGAATGCAAAGCAGGCTCCAGGCTCTGAGCTGTCAGCACAGAGTCCAGAGTCCGACGCAGGGCTAGAACCCACAACCTCGAGATCATGACCTGAGCCGAAATCGGACGCTCAACCGACTGAGCCATCCAGGCGCCCCTAGATGTAAAGGAAAATTTTAAAAGCCATATTTGGTAATATATGGACAAGTTTAGGAGAAAGTGAAAGGTGAAAATAGCCAGACAATTAATTCCTTTTATAATGTGACCATTTCTTGTAAGGAACTGCTACTCTCCTGAAGATCTGCACATATCTTCCATTCAACTGGAATCGATTAATGACATTAGCAGTATTTTTGATGGGACTGTTAATTAAAATAATCTTGGAAAATTTCCTGAATTTAAGATTAAATTGTGACTGGTAATTCCTTTCTTCAAGACCTATTAATCACAAGATCAATGTTTCTTTTCTTTCTTTCTTCATTTTTCATTGTTCCACTCATTGAGATACTTCTGAATTATTTCATGCATTGTCATTATTTCAATTTCCCCAAGAATTTCCCAAGTAGAATATCCACAGTCATCCATTAAAGTAGAAATAGGATAATTTTACAACATTTCATGTTCTCAACTATTGAAAACTAGTGACGATTGCTTAATAATATAAAAATATGACTGATGATATTTATGTTTAAGATATATCTTTTTCAGGTGTTAGGAGTTTATTAAATTATTACCCACAAATTAAACACTAATAAGCACATTATGTATATGTGTGTATATATAACGTATAATCAGAGATATTGTTGGTACTAATGTTGTATGATGGGAACTATTTAGCGGATGTAACATAACGGGGGCTAATACCTTTAGACAGATGCCTTTGTATGTCAGATTTAGTACTTTTTATGTACCAGAGAAATGTACAAATAAAACATGGCTGTGGCCATGACATTTGTAAGACAAGGGTTTTATTAATTTGCTAGTATTTTATAGGGAACAATGTGGAATTGTTGTTTGTCACATCATTAAGGAAGGCTTTGTCTTGATCTATCATCTGAAAACATCGTATACAACAAATTATAATTAACCCATGATACCCATAAATACCTGTATCAGCTTTGACCATTATACTGGCAAATGTGAAACAGGTCAGCCTTATAATGGCAGCAAAAATGTGCTGCACTTTACCTTACTTTTTTCGCTGTTCATTGTGATCACCCCAACCACTGCAGCTGAGAAATGGAGACTGACAGGAAAATGTTGAAACTGGTTTAATGGTACTGTGTGTTTCTTCTCTAAGTATGATTAAATAATCATAAGAACTTCTCTAAGGGCTAATCTGCTATATTTTCCAGATTTTCACCTTGGGGACATATTGTCCCTTGTCACTGAAACCTCGGGGACAGAAGGGGACGCCACAGGGTGGCACAGCAGGAAGCTGAGACACTGATGAAACAGTGTTCAGTTAATGAAGGCATGGCCCATGGCCTCCGCTGCTCTGCCATATGTTTGAAGAAATGCTAATGACTACAATTCAAATACCTTTTTCATCTTAACTATATGTAAATGTGTTTATAAATGCTCTCTTATAAATATACGATCACATTTTTAAAAGCCAAGTGCTAATGTTGCTTTCAACATCTATAATACACAATAATTAAAACTTAAGCAATTCTGCTTAATTATACCTTATGGGAAACTGTACAGTAATTTATAGAAATTAAGCAGAAAAACAAAGATCAACAGAAATAAAGCAGCAGTTGAACAACTGAATAGTAAATCACTTTGATCATTAATTTACAGCAGCAAAATCATTGTAAGTCTTCGATCCTAATTCTTAAACAGCTGACTTGTGAAAATGAAGGTGTTAGAAATTTGGGTATTCCTTGTAAGAGCACAGCTTGAACTGATGGTGTCATTGCCGACTTTATTTGTTCTTATGCTGCCCCTCCAAAATCATGCAGTAATTTTTAGTAGAAAACTTTCATTATTGTAGCTCTGATCTGAGATGGCCTTCCTATTTTCTCATACTCAGCCCTAATTTTGCTGATGATCATTTGCTACAAAATGGTCACTTTTATGACTGACCCATTCTTCAGCGGCCATTCTCCATAATGGGTGTGATTTAAAACAACTGGTTGGTGCCCAGTTTTGTACATTATGGAAAAATGGGACGTTTTGTACATTATGACTTTTTAAATCTACTCGAAGACTTCATTTAATTAAATCTATGGCAATTCAGCTAACTTCATTCTAATCAATAAAAATGGCACATTCTCACAGTCTGAAATGCTCCCTCTCAATATTAAAAATGCTCAAATTTATGGATTAAAATTCCTCTTAATTAATGAGATCAATATCCTTGACTTAACGGAAATAAAATTTCTAAGTTTGAATAGCCATGATTTTTAAATGTTTTAGTGGGAAGATTCACTTTTGTTAATGTCTAAAGCAAAATTATTTGTTTAACTCTACTGCATGTCTGCTTCTCTTTTAAGGGAAGTATTTTTTTAAAAGGTTTATGTAAGGGGTGCCTGGGTAACTTAGTTGAACCGCTGACTCTTGATTTTGGTTCAGGTCATTATCTCAAGCCCCACATTGGGCTCTGTCTCACCCTCTCTCTCTCTCTGCTCCTGTCCCATTCACACTTAATTAATTAATCAATTAATTAATTAATTAATTAAAAATGTTTATGTAATTACAACTTTTATTTTCTTTAATAGCTACTCAATGTCTGGCTTTCTTAGAACTTCCCCACATGAAGGTTATGAAAATATTACTTTGTTTTATTTTATTCTAATACTATACAGTTTTCATTTTAATATTTATAGGTTTAATTCAGAATTTTTCAAAAATATTAGAGGTGTCATCATTTTACATAACATTTTTTATAGATGGGCAATTTTTCATCATCATTTACATGCATAAATTACTAGATTTATCTGTAAACCTTGTCATATATTAAATTCCCATGTGTACATCCATCTTTCTAGTCTATCCTGTTCCTGTTCTCTCATCCATTTGGTATTTCTTTACGCATATTTTAAAATTTTATTTCAGAAGCATTATGATAGATTTTAATACACAGAAGGACAAGTCCCTCATTCTTTAGTCTTTCTCTTTTTCACCCCCAAAGTTTTTTGACATTTTCCCCATATATATTGTAGAATTTTTGCATCCTGGTCCACACTTACCTCACCACTGACATCATATTTGATTGATAGAATAGACACAATATCATGAATCAAAAATATAATTTAAAATTTGTTTTAGGAGCTATAGAGTTAGAAATAGGAATGCATCTCTCTATGCTGTTTTTTCATATCCCATCACCCTGCTTCCAGTTAAGAGGTAAACATTATTTTGAAGTTCGTATTTATATTTTTCATTTATGTAGCATGTCATTTATTTAACTGACACATAACTGTTTGGGGGATATTTAAAATGATAGCATAATTCATTAGCCTTCTTGGACTTATTATTTTCCATCAACATCATGTATGTAAGGTTCAGCTTTGTAAGTACATGCAGATATAGTTTATTCATTTCTACTGCTTTGTAACATGTCTCTATGGGAAGGCGCATCAGGTTATTTTTTTCTTCTTTTGGGTGGAAATTTGAGAGATTTTACGATTTCTTGGTTATGACTAGTACTGCTATGAACATTTTACATATACTCATGCACAAAAGCAAGAATTTCTCTAAAGTACATTTATTAGTGGATTTGCTGAATCATATTTAGTGAATGTTTAACTTTAAAAAATAATGATACGTGTTTCCTAAAGTATTTGTACCAAACACCCATGCACTTCTATTGTCAATGGATGTCTCTGTTTGCATAACGTTTGGTTTCTTTCTCTGTAATATTTTGATAGGAATATATATTAAATTGTTTCCACTTTATTCTACAAAATTAACTGATCAGAAATTGTATTCTGGTTCATTTTTTAAAAATCTTTAAATCACTACTGTCACTATACCAATGTGATCTTAAACAAATTATTTTATAGCTGTAAACTGTTTACTCTTTGGGTAAATGGGGAAATAATAGAAACTAATTCATTTAGCCACTGATAAAATGAAATGAAAGGGTTAGTTTAGGAAAACACAGTCCAGAACGTGGAAAATGCTCGTAAATGCCAAGTTTTCACTATTGTTGTTATTGTTATATGCTGAATAAAATCTCTGGAGCTGTTTTGTTCAATGCTTTGAGGAAAGTAAAAAATAATTTGTGTAAATTTAGTTGATCATGTGGACATGGAGAAAGGCAAAAAAATGACATACGTGATTTTTTATATTAATCTAAATAACTGAACCCATTCTCCAATGAAAATTTTAAAGTTAATTTCCCAGATATCTTTGCTATACATAGTCGACCCCAAGATATGACTATAATATGCATCTGAATGTTTAGAATTATGTGGACAGACTTTGTTAAGTGTCCCACTCCTTCCAAAAGTCTACTTTTTTTTTTTAAGAAACTGAAGTTAAAAAAAAAAAAAGACCTAGTCAGGAAGACAAGAACATTATTTCCAAGTGCTAAGAGTAAAAAAGGTGGAAGATGACTCTCTAATGCATGTTAAAAAACAAAAGACAAAAGTTAAGCAACTTCCTCAATGCAGGCTAAAGATTGAGTGATGAAAAGCCATTAGACGGACTTTATAGATCTAGAAAATAAAGGTCAGTGGTGCTTCTCCAAATGGGCTTAACCACAAATATATCAGGATGTAATTGAAAACAAGCTGATGCATTTTCATCCCTACCTAAGAATGTCATATATGGAGATTTCCTCCATATGAGCTCTGCTTTGATTCAGGCATGTACAAAGGGACTCTGATCACAAAGGGCCACCTAGTCCTTTCTCCAGCAGAAGTCTCTTAGTAAAGATGTGACACATATTCAAGACAAAAACTGACTAAAGGGCAAATTCTCCTTCTCCTTTCTTCATTGAAGATGATTAAAAGGTAGAATAATACATTCAAAGACATAATGTCTTGAAATTCATTTCCCAGACAAGAATCACAGGAAAGAAATATGAAACAATGAGTGATAGAACTAGACAATGTTTACTGGTAAATCATTTGCATTATGTTTGCATATGAATATATTACTTATGAGTATGTACTTTTCCCATATTATCTTAATAAATTTGATTTATTTTTTAACGAGAAGAGGCAGTGTCTCTCTTTCTACTTCTGTCTGGTACTGTTCCGGGTTATAATAGACTTTGTCAATCTATTTTTCTTCTTATGGCCACTTAGAGATGGAAAAATGATACATTTATCTTGGGGGTTGTGAAAATGGCTTAATGATGCAAAGCATATGGAAATGCTTCCAAATAATGTGTAATAGCTGGTTTAGGAAGTAAACACTGTTTTGAAGTTTGATAACGTACTTGCAAAAAAAATTTTTGATTGGGAAAGTTGGAGGTTTATGGGGAGAAAAGTGAATAATTTATTTATATGGCCTGGAAACCTGACACATTTCTTGGACCTCAGGGAAGATCTGTGATTCCCCTTTTGAAAACAGTAATCTTCCTTATGTTTCATGTTCTGATGAGTGAACCACACTAGTAATCCCTTCACTATGAAACGAAACATGAAAATATTTCAGCACAGATTCTTGAAATAAGCAGAGATATCCAGAATGGGATGCTCTCTTTGCCCTGTGGGATAGAAATTATGTAAGAACTTGCAACTCCAGGGAAAGATATACTTGAAATTCCTATGATAAAATACAAATCATGCAGCATGGATGACAGGAAAGAAGGGTGTCATGTAGCAGCATAGTGCTTGCTAGTCCACGGACAATACAAGGAATTGAGGCTTCTTCCATCAAACTTGGAGCTGGGAAGAAAGCCACCATCTTGCCATCACTCTCCCTCTCCTCCCCAGGGGCCCTGTCCTTTTAACTCTTACTCCCTCCTTTCCAAATATGCTCCTTATTCTAGCAGTTAGCAAAACCCTTGCCTCTTTTATCAGGGACTATTACACATGTCATAATTGAAAGTTCTTCTGAGTTTTTGTGTAGAGGGAATTAATTTGAAATCAAGAGTAAAATAAACATGGAAGCCATATTGGTTTTTCCCTGCATATTACATTTTAGTTATAATTAATTTATTAAAAAATAAACAAAAAATAATCAAACACTAAGCAGAAATCGTTTGCAGACAAGTAAACTCTGCCAAAAATCTTTCCTAAGTCTACAAAGAAAATGATAAACTAGCCCATGCACTGACCCATTGTTAAATATTGGAGTGCCTTAGACTGAAGGACTGAAATCCAAACTTATTTTGCTAATGGAGGTGGGAAAGGAAGACTCCTCAATTTCACTAAACTGAGTAAACACTGGGCCTTCACTTGAAATGATAGACTTGCGTCTTTTTTCTAACTAATTGTGAACTCAAGTTTCTTTGATGAAAGGAGGACAATATCAAAACAAGAGTATGTCTTTACAGATGTTTTGTCTGTTTTTGTGGGTAAACTAAGTCCATGCAATTTTCACTGTTATCTAAGGATATTTTATCTATTTGAAGTTCACTAGTATTTCCTATGTAGCTTTCTATGGAATGGAATTCAAGCAAATAAATAAAATACAAACATAAATATTGGTCATGTCATTTTAAAATTATCTTAAAAATAGGAAATTAAGACCATATTCTCAAAGCATGAGTTCTGAGAATAAGTTCTCAAGTACCTGAACTTTTTGTATCTTGCTTAGAAAAAACAATCTGATAAGCCGTAACAAGGAGAAAATTAGCAAGCATTCATTTTTTAGCAAAGGTACAGATCAAACACATGGATTATATTGCCAAAAAACCACTGTCATGAGAATATGTCTGTTGGTGAATATGATTTTTATTTATATAAAATCATTTATGAGGTAACAATATAGAAGTACACTGTAAACCTTATGAGCGAAACATTTTAATAGAGCTATATACCAAACTTGAACTTAAAAATTCCTAAAGCTAGGGAAGAGGCCAACTATTAAGATTGCTTCCATTTTTTTCTTTCATGTATTGCTGTTTCTATTTTTAGAGCATTCCATCATATTTCAACATACTTATATCTTAACATGGAATGGCAGTACATAGGCCTGACACATCAAACCATGGATCAGGCTTGAAGGAAGGCAATGATCAATAAACTTAACTGATCAATAAAAACTGTTTTTAAAACAAGTTTTAAAGCAATATTATAAAGTTCTGTGTTAGATATGTTGAATGTCTATACACATATAATAAAAAAGTTAGGGAATTCTTGTACTAGTCTTCTCAGAACAAAAGTAATTAGATATGCACAAACTATTCTTGAGCTACACTGTTTTAACAACAAGAGTTAAGATTCTGAGGCAGGCAGATAGTAAATGGCAGGAGCCAGATTAAATCCAAGTCCTCTGTCAACTAGTATGGGTGTAATTAGTGGTATTTCTTACTTATTAAAGACTCACTAGAGACAGTCTCTTTTCACTTCAAACAATGGGTATAAATGTTGCTGAATACAGCTTCATTAGTGACTGAGATTGTTAGAAGCTATAAGAAACAACCTAGAAAGTGAGTCAGTCACTTTACGTAACAAATACTGTTGAAGTTTACTTTAATGAAAGTCATCATTTTCCTTATTTCTCAGCTTCATGTTCCTTACCCGTAAATTTGGGATTTTGAATAGTTGATTTTTAGTCTTTTTCAGTATTAAGGTCAAAAAATAAAAAATTCCAAATTTTTAATTTTTATATACTCAGGTGATAGTGGGCACTGCTATTGCCCGTATTTAATTTTTTAAATATTTTTTAATGTTTATTTATTTTTAAGAGACAGAGAGAAACAGATCACAGGTGGGGGATGGGCAGAGAGAGAAGGAGACACAGAATCCAAAGCAGGCTCCAGGCTCTGAGCTGTCAGCACAGAGCCCAACGTAGGGCTCGAACTCACAAACTGTGAGATCATGACCTGAGCCAAAATCAGATGCTTAACCACCTCAGCCACCCAGGCGCCCCTGCTGTTGCCCATATTTAAGGCAGTATGTAAGGTTTGGGTTTTCTGTACCAGTAGGTTGTTTTCTTCTACCCAACTTGATTGTAAAATATGACTGATAGTTGAGCCGCATGTCACCATCATTCTCTTTTTATGGGCTCTTTTAGTTTTCATTTCTTAGTAGAGATGAACTTTATATGATAAAAATATGACAATGTTTTTTCTATAACTGACACTAATTTTCATTACAACTCTTCATTTTGCCATATACCCAAAATTCAACTTCAATAAACTTAGAAGGCCTCCACATCTCTCAAAGGATTATTCTGAAATAGGTAGAAAGTAACAATGTCAAACTACTAGAGTGGAATATCTGGCTTGGGTCTATAATCTATGACTGCTGGCCCTGATCAAATTCTTAGTTCCAGTTAGGGCTTTACACATAGGTCCTAATGACATCAACCGTTTTACTGTTTTAGGTCTAACTCAGGGTTTGCACCTACATCTTATCCTCTGAGTAAAACAAGTTCCTGCGTGAGGCTGAATCAAAACTCTTGATCCTACATCATGAAGGCTCGTGTGATATTCTCCAAGGCATAGACATGACTTGACTGCTCTCATGCCAATGTCTGGGGTGTGGGCAAACTACATGAGGCTGTTCAGGGCTATCTGCCTGTACGTACCAGACAACTTTACTGCTCTGGTGTCTTAGTAATTTTCTGGGCTTTTCCTTAGGAAAGTGGAGTGCAAATTATCTCTATTTCTATTTGCACTTTTATGTATTATATCCCTACCTCATCATAAATAAAATCCAAGTCCACATTCATTCACAGATTCCTTCCTTCCTCCCTCCTTTCCTTCCTCCCTTCTTCCTTCCTTCTTTCCTTCCTTCCTTCCTCCCTCCCTCCCTTCCTACCTTTTCTGTATGACTTCATCTCCTCCATCCACTTTGACTAGTTTTGATCTAGGCTGGTCTCTAAGTCACTACTCAGTGTTGCGAATACCTTCTGGAGGTTTAGACTATTGACATTCTGAAACACTTTGGCACCATGCATGTCTCATTCTCTAACTTCTTAAGTGGAGAAAGCATAAGGAGTAAATACATGGTAAAAAAAAAATTATTGTTTTGAAATTCTGCTGTACCTCATCCATAGTTATTACCTATTTCACGTTGAGGAAAAAAAATCAAGCAAGTTGGACATCCCCATCCTATTGACCATTTCAGGCTTCATACCAAAAGAAATCGCCGTTATTTGTTTTCACAGTTTATAAGCTATTATACATTATTCAGCACACCTTCTGAATGATACTTATAGTCCAGGTGTCAGAAATTCTAGGATTTGACATGATCATGTCAAAACACTACACAGGATTTTCTTTAGAGAGAGGTTTATCAAGGAAGCCTTTTAGAATAATCTGGAAAATATGCATAGTCATAGAAAATCATCAACTTCATTTAATTAATGTTAATTTACTGATAATGGATTTTTCCGAATAATTAATAATGGCTAATTATTTTATAATTAGCCATTCTGTGCTGGACTACATCTCACTAATCTAAAAATGAGTGCAAGTATAATGGCCCATTTTTATGGTTTGCCTGGCAAAGCCTGTTTTTTTGTCTGTTATCCTGTGAAATTATTTAGTAGGACTCCTTTCATACTAAAAGAAAAGTGTTTGTTTTGAACTAGAAATTATTTAGTGTCCTAGTTATAAGATTGTATCCGCCTTACTTTCCTGTATAGATCATGAACAGATAAGGAGTTTAAAAGTTTCTCTTGGGGGCGCCTGGGTGGCGCAGTCAGTTAAGCGTCCGACTTCAGCCAGGTCACGATCTCGCGGTCCGTGAGTTCGAGCCCCGCGTCAGGCTCTGGGCTGATGGCTCGGAGCCTGGAGCCTGTTTCTGATTCTGTGTCTCCCTCTCTCTCTGCCCCTCCCCCATTCATGCTCTGTCTCTCTCTGTCCCAAAAATAAATTAAAAACGTTGAAAAAAAAATTTAAAAAAAAAAAAAAAGTTTCTCTTGAACAGAATATATAATTTGTTACTGATAATGATTCTGGAGTATTTAACATTTTCCATTTCTCCTAAATTCTAAGAAACAATTTTTATACTGTTCAAAAGTGAGGCTAATCATCAACAAAAAGGAGAGTATTTTGATGAAAAAGAAATTTTGACATCAGTCATTATGGGCGACAGTAATCTCAGCATTCACTAAGCTGAAATATAATGTTCTCAAAATCACTTTATTACTTTCATGTTCCTTAGAGGTCCATAACATGGAAACCAAAGACTTAGCCCATGTGTCAAAACAGTAGTTCTCAGTAATTTTAACATACAAAAACAACAATTTTTCATCTTTCAAAACTCAGTGCCAACTTGATCTAGATTTCTTAGAATTTCAATCAAGTTTCCTACATGAAGAATACAATTTTACTTTCAACCATCATTCTCTATTGTTGCCTGTGACACACAATAACATGGGTTTTCAAGAAATTGACAATAGGCCATATTTATTCAAGTGATCTTGACATGGACTTAGGAAATACAAGAGAGCCCAGTTGTAGAACCTCAGTATTAATCTGCATCTTTGTACATTCATTTAGAATTGCTATACATTACTGTTCTAAGAATTATCATGGTCAGGAATTATCTTCTGATAGAGCAAGTACCGTAGTCCCTTCTCTATACTGGTTAAACAACACTTATGAAATTATTTACATGCATATCCATAGCACCCAGGAAGAAGTATCTTTGCATCCGGCTCTAATCATATTCCAGAATGAGCCTTAGGAAGTCAATGAACATATTGGAGAACTTTTATATAAAGAAAAGATAAACAACACTTTAATTAAAGCTACAAATATCACTTGTAGGGAAAAACAAATTCTAGTGTACAGATTAAATATACTCAACAAACTTATTCAACAATTTCTTGTGGGGGTCTCCTGATCAAATTGGGGGGACACTAAATATGGGCTATCCAACCTGGTGGAGGCTAGCAGCATAGGTGGTGAAAGAATTCATCCAAGGCATACAAAGGAGATAGAAGTTTATTGAACACACCGCAAGGGAGAGGTGGGCAGGACAACAAGGGAGACACTGTCTGCCAGGAGGCAATTGTGGGAGGCTGCAGTTAAAGAGAAAGGTGAGGAGGTTTAGAAACATATGGAATTTACCTCTTTTGGGACCTGTTTCTGGGTGTAAGTCACTCATCGATCAGCTCAGGTTTAGGATATTTTGAGGGGGGTCACCTAATGGGTTTGTTAGTATTCATCCAGGGAATTGGGGTTCATTGTGGGCCCTCCTACCTTATTCAGGGTTCCATTGTTCAAGCTGATTGCCCATAATTGGCCTCTACAGTTCTCGTATTTGGCTATATGACATTGAACTTTGTCTCTAAGAGAATTATTATTTACTTATGTCCAAAATTGATTTTTATAGCAACCATGTTAATATCAATTTTCAGTCATTCTTTTAAGCCCTTATTATTATTATAAAAGAGACGGTTTTTATACCATATAAAACTGAATTCAGAAATTTTAGCAGAGAACTAATTACAACAGAACTTAAATAGAATTAAAGTGACTTTTTGAGAAAAAAAGGTCATGCAAGATTCTGCTTTTTGGAAAAGTGGTAGTCTGCTAATTAAAAAAAAAAAGAATACAAATCAAGTTGCTTAGTTTAAAAAATATGTATTACTTCTGTCTCAGATTCTGAAATTCAGAGTATACAAAATGCCTTTCAATAAATCAAATAAAATATGTCTTATTTGAGTCATTTCTGTTTACTTAAATCTGGGTGATACATTGAGGGTCAAGAGGAACATGCTAATAGTTTTTCCCGAAAAATGGGATTTCTACAATGATGACAATCCAAAAACAAAATTGAGCCAACCAACATGAGATAGTCAATTATTCTTTAAAATTCTTCTGAGAAAGCACACTTATAAGCAAATAAATCAAAATCAAAAGTTCGATATACCGTCACTATAGCTTAACAACAAAAAGACATTTTAATGTGCATAATTTAGGTAATAGTCCCAAAGTAAAATATCATCTTAAATAAACTGCATCAACGAGTTTATTTTTTTCAGATGATATAGATGATTAAAAATATTATCACAAAACCAGAATTTTTCACCAATTTTGGCCAAAAGAGATGATAGTCACTGCTTAAAATTCTCAAATACTTTCTTTCCTAAGAAACCTCATCACCAGAGATCAATGCTTATAAATGTACTAGTCTGGCTAGTTTTAGGATTATCATATCTTTAATTATTTATTTTTGTCTTTTATTAATTCGTAGAGGATCTTGTATATTTTAAAATCACTATCAAGTGCATTTTCTACTATCGCACTTAACATTTTCAAAATTCTGCCATGACACACTTCTCTCAGGGTTAGACAATAATTAAATGGAGTATATTTTTTTCTTAGATGGAAAATATCAGTTTTTCCTTTCTTTTTTTTTAATTTTTTTCCTTTCATTTTTATAAAGCTTAAAATTATTTTGTACTACTGCAAGTTGACAACCTTCCTTGGTCTGAGTTTGGGGACACTGTTCAATTTTCTTCCTCCTCAAGTTGTTTACCACTAATAGTTATTTTCTTTTTAAAATTAGATATTAGATATACTTTAATAATAAAGTACATCAAAATACATTTTGGAAGGATGAGGCAGGCCAATAAATAAAGAGGGTTTTTTTCATTGGAAATTAAGTGCCCAGTATCCTGAGAATTTTGTCCCCTGAGTGAGGCTTTTGCAGCTAGACTGTGTGGAAATTTGATTTTGGATGTAACTTGAGCTCTTAGGTTGGGGTTAACTACTGGCTTGTTTGTTGTGGATAAATTTCACACTATTAAGTGTGTTATGCCATTAAGTGTAAATTTTATTCACTCTTCTAATGCTAAAAGACACTATGATGAATTCTTGTTACTTACTTAAAAATGAGAAAATGAACTAGGAACTAAGGTTCTGAGCCTTTAATCCATAAATTTTATACCAACCTCTCTCTTTCTTTAGAGGATTTACCCTGGGATTAGGAAAAAAGTCATAAATGTTTCTTGATTCACAAGACTCAAACAGATATGCCCAAATATTTTATCTCAGCCTCATACACTTCTAATCTACTTGTATATGACCTAGAGATCCCTACTTTTTGCTTTTGTTTTGTGTTATTATTACTCTTGTGCACATCTTCTGGATCATGAGTTTGTTTTTTGTCTTTTTTTTTAACAACCTAAGATGTTGGTAAGAAGAATGGCAGGTGAACAGTCAATGATCTTCTGTACCCTTTCAAGTATTGTTCCAATTCTTATCACAATACTATCTCTATCTTGCTCTCAAGATGTAGCAATGGAGTGCATTCTGAAGCATGTTTTCTCTGGAAATCACACTTCATTCTGATTTGAATCAGAAGCCTCACAGTTGCTGAGCTCTACAGAAAGAATTTAAGCTCTCATGTGCATCTTAGCTTTCTCATCCTGGAGCAAAAGATATTTTAGTGAAGTCAAGTACAGATTGGTGACAGTGAGTGGTTTTATATCCCATAACTTGCTTCTCTATTGCCTTAGAGCCCATTGTGTATCAGGAAAGAAAATACTCTATTAAATTAAGTTTTTCCATTTTTATCTTTTGTGATTCTTGAGTTTATCTGATTTAAAGGCATTCTCCTGCTACTATTCCTGAGAGTCATTGCTAAAACATAGTTCATTTTATTATGGAAACAGAGTAAGCTAATTATCTCCTGAGAACGTGCTATAATTTTAAGGGTTATGCACAAGATGTTAACTAATCACACAGCTCCCAGATATTTGTAACATGCAGCGGGACTCTGAGGTCGTATTTAAATGAGTGCTAGGCATGACTCGTGAGGTGTTGTTTCTGGGGCTGCATGAAAGAAAAACTAGTACATTACGCAAGGTTAAATTTACAATATCTAACATGTCTTGTTTGAGATACAATAGAAGTGTACTATATTTCATCAGTTCCTAACAATCTGCAGAATTTTCTAAGAAATAATACCTTTATTATCAAATATTTATGAAATGAAAGAAGTATTATCAGTTGCCAATTGCAAATATGATGCAAATTAATGCAAACTAGTATGACTTAATATACATGTGTTAAAATAAAAATCTTTTTCAAAATCATATCTTAAAATGATTCCAGTAATATGAATGGGGTGACTTGTGGTCTTTTTCATTTTTAACATATGTTGAAGTCAATGTTATTGCTGCTGGTGATATGAAATTCATTAGACATATTCAGGATTGTGGAATTAACGTGAAAATGTGCAGAACTGACACATTTGATTTGCACATCTATTAACTGGGTATCTTTCCATCAAGACTAATTTTTTTTATTTTTTAATTTATAAATTTCTTTGAAAACACAGCTACCATCCTGAGGTTACTTAGTTACTCTCTATTGCTTCTATTGATGCTTTCCACTTTCACATCCTAACCAACGAGTGAATTTACTCTCCTTAGAGTCCCAGTGCCCTTCTAATTCCCAAACACCACAGCAGACGAAGCTGGAGCCAATTTCCTCCCAAGTTCCTCTGACATGGTTACTTTCCTATTTTCATTGAAAACTCCTCTCAAAATAATCTGTTATATTATCTTGTTTCCTCACTTATATCTCAGACTTTTTTGTCTCTTGCATATACTCTATTTTTTTCTAGTTTATAGGAAATGTTCTCAAATGTTTCTGTTCTTACAATTTTCTTTCTCTTCACCAGTATTTTCCCTTTGCATTTCTCTTCTTCAATTTCTACTCACATTTTGTAACTCTAGTAGTACTTTTTATGTACTAGCTGGTAAGGTGTTTATTTGTGCACATTTACTTCCTCTAATAGATTTTACAGACTCCGCAAATTAGAGGATTTATTATTAAAAGCAACAACTCATATGTGTATAGGAACTTTCAATTTTTCAAAATGTTTTTACATTCTATTTCTCTTTAGAAAGCAATTACCCTATCCTTCCTTTCCTTTTTCTGTTATTGTTTCTTTCTTTCTTTCTTTCTTTCTTTCTTTCTTTCTTTCTTTCTTTCTTTCTTTCGTCTCTCTGTCTCTCTGTTTTTCTTTCTGTCTTTAAACCACTAGCTGTCGTATAACATTTGTTCAAAAACTACTCATGGGTAGAATAAGGAAGATGAAGCTCTTTTTGCTTTGAACGAATTTGATCCTAAAACCTGATGGGGTTTAAGTTTCTTAAGACAGCCTAGGTTACAACTTGTATCCTGAAAGAAACGAAGGCTTTTCCTATTTGTCAAATGTATTATTCAAGAATGACAGAATCCAAAGAAAATGAAACTCTTTATTTAAACAGCTATGTTTCTTCTTTTTCCTAAAACACATTGTGACTTATTTTTAATTCTTCACAGTACAATTACTCATAATTTAAAAATGGAATTATTTTTAATTACTTAATAAAATAATTAACAAATTATTAACCATTTGAGAGCAAAACTCTTTCCTTAATTCACCAATGAACTTTTTTCCTGCCTATTTTTTGATGGGGCATTTCTGTAAAATACATATTCTGGTGTCTATTAGGAAACATAATACAGAAGTTTAAAAATATTATTATTTATAAGTGCAGGATTTAATTATGACTCAGTAAATATACTGATAGTTTTTAATATTAAGGTAAAATATATGCTTATTTTTTTAATCTTTAAATAGGACTATCTAAAATGTATGCACTAAGAATAATATTAAGAGTATATGTCAATCTAATGTAGATCTCTTTATTTCATGTTTCTTTAAAGTTCTCTGTATGTAGCCAATCATACTCCTAGAAGTTTACTGTATAGATTCCAAGGCTTTTAATATTTCAATATGTATTTCTTGCTTAAGATTTTCTTACCATGCTCACTTTTTTTTTTTTTTAATGAGAAAAAAGCTTAAATTCCTTTCTCGTTGTTAGTGTCTATGACGTGGAGAATATGTGAAGTCATGTTAGGCATAACCAGCATTAGGGAACCTATTTCTTATAACAAGCAAGGACTCTTTTGAGAACATCAGTTATGAAAATCAAACAACAACAACAAAAAGGAAGTAAAGAAAGGCCCTGAACTAAATGTGCCCAAAACTCTTTTTCTTCCCACCAACCCAACTAAAACTTCCCCATGTTCTAGGCTTTAAAGTTAGGGAAATTAATTCACAAAGGCAATTTACATATTGTTTAATGCTTCATGTGTTACCACATCTTTTCTGGGCTAATTCCGTCCGCATTTACTCAGTGAAGCACCTCCTCCTAGTCTTATTTCTGTTGCTGATTCCCACCCAAGCAAGCTATATTATGCCAAGAGAAAACACAAAAATTGGCTCTCTTTTATAATTTCTTTATGTTTTCAGAGACTTGGCTGACACCGAATTCCCTACAAACTATCTAATGGTCTTGGCAATTTCCTTAAACAATGCCCCAAAGCTCTCCCACCTATGCCTGAGCAGGTACAACAGAAGGCAGTTGAAAGAAAAGAAAAAAGAATCAACATGCTATGAGCCCCTCAATTTTTTACAGGCAGGTAGTAAGAATCAAGGGTCAAACCATATGGGAAATGTCCTTCAATTTGACCATGAAAATGGAACAGATCTTGAACAAACTGGTTCAACTGTTAAAAAAGCATAAGGTGACCAGATGTGCATCTGTTTACCTTCATTTCCTAGCTATTTTCATATCCTGGGGGGAAAAAGTTTCATGTTAATGTCTTGGCTTCTACTAAAGTAGCAGTGACGCTTCTGGAGAGAAGCCTTATTTCCTCCCAGGAGAAAACTAAGTAAGATGCATTTTGATTAAGAGGAAAAACCTGACCTGAGAACCAGGATTAAAATATAACTATAGTCATATATATCAATGTTTAGACATTTAAAAAATAAGTCTTGCAAACCTGGAATACATGTATCCCCAGGGATATGTAATATGGTAATGAAGCATATAGAGATCCAAAGTGCAAATGTGGGATGTACCCTTATGGCATCAGAAAAAGAAAATATTGGGGCTCCTGGGTGGCTCCAACTCTTGATTTCGGCTCTGGTCATGATCTCACAGTTTGTGAGATCAAGCCCTGCTCTGCAGTGACCGTGTGGATCCTGCTTGGGATTCTTCTTTCTCTCTCTTTCTGCCCTTCTCCCTCTCTCTCAAAATACATAAACTTTTTAAAAAAAGATAAAAAAGAAAATTAAATTTATTGGTAAGTTAATTGTTAATTGATTTCAAATACTTTTTCAAATTATAATTAGCACAGATATAATGTCTGCAGTGGATTAGTGAATTACTACCATCAAAAGTCAAATTCTTATCCCTGTGATTGGGCACTAGGTAAATAAATCCACATACCGTTTTTAACTTATGCATAATGTACAGGTAATAAAACCAAAGTTCTCTTCATGTCTGAGACAGCCCTATGCAAATTCAGAATAAAATTGGGTTCTGTGCAATTTTTTTTTTATTTTTCTCCTTAGAAAATTGGTGAACATGATCTAAATCTATAAGCATCTCTAAGACAAGAGAAACTGGACATAAGCTGGCATCTGAGACTGGTGTGACCTCCACTGGTACCATTAGAAGACATATCTGCACATCTCTGCTTATCCCTTTGGAGTGACCAGCCCCTGGTGTTTAGATGACTATGATGATGATGAAACAGGAAACTTTTTGCCATTATAGTTCTAGAGCCTTTCCCTGATTCTTCTTCCTCAGTAGGCTATAAGCAGGGAGACCATTCATACTGTGGCAGATTGAAGAGTGAAAAGGGTGCTATTAATAATTGTGTTGGGACAATACAAATGCCCTGAGAAAACTGGGCCCATTTATCACTGCTCAAGGGGAAGTTTGAGGAGGAGGAATTAAAATGAGTTAATTTGATATTGATTCTAAGAATGTTAAAATAGAATAACCTGATCCTTCTCACAGCATCTTTCCCCAAAGTGTGCTGCAGAAAATGCCAAAATCCACATCAGGTTTAACATAGAGGACATAATATCAAACACATTTGGAAACCATCTCTGTGGCACATTAATCCACTTCCCCAATACTTTAGGGCTGCTCTTGGGCTCCCCTCCACCGTATAAGTTTCTCCAAGCAAAGTTTAGCATATGTTTAAAAATTTCTAGGAGACAAGGGGTGACTCTTCTATACTACTTTGCAGCCCTCATATTAAAAAGTTCACTAATGGTTTTGCATAATTGTAAAGGGAAAGGGGCAATAAGTCATTTGAATTAAGTTTCTTGTTATGTGCTTAAATCATAATAAATAAATAATTAAAGTTCCGGGGCGCCTGGGTGGCTCAGTCGGTTAAGCGTCCCACTTCGGCTCAGGTCATGATCTCGCGGTCTGTGGGTTCGAGCGTCGGGCTCTGGGCTGTCAGCCCAGAGCCTGGAGCCTGTTTCAGATTCTGTGTCTCCCTGTCTCTCTGACCCTCCCCCGTTCATGCTCTGTCTCTCTCTCTCTCAAAAATAAATAAACGTTTAAAAAAAATTTTAAAAAATAAATAAATAAAAATAAATAAATAATTAAAGTTCCTTTCAGGTACCATAAGACAACAGGAACATTTTTACAAAAATCAATTTTTATATATTGGTGTTAAATATATGGCAATGATAAATTGGAAAAACAAAAACTAGATTTTTTTTCTTGAAGCAGAATTAACACATAGAAGTCACAATTTTCTCTCTCCTATACACACACACACTCACACACACACACACACCATATATATATATATATATATATATATATATATATATATGATCTTTATATAGATCTACATAAATTTATATTTTATTTTTATATAATTATAAACTTGCAGGGAAATTACCACATATATATGTATGTGTGTGTATATGTACATACATAGATATTAAAATATCTGAAGCTCATATGTGCATTTGGTTTCAGCACGTCATTAACATGATAATGTACTTTTGTGCAACAGTACCTTATGTATTTATAGCATGTTGACTATTTTTCCAAATTTGTTTGAGGATACATATATTTATTTTGAAATTCTCATTTCTCTCTCACTATTGTATGTTCCCGTTTGCTATAATCTTTAAATTTAGTAATTTTTCTAATTCAAGAGTATTTTCTTCATGTGATTCTAAAGGCATCAAATGGAATATAAGAGATATACTTTGCAAATGATTATAAATATTTTTTAATTAATTTTGAAAATGAGTATCAGTAAATAGTACCAATATTTTAAGAATATACCTTTAAGGTCTCGAGACAATTTCGACAGGTGGCTTTTATAAAATAAGTACCTTATGACTTATCTGTTCTAATTTTAGTTTCATCATCTGTAATATTCAGTTAAATTTTTTTACCTCACTGGATTTGGATAAGGGGATGGTGAAGAAATATAGGTGACATTTTTATGTCTAACTTAACAGTCATCTGGTAGCAGTCAGTGGTCCTGAAGATATGGAATTTGGTAAACATGAAAGTTGGCTCTTGGAAGCAGATTTGAGAATAGGAGTTCTGGGTATTAAAGCAGCGGTCCTTTTTGCATGCTATTTCCTTGTGTTGGTCTTCTTCCTCCCCTTCCTTCCCGGGCAAACTCTGCCTTATCCTTCAGGTGTGGTTTGGGTAGAACCTTACCTGGGAAGTATATATCCCAGTATGATCTGAATGTATTAATTATATTTCTGTAGTATTTCATGTACACCTTTATCACAGCATGGCTGATATGTATCTCTTCAGAGTATTTACTATAAAATGGTGTGTTTACCAACTGTCTAAGTACTCACTGAACCCTATTATGAAGGGGGCTATACTGGGTTCCATGTACATGCTAAATCCAAAGCACACACTAAATATTTGCTCGTGGCTTAAAAGTAAAACGTAACTATTCAGAAAAATAAGGATAAAATGATCCTACCACTTAACCTAGTAGTGAGTGCCAGTGCCATGTTCATAACATTGCTTCTGATGAACTCTGGGAATTCCCCAGCCATCAGAACACAAATCTGCCCAATAGAGCTGCAGATATTTGGGCTTTTGTTTTGTTTTGTAACTGTACACATTTTCACTCTGTCAATCTCTCTCTCCCTCCCTCCCTTCTTTCCTCCTTCCCTCCCTCCCTCTCTCTTTCTCTTCTCCTATCTCTCTGTATAAAATTATTGGGTTTTTTGTTTTTGTTTTTGTTTTTGTTTTTCCCCCTCACAGTAGAACTATGCCTTCTAGAGAACCCTAAACACAAGAGACTTAAATACAGGGTAAATACAGGTTGTTGAATGAAACTGTAATCCAAACATACTATGATGTGAGATTTCTGCCAAAAGCAAGCACAAAGTAAATAAACAGCCCAAACAACAACAAACTCTCTATATACCCCATTAAAATGGCTGCAAAGGCACTAAAATGATATACATAGATAAAAATTTGTGAGGTGACTCCATAGCTTTTATTACTCGTCAAACTTTCTATACTGATTATGATTACAGAGAATAGTATATGTGGATGTGGTCATAATAAAAAAGATGGAAAATATAATTTTTCAGGTCCAAAACCATTTATTAATAATATGGTATGCTTACTTGACAAAATTTAGAAAAATGCAATGAAGGAAAAAATCCCATGTTGTGACCACCCAAAGGTGATTACTGTTAACAATTTTATACATTAAATCCATTAAATATTTTCTATGCAGTTTTTTCTTGTAATATTTTTGCATAGTTATATTCTGGCCATCCAAAGGGACATTTTATTATTGAATTATATTCTTTCAATCATACAGGGCTCAAATATTAACTATTTTTAGTAGGGATTCAGAGGGTGCAGAAAAATTTAAAACTTTCCTGAAACCCTTACTCTGTGGTATTAAAAATAATTGCTATTTAGTGTTTTTGAGCTTGTTTGTTTTTTGAGAGAGAGAAACACACACATGCTGGAGAGTGGAGACGCAGGTGGAGAGAGAGAAATTTAAGCAGGCTCCATGCCAAGCCAATGTTACATGGCACAAGTTTGGACCCCAGTCTTTTCTACCACCACATCATTCTTCACTGTGGGAATACCAGAGGACAGGCATCCAAGCCTTGAAGTTATAATTTATGCGACATGAGAGACCTGTAGATTGTCCTGTCACCTCAGACTTCTACCAGAATCAACTGCCTTAAACACTAGGCTGAAGCTGGTTATTTTGGAGTTTTACAGGAGGCCAGCTTCTTCTCTGGGAGGTCAGATTACTGGGGTTCAGTCAAATTTATTGTTACCTAGTAGCTGATGATGCTGATCTCAAGGGTCGACTTCTATGTCTCCCATGCCTCTGTGTTAGGAAAGGAACCCAGGCCAAAAGCGTTATGAGGCTAATCCCTAACAGTGAAGCAGGACACACCAGAAAGTAAGAAGTGGTCAGGCAACCACCTCCAGGGTGTGCCTCTGTTCGTCCAAGGCAGACAGGGGAACGTGGTTTGTCCTTATAGGAAAAGCAGCCTGGGAGGGATGTTTGTCTGGTGGCTGTTCTCCCCGCTGGAGAGCGTAAGACTGTATGGGGTCGATCATGGCTGGCAGCACAACTCGAGGGCAGGTATCAAGAAAATACTAATCAGCATATACAGCATTATTCTCAAATCTCTCCCAATGACTAGAGACTCTAGAGATTCAGAAAGCCTAGAAAGAGGAAGTCCTGTGTGATTATTTAACCACAAGTCCTAGAGTCTCATAATCTGTTATTTTCATCAATAGATACTTGGTAGGGTTACTCAACAGAGTACATCTGGAGACCCAGAGGCACCATAAGCAGGGTGATATTATAGGACACATTGGGTTGGTTAACGATGAACGGCAGCACCAGCAACATGAAAATTACCCAAAGAGCCAAACACCTGTGGAATTTACAGAATCCTGGATGATGTTCTTTCTGAAGGACTCTAATGTCAATTCAGTATCATACAACATTCCCACCTCAAGTAGTGTTAGGCTTTCCCTTCCTATAAAGGAAGAAGCCTTTATTTTTTTTTTAAAACATCCGTAACATCTGGCCTATACTCTGAACTATCTCCTTGGCAAAGACCCTAGAGTTGTTCCATCCCTGTTACACTCTCCCCCAGCACCCTCCACCCCACCCCAGAGCCTGGCATTTGGAGTGTATTTGATATCCTTCCCAAATTTAGAATGAACAACATTATTCCAACTATTATCTCATTCAAATCCAGAAGTGCATTGTCACTGGTGCTGAATAAAGTCACTTCAGTGGTTGGCTAGCCCAATAGTAGCCAGGAGAGTGAGCAGTGCCTCCAGGCTTGTATCCCCACATTTAACAGAATGCATTCTGGACTTCCAGACTTCCAGAGAGGGTTGGGATAGAGGAAAGAAAAAAGAGGCATGAAATGGAAGAGTCTGTGTCCCAGCACTGCAATTGTACTACACACAACTCATAAGAAATGGTTGTGAACTAATGGGAACTTCCATGCTACCGTTGTGTTGGGGGTTGCATGGCAGAAGGCAAGTTCAACCAGCTTTTTATACTGCTTTCCAAGTTTTTTTCTGTCTTTTCTTTCCATAATTTGACTTCGATATATTTAGGTGTGGATATTTTCCTGTTTCTCCTACTTAAAATTTACTGAGCTTCTTGAATGTACAGATTAATGTTTTCCATAAAATTTGGCAAATTTTCAGCCATTATACCTTCAAATACTTTTATGCCCCCTTTTCTTTTCCTTTCTTTCTGGAACTCTGATTTTTAATATGGTAGTATGCTAATCGTGCCTCACAGGTTTCTGTGGGTCCGTTGTTTTTTTTTTCTCTTCATTAGATAACCTCTACTGAAATATCTTCAAAATTGACAATTATTCCTGCTATTTTAAATATATTTAAGCCCCTCTAGTGAATTATGTTTCAGTTACCTTTTCAACTCCAGATTTTCCATTTATCTCTATTTTATAATTTCTATTTCTTTATTGATATTTCCTAATTGATGATATATTGTCATGATTTGTTTTTTCTTTAAAAATTATTTCCTTTAGCACTTGGACTATTTATAAAAATGATGTTGAAGACTTTGTCTGCCAATTCCAACATCTGGGCCCACTCAGAGTTTGTTTCTGTATTTGCTTTTTTCCCCTTAGTATGAGTAATAGGTTTTATAATATGTTGTTGAAAATTAGACACTTATGTAATATCTTGTAAAAACTTGGAATTCTGATTATTCATAGAGGTTGCATATTGCTTTTTTTTTGTTTATTTTATAGCAAATTGCCTGGACTAACACTGTGGAGTCAGTATCTCTTGTGGAGTGCAGCATCTAAGGTCATGGTAGACAGAATCTAAAGTCTGTGATATATTCTGTTATTCTCACTTTCATTTTGAATCCTGGACTCCAAGGGGTTTTCCCTCTGTTTTCATAGCTTAGTGATGAGTATATAAATGATACTTGGCCAGCCATTATGTTCAAATACTGCAGCTATTAAGGCATCCACTCTTTTCTTCATGGTTCTGTATGCAAATTGAGGAACACAGTCATAATTCAAGCAATTTACAAACCTTCCCCAACTTTCACTTTACACTGGGCTCTCCCGTTTCATATAAAGAGGGCCTCACATACAGCTAGGGATGTACGGGGAGTTAGAGTCTTCTCCTTTCTCTGCTGGGTGTACCATAGAGCCTTGAAGATCATCAGAGATATTTTGGAGGTTATCAAGTCCCACTTTGTTGCTCTCATTTCCCAATCTTGCTGCATTTCTGTCTAGCCTACCAATTTACTGTTTGCTCCACTCAGATTTTCAATGTCATCTAGCTATGATGTTGGACTTCTCTGTTCATTTACCCCTGAGATCACTACTATTCTTGACAATATCTGGGTATATAGTGTTTCTTTGTGTTATGCTCAAATTCTTTTCAACTCCTTCTAGCAATGATTCTCTAGTTTTCATGATTTGCCCTGCTCTGGTAAGAGGCACATTGGTGTACCTAACAGAGCTAGCAAGGATGAATGGGGAGGGGAATGGGAAGAGCCCCAGGTTAACATGCACAGAATCCTACTGTTATTATAAGTTCAGTAGATGTTCTTAAATAAGCGCTTCTCAAACTGTTCTATACTTTAGATAAATATCCAGAGTCTTGAAATAGTTGTTTGTGATATGTTATTTTATTGTTACCTTTTGGAGAGAGGATTTGCTGAATTCCTTTTTCCACGATTCTAGAAATTGTGTCTTTTGTTCATTTTTAAAAGACCCTGTTTAGCAATCATCTAGATGCTCTGCTTGCTGTATCAACTGTCAAGATGCAAATGATTTGAGAACACATTAACCAGATTTTCTGAAATAGCACTTACTGAAGGGAATTCATGGAAAAAGGAACATTAGCAGATATACTTCCCTATTACCCATTGCATTGTAGGACATGTGTGTAGCTGGCTGGATGTCACATGCCAGGAGAAGAAACTCGTTATTTTGTAGAGTATTTTGCTTTGTGGTGTTGTAGTGTTTGTTTGTTCATGGTAGTTCCTTTATTTTTTTTTAATGCTTATTTATTTATTTTTGAGAGAGAGAGAGAGAGAGAGAGAGTGAGCACACAAGCAGGGGAGGGGCAGAGATAGAGAGGGAGACACATAACCCGAAGCCAGCTTCAGGGCCTGCCCCGGGGCTCAAACTCACACACTGTGAGATCACGACTTGAGCCACCCAGGCACCCCTAGGATAGTTCCTTTAGAGTAAGTAATAGAAAAAGAGTTACTGGATGAATAGTAATAAACACTTTTTGTCTCTTGATAAATAATATTAAACTGAATTCAAAGAAGAGATTATACTTTCTATTAACAAATTATGGGAGTGTTTTTTCTCATTGCATACAAACCAGTTGAGACTGATACAAAGGGAAGGATTATGACACATATGATAGGCATAAAAGGGTGACCTTTTCCTTTGCATTTGATTCGTACTAAGATTGAAGACCTTTCTGTATATTTGTTCTCTATTTTCTCTTTTGCTATTGTTCCGTTTACATCTTTTGTAAATTTAATAATTTTCTTAATTTGGCATCATAACAGACAAATCCTCAATACATTTTCTGCTCTATAAATTTCTATACCTAGAAAATTTAAGAGTTAAATGAATCTGCCCTATTGTGTATTAATCATTTTACTATTAAAATATATTTTAGCATGTAAAAAAAAAAGACATGAAAACTTAAGTACTAAGTTGAAGTATTTTTACTTAAAATTAGGCATTTGTACATAAACCTTACTTAATTAAAGACGAATCAGTATGTAGTCATCAGTTTTCTCTATTTCTGACCAGACAGCACAAGGAGAAATGGGCAGATGAAGGATATGTTTCATTATATGGTAAATAGATTTTGGAAAAAAATTAATTTATGAAAAAGATTATGATAGCTCTTTCAAATATCTCATTTTTTTGTCTCCAACCACTAAACTGTAGAATTTTTATTCTAGTGGGAACTGTGGTATAGAATAATGCATGTTTAGAAAGAGTAGTTTTAAAATAAACCAAAATAATTTTCAATTGTACAAAAATATTTTCTGTTACTATTTTAATATTAACTGATTTCATTTTCTTGGCTTCTAATAAGGTTTGTACACATATGCCACTAACTTATGACTCAGGTTTTTTTTTCTTTTCTGCTATTATATTTTTCCTCATTTTTGGTAAATGGATATAGTCTGCTTCTATAGTGGACACACAATACATAATTTATATGCCTACTTTGTCCCCCAGTACGTTTGGCCATAATATTTATGGAAGTTTTGCAATATTTTCTATAAATGTAATCATTTTTCTTGAAGACTAACATGGACATCTGCTTCCCCCTAGAATCAGGAGGCCAAGTAAGTCTTTGGCTGGGCATTCATCACCCCTACTGACTTTAGAGGGAATATCTAAAACTCATCCAAGAACGGAATTGAGCTCATAAAAAATAAAACAACAAGGAAGTTTTAGATTTTTTATATTTGTGGGTGGGTTCATTTTTATTATTTTTAGCTATTAAAAAGTATTGACACTGAAAAGGAAGAAATGGCAAAAACATGCAAATGATTCTTATTTTAACTTATGATCAGTTCCTTTTTGTTTCAGTGATGTCTCTGCTCAATGGTCTCCCTATCCTGAAATCATATAGTATATCTATTTTATTACAATATCTAATCTGTTTTAAATTGAGTGGAAAGATGAATATTGTAATTCATTTTTATGTTTTGCTTCCTTGATTATCTGCGTTTTGGAAACACAAGTTATTTTCTTAGGTGTATTGCCCTCCATTTAAAGTTTTTACTTTTTTAAAGAAATTATGTAAAATTATCCCTCATATTTACAAAAAACAATTGAGTAAGTCTATTAGTATAACTGTTTGTGTCTCAGATATTTTCTTACTTTCTCCTTCCTTCCTTTTTCTCATTTTCTCCCTCTTTCCTTGCTCTGAGTTTTTATACATACTTCTTCATAATCTAGTACTTAACTTGGTATCACTCTCCACAAAAATTATGTCTTTTTGAACAATACATTTCTTAGCTGAAACAGCTTCGTGAGTAAAAAAAAGTAAATAGACTATGTGTGCTTTTGTGTCTGTGTTGTTTACCCACCCATATGTAGAATGGCAGTTCTAATGGATGTCACAAACTAGGTACATGTTGGTCATCTGCTTATAAGGCAACTTTGAGAAACTAAAATCTCATGTTTCTCTACATCTACATTCCCAGGGCAAGCTATAAAACTAATTCAAGCTAAACATGCCCGGGGAACAAAACAGACTATAGCTATCCATAACCGTGTTCATTATATAATTCCTATCTCTACCTTTACACCTTTATTACATAACATATTCCCTTATTGCTGTATTTTCTTTAGGGAAGAAAGGTAAGTCGCTTGTGGATGGATGAAGCTCTCAAGTCAGACTTTCCTGGTACTTGCCTCCATGAATGGTATCTCACTGAAATTTTTGATGAGTTCTCTCTGGATAGCTCTGTCCTTTATACTTCTTTGCCTTGGGGAATTTTTGCAGAGCCTGTTTCACAAGGAGATACATTATAACTCTGTAAAAGCATAAACTGACTGAAAAGATCATACTTAGCATGAGTATGGGGATCCAGAGGGAGTGTAATGAGAAAATATGGTTTGGAGAAGGAGCCAAGAGAATGTTTTCAGAGACTGGAATCCATGGTTGGAGGAGATCACATCCCACTTTGTCTTAGATGGCAGGCAGTTGGCAAGACCTTAAATGGAGGGACAAACCAAAGAGGGTGAACCCTAGGTTAGGAGACCACAAATCAGACAGGCCACACTGCTGCCAAAATGGTAGACTGTGGCAATAAACAGTCCAGCACCAAATAGTGACAACTGACCATCAGAAAGCATGACTGATTTTTTTTAATGTTTCTTTTTAATTTCCTTTGAGAGAGAGAGCGAGAGAGCAAGAGAGCAGGAGAGGGGCAGAGAGAGAAGGGAATAAAGAATTGCAAGAAGGCGCTGTGCTGATGGCACCAAGCCTGATGCAGGGCTCGATCTCATGAACCATGAGATCATGACCTGAGCCGAAATCAAGACTTGGATTATTAACTGACTGAGCTACCCAGGGGCCCCAAGCATGCCTGATTTTCAACACTGCAGAATAGGTGCAGTGTTTTTAGGATAACACTAAAAACAAAAACAAAAATAAACGAACAAAACAAGAAAAAAAAAAAACCCTCAGCAAGAACTGGATGATATTTTTGCCAGTATCTAAGAATGCTTGAAGTCCAATTTCAAAACTTAAAAACAAAATTTCTTATCATGAAAAGAGCAGAATTGTCGGGCAATGAAATTCCGACACTCAGTCCATCTCTTCTGTACAAACTGAAAGGGCTTCTAGAGAATGGGGTTCCCTTTCACCCATGTGGAGGGATAGCACCCCAGCTTAACTTCCCATGGAATCAAAGACTTTCATCTGTTGGAAGGGGAACTATACCATAAGCTCCAATGTTCCCAAATTCCTCAAAATGCAAAGTAATTAGCTTTATCACATAACTCCTATAAATGGCTGGCACCAGAGGCCTGGCAGTTAACAACCTGATGACCCTTGCATTGATAAGGTTGTTTTCATGCATGCATTATAAAAACAAAGAATAAACAGTACAAGGCTCCACATGGAACTGAATCCATGCTCAGTCTAGGACTCACTGGCTCCCTATAAAAGACTGCACTTCTAATGGGTCTTCTATGTTTCTGAACTTGACCTTACAAGTTTTCCTTCTCTTTAACAGAGCCAAAGCCTTTGCTCATGTCCTGTGTCATTGTATAAGTTGTTCTAAACAATTTTCATGTCCCAGATAATACTCACTATGCACATTGCTAAAATGTCTTATTTATGATAGAGTTGCATGTGTAGACTAATATTTATCCTTGCTGCATATGCATGATGTAAATACAAGTGAAATGCTCACAAGTGAGAGTCTGCCTAGGGACTATACGAATGAGTACATTTTACCATTGGATATAGGGTGTTAGAAACAACGGTCAACAGAAGACAATCAGGCAGAAAGTCTGAGATTTTACCTAAGCTTTAAAGCAGAGGTTGGCAGTGAATGGTTTTTACCTCCTTCAAGTAATAAGCAAACAAACAAACAAACAAACAAACAAAAAGAAGAGGAGGGGAAAAGAAAAGAAGAGGAAGAAGGGGAGGAGGAGGAGGATGAATAGAAGGAATAGAGACCAAAGCACCAAATGAGGCCCAAAAAAGTTAAAACATTTACCATCTGCCTCTTTACAAAGTTTGCAAACTGCTGCTTTAAAATAAGAATCTTCTCTTTTTTTTATAACAATTTAGTAATTTTGTGGCGATGTGTATGTGCATTGTATAGGAAGAAGTGTGATTCATACTACTACAAAAAACAAAAATATCTGTGGCCGCATCTCATAAGCATGACAAACTGTACAGCTAAATGGATCACGGCAGGCTAAAAAGGTAGCCAACCTTGATGTCTAAAGCTAATTTAAAATTTGTTAACAAACTTAAACATTGCATCCCCAGATTTCACACACCTCCTGAGGTGCATCAAAGCTCAGAAAGGCTTTTTATTACCATCCGTGTGTTTCTATTTTTAGGTGCTGTATTAAAAAACGGTTTTCCCATCCTAAACTTTCATAGTGATTCAAGGCAGTTTGGAAATAGGGGAGGGTTCAGCAGTGTTACATTAGCACTTGTAGCCAATGTTAAGTCTAGCTTTAAATGGCCTTACCTTGAAGGGCAATAATGGCTCTGTAGGCTTTCAAAATATTTTTTGCCCTACTCTTTTGCTTGCTAGTATCTTCAGTTAGGATCTTAGAGCAAGTTTCTTATCTGTTTCCAACCAACTACCTTTGGGATATCTTGCGTCCAAGGAATCCAGATTTCCTAACCTGAGACCTAAACTTTTCTGTATGTCTCCTTTGGATGTCCAGATCTTATGGGCTAGAATTAATAAACAGTTTAGGGTCTGTCCTTTTCCAAGCCAGAAATACATGATCCTTTTCTTTTCCTAGTTATGTACAAAGTTGGACAATGATTTTATGTAACCACGGCTCACACATAAAAGTTTTAATTATTTGAAATCCACATAGCATTATTTTAAAATCTGAAGAGTACTTTTTATTTATAACAAAATAATTTTTAGTTGTTCATTATATAAAAGTCAATAATTATTAGGCCAAAAGTGTGTTATCAATTCTAATTGATTTTAGTATACAAGAACATAAAGATAGGGTAATATATTTATAGTTTTTAAATTTCTTTCACATTTCGAGGTAAAGATCGTGTGAGTCATTTACATGTATTTTTGAAAAACAGAAAATGAGGTACAGTGAAAGAGATATCAAGGGCCACTTGGAACATCAAGAACTTGGAAATTTCATCTTTGATTCATATTTATCCCCAGAAAAAAAGCCAACTTTTAATTGGGATTTGGCAGGTATTTTGGCTTTACGAATGTATACACTTTAGTCAATAAGGGAGTAGGAATGCCTTTTTTTTTTCTATAAGCCAGTCAACTAAAAACAAAATCAATTACAGCTAATAATATTGAACTTGTATCTGTCATCTCTAGGTTGAAACTACAAGTCCAATTGATTTTATATAAAAGGAAACATAGGTTTACGATTTCAGGGCCATATCACAGCTCTTAACAGACTTAGAGACTTGATGCAGATCAAGTCACATTCAATTGTTGTTCTTAAATTTAAGGGTGAAGATCATATGTTTTATATTTTTGGTACTCCCTTAATATTACGTTTAACCCGACATAGAAGGAGCGGTTTGCTTCATAAAAAAATTCTGTCAATATTTCCAATATTTTATATCTGTATAGTCCTCACAGTTATTTTACTGGAATTATTCCAGTTGATTCTTACAAAACCCTTGTAAGGTAGTAAGACATATATCTATTCACTTTGCAGACAATTTAAAGCTACCTGAGAAAGGGGTATACATTGTCTCTTACTCTTTTTCACTAACTGTGTTCCAAAATGACTCCATTGTTTTTTCTTCTAAATAATCTGAAATAGATGAGAAAGAACAATTGAATAATTGCTAAAATTTTTAAAAGGCTTAGGGTCTTGTGTTATAGGTAATGTAACTATAATTTTCATTAAAATATGAAAGGAATATATTGAAGTTGAGAATATGAATGTCAGAAGAATTTAGCTAGAATACAGTGCTGTTAGCTGCCAGGTATTATAGGTCAAGAGCTTTTGGAACTGCAACTTTATATACTTAACAAATATATATATATATATATATATATATATATATATATATATACACATACATACATATATATGTATGTATGTATATATATATATACATACATACATATATATGTATATATATATATGTATATCTATATATACTATGTATGTATATATGTATATGTTTATGTAGATATACTATGTATGTATAAACTTGTAAACATATGTATATATATACATATGTTTACAAGTTTATATATAAACATGTTTATATATAATTTATATTATGTTACAGCTGTAATGAAATTTTTGTGTTTTTTTAAATTTTTTTTAACATTTATTCATTTTTGAGAGACAGAAGGAGACAGAGCATGAGGGGGGGAAGGGGCAGAGAGAGGGAGACACAGAATCTGAAACAGGCTCCAGGCTCTGAACTGTCAGCACAGAGCCCAATGCAGGGCTCGAACTCACAAACTGTGAGATCCTGACCTGAGCTGAAGTCAGACGCTCAACCAACTGAGCCACGCAGGCACCCCATGAAATTTGTTAATGAAGATGTGTTTCAGTGTACTTTATTTCTACAGGAAGGCTGACACTGGTTACTTTACAACATTTTTAATACTAAAGGAAGAACAAGAATAGATATGCTTTGAGACAGAAAACATTCTAATAATTTAGTCCAGTTCTACCCACCATTTTACACTATTGTGAGAATAAATAAGATTGCATTTTTTTCCTTCATGGAATGGATTTCCTCTCACATCTTCAAAACAAGGTATAATGTCATCAATTAAATAGAAGAAGGATATGAGAGATTAGAAGGACGGTGAATTTTCTCAATCCAGAATGATTTAAAGACGCTTTATAAAATAAAGCTTGTATTTCAGATATTTTGAAATTGAGAAATGAACACACCAAAGAGAGAATGTTGTAATTAATTCATGTTGGCCAAGCCAAAAGACAAAAATTCAACCAAAACAAAGGCACATCTCAGTAAAACAAGTGTCAATATTTTAAATTTAAAACAAAATTTTTATGAGCTTATGTACTTATTTTGAGAGAGAGAGAGAGAGAGAGAGAGAGAGAGAATATGCAAACAGGGCAGTGGCAGAGAGAGGCAGTAGAGAGAGAATCCCAAGCAGGCTCCGCGCTTACAGCTCAGAGTTTGATGTGGGGCTCACAAACGGGGAGATCATGACCTGAGCCAAAAATCAAGAGCTGGACGCAACCAACTGAGCCACCCTGGGGCCCCAACAAATGTCAATATTTTTAAATTACAAATTCTCAACTGATTATTAAGAAGACAAAAATGAAAAAGAAAACTGTGTTTACATGTTACTTATTATCAAAAGTGAACACTGGCTATTAAAATACATAGGAGAAGCTGTATGTATCACAAAACACAAAAGAAGAGTATGGCTAACTGAACAAGGCTTTTCCAACAGTAGCTTTTTTCCTGTCCCTCATAGTGAAGACAAAGGAATCAAAAAGCTTTTCAGAGCCTGGATGAACGGAGCTAAACAGAAACAAATATGCTCTTCCTTTCTTAGGTTTGCATTCTGCATTAGACTGTTCCACCATTTCACCTCTGTCCAGTGTGGTATCTTCTAGGCTAGTGGCTAACACGTGAATGACACAATGAAGACTCTCTGATGGGCTCTTGCTGTTGGATAAAACAACTCTATATTTAATTATCTGCTTTTTCTTTTATACTAACTACAAACCCTCTTTTCATTTTCTTTTCCTCAAATAGGTTACTTAAACAGTGGCAAGAATCTTAAAAACATTATTCTATTAGTCAAGAGTTCTTATAAATGCCACTTCAAGTTTGGGTTCCTCTTTTTCCCAAAGTATAAATAGTGTAACTAATATTGTCCTAGCATAAATTTTGGCTTGGTTTATTCTTTTGGAGGAGAGTAAAAAGAGATGGAACCAATGGAAGTAAATCAGCCAAGGGCAATGGAACAGCCGTGGACAGTTCATTTAACCTTTCTGCTTTTAGTTTCTTTAATTTCAAAATAAAGTGGTAAGATTAGGTCACTAGAGGTGTACAGGTAATTGAGAATAGTGAAGTGTATGTATTGTATGTGAATATCTGTAAGCACATCACAATAAAATCAACAGTAAGCAAGCATCAGATGGAAAGAATATACAGACCCAAACTGATCTGTAAAAACATTATGTCAATATACATAAAGTTTGCTACCTTCAAACTAGAGAAAGACTAGGCAACGTTTTTTTTAGTTTTAAAAATGGATGAACTATGTTTTTATCAAATTATTAGACATATATAAACAGTGCTAGAAAATAAGAGTTTGTTTCTTAAAAATATATTAATGATCATGGGCTTGTGCTGTGTTTTCTAAATAATTAGGAAAGTTACTGTACAGAAGAATGGAAGGGAATGAGGTTACTTGATATTTGACTTAAACTATCACCAAATAAAGATGGTTACAAAACAACACAATTGTGTTCCTGTTGAACACTGCATAGACAAAATTTAATTTTACCGCAAAATAAATTTTTCAGTGTAAGAAATAAATTTTTCAGTGTAAGAACCCCACTAGTAAAAAGTGTTATATGGGGGCGCCTGGGTGGCTCAGTCGGTTGAGCGTCCGACTTCAGCTCAGGTCACGATCTCACGGTCCGTGAGTTCGAGCCCCGCGTCGGGCTCTGGGCTGATGGCTCAGAGCCTGGAGCCTGCTTCTGATTCTGTGTCTCCCTCTCTCTCTGCCCCTCCCCCGTTCATGCTCTGTCTCTCTCTGTCTCAAAAATAAATAAACGTTAAAAAAAAAAATTAAAAAAAAAAAGTGTTATATGTACGTCCTCACATAAAGTAAAATACACTGAAAGTTAAGCAGGAAATTTAGTATGTATGTAAAAGGGAACCCTCACTATCTTCAAGCTCACAATGACTGTCAGTGGATTCAAATGAATGACATTTTAGCCTTCCTATTCCATCCCAAATATCAATTACTCTATATAGGAACTAGAAATTCTCTTTAAATTATTTATTAATTTACTAATAAACAAATACCTGTTTGGGGACATTCTGACGACATTGACTTTTAAAAAATGATTTCTTAAAACATGTTGGTTTTAGTATTTTTTTCATATAACAAATAAAATTGATTATTAAAATTAAAGCCAAACTGGAATCACATGAAATCACCAATGTTCTCTTTAGACAGTGTTGTTTAGGTAGTCTTTCATGGGCTGCAAATGGAAAACGTTTTCTAAGCTGGAATCAAGCCTTCATGTCTATTCTTGTCACATCACAACAATTATATTCTTTACTTCTTTGGAGTGAGGATTAGGGAAAGAAAAGAAGGGATGGAGGGAAAGTTAGAGAAAGAAAGAAGAGAAAGAGAAAGAAGGAGGGAAAGAGGAAGACAGAATTTGTCTTCCATACTGAGATTCTGATGATACACAAGTAATTGCATGGAATCCAACTAAATAATGTTATGCTGTTTACTGCTTTAAAGCCTAGAATCACTGTGTTTCTTTCTCAGGTATTTTCAAAAGCTTATCAACTCAGTGATTACCTTTATCATTTAAGTCAGGTCAGTTTTAGGGATTATATTTCAAAGCAAGTGAAGTTTCAACAGTGTTTTCACCATAATAAACAGCATTCTAGGTTCCTTGGTAAAGAAAGTGCAAAATGCAATACCACTAAATCAGGCAAATTCAGTGAATTTTAATTTGTCAGATACAGTTGATTTTCTAGATTGTAGCAATTATTTATGAGGGCTGTGAAACTGTAAAGATCTCATGTACACTTTAGATATACATTTCTATCAGGACTGTTTTTATATAAGCTCCTTTATGTAGATGTGGTATAACAGCATCTTTTTATAAATTTTTCCTTCTGTAACTGCTGAAATCTACACTTAACACTGAACACATTATCCTGATCAGCCAATAGGAAGCAATCAGCAAGATGTAGATGGAAATTAGTATATGGTATATTGGAAAAGGCCACTGGAGATGCCCTTTGTCCAGTCGGCTAAGGGAGGACTCTATTAAGAGAAACAAAACAAACAAATACAGAAAAAATACAAATATTGTTAACTTATTGTCTTGCTGGGAATACAAGATAAAGGGAAATTTGGGAGTGAATAGTTTATACTATAAAATGAACAATTTCTGTTATGGCACATGATGAAAAATTATTTGAAGACAGGTCCTTAAGAAATGTCCTTTAAGGCAATTTTTTTTTCCTCTTCTAAAATAAATTTGATTTTACTTTCCCTTGGGGACTCACCAAATTACATTTTCTTGAGTAATTAGAGAACACACAGTGGGCTAAGAAAAAAAAATACTCAAAAAAAAATTGGAAAAGAGTATATTTTTTTAAATGGTGAGTAGAGATTTAACTCGACGTCTCATTAAAGTAAAAATATCAAAATTAGATTCTGAGGCTGATCTGACACCAAAGGCTGCTGACCTACTCCTGAGCATTTATGAAAAACAAGGTAGGGTATTCTTAGCTTGATATACTGAACAGTAGCTGACAGAACTCTGGAAAAAATATCCATGTGTTTCCAGATATTCATTCCATCATGATAAAAAGTCCACAAAGTCTTTTACCCCAAAAATATAATTAGAAGAGTTGATTCATTCATCACTGTTAAAAACAGATTGTAATTTTTAAAAGTCCACTTTGTCGAATTTTTCTCTGTGATTTGTAGAATCATTACTACAATTCAAGTGAGAAGAAATCATCAATATTCATTTTATTTTAGGTGACTACATATCATCAGTTTATCCAAGAAGATGCATGTTTCCTTAAAATGACAATATCAGCCCTAACACTTAATGTAATTTTATACTGATGAAAGTCAAGGTATAACTAGAACAGTACCTTAAACTTTGTTTTTCTTCAAAAGCAGCTTGGTGTTCTTGGTAACTTTAATTTCACACAGATTTTAAATTCATTCAAGTTCAAAAATGTTTGAATATTGCATTTTTAAATCTATAAAAACAGTATATTATGTCACTTATGTGGGTCTTTTTTAATTTACTCAGTCTTTATGTTTATCCATACATTTTATGCACAATTTATTGATTTTCCATATGTATTATATTCTCAAATATTATTTCAAATGTTATTTTTTAAATGTAACACTTTGTGGCTAGTAGATGGACATACAACTGATCTTTTTTAAACTAAATTTGTAACTAGCAATTAAGATAAATACACCCAATATAAACACTTTGCCTGTTGACATTTTTAGACTTTATGTAAATATGTCATATGCAAAGATGCAAATTATATTTATTTTTCCAACTATTTTACCATTTATATCTGTTTTCCTGCCTTACTTCACAGGGGTAGCATCCCCAGTATAATTCTACATGTAAGTGATAATAGCAGACATTGTTGCCTTTTGCTTGGTCTCAAAGGAAAGAATTTAATTATTCACCATCAATTATATTAATCATATGGCCTTTAAAAATCCTCTTTTTAAATCAAAGTTCTCATATAGTCCACCTTTAATAAGAGGTTTTGTATGTAGAAAATTGGTTTTGATAAATACTTTATTCTGAACCTACTAAGATGTTAAGATGCTCTAGATAATTTTCTCCTTTATTCAGTTAATGTAGGTAATTATACTTATTAATTTTGATAAACCAATTCTCTATTTCTAGAATATATATCTCATTAGCTTGTGAAGTACTATTAGTCTCATATCACATATATAAAAATTGAAAATAAAAGATATAAAATGATTTACTAGTCAGTAGCTAAAGAATGGCACAAAAACAATTAGTTTTGCTCTCCCTTATACGGATTATGTATATTGTACACTAAGGCACTTTGTCCAAATGGTGTTTCACATCTTTCATGAAGAGCCTGTAAAGAAACGCTTAAAAAAAAAAAAAAAGATAATCTTGGGTGAGATGGAAAGACAGAAATATCACTTAATGGTCAAAAGAGGTAAATGAAATGGGGGCTAGAGAGTCAGTCAGATTCACTGACTGAGTCACTGAATATTGCTACAGTGGCAATACTATTCAAATTAATGTATACATGCAATGTAATCCCTATCAAAATTCTAGATGCTTGGGGGCGCCTGGGTGGCTCAGTCGGTTAAGCGTCCGACTTCAGCTCAGGTCACGATCTCGCAGTCTGTGAGTTCGAGCCCCGCGTCGGGCTCTGGGCTGATGGCTCAGAGCCTGGAGCCTGCTTCAGATTCTGTGTCTCCCTCTCTCTCTGCCCCTCCCCCGTTCATGCTCTGTCTCTCTCTGTCTCAAAAATAAATAAAAACCTTAAAAAAAATTAAAAAAAAATTCTAGATGCTTATATTATAAAATAAACAAACTGATCATAAAATTCATATAACAATGCAAGGCACCTGGGATAACCAAACAATACTGAACAAGAAGAACAAAATTGGAGGACTCCTACTTTCCTATTTCAAAACTGACTATAGCCTTGTAATCAGAATGGTGGCATAAGCATAAGAATAGACATAGAGATCAGTGGAGAAGAGGTGAAAGCCTAGAAATAAACACTTCCATTTATTGTTAAATGATTTTTGACAGTGATTCCAAGATAATTCACTGGAGGAAAGAATAGTCTTTTGAACAAATAGTACTCGAACAACTGGGTAATCTCATACATCAGAATATAGTTGGACCCTACTGCACACCATAAAAAAAATTTAACTCAAAATAAATCAGGAATGTAACATTAGAGTATTTAAAACTACAAAACTCTTAGAAGAAAATATTGGAGTAAATCATTATCAACTTAGATTAGGCAATGTTTTCTTAGAAAAGACAATAAAAGTAGAGTCAGAAGAGTAGTAATTTGATCGTTATCAAAATAAAAAAATTATTGCACTTCAAAGGATATCATCCATAAAGTGAAAAGACATTCTGGGACGCCTGGGTGGCTCAGTTGGTTAAGTGTCTGAGTTCAGCTCAGGTCACAATCGCACAGTTCATGGGTTCAAGACCCGCGTCGGGCTCTGTGCTGACAGCTCAGAGCCTGGAGCCTGCTTTGGATTCTGTGTCTTCCTCCCCTGCTCTCACTCTGTCTCTCTCTCACTCTCTCAAAAATAAATAAAGATTAAAAAAAATTACAAAAGACATTCTATAGAACTAAAGAAAATATTTGCCAGTTCTTTATCTGATAGATAGAAGACTTATATACAGAATATATATAGAACGCTTACCACTTAATGATAAGAATATAAATAACTCAATTTAAAAACAGGGAGGGGGACAAACAGAAGAGACTCATAAATATGGAGAACAAACTGAGGGTTAAGGGAGGGGTTGTGGGAGGGGGGATGGGCTAAATGGGTAAGGGGCACTAAGGAATCTACTCCTGAAATCATTGTTGCACTATAAGCTAACTAATTTGGATGTAAATTTTAAAAAATAAAAAATAAAATTTAAAAAAAATGGCAAAAGAAAAAATAGGCAAAGGATTTAAATCTCTAAAATAGATATATTAATTGGCAGTAAGCACAAGTAATTCTGAGAGCCATCATTCATTAAGAAATTGCAAATCTAGGGGCTCCTGGGTGGCTCAGTCAGTTAAGTGTCTGACTCTTGGTTTTGGCTGGGGTCATGATCTCAGGGTTTTGTGAGTTCAAGGCCTGCATTGGGCTCTGTACTGGCAGTGTGGACCCTACTTGGGATTTTCTTTCCCTCTCTCTCTTTGCTTGTTTTTAACGCTGTCTCTTTGTCTCTCAAAGAAATAAACCTTAAGAAAAAAAATGTATATATAAAAGAAACTTCAAATTTTAAATTATGTTAAAAAAGATTTTATGTTAAGTGTTCTTACTACACACACACACACACACACACACACACACACACACAAAGTCAAATAGTAGTGATGGTTGAACAACTCTGTGAGTATAATAAAACCAAATGCAGATTTTAAAAGCACAAATTTTATGGTATGTAAGTTGCATATCGATGAAACTTTTTTTAAACAAATTCTGTGAGAGTAGGAAAATGTTGGCTTTTCAATTTCCAATTATAAATGACACAGATTTATATCACATCCCAGGTTCCACCTCTTCTAAACAACTATAACAAGCTACCAAATGCTAAATTACAGATCTCTAAGTATCTACTCCTAGAGTCTGATTCAATAGGTCTTAGGTAAGGATCACAAATTTGGGCTTAAACTTATGTCTTAGGTAATTCTTATCGTTACAGAGAGCTTAGAATAATGATAGCCTAGAGTCTTGCTAAATGTGTCCTCAATAAATAATAATTTTTCTTTATGTTCTTCTATGCCAGTAAGCCTTTAAGAGACTGTATGTGTTTGCGTGTGTTTGCCATGATTACACATGACTATATACACACTCATTTACATCAGAGTTTTCATTTATTTTTTTTTTTAATGTACGCTGGCTACTTATGAAATTTTTAGGTTTCAAATGGATGTATACAATTCTAATTAATTTCTTTTAGGTTCCAGGCAATGAAATCTGATGCAAAATCGACTTTAGAATGTAACCATGGCTGGCCACTGACACATTTTACCTTTAAAAGAAACAAAACAACTCAGTAATAGGTTATAAGCACAGGGATCTCAAGCTATTCCTTGATAGAAATTTGTCTTCCTTCCCAAAGTACTATATAATTTAGTAAGGTTGGCAGTCCTTGCACAATAGATGCCAAGTAATTGAATAGCAGGGGTGTTATAGATTTGATATGGAGTGCATGTGGGTAGAGATCTGTGAACAAACCTGGAGGAGAGCCACATGCAATTTCCCTAACTGTAGTCAGGATTATCAGCATCACATACTCTCATTAGCACCAAATTTTTATGAAATTTATTTATACGTTGTAAAAAATGTAGAGTCAAATATAAATAGACTGGAATAAACATCTGTGATTACTGAAATCAACACATTTCCTCTATTAAATGTGCTTTCCCTGAGGAACATCTTCCTACAGAGCAAGAAAATTATTCCAAACTCCCTTTAGGTTTGTATGAAGCAACTGTCTCTGTCTTTTCTCAAAGATGCTTAACTGTCTATTGAAAATAGTATTTATTTTAAAGCAATAAATAAAAGTAGTATTTCCAAGATAGAAATCTGCACAGTGTTCTTTTTGAAATTCATTATCATATTATACCTACTTTGAATTAACTTTATCAATTAATATAAACAGAAGAGCCTGGACACATGTATCAGTCATTCATTAACATTTAGTGTTCATCTGCTCTCCCACTGGCTTAGTTGATACTTCCAGTTGAGTGCCATACTTTACTTTGCCAGCTTCCAAAAAACATTCATGGTTTTGTAAGGGTTGCTTAAAAACAGTGAACCTAGAGCCCCTTGGAAATCTGTATTTTACAAAACAGTGTAGAGTGAAAACAAGTGAATCACATGGAAAATAGCATATTTTTTCTTTCTGTTTTACTTCTGAAAGTCTTCTGATAATGTTCTTATTTTTTTTTTTATCAGATTTCAATATTCACATCATTTTCCTCCCTGGATTGGCAGAAAAGCAGTCTTGATCATGTGGAAACCCAGAATATAGGAGGTATCCTACTGTATTACTGTAGGTAACTGAAAAATATTAAATCAAATTTTGTGCTTTATAGAGGCAACAGAAGCCACGCTGAGTATAGAGCCACTGTCAATAAATTCTCTTTGATGAGATACTTGTTTAAAGCTAAATACAGTTATTTTTAATAGAAATTTGCATTCCTACCTGCCCCTTTTAACACAAGCATCATGTTTAAGAATGATGAATATTAGACGAATTTTAGATCCTTTCTGATAGAAAGGAAAATTAGGAATTATGTATATGAACCAAATTTCTTGAAAATGGGAAAAAGTGAATTGTCCAACATTCTGCAGCAAATTAATGACAGAAAGAAAAATTTTGTTCATTGTAACTGCTTTAATATCAGACTTGCCTACCAATCAAGCACATCTCCTAGGAGTCTAAATCAACACATACTTAGTTTTTCATGTTTCTCACCTCTCTCTGGTCAAAGGACACAATTAGTGGTCCCTAAAATATTTAATAGATGACTGATAAGGAAAAAAAATATATGAAAATATATTTTAACAATTCTGATATATCTAGACTCACTTTTTTTCATTTTACAGCTATACTATATTTATCCATCTTCCTATTGACGCGTTTATTTAGGTTATTTATACATTTTTGCTAAGAAACAGTATGGTAAGGAGTGTTTTTTTACATGTTACCTTGTTCACATTTGCAAGATTTTATCTAGTTTATATACCTAAAAATGGAAATTCTGGGCGTATGTGTATCTTGAATTTTATTTGATATTGGCAAATTAATTTCAAAGACTGATGTAGCAATTTACTGTTTCACCAGAAGGCTATAAGAGTCTTCATTACTCTGCATTCTCAACAAAATATAATATTGTAATTTTTTCAAAGAAAAGTAGATTTCATGGGCATGGAATTACTGAATATCTTTTTACATGTTTATTAGACATTTGTATTTCCTACTGTGTGTATTTATTATTAATCTATTTAATTTATGTATCTCTTAGATTATTATTTTTTTCACTTGTGGTTCTTTTATGTTCAAGACACTAATCGTTTGGCCATTTTTTATTTGTGTGCATATTCTCTAAACTTCAGTGGATTGTCTTTTAACCTTCTTTTAAATGATAATTTGTGGTAATAAATTGCCATTTTAATATAATCAAATGTGTCATTGTGTTTTTATTTGATCTGATACCATAGAAAATATCATTTGAGGGGCTCCTGGGTGGCTCAGTCAGTTGAGTGTCCAACTTCAGCTTAGGTCATGATCTTGTGGTCTGTGAGTTTGAGCCCCGTGTTGGGCTCTGTGCTGACAGCTCACAGCCTGGAGCCTGCCTCCGATCCTGTGTCTCCCTCTCCATCTGCCCCTCCTCCGCTCATGCTCTCTCTCTCTCTCTCTCTCTCTGTGTCAAAAATAAACATTAAAAAAATTTAAAAAATAATATTGATATTTTCTTCTAAAAGTTTAAAAATTTGTTATTTCTTCCCACAATTAGGTATTGTGTATGCTCTAAAACAGTGATCCAATTTCAGTTTTCCCTATATGAACAGCCTGTTCCCCCAACAGTATTTAAAATAAGTCTCTCCCAGGGCGCCTGGGTGGCTCAGTCGGTTAAGCGCCCGACTTCAGCTCAGGTCATGATCTCATGGTTTGTGAGTTCGAGCCCCGCGTCGGGCTCTGTGCTGACAGCTCAGAGCCTGGAACCTGCTTCCGATTCTGTGCCTCCCTCTCTCTCTGACCCTCCCAGGCTCATGCTCTGTCTCTCTCTGTCTCAAAAATAAATAAACATCAAAAAAAATAAAATAAGTCTCTTCCTTCCTCATTTGTAATATTGCCTCTGACATATATCAAGTTCCTAAATATACATGGATATGATTTTATTTTTGTTCATTCTTTATGTTTATTTTTTAGAGACAGAGAAAGAATGTGAGTGGGTTAGGGACAGAGAGAGAGGGAGAATCTGAAGCAGGCTCAAGGAACCAAGCCACTAGCACAGAGCCTGACACAGGGCTCAAATTCATGAGCTGTGAGATCTTGACCTGAGCTGAAGCCGGACACTCAACCGACTGAGCCACCCAGGCACCCACACATAGATGTGATTTTAGATTTTCCATTCTGTTCTATTTGCTATTTGTCTACACATATGCCAACATAATATCTAAATCACTCTGCTTTATTTATTTTATTTTATTTATTTTTTTATTTTAGTCTTTATTTATTTGAGAGAGAGAGATTGCAAGTAGAGGAGGAGAGAGGGAGGGAAACACAGAATCCGAGGCAGGCTCCAGGCTCAGAGCTGTCAGCACAGAACCTGATGCGGGTCTCGACCCCACAAACTGTGAGATCATGACCTGAGCTGAAGTCAGACGCTTAACCGACTGAACCACCCAGGCGCACCTAAATCACTCTGCTTTAAAACATATTTTGATATTTGGTAAAGCAAGTTTTCCCATCTTGTTTTCATTTTTTAAAATCGTAATTTTTTTCTTTGTCTCATAAAATTTTTAGCCTGCTTTTTAAAGCTTCTTGAAAAACAATCTATTGAGAATTTGGCTGTAATAACATGACATTTTTAGATCAATTTACAGAAAATTGACAGTTTTATAATTTTGAGACTTCCCAACTATGTTAATACTTTTTATTAGACCTTCTTAATATCCTTTAATGGTGTTTTATGATGAATTATATATAGTTCTTAACTATTATTAGAGCATTTAATACAAAGATATTATCTCTATTGATGTATATATAGTTGTTATACAATATTATTGTTACCTACTATATGCAATTATTATATATTATATATATTGCTGTTAAGATTAGGTTCAGACTCATTTATTAAACAATTTGATTCATTATTTTAGATATCCTAGTTAGATATCTCTTATCATGAAATGCTTTTGATTTTTGTACATTATGCTTACATCATTCTGACTACAGTAGTTTTAAAAAAAATGTTAATATTCTTGGACTTTGTATGTAGACAGTTATATATTTGGCAAATATTCCAGTTATAACACTATTATGTGCCAGCTTCCAATCTACCCATCTACACTCCGCTGGGATGCTAAGTAAGGCCTTTGGCACCTGACTCTCCATTTGGCCAAACCTGGAAGAGCCTGGAAACTAGCCCTGGAAAAAGAAATGCTCCTTTGTGTTTGTTTGCCATTCTTATTTTGCTTTTTTTAATTTTAATTTTTGTTTATTTCTGGATCAGAGCTTCATCACCGGGCAGCGGCGATCCTTACCAATGGCAGCGGTTGATCCCACTTTCGTTTTCCAACAATTTCAAATACCTTTTCAGAAGACTCTGTCCAACTCACACAGAGTCCCTTCTCTGAGTTCTGAAAAAACAAAAATACAAAAAGGTAGGGGCTGAGCAGCACCCTTTTCTCAGAAGTTTGAAACCCAGCCCTGCTCTACTGTTCCTCAAATTTCCACATTAAAACAAAAAAACTGTATTCCATTCTTTCTATGATCCTAACAAAGCCAGGTGCTTTCTCCTCTTGTTACTTCAACAACGTAATGGTGATTGATCCCTTAGGCATTTCTGTATGTGACTTCTGTCCCTTAGCTGGATCCAGGCCGACAAGCCACACGGTTTCTAATCTACTTCCCACTGGAGCTAGTGTATATAACTTTTCATCAGTACTTTATACGCATGTTTGTTATTAGGTGAAGGAAATTCCCTTCTATTTTGTTTCCATAGTTTTTCTCATGTTTCTTTTGCCATTTTTTTAATTCATAAATGTCTACTGATTTTTGTTGAATGGATGATTGATTTTGGAATTTATTTGGATGATTTTTCTTTACTCATTCATTCTCTTAGTGTATACTGAATAAATAGTTTCTGCTCTAATTCTCTTATGTCCCTATCATAATGTCTTAATCGTTCTGCCTTACAATGTATCTATCTTACAGTGTAAGTTTCTCCATCTTAATTCCATTCTTTAAAATTGTTCAAGTTATTCTTTATCTTGTAAACTTCCAACTCCCTTAATTTTTGAGCTGAAAAATGCTATCTAGCTTTGTATTTTTTCCATGTCTCCAAGGTTATGTATTTGCTTCTGAGGACCAATTTGGGGTCATTCTATAAGGCTTATATGTGGTACTTCTTTGTGTTTCTAAAATCTGTAACAACCCTTGGGATTAACTTATTCACAAATGAATAACTTGTGACTTCATTTTCAAGTTTTCAAAAAATTTTACTTTTATTTTGTTTTATTGTATTTTACTAGCTTTTGAATGTTATGCTTGAATTTAATTGTGTTGAATATCTTATTAATATTAATTTGTTTTGTGTAAAATATTTGAATTATTTTGATACTTCTTTTGTAACTTTTTAGGTGATCAATTTTTGTATATTGTCCATGTATTAATTAAAATATGTGTACTTTTATTGGAATGCAAGTTTTAGTGTGCATCTATTATATAAAGCTTCATATTTGTATTGATCAGATTTTTATGTGCAAATTGCTTATTTAGTTGATATATTGAGTTTGAGTTATATTTCATTATCTATTAATTTTCTATTCATTTTCTTTTAAATGTTTCATAAATAAATATAAATATATAACTTTAGATGTGGTAATTTCAGAATGATTGTGATTTTTAAACATCATAGGTAGAAAGTCATTCTGTTATTTGCAGTCAGTTATCATCCTGATATTTTTATCCAAAAATTGTACTCTGTCTGAAATTATAAAAGATACGCCAGTTTTCTTTTTGTTTTGCAGTACTAAACTCTATAGTATGAGTTATAATAACGTAGCCATAAGCATTATTTTACGTCTCTTGATGGACACAATGTTATTATTTTATTTACCAGTCAATATTTGTTTACATTTAAACACATAATTATGGATTTTTCTTGGGTGTAATGCATTACTTCACTTTCATCTCGAGACATGTTTCTTCTGTCTATAAAGTTTCCTCTAGAACTTTTTTTAAGTGAGTCCATTGGTGACCAATGTTCTCATTTCTGTTTGCCTAAAACATCTTTATTTTATCTTCATGTTTGCAGGATACTTTCACTGGGTATGGAAAAGTAATTTGGCTCTTATTTTCATTAAGCATTTTAATTGTATCATTCCATTGTCTACAGACTCATTTCTTTTGGTAAATCTTCCATCAGTGTTATGATTGTTCATTCGAAGATGATGTTTGTTTGTTTTAAATCTGGTTATTCTTAGTTTTCTATTTGTCTACAATTTTATTAGCTTATCTGTGATGTGTTTTTACGGAGTTTTCTTTGATTTTTTTTGGGTGTATGGGCTTGAGGTTTATAGAGATTTTGAATATTTTCCTCAATGTCCTTTATGAGTAAAAAATTTCTCAGATACTATCTCTTCAAATAATACTTCTTCCTCTCTTTTTCCACTTCTCTCTCTCTCCCTCTCTTCTCTCTCTTTCTCTATCTCCCTTTCTTTAAATTGTGATTCTAGTTGTGTTTAGGTGTGTTACTGGGTTCAATGCCTGCCATATGTGTCACTTGCATTTCTGTCATGTTCTCACATCTTTTCTTTTTTTTTCTTTGTTTCAATAATTATTTTATACTGTTGTATCATCCAGATCACTAATTCTCTTTTCTGTACTGCCTGTTATTTTACTTGGTTACTGTTGTAATTTTTCAAAGTTTCTATTTGAACATTTTAATACGTTCCTCTTCTTTGATGTAACTGGTGAATTTGATTAAATTGTACTGTGTTTTATCATAATTTCATCTATTTTTGAATACTGATACCACAGTTCATTTGAAGTTGGTGATTGATGACTCTAACATATAAAATGTTCTTGGATCTGTTTCTATTATCTTTTTTTTCCTCATGATATTTTGACATTTTGGCCTGGATCCTGGCATGCCTAATAATTTATTTATTGCTGGGTACTGTTTGTCACAATACATACAGAGGCATTGAATGATGTTATATTACTCCACAGAGATTTAATATTCTTTTGTCAGGGAAATAATGGTGAATAAATTTCATGACCCAGTCAAGAGTGGTCCATTTTCAGTTTTTCCCTACCCCTAAGAATATAGCCTTCCACAGCATGAGACTTCCATGCTACACAGTAAAGCCTTCTACAAGGAGTGAGGTTGCATCATTTTACTAGTCTGGGCTGTAACTCTAAGAGGACATTAGTCTTATTTTTCTTAGTCCTAACTTCACAAAGAAGTTACCCACCTCTCTGCTGTGGCTCAAAAAGTGAGGCTGGGCTCTGACCTCTCTCCTCCAGAGCAGTATGTTAAGTCCCATTTTCCACACATGGGAACTGACAACTGCTCACAACCTTAGAAATCTTTCATCAGTGTCCTTGGTTTTACTCATGGTTTCTCCGTTACTGGAACATACTGATCCTAGAAATGTTGTTCTGATTTTTTTCTCTGTGTATTTTATCTGTCATTACTGTGTCTTTTGAGTCACTGCATGATCAACGACGTTTTGTATGATAACTCTTTCCCCTTTCTGATCTCGCAAACTTTTGGGAATTCAGGTATATTTTACATGAGGTTTATGTATGATTAGTCATTAGTTACATTATTAAAAAATATGTTAAATCTATAATTATATAAACAAAATATTAGCAAACCTAATTCAACAGCATATGAAAAGGCTCATACATCGTGACCAAGGGGGATTTATCTTAGGGATTCAAGAATGGTTCAATATATGCAAATCAATGTTAAATACCACAGTAACAGAATGATGGATAAAAATCACCCGGTTATCCCAATAACTGCAGAGAAGTTTTAGTTAACAAAATTAATTATTTAACAAAATACAACACACTTTCATAATAAAACCTGTTAACAAATTGGGTATAGAAGGAAAGTACCTCAACACAATAAAGGTCATATATGACAAGCTCACAGCTAACATCACATTCAACGGCGAAAAACTGACAAGTTTTCTTTCTAACATTTGAATTAAGGTGAGGATGCCACTCTTCCTACTGCTATTTCACATAGTATTGTAAGTCCTAGCCAGAGAAATTAGCGAGAAAAGCAAATAAAAAGGTATTGTAAAGGTAAAGTAAAATTATCTCTGTACTCAAAGCAATCTACAGATACAATGCAGTCTCTATTAAACTTCCAATGGCATTGTCACAGGAATATAAAAAAAAAAATAGTGCTAAAACTTATAATCATAAATTACCCCAAATAGCCAAAGCAATTTTGAGGGAAGAATAAAGCTGCAGATATCATACCTCCTGATTTCAAATAGCATTATGAAGCTATATTAAACAAAACAGTATGGTACTGGCATAAAAACAGACACAAAGAGCAATGAAACAGAAAACAAAGCCCAGAAACAAACCTACACATACATGGTCAAGTAACCATTGACAAGGGTACCAAGAATACACAATGGGAAAAGGAGAGACTCTTCAATAAATGATATTGTAGGAGAACTTGACATCCACATGTAAAAGTATGAAGATGAACACTTATTTTTCACCATAGGCAAAATTAACTCAAAATGTATTAAAGACCTAAATTTAAAACCAGAAACCATAAAACTCATAGAATAAAATAGGAGAAAACTCCTTGACACCAATATCATAGGCAACGAAAGCAAACATAAACAAGTGGGAGTGCATCAAACTCACAACCTTCTGCAGAACCCAGGAAACAACAGAATGAAAAGAAAACCTCTGGAAGGAAGAAAATATTTATAAACCATATATCTGAGAGGGGGTTAAAATCCAAAAAATATAAGGAACTCCTTCAACTCAACATCAAAACATAAAAATAAAAATAAAAATAACCTGATTAAAAACTGGACAGAAGACTTGAATAGATATTTTTCCAAATAAGATATATATATGGCCAACAGGTATATAAAAAGGGTGTTCAGTATCACTAATCATGAGGGAAAGGCAAATCAAAACCACAATGCAATACCACAGCATATCTGTTAGGATAGCTACTATAAAACAAAATAACAATAAAAAAAAAAAAGATAACAACCTTTGGTAAGGATTGGATGAAAGGAAACTTTGTATATTGTTATAGGAATATAAACTGGTACAGCCATGATGGAAAACAGTAGAAGTTTCTGCAAAAAAATTAAAACCAGAACTACTATTCAACCTAGCAATCCCACTTCTGGGTATATATGCAAAAGAATTGATGTCTAGGTCTTAAAGAAATATCTGCAGTCCCATGTTCATTGCAGCATTATTCACTATAGCCAAATATGGAAGAAACCTAAATGTCCATAAACAGACAAATGGATAAAGAAATTGTGTTGTATATCTATACAATGGGATATTATTCTTTTTAAAAAAGGATCCCCTGCCATTTGCCACAACATGGATGAACCTGGAAGACATTATGCTAAGTTAAATAAACCAGGTACAGTAGGACAATCATTTGCATATTTATTTAACAAGGTTACTTTTGTTGAACGAGACTGATTTTAAATCAGTTGAATGAGACCTGACTGATACAAAATCATTGTTGGTTTTTAAACGTGAAGGGCCTAATGGAGGGAAGAGATTGAAAGGACAATAGGTAAACCTAAATTCCTTCACAATTTACACAAGACCTTTTTAAAATTTAGTTCCTGTTACCTGACCTGTTTAGATTTACCTTTGCCCACAAACTTTCTTACACATTTTTGTAAGCTTTCAAGATACTTAATAAATACAAAAGGAATAACTTTAAATCTAAAATTAAAGAACTTGTTATAGTTCTCAGAACACATCATTTTCACTTATATTTCTATACATTTTCCTCATGATTCTGTCAACCTTCAAATATACTGCCAAGTCAGTAAAAATGTAACCTCCTTGAAGCTTAACTTAAACTCATCCAGCTAGATGTGGAAGGTTTTTTCTTATATCTCAATACATTCCACATTTATCATCACTGAGACAATTTTGCTTTAAAACTGGTTGAGAAAAGTGATATTATTTTGGAGTAATTTCCATGAGAACTAGATGGGATACATTTTGGAAATCTGCAAACATAGGCATTTGATTACTGATGAGGGTTACTGGAGGGATTGTGGGAGGGGGATGGGCTAAATGGGTAAGGGGCACTAAGGAATCTACTCCTGAAATCATTGTTGCACTATATGCTAACTAATTTGGGTATAAATTTTTAAAAAATAAAAAATTAAATTAAAATAAAAATTTTAAAAATTAAAAAATTTTAAAAAATAAAAATTTAAAATAAAATTAAAAAATGAATGCTTTAATTGTAAACAAATTTAAAATATTCTGTTGTGAGACTAGGTTAAAAACATAAAGCCATAATATAATGAGAGGTAGGTGGACCAATCAAATGAGAAACATATGTTCTTGTTGGGTTTCTACTTCTTGCCTTGACCCAAATCATATCATCTTATTTTTCTGATTCTTCCAGCTAATGGAAAAATATGTAGGTGTTTATGTATTTCTGACTACACAATATACACTTTTTGCTTTAAAAAAGTTAATAGGAAGTATACTTACTGGATAGGTAGTCATTAATAAAGTTTGTCACCAAGATAAGACTTCAAGTTTCTTCTCTTCAATTGTTTAAAAAGTAAGAAATTGTTAGACAACTATCCATTGTCTTATGTTAAAATTTATTTCTCAGAAATACTCAGATATTCTTTTAACCAATTAATATGTGATAATTAATTCCTTTCAGACATATAATACAGAACCCAGAATAAAGTTTAAAATTGAGATTTAGTGGGGTTTGATTTATAATGGAATAGATTTTGTTTTAAAAAGAAGATGCAAGCTAATCCAATTACTGATTGCATTAGAGCTAATCTTGCCTCATCTTAATTTTTCATTCTTTTATTTAAATTTTATGTTTTATTATTTTGTGTTTGACTCTTCTGTCTTCAATATGAAGTAATGAATCAGTGAAGAAAATTGTGAAAACAAATAAAACTAGGGAAAGGCAAAAAAATAATTTATAATAACATTAGTCAATACTTTTATATATCTGATGCATGCAATCATTCCTAGTTCTTTGTTCTATGCTCATTGTGCAAGTTGACACTGGTGCTTCAGACTAGGTTCCTTCTTAGAGTCTGTGAAAACTTCGAACAGTATGTGTTAGAGAATGGAGTAAACACAACTGTCGAAACCATAGAAAATTGTCCTCTCTATTTTCTTACAACTTTTTCAGTTATGAAGGTAAAAGAAAATGCAATTAGAATAATCCACTAAGAGCTTTATTTGCCACCTGCCATTCTCTGAATGCCTGCTGATAAAAGTGAGTTTTTAACTTGCAGATTTTCCTTGATAGACTGGAATTAGGAAAGTTTCCCTCTAAAGTGAGTGCTCCAGCTGCCACATGGGGATAAATATAGAACCAATCAAATCAAAGTTTGGCAATATGGAAGTAAGAAATGCATGTGATCTGTCGCAAAGATTTGTTATTTGCATAGAAATAAAATCATTAACTCATTTGTGTTTTAAATTTCCCAAAGCTTAATTATAGTTTATTTGATATTTGACCTGATTGTCTCTTACCTCCACTAGGAGGGCAGATTTAACTGGGTTGTTATGATTCTGACTACTTGTGGGTGGAAATGTTTTTGAGGCCATGAGCCCAGGTTGCAATGGGACAGTGATGAATCCCAGTGTTTCCTGGTCTCTATGGCTAGACAATGTATGAGAGTCACATAATTTTAGCAGCCCTAGACAGGGCCATGAAACCTCATGTTAGAGTAAGCAAAACTCTCAATCTTTCAACAGCTACAGTGTGGAAACTACAGCTTATTTGTTTTTGGAAAAAAAAAGAAGAAGAAAAAGAAAGAAAAAAACAGAAGAAAGAGAATCTAAACTGTAATTCTCTTAGTTTTGTTAATGGGGAAATTATCTCTACAAGAATGCTGAACCCATGCCACCTTTTTTTCAAAAGTTGACTGGTATACAGAAACACTCTGTCAGCACCAGAAAGCTCTACGCTTTGAAGCTTTTTTAAATTAAGAAACTACATCTAAAAGGCAAGGTTCATGAAGGTATATGGGGTAATTATTTGTCATTACTCTTGACATTTCTAGAGAACATGACTAATGTCAAGGCTTCTATGGCAAAGATGCTCTGGGTTGATTAGAGCCAAAGGAATTAAGTTCAGATGTTCAATTGGATACAGATTAGGTTAGTTTTCAATGGGACCAGACCTAGTGACACCGGGTTATTTGGGCACTTAGCTACCATCCCTGCTATTTCTCAGAAGGAGTTGCTATTTCCTCACCAAGGTGAATAGTTATTTCAGAAAGTAACCTTCCCTACACCTCCAGTGTGTGTGTGTGTGTGTGTGTGTGTGTGTGTGTGTGTGTTCACACTCCTAGATAAAAACAAATGAGTGTCAAGGAAATCTTTATTTTTATTTCTGACACTGTTTCAAAACCTCTTACTAAAAAATTGTATGAATGAACACATGATGTCACATTTCAGTTATTTTTTTCAAACTAGGCATCCAAGTGCCCAGACAGAGGAAATACAGAGTTGTCTTGCTGTGGCTGCAGTTTTCATCCTGGCAAACACAGATCGTTTGCTTCCTCCACTTAAGTTACATGAGTAAGCCCTCCAAGTTCTTGTTTTTAAAGAAAGCAGAGACAGACAACTAAAGAATATAGTTAGGGTTATGAAAGGGGAAAGGAGAAATTAAATGGAAAAGTAAAAAAAAAATGTATATATATATATATATATAAATAAAATGTATATTTTATTTATATATATATATGTGTATATATATACATATATATATATGTATATATATATGTATATATATACACATATATATATATATATGAGTGGCCTCAGATCATCAGTAATTTCCTCAGGAGTCAACTCAACACATAATGTACCCTTTTGCCAGGAAACAAAACAAGATATTTTTTGGTTCTGCAAAAAATGGCATGGGACCTTGAAGGCACTCATTTCTAGTGGCATCTATCCCGAGATTTGAAACTTGCTTCATAAAGTTCAAGACCTAAAATTTTGTGTAGTTGATCAATAATTCACTTCGCTTCACAAAACCACTCTGAAATAATGACCCGGGGATTCAGTCTACTCTTCATGCAGAGATTTTTAATACATGGATCACATTTTATGAGCAATAACTCATTAATCTCTGCAATAACCATATTCAGTTAAACATTATTATCCCACATTATAGGTAAAGTGATTGAGGGGAGTTTTTGACTTGTTGAAGGTCAAACTGATATCAGAAGCAGAAGTGGGATGAGGTATGAATGTGATTCCATGACTCCAAATCCTAACTCACGGTCATACATAGAAAAGGCCAACTTTTTTTACTTTAATTTTTTTTTGCCTCCCTCAAAACTTGCACTTATTATATAATTATAGCTAAAATGTCATCATGCCTTTTTAATAAACTGATAATAAGGAAATCTCAGCTAGGAGCTTCCTCTTCAATATTAAACATCATTGCAAAGTAAAATATTTTTCTGTATGAGTATTAAGTTTTAAAGTATCAGTTACAATAAATATGATGTTCTATATTTAAAACATATGGAAATCAGCTCAACTTTTTCCTCTTCTTAAAATTGTTAACTAGGTACTTAGAGACCTTCTGTACGGAGACACAACACAAGAAATATGACAGAGAAACAGTGGCAAACAGTTGAGGAAAGGAAAGAAAAACAAGATATCCATGAGTTTCTTTTAAACCTAAAAAAAAAAAAAAAAAGAGCAGTGTAAAAGTTTTTCTCACTGATGAAATGAGCTCTTTACATATAAATTATATTGTAATAACAGAGCTCCTGGGTGGAAAAGAGTTCCTTCTCCTGCTGACAAAAATTAAAATAATCACAGATGGCTAATGATCAAAAATACTGACTGACAGCTCTGAAGTATAAGACGCAGAGAATATTCTCCAAGGAGTGAGAATATTCTCAGGGTTTCTTAAGCCAACACTTAACGTTGGTTTAAGAGCACCGCCAAGCTTTTTCCAACCAAATATTCATATACAGGGAGCTTTTACTTTATTTTGGAAACTACCAGATAGACTCATAGAGCTCCTTAAAAAAATAATGTAATTCTTTACCTTTGCATTTGCATTCATAATTTGGGATAAAATGCAAGAATTCACTAGGGAAAGCCAGTCCATAATTGTTCCTAAAACAAACCTTTATAATTCAAGCATTAGGAATCCAGTCTCCTATTTTAAGATATAGGTGAAAAGGGAGCAATCTTCCCAGCAGAATTGGCTGTCTTTATAAATATGTCAAATAATGTCAATAATAGTAACAACTAATAATTGCTGAAGACTTGCTTTGTGTCTAACATTCATTTAAGCATGTTACTTATTTACTTCATTTAATGTAAACAAATAGCCCAATGAAATACATCACATTATTATTCACTCTTCTTTGATGAGGAAAACAAAATTAGACAAGTTTAAGAAAATGACCAGGGTCACGCTATAGCTGATGAATAGTCAAAGAGGGGCTCAAACTAGTTTCTAAGCCTGGTGCTTAATGGCAATATGGCCATTACATTATTTACTAATAGAATATAAATTTAAGTGGAACCACACTGAGACCAATAACAAATGCCCCATTCTATATCACTTGAAAAAAGTCTTTCAAAAATCACTTGATTTTACAATCACCCAAGAAAACAAGTACAGTGTTACTGTATCGAATAACAATTAGACTGTGACTGAGAATTTAATAATATTCATTTATTCACTCATTTATTTGTGGAATCAATTGATGACTAATACATTAAGTGCCTGTAAAGTTTTGTTTTGAGAGATTCAAATATATATAACACTGTTTCTGCCTTTTTAATGTTTATACTCTGTATGGAGACGTGCATGGTATGTATGTATCATACATTTATGCACATGGATGATTCATACAAGATGTGTGTGCCAAAGGCAACAGGTATTCAGTGGAGAGAGTAATCCATTCTATTTGTTTGGTGTTATCAAAGAAGGCAACGCATGTAGGTAAGAATAAATAAGGGCATCACATTTGAGGGATAGGTGAAACTTTGCTAAAGCAAAAATTTGAAAAAGGATTATTTTAGTAACTGAAATAGTTCAGTACATACTAAATATGCCTGCAGAATTAATAATCCCACTTCTATACCCATCTTGGTAAAGTACAATCATAGATGTACAAATTCCTTTAAAAATACAGTCACGTTGTTGGCCAAACAAATGTTGTGGAATATCATAAGCAAAAAATCCTTTCTAAAGTAATTTTTTCAAAGGACCTTTGCAAATCAAATCATAAGGGTGGCAAGAACAGAATTTTTGGAACAAAACTTGCTGTTCTTAGCCCTGGATGAAAGAAACGCAAGTTAGTAACCATTTAATAGCTGCTTTTTTATATCTTTGCCAGAATTGCTTGTAACGTGCGATTTCTTCATTTGGATGTTACTTATTTCAACTAAAACATTTCCAAGTCAACTCACTGTACTTCACAATACACTGAAATGAGTAAAAGTATTAAAAGCATGCCTGAGGCGACAGAAACTTTGAGGTTAATTTCCATTTCTTCAAGTATATTTGATGAATGATGTGACAAAGGAATCCTAATTAAGGTTGAAATCCTGAATACTAAATAAATTAGAAGTGCCACTACATTCATCTTTCACAGTGATAATACTGCCACTTCTGCTTCTCTTTAGTCTAGCCCTTGACTTTTTGGGAAACCTTTTCTTGTGTATTTTCTTCCTCTATCACTTTCACTGAGAGTAGATCGTGAGCATCCTACCTAGTTTTGTTCAAGCCCAAATCTAAGAAGTCTGTCTCTCACTGTTAAAAACTGAAAACAAACTGAGGGTTGATGGGGGGTGGGAGGGAGGGGAGGGTGGGGGATGGGTATTGAGGAGGGCACCTTTTGGGATGAGCACTGGGTGTTGTATGGAAACCAATACGACAATAAATTTCATATATTGGAAAAAAAAAGAAGTCTGTCTCTCTTTGTTCTTCTGCTTCTCACTTACTCATCTCTAACAAAAGCAAATATTTCCTTTCTTATCTAATCTCAAAAATGGCTTCACCCCTCACACTGTTATTCCTATTTCTTCTCACCTTATAATATATAAAGGTAAAGTTACATGATATATAAAAATCTTTTAACTTTTCCTAAGAAGTAAAACATACAGCAATTATAACAGTTTGCATAAAACTTAGCTCTTTAGTGATTTCATTTTCATAGTTACTATTATTACCATTATCACTAGGAGTCAAAAAGTAAGGGTGCAAATTGTTGCACCCCTCACTAGCTGAGGCACCTTAGGCAAGTTACTTAATATTATATAACTCTAGTATCTTGATTTTGAACTACGCCTGACTATCATGGGAGAGAATTCAGTGACCCATTATTTTGAATATTGTCCTCCGAGATAATTTAGTCTAGAGAAATAAAACCTGATATTCACAAAAATGGCAAATGCATTTGCTTACAGAACCTGTATTCACAAACATAATCATCAGAAGCTGGATTGGATACCAATGTCCTTCAAAGGATGAATGCATGTACAAATGGTAACGCAACTGTATAATGGGATACTGCTCAACATTAAACAGGATGGGATTTTCTTTTTAAATGTGATTCATTTCAAACTAGTATAGATTAAATTTTATTGTCTGATCCTTGACTTGGTTATTGGAGTATTTTCAGGTGTGTTTTCTCAATTTGGTTATGCTATTCTTCTCTCACAAATATCAATCTTATGATACCTTGATAGAAATCAAATATATCCGATCAAATTGAAGTTATGAATTGAGATGCCCTGTAACTGCAGAAGACACTGTATTTCAAGTCTCATAGAGAATGGAAAGATATAACACATCTCATCCATTATTCTGATGTGGATTACATTTTGAAATAAAATTGTGATTTTGGGGGCTCAATAAAAATGTTATAAAAACCAAAAACAAAAAGGTGAGATTGTCTTTATTTTCTGTTTTATTCTATTTACAATCAGGTCCTGATCTTTAAATTATATGGCCTTTATAAAAAAAATTGGAAAGCTTTCCAGTTTTGTTTTGAAATAACCTCAATAATTTTGAAATTATCTGTCTTTTAAAGTTAAATAGAATTTAACTGGAAATCCATCTGATCCTGGGGCCCTTCACCAATTTGTACTGTGGTAATAGATCCATTCAGGTTTTTAACTTGTTGTTAACATCAATATTGACAATTTGCATTTAAATGGAAAATCATATATTTATCGTGATTTTTGAACTGCCACAGACTTGCACAAGCTGCTTTCAAGCATAACTGCTTTGAGTTACTCTGTATTAGAGGTGCTTGCTTTTACATTCCAAAATTTTTGCCTCCTTCTCTCTCCTTTAAAACCATTGTCATGAAGCGTTTTTCAGGATGCCTGGGTGGCTCAGTCAGTTAAGTGGCCCACCTTGGCTCAGGTTATGATCTAGTGGTTCATGAGTTTGAGCCTTGCCTCGGGCTCTGTGCTGACAGTTCAGAGTCTGAAGCCTACTTCGGATTCTGTCTTCCTCTCTCTCTTCCTTTCCCCTGCTTATACTCTGTCTCTCTTTCTCCTTTTCCCTTTCCCCCTCTCTCTCTCTCTCTCAAAAATAAATAACACCCTTAAAAATATTTAAAAAGGGTGTTTTTCTATTTTATTGGTCCTTTCAAATAACCAGTGTTTGGATTTGATCATTATTTCTGTTTTATTTATTTACTTGGAAAACACATAGCATTTCCTCTATGCTAAGAATTGTTTTAAGCACCTTACAAATATTGACTCTTTTAATTGTTTATAATAGTCCTGTGAGATAGTATTATGATCCTCATCTTATTGGTAAAGAAACAGAGGAACCACATTATTCTGGATTTCTCTTTTAGTATAATACTTTCTTATTAATTATTTCCATTGAGACCAAGGTCTCAATGCTTTATAGGCTCTGAGATATTTCTTCTATTCATACCTTTCCACACCACTAATTTCACTCTACTCTCTTTAGTGACCTTTTTTTTTTTTTTCATTTCATTGCTTACTATTTTTTATTTCAATGATTATAGTACTTAGACCCAGGATGATTATCTTTTTTTTTTTCTTTCCTTAGTGGTTAAGATCACTTACTGTCTGTCCAAGTTTTCTTCTGTCTCTCCTCCAGTAAGCTTTCTATGTTGGCTGATCTTCCTCTCAGGCTACGTAGCTTCTTAGTTATATTGTTAAATGTTGTTGATTTTAATGTGTTAGCTTCTGAAGTCATGTTCTGCTGATCTGAAATATCTTTCATGCAGTTATCTCTCAAATAATAGAAGGAGATGGATCCTTGGCCCTTCAGCAACTGCCTGTCTTCCTTGACTCCTCTCCTATCCCATCTGGAGAAAACCTGCCCAATCCCTATGTTTCTTCTACCATCCTCATCTCAAGAATAGGGAGTTTCTGCACACAAATTTAGTTCCAAGTCCATCTCTTAAGTTACTGGAAGCCTACACATTTCCATTCAGGGCCAACATACATCCAAGGTATGGGTCATGTGTATGAGAAACGCAGAGGGCTATTTGGATTTGGTGGTCCTCAAGTATTTGAGAACCTAGCTCTTCTAGTACTATATTTGGAACCAATATTGGAGCTTCTCATAGACCTCTGTATCTTTAGACTTTTGCATAAAGGGCAAAAGCTCTATAAACTCCATACCCACACCAGAGGTTTCTACAGTGATCAATATGTCAAGTTGACAAGATTCCCCTAGTTCAAGAGTGGTGAACAATCAAATATGGGAGTATGGAAGATACATCCAGGACAGGCCGCCTTATTTCCAGAATCTTTCTTCTCTTTTAATAAATCTTAAAAGGGAAGACATATAATTTTTAAAAATTATAATAATATTAATTCAGAGTATCATATCAACAAAAGGTGGAAAGAGGGAAGAAAGGTGGGAGGAAATAAAAGAGCACTATCTCCTTTTATGTAAGAGGGAATCAATAAATATGGAATCATTCATAATATTGACAAATATACTGTGGAGTATGATTTTTTAAACTATAAACCCTACTAGAATTAGAAATAAGATATAGATATTTGAATTTCTATATAAAATTTCAAATAGCGCATATAGAAGTATAACCATCATATTACCCCTACCAATAATAGGTGATTACTATGGATTTGACTTCTGCTAATTAAAAAAAAATCATAATGTTTATTCTTTTTCGAGAGAGAATGAGACAGAGACAGAGAGAGAGAGACACAGAGACAGTAAACAAGCAAGAGAGAGGCACCCCCGCCACCCCATCTCTCTCTGTCTCTAAAAAACAAAAAAGAAAAGAAAAACAAGAATGCCTATTTCAGGAGTAAGGAAAGTATTATTTAGATAAGGAGAAGAAAAGCAGAAATAGGAACAATGGCACATAAAGAGATTATTATAGAGACATGACAGGTAAGGGGGAAATTCCTTTTCACTTAATTCCATAGTTGTTGGAACCCTGAAGTGAAGAGTCACGAAATTCTGAATCCGAGAATTGCTTTGAAAGCAAATGACCATCTGAAGGATCCCTCTCTCTTATAGTTCTCATGCTTTGGTACATCAGATTGTCTTATCTCATGTTAATAAGTTTCCTCCATTATTTGAAGAAAAGAAGTCTATCTTTATTCCAGTTTAAATTAAAACAGAAAAAAAAGAAGATGCAACAAAGAATAAAATTCAAAATTAAAATATGTAACATAGTAAAGAGAAAACCTATGAAATACACCAATAAATAAAAATGTGTTAACCACTTGAATCAAATGTAAAAGCAACATTTCAAACAAAAATAAAAAATTCTAGCTGAGAATCTTCACGTAAGAGTCATGTTATTAGGTAAGGTGAAATGTGGACCAAGAGCCCATTTTAGAATTCAGCTTCCAATAATGCAGTGCAGCCATAATCTGCATTAAGAGATAGATAGTAGCAGCAAGAGAATCTGGCATGAGGGTGTAGAGACAAGGCAACACATTTTTTTTCTTAAACTAAACTCTGTGGACTTCCTAAGTGCCTAAAAAGCAGCACTGCACTTGAGAAGTTTCTAGAAAACAGTGTCTACTGCCCCAAATCAAAAAGCAGACTTCTTGTGTCCAATATAGTTCAGAACACCGAATGGCAATAAAATTTTCTTGAGCACTGCTCACACTCAAAGATAGTGTTCATCATGAGAATATTTTTATTTTTATTTATTTTTATCTATTTATTTATCTTTAATATAATTTATTGTCAAGTTGGCTAATATACAGTGTATACAGTGTGCTCTTTATTTTGGGGCAGATTCCTGTGATTCATCACTTATATACAACACCCAGTGCTCACCCCAACAAGTGCCCTCCTCAATACCCATCACCATTTTCCCCTCCCTCCCACCCCCCCATCAACCCTCAGTTTGTTCTCTGTATTTAAGAGTCTCTTATGGTTTGCCTCCCTCACTCTCTGTAACTATTTTTCCCCCTTCCCTTCCCCCATGGTCTCCTGGTAAGTTTCTCAAGTTCCACATATGAGTGAAAACATATGATATCTGCCTTTCTCTGATTAACTTATTCCACTTTACATAGTACCCTCCAGTTGCATCCACTTTGCTGCAAATGGCAGGACAGAGAGAAGAAAGAATGGTAAGATTCCAAAACTAACTTCACATTCTTCTTTCCTCTCTCCCCCATTTCTCTCCACGTGTGTATGACTGACAGTGGAGTGCAATACATAAAGGGTAAGCCTGGGAAAACTTTTTCAAACAACCCGTTATCTCATTTTGACTCTTACTAGGAGGGAAGGAGAAAAGGAGAAAGAGAGAAATCGGTAAAATGGGAGAGGGAGAATTCCAGAACACCTCCATAAGATGGATGAATCATAGATAGAATTGGGCGCCTTTTTCATCCTGATAAAAACACTGCAAGGGCCTGGTAGTCTTTAAGATTAAGGACTGTCACACCTTTGATCAGTTTCAGGACTGGTTTTTGCTTGAAATGCTACTTTCACATTCTATTTGGAAGAGAATATTGAACTGTGTGTAAATATGGAACCTTTGAGACTGCACCATCTGGAGCTAATATTTGAAGTGATTTACACATGAAACAGAAAAAGAGAATGCACATGAAATTATGCCTTAAAAATATTTCATGGATTAACAGAATCCATACACTGCCTCCAAATTGTACCTAGATTGCTAATTAGAATGCATTCCCTTACATTCTTAGTTGTTACAATGATCGTTAAACAAAAGGAACTCAGGGTTTTCTTTAAGGGGATATCACTTGACTTTTGCTTTTTGGCATTATTGATCATCTGACTATCTTCCACTTTATAATAAGTTTTCCCTCTCTCCATTCTATATATGTCTACTACTAAATGACATACACTGTGAGAGGATTTGGGAAGACAATAGTGAGTATTTCTAGACAATGATCTCTACCTCTTGAGGATAAGAAATTGGCTAATAAAGTAGGCATTAGTCAATTATTCCCACAATTATATAAAACATATGCTCAGAAACAGTGGTACATAGTGCTATAATAACAAATGTTAGAGGAAACTGACCTATTGAGAAGTCACCAGAGACTTTCCAAAATTGGTGATTATTATGCTAAAATTACTGTCTAGATCTTATTATTCCTATATCTTTCCACAGAAAGTGTATCAGAGCCAGGTCAAGCCTTAAACCAGATGTTGCCACTGTTGTTATAAAACACTAAAACCATATGAATGAAGACATGTCAGCTGTATCCGGAGCAAAGATCAGCTTGAAAGTGTGGACCACAAAGCCAGTGCTTATTTTTATAAGAAGAATTTCAATAAAGACTATAATTACTGATGCTGCATATGCTCATCAGAATTATATGATGATTGAGTGAATAGAATAATATGTGGAAAATTCTGTAAGATATTCTGAGGGCTCATTTTTATTCTTTATGTGGAAACTTATAGGAGAAACATGCTATGTTGATTCTCAATATGGGAAGTGTTTAAGTTCCTGATGAATCACTTTAATTTTTCCAGTCGATTCCTACCAAATCATGGGGGTACAGGCATAAAAGATCTTGTTTGGTACACAAATTGTACAGCTGCCCAGTTCCTCAACATCTCCTACACCCATGCATAAGCCCATATATACATAAGACTTTGTCTTTTGTACCAGTCAATGTGCTCAAACATATCAAGACAATTTAAAGGGGTTTTGAGCTGCAATTCCAGAGCTCTATTATACTTCAAGATAGGCTGGTCCAGAGGCTCAAGAAAGCATAAGGAACTTGGTTCCTGTTTCAATCTCTTCTCTGCCCTTCCCCATATTTTTTTTTATTACTGAAGTTTGTTCCCTATATTGCTTTAAGCTTTCTTCCAGGGGTGATAGGTGCTTTATATTCTTTCCTTTTGTTGCTGATAAAAAGGTAGTTTTTCTCCCTCACAATAACAATCAAGAGTCTCTAGAATTCCCCCAATTGGATCAGGTCACACAATAACTTTTGGGAAATGTGGATGTACTGATAGGGTTCAAGCATCAAGCTCACCTCCAGATATGTAGTGGCTGCTTGGTGAAGTTGAAAACTTGGAGGGAAACCCGGGTGCTGTTGGGAAAAGGGAAAGTGTAGAATAGATTCTAGAAAGGGAGGCATCCATAACATGCATTATACCAGAGAAATGGTCTTCCCTAAGGATCAAAGAAAGGGATACTCAAAGAGTTTATCATAAAATTTTCTTCCAGCATTTCCCTAGGATACCTAATTTTCCCACACAACAGGAAGCCCAAGGTAACAGTTACATCTAATGCTAACTCATTGGGGGAAAATATGTATGTATGTGTGTGTGTGTATGTATATGTATATGTATATGTATATGTATATGTATATGTACATGTACATATAGTGTGTGTATATATATATATATATATATATATATATATATATATATATATTCATTCTTGTCTGTCATGCCTGGTGGTCATTGCCAGGTATGCTCACTTTTAACACTTCAAATTCATAGATTGTAAATTCTTTGCTTGTTAATTATTGGATCAGCAATGGTATCATATATTCAAAACACCCACTTAGTGAGAGTCATTGGCAATTTTGAATGGGAAAGTGTCCAACCAGTTTTTTCAGTAGCTATAACATGAGATTTATAAAATATCCAGTTATTATTGGGGGGGGGGGGAATTGAAGAGTGTATTCTTCAATTGGCAGTCAGGTATCTTTCCATTATCGTGTTTCATTTGCAAAGAATAAATCAGTGAAACCGTGCAATACAACAAAGTAGAAATTCCAAGAAGTACAGGACAGGTCACAAGTAATGTCTTGGCTATACCTAATAGTACTGTTATGATAAAAGTATCATTTTGGTTAATACTAATAAACCCTGTTTCTATGGAAAATGAATTAAATTTATCTTTTATAAATGGCATACAATATGTGGGAAAATAATCACCCATGATCCCAGATGGAGAAGAAATCCTCATATAGCAATCTCTCCTAGTAACAATGAACAGGTGGACACTATCAAACCACATAAGTAAATTAACTGAGGTTAAAAGAGGTAAAGCAACTTGCTGGCTACCCTGTGGACTATAAATGGTAGATGGTGTGCAACAACACAAGGACCAGAACTCAGGATGAAGCTGACATTGGGAGGGAGCAGATAGGAGAGTGAGAAAGAAACTGAGGCAGTTCTATGTGGCTGGAAACTCCACACTCATGTTAACACAACCAGACACATAAATATTTTGCTCATTTATCAGTTAGCTCAACAAAATAGGCCTTTTACATAATGTGTCTGCAATTGTATCCTCTAGAGGTAATCAGCAGCATATTAACCTTAACTATAATAACACATTATCACTATTTTGTTTCAGTTGGCTAATTTGCAAAACAATAGTGAAGATCCTACCCAACATGTAAGAATTTATTCCTCAGTTATTGGCACTGAATAAATACAGTGACCCTCAGTGGAAATATCAGGAACTTGGGAAGGAAGAGCAGTATATACCGTGAAGGAAGAAGGAGCAGTTAGGGAGTTGTAGATCTCATGAAGTCAGCGTTAAAAACAAACCTGGGTCAACCCTTAGGCATAAACTGATGGCAATCAGAACCAGACTTGGAGCCTGAATTAAGGTCAATTTCATTTCCTCCAATGTGGTTTCTGCTTTGCTAAATATAAGAGGGGATGGGTTATAAGTGGAGAGGTTTGGTTCATGAGCATAAGTGCTAGTAGGTCTGGTAGATATGTGGGAAGTGATGGTCTCTGATAGAATACAAATCCTCCAATGATTACTCTATTCTCACAAATAATCAGTTAAAAAATTCTTTTCAAGTCCAACAACGACAACAAAAGTTATTTAGGTTTCCAGATATATAGGTTTCCAACGTATATATTATACACATACATACATATATATATATTATACACATATATACATACACACACACACACACAACAAAAATAGCAGGCTAAGCTCAAGGCCCAATACCTATTTCATCTTTAGAGTGACCTAAAAATAGATCAGGTGGATTTAATCTCCTTCCCACTAGTTTTCTCTGATTTACCCAGAAGGTATGCACTATTTGAATGTGACTCTTTGCCCTCGGGGTCCATTACATACCAGAGAAAAGTTTGGAAATTAGTTCAAGAATGCTATTTTTAGAGAGGAAGTTTAGGCACATTGTATTGAGGATAAGGGAAAAAAAAAAAAAAAAGGAAGACACACAAGTCATGGAATCTTTGCTGACCACAGCATGAAACACAGAAATCACAGATATCAAGACATCTTGAAAGATTCTAGAAGGACAACAGATACATATTGAACTATAACTTTAAACATTGCTGGTAGGCTCTTTTTCTACTGTTCCCTTGTTTACTCTCATCTAGGCAAATGGTTTTCCTAGCTATACCTCTAACATGCAACATATTCCTGTAGTAGGGACTTTATACTACCTATTCTTCTGCCTAAAACGTTCTTCTCTCAGATATTCATTTTCCAACTCTCATATGTCTTTCAAGTATTTGTTCAAATTTTGTCACAGCGGGGCTGCTCCCAACCCCCCTATTTAAAAAAATAATAATAAAGATTTTTCTTAATTTTTGACAGAGAGAGAGAGACAGAACACGACTGGAGGAGGGGCAGAGAAAGGGAGACAGAATCTGAAGCAGGCTCCAGGCTCTGAGCTGTCAGCACAGAGCCGGACTAGGGCTAGAACTCATGAACCATGAGATCATGACCTGAGCTGAAATCTGACGCTTTACCGACTGAACCACCCAGGCGCCAACCGCCCCCCTGCCCCCGGCCCCCTGCCTATTTAATTCTGTATCCTGCCCTCACTTTCTGCCCACCCCCCAGGTATATTCAAATCCTCTAAACCTGTTTTATATTTTCTTTATTCTATAGCACTTATGATCATCTAAATTATAATTTATATACTTATTATTCTTACTATCATTTACTATCTCTTCCTTCTAGAATGTAATCTCCATCAGGACAAATACTTTAACTGTTCTCTTTGCTGATGTATGCAAAGTGCCTACAACAACATGGTGCATAGAAGGCACTGGCTAAATATTCCTCAAAACAATGCAAGATTTCAATAATTGATAGATAAGAGAGTAAGCTGCCTGAAAGCAGGGGCAGTGTCTTACTAGGCATTATATACCTCATGCCTACTTTAGTGCCTGACAAATAGTGGATGCTGAAGCAGTTTGCTGAATTAACAAATAGAATAATAGATAGGTGGATATATATTTTAGCAGAGACACATATGAATTATGTGTAATCAAAGAGAAAATAAATTATTCAGGATATAGGTTTGGGAAATATGTTATAAAACAGTAAGTATTTGATCTGAATTTTAAAGTACTGATACAGAGAAATTGTCCAGGCTAAAAAGTACATACTGAGAAACAGATCATCAGTGGGTCCCTTGATATTCAACATTTTTTCTTTAAGTGTAGTAAATAAATTACTATAACAAAACACTGAATTTCCTACCTGAGGGGAAAAAATTAAGGCATTATATCTAGCTCACAATATTTCTAATGTTAGAAAAGTATAAAGCCTGATCAGTTACAATTCAAGAATAAATCATGAATCCAAAGGCTCATTAATTTTGAAAATATGTAGAAAAGACAATATTGAAGTAAAATAAAAACTAAAATACCACATTTAAATCTTAGAAAATGTAAAATGTAATAGGACCTTTCTGAAAAAATCTTATAGGTCATAAAACTAGGTAGACTTAAGACTGCATTTAAAGAGATATATTCCTGAAATATTAAGACCATATTAAAAAGTTTCTTGTATAGACAAGCAGTATTAATTTACTCTTCCTCAAAGGCAGTATTTTGACAATTCACAATTTCCCCCACCCCAAGATTTATAAAGGGTTCAGCAAGGCTTTGAATTTAGTATTAAATAAAAATATGAAATTAAAATGAAATTGAAATGTTGTATCTAAAAAATCTTAAGTTTGCCTTTCAAGGTCTGGATTGCTCCTATACAAAATTCCTAATCCTTTCATTTTGGTATGTAAATTTACATTAATACTTAAATGTAAAAAAATATATATATAACATAATTGAGATTTCTGCATACCTTCTGAGAAACTCAGTCTATAAAGTAATATTTGGTCATCCCAATCTCAAAAAACTCTGATAGTATCTGTATCCTCTCTTTCAAATGAAGTGTTTAAGATATATACAAGTCACATCAAAAATGCTTATCAGGGGCGCCTGGGTGGCTCAGTCAGTTAAACGTCCGACTTCAGCTCAGGTCACGACCTCGCGGTCGGTGAGTTTGAGCCCCGCATCAGGCTCTGGGCTGATGGCTCGGAGCCTGGAGCCTGTTTCCGATTCTGTGTCTCCCTCTCTCTCTGCCCCTCCCCAGTTCATGCTCTGTCTCTCTCTGTCCCAAAAATAAATAAACGTTAAAAAAAATAATAATAAAAAATGCTTATCAAATCTCCTGGCTTTTCTCCCCACTCTATTTGCTATCATAGTTGCAAGTGACTGTTGTCTATGCCTGGAGACCTGCATGGACTTATACCCACTCTGTCAGCTTGTGGTTGTCAGTCAGTGAATTCCTTTTCATTTCCACATGTTGACAGTGGAAATATTTCTAAATACACACCCAATCATCTTGGTCTTTAGCTGAAACCCATCAATAGTTTGCCAAAAGCCTCAGAAGACATTTCATAGTAGTCAGCATGGCATCGTAGGTGACTCTAGAATATGTAGTAGCATCATCTCGAAAGCCTTCACTCATTAGACTATCTTTTATTTAGTATACTCACATCACTTTCTCCATTATAATTTTCTGTTTGCTTGTTTGCCTCATTAGCTATATAGCCCTGTTGAAGAGAATGCATGTATCTTATTCTGGAATATGATTAAATACTTAGTGCTTATTATGGTATAATAAGCTTACATGGTATTAACTGATTTGAAAGAAAATTTGCAATTTTTTTCCTCAGTGTTTTTATTTTACATGATGAAGGGGAGCAAAATATTCTACCACAAAATGTGCCACTTTGACATGTGGATTATTTTGACTTGAAAACGATCAAGACTCAGCAGACTAAGGAGAAATTTTTCAGTTCTCCCTTAACTGCCTAAAAGAACTTAGAAAGAGAACCTATCCCAGGAAGACAGCTATTACCAGAGACCTATCTGCAGGACAGGACAAACATTTGTTCAGCAAACATTTGCTGTTCTCATCTTCCTGTGAATTGTCTTCCTCTTTGAAGTCTCAGATCCCTACCACTTTCATTAGCTAAGGAAGGTGTATGTTTCAATTGCCTGTCTGCCTTTGAGTCTCATATTTTCACGAGGCTTCTGTACTTTAAGAAATTAAATTTGTTTCTGTTAATCTGTCTGATGTCAATTTAAAGAGTTCAGACAAAGAACCTAGAAGGAAAGAAGGGTAAATTTTCCCTTCCCTATAATAACTTCAACAGGATGAGAAGATGCACAAAAATAAATGTGGAAGATAAAAACTATCTCAGGTCCATATCAATTATAGCACATTTATAAAATTCTGATTAAGATTGGAATGAATTTTTCAGGTGTCAAGAATATTATTTCCTTTACATTTGAGTATCAATAAATGAGACAGAGAAGTTGTAATTTTGAGGGTGTACATTGGCCAATGTGAAAACCTAATAAACACAAAATGAAAAAAATATCCAAAATTATACCCTGGGTCTATCTTTTTATTACATTGTATTTTTTTAATTGAGGTTTAATTTACATGCAATAAAATATGGAGATTTTAAGTGTATAAATCAGTGAGTTTTGAAAAATGGTTATATCCTTGTACTGGAGCATAGGGGCACTTGTACCCCAATGTTTATAGCAGCACTCTCAACAATAGCCAAATTATGGAAAGAGTATAAATGTCCATCAACTGATGAATGGATAAAGAAATTGTGGTTTATATACACAATGGAGTACTATGTGGCAATGAGAAAGAATGAAATATGGCCCTTTGTAGCAACGTGGATGGAAATGGAGAGTGTTATGCTAAATGAAATAAGTCAGGCAGAGAAAGACAGATACCATATGTTTTCACTCATATGTGGATCCTGAGAAACTTAACAGAAACCCATGGGGAAGGGGAAGGAAAAAAAAAAGAGGTTAGAGTGGGAGAGAGCCAAAACATAAGAGACTCTTAAAAACTGAGAACAAACTGAGGGTTGATGGGGGGGGGGTGGGAGGGAGGGGAGGGTAGGTGATGGGTATTGAGGAGGGCACCTGTTGGGATGAGCACTGGATGTTGTATGGAAACCAATTTGACTATAAATTTCATAAATTAAAAAAGAAAGAGAAAGAAAGAAAGAAAGAAAGAAAGAAAGAAAGAAAGAAAGAAAGAAAGAAAATGCATATATCCTTATTATTAAAATATAGAAGCCTCTGGCAAAGAAAGTTGTGGTTTCTATAATACAGTTTAATTTGTCTGTTCTAGGGGAGCCTGGGTGGCTCAGTCGGTTGGGCATCCGACTTCGGCTCAGGTCATGATCTCGCGGTCCGTGAGTTCGAGCCCTGCATCGGGCTCTGGGCTGACAGCTCAGAGCCTGGAGCCTGTTTTGGATTCTGTGTCTCCCTCTCTCTCTGACCGTCCCCTGCTCATCCTCTGTCTCTCTCAGTCTCAAAAATAAATATATTTTTAAAAAATTTTTAATTTGTCTGTTCTAGAAGTTCATATAAATTAAATTATAGAATATGTATGTTCTGTACCACTCTTTGCACATGTTCTTAATGCCACACAATAATTTTGACATCCTTTCATGCTATTGCATATTCTTCCTTTTGCTATTGCAAAACTTCACTTCTTACTATTGCTAGCTGTCATTCCATTGTTTATACATACACCTATTTATGGAGATACCATTTGTTCCCGGTTGTAACTATTATAAATAAAACTGCTGTGAAAATTGGTGTACAAATGTTTGTGTGAACCTATGCTCACTCTTCCTCTTGGGTAAAAATCAGAGTTGAATTGTTGAGTCTTATGGTATGTGTATATTTTACTACATAAGAATGTATATTTCACTACATAAGAAAGTGCCAACTCTTTCTTGCAAAGGGATTATACCATGTTACTCTCTCAGCAGAAATATATGAGAGTTCTAGTTTCTCTATTTTCTCATCAACACTTTATAATGTCATTTTTCGTTTGTTTGTTTCTTAGCTCTTTCTATAATGAAGTGTTATCAGATGGTGGTTTTAATTTACTTTTCCCTGGTATTGTTGACTGATATTGTTGAGCATTTTTGATATGCTTATTGGCCATTTTTATATCATTTCTTCCAGTCCTCTGCCCATCTTTTATTGAGTGGTTTATTATTTTTGTTATTATTATTAACAGTACCGTGGTTATTTATATGTTCTAGATGAGTCATTTATCAAATATATGTATCAAATATTAGTAGTCTTAAATATAAACTTACCTTTTAATTTTCTTAAATATGACCATTGAAGAGTAAATTTTTTTAACATAAAATACCTGACTATATTTTATAAGTAGAATTATCAGAAATTCTAAGCCAATAGTGAGACTGATTACAAAACAAATTTTATATTGTTTTTTTGGACCAAAATATGACATAGATCTTCAACTTTTGTATGCCATTCATTATTATCATTATACTCTCAATTTTAGTTAGACTTAATATAGTAACAAATCACCTTGAATTTTATGACAAAAAAATAACAGAATTGTAGAAAAAACTAAAACCAACTTCAAGTAATCAATTAAGATTTGGGATTTTCAAAGTTAGATGACCTATAAAGTTCAAATTTGTATTAAAATTATAATAGATCTGCTTCACTTTCTTTATATATTTTCTTGATAAACATCTGAGATTAATATAACACTGTGTTTGAACTATACTCAAATTTAATAAAATCACAAGGAAGAGAAAATACATGTACAGCACTATGATGTAAAAATTTCACATGTAAGTGGAACCATGTAGTTTAAACCTGCATTATTTGAGGGTCAACTATAATGAAATACATATGCTAACAAATGTCAATTTGATTAAATAAGAGAATAAAGAATTATTTAGAAGTTAAAAATAATAATCTTGATAAAGATTATAAATGTAGTTTATCCTAAACCTGTATTTTACATTTTGCATATAATACTAATGACCATCAAAAAATTTCACATAAAAACTGTAAACAACCTAAGTATGTTAATGTACCAAATAAATTTTGAAGTGACTAATTTTAGATAGACTTCATCATCTTTAAGGAGAGTAATGAGACAAAGAATACAGTTAAGCCATGTTTCATTCCTGGCACTCCATTAACCAGCTATATGGTCATGGGAGTCCTATAGCCTTCCTTGGTTCTTACTATTGTTAACTACAAAATGAAGGCAGAGATCCTCCGGAGACACATATGAGGATAGTCTTGGCAGTCACATTTTATAGAAAAATAGCTATTTTTTATATTCTACTATATCTGGATGTGTCATTAATTTCTGATATATAATGTACATGTTTAGATAATTCTTAACACTTAATATCTTGCAGATAATTATTAAAAATCCAAACATGTTTTCTAAATGGACCACTCCCTTGAATAGTAAGAGTTGGAAAATGAATATTATAAATGAAACTCACCCCTGGATCATGATTACACTCCAAGACAAATAGGCTTATGACATTAAAATATACCTTTTGATGAAAACAAAGTAAAAAATATACCCATAAAGCAATGTTTTAGAAAAGTAGACATATGCACAACTCATGGTGATTACATACATGCTCCCTTGCCAGAGACAGCTGCCTAAGATACATTTCAATATACTATACCCAATATTCATGCAAGAATATTTTGACTGGGAAAGAGTATTTATGCCAATCTTCGAGTTTTCAGTCATTTGTTATAATTACGGGAAATATATGAGAGTTGCTGTATTATCTTTTTTCATACTTAAGTAGATATCCTCTAGGATTACCGTGAAGGACTCTTCTCTTCTTTGAAATTTGTTCACTTAGGAAGCTCAAGGAAGGAAGAACTCAAAGGCGGAGTGCACATACTTGAAATCAAAGGTGAGAGGAATCAAGAGAAATGTTTGCGCTGCGGGCTCATCAGGTCAAATCTATTTATTTAATAGAGACAATAAAATTCCCTAACATTATAAAATATATTAATATTACCTGCATATCCTCTATGATCTTCATGTCTGACCAGGCAGGCCTTGAAGTGCCTTTATTAGGCATTTTCTTAGTATTACCCCTTTCTTCTCTAACAGTTGAGACAAACTTGGTGTATGACTTCAGTATAGAACAAGTAAAAATGGGGGTGGGGAGACTCTTCATTTGAAAAGATTTAGAGTAAAGGGGGAAGATATTTTAGTATTCGAAGCTAAAAGTTTCTCAACATAGGAACTGTTCATATAAAAATGACTGCTATAAAAGAGGTTGAAAATACTACCTATGGAAGGAGGACAAAGACTTTGAAAACTATCAAATGGAAAATCCTTTCTTGGAGATATTCCAACATTGTTGACAAGGCACATAGCAGCAATTAATTGTATGTAAGTTTTTTTTTTTTTTTTTATGTAATAGTCTGAAAAGGAATTAGTTCATTTTATTATAGGCTCTAAAACACTTTTAAAATGCAATCAGTCTTTATTTCCATGTTGATAAATCCTAAAGACATTCATTAGGTAGTACTGACTGCAGGCTTTCCATGAAGTAAGGGTATGGAGTGAGTTTCAATATGCATATCGAGTGTGTCTGTAGTGAAGTGAAGAGTAAGTGGCAATTTGTAAAGTTGTATTTTGTGGATTCTGGGTTCTATCCCCTCCTTGGATTAATTGCTGACTTCATGGAGCAAAGTCTCTGTAAACATTAAAGTATAGCAAGTGATCCAGAGTCTTTACCAAGTTTTCTGCATACGTGACTTTTTTATTCAATGACTTAACTCAAAATATTGGCTCTGACTCTTCAATTCACCAGTTTCCTTTCCACTCTAATGGTTACTGATATCTGTCTGCATCTCTCTGCCAACATAAGCACTCTAGAGGAGTGGCAATAGTAGAGGAATAGTTAAATGCCTTTTGGTCAAGCAAAGCCTTTACCTCTTATTGCTCCTGAAGCACTTTATTCATTCCATGTATCATATTACTTAATTTTAAAATATTCTAGTCTATTGCTTATGGACATACCTTCTTTTTTCTCTAGAATGTGGTATTCTCAGGACAGAGACCATATCCTTTTAACACTGATATCATGCAACTTGGAACTCAGAAACACCTGAATAATTACATGTTCTGTTGAAGGGATACATGAATAAATACATACTTCTTTAGCGCAAGGAAGACAGAATGCATACATACAGCTTCCCAGTCTTACTGGCTTATAAAATGAGCAAACATTTCTCTTCAGTCCATTGCTGATAGCTACAAAGGGCAACAGATGAGGGTAGAATGGTTATTTTAAGCCCTTCACTGTTTTCTATACTACACTTAGGCCCTCTGTGAAAAAGCATAATGCCATTTGGGTCATGATTTGTCTTTGAAGACACAGAAATTAGAAATAAGATACATCTTCTCTTCTGAGGACTGCACAAATACATTGGGTCTCCCAGGCATGTGGTGCTAGGAGAAGGACCAGTGTCATTACTGAAGCTAGGGGGAAGAAGAGTTCAGAAAGATATAGAACTAGAATTAGACAAGGGATAGTACAGGATGGTTATTGCATAAGCAGCTGTGATCTGTGCTAGGGAGAGGGGGACACAGGTGTCTCTATTTGCCTTGCTAACTTGTTTCTTGTCTCCACTCGTCACAGCTTGAGGGTAGGACTTGGGGAAAGGAAGGTGTGCTTCCATCCTACAAATATGTTTCAATAATGAAGAAGACTCAGGAAGAAAAGGAAAGAGTATGAAATTTAAATGAAATTGGTTAAAAAGGAAGACTTCTTTTTTTCCTCCTTTCCTTCTTTTCTTCCTCCTTTCTATCCATCTGTCAATGTATCTTTTTCTTCTATCATAAAGAACATTCTATATTTAAAAATTCAATGTAAGTTACTCACATTACATAACTATAAACAAAGGTGCAGTGGAATGTCAACTGCTAAATCTGTCAATTTACTTTAAAACAAACTTCATACCATCAACACTTAAGATCAAGTTAGGTATAAAAAAAATAGTTACAGAGACGGAGGGAAGCAAGCCATAAGAGACTGTTAAATACAGAAAATAAACTGAGGGTGGATGGGGGGTGGGGGAGAGGGGAAAATGGGTGATGGGCACAGAGGAGGGCACATGTTGGGATGAGCACTGGGTGTTTTATGTAAACGATGAATCATGGGAATCTACCCCCAAAACCAAAAGCATACTGTACACACTATTATGTTAGCCAACTTGACAATAAATTATATTTTAAAAAAATTAGGTTAAGTATTGTTATATAGAAAAAAAGATGGTCAGTGTGTTTTAACCAATTATTTGAAACATTTCCCTAAATGACAAATGGTGGGAACATGGCATGGAATCAAATTTCTAAGGATAGCTTTTCAGCTAATGATTTGTTTGAAAAACCTAAATTGATGGTCAACCCAAAATAAAAAAAAGAGACCCCAGTTTATATCACCACCGGTTTGTCTTCCCTTCATTCGGTAAATGATGGCCTAAGTTTGAATAATTGATCTTTACTGATTTACAATAAAATAGCAACATGTCCCAACATCATAAAAGATTTATATTTTTATTCAGTGTTTATGTTGATATCTTAAGTAGCAAGCACATCACACTTCCCTATGTAGTGACAAGACCAAATGCGCTTTGGCAGAGCTTCAGTATAAAAATTAGAAGGTGTTGATTTCATTACCACTTTGGCAATACATTTGAAAGAGTGTTAATGACTATTAATGGCCTAGTCCTCAGCCAGAAGAATGCCTGAAGTCAGTGAAAGTGGCATTTTATCTGCTCTTAAATATTAAAAACAGAGAGCCTCCTCCAGTTGCATTTGTAAGTGCCTTTCCTGCTCTACAAATAATCACATCCCCCACTTAACTGAGCTTTTAAATATGTTTAAATTCAAGGCAAACCCAACTTCTCCACTCTGGAGGTTTTGCCCCCTTCCTTTTCTTTATAACTAGCACATTTGGCTCTTGTCTAAAAAGTTGAAGGTGAATGAAAACAAAATTATTTTTAAAAGGAACTTTTGTATCATTTCAACTTTGCAATATAGAAACTCCATTGTTTTAGGTTTAACAAAGGAAGAGTTACTTATTTCCTGTTCTTGTTTATTTTTGGAGACAGAGATGAGTCCAAACAATCTTATGATGGAATGCACAATGAACCAATCCATGTTTATGAAGCCCACATGTTTTCAGGACTTTTTTTTCCCTCAAGTAAGTTTGGATTTTTTGTGTTTTGTGGTTTTGTTTTGTTTTGGTTTGGCTTTTTTGGTCCCTAGAGGGTCCTAAATCAACAAGTTATTAGATGAGGAATGGAAGCTTCTGTTGCAGAAAACACAACTGCAGCTAGACAACAGAAAACAGATGCCAATTATTTGCCAATGGCTGCTGGAAAACAAAACATTTTATGACATTTACTTTGCCTTAGCAGAACTGCTGCCGATGCCAAAGAAATATAAACTGGTCAAATTACCAGCAGCCGGTTTTAAAATGTGGGGTATTATGATTTGGAATCTTGCTCTGCATTTGGCCACTCTGTGACCTACATATTTCTTTAAACAATGATTCTATAGGCAACCTGATATCTTAACATATATGTAAAAAGAATATGTGTAATTGATATGTATACTTAAATATTCAATATATTTCAATGTTTTATCTCTTTGCCTCTTAATTCTGCTAGTTTTTTTATAGAGGGATACAAATAATTTTTGATGTTTGCTACTTGACAGTGACTTCCTTGACACACATTTTTATTTCATGTAACAAAAGCTTCAAATTAAACATCTTTCTTACATTGAATCCAGCTGAATTATTCATTGTTAATGTGATGTCACAAGCAATGTTTAAGTATTTTTCCTCCAGTAGTTAACAGAGACTTAATTTAGTCACAAGCAATATCCATCTAGCAACACAAGAATATAGAATTTCCATGAATATTTTTAAATGAAATGCCTTACTTTTGAGACACATTTCTGAAGAAATATCTCGGGCCAACTTCACTGAAACGAGCAGTTATGTCAAATAAATTTCTACTTTTATCAGCATGAGACTGTGCTGTGCTAAAGATCTGAATGTGTAAATAAAATCTTTTGGAAAATCTTATGTAATAAAAAAGTACCTAGTTCTCCCTCTCCTTCTCTTCGTAGTGATTTGAGCTTTCTTTCAGGGTGTGAAGAAAATCAATTAATGCATTTTTCTTGATAGTATAGAGTTACCACAAGTAATAGTGTTAAATCTGTCATAAGAGTCTACAATGCCTCAAGAAATGTCTTGGGTGACTAAGAATTTAGCTAAATTAGGGATAGCACTCGTATATATGTTGAAAATGTAAGCTGAAAAGTGATAATCAAACTAATTTAAGGAATGCCATGCTTCTCAGTTTTTAATATGCCCACAGATCACCAGGGATCTTGTCATATTCAGATTCTGATTCAATAGTTTCACAAAGGGGTCAGAGATTCTGCACTTCTGCAAGATCCCTTATGATACTTTCAAAGCAGCTGGTCAGTGGACGACACGTCTAGAGGTAAGATTGAAGATGACTTGAGGGGGGCCATTCTTTTTAATGTTTTTTTTTCAATTTTCTGAAATATTCACAACCAATCTCAATTTCAAGGTAACTGGCTAACTTGTAGTCAGGACTCGGCGAACACAGGTTCAGCCCATCTCATGAGTAATAATTACTATCAACTTCCTGATTCCAGTGGAATGTGTGCACAATGAATGGGACTATGTAGGACATGCGCCTTCTCCTTATTAGAGTCAATAATAATACTAAGACCTTCCATGGAGTGAGTGTGTGTGAGCAGGTGCATACACTTTTGGAGACAGAGTGACAGAGAGAATTTGAAGCCAGACACAGATGAATACAAGATTATGTCATGATTAGGGGGGAAAAAAAGAGGAATATATATTGCTTTCTGAGGTACGACCCAAAGAGGCAGTGCATCCAGTTCCCATTAGCTTGTCTTTCTCACTCAGACGTCAATCACACTGAACGTCTGTATAATCATCATAGCAAAGGAAAAGGAAATCTAGTCTCATTTATTTTTACTCCCAATTCCCTGAACAACAGAATCTATAAAGGGACATGGATTCTAGGTAATATTTTTAAAACTTTAATGCACTTTCATTTCACCTACATTTAGCTATGTAATGGGAAGCCCATCTCCCCTTATTTTACTCCATCTTCAGTCAGAAGAAACCTTCCTATCATATCAAAACCACAGGAGGGGCGCCTGGGCAGCTCAGGTGGTTAAGTGGCTGACTTCAGTTCAGGTCATGATCTCATGGTTCATGAGTTCGAGCCCCGAATTGGGCTTTGTGCTGACAGAGCCTGGGCCAGCCTCGAGTTCTGTGTTTCCCTCTCTCTCTGCTCTTCCCCCAATCACACTGTGTCTCTTAAAAATAAATAAATGTTTAAAACACACACACACACACACACACACACACACACAGAAGACCATTCCATGAGTATCCTGCATTACATTCTCTGAGCCCCTATTCTACTGCTATCACATTCCCCAAACAGTGGGGATAAATTGATGGTTATTCCCTCAGGAGATGAGAATTTGGACAGATTGCCTAGCAAGGAAGTAGCTGGCAGGATGTTATAACCATTTAAGGGGGAAAAAACATTTTGTATCCTTTTGGAAGATTTGGGACTCATGGCCACATTGGATGAAAGGATTCTGAATCACACTCCTCCCACCCCACCTCATGGTGCTAACTACCAATGATCCTTCCACAGATATATTTCTCTGCCTTCTACACATTTGTGCTCAGCCTGATCTCATGACCACATTCCTAGAGTGTTACAATTGTCTTCTAACAGGTCTGCCTCTCTCGAGTTTTCATAAACTCAAAGAACAACATCTCATTAGTCCCCTCATGCTGTTGTCTGTTTAATAGCTTTCATTGACTCCATCTAGCTACAAGAATAAGTCTGACTTCTACACTCTGTCATGCAAAGTTGTTAACAAAATATATTTACATCATCTTTTGAATTTTCAAAAAGTTGGCCTCTCTCATGTCCCAAACAATCCATGCTTACCATCATGTCTGCTTACATTTTACTGACTTTCCAACCATTTATCTATAATCTAACCACTTGTCCATTAACATTTCCTTGAAGCCTTATGACCATTCTCATCCTTACTGATTCCTTCCACAGCTATTATTACTACTCATTTTGTTACTTCTTCCTATGCTCTCTTCTGGGCTTTTTTTTCCACTGCTATTACTTGCATTTTAAATGCTATGTTATATATAGGACCTTAGTGCCCATATCTCTATAATGCTTAGGAGGGTAGACATTGGAGTCAGTCTGAATTTGAGTCTTAGTGAGTGAATGCTAATTCACAATGCTAATTCATTGTGAATCAGGGATGAAAACATCCGGTTTTTCAGTATTATTGTGGGGTTTCAAAGATAATAAATGTCAAGCACCTAGAACAATCCCTGACATATAGTTTTATTCTCAAAAATGACATATAGTTTTATCAAATGCTGATATTAAAAGGCAGTAAGCTATGACACACATATCCATCACAGTACATAGAAGAATATGCTGTATAGAGTGAATATACAAAAGGTTTCTTTCCTTTGATTTGGTTGCACTTTTCTGAATTAAATGTTAACTTGTAACTAAGGAAATTATGTGATAGAAATCCTGCCCAATTTATTATGCATCTCTTGTTGATGGAAAGCAATTCCTCTATGGCCATATGTAACCTGTACATGGCTCTGTGCCTTTGAGATACTATAATTTGTTTGACATGCTTATACCTTTCATGGTGGGTCATCATTAGTACACACAATAGAGGATGGCTTTAGCAAAATTGTTGACTACAATCAGAAGAAATTGTAAAAACTGGCCTTGCAAATCACTTTGTCCTCATGAAATAAAAAAATTTAAAAAAAAAAACAACTCATAGGTTTGACCTAACTGTAATCATGAATAAACTAATCAAAGGCCTTCAGGAGGTGAATATAATGTATCCATAAGTATGGCACAAAATTTGGCCCATGGCAGATATTAAATTGTTATTGAATGAGTGAGTGAAGGACTAAACGCAAGACATACTACTAATTAAATTCCTGTGGATCTCAAGTAGTAGCTTTGCCTTCCTATTATTGTTGAAGAATTTCTAATTTAAAATTGACCAAAAAAAGTTAAATGTCTTAATTAATATACTTACTCATAAATTATCTAAATACTTACAATACCATCAGATGTTAGTGTATGTGTTAATGTAGTGATAGGGAAATTGATAAGTATGAATATCTGCCATCAGAAATTGTTTAGCAGTGGTAGTAGTATGCTCTCATCACTGAGCTAAGTGCATTTTTTATTTTTTCCCCCATTGTTTCGATTTTTTTAAATTTTTCTTAAATTATTTTTTAATTTACATCCAAATTAGCATATAGTGCAAAAATGATTTCAAGAGTAGATTCCTTAATGCCCCTTACCCATTTAGCCCATACCCCCTCCCACAGCCCCTCCAGTAACCCTCTGTTTCTTCTCCATATTTAGGAGTCTCTTATGCTATGTCCCACTCCCTGTTTTTATATTATTTTTGTTTCCCTTCCCTTATGTTCATCTGTTTTGTCTCTTAAAGTCCTCATATGACTGAAGTAATATGATTTTTGTCTTTCTCTGACTAATTTCACTTAGCATAATATCCTCTAGTTCCATCCATGTAGTCGCAAATGGCAAGATTTCATTCTTTTTGATTGCCAAATAATACTCCATTGTGCCATTTTGTCTGTGTGTGTGTGTGTGTGTGTGTGTGTCTGCGCGTGGGTGTATGTATATGTGTGTATATATATATATATATATATATATACCACATCTTCTTTATCCATTCATCCATCTACGGACATTTGGGCTCTTTCCATACTTTGACTATTGTTAATACTGTTGCTATAAACATTGGTGTGCATGTGTCCCTTTGAAACAGCACACCGGTATCTCTTGGATAAATACCTATTTTTAATTCTTTGAGGAACCTCCATACTGTTTTCCAGAGTGGCTGCACCAGCTTGCCTTGCCACCAACAATGCAAAAGAGATCCTCTTTCTCCGCAAGCTCGCCAACATCTGTTGTTGCCTGAGTTGTTGCCATTATGAATCTTGTAGAGTTGGAGTTTCTGGTGGTGTTCTCTGGTCCTTTCTAATCTTTGTTACTTTTGGTATTTATTTATTTATTTATTTATTATTTATTTATTTAATCTTTTCTCCCCTCAGAGAGTCCCCCTTAAAATTTCTTGCAGGGCTGGTTTAGTGGTCACAAACTCCTTTAATTTTTGTTTGTCTGGGAAACTTTTTATCTCTCCTTCTATTTTGAATGACAGCCTTGCTGGATAAAGAATTATTGGCTGCATATTTTTCTGATTCAGCACATGGACTATATCCTGCCGCTCCATTCTGGCCTGCCAAGTTTCTGTGGATAGGTCTCCTGCAAACCTGATCTGTCTTCCCTTGTAGGTTCGGGACTTTTTTTCCCTTGTTGCTTTCATGATTCTCTCCTTGCCTGACTATTTTGTGAATTTGACTCTGATATGCCTTGTTGATGGTCGGTTTTTGTAGAATCTAATGGGAGTGCTCTATGCTTCCTGGATTTTGATGTCTGTGTCTTTCCCCAGGTTTGAAAATTTTCCACTATGATTTGCTCACATAACCCTTCTACCCCTATTTCTCTCTCTTCCTCCTCTGGGACCCCTATGATTCTGATGTTGTTCCTTTTTAATGAGTCACTGATTTCTCTAATTCTTAAATCATGCTCTTTTGCCTTAATCTCCCTCTTTCTTTCTGCTTCGTTATTCTCTATAAGTTTGTCCTCTATATTGCTGATTCTCTGTTCTGTCTCGTCCAAGCTTGCCGCCGCTGCATCCATCCGTGATTGCAGCTCAGTTATAGCATTTTTAATTTCATTTTGGCTATTTTTTACTTCTTCTATCTCTGCAGAAAGGGTTTCTAATCTATTTTCGTCTCCAGCTAGTATTCTTATTATCGTGATTCTAAATTCTGGTTCAGACATCTTGCTTGTGTCTGTATTGGTTAAATCCCTGGCTGTCGTTTCTTCGTGCTCTTTCTTTTTGGGTGAATTCCTTTGTTTTGTCATTTTGAAGGGAGAAAAGGAATTAATGAGGTAGAAAAGTTGAAATTAAAAAAAATAAAAAATATAAAAATTAAAAACACACACACACACGAAAATAGGATAGATAATGCTAGATCCTAGGTGTGTTTTTGTCTGGGTGTAGAAAGTGGTTTGAAAGATTAGAGAAACAAAAAGGGGGGGAGAGAGAAAAAAAGGAATCGTTCGAGAATTTGAAAAATGAATACACTAAAGTAGACTAAAATACACAGAAGTAGAGAATATAGTAGAAAAAATTATAGAAAAATATTTTAAATAAAAATTTATAAGAAATATCAATTTCATCATTTTCTGTTTTTAAGAAAAAAGAAAATAAATGAAAAAGAGAAAAAAGAAAAAAAAAGAAAAGACAAGAAATAAATCATTTGAAAATTTGAAAAAGTGAATACACTGTAGAAGACTGAAATAAAATGATGGGAGTAAGATAGAATTTGAAAAAATTTACATAAAAGCAAAAAAAATGTAGTAATAAAAATTAAATAAAAATATTTTTGATAGAAATTGAAAGTAAAAATGAAGTTTTTCTGCATGCAAGAAAAAGAAAACAAATGAAAGAAAAAAAAAGAAAAAAAGGAAATTGTTTGAAAACTTGAAAAGGTGAGTACAGTGAAGTAGACTAAAATAAAACGATGGAATAAAGTAGAATTTGAAAAAATTTACGCAAAAAAATATAGTAATAAAAATTAAAGACAGATATTTTTAATAAAAATTGAAAATAAAAATGAGTTTTTTTCTCTTTCTGTATTCAAGAAAAAGAATTATAAAAGATAAAAAGTAAAAAGGGAGAGAAAAAAAATTGAAGAGATGAATCTGCTAACAAATTGAAGTAGGTCTGGAATTGCTTCGTTTTCCCCTAGAGGTCAGTCCATGTAGGTCTTTATAGTCCTTAAATTTAGCTGGCAGTGAGGTTTGTGTTCTTGAAGAGCATAGTTGGCCCAGTTGGGCAGGGCTCAATGTAACAGCTCCGCTCTCCCCAAGATGGAGCTGCTAGCCTACTGGGGTGGATTGTTGCAGTGGTCACTGGTGCGCATGCGTGGGAGTGGTGAAAAATGGCACCACCCAGCCACCCAGTCTGTTCTCGATCCACAGTTGTGCACCGGTCCTCTGTTCAGGTCTTGTCCATTCCCTGCTTTTCCACTCTCCGTGACCAGGCCCCAGGCAGTACCTCTCTCCCAAGTTTTGTCTCAGATGCGGCTGTTTTCCCCAGCCCCTTAATTCCAAAGGACTGCGGCTTTGACCCACTCCACCCCTCTGCAGGAGGGTCTCACCAAGCAGTGGCTGAATGAGCAATGGCTGAATGTTGGCTGCACCCAGGAATGCCCACTGGACCCTGCTGTGGCAGGTGCCCCTAGACTGCTGCCAGGTGCCAGCCTGCCCCCCCAAAAAATTGTGAGACAGTGTAGCCTCAGCGTTTCAGGGTACATGGAAAATTGCAACACACATCTGGCACCAGGCTTCACCCTCAACAACCTGGCCCCAGCACCAGCAAATGTGGCTGCCTTCCAGGGTCTGCTGGGACCAGGTGTCTTCAATAGTCTCTACCAAATGTCCTTCCAGCAGTTGAACCACTTTTCTCCGTGTGGCCAGAGAACCTCCAGGACCCCACTCTGTTCCTGGGGATTCACCTTTCCCACCAGAGCATCTCCAGGTATTGAGCTGCGGGGTTGCAGCCTTTGAGCTCCCCTTGTTTACAGTCTTAATGGAATTTAAACCCTCTCCTTTCTCCCTTTTTAGTTTAGTCCCTACGGCTGTTTCCAATTTTCCACTTTCTCTCCAGCTGCTTTTGGGGAGGGGTACTTTTCCCGTATTCTCCCCACCCCCCCACCCCCGCTGCCCCCAGTCTCCGTTTCGGGGCTTCTTGATCCCCAAGTTCAGCTCTTTGTGTTGTGTACCCACAGAATTCTGTGGTTCGGGTTGTGCAGATTGTTGTGTTAATCTTCCAATTGGTTTTCTAGGTGTGTAGGATGGTTTAGTGTTGGTCGGGCTGTATTTCATGGATGTGAGACACACAAAAAGCTTCCATGTTGTTCCACCATCTTGGCTCCCTCCCCCCATTAGTTTTTTTTAAAGAATTCTCTAAAATTTTCTACCTGTAGGATCATGTTGTCTAAAAATCAAGACAGTTTTATTTCTTCCATTCTGTGCTAGATGCTTATTTCTGATTCTTGCCTTTTTGCACTAGTATGTTATTAAATAAGAGTGACAATAACAGAAATTGCTGTCTTATTCCTAAGCTTAATGAAAAAACATTTACTAATTAAGCATTAAATATAATGTAGGTTGTAGGTTTTTTATACTTATTCTTTATCAAAATTCTTTATCAAATCTTATACTTATTCCTAGATTTTTGAGAGATTTTTAATATCACAAGTGGGTGTTAGATATGTTAAAACATTTTGTCTATTTGTTGCGATAACCCTAGGGGGTTTGTCTCTTAATATATGAATATTATATTCTATTAATTGGTTTTTATTTTTTATTTAAAAAAATTTTAACGTGTTTATTTTATTTTTGGGAAAGAAAGACGAAGTGTGAGCAGGGGAGGGACGGAGAGAAAGGGAGGCACAGAATCTGAAGCGGCTCCAGTCTCCAAGTTGTCAACACAGCCTGATGAAGTGCTCGAACTGATGAACTGCAAGGTCATGACCTGAAGTCAAATGCTTAACCAACTGAGCCACCCCTCTATTAATTGATTTTTAAACATTGCACTAATCTTATATTCCTGAGATAAGTTAGACTTGGTACTTGGTCATGATGTATATTTTTATACACTATTTAATTGTGTATTGCAAATATTTTGATTTTTTGTCAATATTCGTGAGAAACATTGATACTATTTTTCTTCTGTTGTCATATATTTATCTGGCTTTAGTACTGGGCTAATGTTGGTCTCACAGAATGAGTTGAGAAGCATTTTGGAGTGTGAATTTTGTACGAGTTTGGGGATAATTTATTTCTGTTATTTTAGGTGTATGATAGAATTTATCTGTAAAATTAACTGTGCCTGAGTTTTTCTTTGTTGGGTATATTTTAAGTACCAGTTTAACTTCTTTACTTGCTATAGGTTCATTCAGATTTTTCATTTATTCTTTTATTTATTTAAATAATTTATTTCCTTCTAGGACTTTGTATATTTCATTTAAGTTGTCTCCTTTTTGAGCATTAAGTTGTTCATATTTCTTTATAATCCTTTTCATTTTTGTAAGATTCATAGTTATATATGCCCTTTTCCATTTCTGATTTTAATAATTTGTCTCTCTCTCTCTCTCTTTTTTTTGGCCCATCTCAACAAAGTTTTATCATTCTTTTAAAATTTTTCCAAGAACCAGCTTTCAGTTTCATTGATTTTCTGTAACGATTTTTTTCTCTATTTCACTAATTTCTGTGCTAATATTTATTATTTCTTTCATTCCACTTCCTTTTAGTTTTTTTTTTCCTTTACTATCTTCTTAAAGTTAGAAAGTTATTGATTTAAAGTTATCTTTTCTAATATAGGCATTTAAATCTAAAAATTTCCTCTAAATACACCATTAGCTACATTACTGATTTTTTTATATATGTGAAATTTCATTGTCAATGAGTTCAAAATATTGTCTTATTTTTCTTGTTATGAATTCTTCTTTGAGCCATAGGTTACTGAGAAGTGTATAATTTATTTTCCAAAGTTTGGAATTTCTCTCTCTCTCTCTCTCTCTTTTTTTTGTTTGTTATTTGTTTCTAATTTAACTTCTTTGTGTTTAAGAACATACTCATTTTCATCTCTTTTGAAGTTACTGATTTCTATGGAATGACCTAGCATATGATTTATCATAGAGGATTTTACATTTACTCTCAAAAGGAATGTATGTCCTGTTACTGGATACCTTTTCCTATAAATTTCAGTTAGATTTAGACCTTGTTGGGGGGAGAGTTGGCGATCATTTTTTTCCTTGTTTTTGAAGCATAATTTTGCTAGTTATAAAATTATTGGTTGATATCTTAATCTTCTTTATCTATATTGATATGTCATCTCATTGCTTTCTGCCCTCCAATTCTAATGAGAAGTCAGCTATTAATTTTGTTACATTCTTCTTTCACTTTCTGGGTAGCTCTTAGTTTCATTGTTTTGAAGATTCTCCTTTTGGTTTTGGCTTTCAACATTTAACTCTTGTGATGTGTCTACATGTAAATCTCTTTGTATTTTTGTGGAGTTTGAGGGTCTTAGTGGGTATATGGATGAATGTTTGTTTATCAAATTTGGCATGTTTTTAGCTATTATTTCTTCAAGTAATTCTGCCAGAGAAAATCAGAGCAAGTTTTATTTAGATGGTGGTTAAAATATGCATTAAGTCAAAATATAATATATTGGATGCTTGAAAATACTTATTAATGAAGTGTGTTAACCTTACTGTTAGAAATCTAATGATGTATTTAGGAAAACAAGTAACTGGAATCTATATTACAAATAAAATTCAACAAGAGGAACACGCTGAATAAAAGTGCATAAGATGAAAAGAAGAAATCTTTAATGAGGCAGACTTTTAATAGGAATGACATTAGAATGCTTACATTTAAAATATCCATTCAATTTAGGACATTTTGTGATTGTCAAACTTATTAAATATGTTTATTCAGGCTTATAATAAGCTTAATGGTTATAGGATATTTTATTTAAAATATTAGCTCTAATGATGGATGTGTAATCCAAACACTACTTGAAGAATTTCTATTTACTTTTCCTATTGTAGATTAGAATATATCATAATCTGAACATTCACTTGTATAATCATTATACATCTATATAAATTAAAATTTTATTTAAAAGGAGTTTCCAGTGTTGATAACATACAGATACATGAAGTCCTGACTAGGAGAAAAATTAAATGGTTCCAGAGTCTATTCACAATAAGGGAGAAATCATTTTTAAACACATTAGTGGTAGTTATGTATAATCAATTCAGATAACCATATTCTTAATTTAAATTTCACTTATCACAACATTCTTCTTGATTTTGTTATGCTGAAATGTGATTTGATAATTGGCTATTTGAGGAATGAGGGGTTTTTGTTTTTTGTTTTTTGGTTTTTTTGTTTGTTTTTTTGTTTTTTACCATAGAACAGAGATAACAAACCTTCCCATTCTCTCCTTCAAATAGCACACAGTCCTATATAATTTTTTTTTCAGAGAAAAGAAAGTCTGTCAAAAGGAAGATATTGGGTAAAAAAACTACAAATCCTCTTTTTAAATGGAATCACTTTCACACATAACCTTCAACTTTAAGTCAAATTTTACAAAATCATTATGCCCCATTTAACATCTTCCCATACTTTCGAAAGTTAAAATAATAATTCCATGACTATGATTACTCCATGGCTGATATGTGGTCTTGAATCAACATAACATTATAAAATATCAGTGTTTCAAAAATAGACAAAATAATGGTTTGAAATTAGTACTAACTGTTCCAGTTGTCAATATAATATCCCTCATACACTTTATTTTGCAGTAAATGGTAGTTTTATTAATATGAATACATGCATAATTATTAACAATTTAAATAATTAGGCATGGTAGGAATATAAAACATTGTTCTTTAAGTTGTATACATGTTAATTTAAAAAATTAAATAAAAAGTCTTACTGATGTTGATGATTATTGTACTGTCCACTCTAGATTTTCAGAATGATGAAATTGGACTCATCCCTGATGGAATAAATTTACCAAAATTTTATGATTAATGTCTGTCTTAAGAAAATAGTGCTGATCATAAATCAACATACATCCTAATGAAATAAACAGAGGAAGGGAGACAGCTTCAGGTACACAATTTGAGCTAAATGACATTCTACTTGACTAAAAAAGAATAAAGGATAGCTTCAAACATTCCATAGAAAAATTGTCCAGATATGTGTTGAAAACCTTCCCCCAAATACTTAGTCCTGAGGCAAGTGGATGCTTTGAGCACAGATATCCATCAGTTCCACTGGGCAGGTTAATTTGTTTAGATGTTTACAGATGTCAAGAACATGTTCTTACTCCCAGATCTTTCACAATGTATCTTCATGAGAAAGTCAAAGAAAGTATTTAGAAGGTATTTTCAGATCCATAATTTTCCATAAAGACTCTAGCACTTTGCAAGTGTTCTACAACCAATGGTATTGAAAACTACACGTAGTAGAAATCATAAGTCTTCAATTAAATTAACAGCCCCATCATGAAATTCTGCTCCATAATTAATGGCCAAGATGTATAAGAGTTTGATGAGGCCAAATTAATTATTATCAACAATACATAAATCATGAGATCTAGTATTAAAATCAAATCACTTCATGAATCTTGTCTTTAAAAAATACATTTAGCTCTTTGAAAGAATTAACAAAATTGATAAACCACTAGCCAGTTTGATCAAAAAGAAAAAGAAAGGACCCAAATAAATAATATCAATAATGAAAGAGAAGAGATCACAACCAACAAGCAGAAATAATAACAATAACAAGAGAATATTATGAGCAATTACATGCCAATAAAATGGGCAATCTGGAAGAAATGGACAAATTCCTACAAACATATACACTACCAAAACCGAACCAGGAAGAAATAGAAAATTTGAACCGACCCATAACCAGTAAGGAAATCGAATTAGTAATAAAAAATATGATAAAAAACAAGAGTCCAGGGCCAGATGGCTTTCCAGGGGAATTCTACCAAACGTTGAAGGAAGCGTTGACACCTATTCTCTTGAAACTGTTCCAAAAAATAGAAACGGAAGGAAAACTTCCAGACTGTTTCTATGAGGCCAGCATTACCCTAATTCCAAAACCAGACAGAGACCCCACGAAAAAGGAGAACTTTAGACACATTTCCCTGATGAACATGGATGCAAAAATCCTCAACAAAATATTAGCCAACCGGATCCAACAATACATTAAAAAAATTATTCACCACGACCAAGTGGGATTTATACCTGGGATGCAGGGCTGGTTCAATATCCACAAAAAAATTAATGTGATTCATTACGTCAATAAACGAAAGGACAAGAACCTCATGATCTTCTCAATAGATGCAGAGAAAGCGTTTGACAAAATACAGCATCCTTTCTTGATAAAAAACCGTCAAGAAAGTAGGGATAGAAGGATCATACCTCAAGATCATAAAAGCCACATATGAGCGACCCAACGCTAATATCATCCTCAATGGGGAAAAACTGAGAGCTTTCCCCCTAAGGTCAGGAACAAGACAAGGATGTCCACTGTCACCACTGTTATTCAACATAGTATTGGAAGTATTAGCCTCTGCAATCTGACATCACAAAGAAATAAAAGGCATCCAAATAGGCCAGGAGGAGGTCAAAGTTTCACTCTTCGCAGATGACATGATATTCTATATGGAAAACTCAAAAGATTCCACCAAAAAACTGCTAGAACTGATCCATGAATTCAGCAAAGTTGCAGGATATAAAATCAATGCACAGACATGGGTTGCATTCCTATTCACCAAGAATGAAGCAACAGAAAGAGAAATCAAGGAATCGATCCCATTTACAGTTGCACCAAAAACTGTAAAATACCTAGGAATAAATCTAACCAAAGAGGTGAAAAATCTATACACTGAAAACTATAGAAAGCTCATGAAAGAAATTGAAGAAGACATAAAAAAAATGGAGAAAGATTCCATGCCCCTGGATAGGAAGAACAAATATTGTGAAAATGTCGATACTACCCAAAGGAATCTACATATTCAATGCAATCCCTATCAAAGTAACACCAGCATTCTTCACAGAGCTAGAACAAACAATCCTAAAATTTGTATGGAACCAGCAAAGACCCTGAATAGCCAAAGCAATCTTGAAAAAGAAAACCAAAGCTGGAGGCATCACAATCCTAGACTTCAAGCTATACTACAAAGCTGTAATCATCAAGACAGTATGGTACTGGCATAAGAACAGACACTCAGATCAGTGGAACAGAATAGAGAACCCAGAAATGGACCCACAAACGTATGGCCAACTAATCTTTGGCAAAGCAGGAAAGAATATCCAATGGAATAAAGGCAGTCTCTTCAGCTAGTGGTGCTGGGAAAACTGGACAGCGACATGCAGAAGAATGAACCTGGACCACTTTCTTACAGCATACACAAAAATAAACCCAAAGTGGATGAAAGACCTCAATGTAAGACAGGAAGCCATCAAAATCCTCTAGGAGAAAGCAGGCAAAAACCTCTTTGATCTTGCCCGCAGCAATTTCTTACTCAACACGTCTCTGGAGGCAAGGGAAACAAAAGCAAACATGAACTACTGGGACCTCATCAAAACAAAAAGCTTCTGCACAGCGAAGGAAACAATCAGCAAAACTAAAAGGCAACCGACAGAATGGGAGAAGATATCTGCAAATGACATATCAGATAAACGGTTAGTATCCAAAATCTATGATGAACTTACCAAACTCAACACCCAAAAAACAAATAATCCAGTGAAGAAATGGGCAAAAGACATGAATAGACACTTTTCCAAAGAAGACATCCAGATGGCTAAAGGACACATGAAAAGATATCTAACATCACTCATCATCAGGGAAATGCAAATCGAAACCATAAGGAGATACCACCTCACACCTGTCAGAATGGCTAACATGAACAACTCCGGCAACAACAGATGTTGGCGAGCTTGCGGAGAAAGAAGATCTCTTTTGCATTGTTGGTGGCAATGCAAGCTGGTGCAGCCACTCTGGAAAACAGTATGGAGGTTCCTCAAAGAATTAAAAATAGGTATTTATCCAAGAGATACCGGTGTGCTGTTTCAAAGGGACACATGCACACCAATGTTTATAGCAACAGTATTAACAATAGTCAAAGTATGGAAAGAGCCCAAATGTCCTTAGATGGATGAATGGATAAAGATGTCGTGTACACACACACACACACACACACACACACACACACACAAAATGGAGTATTATTTGGCAATCAAAAAGAATGAAATCTTGCCATTTGCGACTACATGGATGGAACTGGAGGATATTATGCTACGTGAAATTAGTCAGTCAGAGAAAGACAAAAATCATATTACTTCACTCATATGAGGATTTTAAGAGATAAAATAGATGAACATAAGGGAATGGAAACAAAAATAATATAAAAACAGGGAGGGGGACAAAACAGAAGAGACTCATAAATATGGAGAACTAACAGAGGGTTGCTGGAGGGGTTGTGGGAGGGGGGATGGGCTAAATGGGTAAGGGGCATTAAGGAATCTACTGAAATCATTGTTTCAGTATATGCTAACTAATTTGGATGTAAATTTTCAAAAATAAAAAATAAAATTAAAAAAATCTGATAGAATTGATAAGCGTGTATAACAAGTTCATGGAATACAAGTCCAATATATAAAAATCAGCAATCCTTTATACTAGCAGTGAAATTTGGAAAAGAGTTCCATTCACACAGCATCAAAAAATTTAAATATTTGGGAAAAATATTAATTAAACACTGTCAACTTCAAAATTATGTTGAGAAAAAATAAAAATTATCTAAAGAAAGAAATATTCCATGCCCATGGACTAGAAGATTCAACATGTTAAGATGGTAATATTCCCAATTTAAGTAGACAAAGTCCTAGAAAGAACTAGATTATCTAATTTGATAAAAGAAGTGAAATAAACTGAATAAACCTATAGCAAGTAAAGGACTTCAAATGATACTTAGAATATTCTTGACAAAGAAAAATTCCAGCACAGATCATTTATAGATAAATTATATAAAATAACTATAAAAGAAATACAAATTATTCCCAAACTCTTAAAATATTCAACGTCTACAACACTTCTCAACTCATTTTTTTCTTTGCCTCTATTTCCCTAGAGCACAAGGTAGCTTCACTCCGAGAAGGTCAATTCCTTTGTTGCTTTAACTCAGGGCTTATAAACAGAGTACTTAACAATAAGTACCCATGGAATGCGAACTTGTAAGGAACGAAAAGAGTGTAGGCAAAGTTAAGAATAGCTAGCTTACTGCCCAGTTAAAAACTAGCATAATACCTAGTATACTGCTTAACAAAGAGTTGGTCATTAATATATGGTTATCCTAAATGAATGAGCTGATTGGTAAATAAGTATTTGTATATAGACTGATGTCAGGTAACAACAAAAACAATAACAGTAAAGGCCAATATCTGGTGAGATTTTTCCCTAGGCTGAATACTAAGCTAAGCATTTAATTCTTGCAATAACTTTATGATACCATGTGGGTGGATTAATAAACTGTCCAATGTCACATAGGTAGTAAGTAGAATAGGCATGTGATCTTAACCCTATCTGAGTCCAGAGCTGGCCCTTTCAATCATTCGGCGTTATTGCCTCAGTTTGTCGTAGTCACAGACAAATTCCGAAATCAGAGTATGCAGTCAAGTCATGTGCCTTCTGAACCTTCTGTGCCATCTCTATGCCACCAGAGGATTCAGAATCCAGGACAATCCAAAGGAGACTCTGCCAATGATGCCAAGTGAATCTTGAATTAAACCTTTGACCAGAATCCTTGTGAAATTCTAAAGTGGGCAGGTAACCTTACCATCTCCAAGGCTGCCCTTGAATACAATCCAGTCATTGCAAGCTATATTTTCATTTCAAATATTATTCTTTTGTAGTTATCATGGCCAACCACTTCTCCCACTTATCATGCCACATTTTTGCAAATGAAATAGGAAATAACACAATGTAAGGTGTTTCCACTTACTCCCATCACCCCAGATAAAACCAGTTCTTGGTCATGTCTTCACCCCTAATACCTATGTGGATTTTTCGGTAAATCCTATATTCCATATTCCAGAAGTGGGCTTTGTATTTATCTATATCCTACTTTCAGGTGTACTTTTTACCACACTGCTATAAAGGAGCTAAAGTTTTTAAAAAAAGAAGACAAAGTCACATGGATCTTTTTTTTTTAGTTTATTTATTTTTGAAAGAGAGAGAGAGAGAGTGCAAGCATGAGCTAGGGAGGGGCAGAGAGGAGGGAGACACAGAATCTGAAGCAGGCTCCAGGCTCTGAGCTGTCAGCTGAGAGCCTGACATAGGGCTCGAACTCACGAATCGTGAAATCATGACCTGGGCCAAAGTCGGACTGAGCCACCCAGGCACCCCCCAGTCACATGGATCTTTAATGTGAAAAATCACACATATGCTGTATTTGTTTTAGTTATTTCAAAGCTCTCAGTTAAATTAGCTGAAAACATACAATGGTATTCCTTCTGTATCTCTATCTCCCAATGTATTATATAGTCATAATGACATCCAATTTATCTCTACTTAATTTTACTTTTATCATATTAATCCCAACATACTGATTATATTTTATTAAATATTATAAGACATTAATCTTATATATTCTTGATAAAGCACTCAGCTCCTCCTAGTGGATACTAGGGTTTAGCTACAAGTATTAATATTTCTAAATTTTAACAACATATCATTATTGTTAGTTTTAAGCGTATGTTTACAATTCTGAAAGCATGGAGCAAATAGTATCTAAAAAGTTGAGACCAAGTTATGAAAAGCAAAAATAATTACATTTTATTTATTTTTTCAACATAATTTGTTATCAAATTGGCTTACCTACAACACTCAGTGCTCATCCCAAGTGGCCTCCTCCAAATACAATCTGTTGACTTTAAGTGGCACCTCATTATCTCCATGTGACTAAATGTATAAAAAGCCATAATGGATATTTTAACCAATGAGGTATTTCATCTATTTCTCATTCATTCTTGTCCCATTTTATAACTTCCTATCAATGAAAACCAAAAAGAAAGAGTTGGGGGAAAGGGGGATGGAAATAATAGCAGATTCTGGATTTACAAAGGGTGGAGGAGAGAGGATAAATTTTCTAATCATCATCTTAATGAACAAAAATGACATACAGAGTATGATTTGAAAGGCATACACTTGATAAATGGCAATATTCAGCTCTTTCCCAGGGGGAAATGCTTGTGAAGGAAGTGCAGTGCCTGGAAGCCACACCCATGTGTGATGGAGTGCGCATCTGCTCAATACAGGCCCAGCCAAAATCTGCAGGTGTCAAAGTGCCAGTAGTGCACACAAAATGATAGAAATGGAGGCAAATTATCTTTTGAAAAGTACCAATATTCCCAGATTTTGTTAATTCTGCATGCATGCCGACATCGTTTGCCTTTTTCCCCTTTATCATGTCATATGTGGAGTTTTATAAAAGTCTAAAAATGAACAATGAAAATTGCTCTCTCTGCAATCAACGGAGCAACCAGATGACCAGGCTGTCATCTCGTCTGCTCTCCTAGGAAAAGCCTTTATAGCACCATTACCATCTTCTTTCCTCCTAAAAAGCAGATTGGAAAGAGGAGCTCTCATTATTGGTATAGAACTTTTGAGAGATATTTCTATGAAGTGTGCAGAAGACTTGCAAATTTTGTGAATCATTGGTTCCCTGTTTGTGGACTGTGAAGCCAATCACTTACAAATTACAGGCCAGATGCTGCCTACCCTCTCACTCTCAGTCCGCAAAAGGCTCTAAATAACTTTGTGAAAATGACACCCTGAATTATTAAAACAAATTTTGTCCCTAAATAAGCTACTCTCTAAGCCAGGATGACGGGCACTGATTGAACAGTGATTTGCTATTATTCTAGAAAATATTGTTTGCCAATGTGATTTATGTACATTCTCTTCGAGTATCTTCTTAAACAGTTTTGTAATAAATATGATATATAGTACTTTATGTTATTATACCGCTTTAATAAAGCAGTTCATTTATCCCTCAAAAAATCCTATGAGACAGAAGTCTTCAGATTTAAAAAAAAATTTTTTAGACATTTCTTTATTTTTGATAGACAGAGACAGAGCACAAGTGGGGGAGGGGCAGAGAGAGAAGGAGACACAGAATCCAAAACATGCTCCAGGCTCCGAGCTGTCAGCTCAGAGCCGGACGCGGGGCTTGACCTCACAAACCGGGAGATCATGACCTGATCCGAAATCAGATGCTTAACCGACTGAGCCACCCTGGTGTCCCTAGTCTTCACATTTTTATTATGTGATTACAGATGTGGAAAAATGTAATAGTTGGCCTAGAGTCACACACATAATAATGGTATTAGCAACTCTGGGACCCAGAGTTGCTTTTGACTCTTATTCTTGGACTCTGTTAGGTCATCATGTTTTTATTGTTAATACATTGTTAACACAATGTCTTTCAACATTGCACAGGCAATACACAAATATAGTAGTAGTTCATTTACTATATAAATCAATCAATAAATGGACCTAACCATCATTACCATCATTAGAACTTAGAAGTTAAAGTCAATCCGATAAGTAGATTATGGAAAAAAAAAGAATTAGCCACTAATTACACACATCATGAAACCAGAAATATCTACCTGTATTACTTTCCTAGGACTGCCATAACAAAGTTTCACAAAATGGTTGGTTTAAAACAATAGCATTTATTCTCTCACAGTTCTAAAGTCTAGAAGTCCAAAATCAAGATGTTGGCAGTGCGCTGCTTTCTCTGAAGACTCTAGGGAAGAGTCCTTTCTTGCTCAATCCTAGTTTCCAGTGACTTCCGGAGTTACTTGGCTTCTGGTAGCAAACTCCAGTATTTGCCTCCATCATTATATGGCCTTCTTCTCGGTGTGCCTCTGCATGTCTGGATCCTCTCTTTTTATTAGGAGATCGATCATATTGGATTTGTAGCCTACTCTAATCCAGTATGACTGCATCCTAACCTAACTATGTTATCATCTGCCAAGACCTATTTTCAAATAGGGTCACATTCTGAAATTTGGGGCAGACATGAATTTAGGGGGCTACTATTCCTCCTAGTATACAACCCTTGCCAGAAACCACACTAGAAACCCTCCCTTCCCTCCACAATACCATAATATAGGACCTCTTTCTTCTCCTTATCTCAAGAGTTGTTAGAACCCTCTCACATTACAGAGTTCTTGGTAATCTTACTCGATCTAGGATGTCAGAGGTACTAAGCAGTCACACGTTGGTAAAGGGGAATAGAGAAGGAGGGAAAGAGACTAAGTGTTTCTAGTACCACAACTTTATTGTTGTCCCAACACACTTCGTTTTAAATTTTCACTTCTTTATTTTTCACAAATTCATCTTTCCCCAGATCTCAAAAACTCTGGAGAACTCTTCCTGTTCCTCAACATAAGTGAATTTGTAAAACTGTTCAGAATACACAAAAGTAGGTCAAGGTACTTATTTAAGAATGAACCAAATCATTCTTCAGTAACTATTTTATGTACTCAAAGACCCATTTTCTGTAGTGATTACATGTAGGGAGGAACCCTGATTGAGATACCAGATAGTGGCAGGTAAAAGAAAAGGAGATATATCTTAGAATATAAGTAACATTATTCACTTAAAAGCTAGCAAACAAATACACAAACATATATATGAATTCATATAAGCCACTACCACATGTTAAACAATTGTAGTAGTTTATGATGTGATCTCAGATCATATGGGGTTTTCACTGGCCGCTGTAACAGGTATTAATTTTCACTGTAATGACTAGAAAGGTTAACAAATTTAACTCATCTCTGGAACACTATTCTTGACTTTCTTCCTCTCATATCCACCCTGTAAAAGTTTCTCATTACTGACAGAGTTGTGTAAAATTCTATTTCCTCCAAAATTTAAAGAATGGGGAGATATTCTGTTTTCACCACAAGCTAAGCCAATGAATGACATTGTCTATGAAAGCATCATTACAGTTTTATAACTCAAGATAATTTTACTTTAAGACATAATTGTGAACTGGTTTAGGTATAAAGAGTATAATACACTGAACATTTTCAGTTATCATAATATTGGCAACACATTGTCTTGTTCATTTAACTTATTTGAAGGCAATATTTGGGACAACAACATGGATGCCCACCAGTTTTTTTTGGTTGAGGGATAACAAGAGAGGTTAATGTTCTAATCGTGTCTTTTCTCAAATAGTAGTTATTATTTCTTACATAATTTAATCCTTAAGCACTCTGGTAGGCATTAATTTTCTTCAGTAGCTATTAATTGTTCTCTCTACTTCAAGCACCGTGGAAGGACTGAAATTGCTGGTCCCTCTGATTGGAAAGGTCTTGCTGATGAGTTCTAAGCAGAAGAGATATGTCAATTTTGGACAGAAACCTTTAATTCCAAGTATAATACCTTTCAGAGTTCTCTTTCACTCTTCCATAGCCTGGGTTCTGAGTTAACTTTAATGAGCAGAATCTCCTGTCAACCTGAATTAGATAAGTGGCATAAGTGAGCAATAAATCTTTGTTGTTTAATAGCACAGAAATTTGGCTGATATTTGTTACTGTAGAATACACTTCTCTCACTGATACCACTTTACATTATCACTTGACATATCAAGTGTTACATAAAGGCGACTAGATTATGTATTTGTGGGAGTCAATGACAAAATTCACACTTTGCTTTTATTCTCCTAGCTTTGAGAACTGTATGTTGACTTAGAGATCAAAAATTTTAGTAAAATTAGAACAAGCAATCATAAAATTTGTACGGAGACATCACGATTCTGGATTTCAAGCTATATTACAAAGCTGTAGTGATCAAGACAGTGGGCTACTGGCACAAAAACAGACACATATATGAATGGAACAGAATAGAAAACCCAGAACTGGACCCACAACTATACAGTCAACTAATCTTCAACAAAGCACGAAAGAATACCCATTGGAAAAAGTCTCTTCGACAAATGGTGCTGGGAAAACTGGATGGCAACATGCAGAAGTATGCAAATGGACCACTTTCTTAAACCATACACAAAAATAAATTCGAACTGGATGAAAGATCTAAATATAAGCCAGGAACCATCAAAGTCCTAGAGGAAAACACAGGCAACAACCTATTTGACCTTGGTGAAAGGAACTTTTTACGAAACACATCACCAAAGGCAAGAGAAACAAAAGTAAACACGAACTATTGGGACTTCATCAAGAAAAAAAGCTTCAGCAAAGTGAAGAAAACAATCAACAAAACTATAAGGCAGCCTACTGAATGGGAGAATTTATTTGCAAATAACATATTAAAGGGTAGTATCCACAATCTATAAATAATTTAATAAATGCAACACCTGAAAATCCAAGAATCCAGTAAAGAGATGAGCAAAAGATTTGAATAGACACTTTTCCAAAGAAGACACCCCAAGGGCCAACAGACACATGAAAAGATGCTCAACATCCCTCATCATCAGGGAAATACAAATCAAAACCACATTGAGATACCACCCCACACCTGTCAGAATGGCTAAAATTAACAACACAAGAAACAACAGGTGTTGGCAAGGATAAAGAGAAAGAGGAACCCTTCTGCACTGCTAGTGGGAATACAAACTGGTGCAGCCACTCTGTAGAACCATATGGAAGTTCCTCAAGAAACTAAAAATACAACTACCCTATGATCCAGCAATTGCAGTATTAGGTGTTTACCCAAAGGATATAAAAAATTCAGATTCGAATGGGTACATACACTCCAATGTTTATGGCAGTATTTATCAACAATAGCCAAACTATGGAGAGAGCCCAAATGTCCATCGACTGATGAATGAATAAAAAAGATATGGCATATATACACAATGGAATATTACTCAGCCGTCAAAAAATGAAATCTTGCCATTTGCCATGATGTCAATGTAGCTAGAATGTATTATGCTAAGCAAAATAAGTCAATCAGAGAAAGACAAATACCATATAATTTCACTCATATGTGGAATAAGAAACAAAAATGATGAACATAGCAGGGAAAAGAAGAGGTGGGTGGGGGATGGGCTAGCTGGGCAATGGGTACTAAGGAGGACACTTGTGATGAACACTGGGTGTTGTATGTAAGTGACGAATCACTGAATTCCACCCTGAAGCCAATATTGCACAGTGTTTTAATTAATTTTAAATTGTAAAAATAAATTACAAATAAATTTTTTTATATAATTTTATAATAATTTCCACTTACTCATGGCAAGACTAGCTGTCTTTGCACCATTGCTCTTCTAAGCATTTTCTTTAAATTCTGATTTTAAATCAGTAAATTCAATCTGCCTAGGCCGTTTGCTTAGACTCTATTGCATAATTTCAAGAAAGCCAAAGGTGTTTGACTTGTACTCTGTTTCAATTTTACTAACACTCAATCATAATTAATTTTGATTATCTTAGGCTAAATTAGAAGCAATAGGTAGCTCTGCAGGAAAGGAAAAGGATCAGGACACCTTACCAAGTACCCAGTAGGCAACCCCAACCTAATTTAAGGTATGCTTGATATGTAGCAATAGACCCTGGTCAAATAGCAGGTGATTCTCTAAACAGAATGAAAGTAGCAGCTGTATCCCTGCTCAGACACAGTAAGTTTGTATGAACACGGTGCTTTTCATTAGGCAATCAATAATATATTTTATTGGTTCCAGAACACTGCACAAAACCCACTAGAAGTCATCTCACTCTACTGTTTGGTGTGAACAGCACAATTAACCAAAGAAAAAAATAAATTAGTTTTTCTGAAATCTGGAGGTTTTCTAGTTGTAAAAGCCCAATTACAAATTAGCAAGCTGTGAATAATCAGATTACAAAATAATCAGTCTCGAAGCAGCAAGCACTTCCCCTGTAAAAATCTGCAAAGATTCACAAAGTTCAAGTTATATAGTAATTGATGGAAAATGGAAAGAGCAAGAATAGATATTAAACAGAATCATTTTACCTCAAATGTTAGATTTACTCTAAGTTTTTAACATTTCTTCTCTTAAAGAGGTAAAGATTTTGAAGGAAGGCTATGTCAAGTCGGAAGAGTTTTTGCACGTTTGAACTTCAGATCATTTGCTAACAAAATACTCTCTTTTATTTTATGCTGATATTTCCTCCTTTTTTATCATGTGGTATCATTAATACAGTCAATTTCATTTCACATCAAAAATATCATTTAACATTTTATAGTGTTGAGGCGTATCTGTTACTCTGCCTATTCTAACACCATAAAATGGCACAATTTCATGTCCAGCATTTGAGTTTTTATTACCTCAAGAAAAGAATGTGAAAGCAAAACCAAAAAATTCTTTCAAAAGAAATATATGCCAAATAAAACTCTTCTGCTTCCATCTTTATTTTCTTGCAAGGGTCTTTCCCCCTTGAAACTGGGTTCCTACTCAAAATAGAGTATTTTCTCCCTCCCTCCATATATTCTTGCCTCTGCAGCTGCTGACTGAGCCACCCAGGCAACCCTCGTGAAAAACTATTATAAAAATCATGTATAGCTCATGAATTTAGCATCCATTTACATGGATGGGGAAAATGATGGGAAAATGAGATCTCTGAGCATGTATTTTCTTTATGATGCAGGTAGTCTGTTTGTAGTTGTCAAAGTGCTGGTAACTTTTGCACTTAAACTGATAAACTAGAAGAATTCTTCCTTTAAGGATTAGTAGTCTTCTATAAAAGCAATTTTGTCTTTTCAGACAAATCATCGTCATCAACCATCATAATCATGATACTTCCTACATAGAGTTTCCTCTTATCACTTTCCTATGTGAAGCAAAGTAGGAGGCTTTGAAGCTTTCATCAGGCACTTGTAAATTATCACCTCTGTATGAAATCCAAAGTCTTCCATGGTGATCCCTGAATCTACTGATGCCCAAAGTGCTGTGTTCCAAGACGTTCGAAACTGATACCTCTTTGGTAGCTCAGATGATGAAAGATTTCCAAAGCAAGAGTTAACTTATCATTTTGTCCATTCGGGCACAAGAGTTATATTGCTTCTCCTAAATCAATCTGAGTAGAAGTAAATTTTGTTAAGAAAGTCTTTAGATCAGCTTACATGACCCTTTATGTCCTTAAAGGCAACACATTGCTCCTAGAATTTGTTTTAGTCCGGGTCTCCAAACTTCAGACCTTTGAAAAGTACCTCCACGACTCTGCCAAATCTGTATACTATCTTCAATAAACTTAAATAAGTTTATTGCTTAATCTTATTTTGTTCTAAACAGTAATAGCCATAAACCTATCATTTTGAATCATGCTTGTTCTAATGCACACTAAAATAAACACGATGAAAATACAAAACATATGACCTTATATCACTTGCAAAAATGCAAAGTGACAATACTGCATGTGCCACGTGGAGAAATGCCTTTTATTGGATTGTTTGCCAACTTTCCACCTTAGTGTTTCCAATGCAGGTATAATTGAATATGCATCTCTCAAGTTGTGAGGGACTAACCTGAAATAAAATGACACATTTAGGACATTACTTTGAAGTTTTATTTCATTTTCATTCAAAGTTTCCCATTATTCCACAACATATTTGTTTTAATATAAACACTCTTTTTTTTCTTTCATAGCTACCTTTTTAGTAAAATATGTACTCCTAAATGATGTATTAATTTTGTAGCATTAAATATAAGTGTTAATTTTGGTTTGTTCACCCAACAAATAATAATTGTTTTTTTATGTATCAAGCACGACTCTAGACAATGGGTTCAAACAGTGGACAAAATAATGAAGTCCTTAATTTCATGAAGCTTACACTGAAGATAAATAATAGATTCATTAAATGAATAAATTTATAGATAATACCAACAAATGAGTCAAATTATAAAAAAATGATAAATAACAATAAGAATAAAAATGGCAGTGGGTTGGAAATAATCTGGGGACTGAGTAACTAGAAGAGTTTTTACATGAAGAGGCAAGATCCATTTAAATAAGCTCAGAGTTGGTAGTTCAGTTCTCATCTCTCATCTAGAGAAAAGATTAGGCATATGGTCTTTCTAGGTTTGTAATCCATGTTCTATTAATATAGTAGGTTGTATGTAGCAAGGGAAGTGAATTTGTTCCTGTTAGCACCCCTATTAACATACTCATCCTCACTTTGCAGATAAAGAACATGGGACTTAATGATATTATTTTATTTTTTCAAGTTCATCAAGATAATAAAGGTAGAATTAAAACTAGTGCAGTGCTTCTTAAATTTCACTGTAATGAGAATTCCCTAGAGATGTCTTTTAAAAAACTGTCATTGGATTTCCACTCTCTAGATCTAATTTAATTGTTAGGTATGACCTGTGGTTTGAGATCTTTAACAGCTCACCAGATAGGTCTAATGTGTGGTGAAGACTTAGAACTAAGAGTTCCCTGCCTTCTGGTTTTGTGTTCTTTACATTCTGTCATTTTCTTCCTGAGGCACAAGACTAACCTAGATCTGGAACACAGTGGTTAGATTTATAGAGTTCAGGTAACTCCTCCAAGAAGGGTAGTAATTAACACATTAGGAAAAAAATTGAACAGTAGAGAGGTTTATTAGAAAAGTATTTGAGTAGAGAAATTTTGGTGCACCTCTATTGGCATTTATAGGAAGAGAAATTCTAGATAAGAGTAATATGCCAAAAATCTGACAAAAGCAAAAATATAATTTTTGTTTTAAAAAATATTTATTATTAATTTTGAGAGAGAGAGAGAGAGAGAGAGAGAGAGTGCACACACATGTGTGCGTGTCTGAGCAGGGGAGGGGCAGAGAGGAATAAGGATATAGAGAGAATCCCAAGCTGGCTTTTTGATGTCAGCACAGAGCCCAATGTGTGGCTCGATCTCACAAACTATGAGATCATGACATAAGCCAAAATCAAGAGTTGAATGTTTAACCGAGTGAGCCACCCAGGAGCCCCCAAAAGAGATTTTTTTGAAGTTTTCTAATATTTATTCCTATCATTTGTTTTCTTTTGCCCAGGCATTTCCAGCCATTTATTGAAAGTTGCAATGATTTTGTTAAAAGTTTGCATGGAAGTTGCTATAGCTGATGTCAAAGAAGTTACTGCCTATGTTGTCCTCTAGAATTTTGATGGTTTTCTGTCTCACATTTAGGTATTTCACCCATTTAGAATTTATTTTTGTGTATGGTGTAAAAAAGTGTTCTGGGTTCATTCTTTTACAGGCTGCAGTCCAGTTTTCCCAGCACCATTTATTGAAGAAAGAGACTGTGTTTTTTCCATTGGATATTATTTCCTGTTTGTTGAAGATGAGTTGACCATATAGTTGTGGGTCCATTACTGGAGGTTTTTTTCTGTTTCATTGATCCATGTGTCTGTTTTTGTGCCAGTTCCATACTGTCTTGATCACTACAGCTCTGTAATATAACTAGAAGTCTGGGATTTTGATGCTTCTAGCTTTGCTTTTCTTTTTCAAGATTGCTTTGGCTATTTGGGATATTTTTTGGTTCCATGCACAAAATTTTAGGATTGTTTCTGGTAGCTCCATGAAAAATATTTGTGATATTTAAATTTTTTTTTAAATGTTTATGTATTTGAGAGAAAGAGACAGAGTGCAAAGGGCAGAGAGATACAGAGACACAGAATCTGAAGCATGCTCCAGGTCCTGAGCTGTCAGCACAGAGCCCGATGTGGGGCTCAAACTCATGAGCTGTGAGATTATAACCTGAGTCTAGGTCAGACATTTAGATGATGGAGCCGCCCAGGCACCCCTGGTGGTATTTTGATAGGGATTGCAATGAATGTGTAGATTGTTTTGGGTAGGACAGACATTTTAACAATATTTGTCCTTCCAATCCATGGGCATGGATTTTTTTTTAATTTCTTTGTATCATCTTCAATTTCTTTCATCACTGTTTTATAGTTTTCAAAGAACCTCTTTAGTTAGGTTTATTCCTAGGTATCGTATGGGTTTTGGTGCAATTGTAAATGGGACCGATTCCTTGATTTCTCTTTCTGCTACTTCACTATATGTGTATAGAAATGAAACAGACTTCTGAATGACTTTGTATCCTGTGACTTTACTGAATACAGTCATCAGTTCTAGCAATTTTGGGGTGGAGTATTTTCAGTTTTTTTTACATACAGTATCGTGTCATCTGCAAATAGTGAAAGTCTGACTTCTTCCTTGGTAATTTGTATACCTTTTATTTTTTTTTTATACAACTGCTGAGTCTAGGACTTCCCATACCATGTTAAATAATAGCGGTGAGACTATACCTCCCTGTCTTGTTCCTAACTATAGAAGGAAAGCTCTGTTTTTCCTCATTGATAATGACACTAGCTGTGGGTCTTTCCTATATGGCTTTTATGATGTTGAGGTATGTGTCAATCCCTAAGGTAGGTATGAATCCCTAGTTTGATATTTCTCCTGAAGCAAGGGAAACAAAAGCAAAAATAAACTATTGAGACTTCATCAAGAAAAAAAAAAAAAGAAGATTCTGTACAACAAAGAAAACAGTCTAAAAGACAACCTTTGGAATGGGAGAAGATATTTGCAAAGACATATTTGATAAAGGGTTAATATCCCAAACCTATAAAGAACTTATCAAATGCAACACTCCACCCCTCCCCAAAAGAAATCCAGTGAAGAAATGAGAAGACATGAATAGACATTTTTCCATAGAACACATCCAGGTGGCTAATAGATACATGACAAGATGCTTGCCATCACTCATCATCAGGGAAATGCAAATCAAAATTACAATGGGATACCACTTCAAATCTTTCAGAATCGCTAAAATAAACAACACTAGAAACAACAGATGTTGATGAGGATGCAGAAAAAGGGGAACCCTCTTACACAGTTAGTGGGAATGCAAACCAGTGCAGGCACTCTGGAAAGCAGTATGGAGGTTCCCCAAAAAATTAAAAATAGAACTATCCTATGATTCAGCAAATTCACTATGAGATATTTACCCCACAGGATACAAAAAATATTGAACTGATGGGATACATGTGCCAAAAAGTTACAGCAGATTTATAAGTAATACCCAAATTATGGATAAAGCCCAAATGTCCATCAACTGATGGATGAATAAAGAAGATATGTATATATACACACCCAATTGAATATTAATCAGTCATAAAAAAATAAGAATGAAATCTTACTATTTTCAATGATGTAGATGGAACTAGAGAGTATTATGATCAGCAAAATAAGTCAGTCAAAGACAAATACCATATACTTTCACTCACATGTGAAATTTAAGAAACAACAGATGAGCATAGGGGATAAAAAGAGAGAGGCAAACCATAAAACAGACTCTTAACTATAGACAATAAACTAAAACGTGCTGGATAGGAGGCGGGTGGAGAGATGGGTTAAATCGGTGATGGGTATTAAAGAGGACACTGGTTTTGATGAGCACTGTATGTTGTATGTGAGTAATGAATCACTAAATTCTACACTTGAAACTAACACTAACAGAAATTTAAATAAAAACGTGAAAATAAAAGACCAATAGAATATATTTAGAGTATTTAGGGGCACCTGGGTAGCTCAGTTGGTTGAGTTTCTGACTTCAGCTCAAGTTATGATATCATAATTGTAGGTATGAGCCCCACATGGGACTCTGTACTGACAGCTCAGAGCCTGGAGCCTGCTTCGGATTCTGTGCCTCCCTCTCTCTCTCTACCCTTCCCCCACTTGCACTCTGCCTCTTTATCAAAAATGAATAAATATTAAAAAGAATTGTAAAAAGAGTATTTAGAGCCCCAAATCCCCTCCTTGCCTCAGCTGGGTAGATGATTGTCATATTTATTTTCACACCAGTGGAAGTATGGGAATTTATTCTCAGGAGAGGACTCTGAACTGCCTAATAAGAGGTATATACCCTTACTCTAACAGTAACCATTACCCTAACCTAAACCCTCTGGAGCTGTGTCTGAAATGCAGGATACCAGGCACATACCTTCATACTAACCATCAATCCAACCCTAACCCTCACCCTAATCCTAGATCTGAGAATGTGGTTCCTGAACACGACAAAAAAAAAAAAAAAAAAAAAAAAGCTGACGAGGAGCCTAGTTATTCTGAAGAAGTTCCCAAACATTGAAGAATTGGTAATATTCCTGTAAATGGTTGTGAAGGTAGAAATAAAAGCAGAAGGAACAATTGAACATCTATTTAAAGATTATTTAGAGTCCTAAATTCCCTCCCTGCCCCAGCTGTGTAGAATGGCTGCCATGTTTATTCTCACCCCAGCAGAAGTCTGGGATTTTATTCTCTGGAGAGGTCTCTGAACTGCAGCTAACTAGACACAAACCCTCATGCTGGCCCCAAACTTAACCCTAAATATGAGAAAAAAAGAAAAGAAGATTTAGTATAGATGTGCAATGGAATATCACTCAGAAATAAAAGAGAATGAAATCTTGCCGTTTGCAGCAAGGATGGAGCTAGGGACTATTATGCTAAGTGAAACAAGTGAGTCACACAAAGACAAATACCCTGTGATTTTATTCACATGTGAAATTTAAGAAACACATGAACAAAGGTTAGGCAAATCTAGAAGGAGACTTTCTACTATAGAGAAAAAATTGATGGTTACCAGAGGGTAGGTAGGTGGGGTCATAGGTTAAATAAGTGATGGGGATTAAAGAGGACACTTGTGATGAATGCAGAGTGATGTACTGAAGTGCTGAATCGCTGTATTGTACACCTGAAACTAATTTTACACTGTATGTTAACTAACTAGAATTTCAATAAAAAACACACAAAAAAGAAAAATGTATGAAAATCCGTGTGTGTGTGTGTGTGTGTGTGTGTGTGAGAGAGACAGAGAGAGAGTTTCTGTGTCTTACTCTAAACTCTTGAAATGCCCAGAGCAATTTTGCTTATTTTCTATCTTATAGATTTTAGTACATATTAAACATCTGAACTCAAATTTTCAAACCGTTTTTCTGATGCAACTCTCACCTGATAGGTTTCTTGTTTGAATTCTTAGTTTAGCCACCCACACCAAATTTAATTCGATTAGAAAAACAATGTTATATATCATTACTGAGAGTTGATTTCCATTTAGTGGAGAAACCAGCTCAAAAGCCACATGAAATTCACCAAGAAATATCTTTACTTCATTACAAAAGAGTAAATTATATGTATCTAAATAAAAGTATAATATAAGTAATTTTCTTCTTTTTTATTTTGTGTAGTGAATATTTTGCAATGCAAAACTTTAAACCAGAAGAAAAAGCATGAGTTATATAGTAATTCAATTAGGATTTTGACACAAAATATCATCAGACACAGAAACACAAGTTTGTTTGTTTTTTTCTATTATCTCTGTAAGTAAAGAAACCTGGATCAATGTGAGAGGTTCTAGTAGTGTAAATTGCTTGATAGTATTCTTTCTAATTTTTTTTTTCTGAAAAGTCAAGAAAGACATATATTAATCTGCTTCCTAGAGAAAAGTTGGGGAAGCACAAATGAGATATTGTGGGAACAAATGGGTTGTTTGGTTTTGGTTTCATGACCAGACTTAGGCTGAATTCACTTTAGTCTTATCAGCACAAGGACTCTTCAAGAGAGATACCAGTGGTAAACCATAATCATAAGGCAACTATCAATCATGTGTCATCCAGAGCCATTCTTTTAATATTCCCAAGGTAAAGCTTACGTGTAAAACAGGAAAGTTCAAGTTACCTTTAGAAACCCCATATTTTTAAAGGAGAACTGAGAACAAATATTAGTAATGAGAATTCTAATAACGCAGCCTCCTGTCACCAACAACCTAAATTATATGCAGGTGAAAGTTGAAAAAAAAAATAATGAAGTATGACTATTTTGTCTGCAACATGTTTCACTTAAAAATTCAAGATAATTTCCACAACAGTCATAAGCAATTCTGGCATATATCTCTACATAGTAATGTGTAATAGTCACTGACAGACATGTGTATGTGTACTAATGTATGCCTCAACATAAAATGTAATTGGTCCCAACAATTTGCTCCTATGTAAAAACTCATATATGTGACTGTTGTGATCCACTGTCCTTAATAGAAAAGTTCATTGGTTTTATTAGTGGACGATGACGTTAAAAAGTCAACCCGTAAACTCGGTATTAGGGGTTCATAATTAAATTCATCAGATAAATGAAAACTTAGTACTTTAGTTTTTAATATGTAAAGATTATTGGATCAAGTAAGAACTGATAGCAGCTGAAGAGCAAACTCTCACGTGTAGTTTTGTGACTACACAGATGAATAACAATATAACCTTCAGGAACAACACGAGGGACAATTTTTTAGAAAAACAAAGAAAATGTTTTCTCCCTCTTCTTAAGATAAGTATTAGGTAAAATATCATTCTCCTGCCAGAGTTCACTGGGTAGAGATCTAAATCACACTGATGGTAAGAATAAAATGTATTATGGGAGATATGGGTTTCCTCACTCTGAGTGAGACCAGGAAATGTCCAAACTCCAAACTTCTCTAAGTGATCACATTTCCATGATGAGTAAATTGATCTATTTATCTGTCAGCTATCTATTTATCTATATGTATCCAACCACCCTTCCACCTATCCACCCATTCTACCATATTTCTATTTACTCACCCATATGTACTAATGATTTATATAAGAAAAAAATGGAGTATGGATGGGAATGAAAACTTGTAAGTATAATTTTTTTGTTTTTTCTTCATTAAATATGTTGTGCTTCCTTGTGTGAGAAATTGGAACCATTGCTTGAGGAGTCTATGGGGATAATCACTGATATAAAATAACTTAGGACTTCCATATACTAAGGCCACATACTAACAATTTTTTTGGCTGACTAATAAACAACATAGTTCATTGCATTGCAAAAAATAAAAATAAAAGATTCCACAGAACTGCAAAAGAACTTATGTTTATCATTAAAAAGGCCAAGTAACAGTGATAGGTTAAGAGATTTTCTTTAAGTAATTTATTTATAAGTCAGACAAGTGTTAACTACCACTTTATCAATTTCTGAGGCTCAATTTTTAACCTTAATTTTGAAAACATTATGCTGTTGTATCTAATTTGACACATGTAAATATAGTCATGTGGTCATAACTGAATCTCTTTCAACAAACTGTCTCTAGCCCCTTGAAGGCTTGCTAAACTGTCTCATTCTTCTACTTTGTGACCAACCCACAGATATGGTAAGGTTCAAAGGGCTTATTGAACAAATATGGAGGAATAACAAAATAAGGTTATTTACTGGCACTTACAATATTCTTAAATATGAAAAAACAAACAAAAAAAAAAAAAACAACCAAGCACTGGATATTTGATCTGTATGGTAAAACCCTTACTAGCTTTACTGGTCTTTATGATGATTTTTATTTCTGAGAGTTGAGACATCTTCAAAATATTAAGTATTTTTTAATCAACAGACTGATATGCAAAGATAAACAAATGAAAAGTATCCCTTTGGAAAGAATGGCTTTTATTAGTGAACAAGAAACTATCCCGTCTTATAAAAATACCTTAGAAGTATCATTTTTGCCTTAGTAGATCACAAACATAAACCCTGCTTTGAACAGAGAAAAATGCATTAAAGACAAATAGGATATTTGCACATTTCAAGACAATGCTGCATAAATTCTAGCAGCTTAGGGGGAGGGTATCAGGACGTTAAGTTCAGTATCCAGGCTACTGGTAAGCTGATTTTGCCAGACTGTGATGTCAAACACAAAGTATCTAACAGCTCATAGAAGCAGAAAAGGCTAACAACTTCCACATTCTGTGTTCTGTGATGGAATCTTCTCTGAATATCCCCAGGCCCCTGTTCTTATTTATTTCCCCAAAACAAGATTATTTTAGGTTGTGAGAGAAGACAAGCTTCACTTAATGAACATCATTTGGAGAATACTGTTGTGAGGTGTTTGATTCCAACTGCTTGTAAATGTTTCCGCTAGTCACCAGAGGCTACGGACTCACACACAGCGCCACACACGCACATCTGAACTCCTTGATGAGAACAAATAAAAGAAGCCTATCGTATTACCCACTCTTTGTGAAGAAAGTCAACTACAGCTAATTCTGTGTTGCTCATTGTACAGTTTGTGGAATATTCAGGCAATTGTTCAAACATTCGTAAATGTGAGAATCAGATACCTGGGCTTTAATCCAGGCAACGTCACTTACTGAGACACATCACAGAAAGTTAACTTGTGAAAAAGAGGATAAGGCAGTGACATCCTCAGGTTTATGTACACGTTAAATATGGTATTATATACACAACTATTTAAATTTCAAAGTAGAATTAATGTTATTAAAAGCCTTCAGGCATCTTTGTCGCAAAGTATGCAGAGATATCAGTAACAAGAACCTAAGGAGACAGAGTATGTATTCACTGACTAGAGCCACCATCACAAAGTACCACAGATTGGGTGGTTTAAACACAGAAAAAATTATTTCCTCACAGTTCTGATGTCTAGAAGTCCAAGGTCAAGATATTGGCAGGGTTGGTTTCTTCACAGACCTCTCTTTTTGGCTTTTCTGTGTGTGTGTTGTCCCTGTGTATATACACGGTCTTTCTTTTTTGTGTATCTCTCTTAATGTCCTAATCCTTTCATAGGAGGACACTACTCATAACTGGATTAGGGCCTACCATCACGACCTCATTTTAACTTAATTGTCCCTTTAAATACTTTACCTCCAAATACAATCACATTAGAAGGTACTGGCCTTAGGACTTCAACTTATGAATGAGAGGGTGGACACATTCAGACCATAACTGAGAATGTCAGGATTATCAGAGATAATGTGGCAGGTGGACTGGCTACAGATTCCCTGAAGGGTCAGTCAGATAATCTATAGCATAGCTTAGAACTAAGGGTCTTCAGGGCAGGAAACTTCTCTTGGAGAGTTTGAAAGCTCCAGAATCTTAGCACCTTACACACAGTAGGCTCTCATTCATTGTTGGGTATATAGAATGAAAGTGAACTCAGGATTGATTCAGGTAGGCATCTATATATGTATATATTTATGAATAATAATTGGTCTTTCCAATTATACCTATTAACAAAAGCATTGATTTATCAACATATTATATATAAGAAAATATATTAATATATAATATATTGAGGTATTATACCTAGATATATATATATATATATATATTACTTTATAATACATTAGATCATACATGATATTGATAAACCTATAATGTATATATAATATGTAGAAGTGGAAAGACTAGGAGGAACTTGTCCTTTCAAAGAGAAATGGTATGTGAACTAACATAGTAGTATTTCAGAACAAAGAAAAGCTGAATTGAATTACTATTTAGGAGATAAACTCTATAAAACTGGAGGATATTTTAGATGTTATAGTTTGCCAGTGTAGGAATAACTCTACATTTCAGGTTTGTGTAACTGGATGCAGGGACCTGCTGCTATTCCTTAAGATTAAGAGGACTGGGCAGAAATACATTTTAAGAAGAAGATGTTGAGTTCAGTTTTGAACATGATATTCTTGAGATGCACTCAAGATTGCCTAGGGATATTTCAAAAATACAGTGTATATGCGTGTCTGTATGCATGTATATATATATCACACTGCAGTAACAAATTTCTCCAAGCTAGAGAATTATATTTTGTATGATTATGCATAGATGCTAATTTTAGGCTTAGATAATTGGACATCTACTATGTTTGAGTACAGTAACAAAACAAGATAATCTCTAATGTCAGCAGTAACAATGTAGATATTAATCAAATAATCGCACAAAGAAGTATAAAATGTGACCTATTGGTAAGCAGGATTTAGTGATGTGAACGTAACTAATACCCTCTACAAGTCCTTCCTCCCTTGATTCGTGAATCCCCCTGTCGCCTTGAGCATTGGTGTAGGTTGTAGGTACGTAAGGAGGTAGGCTCTGTGAATGTACATGCATTTACATGTATTTGGGAAGTTTGGCTTTGAAAATGGGAAGACAATTCATAGCATATAGGTGCCAAGGGATGTGAGGTCAAATGAAGGAAATGCTATTTTTTTTTAATGGCAGATAATTCTGAGAATATTGACAAACTTACTGGAAGGGTCCAGCTGAGACAAAAATTATGTATAATTGATGGAATAAGACTGCTAACGCTGTAAAGGGATGAAATGCAAAGCCCACATGAAGAGTCTGATCTAAGACAGGAAGAGGGGTGTTCCTCAAGCTTAACAGGACACAAAGAGAACAGTACGTATGCAGACGTCACAAGACTTGTATTATGCTTGGTAGTGAGACAATGCGAGAGTACTATGCAAAAGCTGCTGATTTAAAAATATATGTGTATTTTTTTGAAATAATTGTAGGTTCACATAGCAGTTGCAAGAAAATAGTAGAGTCCCTGTGTATCATCTACCCAATTTCTCCTAAAGATAACATCTTATACAATGAAAGTACAATTATTAAAACCAAACTACCAGCTTATTTAGATTTCAACAGTGGTTGTACAGTTCTTTCAGATTTTATCGCATGAAAAGATTAAAGTAAATACCAGCACAAACCAGGAAACAAGACTGAGCCATTGACCCCAAAGAAACTACCTCAGGCTACTCTTTTTAAAAATTTTTTTAGTGTTTACTTATTTTTGAGAGAGAGAGAGAGAGTACAAGCGGGGAAAGGGCAGAGAGAGAGGGAGACACAGAATCTGAAGGAGGCTTCAGGCTCTGAGCTGTCAGCACAGAGCCTGATGTGGGGCTCAAACTCACCGACTGCGAGATCATGACCTGAGCCAAAGTTGGTTGCTTAACTGACTGAGCCACCCAGGTGCCCCGTACTTTTCAAAGTCACAAATGCCTCTCTTTACCCTAACCCCGGGCAACCCCTGATCTCATCTACATTACCATAAATTTGTCTTATCCAGAAAATTATATAAATGGAATCATACAATATGCAACCTTTTGAGATTTTTTTTCCTTTAACAAAATGCCCTTGAGATCTGTTCAATTTGTTGTGTTTATCAATAATTTGTTCCTTTTTATTGCTGAGCAGTAGTCCAGTGTATGAATGAACCATAATTAGTCATTCACCCACTGAAGAACATACGGACAGTTTTCAGGTTTTGGCTATTACAAATCTACAATGAACATTCCTGAAAACTTTGTGTGGACATAGGTTTTCATTCCTCTGTGATAAAATTCCAGGAGTAGGATTCCTGGGTTATACAACAAACGTGCATTTGTCTCTATAGAAACTGCCAAACTGTTTTGTAGGAAAGATAATCCGCAGAGAATGAGAGGGATGAAGGAATAGGGTGGTAGATTGTAAATATTTGAGGAATGTAATCAAATTTTGAAACATGCTAGCTTTCATATAAAGGTAATATTTAAATGAGTTATTACTGAGATTTTTCAAATATTCTCCCATCAAAAGCATCTACACATAGTGAATATATTTAAATACTATTACATATGAAGGAGCCTGTTACATGTCCACCTAGAGTTCATCATGTGTCCTACTATATACTGCTCATCACAGGATCCATGGGAGAGACTCTGCTTTAAGAGATGTAAGTGACTGTAAAATACTTTTTCAAATGATATGTAGGGGCACCTGGATGGCTCAGCCGGTTAAGCGTCTGACTTCGGCTCAGGTCATGATCTCACAGTTCATGAGTTCAAGCACGGCGTCAAGCTCTGTGCTGACAGCTCAGATCCTGGAGCCTGCTTCCGATTCTGTGTCTCCCTCGTTCTCTGCCCCTCCCCCACTTTCACTCTCTCTGTCTCTCACATATAAATCAATGTTTAAAAAAATAATGAAATGATATGTAAATTTCATTTGTAAATATCTTCACTAAATTTCACTAAGACTGTAGCCATTATGAAGAATAAAAAGTGACTGGAGTTTATCTGCATTTACATTTGGTTGATATCTATTTTTAAATTCCTGAACATTACAAACTGAACATTTTATATACTTATTAATCACACTGATGAATTACTAAAAATGGCAACTGTATTTAAATGACAGTGAGAAAAAATTGAACTTACTCCAGCCTGAAGTCAATTTCCCAGGTATAGCTAAAGGTATAACTTTGCAAATGTCAAAAGTCGTAAAGCTCCTTGTATAAAGAGAATATGCTACAGCAACTTAAAGTTTAGAATGTGTCTCTTCACACACTTAAATGTTCAAAAGGCCACTTTACTTTTCAACATGAGTTTCACAAATAAGTATCAAAAACAGCTTTTCACCTTGAAAATAAGATACGTTAGGAACATAACCCACTTACTGTTTATTTTAAAGGCACTGAAGTTTAGAGACAGATTTAATAGTTCTCTTTTCTCTGTTTTTCTTAAAATGGTAGTGGACAGGGCCTGATAAAAACAAAAACATTTCTTTTCAGTTTCCAGACCAATTACACCAGGAAATCCACTAGATCTATCTATCTGCTGGATTACATCAAATTACACATCACAGTGTAATGACTCTTTTTAATCCTTCTCTACACACACTAGTATATAATACAGATACTATACTGACAGCATACTGACATCACCCTTAAAGACACATGGATTATAAAGTGTTACAGACAAATTAATTTTCCCGATAACGAAAATTGTCCTTTTTCAGTTCTGAAAGTGTTTAAATTAAATTTTGATTCATATCTTTCAGTAATGTATCAGCTATTTTCCCACCTGATTATATTTAGGATAATGAAAATTATTTTATCTACGCTTAAAAACTGAAGGCTATTTTTTAATGAAAATGTATTCTTTTGTGGCAGAAGTTAGTAACATGAAGTCAGTTTCAGTTTCTGTCTTTTTCCTCATCCTTTCAGGATACCATTTGACAATGTGTTTGCAGTGGGGCCAATCAGCAGATAGATGCGACTTTTCTTGCATTGTATCTATTGCAAAGTGGGAGAACCAGAATTAAGTTACTATAAGTAACATTCAACTTGTCTCTGAAAACCTAAGTAGCAAGAAGCCAAGTTTTAGGTAAGGGATTCTAAATTGGCTTTATACACTGAAGATTTAAATTGCTGAAAAACTGATTTTATCACAAACTGGGGATTTTCTGGGGTAAAAATTAAGCAATCCTAAATAAAACAGCCAAATTATATATAATAGTTCCTAAGGAGTCAAGATTAAAGGTCAGAGTTCAATAAAAATCTTCTCAAAAATCTGGGACACATTTGCTACTTGAGGCACATTTGAGGCAAATTTCTCCTTTTTAATTTTACAAACCATGCATTGTGTTAGAATTATTGATGTATATCCTTCCCCTCACCCTTGACGTCATTAGCACCTTGAAGACAATGGATTATTTCTTTATCTTTATATATCCCATGGGCCTTCCATGATACTTCAATGAAAGTTCAAACAAGTGTGTGTTGAATTGCAAGGCTTAATCCTAACTTTGAAATGGTATCAGGGAAAGGAAGGAGCGAGCAATCCCATGGAGGCACAATGCTGTGCTCTCCTGGAGCCTTCTGTTCTCACCTGCATCAGGTGAGATATTCATTACCTTTCCTGTGGCTCAAAGAAATTCTGAGATTTCCCAAATGTCTACTCATCCAAAGGAGTGCAAAATGAATATCCTGTCTTAAATCTAGAAAACTTAGGTTATCTAGAATCCATCTTCCTTTGTTGTCCCACAGGACAGGAAAAATTCAATTTAAGTTTTCATTTGGAACATTCCTCTGGCATTCCCATAGTTCCGTTAAGTAGATGTTAAACTAATTTTAATATGGGGAAACATACATGTGTATCTACCAGGCTGGGAACAGATGTGCCTAGACACGTTCCTGTGCTTCAATATGTGTATGTGTATTAGACCTCCAACATTTATTCTAGCTATCATGCCTTTTCCTGCTTTCATTTTTGAAGGAATTTTTAAATTATATTCTTATCCTACAACATCCAAATGGAAGATGAGATGAAATAAAAGTATCTCTGGGGCGCCTGGGTGGCTCAGTCGGTTGAGCGCCCAACTTCAGCTCAGGTCATGATTTCACGGTCTATGAGTTCGAGCCCCGTGTCGGGCTCTGTGTCGACAGCTCAGAGCCTGGAGCCTGTTTCAGATTCTGTGTCTCCCTCTCTCTGACCCTCCCCCGTTCATGCTGTGTCGCTCTCTGTCTCAAAAATAAATAAACATTAAATTTTTTTTCAAAAAAGAAATAAAAGTATCTCTAAGAAAAACTGAAAATAAGTTTCTTATAAGAGAAAGATTTAATAGATATGATGTCATCTCTCTATATCATACATGCCAACAAGTCACGCAGTGCTTGAAAGCCATCAGCTTCAGAGAATAGAGCCAAGCCCATGAGGTTGGAGTGCATTAAGTAAAATCCTGAAAGCTTTATCAAGAGTTCCACTTTGACATGAGTATTTTGCTTCCCCAATATTCAAATGAAAGATAAGGGATGGCAATCCAATTAGAGAGTCATAATAGAGCTTCCTATATACCCCACATTTACAATTTACTTTTTACATTTGAAGGAAGAAAAAAAAAAGAACTAAAATCAACTTCAGACTGGGTAACGTCTGTCAACCCATTTTTTATTGAGGCCAGCTCACTGCTGCTCTCTAAAAGGAAAAGAGACAAATAATGCAAATAGAAAAATTCTGTCTCTATGAATTTTGCATTCATTACCATTCTTGATAAACAACTAAATTTTTGGCAGCAGCAGAGCAGTTCAAATTCTAATTCATGGCCCTTGAATTTTTTACACAATTCATAGATAGGAAGCAGAGAGGCTAGATTCTGATGGCAATATATAAAAATGTCAATGTTCTTGCATGCATGCATTTATATGAAGAGAAATTCCCGATTTGCAAAAACATCTAAGCTATAGAAAAGTTGAGAATCACTGCTTCCAAGCACAGTGATTAACTCCTTATCCTTTCAATATTATGACTTGCAAGACTTTCTAAATCAGTTAAGGTGAAGTAAAAAATTATTAACTGAAAGATAAGTGCCCTTAGTAATCATCATGGCCAACTCAATAAAGGGTCGCAGAATCTGACTTCTCAGTCACATACAAACTAATTGTGGAATACCTGGGGAAATAGTCAGCAAACTTTTCCTTAAAGGACCATATAGCTACTATTTTTAGGCTTTGAGACACAAGAGACAACATCAAGGATATTTTGGGGATAAGTATACATTATTTTAAATGCAACCATTTAAAAAATGTATAAATAAAAAATAGGCAGTGTGTTAAATGAGGTCTGCATCTCTACGTAGAGTATGTAGAAGCCTGGTCTATAAGAACAATTATACCTTTAGAATTAGATAGGGTTTAGGGGCGCCTGGGTGGCTCAGTCGGTTAAGCCTCCGACTTCGGCTCAGGTCATGATCTCGTGGTCCGTGAGTTCGAGCCCCGCGTCAGGCTCTGTGCTGACAGCTCAGAGACTGAAGCCTGCTTCGGATTCTGTGACTTCCTGTCTCTCTGACCCTCCCCTGTTCATGCTCTGTCTCTCTCTGTCTCAAAAATAAATAAACATTAAAAAAATTTTAAAAAAAGAATTAGGGTTTAGCTTCATGATGGGGAATGACAGAATTATTTCAGTGTTAAAGGAAGGAAAAAGGAAATTGTTATATACCTTCTAGCTACATGAAGTGTTACATTACTTTATGAATATTGTCTTTTAAAAAGCACAAAACAACCTTGTTACTAATATGCTATTACAGTAATATTGTAGATAAAGAAACTCTGCAATGTTTATTAATTTTTTCCAAGGTTATTTATTCATAGTTTTTGAGTCCAGGAATGATGCTGAGTCCAGGGGATGCAGCAATGGAGAAGAAATGAGGCCTGACCTCAATATTTAGGAAGGGAAAGGAGGCTGGTAATTAAGCAATAGAGGAACACTTAACCCATAGATAGAGGGCCATAGAGGCTTCTGAGAGGAAGTTTAGAAGTTTGAAGGAATAAGAACAATTGCTTCTGACAAATATAAATGTGTTTGGGAATGTCTGCATATAACAGCCATGTTTGAGGAACAGCATATAGCTCATTATGAACAGAACAGGAGATAAATGAAGACAAGTGTAAGACATGGGCTGGACAAGTTAGCACACAGTGTCAGGAAGAATTCTGCAGGCCTTTGTAGTGGCTATCTGGCAATTTTGAGTATTACTACCTGTGTATTAGAAAGAGTCTCTTTACTTTTAGTGGACAATCTTTTCCTGATCTCAGCCCATGGCTTTTAAGCGAGTTCATTTTCATTCCCAAATTTTTGGTGTGCATGAATTAAGCAAGACTTTTACTGGAACAACTTGGAAAGAGAGTACTGATTTATGCTATGCATTTTAAACTAGTTTGACTAAAAGCTTCCAGCTTTTCAAGCTCATCTTTAACCTCTTTGGGGAAGGACCTACTGGAGAATAAAACCAAGACAGAATAAAGAGCTGTTGGCTAAACCTTAATTAATTAATTGATTGATTGATTGATTTTCTAAATTTAGTGATGATTGAAAATCACCCTGGAACTTTTCAGCTATGATAGCCAACAAATTCCCCATCCTTGCTGAAATTGGTTTGATTTGGTTTCTGTAACTTATAACTGCAACATTTCTAATTACTACAGCCATGATAGTTTTTCAAATGTGTTAATCCATCAAAAGACTCTGAGGAGTTTTGGGCACATTGTAACATTAAAAGATTTGTGGATCCTGTGAAAAAGTAATGATTAGCTGACAAAAGACTCAAATCCACAGAGAATAGTTTGATGCTGGGTGGTGGTATGGGCAAAAGATGCTAGGTAATGGCAGGTGGGAGTCAAAGGAGTGATATTTATCTATATATAAAGTACTAATATTTAAGACTTGGTGACTGATTGGATGTAAGTGAGGGGGAGAAATAAATCAAGAGATAAATCAAGTCAAGGATGATGTTCAGATGTCTAGTTTAAGCCACTGATTAATGACATGACTTAAGATAGAGATCTTGGACCAGATATGGGTATCAGCAAAACAGCCTGGTAAATGGAACTATAGGAAAGCATGAACTCACTGAGAGGAAAAAAAAAAAAAAAAATTGAGAGGGGAGAGGGGTGTAAGTGATAATTATGAGGAATACCAATGTTTAATGTGTGGTTGTAGGAACACTACAAAAGAGTGAGAAGGAGCAACCAGAGAGTAGGTGATGAGGGTGTGGTCGAGCACAATCCACACTAAAGACGTTAGAGAAACTAAGGGATGAAGCGTCCACAGAATTAAGCAGCCAGGAGTTTTCTGGCTCCTTTTGCTCATGTAATTTACCCAAAATTCCTGGCTAAATCTAACCTATCTCTTGAACATTAGCAACCTCCTTGGAGAGACCTCTCCTGTACCTGGGTGGCTCAGTCAGTTGAGAGTCTTGACTTGGGCTCAGGTCAAAATCTCACAATTCCTGATTTTGAGCCCCACATTGGGCTCTCTGCCATCAGCTTGGAGCCTACTTCAGATCCTCTGTCCCCCTCTGTCCCTCCTTTGCTCATGCTCTTTCTCAAAAATAAAATAAACATTAAAAAACAAAAAAGACTTTCATTTCAATCTGCTCAAGTGTTGCACTCTGTCAAAGACCTTTTCCTATGTAACACTTAGCTAAATCTGTGCTTACTCTGTCCTTCCAAGAAGAGCCTATGAAGGGTGGACAGAACTCATTTCAAGAGTGTGTTTCTCTAGCACCTGTTAGATTGCCTCCAACTCAGTTACTATTTTTTTTTAAAAATAATGAATATTAAAAAAAAAAAAGAAAAATACTGACTTTTTAAATCACAGCTGCTAAATATCATAAATTTAGTGGAGATACATTCTTTCAAAGAAAGGGAAGAGACAGATAATGTATGTGTGCTTGAGAGCTTTTACAGTTAACTCTCATGTGTCCACAAGAACAGAAAAAATAGAACAATCTCGTCAATTAATAACAGAGACAATCTATGTTTTGAGGATGTAGCAGGGCTTCTGGACCTATATGGCCTGGATTCATATCCCATCTGTATCTAGTTAGCTATATAACCTGGGCAAATTACTTACATCTTCTGAACCTTCATTTGCATATCTGCAAAATATGGTGACAAAACAGTCCCTGAGAAAATTAATACTGTAAAATATAAAGGCACACATTAGAGCGACAGGTACATAGTAATATGTATTAAAGAGTTTTATATTATTATTATTATTATTATTATTATATTATTATTCATTTGATCATAATAACATATATTTTCAAAGATATGTCACTGTGAGGATTTTTTCTACTCAGGTTTACACTTTGGATCACACCCTAACAAGGTGCAAGAGTGATATGCAAGAAAGAAATGTAAAACTGATTAGATAAAACAAACACAGAATTCAAATTTTATCTTAAGATATTCAACAAATATTTATTTTATACACGCACATGAGAACAGGCCTTTGTATAAACATTGCTCCTTTTTCTATCTTAACAAAATAAACACAACTATATGTTTTACAGAATTTCAAATTCCTTTCCTGTTGCTACTGCTCACGTTAATCTTAAATCCTCCGTTCCTTCTTCCCCCAATTATAAACGGAACAATGGAGGCATTCTGGCTTTCAGAGAGGCCTATGAATAGTAAAGGATAGCTTGAAGCTTAGATAGCACAGACAGATATTTCCCAAGACGTCTTCTGCTCCTTTACGCTAAGGCAGGAAGCTTCTTGGTGTTCTATTTATTTTAAATATCTGTAGGCTTTTTCCCGTAAGAGTGTGATATTATTTTGGAACCCCCACGGTCATTTGTTTACTCTTTTAGTTGTTCCTCCATGAAGAGATTTGGTGAGGGTTCCTCTCACCTTACAAGTTCCTCTATGCCCTGTGGTCTAGAGGCAAATCCTTGCTCAACAACTATAATCCAGTGAATACCCAGTTGACACTATACCAGGCTGAGGATGTTGCCAAATGATCTATGCACGTTGAAAGGTACACCAGTTTAAATCTTGATAGATTATTACCAACCCCCTCAGGGAGTACCAAGTTTTCAGAGCACACCTGACAGCCATTAAGCAAGTCTGGCTGCCTAGAAACACTCTCTCAGCTCCTAAGGTTGATGGAATGTCTGTACTTAGTAGAGTTGATGACATTTTGTGTCTAGCCCATTTTTCATCACCAGCAGAGTGACACATGATTTCATAATTGGTTCAGTATCATTCACTTTCCCTTACAATAGAACAGCTGGAAACGGATTTGAAATATAAATTTTGTGTTCTAAGAAACACTTTAACTTAGTGTACATGTCGCCCCAAGCATCTCTAAAGTAGGTTAGTAGGAGAGGCAGCATAGTGGCAATTGCTTTATAAAAGTACATATAGACTGTACATATATACATATATATATAAGTACACAAGTACACATGTACATATATACTGTATATATATATATATATATATATATATACAGTAACTTTTAATGAACCAGAATTAAAGGATTGGTCAAATATTAAGGGCTGATATCCAAAGAAGAGTAAATATACAATTCAGCACCAAAGAAAAATATTCATCCATACAAAGTTTTAATCATAAAATTGAAATAAATTCTGCCATACACACTACTATGCTATCTAAGGATACATTAAGAAATATGGGAAATTGACCTAAAGTATTGGAACATTTTTCAGTGGATACCAGTGTAATCCTTTACTGTGAACATTTTCGGCCCCTTTTAAATGACATTGAATCCAGTCAATTCAATTCAATTCAATTCAATTCAATTCAATTCAAGAAACATACAACAAGAGATCTCTAAGTGCCAAGTACTATAAAAGATGTTGAGTGCCAAAAAAATATGATTAGGATAAAAATCTTGTCCCTAGATATCCAATAATTTAGTAGAAACTATATAAATTCACAGACATAACTGAAATGAAGTGGCTGAAAATCAAGGATTATGCCAAAAAAAATTATGTTTCTAATATCTCTAGCGCTAAACACAGCAAGTTCAAAGTAGCTACTCAATTAGTATTTGTATTATGAAAGAGGGAGAATTACATCTCTTGTTAGGAAGAGAGTATTGAGGAGGAATTAAAATTGCTATTTTTAATTATTAGAGGTTTCTAATTCATAAAGAAAAATGAGAATGCCACTGATTCAATAGAACACTACATTTTTAGCATTCTATTCACAGATACCCTCTTGTCTATTATCAAAACCAGACTAATTAAATTCCACTATTAATTAAATTCCAAAGAAAACAAAAAAAAATACTAATATGAGAAGATATATGCACCCCTACTTTTATTGCAGCATTATTAACAGCCAAGAAATGGAAGCTTCCCAAACGTCCGTAAATAGATGAATGAAAAAAAAGAGATGTGATATATATGTGATATATATATGTATATATATCATATATATATCACATATATATAATGGAATATTATTCAGCCATAAAAAATGAGATCTTGTCATTTGCCACAACATGGACAGAACTAAGTGAAATAAGTCGAAGAAAAACAAACACTATATGGTTGCACTTATCTGTAGAATCTCAAAACCAAATGAACAAACAAATAAAAACAAATGAATGTACAAACAAAAAGCAGAAACACATAAATAAAGAGAACAAACTGATGGCTGCCAGAGGGGAGGGGGTGGGGGGATGGACAAATGGCTGAAGGGGAGATACAGTCTTCCAGTTATGGAATGAATAAGTCACATGGTAAAAGGCACAGCATCAGGAATATAGTCAATGATATTGTAATCTTACTGTAAGGTAACAGATGGTAGCTACACTCATGCTGAGCACAGCATCACATATAGGGGAACTGAATAACTATGTTGTGCACCTGCAACTAATGTAACATTGTGTGTCAACCATATTTAAAAAAGAAGAAGGAAGAGGAGGAGGAGGGGAATAGGAAGGAGGAGGAGGAGGAGAAAGAAGAAGGAGAAAAAAGAGCCACTCTATTCGTGGATGGGCAATGAATAAAATTCCAAAAGGAAAAGACGAGTCTGGGGAAAGAGCTTCTGAAAAAAAAAACCATACGAACATGGGCAGAGTGTAAACAAGAAAGCAAAAGATAAGTTCTCTGAAGACTGAATATTCTACTCTGCATTTACAAGAAGGTTTGTATTGGAAAATTGTAGAAATAGAGTCATGTAGGTTAATATAAAGTTAAAAAGACCCTAGAATTTTTAGCTATGTAATATGGATTTATTGGAAAATAAATGAGGAGTTACTGAAGATAGTTGAACAAAGTATTGACAGCATCTTTTGGGTACATGAATCAAAGTAGCAATCAGGATATGCTGAAAATTTTTAATTTATGGAGAATAAACATTTCAGTGTTAAAGCACTAGCAGGGGTAAGTTTGATTTCAAATTATTATTAAGTTGCCCTGCCTGAGAGTTTACATATCTAGCCCTTAAAACATTATATATTCACAAATCGTGTATATATATATATATATATGTATATATATATATACACCATCCCAAATGAGTATAATTCATTATGTTATAGCATATTAAAAATATTTTTTAAATTTTTTAAACATATTTTAAATATGTTTACTATAATATCAAAGAAACCTACTTATGGAACTAGCTATAATTACTTTAGAACATGCCTTTTTGAGAAAGTTTAAATGGTGGATACAGAAAAAATAAGTATTCTGCTCTGAAACATTTTCCTCATTTATTATAATATTCTCCCAATATCCCTCTATCTACTTCCCTAAGCCATTCAGAAATACCTGTGAGGATTGTTCTTTATATACAGTTTGAAAGCCTCTTATTATAGAAGTAATAAAATCAAAAGGGGTGGTGTCATCTGAACCAAGGTGTATTTAGACACAACAATCTGGAAGAGACCACTTCAGACTTGATTTTTTAAAAGTTTTCTAATGTTTATTTATTTGAGAGAGGGAGAGGGAGAGGGACAGGGACAGGGACAGGGAGAGGGAGAGAGAGGGAGGAAGGGAGGGAGAGACAGAGAGAGAGAGAGAGAGAGAGATTGAACACTAGTGGGGGAGGGACAGAGAGAGGAGACACGGAATCTGAAGTATGCTCCAGGCTCTGCTCTGTCAGCAGAGAGCCAGATGAGGGGCTTGAACCCACGAACCGGGAGATGATGACCTGAGTGGAAGTCAGACGCCTAGCCTCCTGAAAGCCTGAGCCACCCAGGAGCTCCCAGACTTGAATTTTTTAAAGCATATTCCTATCCCCATGTGTCAAGCATAGGTCCAATGGCATCCTCTTTCCCATTAACCCCCAAAGCGACAATGCTCCTAGCCTATCTGGACACTGATCAAACAGATACAAAAATGCATGGCACACACTACCTACAACTGAAATTTGGAGGTTTCCTAAACTTCTCACCTTTATGCCACTGGTCACTACTTTCTCTCCCCTGTCAAAATGCTGCCACAATCTTTGAAAGTGCCCTTTACATTTCACGCCCACCATCCCCCCTTAGATAAAAGTAAGTCTTCCATGTGATGCTGCTACCTCCTTCCTTCTGTCCCTTCCCCCCTTTTTTCATCCTCTCTCTTTCTCTCCTTCCTTCTCTCCCTTACTCTCCTCCTCCCCACCTTTTGTTCCTGTTTTTCTAGCTTACTTTCTCAGTTTCAGGCTTTTAGAACTAACTGGAATTTCAGGCTTTTGGAAATAATTTCTTTTGGAATTCCTTGCTTTGTTCCTTCTTCTCATCAGGCTCAGTGACATTCATTGCTGTTTTAAATGTGCCTGGGTTTCAAGTACAGTTCATAGCCATCGATACCAGTGAGCTAGGAGATCCATGAAGGCACAGTAACTACAGTGTTTCGAAGCTTATTTGTGCTCATTAATAGCCTGCTCTTTTGTACTGATGGTCAGCTTCGTAAAACACCAACAAAGATAACTGGGGCTTAAAAGAGACCAGCTTAGAAGTAATAAAACTACTTTTAAATATCATTGTTCTACTATGCACAAATAGTCCTTACCAGTATAATGAAACTGTATCCTCATCTACTGAGATTATTCCTCTCAAGCCATTCACATACCTACAAGTAAGATGATGATTATTTATCTGCTCGATTCATCGGTGCAAATGTTCCTTAGCCCACGCAGAGGCCAGATTCAGCTGTGTGGTTTCAGAGATTGGGTTGAAAATATAACACAGTACATGCATTAGAAAAAGGAAATCAGAACATTAAACTACTTGTTTTACCATCTCTGATCCCCCTGAGGCTCAGTGACATTTGGTGAATTTATCTTTCTTGTTAAAAGCAGATTCTCTAACTCCTTGTAGCAGGTGGAGGAAAGATGTAGCAGAATGTTTACAATAAGGCATATAAATCTGTTACATGTGTGTATGTCTGATGAAAGGGAAGGTCACTGCTTAAATTTCAGTTTACTTCCTCAATTTTCAGTTGAATGTTTTCTCCAGTGCTCTGCAAATTAAATATCTCAGAGGACTCTTTAGAAAGAATGAAAGAAGTGGGGGGGCAGAATCAGAGTGGAGGGGAAACAAACAAACAAACAAACAAAATATAAGTGGAGGGGAAACAAACAAACAAACAAAATATAAAATGAGGTAATGGAGAATAAAGTCCTTTCCAAAGAGGACATGCGTATATTGCTTTTTTAGGGATTTCATTCCCTAAGTTTTCAGTTTACACTTGTTTGCATTTCAGCGTTACTAGTATCGTTAGGAATTCTTACACTTGACTGGATTTGCTTGTACTGGATAAAGCCAACGGTGACAATGCTTCCTCTCCTAAAAGACAATGCTCTGCATTGGGCCAGTGTGATTAGTCTTTTGAATTTATGGGCCATGTTTCAACTTCCTGTACAGTTCAAATCCTTCTTATTCCAGATTTTTCTCTTCTTCCTACTTGCTAAAATAACCATACTCTCCCAGGAGACTTTCAATTCCCACTGTTTTCTCTCTCACTGCTTTCCATAGAAATATAGTGCAAGGAACACTAGTCTTTACCAAGTAGTCTTCAACTGCTAATCTTCTCTTTCTACTCACATTCAACCTCTTAGACAAATCCTCAGGTCTTCCTCAAATCAGGATCTTTCTAGGCTCTCCTTAATTAATTAGGTTTATGTAACCAACTGTTTTTGAGCATGTAAAAGCTACTGGACAGTAATTCTGTGCTAGACTCTGAGGAAAATTTTCTTTCAACCTGGCCTAATTCCTGACTACAGGAAAATTTCAGACATATAAGCAGAATGTTTCAATAAAATAATATAAACCCAGATCAAGGTGGTTTCCAACCTTGGCTATCCATCAGCATCACTTTGGAAGCTTGTAAATATCCCAATGCCTAGGCAGCAGCAACTCAGCCTAACTAATACAGAAGCTTTGCGTGTGGGCCCAGACTCCTTACGTGATTCCAGTTAGGGGGGAGAGTTGAGAACGATTATTATAAGTATATATTACATATTATTATATGGTTATTATAGTATATATATTATGTTATATATTATATGATTTATATTATATGATTATTATAAGTATACGTAAGTAGCTGTGAAACACAGGGCAGAAGATTGTAACTCCACCAGGATGTTAGGGAAACCCCAGAAGGGGTCGTGCTTCCACAAGTATCTCAAAACTGAGTTGTTGATTAAAGATCTGGGCCGAAAGGCCTTTGGGATGAAATGTATGGCTTGACATGGAGGAGGGTGGGAAGATGGACCAAATGGGATCCAGAGGGGCAGGCTCACAGTTACAGGATGAGTAAGTCACAGGAATAAAAGGTACAGCATAGGGAATATAGTCAATGGCCTTGTAATAGTGTATGGGGACAGATGATAGCTACAATTGTGGTGAGCGTAGCATAACACATAGACTCATCCAATCACTATGCTGTACACCTGAAACTAATGTAACATTGTGGGTCATACATATGTCAATAAAATAACTAAACAAAAAAAGCCAAAACGATGCAAAGGAAGTGCAAAGAAAACCGCAAGAGGTATAGCTCACGCAGCTTCTCACTGGTAGGTAGTGCTTTAAGGATAATTATAAGTCAGTCAGTCATACTGGACAATAATGCATGAGAAAGAACATTGAGGAATATAAGTCCTAAAAAATAACACAGGTTTTTAGGGTAAGAGGCAGAGGGACGGACAATGCCTGAATTAGAATCCTCCTTCCTTGGACCTCTACAACATAGTCACTAAAGAACAAGGAGGAGATGTTCCAGTTCTCCTGACGTTTTCTTATAGCCTTGTCAACATCATGTCTCATGATTTCTGGCCAGCCACTTTGCTTTTGATATCTAGGCTATAATACTCACCAGTCAGCTTCAGGATCAGACTCCTTTCCAATATAATCTCTTCCTCAGTAACCATCCCTTCCCTGAAAAGTTGTATGCCCTTGTATATGAATGGGATATTTCTTACTCTGAAGTTCCCTATATTTCAAAAACTTTCATATCAAGCCTTTAAGAACTTGGTCTATGTTTCCAAAGTGGAACTTTGGAACTTGTTGACCGCTTTTTAAAGGAAATGAAACTACATTTAGAGAGCACTATATAAATAAACAAACATTCATGAACACTGTCAGCTGATACCAATTCAAATGGGACAAAGATTCATTTATTGATTATGGAAGTGATCCTGAGTTTAATTTTGAATAAGAAGGTATACAATTACATAATGTGTCAAATAAAGACATTCGGAACCATTAAGTATTGGGCTCACAGTCACAAAATGATCCATATTTACATCCAGCTTCTCTGTATCTGAGATATTAAACACGTGACCAAATTACAGATAACATTGCATGGGTGAAAAAAAATCTGACAGGACTCATCCCTTCCTGCTACAAGCAAATATAATAAGGTACTGTATTGTTTTATTTTAGCACATCATAACATGAAATAGGAGTGTATAAAAATAAAACCTAGAAGACTGAAATCCAATTTTATAATTGTGTTTCTCTAACTGCTAACAATATTTTGGGTGTGGGTTACTAGATTCCAAAGTCTGTCCAGCTCCTGCATTAAGGAACATTATACTGTTATGGAAAATCAGGGTGAGGATAAATCTGTTAGGAGAAAGGACTCAGGTTGCTAAAAACCGTCCCTACGAGTGGACAAACATGATATCTTAAATACATAGAGTTTTATTATGGATTTTACACGTTCTGTGTCTCTGTTCTCACACAGGAGCATTAGCAGTTTAAGGCATTCTATTCATTAAACAAATAATCATTAGCTTTTTCTTTATTGTAGGCCATGTACACAACACTGGGGATATAATAGGTAAGAAAGTAAAGATTAAGGACAGAAAATATATTCACACAATTAGTGCAATGTCACTTGCTTTGAGAGTGGAGAGTACTCCCATTCATTTGACTCTTAGTAAGTTCTTACCTCAAATTATATCCTGAATTAGGCACAGGCTCTACCATGGAGACCAGGTCCAATTCCTGGTTTGAAGAGAGTGTGTGGTCTAATGTAGGGTTTCCAAGACTGGACATTCTGAGAAACCTCCCAGATATAGTTAGTCACAACCTTTATGTTATATCCAGGTTATGAAAAAAGAAAAAAAAAGAGAAAAGGAAAGGAAAGGAAAAGGAAAAAAGAATGTTCCAGGTGATTCTGATAATTTTCTGATCAAAAATGCTTTCTCCTCTCCAACAACAAAAGAAAATATTAAATGTTATCCTCCTATTAGACTTTGGCATTTAGGCAATATTTACTGTGATTCTCAACTCAGGTTTTTGTCTCCTTTACTTGATCACACTTTGTAAATGCTGCAGAGTGATCAATTTTCTAAGAGACAATGTAAAAAGAAAAAATATATATGTATATGTATATATTTGTGTATATATGTACATATATTTGTGTATATATATGTATATATACAAGCACACACAGATATTTATATATATATAATAAAATTTCATTTTCATGGAATATAAATATTTTAAGGCTTCTTTTTTTGAAGTATGTTCAACATCTCAATTGCTTTTTGATGTAGAGGTCATTGATGCCTTTTACTAAATAGGTAATGATAGCAATCAACACAAACTATGTGATACATTTGAGATGCTTAACCCAGTTTGGCTCTGATATATACATATGGTGTTATTCTAGTAGAGCATTGAATTATGTTGGCAAGAGTTACTTGTCCATTCTTGGATAATAATACTGGAAAAGCAGCCCAAAACATGTAGCATCTCCATGGGCATACAAACTCAATCACTATGCACATCTATTCATAGAGATTCTTTTTATTTTTAATTTTTTTCTGTGTGCATGATCGCCAGTAGAGACTTCAAGATAAACACTTGAATAAGAGGGCCAACATCAGATCTTGAAAAGGTTCTCTCTACTTTTATGTTACAAGTTATTGACATTTGTTGACATTATTTCATGTAATTTCTAATATATCTGTCATTATAGTGCTGCTCGATTTTGACAAGCTGAGAGGTAAGCAAGCATATGTAAAAGAGGCACTCTTACCATTCATAGAGATCATTAATTTTAAAGGTTCAGAAGAATTTGTTTGAAAGCTAGAAAGTAAGCAATTTAAAACCATTCTTTCAAGTTTGGTGGGAAAGAAAAAACACCAAAAGTTCACAAAGTGTTAACCCAGGTGCCATTTGAAACAGGTTAAATTATGCTCTTCTTAAGAGTTAAAGTAAAACAAAGTGACCTCATTGAAGTTTAATCCTGTCCTTCGATTGCTGTACACTATATTAATTTTTTTTTTCACCAGTTCAGCTATTCCAGTATAACAAATTGGCTTTATCTCCATTGGTCAGCTTCTTTCTCTAATGGAGACAACTTAATGGATTTCAATTCTAAATACAGTATGGTTTGTTTCTGAGTATTAATTTCAACTTTAGTTATTGTGAAAATTATGCTCTAGCTTGAAATTGAACCACGTTGACCACTAAAACAGAAAAGTCTAATATATGATCCAAATTAGCAAATTTTGCCCACACAGCAAAGTTAAGTTGGCTTGACTTCCTCATCCTTATAGACTATTTTGCAAAGCAAGTTCTCCATCTAGTGGTTAGAAAGCTGACAGTATAATCCTATCTCATTATTATTGATTCATGATAAATTTATTTAACTTTTAAAAATAAATTAATCACATATATATGGTAGTTGTTTTTTTTTTTTTTTTTCTCCCTGTCTTCTACAGGAGGGGACCAGGCTTCTGTCCTATTAAGGGTATGTAAATTTGGGTCCCTCAACTTGTTGATAAGAGAAACTGTTCTCTAATCACTTGGTGAGATAAGAATGAGTGAGAATATTATATATAAAGGGGTTTCTGCAAAGTATAAAGCAGCATATCACGAAAACATCATGTTTAACTGTTAGTAAATATTTCTTTTTTCTTGTGAAACTGGACCAAGTAGCAAGATTTTCTCATGAATTAGATATCTCTTGCAATCGGGGCTCTTGGTTATGGTTCTGATCAATTATTTATGTGTTTACTGGGTATGACAGTTTCTACCTGCATATAATGACTAAGAGCACCTCATTCTTCTTTTCTCAAAATCATCGCCAATAAAATGTTCCTATTCCTTTCGTTCTATTAATTCAGTTGTTTCTATCCAATGACTCATTCTTAAAGTAGTTCTCATCCCAAAAGAATTTGTTTTTAAAGCTGTATGTTTATCGACAGGAATATTAAACACCACCACAGATCATAAGAGAGTATTGCTATTTTCACACAAATATGAATGCCTATTATTTGTATCTGGCAATTTTTGAAGGGTTTTCTTTGCTCATCTAGCAAGTGTTCCTTTGGTAAATTACAAATGCCTCCGTGAACTAGAGCAAACTGCAAGAACCAAAAATCTCCCTTTGTGGGGTGCCTGGGTGGCTCAGTTGGTCAAGAGTTGGACTTAGTTTAGGCTCAGGTCATGATTTCATGGTTTTGTGAGTTCAAGACCGAATCAGGCTCTGCTTGAGATTCTGTCTCCGTCTCTCTCTGCCCCTCTTCCACTCGTACTATCTCTGTCTCTCTTAAAAATAAATAAATAGGGGCACCTGGGTGGCTCAGTCAGTTAAGCATCTGACTTTGGTTCAGGTCATGATCTCAGGGTTCATGAGTTCGAGTACCGCATCAGACTCTGTGCTGATGGCTCAGGGCCTGGAGTCTGCTTCAGATTTTGTACCTCCCTCTCTGCTCCTTCCCCACTCGTGCTGTCTCTGTCTCTCTCTCAAAAATAAACAAACATTAAAAATAGACAAATAAATAAACTTAAAAAATATCCCTTTATAACAACAGATGGGGAGGTTTTAGAAACAGAGGAATGTTAAAATTCATATTCTTGAATCTGCCCGTTTCATACAAGAGAAACAGAGATAGCTTAGAACACTTAAAGGATCGATTTAAGAAGTGGCTTCAGGAGAATGAGATTCAAATACTCTCTTCCGCTACTTACAAATATTTTTATCCCAGGCAGGTGACTTAAGTCTACTAAGTCATGGTTTCCTGTTCTACAAAATGTGTGTAATATTATCACAAGTATGCTTATTAGGAAGATGAGGCAACATATGCATATAAAGTGCTTTTAACAGTGTCTGAGACATACAACAATGTCCAACAAGCCAATTGGTCAATGACATAGTAACTTAAAATGAAAGACCTAGGTCTTAAACCTAAGTCTGCATCCCAGATTTTCCATTGTACCACACTGATGTGGAAATGTTGGGTTTGGAGCAAATGGTCAAAAGGAATTCTTGAGATATCTTCAGTGCAAATGGGTGTTTTTATTAAAGCACGGGGACAGAACCTATGGGCACAAAGAACTGCGTTGGGGTGGGGACCGGTGACTGAGTATATACCTTTAGGTTGGTAGGGGATTAAGGATAACCTAAGTCTCTAAGGAATTTGGAAACAAAGATTCCAGGACTTTGAGAGGGCTAGCTATGGTTAGGAAGAGGTAATTCATTACTGTTTAATAAAACCTTAGTCATAAGACCCTTCAGATGTACATCAGTGGGCCGTATGCTTGAAGGATGATTGCTGACATGTATCTTAGGGGGTAGAGATAAAGGAAGTATTCAAAGGAATAAAGGAGACTTGCTAGATGCTGGAGGTCAGGATAATGTTAAGCTAAGATTGCCTTTTGCCCTTAGAAAAGTGTCATCATCGAGGCAGCTGACTTCCTGGAGGGTCACTCTGCTTGTCTCAGGGAATGGTCAATGAGTTGTAAGTTGTAAGGAAATTTAATTTTTCTCTTTTGCCTTTGTTCCCTACATCAACATGACTGTAATTTTTATCTAAATATTTCATGATAAAATGGTAGAATCATGAAGCTAAGCAAAAAAAGTGCATCTAACAATTGCTGACTTGATAACTTGATGTCTCTAAAAGTTAAACAATGAGGAAACAAATTAATTATAGCTTTAGTGATTGAGTATTCTTCCCCCATTGGACTAAAACCTAAATTTTAAAAAAGTATAATGCCAGGGCGCCGGGGTGGCTCAGTCAGTTGAGCGTCTGACTTTGGCTCAGGTCATAATCTCACGGTTCGTGAGTTTGAGCCCCATGACGGGCTTTGTGCTGACAGCTCAGTGCCTGGAGCCTGCTTCCGATTCTGTGTCTCCCTCTCTCTCTGCTCCTCGCCTGCTCACACTCTGCCTCTCTCTCAAAAATAAAGATTAAAAAAAATTTTTTAAAGTATAATGCCAATTAAATACCAATTTTTAAAAATACAATTATTATATATAAAACTATAAAACCAATTATATATCATGTAGTTATGTTGTGTATCTCCTATTTCTCTGGAATATCTGCAAATGCGTCAGGAGACTATTCTTCTGTTTTAATACCACTCTAAATAATTGCCTATGTTAAATAAACAGTTTCTTTATGACAAAAAGTAAAAATGGTAGTTAATTAGCACATGTATAGAACAGCATGATGAGCTATTAATAAAATGCATGGATTTTTTTTTCTTTAAGTCAAGCAGATTTGTCTTGTATGCTATCTAAAGTCAGGTAATTACCAGTCTTACAGTTCTTTTTTGTAAAATAATAAACTGGAAGAACATTTAATACATATCTTCATTATACTGGAATATTTATAACTAACAATATTTGACAGGAGTGAAATAAATTAAAATATTTTATTAAAAAGTAATCATCAAGACAGTATGCTACTGGGACAAAAACAGACACATAGATCAATGCTAAAGAATAGAGAACCTAGAAGTGGACCCACAAATGTATGGCCAACTAATATTTGACAAAGTAGTAAAGAATCCAATGGAAAAAAGACAGTCTCTTCAGCAATGGTGTTGGGGAAACTGTACAGTAATATGCAGAAGAATGAACGTGCACCACTTTCTTAAACCATACACAAAAATAAATTCAAAATGGATCAAAGACCTAAATGTAAGACAGGAAGCCATCAAAATCCTAGAGAAGAAAACAGGCAACAACTTTTTTGACCTCAGCCGCAGCAACTTCTTACTTGACATGTCTCCAGAGGCAAGAGAAACAAAACCAAAAATGAACTAGTGGGACCTCATCAAGATAAATTCTGCACAGTGAAGGAAACTGTCAGCACAACTAAAAGGCAACCGATGGAATGGGGGATGATATTTGCAAATGACATATCAGATAAAGGGTTAGTATCCAAAATCTATAAATAACTTATCAAACTCAAAACTCCCCACCCCCCAAAACAAGTCCAGTGAAGAAATGGGCAAAAGACATGAACAGACATATTTCCAAAGAAGACATCCAGATGGCTAACAGACACATCACTCATCATCCGGGAAATACAAATCAAAACCAAAATGAGATACCACCTCACACCTGTCAGAATGGCTAAAATTAACAATTAAGGCAACAACAGATGTTGGTGAGAATGCAGAGAGGAACCCTTTTGCACTGCTGGTGAAAATGCAAACTGGTGCAGCCACTTTGGAAAACAGAATGGAGGTTCCTCAAAAAATTAAAAATACAGCTACCCTATGACCCAGCAACTGCACTACTAGGTATTTATCCAAAGGATACAAAGATGCTGATTTGAAGGGCATGTGCACCCCGATGTTTATAGCAGCACTATCAACAATAACCAAAGTATGGAAAGAGCCCAGATGTCCATCGATTGATGAAAGGATAAAGATGTGTTGTGTATGTATATATATGTACACACACACACACACACACACACACACACACACAATGGAATATTACTCAGCGATTAAAAGAATGAAATCTTGCCATTTGCAACAACGTGGATGGAACTACAGTGTATTAGGCTAAGCAAAATAAGTCAGAGAAAGACAAATAATCTATGATTTCACACATATGTAAAATTTAAGAAACAAACAGATGAACATAGGGGAAGGGAAGCAAAACTAAGATAAAAGCAGAGAGTGAGGCAAACCATAAAAGACTCATAAATACAGAGAAAAAACTGAGGGTTGCTGACGGGGTGTTGGGTGAGGGGGTGAGTTCAATGAGTGATGGGAATTAAAGGAGGGCACTTGTTGGAATGAGCACTAGGTGTTATATGTAAGTTTTGAGTCACCAAATTCTATTCCTGAAATCATTATTACACTACATGTTAACTAACATGGATTTAAATTTAAAAAAAAATGTTTTAATTTTTTAAAATTGTAGACATATAACAGAGCAATTTCAAAATACAGATGCTTTGGATAGATTTATTTGTACTTTATTTACTCGAGAAAACTTTGTCATTCATTTCTTTGCATTCAAAGACAATAAACCCTTCTCTAATTAAAGGGTATTCTCTGGAAATTAGGACTACCATATGTAAATGTGAATATGTATTTGCAAGAAATACTTTATAGTTTATTCTAGAAAAAGATCCAAGAAATTATTCCCTCTTTTCTAGTGAATTTAAAAGAATGCAGTTTTTGAAAACTGACTTATCAGGACTCTCTGTACCTTACATGAATATTTAACATTTGTCTCATTTTGATCTCATTTTGAAGTTCACCACTGAAACTGGATGGGATTTCTAACATTCCAAAATACACTGATACTGTGTTTATTCCTAGATAAATACTTATAACTCTTTTCTAAGTTTTCTTTAACATATAATTACAATAAATTAGAGTGTGGGTATAAAATAAATTTCATGAAACAGATAAAAAAAAATTAATGAACCTGTTGCTAACACGTTTAAAAAGCCAATATTGCCATCTAGTGGTTACAGATGAGAAACTTGATTTAAAAGGTTAAAAGCGTAGTTCTTATTTTATCACAATTCAAATAATCTAAACATATTTGTGCAGATTTTTAAGGAAGTTGCAAAAACAATTCACTGAAGGAAAGATCATCTTATTGAGAAAGGGATTGGGGCAATTGTACATTCAATGGGAAAAAAAAAATCAACACTGACCTAAACCTCTTGTGTTACTTAAACCAAAACAGACTCAAAAAAGATCACCAACTTAAACGTAAAACATAAAATATAAAACTTTTAGAAAACAATTCATAACAGTTAATATTTAGGGTTTAGGACTAGATAAAAAGTTCTTAGACTTGATTCCAAAAGCACAATCTATAAAAAGAAAAAACTGAAAAACTGGACCTCGTCACAATTAAAGATCTTTGTTTTGTGAAAGAGGTATTTTATACTGTTAAGAGGATGAAAAGACAAGCTTACAGATTGAAAGAAAGTAGTTTCAAACTACATATCTGAGAAAGGATTATCCTTTAGAATATACAGAAAGTTCTTAAAACCCAATAGCAAAAAAAGCAAACAATTCAGGAGAAAATGAGCAAAAGACATGAACAAACATTTTACTGATGAGGATATCAAGGTGTCAAAAAAGCACAGGGAAAGATATACAACAACATTCGCCATTAGGGAAAGGCAAATTAAAATCACAATGATATATCATATCCATTTATTAGAATGGTTACAATACCAAAAAAGGAGTGACAGCACAAATATTGGAGAGAATGTGGAGAGACTGGATTAATCATGTTTCACTAGTGACAATGTAAAAAGGTAGAGCCATAATGGCAATGTCTTATAAACCTAAACATGCAACTAACATATATATTTTCAAGCAATTCAAATAATCTAAACGTATTTACTTACGCATGCATTTATTAATTTTAATTGCTTCAACTTCGAAGTTGAAAATGATCTTACTGAGTAAATGTTATTTATGAGTAAGAGATTAAATGTGTACTCCCCATGTGTCATAGTTTTTTTTTTTCTTTGCACATGAGAAATGGAGCCGAAACAGAGAAGGAAAGTGTATTTGATAAACTAAGAAGCATGTAAAGAACTGTCAACACCCAGACTGCAATAAGAACCAAGACATTTTCTAGAATGTTTATGTAAATCATTTCTCAAATAAATCACAGTTATAGAATTCCACTGTCATAAAATTTTCCTCTCGTTCTTTTATCTGTGACTAATGGCAAATATAGAAATTGGCTGGATTTCACCTTTTTAAAAAACAGTCAAAATGACAACTCTTCTTTCTAATATGAGGAATACAATGCATTTTTCTTCACTTTGAATTATTTTTCTTCCCACAGTAGAAATATTGTACTCATGTTTTCTTACTCAAGTGATAGATTACCAGAATAAGATTACATTGGAAGAAGTGCAGAAGCAAGAATGAATATAAATAAGTAATAAATTACAACTATAATATTATGCATGATATGTAATTATATATAATGAATATTCTCATTGAATAACCTTTTTAGAGAATGATAAGATTTTAGTAATATGTAGTATGGCTTCTTCATTTATCTATGGATAAAAGAAGTAGAGATAAATATGCGAAGAACTCTTGACTGAAAGTTAAGATTGAGGGTCTAATTAACCTAAAAAAAAGATGTATGACATTGGGCAAGTCACTTAACCACTCTGAGCCTCACTTTTCATATCTGTTAAGGACAGAAAGGGCTACATATTTCCTAATGCATTTTCCAGCTTGACTACTACATGAAACGAAGCCAGGCAAGAGTCAACCTGGAAAGCTTTATATTTTGAATGTTTGAGTGAAGGGGTTTGGTGTTACTGTTGTTTCTTTGTTACCATGAACACAAATGTATTTTCAAGAAAATGAGAAGAAATTTAGGCTCAGAGGATTATTTTTTTTCAAGTTTTACTCAAAGATTCCTTGGAAGTACACTTGAAATATAACAGGCCATCATTGTTTAGGATGTTATTAGCTAAATTATTATAAGCTATTGAAATATTAAAAAAAAAGCTATTTATATATTAGCACACTGATTACTAATGAAAACATAAAAATCTTTTCATTTATGAAAATCCTTTGGAAACTTTCTGTTGCATTTACCTCCCCCAACTCCCAAATATACAATCAGTCTCTCACAAAACTGGGCAGCTCTTCCTGCCCATGCGGTCCTGTCCCCATGCTTTAATAAAATCACCTTTTGCACTGGGGGGTAAAAATTCTTTTCATTTAAAGAAGGGAGATCTTCTGAAGAGTGGCAAATGGCTCAGGTCTCCTTGTGATGGGATGCCTAAGCTATTTACTCATTTAGAGAAGCCACTGGAATGAGTTTTGGCCTCACTAAGATCTAGAGCCTGTGGTAAACTAGGGGTACAAGACAGAACCATCAAGGAAAGTTAACTGGGAGCTCAGTAGTAATAACAGTTTAGAGAGGCACCTTTCAAAGACAACGAGCCAACAGTCAAAAAAATTATGGAAATACTTAAGTGCAACTTGAGAATCCCCAGACATCACCAGGGAGCATTTTGAAGAGACTTTTGGATGAGGCTATCAAGACTATATACATGACACATCAACACCAAGAAAAGGGGAGTAAGTTTCCTTCTAACTTCTGACTCTTCTGAGACAAGTTACATTTTGGTATTTAGACTCTGTCTGTGATTGTTGTGAATTATTTTGGTTGATTATATATTTATGGAAACTTTAAATTGCATGAGGGAATGGGATGTCTTTACTATTTGAAATATTTGCTGTTTTGTCAAATCTATGGCCCACTTCTAGTAAGTATGATACTAAAAGAGCACTTTTTGTATTATCCTAATTCCTGGTTCTGTTTTATGTCCCAGAATGTATAGTTCTGGTTTTTGTTCTTTCTTCAACTATTTATAACTTATGTACTATTTACACATTTATATATTGCAAGCCATCCTAGATTCATTTTAAATAAAGGGCAATATAATTCCACCAATGTCCACAATTTGGGGGGAACTCACTGCCCTGGATAGCCACTGTAGTGCCTACATATGGCCAAGCTACATTTACTATATAAAAGGATTTTCCCCATAAAAATCTGAATAGGGCAAAATTTGGTGACAATCTTAGCTAACTGAAATGTACCTCAGGCAGTGCCATAATGGAAGCAGATCAAATAGTTCAATGGTGCCAGTGTTCAAAGACAGGACCGGCAAATGCCTAGATTTATCCAGGGCGGGCTCTTCCCAAGGAATATATAATCCTATATCGAGTAATCAAGAGATGAAAAACAACATCTCAAAGGCTGTGCCGAGTAGAATCTTACATTGATAATAGTAACATAATAGAAACTAATTATATATAATAGGATTTATTGTGATGATTATAATTACCATAAAAACATAACTAGACAAAGTGGCTGCAACTGTCATAAACTTATTAGGATATCTGAATGCAGTTAAATTCTACAAACACTTTTAAAACCTTAAGATTTGGGGTGCCTGGGTGGCTCAGTCGGTTAAGCATCCAACTTCAGCTCTGGTCATGATCTCATTGTTCTTTAGTTCTAGCCCCGCGTCAGGCCCTGTGCTGACAGCTCAGAACCTGGAGCCTGTTTCGGATTCTGTGCCTCCTTCTCTGTCTGGCCCTCCCCCACTTGTGCTCTGTCTCTCAAAAATAAACAAACATTAAAAAGTAAATAAAAAAAATAAAACCTTAAGATTTATTTTACTAATAGTGATAACATTTTGATGATTTCTATTAATATGTTTATATTAATGACAATAGCTAATATATTAATACAGTATTGCTATATCTAACTCAGGCATAATAGCAAAAAAGGACCCAATCTTTACAGAAATTAACTAGATTGATTCAAAGTTATTATGGAATTTTTTTAATGTTTATTTTTGAAAGAGAGACAGATTGTACAGGGAATATAGGGAATATAGTCATAAATACTGTAATACCACTGTATGGTGATGGATGGTGACTACTTCAAGTGGCTTAAAAAAATGTAATTAAGGTAAATTCAGCAGTGGTCTGAAAGTGTGAGTCAAGGAATTCTCCCAAAACTCTATGCAAAAGAGGAAAATGATAGAAATGCATTAGGGCACTTGGAGGATAGACTCAGTTTCTAATATGCATCTAGTCAAGGGCTGTAAAGGAGCAAAGAAAGAAAGGAGAAAGTTAGAAATCTTGAAAAAACAGTTTCCTAAAGTGAAGACAGATATATGTCTTTAATCAAACTGAATGCCTAACAAGATGAATTTTAGCCATACATCCATAGCTAGACATCACTGTGAAGCATTGAGAAAACGTTAAGAGCTGTGGAGGAGTGACGTGGTGACAGAAAAGTTACTTACAGAAGAATAAAAATTGGATTTACACCAAATTTCTCACTAGAGAAACCTAGAAAATGGAGAAACTGTATTTAAAGATGTATGAGATATTTTGACTTAATTCTGTACTCAATGAAACTGAAATTTAAATGTGAAGGAGAAAAGGGCATCTGGTAATAATGGTAACTCTTAAATGGTTCCCACACACTGCCCAGAGTGTTTTTCTGGTGTTTTGTATTTCTCTCCTCGCAAAATGACAGTTTCACACTTCTTTTCATCTCACACTTTGTACCCATCCCCCTATTCACCCCACCTTCTCACCCTCAATTCTGGTGGCTTGCTTCATGGATTTGAGAAAGGAGAAGCAGTGGAATGAACATTCTTATTTTCTGATCCTCAGTCTACCATCTTTCCTCTTAAATACAATATTTCCACTATTTCAAAGGCTGAACTTTCCTCATGCCTCATATCTCTATTCCTCTTGTTACCTCAATAATTAATTCTGCCATTATTCCTTATCTCTTCTGCAATGTTTATTTTTGACTTACTTCTGGATCGTTCCACTTGGCCATGTTCTAATGTCTCCCAATACTCTGTAACTACTGCCTTAGCTCTTGATTCCCGCTATAGTATCTGTTTTCTGTACTCACTGAGTCCTTTTCTCCCTTTGCATTCTTTCTGCCTCCCCTTTCTAGGAAGCCTCTATTCCAGTCCACTATAGAATTTTTTTTTTCAGTTCTCAAAAGAATTAAAATTTCTTTTCTCCTCACTCTGACTTCTGTGACACTTTACTGGTTTTTATTAAATATCCTGATTATGTCTTATCTCTTCTCTGGGCTTCTTCTTGCGATCCACTTCTAAATGTTTTAATATCCAGAGCTTAGTTTTAACCTCTTTTTTTTTCTCTCTATATTGTTCCCTCTCCTGGAAAGCTTTTTTTCTCAGATTTCACCTGGCGGTTGACTTTTTATAATTTAATCCCCAACTAAAATGTCACTCCTTCATGAAGTCCTTCCCTAACTGCCCAATATCTCTCAAACTGTATTGTTTTGCTTTTCTTATTTCAGTTATCACTATTGAACTTTTGTGAAATTATTCTTCCTCTTCTCTTCAGAAGGTAATCTTGGTAATCATGAATAAAAGAAAAGGCTCATTTATACTGTTTACTACCAACTCTCAAGTAACTATATGGTTTCTGGTCAGTAGTAAGTTTACAATTAGGAAATTAGTGACTAAATTAATAAGTAAGAAATAATACATAAAGATCACCTATAATTTTTTTTAAAAAGAGAGAAAGGAGAAATATCTTAGTGATGAAAATGAAAGCAATCACATTTTTAAATATAAATAATGTTTAAGCATATAAAAATATTCTCAGCTTCATAAGAAATAAGAAAATACAAATTAGGTTTATAATATTTTATGTAATAATTAGAATATTATAAAATATTAATAATATTGGCGATAATAATATTAGCTAATACAGGCTTTGGGGAAGTACTTTCACAGTATCAATCAACATTCAAAATTCATATACTCTTGGGGCCTCTGGGTAGCCCAATCCATACAACATGTGACTCTTAAACTGGAGGTTGTGAGTTCAAGGCTCATGTTGGGCCTAGGGTTCACTTAAAAAAAATTGTGGGCTGCCTGGGTGACTCAGTTGGTTAAATGTCCAACTCTTGGTTTTGGCTCAGGTCATGATATCACAGTTTGCGAGTTCAAGCCCCGCATTGAGCTCTGGGCTGAAAGCGAGGAGCCTGCTTGGATTTTCACTCTCCCTCTCTCTCTACAACCCCCCCCCCCCGGCTTTCTCTCTCTCTCCCTCTCTCAAACAAACAAAATAAATAAATAAATAATTAAACATAAAATCATGTACCCTTGGTGAACTCTAGGAAAGTTCTCATGAGGATTCCAACATATGCACAACGACTTTCGTATAAGGATGCTAACTGCCGAGAAAAATAAGGCTGGAATCTAAGTTAGCAATCAATAGCAGTAAGTACTGTTTTCTTCCCCATGTTCCCCTCTCCTTCTGTTTGGAAAGTCATCTATCATTTTTTTAAAAAATATTCAGAAAGTTACAAATGCCCATAGTGGAAACAAACTATGTTAAAATATAACAATATGTATGACAGAAATGTACAGAAAATGAACATAAGTAAACAAAGTGTAGTGCACACTCTTTAGGTCTGAGAAAGACCTGGTGTGTGTGTGTGTGTGTGTGTGTGTGTGTAATTAGGAGACAGAAGAAGGAATTTCACATTCCTCTGTAATTTTTGAATCCTATACAAGATATTACAATAATATACAATAGGTAATTTTTAAAAGGAAAAAAATATATATCAAAGAGAAAAATATGGCTTCAGATGTCTCTATGACAATGGATTTAAAATGGTGCTAGTGGACACCAAACAAGAGATACATTAATCTAGCTTTTAGAGGTGAAGAAAGAGAGAAGCTCAAGTCTAGAGAAAAGCTATTTATAAAACGAGTGATATTGTCATTGAGGAACTGAATTAACGAAAGAACGAATCTCAAGGTATAAAAATAGAAATCTAGACAGAAAATGAAAAATTAATGTCATGAGCACATATTGATACTAGTTGGGAGTCATCAGATGTGATGAGCTCAGCAAGGGAATGTAGACAGAATGACAACACAGAGTGGAGAAAAATACCTAAGAGTTGGGCTAAGGAATACAAGACAGGAAGAGTATGAAGGGAAGCAGGAGTAAAATCAGAAAGTGTGGCTTCTAGGAATCCTAAGAGAGGGTGTCTGGATAACTAGAGAATGACCAATAATTTCAAATAATCTCCAGTGATTAAGCTGGATCAGTATTAAAATGTGTCCGATCATCATATGATGAGGAAGCCAATGGTGACCTTTGGGAGTAAAAAGCAGTTTCCATGCAGGCTGTGGTAGAAATTTAGACTGAAGTGGGTAAGTCCCTGTGAATAGGGAAACTGGAAAATGTAAGTTTAGGTCTTCCTTTTAAAAAGCTTAGTTACAGAGAAAAAAGTAATGGGAAGGGAGAAGTGAAGCAGTACCAACTGGCAGTTAAAGATGGTGGTTCCATGGTGGTTTCTTTGCTGCTTTTGTTGCTTTGATAGTGGTTACTTATTTTATTTCTTAAAATGTTTTCAGAGAAGCAGAGTTGGGCATGTTTAAATTCTGAAAGGGAGAAGCCAGAAAGCAGAAGAAGGGCATGATTCATGAGGAGAGGAGGAGAATTGGACCAAGGACGAAGCCAAGAGCAGGAATTATCCTTTGATGGGTCCCCAGTGTGACCGACAGGAACAGAGAAAGAATCAAGGATGTTTCAAATTGGTAGGCGGACAGCGGAGGAGGTTTTTGGCTGAAACTTTACATATGACAGACACTGTCGCTAAAATTCACATAACCATACATAGTTTGAGACAAGTTCATTTTATGATCAGAAGACAAAGATTTAGCTACAATTGAAAACTAAAAGGTGGAGGCAGCAAATAATTGTAAGAAAGTGAGCTTACTGTGTACTTGCAAGTTTGTGTGTATCTGGTCTACTTTTTACTGAGACCAAACTGTGTGTTGTTTCAAAGCATAAAGTAACATCAAATCAACTAAATTTTTATTAGGCAAGCTTCCTTAAAAACTATTTTTGTTTGTGTTTTCATCCTTCCACCAGGTGGCAGTGTAGCTCTACAGGACTCACCTCCTCATGTTACTCGGTTGACTTCTGTTAGGGCACCTGTTACTAGAAACCAGAAGTAACGGACTGAATGGATAAAAAAAAAAAAAAAAAAAAAATCTTCCATTTTCCTCTATGGTACCGCTCTTTTTCAGCTACTCACAGGGTCCTCACAGATGCCCAGGAATTATGAGGAGTAAGAACATATAAATTGTTCAAGGAATCTTTATTTTTTAGTAACTGTGGAAACTGCTCTACTCCATTCGGTCCTATCCAAGGGGTAGGAATTGAGAAGGAATTCATAACAGCCCTGTGCTTGTCATTATTTGAAGTGAAAGGTAGTGGCACACAGCAATTGCAATTCAGTTATGGACTACTAGTGAGCATCTCAAAATCTTGCCTTTTTGTAAAGGCCATGCAATTTATAACCCCTTCTCCCCTGGCTACATCTCATTATACCTAAGAAAGGGTGGCGGAACATTGTCTATTTACTACCTCTTTGCAATGAAACAACTGTTGCAAGGAGACATAATTAGGATTCTGAAGAGAAAGGCCTTCTCTGGTGCCAGTTTCCAGAGTAATCATTTAGTTTCTCTGAATCTCATCTCTGAAAGATAGCATGTATTCTGTCCTCCCCTTCTTGGAGCTATTTCCGTGTGGCCTTACAATTAAGGAAACTAATTCAGGGTCTGTCATTTCTCATCCCTTACAAACGCTGCAGTGTCCAGAATATCTCCCTGGATAATTAAATCTAAATCCAGATTCCGTCCTTAAGAAGCTTCCCTCAAGGTCTGCAGCTTGAGGATGAATGTTGCCTGAGGGAGGTTGGGGGCCAGGGATTCTGAGAAGACCAAGCCAGCTAGCAGCGTGACTTCAATAAGACACTCTTCACTAGGGCTCCTAGTCAGCCTTTTGGTCCTGCTAAAACGTGATGCGGAGAGGAAACCCTAGGAAAAAGCCTCTTATGTTTTGCCTACACTTCCTGCCACACTGTATTCAATAGCTTGAAAAGATTACAAGAGTCTAGCAGGTCATTGCTGGAAGTCAGGAACCAATGTAAAGGAACAGGGAGATTAACTGTGTCCCCTTCCTAGAGGGTAGGCAAGGGGGACACACTCCCAACTTAGGTGAAGAGTTTTTCTGGCTCTAGGAAGTTGATTTCCTTCCAGGGGAACAATTCACATGCCAGACAGTGCTCTTTAACCTCAATTCAAAAAAAAAAAAAAAAAAGAAAGAAAGAAAAAGAAAAGGAAAGGAAAGGAAAGAAAGAAAGAAAGAAAGAAAGAAAGAAAGAAAGAAAGAAAGAAAAGAAAACAGAAAAGAAAAGAAAAGAAAAGAAAAGAAAAGAAAAGAAAAGAAAAGAAAAGAAAAGAAAAGAAGGCCAATATCACCCAAACTTGGGTAAAGAAAAGGGGAGAAACACAGCCTTCCTTGAAAGGCTCCTAAACCATAGACTGCTAGTTTGATTTCCATTATTTCTTTTTTGTTCCAGATTCTGAATTTCTCCAGAGAAATTAGATTTTTTTAAGTTATATCCACTTACCTGAACGTGTACCTTAAGATACAGATTAAATAAGTACAACTATGTTTTATTTTTCACAAACATTGATTCAGAAATAGTTTTGCCCCTTATCAATAGCCTGAACTCCTAAGTGCTGGGTACCCTTGTTTTACATTGTAGAACATTTTCTCAAGACACATTCTGCCTCTTTCCCAGCTTCCCTCACCAGTGTATGTGTGTGGTGATGGTGTTGCTATTTAGTATTAGGTGGCAATTTAATCTAAGAAAAATGATCTCAATTTTGGTAATTTAATATTATTTAATATATTAATTATGTTTGTAAAAATTAAAATTACTAATTAGTAAATTATTTATAATACTATTTAACATTAAATTCTTCATACTGTAGATGTATATTTGACTTTGCACTCATCCTTTCCCATCTCATGCTAAATAATTTATTTTGCTATAATAACATAATGAAAAACCTTAAAAGAGGGGCACCTGCATGGCTCAGTTGGTTAAGCATCAGACTCTTGATTTCAGGTCAGATCATGATCTTGTTCATGGTTCATGGGATCAAGCCCCGCATTGGGCTCCTCGTTGATGGTGCAGAGCCTGCTTGCTTAGGATTCTCTTTCTCCCTCTCTCTCTCTGCCCCTTCCCTGCTCATTCTGTCTCTCTCTCTCTCTCTCTCCCTCTCTCTCTCTCTCAAAATAAGTAAAATATAAACATTATAAAAAACCTTAAAGGAGGGGGCAGGGACTATCTTAGATTATAATAAAGCAAAATACAAAGCCCCAAACAATTCTCTAATGTTCTCAAACTTCTCTGTATAATTTTATGTGAAAAAAAAAAGAACAAGGTTAAGCCTTATGTGCACTTGTCATATGCAGTGACACATAGGTCCTCAATTTATTAAAAGGATTTCCTGAGGGAAGCACAGGAGGCCCACAATATGGAGTACATGGCAATGTTACACAGGTTCCATTGTTCATCCTGAACATGTTATAAAACATAGGCATTTACTGGGACCCGTTAAACTGAATTACAGGTTATCCAATCTGTCTTTACTTAAACTTGCCATCATGAAATGGACTAACAATGATTCTCCTACTCCTGGTCCAACTGTCACTCAGCCCTATGATGATCTAAACAGATTTTAATTGGCCTTCAATTTTCGTGTCAATGATGGGGACACTGACCAGGAACTTTGAATGAGCACAAGTACATACAGACTATCTTCCTTTAAAGGCTTTTTAGGGGTGCCTGGGTGGCTCAGGCTCTGTCTCGTGCTCTGTCTCTCTCAGTCTCAAAAATAAATAAACATTAAAAAAAAAAAGAAAAAAGTCATATGTTGGAAGCAAATCCCCAATGTGATGGTATCTGGAGATGGTGCTTTTGGGAGGTGACTAGGTCACGAGGGTAGAGCCCTCTTGAAGACATTAGTGCTTTTATATAAAAGACATCCCAGTAGCTCCTTCACCCTTTCCACCACATGAAGACAGACAGACATAGTCATCCCTGAACCATGAAGCCGGTTCTCACCAGACACTGAATCTGCCAAAGCCTTCACCTTGGACTTACTTCTCAGCCTCTGGAACTGTGAGAAGTGAACATCTGTTGCTTTAGCCACAAGTCTATGTTATTCTGTGACAGCAGCCTCAACAGACTGAGACACTGCGTCTCTGACTAGTAATAAAGAGTTTGCAGAACAGCAGCCATTGTAGATCACACACTGAATAGCACAGTTTTAGGATATGCCACACCCTATTACTGTTGGACTATGGCTCCAGCTAAGAATCTTATAGATAATACAACATTTGAGTCATAGGTACCTCCTCTGGAATGTGACAGGTATTGGGCTCGAGGTACAGACAACACTTGTAAGCTATGCCACTTCCAATAAGTTGCTTAATATTTTTACACTTTGGATCTGCCTTGTGTTATTACTTCAGTCTATAACATTGTGGCAATAATTATAATAACCCAAAAAAGGTTCCATGACTGTTAAATAAATTAGTGCCCATAAAGAGTCCAGTATGATGCCTAGAACAGAGTAAATACTTGATAAATACTTGCTATTATTATTGAGATGAAATTAAAAAAAAAAAAGCCAATATTTTGCCCGGGATCTTTTATTAAAATTTACACAGAATGAATATTAGCAGCTGAAGGGTCTCCCATCATTTAAATTTTTTTTTTTTTTAACGTTTATTTATTTTTGAGACAGAGAGAGACAGAGCATGAACGGGGGAGGGTCAGAGAGAGGGAGACACAGAATCCGAAACAGGCTCCAGGCTCTGAGCTGTCAGCACAGAGCCCGACGCGGGGCTGGAACTCACGGACCACGAGATCGTGACCTGAGCCGAAGTCGGCCGCTTAACCGACTGAGCCACCCAGGCGCCCCGTCTCCCATCATTTTAAAAAGCAGCAGACTGGCTAATTGAGGGTACTCTGTAAGAGTAAGACTACTTTCACCACTGATAACTATGTCTGATGATACTGTCAGGATTTTTACCCCCTAAAATGAAAGCTATTAGGACCAAAAGCTTTCAACTACTCTTTCAAAAGAGTTCAACTACTATATTCTAAACATCAGTGCTGCTCAACATTACACCCACATCTCATATTTATTTATTTTTTTTTATTTTTTATTTTTTATTTTTATTTTTTAATTTTTTTTAACGTTTTATTTATTTTTGAGACAGGGAGAGACAGAGCATGAACAGGGGAGGGTCAGAGAGAGGGAGTCACAGAGTCTGAAACAGGCTCCAGGCTCTGAGCTGTCAGCACAGAGCCCGACGTGGGGCTCGAACTCACAGACTGTGAGATCATGACCTGAGCCGAAGTCGGCCGCTTAACTGAGCCACCCAGGTGCCCCCACATCTCATATTTAAAAATCAAATGTTGTGGGGGCGTCTCAGTGGCTCAGTCGGTTAAGACTCAACTTCAGCTCAGGTCATGATCTCGCAGTTCATGAGTTTGAGCCCAACGTCGGGCTCTGTGCTGACAGCTCCGAGCCTGGACCCTGCTTTGAAGTCTGTGTGTCCCCTACCCCCTCTCTGTCTCTGCCCCTCCGCCACTTGCACTCAGTCTCTCTCAAAAATAAATAAACATGGGGCGCCTGGGTGGCTCAGTCGGTTAAGCGTCCGACTTCGGCTCAGGTCATGATCTCGCCGTCCGTGAGTTCGAGCCCCACGTCAGGCTCTGTGCTGACAGCTCAGAGCCTGGAGCCTGCTTCAGATTCTGTGTCTCCCTCTCTCTCTGACCCTCCCCTGTTCATGCTCTGTCTCTCTCTGTCTCAAAAATAAACATTAAAAAAAATTTTTTTTTAAATAAAAAAATAAAAAATAAATAAATAAACATCAAAAAAATCAAATGTGATTAAAAACCAATTACAGCCATACTATTCTGAAAAGTTCTGCTCAAGCAACAAGTGCAAGAAAAGTGTAATTGTTAGCACTGCACACACACTGTGGTTCTATTTTGAAAACTTTCTTCCCTCATGAACAGTATGCATTTTTGCCACACTGGTGTACAAATCCCCAGTGAATGAAAAGCTGTAGCTTAGAAATGAAAATGACAATCTGAATGCCAGTCAGACACCTTTCAGCACCAAACAATACAGGCATTTTTGTCATAGGTACATTTGCCTCAAGCACAACTGGAATTTGGGTAAGTTCTTTATTTAGACTTTTAGTTAATATATGCCCATCATTGTGAACAACGGTTTGGTCCCATAGCTTGTAAGATGCATTGCTGTAGTCTTGTGTCCTAAGACAAGTTCCCTGGAAGCAAAGCCTAAGACAAGGATTTTTGTGCAAATAATTTTTGATAGAGGGACTGCTCTTGGGATTAGCCTGTAAAGAAGTGAGCAAAGCAGAGTGTAGTTGAAAAAGCAAATAACCAATGTCTAATTTCAGCCTGATTCTACATGGAATCGTGAAGGCAAAATGCACCAAAAGCTTGTTCCCACCCCCCCACCCCCAATCAGTGACTGCTGACTGCAGTCTACCCTCAGCGGATGCATGTACATAATGCCAAAGAAAAATAAATAAACATTAAAATTTAAAAAACAAAGAAAGGTGGGGCGCCTGGGTGGCTCAGTTGGTTAAGTGTCTGACTTTGGCTCAGGTCATGTTCTCACGGTCCATGAGTTCAAGCCCCGCATTGGGCTCTGTGTTGACAGCTTGGAGCCTGGAGCCTGCTTCGGATTCTGTGTCTCCCTCTCTCTCTGACCCTCCCCCTTCATGCTCTGTCTCTGTCTCAAAAATAAATAAACATTAAACAAATTTTTTAATAAAAAAAAAATAATGCCATAGAAATTTCTTAGTAAGCCGAGGGAATCCACCAGGAGAAGAGGGAAATTATGAGACAGTAGACAATGCTCACAGCTTTTGGGAGAATCTAAGACGTTACCTGGAAAACGTGATCTGGGCCAGCCACCAACAGCATCCACTCCAGCCACCACGCTACACAGACATTACCAGGGGACCATGGACAAAAGTAGCCAATAGTGAAAAACAGCTCATCACTATCTCTCATCATTCTAATACCCACTGTCTGCTTTCTAACATCATCTTTCTTCTGTGTGGGCTTTTACCTGTATTATTAATTTGCTGCCATAAAGAGCTACCCAGCTATGACCGCCAATTCTAACCAACTTGTAAGGGTGACAGTACCACTTGCTTTCTAACTTCCTCATGTCTGTCTTTCACTCCTTTCCTTTCAACCGCACAGACCGGCATAGCATTCATTATATGAATATGGTACAAGATATGATGGGGCCGTAGATACGTATCTCTGCCAAGGGCCAAAACTCCCTCACCTTATCTTTGCTCTTCTTCTTCTTTTTTCTTTTTTGTTTTTCCTTGTGGAGAAATTACTTTGACTCTTTTGTTTTTAGGGGCTGTGCTTTTTCAAGAATAGATTTCACGATTTGATAATGAGTGCCTAAATGTGTACATGGATGGTCATTGAGAGCAGAAATCAACACAGATAGTTGAAAAACTCTGGGCACGACATGGCATAAGAAAGTAAGGATTGTCTATGGGAAATTCAAAGTCTTTAAATATTTACGTATCAAGTAATATTTTCTTATTTCTACATACTGAATGTTTAGACCGTGACCACTCTAGTGACAAGCAAACATTTGGTTTAATACACTGTTGAAACGAAATAGTAAGTAGTGGGGACTTATACATTAAAGTGGCCATTGCTCACTCACCGTTTTGCTTACTTGCTTTGTTTCCTTTCCCCTGCTGACAAATTATTACACAATACTTTATGCGTATTGAAGCTGAAGGCATTGATATGCTTCTGACAATCTGACAGGCTAACAGGAAGAAAGTAAGATAAATGACACGGTGCAAGCTATGAGTGTGTGATGAGAGTCTTCTTCCGTCTCCAAATATTTTAAACAAATTCTATATTGTCTACAATCATGGCTGCCTGTAAAGGTGTGATTCTCCTTATGTATAAATTGGCGGCCTATTTTCTTAAACTGATGAACATGTACAAGTGTAATTCGAATATATAGTTGATTATTGCCTTTTTTTTAATCCATGAAGGTGGCTTTGCAAAAAGGAAAATGCCAAATAAATGTGGACTTAGAAAGGAAGGCATCTACCCCAAAAGGATGTGCCGATAGCCATATCAAGGCCAACTAGTCCTACAGGGAATCCAATGAACGTGTACCTCCAGCCCCTGCTTGGCTACTCTCTAGAACTCACATTACCTCATTCAAGTCCAATGGCTTCTCCACCTTGCAGTTTAATCCTATCAACAATGAAAATAAAAACACCTTTCTCTCATAATTTTTTGGCCTTAGTGAGGCACATATACTATAATGCTTTAAATGTAAAAGTACTACATGAAAGATATTGCTGTTATTTCATGAAGCAGGGAGATACAGGTGGGTAAGAGGTTAGCCAAGAAAGCCTCACGTGAGAATACAGGTGTTCTTATAGGACCACTCACTGCTGCAGGCTTCAGGTAAACTGAGTCATTCTCTTCAAAAAAGGGTACTTTTACTTCATTCCTCAAACTCACACAGTCTGGTTTAAGTAAAATTAGCTGGAGATAAACTATGCAGCCTACTTGAGGGGATATCTGTGCAGTTATATATTCAGGAAGTAGTGCTTTAATGACCTCCTAAGGCTCCAAAGAAATGCTGGGAATTATATTCTGCTAGCACCTTAATTGTCCCCTCAAAAAGCAAAATTGAAATTAATTGTTCTAAGATATAAGATGGCCATTAAGTATAGACTAGAGAGAAGCTTAGGAATTTAAAATTTTTTAAATAATAAACACATGGGGTTAATAAAGAGAATATAATTTAGATGTCTCCTTTTAACATATAACTATAATAGAAAACATTAATCTCATTCTGATTGATTTTGGTTCTTGATTATGTTCTTGAAAATCTCTCAAGGACAGAGATAACTATGAGAATACTCATTCAAGTATGGCCATAAAGTACAAAGAAAACATTTGGTATATGGTTACATATATTTTTTACAGAAACAGTTACAAATCATTAGACAAAGAACGTTTCAAAAAGTTGCAGACATCAGGTTTCTAGTAAATATTTAAAAATAAATCTGAAAAAAGATATATAAGGAATATACACTAAAAAATACAAAATAACACCAAAGAAATTAAAGAATACCCATGTGAAAGAAAAGATAGACCATGCTAATGGGTTGGAGGACTCAGCTGTGTTAAGATGTCAATTCTCTCTAAATTGATATATAGCTTCGAAACAATCCCAATCAAAATCTTTCTAATTCTGCAATCCCAGAGTTTCATTGTAAAGGTTAACAATATGATTCTAAAATTCCTTTGGAACCTTGAAATTACCTAGAATAGCCAATCATCTTTGCAAAGAAAAAATGAACCTTGAGGAATAATGCCACCTGATGTGATGACAGACATTATTATAAAGCTTTGGTAATAAAAAGAATGTGGAGGGGCACCTGGGTGGCTCAGTCGGTTGAGCGTCCGACTTTGGCTCAGGTCATGATCTCACAGTTTGTGGGTTCGAGCCCCACATCAGGCTCTGTGCCGACCGCTTGCTCAGAGCCTGGAGCCTGCTTCGGATTCTGTGTCTTCTTCTCTCTCTACCCCTCCACTGCTCACGCTTTGTCTCACTCTGTTTCTCAAAAATAAAAAATGTAAAAAAAAAGTTAAAAAAAAAAAAAAAGAATGTGGCATTGGCATAAAGATAGACAAATAGGTAAATGAAACAGAATAGAGTACAGAAATACACCCATACATATTTGGGAAACTTATTTTTAACAAAGTTGCAAAGGAAATTTTATGGGGGGAAAAACTCTTCTCAATAGACAATTCTGGAAAAACTGAATATATGTTAAAATAAAAAAGAACTTTAACACATACTTTCAACATGTACACAAAAAAAATTCAAAATGGATCATACCTAAATATAAAGTACACGTCTCTAAAACTTCTAGAAAAAAAAAAAAAAAACAGGAAAAAACAGGAGAAAAATCTGTAACCTTAGTTTAGGCAAAAATTTCTAACTATAACATTTAAAGCATGATCCCTAAAACAAATTTCATATTTTGTATTTATCACAATAAGATATAACTACTCCTGGAAAGGCATAGTTTAGAAAATGAAAAGACGAATCACAGCCTAAGAGAAAACATTTCTATTATCTCTCAAGAGCTTTTATCCAGAATACATGAAGAACCCTCACTACCTAATTAAAAAATATAGTAAAAAAGGGTAAAATAGGGGCGCCTAGGTGGCTCAGTCAGTTAAGCGTCCGACTTCGACTCAGGTCACGATCTCGCGGTCCATGAGTTCGAGCCCCGCGTCGGGCTCTGGGCTGATGGCTCAGAGCCTGGAGCCTGCTTCCGATTCTGTGTCTCCCTCTCTCTCTGCCCCTCCCCCTTTCATGCTCTGTCTCTCTCTGTCTCAAAAATAAATAAACGTTAAAAAAAATTTTTTTTTAAAAGGGTAAAATATTTTAACAAACATTTCATCAAAGAAGCTACATGAATTATGGATAAGCTACATGAAGATATTCTCAACATTGTTGATTACTAAGGATATAGAAATCAAAATCATAACGGCATACTACTATAGACCCAGTTGATTAGTTAAAATTTTAAAGACAGCATACTAAGATTTGGTGAGAATATGGAGGAGTTGGAACTTTCATACACTACTGACGATAATATAAAAGGGTGTAACTGCTTTGAAAAACAGGATGGCACTTTCTTGTAAAGTAGTTTTGTTTTGTTTTTACATAACCTACTGTATGATCTAGACATTTCACTTCTGGCTTTTTTGGTCAAGGAAAATGAAAGCTTATGACCATTAAAATACATGCATGAATGTTTACTGGGGCTTTATTCGTAATGGTTAAAAACTAGAAACAACCTAAATATTCATCAACAGGTGAATGGATAAACCAACAGAATTATATGCATGCAATGGAAAATGACCTAGTGATAAAAACAAAATCACACCACGGATGAATCTCAAGAAGATTATCCTGAAAAAAAAAAGCAGTCAAAGAAAAAGGAATATATACTTCATGTCTATTTATATAATATTTTAGAAAATGCAAACTAATATATGATGATAGAAGGTGTATCTGTGGTTTCCTGAGGCAGATGGAGAAGGGACAGTGTAGGGACGGGAAGGCATGAGCAATTTCAAAGGGGCAGGATGAAGTTTTGGAGACTGATGAATATGTCATTACGTTTGTTGTAGTGATTATTTCATAGGTGTACACACATGCTTAAAATAGTGTACTTAAAGTATGTGGCGTTTTCGTCTATCAATCACATCTCAACGAACTGTTCTGCAAAAATCAAGGTTCTGGGTTTGACAGGCTAAGACCCTACAGGTAACCTCACCTGGATATAATACACATAGTAATTGACTTGCAGGTGGTGAACAGTGAACAAATGATACAGATTCAGACAGGAAATTTACCCTACAAGCTTACTGGTCTGGTGAAATAGAAAAGTGAAGCAGGGAAACCATGAAAGTTAAAGATGGAGGTGAAATCTGAAATGGGGAAAAAGCTAGGGAAGGTATCTTCAAACTCTTTCTACCCACATTTCTGACTGATTGGCAAACCAGGCATACATGGAACAGACTCAAAGCAGCTCAAAGACAAAATATGTAAGTTTAGATTGAAGATGCTTAACAAAAGATCGTGGATAACGTATATACGTAGAGAGACCATGATAGAATACACACTCATTTGGAAGAGAGCAGAGAACTTAGTTCCTGTCTTCACTTTTAGCCTAGGGCCAAGCCTACCTTTGAAGGAAGAGGGTGTGCATGTGAAAACATTGCAGTGTTTGTATCTTGAGGAGTTAGGGGGAAAAGCACAAAGACCTGAATGCTGAAGAGAATGGAAGGATCATGTGAGAGATTAAGTCAGAGATCCTTAAACTGTGTATCCACATCTCTTGCTGAACTCTGAATTATACATGCACAAAACAGATTCTAAGAACCCTTGTTTGAGATCACTGCTCTGAACAGCTACTGCCTCAAAAACACAAGTGTTCTAAAGAAAACTGCCTGATAAAATTTTTAAAAATGTATTCATCACAGAAAAATAATTGAATCCAGAATTTCTACAACTTAACAGGATACACTACAAAGTTATCTGACACACAGACTACCAAGAAAATGGAAAATATTTTTTAAGGGTGAAGATATCAACCAACTCTGACCTTGAAAGGAAACAGATGTTGAAACCAACTGACAACATACTCTTAAGTGGATTTTAAGCTATCTTCAATGAAGTAAAACCACATTTTTTTGAAGGTATGAAAATCTCAGCAGATAAATGGAAGGTCTCAGTAGAAGAACATCTTTAATAGCTGAAAGAAGAAAATCCATGGACCAAAAATTCTATACTCAGGAAGAAATATCATTCAAGAATAAAGGCAAAATAATGTTTTCAGATAAAAGAAAACTAAGAGATTTTGCTGCCAGAGACCCTGTACTGTAAGAATGTTAAAGGAAGTCCTTCCTGTTGAAAGGAAATGATAGCTGACAGAAGTTCAGATCCTGAGAAAAGAATGAACAATGGAGAATGGTAACTATCTTGAAAGCTTTCAGAAACCATTTTTGTCTTTTTTTTCACTTAAATTTCTTTAAAAATCATATAAAAGTTTAAAACTAAAATCACTCTGTGGTGAGTTTTGTGTTTTTTGATGCACTGTGTAAAACAACCATAACATAAAGGACAGGGGTGAGAGATATAGGTCTATTATGGTTTCAGGGTCTTTTTTTTAAATTTTTTTAACATTAATTTATTTTTGAGAGATGGAGACAGAACACAAGCAGAGGAGGGGCAGAGAGAGAGGGAGACACAGAATCCAAAGGAGGTTCCAGGCTCTGAGCTGTCAGCACAGAGCCCAATGTAGGGTTGGAACCCAGAAACTGTGAGATCATTACTTGAGCTAAAGTTGGATGCTTAACTGACTGAGCCACCCAGGAGCCCCAAGGCTTAAGGGTTTCTGTATTTGGCTTGATGTAGTAACATTATTATTATCTCTAAGAAGTGGACTGTCCTTAGGTTAGTGATGCACATTACAAACTACAGGAAAGCAAGTATTAAACATGCAAAAAGGAAAACTAAAAAGAGCAGAGCAGAAAAAGAGAACAGAAAAATTAAAATAAAATTTTGTCATTTTTATAATAGGTCAGGGAAAGAGGAAGAGAGAGAAAAGAGACAGAAGTAAAAACAATCAATCAATCAATCAATCAATCAATCAATCAATTCTTTTTCCCCATAAAGTGTCCAGAATGGCCATCATTTGTCCTGCTTTACAGATGGAAACTGAAACAAAAAGAAGGTAACTGATTTCTCCTGAGTTAAACTTTGTGTGTTAGATACATATTTTCTGTCAACAGGAGATAAATGAATTTCACCTTTACAAATCCATTCTAGGTGTTGACAGGTGAAGTGTTCTATTGAGAGATGAATTAAGCACAGAGAAGAATGTGTATCTGTGTAAAAGAATGACTCCAGCTGTTTAGGAATCTGGCTAATTCTATACTAACTACTGGTGTGATTTTGTTGGTTTTGTAAGGTTTTTGTTTGGTTTTTGAGGGCAGCTTTTTCCACAAAGTAAATATGGCCAGCATTTTAACAAAAGTAGTCTCCTTAGCATCAGCGAGAACATGTCCAATATTAAAATTAATTTTATATACTTATTTTTTAACTTGAGAGTGACTTTTAAGGCTTCTCTTCAAATAATGGATTTCTGCTTGGTGCTGAGTGTATTTTATAGCGATACTATCTCACCCATTTTCTTCTAATGGTATTTATATTTAGAAGGAAATGTTTAGCGCTTAGGTGAGGAAACTGAGGCACAGATATGTTAATCAACTTGGCAAAGGTCATAAAAGCTGATAGTCGGTTTTCAGTTTGAAAGATGCAACTATGAAGTATGAAGCTGTGTTTTGCCTTTATGTAATCGCTGCAGGATGTGTCTAAGAACATTGTAAGATACATTTTACATAAGCTAATTTACAGAATTTACCCATGCAGATGCACAATGGAAATGACTGGTATGAAAGGGCTAATTTCAATGTACTTTTAACAGAAAAAAAATAATTTAATTACCTAAAATCCTATTTTTTTCTCTGAAAGCACTCACTGGTTATATTCTAGACAACTCTTGAACTAATGAGCTGCACCCTCTTCTACCGAGTGTGAAGAAGGCAGGTCCAAGAGCACACAGCCACCTAGAGGCCCCTTTTCTCTTCTAGATCCTGCTCCAGGTACACAGGGTCTATGAATTCACTTCCCAAATGTGCTTTAGACTGTTCCAGGTTCTGTGCAAACTTCTTTTTCTGGTATGGTCTTGAGAAAGCACCCTTTGCTGCCAGTGTGCATACTTCTAGATCCAATGGGTAGCCCAGAAATTTGCAACTGATTGAGGAGGATATGGATAAAGTTTAGATGTGAAGGCTAAGCGGTCCAAATGCATGCACAAAAAAAAAACCTGTCTGGGAGCCCTGAGGTCAGTGTTTAGGATGAGAAAGAGAGTAGGCTTCAGGTGGAAACTTGGATTTATATCTGCTTGGGCCCTGCAAATGTCAATACTCACAGCTATCACCTACTGCCTTTGTGGTTTTTAGAAAGAGATTGTGAGTCCACAAGAATACAAATTCTAACATTTCAGTGGCAGACATAATAACTTCTGACAAAACTAACTAGCAATTTTGAATATGTCAACACTGATCTCATATTGAAAACTCAAAAACTGGTTTCAGAAGAACATAAAAGCTATAGTTCTATGAGGAGCTGTTATCATTCCATAGTGTTACCATATTTTATTTTATTTATCTCTCTTTAATAATCAAGTGTGTCCTTTTGTTCATAAAGATTTTTTTTTCTTCCTTGTCAGGATTTTAGAGGGGTAATTAAATGTTCTAAAAGTCTCTTAATATTTACTGGACAAAAGAATGTTCCCAGGGTATCTTCTTCTTAAGTCTCCTAAAGCACATTCCCACATGATACAGTTCATTTCTTTCCCTTGCTGTCTCTTGATAAGGTTTATGTTTTTGCCGGATGGTTTCTTTGGGCTATGGGATGCATAATCAGGAAGAAAAGGGGAGGGGAAACATAGTCATGTATAGGCTAAGACTTCAAGAATTTTCAAGAAGCGTGGAAGACATAGAGACTATGTAGGTTAAGAAACACAATCAAAGCAAAGAGGAAAAAAGCTTTTGTTTTGCCCTCTTTTATTTTGTAGATATATCTTTGTTAATCATGGATTTCCTTCCTGATATACTAGAAACCAAGTAAAAAGTCTTGAAAACTGACATACTATATCATAACTATTATATCACATTTCTTTTCTGTAAGAATCCTAGAAAAGTAGTTCTTGTAGCCATGGCTTCAAGCAGGTTATATTTCTTTGTTCAAATACTAAGTCAGACTTTGGTCATTAGTTTGAAAATACCCTCACAAACTACTCAGACTATAGTCCAAGGAAAACGCAAGACCTAAAGAGATAAGCTTAAACCTTAATATGAGAGGAAAGAATATACAGAAATAACAGCTTATTCTTGACCACAAAAAGAATATAATCTAAAAAGAAATATAAAGTTTCAGGGAGGAAGAGGTTAATTCCATTTGGCAAGATAACAAAAGGTTTCACTGTACCTTTTAGAATAGGTTATCATTAAAGGGAAAATGGAGGATGGCAATTTCAATCAAGTTACAAAGGCCATTTTGAGAAAGAAAAAGTAGTCTATTTTGGCTGGAATATAGTGTACATGGGATAATGGCAGGTGAAAAACACAGAATGAAATCAAACTCGAATAGCTTTAGATGCAAGGTTTAGGAGACTGAACTTCATTCAACAGATAATGGAACTTTTTGAACATTTTTGGAAAATGATTAAAGTGATTCTTAAGATGTGTTTGGTAGTGATTCATAGGATGGTTGCCAAGTCTTACTCATAATTCTGTCTGTCCGTTCACAACACATGTCCCTTATGCTATAAATCCATTGTAATGTCTGATTTTTGCCAATGTACAACCATGACTTTCCAATAATCTCCTAAGATTGTCAGGTTAATTTCATTGATTACTTTGAAGAAAGGAATATATTACTTAAGAAACAGTTTTAAACCTGAGCCACTTTCCTTAATTTCAACTTTTTTATCTCCAAATGGCCATAACATTGTACATCACATGGATTTTCAAGAATAAGTTATGCATGCAAAACTTAGAACAATGCCTTATAGAAAATAAGGAAATAAGAAATATTAACTATTAATATGGCATTACAAATAGGGAACCAAAAAAAAAAAAAACAGTTTAGTAGGACATTAGCTGCTGTAAACTTTCTAGGTCAAAGGTAACTAAACCAAATGCAGAAAAAAATATATTTGTAACAGAGATAATGAGATCTGTTTTAATGGGACTGGGTTTAGTAAGAACTGTTCTCCTACAGTGGCAAATGAATGTTTTGACAATTTGAAGGTGTGATCAGTCAAGGGAATATCTTTTTTCTTCTGAAGGGATGCTCTAAATAACATTTGTCTGGCAATGCCAGTTTTCTCATAGGATGCAAACAAATATCCAGGAAAATCCGTCCCTTTGTAGAGCTCTAGTCTCAGAAGCCCTGATGTAGGTATCTATATTGCTAAGTCCTGCTAATTTATTCACCAGGGAGGAAAAACATCTGGAGATCAATGCATCTCTTCAAAATAGGTGATTGTGAGAGAAATCACTTCTCCAAGTCAGGGAGAAAATTTGGTTGTTGGGACTGTAGCCAAACGTATGTATATAAAACAGGCAAAAGTGGAATAAATTACTGAAGTTTGTATTTTAGATAAAGAAGAAACATTAAACGCTCTAGAATAGAGGTTTTTTTAATGAACCATATAAAGATCTATTATCAGTATAACAGAGTCTGTTGTATCAATGTACTCTTGGTATAAGAGATTCGACTCTATGAATATAACAGAAAACTTTGGTAAAATGGAGAAGTAAAAATATGTTTTGTAGAAATGGGGTGATGTGAGAACTTCCATCTCTAGCCTGTCGTGTACACAAACATAAATGTGAGTGAAACGCTTGTCAAGGTTTCAAAATTACTTCTATTATTCAAACTCCTAATCTTTAGTCATCTAAGTTATGACCTCCAAATATCATTTTAATTAATCTTTTTAGTATAATACCCTATTTTCACTACTCTACTGATCAGAGTTCTCTTTAGGCAATTAACCTTGTATTAGATGAAAGTGCTCATCAGAGACACGTACCTCAATCATTCCTTATATTTTCAGTGATGTATCATTTGAATTTTAGGTTACAAATTCTGTTTCCGTAAGGATTATTAGCAGCCTCAACAGAACCGATCAGGCTAATTAGAATTGAAAGGGAAATTATTAGAAGACTATGAAGAGGCTTCTAGAACAGCTTGGAAATATCTGGGAGAAACAGCTTGGTTTTCTGGCCTGTGACCTGAGGAGCTGGGCAGTCAGAGCTAAGCTATACTCCTATTATGGCAACAGTAATGTGAGGTCGTCCTCACCAGCACCAATGACAGTGAGATACTCTTGTGGCCACCATCACTGCAGCTAAGAGACATCCTTTACAATGACTCATCACCCACCTTAAATTCAGGTCCTGGGTAGGCCATGTTACAGATTGAATTGTGCCCCCCTTTCATCCTTCTGCCAAATTCAAGTTTATATGTTGAAGCTCTAATACCCCCAGTGACTGTATTTGGAAAAAGAATTTTAGGGAGATAATTAAGGTTAAATGAGATCATAAGGGTGGGACTCCAATTTGATAGGCCTTATAAATAAAAGGGAAAAGATGTGAGAGATCCTTCTCCGTCTTTATACATGACACACAAGAAGCCATGTGAGGACACAGTGAGGTCAACTTGATAACTTGCAGTAAAACAAGTGTGTGCAGAAAGCAGGAAGAAGGTCTGCCAAGAATCCAATCCTGATGGCACCTTATTCTTGGTCTTCTAGCTTCCAGAATTGTGAGCAAATAAATTTCTGTTGCTTCAGCCACCTAGTCCATGATATTTTGTTATGGTAGTCCAAGCAGACAAATATGGAAGGTTAAGACTGGATTTCTACCAAATGCCTACTCCCTGGCATCAATGAAGTGGGTGGGACAAGTGAGCATCTAGACTTCCGGGCTTCTATATGGAGGCTAAGCCCTGGCCTTCACCAAGATTCAGACAGAGGAATTACTCTCACATCGGGGAGGGGCAGCCCAAAAAACAAAAGGTTTTTGCAATACAAGGCCATTAACCAAACTGCAATGCTTACAAAAATACAATTTACAATATTATCATATTTTGCTTGCTTTAAAACATGGGAGTCTTACCAGATGAAATATTTTTCAAATATTGTTATAAAACAACAATCATGGGCCAAAAATATGTTAGTACCCAAGGCCTTACAATTTAACTGCTTTTTTAAAAAAATTTTTTTTTGAGGAAATTAACATCTGGGCATATAAGGTAATTGTATTAACTCTACCATCTAAAATAGTATATCTAATAATCTCCCTCTTGGGAAAAGAAAATAGAAATGATAATAATTATGTCTTTTGACTCATAAGAGTTTTTTTCACCCCCCTCCCTGGCACTGGTGGCCAATTCTACATAATCTAGGCCTTATGTTCACTGCAGTCAGGCCTGTTAGAAGGACCACATATAAAAATCTGGGACCTCGAGGTGAGGTAATAATATGAACTCTGCTCTCTTCAGCAACCCCTACTGACAGAGACATTAACGTTGAAGTACATGCTCAGATATCAATAAGGGTTACTCTTAGTTATCAAATTCTAAAACAATCTTAATACCAACTGTTAATGAGGATGTTCCAAAATGCAAACAGTCATATGTCCCTGAGGGCTGTTTAAACTAGTCAAACATTTCTAGATGTAATAGGCAATCCATTCAAAGCGTCCATACATTTTGAACCAGCAATGTCACTTCAATTTGTTTTCAGGACATCGTAAGGAAGCAACATGTAATTAAACAATGTCGTAGTTCATTGGGGCTGCTACAAGAAAACACCATGGATTCAGTAGCTTATAAACAACAGAATTTTATTTCCCACAGGTGTGAGGCTGGAACTCCAAGGTCAGGGTGCCATCACAGTCAGGGGAGGGTCCTTTCCAAGACACAGACTTTTCCCCTTAGATCACTGTAGTGGGAAAAAGGAAGTGGGTTCTCAAGCCTCCTTTACAAGAGCACTAATCCCATTCATAAAGGCTCTACCTCATAAGCTAAGAATCTCCCAAAGACCCCAACTCCTAATACTATCACTTTAGGCATTAGGACTTCAACATATGAATTGTGGGAGGCACATTCAGACCACAGCAAACAAGAATTTCATTTTTGTAAAATTTTTATATTAGGGGGAAATTCAAAACAAACTGAAAGTCTAAAAATGTGGGATTATGTCAAGAATTATGATATGACCAACAAAAGATGTATATTCAGACATTTAAAATTATTTTCTCTATGGATATTTAGAGATATGGAGAAATTCTTAAGTTATAAGACTAAGTTAAAAAAAATAAAGTGATGAACAGTTATTTAATGAGAACAGGTATTTATTTGAGAATTTAGGATGTTTAAGTACTCTTCCAAATGCTAAGAATATAATAATACACTACATATGGGGTGCCTGGGTGGCTCAGGCGGTTAACCATTTGACTGTTGGTTTTGACTCAGATCATCATCTCACTCTTTTGTGGATTCCAGTCCCATGGCAGGCTCTGAGCTGACAGTGCAGAGCCTGCTTGGGATTCTCTCTCTCTTTCTCTCTCTCTCTCTACTCCTCTCCCACTCACACTGTCTCTGTCTCTCTCAAAATAAACAAACAAATAAATAAATAAACACAAAAATTTTTAAAAATAAATAAATAAAGCACATAAACACTCCTGTCTTTATGGAGATTACATTCTATCCAGGGGAGACCAGGAATCACACATGGGTGTGCACACACACACACACACACACACACACATCTAGTATGTCAAGTAGTAATAATTTCTATGAATAAAAATGAGTCTGCCAATAAAAATACCAAATGGCTGGCCAGAGGGAGGGCATGATGTCAATTTTCAATAATGGTCAGAGAAAGTCTTACTGAAAACTTAGCATTTGCACAGACTTGAAGGAGAAGAGGACAGTACTGAAGCATGAGGCTGTCAAAGGTAAGAGTTTTCCAGCAAAGGGAAAGCAATGGCAAAGAATCCAGTAAGACAGAAAAACAAACGCTAACTTGAGGATTAATATATCTGAAATATTATTGACGTCATCAGTGTGTTCATGCTTGATTTTTTCTTTCTATTTTCCATAATGAATCCAAATACAACAACAAATAATGTTAAAGACCTAAGTGTTGGGGCGCCTGGGTGGCTCATTCGGTTGGGCGGCCAACTTCGGCTCAGGTCATGATCTCACAGCTGGTGGGTTCGAGCCCCGCATCAGGCTCTGTGCTGACAGCTCGGAGCCTGGAGCCTGCTTTCAATTCTGTGCCTCCCTCTCTGTCTCTCTGCTCCTCCCCCACTCATGCTCTCTCTCTCTCTCAAAAATAAATAAACATTAAAAAAAAAAAAAAAAGACCTAAGTGTTGGAATGGTTGAGGTAATTAGCTTTTTTCCATTTTGTTTTGGTAACCTGCAATAAAATGTGTGCAAAAGTAAAAATAAAAAAAACTTATTTGTTCTGCATAGTTGTACTACTCATGGATGTTTGGGGATAATAGATAAACTTGAAAAAATGTCTATGTAATAAATTTAAAAGACATTTTATTGATGATGTTAAACAATAAAAAGCCTTCAGGGATAAATGTTTAAATACCTTCAAAAATATACAATTAATTTTGCCCCTATTTTTATTGGCTTTGAATTAATCTAGGAATAAAAAATATACTCCTTTTCCCATAATTTTGTATAGGTGGAAAATACGAAGCAGTATAGGTTCATTAAAAAGATTTTTAAAGTATTTTATTAAAATGAAGATTGCTCTTACTAATCATCAATCATAACCTAAATTACACCAAATCACAGCATTTTACTGTATGCATGGATATTTTATCCAGTGCTCCTGTGAGGTCAATTTTGCAGACATTTGCAGTAGCAGGAGTGTCCCATGTTGCTGATATGGACTGAAATGTGTCACTCAGCACATTCATGATGGTTAATAATGCAACCGGTCTGTAGCCAGGACCAAACTAGCACCTGGCCCTGCACCTGGCCATGAAAACCTGAAAGTCATTATCCAGAGGAATGGTTCTATTTTTAAATGATTGGAGAGAATCGTTTAAAAGATGATTCTATTTTAGTTCCCTTGTCTAGAGCTGTATCGCATTTCATGCTTTGAGGTCACAATCATTGAAAGATTATATGCTATCCCATAGGTCACAAAAATTCCCTTGTCCTCCTAAAATTTAACCTGAGGGCAGTTACAAAAAAAAAAAAAAAAAAAGGAGTTATTGAGTTGTTTTTTTATTTTAGCAGTTAGAGTTGAGAATTTTTTGAGGATTTTTAAATGCTTCAAAGAAACTGAAATAATTTAATTCATATATTTGTATAGTTACAAATATAGAGATATATCTTAATTTTCTACTAGAAAAAATATGTGCCACCTGAGAGGCAAAATAGCAGAATTGTAAGTGACTTTCATGTGCACCTGTCCAGGTTGTGTACTGCTCAACTTCTGAGCATAATGCCACTGTGTGATCCTGAGACTTTTGATTCTAGACATGAGCAATGGGTCCAAATTCCTGCTATGATGATTTCTAGGTACAGTATTTGAAATTAGACAACGAAATGAATACCTTGATGCTTTATTTCTTTTCATGTAAATAATATTAACTCCCTCACGGGAATGGTGGGATAACTGATTGGATTAATAAAAGTAAAGTGCTTAAAAATATTGTTGGGATATGTTATGGAAACACAAAACCCAAGAAATTTTTATTCGACAAGTCATCTTTTCAAAAATGTAAGAGACTGTTGATGTGATCAGTATAGTTCTCAGCTGAATAATTCCCTTAGGCCTTACTCCATCAATGCACCTGATTTACTATAGAGTTTGGTTTACATAACTTATCTCTTGGATATAAAACCTTGTATATAAAGGATATAACAGAGTCACAGATGTTTAGTCTATGGGAAAATCTGTCCAATTGGTGACATAAATGCACACTAGTATTTTACATCTGATATGATGATGAACATAAAATACATTGTTTGGATAGCACTTTACTTATTGGGGACTAACAATCAAATATCTTATTAGAATAAAATAAAAACACTCTTTTCAACCAGTGTTAAAATAGGAGTTGGTGGCCCCACTCTAGAAGCAATATGGCTAATCTTCTGGTACACTCCCATACTGTGAGAGAAATATATTTGGGACCAAAAACTTATAGACTAAGGAGTAAATGTGAAGTGATCATCTAAATAATTTATAAGGGTCAATACGGGGAAAAAAGAAAAATGTGTGGGTAGCTGAGGGTCAGAAGAGAGTATACTTTAGAGAGTTCATTTCATAAACCATTACCAGATGTTTTCTATGTATGATCTCAAGTAGCTGTTCCCTCTGATTCTTGGGGCCAAAGCAAACAGGAAGGCACGAAAAGTTGTGAATGAATTATATTACATAAATCAAGCTGTTTTCTAACTATGTTGTATATTCTATTTATAATTTTCATGACTTTCAAAAACTTTTACTGGCATGCTAGATTCTTACGGTAAAATAGCATTTATGACCATATTGTCATAACATAATCGTGGACTAGTTTTCCTTTCACAGACACTAATTTGGTCACTGGCAAAAGTCCTTTAGCTCCAAACTCCCAGATTCTCTGGACAATGAGCACATGCCTTACATGAAAGAGATGGATTTAATTTGGACGTAGTTATTAATTATTCAATTATTAATCATTCTTTTAAAAAATTTTTTTGTTTACTTATTTTTGAGAGAGACAGATGGAGTGTGAGCGGGGGGAGGGGCAGAGAGAGAGGAGACACAGAATGGGAAGCAGGCTCCTGGCTCTGAGCTGTCAGCACAGAGCCCAACGCAGGGCTCGAACTCACTGACTACGACATCATGACCTGAGCCGAAGCTGGGCGCTCAACCAGTTGAGCCACCCAGGCATCCCTAATCATTCTTTTACTTATCAAGTATTTACTGAGTGCCTTCTACGTTCTAGACCTGGCATCACCAAAAACTAAAACATTCTGCACTTTCTTTTCCCCAAGTAGATGATACTCCAGAGAGAAGAGGAATGTGGAGATTTTTATCAAGTGGGAACAATGTTTTTATACGTGGACAAAACAACATAGGATAAGGAGAACTTCAGCCTGGAAGAATCAGAGAGGGCTGGGGGTGGAGACTTTTGAGTAAGTCTTTATTTTCAGAGTCATGTAAAGTACAGTTAGTGTGTGCGTTTAAGCCCTACTCAGAGCAAGAGGACTCATAGGCATAGCAGCAGTTTCTAGAAACTATTTGAGGATCAGGCAATTACTTTCTCTGACCAAAAGGATAACTCCTTCTCTGCAACCCGCCCCCCACCCCCCGCCTTAACACTAAGCACAATGCTCCAAAAGGGCTGTGCATGTAGTCATTAATTTTATTCTATTTGTATAGAGTTTGCTCCAAGATTGTGTTAGACACAAGACTGCTGGAAACAAGAATTCCCAGACTGGTAGAGCACCGTAAACTTCCATTTATGCTAAGGATACCCTGGGGCCAGTGTCCAAGGACAAAGTCAAGCATTTGTCTTTTTAGCACTGTATGCCAAATAAAACAAACCTTATTTTCTGCTATACAAATGATTCTTTAGTACACTGGGTAGGGGTGGGGAGAATGGACAGTCAGGCATTGATTTCTGTTTTTGATACTAGGTGTATACTTTGAACTTATGTTGCTTAGAATTAGTCACCTCTGATCAATTACTGAATACACCAGCAGATAAAAGGAGAATTAGGAGACAGGGAATCAATTTATGGTCCTATACGGCGTGTGGTAACTGAATAAAAGGAAATACCTTGAAAAAAATTCTAAGTGGACAAGCAATCTATAGTCTTGACAAGACAACTGCTAGGATGCTCCCGAATTGTGAAGAAGGAATAAATAACATCTAACATCATCAAGTCTTCCCTTTTCCATAGCACAGTCTGAGAGCATATAATAGCAATAATTCCCTCAGTGTTTGTAGTGTGGTTTGGTGTTCTGAACTACCTCATAGTGCATCTTCTTCACGTACACAAGCATTTACATATTGACCTAAATCCTCTTTTCTCTGTTGAGCAAGTAAAAAAGGAAAGCCTTCTATTTTTTCTTGTTGCCCCTGATTTCATTTTCCCAGATGGCATTAATATTGAGTTCAAGCCAGCGCAGCACCTGTGTGGATAGTGGAGGGGTTTTTTTTGCACAATTTATTTTCAAATTTTTTCATAGAAGATTTGCTAATTATAGAAGTAGTATTTGTACATATGCAGAAATGAAATAAGGAAATTCAAAGGATGAATTAACTTTGAAAAATTATCCACATTGGAGTTTTTCCTCTGCCTGAATTTGTTTCTTGAGAGGACATGGAAAATAACAAATTATTAAATTCCTCTACTGGAGGAGGATTACACTATAATATCTTAACCGCTGCACATATAAAGTAACTGTATAGCAAACCAGTCAGGACAAATGAGTTTTAGAATCTAAAATAATAGCAACAATTGTCTGTTTTGACTTGTTTTGCTTCTTTTTCTTTTTCAAGTTAATTTATTTATTTTGAAAGAGAGAGAAAGAGAGCACACCTGAACTGGGGAAGGGCAGAGAGAGAGAAAGAGAGAAAGAGAGAGAGAGAGAGAGAATATCCCAAGCAGGCTCCACATTGTTAACAAAGAGGCAGATGTAGGGCTAGAACTCATGAACTGTGAGATCATGACCTGAGCCAAAACCAAGAGTCAGGAACTTAACCAACGGAGCCACCCAGGAGCCCCTGACACCAATTTAACAAACAGACAACACTCAAAAAGAATATTTTGAATGAATTAAAAAGAATAAATGAGTCTGTTAATTAAGTAATGAAGAACCATGAGGATTAGCAGGCACCTTCTCTTTCCTGTGTACCAGATGTTGAAATTGGTGTTCAGTGACTATCTATGGAAGAGCAGAATGGAGTAACCACTCTGCTTCCTGTTTTTGGAGAAAAGGAATAAGAAGAATTTGGGAACCCTTACTTTTATGATGAAGGATTTATTAGAAAGGCGGCTCTTAGCTGTCTGCCAATAAATTTAAAATATTAAGAGAAAAAGAAAGGAAGGGAAGGAAGGAGGGAAGAAGGAAGGGCATAACTATAAAAGATTTCCATGAATGAAAAGTTCCGTAATGAGAAAAGTCTTTTTTTTAGATATTTAAAAATAGAATTAAGCAAAAAAAAAAAAAAAAAAACTGATATAAATATGATCAACTGAGAAAAGCTCATGTTAAGTCTATTCTTAAAATTAAAACTAATGATAAAATAATATATTGTTAACACTAACCTTGACGTCTGGGAACTATGGAGGACATGAATAAGAGGTATAGAAAAAAATTCTAATCAATCATGTTTCATATGAGAAAGCAAAATCAATCAATCAACCTTTCATCGTGTAATGTTGAAAGTGAGTATTGAAGAGGCTTTTCCCTGGTCCCTTTTAATTCTGACTATGATTCAAAGCATAGAGCAATCAGAGGCAAAGAATCCAATGTTCCAAACTGAATGCCCAGTAATTTGGGGCAGACCACTCACAGCTGTCCCCACTACCACTCGTCACCACTTAGGCTCTTCTCTATTCCCCAAGGAGGGTGGTGAGGGAATGGAGGGAGAAGTCAAAGGGTTCCCACTTATGGAGGTGCAGGTTCATGCTGACGAATTTCTTCCACACGTGCCCAAAATTACAGGGGTGATGGGCCTCGACGAAAACCACTAATACAGTTGGGGGGAGGGTATACAAAATGTGAGATACTCAGACAGCAGATTTGCTGTTACCATCTTTCACCTCCTTCAGCATGGGAAATGGGCATTGGAGTCGGATGACAAAGATCAACCAAGGAATAAGAGTCACCAAAATATTAATAGTGCCTGTTTGCTCAGTAGTTGGATACTGGAAGATTTAAAACACGTGTATCAGTCAGCTAGGCATCCAGCTTCGGCTCAGGTCATGGTCTGGCAGAACCCTGCGTTGGGCTCTATGCTGACAGTTCGGAGACTGGAGCCTGCTTCAGAATCTGTGTCTCCCTCTCTCTCTACTCTTCCTCCCTTGTTTGCTCTCTCTCAAAAATAAACATAAAAATATTTTAAAAAGATAAAACATATGTATTTGGGCACTTGGGTGGCTCAGTCAGGTAAGCCTCTGACTCTTGATTTTGGCTCAGGTCATGATCTCACGTTTTGTGTTGCCTGCTTGGGATTTCCTCTCTTCCTCCCTGTCTACCCCTCCCCTACTCTCTCCTGCATGCATGTGTACAGTCTCTCTCTCTCAAAATAAATGAATCAACTTAAAAATAAGTAAATGAATAAATAAATACATTTAGATTAAGATGATTTCAGCAATAAGCACATGGATTTTCTATACTCAAGGTCACTTGAGGGGCACCTGCGTGTCTCAGTTGATTAAGCATCCAACTTCAGCTCAGGTTATGTTCTCATGGTCTGTGAGTTCAAGCCCAGGGTCAGGCTTTGTGCTGACAGCTCAGAGTCTGGAGCCTGCTTTGGATTCTCTGTCTTCCTTCTTTCTCTGTCCCTCCCTTGCTCATTCCTTCTCTTTCTCTCTCTCTCTCTCTGTCTCTCTCTCTCTCTCTCTCTCTTTCTCCCAAGAATAAACATTAAAAACACAACTGTTATTGACCTAAATATTTTTTTTTCTTAAATATAAAAAGGAATGAGCTTAATTTTATTATTTCTTCCTTTTCTGTTTATAATCTTTTATTTTTCCAAATCAAAGTAGTTGCTCTTCCTTTTTTATATAAAATTTTTTAATGTTTATTTATTTTTGAGAGAGGCAGAGCATGAAGAGGGAGGGGCAGAGAGAGAGGGAGACACAGAATCCAAAACAGGCTCCAGGCTCTGAATTGTCACCACAGGGCCCAATGCAGGGCTCAAACTCACGAGCCTTAAGATCATTACATGAGCCAAAGTTGGACACTTAACCAAGTGAGCCACCCAGGCACCCCGTGGTTGCTTTGCCTTTTAAGTAGACTTTTTTAAAGAGCAATTTTAGGTTGACAGCAAAACAGAAAGTACAAAGTTTCCATATATCCCTGCCCCATACACACACATACACACACACACACACACACACACACACACACACACACACACACCCTCCTCCATTACTAAAATCCTTCATTAGAGTGGTTACATCTGTCACCATCCATGAACTTACAATGACACTTCGTTATCAGACAAAGTTCCCAATTTACATTGGAATTCTCTTTGCATTCTATATTCTGTAAGTTTCAACAAATGTAAAATGACACGTATCCAGCATTATAATATCGTAGAGAATAATTTCAATGACCTAAAAATTAACTGGGTTCTATTTATCTCTTTCTTCCCATTAACACCTGTGTGTGTGTGTTTCCACATCCATAGTTTTGCCTTTTCTTGCTTAGCATATAATTGGAATCATACAGTATGTAGCCTTTTCAGATTGGATTATATCACTTAAGTTTCCCCCTCATGTCTTTGCATGGCTTAATACCTTATTTCTTTTTACTGCTAAATATTCCATTTTCTAGATGTATCACAATTCATCTATTAATTTAGTGAAGAACATACTGGTTTTCTAAATTTTGGCAATTATAGATCAAGTTGCTGTAAACATCCATTTGCAGGTTTTGGAATGAATGTACATTTTTACCTCCTTTGGGAAAATATTAACAAGAACTATTGCTGCATCATATCCTAAGAGTATGTTTACTTTTGTAAGAAACTGCCAAATGTCCTCTAATGTAGATGTACCATTTAGCACTCCCACCATCAATACATTACAGTTCCTAATGCTCCGTATCTTCACCACCACTTGATAACTGTTGGTGACAGGGATTTTGACCACACTCATTGCTGTGTAGTAGCACAATGTTTTAATTTGCATTTCTCTAAAATATATGATGTGGAGCACCTTTTTATGTGCTGTGTACCTCATTTAGTGGTGTCTGTCTAGGCCTATTGCCCATTTTTTAATTCGACTGTTCATTTTCTTATTGCTGAGTGTTATGAGCTAGTTGTAGATTTTGGATAACGGTGTTTTATTAGATTTTTTTTTTTGGCAAATATTTTCCCTCAGTCTATAGTTTCACTCCTTATTGTCTTGAGAGTGCCTTTTGCAGGGCCAAAGTTTTTAATTTTAATGAAGTCAAGCATATCAATTCTTTGTTTTTCATGGATCACATTTTTAGCGTTGTATCTAAAAGTAATTGGAATACCTGAGGTTATCTAGGCTTCTCCATGTTGTTTTCAAAGAGTGTTGTAATTTTTCATTTTACCTTTAGATCTATAATCCACTTTGAGTTAATTTTTTGTGGAGGGTGTAAAGTCCATGTGTAAGATTCTTTTTTATTTTGGCATGTGGATGTCCAGCTGTTCCAGCCCATTTATTGAGAAGACTAACTCATCTCTTCTGCACTTTCTTTCTTTCTTTGTCAAACATCAATGACCATATTAATGTGGGCTGATTTCCAGGCTCATCTTTCTGTCCAAGTGATCTTCTTGCCCATTTGTTTATCACCCCCACAGTTGTGACTTCTGTACTCTGACAGTAAGTCCTGAAGTTGGGTCATGTCAGTCCTCTGACTTTGCTCCTCTTCAACACTGAACTGGCCATTCTGGGTATTTTCCCTCTCCATATAAATTTTAGAATCAGTTTGCTAATATCCACAAAACAATGTGTTAGGATTTTCATTATGATTGCATTAATAATATATTTTTAATAAATTCTTTTTAACCTACCACTTGGAAAATCACTGATTTAAGGACTGTTCAAATTAAAAGGAAATGTGCAAGTTTATTTTTAATAAGATAGTTTATATAATACTTAATTTACTAGTAGGAAAAAACTGTGCATTTACCAATATTATATGATAACAAAAATCAAGGCCTGTGAAAAAAAGCTATTTAAGCTTTTGGAGATCCCTTTAATTAGTATATTAATCAAAGTTTAAGAGACAGGCAACGAATACCGACACTTACATTAATTGATTACATCTATAAAGTACACTTAAATTGCTCAATTCCTTTTTACAAAGTAACCGGGCAGTATTATTAAAAATAAATAATGGTGTTGGTTAGGTATTTCTTTAGCTCATAGTAAGTGCATAAAAATGAATAAGTTCTGTTTGATGAGCACTGAGAAAGCCTCACTGCTCTCTGCTACATATATGCTACATAATTTTGTTTTCCTAAATAGATAAGTAACACAAATAACTAACTCCATTTACTAAATATTTACTTACCATTTTTCACATCCGCCATAATGTGCTGTATACAGACTGATAGATTGTTTCTACCCTGAGTGCTTTCACATCTATAGAGACATTGTAGAGCACAAATGACAAAATCTGTAGATCAGGTTTTAAGAAGGTATTACTTGAACTAGATCAAGCCCTTAAAGGTGAGTAAAGGAAAGGCCAACATATAATTAGCTGACTTGGGCATGTTTGTATACTGAGATAAACCCTTTATATGTGGCATCTCAGTTAATCTCAGTTAATCTCAGTAACTGCAAACTGAGCATTATCTTATTCACTTTATATGGCAGGGCAAACAATCAAGTGGGTTAAGTAATTTCCTCAAATCAAATCATACATTTCGTTAGGATTCCACAATGCCTTTTTCTATACTTCCCTGCACTCTGTCTCCCAATTTCTAAAAGAAAACAAGGTTGTTAAGGTAACCTAGATGGCTTTTCCTTTTTCCCATTACCATCCTTAGCTTGTGTCTTTAGTATGGCTGATTTCCCAGAATACATGACAACCTTTCATAGGAAGGAATAATGGAAGAAGACTACTGTACATAATAATAATAATGATAATAATAATAATAATAATAACTCTCTGGTCTGAGGAAAACTGGCAAAGTTGGTGGTGGAAGTATGAATAGGAAAAAAGAAAAAAGAAATGATGAACACCATGAAATAATGTTGGCAGCAGTGAGGTAAATGAAAGCCTGTGAGAGGATGACTGAAAACATAGCCATGGAGTTAAGTAGTAAGAAATGGAACTAGGAGAAGAATGATAGCCTAATCATGAGTTCACCATTAGGCCAGCCAGGCATTTTTACCTTTCAAGAATAGAAACAACAGCAAAACAAAAGATCAAAAGCAAACACAAAGCAAAACAAACAAACAAACAAACAAAAACAGTATTTGCACATTTTGGTAGCATTAGTTGATGCAAGAATAAATCTGGTTCATTCTCCATAGACAACATGAGGATTCTTCAGTGAATGTATACTCCTTAAAGCACAAATCTAAAGGATTAATGCATTAGGAGTTAGATTTTCTTTCACTCTCCATTCGTTTCAGCCACGACCACACAGGCTAATAAGTAGCTGCTAATAGCCACTTGGGCAATAAATACTCAGTTGTGACTTTAATTGTATCACAGTAGCCAAAAAGAATGCAAGGTAAGTCTTTCTCAGCCAATTACTTTTGTTATTCATTTCATGCACTTAATTATTCAAATATTTATGAAAAGATACAAGTTTCAAAATGGAATGGACCTCAGAGATAGTTTACTTAAGCTTCCTTATCTTAAATGTATAGAACATTTTAAATTGCCACGTCAATGTCCAGGGTATACCCAGAAGAATTGGGGCGATGTTGTTTGGAAGGCTGGTCTAATTAAATAGTGAGCTCTTTGATGCAACACCATCTGCAGGCTCAGCCTTAACTTCTGCTCGTCTGCAAAGGAGGTGACCTGTTTGACACTGAAAGTGTTTCCATCTGTAGAGAGAATGGAGCTGTTTATTAGCAGACCTGGCAACTGTACCCGAGAGACAAATTTAAAGAGGACTCCTTGCCTTTTGTCCAGAGATTTAGCTCAAATTCTGAGTATCAAAACGGAAAAACAATTGGAGAGTGCTCACAGTCACTTTATGCACGAATGTATATATATATTTGTCTTGTGAATATATATATATATATATATATATATATATATATATATATATATATGCACTTTCATATGTGAGCATGTGAGATCGAGTGTATGTTTGTGTGTATGTATATGGGTCAATATAATATATTCTTTTGTTATTTACAAAGTAGTAAGAAATCATACCTGTAACCGGTCACAGGAAGTCCTAAATTTTGTCCTTTACTTATTTATACAAGGTGAAAATACTTTGTTGAAAGACTCTGTGCTGAAATGGTGCAATCCACATTTGATGGATCACATAGTCAGCTAGGACTCTTTAGTAATAAAAAATTAATTATAGGCAATGAGCTAGGATTATAGGACCTATGCAAATAAGCAAAAAATGGTCTTTCTTTTTGGACAGTCTGTGATAATAATAATAGAGTGATGATGATGATGTACACAAACCCCAGTTTATTATTTTTTTCTGGAACAAACTGCAGAATACATAAATACAAAACACACTGAGAGTCTAGACAATACATTGTACGATCATTTGGATACATTTATACAAATTCATCCTGACTAGATATTAAATGGCATTATTAAGGGACCGTAGTTTTTTGGGTTACATTTTTTACTCTGTATTTCCATGGTGCTTTGAACAGCATTTTGGAGAAAGTAAATGTTCCACCAAGCAGAATGAAATTCACATAATTAATAAACATGGGTCTATTTTTAAGGATATGCAGAGAATTTTTTAAACGGAAATTGATTCTTTGAAATATACTTTCAATATGTGGGCCCATTTAGCATATTCCATAATGTTAAAATCAATTTAATTTTTACTAAGTGTCCTGAGTTACTTCTAGCTTTCAAAAATAGACTATACAAAGAGAAGTTTAAGTATTTAGAAAAAAAAAGGAAAGGTGAGGAAGAAAATGGTGCTCGGAAACGGGTGTAGGGGGCACCTGGGTGGTTTAGTCGGTTAGGCATCGCACCAGTTCAGGCCATGAACTCACAGTTTGTGAGTTTGAGCCCCGCGTCAGGCTCTGTGCTGACAGCTCAGAGCCTGGAGCCTGCTTCAGATTCTGTGTCTAGGGGCTTCAGATTCTGACCCTCCCTGTTCACACTCTGTCTGCCCCTCTCTCTGACCCTCCCCACTCACACTTTGTCTCTCTCAAAAATAAATAAACATTAAAAAATTTTTTTAAAGAAACAAAAAGAAATGGGTGGAGAACACATGACGAAGACAGCAAATAAAGAGAAGAGAATGGATAATATGAAAAGGATTTTAAGTTAAAAGTGAATCAATATTAAATCATTAACATTATTCTTATAAATCATACAACTTTTGAAAAAGATTGCAAATTCTTTTCACTTTGATTTTTATGCTAAAATAGTTTCCTCATCAGTATGTAATAGATGTAATAGAATTTAAGGTAGATTAAAGTTTGCTCTAGGTGAAACAAAATGGAATGGGTCCATTTAATTCTCCAAATGTACAGGAGTGTAGAAGAATGTATCCAGATCACCAAGGGCTTTACATAACAGCAGAATGGCTAGCTTGGCAGGGAGAGACTGAGAGTGGATGTGTGAAATCCAAAGCTATGAGCATAGTGCAGGAAAGAGGAGTGACCACAATCAAGAACAGGTTATGGTGAATACCGTTTGGAATGGGAGGACTCTTAAAAGATAAGAGAGGAGACGTACAACTAACATAACACTGTAGGTCAACTATACTTCAATAAAAAATACAATAGAAAGATACAGAGACCAAGTTCAGGGTCTAACCCTTCAGAGAGGAGTGCATTTTTGCCTGGAGTTACGGGTAAGGACAGAATCCCTCCTGATGAGCCTTGTGGTCTTGAAGAAAATGACTACATTAAGGTGAATTGAAGTAGCTGATCCCTGAGAATGAGAAGACTGGTGGGATGCAGGTACCTCCAGAGGATCATGAGCACAGCATTAATGCCTGTCCTACTGATGAACCAGCGATCAGAGTCACATAAAGAAGGCCAGCACAGTGCAGGAGACTGAAAGGCACTCCTAAGGACCTTTTACTGCCAGAGCCCCTCCTTCCAGTTAAGGACCATATACCTTCTTAGTCACTTACTAAAAGCTGCCAATCAAAGCTGCTCTCACAGATGTTGCCAAAATCACAGGACTTTAAGCTTACGTGGCACTTGGCCTGTTCACTTCTGCTGGTAGAGGTAGCACAGGGGCAAATGAGAAGGGAGAGAAATATTTTAGGAACAAACTGGTTTGGGGACCACAAAGCCCATTACAGAGGTTGGGGGCAGGAATGAAAGGAAAATGAGGACATGCAGCATTGGGAGAGGTGAGAACTGTAGAACAATAAACACTGAGCATTCAGTGCAAAACACAGACCTTTGTGACTGCTCCAGCATCAGTAACCAGGCCAGCAGAATGCCTAGGAAAGCTATCTTGGATTAAGCTTGGACTTCCTGAAAATTTGGCAGTTCATATAATCCTGTGTCAATGAAGCATGGACAGGTGCATTACATCATCATAAAAAACTATGAATAAGAAGGCATCTGTGCTATTAAATAATGAGGGTTTTTGCCTTGATGGCAAGATTTTTAAATTTTTATTTAATTTCATTCATCTGTTATTTCTATGCCCACAATGATCACTTAAAAGATAGAATAAAATTATCCTTCCACGAGACTAACTCAAAGGATAAATCACTTCAAATACACTTACCAAATAATATGCAATATCTATAGGAAGAAACACTAAAATGCTATTAGAAGAGAGAAAAAGGATCTAACCCTGACCAGGTTTCTGCAAATAAAACGTGAATTGCCACAGAGTTACACTCCTAATTTATACAATCACAATGAAGATATGAAAAATGTATTTAGGGAACAAATGAGCTACGTGATTTTAAACTCCATGAGTAAAATAGTAAAATGGGAGAAACCGTAAATTGTTCAAAAAAAAAAAAAGAATTTTATACATTATTTGTTATAAATGTGTATGGAGCGGGTGCAGTGTGGTGCTCGCATGTAAGAGACAGCATTCAGGGTCCAGAAATAGAACCAAATACATACAGGAGTTTAGCATTTGATAAATTTTAAATATCAAATCAGTCTACAAAGGAATAATGACTTCGTAACTGATATTGGAACAGTGAGGTAGCTATGTTGAAGAAAATTTAATTTAGATCCTTATCTCACACCATACTTCTTAAGTGTCCTTTACATCAATAGTGAACCGCTCTCTGGCTCAAAAAGCTGACATTTACTTGAAGCTTCAGAGGTAGCCCAGTAGAGATGGAGAAAGTTCAGTGGCAAATGTCTCATTAATCCCTCCCACCCAACTCCTCCAACACTCAGAGCTGTTTATCATTAGGTGTATCATCCAGGACCTTATTTTCTTCTGGACTCCTGGCATCTTGTGTTGTATCACTGCTCCTTGCTTTCAAAAACTTCCCTATGGATCAAGGCCCTTATGCATATTTCATATTATCTCCCTAATTATCCAGCAAACTTCTAGATTCCATCAGTTCAATAATGCCCCAATTATATGACCATCATTTAAATGAAAACAAACTAAAATTAGAGGGAATATGTGACTGAGAGGCAAATTAATCTTTTTAAAGCCAGTACTTAAGGGAAAACGCAACAAAGAGTAATACAGTAAATTTCAGCTATCTACAGTAATTCTTTGCCCCTGCAGGTGAATGCCTGTGTAGCTCACCAAATTATGTTTTAACATTGTATAGCCTGTGCTACAGAAAGAATTACAGATGAATTCAGGGTTCATAGAAGCATATTTTAACTATAGTCAGAGAGAAAAAAAGGAAATGAAATAGTTCCACATATCTAATTGGATCAAGGCATGCTAAATGGTAGAACTTCAGTTTATCTTTATATCAATTTTCCTTGCAGTGCATATTGTAAAGAGAATTCTATTCGTATGCTAGTGACCAGAGAGAGAGGTCAAGAGAAATTGACCCATCCCATTGTTGGCAAAAATTCCTGCTCATTCAAAATGATACATAGAATAATCACAATTGTTTCCATTAAATATGAAATACATAAGATGGAAAATACTGACCTGAAATAAGAAAATGTCAATTTTAGAAAACAACTTTTAATCAATTCCTAAAATAGGATGCATAAAAACTCCACCAAGAACCCCAAAATGAAACAAATAAACCCACTGGCCATAATAAAATTTATAAGGACAAACTGGGTATTAAAGTTTTAATGCACAGATATTTCAAAGTGGTTAAATTATATTATTGGTAAAATTGGAGGAAGGACAAAATACTGGTGAAATACGTGAATTGCAAAAGACGATTCAACATTTCACACTTATTGATTGTAACTAGGCAAAACATGATCTTTCTTTCTGAAAGAAATCACCAAAATATTAAAAGTAGTTACATATGAAAAATTATACTAAGCATTAGTAACATGTGTTTCTAAGTTTCTTTCTATATTTTCAAAGTGACAGCATGTGTTACTTTTTCACTGGGGGTTGTTATGGTATTGAATTATTATTTTTTAACAATAGTCTGTATTCAGTTTAAAATTTTTCCAGTGATGTTTTTTGTATTTTTTAGTCCTATTCCAGAATCCGATCCGGGATACACTGCTACATTTGGTCACCATGTCTCAATCTTTCCAAGCTGCGATGGTTCCTCACATTTTCCTTGTTTCTAATGGCCTTAACATTTTTGAAGAGTACTGAGAATTCAGTAGAATATCTGCCAGTTTGTCAGATATTTTCTCTTACTTACACTGGGCTTATGTACTTTTGGAAAGAACACTAACAGAGCTCAAGTGCTCTCATTGTATCAAATCAATGATTATATATCAACATGACTTACTCCTGGTGATGTTAATTTCGGTCACCTGGATAAAGGATATTTGCCAGATTCCTTCAGCACAAAGTTACTATTGTTTCCTTTTTATCTTTTATTTGTTGGAAAGAATGACTAAGTTATTCACACTCAAGGGGAGGTGAGTTAAGCTCCACCTTCTAAGGCAGGAATATAAAATATGTGTGGACACTTATTTAAACAAGAGCAGGGATAAATAAGTATTTTGGAGGAGATAATTTGAAAGTGTGCAAATACTCTGTTTCTTCCTACAATTGGGTGTTTCTTTTATAGTTGGGAAGGAAAAAGCATCCTTTACACATAAATGTGCAAAACATAAATCGTTGGTTATTGTACAACATACAGTTCCAGAGATTGCCCATGCCTTCCTTCTATGTGTCTTTCCTAAAGTCCCCCTAGAAAAGCTAGGTATGTCACTTTTATCATTTAAATGTTTAAACTCTTCATATTTTATGGGATGCCAGCAGTATTCCCAACGAGAGAGAGAGAGAGAGAGAGAGAGAGAGAGAGAGAGAAGGAAACTATATTCTGTTTTCTTCCCTGATCTGCTCCTACAGGCAAAACATCCTGTTAAAATTTTATAGTCAGATTTCCACATGTACAATGCAAGAGAAGTAATATAGATTTCTATTTCCCTGAATCATCTGAAGGGTGATTTATCGCATACATGCAGACTTGTGTGCAGTGTGCAAGCGCACACACACACACACACACACACACCCTATACTGTATCCGCAGCCCTGTCCTACCGAAACCTCTCTTCAGTCCCTTTTCCTGTATCTCACAGATGTACTGTTCAGTCAGTTCCTGTTGCTATACCAAGAATACCATAAACCGGGTGGTTTAAACAGCACACATCTATTTCTCACAGTTCTAGAGGCTGAGAAGTTCAAAATCCAGTCATCAGCAGATTGTGTGTCTGGGAAGGACCTGCTTCCTCGTGCCTAGGCAGCTGTCTGCTCCCTGTGTTCTACCACTGGAGAAGAGGAGAGGACACTCTCTGGTTCTCTTCATGAGGGCTCTACCCCCTTGACCTAATCGCTTCCCAAAGGCCCCACATCTAAATATCATCACAGTGGGCATTAGGTTTTAACAAATAAATTTTGGGGTAGCGGGTTGTCACAAACATTCGGTCTATAGCACTCATTGAGTTCATACGAACTCAGAAGGATTTAGCAGTTTCTGATTTTTTGAAAAGTCTGCAATATATTTCTGAGTATATGCAAGAGTTTGGGAAGAGTTGACCTAGATGATGTTGCAATTCACCTATGCATGAATGCATGATTGTTAACTGACAATGCTGGGAGATTTCTTAAGATGATATGGCATGACCAAAATAGAATTTGAAATTTTCAGAGTAATTTGTAATTATTTCTGTCATAGATGTCAGGAGGACTATAGTTGTATTATTTTTGACTTTGGAATATGTGGCCTATAACTAACACATATTTTCATAACCATAGAAGAAGATGCAGTTTTATGTTATGTTACTCTCTGATTTTCAGCAGACCAGAGGAAAGCCCTCAAGGGATTCATATCACTGTTTAAATATCAACCTAGGGATATTTAAATGGGATTCCCAGGGACTGACAGATTTTCATAATTTTTTTTTGTTGTCATTGGCAGTTGCAAATACGAACTCCCCTCCTACCATGCCACCGCCATTTTGCCACCTAGAAGCCTCTCAGCATGGCAGAGATGATGTTTTAGGAGTCCACAGGGGATGGAACAGATTCCTACTTCACAAATTACTTTTGCTTTTGGCAAGATATCATTTCACCAACCAGAAATGAAAAATGTGGTTCTGAGACAACAGCACAGTAGTTACTCAAAAGAATATTTGCATAATTTTGTTTGTGAATTTGCATAAAAAATGAAATGCAGACCAGCATGCAATTCTCAAAAGACCTCTAATCATTTCCTTGTTCAGTAACTCTTGCCAAGAACATCCTATGTGTCCATAGCAAACTTAATTGTTTACTGGAACAGTGTTATGTATGAGTACCACACCATGAGGAAATTATACAGATGCTTTGATATTCATCATTTGGAGACTAGATGTGAAAAAGAATGTCCAACATAATAATCCAGTATTAATATTTGGATGAATTGTTTAAAATATTGGAATCCACAAAAAGAAAGGCAAGTTATTATTCTGCTTTTGGCATGAGTTATTAAAGATGTACTTAGCAATCACTAACTCTATGTAATTCTACTCTAATAGAATGACCATTGAAACTAACGAAGTGTTAATGGAACAATTAGTTTATGATATTTTAAACATTTTTTAATGTTTATTTTTGAGAGAGAGATAGAGAGACAGAGTACGAGCAGAGGAGAGGCCACAGACAAAGAGGGAGAACCAGAATCCAAAGCAGGCTCCAGGCTACGAACTGTCAGCAAAGAGCCCGATGCAGGCCCAAACTTGTAAACCCCGAGATCATGATATGAGCCAAAGTTGGTCACTCAACTGACTGAGACACCCAGGTGCCCCCTTTAAAAAAATTTTTTTTATGATTTTTAAAAGCTAACAAAAGTAATATAACAGCAGCCATATTGGAAATGCTCCCTTGCCAGGATAACTGCTAAAATTTTACTAAGAATGACAAGAAAGACAGTATTCATTATTAAATTCATCAAATAGTTTCATATTCTGGATTTAAGAATAAATAGAAGAGTGGCAAATAGTACGTAAAGGATAAATATAACATTGACAACATTTCAAGGATAAAACTTATTGAGATCAATTTTTATGGAAGAAATGGGGAAAAATCAGTGATTCTCTTGACACTAAATTAGTACTAAAAGAAGACAACTAAAGGGAGCCAAAAAATGGACCTGTTTAGTCAGAGAACAGCAGAAAAACTTTCTATGATAAAGTACTATCCAACTATCCTATCACTAGGCAAACAAGACATTGGGAGAAATGAGTAGTTCCCTTGACATTGTGTGAGTAATGGGAGTAGACACCTAAAAGTAATTGAAAGTGGAACCTGTCTAGTCATAACGGGAGAAAAACTCTCTATGGTAAAATATTATCTAGCTACCCTATCACTAGGCAGACAGCACACCTATGCAGTGCTGTGTAGGTAAGCCAACTCTCTGGAGGAACAAACAGAAAAAGAAACTGATCTGTATCATTTGCTGATTTGTAAATACCTCTGTAGCTGATTTTGAGCTGCCAGTGTGATGCCATTAAACAAAGACTAGGGAATCAGCTCTTCCGAGCTGGATGAGCCGGCTCCAAAACACCTTTACAAGAGTGACATTTCCACCCCACCTTATCCCAAAGTCTGAGAATTTTCTTCATCTCTTAAGTTGGACCTGAAAAGAATTCAAATGCTAGGAAGGATCTTAACGCGGCTTATGATATATCTATTTTGTTCAGTATTCTAATAAAAATGTCAAGAATAAATTCTCATCATTAACATAGTTTCGCTCTAACGATTTGGTACAATAAATGATTTCTCATACATCTGGAAAATCCAGAATTTGGGAAGACATATTTTCTAATGGTTTCAAACCTTAGTGTAAAAAGTAAGATGAAGATAGCCCAAGGGTATACGGTCAAAAACTGATCATGTCATTCATTACATATAACTATCCTCTGGCCTCTGTTGCCTCCAGCAGTCGTATGATTTGATAGTACCTATTCACCAGCAATTGCCTCTACTCTTATGGTAGCTTTTGTCATTTACCACTGCAGCTGTCTATGTATTTACATTGCTCGTCAGTGGGCAGGGTGTATGTAACCTACTGCTTTGTCCTACTGCCTAATCCAGTACCTGGCACACAACAGATCTTCAATTAAAGTGTTCATATTTGGGGCGCCTGGGTGGCTCAGTCGGTTAAGCATCCGACTTTGGCTCAGGTCATAATCTCGCAGATTGCAAGTTCGAGCCCTGCATAGGGCTCTGCACTGACAGCTCTGAGCCTGGAGCCTGCTTCAGAGTCTGTCTGTCTGTCTCTCTCTCTCTCTCTCTCTCTCTCTCTCTCTCTCTCTGTCCTTCCCCCACTTGTGCTCTCTTTCTCTCTCTCTCTAAAAAGTAAAGACGTAAACATTAAAAAAATTTTCAAAAAGTGTTAATACTTCTTTTATTAATGATCTAATTGAAAAGACAGAAAGGTTCTCAGAACACTTGTGATGTTTATTCTTCTGAAAATGAATGAACATCAAAGCACAACCTAAAATCAAAGCAAGATAAACTCCAATGATTTACCACCATTTGTTGGAGACGGTAAGAGATATTAGTTAAGGAATTTATATTTATAATTTAAGAGGTATACTGTTACCAGCCTACCAGAGGGCCTTGGAGTTTTATAGTAAAATAGGTTCTAAAAGCGTGTTGTCCCTGTTGGTGTTGGTCATTAATGTTTGAAGACATTCTTCTTATAAAATTCCAGTTAGCAGCAGCAGCAGCAGCAGCAGCAGCATGGTCATTATCATCCGTACTCTCTTACGACAACAGTTTGGACAGTAAACCATTATTTTTTGTCTTAGACCCACTTATTATTTTCTACTAGGCAATTCTGGTCCAGGCAGACTAACTTTAAATAATTTTTACCTAAAATAGTGTTGCTGAACTGAAAAGTATACAGAAGACTGTATGAGACACTATATTTATAAAGCTAAAAAGCCATTCTGAACATATTAAGACTTTAATAGTCAAAACTTGCAAGGCCAAACATTGGCTCATAGATGTGACAGAAATGAGGTGACAGAACAAGAATAGTCACACTTTGGAACTTAGAAACCTTGGCTTCAAAATTCTCAAAGAGAGTTATTTTTGAAAAACAAAGTACATCACATTGAAGGGAACCCAAAAATAAATGTAGCTTGGTTTATTTTATACTACTAAAGGTCAGAAATTGGGTTCATTACTACTTACTTTCCTGTGATAAATTCTATGTTTTGTTCTACAGAAAATAGAGGTAATTTACTTATTCTTACTCAATTAAAGAGGAGCTATTTATTGTCCATTATGCACGAGGCATTTTATTATAAACCGAAAATTTTAAACTACCAATTATTTAGATGTAGTCACTGCTCACCAGAAACTCTTAATCATGTGAGAACTAAACAAAATGAGATGTGCGGTAGATGTGTTAAGATTGTGGATATTTTCTTCTACATTAACACAAATCAGGAAACGATTATTTCTATCAAGAGCTGACAGGGCCAAGAGAAAATATATAGTATTCATACTTGAACTTGAGCGACGTGTAAACATTTGCCAGGTACCCAATATTGGGAACAGGAGCCATTCAAAGAGCAAATGCCTGAAGAGAAATAGCAATGCAGAAAAGCTAAAGAACACTTAGATGAAGCTATTTATTCAAGGTTCTATTTTACAGAAGATCCACTTTCAGAATTTTGTGTGGTTACTAAGGTAATTTCATGAGCATCTCATAAAATCATTGAATTTGTCTTTTTATAGTCTCAAAGCAATAAGACCACAATAAAGCCAGAACTAAAATACTTGTTTTTTGAAAGTATTTGAGGTTTTTTTATTATTACATTCTTGTTGCCATACCAGGATGTACAAAACGAGAGGAAAATATCCCATATCCAATCCCTCAGTGAGTACAAATGGTATCCTTCTGAACAATAAATAATTTCAACACAAATATTTGACATTTTTTTCCCCTTGATGCGTTGGCTGTGGTTTATGTCTGATGGGGAAAATAAAAAGAAAAAGGAAAATTCTTCTTTCCAGACATGAATGCACACTTTGACTCCTGCTTCCTTGGAAGTTGAAATATTTGTCATGGAATCCTTGGGACTCAGTATTGTCTAATGTCTGACACATAGTAGGTCATCAATATTTATGAATAGATGCATGAATAAACAAAAGCATTAATGAAAATCCAAACATATGCACATATGTATTTTTTTAATTTTTTTTTTTTTTTTTAGTGTTTATTTCTGACACAGAGAGAGACAGAGCATGAGTGGAGGTGAGGCAGAGAGAGAGGGAGACACAGAATCAGAAGCAGGCTTCAGGCTCTGAGCTGTCAGCACAGAGCCCAATGCAGGGCTCAAACTCACAAACCGTGAGATCATAACCTGAGCTGAAGTTGGTCGCTCAACTGACTGAGCCACCCAGGCACCCCTGTACATGTGGATTTTAACTGACTCTCCTCACTGGAGAATCAATAGCCATGCTCTATTTTTCTCAATCTTTGTTTCCACTAAAGAAAGCAATTAAAAAAATAAAATAAATTTCCCACCATAAAATCTATACACTTAAAATGTCCTTACATTTGAATATTTATTAAGCCATAAGAAATCATTTCATATGACAGCATTTATGTTTTTCCAGATTTATTCAGATAGAATTGACATAGAACATATGTAAGTTTAAGGGCACGTGACATGTGATTTGATACAAGTATATATTGTGAACTGTTCACCACAATACGGTTAGTTAACATATTCATCACCTCAAATAATTATCAATTTTTTTGTGGTAACATTTAAAATCTACTTTCTTAGCAACATTCAAATACCTAAGACAGTACTGTTAACTATAGTCACCATGATGTAGGTGAGATATTCAGAACTTAGCTCTGTCTTTTCCAGAGTATCATAGAGTTGGAATCAAACAGTATGTAGTCTTTTCAGCTTGGCTGTTTTCACTTAGTAATACACATTTAAGGTTCCTCCAGGTCTTTTTCATGGTTTCACAGCTCATTTCCTTTTGGCACCGAGAAATATCCCATTGTTTGGATGTGCCACAGTTTGTTTATTTGTCTTCTACTGAAGGACATGTTGGTTCCTTCCATATTTTGGCAGTTATGAATAAAACTGCTATCAACATCCATCTTCAGGTTTTTGTGTGGATAGGGTCTTCAATGCATGGTATTTTTAAAAATAATTTCATTTGATAATGTCATTAATGGACATTGTTTTAAACATTATTATTAACATTTTAAGGTGCTTTAACCTTGAATAAGTATGAGTCTATTTGAATCCTTGTTAAGGATTGAGTCTTTCACCCCCAAAATTAGTATTAACCTAATTACATTTTTGACTCCACTAATTTCATATCCGAAAGTATAAAAGTGTATTTTAATGTGTGACGAGAGATTTTTCTTGCTTGTTGAACTCAAACTGTCCATATTAAATACTTCCTTTTAATGCTAATTCAAATAGGAATCAATCCCTCATTTTAGGACTTTGTATGCATGTAATACCACTTTTTAAGAACCCATTATTCCAGTTCAAAAAGACCAGCTACCCAAGCTTTCACCTCCTTCCTTCCCTAAAGCCCACTGAAATGACCAAAAAAAACATAAAATCCTGGAAAAGCAAGAAGAATGCCTTCAGAGGGCAAGGATTATTGAAAATTTTCTTAAAGATATAAAGCAGATGGGATTTAATTGAAAAAGAAACCCCACAGAGGTAAGCAACTGACAGCTCAATAGGGATTTCTGAAAAAAGAAAGTTTTCCAAATAGAACACCAGAAAACTCCCCAGGATCAGAAAAACCCTAACTTGGGAGCCAGAGCAGTCCCTGGGGCAACTGGCAAGGTAATTAATTAAAGTGCTAGGGAACTGCTGGGCCAGAATACAGCTCTCAGGCACAAGCTAGTGAGCTCTAAATTTAATGGGGGATCTGCCTTAGGGAACTCCCAGGGTGGGCTTCGTGCCAGAAAGAGAAGCAGAGCAATGTCCTAGACAAACTCCAGTTACAAAGTAACTGAGTTACCAATAACATTCCCTACAGATGGATCAATGAAACAAAATGAATAATCTATACATAAAAGATAAAAATCTCGATAGAAATGTGAGAAATACGTTCAGAATTTTGGATGAGAAAAACCCAGCATAAGCCTATGACAAATTCCAGAAGTCATAAAGGATAAATGGGCAGATTTGACCACGTAATAAGTTTTACCTTCATCCTCACCAACTGTATCATAAAGAAGGTAAAAGACAAATGTAAGCATAGAGAACATACATACACCGTATGTGACATATAAAAACATGATATTCCTAATATGCAAAACCACCTTAAATCACTAAGAAAAAGGCAACACAAGACAAAGATGTCATATGAGCAGATAAATCACTAAGAGTTTTAGATTAACTAGTGTGGGTATTTTAAACATGAGTCATGATCAGGGGAATGCAAACAAAAAGTAATAATGCAATAGATTGGCAAACTTGGCAATAATTTATAGTATACAACTATTGGAAAATTTGTGAGGAAAATCATACTGTTATTTACTCTTTCTTGAGTGTAAATTCATATGAATTTTTGAAGTGCAATTTGGTAGGATTTACCAAAATTTGGCATTTGGGTAGAAGGCTAAAAAACAAAACAAAACAGAACAAAAAAAGCACAACTTATTTCTCTTTTTTTCCCCCATAGGAAAATTTTTTTATTTTTTTCCAATTTTTTTTTCAATTTCAGTGAGTTAACATATGGGTAGAAGACATGAATAGACATTTTTTCCAGAAAAGACACACAGATGGCTAACAGACAAATGAAAAGATGCTCAACATCACTCATCATCAGGAAAATACAAATTAAAACTACAATGTAACACCCATTTCCTTCTGCATGAGGAGCTGACCTTGGTCTCTGGAAGGAAAACACATGATTCTGCTTCTGGCAAATTAGATTTCCTATTCCATTTTCCTCTAAGGACGTATGATACTGGATGTGCCTTACATTAATCTTGTAAGTCTGAAAGTTTAGACAGACATTAAAGATCTCTGGTGGGCATTATCAACTCATAAAAACCATTTAAATTCATTTAATGTAAATAAAAATATGTAGATGTACACAGTAAAATATTTGTTTAAAGTATGGACATATTATAAATATCCAATAATAACAGAAGAGATTAATATATTTTGCTTATCTACATTATGTAATATTGTATTCATAGAGTAAGGTAGATTTGCATCACTGAAATGGAAAAAAAAACACTTTTGATATAGTGTTTACATGCTGCAAAACAGTATGTATTATTTCCTACATGCATATGTGTGTCTCAGTCTCTTATAGGACCTGGGCTACCTCTGAGCACTAGCTGATTTGACTGGTCTCCTGCACAACTTGCCAGTCCCAAACTTTCAGGTACCTACATCTGGCTCTTCTACCCCGACCTTAGGCTTTAGGTCTTTATGTGAATGGCTTAACTAAGATAATCTTGGATAGACTCTGTTGATCCAAGAACCACTAGCTCAGCCTTGGCTACACATTAGGACAATAGGTGTTTTGGTACTTTAAGAACTACCAATGATTCTCAGATAGTTTCAAAGGAGAATTCTATGAAGATTTAAAAGAATAACACCAAGATTCAGAGCCTCTTCCAGAAGACAGAAAAGTAGAAAATATTTCCCAACTCATTTATGAGGACATTATTACCATACGCCAAAACCAGATGAAGATAATACAGACCAGGGAGAAATAGAGAGAGAGGGAGAGAGAGGGAGAGAGAAGCTATAGATCAATCTCTCTCATAAGATATAAAAATATTAAGTAAAATATTAGCAAACTGAATCCAGCAATGTTGGAAGAGAATTATGTACCATGACCAAGTGACATTTATTGTAGGCTTGTAAAGCTGGATCAAGAGACAAAATTCAACCAGTATAATCCATTATGTAAGGCTATGGTCTAAATGTCTGGGTCCCTCCAAAATTTAAATGTTGAAAACCTAATGCCCTTGGGTGGGGGGGCTGTGTGAGGTGATTAGGTCACAAAGGCTGAGCTCTCATGAATCAGGTTACTGCCTTTATAAAAGAGGCACAGAAGAACTCCTTTGCCCCCTTTTGACATGTGAAGACATAACAGAAGACTATAGTCTGAAAGAGGGTTCTTACCTGATGATAATATCACCCTGATCTTAGTTTCCTAGCTTCCAGAATAGTGAAAAATAAATTTCTGTTTACAAGCTGCTCAGTCTGTGGCATTTTGTTATAATAGACCAAACTAAGACATATCAATAGGTTAAAGAAGAAATTCATATCACATCTCAAGTGAGGAAGAAAAGGCATTTGAAAAATCCAGTAGCCACTCATGATAAAAACTCTCAGCAAGTAGGATTAAAAGAGTACTACAACTTGATAAAGATCACCTACAAAAAAACTTAAAATTTACATCCTATTTGATGATGAAAACTAAGTATTTCTGTCCTAAGGTAGTAAGAAGGCAAGTATTTGCACTCTCAGCACATCTATTCAACATTTTATGGGAAGTTTTAGGCAGTACGAAACAACAAAAAGAAAAACCATGTAGATCAAAAACACAGAAATAAAACTACCCATATTTCCAAATAGCATGATGTGTATCTGGAAAATTCCAAAGAATCATCATAAAGTTGTTCAAAAACAAATGAGTTCACAAGGTCACAGGATACAAGTTCAACAAACAACAATTAAGCTCAATGCACAAAAACCAATTACATTTCTATATTCTAATATGAAACATGTGAGAATGGAAATGAACAACACAGTACTATTTACAGTTGATCTAAGAAAATGAAACGCTTAATTATAAAGCTAAAAAAACACATCCAGGATCTATGTACTGAAAATTACAAAAAGTTGATGGAAGAAATGAAAGACCTAAATAAATAGACATACCATGTTGCAGGCTTGGTAGAGTCAACATAGTGAAGATACAAATTCTCAAATTCATCTATAGGCTTAATTCAATTCCTCTGAAAATTCCATCAAAATTTTTATAAACATAGATAATCTTATTCTAAAATTTATATTTAAAGGCACAGGACCTAGAATATCTAACTGAATTTTGGTAAACAATAACAATATGGGAAAAATCATTTGATACAATGTCATCTTAATATGTAGGAACAGTAACCAAGACAATATAGTATTGGCAGAGGATAGACACAGAGATCAACTGAACAAAATTAAGAATTCAGAAATAGAGGAACAGAAATAAAAATATGTCCAACATGTTCTGGGACTTTTGCTTTTTTTGTTTTTTTGTTTTTTGGTTTTTGGTTTTTTTAAGCAAAGGTGCAAATCAAATCAATGAAGCAAAGACAACATTTTCAATAAATGGTGCCAGAGCAATTGACAATTTCTCCATGAAAATTACTCCATGTATTTCCTGAGAGGAAAATACATTGCAATCCAGGCCTATCTCAAGAAACAAGAAAAATCCCAAATACAAAATCTAACAGCATACCTAAAGGAAATAGAAGCAGAACAGCAAAGAGAGAAGACAAATAATAAAAATCAGAGCAAAAATAAACAATATAGAATCTGAAAAAACTGTAGAGCAGATCAATGAAACCAAGAGTTGGTTTTTTGAAAAAATAAACAAAATTGATAAAGCTGTAGCCAGGTTTCTCAAAAAGAAAAGGGAGAGGATCCAAAAAGATAAAATCACGAATGAAAATGGAATTATTACAACCAATCCCTCAGAAATACAAGCAATCATCAGGGAATACTATGAAAAATTATATGCCAACAAACTGGACAACCTGGAAGAAATGGACAAATTCCTAAGCACCCACACACTTCCAAAACTCAAACAGGAAGAAATAGAAAACTTGAACAGACCCATAACCAGGGAAGAAATTGAATCAGTTATCAAAAATCTCCCAACAAATAAGAGTCCAGGACCAGAGGGCTTCCCTGGAGAATTCTACCAGACATTTAAAGCAGAGATAATACCTATTCTTCTCAAGCTGTTCCAAAAAATAAAAAGGGAAGGAAAACTTCCAGACTCATTCTATGAAGCCAGCATTACTTTGATTCCTAAACCAGACAGAGACCCAGCAAAAAAAGAGAACTACAGGCCAATATCCCTGATGAATATGGATGCAAAAATTCTCAATAAGATACTAGCAAATCGAACTCAACAGCATAGAAAAAGAATTATTCACCATGATCAAGTGGGATTCATTCCTGGGATGCAGGGCTGGTTCAACATTCGCAAATCAATCAATGTGATACATCACATTAATAAAAGAAAAGAACCATATGATCCTGTCAATTGATGCAGAAAAAGCATTTGACAAAATTCAGCATCGTTTCTTAACAAAAACCCTTGAGGGGCGCCTGGGTGGCTCACTCGGTTAAGTGTCCGACTTTGGCTCAGGTCATGATCTCACGGTTTGTGGGTTCGAGCCCCATGTTGGGCTCTGTGCTGACAGCTCAGAGCCTGGAGCCTGTTTCAGATTCTGTGTCTCCCTCCCTCTCTGCCCCTCTCCCACTTGCACTCTGTCTCTCTCTGTCTCAAAAATAAATAAACATTAAAAAAAATTTAAAAAAACCCTCGAGAAACTCAGGATAGAAGGAACATACTTAAACATCATAAAAGCCATTTATGAAAAGCCCACAGCTAATATCATCCTCAATGTGGAAAAAATGAAAGCTTTCTCCCTGAGATCAGAACACGACAGGGATTCCCACTCTCACCGCTGTTGTTTAACATAGTGCTGGAAGTTCTAACATCAGCAATCAGACAACAAAAGGAAATTAAAGACATCAAAATTGGCAAAGATGAAGTCAAGCTTTCACTTTTCGCAGATGACATGATATTATACATGGGAAACCCGATAGTCTCCACCAAAAGTCTACTAGAACTGATACATGATTTCAGCAAAGTCATAGGATACAAAAACAATGTACAGAAATCAGTTGCATTCTTATACACTAATAATGAAGCAACAGAAAGACAAATAAAGAAACTGATCCCATTCACAATAGCACCAAGAATCACAAAATACCTGGGAATAAACCTAACCAAAAATGTAAAAGATCTGTATGTTGAAAACTATAGAAAGCTTATGAAGGAAATTGAAGAAGATATAAAGAAATGGAAAAACATTCTGTGCTCATGGATTGGAAAAATACATAATGTTAAAATGTCAATGCTACCCAAAGCTATCTACACATTCAACACAATCCCAATCAAAATTGCACCAGCATTCTTCTCGAAGCTAGAACAAGCAATCCTAAAATTTGTATGGAACCACAAAAGACCTGAAATAGACAAAGTAATATTGAAGAAGAAGACCAAAGCGGGAGGCATCACAATCCCAGACTTTAGCCTCTACTACAAAGCTGTAATCACCAAGACAGCATGGTATTGGCACAAAAACAGACACATAGACCAATGGAATAGAATAGAAACTCTAGAATTGGACCCACAAAAGTATGGCTAACTAATCTTTGACAAAGCAGGAAAGAATATCCAGTGGAAAAAAGACAGTCTCTTTAACAAATGGTGCTGGGAGAACTGGACAGCAACATGCGGAAGAACGAAGCTAGACCACTTTCTTACACCATTCACAAAAATAAACTCCAAATGGATAAAGGACCTGAATGTGAGACAGGAAACCCTCAAAACCCTAGAGGAGAAAGCAGAAAAAAACCTCTTTGACCTCAGCCGCAGCAATTTCTTACTTGACCCCTCTCCAAAGACAAGGGGATTAAAAGCAAAAATGAACTATTGGGACCTCATGAAGATAAAAAGCTTCTGTACTGAAAAGGAAACAATCAACAAAACTAAAAGGCAACGGACAGAATGGGAAAAGATATCTGCAAATGACATATTGGACAAAGGGCTAGTATCCAAAATCTACAAAGAACTCACCAAACTCCACACGTGAAAAACAAATAATCCAGTGAAGAAATGGGCAGAAAGCATGAATAGACACTTCTCTAAAGAAGACATACAGATGGCCAACAGGCACATGAAAAGATGCTCAAAGTCACTCCTCATCAGGGAAATACAAATCAAAAACACGCTGAGATATCACCTCACACCAGTCAGAGTGGCTAAAACGAACAAATCAGGAGACTATAGATGCTGGCGAGGATGTGGAGAAACGGGAACCCTCCTGAACTGTTGGTGGGAATGCAAACTGGTGCAGCCACTCTGGAAAACAGTTTGGAGGTTCCTCAAAAAATTAAAAATAGACCTACCCTATGACCCAGCAGTAGCACTGCTAGGAATTTACCCAAGGGATACAGGAGTGCTGATGCATAGGGGCCCTTGTACCCCAATGTTTATAGCCGAATTTTCAACAATAGCCAAGTTATGGAAAGAGCCTAAATGTCCGTCAACTGATGAATGGATAAAGAAATTGTAGTTTATATACACAATGGAATACTACTTGGCAATGAGAAAGAATGAAATCTGGCCTTTTGTAGCAACGTGGATGGAACAGGAGAGTGTTATGCTAAGTGAAATAAGCCATACAGAGAAACACAAATACCATATATTTTCACTCCTAGGTGGACTCTGAGAAACTTAACAGCAGACCATGGGAAAGGGGAAGGAAAAAAAAGTTAGAGAGGGTGGGAGGCAAACCATAAGATACTCTTAAAAAACTGAGAATAAACTGAGGGTTGATGGGGGGTGGGAGAGCGGAGAGGGTGGGTGATGAGCATTGAGGAGGGCACCTGTTGGGATGAGCACTGGGTGTTGTATGGAAACCAGTTTGACAATAAATTTCATATTAGAAATAAATAAATAAATAAATAAATATCTAAAAAAATAAAATAAGACACAATAATTGCATTCAAAAATAAATAAAATAAAAAAAATATTTTCAACATGTTCTGGGCATTTTTTTTTACACAAAAGTGAAAATCAATTCAATGGAGCAAAGACAACATTTTCAATAAATGGTGCCAGAGCAATTGACAATTGCTCCATGGGCATAAAAATGAACCCCTACTTAAATCTCACACCTCATATTCAACATTATTTTAAATGGATCATGAAAACTACAAAACCATTAGAAGGGGAAAGAAAATAGGAGAAAATCCAGTACCTAGAAATAAACAGAGTTCCTAAACTCGATACCAAAAAAAATGATCCATGAAAGGAAAATCTGATAAAACTTCATCAAAATTAAAAACTTTCTCTGATATGACCTTGTGAAGAGTTTGAAAAGAAGGTACAATATGGGAGAAATATTTGCAAACCACAAATGCAACAAAGAATTGTATCTAAGATAAAAAAAAATTCTCAACACTCAGTAGTAAAAAGACAATCCAATAAGATAATGTGAACAGATATTCCATTGAAGAGATGGTAAATAATGACATGAAAATATGTTCAACATCATTAGTCATTGGGAAAATTCAAATTAAACTACAATGAAATGTCACTATATGCCTATCAGAATGGCTAAAATAACAATTTGGTAGTTTCTTATAAATCTAAACATGTACCTACCATATAATCTTAGCAATTATAATTTGGGTTTCTATGCCTTAGAAATGAAAACATATTCTCACGAAAATCTGTGCACAAATAATCACAGTAGCTTTACTTGTAATAGCCCAAAACTGGAAGCAACCCAGATGTCCTTCAAAGGATAGATGACTAAACATACTGTCGTATCATGGTCCACATGTAGCATGGTGTTGTACCATGGAACACTATTTAACAATCAAATGAAAAATCTATTGATATACACAACCAGGATGAATCTCTAGATAATTATGCATAGTGAAAAAAATTCAGTCCCAGAAGATCATACTTCATTTATATGACATGCTTGAAATGATGAAATTATAGAACAGACGAACAAATCGGTAGTTGCCAAGGCTATTCAGGGGAGAAAAGGGGGTAGCTCTGATCATAAAAGGGTAACGCGAGGGATCTTTATGATAGAACTATTCTGTATCTTGACCATGGTGGATGCCACACAAATCTACATATTTAATAATTTGCATAGAAATAAATGCATACAAACCAACACACACAAATTAGTTCATGTGAAATTGGTGAAATCTGAATATGGTATATAAATTATATCAAAATCAATATCCTGGTTAAGGAATTGTACTATAGTTATGCAAGATGTTACCAATGATAGAAACCCAGTCAAGGGCATAGATCTTTCTGTATTATATCTGACAACTGCCTACTAAATCTACCAAGATCTCAAAATAAATAGTTTAAAAACAAACTTGCAGTCTCTCCCAGAGATTCTGATTTATTTTGTCTATCATGATGCCAAAGGGATGTACATTTTTTAAAAATCTCTTCAGGAAAATCTCAAGGGAAGAAGTATTTCTAGCTGCTATTGTTATGATTCAGACTGAACCTATGGCCCTGGCATTTGCCTCAGTTTCATATGAATTTGCTTCCTTGGAATACTGTCTTGGACTATGTGGTTGTCCTTTTTGGATTCTACCATTGCAGTACAGTCCATCCATCTCTGCCTCCTTCCCTCTCCCAATCTCTTTTTGTCCTGAAGCTTCAGTCCCAGCCTATAGGACTCAAGGCCAGATACTGTTATGACATACATCGATTGCTATGTTTACCTCCATACTATTGTCAGTAACGTAAACTTTTTTAATACTCCAATAATTTAGGTAAAAGACACCAACAAATGTGATTTAACAAAAAATGACCTTAAACATATTTTAATATCAGATTTTTAGAGGTATTTGCAATAACTGTTTGTGTTTATTTTTACTACTTTTATGTACTAAATCCAACACTGGTTTAGTTTAACCTCATGAGGTGGCATTTTATTTTGGAATGTGCATATAGTTTTATGTGCTTTTCAATTATTTTTTCTGAAACAAATTAGCTTGTTGCTATATACACTGGCAAATACTGTTAGAAAAATAAAAATGGCAGATAAAAACGACAAAAGACAAGTCAAGTCTCATTTGGAAGAGTATAGTGGTAATGAAAATCTATACACACACAGTGAGAAAGAGGGAGAGAGAGAAATCTTTAGCTCACTTGTTTCAAACAACTCTTGATTAAATAAAATTCCATGACAACTAGCAAGGTTGAACAGTCCTACAGAGCCTATTGTAATCAAATCAGGCTTGAGTCAGAAGTGAAAATGAATTCAGACTTCGCCCCCTCCTAAATGTTTTTCTAAGCAATAGACACTCTAAAATAAAGACCCTGTCAGAGGGAGTTGGTGAAAAAATTACAGATTATAATTCTGAAACCCACACAGCTTCTTTGTCATGGTTACTTTTAACCACAGTGTTTGGCTAGAGGCCTAACATGGAATGTTAGGAAGGATTCCGAGGGTCATTTTCTAACGACATGGCATTAAAATTGTTCTATGAACTGTGATAATCATCACTGTTTATAAGTGTGCCAGTATTTTTCTTAGATCACCCTCTTCCAAACAGACTTGTGGTGCATTTCCTGCAGGCCTAGTATAGTTAAAGCCCTAAGTTATAAACGATGCCTTGGGTCACTGTTTTCTAATACACTGTGGTATTCTTTCCCCTGGCTAAATGACATTGCTATAATGATGATTGCTGCAACCTAGAATTTAAATCAAAGCACAGGAATGAAAGCCAGCCATGCCAACCACAGAGTGAGTGTTCTTTTTTCCCTGCCATGAGCATATGATTTAATGTTATGTATTTAAAGCTTAGTCTAGTGCTTTTGTCATTTAATGGCAACAAATGAATTAATTATTGGAGTTATTAAAAGAGTGTTTAAATGCTTCAGTGTTACAAGAATGAAAAGCAACTAAAACAAATGTGGCCAATATTGGATTTTGCTAGGAACATGGTCATTCCCTTTCAAAACCCAACATTTTCTCATAACAGTTTGGGGAGATGGTCTTTCTTATTAAGATCTTCTCCCATTCAAGTGCTCAAACTCCCTTGTCAGAAGGTTCTGGTTCTGATTCAGTTTACAGAATACCTCAGTATTTCCTGTAGGCTAGAACAACTCTAAGCAATAGACCCACTCCACTTCCAAAAAGAATGTAGTTAAACATCTTCACTCAATATTATCTGAAGAGTCTAGTATAATCTGGTTATTTCTTTCTAGATTTGGCCTCAAGTGGAAGAATCAGGATTCTGCTTTTCTCACACCTTAATAATCCCTATAAATCCCACATTCTTCCCATTGTATCTTTTCAGGGAGGAACATGCATTTAACAACCAGTAGAGAAAGAGGGTCTTGAATAGTTCATTTCTCCTTGAGTCTTGCTTGAGATCTACATGGTTTTGGAGAGTGCTGTGGGACCAAGGAGAATTGGATGGATTTTTAATGTTTTGTGGCACTCTTCTTTGGTCACTTTTCTCCTTGTGAGATAGCATGTTAAGTAGTAAATTTTAGGAGGAACAACTGGGGGCTTGAGGCCGCCTGTCTCAATAGAAGTGTGTGTCCCAAATAGAAAACAAATTATCAGGACAGCAGCCAAAAGAAAGCAAGAGAGAAATTAAACTTTGCTTCATTTTTGCAATATCTTCCCAGTTTCTCTGATGTCGCTTGGCTGTATCCTAAAACTTTGTTATCTCTAAATACCACCTTGGATACTTATTTACCATGTCAATTCCAGGAATCCAACCTCAAGAAGTTCTGACTCAGACTGGGATAGTGCACAGGAATCTTAAAGTAGGTCTAAGCAAAGAGTTCTTAGACTCCATGCCAAACAAGGATCCATAAAAGGAATGAGAATGATGAACAGGTGAAAGATGAATGCGGATTTTAAATCCTACTTTTAAACAGAGTTCTAAGGTTTATGGGTAGGCTGATGAAAAAGATCACGAACATATTATTTAATCTATCTTCACCAGGAGAGATGACTAAGCAGAAGCCCAGGACAATAACACAGAATTAAGGAATATACATTTAAGACTATGTATTTTTTTTCCCTTCTGGAGACCTAAGGAAAACTAAGATGGACTCAGAATGATTGAGAAAAAGATAACCCTTTGCTTTCTCCACATGTGGGCATAGATTCAAGTTTATTCCCAAACCACAGGCCCTCTGCCCCACATTCAGCCTGTTTCCCACCCCTGCCAGGTATACTGGAGCTCTAAATAACAATTGAGCTTCTGCCTTAGTTCTTGGGCCTGAGTTCTTTTTGAAGTATCTACTTTAACGCCAACATTTTTCTAGTACTGGTTCCTTCTCTAATTTTTGTTGGTCTCTCCTCATTCTTTGTGAAGTCATCTGGGGGTGATCCTGAGTATTTCATTCACTCCAAAGTGAAGGATTTGCTCTGCCCTACCTCGTCTGCATTTTGTTAAGTCTTGCCCGATTTATGTGCTGTTATCACTCTTCCTTTTTCAACCCTGTATTTGGATTCCCACAACACTTCCCCTAAAGACTAGTGTCTTTCCTTCGCAGCTTAGTCCCAAGGTCTTGCCCCAGATGACACTGGTCTGGTTCTTTCAAAACAGTCAACCTGATACTCACCATGTCTTGAAATAATGTACTTTGTGAAAGAGAGCCTCTAAACTTGCCAGCACAATTGAAATGAATTATCTTAATCTTCCTTAATTCATTTATCTGGCCAAAACATGGTAAACGCTCAATAGCAGACACTTATAAGAGGAAAAATACCTTTTTATTGGGTATCAAAGATAAAATAAATAGAAAGTAATTGGCAGGCATTTGTTACTTGTATTTTTCTGCTACTGAAACCAGAGAAGGACACAATAAAAAAAAAAAAAAAAAAAAAAAAAAAAAGAGGCGGGGGGGGGGGCACTTGTATCCTCTAGATTTATGTGCCTGGAAGAAATATCAGTGATCCATCTGGGTTTGTCCTTAATGTTTGGTAAAGATAAACAGGTTGCTTTAAGACTATGTGATCCCTTAGTAGATATCCCTGAGAGTAGGTGAAGTTCTTATGGAATTTTATCTTCTCTTAACGAGTACAGCAAGATCTGGTTCTCTCTGTTCCATCTATGCCAAGAAAATAACATCTGAAATTGTTTTTCATTTCCTCTTTAGAGCCATTCAGAAAAAGAAGAACATTTTTCTTTTCTAGATCAAGTGTTTTATCTCCCTTGCAAAGACGCAATTTTTTAAACGCTATGATTATTTGATGTGAAATTGGGTTTCGATTCTTTGTGGATTTTCTTATGGATTTTTCAGTACCATTTTTTGAAAATATTTTTCTTCCTTCATGGGAATGATTCAGCTCCTTTGTTGAAAATCAATTGATTATATAAATGAAACTGTTTCTGAACTCTTCTGTTCCACTGACTTGTCATGCCTTATGCTAGTACTATGCCACAGTGATTGCTATAGATTAGTAATAATTCCTGAAGACAGCCTGTAAAAGTCTTCTTAATTTTTTTTTTCATTTTCAGGATTATAGGTCCATTCTATTTCCATATAAATTTCAGAGTCAGCTTGCTAAATTGTGAGAGAAAGAGAGAGAGAAGAAATAAGAATCTCCTGCTGAAATAATCACTGGGAATACACAGAATTAATTAATTAGCTGATAAGTGACATCTTTAAAACATTGTGCCTTCTTGCACATAAAATTATTTTATGTTATTTAATTTTCATTTTTTAGGTGCTATTTAGTTTCTTTGAGCAGGGATTTCAGATTTTACATGTTACATGACTGTTATCAAATTTATTTCTAAATATTTCTATATCTTTTTCCTCCTCAATAATTAGAATTACTGTAAAATATCACTTGCAGACATTTGCCATTATATATAAAACTGATTTTTAAAAATTAGGCTGTTCTCTGAGAACTTGCTCAATTTACTTTTAGTTCTAATAGTTATTTGTAAGATTATACAAGGTCTTCTGCATACAAAATCATGCCACACACCAACAGAAATTTCAAATCTTTATATTTTTGATTTTCATTTTCTAGATGATGTATTCCTATGGTCAGACTTACCAGTACAAAACTTAATAGGAAAGTAACAATGAGCATCTTTGCCTTGTTTTAATCTTAGGAGGAAAATAATCAACCTTTCACATAATGATGTTAGCTGTACTTTATGCATACATGCCCTTTCACAGATCAAAGAATCCCTGTATTACTGGATTTCTGAATTTTTTTTATCATGAATAGGTGTTGAAATTTGTCAATTATTTTTATTATATCTCCTGAAATGGTCTTTAGTCATTTCTCTGGGACCCTTAAGATGGTGCATTACATTGTTTTTTGATTGTTAAGCTAACCTTGCATTCCTAGAATAAACCACTTAAATACATTATGTTAAAGGTTTTTGCATTTACATATAGGGAAAACATTGGTTAGTAATTTATTCTGTAATTTTTTTCGGTTTTTCCTGTTAGAATTATGCTGGCCTCATAAAGTGAGTTGGGAAGTGTTCATCCATCCTCCCCTTCTGAAACACTACTGCAAGTCCTTACTTCCTTAAATGTTTGAAAGAATTCTACACTATAACCTCTGGGTCTCGATTTTTCTTTCTAGAACATTTTTGGTAATGAACATGAGTTCTTTAATTTATTTTCCTCATCTATAAAATAGGGATAATAATAGTATCTCTTTGTAGGATTTTAAACAAAAGTAGTTGGTTTTATATTTGTAAAGCTCCCAGACTAGTATCAGGCACAAAGTGATCAAGAAATGTCTCTTAAACAAATAAAGCATCTTAATGCTTTCCCTTATAGGTCTTATACATATAAATAAAACTTATTAAGAAAATTAAACATTATATCACTATTTAAAATAGTACTAGAAGTCTTAGCCTCTACAATAAGACAACAAAAAAATAAAAGGCATCCAAATCAGCAAGGAAAAACTTAAACTTACTATTAACAGGTGATGTGATACTCTATGTAGAAAACCCAGAAGATTCCACCAAAATATTACTAGAACTAATACATGAACTCAACAAAGTAGAAGGATATAAAATCAATGTGCAGAAATCTGTTGCATTTTGATACACCAATAATGAAGAAACAGAAAAAGAAATCAAGAAATCAATCCCATTTATAAATACCAAAACAATAAGATACCTAAGAATAAACCTAACTGAAGAAGTAAAAGATCTATACACTGAAAACTAGAGAGCACTTATGAAAGAAATTAAAGAGGACACAAAGAAATGGAAAAGCAGTCTATGGTCCTGGATTGGAAGTACAAACATTGTTAAAATGTCCAGACTGCTAAAAGCAATCTACACATTTAATGCAATCCCTATCAAAACACCACCAGCATTTTTCACGAAGCTGTAACAAACAATCCTAAAATTTGGATGAAACCACAAAACACCCTGAATAGCCAAAGCAATACTGAAAAACAAAAACAAAATTGGAGGCATCATGATTCTGAAGTTCAAGCTATATTACAAAGCTGTAATCATCAAGACAGTATGGTACTAGCACAAAAACAGACACATAGATCAATGGAGCAGAACGGAGAATCCAGAATGGACCCACAAATGTATGGCCAACTAATTTTTGACAAAGGAGGAAATAATATCCAATGGAAAAAAAGGCAATCTCTTCAACAAATGGTGTCAGGAAAACTGGATGGTGACATGCAGAAGAATGAATCTGGACCACTTTCTTATACCATACACAATAATAAATTCAAAATGGATGAAAGACCTAAATGTGAGACAGGAAACCATCAAAATCCTAGAGGAAAACACAGGCAAAAACCTCTTTGACAACAGCCACAGCAACTTCTTAGTTGACACGTCTCCAGTGTTAAGGACAACAAAAGCAAATGTGAACCAATGGGACTTCATCAAGATAAAAATCTTGGACACGGTGAAGGCAACTATCAGCAGAACTAAAGGCAGCCTACTGAAAGGGAGAAGATATTTGCGAATGACATATCAGATAAAGGGATAGTACCCAAAATCTATAAAGAACTTATCCAACTCAATACCCAAAAAACAACCCAGTTAAGAAATGGGCAGAAGACATGAACACACACTTTTCCAGAGACATTCAGATAGCTATCAGACACATGAAAAGATGCTCAAAATCACTCATCATTAGGGAAATACAAATCAGAATCACAATGAGATGTCACCTTACACCTGACAGAATGGCTAAAATTAACAACACAAGAAGAAACAGGTATTGGAGAAAGTGTGCCTAAAGAGGAATACTTTTGTACTGTTGGTGGAAATGCAAACTGGTGCAGCCACTCTGGAAAATAGTATGGAGGTTCCTCACAAAATTAGAAATGGAACTACTCTGTGATTCAGCAATTTGCACTATTAGGCAAATAATACATAAATGTTGATTCAAAGGAGCACAGGTGACCCAATGTTTATAGCAGCATTATCAACAATAGCACATTATGGAGAAAGCCCAAAAGTCCATCAACTGATGAATGATACAGAAAATGTTGGTGTACACACACACACACACACACACACACACTGGAAAATTACTTGGTGATCAAAAAGAATAAAATCTTGTCATCTGCAACAATGTTGATGGAATGAGAATGTATAATGCTAAATGAAATTAGATAAATACAAATGTCATATGATTTCACTCATATGTGGAAATAAGAAACAAAACACATAAGAATACGGGAATGGAAAGAAAAATCAAATAAAAATGGAGAGGGAGGCAAACTATAGGGACTCTTAAAGACAGAGAACAAACTGAGGGTTGCTGGAGGGGAGGTAGCTGGGGGAATGGGCTAAATGGGTAAGGGGCATGAAGGAGGACAACTTGTTGGGATGAGCACTGGGTGTGATATGTAAGTGATGAATCACTGGGTTTTACTCCTGAAACCAATACTACATTGTATGTTAGCTAACTTGAATTTAAGTGAATAGATTTTTAAAAATGTGCAGAGAACTTGAATATACATTTTTCCAAAGAAGACATACAGATTACCAAAGACACATATAAAATGGCTCAACATCACTAATCATCAGGGAAATGCAAATCAAAACCACAATATAACCTTACATCCATCAGAATGGCTAAAAAACAAAAAGACAAGAAATAACAACAGTGATGATACAGAGCAAAAAAAGCCTTATACACTGTTGGTGGGAATGTAAATAGGTATAGCCAGTATAGAAAACAGTTTGGAAGTTCCTCAAATAATTAAAAATAGAAATACTATGTGATCCAAAATTCCAAAGGAAATGATAATACTAATTCAAAGGGATACATGCATCCCTATGTTTACTGTGGTAGTTATAATAGCCCATATATGGAAGCTACCTAAGTGTCTATCCATAGACAAATGAATAAGGAAGATGTGATACACACACACACACACACACACACACACACACACACACACACACACACTATACGATGGAATATTATGCAACCAAAAAGAGACGAAATTGTGCCATTTGAGACAACATGTATGGACCTAGATTGTATTATGTTAAGTTAAATTAAACAGACTAAGAAAGATAAATACCAGATGATTTTACTTGTATGTGGAATCTAAAAACAAAAGAAATGAATAAACAAAAAGAAAAATCAGACCTGTAGATAAAAAGAACAAACTGATGGATGCCAGAGGGAAGATTGGGGGACACAGGCTTCCATTTATGGAATAAGTCACAGGGATAAGAGGCACAGCATAGATAACAGAGTCAGTGGTGTTGTAATAACACTGTATGGTGATAGACAGTAGCTACACTTGTGGTGAGCACAGGATAATGTATAGACTTGTCCAATTACGATGTTGTACACTTGAAATATAATACTGTGTGTCAAATTCTTTTTAAAACATTGGAGTAGTCACTTATTAATATGACACATAACATTTATTGAGTATTATTTCCTCTATTTTAGATAATATACTAAGACTCATGGGTTATTTTACCCACATGTGTTAACATACCTAAGAAGGAATACAATTATCTTAATTTTCCAGGAAGGATAGTATATGAGTGACATGGGCATTTATTATGTAAAGCAAGGAAGGGTGAGCTGGAAAAGGGAGGAGTCTAATTGACTATTACATTTCTGGTTGGCCACCTAAATGAGAGGCAAATTCCAGCTCGCCTTCACCATATTTAGAGTCCCTGCTTAGGTTTTGACATGTACAACCATAAATAGTAACCCAGACTGTATTTTTTATTCTCTGAGCTTCTACACTATGTCTGGTTCTCCTCATCAAGATTTGGGTAGATAACATAAGACAGAAAAGTAATTACTCTTTTTTCCTTAATGATAATGGAAGCACATTTCTTGAGCCCTTTTTTTTTAACTTTAAAGAAGAAATTCAGACGAATCTTTATGATACATGTCTGCCAAAGGGATCCTAAATTTTATTAGTTCAAACTAGTGGAATTAAATTATGATGAAGCTAGCATGTTAGCTAGGAATATTCTTCAGGAAACTGGCAGAGAAAAACTTCCTTTACCATACTAATTACAAATAGAAATTCTCCTCCTCACCCTTTCCTTTAGGTGCTTCTGTAAATTCACTTTTTAAATATCAAGGCCCACACACAGATGTTTAGGTTGCTCATCATGTTAAAAAAAAAAAGTATTACTCAATGAAGTTTAAAAGTCTAAAAAAGGTCTGCTAATATCTATACTAGAGATAAGTTTCACTATAGAATACTCATCATAACCTCTTCAAAGTTTTCATGTTCTGATAAAGATATATGTGTAAACAGATGGATATAAAGATGATAGACAGGGGCACCTGGGTGGCTCAGTCGGTTAAGCATCTGACTTTGGCTCAGGTCATGATCTCATGGTTCATGGGTTCGAGCCCTGTATCGGAATCTGTGCTGACAGCTCAGACCATGGAGCCTGCTTCAGCTTCTGTGTCTCCCTCCCTCTCTGCCCCTCCTCTACGTGTGCTCTCTCTCTCTCAAAAATTAATAAACATTAAAATAAAGGAAAAAAAAGAAAGATGATAGATAGATAATAAATAGATATGTTAACTGAGACTCAAAAGAAGTTTGCCAGAAAAACATGCTCTTATAACAAAAAAGAAAAGGTGCATCACACCATGCTTATGATAAGGGAGAAAAAAGACTGCTAATGTGTAAAGAAAGTGCAGAATACTTACACAAAAAGTTAGTGAAGATCTCTCTTTTGTAAACAAAAACTGTTATAAAAAAGCATTGCTCATAGGTTTAGAGAATAGATTTTTAAATCCACACTGTTTGCATTTTATCCCAGTTTTGATGCTTACCATTTAGGTGATACTGGGAAAATTCAATGATCCCTATGTACCTAATCTTTCTCATTTTGAAAAATAGAGATAATAATAGCACCCAAATGACAGGTTTTTATAAGGATTGAATTAGAAAATATATGTGACATTACAAAATCTTATGTAAATATTAGCTATGACAATAGCAATCACAAACATAATAATTATTTTATTATTATTACTCTCAAACAAAATTCAACAGATTGCCATATCAAAGTAGTGGCATAATTGTGTATGCCATAGTTAAAAATAAATTCCATATGACAGAAGGAAAAGTTAATCATAACATTTTTCAGTTAGAAATGACAGAAATCCAACTCAACTAGGATAAAAAAATGCTGGATGTACCAATCTAAATATCCTAGGACACTCAGTGAGTTACTGAGTTCAAAGATGCCCAGATTCAAGAATCCAGTCATTATTCTTTCCCTGAATCTTTCTTTTTGTCTCTTTCTCTTTTTCCTCCCAACACCTGTCCTTTACTCTTCCTTCCTCTTGACTCTGCTTCCGGTATTTTTCCTTTGTATCCTTGACAGAGGTTTTCTATAGGCTTATCACAGGAACTTAAAGCTTCATCCAAAAGAAATAGATGCCTTTTTGTGTGTTGCTGTGCCACATGCCTACCTTTGGATTAACAACTCTGTCTATGAAGAGAAGAGGACAGTGGACTCCAGTTAGACCAGACAAGGCCTATTCCCCAAAAGAAGGAATGTAGACAAATATGTGCTTACTATAGAGGGGTGTGGTGATGGCACTGCCTCAAGAAAAAATGGAAAGCAAAGATGGAATTCACCTATCGGTCAGAGAGCAACATCTACCAGAAGGTGTATGGAGATTTTGTCAAAGGGTATAAATAGGTATCATTAGATTGCTTTACTTGTATCCTGCTATAAAAATTTACAACTTTGCGATTTTTTGGCATTTAACTTAGCTACTGTACTAGATTTGCATATTTTGCTTCTTCTTTCATGCAGTATTCTGACAACTTGGGTAGGATATATTAGCCGGGAGTACCATATTTTAATTTTTAAGTTTTACAGACACACTCCGACTTGGGGAGTGGCAGAGAGAAAATCCCAAGCAGGCTCTGCCCTACCAGTGCAAACTGGTAACTGTGAGATTATGACCTGAGCTGATACCAAGAGTTGGACACTTAACTAACTGAGTCACCCAGGCACCCCAAGGCATTCTGTATTTGAATAAAAATATATAGAAGGATTAAAAAGGCATCAAAACACCTAGTAACAAATACATCTATGTAAGATTTAGAGTGCAGTATATTTTTTAAAAATGAACTAAACCATTAAAAATATCAACCAATTAGTCCAACTGATGGATCACACCTGAGGCTAGTGTGAAAAATAGATGACTGAAGCACCCATATAGAATGTATTGATTTTTAGAAATCTGTCACTGGTGGAGGAGGAGCTAAGATGATGGAAGAGTAGGAGGACCCTAGGCTTGCCTCTTCCCTCAAACACAACTAGATAATTATCACTTCATTCTGAACACTTAAGAAATCAATCTGAAGACTGATGGAACAAACTGCACAACTAGAAGGAAAGAAAATGCCATACTGAGGCTGGTAGAAAGTGTGGAGACATGGTTTGGGGGAGAAATGGATCGTGTCTGCTGTGGAAGGAGTCCTGGTCATGACAAATGTGAGAGTGGAGTGCAAAGGATACACAAGGACAACACTTCCCCAAAGCCAATGACTGGGAAAATGAGAGGGGCTAATTCTTTTGACTTTTTGCAACCAGCAGGTCTCAAAGACTGGAATTTTAAAGGTCTTGCCTAGAATAGGGACCTAAAGGTCCTGCCCTGCACCTGAAGAGAAGGCATGCAAGCATTCCCAGAGCAGATGTCACAATCTGAGGATCACCTAAGGCTCTCAGGAAGACACTACTTGATCTCCTTGGAGCATATTTGTGGGAGGCGGCATTCTCAGAGATGCCTCTCCAAGGACAAAGGAGCCAGTGTGTACCATTTCCCTCCCCCACTCCTCAGCATAAGCACAGAGACACCTGTTGTGGGCAGCCAACCTGGACACTGGCTTCCTAGCCTGCTTTGCTCCAAATCACACTCTGCTGTGCTCTGACATGACTGCCCTTCTAGGTCAAGCCTGCATCCCTCCCAGCGTGGTGAGACCCTCTCCCAGAAGACAAGCACAGGCTCCCTGCCATAGAAAGTCCCTAAAGTTTTGAGTTTTAAAAGTCAGCAGTTTGGGCTGGGATAGAGCCTAAAGTGTACTGTACTGTTCAGGCAGTGAAGCATTCTAGAAACAGCATGAAAGCAGTGATCTGAAAAGCACCTGTACACACAAGAAGATTATTTGGTCATCTGGGAGTGTTTCTCTGAGGACAGCAAGCATGTAGATTCATCCCCAGGGACAAAGGAGCTGGCTGGAATCACCACCCTTTAGCATACACCAACTTCAGTAAACAGCACAGTGCCAACACTGGCTGCCTAACCTGCTTATACCAAGCCCTGCCCCCCCTGCATTCTGCTGGTGGTGCTTTTATCAGGCAAGAGTGCCTAAGGACATGGGCAGCAGGCCCCTTCCTCAAAACACCAGCAAAAGCCGCTGGACACAGGACATCTACCACCACAGACTTCTGCACGGCTTCAGGTATAGTGGAAGCAGTATCAGGTTTCATTTAACATGCGGACCAGAGCACACCTAGTTAAAATTTGCCATACTCTGGTGACGGTCCAAATGATGCCCTATGCAATCCAGGAGAGCCTCTGCAGACAACTTGCCTGAAGGATAGAGCAGTCAAAACATAGCAGAATGCACACAGTACATCCTAGAGATGTGCCCTGAAGTGCTAGGCCCTGGACACTTTATGACCTCTCCTTCATAAAGCCTTTCTTCTCAGGAGCAGGAAACATAATAGGCTTTTCTAACACAGAGAAGAAGATAGAGACTTAGACAAAATGCCAAGCCAGAGAAATTCATCCAAAAACAAAGAAAAAGAAAAGGTCATGGACAGATATCTAACTAAAACAGATCTAAGTAATATGCCTGATGGAAAATTTAAAGCAACAATCTTAAGGATATTCTCTGGGCTTGAGAAAGCATGGAATCTATCAGGAAGACTACAGAGATAAAAGAGTTAAAAAAGTAAACAATCAGAAATGAAAAATGTCATCACTCAGATCTGAAACAGACTGGTTTTAATGACCACAAGGATGGAATAATAAACAGAGGAATGAATAAGTGATATAGGAGATAGAATAATGGGAAATAACGAAGATGAACAAAACAGAGAATTGTGAATCATGGGAATAGACTTAGGGAACATAGTGACTGGATCAAACATAATAAATAACATTTGTATCATAGAAGTCCCAGATGAAGAAGAGAGAGAAAAGGGGGCAGATTTCTGAGGAAATAATAGCCGAAAACTTCCCTAATCTGGGGAAGGAAATCCATATCCAAATCCAGGAGGCACAGAGAACTTCCATCAAAGTCAACAAAGCAGACCCACACCGAGAAATATTGTTGTTAAATTTGCAAAATACTGATAAAGAAAAAAATCCTAAAAGCAGCAAGACAAAAGAAGTTCCTAATTTACAAGGAAAGACCCGTCAGGCTAGCTGCAGATCTCTTCACACATGTTGCTATATTCAACATGCTGAATGGGGAAAAACCTGCAACCAAGAATACTTTATCCATCAAGGCCATAATACAGAATAGAAAAAGAAATAAAGACTTTCCCAGTCAAACAAAAACTAACTCAGTTCATGACCACTAAACCAGCCTGCAATAAATACTAAAGGGGACTCTTTGAGTGATAAAGACCAAAAGTGACAAAGACCACAAAGGAACAGAGAAAAATCTCCAGAAACAAGTAACAAAAGGACATTAAATACATATCAATAAATAATACTTTCAATGTAAATGGACCAAACCTTCCAATCAAAAGACATAGGGTGTCAGAATGGATTAAAAACAAAAGACTTATCGATATTCTGCCTACAAGAGACTCATTTTATACCTAAAGTCACTTGCAGATTGACAGTGAGGGGATGGCAAAACATTTATAATGCAAATGGAAGCCAAAGTAGCAATATTTATATCAAACTAGATTTTAACCATTACTGAAACAAGAGAGTAAAAAAAAAAAGGCATTAAATCGTAACAAAGGGGACTATCCAAGAAGAAGATATAACAATTGTAGATATTTATACTGCCAACATGGAAGCACCCAAATATACAAAACAATTCATAACAAACATAAAGGAACTCACTGATCACAATATAATAACAGTAGGGGACAGTAACACCTCACTTAGACCAATGGAGACGTAATCTAAGCAGAAAATCAACAAGGAAACAATGGCTTTGAATGACAAATGGGAACAGATGAATTTAACAGATATATTCAGAATATTTATCCTAAAGCAACAGAATACACACTTTTTTCAAGGGCACATGGGACATTCTTCAGGATATATCACATTCTAGACCACAAATCAGGCCTCAACAAGTACAAAAATTCGGAGATCATACCATGCATATTTTCTGAACACAACGCGATGAAACTTGAAATCAACCAGAAGAAAGTATTTGGAAAGACCACAAATACATGGAGGTTAAAGACCATGCTACTAAAGAATGAATGGGTTAACCAAGATTTAAAAAAGAAATTAAAAAAATGCATGGAAACAAATGAAACTGAAAACACAGCATTCTAAAACCTTTGAGATGCAGCAAAAGTGGTCATAAGAGGAAAGTATATAGCAACACAAGTTTACCTCAAAAGCAAGAAAAATCTCAAATAAAAAACCTAAACTTATACCTAAAGGAGCTAGAACAATAACAACAAATGGAGCCTAAGCCAGTAGAAGAAAAATAATAAAGATTAGAACAGAAATGATATAGAAACTAAAAGACAAACAGTAGAACAGATCAATGAAACCAGGAGCTGGTTCTTTGAAAAAATAAATAAATAAAACGGACAAATCCCTAGCAAGACATGTCAAAAAGAAAAGAGAAAGGACCAAAATAAGTAAAATCACAAATGAGAGACAAGAAGTAACAATCAACACCCCAGAAATATAAACAATTATAAGAGAACATTGTGAAAAATTATATGCCAGCAAAATGGACAACCTGGAAGAAATGGATAAATTTCTAGAAACATAAACTACAAAAACTGAGATAAGAAGAAAAAGAAAACTTGAACAGACTAATAACCAGCAAAGAAATGGAATCAGCAATCAAAAAACTCCCAAAAAACAAAGACCAGGGCCAGATACCTTCAGAGGGGAATTTTGGGTATTACGGAAGTCAATTGTGATGAGCAGTACATGTGATAAGTAAGTGATGATTCACTAAATTCTACTCTGGAAACTAATATTACACTATATATTAACTAACCAGAAATAAAATAAAAACTTGAATTAATCCATCCATCCATCCTAAAGGTAAACAAAAATAAAGAAGAGTTATTACCAATTCTTAAACTATACCAAAAAACAGGAATGGAAGGAAATTTTCCAAATTCATTCTATGAAGCCAGCATTAGCTTGACTCCAAAACCAGCAAAGACTGCACTAAAAAAGAGAACTATAGGCCAAGATCCTTTATGAATATGGATGCAAAAATCTGAACAAAATACTAGCAAATCAAATGCAGCAGTACATTAAAACAATCATTCACCACAATCAAGTGGGACTTATTCCTGGGTTGCAAGCATGGTTCAATATTCACAAATCAATCAACATGATACACCATATTAATAAAGAAAAGATAAGTGCCGTATGATCCTTTCAATAGATGCAGAAAAAGAGTTTGACAAAGCATAACATGCATTCATGATAAGAAACCCTCAGCAAAGTAAGGATAAAGAGAATATACCTCAATATAGTAACGGCCAAATACAAAACAAAACAAAATAAAACTAAACACCCAGAGCTAATATCATCTTCAATGGGGAAAATCTAAGAGCTTTCCTTCTATGGTCAGGAACAAGACAGGGATAGTTCACTCTCGCTATTATTTAACATAGTACTAGAAGTCCTAGATTCAGCAGACAACAAAAAGAAATAAAAGGCATCTAAATCACAAGGAAGAAGTCAAACTTTCACTATTTACAGATTAATGATGCTCTGTATAGAAAACCCAAAAGACTCCACCAAAAAGTTGTTAGAACTCATGCAAAAATTCAGTAAAGTCACAGGATACAAAATCAATGTGCAGAAATCTGTTGCATTTGTATACACCAATAATGAAGCTCCAGAAAGAGAAATCAATGAATCAATCCTATTTACAATTGCACCAAAAACTGTAAGATAACTAGAAATAAATCTAACCAAAGAGGTAAAATACCTGTACTCTGAAAACTATAAAACATTGATGAAAGAAATTGAAGAATGACACAAAGAAATGGAAAAACATTCCATTCTCATGGATTAGAAAAACAAATATTGCTAAAATGTCTATACTACGGAAAGCAATCTACACATTTAATACAGTCCCTATCAAAATACCACCAGCATTTTCCACAGAGCTAGCACAAACAACTCTAAAATTTGTATGGAACCACAAAAGACTCTGAAGAGTCAAAGTGATCTTGTAAAAGAAAAGCAAAATTACAAAGCTGGAGTGATCAAGATAGTATAGGGGTGGCACAAAAATAGACGCATAGATCAATAAAACAAAATAGAAAACCAAGAAGTGAACCTACAACTATATGCTCAATTCATCTTCAACACATCAGGAAAAAATATCCAATGGGAAAATGTCTCTTCAACAAATGGTTTTGAGGAAAACTGGAAAGCAACATGGAGAATGAAACTGGACCACTTTCTTACACAATATACAAAATAAATTCAAAATGGATGAAATACTTAAATGTGACAGGAAACCATCAAAATCCTAGAGGAGAATACAGGCAGCAACCTTTTTGATATTGGCCATAGCAACTTCTTACTAGATATATCTCATCTCTGGAGGCAAGGGAGACAAAAGCGAAAGTAAACTATTGGAAAACAAAACAAAACAAACAAGCAAGCAAAAGAAAAAAAGAACACCAAAGGCAACCTGTGGAATGGGAGAAGATATTTACACATGACTTATCTGATAAATGGTTAGTATCCAAAATCTATAAATAACTTATCAAACTCAACACCTGAAAAACAAATAATCCAGTTAAGAAATGGGCAGAAGACATGAATAGATATTTTTCCAAAGAAGACATCTGTATGCTCAAGATGTATGTATGCTCAAGATAAGGGAAATCATCGTAAGGGAAACACAAATCAAAATTACAATGACGTATCACCTTACCTCAGTCAGAATGGCTAAAATTAACAACACAGGAAACAACAGGTGTTGGCAAGGATGCAGACAAAGGGGAACCCTCTCATTACAGTGTTGGTGAGAATGCAAATTGGTGCAACCACTCTGGGAAACAGTAACGATTTTCTTCCTCAAAAAGTTAAAAATAGAACTACCCTGCAATCCACCAATTGCACTACTAGGTACTCACCAAAGGATACAAATATACTGATTCAAAGGGATATGTGCTCCCAGATGTTTACAGCAGCATTATCAACAATAGCCAAATTATGGAAAGAACCCAAATGTTCACATATTGTCCATATATATAAAATGCAATATAACTCAGCCATAAATAAAGAATGAAATCTTGCCATTTGCAATGACATGGATGGAGCTAGAGTGTATTATGCTAAGCAAAATAAATCAATGAAAGACAAATATGCTATGATTTCACTCATATGTGGAATTTAAGAAATAAAACACATGCACATGGTGGTGGAGTAGAAAGACAAACAGAGAGACAGACTCTTAACCATAGAGAACAAACTGAAGTTTACTGGAGGGGAGATGGGTGGGGTAATGAGTTAAAGAGGTGATGGGTATTAAGGATGGCACTTTTTATGATGAGCCCTGGGTGTCTTATGTAAGTGATGAATCATTAAATTCTACACCTGAAACTAATATTGCATAATAAGTTACCTAAGTGGAATTTAAAGAAAAATTTGGAGGGACAAAAAAAATAAATTTATCACAAACAGAAGGTAAATGAATTCAATGTATATTATTAACAATGGACATAAAATTACTACTAAGTTATCCAAAGGATTTTCTTCTTGGCCTTTTTCAGCAGTCGAGAAATCTTAAGATGAAACAGGTCACTTGATTAAATGACAAATTTATCTCCATCAGTTAGGTTAGGGTCAGTTTTGAAGTACTATATAGCACAGATATTAGGCACACATGTATTAAAACACTGTGACTCCATTTATTAGCTGTGCGACTTTGGACACTAAACTAACTTTCTAAACACTCTTTTGTCCTTTCTTGCAATGAAGATAATAAATACACACACACATATGTTATTCTGAAGTTGAAGTGTGATTGCATCTTAGCACACAGACCAATTTCTTTGATCACCTCAATTTATGTGGCTTAGACCGCACAGATGTGATCCTAAGGCCAAAGTACAGTGCATTCTGAAACATTAAGAGCTGATAAAATTTTTTTAAAAACCCAACCGCTATCAGAAAATCAATTTACATTTTAAATAAGACCTTTCTATTTAACTGGCATTATGAATAATATCTTTCTATTACCTAGCCAATACAAGCCAATGCAAAAAGTTTTTACTCCAACTGTGACTATAACAGGTGGTCTGAATTTCACCACCTACATATTTCTAAATTTAACCAATACCTCCCTAACACCAACAGCAAAATCACATTATTTTTATTAAATAAGCCTTAAAAATTTTTAAAATGCAACAAACCATTTTGTCTATTCATAGGAAAAGAAACTCTAAATAAATTCCTCCTAGCGAATTTCCCTGGAAACAGCTATATATAAAGACATTGATTTTCTCATGTTCTAATTTTGTCATATCAACATGGATCCACTTACAGGTTTGCAAATACATCACTAAAGATTCTGTGAAATATTTCTGAAATGATAAAATAGACATTTTGAATCTATTTTTTCTTCGCCCTAAAAAACATGTGTATTAGTAAGTGATTATCATCACTTCCATGACACAATCCTGCCTTCAAATCAGTTATGAAATCAGTTAAAACCCCTTTCACCAATATAGATAAGAGTAGACTAAGTAAGGAACACATTATCTTTATTAAATACCAAGAATTTAAAAATTTTTCTTTACCTTTCAACATGAAGTTGTTAGTATTAGTTTTGTCTCTATGTTGGAAAATGAGGCAAAGGTGGAGGAGAAACAGTGACCATCAGGATGTGGGATGCAAGTGTCTTGAACATTCAGTGAGTTTGTTATTGCAGCTTCAGTTCCTCTGTCCATTCCCCTCCCCATATCCATGAAGTTCCCCCAGAGAAATACACGTACATGAAACAAGTTCAGACAAATGCCTAAGTATCTATAGATTCATTGATTCAGTGATAAACTGAGACTTTGGCCCCCAAACTCAATGTAATCTCTAGGAAAGCTGAACTAAACTCAAGCAAGGATAAGCCAGACCACCTATTCTAAATTTTTTTTAACGTTTATTTATTTTTGAGACAGAGAGAGACAGAGAATGATCAGGGGAGGGGCAGGAGAGAGAGAGGGAGACATACATCTGAAACAGGCTCCAGGCTCTCAGCTGTCAGCACGGAGCCCGAAGCTGGGCTCAAACTCATGGACTGCGAGATCATGACCTGAGCTGACCATGACGCTTAACCGACTGAGACACCCAGGTGCCCCAGCCAGACCACCTATTCTAAAAGAAGGTAACCCCAGGTCAACTTGCCATGACAGGTGCATGGAATTTCAAGAGAGGAGCATTACAAAGACAGTGAAGTCCAAGAAGAAAAATTCTTTTAAAAAATGGAATGCAAATAGATCCATGGCAAAAGATCAAATCTTGACTCTTCTGTTTATTATACTATAAATTTCTAATGTTTAGTAATCTGTCTAATGTGTTGGACCAATGCATTTCTTTGTACTGAATCATTTCTAGCAACACTTCTTTTTCTTGAGGTTAAGTATAGCCACTGTGAAAAACAGTATGGAGTTTCCTCAAAAAATTAAAAATGGAAATACCATATGATTCAATTCCACAATTGGGTATATAAACCAAGAAAACAAAAACACTAATTTGAGAAGATATATGCAACCCTAAGTTCACTGAAGCATTATTTACAATAGCCAAGCTATGGGAGCAACCTAAGTGTCACTGATAGATAAATGGATATGAATAGTGTGCCACACACACACACACACACACACACACACACACACACACACACTGAAATATTAGGCAGCCATAAAAAGGATGAAATTGTACCATTTGAGACAACATGGTTGGACCTAGAGAGTACTATGATGAGTGAAATAAGTGAGACTGAGAAAGACAAATACCATATGATTCTACTCTTAAATGGAGTCTAAGAGACAAACAAATGAATAAACGAACAAAAATCAAAATCAGATGTATAAATATAGAGAACAAACAGACGGTTGCTAGGGGTGGGGTGGGGAAAATGGTTGGAAGGGAGGGGGAGATAAAGGCTTCCAGTTATGGGATGAATAAGTAATGTGAATAAAAGGCACAGCATAAGAAATACAGCCAATGATATTGTAATAGCAATGTAATGAGACAGATGGTAGCTATATTTGTGAACACAGCATAATGTATGAACTTGTCAAATCACTAACTTGTATACCTGAAACTAATGTAACATTGTGTGCCAACTATATTCAAATTTAAAAAAAATGAAAAAAGAGCTTGATCATCTCATAGTGGAGAATTCTGCTTCAATTTTTATTATTCTGTTAAGTCATTAAGGAGGACAGCTAGGACTAAAAAGTCAGCCAGGGGAAGAATATAAAATTTCTACTTTTAAAATTTGCAAATGCTCTTAGATGTTATACTGAATGTGTCTTTGATGTATCCTCTAAAACTTACTGACATAGGTCAGGAAAAGCTTTCTTCAATTTGTTTTGGTGCATTAGAAGAGCACTTTCTATACCAGGCTAAGAAATCATCCCTATTGTATCTTGTATGTCAGATTATATTCATATACAATGGGGGATACAATGAGAATTCCCTGGCACCCCCATTAGATGTATAGCATGACAGAGAAATGAATATGCATTGTTTTAATTCACTGAGATTTCAAAATTGTTTGTTACTCTGCATAACACTAGCCTATTCTGACTGATACATAGAGTGATACAAAAAATACAAGGGTTGTGAAGTCCAAGTGCCCACAAACTACCTTCTTCATTTTTCACTCCACATAAAATTTAACCATATTAACTGCTCTTAATAAAACCCTAATCCTCAAGAGAAATTAAATTCTCAAAATACAAAAGCATCATCTTAAAGCATTTCTTTCTATTCTATTCAAATGTAATCAGAAAGATCTCATTAAAATAGTCAGCTGGAGTGTAACTTTTTTGTTAGTATTTGAAGCCAGGGCTTTCTTCGTCTGGAACATAGCTTTATAAGCATATCCAAAGTCAGATTATTCAAACTGCAAATCTCTACTGTTCCAATTTTCCAAAGTTCCCTACAGACAAAAGGAAACACGAAAATCACAGCACCAGTTCAACACCATCAATTTTAGAAAACACAAGCACATCCCAGAATCAATTTTGATTAGTGTACCATCTTACCCACTACAGATTTATTTTATTACAGAGTATTTTCCAAGCTAAAATAATATGTCCCCAAAACACTTTTAATTACCATAATTCTGCTCTGCCTTTCAGCCTATCTTAGGAAGGCACTGCCTTCAAAAGTATCACAATTCCAACATCTTTTTTTTTTCTAAAATGGTGTGAAATGAGGGCAGCTATAAATGCCCACACATTAATATTTTATTGGTCCCTGATCTTATAATTCCATATATAGTTTAGACTCTAGTATCAAGGAACACTGTTATTCTCTTTCACTGATTATACAGCAGGCAGTGTTTTATTTTTATGAGAAATGGGGAGATAGAAAAAAGAAGGAAAGTCTTCCTGACTTCTGCCCTCACTGTATGTCAATCAAATCAAGCCATCTGTCCAAAGTTCATCCTTGCTCACAGGGATAGAAATTCTAACTGTGATTCTATAATTTTCATAACTAGAAAGAGAAATAAAGATGTTACTACTAAAGATCTTTTCTTATAGTGTAGCACTTAACTCTACTGGTAATTTTGTTTTTCTCTTTGACTTTATACAACCTACAGGGTTATGAGGATGTACACACAGAGATACACACACACACACACACGCACATACAGCACATATACAGAGCATACATATGTTTTTGCTTTGCTTAGGAGTCCAGAATTCATTGCTTACATAAAACACAACACCAATAACCAATAAACATGTGGTTATAGAATCTCAGCAAGACTGCAGATAGGTCACAGATATTTAGTTCTACTAAGTATCTCCACTCAATGCTGAAGAAATTGTATGAAGTATTCAGGGAAAGTTAAAGAAAAACACCATCATATGATCTGAGTGAGCCAGTTCTAAACCACCCACAAGTGTCTTAGCAACACCAATTAAAAAAGCAGTAACTTTGTCATTGGAGTTTTTCATGTTTTCTGCTAAGGTTAATCCAGAACTGAATGATTTTGAGAACTAGATCCATACCAGCCAGAAACAAAAATGAAGGTAAAAGAAATATCTCACATGGGATTTTGACTACTAAATAGTGGCTGCCTGTAACTTCTAAGCAACCCTTATGCATATCCTACATGGAATGCTAGCCAATAAACTTTTCACCGGCAAAAATAAAAAACACCCCCCAAAAATCAAAATAACACCTTCACAATAAAAGAGGTGTTTTTCTTTCATCCAAGATTTCACTCCCTAGACATACCTATCTTCATTCACATTCATTTCAATATGCAAGCCGGTGGCAGGCTTTGAGTCTGTCTTCAAGCTGAAGAAAGAATGAGTTGCCCAGTATTTCTAATGACCCGCAAATACTAAATAAGTGAAGGGAGTATGTGGCACTATGGCCAAAGCCTGTCTCATTATAGCTATTCCCTTTTAGCCCACAGTAAGTTATAAACACAGAATAAAGAACTACTAGTTCTTTACCTTTATTGACATTTTGACATCAAGCCTCTATAAGAAACATTATCTCCAGTGAATTGGGCTGGGACCAGTTACAGGTACAAATAGTGCCCAAACATTTTTAATATTAATAGACTATAACTGATCATTTGTTGTTAAGATGTCCAAAACTTGTTTTCATCTTGACCATTTCCACCACCTTTCCCCCAAATAAAATGGTAAGACAGAAAACAAAAGATCTGTTTTCTCAACTCTGATCTAAATTCCTATATTTGATATCTGAGATAGTCATAAAGTAGCTTAATCATGATAAAGATGGTCAGATGAGACAACCTAATTCAGCCCAATTATTTGTGGACAAAATTCTTGAATTTTGAAGAACTGTGAAGTTCTTCCAAAGACAAGACTTTTCAGAGACAGAACCACTGTTACTATAAAGATCCACTGATGGAGATTTCACTTGATTAAAAACATCTTCCCTCCAAAAAAAAAAAAAAGTTTCACTTATTGTCTCTCGTTTTATCACATCTAGTACTAGTTTTAAGTTGTTTAACTTTCAGAAAGCACATATTTGTAATAAATTTGAGTAAATTCTCACATCACTTTCACGTATAGTATTAGGCGGCAAAGAGCCACAAACCATTATAATGGAACATTCAGAGAGTGTTTAGAATTAGATCTATACACACGTATTTTCTTTCTAGTCATATGAAAAAAGATTCTTGACTTATGGTATTAGATACATATTTCACAAGGAAGTCCACTGAACGGAGCTTCCTATCAAAGCTTCTAGTATGGAATTCTTTATTGCCCCATTATATTGAATCCAAATGAAACTTTGTATTCATCAAAGTACATTAATTTTTTTAAGTATATTATTTTTCTATCAAAACATTAACCAACCAAAGTAGCTATAAGATTATAACTAAACAGAGAAGATATATTAATTAAAATATGAGTAAATATTAACATCTATGTAAATGAAATAAACATAATGTACAATATTTCTTTCTTTAAAATTCCAAATCATGATAGCTTTTAAATGTTTTTACCTGATTTTATTCACTACCAACCCAGAGCTTAAAATATGTTCTACAGCATCTAGTTTTAAAAACTGTTAAGTTTGAAACAGATACAGTTGACGTTGTAGAATATGTGGGTCTATTCCTGTGTGTACACATGTGCAAGTACATTTACAAAATGGATATGTAAACATATATATCTTTATTAATATCTAAGATTAAGAAAAAATGGATCAAAGTGCCTTATGACTTGGCTTAGGCAGATTTTTTTAATGTTTATATTTTTGAGAAAGAGAGAGAACAAGCAGGGGAGAAGCAGAGAAAGAGGGAGAGAGAGAATCCCAAGTAGGCTCCACACTCATCACAGAGTCCCACACAGGGCTCAGTCTCACAACTGTGAGATCATGACCTGAGCTCAAATCATGAGTTGGTCACTTAACTGACTGAACCACCCAGGTGCCCCAAAGTTTAGGCAATTTTTAAATAAATCAAAGTGTACAGCCAATTAACAGAACTAATATTAGCACAGATGATTCAGCATATTATTTAACATGCTACTCCAAGTGTCTCTAGCTCCCCATCAACATCACTTGCCAATTTCATTGTCACGTTCTGTATTTTAAAATAAAATGGAGGGGTGCCTGGGTGGCTCAGTTGGTTGAGTGTCTGACTTCAGCTCAGGTCACGATATCATGGTTAGTGAGTTCAAGCCCCATGTCAGGCTCTGTGCTAACAGCTCAGAGCCTGGAGCCTACTTCAGATTCTATGTCTCCCTCTCTCTCTGTCCCTGCCCTTCCCATGCTCTCTCTCTCTCAAAAACAAATAAAACATTAATTTTTAAATAAAATGGAGCTCTGATAATGATGGCTGAGTACACAAAGGAGTGGGGTTGCAGTATTAGATAGACAGATGGAATAATTTAAAAGCTAAAAGGAAACATTTTTAAAATGTTGTAACATTAAGTAAATATCTTTGGCATTTAATTACAAATTAAGAATCATAAAAATGACTGTTCTTAAAGTTTTAAAGTGATTTAGTAATATCTAACCTTAATAATATATTAAGTGTAAGAAGTGTCTAAGAAAAATATCTTATAAAACTACCTCAACAAGGGTACTGTATTAATCATGTTATGTTATGTTTTTATATTTTATCTTGCTTTTACAACTTGAGGACTTTGGTGGGCAGGTCAAGTCTGTCCCTCCTAGAGCTAGCTAATTCCTAGAAACAGCAAACAACTCCACTGTAAACCTGACTTTCATATATAAACTAACATAACCAAAGTCCATATCCCCAAACACCAGCTTGATTTAATGCTCATGCACCAAGCCAATATTTCCCAACCTAAGTCATCTAAGAGCCAAGTACTGGACTATGCCTTTAGCACAGAGACCACTGGAACTATTCAAACTATTTAATCCTAAATTTTCTCAAACTTGCCTACCCTACCTTGGCCATTCCTTCCCATGGAAACTGCAATAATGGTTCTGGGCCATAGATTATCCTCATTCCTTCTGCCTTCTGAAGGAACTTGGGTTGCCAGTGCTTCCACATGTGGCTCTGCATGGCATGGGGAACACTCTTCACTTAGCAACGGTGAGTAATAAAACTTTCAATGGCATTGATCTCACTCCATCATCAATCAGTCACCTCTATAAATTAAATCTCAATTACAATCAAAAGAGGCAGTAATGCCAATGGTAAATTATAGAAGAAATGTAATTTCTTGTTGAGTTCTCTCCACTTGGGTCATAATTTTGATAATACAGTCCTGATACAAAGTATGTAATTTGCTAATGCACATCTGTTCCTCAGTCTCTGAACTGTTCTTTTTTCTTTCCACCAAGCTGTTATTTGTTGTTCCTATCCTTTCTCTCCCACTTACCTATCAATCTACACTTACTCCATATGCTTGCTATTCTTTGTATGCCATTTTTCTTACAAAACTCCTTTATACATTCTAATTTACTCAAAATTCATGTCATTATTTACCTATGTGAATTCACCTAGGTGAAGTATTTAATTTTTAAGGGCAAGATCAAACTGAAATTGTATTGAGCTTGTGTCCTATAAGAAATCAAAGCCTAGAAAGTTTGTTAATTATCCAGTAAATTGAAAGAAATTATATGGAAAGAACATAGCAATTTCTTTCAACTGGACACAGTCTACCTTATTCTTTTTTTTTTTAATTTTTTTTTAACGTTTATTTATTTTTGAGACAGGGAGAGACAGCATGAACGGGGGAGGGTCAGAGAGAGAGGGAGACACAGAATCCCAAACAGGCTCCAGGCTCTGAGCTGTCAGCACAGAGCCTGACGTGGGGCTCAAATCCACGGACGGCGAGATCATGACCTGAGCTGAAGTCGGATGCTTAACCGACTGAGCCACCCAGGCGCCCTACCTTATTCTTATTAAACTAGTCTCTGATAGGACAGTCTTAAAAGGATAAGAACTCCCATATCCAGGACATAGTTTATAAATCAGACCTTTAACCCTGTAGATGCTATAAACCAAGTATTTTGTGTATCTTCTATTCACTCAACAAAATTTGAAATGACTAATGGCAAATCCTGATTAATATATGTGATTTTTAAAATTTCTCAATATATGTAAATAAAATAAGAGTAACTAGCTTAGAGAGAAACATAGAGCTAGCTTAGAAAAGTGGCTGTTAATAAAATGCCATGAAGCTAATTTATTTGGTTCTCAGCAATCTAATCTCCCAATTAATTGGGAGTATATCAAAAGAGCTTTAGAATTAATAATGATAACAAGTATAAAAAATTCCAGAAGTCTTTCTGAGCTGTCAAAGTGGTATTATTTTCTTGAAAAAATAATAAATACTTGAGAAATATTTACAATTAACTGTTTCAATCTAAATATTTTATTATTTATTCATGTATATTTTCTAAACTGTATTTGCATCCTTCTCTGCCATTTCCTGTAGGTCATATTAAAAAATAAATATGTCTTTTCTTGATAATACATTGTCAGCATGATGAGGATCAATGATTCAGTTCTTCTATAAATATATTTTAAAAAAATCATATGCTGGGAAAAATGGTGTGCTTACTACTCTTATCCCAGTTTTTTTTTTTTTTTATCTTTGGAAAATCATTTTCTACTTTATTAGATATATCCTTTTGTTAAACTTTTGACCCATATTACTAAGACTCTTTATGTGACTAAGCTTAAAGAAGAATCCACCAGTTTGTGGGATTCAAAGAAGGTTTTAAGGACCTTTCTTCTTAAGGAAGAAAATAATGCAGTCAGACCTCACGAATAACTGGAGTCCATCATTCCAACCTGGAAATTCTATCTTGTCTCTCCTACTGTTTGCATACTGGCTTTATTCTTTGATACCATAGTAAACATACCATGGGTCTCTTATGGGACCCATAGACACCGACAACTCCACAATTTTATGTCTTCTGATTTTAGTCAAGACACGGACATTCTCCTGGCATTCTTTCATCCCCAGTCTTAGAATTCTGGGGACATGAACATATTAATATTGCCCAAGTTGCCTTCTATGATATCTTCAGTGTGATCAGTGAACACCATGAAAACATTACAGCTTCCACTGTGGGGACAGGGAACTTCTACCTGAAGGGAAAAAGAGCTTTTTTAGGGGAAAAAAATGTGCTGGGGATATGATCAACTGATCTCTACCCTTTAGGGGGAAAATCTACTTTTTTTTATCAACTAGCAAAAGGACTGTAACTGTTTACCAGCTTGCAAACTCCTCTTATCTTGTATATCACTGGGGAAATAGATGAGCTTTCACTTCACACAAGTAAGGACCAAATCCTCTCTGCCAAACTCCTTTACATTTATTTGATCTTCAAAACTAACAGGTAAAAAAAGGAAGAAAAAAAAAGAAAAAAAGTCACAATGAAGATGAATCATGCATTTGTTCTATGTACACTGTATTTAACCATTAAAACACTTTAAAACACTTTCATTTCCTCTTTTCCATTTATGACTCAAACTAGACCTTGGTCCAAGGAATAGAGGGCATTGATAAAAAGCAGAGAGAAAGAAGGCATAATTGTGTTTGGCTTTTACATTCCTCAAAGTAAAGATTCTGGTAATTTAAGAGGTTTTCAGGAATATTTTGACTTTAAGGAGTTGAGCCTTACAAATCAACTTTAGCACTACTCCTTACTTGGTGTAGGGGACACAACTTTTAACGTTTTATCTTTAGTTGGATCAGTGAACAGTACTGCTAAGCAAAACTTTCTCAAAGTTGGATTAGACCTCCTCCCTTTTAATTTTCATTGGTGGTTTGCATGCCATAGGAATTTGAAGCAGTGACCAAAACATCCAAGCATATGTGCCAAGAAAGGCTAGTAGGCTGGACCCTAAGAGGAAGGCCCAGCTCTAGGCAGCCAGTTGGACTGCTGGAAACAGAGAGGAGAAAAAGCTCTTGCTGTAGCCTACATCTGACTACTACATGAAGGCAGAAAATGAACAGAAGAGAAAAAAAAATATTTGCAAACGTGATTCATTTTTCAGTATTGGATTCTTACCAATAGGATTAGCAATTCCTGTTTCCTTAAGAGGTGAGAGATAGGAAGAGTATCGAAGAAATAGACATAGCCCCTATGGACCAAACCAAACCTTAACTCTGTCATGAAATGCCCCTCTCCATCATTCATCTACAGCCTCCCTTATCATTTGCTGTGCCGTGTCAGTACCACTATTACAGTATTGTCTTTATCAGTGCTCTTGACTTTTTTCCCCTCCATCACCTTGAAAACCCTAAAGTGAGGAGACTTCTGTTTACAAGTCCCAATGAGGGCTCTCAATTCCCACAGCCTTACTGCAAGCATGCTCTCAGATGCTGAAGAAATCAAAAGCTGGGTGGGGATTTATTCTGAACATGTTTATCAGAGATGAGAAAATACCTATCATGAATACTTAAATATCTTTGAATGCTTTATTGTAACTTCTTTTCATTTTCATTTCTCATTTCTCAGAATCAGGTAGACTGACAGAAACAAGAGACAGCCATTTTGCAGAAAATGTCAGAATAACACACTGGGAAGGTTATACAAAGCTGCTAACTAAGCAGTTTGCCTGTTTTTACTTGGTTCATGGAAATATTAACTACAGAGAGTCTTGAAACGAATCTGTTTTATTGTAAGCTTGATTACCTACACATCCCTAAATTATTCCCTCATACAAATGACAGCTTATACTTAATGAAAGAGGCCACTTATTTAACTGCTGATTATTTTTGAGCAATCCTTTTAACCTACTTGCCTGTGAAAATGAAAAGAGGGAAAATATACTTTCACATCTTCAAAGGAATGCTTTTGCGCTGTTTATAGAAGAAAAGGTGGGATGCATATGGCACGGCTTTCCTCCCACACATCCACATTAGGCCTAGAAATTAAGACAGAGAAGTAATGATAAAAAAAAATATTTTCTCATGGATATAAATGCTGCACCAGAGGCCACCAAGAATACAGAGAGAATGGCATCCAGATACATAAAGCCATGTGACCTCAGTCCCTGTGTTGGTTTCCCTATAGCACTATATATATCGCCAACCTGTGACAACATACGTGTTGTTGGTATTTAGCCAGGATACCCAGAAGTTATTCTTCAAGAAGTAATACAAGCATATTTTTAGGGAATTATAATAGGTTTTATTTCCTCCTGTAATTTTAAGGGTTATTTATTTATCCTATTCTAAGCTTGGTGGAAAAAGATTTTCAATATGACTTTAATATTGATAATAGTGATAAACTGTCTAACTGATAAGTCTAATCCTCGGTTTCTAAGTAGAAAGAAATTGTTTCAGGTAGAGATATAGATTCAGTGTTGTTTGTGACAGTTTCTAAAGAAATGAGGTGTACGTTCCTGTATTAGTAATATGTCATCTATAAAAATGAAGTTACTCCCCTTTTTTTGCACCGAGTCTTCAAACTCCAGCATGTATTTTATACTTACAGTGCATCCCAATTCAGATGAGCCCTATTTCAAGGACTCGGGCACCACATACTGCTAGTGGCTATCACACTGGACAGCATAGCTTAGCTCTATGGAGTTACAGAAGTCTGTTAAAATAATTCACTTTGGAATTATATATGGAATTAAGGTGTCCCATAGATTATGCTTGATCCTTAGGAAAGTAAATTTATCACTTAGGCTGTAAGATTGGCATTTTGTGTGTGTGTATTCGCCCAAATAAGCTAAAATGAGGACAGGTTTAATTATATATAATAATCAGTACGAGTAAATTGCCCACCTAATAAATGCTTTCCATTGTCAACTTGAATCTTGGTACTTGGATTCCAGGGTCTATTATTTTGCACCAAGATGCTTTCTAATTAGATCAGTTTGATAAGTTAACATTCCTTCCCTAATCTTTCCACCCACAGTGATTCAGCTGACCCAAAAACAAGATTTGTTGTCCGTAAATCCAAATTTCATTTTCTTAGCAATCCTGGACAGTAACTGCCTGCCATTCCCTAGAGGAAAGTCTCTGTAGAAGTGATTATTGATTAAGTTGCCTCTTCAGAACCCACAGCTCATCAATTCCCATCAAAGCAGCCTGAGCAAAGTCATTTTTCCTCAGCAGCAGATTTGGGCCGGTCCAGTGCACAGACTAAGTAAGCCCACAACTGCTCACTGTGTGATTTTGAGAAATCCAAAAAAGTCCTCATTAGCTCCTAACTAGTTCTCTCGTTTTTGAAAAACTGTCTCTAATATTTACTACATTAGAATTTTCTTCTAGAGGTGCCTGGGTGGCTGTTGATTACGCATCTGACTTCAGCCTAGATCATGATCTTGCCGTTCCTGAGTTTGAGCCCCATGTCGGGCTCTGGGCTGACAGCTGGGAGCCTGGAGCTGGTTTCAGATTCTGTGTCTCCCTCTCTTTCTCTGCCCCTCCCTCATTCATGCCCTGTCTGTCTCTCTCTCTCAAAAATAAATAAACATGAAAAAAAAAAAAAAGAAGAATTTTCTTCTAAAGCCACACTTCACTAAAAAGACAAATATGGGATAACCCATTCAACTCATCAGTATTCAGTAGAGTCCAGACACAGAGTGATGGAGAAAAATTCATTTTAGACTGAGGGAGGAAATTAAGAAGTGAGGAGGGTGATCAAAAAAGAAATACATGAAGGAATAGCACTATTTTAGTATCTTTGTTTTTTTGGAGAGAGAGAGCAAGGGAGCACTGGGGAGGAGCAGAGAGACAGAGAGAATCTTAAGCAGGCTCCACACCCAGCACAGCACTCATTGTGGGGTTCGGTCCCATGACCATGAGATCTTATGGCCTGAGCCATAGCAAGAGTCAGATGTTTGATTGACTGAGCCACCCAGTTGCCCCAGGAATAGCACTATTTTATAATAATATCTTGGGCTGCATTTTTCTAATAGATCTCAGGTCGGGGGTGTTTTGAAAGTATTTGATTTGCTTATTCTTTAGGAGCATTTGTGCTACCTTATAGACTAAATTCTGGTAAGCTACATTCTGGTATTTTTAAGAAGGAATAGATTAAAGAATTGAATAAGAGAAACTTCGCTTAATATAGAAAAAAGCAAAATAACTAAGTCTCCTTGAATCTAGTATTATTCTGGTAATGATGTAACCAAATAATTCACTACATAGAAAATTTGGCATTTTTTGCTTCTGAGACTTTTGCAGAAAATGTTCCATCCTCTTTTCTATTATGTTCTCAATGAGATATTAAATGCTCACTTTGGTAAAATGTTCAAAGGCTCCCCTCTTAAGGTGTAATTTTAATGTGTCAGAAACTGTAATTTGTGCCAGAGAACTAAGTGATAGGGTCCATTGTGGTATTTTAAATACAGTCTTAATGGTTTCTAAATAGTTTTGTGAAGTACATTAGTGTGAAACGTTATTTATTTAACCAAATAGAGCCATTACTCACTATAGGAAGTGCACCATCCTGTCTCCGTTGAGAACTGGAAAGAGCTTCTAGGGTAAAGAACAGAACAGAGCTGGTATTTGTGAAGACAGATAACAAGACAAAACTGAACGAGCTTGACTCCCTCTTTTATGCCTAAGTTCACAAAATAGAATCCATAGAATTAGTTATCCAAATTCCTTTTCACATTGTGTGACTCTCCAATGAACTTCCCTCTTCAGAAGCTCTGCAGCTGCTCAAACAAATGAATTCCACAGTGAAGGGTTCTTGAGGAAAGTGCGGAACTATGACCCAGGTTGCTACGTTGCTATGGATTCCTGTCCCTTTCACTTACACAGGTGGAGACATCACCTGGGGGCCTGAGATGTGGGCTAAGGTACCATACTCTGCATGCTGAAAGTGCTGCTCAAAGCAGAATGTCTTTATGAAGGGCATGGTAAGAATTAATTTTGCTTCTAGAAGGGAGCCTTCTAGGTATGGATATGGCAGAACAATACAAGACAAAATCTGCACCAAGTAAATTGATACAGTAGTTAAAAACCAGGCTCAGAAATCTGATAGGTTCAAATTTCAATCTGGCCACTTATGAACTGGATGTGAGCAAACATTCATTGTTCCACGGCTGTTTCATATGTTAACGCATCACAGTAGTTATTGAGTTATTATCATCCATATGAATGGTGAATAAATAGGCATGAAGAATGTAACTCTGTCACAGGAAGGAAATGAAGAGCCTCGTTTAAATGTGAGACCGTAATTAATTGTGGAGTCCGGGCTTTTAACAAACATGGGGCGGAGCCAACAGAGACTGCTTACCCTTCTTTCAGTTAATCAACCCTTCTTTTCTCTTGGACCATCTGTAAAATGGAGATAAATACAGGACCTACCTCATGGGGTTAAATGAAGTCATGAACATAGTGAATTTAGCACAGTGCCTGAACCCCAGTAAATTCTCAGGAAATGTAGTTTTACCCAAGGCAGGCCATTCTTCCAATCAGTCTCTAGAGAACAATTTATCTCTAAATGTTAATTAGTGAAGACTGCTAAATCTGTTTATTGGCTCAGACTTCCACAACATCTCACCTTAACAGTTGATAAATGTCTCAAGTAGGTGTCATCTGATATTGCAACTGTCAACTGTTATGATTGCACCTGTGATGGTGAAAATGTCAACATGATACATGGAATGATTAATAATGCAGCAAAGAGTAAATTGCTTGGAAGCATGAACCAAAGCCCCTAATGTGTGGAATGATTGCCTATACTTGTCTACCTCATCTGAATTATTTCAAGGGTAAGATCCATTCAGAGAAACCTAGATCTTATGCCAGGTGGCAATCCTGAAATACTCTCATGTAAGTCAACACCTTTTGAGTACCTCCTAGTGAGGGGGGTAGAAAGAGCTCAATGGTTGGTATGTGCACCTGCTATTTTGCATTCAGCAAACACGAGATACGGAGTAGCAAAAAGAAGTTGTCCAAATAATACACTGTGAGAAATCATTAGTGATGTAAATCCCAAGGAGTATTTAGTAAAAGATACTGGGTTTTAAACTGGATTTTCCTATTACAAATGATTGGGGGAAAAAAAAAACTTACTCAAGACCTTGAAATACATATATTTAGATAAGGCATCCAAAGAACATGTATAGATATGAGGAATATGACAACTTTATAAGACAATCCATTTCAAAATTGAAGTTACCATAGACTTAAATGGTGATATAGTTTTGATATACCTTTCCAGTATTTAGGGTATCAGAGTGATTAAGAACACTGACTCTGGAGCCTGATGGCCTGGCCTTGAATCTTGACTCGGCCATTGATTAGCTATCTTATTTTAGGCAAATTACATAAATTCTTTTCACCTCTATGTCCTCAACTACAAATTTGAATAATACTAGTATCTACTTTTAGGTTTTTATGAGGACTCAAGAATTAGTATGTGAAAAAGGAATTCTAAAAACACTTAGAATACCTGGCTCCTTTTGTTTGTTTGTTTAAATAAATGTGTTCAACAGCTTTTATTTTAAATCTTAAAAAAAAACATTATGAGTGGGTAGTGGATTTCCTACAGATGCATTAATACACTGAGAAATATGTCAACTATTTAAAGGTCATCAGGGCGCTATTTTCTTTGCAAGTAGTATTTCCGTAATTGGCTAAATAACTTCACCAAAGCACCTCATATAGAAAAAATTTGCTGAGTGGAATTTGAAGAACAGATTAAAACAGTAATCAAATTGAGAAATATTTAAACAAAAACAATGAAATAGTTTAACCTATTATTCTTCCTCAATAAATCAAGAGCAATGTAAATATTCATATTCAGAGATTTAACAAAGATAAATATAAAGTGCTTCTTATAGGATATGGCTATCACTGAGTAAGGATACAATTACAATTAAGGAATTACTATCTACTCAGCAGTCTTGAGAATACAATTCATTATGCTTTGAAAGGAAAGACAAATGGAATTTAGGTTAACAGCATAATGTTGCCACTAAATAAAAGTGTAATCAAGCAAAGAAACCATTATTATTCTCTTCTGTTATACAGCTGATTTTGTTCTGAAGCACTGCATTTGGCAAAATGACTTTGGAGAGAAAGAATATTATAAAAGATATGAATTCTGATGACAAATGTTAACAATTTTCTATTTAATTGTTCCATCTGTAATTGACCTAGCAACAACAGCAAAGGTACTTATTTTTCATTCTAAAGATAACATACCACAATGAGAATTGTGCCTAGGGCAGAAACTAATTATTTTTGCATATTAACCAGACCAAAACAGAGAGTAATAATGTTAAAATGCATTAGTCACAGTATATCATAAATCCAACTTTCTAAGGAATGATTGCTCAATAACTGGCTTGTGGATTTCCATAAGCTACAATTCTGTGACCACATTAGCATGTTCCATTAGTAACAGTTTTTGTAACATAAACTTTATGACCTATCTGACCTCAAAAAAACCTTGAAATGTGTTTAATTACAGATTCCACAAAGGAAATAATAAGAACATATCAATCCATTATTAAAAATATAAATTGTGGGGGCACCTGGGTGGTTCAGTCAGTTGAGCTTCCGACTTCAGCTCAGGTCATAATCTTGTAGTAAACGAGTTCAAGGCCCACATCAAATTCTGTGCTGACAGCTCAGAGCCTGGAGCCTGCTTCGGATTCTATGTCTCCCTCTCTCTCTGCCCCTCCCCAGTTCATTCTCTGTCTCTCTGTCTCTGTCTCTGTCTCTCTCTCTCTCTCTCTTTCTCTCTCTCTCTCTCTCAAACATAAATAAAACATTTAAAATATATAAAATAGATATAAATATAAATAAATTGTGGGTCTTCAAACAATTTTGAATAAGAAATTTTTCACTAAACTTCCTCAATATTCACTCTACATGGATGCTTTGTCATTGATGCATAATTTTTTTACACATTAAATTTGTATTTAAAGCATCTTTAGCAAGACAAGATGTCATCAGCATTTAGGCAATGAATAAAAAGTCTCTGTAAGTAGATATGCCATGAAGAATCCATCCAATTCTCATACTGACCTGAAGGTCTATATAGAGAAGAGATTCTTCACTTCACCTTCAGATTTTCCAGGACAAGAGGACATCCTCACCATGGGTGGGACCTGGGGCTCATTCCCACTCTCCACCATTAAAACACACTCCAACAACATGGGATCACAGGCTGCACTGACAGCCCCTTCATTATTTGCAGTATAACATAGGACTGTACACATGCCACCTTCTGTCCACTAAAAGTATATTTAAGATATTTGGGTTCCCTAAGCACTTTTAGAGAAAATCTAAATGATGGAGGGAAATAGACTGGATTTCTGGACTTCTTTTGTAACCAAGCTGTGTGGTCTCCAGCAATGCACTCTGGGAACTAAATTAGGAACCTTATTTTCATTCCACTTTTTTTTAATATAATTTATTGTCAAATTGGCTTATATGCAACACCCAGTGCTCATCCCAACAAGTGCCCTCCTCAATGCCCATCACCCATTTTCTCCTCTGCCCCACCCCCCATCCACCCTCAGTTTGTTCTGTGTATTTAAGAATCTCTTATGGTTTGCCTCCCTCCCTCTTTCTTTGTAATTGTTTTTTCCCCTTCCCTTCCCCCATGGTCTTCTGTTAAGTTTCTCAAGAACCACATATGAGTGAAATCATATTATATCTGTCCTTCTCTGGCTGACTTATTTTACTTTTAACGGTATTCTTTGCCAGACCCTAACATACTACTATGACCTATGGGCTAAATCTTGCTTGCTACCTGTTTTTGTGTGGCCTGTGAGCTAACAATGTTTTAAATATTTGTTTTAATTTTTTTAATGTTGATTTATTTGAGAGAGAGAGAGACAAAGAGAGAGAGTGAGAGAGAGCAAGCAGGGGAGGGGCAGAGAGAGGGAGAGGGAGATACAGAATCCGAAGCAGGCCCTGGGCTCTGAGCTGTCAGCACAGAGCTTGATGTGGGGCTTGAACTCGCTAACCGTGAGATCATGACCTGAGCTGAAGCTGGATGCTTAACCTAATGAACCACCCAGGTGCCCCAACCATTTTAAAAGGTTGTTTAATACCTAAATAATATATTCAAATCCAATTATTTCCCTCAGAACCTAGAATATTTATTATCTTGCCCTCTACTGAAAAAGTTTGTCAACTCCCGCCCTAGTCAAAGCAAGTATGGTTTTACCTACTAGAATCCTTTAGTCGGTTGCTCAAAGTCTAAATGCTATGATTTATGCCCATTAAACGTGTTTATTAGAAATGTTATAAGACATGTCGTTACATGGATGGCATTAGAACATACAACTTTTTGACTTTAAAGAAATTAGAAAATTCATAAATAGTGAATTGTATAATGGGAGTCATATCATTAATGACTCCAAAAAATACCAGTTGGTATTTTCCATGTAGTAAAAATAAAAACTATGTGTGTGTAAACTATGTGTGTAAAATAGCTTAATATTCCAATATGAAGGAAGATGGTTTTCATTTTCATTGTAAGGGTAGCATTCCCCAATAATTATGTACAGATCTTTACTGTCCCATCAGCTGTAAACAGGTGGAATTGTTAATAGCTACCATATTGTGAAATATTTGTGGCATTTTAGAATAAAAAGTTAAATAGACTTTTCTGGCAGGACTACTCAGAGACCTCATGGTAGAATCCTACCTAATTAGGTTTAGGGACTAGTCTGCAAACTTATTGTCAGTTCTTGAGGTTGGAATAAGGGCTGTACCTCCTCAGCGACAAGAATGGAGCATGTTGTCTGGGTTTCAGCCAATCAGTTGGTGACAATATCAATGTATACTTAACACAAGTTAGACCTTGAGATTTTTATTCTGTGATTGAGAAAACGCAGTCTTGTTAAATCTTCTTCAATGACCCAGCCACCACTTCTGCAGAGAGCCTGGCATTCATATTTTAACAAGTTAAATTCTACTTAGGACGCTTTTCCATCAAGCTTGTATTTGTATATTATTTTATTGAAGTAAACAGTCAATCCTGGACAATACTGCATCCATGAGTATTAGAACGAATAAAGTATTTATGGCTCAAAATTCTTCATGAAAACACTCAATCCACCTACTGTGAACAGCACATATATATTGTTGATGGATTGTCAAGCAGAAAAGAAAAGAAATAAAAACGTACACCAATTTACACTGTGCCATGGAATTCAAAGGATATTGTTCCCATTATACATAAATCAGAGCATACAAAGCAATCCAGTTTTCTCAAACTGCTATAATGCAACAGTTGTCACCAGTGTGCTATTGAGAAGCCAAAAAAGAGAAGAAAAAGTTAGGCTGAGTTCTATACGTAGCAAAATAATAAAATATACAAGTCCTTACTATAGAAAAGACTACTTGTAAAATTGAGATATATTCACAAATAATTTGACTTGTGGCATCCTAAACAGCTAGTTAACCTTGAGGTTGAATCAGGATAATTTAACAATAAAATACAGCATGGCAAAAGGAAGTATGGAGTCTGCAATGATTGCTGTGAAATATATTTATGAATTATTCATATTCACTAGTGTATTATTTGTAAGAGCAATAGATTTACACAACCAAAAAGTCCACAAACGGGGGAGCTGTTAAAAACTATGGAAAATAATAAAGCAATAAAAAATTGGTGGTATATATAAGAAATAGGAAGAACTCTGTGTGTTGATACGGAAAAGCTTCCAGATATATTATTAAGTCAAAAAAGCAAAGCGCAAAAGTACAGGCATATGCTACAATTTTTTTTTTGAAAAGAAGAAAACTAATGTATAGTTATTGGCTTGAACATGCATAAAAATCATCTCTAGGAAGATAAAATGTGACTAATAATAGTGACTACTGGGTGGGTAAGGAATGGGAACAGGGACAAAGAGGAATAGGGTTGAGAGAGAAGTTTCTCATTCTCTATCCTTTTTATACTTGTTTAAGTTCACATTTTGCCAGTAAATCACTTCCCTTATATAGATGTTGTCCTCACCTCCACTAGAGCTCTGGTATCCTGCCCCAGCCTGCAGATTTCTCCCCCACTCCTAAACAGACATGGGCATGCATTCCATAGCCCCATATAAAATCAAGAACACTAACAGATCAAGAGGATGATGCTAGCCTTCCACGGGGAGAGTGTCATTTTCCTGCTGAGACAAACATCGGCCCTGTTAATGAATGGTGATTGCAACATCATATTTATTTGGGAAGAAAGTTTACAGAATATTTCTATATACTTTTTGTATTAGGAAAAAAATATATTACATACAGATGGAGGAAATAATAATAAAAGAAAATCAAGAAGTTTCAAAAAATTTCAAAAAGTATTTTGTCTTGTGGAAGATCTGTAGAATTGAAAAAAAAAACTAGAGCACATACAAATACTTGGTGATTAACACTTGGTGATTACAAAATCATGGCGGTAAGTGTTTCCCCTAAACATCTTATGTTATTTTTACATATCTCTGTAAGGGGAGTACTACCAGTTAATTCTCTTCCCTACTCACTATGACGACTCTCACAAATATCATATAAAGCCAAAACAAACAAAGCAAAATTAGAAAATCTTCATTAATAAATGGGCACATACAACTTAATTACCCCAATTCTTAGTCTGAAGCAAGCTATAATGGGAGATGATGCTTGAGCATAAAATAGAACATTCTATTTTTTTTTATACCTTCACTCTCTAGGCAGTGGGGTTATGCATTACACCACATCACTCAGTC